>NC_084830.1:53536408-56006408 GCF_033115175.1 Lepus europaeus
AAAAACTAAATGAAAGATCTCTGTGAGTGAGATCCCAGTGGAAAGAATAGGCCATCAAAGAAGGAGGTACCTTTTTCTGAAGGGAGGAGAGAACTTCCACTTTGACTATGACCTCATCTGAATAAGATTGAAGTTGGTGAACCCTAAAGGCTTCCATAGCCTTGGCAACTCAGGACTAGAGCCTAGGGAGGTTTCTGACGCCATAAACAAGAGTGTCAAATTGTTAAGTCTACAACAGGAGTCACTGTGTACTTACTCCTCATGTGGGATCTCTGTCCTTAATGTGTTGTCCAATGTGAATTAATGCTGTAACTAGTACTGAAACAGTATTTTACACTTTATGTTCTGTGTGAGTGCAAACTGTTGAAATCTTTACTTAGTATATACTGAATCGATCTTCTGTATATAAAGATAATCAAAAATGAATCTTGATGTGAATGGAATGGGAGAGGGAGTGCAAGATGGGAGTGGTGTGAGTGGGAGGGAAGTTATGGGCGGGGGAAAGCCATTGTAATCCATAAACTGTACTTTGGAAATTTATATTTACTAAATAAAAGTTAAAAAAAACTGGCATATTATTTTCCAGAGTGGCTATACCACTTTAAGGTCCCACCAGCAATGTTTGAGAAATTCCATTTATCTGCATATATTTGTAGTTTAGTTGTCTGATAAATGTGCATTAATATATCATTTGTAGACCCACATTCAATCTTTGCATTTAATCATATTAAGTGTTTTATATATACATATATGTATACACATATACACACATATATATGTCATCTTATTAGTCTTTTATGAATCTCTTAAATAGGTGTTTTGTTGTATTGACTGTTTATAGTTTGAATAACATATGGCTTCTGAACTTTTGTGGACAGTTAAGTCCCAAAGTTATAGATTGATGGTATTAATTGGATGGCGGCTTCATTCAATTATGCTGTCTAGGAGGTGTGCCCAATGGGATGTCATTGGGGGCATGTCATTGGAAGGTAGTTCTCATGAAAGGTTTGTCATAAATGAGTGATGTTTAGATGCTCTTTTTGCTTCCTGGTTCACCACGTGATCAGTCCACTGCACAAACTCTGCCTATTGCCTCACCAAACCACCGAACCAGTGGGGCCTGCCTGAAAGTGAACTGTGAACTTTCAAAACCATGAGTCTAAATAAACCTCCTTCCTTCATAATTAGCTTGTTTTAGGTATTTCATTGTAGTAATGAAAATTTGACTAATACAGCTGTCTTCTCCAGAAAGAAAGACATGTGTAATTGTACATACCTGAATTCATTTTTAGATTAGTTGTTTATGAAATATATGACTCTGAACAACCTGCTTACTCAGTTTGAGACTCAGTTTCTCCCTCTGTGAAATTACTACTCTAATATTATTTTTAGGGACTACTCTGTCTAGAGTGTTGAATGTATGTTATACTCCAGGTCAGTGCCTTCTTTCCCTTCTATGTTTTCAACTCAATAAAAAATATGGACCAGGACAAAACAAGTTCAGAATCTAGAGATAACTACTAGAGACCTCTCCTCCTTAATTAACCAAGTCAATTAATATTTGTAAAATAGTTTTAATTTATACTGTAAAACTTCAGGAAATTTTTCCTCTATTTTTCACATTATAGCTTGGGCAAAATGATCATTCTTCTTGCTCATTGAAATAGATCTTAAAATTGGATATATAGTCTTTAATATTGTATATTGTATATATAGAAAGTAATTTGATTGAAACCATGCAATTGATATATAAATTCTTATTCAAACCTTTCTATGTCAGAATGATCTGGATTATATGGCTAAAAAAATTGAAACTCTTTGGAAAGACTAAACAATTTGCTATGGTCATTCAGAATGAGATAATCAGCAACAAAACTCCTTGAAAGTGTTCCATGCAGGGACTCATGCTTGCTAAAAGAGCATATTGTTGGGGACGGTGGTGGGCGAATTTTGGCATGATTTGTTTTTAGGCCAAGAGATTCAAGTGTGGCAATGTTTTGCCTGAAGACCTAGCCACCTTGCACCATGAGGTGCCCCTAAAGAACTCTACATACAAAGAATAATTGCAAAAGAAGAATAATACCATTATTTCTAAAGCTTTGGTTGACTGATTAGAGCCCTAGGCAAGACTCAAGGAACCTTCCCCTTGTTTCCCTTCTTCATCTACCCTCAAACTGGAATGTCTTGGATTTGGGATCGAGTCCACTGGACTAGCTCTCCTTAATCACTTTTTTTAGAATAAGAGAAAAATTACATTCAATAGAAATGACACTTTATTGCTCAAATTATAAATATGGTTTATTAATATAGAAGAAGATGAAGAAAATAATTTGCTCTAAAATGTCTTACTTTGATCCCATGCTTGAAGGAGAAAGGGAGTAGAATTGTATTGAGCACTTATTATTCTATTACAACATATTTATTTGTTTGTTTATGATAAAGCAACATTTTCTCCTTTTCTTCTTTTCATGTAAATGTGATTTTTAATGAGAAAGAAGTACATGGGCCAGATGGGCATGGTAAAACATTCAAACATTAGGAAAGTTGTGTAAATGAAAACTCAGCCTTCCTGAGACTCCAGATCTCCAGTTCACTTCTTCCAAGGCAACAAATCAATTAAACAGGTATTTTATGTGTTATTATGCTGAGTTCTGAGAAAACAAGGATAACAAAATACACAAACCCCATGCTCTCAACATGCTTTGAGTTTTCTAAAGGAAATAGACTCCAGAATATATAATTATAGTGTGATAAATGTACTGGTAGGAAAGTCTAGGACTAATGGCAAAGTCTCTGGCCCCTTAGATAAAGGGAGAGAGAGGAATGCAATAGAATTTAATGAAAGTGAATTTTAAAGAGGGTAGGTAAATTCCAGAAGTCACAGTTTGTAAATTACAGAGATAGGAGCCCTGGACAAATCTGTTGGAATCTAACTCCATAGTCTTTCCAGAAACTGCTTCAATCCAATAATAATGAGTGGGGTTGTTCCAGTTTCAGTTTCACTTTATATAAAGTGTGAGAAGTTTAGTAATAAGGGAATTTCCCAACTACCAGAAAAAAAAAGCCAAAGTAAGACAAAGATTTATTAGCAGTAGGCATTTCATGGGAAATTCCATTTTCCTTTTATATTTAACTTGGCAAGTTTCCAAGAGTGTGGAAAGACATGACTAGTAGCTCAGTCTGCATTTTAAAATTTCAGTCCCTGAATTTAGCAGGATATTTTGCTTTTTAAATTTCTTTTCAGAAATCACAATCATTTTATCTACCAGTCTCTCCTAGGTAGTAAGCAAAATACTCTGTTATATTAGATTTTAGGCTACAAACGCACATGCTTTTTTGAATTTTGTTCATTTGTTTTGCCTTAGGAAGTTGCTATGTGAAAAAGATTATAAGCAGTACAATTTTTAGCATCCTGTCTTGGGTATGTGCAAATATAGTTGTGGAAGAAGGTGGAGCTTTTCTGATTGTAGTAACCCACGTAGCTTAGGTCATAACAGGACAGGCTAGTGCAATTGTCTGGAAGGGGAAACTATGACTGAATCTGGAATCCAACGTCAGCAGCTGAACAGATTGCCAGGGAGAACTCCAGGATTCATTGGGCAATAAGGAGTACTTGTAAGCTGCTATGACTCAATTTTCACAATTGTCAAAAGGAACAGCAATTACCCTGCTAGGGCGGCCTGACTATACAACTCTGGGGGCATTACTGACCTTGAGAAGGTTTGATATCCTTGGGATGCATCATGAATGTGGCCTGTGGACTTGTGCCAGGTGGCTACCCTGTGCCCTACTTGTCTTCCAGGATTGCTCTGAGGGGCTCAAGTTACCCAGCGAATATAAAAGAACTATATAAACTGAAATTGTGAAAATACACGTACCAGTTGTTATTTTCCTGGCTAGCTCTGCCCTTTGAGCAAAACTTCCATTTTAAAAAATTATCTTTTTAGATTTAGCAATTTGGAACATACTATCAAATTCACTTCATATTTAAATATTATATACATACACATACATAGTATTTTTCTTGAAAGTGGGATTATTTAATATCAGATAATATGGAATTCATGACAAGGATCATAAGATGAGGAAAGAAGGATATATGATATAGAAGGTATAATTCAATGAAGACAATATTTATAATTTATATACCAAAAATATGATATCCAAACTTCTTCAAAAAAGATTTATTTATTTGAAAGACTGAGTGATAGATCAGGAGAGACAGACAAGAGATCGTTCATCTATTGGTTCACTCCCCAAATGGCCACAACAGCAAGGTCTGGGCCAGGCCCAAGCCAGAAGCCAAGATCTCCATCTGGATCTCCCACATAGATGACTAGGGCTCAGGTATTGAGATCTTCTACAGTTTTCAAGATGCATTTGCAGGATTTTTCCTGCTGGATCAGAAGTGGGTCAGCTTGAACTTGAATTGTATTCTGATATGGGATGCTGGTGTCAGAAGCAGTGCCTCAGCCTGTTGTGCCATGACATCAGCTATACACTCTCATATGATACTCTATATATGAGAGAAAATACATGAAAGTTGGCTTTCTGTGTCTGGGTTATTTTACTTAGCATTATGATCTCCAGTTTCATCCATTTTATTTTTTTTTAAATGTCATAATTTTTTTCATGACTGAATAATATTCCATCATATATACATATATGTATATATATGTATATCAGATTTTCTTTATCTAATCATTGATTTATGGACATTAGGTTGATTCCATTTCTTTGTTATTGTGAATGGGCTTGCAGTTAACATGAATGCAGGTGTCTCTTTCATAAGCTGACTTCATATTCCCAGAAGGGTGATTGTAGTTCATATGGTTTATTCATTTTTAGTTTTTTGAAGAATCTCCATACTGTTTTCCAAAATGGTTGCACTAATTTACATTCCCACTAATAGTGTATTAGGGTCCCCTTTACTCTAAAACTTCACCAGCATTTGCTATTTTCTGACATTTGAAAAAATAGTCACTTTGACTGGAGTGACATGACAACAATAGTAATAACAGCTAACACATAATATTGTGTGTCAGCTAGTATTCTTAGCATGTTACATCTAATAACTCATTTGATACATGAAGTTATTATCATTCTAATTTTACAGATGAAGAAACTGAGGCAATGAGATGTTAATTACTTGTGCAAGTTCCCATAACTATGAAGCAAGATTAGAACTAAGGAAATCATATTGCTGCTGCATCCTAAATTTGTTCAACCATTCTCATAAAATGATTTCAGACTGTTGAGAGACTGAGTGTGGATGATTCGATACAGATAAACGCATTATTTTAAGAAGTAGTTTGTTGTGCCAGGGGATTCCAATACAATCCCATCAAGGTGGCATGGACCAATGCCATCTCACTAGTCCAAGTGATCAACTTCAGTTCACAGTTGATCACACTGATAGGTCTAAGAGTCAAAGGGATCACACAAACAAGACTAGTGTCTACTAATACTAACTGATAGAATAAAAAAGGGAGAGAACGATCCAACATGGGAAGTGGAAGACACAGCAGACTCATAGAATGGCAGATGTTCTAAATGGCACTCTGGCCTCAGAATCAGCCTTTAAGTCATTCGCATCTGGCTGAAGAGCCCATGAGAGTATTTTATGCATGGAAAGCCAAGACACTCTGGCAAAAAACAAACAAACAAACAAACAAACAAACAAAAAAACCCAAAAAAACCTAAATGAAAGATCTCTGTGAGTGAGATCCCAGTGGAAAGAACAGGCCATCAAAGAAGGAGGTACCTTTTTCTGAAGGGAGGAGAGAACTTCCACTCTGACTATGATCCTGTCTGAATAAGATTGAAGTTGGCGAACCCTAAAGGCTTCCATAGCCTTGGCAACTCATGACCAGAGCCTAGGGAGATTACTGACGCCATAAACAAGAGTGTCAAATTGTTAAATCAACAACAGGAGTCACTGTGTACTTACTCCTCATGTGGGATCTCTGTCCTTAATGTGTTGTCCAATGTGAAGTAATGCTATAACTAGTACTGATACAGTATTTTTACACCTTGTGTTTCTGTGTGAGTGCAAACTGATGAAATCCTTACTTAGTATATACTGAATCGATCTTCCGTATATAAAGATAATTGACAATGAAAAAAAAAACTTGGTTTTAAATTGGAAATTGCATAGAAAATTAATCAATTTTTTAAAAAATATCATGTAGGATCTCTGTCCTTAATGTGCTGTATATTGTGATTTAATGCTATAACTAGTACTCAAACAGTATTTTTCACTTTGTGTTACTAGGTGGGGGCAAACTGTTGGAATCTTTGCTGAATATATAGTATACTGACCTTCTGTATATAAAGAGAATTGAAAATGAATTTTGGTATGAATGGAAGGGGAGAGGGAGCGGGAAAAGGGAGGGTTGTGGGTGGGAGGGAAGTTTGGGGGGGGGAGCCATTGTAATCCATAAGCTGTACTTTGAAAATTTATATTCATTAAATAAAAGTTAAAAAAAAAGTAGTTTGTATATGAGCAAGAATATTTTATGTTTTAGGAAAGTGAAGACTAGCAATTTTAATGTGTCAATGCATCTCTTTAATCATAATTTACTGTCAGAAGTGACTTAAACTTTATGGAGCTAATTCCATGACTGCAATTTGCTCTCTTTAACATATTGACAATTTAAGTTAACATTACTGAATATCCAAAATGCAAAAGGCCCTTTGGTGTATGATGCAGGACACCAACACATAAATAAGCTCTCTATATTGCTATATACAAAAGTACTAAACAAAATCTTTATATATGTCATTATTATTAAAAAATTTTTATCATTACAATATTGACTTAGAATTTGGATATCACTGACATTAATTGATTCATTTTTACATAAAAGATATGGGCATTGGAACTAGATGGAAGTGAGTTGAAGTCTCCTTCTCGATCCAATATTTATAACTGTTGATTTTATGTAATCTCAACAACCCCAGTGTTTCCATTATAGTGATAATAAAATTTATCTTAAGAGAGTTATAAAAATTAAACAGGATTATGTACATAATATTATATTGAATAAATATGAGCTTCCCTTCCCCAAATAAATCAGTTTTAAGGTGATTATCAAAGCTGACTTGTGAGATTTGAAAACAATATTTTCAAACTATCCTCTTGTTTTGAATGTGAGCTTCATGAAGGCAAGGGCCATATCTGTTTTGTTCATCAGTTCCTAGGACAAAATTAATATGCTAATAATTTGCTTTAGGCAATTGAAGGATGTTGTGAATATCTGAAAATAAAACTTCTTGAATTAAAAGTTTATTTCAAGTTCTTGTTTTCCTAATGTTACTAAGTTCATCTTAAAAATCACAGTTCACAGAGGTAAAGCCATGAATAAAGTACCAGACTAAAAAAATTACAGCCAATATTTGTATAATTCTCTAAAGCTGAGACAACTTCCAATATAATGCTTTTTCCTACTATCTATCTAGAAAATTAAAATTCACCAAATATTAAAAAAATGAACAAATGAAAACTTTGGATGGAAGATTTTTTTCAAAAATAGATATTACACATGTATTTTTCCCAGTAGATTTAGTCAATGTTAGTTGTCTGAATGAATGACTAAATGAATCTGCTTTAAAATTTACTATTAAATAAATATACATGATAGAAATAATGAAATTAAAATGCAAACTTATACATTAAAGATATTTTATACTGGAGCCGGCGCTGTGGCTCACTTGGTTAATCCTCCACCTGTGGTGCCGGCATACCATATGGGCACCGGGTTCTAGTCCCGGTTGCTCCTCATCCAGTCCGGCTCTCTGCTGTGGCCGGGGAAGGCAGTGGAGGATGGCTCAAGTGCTTGGGCCCCTGCACCCACATGGGAGACTGGGAGGATGCACCTGGTTCCTGGCTTCGGATTGGTGCCGCACCAGCCGTACCGGACATTTGGGGGTGAACCAATGGAAGAAAGACCTTTCTGTCTCTCTCACTCTCTGTCAAATAAAAAAAAAAGATATTTAATACTTTATCAAATACAGTATTTTAAAGATAATCATGTACCTTCAGTGTTATAACTATTACTGTAACTATTACTAACAAGAAATGATGGAGCTAATAAATGAAATTCTTTATCCAAAGTACAGAATCAACAGAGAAATAAGCAAAAGTGTAGTGCAGGGAGTGGATATTTAGCCTAGCAGTTAAGATGCCTATGTCCCGCATCAGAGTTCCTGGGTTTGATTCCCAGCTCTAGCTCCTGACTTCAGATTCCTACCATTACATATTATCAGAGATAGTAGTAGTGATGGTTCAAGTAATTGGGTTCCTGCCACCTACATGGGAGACCTGGTTTGAATTTCTAGATTTTGGTTTTGGGGATTGAACTAGCAGACAGGAGCACTATCTGTCTTTGTCTCTGTTTCTGTTTCTCTCTCTGCCTTTCAAAAAATAATAAAACATAAAAAAAACCCAAATAGGATATAGATAAAATGTCAAATTTGTTAGTGAAATTCAGAGAACATGATTTAGATATATTGGATTTGATAATCCTGTACTCATCTAATCACAGCAATAATAAACCCAGGCCTGTCCTGTGGAGGCCAGCCCCATCTAGTGTGTTACATGGAGGAGAACAGCAGAATGTATTCTCCCTGATGATAAGAAGCTTCCAAAGAGAACGAGGATGAGCTACTATGTTCCTCCAATCACAAGTCGGGCAAGATACTGCTTCCCTGAGAAAGGGTCCTGGTGCTATGGAAAGGAGAAGAATGTATGGTGCAGGGACCAGGAATGTTACTGCGATAAAAGAACTCTCTTCATGGGAGGAAATGTCCAGAAAGGAAGGATGGTGGTGAGTGTTCTCTCCAACAATTCCCAACTGAAAGAAAAAAAAAAGCAGTCAAAAATTAGAGTGACTGCTCTCAAGTCCTATATGTTAGTAGGTGGTTAGTGGACACAATTGGTCTGTCTTTTGGGGTGTCACCAAATAATTTACCTCAAAGGTGAGTTGTCAGAGGAAATATTTTATTTACTTGTCACAAATAAAGAAGACAGTAGGTGAGATAACAGTTCCAACAGTTCCTTAAAAGAAACTGCCTCCCAAGAAGCACATGCTAGGGCTTTTATAACAAAGTTCAGGGGAGTGTCCAAGTTGTAGCAAATCGGGAATGGAAGAGTCCCATCTACTAGTATAATGTAAGCAACGTAAGCAGCACACTTCCTCATATTTTGCACAAAAAATGGTGGCAGTGTCCTCTCCTGGGTGAAAAATTTAGTATTATAATGAGGAAATTTCAGTTAGGTTGCAAAGATCTGACTCAAGTTGGTTTCCTGAAGCTTTAACTCCTCCTAGTTTGTAGTGGTTTGGCCTGGCTGTTTCTAAGTATAATGTTGCAAGACAAGCTTTCATGGTACGTTTTCTGAAAAACAAGCTTGAGAGAGCATAAATTGTTTCATATCCTCTTCCTCTGTTCCACTGCACTCTTTTTACCCAAATCCTACAATATGGTTTACAGTGTAGAACTGGAAGTAAACCAGGTAGTTTAGTTCAGATTCGTTGAACATAGAGTTCTTGTTAATTTAGCTCATGATATAATTTTCTAGATACAATAAGACTAGGAACTAGACGTGATAGCATCAAAGCCAAATAAATATAAATTTGCTTTTTAATATGTGCTTTGTAATGTGGTGGTGAATTCATTAGAATAGACGTATTGTGTATATTTCTACTTCATACTCAAATGACACACATAGCTGAATTAAATGTTGGAGATATCTCAGTCATTGGGCAGCTTGCATTTGAGACAGTGTATACTACCCTTATTTGTATGCACATAAATGTGTAACAGAAACTGTAAAGAGATTTAGTGATATTCACGCTGAAGTGAGGGGGTTCCTGTGGAAGTAATGAATAATGAATTGGATGGATAGCATTTATAAGGTGTAAAAGTTTGAGGAAGTGATCCAAAGCTGTTATCAGACATGTTACTGAAACAAGGTGAATTGAGCTGCAATAAACATGTGGATACAAATAACACTTTCATATGCTGATTTCATTTCCCTTGAGTAAATTCCCAGGAGTAGGATGGCTGGATCATACCGTAGGTCTATATTCCGATTTCTGAGGTATCTCCCAACTGCCTTCCATAGTGGCTTTACATTCCCACCAACAGTGGGTTAGGGTACCTTTTCCCCCATATCCTCACCAACATTTATTTGTTGACTTCTGTATGAAAGCCATTCTAACTGGGGTGAGGTGAAACCTCGTTTTGTGGTTTTGATTAGCATTTTCTTGAAGGCTAGTGATATTGAGAATTTTTTCATGTGTCTGTTGGCCATTGGATTTCCTCTTTTGAAAAATGTCTGTTTAAGTCCTTTGCCCATTTCTTTACTGGTTTGTTTGTTTTGTTGTTGTTGAGTTTCTTAATCACTTTATAGATTCTGGTTATTAATTCTTTATCAGTTGCATAGTTTGCAAATAATTTCTCCCATTCTGTTGGTTGCCTCTTCAGTTTGCTGAGTTTTCATTTGCAAACAGAAATTTCTCAATTTGATGTAATTCCATTTGTCAATTTTGGCTTTAATTGTGCCTCTGGGGTCTTTTCCAAGAACTCTTTGCCTATGCCAATGTCTTTCAGGGTTTCACCAATGTTCTCTTATAATTTGATAGTATTAGATTGTAGATTTAGGTCTTTAATCCATTTTGAGTGGATTCTTGTGTAAGGTGTATGGTAAGGGTCTTGCTTCATACTTCTGCATGTGGAGATCCAGTTTTCCCAGCATCATTTTTTGAAGAGATTATATTTGTTCCAGGGATTGCTTTTGGATCCTTTGTCATGAATAAGTTGGTTGTAGATGCGTGGATTGATTTCTGGCATTTCTGTTCTGTTCCATTGGTCTATCAATCTGTTTTTGTATCAGTACCTGGCTGTTTTGATTATAACTGCCCTGTAGTATGTCTTAAAATATGGTATTCTGATGCCTCCAACTTTGTTTTTGTGGTATAAAATTGCTTCAGCTATTTGGGGTATCCTGTGTTTACATTTGAATTTCAGCGTCATTTTTCTTTATCTGAAAAGAATTTCCTTTTGCTTGGTGTTGCACTGAATCTGTAAACTGCTTTCATTAGTATGGACGTTCTGATGATATTGCTTCTTTCAATCCATGAACATAGAAGATTTTTCCATTTTTTTTGTATCTTCTATTTGTATCTAATGATTTTAATTCTCATCATAGAGATCTTTATCATCTTTGGTCAAATTTATCCCTAGGTATTTGATTTTTTTTTGTAGCTATTGTGAATGGTATTGATCCTAAAGTTCTTTCTCAGCTGTGGCATTGTCTGTGTATACAAAGGCTGTTGATTTTTGTGTGTTGATTTGTATATCTTATCACTTTACCAAACTCTTCTGTGAGTTCCAATAGTCTTTTAGTGGAGTCTTTTGGATTCCTTATATATAGAATAATGTCATCTGCAAACAGGGATAGTTTGACTTCCTCCTTCCCAATTTGTATCCCTTTGATTTCTTTTCCTTCCTTTCTTTCTTTCTTTCTTTCTTTCTTTCTTTCTTTCTTTCTTTCTTTCTTTCTTTCTTTTCTTTTTCTTTTTCTTTTTCTTTTTCTTTTTCTTTTTCTTTTTCTTTTTCTTTTTCTTTTTCTTTTTTTTTCTCAATGACCCAAGCTAAAACTTCCAGGACTATATTGAATAGCAATGGTGAGAGTGTGCATCCTTGTCTGCTTCTGTATCTCAGTAGGAATGATTCCAACTTTTCCCCATTCAATAGGATGCTGGCCATGGGTTTGTCATAGATTGCCTTGATTGTGTTCAGCAATGTTCCTTCTATACCCAGTTTGTTTAGAGTTTTCATCATGAAATGGTGTTGTATTTTATCAAATGCTTTCTCTGCATGTATTGAGAACATCATATGGTTTTTTTCTTTAGTTGGTTAATGTGACGTATCACATTGATTGATTTACAAATGTTGAATTATCCCTGCATACCAGGGATAAATCCCATTTGGTCTGAGTGAATAGTCTTTCTGATGTATTGTTGGATTCGATTGGCTAGGATTTTGTTGAGGATTTTTGCATCTGAGTTCATCAGAGAAATTGGTCTATAGTTCTCTTTCTCTGCTGTATTTTCAGATCTAGGAATTAAGGTGATGCTGGCTTCATAGAAACATTGAAAGGGAGGGTTCTCTCCCTTTCAATTGTTTTGAATAGCTTGGGAAGAATTGGAGTTAGTTCTTCTTTAACTGTCTGGTAGAATTAGTCAGTGAAATCCTGGGCTTTCCTTTGTTGGGAGTGTCTTTATTACTGATTCAATTTCTGTCTTGGTTATTGATCTGTTTAGGTTTTCTGTGTCTTCATAGATCAATTTAGTAAGGTTGTATGTGTCCATTTCTTCTAGGTTTCCCAGTTTGTGGACATAGAGCTCTTTGTAGTAATTTCTGATGATTCTTTTTATTTCTCTGTTGTCTATTGTTATATTTCCTTTTCCATCTCTAATTTTATTGATATGGGTCTTCTTTTTTTGGTGTGCCAGTATTATTTATTTTTTGAAAAGCCAGCTATTTGCTTTGCTGATCTTTTGTATAGTTTTTTGTTTTCTTTTTTTAAAGTATTTATTTATTTATTTGAAAGACAGAGTTACAGAGAGAGGTACAGAAAGAGACACAGGTCTTCTATCTGCTGGTTCACTAACCAGATGGCTGCAATGGTCAGAGTTGCTCTGATTCAAAGCCAGGAGTCAGGAACTTCTTTTGGGTCTCCCACGTGGGTGCAGGGGTCCAAGGAATTGGGCCAACTTCCACTGCTTTCCCAGGCCATAGCAGAGAGCCGGATCAGAAGTGGAGCAGTTGGGACTAGAACCAGCACCCATAAGGGATGCCGGCACTTCAGGCCAGGGCTTTAACCCACTGTGTAACAGTGCTGGCCCCTTTGTTTTCAATTTTATTTATTTCTTCTCTAATTTAATTATTTTTTTTTTTGCCTACTAGATTTGGGTTTGGTTTACTATTGTTTATCTAGGTTCTTGAAATGCATTGATAGCTCATTTATTTGGTGGCTTTCCAATTTCTTAATATAGGCACTGATTGCTATAAACTTCCCTCTTAACACTACTTTGGCTGTATCCCATAAAAATTTGATATGCTGTATTGTCATCTTCATTTGTTTCCATAACTTTTTTGATTTCTTTAATGACCCACTGTTCATTAGGGGCATGCTGTTCAGTCTCCATGTGTTTGCATATGTTCTAGAGATTGCTGAGTTGTTGATTCCAGATTCTTTCCCCTGTGGTCAGATAAAATGCATGAGTTGATTTTGATTTTTTTGAATTTGCTCAGACTTGCTTTATGATCTAGCATGTGGTCAATTCTAGAGAAAGTTCCATGCACTGGTGGGAAGAATGTGTATTCTGCGACTGTAGGATGAAAAGTTCTGTAGATATCTGTTAGGTCCGTTGGTCTATAGTGTTGATGACCTCTGCTGTTTCTTTGCTGATTTTCTGTTTGGTTGATATTGATGTCCCCCATTACTATTGTATTTGAGTCTGTGTCTCCTTTTAGATATATTAACAATTCTTTTAAATATCCAGGTGCCCTGTAATTAGGTGCATATATGTTTGTATTAGTCACATCTTCCTGTTGAATTGATCTCTTTTTTTTTGTATTTTTGACAGGCAGAGTGGACAGTGAGAGAGAGGGACAGAGAGAAAGGTCTTCCTTTTGCCGTTGGTTCACCCTCCAATGGTCGCCGCGGTAGGCGCGCTGCGGCCGGCGCACCGCGCTGATCCGATGGCAAGAGCCAGGTGCTTCTCCTGGTCTCCCATGGGGTGCAGGGCCCAAGCACTTGGGCCATCCTCCACTGCACTCCCTAGCCACAGCAGAGAGCTGGCCTGGAAGAGGGGCAACCGGGACAGAATCCGGTGCCCTGACCGGGACTAGAACCCGGTGTGCCGGCGCTGCAAGGCGGAGGATTAGCCTAGTGAGCCACGGCGCCGGCCAAGAATTGATCTCTTAATCATTATGTAGTGCCCTTCTTTGTCTCTTTTAACAGTTATTATGTCAAAGTCTATTGTTTCTTATATAAGGATGGCTACACCAGCAGATGGTTTTCTCAAGGCGAGTTTTGGGAATTCTCAAGAAAGCATTATTAATCTGTTAATGTAAAATTGAATGTGTTGCAAAGTTAACAGCTTTTGTTAATGGAGTCGTCTGAACTATGGCTACACAGACAAAAAGAAAGTTGCAGTATTGTCTGCATGGTGCATTTCAAAAGAGACTACCAAGTGCAAGAATGAGAGCCATGCCATTCAGGACCATACATGGGTGTGCATGTTGCAAGGCAGCAACAGTCACGGTCAATCAAGTCTGTACTACACTTTGGAGAAGTGAAATGTTTTGATTTGATTACTAAATATGAGTATTTTTTTATCTAGAATTTTGGGTGGATGGACCAGGGCCATCAAATGTGCATAATATGTGCTTATTCTTGATCACCTCCATAAAGACATGTTAATGGCTTATGCTTAGTTTCAAGCCCAGTCTCTATCACATTGCCCATCCTTGCTGAAAACTGCTCTCCTCTTGAAAACAAGAGTTAGTGGAGGAATGAATGAGAGATTGCACATCAAAATTCTTTATGAACTTGACATATTGATTAATTTTGCTTTTGAATCCCAGCTGTGCTCTAAGGTTTTCTTTATTCTAGTTTAGTGTTGTTTTGAGAAGGAATGCTGTATTGGACATACATTGAAAAATCCTGCCTTTCAGGATTCCTAAGCAGAGAATGAACAGTTTTTAGAGACTGGGCAGAGAGTTTACCAGAGATGTTTTCCTGTTAACATAGTTTCTAAGGTTATTCATCTGCTCGATAAGTATTTCTCTACTGATTAAAATATGATAGATTAGTTTATTGAATGTAGTACTTTCATTCATATGAGGTAGTATGTGATCTTACACATGGAAATTGGCAAAATGTGCAAATAGTAACCAAACTGGTTGTCAGAATCCAGCTGTGCCAGTTTCGTTTTGTTTTTTTTATCTCTCCTATGCCTGCTATAGCTTGTACTTGTTTATACAATCTAATCTATAACATTTAATCTCTTAGCAAGAGTTTAACACTCTGCCTCTGAATGCGGTTAATTCACAACCTGATTAAGGAATAGTTTTCTAAGGCATTTCTTTCTGTAAACCTCAAAACACTTAAAGAATTCTTAAGCCTTCCATTTGCCCCAGTTACTGTTTAAAACATGAACTTCAGCGGCATTAGGAGTGCTTGCTTTGACTGCTGAATTTTCTAGTATTACAAAGGGAAATGACAATGAAGCACTGATTATTCAGAAAGTGTAAAGGTTCAACATATTCCTATAAAACAATGATTGAATTATTTCATTAGTTAGCTCATCATGACAACAAAAACCACTGGATAACATGGTATGCCTCTTGATCTATGTGGCAAAAAAAATTCCTTTGAATTGTATACTCACTCTAAAAGATAAATATTGATGCCAGTCAGCTGGTGATGAAGTGAGAGCATGGGTGTGGAGATGAGACCAATGGGCAGGCATTTTCTGAGTCAGGGCCCTGGGCTGGGTTGTGTTGTTCTTGCCTTGTGACTGTGTTTGACCATGGTCCCTAGGGTAAATGTCAAAATCCTATGAAGTTAATGAGTCATCTCTAAAGTAGTTACCCATCCAGACTGGACAAATATGAAAAAAATAATATAAAATCTGGACACCAGCCCAACCTGGAGCTGATGCTCTGGATGAAACAGGAAGGTAGAAATTGAGGAACAGTTTTTTTTTTTTTTAAACCAATGAGAAAACAGTTGAAATAGCTTTTGTTGATCTGTCTGAAATAAAATCAAGTGGGCAGTAGCAAGAAGGAGTTTATTAAGTTTTTTAAAAGAATTACAAATTGAAAACCCAAATATAGCCAGAAAAGTCTGAATGTGTGCCACAAAAATTTAGGTTGTACAAGGCTTTGACAGGGGAGGAGAAATGAAGGCGAAGGAAATTCCAGGCTGCTTGTGCGCTTTGTTTGCCAAGGAAGGTGATTGATGCCATCAAGCTACCAAACACTAGGCTTATACATGATTGGTCACCACAGTTATCTCTAGGTGGAAAGTTTCTATGTGGCACTTGTAGCTGTTATTTTGTTTATGGCTTTTGCAAGGTTAGCCCAGTTTAAAAGTTCATGCTTTATTCTGGGTATAGATGGTGTCACAATTCCCTCTTAGAATGGTTCCCCAGGGTCTGATTCTGTGGAACAGTGGGAAAGCCACCATCTACAGTGCCCGCATCCCATATGGGCACCAGTTTAAGTTCTGGCTGCTCCACTTCCAATCCAACTCCCTGCTAATGCACCTGGGAAAGCTGGAAGATGGCCCAAGTGCTTGGGCCCCTGTACCCATGTGGGAGACAGGAACAAGCTCCTAGCTCCTGGCTTCAACCTGGCCTAGCCCTGACCATTGTGGCCATTTTGGGATTGAACTGGGGGATGGGAGATCCCTCTCTCTCTCTCTCTCTATCTCTCTGTAATTCTGATTTTCAAATAAGTGAATGTTCTTTTTTTAAAAAGATTTTATTTATTTGAAAGGTAGAGTTACAGACAGTGAGAGGTAGAGATAGAGAAAGGTCTTCCTTCTGTTGGTTAACTCCCCAGATGGCCGAAACAGCTGGAGCTGCGTTGATCCGAAGCCAGGAGCCAGGTGCTTATCCTGGTCTCCCATGCAGGTGCAGGGGCCCAAGCACTTGGGCCATCTTCTACTGCTTTCCCAGGCCATAGCAGAGAGCTGGATTGGAAGAGGGGCAGCTGGGACTAGAACTGGCATTCATATGGGATGCCAAGGCCACAGGTGGAAGATTAATATACTGCACCACTGGGCCGGCCTGCTGCTCTACTTCTGATCCAGCTCCCTGCTGATAGCCTGGAAAAGCAGTGGAAGATGGCCCAAGTGCTTGGGCCTCTGCACTCACTTGGGAGACCCAGAAGTAGCTTCTGGATCCTGGTTTCGCATTGGCCCAGCTTGTAGTCAATGTGACCATTTGAGGAGTGAACCAGTGGATGTAAGACTTCTCTCTCTGTCTCTCCCTCCCTCTGCAACTCTGCCTCTCAAGTAAATAAATAAATCTTTAAAACAAAATTCCAGCACTGACCCAGTTTAACTGTATATATGGCCTTATGAACGTTTCTTAACCTATGTAGGTACCAGTTTTTCTTCTCTATAAAATGTAGAGTTACACAGAGGGAGAAGGAGAGGCAGAGAGAGAGAGAGAGAGAGAGAGAGAGAGAGAGAGAGAGAGAGAGAAGTCTTCCATCTGCTGGTTCACTCCCCAGTTGGCCACAATGGCCAGAGCTGTGCCAATCCGAAGCCAGGAGCCAGGAGCCAGGAGCTTCTTCTGGGTCTCCCATGCAGGTGTAGGGGCCCAAGGACTTGGACCATCTTCTACTGCTTTCACAGGCCACGGCAGAGAGCTGTGTTGGAAGAGGAGTAGCTGGGAATAGAATCAGCGCTCATGGGATGCTGGCGCCACAGGCAGAGGATTAACCTACTATGCCACGGCGCCGGCCCCATAAATATTCTTTTTTTTTTTTTTATAGAATGGCTCCCCAATACCATTTTTTGTGCTCTTGATCACAGTGACTGCATTTTTTTTTTTTCCAAACTGGATTGATGTTTTCCAGGAAGGGATTGGAGAGCACAAAACGAGCAATAGTTTATTCTGAGCTCTGAGGCATGATAAAACTAGATGTCTAGTTTCACAATATGGCACCATGGGTCAGTCTAATGTGCTTCCATGTATTATATATTACTAGTTCATACATGTGTATTGTATGACATTTGGAATTTGGTCTCCTCCCTTCTCGTATATCTGAGGTCCCCGTTGTAGTTGTAGGCAGGTGACTGCAGTTGTAGGTTTCTCAATTTCTGCTTTCTTCTTGTTTTTTTTTTTTTTTTTTTGTTCTGGTGCTAATTAATCACCTCAGCCCCAAGCACCCCTGCCCAGAAACTTTCCAGATCCTATATTTTCCTGCTTGATTAAGTTGAATTTTATGTACTCTCCTTCAAAGTCTCAATGCTTTACTTCTTATTTCATTAATCTCTGTCTCCAGTTCTCTCTAACAAGTTTCCTATGTCTTATCTTTACATATACCTTTTCCCACTTCTTGGACACCATTCGTGTTCTTTGTTCTCCTATGGTCTATCTGAAATTTCTTCTTCTTTGAGACTGAGGTTGGATCCCATCTCTTCTGACTACTCCATTTGATTTCCTTCTCTGATCTGCAAGGTAATTGTTTCATTATGGGATAATCTATCAGGCATATACAAAGATGATTATTCAAGTTCCTATTTTCATATTCCAACATGAGGCTAGAATGTATTAAATTGAAATTTTGTGGTTTTTTTTTTTTTTTTGAGTGGGCTGAGACTATCTAAGGTTAGCAAAAAGCTATCAGGTGTTATAAGTTTGTCATTAGTTCATGAAAAAATTTAATCTAAAAATCTTTGAAAATAGGGTCATTAGGAGAAAATAGTAAAAGTAGTCTGTGGTGGGGAAAAGTTTTAAACCATTAAATAAGCATATATTTGGTTCCTTAGTTTTTATGTAATCAGGTGGCTGAGAGCATGATCTTTGAAGTCAGGCAGGCCTGGGATTGCCACTTTCAGTCTGCCTGATTTTAGGCAATTTGCATTATCATTTGGAGTTTTGGTTTCTCACTAGGAAGGTGAGTCAAGCCAAGTATACACAATGCCTGCATCATATTAAATGGGCATTATTATTTTTAATATTTAAAATTTTAAACATTTTTAAAAGTATTTAAATTTAAATTTATTTTTTACTATTTTAAAAATTATTCTGAGAGAGAGAGAGAGAGAGAGAGGAATCTTTCATCCACTGAATGACTTCCCAAATATCCACAGTGGCCAAGACTGGGCCAGGCCAAGGCTGTGAGCTGGGAACTTAATCCATGTTTCCCACATGGATGGTGGGGACATACTCCTTGAATCACCACCTGCTGCCTTCCAGGGTGTACGCTAGTTGGAATTGGAAGCCTGATCTGAGACTTGAG
This sequence comes from Lepus europaeus, assembly GCF_033115175.1. Lineage (NCBI taxonomy): Eukaryota > Metazoa > Chordata > Mammalia > Lagomorpha > Leporidae > Lepus > Lepus europaeus. Next base: position 53,555,465 of record NC_084830.1, read on the forward strand.
CCCAGGCACTCTGATGTAGGATGAAGACATCTTAACCAGTAGGCCAAATGTCCACCGCTGTTTTATGATTGTTGTTATATCTCATTTGCTATTTTCTGTAATTTTTTTCCTCTGTTAGGCAGAATAGTTGCCAACCTCCCACCTTGCCCCCATCCCTGTCTAATGCTCATATTCAATTCCCAGAATCTCTCATGGCAAAAGGTGGTCTCTAGAAAGAAGCTGGAAAACATATGACAATGGATTTTCCTGTACAACTTCTAGAAAGGAAGGCACACCTGCTGGCACTTTGATGTTAACCCAGTGAATCTAATTTTGTATTCCTGGCCTCTAGAACTCTAAGTTAATAAATTTGTGTTGGTTTTTGTTTTTGTTTTAAAATATTTATTTATTTATTTATTTGAAAGGCAGAGTTACAGAGAGAGGGAAGGAGAGAGAGAGAGAGAGAGAAAGAGAGAGAGAGAGATCAATCATATCTGCTTGTTCACTCACCAAATGGCCACAAGGGTCAGGGCCTGACCAGACCAAAGCCAGGAACCAGGAGTTTTATCAGGGTCTCCCAAGTGGGTTCGGGGGCCCAGGGACTTGGGCCATCTTCTACTGCTTTCTCAAGCACATTAGCAAGGAGCTGGATTGAAAGTGGAACAGATAGGACTCAAACCTGGGCCCAAATGGGATGCCAGCACGGCAGGTGGAGGTTTAACCCATTGCAACACATTGCTGATGCCAATTTGTATTGTTTTAAATGACTATTGTGGCAATTTGATAAACCATCAGCATAAAATAAATCCTTCTCCCCAGCAGGACTCTTTTTGAGGGCCAATTCAGTGTAGGTTATCATAGGCAGCCGAAGTGTCAGCTATAATAATAGATCAATAAATTGAAACTACTGAGGGTTTCAGTTGAAAGACATACTCAATTGTAATTTGCCCATTTTCAGTGGAGAAGAGGAAATTAGAGTTAATATAAGCCTGCCCTCTTTCTGAAGGTGGATTCCCATTGCTATACATGTTAAAAATAGTGGGGAAATTCCCCATTTCACTGCCAAGGACAGATCCTCACTGGCGATGCAGTCATCCATAACCAAATTAGGGTTTTCCCCCTCAGTGTCCTTGCCTTCTATAATTAAAGACAGTTTTCAAGGTCAATAACAATAACTACTATGAATTAGGTATACAGTTTGTAGCAGGCATTCTGCTAATTCTCATAGTAAGAAGAAATGTAGTCTTTTCTTTTTTAAACTTAAGGTCATGAATCTCAGTGGATTGCAAAATCATTTTTATGGGGACTAAGTATAAGTTTTTAAATAATAGAATAGAAAATAGCAATGTATTGCATGAAGTAAGACTAGGAACAGTTTTATCAAATTTTGCTTTTGATTATCTATATGATATAGTTTTTAAGGGGTTCATGGGAAATATAAAAGATAAAATTCTTTTGGTGCAACAATTTTTGAAATCGGTGTGTAGTGTTTTCATAACACATTTCCTTGAATTTTTTGAACATCTCTTGTACATATTATATAGGATATATATAATACAATGTATATAATACATATATGTGCGCACTGGCTTATGTTACAGAAAAATCTCTTACAATGTGTTGTAGTAAAAAAATATTTCTTCAAGGGACTGGTGCTGTGGTGTAGTGGGTTAAGCCTCTGCTTGTGGTGCTGGCATCCCTTATGGACACCTGTTCTAGTCCTGACTACTCCACTTCCAATCCAGCTCCCTGCTGATGGTCTGGGAAAGCTAGTGGAAGATGCTCAAGTGCTTTGGCCCTTGCACCCACGTGTGAGACCCAGAAGAAGCTCCTAGCTCCTGGCTTCTGATCGGCTCACCTCTGGTCATTGCTGCCATTTGGGGAATAAACCAGTGGATGGAAGACCTTTCTCTCTGTCCCTCTCTGTCTGTAACTCTACCTTTCAAATAAATAAATAAAATTAAAAAAAATATTTCTGAGAGTAGGTCATATTTAAAAGTTTTTAGAACCACCAGTTAGGTGGTTAAGAATATAGGCTTGGGGCTAGCAGTGCAGCACAGAGGGTTAAGCCATCAACCCATATGGGCACCTCTGATCCATCGTCCTGATAAAGTGCCTGGGAAAGCCGCAGAAGTTGGGTCAAGAACTTGGGCTCCTGCTACCCATGTGGGAGACCGGATGGAGTTCCAGGCTTCTGGCTTCAGCCTGGCACAAACTCAGCTGTTTTGGCCATTTGGGAAGTGAAACAGCAGTTGGAAGATTCTCTCTCTCTCTCTCTTTCTCTCTGTAACTCTGCCTTTCAAATACATAAATAATTCCTTTGAATTAGATCCCTCAACTTAGTCATGGGCACACAGGACAACTGCCAGCCTCATTCAAGGGGGAAGGCCCCTCACCACATTGTAGAGAACAAAAGACATTTATTGACTCATTCAGAAAGTATTTATCTACTGAGCATTCAGTGTGTGCCAGGAGTTGTTCTAAATAAACGATAGCAATTTCCACACATTTTGATAATACTTTGCCATTTAAAATATTTGCTAGTATAAACATGTGGATATAAAGTAGGAAAGAAAAAAATACATTAATGCACAGACCCTCTAGGTATTCTTATTAAAGACAGCTACTAGGAAATAATATTTTCCTTAACTTTCATTTCTTTCTCCCAAGTCTCAGGAAGTTAAAAACCCCAATATTTTAAGTGTTTCTCATCTCCTGTGATCCTAGGCCTTGAAAAATCTTGTCTTTACCTAATTAAAATTTTTATTTATTTTTATTAATTTCAAAGGCAGAGAGAGGAGGGAAAAGAGAGAGGAGAGAGAGAGAGAGAATGAGAAAGTGAAAGAGAAACAGAGAGAGAGAGAGAAAGAGAGAGAGAGGTATTTTCCATCCACTGGTTCACACTACCTGAATTCCCATAACAGCCAACAGCCAGGGCTGAGCCAAGGCTGAAGCCAGGAGCCAAGATCTTACTCCATGTCTCCCATGTGGGTAACAGTGACCCAAGTACTTGAGTACCTGCTGCCTACTAGGGTACACATTAGCAGAAATCTGGAATCAGGAGCAGAGCTTGGAACTGTGAACACAGGCACTCTAATATGGCATGCAGGCATCTTAACTGCTGTGTCAAGTGACCACTCCAAGTCTATGGCTATTTTATTGATTTTGCACCCACTGTTCACAAAGACCAAAAATGGAAAGAATAATAATTACTAGAAAAATAAATACTTTTATGCTTCATGTTGGTATTGTCTTTGTTTCCAGGAGAGCTCCTCTCAGCTGGCCTCTGGGAATCCTTCAGAGCCCTTTGTTTCCCCCACAGTGGACACTGGTTGAGAGTCTTCCTGGTGTGGTGTCCTCACATCCCTGTTGGTCAGTCCCACTAGTTATCTGTTTAAGACCTTGTGCTCTGCTGCCTGCACCTCATACTCTGCACCCAGACAGAAGCATGTTGAAAAGTCACCACTTCCTTTCTTTCTCTAAATTTGGAAAGACTTACAGAGTGCAATTATGGTGATAGCCTACCTCCTACAATTGAACTTAAAAAAGTAGGTAAAAGGTTATTTTGTAAAGGCTGGTTGTAGTGACTTCCTGCATAATAGATGACTGGAATATGACACACCCAGATCTTGCCCTTTTCCTTATGTTATCAAATATGGGTTTTGTTTTGAAAGGAAAACCCAATTTCCCTCTCAAATTAAGAAATTACTATAAAGAACTGAAGTTCCATGAACTTTTTGAAGTGTTTATATATTGTTTACCAAGAACAAGATGCTTAATTAGTTCTCTTTTGATTAGATATGTCAAGTGCTAATGTAATAGTTATTCACGAGATAATCAAAGGGACCAATTTTATTTAGACCACAATATCTATGAGGCATCTCAGCTCTTCTATTTTATGCACCTGAAAATGTGGTGCATGGGTAGCAGCATAGACAGGACCTAGGAGAGCTTGTTAGACTTGTAGAATCTCAAGCCCCATCTGTTCTAATTGAATCAGAATCATATACACCATAAAATTTGAGAGGTAGAGTATTAGAAGACATACAATAACCTGTAGCATTTCATTTCTACCAGAGGATTGTCAATGTACAGAATTTCATAACTAACTTACACTAGCATATGACAGCATAGAACTGAAAGCCACTTTAGTGACTTCAAAGAGTAAATGTCATATGGTATTAACTATCGTCTAATAGGTTAATTAGACACAGACTATAACTTGTTTTCGAGGGGGGGTGTCATGAATATTTCTATATTGTTCTCAATAAATACTTGCTATATTTATGGGTAATTGTTATGTCCCTGTACAGGCTATAATTTTTATAGCTCTGCATAAACACATAGTGTATTTACAGTCTTTATTTGAATGTCTGACCAGTTGGAGAAGCTAGACATGTGTAACCAGTTTAAGCTTACCAATCAAGTTTAGAAAACAAAACGTGGACTTCCGCCTAGTTTCTTTCCTCCACATGGCCTCCTGTGATTTGTATAATGCTACAGACTTAAGGAAACTGGTAGGAGGCCAAAATTCTCTGGGTACCTGTATGACTCATTCACCTCATTTGTATATGTACCATCATAGGCTTTTAACGCTGAGCAATATTTGGAGATGAAAAGATTAGAATAATTCTCAGCCCATTAAATTGTAGGTTGTCATCTTTTATGAGAATTTGCTTTCCTGGCACAACATGTTGTCATCACTGTTTATATTTTATTTTTGGCTTAGATTCTGAGCCCTCTATTCATGAGAAATCAAATGTACTTCTTCAGATAAGCTGCTTTGTAATTAGGAAGCACAAGGTCAATGCCAGTTATTTTTCTCCAGTCATGTCCTTACTAGTGAGTAGGGATAGAATTTAGGTCATGATTCATGAAATTCAGGCTTTATTTTGAAGGAACTTATGATTGTGAATAGTTGTGGAAATGTGCTTTTTTTCAAAGGGAAATAGTTGAAAGATATGCTGTTGTGAAAACCACAAAGGAGGCTGAATATGCAGAGAAAGCACCAACCTTTAACTCTGATGCCCCTTTCAAGGAAATCTGCAAGCCTCCTTATTCGTGAATACTTTGGTCTTCTGTAGATGACAGAAGGGTGAGGATCTGTAGAGGAGAGGACAGCTGGGATCTCTGTCCTATGCCCTGTGGCTTCTCACTAATCACTGTTTCCTCCCCCAGCTGACCTCAGGAAAGATACCAGAATCTATATCTTTAGCACTCATGCCTGGCCAGAGCAAACATCCCTTCCTAAATTTCCCACAGCACTGGTGAGGTCACACTGTGGTATCCACTAGCAAGTGTTTACCAGCAGTTCAGAGATGACAACAGAAAATTACAATGTCATGAGCAACCATAACCGCTCCCTCAATGAGGCCTGTTTTTCACAGCGAATACAGAACCCATCGTCAACTCACAGGAGTATCTGGAGAGGAGGAGCACAGGAGGAACTAGAGGGTGATTTGGGGAGGTGTCTTCAAGCCACTCTTCCCAAGCCGCTGAGTCTTCTGTCTTTTGCTTGTTGCCTCCTCTCCCCAAGGAGGAAGTGTTTGTGGATGATTGGCAACTCCTCTCATCACATCCTGAACTCAGAGGCTTATCTGATAGGAGGGGAGAAGCATAGTAAAGGTGACATCATGGCCTGGAAATAAAACGCCTTGAGACTTTAGAGAAGTTCCTATTCCTGTCAGTCTCAGAGGGGAAGCTCAGTAGGCTGGAGAGATTTAAACGGCAAGAGACAACTACTAAACAGCAAGCATCTGAAAACAGCTCCAGAATAATCCTCAATTAATGCTTTCACAGACGAGCATTTCATGATGAAACAATTTCTCAATCCTGTTATCTCGTGTGGTATTAGTAGTCAGAGTGGTGATAACGTTTGTGGTGCTTATTTAGAAAACTTTTATTTGGGAAAAACTATGCCGTTCTCCATTGCAAACTAAAGATGTATATGCTGGGTAATAGAACCATGATTCATGTGAGTATACTGTCTCCTGCAGTATCCATGGGTATAAAATTCATGAATTCTCAAGTCTCTTATATAAAATGATGTATTTTCATATTACCCATGTATACCCTCCTGAATACTTTAAATGATTTCTAAATTACCTATGATATATAATACAATGTAAATGGTTTGTCATTGTTAATACTGTAATGTTTTGGCAATAATGCAAAAAAAAGTCTGTGTGTGTTCATTACAGCTGCAATTTTGTTTCTACCATTTTCTATCCAAAGTTGCTGGAATCTGCAGACTTGGGACACACTATTACAGAGGCCCACTGTGTTTGGTTATGTGTTTGTTTGTTTTTAAAGATTACTTTTATTTATTTGGAAGACAGAGTTACAGAGAGTGGTAGAGACAGACATAGAGAGAGAGAAACACAGAGAGAGGTCTTCCATCTGCTGGTTCACTCCCTAAATGGCCAAAACTGCTCGAGCTGAGCCAATCTGAAGACAGGAACATCTTCCAGGTCTCCCATGTGGGTTCAGAGGCCCAAGCACTTGGGCCATGCTCCACTGCTTTCTCAGGCTCATTAGCGGGGAGCTGGATCGGAAGTGGAGCAGCTGGGACTCATATGGTGGCGCCCATATAGGATGCCAGAGCTGCAGTCTGGGGCTTTAACTCACTGTGCCACAATGCAGGCCCTGGTTGTTTTAGAGTTAGATGATATGCCTGCCACCCTCTGGCCATTGCTGAGAAGGCATCTAAAATGCCCCTTAGAGAAGTGAGAGTAATTTGAGCTCTATTTGAAACCTAATTTTAACAACCATACACTTAGGACTACCTGTGGTGCTTATTAAATGCAGATTCCTGGACCCTAGCCCACATTTACACAACTGGAGTCTCTGGAGGTGGGGAGGGAATCTGAGTTTGTAACAATAATTAAGTAGGCCCGCGCCTTGGCTCAACAGGCTAATCATCTGCCTTGCGGCACCGGCACACCGAGTTCTAGTCCCGGTTGTGGTGCCGGATTCTATCCCGGTTGCCCCTCTTTCAGGCCAGCTCTCTGCTGTGACCCGGGAGGGCAGTGGAGGATGGCCCAAGTGCTTGGGCCCTGCACCCGCATGGGAGACTAGGATAAGTACCTGGCTCCTGGCTTCGGATCAGCGCGATGTGCTGGCCGCAGCGGCCATTGGAGGGTGAACCAATGGCAAAAAGGAAGAGCTTTCTCTCTGTTTCTCTCTCTCTCACTATCCACTCTGCCTGTCAAAAAAAAAAAAAAAAAAAAAATTAAGTAATTCCTTTGCCTACTAAAGTTGGAGGTGTTTTGTCGTAGAGATGTTGTGTGAACTTGAAGGTCAGAACTTTCTTGTCTGATTAATTGGGTTACTTAGCTCTCTTATTCATCATGTATACCATGTTTTCCTCTCTACCACTACCCTCGATTTCAGAGGAGTCTGTGTGCTCGCTGAGTGACACCAAGCTTTTGTTGTCCTGAAAACACAGGTGCTATGGGAGCTTAGTTCCCTGACCAGCTGTACTGACAAACTTTCAGCAGTGCCTCTTTTGTGATCATGTTTGTATTTTACATTTATTTTTTGAATTAATTTCCTTTAAACGTCACAAACCATTTTCACATACCTTATTTCATTGGTCCTCACATTTTATCTTCTACAGACTTTCCTCAGAGACCAGGGGACACAATTTCCTTCAATTTTGATAATGTGTTATATATATATATATATATATATATATACATATATATGTATATATACTCATATATATCATATACTCTATATCTATCTCCCATATGTTCCATATATTTACATGCCCTAATAAACACAGTTTCTAACTCTAGAGTTTCTAGGTTTTATAATTATGTTGGACTGTGTTTTTATATTTGCAGTAGATTCTTCCTTACCAGTTATAAGAAAAATAAAAAGGTTTCCCCAGTGTTCCCTTGGGATTCCTGAACTTCTTCATCAATCTAGATGTGAACTTTGGATTCAAAGGATAGATGCAAACAGAATACCAGGCTTGTCCTGGTGGGATGCTTGGCTGTCCCTGGTGAAGCAATTAAAACAATGGAGCAGCCTGGTTTGTGTTACTTTATTGTTAATACATTCAGTAAATATTTATTGACTGCCAACCCATGCTATTTCAGAGTATACAGTAATGAATAAAGAATACAAAAACTACCTACTCTCCTGGAAGTCACATTTTAGAGGATTCTATTAAGACACATTAAAATATATTAAATACTGTGGAGAAAAATCTTATAGAAATGATGGCTAGTGAGTATAAATGGGTTTGAAATTATAAATAGGGTATTCTTGAAAGTCCTCTTTAAGAAAGGTATATTTAAGCAAAGATCCAAAAAAAGCAGCAGAAATCTAGGGGAATAAAAATTTTCATACAGAGGCCATTATGTATGCAAAGACCTGAGACAGGAATTTGCATGTCCTGCTTCAGGTTAGCAAGGAGGCTTGAGTTTCTGGAACTGAGAGAATGAAGGGACAATAGTAGAAAATGAATCCAGAGAAGCAACTGGATACTGGATCACTTAAGACTTTGTAGGTCACTGTATATCCTCTAAGTGAAATGGGTGACCATTGATGGTTTTTTAGCCAGGGAAGGCCCTTTCCTTCCTAAAAAAGGATCATTCTTGGGGCCACCCTTTTGGCACAGCAGGTAAAGCCACTTCCTGTAATGCTGGCATCCCATATGCCAGTCTCAACTGTTCCACTTCCGATCCAGCTCCCTACTAATGCGCCTGGCTTTGGATTGGCTCAGCTCTGACCATTGCAGCCATTTGGAGAGTGAACCAGCAGATGGAAGATCTCTCTCTCTCTCTCTGTCTCTCTCTTCCCCTCCCTCCTCTCTCCCTTTTTCTCTCCCTTTCTCCCTCTCTCTCTCCCTCTCTCTGTAACTCTGCCTTTTAAATAAATAAATAAATCTTTAAAAAATGTCATTCTGGATGCTATGTTAAGAATGCTGGAAAAGAATAAGGGAAAGAAAAGAAAGACCAAGTAGGAAGCTGTGATAGATCATTGTTAAACAAATATTCACCTTACTGTCATCCATTTCATTGAATGGAGTAAACTTCCCTAGCTTACTAACAACAAATTTGGCCAAATGACTTGCTTGAACCAACAGAATGTGAATGGAAAGTCCAGAGGTGAGCCTTTCCAAAACATAGCAAGTTTATTCCTGCCTTTTACTCCAAGTAGCCCATGCTCTTAGCTTGGGCCCCAGGATGAGTGACATGGAACAGACCTGAACCTGATCTGTAGCCTTGAGCCAAGCCAAGATGACACAGTAAAATTCAAGGAAACATAGCAGGAAAGCCACAGTTGACTTATAGCCTACGAATAAAAGTAGATTGTGTCTAAAGCCACTGAAGTTTGGGGGGAGGGAGTATTTCTTAATGCAGCATTATTGCAATAAATGTGATTAACACAGGTGTTATTGCAATGACTCAGGGAAAGAGTGATACTGAAATGCAGCAAAATAAGATAGTTGTGATAACATTAGATTCAGGGCATTGTTTTAAAAGCTAAGAGTTGGAAGAATTTGCTGATGATTTAGATATTTCTTTTGAAAGAGAAATTTGAGAATTTTGGTCCAAGTAAGCAGAAGGATTGAGTTGCTGTTGACATTGATTTGACATAGAAAAGACTGAAAGAGGGGCAGATGTACTTCTTTTGAGGAATGCAGGGGAGATCAGAATTCAACTTGACCCATCTTATATTTTTTAAGATTTATTTATTTGAAACAGATACAGAGAGAGAGAGAGAGAGAGGGAGAGAGAGAATGGGAGAGAGAATCTACCATCTACTGATTCACTCCCCAAATGGCCACAGTGGCTGGAGATGGGTCAGGCCAAAGCCAGGAGTCAGGAGCTTCTTCCAGGCCTCCCACTTGGGTGCAGGGGCAGAGAGCTGGATCAGAAGTGGAACTGTCGGGTCTCAAACCGGTGCTCATAAAGGATTGCTGGCATTGCAGCTGGCGACTTTACCCACTACACCACAATGCTGGCCACAATACATCTTATGTTTGATGTGCTTATTGTATTTGCAAGTGGAGATATCTTTTTATGCTTCATGAAGAGGTGTCCAGCAAGCAGCTTGATCTTTAAATAAAGATATTTAGAAAAACACTTCAGCTTTGGTCATGATGAGTTGCTAAGGACTGGATTTACTCCTCCACTTCAGACAACTATAAAACTGGACAGTGCCTTTTCAGCACTGGATCAAAGGCAGTGGGAATCCTGGGAGAAGGAAAACAAACAAGTTAGACTTTATTATTTTCTTAGCTTGGCTTGCCATCTAGAGGCAGTTTTCAGGTTTTAAGGGCGCAGAACAAACTCAGAGGCTGGTTGTCTAGCTGAATGGAGGGAAATAAATTGAAGTACAGACAGGCTAAGATGGCCTGAAATTTTTCTCAAGGTGTGGAGGAAGAGACTGAAAATATAGAAATCTAAAAGGGATCCCTTAGGCTTTAGTCTGGTATTGACATGTGCATATGAGAGATGAAACTACTTGAGGCAGAGAAAAGAACTTCTAGAAAACAGCAAGCTAAACAATTCCTGAAGTTTACTTGAGACTGACAGAGTTTGTGTTAAGATCAGTTAGAGGGGAAAGAACTTGTGTTTTTTGAGATGTTGATAAGGATACTCAGAAGAGCGCTCAGTAGTAAAATTAGTAGTGAGGCTAAATTAGCCTTGGACTGAAAGAGTCTCTGTATTTCCCTAAAAAAGTTTAAAAGAAAACCTCAAAATGATTAGAATTAGACTGGTTATAAGCAAATTAACTGTGTCCCAGAAAGAACAAAGTCCAAAATTATTAAAAGGAAAACAACAGGATCTACCACCCAATTAGGTAAGGTGTCAATGTCTAATATGCAGTAAATAATGAGAAATCATTAGAAAGAATAAGAAACATGTACCACCATGAGAAGAAAAATGTCAATTAATAGAATCAAAACTAAGAATGAGAGAGGTGATGGAATGACTAAAGTTGGCTATTATAGGGCCAGGAATTTAGCTCAGAGATTGTGATGCCTCATAGAATGCCCACATCCCATATCAGAGTGCCTGGATCTGGGTGCCAGATGCATCCTGGGAGGTTGTAGGTGATGGCTTGGATACCTGGGTCTCTGATACCCACATGGAAGATCTGGATTGAGCCCCACCCTCCTGAATTTGGACTTGCCCAGTCCTGGCTTTTGTGGGCAGTGGGCAGTTGATGGAAGCACTCTCTCTGTATCTCTCTCTCTCTTTCAAATAAGATAAAAATAAAGATAAAAAGTTGACTGTTATCAAGAAGGTAGAGAGAGGAGCTGGTGCTGTGGCATAGTAGGTTAAACCTCTGCCTAAGGAGCCAGCATCCCATATGATTGCTGGTTAGAGTCCTGGCTGCTCCACTTCTGATCCAGCTCCCTGCTGATGGCCTGGGAAAGTAATAGAAGATGGTGCAAGTGCTTGGGACCCGGCACCTATGTGGGAGATCTGAAAGAAGCTCTTGGTTTCAGATTGGTCAAGTTCAGGATGTTGTGTCATTTGGGGAGTAAACCAGTGGATGGAAGATCTTTCTGTCTGTCTCTCTGTCTCTCCCTCTCTCTATCTGTAGCTCTGCCTCTCGAATAAATAAATAAATCTTTTTTTTTTTTTAGAAAATAGAAGGTAAAGAGAAACAAGAGTGATATGTGAGTATTTATAATGACTTTATCTTTAATAGGCAAAACCAAAAAGAATCCAAATGTTCATCAACTGGGAGTGAATAAGCAAATTGCACAACTATATATAGAATTCTACTCACTAATAAGAAGGCAAGAACTACTGGTAGATGCAATAATGTGGGTAAGTCTCAAAAGAACTATGCTTCGAGAAAGAAACCATTCTCAAAATATCACATAGTATATGACTGCATTTATCAGAGCTTCTAGATAAGACAAAATTGTAACGAAAAGAAGAAGGTTGGTGATTAGCAGGGACTCAGGGAGGGGGAAGAGGGATTGACTGCAAAAGGACAGGAGAGAACCTTTTATATGATGGAAATATTCTAAATCTTGATTTTGATAATGATTACATGGCTGCCTCTGCCTCTTTGAAAGTCAGAGTTACACACACACACACACACACACAGAGGTCTTCCATCTGCTGTTTCACTCCCCAGTTGGTCGCAATGGCCGGAGCTGAGCTGATCCGAAGCCAGGAGTCAGGAGCTTCCTCCAGGTCTCCCATGTGGGCACAGGGGCCCAAGGACTTGGGCCGTCCCCTACTGCTTTCCCAGGTCATAGCAGAGAGCCAGATTTTGGAAGTGGAGCAGCTGGGTCTCAAACCGGCACTTACATGGGATGCTGGCTCTCAGGCCAGGGCGTTAACCCACTGTGCTACAGCACGGGCTCCAATAAATCTTAAAAAAAAAAAAAAAAAAAGGTTGAGTCTCTAGACACTCCAAAGCTTTGAGAGCAGGGAATGAGAAAGAAGTAGCAAATATGATTTAGTACAGGTAGGCATTGAGGAAAACCAACTTTATATACTGTCCCGGAAGCTAAGTGAAAAAAATATTTCCATAAGGAATGAAAATGTTTAATGCTTTGCTGCCTCAAAGTTATGATAACTGAATACTTTCTGTTGAACTTGGCAATCTAGTAAGAAGAAGATTTTTATTTTCTCTTGACAGATACAGCCTGGCTGAGGATGCTTGGAGTTACATCAAAAGAGAATGAGAGCAGGTAAATTAGAGTCACTGACTAACTGACTATAGGCAACTGTATCCTAGGAGTTTTCTTGTAAGGTGAAAAAGTGTAGTGGAGTGTAGACCAGAGGGCAGTAATGTAATAAGAGCGTTTATTATTGTCGTGGTTATTTTAAGCTGGTAGCAATGTTGGTATGTTTTTACATTTTTACACTAATGGGAAAGATACAACAGAGGAAGAAATATTTATCATATAAGAAAAAAATGAGGGAATATTTTTGCTTAAGCAGGAAGAAGTTGATGGGGTCTAGCAAACAAGTTGATGCATTGACCTTACATGGAGTATGGAGAGTTCATCCATATTAACAGGAAAAAGATGTTAGAGTTTCTGGACACAGATATAATGAGCTGAGTAGATACTGTGGTGGCAGCTTACGGGAATTCTACTTTCTCAGAGATATAGCAAGCAAGCTTGCCAGCTGAAACTCGGGATTAAGCAGAAGTTCTTGGAAGTTTGTGGTAAGAACAGAAGATAGGGAGCAGACACGTAGAGTGGGAGTGTGAATGAACTGGTTTGATTTTTGGGTAGCATTAAGAGCTCATTTGTGCAGATGGACCACCAATTTATAGTGAGACCAGTCAGCTGGGCAGTGTGTTTTTATTTTTCCACAAGAACACAGATACAGGGTGGATGGAGAGACAAACTTCCCCCATATTAGGGTTTTTCTAGGAGCTGATGAGAAGGTGAGAGAGGGGCAAGGGAGTTGAGAATATGTGCAAGAGGATGATTATCAGTTTCAGCTGTGAACTGAATGGAAGCCATGATGAGAATGATGGTTAATATGAAAGTGGTGAGAATAATGAAAGGTAGGATCGATGGGGTGCAAAATTTTAAAAAGTAGAGTATGTTTGAAAGCTGCAAGGTGGTGATTGGTAAAGGGATTTCTTAAAATTGTGAGCTGGGAAAGGGTAATGACAAGACTGAGGTTTCACTGAGTATGAATCCTGAGGTGGGTGGAGACCAAGGTTCCTGGAAGACATGAGGTTGCAGCTGGCAATTTCCATATCTCTTGCAAATACATATTTTTCTTTTTTCCTGTACCATAAATGCTTCTTGATAAGTCTTCCTCATATGCAGAAAACACACATCCCTTGATTCACCTCTGCTTTCAGCAGCAGCTGTGGGGAACACTTCCTGTGCGTGCTGAAAGCCCTCCCACGGTGAGAAGCTGCCCTGTCCCTGCTTTCCTGCCTCAGGGCTTCCTCTGAAGCCTGAAGAGCTCCCTCAGCCCAGGCCAGGTGACATTCAAGTAAGGAGGACCTTACATTTCTGCTAAAAAGTTTAAACCAGCCGGGAAGAGATGTTCTGGGTAAATGCCTGAGCCACCTTTTCTTTGGGAGGGTGATTCAGGTCAGCAGGATTCCTGAGAGGATCCTTAAAGGGAATGAGTCACTGTTGTGTAGTCTGGTAAATGATACAGCAGCATGTATCTTAATCTCATTCTCCCTCACTGTTACTTCCTGTAATCACCTTTCAAATAAGTTCTTGCCTCTGCTTTGGGGAAGTCAGAGAGAAGCCAGGTTGTTTGAATCAGTCAAATGACTATTTCTGTTATATATTAATGTTAGCCATCGCAAAACAAACCGAACACCGGAGTAAGGGAAAGGGTTTATTGGGAACACCCAACAGACCAGAGTGAAGGGGCAGCGAAGGAAAAAGAGAGAGAAAGAATATAAGAGAGAATAGAGAGGAGAGGAGCTAGCAAGGAGAAAAGAGAGATGAGAGGAGCCAAGAGAGAGGAACCAAAAGTGAAGAAAGAAGCCAAGAGAGGAGAGCGAGCAGGAGAGAAGAACCAAGAGAGCACCTGTTCAGGAACAGGCCCTTTTAAAACTTTGCCTGAGGGCGGGCAGGGAAGCAGGAGCAGCGAATCCCATTAGGATGGGGGTGGAGCCTGGCTCAGGTAGCTGGGCCATGCGGCCACCTGGCTAAAACCACGCCAGTTTCCTAACATATACTTGTTTAATTTTTTAAAAACAAATACAGATTTTTTATATATGTGAATATCCTTTACATTTAAAGAAAGGACTTGAGCAGTGTTTCTGGGTAGCTCTTTGCACCAGTTTTATCAAATTGGAAACTAAACCTATGATTTTTGCTTCTGAATGAATAACATATAATTAGTGGGCTTATTCTCTTCTCATACAAAATATAAAGGAACCACAAGAAAGACAGATATACATTTTATTTAAAGTAAGCTCGGAGAAAATTTATTAACAAATTTACTGCAGTGCTGTGAATAAGCTTTTTTTTTTACACTTTTTTTTTAAAGACTTATTTATTTATTTGAAAGGCAAAATTATGCAGAGGCAGAGAGAGAGAGAGAGAGAGAGGTCTTCCATCCACTGATTCACTCCCCAGATGGCCATAATGGCCAGAACAAAACCGATCCGGGGCCAGGAGTCGGGAGCTTCTTCCAGGTCTCCCACACGGGTATAGAGGCCCAAGGACTTGGGTCATCTTTTACTGCTTACCCAGGCCATAGCAGAGAGCTGGATCGGAAGTAGAGCAGCCGGAACTTGAACTGGCGCCCATATGGGATGCCAGCACTGCAGGTGGAGGCTTTATCTGCTATGCCACAGAGCTGGCCCCACAAATAAGTTTTAAGCCTGAAATACCATCTATAATGCCGTCATATTCATCTTGGTCTAACTGTATAATACAATATTAAATCATCAAAGAGAATGATATAAAATGTTTATTGTCCTTGAAAATTCTTTGTTGTCCATTCTTTAACAAGCTACAAGTAAAAATAATATTGTAAAAAGTAATAAATACATTATGACTTATACATGTATTTATGTATGCATACATGTGTATATACACCTTTGTTAGTGTGTCTGTTTTGACTTAAATACTGTTCAAATACTGTTCGAGGCGCTGGGCATGGACTGAGGGAAAGGGACTGTGCCAAGGGGCTCCTGCTCTTACGTAGCTTAGTTTAAGATTAGCTGGAATGATAGTGAAGAAGAGCTGCAGGTGCAGTGTATGATAGCCAAAGATGAATGAGATAAATTTAAGCCATACAAGGATCATCTGGAGCTAGGAATACAGGCAGCAGTGTATTTCTTTACCAATGTCACGTGAAATGAATTTGTAAGCAAAATAATGTTCATTTCAGAAGACCAGAGAGCATGAAGACAGTTGATCAGGGATCATGCATAATAATCCAAAACAGCCATTTTTTTTTTTTTTTTCTGTAGTCTTGCTCTTTACCCACAAGATGGCTGAGTAAGATCTTGGTTTAATTAATGTTGGAAAGATGCCACAAGGGATGATTATGTTACATGTGGATATGGCTGAAATAAGACACTCTTGCCTGGGTCCGTGCTTAACTGATTTAGTGTAACTTTTATCCTAATGCTTTAGCAATGGGATACAACGCTGACACAGGCTTCCACAGTATCACACACACATCTACATTTTGCAGTTGAGCCAACACATAAAGGTGTTCCGTACAGGTTTGAACTTCAGCTCTTCACATTTATGAAACATTGTGTAGTAAGATTTCTTCCTGAAGTGAATGTTTACACTAGCTTACTTAAAATCTACACCATTCAAGAAACAATGGGATAGGTTCTTTGAGTGCCGTATGTTGTGACCGTTTGTAGCTAATTCCTAGCAAACTACTAAAGGTCTACACTAAACGTTTTTGTTTCTTGTTCTTAAAGAAAAACAGAATGCGAATGTGTGGAATCTAAAGTTTAGAACCACATATATGAGGATAATTCATGGAGGGGCCAGCGTTGTGGCCTATAGGGTAAAGCTGCCGCCTGCGGTGCTGGCATCCCATGTGGGTGCCAGTTTGTGTCCTGGCCGCTCTACCTCTGATCTAACTCCCTGCTAATGGCCTGGGGAAAGCTGTGGAAGATGACCCAGCTGCAAACACTGCTACCCAGGTGGGAGACCTGGTTGAAGCTCCTGGCTCTTGGCTTTAGCCTGCTCCAGCCGTGGCTGTTGTGGTCTTTTGGGGAGAGAACTAGTGGATGGAAGACTCTCTGTCTGTCTCTGTCTCTTTGTCTCTCTGGCTCTCTCTCTCTCTCTCTGTTCCTCTCTCTCTGTAACTTTGACTTTCAAATAAATAAACCTTTTTTTAAAAGTTCATGGAAAATGTAATTGAATGATGTTTATTTTGGTATCAAATAATTGAAATCCATGTATAGGTTTTTCATAATACTCATATTCCATTAACTTTTTGAAGACCCTCAGACACTTAGTAGAAAGTCTAGGTTGAAATAGGAAATTAAATGATTGGTCAAGCACTTTACTTTGCTTCAAATGTTGAACAATATAAAAATGAGTTACTGGTGGCCGGTGCTCTGGCGTAGCTGGTAAAGCCGCCGCCTGCAGTGCTGGCATCCCATGTGGGCTCCAGTTCAAGTTCCAGCTGCTCCACTTCTGATCCAGCTCTCTGCTATGGCCTGGGAAAACAGTAGAAGATGGCCCAAGTCCTTGGGCCCCTGTACCCATATGGGAAGACCCGGAGGAAGCTTCTGGCTCCTGGCTTTGAATCGGCACAGCTCCGGTCATTGTGGCCATAAGGTGAGTGAACCAGTGGCTGGAAGACCTCTCTCTCTGCCTCTCTTTCTTACTCTGTGTAACTTTGCCTTTCAAATAAATAAAATAAATCTTTTTTAAAAAGTGAGTTATTGGCAAGACTAAATGTTTCAACTTAAATAGTAACTTTAGTAACTGCCTACCAAAGATAGCTTCACTTCCAGGTTAAATTTACTTTTCTTAAAGCATTTATTTATTTGAAAGGTAGAGAAACAGAGAGATGGGGAGACAGACACAGAGACAGAAATAAAGGCAAACAGAGATCTTCCATCTATCAGTTCACTCTTCAAATGCTTGCAACAGCTTGGGCTGGGCTAGGCTGAAACTAGGTGCCTGGAACTCAATCCAGGTCTCTCAGATAGAACACAGAACTTGAGTTATCATCTGTTGCTTCTCAGGGTTTGCATCAGTGCAAAGCTGGAATCAGGAACACAGCTGAGGCTCAAACCCAGGCTCTTTGAAATGGGGTATGAGCATCATGAGTAGCATCTTAACTGCTGCTCCAGATGCCTGCCTCCAGATTAAATTTCTCTAGCTTCATACAACTATTTATCATAAAAAAATGCAATTTGAATTTTTCTAACAGTACAGCTGTTTTCTTTGCTCCACCTTTTTCGTGCTGTTGTGACAGGTCATAATAGAGATGATTTTGGAGATAGTGACAGCAGAAACCTTTGTTTTGTACTGTTGGGACTGGAGCTATGGCGCAGCGGGTTAAAGCCCTGGCCTGAAGCGCCAGTATCCCATATGGTTGCTGGTTCGAGTCCTGGCTGCTCCACTTCCCATCCAGCTCTCTGTTAATACACCTGTGAATGCAGCAAAGGATGGCCCAAGTCCTTGGGCCCCTGCATCCACGTGGAGGGCCCAGAAGAAGCTCCTGGCTCAGCTCCGGCTGTTGTAGTCATTTGGGGAGTGAACTAGCAGATGAAGACCTCTCTGTCTCTACCTCTCTAACTCTGTCTTTCAAATAAATACAATAAATCTTAAAAAAAAAAAAAAGGTATTATTTTTCCATAAAAGTGCTCTTCCACAAACTAACCACTCGGTGTCACTATTGCATCACACAGATGGAAACAAGTCAGCCTTCAGAGGCGCTATGTGAAGCTTGAACATGAAGGCTTTATGTTTGTAGCAATACATTTGTTTGAAAAGTAATGCAATTCAGTTACTTAGAGTCATGCAATTATGTTTTGGGGGCTTTAGTTTGGTTATTTTTAGTATATTGTTATGAATCTATCTTCCTAAGAATTTTAATTAGAAAATCTAAATGCTATCTTTTTGGGTATTTGTTTTTTATTTTATTTATTTGGGTACATGTATTTTATTTATTTATTTATTTATTTAAAAGGCAGAGTATTCCTATCTACTAGCTGACTCTTGAAATGTTTACATGGCTGGATCTGAAATCTGGAATGTGATGCATGTGTGTAGCAGGAACTAATTACTTGAGCCATTGCTACTACTTCCTAGAGTCCACGTTAGTAGGAAGCTGGAATCAGGAGCTGGAGCCAGACCCAGGAATTGAACCCAAGTATTCCTATATGGGATGCCAACCTCTCAACCACCAGGCTATACATCCACCCCTCTATTTATATTTCAGACCTAGGAAAGGTATATTTTTTCAAACTCTCCTGTCTCTGTGCCTCTGTGGCTTTGTTGAATCTGTTAAAGATCACCCAGAAATTGATTCCCTGACTTTGCCCCTGTTGTTATATTTTGAGAGTCTCATATTTTTCAAAAAATTACCTTCACAATAAGTTAGTCTAACCAAAGCAATGTAGGGTACCCTGGGAGCATGATATCATTTATCTTTTTCTGCCATCTCCAGGCTAGAGTCTTGGCAGCCATGTACCATTAGAGGAAGATTTCTTTGCAGCCTGATGTAGAAAGAAGAATGCGGCATTTCATTGTCTCTGAGCACCTCACCCTCAGTTGCTCTTTTAGTCACATTGATTTCCCCTCATGGCTGTGCGCTTTCCCGAGGGTATCATGCAGCCTCGGCTCCTCATTCCTTTAAATTGCACATTCAAAAGAGTGTCTCAGGAAGTACTCCACAGACTTTAAGAGCTGAACTCTGGAATAAGAATCCAGAGTACTGCACAGGATGTGCCACTTGGCGTAACCTTTAGTCATTTGCTAAATCCCCCTGACCTTTGCTTTTCCCATTTTTAAAATAGGTGTAATCATTTCCATCTGTCAGGTTTCTTGTGAAGAGTAAATGAGGTAAGATGTAAAAAGTGCTCAGCACAGTATATTTAGATTCTTAATATCAAAATATATTGATAGATATTCCCTGACACATGTAGAGATGGCAGTTTCTTTCAATAGGCATCTTTCCCTTCTCTGTGCAAATGCAAAGCAGGTGCAACAGGAATAATTATACTTTTTTTTGGTAAATATTTTAAAATTTCTAATAATTACTGTCAGGAAGCCTGTTTTTTACCATCTATTCTGGATTTGGCATTTAAAAGGTAAATATATGCAACTCATGACTCATGGGCTTTTATGGTTTATTGTACATGAAGCATTTTGACAAACATGAAGAACTTATAGTCAGTTGACAGCACTGGTAGCAATTTGCATAAATTTTTGTATCACCTAGCAGCATCTAGCATATACAGGACACTTAATAAATTTTGTAGATGTAATTAAAACAATAAATGTTGAAGTAAATATATGGAATATGTTTTATATAAGTCTAAATACATATATGTACACATATATAGAGAGACTGAGAGGGGGAGAGAGAGAGAGAGAGAGAGAGAGAGAGAAAGAGAAGATACTATATATATATATTTTTTGACAGGCAGAGTGGACAGTGAGAGAGAGACAGAGAGAAAGGTCTTCCTTTTGCCGTTGGTTCACCCTCCAATGGCCACCGCGGTAGGTGCGCTGCGGCCAGCGCACTGCGCTGATCCGATGGCAGGAGCCAGGTGCTTCTCCTGGTCTCCCATGGGGTGCAGGGCCCAAGAACTTGGGCCATCCTCCACTGCACTCTCTGGCCACAGCAGAGAGCTGGCCTGGAAGAGGGGCAACCGGGACAGGATCGGTGCCCCGACCAGGACTAGAACCTGGTGTGCCGGCGCCGCAAGGCGGAGGATTAGCCTAGTGAGCCACGGTGCCGGCCTGAGAAGATACTATATTAATCTTCATCTCTTCAGGGTAAACTACTTATGTTATTTCACATGGAACCTATTGTGAAGTGGAATTACTGACTAGTATAGGTAACTTCTATTTTCTCATACTAGAAATCCGTGCTAATTTGAGTTCAAGATTTCAAAGGGAAGTTAACAGCTTATCAATAAAATGTTGGCGTTGATCAGATTTAATATTGAATATAAAAACTAAGTTGTTATCCCACTCTTGTAAAAATGATAGATTTTTACACATATAGAATCTTTTTTTTTTTTTTTTTGGACCGGCAGAGTTAGACAGTGAGAGACAGAGAGACAGAGAGAAAGGTCTTCCTTTTCCGTTGGTTCATCCCCCAAATTGCTGCTACTGCTGGCGCGCTGCGCTGATCCGAAGCCAGGAGCCAGGCTCTTCCTCCTGGTCTCCCATGCAGGTGCAGGGCACAAACACTTGGGCCATCCTCCACTGCCTTCTTGGGCCACAGCAGAGAGCTGGACTGGAAGAGGAGCAACCGGGACAGAACCCGGCGCCCTGACCAGGACTAGAACCCAGGGTGCCGGCGCCACAGGCAGAGGATTAGCCAAGTGAGCTGCAGCGCTGGCCAAATGCAATTCTTTTCAATACCCATTTATTAATCATTGAGGTAACACATAGAAGGTTTTATTATTCTCAGGCTACTGCTTTCAACTATATTTTGTCCAATCTCCATTTCCTATCATTTAATGATATCTCAGGCAAATCCCATAAATTTTGGGTCATTAATGGTTATTAAAACCCATTTCGGTACAGTTTAACATTTCCAAATTTCTACATTGCTGGATCTTAAACTTTAGCAAGCAGGAAAATCACCTGGAGGGAGGGTGCTTATTAAAAATAGAAATGATTGTGTCCTAGCCCCAGAGTTTCTGATTCAGGTCTATGAAAGGGCATGGGAGTACAGGTTTCGTCTGAGTTTCTGGGAGATACTGTTCCTGCTCTCAGGGAACTGCACTTAAGAATCCCTGCTGCAGAGCTCCTCTCTCTTTTCTAGGCTCTGGTGCTCTAACACTCAGTCTGATAAGAGTGGGGAGGAAGGATGGGGCCAGGGTGAATTTCTCTTGATTCAGCTGCCTGTGCCTGTGGTCCTTCCTCAGATGATTGCTGCTCTCCAGGACCAGTACTGGCTGATGGTGTCCTCTCATCTTCATGTTTCCAAATGCCAGTTCTCTTGGGATGTCCCACATGGGGGTTCTTTGAGGGGCCCTGAGGAGTGTGGCCCCCCCCCCATAACGGCACAATTTCCTGATTTGTCAGGTTTTGCTCTGGCTTCATGCCTTTCCACTTCCTCTTTGCTTCCAACATTGGTTGTGCACTCGTCTAAGCCCATCTCCACAGCCTGCCAGAATTAAAAAAAAATTTTTTTTTGAGAGAGAGAGAGAGAAAGAGGGAGAAGGAAGGAGGGGGAGGGAGGAGCTGGAGAGAGAGAGACATCTTCCATTTGCTGGTTTACCCTCCAAGTGGCCAGAACAGCCAGGGCCAGATCAAGTTGAAGCCAGCAGTCAGGAACTCCATCAAGGTCTTCTGCATGTATGGCAGGGGTCCAGGAAATTGGGCCATCATCTGTTGCCTTCTGAGGTATATTGACAGAAATGTTGGATTTGGAAGCAGAGCAGCCAGGACTTGAACTAGCGCTCTGTTGTGGGAAGCTGGCCTCACAAGTAGTTATTTAACCCACTGTGCTGCAATGCCAGCTCCAGAGAGGTAGCTCCTCCTTAAGCGTTTTGTAGGATTCAGGTGTAAAGCAATCATGTACTGTTTCAATGGCATTACTTGTTATTACTATGTTTGCATTTTTAATATTTTCTTGGTTTAATTTTGGTACTTTGTATGTATCTTAGAATTTCTCCATTTGTGTGCGGTTTTACAATTTGTTAGCATCTAGTGGTTCATAGTGGTTTCTTTGGATTCTTTTTAAAGATTTATATATTTGAAAGGAAGAATGGGAGAGAGAGAGAGAGAGAGATAGCGAGAGATCTTCCATTCACTGGCTCACCTCCCAAATGACTGCAACAGCCAGATCTAGACCAGGCTGATCCAGGAGGCAAAAATTCCATCTTGTTTTCCCATGTGGGTAGCAGGGCCCCAAATATTTGGGCCATGTTTTGCTGCATTCCCAGAAGCATGAACTGGAAGCTGGACCAGAAGCAGAGTAGCCAGGACTGAAACTGGCACTGCAATACAAAATGCTGGTGTTGTAACTGGTGACTTAAACTGCAGCACCACACTGCTGGCCCTAAGCCTTTGTATTCCTGTGGTATCAGTTGTAATATCTCTACTTTCATTTCTAATTTCATGTATTTTAATGATTTCTTTTTATTCCTTTGTTGATCTAGCTAAAGGTTAGTCTATTTTGCTTATCTTTTTAAAAAACTAGCTTTTTATTTTGTATTTTTTTGTTTTGTTTTTAATTACAACTTATTTCTACTCTTATCCTTTTAATTTCTTGCCTTCTGCTAATTTTGGGTTTGGTTTTTTTCTTGATTTTCTAAGTTCTTGAGATGCAATCTTAGATTGTTTATATGAAATATTTCTATTTTTTAAATGTATGCACTTATTCCTATAAAATTACCTCTTCATTACTGCTTTTGCTGTGTTCCACAAAGTTTGATATGTTGTGCTTTATTTTTATATGCTTAAAGACATTTTAAAATTTTCTCTTTAATTTCTTCAATAATTTACTGGTCATTCAGGAGCATATTGTTTAATTTACATGTATTTATAAATTTTCTGTTTTTATTGATGGTTTTTAGTTTCACTCATTTTTGTCTGAAAAAATACATAGTATGATTTTAATTTTTTAAAAAATTTACTCAGACTTAATTTATGGCCTAATATATGGCTATTCTGGAAAATGCTGCTTGTACTAATGAGAAGAATGTAATTATACTGCAAGAT
The DNA here is from genome assembly GCF_033115175.1 of Lepus europaeus. Classification (NCBI taxonomy): domain Eukaryota; kingdom Metazoa; phylum Chordata; class Mammalia; order Lagomorpha; family Leporidae; genus Lepus; species Lepus europaeus. The sequence goes on from NC_084830.1 coordinate 53,578,767, forward strand.
GGCAGAATAGGGAGAGAGCTCACTGACAGTCCAGGAAAAGATAGTTAAATAAAAGTGGAGATAGTGTAGCCTCAGGGAAGAGTTAGGGAAAAAATGGCAAAGGAAACTCTTCCAGAATTAGAGGTACATGTTGGATCTACGTGGAGGGCACAGGTGCCCATGGCTCGGCACCCCAGCTGCAGAGAGTTTCCGCACCAGCACTGGAAAGAGAGGTGAGAAAAACCACAGTAACCCGAGACACTGGCAGAAAAGTGGCAGGAAGAGTCCAGAGGGAACGAGGCTTGAAGCCCCATGGGGGAAAGCACATCAGCCTAACTAGAAGAGACAGAAAAATAAAAGGGACAGTACAGACACGATTCTCTCTCTCCACTCACCTCACAAAGGCATGCTAGACAATAGAGCAGGCACCATTTTGGACGTACGTAACAGCTGTGCCAGCTCGGGGCTGTGCCCACCCTCAGCCAAACAGAAAAACCTAACTCTGGTGGAAAGTACTAACAGGAGACTGAGACCTAGTGAATGTGTGGAGCTTAAAAACCAGGACTGTGAAAAAAAAAATTGAGGGTGTGTGGGAGAACTCACAGTGTGGCTGAGATGTGAGTAGTCTCGGTGGGAGATGCCATAAGCTTGGGTGGCCTTGGCTACCTGGTGAGAGACATTGCAGGGGAATCTGAGCTTATACTGAGGACTGCACAGTTCCTTTGTGTGGTCCTTGGGACAGAGCAAACGAATATTATACCTACTGGGGCTAGCGCTCAGGCACTGATTGCCATCAAGGAGAAGAGCTCAGCTGAGTGGAATTACTTCCCTTCTGAATAAAAAAAAAGAGAGAGGGAACATTTACCATACTAAACCTGGCACACCCTTAACCCTGAAGAACTGAACAGAGCTCTCTGGCCACAACTACCACGAGCCTCTAGAGATTCACCAAAAGTAGAAAGTCCATTTAATCTAGAGTCATAGTATAATGAGAAAAGCTACCACAGCAGAAAAAGAAATCAAAGAATATCTCCACAATGCCAAACAACAAATGCAAACACCTAGGAAACAAGAACAAGGAAGACAACATGATGCTCCCGAAAGAACATGACACTCCAATACAAGATTATGAAGATGATTACATAGAAGAAATGCAAGAAATGGAACTCAGAAAATTTATAAGAATGTTTAGAAGTGGCCAGCGCTGTGGCTAATTAGGCTAATCCTCCACCTGCAGCACCGGCACCCTGGGTTCTAGTCCCAGTTGGGGCACCAGGTTCTGTCCTGGTTGCTCCTCTTTCAGTCCAGCTCTCTGCTGTGGCCTGAGAAAGCAGTGGAGGATGGCCCAAGTGCTTGGGCCCTGCACCCGCATGGGAGGCCAGGAGGAAGTACCTGGTTCCTGGCTTCGGAAAGGTGCAGTGCGCCAGCCAAAGCAGCCATTTGGGGGGTGAACCAATGAAAGGAAGACCTTTCTCTCTGTCTCTCTCGCTGTCTAACTCTGCCTGTCAAAAAAAAAAAAAAAAAAGAATGTTTAGAAGTAATCAAAAACAAATGCATGAACTACTGAAATCCATGCAGGGCATGACAGAAAATCTCTCTCATGAAAATGAAATCCTAAGGAGGAATCAAAATGAAATGAGGAATTTAGTAGAACATGAAATTGAGATATTGAAGAAAAATCAAAATGAAATGAAGAATTCAATAGAACAAATGAAAAACACATTTGAGAGCCTTAAAAGCAGAATCAGTGAGGCAGAAGAGAGAATATTGAACTTAGAAGACAGAACACAGGAAAGTATACAGTCAAACCAAAAAAAAAAAAAAAAAAGAGGAAATTAGAAATCTAAAAAATATTGTTGGGAATCTACAGGATACTATTAAAAAAACCGACATTCGGGTTCTAGGCCTTCCTGAAGGCATGGAGAGAGAGAAAGGATTAGAAGGCCTTTTTAGTGAGATACTAGCAGAGAACTTCCTGGGTTTAGAGAAGGACAGAAACATCCTAGTACAGGAAGCACATAGAACCCCGAATAAACAAGACCAAAAGAGATCCTCAATATGACATATTGTAATCAAACTCACCACAGTGAAACATAAAGAAAAGATTCTAAAATGTGCAAGACAGAAATGTCAGATTACTCTCAGAGGATCTCCAATCAGACTCACAAGCAAACTTATCAGAAACCCTACAGGTTAGGAGGGAATGGCAAGATATAGCCCAAGTACTAAGAGAAAAAAAAACCTGCCATCCCAGAATATTATATCCTGCAAAGCTCTCATTTGTGAATGCAGGTGAAAGAAAGACCTTTCATAGCAAACAGAAATTGAAAGAATTTGTCACCAATAGTCCAGCCCTGCAAAAGATGCTTAAAGATGTTGCACAGAGAAACACAGAAACACGACCATCAATACGAAAGAAGGTAAAGGAAGAAAATCTCTAAGTAAAAGATCACAGGAAGTTCAAAGCATATTTTAGAAATATCTTTGGAAAAATGGCAGGGCAAAGTCATTACTTATCAATAGTCACATTGAATGTAAAAAGCCTCAACACTCTAGTTAAAAGACACAGACTGGCTGAATGGGTTAAAAAACAAAACCCATCTATTTGCTGCTTACAAGAAACACATCTTTCCAACAAAGGTGCATTCAGACTGAAAGTGGAAGGTTGGAAGAAGATATTCCACACCAATAGAAACCAAAAAAGAGCTGGTTTAGCCATCTTAATATCAGACAAAATAAACTTTAACACAAAAACTGTTAGGAGAGACAAAGAGGAGCACTATATAATGATTAAGGAATCAATTCAACAGGAAGAAGTAACTATTATAAATGTATATGCACCTAAATACAAGGCACCAGTTTACTTAAAAGATATATTAAGGAACTTAAAGGGAGACTTAGACTCCAATACAGTAGTACTGGGGGACTTCAATACTCCACTCTCAGAAATAGACAAATCAACCAGACAGAAGATCAGCAAGGAAACAGCAGACTTAATTGACACTATAGCCCAAATGGATCTAACAGATAACTACAGAACTTTTAATCCTACACTTGAAGAATACACATTCTTCTTAACAGTGCATGGAACTTACTCTAGCATTGATCACAAAATAGGGCATAAAGCAAGTCTCAGCCAATTCAAAATAATTGAAATCGTAACATACATCTTCTCAGACCACAATGGAATGAAGCTGGAAATTAGCAACTCAGGAATTCCTAGAGCATATGCAAACACATGGAGACTGAACAACATGCTCCTGAAGGAACAGTGGGTCATAGAAGAAATCAAAAGAGAAATCAAAAACTTTCTGGAAGCAAATGAGAATAACAACACAACATATAAAATCTTGTGGGAGACAGCAAAAGCAATGTTAAGAGGAAAGTTTATATCAATAGGTGCCTACATCAAGAAATTGGAAAGGTACCATACAAATGAGCTATCAGTACATCTCAAAGATCTAGAGAAACTGCAACAAACCAGACCCAAAACTAGTAGGAGAAGAGAAATAATTAAAATTAGAGAAGAAATCAACAGAATTGAATCAAAAAAAAACATTACAAAAGAGCAGCCAAATGAAGAGTTGGTTTTTTGAAAGAATAAACAAAATTGATACCCCATTGGCCCAACTAACTAAAAAAAGAAAAGACCCAAATCAATAAAATCAGAGATGAAAAAGGGAATTTAACAACAGATGCCACAGAAATAAAAAGTCACCAGAAATTACTACAAAGAGTTGTATGCCAGCAAACAGAGAAATCAATCAGAAATGGATAGATTCCTGGACACATATAACCTACCTAAATTGAACAAGGAAGACATAGAAAACTTAAACAGACCCATAACTGAGACAGAAATTGCATCAGTAAAAAAGGCCCTCCCAACAAAGAAAAGCCCAGCACTGGATGGATTCACTGCTGAATTCTAACAGACATTTAAAGAAGAATGAACTCCAATTCTTCTCAAACTATTCAGAACAATTGAAAGAGAGGGAATCCTCCCAAATTCTATGAAGCTAGCATCACCTTAATTCCTAAACCTGAATAAGATGCAGCATTGAAAGGAAATTACAGACCGATTTCCTTGATGAACATGGATGAAAAAATCCTCAATAAAATTCTGGCTAATAGAATGCAACAACACATCAGAAAGATCATCCACCCAGACCAAGTGGGATTTATCCCTGGTATGCAGGGATGGTTCAATGTTCGCAAATCAATCAATGTGATACACCACATTAACAAACTGCAGAAGAAAAATCATATGATTATCTCAATAGATGCAGAGAAAGCATTTGATAAAATACAAAACCCTTTCATGATGAAAACTCTAAAGTGGGCATAGAAGGAACATTCCTCAATACAATCAAAGCAATTTATGAAAAACCCATGGCCAGTATCCTATTGAATGGGGAAAAGTTAGAAGCATTTCCACTGAAATCTGGTACCAGACAGGGATGCCCACTCTCAACACTGCTATTCAATATTGTACTGGAAATTTTAGCCAGAGCTATTAGGCAAGAAAAAGAAATTAAAGGGATACAAATTGGGAAGGAAGAACTCAAACTATCCCTCTTTGCAGATGATATGATTCTTTATTTAGGGGGCCCAAAGAACTCTACTAAGAGACTACTGGAACTCATTGAAGAGTTTGGCAAAGTAGCAGGATATAAAATCAATGCACAAAAATCAACAGCCTTTGTATACACAGGCAATGCCATGGCTGAGAAAGAACTTCTAAGATCAATCTCATTCACAATAGCTACATAAACAATCAAATACCTTAGAATAAACTTAACCAAGGATGTCAAAGATCTCTACGATGAGAATATCAAAACCTTACAGAAAGAAATAGAAGAGGATACCAAAAAAATGGAAAAATCTTCCATACTCATGGATTGGAAGAATCAATATCATTAAAATGTCCATTCTCCCAAAAACAATTTTGAGACTCAATACGATACCAATCAAAACACCAAAGACATACTTCTGAGACCTGGAAAAAATGATGCTGAAATTCATATGGAGACACAGGAGACCTCGAATAGCTAAAGCAATCTTGTACAACAAAAACAAAGCCAGAGGCATCACAATACCGGATTTCAGGACATACTAAAGGGCAGTTGTTTTCAAAACTGCATGGTACTGGTACAGAAACAGATGGATAGACCAATGGAACAGAATAGAAACACCAGAAATCAATCCAAACATCTACAGCCAACTTATATTTGATCAAGGATCTAAAACCTATCCCTGGAGTAAGGACAGTCTATTCAATAAATGGTGCTGGGAAAATTGGATTTCCACGTGCAGAAGCATGAAGCAAGACCCCTACCTTACACCTTACACAAAATTCCACTCAACATGGATTAATGATCTAAATTTATGACCCAACACCATCAAATTATTAGAGAACATCGGAGAACCCTACAAGATATAGGCACAGGCAAAGACTTCTTGGAAAAGACCCCAGAAGCACAGTCAGTCAAAGCCAGAATTAAAAATTGGGATTTCATCAAATTGAGAAGTTTCTGTACTGCAAAATAAACAGTCAGGAAAATAAAGAGGCAACCGATAGAATGGGAAAAAAATATTTGCAAACTATGAAACCCATAAAGGTGTAATAACCAGAATCTACAAAGAGATCAAGAAACTGCACAACATCAAAACAAGCAACCCACTTGAGAGATGGGCCAAGGACCCCAATAGACATTTTTCTAAAGAGGAAATCCAAATGGCCAACAGACACATGAAAAAATGTTCAGGATCACTAGCAATCAGGGAAATGCAAATCAAACCATAATGAGGTTTCACCTCACACTGGGCAGAATGGCTTGCATACAGAAATCTACCAACAACAGATGCTGGCAAGGATGTGGGGAAAAAAGGACACTAACTCACTGTTGGTGGGAATGTAAACTGGTAAAGCCACTATGGAAATCAGTTTGGAGAGTCCTCAGAAGCCTGAAGATAACCCTACCATACAACCCAGCCATCCCACTCCTTGGAGTTTACCCAAAGGAAATTAAATTGGCAAATAAAAGAGCTGTCTGTAACCTCAATGTATATTGCAGCTCAATTCACAATAGCTAAGACCTGGAACCAACCCAAATGCCCATCAACAGTAGACTGGATAAAGAAATTATGGGATATGTACTCTATAGAATACTACACAACAGTAAAAAAGATGAAATCTGGTAAACATCATGCTGAGTGAAATAAGCCAGTCCCAAAGGGATAAATGCCATATGTTTTTACTGATCAGTGACATCTAACTGAGCACCAAAAGGAAACCTTTTGAAGTGAAATGGACACTATGAGAAACAATGACTTGATCAGCCCTTGTCCTCACTGTTGAGTAACAACTTACTACTTTATTCCTTTTAGTATTTTTTTGTTCTACTCAATACCATTGGTTGAATTCTTTAATTAACACACAATTATTCTTAGGTATTTAAAATTAACTGAAAAGTGACCCCTGTTAAATATAAGAGTGGGAATAAGAGAGGGAGGAGATGTACAGTTTGGCACATGCTCATTTGGGCTTACAGTTAATGGGAGAATTAGAAACGTACCAGGGGATTCCAATTCAATCCCATCAAGGTGGCATGTACCAATGACATCTCACTAGTCAAAGTGATCATTTTAAATTCATAATTGATATTAATGAAAGGATTAAGTGTCAAAGGGATCACACAAACAAGACTAGTGTCTGCTAATACTAACTGATAGAATTAAAAAGAAGAGAATGATCCAATATGGGAAGTGGGATATACAGCAGACTCATAGAATGGCAGATGTCATAATCAGCGCTCTGGCCTCAAATCAGCCCTTATGTCATTTGGGTCTAGCTAAGAAGCCCATGAGAGTATTATTTTAGGCATGGAAAGCCAAGACACTGTGGCAAAAAAATGGCCTAAATGGAAGATCTCTGTGAGTGATATCCCAGCTGGATTAAGGGGCCATTAAAGAAGGAGGTATCTTTCTCTGAAGGGAGGAGAGAACTTCCACTTTGACTATGGCCCTGTCTAAATAATTAGATTGGAGTTTGTGAACTCAAGAGGCTTCCATAGCCTTGGCAGCTCATGACAAGAGCCTCGGGTGATTACTGATGTCAGAAATTAATACTGTCAATTGTTAAATCAACAACAGGAGTCACTGTGCACCTACTCCCCATGTAGAATCTCTGTCCTTCATGTGTTGTACTATGCGAATTAACGATAAAACTACTACTCAAACAGTACTCTATACTTTGTGTTTCTGTGTGGGTGCAAATGTTGAAATCTTTACTTAGTATATACTAAGTTGATCTGTACATAAAGATAATTGAAAATGAATCTTGATGAAGAACGGGATGAGAGACGGAGTGGGAGATGGGATGTTTGTGGATGGGAGGGAGGTTATTGGGGGAAAAGCCACTATAATCCAAAAGTTGTACTTTCAAAATTTATATTTATTAAATAAAAATTGAAAAAAGAGAAAGAATGTGTATTCTATAGCTGTTGGATCAAATTTTTTGTAAATGTTAAGTACATTTGCTTTATTGTATGTTCAGTTCTCATGTATCTTTATTGATTTTGGTCTGGATATTCTGTCCACTGATGCTTGTAGTGTTCTGAAGGCCCCTATGTTTATTGTATTGGAGTCTATCTCTCCCTTTAGGTCCAATCAAATTTGTTTTATATATTCAGATAGTCATGCATCATATATATATATGTTTATATATATATTTCTTGCTGAAATGATTTTTTCATCTATATATAATATCTTTCTTTGTCCTTTTTTAAAATAGTGTTTGATTTAAAGTCTGTTTATCCGATGGCAGGAGCCAGGTGCTTCTCCTGGTCTCCCATGGGGTGCAGGGCCCAGGGACTTGGGCCATCCTCCACTGCACTCCTTGGCCACAGCAGAGAGCTGGCCTGGAAGAGGGGCAACCGGGACAGGATCGGTGCCCCGACCAGGACTGGAACCCGGTGTGCCGGCACCGCAAGGCGGAGGATTAGCCTAGTGAGCCGCGGCGCTGGCCAAAAAGTCCAGTTTCTGTCCCAGTGTAGTAGAATGTAGTTCCTCAGGTTTTTTTTTTTTAATGTTTTATTATAATTTTACACTACCATTTGAATATATAAACCTCATTCTTCATTGGACAACTTGAAAGCTTTGATTTCTTTGCAAATTTAAATTTAATATGCATATTATGTTTTCCCTCAATTTTGAGATGCACTGATCACTGTGCTTGAAAAAGACAAGACTGAAGATTGTACTATGAAATTTATTAATTTTCATAAATTATTTATCAAATGAGAGATTTTTAGATTTTTGTATTCTACTTCGTTTAAAAAAAATAGGTGATAGAAAGAGAGGCTAGTAAGTTTGATGCTATTCTTGCCAAACAAACTCAGCCAAAATCTTTAAAGTATCAATCGGAAAAGGATGGCTAATCATTTTGCATCTAAATACATTTTCCAAAATGTTGGGAAGAAAGTTCTGAATTGAAATCTTAAATGTATTGATTCTGTCAAGGTATACAGCGGTGCCTTTGTAAATGTTCATTATCTATCTTATTTAATCAGGTGATAAGTGGTGTAATGTAGCAGAGCTTAAGAAGAGAACTCAATTATCACTTTTTGTGAACAAGTTGGAATTGTCATGTTAGTGTGTAATTGGTTTGCTTTAAAATGAACAATAAACATGAATAAAATGAACAATAAAAAAATAAAGTCTGTTTAATATGAGTGTAGCTATTCCTGCTCATTTTTGGTTTCTATTTGCACAGTGTATCTTTTTCTGACACTTCACTTTTTTTTAAAGATTTATTTTATTTATTTGAAAGACAGAGTTACAGAGAGAGGTAGAGCCAGAAAGAGAGAAAGATCTCCCTTCTGCTGGTTCAATGACTGCAGCAGCCAGAGCCAGGAGGTTCTTCTGGGTCTCCCACGTGGGTGCAGGGGCCCAAGAACTTGAGACATCCTCTACTGCTTTCCCAGGCCATAGCAGAGAGCTGGTTTGGAAGTGGAGCAGCTGTGATTCGAATGGGCTCCCATATGGGATGCTGGCCCCGCAGGCTGGGGCTTTAACCCTCTATGCAACAGCGCCTCCCCAACCCTTCACTTTCAATCTATGAGTATCTTAACCTGTGAAATGAGCTTGTTGTAGGCAGCATCTAATTGAGTTTATTTTTTTTAATCCATTTGGAGAACCCATGGTTTTTGGGAAATTTAATCCACTTACATTCAAGGTTAATATTGATAAAGAAGAGCTAACTCCTGTCATTTTGTTGTTTGCTTATTGATAGTTTTATATATTCTACGTTTTCCTGCCTTATTGTATCTTTATATCTTGGTAGCTTTCTGTCATAAAAACATTGGATTGTCTCTATCTTCTGTATCTGCTCTACTAGTGCATTTTCTGCTGTCATTTGCTTTCCTGATGTTTATTATGATCGTTTCAATTCTAATGCAAGACTCCTTTCAGGATTTTTTGAATTATCTTGGTTTTTGCTTGTCTTCAAAATACTTTATTTCTCCTTCACTTTAAGGGATTAGCTTCATTGAATGTATTTAGTATTTTTGTGTTTAAAGATTTTTTTTATTTGAAAGACAGAGAGATGGAAGGAGGGAGAGAGTGACAGAAAGACAGAGAGGTAGAGAGAGGGGGAGGGAGGGAGGGGGAGAGAGAGAGAGAGAGAGAGAGAGAGAGAGAGAGAGAGAGAGATTGAGAATGAATCTTTCATCTTCTGGTTTGCTCTCCAGGTGGACATAACAGCCAGGGCTGAGCCAGATTGGAGTCAGGAAACAGGAACTCCATCTGGGTCTTTCACATGGGTGGCAGGGTTCATGAATTTGGGCCATCTTCCGCTTCTTTCAGAGGAACATTAACAGGGAATTGGACTGGAAGCTGAACAGGCAGAACTTGAACTGATGCTGTGATATGGGATGGTGGTGTTGCAGGTGGCAGCTTAGCCCAATGCACTAGAATGCTGACCTCATATTTGGTATTTTTAGCTGGACTTTTTTTTTTTTTTTAATTTCAAGGCCTTGAATATATCATCTCATTTTCTTCTGGCCTGTAGGGTTTATACTGAGAAGACTGCTATTAGTCTAATGGGTTTTCCCTTATATGTAACTTGATGTTTTTCTCTCGCTGTCTTTAGAATTCTTTTCTTTGTACTTTTTTTTTTGACAGGCAGAGTTAGACAGTGAGAAAGAGAGACAGAGAGAAAGGTCTTCCTTTTTCTGTTGGTTCAAACCCCAAGTGTCCGCTATGGCTGGTGTGTTGGCAGCCAGCACGCTGTGCCGATCTGAAGCCAGGAGCCAGGTGCTTCCTCCTGGTCTCCCATTTGGGTGCAGGCTCCCAAGGACCTGGGCCATCTTCCACTGCACTCCCGGGCCACAACAGAGAGCTGGACTGGAAGAGGAGCAACCGGGACAGAATCCAGTGCCCCAACCGGGTCTAGAATCGGGGTGCCGGCGCCACAGTCGGAGGATTAGCCTAGTGAGTGGCGGCGCTGGCCTTCTTTGTCCTTAATTTATGACAATTTGACTATAATATGCCTTGGAGAAAGTCATTTTTGGTTGATTCTGGTTGGGATTCTTTGAACTTCCTGTATCTGTATATAAATTTATCTTTTAAAACTTGAGAAGTTTTTAACAATTTATATCGTTCGTGGTTCTTTTTTTCCCTCAATGGGTTCTTTAATGCTGTTTTCCTTCTCTTTGCCTTCACATATCTCTATTATACTAATATTTGTTTGCTTATTGTTGTCTCATATATTTTATAGGCTTTCTTCATTATTTTAAATTATTTTCTTGTTATTTTTGTGTGACTGGGTTATTTAAAAATCTTGTTCTTTTTTTAACTTTTATTTAATAAATATAAATTTCCAAAGTACAAATTTTGGATTATAGAAAATCTTGTTCTTAACAATCAGATGTTTTATCTTCTATTTGGTCTTTTCTGTTGTTGAGGCCTTCAACTGTATTTTAATTTCATTGATTAAATCAGCTCAACGATTTTGATTCATTGAAATTTTTTATCACAGTATTAGTATAAGCAGAACAGATTTAATTTAGTTCACAGATACAATTCTAAGAATATAATGATATTTCCCTTCCTCTCATACTTCCTCCCTCTCCTGTTTTTATAATTTTTTAGGTAACATTTTAATTTACATTATAGACAAAGACTTAATCTTCCACCAAGCATAATTCAACAAGTAAAAAGTAAAAAGACTATAGCTCATAGGCAAGGATTCTAAATTATAATTAAACCAAAAAAACATCAATTTCACTCATTTACAGTAAATTTGAAAATAATCACAAATTATTAAAACTATAATAGTATATCATTCTTAATAATTTGTTTGACAAAGATTTAAAGTTTGATAAAACTATATTTGCAGCAATACTGATAAGCACAGGCATTTATTTCTTTTTTTTGCTTTTGTTGTATGATTTTTAAACACATTTTAATTTCCTTGCCAGCATTTTGGCATAGTGGGTTAAGACACTGCCTGTGATGCTGGCATCCCATATGGGCACTGGTTCATGTCCCAGCTGCTCTGCTTCCAATCCAGTTCCCTGCTAATGGTCTAGGATAAGCAGCAGAAGATCACTCAAGTGTTTGGGCCTCTGCCATCCATGTGAGAGAACCAGATGAAGCTCCCAGTTTCTGGCTTTGGCCTGGCCCAGCCCTTGCCGTTGGCAGCCATCTAGGGAGGGAACCTGTGATTGGAAGATCTCTCTCTCTCTGTAACTCTTTCAAATGAAAGTAAAATGTTAAACAAAAATTAGCTCCCATATATAAAGGAATACACGTGTTATTTGTCTTTCTGTGTCCTGGTTATTTCACTCAATATTATGTCCTTGAATTGCAAACATTTTGATCTAAATGATAAAATTTCATTCTTTTGGAGAGCTGAATATTATTTCATTGTATGGGTATATATGTGTATGTGTTTTATATAGATACATATACATGTATATATATACATAAATACCCCATTTATCTGATGATGGACACCTTGTTTGATTCTATATATGTTTTGACTATTGTGAACAGTGCTTCTATAAACATGGTGGTGCAGGTATCTCTTTGATACAACATGTTCATGTCTTTTGGATATATACCCAATTGTGGGATTGCTGGATCATAGGGCAAGTCTATTTCTAGTTTTTTAAAAATATCTATACTGTTTTCCACAGTGGTTGCTCTAATTTGCATTTCCACCAACAGTGTATAACATTTCCTCTTTCTCCTCATCCTCACCAGCATTTGTTATTCTCTATTGAGTAATAGTCATTCTGACAGGGGTGAAGTGATATCCTGTTGTGGTTTTTATTTGCATTTCCTTGATGGCTAGTGATGTTGAGTGTTCTTCCATATATTTGTTGGCCATTTGTATTTCCTCTCTTTTTTTATTTAGTAAATATAAATTTCCAAAGTACAGTTTATGGATTACAATGGCTTTCCTCCCCCCATAATTTCCCTCCCACCAGCACCCCCCCCCCCATCTCCCGCTCTCTCTCCCATTCCATTCACATCAAGATTCATTTTCAATTATCTTTATATACAGAAGATCGATTTAGTATATATTAAGTAAAGATTTCATCAGTTTGCACCCACACAGAAACACAAAGTGTAAAATACTGTTTCAGTACTAGTTATAGCATTACTTCACATTGGACAACACATTAAGGACAGATCCCACATGAGATGAAAGTACACAGTGACTCCTGTTGTTGACTTAACAATTTGACACTCTTGTTTATGGCGTCAGTAATCTCCCTAGGCTCTAGTCATGAGTTGCCTAGGCTATGGAAGCCTTTTGAGTTTGCTGACTTCGATCTTATTCTGACAGGGTTGTAGTCAAAGTGGAAGTTCTCTCCTCCCTTCAGAGAAAGGTACCCCTTCTTTGATTTCCTCTTTTTTAAAAAATTATTTATTTATTTGAAAGACAGAGTTACAGAGAGGTAGAGAGAAAGAGAGAAGTCTTCCATATGCTGGTTCACTCCCCAGATGGCCACAACAGCCAGAGCTGTGCCAATCCGAAGCCAGGAGCCAAGAGCTTCTTCCAGGTCTCTCATGTGGGTGCAGGGATCCAAGAACTTGGGCCATCTTCTACTGCTTTCCCAAGCTGTAGCAGAGATCTGGATCAGAAGTGGAGCAGCCAGGACTAGAACCTGCACTCATATGGGATGTTGGCACTGCAGGTGGTGGCTTTACCCTCTATGACACAATGCCGGCTCTTGTATTTCTTCTTTTGAGAACTGTCTTTTGGGATTCTTTGCCCATTTCTTAATCAAATTGTTTTTGTTGTTGTTGAGTTATTTTTAATTCCTTACGTATTCTGGATATTAATCCTTTGTTGGATAAGTAGCCTGCAAATATTTTTTCCCATTGTTAGCTATTTCTTCACTCTATGTATGCTTCCTTTGATGTGCAGAAGCTTCTGAGTTTGATATAGTCCCATATATCTAGTTTTGCTTTTGTTGCTTGTGCTCTGGGGAGTCTTATCCAAGGAGTCATTACCTACATCAATGTCTTGAAGTGTTTCCCCTACATTTTCTTCCAGCAATTTCATAATCTCAAATCTTACATTTAGGTCTTTGATACATCTTGAGTTGAATTTGTATATGGTGAGAAGAAGGGATCTAATTTCATATTTCTACATACATACATGCAGGTTCACCAACACCATTTAAGAGATTATTTTTCCTACAATGCATGGTGTGGGCATTTTGTCAAAAATCAGTTGGCTGCATGTATGTGAATTAAGTTCTTGATTCTATATTCTGTCCCATTGGTCTATGTGTCAGTTTTTATGCCAGTACCATGCTGTTTTAATTATTTTGTAGTATGCCTTGAAGTCAGTTATTGTGATGCCTCCAGCTTGATTTTGTTTGCTCAGGAATGCTTGGCTCTTCTGGGTCTTTTGTAATTCCATATGAAATTTAGAATAGCTTTTTTTTTCTTTCTAATTCTGTAAAGAGTGTCAATGGTTTTTTATAAGGATTGCATTGAATCTGTAGGTTGCTTTAGGTAGTATAGCCATGTTAATGATATTAATTTTTCCAGTCTATGAGCAAGGAATATATATCCATTTTTTGCATCCTTGATAATTTCTTTCATCAGTGTATTATAATTTCCATTGTAGAAATCTTTCACTTCTTTGGTTAAATTTATTCCTAAATATTTGATTTTTTTCTGGCTATTGTGAATGAGATTTCTTTTTTTGATTTACCTTTTATGAATTTGTTATTTGCACATAGCAAAACTATTATTTTTATATGTTTATTTTATACTGTAAGTTTACTGGGTTTGTTTATCCATTATGACAGCTTTTGGGTGGAGTGCTTAGGTTTTTTCGTGTACAAGATCATGTCATCTGCCAACATGTGTCTTCTCTGGGCCCAATGGACAAGCCTAGGTGTCCCTGGGATTTATTGAATAAGCAGTCGCACACCCAGAGCTGCAGGATGCAGGTCCTTTGGAGGCAGTGAACTCAGATGATTCTGTAAAATATAGCTCTAGCAGTCATATTCCCAGAGCTACAGGATTCAGAGAGAACCTTATACAGGTCCCACACAGTGATCACACATCTGGGGATTGTACACTTGCAGGTGCAGGCCTGGAGCAGAAGAATGCAATAGGACCAATAGCCACTGTGTCAGAGCTGCATGATGCAGTGGGGTTCTTACTAACTCTCACAGGACAAGTGCAGGAGACTGTGGACTGGCAGCCGGCAGCCACTAGCCTGAAGCAAAGGGATGCAGATAGGGCCCTCCAGGTCCTGCTGGTGAGTACAAATTACTCCAGGGATTGTAGCCGCAATAGCACAGTCACAGAACTGCAGGACACAGAAGGGACTGCCTCCAGTTCTTACAGGGCATGCAGGTGTGATGCTGGGGCTTATACCCTGGCCACCCAGAAGCCTGTACTGAAAGATGCAGAAGGGGACTTCTTCAGGTCTGGTTTTCTGAGCTTGTGTGCTGTCTGCTGCTGGCCTATAGCCTTAAGAAGCAGAGCAGAACTCCACTAGATTACTCAGAGCAAGTAACTGTGGCTCTGTGGGTTGCACCTGCCTAGCAATCCTGAAGCTGGGGGACTCCCAGGGCCTTTCTCTCTGCCCTGTGTAGTGCTCTGGCTTGTGAGGGGAAAGGGAGCCTCTAGTACAGAATGGAGTTCAGTAGTGGCTGTGTTTCAGCAGCTCTGGTCTGGGGCTGTGAGTCCCTGCTTTGGAGCAAAGCAGTCATTTGAACCTCAGTAAACTTTCTAGGCTGGATTTAAAGCCAGCAAAGACTGAATTCTCTCATAATTAGGGCTGCTGATCTCCCATGTTAGTGGGGATTGTGGAGCTTTCTGTTATCTTTGCGTGGCAAGATGGAGTCCTCCCATCCATGGAGCGGAGGTATGAGCTGCTGTGTTTTTTGTTAAACTCTCCTGACCGGCTTCCCATCTTTTCTCTGTTGAGGTCTTCTGTCAGCCAGTCTCCTGGAAACATGGTCCTTCCTATGTTGTCCCAGTTCTTCCTTGTGGTGGAGGCAACTGTGGGCCTCTCTTTTCAGCCATATTGCATCTATTTTCTTTTCTATTTTAAATTATATATTTGTGTTTAGTTGTGTTTTTTTAAAATATTTATTTGAAAGGCAGAATTACAGAGGGAGGGAGGGAGAGAGAGAGAGAGAGAGAGAGATTTTTGTCCACTGGTTTGCTCCCCAGATGGCTAAAACAGGGTTGAGCCAGGATAAACCTAAGAACTAGGAGCTTCATTAGCAGGGAGCTGGATTGGAGGTGGAGCAGCGGGGACTTGAACTGGCACTGATATGGGATGCCAGCATTGCAGGTGGTGGTTTTACCTGATATGCCATAATGCAGGCCTTGGTGGCTTTTTGTTTAATGCCTGCTTTCATCTCCAGGTTAAAGGTTTTATTAAAGCAGCAACTTGCCTGCTCTGCTTACCCATGGCTTATAACAGTAATTTTCACATTACATTTTGATTGATTGAATGAATAAATGGAGGAATGAAGGGAGGGTATCTTGAGATTCTGAACAATCTTCATTCAGGTCAGGTGTCAGTGTTCAAACATGTTTTCAAAGAGGAGTTCATGGGCTGGTTTAGGGTCAGCAATCATTGGAAGACCTTTCTCTCGGGAGGCTTATATCTGTGCTTAACAATAGAGTATTGGATCTCTTTACTTAATGGGTTGTACTATGCAAATTAATGGTATAACTAGTACTCAAACAATACTTTATACTTTGTGTGTCTATGTGGGTGCAAACTGTTGAAATCTTTACTTAGTATATACTAAGTTGATCATCTTAATTGAAAATGAATCTTGATGAAAAATGGGATGGGAGAGGAAGTGGGAGATGGGATGGTTTGTGGGTGGGAGGGTGGTTATGGGGGGAAACACCGCTATAATCCAAAAGTTGTACTTTCGAAATTTATATTTATTAAATAAAAGTTTTAAAAAATGATTACAGATTTTAATCTGCAGTAGTACAATACATTTGCTAAGAATTCAGGCATAGGCTTTTGACTCAGCTATTATGTTAATTTGGATCCTTTAGAAAAGCAGATGCTTAGAAGATTAGACCTGCAAGGAGGGAAACACCTGTGAGCAAAATTAGGTAAAGAGCCTGTGGAGATGGGGAGCTCTTAGACCATAATTCAAGTCTGACTCTTGTGCTGAAAAGATTGAGGAAGTTTGGGTAAGAAGAGTCCTAGATGGTAATGCAGTTCTTTTTTTTTTTTTTTTTTTTGACAGGCAGAATTAGACAGTGAAAGACAGAGAGAAAGGTCTTCCTTCCGTTGGTTCACCCCCCCTCCCGCCCAAATGGCCGCCATGGCCGGTGCTGCGCTGATCCAAAGCCAGGAGTCAGGTGCTTCCTCCTGGTCTCCCATGCGGGTGCAGGGCCCAAGCACTTGGGCCATCCTCCACTCTCTTCCTGGGCCACCTCATAGAGCTGGACTGGAAGAGGAGCAACCGAGACAGAACCCGGTGCCCCAACCGGGGCTAGAACCGGGGTGCCTGTGCTGCAGGCGGAGGATTAGCCAAGTGAATCTCGGTGCCAGTGGTAATGCAGTTCTAACAGTGTTTTGGCAAGGTTTTTAGCCACTCCTTGAGATCATATGGCCCATGCAATGTCACATTCTGCAGAAATGGGCCCCCTTCAGTGTCTCAGCTGAACTGAGTCATTGGTTAGGAACAATTCCTGGGAGGTGTGGCCTCAGTGTAGACATGGTGGTGGATACAGAGCACAGGTGTTGGTGCTATCAGTAAATACATTCTGAAAACAGGAGATCTGACAGATGTATTTGGAACATAAAAAGAGCTTCATGTGCATTTGTTATTAGCAGTAGTCCTTGATTTGGAGTTTGTCCTGTTATTTACTATGACATGATACTAATCCTCTATGTTCACAGTAGCCTATAATTGTATTACAGGTTTCATTGTCATGTGAATTTCTTTCTTCCTTCTAAGAAAATTATTAAGTTAATACAGGAATACATGCTCATTATAAATCAGTTAAATAAGAAAGAATTACAGTGATTAAAAAATAAAGTTTTTGTCTCCCTTTCTTTTTTTTTTTTATTAAACTTTTATTTAATGAATATAAATTTCCAAAGTACAGCTTATGGGCTACAATGGCTTCCCCCCTCCCATAACTTCCCTCCCGCCCGCAACCCTCCCCTTTCCCCCTCCCTTTCCCCTTTCATTCACATAAAGATTCATTTTCAATTCTCTTTATACACAGAAGATCAGTTTAGTATATATTAGGTAAAGATTTCAACAGTTTGCCCATCTAGCAACATAAAGTGAAAAAACTACCATTGGAGTACTAATTATAGCATTAAATAACAATGTACAGCACATTAAAGACAGAGATCCTACATAATATTTTTAAAAATTAATTAATTTTCTATGCCATTTCCAATTTAACACCAGGTTGTTTTTTTTCATTTCCAATTCTCTTTATATACAGAAGATCAATTCAGTATGTAATTAGTAAAGACCTCATCAGTTTGTACCCACACAGAAACACAAAGTGTAAAAATACTGTTTCAGTACTAGTTATAGCATCACTTCACATTAGACAACACATTAAGGACAGATCCCACATGGGGTGTAAGTACACAGTGACTCCTGTTGCTGATTTAACAATTTGACACTCCTGTTCATGGCGTCAGCAGTCTCCCCAGGCTCTAGTCATGAGCTGCCAGGGCTATGGAAGCCTTTAGAGTTCGCTGACTTTGATCTTATTCCGATAGGGTCATAGTCAAAGTGGAAGTTCTCTCCTCCCTTCGGAGAAAGGTACTTCCTTCTTTGATGGCCCCGTTCTTTCCACTGGGATCTCACTCACAAAGATCATTCATTTAGGTCTTTTTTTTTTTTCCATGATATCTTGGCTTTCCATGCCTACTATACTCTCATGGGCTCTTCAGCCAGATCCGAATGCCTTGAGAGCTGATTCTGAGGCCAGAGTGTTGTTTAGGACATCTGCCATTCTATGAGTCTGCTGTGTATCCCGCTTCCCATGTTGGATCTTTCTCTCCCTTTTTGATTCTATCAGTTAGTATTAGCAGACACTTGTCTTGTTTGTGTGATCCCTTTGATTCTTAGACCTATCAGAGCCATCAATTGTGAGGTGAAATTGATCACTTGGACTAGTGCGATGGCATTGGTACATGCCACCTTGATGGGATTGTGTTGGAATCCCCTGGCACATTTCTAACTCCACCATTTGTGGCAAGTCCGATTGAGCATGTCCCCAATTGTACATCTCCTCCCTCTCTTATTCCCACTCTTATATTTAACAGGGATCACTTTTCAGTTAAAATTTAAACACCTAAGAATAATTGTGTGTTAATTACTGAGTTCAACCAATAGTACTAGAACAACAACAACAACAACAAATACTAAAAAGGATAAAGTATTACATTGTACATCTAAAGTCAGGACAAGAGCTGATCAGGTCACTGTTTCTTATAGTGTCCATTTCACTTCACAGGTTTCCCCTTTGGTGCTCAGTTGTCACCGATCAGGGAAAACAAATGATATTTTTCTCTTTGGGACTGGCTTAATTCACTCAGCATGATGTTTTCCAGATTGCTCCATCTTGTTGCGAATGACCGGGTTTCGTTGTTCCTTACTGCTGTACAGTATTCTATGGAGTACATGTCCCATAATTTCTTTATCCAGTCTACTGTTGATGGGCATTTGGGTTGGTTCCAGGTCTTAGCTATTGTGAATTGAGCTGCAATAAACATTAATGTGCAGATGGATTTTTTATTAGCCAAATTAATTTCCTTTGGGTAAATTCCAAGGAGTGGGATGGCTGGGTTGTATGGTAGGGTTATATTTAGGTTTCTGAGGAATCTCCAGACAGACTTCCATAGTGGCTTAACCAGTTTGCATTCCCACCAACAGTGGGTTAGTGTCCCTTTTTCCCCACATCCTCTCCAGCATCTGTTGTTGGTAGATTTCTGAATGTGCACCATTCTCACCGGGGTGAGATGGAACCTCATTGTGGTTTTGATTTGCATTTCTCTGATTGCTAGTGATCTTGAACATTTTGTCATGTGTCTGTTGGCCATTTGGATTTCCTCTTTTGAAAAATGTCTATTGAGGTCCTTAGCCCATCTCTTAAGTGGGTTGTTTGTTTTGTTGTTGTGGAGTTTCTTGATTTCTTTGTAGATTCTGGTTATCAACCCTTTATCTGTAGTATAGTTTGCAAATATTTTTTCCCATTCTGTTGGTTGCCTCTTCACTTTCCTGACTGTTTCTTTTGAAGTACAGAAACTTCTCAATTTGATGCAATCCCAAATGTTAATTTTGGTTTTGACTGCCTGTGCTACTGGAGTATTTTCCAAGAAGTCTTTGCCTGTGCCTATATCTTGCAGGGTTTCTCCAATGCTCTCTAATAATTTGATGGTTTCAGGTCGTAGATTTAAGTCTTTAATCCATGTTGAGTGAATTTTTGTGTAAGGTGATAGGTATGGGTCTTGCTTCAAGCTTCTGCACATGGAAATCCAATTTTCCCAGCACCATTTATTGAATAGACTGTCCTTATTCCAGGGATTAGGTTTGGATCTTTGGTCAAATATAAGTTGGCTGTAGATGTTTGGATTGATTTCTGGTGTTTCTATTCTGTTCCATTGGTCTATCCATCTGTTTCTGTACCAGTACCATGCTGTTTTGATAACAACTGCCCTGTAGTATGTCCTGAAATCAGGTATTGTGATGCCTCCGGCTTTGTTTTTGTTGTACAGGATTGCTTTGGCTATTCGAGGTCTTCTGTGTCTCTATATGAATTTCAGCATCGTTTTTTCCAGATCTGAGAAGAAGGTCTTTGGTATCTTGATTGGTATTGCATTGAATGTATAAATTGCTTTTGGGAGAATAGACATTTTGATGATATTGATTCTTCCAATCCATGAGCATGGAAGATTTCTCCATTTTTTGGTATCCTCTTCTCTTTCTTTCTGTAAGGTTTTGTAGTTTTCATCGTAGAGATCTTTAACATCTTTGGTTAAGTTTATTCCAAGGTATTTGATTGTTTTTGTAGCTATTGTGAATGGGATTGATCTTAGAAGTTCTTCCTCAGCTGTGGCATTGCCTGTGTATACAAAGGCTGTTGATTTTTGTGCATTGATTTTATATCCTGGTACTTTGCCAAACTCTTCGATGAGTTCTAGCAGCCTCTTAGTAGAGTTCTTTGGGTCCCCTAAATAAAGAATCATATCATCTGCAAAGAGGGATAGTTCAAGTTCGTCCTTCCCGATTTGTATCCCTTTAATTTCTTTTTCTTGCCTAATCGCTCTGGCCAAAACTTCCAGAACTATATTGAATAGCAGTGGTGAGAGTGGGCATCCCTGTCTGGTACCAGATCTCAGCGGAAATGCTTCCAACTTTTCTCCATTTAATAGGATGTTGGCCGTGGGTTTTTCATATATTGCTTTGATTGTATTGAGGAATGTTCCTTCCATACCCAGTTTGCTTAGAGTTTTCATCATGAAAGGTTGTTGTATTTTATCAACTGCTTTCTCTGCGTCTATTGAGAGAATCATATGGTTTTTCTTCTGCAGCCTGTTAATGTAGTGTGTTACGTTGATTGTTTTGCGAATGTTGAACCATCCCTGCATACCAGGGATAAATCCCACTTGGTCTGGCTGGATGATCTTTCTGATGTGTTGTTGCATTCTATTGGCCAGAATTTTATTGAGTATTTTTGCATCTATGTTCATCAGGGATATTGGTCTGTAATTCTCTTTCAATGTTGCATCTTTTTCTGGCTTAGGAATTAAGGTGATGGTGGCTTCATAGAAAGAATTTGGGAGGATTCCCTTTTCGATTGTTCTGAATAGTTTGAGAAGAATTGGAGTTAGTTCTTCTCTAAATATCTGGTAGAACTCAGCAGTGAATCCATCCGGTCCTGGGCTTTTCTTTGTTGGGAGGGCCTTTATTACTGTTTCAATTTCTGTCTCAGTTATGGGTCTGTTTAGGTTTTCTATGTCTTCCTGGCTCAATTTAGGTAGGTTGTATGTGTCCAAGAATCTGTCCATTTCTGATAGATTTCCCTGTTTGCTGGCATACAAGTCCTTGTAGTAATTTCTGATGATTCTTTTTATTTCTGTGGCGTCTGTTGTTATGTTTCCCTTTTCATCTCTGATCCTATTGATTTGGGTCTTTTCTCTTCTTTTTTTAGTTAGTTGGGCCAATGGGGTGTCGATTTTGTTTATTTTTTCAAAAACCAGCTCCTCGTTTGGCTGATTTTTTGTAATGTTTTTTTGGATTCAATCCTGTT
This sequence comes from Lepus europaeus, assembly GCF_033115175.1. Classification (NCBI taxonomy): domain Eukaryota; kingdom Metazoa; phylum Chordata; class Mammalia; order Lagomorpha; family Leporidae; genus Lepus; species Lepus europaeus. The sequence goes on from NC_084830.1 coordinate 53,600,553, forward strand.
GATTTCTTCTTTGATTTTAATTATTTCTCTTCTCCTACTGGGTTTGGGTTTGGTTTGCTGCAGATTTTCTAGATCCTTGAGATGACTTGAAAGCTCATCTATTTGGTGCCTTTCCAATTTCTTGATGTAGGCACCTATTGATATAAACTTTCCTTTTAACACTGCTTTTGTTGTATCCCATAGGTTTTGGTATGTTGTGCTGTTATCCTCATTTACTTCCAGAAAATTTTTGATTTCTCTTTTAATTTCTTCTATGACCCATTGTTCATTCAGGAGCATGTTGTTCAATCTCCATGTGTTTGCACGTGCTCTAGGGATTCCCAAGTTGCTAATTTCCAATTTCATTCCTTTGTGGTCTGAGAAGCTGCATGGTATGATTCTAATTCTTTTGAATTTGCTGAGACTTGCTTTATGGCCTAGTATGTGGTCAATCCTAGAGAAGGTTCCATGTACTGCTGAGAAGAATGTAAAGTCCTTAGATGTAGGATGAAATGTTCTGTAGATATCTGTTAGATCCATTTGGGCTATAGTGTCATTTAAATCTACTGTCTCCTTGTTGATCTTCTGTCCTGTTGATCTGTCTATCTCTGAGAGTGGAGTATTGAAGTCCCCCAGTACTATTGTGTTGGGGTCTAATTCTCCCTTTAAGTCCCTTAACAAGTCTTTTAAATAAGCTGGTGCCCTGTAATTAGGTGCATATACATTGATAATCGTTATATCTTCCTGTTGAATGGATCCCTTAATCATTATATAGTGCCCCACTTTGTCTCTCCTAACAGTTTTTGTGGTAAAGTTTATGTTGTCCGATATTAAGATGGCTACGCCCGCTCTTTTTTCATTTCTGTTGGCGTGGTATATCTTTTTTCAGCCTTTCACTTTCACCCTGTATGGATCATTGTTGGAAAGATGAGTTTCTTGTAAGCAGCAAAAAGATGGGTTTTGTTCCTTAACCCAATCAGCTAATCGGTGTCTTTTAACTGGACAGTTCAAGCCATTAACATTCAATGTGACTATTGAGAAGGAGTAACTTTGCCCTGCCATTTGCCAAAGATATTTTCTAATATCTGGTTTGAGATTCCTGTGATCTTTTGCTGTGAGGTTTCCTTCCTTTACCTTCTTTCATATTGGTGACCATGTTTCTGTGTTTCTGTATGTAACACATCTTTAAGCATCTTTTGCAGGGCTGGACGAGTGGCGTTTGTCTCCCTTTCAACCCCACTGAAGTTACCTATTAACTTAAGCAATAACCACTACTAACATTTGATATTTTGGTTTCTAGACTTCTTCATATTATTTGTTGATATTAATACATATACTTAAAACACACACATATACATACATTTATAGTTTTGTTTTTCATAAACATAGGCTTGTGTTAAACATATTTGGAATCTTGCTTTCTCTTCTGACAATTTTATATAGGATCATTTTCTCTGTTAGAACACAGAATTGTGATTTTCAAACTGTTATGGGTAAGAATGAACTGTGGTTTTAATTAGAAATGTATGCCCAATAATTCAATATGCCTGGATTGAGGCTCAGGGATCTCCATAACAAAAATCCTAGTGATTCTGATGCAGGTGATCATTGTAGCACAATTCGAGAGATACTAACAAAAATGTATCTAATTCTGTTCATTACTGTATATTCAATATTTAATTTTTAATCATTTTTGATTTATTGATGAATGATTAAGTTTTCATTCTTACAAATCAAGACAGCAGTGAGGCCGGCGCCATGGCTTAACAGGCTAATCCTCCGCCTTGCAGCACCGGCACACCGGGTTCTAGTCCCAGTCAGGCCCTGGATTCTGTCCCGGTTGCTCCTCCTGCCCAGCTCTCTGCTGTGGCCTGGGAGTGCAGTGGAGGATGGCCTAAGTCCCTGGGCCGTGCACCCCATGAGAGACCAGGAGAAGCACCTGGCTCCTGGCTTCGGATCAGCAAGATGCGCTGGCTGCGGCGGCTATTGGAGGGTGAACCAACGGCAAAAAAAAGGAAGACCTTTCTCTCTTCTCTCTGTCTCTCACTATCCACTCTGCCTGTCCAAAAAAAAAAAAAAAAAAAGACAGCAGTGAATATTCACTTCTGTAGTAGTATCAAGTGAACAGTTTGTTTATACATAAAGATTTTCATGTCAGGATGCATAGTTGTTTTTCTTGCAGTTGAAACAAGATTGAACAGATCAGTTGGTTACTATTTAGCACAAATTAATATATGATCGTCATGATGTGGATTTGGAGCCACATGACATTAGAATTGCATATACTGGTATTTAAAAATCTGATAATGTGGGGCTGGTGCTGTGGTGCAGTGGGTTAATCTGCCTGCAGCGCTGGCATCTCATGTGGGTGCCAGTTCTAGTCCTGGCTGCTGCTCTTCAGATCCAGCTCTCTGCTGTGGCCTGGGAAGATAGTGGAGGATGGCCCAAGCAATTGGGCCCCAGCACCCACATAGGAGACCTGGAAGAGGCTCCTGGCTCTTGGCTTCGGATTGGTTCAGCTCTGGCCATTGCAGCCAGTTGGGGAGTGGACCAGCGGATGCAAGACCTCTCTCTCTCAGCCTCTCCTCTCTCTGTGTAATTCTGACTTTCAAATAAATAAATAAATCTTTAAAAAAATCTGATTATAAGATGCATGCATTGCCTAGTATCTTTGAGGATTGTTTAACTTTTCCACAGCTATTCTCATAATTAATGGTTAAAGTTTCCCTAAAATGGGGCCTTGGAATAAAGGAAACACTTAAGGAAACATTTATTATAATTCCAGCTTGGGTTCTAGGCAATTTGGTTCTTGGAAGTGACTACTGACACAGATTCAAACCAGAAGTGAAGGTTAAATCAGAGCCATAGGTCACTAGACCTCATGAATGTGTAGAAATCACCAATTTTTTTCCCAATTGGTTATTTGCTTTCTTGCTTTAATCAAAAAATTCAAGTTTTGCAACAGTAGGCAAAATACTAATGGTTTCCTGCCTTTCCATTACCAAAAATAAATCCTCATGCTCTGGAGTCTACTTCTAATGGAGCATTGTACAACACAAATGTGGCTTTTCCCCCAGGGTCTCATGTCTGAACTGCAGGCTATCTTCTCTCCCATCACATCTCATATCACTGGGCCTGTAGGTAGGAGTGAGAGTGATTTTCTTGGTTATCATTTCTGCTTTTTCCATCCCTTCCTTTCTTCCCTACCCCCCCCCCCCCCCAGCTTTGAATTTCATTCACCAGAATTTTATGCTAATTATTTCCCTCTGTTGCAGCTGTCTACCGACTTCCGGGTTGTAGTTCCTCATCCCTCAAGGATGTTGGTTGGCACCTTGCCCATTGTTATTCTCCCTGTACTTTCACTGTCCTAATTCTTGGTTATTTCAGTATGCTCAGAGATTACCATTCATATTCTCAGGTATACTCCAATAATTGCTTTCAATCTGCATTATCCACTCATTGCTTAGTCATATCCCAGGCTTTGTCAGCAACATTTTTGTTTTTAACCATAGCACTGTTTCCATGTAAACATCTCTTTCTTAATTCCAGCTCTATCTTTCAAGTTCACTCTCTTTAGTAATGTAAGTCCAGCCATCTTCAAACTCATGTGGGTCAGGAAGGAAGGGGTCTTATCTGGGGCCTCTACAAGGCTGTAATAAAGCTATCATTTGAGGGTGTGGTCTTATCTGAGAATTGGCTGGGAAAGGACCCAATTCCTTACTCAGGTGGTTGTTGGAAGAGCTTGGTTCTGTGTAGGATATTGGACTAAGGGCCTCAGTTTCTTGCCAATTGTCTATTGAATGATGTCCTTAACCCTTTGCCATGTGGTCATCTCCATATACAGCTCATACTATGTCGAGTCTCTGTCTTGCAGGAAAAAGTCTCTTTCAAAGATATATATTATGATCCTAAGTAAACTAATCACATATATCCTATTACCTTTGCCTACTTTGTTGACCAGGAGAAAGTCACAGGTTCTATCCACATTCAAAAGGTGGGTTTTACACGAGGCAATGAGTACCAGGATGCTACTCTATGTGCCCATCGTTGACCAGTTGTTCACCTGTCTTTGTCATTCTCATTACTATTAATGTAGAATGACACTGGTCAGTACATTATGGTCAAACTAAAATAATAATCTTCTGAAGTTATAGACTATGTAGTTATAAGTATCTTAAATCAATCACAATACTTCCAAATTGTTTTTTTTTAAATATTGTTCCTTTTATGGGTAAGTCAATATGTTTTTTAAAATTAAAAAATTCCATAACATGCATGCAAATATATGTGAATGCACACACAGTTTAATAATGATAATAAAACAAATATCCATACATCCACCATCAAGGAAGGAAAAATCACCTGGCTAGTGCCTGTGAAGTCCTGTGTGCATCCATGTATTACTATTTTCTTTCCAGTTTAAAAGCTGATCTTTCTCCTGAAATTTCTGTTAATCATCTCTTTCTGGTTCTTTATTGTTTTCAGGGGACATTTCTATTCCTAACTTAAATATCATTTTTGAGGTGGTTTGTTGGGCTGCAGATTAAGCTGTGTTTTGAGATGCCAACATCCTATATTTTAATTCCGGTTCAAGTTTTTGATACTCTGCACTTCTGATCCGGGTTCCTGTTAATATACCTGGGAGGCAGCAGATGATGGCTTGAGTACTCGGGTTCCTACCATTTAAGAAGGAGATATAGATGGAGTTCTTGGTTCCTGGTTTTAGCCTGGCCCAGCTTTAGCTGTTGTGGGCATTTGGGAGGTAAACCAGGGATGGAGGATCTTTCTCTCTCTCCCTTTCTTGGTCACTCTGTCTTTATAAATGATTTTTTATGTAAAAGAGCAAGAGTGAGAGCAGGAGAGAGAGAGAGAGAGAGAGAGAGAGAGAGAGAGAGAGAGAGAGAGAGAGAAGAGAGAGAGAGAGAAGAGAGAGAGAGAGAATGAGAGAGAGAGAGAGAATGAGAATGGCATCAAAGGCAGGGGTGGGCCATACTGAAGCCAAGAGCCCAGAACTCCATTGGAGTGTCCCACATTGGTGACTAGGGCCCAAGCACTTGGGCCATATTCCATTGATTTTGCAGGCACATTAGCAGGGAGCTGGATTTAAAGCAGAGCAGCTGGACCTTGAACTAGTGCTCAAATATGGAATGCTGACATCGCAAACAGTGGCTTAACCTGCTGAGCCACAGTGCCAGCTTCCACCCCCTCTATCTTTCAAACAAATTAATAGATACATCTTTAAAAATATATTGTTTGCTTTGCATCTAATTTGATTTTATATGTAGTGTGATCATCTTATTTTACTCCATGATTTGAATTTAATATTCTTACATATTTATGGAAAGCTCTGGCTATTTTTTTCTGTATACTATATAATATCCACTATTGGAATAAATTGTGATTTTTGTATCTATTCTACTGTTGATAAATTTTTGAGTCTTCCCATTTTTTGTTACCAAGAGCAGTGAGCTTTCTAGTAGATGTTTTCAGTAGTACATGCTCAGGAGTTTCTCTCTGCCATTTAGGAGTGGAATTACTGGATTATAGGCTATGTGCATGTTCAACTTTCTCAATAATGCCTGGCTGATATATAAATAGTTACACCGATTTACTCTCACACCTGTAGTGGAAGAGTCTTTTTTCTTTTTATAGAAGTTTCCCAAGAGTCAGCTTAAAAAGACTTTAACTCATCAGACGGATGATGATTGGAATCAGTCACTTCAAAATTAAATGCCCGAGAGTAGAAAACTGACAGCTAGAGTAAATTTTTCTGGCAAGTGGGTAAATTTAAAATAAAGTTTAAGATTATAAACCTTGAAAAAGTTTAATTAAAGTTTAGAAGAGATTACAGAAGAAATGTTGAGGAACTAAAATTCCCCTTTCATGTCCAATACCAATTAATTCTTCTCCTCTTCCATTTTCTAATTTATAAGCCTACTTCTGTTTCATTGATGGTGCTGCTACAATTTTCTGTGTGGAAGATATTTTAAACCACAAGGGATAAATTTGCTAAGCAGCAAACTTGTGAAAATGAAGCCTAGTTCACTGTTTGCAATAATTGGTGGGATTTCTAAGCCCCTGATGAGGATGGAATTGGGAGATTAAGCAGAATTTGAATCTGTTGGAAAAGAATAACCTTGAATTTTAAAAAGCATATAGAACATTAAAACAAGGTCACATTATATCTCTTTATTCTCTTCACAAAAACCACATCATGTGCTAAAATTAAGTTTTAAGTTTAATGGCGATATCATGTATTTGGGAATTTTTTCCTCAAACTTGTGCTCTTCACACTTTTGAGACTAATGGACATATTGACATTAATTGCATTGGAAAGCATCTGAAATTTAAAGATTTTAATACTCTTCACTAGATAGCTATAAAATGATTTTGTTGCATTTTATCTATTTGACTCTTCACTCTAACATTTACGTGCATTGAGTAAATTTTAAAGTTTCTACTCCTCATCTCTTATCTGATTCTATCTTTTCTTGAGTTGACTGAGATCTTTTTATTTTGGGGGCTGGTGAAAAAGGGAAGGTCAAGAAAAGAGGTATAGATAGGAGAGAGGTAGGGAGAAAATGAGAAAGGTGTGTTATATATGTGTACAAGGGGGTGGGTGAGAGAGAGGGAGAGAGAGAGAGAAACATATAGGGGGAGGGCAGAAGAGTGGCCATTGATGGTATTGAACTACCATTATCCCTACCAGAGAAATTTCTAATATTAAGATGAGAAATTTTACCTAAGCACCTGAAAAACAAAAAACAATCTAAAGCAAAATTTGTAGCCTAATGTTGTTTGGGGGCCTGCAATCCGAGGGCAGCAAGAGCGAAAGAAAATTGCCATGGGGTGGGAGAATGAGAGCAAATACAAAGTAGTTTGTTGCCCACCAGTTATGTCCTTGTAGTAAACCTTGGCCACATAGGACATGGAAAGGTCATTTGGAATTAGTTTATCTTAGAAAAATCCATGGGATTGAAGGAGAGACAGGGGAAGGAATTGACACCTTTCTGTTTTCTCCTGTTTCTCACTGGTTAATGTTTTTCCTCCAAGGCATTAATCAGACCAACCCTTTGTGAGCAGCTGCTGGAGAAGTCAGATCCCATGCTCCATGGTGAGTGCTTCATTTGAACTTTAGCATTGTGGGAAAAGCCAGTGTCTATGGGTCACATAGGCTTATGCTTGGATTTGGAACTTCAGCTCACACCAGGAAGTGGTTGGAAACAACCAGTAGTTTTAAGAGAGAAGCTGATTGTGTAGTCTGGGGCCAGATGCTTGAGTTGATTGCCTAGTGCACTGGACTGGTTCAGCTATGATACCTACAGGTTAGTTTTTGGAGAGACTGGAGTGGCTCCTCAAGTGGCCTTGAAATTGTTTTATTTAACTCACTGCCCTGATCATCTCAAGAAAATTAGTATCAGGATTCAGAATACATCCCTTTTGTACAACCATCACTTATGAGGGGGTCTATGCAATTTTTTTTTTTATTTGACAGGTAGAGTTATAGACAGTGAGAGAGAGAGAAAGAGAGAAAGGTCTTCCTTCCATTGGTTCACCCCCCAAATGGCTGCCACAGCCAGTGCTGCGCCGATCCAAAACCAGGAGCCAGGTGCTTCCTCCTGGTCACCCATGTGGGTGCAGGGGCCCAAGGACTTGGGCCATCCTCCACTGCCCTTCTGTGCCACAGCAGAGAGCTGGACTGGAAGAGGAGTAACTGGGACTAGAACCCGGTGCCCATATGGGATGCCAGCGCAGCAGGTGGAGGATTAACCAAGTGAACCATGGCGCCAGCCCCTATGCAATTTAAAAAAAAAATGTTTAAATTTTAATTAGTTTTTAACAGATTCAAAGTGATTTGTAGATACAATTCTAAGAATATGACATTCCCTTCCTCCCACCCTCTCTCCTTTTCACCCTCTTTCCTTCTTTTTTGTTTCTTTTCCTTTTTTTTTTAGTTTTTGAAATATATTTTAAATTTAAATTACAGTAAAAAGGTTTATACATCATTGAATAAGAAGTTTAGTGGGGCATGGTGGGTAAAGTGGCTGACTGCAGTGCTGGCATCCCATGTGGGCGCCGGTTGGAGTCTCAGCTGCTCCTCTTCTGATCCAGCTCTCTGCTGTGGCCTGGGAGAGCAGTGGAAGATGGCCCAAGTGCTTGGTCCCCTGTACCCACATGGAAGACCTGGAAGAAGCTCCTGCCTCCTGGCTTTGGATCGGCAATTGGCTGTTGTGGCCATATGAGCAGTGAACCAGAGGATGGAAGACCGATCTCTCTCTCTCTGCCTCTGCCTCGCTGTAACTCTGCCTTTCAAATAAATAAATAAATCTTTTTTTTTAAAGAAGTTTAGCAAGTAAAAAAATAAAAAGCCTAGTGTAGAGGGAATATAGACAATGGCTATAAACAATAACTTAATGGAAAAATGACCATTTCACCCAGATACAGTAAATTTTAAAGTAATCATTGATTATTAAACCTATACTAGTGTAAAATTCTTAATAATTAGTTTGACAAAGTTATAAAACAAAGTTTTACAAAACTATATTTACAGCAGTACTGATACTCACAGATATTTCTTTCTTTTTTACTTTTTAAATTAGAACTCCCACATATAAGGGAGAACATGTGGTATTTTTCTTTCTGAGTCTTGCTAATTTCACTCAACATTGTGTCCTACAGTTGTCTTCATTTTGCTGAAATAGTAGAATTTCATTCTTTCTTACAACTGAATAATATTTCATTGTGTATGTATATCACATTTTCTTTATTTATCTGATGATGGACATCTTGGGCGATTACAAATTTTGGCTATGCTGACAGTGCTACTGTTAGAAATGATAAACAATTCAGTAAAGTTGCAGGTTACAAAATAAATATACAAAAAACAGTAGCTTTTTGTGTACTAATCATGAACTCACAGAAATAGAAATCAAGAAAGAAATCCCAATCATAATAGCCACCAAAAATCAAATACTTTGAAATAAATTTAATCAAATAAGTGAAAGATCTCTACAATGGAAATTTTCAAACATTGATGAAAGAAATCATCAAGGACACAAAACATTGGAAAGATATTCATTGCTCACGAATCAGAAGAATCAATATCATTAAAAGTATTTACTATCTAAATCAATCTACAGATTCAATGTAATCTCCAGCAAAATATCAAGGACGTTCTTTACAGAATTGAGAAAATCAATCTAAAATTCATATGGAATGACAGAAGATCTAGAACAGCCAAAGCAATCCTGAACAAGAAAAATCAAGCTGGAGGCATCACAATACCTGACTTTAAAGCATGCTACAAAGCTATAGTAATTAAAACAGCATAATACTGGCATAAAAACTGATACACAGATCATTGGAACAGAATAGAGAGCCCAGAAGTTAAATATATGCAGCCAACCAATTTTTGACAAAAGTGCTTAGATCATACGGTAGAGTAAGGATAGTTTCTTCAACAAATGGTGCTGACAAAACTAGATGTATATATGTAGAAGAATATACAAAAATCAACTCAAGATGGATCAGAGCCCTAAATTTAGGACCTGAGACTATGAAGCTGCTGGAAGAAAACGTAAGACAAACACTCCAAGTCATTATTGTAGGGGATGACTTCTTGGACAAGACCCTCAAAGCACAGGCAACAAAAGCAAAACTAAACAAATGGGATTATGCTAAACTCAGAAGGTTTTGCACAGTAAAGGAAATAATCAGTAGAGTGCAGAGAAAAATATTCGCAAACCACCTATCTGACAAGGGCTTAATATTCCAAATGTATCAGCAACTTAACAACAAAAAAAAGCAGTCCATTTGAAAATTGGGCAAAGGACTTCAATTGACAGTTCTTTTTTTTTAAAGATTTATTTATTTATTTGAAAGTCAATGTTACACAGAGAGAGGAGAGGCAGAGAGGTCTTCCATCCGATGGTTTACTCCCCAGACAGCCGCAATTGCCGGAGCTGTGCCGATCCGAAGCCAGGAGCCAGGAGCTTCTTCCCGGTCTCCCACACAGGTGCAGGGGCCCAAGGACTTGGGCCATCTTTTACTGCTATCCCAGGCCATAGCAGAGAGCTGGACAGGAAGTGGAGCAGCCGGGTCTCAAACTGGTGCCCATATGGGATGCTGGTGCTTCAGGTCAGGGTGTTAACCCACTGCGCCACAGCGCCAGCCCCGACAGTTCTTTTTTTCTTAAAGATTTATTTATTTATTTGAAAGAGTTACAGAGAGAGAGAGAGAGGTCTTCCATCCCCTGGCTCACTCTCTACTGGCCGCAATGGCTGGAGCTGCGCTGATCTGAAGCCAGGAGCCAGGAGCTTCTTCCAGGTCGCCCACGTGGGTGAAGGGAAGGGGCCCAAGCACTTGGGCCATCTTCTACTGTTTTCCCAGGCCGTAGCATAGAGCTGGATCAGAAGTGGAGCAGCTGGGAGTTGAGCTGGTGCCCATATGGGATGCCGGCACTGCAGATGGCAGCTTTACCTGCTACGCCAAACTGCCGGCCCCAGTAGACAGTTCTTAAAAGAAGAAATACAAATGGCCAAAAAATATATGAAAAATCCACAATAGCCATCAAGGAAATGAAAATCAAAACTACAATGAGATATCACCTCACCCCTGTCAGAATGGCTAAACTCTGGGCTGGCGCCGTGGCTCACTTGGTTAATCCTCTGTCTGCGGCACCAGCATCCCATATGGGTGCCAGTTCTAGTCCCTGTCCCTGCATGGGAGACCAGGAAGAAGCACCTGGCTCCTGGGTTCGAATCGGCGCAGTGCCAGCCACAGCGGCCATCTGGAGAGTGTACCAACGAAAGGAAGACCTTTCTCTTGTCTCTTTCTCTCTCACGTCTATAACTCTGTCAAATAAAAAAAAAAAGAATGGCTAAAATTCGAAACACAGAGGGTAACAAATGCCCGTGATGATGTGGACAAAGGGGAATGCTTATATATTGGTGGGAATGTCTGTGTAAACTTTTATGAGGTGACTTCTTCTTCAGTGGAGAGAGTTGGAATAATGGAACCAATAGAAAGGTAAGTAACAGATTGGTCCTTGAGAGTATAAATTTAATTTTTAATTAGCGTGCTTATGTCTCATATTGCAGCTATTCTTGGTTAGGAGAAATAGTTCATGGACCAAGGGTCAGGTAGTGTCTGGGGGAGAGACTGAACTAACATTGGAAATGCTTCAGAAAAGGACTTACTGTGAAAGTATAAACCAGTAAGGCCAAGGCAATCAAGACTCAAATTGCCAGTGTAGCCAAGGATTTCATTGGATGGGGGGTTTTGTGTGGTGGGATTTGTAGGATGACATTCCAGAGATGGTGATGGAGTGAAGTCTGACGGGACTATTAAGGATTCTTTCATGGTAGCACCATGGACTTGGGATCCAGCCCTCAGAAAAGTAGACAAGTGGGATAGAACTCCAGGTCAGCTTTCAGTCTTTAGCTGAGTACTTGAGTGTAGCAGAAATGTAGCAGAATGAAAGTTTCCAGGGACCGAGTTAAATATTAGGCTACAGACTGAAGGAAAAAGGGGAAAGCAAGACTCCCTCAGGAGTCCTAAGGACATGCTGGCGTACACTGACATATTGCATACTAAGGATTCTTAGAAAATGAATTTTTCTAACCGAGTGAAACTAGGAAATAACAGGAAAATGACATAGGAACAAATGATTGGAAATATGCATATTATCCTTTGCTACTTGAAACATTCTCACAAATATGTTATAGGAAGCTGACATTCATTTGGGGGAAGGTGATATCTGAAGATTTTTAAAAATTCAATATTGTGTATCTCAAAAACACATGGAATTCTTATAGCAAATCTGTGCTACTATGATTTGCTTTCAAAAAGTACCTACCCTTCTCTTTTCCAATTTTGGTTATAGTGTCAAAAAATTTTTGCTGGTATGCTTGGATGCTCTGACAATATTTTGTATAAGAATCTTCATCATGTCCTCAATCAGTGTTTTCACTTTATTCTGTATTATTATTCCATGTAAAGATAAGAATTTTGCTTGCATATAGACCATTTGAAAGCAGATGGAATCAATTTTAAAAAAACCCTTTTAGCCAATTGTAAAGCATATTATTTGTAAGCTCTTTTTGTTTTCAATTTAATTTAATTTATTGAAGATATTAAATATTAAAAGACAGAAAGCTTCCTTTAAAAAGCATGGTTGTAACTTTTAATGTTTTCAAGCAATCATTTCCCTTCTGATTAAAACAGAATGGAATTACCTCCAAACACAGAATTCGTGACAACAGGCGTTCAGATTTGTGCCCAATCCCCAGTGTCCTGCTTCTACGAGTTTGCAATCTTCATTTCAGCAGAAGTCCCTTTGAAAAGTTTTCTGTCTCTGGTGTCTGCTTTCACGTACTTTGCAACTCCACATCTTCCTCTGGCAGCTGTTTTCTCTGCTCCAGTGCCTTCTTCATCTTTTTATCTATTCTCCCTCTTCTCAGATCACAGCCAGTCACAGGCAGAGCAGCTTAGAAACCAGCAGAGTGGCAAAACAGAGCAGCTGTTAGGAGAACAGAGCATGACGTTTGAGAGTCAAAGAGGGGAAACTCAAAACAAACAAACTGATATGCTCCTGCGAGTTAGAACATTTGACCTAGAAATATTTAGATGTACAACCATTCCTGAGATAGACAAGTCTGTCCAGCTTCACAAGTGGCCTCTGCCTCTGCTAGTCTTCTTTCCCATACTCACCTTATAAATCAGTGAAGAGAAGACCCAGTCTGTCTCCCACACAGGTTCAGGGACCCAAGGACTTGGTCCATCCCCTACCGCTTTCCTAGGCCATAGCAGAGAGCTGGATGGGAAATGGAGCAGCCGGGACTGGAACTGGCGCCCGCCCTATGGGATGCCGGTGCTTCAGGCCAGGGCGTTAACCTGCTGCGCCACAGTGCTGGCCCCCAAAGATTTTTTTTTTTTTTTTTCATTTGAAAGAGTTACAGAGAGAGGTAGGGCCAGAGAGAGAGAGAGAGAGAGAGAGAGAGAGAGGTCTTCCATTCTGCTGGTTCTCTCCCCTAAAATAACCACAATGACCAGAGCTGAGCTGATCTGAAGCCAGGAGCCAGGAGCTTCTTCTGGGTCTCCCAAATGGGTGCAGGGGCCCAAGGACTTGAGCCATCTTCTGCTGCTTTCCCAGGCCATAGCAGAGAATAGGATTGGAAGAGGAGTAGCTGGGACTTGAACCAGCGCCCATATGGGATGCCAGTGCTGTAGGCTGGGACTTAAACCTGCTGTGCCACAGCACCGTTCCCCATATACATAGTTTTAATAGCATAGTGATACTTCCCACCCTACCTTCCCTCCCTCTCTCTCTCTTTCTCTCACTCTCACTTTTCTTATTTTTTTTTTAATTTTTGGTATGATATGCTTTTTTTAAAAGATTTATTTTGTTTGAAATTCAAAGTTACACACAGAGAGAAAGAGGCAGAGAGGGAGAGAGAGAGAGGTCTTCGATCTGCTGGTTCACTCCCCAATTGGCTGCAATGGCCAAAGCTGTGCTGATTGAAAGCCAAGAGCCAGGAGCTTCTTCTGAGTCTCTCACATGGATGCAGGGGCCCAAGGGCTTGGACCATATTCTCCTGCTTTCCCAGGCCAGAGCAGAGAGCTGGATTGGAAGTAAAGCAGTCAGGACTCAAACCAGCGCCCATATGGGATGCCAGCACTGCAGGCAGTGGCTTTACCCGCTACGCCACAGCGCCGGCCCCATGATATTTCAATTTTCCTTATAATCGCAAGCTTAACCCTACACGAAATAAAAAATGCAACAAGTAGTAGGTTGAAAAACCACTGTTCCTTAGGTGTATAGACAAAACCTATAAACAATAATCAAATCTCAAAATGTCAGTTTTGCTCATAAACATTATATTTTTTGCTACTTTGTATATTAGCTATCACAAACCAGGGAAAACATATGATATTTGTCTTTTTGGGAATGGCTTATTTTTTTTTTTAATTTTATATTTAGTAAAAATAAATTTCCAACGTACAGTTAATGGATTACAAAGGATTCCCCCCTCATAATTTCCCTCCCGCTCACACCCCTCCCATCTCTCACTCCCTCTCCCGTTCCATTCACATCAAGATCCATTTTCAATTATCTTTATATACAGAAGATTGATTTAGTATATATTAAGTAAAGATTTCATCAGTTTGCACCCACACAGAAACACAAAGTGTAAAATACTGTTTATAGCATTACTTCACATTGGACCATAATTTAAGGACAGAGATCCCACATGAGGAGTAAGTACACAGTGACTCCTGTTGTAGACTTAACAATTTGACACCCTTGTTTATGGCGTCAGTAATCTCCCTAGGCTCTAGTCATGAGTTTCCAAGGCTATGGAGGCCTTTAGGGTTTGCCAACTTTGATCTTACTCCGATAGGGTCATAGTCAAAGTGGAAGTTCTCTCCTCCCTTCAGAGAAAGGTACCTCCTTCTTTGATGGTCCCGTTCTTTCCACTGGGATCTCACTCGCAGAGATCTTAGGAGCTCAATGGACATTTTTCAATAGAGGAAATCCAACAGACACGTGAAAAAATGTTCAAGATCACTAGCAATCAGGGAAATGAAAATCAAAACCACAATGAGGTTCCACCTCACCCTGGTGAGAATGGCGCACATTCAGAAATCTACCAACAATAGATGCTGGAGAGGATGCGGGGAAAAAGGGACACTAACCCACTGTTGGTGGGAATGCAAACTGGTTAAGCCACTATGGAGGTCAGTTTGGAGAGTCCTCAGAAACCTGAATATAACCCTACCATACAACCCAGCCATCCCCCTCCTTGGAATTTACCTAAAGGAAATTAAATTGGCAAACAAAAAAGCCATCTGCACCTTAATGTTTATTGCAGCTCAGTTTACAATAGCTAAGACCTGGAACCAACCCAAATGCCCATCAACAGTAGAATGGATAAAGAAATTATGGGACATGTACTCTATAGAATACTATACAGCAGTCAAAAACAATGAAATCCGGTCATTTGCAACAAGATGGAGGAATCTGGAAAACATCATGCTGAGTGAATTAAGCCAGTCCCAAAGGGACAAATATCATATATTCTCCCTGATCGGCGACAACTAACTGAGCACCAAAGTGAATGGCTTAGTTGACAAAACCTAATGATCTCCTTTTGTATCCATTTAGTTGTGAATGATAGGTTTTCATTCTTATTTACAGCTGAGTACTATTCCATTGTATATATACTACAATTTATTTACCCAGTCATCAGTTGATGGACATCTGGGTTGATTCCATATTTCAGCTTTTATGAGTTGAGTAGCTATAAACATGGAGATACAGATAACTTTCATAAACTGATTTCATTGCATTGGGACAAATTCCCTGGAATGAAATGCCTGGTTCATAATGTTGATTTATTTTTAGATTTCTGAGGAATCCCCAAACTGTCTTCCATAATGGTTGTACTAATTTACATTCCCACCAGCAGTGTATTAGATTACCTTTTCCCCCACATCCTCGTCAGCATTTGTTATTTAAATTTTTTATTTATATAATATGAATGAATTTCATGTGTTTAAATATACAAATTTAAAAGCATAATAATACTTCCCACCCTACCCTCCCTTCTGCACTTGCACTACCACTCTCTCTCCTACTTCCCTTCTTATTTTTTCTTTTAATTGTTTACAATGACATACTTTCAGTATATTTTATAATCACAAGTTTAACCCTCCATTAAATAAAGAATTCAACAAGTAGTAAAGAGAAAAACCACTGTTCCTTAAGAGTATAGAGAAGGGCTATAAACAATAATCAAATTTCAAAATGTCAATTTCATTCATATACATTACATATTTTTGTACTCTATTACCACAAATCAGGGAAAATATATGATTTTTGTCTTTCTGGGATTGGCTTATTTCACTAAGCATAGTGGTTTGCAGTTTTCCCCATTTTATTGCAAAAGAGAGGATTTCATCTTTTTTTATGGCTCATTAGTGTTACACAATGTATATATACCACATTTTCTTTATTCAGTCATCAGTTGATGGACATCTGGGTTGATTCTGTATCTCAGCTATTGTGAATTGAGCTGCAATAAATAAATATTCTTTCATATACTGATTTCTTGCATTGAGGAAAATTCCCAGGAGTAGAATGACTGGTTCATATGGTAGATCTATTTTCAGATTTCTGAGGAATCTCCATACTGTCTTCCATGATGATTTTACTAGTTTACATTCCCTCACATTTTTGCCATCATTTATTGTTTTTTGGATTTTGGATGATAGCCATTCTAACTGGGGTGAGTTGAAACCTCATTGTGGTTTTTATTTACATTTCTCTGATGAGTAGTGATCCTGAACATTTTTTCATGTGTATGTTGCCCATTTGTATTTGCACTTTATCCTTTGAAAAATGCCTGTTCATGTCCTTTGCCCACATCTTAGCTAGATAGCTTGTTTTGTTGTTGTTGAGCTTCTTGAGCTCTTTATGGATTCTGGATATTAATCCTTTATCAGTTGCCTAGTTTGCAAATAGTGTTTCCCCTTCTGTCAGTTGCCTCTTTGTTGAGCATTTCATTGGCAGTGCAAAAGCTTCTTAGCTTGATGTAATCACATTTGTGGGTTTTTGCTTTTATTGCCTGTGCTTCTGGGGTCATATCCAAGTAGTATCTGCTTATGCCAATGTTTTGCAGAGTTTCCCTGATGTTTCCTCTAGTAATTTGATGGTATCAGGTTGTAGATTTAGATCCTTGATCCATTAAGAGTTTATTTTTGTATAAGGCTTAAGGTAAAGGTCTTGTTTCATATTTCTTGCATGTGTAGATCCAATTTTCCCAGTACAATTTGCTGAACAGACTACCATTTCTCTAGGGATTGATTTTAGCTAGGTTGTCAAAGATTAGTTGGCTGTAGATGTGTGGATTAGTTTCTGTGGTTTCTGTTCTGTTTCTTTCATTTACATGTCTAATTTTGTCCAGTCCCAGGTTGTTTTGAACATAGCTTCCCTGTAATTTGTTCTGAAATCTGGTATTGTGAAATCAGCTTTGTTTTTGTTGTTTAAGATTACTGTACTTATTCGGGGCCTCTTGTGTTTCCATGTGAATTTTAGCATCATTTTATCTAAATCATGAAGAGTGTTGTTATTATTTTGATGGGAATCACATTTTATCTGTAAATTGCTTTTGGTACTATTGACATTTTCATGTTATTAATTCTTCTAATCCATGAACATGGGTGATTTTCCATTTTTGTGTCTTCTATTTCTTTAATTTTTATAATTTTCATTGTAGACATCTTTCAAATTCTTGATTAACTTTATTCTAAAGTACTTAACTGTTTTTTGTAGCTATTATAACTGATACTGATTTTACAAATTCTTTATTAGCCACAGCATTTTCTGTGTATACAAATGCTATTCATTTTTGTGTGTTGATTTTATATCCTGCAACTTTACCAAACTCTCTTATGAATTCTTAGTGGAGTGTTTTGGATCCCCTATCTATAGAATAATGTCATCTGCAAACAGGGATAACTTGACTTCTTCCTTTCCAATTTGTATTTCTTTGCTTTGGTTTTCTCCTCTGAGGGCTTTTATCTTTGTAATATGCCTCTATGGCTTAGTGGAGTGTCTCCTCCTTCAGCAGGTATCCAGAAGTGTGTGCTGGATTGGGCCAGAGATCTCCAGTCAGTGCTCAAGCATGTGCCAAGAGACCAGACACCAAATTGGGAATGGTAGATCTCCTCCATCATCAGTAGGGTTGAACACATTGGCTAGCCTAATCACAGCCTCTGTCGTCTCTGCCAAGGTGAACCAGTTGCCCATGGTGAGCCCTCAGTGGTTATGCACCCCACTCATACAGGCCCATGCACTGCACAAAGGATCTTTGTGCTTCTCAGTGTGAGCATGGAACCCTCTACAATGACCCACCACAGGTGTTTAGGGAACTCCAAGCTTCTGAAGTCAGACACAGTGATTGCCCAAAGACCCAGCCATATGCCATGCCTTGTTGTATAGTGACAGAATTCCCACAGTCATAGCTTGCAGTGTTCCCACAGTCACAGAAGCAGGAGATCTACTCTCAGTGCTATGGGCTTCCCCTGTTCAGGGAGAGAGCTCAGCATTCCCAGAGTCAGCTGCCTGTCCAATAAAAATTGGTCAGTATTCCATCTTGACAAATCAAGTCCACACCCCTTGATAGAATGAGGGGAGAGGAGTGCTTCACAGGCTCACGTGGGTGCCCTGCCTGTGGCCCACCCTCCAGGCCAGACTCAAAGTCAATGGGGACCACAGATGTTTTCCTCTGATAAAACCCATCAGTTGTACATGGGCCACAGCAATCTCTAGTCACTTTATCAAGAAGGCAGTTCCTTTCTGTTAGTCACTGGGCACTCGTGTCGGGGCATGGGAGGGAAACAATGTGCTCTCCCTTCACAAAGAGATCAACACCCTGTCCCCCTAGCACTCCTGGCTTGACTCAAAGTTAGTGGAATCTGTGAAGTTCTCTCTCAGGCAATATCAATAGACACATGGACTACTGCAGATTCCTGTCACCTCACTCCAAGAGGATAGTGTCATCTCCAACCGCTGGCTGCTGGAGTCACTCATGGTGTCCCACTTGCTGCTTTGTAATTATATCAGCCCCACTGCCCCATTATGTCTCTTTTCTTTCTGTAGAATTTTCACTACAATCTTCTCCCCAACTGTCCCCTGAGAATACTGTTACTCCCCTTTTCTTCTGGTATCTTCCCATGGTCAAAATCAGCTTGATGTTTTCAGTTTGGGGTTTTTGAACAGTTCTATTGGACTTCTTCATTATTTAGAACCCTCTCTCCCTGGTGGGGTCTCTCACCTGAAAGCTGAGGCGTTCATGGCAATGTATCAGGCAAGCAAAATGGTCATCAGACGTGAATTGTGCCTGAACAATCAAGATTCAAGCATTGTTCAAGGGGCTGACATTGTGGTGGTGGGTTAAGCATCTACCTGTGGTGCTGGCATCCCATACGGGCACTTGTTTGAGTCCTGGCAGTTCCTCTTATAATCCAGCTCCCTGCTGATGGCCTGGGAAAGCAGTAGAAGATGGCCAAGTGCTTCGGCCCCTGCACCTACATGGGAGACCTGGAAGAAGCTACTGGCTCCTACTTTTGGATTGGTTCAGCTCTGGGTGTTGTAGCCATTTGGTGAGTGAATCAGCGGATGGAAGACCTCTTTGTTCATCTTTCCCTCTCTGTCTGTAACTCTGCCATTCAAGTAAAATAAATAAATCTTTAAAAAATAAAATGAATTGTTCATGTGGCTTATGTTGCACTGTTATTATGCAAAGCTATTAATTCTGCTCCATAATGCAACAAATATTTGGCACAGTGCACAAGTTAAACATAGTATTCATAACATCTGTTTAAAAGGTAGAAAATGTTGGTTGGTTAAAATTACTCACAAAACATTCAGACATTCTAGCATATGTGGCTGCAGCATAAATGTATACTCTCTTAAGTAAAAACTATTTATAAAACTTTTGAAAAATATAAAAAAGAAACCTAATGAAGACCCAGTTTCAGTACTTGCAGCCTGATGCTTATATTCATAAATTGTTAGAGGAAAGAAAGTTGGGGCTGGCGCTGCGGCTCAATAGGCTAATCCTCCGCCTGGGGCGCCGGCACATCGGGTTCTGGTCCTGGTCAGAGTGCTGGATTCTGTCCCGGTTGCCCCTCTTCCAGGCCAGTTCTTTGCTGTGGCCCGGGAGTGCAGTGGAGGATGGCCCAAGTCCTTGGGCCCTGCACCCCATAGGAGACCATGATAAGCACCTGGCTCCTGCCTTCAGATCAGCGCGGTGCACTGGCTGCAGCGCGCTGGCCACGGCAGCCGTTGGAGGGTGAACCAACAGTAAAGGAAGACCTTTCTCTCTGTCTCTCTCTCTCACTGTCTACTCTGCCTGTTGAAAAAAAAAAAAAAAAGAAAGTTGTAGTTCCAGAAAAATTCATGTTGTGAAATATTTGTGTTTATAAAATCTGCAATGAAAATCTTGAAAAACATGCAGTGAAAGTCACAAATTGATGTCTTTTTGATATCAAGCCACCAGAAGTAAAACTTATTTATCTGGTGGAAGTTGTAAATTTTGACTTTCTTATCACTGGTAAGCACTGACAGTAATCAGATGGACTGGGGGGGTCAGGCAGCTTTGGTCTGAGTGCAGATCTGCATTCTACTAATGGAGTCATTTTAGTCAGGTTCTTTACTCATTCTTGAGCTGAATTTTTTAAATATTTAAAATAAGAGTAATACTACCTGTCTCAGAGTTGTTATGGGGAATGAAATTAGGTAATCTATGATATTGTTTAACAGTGAGCATGGCTTGTGATGCTTGTGATGAGTATTCACGCAAACTTACTCTTACTAATATAGCCTGAACTCATTGTTACCACAAAACATTAGCTTGTGGGCCAGATCTTTATCTTATATAGTTTTATATAATAGAAAGTAAACTCCTTTGAGAAGTTATTTTTTTTAAATCTATAAAGATTGGTTCAAATATAAATGCACAGATGACCTACCAATTTGCAACTAAATAATATAAACACTTTTTAAGGCACATAAATGCAGGTAGTGGAGATTTCTGTTTTGGGGTGAATGGACATTGGATGCTTAGTTGAGTTTAGATGAAGGTATGACTCATCACTGGTTTGGGCATAATACATGAAAGGAGATATTAGATGATAGGGTTGGATTGTTTACACCTTGCAGTTTCCAAAGGGGTCGCCTATATAACTTACCAAAGAAAATAACTGTTCAGGTTAACTTTCTAGTGGCACCTATGCATATAAATATATGTGTGTGCTATTGTATTAAGCTTTTTACTACAAAGGTCTTATATGAAGTGGTGTGTATTGTCTCTAGTGAACAAATCAGTAAAAATGCTTAGAGATTATGAGGTAAAACACTTAAGGCCATATGTCCAGTGCTGTTGTAGGTGTTAAATATCAGCAGTGGATCTGATAGGATTTACAATTTAAAGGATAAAGTCAGAGGATGAGACAACCAGTTACAAGAAAGGTTGATGATATTTGGAAAGGAGTAATAGAAGTAATGACTAGAATATGTATAGCAGAGGCCTTTCATTTTCTTATTGAGGCAGGAAGGCCTTCTGGAGGAAGTGTGGTTACACTGAAACCTGAAGGGTAAATTGGTGTTGACTAATTAATTTGAAAGAAGGACAGGGAAATGATAGGGAAAGTTGGGCATGATAGACTGAGGGGAAAGTGTGTGCAAGGAGCTGCAAACAAAGGAGAGAGCATGATTTAAGAACAAAAGATTGAATTTCTTATCACTAGCCTGAAGTCATAACATGAATGTGAGGTAAAGCCATGTGACCAGATGGAGAGAAGAGAACTAATATATAATGAGCCCATGATAAACAGAATAACTTATGTCCAGTGAGCTAGAGAACCTGCTACCCCAGTGTTTTACCTCATCAGTCTGTGAAATCTTCAAGTCATGTGAAATCATCCTTTGGTGAAAGGCTCTGCTATTCCTTAGTGCCCCATGTATTGGTGGTATTATAAAGAACAACATGGCATACAGTTACTGTGTATATTTGAGCAAGAATTAGCCCTTATTTTAGGATGCTATTAAATAGCCTAATATTGCTAGAACCAGCTGAAAGAATGTAAATTTCAGGAAATATAATTCTTAGAAGGTAAAGGAAATTTAGGTCTTATTTCTCAGTCATACATGAATACATCTTTTATTTAAGACACACAAAACCAAGGCAGAGGACTTGGCATTCCCAAATTCAGACTTACTCCTTTGAGTAGACCAAAATTTGCTAGGTTAAGTAGTCTACCATTTGTTACCTGAGAATGATTCAAATGTGACTGAGATTAATCAGAGGACAGTGAAGCTCAAATACTGTTTTTATTTTCTTTAAAATAAAAGAAAAATTTGTAGAGAGAAAGAGAAGGGAACTATTTCTTTGTATTGTAGATACATGTTTTCACAGAGTACCCACTAAATGTTGGAGAAAGAACCTTCAAATTGAAGAAAAGTGATTGGGAAGTCCTATGACAGGGAACAAATGTTAAACTCGTGGCATACTTCAAGCACTCTTCACCCTTATTTTGTTTAAAAAATACTATTACATTATTAAAAACATATTAGAATCAGAGACACAATAGAGGGTGAAAGGGTGAGGGAATGAGCGAGAGAGCAAGAGCATCAAGTGCTTCTATACACTGGTTCACTCCTCAAATGCCTACAAATGCTGGGACTAGGTAGGCCTGGACCAACCCAGGAGCACAGAATCAACTCAGGGTAGAAAGAACCCAGTACTCGCACCATCATTGCTGCTTCCTAAGGTCTTATTAGCAGGAAACTCGAGTGAGGAATTAGTGCCAGAAATTGAGCCCAGGTGCTCCCATGTAGAACATGGGCATCCCAACTGGGATTTTAACAGCTAGATTACACACTTATCCCCCTCACTTTCTTAAAAGTGACAAAATCCATTGTTTTTATGGTCCTTGCTATAGTTGATTAAAACATACTGAGGGTATATAATTGTAGGGTGTAGGGTGATATAATTTTGATATAGGGTGATGTAATTGAAAGGACTCACGAGACTGCACCAAGTGTACTTCTGTCAGATTTTAATAAAGAGAGAGCATACAAAATAGCAGAAAGAGAAAGAAAGCATTCATAGACATCAGGGAGATATTCGAAGCGAAGGTGGAGGTTTATTGAAGGTTCTTTCATATCTTGTTGGGTGACAGCCAAAATAGGCTTTGTAACTAGATCAACCAAGTATGTGTAAGTCTAAGAATTTTCAGTAAGCAATGTAAACAAACTGATATAAAGAGCTTACATAGGATTTTCATACTTTAAAATGCACATTATAAGTCACCATCTAGTATATTTCACTCCTATCTTGACCAGGAGTCAAATCCATGCTTCCAGAAGGCCTTGAAGGTAGACATAAAGCTGTCATACACCAGTTGTAAGTTATGAAAAAGAGAAATCCAAAAGAAAAATAAAATATATTAAAATTTGTCTAATCCAGCCAGTCCCATCAATGAATGAATCTGTTTGCTAGTAAGTTTTTATTCCTCTTTTGAAGTTTAACTATAAATCAGAATAAGGAGCTCCCTTCTAATTAAATGTCTGGCAAGTGAATGTGGATAGAGAAGTCTGTAATCTATGACACTTTGGAGTGAACTGAAACTCTAGGCAGAAGTCCAATTTCATTTTGTTCTATGTAGGTACTACAGAAACAGAGCACATGTGAAGTCAGTCCCCAGGCAACCAATGATATTGTAGGAAGCAGGACAAAGCAATTTTTCCTTATTGCTCTCAGCTTGAATTGCAGGAACCCTCACGATCCCATAGTCAAATTATTACCAACAAAACTGATCTCCAGCCCTTGCTTCTCCAACTTAGACATGTGTTTCACCTTGGGCAATTTACTTAATTCCTCTGAACTACAGTTCAGTCATGTAAAAACTGAGCATAGTGATACTAACCTCATAGGGATGTTGCAAGAATTAAATGAGCCAATGTAAAAATACAAACAAACAAACAAACAGAAACTCAGCATGTACTACACCATATGGAAGCCTTATTTTAATACCAAAATTCTTTGTCAGAGAGGTGGGGTTAATACTTGTCCTTGCTGTAATCTTCTAAAATATTAAAGGTCTATGAACTCAATCCTTTAAAAATTGTATAGTTAAGTAGCTGTCACCCTAATCCTTTGAATATAGGGATCCCATCATTCTGTTTCCACAGCCTTAAAACCCTACTATTATTTTTCAATACTGCTTCATAGCTAAACCAACTTGATACAGTACATTGCTGAAATTACCATAAATCTAGTCTCTTACAATAGTGGAGGTCAGAAAGCTAGAGTCAGTTTCACTGGGTTAATGTCCAAGTAAAGGGTGTTTTCTGGGGTGAGCACTTGGCTAAGCCACCACTTGGGATGCCTGCATTCCATATTGGAGCGCCTGGGATTGAGTTCTGGCTCCACTATCCCTTCAACTTCCTTCTAATGCAGTCTCTGGGAGGCAGCAATTGATGGCTCAAGTATTTGGGCCTCTGCCACCCACATGGGAGACCTGAATTGAGTTCTTCTGGATTTGCCTGATACAACTCTGGTTATTGTTGGTATTTGGAAAGTGAACCAATGAATAGAATATGTCTGTCTCTGTCCCTCCTTCTGTCTCTCTGCCTTTCAAATAAAGAGGATAAATAAATTAAAAAATTTTAAAAATGAGGTTGTTTCCTCCTAGAGGCTCTGAAGATAAAAGCCATTTCCTTGACTTTTTCAGCTTCTAGTGACTGCTTCTTTTCCTTGGTTTGTGACTCCTTCCCACATTTTCAAAGCTTCCAACTTCATGCTGATGATGTCTGCTTCCACTGAGACACTGCCTTCTCGAACCTAGATTCCTCCTTGTAGAGGGACTTTGTTTTTACATTGAGCTCACTTGCATAATCCAACATCATTTCTGTATTCCAAATCTTTAATTCAATCTCATTGGCAAAATTCCTTTTGCCATATACAATATAATTCACAGGTTCTAAATATTAGGACATTGGGGTTCATTATTCAACCTACCACATACATATTTATTTTTATTTTTGAGCATTTCTAATTTTTATTTATTTTCTTTTTAAAGGAATTTAATAATAATACATTAGATTCTCAGGACTTTATTTTATTCTCATATCAGGGTGAGGTGGGCTGTATCATTCTGGGATGTCAAACCATGGCATAAAGATGTAAAGCACCTCACTGGCAGTGTTACTAGTGCTGCACTGTTATTAGTTACAGTATAGAGTGAGTGAGACTCCATTTTACCTTTAAGAGGGGCTTGATTGAAGCATTTTACTGGTTAAAAATGATATCACTTTTTATAATCCTTTACAATTTGCTGAAGAGCCAACACCAAACTTCTCTTTTAGTTCTTAAAACAATCCTATGAATTAGGCTTTATTTTTTAGGCTTAAATCATTTTAAAAAATACTTTTATTCAGGCTTTACACTGTGCCAGGCCTTCCTTCTGCAAGGTGATGGGGAGATTACAGAAACTGATGCAGGCATGGTACACACCATTGTGTGGCTTATATTCTACTAATGGAGACGCACAGAACACCATGAATTAAATAGCTGAAAGGTATGACTAAATGAAGTAGGATAATGGAAGAGAAACCGAAGCTCAGAGTGGGGCAATGACTCTTACAATGTCATACAACAGGAAGAGGAAGAACCAGGTCTTGCATTTACCTTTGTTAAGCTTTTATTTCATGATGTTAAGTATTTGCATACCGAAGATATAGTGCATACATAGCATTTTTTGGCTTGATTTTTCCTAAGACATAATAAGTCTGTTCAGTGGGAACCATTATTCTCATGGCTCATGATTTAGACAATTTATATTAATAGGCATCAGTGTAGTTGGTTCCTTTGTGATACCTGTGCTGCTTGTGCATCTCACCATTCTGTTTTATGCTGAGCGGACTTGGTTAGTATCAAAGTAAGTCTTTATTTTTCCTCTTACAGTCATGCTCTCAGTAGAATGTACCTGTCAAGGAGAAGATCAACAGCTAAATTACTGACATAATGCTCCTGTAAGCAAATTCTTATGAATTGTGCTTTCAGAGTGATTTATTGCAGCCTTACAGCTTTTGCTGTGACATTTTATCCACATTTAAAATTTAGTTTAAAATCAAAACAAGCTGGAATGCAACTCTGGTAGGAGCTACAGATCATTTGGCTAAGAAGCCAGTTTTGTGGAAGTTCTCAATAGGCATTCACCTGGTTTTTTAAACAGATTTTAGGATGAGCATGACTTAGTGTGTTTATTTTGCTATAGCAAAATACCTGAGATTAGATATAAAGCAGAAGTTCAACCCTTGCCTCAACTGTTGAGGAACATTTTTTAAATACTATTTGTTGAACTGTTTACTTAGAATAGAATTAATATTATGTATATAAAGTTAATTGAAAATAGATCTTAGTAAAAAAAAAAAAAAGGGAATAGGAGAGGGAGGAGAAGAAGGGTAGGAGTGTGGGTGGGAGCATGGGTAGGGAGGGAAGAATCACTGGTTTCCTGAAGTTGTATTTATGAAATCCATGAAGTTTGTATAATTTAAATGGAAGCAAAAAATTTTAAAAAAGCAGTTCATTTAACTCACAGGCTAGAGATTCTTTTTTTTTTTTTTTTTTTTTTGGACAGGCAGAGTTAGACAGTGAGAGAGAGAGAGAGAGAAAGGTCTTCCTTTTCCATTGGTTCACCCCTCAAATGGCTGCTACAGCTGGCGTGCTGTGCTGATCCGAAGCCAGGAGCCAGGTTTTTTCTCCTGGTCTCCCATGCGGGTGCAGGGCCCAAGCACCTGGGCCATCTTCCACTACCTTCCCGGGCCACAGCAGAGAGCTGGACTGGAAGAGGAGCAACCGGGACAAAACCGGTGCCCCAACCGAGACTAGAACCCCTGGGTGCTGGCGCCGCAGGCGGAGGATTAGCCAAGTGAGCTGTGGCACTGGCAGGCTAGAGATTCAAAAGCATAGTTTCAGTTTCTGCTTGGCTGTGGAAGGGGCCTCCTGCTAGATTGCATCACAATGGCAGGAGTGCCTGCAGAATAATGATTCAGGGTATTGCAAGTTTCCTTAGAATTGATATTATAATTGGGCCCCCTAAAATATGTATGGAAATGTGGCCCCTTAAAGTTCCCCCAAAGTCCCATATGGGGTGCCACATATGTTATCGGTATTTGGGGTGCCATACAATATCACCATATTCTTATTAATAAATCCCCAATATTAATAGGCCTGAGTGGGTTCTTGCCTAATATTCAGAGAAGAATTCTGAATATCAGCATAAATGAATGAGGCAGCGTGGTACATTTTAAGCTTTTATTCAGAGTGAAAAATGCATAGGAGAGTGAGGGCCCTGTCTAAAGGAGAGAGGTAAATCTGGGTTCATACCAGGAACCAGCCGAGTAGAGGAGCATCTAGGCCAGGAAGCATAGGGCGGGTGGTCAGAAGGCCATGGCCCTGGAGGCGCAGGGCAGCCAGCCCCTCTACTGGCAAGAGGCCAGGGAAAGGAAGGAAAAAAAGGAAAGGGCCAGACATACCCAGTCCCAGGCTTTTAATCCACTTCCAAAGGGGAGTGGTTAATTAACCTGATTGGCTGGGGCACTCAGGTGTGGCCAGGTATGGGCATGAGGTCACACAATGGCGTGGTGAGGATGTGGTCTTCCAGTTCACAAACCTAATCAATTCTAACCTGTATGCCTGTCTACTTCAGAATGACCTATTCTCATGGGAACAAATCCAGTTTCTTCAGAAAGTGGTACTCCTGAAATATAATCACCTGTTCCTAGGCCCTACCTTTTAAAGGATCCACTACCTCAACAGTACCTCCAAGGGTAACAAGCTCCTAGCACATAAACATTTGGGGGATACACTCAAACCATTTCCAAAATCTAGCACAGGTGGGTATTTTGTGCTTGGAAATATGGCTATTGGAGGTGATTCACTACATTTGTTTTAATGAGGTTGAACATGGTTAAATACAAGTGATGGTCTCCCCAACATTGTGTGCACAGCTCTGGTGCTCTTAGATCTGTGGTCAAACTTATTGTTTGCAGAACTTTGCTTTATTTCTTACTGTCTTTTTCACATTTTTGTTGTTGAAAGTCTCCAGCCCTTCAAAGTACTCTATTTCATGCTCCTTAAAACTTGAAATTATTTAATAAATATTAAGATTTTTTTTTCATATTGCAAAGAGCATAGAAGTTAGAACTGCTTAAGGCTTTTGGAACTGCTTTACTAATCCTGAGTTAAATGACAGGATTCTCTTTTCCTTACATATTAAGAAGTAGGGCCATTTGTGGCACTGATTTGCTGCCTTAATGATGTCCACATCCTGAATCAATGTCTCTGTGATTTATTTGGTCTTCTCTTCATGATGCAAGATAGCTACAGCAACCGTCCAGAAATGACGGTGAAGGCAAAGAAGTCCTCCATACTTGTCTCAAATGAGAGGAAAAATATTACTCAAGCCTTTCTCTTATATCTCATTAGTCATCTCTCCTTTAGAGTATGTACAAATGCACCTTCCTGAGATGAAGGGATACCTTGATTCTGGATAAAATACTGATTTTGGTGGTGAGTAAGAAAGGAAGGAAGGAGAGAAGGAAGGAGATGCCTTTCATGAAACAACAAACTGCTTCCATGGAAGTATGTGTAGATACACATATTTATGGAAATACATATATAGTAGAAGATACACAATAAATGTTTTAGTTAAATGAGTGATCGAGTAAACTAAAATGCAGATTGTAAAAATTCCAAGGGCAGGTAAGAGGAAGTTGCTCCCTCATATAATATAAAATAAAATTTGTGTATGAGTGTGCATGTAGTGGAGGCAGAGAACAGGCATAGTCAACAGGGCAACAGAAAATGAAGGGAAAGAAGAAAATTGAAAGCAAGATTTTTTTTTTTGACAGGCAGAGTTGGAGAGAGAGAGAGAGGGAGAGAGAGAGAGAGAGAGAGAGAACTCTTCCTTCTGTTGGTTCACCCCCCAGATGGCTGCTATGGCTGGTGCTGCGCCAATCCAAAGCCAGGAGCCAGGTGCTTCCTCCTGGTCTCCCATGCGGGTGCAGGGCCCAAGCACTTGGGCCATCCTCCACTGCCTTCCTGGGCCACAACAGAGAGCTGGACTGGAAGAGGAGCAACTGGGACAGAATCTGGCACCCCAACCGGGACTAGAACCCAGTGTGCTGGCGCTGCAGGTGGAGGATTAGCCAAGTGAGCTGCGGCACCTACTGAAAGCAAGATTTTTAAAACAACTTGGTAATTTTGCTCTTGATAATAGCAAGAAATGAGGAGCAGTAGATGTGGGAGCATGAATTCTGATATGATGTTAGAGTCAGCACCCTGTTGTGTGATCCCCTATAGCATCACTTGTGTATGCTCTATGTAAATATGTCCCCCAGAGTTGTCCTGTATGACTGTGTGCTGCCAGAACAAGACGGGGAGGAGGTGTTTATGCAGTGTCCAGCCTAGGGCTAAATTTGCCCTCCCAAAATGGTTTTATAATGGAATATACTAATTCTTTATTATATGCCTTGAAAACTGAAAAGAAAGATTAAAGTGTCCACTTAAGTTTTATTTATATCAAAATGTGATATAGTGATACTGTTCTCTGACAAACCACCTGGAATTATGGTCTCACCTCAGAACATTTTTCCTTGCATTGTCTCTAATTCTTTTCTAAAGCTTCTAAGTATTCCCTTTTCAAGTAGGTAATAAACTTTTTGGGGGCAAGTGATCTTTTCTATGTTGTTTGTATGTTCCATGTTGCTGAGCAAAATATTTGCCTTATTAGAAAGTTTCTTTTGAATTTATTAACTGCTCATCCTAAGATATTAAGAAATAGTATTATTTCTTAGTTATAGGATTTTTGGATGATTAATATAATTGATGTTTCCTGAACAAAATTTTGAAGCAAAAAGAGTCCCTTGAAAAACCTTTATATATTAAGCCATTTTAGTCATACAAAGACTTAACACTAAATAAACTAGATTTCTGTACACTGTAATAAACTAATTAGGAGAAAGCCATGTTTCTTTTTTTTTTGACAGGCAGAGTGGACAGTAGAGGGAGACAGAGAGAAAGGTCTTCCTTTGCCGTTGGTTCACCCTCCAATGGCCGCTGTGGTGGGTGCGCTGCGGCCGGCACACCGCGCTGATCCGATGGCAGGAGCCAGGTGCTTCTCCTGGTCTCCCATGGGGTGCAGGGCCCAAGCACTTGGGCCATCCTCCACTGCACTCCCTGGCCACAGCAGAGAGCTGGCCTGGAAGAGGGGCAACCGGGACAGGATTGGTGCCCCGACCAGGACTAGAACCCGGTGTGCCAGCGCCGCAAGGCAGAGGATTAGCCTGTTAAGCCACGGTGCCGGCCTAAAGCCATGTTTCAAAGGTGAACTAAACATTCTAGACTAATTGGGTGCCATTTATTCTATTACTAAATATAATATTAACCACTAAGAATGAATGCTTCTTCCTTGAACATTCTACTTCAAGGGCTGGCTTGCTCATTATGTAATGTTATTCAATAAAATCTTGACTACACCATTAATGTATATGAAGGAGTCCAAAATATTGCTGGAAAAGTGTTTATATTCCAAAAGGGAATTATAAATTATTTACTGTGTTCTTATTTTGCTAAAGAAATTTAAAATTAATATTAAGGCATTTCTTTTTTTTTTTTTTCTATGAGAGTAATTAGGAGAGGCATTACATGATATGGAGGGATGATTGGAGAAGGCGATTTGCATAAATTATAAAAGAATACACAAAGTATACTGAGCACCCTTGGTGCACACACTGAACCATCAGCATTTTTTCCCTAGTGTTGTGAAGAGGTACAGAGCATATGAGAAGTCATTTTTATCTATTTCTATGCATTGGCGGAGCATTAGGAATATTATTTCTCTAACACAACTGAGAAGCAAATATGGACCAACATGTACTAAAATTTGAACTTCATTGTTTCTTGGGAAATAGTTCTTAGTAGATATGCAATATTCTCCCTGTTTTCATAACATACATCACAGCGTCTCAGCAAGGCAGTTCCATCAGCCTGCCAAGAGGACATGATATGTATATCATATTTATTTAAAAATAATGTCAGTAGCCACATGAGTCATAAAACAAATCCCAGTGAGTCACCTGGAAAGCTTTTAAAGAAGATTGAGACAGAACCTCTTAGAAGTCTGCAACACTTTTAGTCAGCAGCTTGAATGTCAAGAAAATGCTGAAAGATTTCAAATATGACAGCATCTACAGCATCCCTAGAAAGTTCTATGAAAGCAAATGCTTCCGGGCATTTTACTCATCCTTGTCAACAGAGACCTCTGATTACAATGCTGCCATAGTGAGCTCTTGAAAAAGGCAATAGGTCTTTCAGATAAAATGGAAGAAATTGCATCTGCCACCTGTTTACTTTAGAAAAAGTAATCAGTTTTTCTATCATAGAATTTCCCCCAAAGTGTTCTCTAAACTATTTCTCAAAAAACAATATTATATGTCATCATTCAGGTTTGTGTTGTGCTGTCTGTCATATCACAATGCAAGTTAAAGACACTGAGAAAAACTTTGATTTGACAAAATGTGAAGTCTTCCAGACCTCAAAAGCCCCAGTGAAAGTCTCCCACCCACAAAACTAGTGTCCTCAGTTTGGAAACATTTTTGAGAAATCCTGTGCTACTCCATTCTATGTTATTTTTTTTAGCACCCTCAGTAGATCTAGCCTGTAGAACTTCTGAAGCAAACTGAGTGCTAAAGTCTTGAGAAACTACTGAAAACTCCCAAATTCTCTGTAATATATGTTGGCATTCATTTGATATTGATAATCCTAATTGTGATTAATGTGTTTCCTTCTATTTATAGATTGCCAAGATATCTTGAATGGAAGTGGTTGTTTTACCAAAGTTTTTTTCTGTTGAACTGATTGATTGGATTTGTAAAAGTTTTAAAAATTTATTTATTTGTTTTTATTTATTTGAAAGGCAGAGATACTGATATTTTCAGAGACTGACAGACAAAAAGAGATCTCTCTACTGCTTCACTTCCTAAAAGGCCACAACAGCTGGGGCTGGTCCAGGTCTAAACCAAGAGCCCAGAACTCAATCCAGGTCTCCCATGTAGGTTTCAGAAACCAAACCACTTGAGCCTTTACCTGCTGCCTTCCAGGGTATACGTTAGCAGGAAGCTGGAATCAGGAGCAGAGCCTGTATCCTGATAATGAGATGTGGGCAGTCCAAATGGCATTTTAACTACTGTGCCAAATACCTGTTCCCAATTTACTTATGTTTATAGCTTTTATATAATTAAAGTATACTTGCTGTTTGTATTGGTGTCCCACCACTGATTAGGTAAGTAAGGAGAATGAAGTTACATGTCCGCATGTAAATGGTTGAATAACTGCACTATTACAATTTTATTTTTTGTTTTTATTGTTTAAGGCTTTGCATTCAGGGTTATACTAGCTTTCAAATGAAATAAGCCCTTTTTAATATTTTCTAATGTTCAAAAGTGCCATGACATGGGAATTATCTGTTTCTAAATACTTTTTAAAAATTCAACAGGCAATTATCCCTGGCATAAGAAGCATTTAAGACAGTAATTATACAACAACTTTTAATTTAGGGTTAGGGTTCACCTCTTGAGTAATTTAGTCAGATTTCCCAGGAATATTTCCACTTTACCTAACTCAGTGGTTCTCAAAGTATAGTTTTTATAGCAGCTCCTGAGAACTTGTTAGAAAGACTGTTCTGTGTATATGTATACCTCAGACCCACTGAGACAGATAATCTTGTTTTAAGAAACACTGTAGGTGACTGGATACATGAGAATGTCTAATTGTTCAAGTTTATTAGATTAAATTTTACATCTTCATTATGCTTTAAGATGATGTAAATCTTTTTCACAATTTTAGCTATATCCTCTTTCTAATCCTTATTTTTTTATCTTTTTAATGATTACATGTGTGAGTTTGATTTATTTTTTTCTTGGGTTTTCAAATAGTCAGCTCTTGGACTTACCACTTGGTCTTATTATCCAAATCTACATGTGACAATAATTAGTGTTGATATTAAATAAAGTTCAGTTAAAGAATACCATGGATGTTGCAATAATTTTCTTTTTTTTAAAATTAAACTTTTATTTAATGAATATAAATTTCCAACGTACAGCTTATGGGTTACAATGGCTTCTCCCTCCCAAAACTTCCCTCCCACCCACAACCCTCCCCTTTCCCACTCCCTCTCCCCTTCCAATCACATCATGATTCATTTTCAATTCTCTTTATATACAGAAGATCAGTTTAGTATATATTAGGTAACGATTTCAACAGTTTGCCCCCATATAGCAATACAAAGTGAAAAAAAATACTGTTGGAGTATTAGTTATAGCATTAAATAGGAGTGTACAGCACATTAAAGACAGAATTTTCTATAATTATAATAATTCAAATCTAGAAAATATCTGACTTTAAAACAAGCTTTTGTGCACTATTAGTTCTAATGCCTGAACTGGGTAAATACATCCTAATGCTCTGAAGTGTACTACTAGAATTGCTCATATGAGGAATTGCAAATTGCTACCTACTATTGGAAAGTCTACTGTCACTATTTTACATTTGGGTTTATATTTTTGGAACCATTCTTTTTTCTTTCCTTTCATTGTGTGCTATATCTTAAATAATGTTCAACAAGCTTGTCATAATTTCTCATTTCTGCTACTGTTAAGAATGCCTACATGTGGCTGGTGCCGCGGCTCACTAGGCTAATCCTCCGCCTTGCGGCGCCGGCACACCGGGTTCTAGTCCCGGTTGGGGCACCGGATTCTGTCCTGGTTGCCCCTCTTCCAGGCCAGCTCTCTGCTATGGCCCGGGAGTGCAGTGGAGGATGGGCCAAGTCCTTGGGCCCTGCACCCCATGGGAGACCAGGAGAAGCACCTGGCTCCTGGCTTCAGATCAGCGTGATGTGCTGGCCGCAGCGCGCCAGCCGTGGTGGCCATTGGAGGGTGAACCAACGACAAAAAGGAAGACCTTTCTCTCTGTCTCTCTCTTTCACTGTCCACTCTGCCTGTCAAAAAATAAATTAAAAAAAAATGCCTACATGTGTTTTTGTGGTCTCTGCTCCACTCATCACCAAGAGAATATATGTTAGGTGATAATATTCTGTTTCTTTTTTTTAACATTTATTTATTTATTTATTTAAAAGGCAGTGTTGCAGAGAGAGAGAGAAAGAGAGAGAGAGAGAGAGAGAGAGAGAGAGAGATCTTTCATCCACTGGTTCACTCTTCATATGGCTGCAATAACCATGGCTGTGCCAGACCGTAGCCAGGAGCCAGGAGCTTCATCTGGGTCTCCCATCAAAGGATTTGGACCATCTTCTTCTGCTTTCCCAGGTACATTGGCAGGGGGCTGTATTGGAAGTGGAACAGCTGGGACTTGAACCAGTGCCCTGTGGATGCCAATGCTACAGGTGGCGGCTTCACCCACTGTGGTACAATGCTGGCCCCCATATTCTTTATTTTAAGTCAGACCACTCCAAAACACCTTATCAAATTTTGTGAACGTGGAATTAACCTTTTTTTCTGTGATATGGTAAGAGAGAAAATGATAAAATATCAGAAGATTAACAACTTTATTAACAGACTTTTGTATTCGATTTCTTTTTTAAATTTTATTTAAGGTATACAAATTTCATGTATTTCATATATACAGATTTAGGAACATACTTACACTGTCCCTCAACCCTCTCTCCCACCCATGCTCCAACCCTTTCTTGTCCTCCCTCTCACATTCCCACTCTTAATTTTACAAAAATAAATCTTCATTTTACTTAATGATCATATAGTTAACCCTAAGCTAAGTAAAAGAATTCAATGAAAAGTATGAAGAGGAAAAAAAAATTGTTCCTTAACAGATAAAGCAGGGGCTGTAAACAATCATTGAATCTCAAAATGTTCATTTCACTCTAATGCATTGCATTTCAGGTACTCCATTAGTTACTTCAGATCAGGTCAGGGAAAACATATGATATCTGTCTTTTTGGAACTGGCTTATTTCACTAAGTATAATGGTTTCCAGTTATGTCAATCTTATTGCAAAAGACAAGATTTCATTTTTTGTTTTTCAGATGAGTGTTACTCCACAGGTTATATATATATACTATATATTTTTAATCCAGTCAATACTTAATGGGCATCAAGGTGGACTCTGTATCTTAGCTATTGTGAATTGTGCTACAATGAAAATGGGGGTACAGATAACACCTTCATATGCTGATTTCTTTTGGTTCAGATACATTCCCAGGAGTGGGAGGGCTGGATCATATGGTAGATCTATATTCAGATTTCTGAGGTATCCCCATATTATTTTCCACAATGCCTACATCAGTTCACTTTCCCACAAATAGTGGACCAGAGTACCTTTATCCACAAATTCTTGCTAGCACTTGTCATTTGTTGATTTCTGTATGAGAGCCATTCTATCTGGGGTGAGGTGAAGCCTCCCCATGGTTTTGATTTGCATTTCCATGTTAGCTAGAGATCCTGAGCATTTTCTCAAGTGTCTGCTGCCCATTTGATTTTCCTCTCTTGAAAAATGACTGTTCAAGTCTTTTGCCCATTTCTTAATTGGATTGTTTGCTTTGTTGTTGTTGAATTTATGAGCTCTTTATAAATTCTGGATGTTAACCCTTTATCAGTTGTGTAGTTTGTAAATATTTTCTCTCCTTCTGTCAGTTGCCTCATCAGTGTGTTGAGTGTTTCTTTGCAATGCAAAAGCTTCTCAGCTTGATGTAATCCCATTTGTCAATTTTGTCTTTGATTACCTGTGCTTCTGGGGACTTTTCCTAAAAGTCTTTGCATATGCCAATTTCCCAATGTTCTCTAGTAATTTGAAGGTATCAGGTTATAGATTTAGGTGTTTGATACATTTTGAGTGGATTTTTGTGTAAGGTATAAGATATGGGTCTAGTTTCATACTTCTGCTTGTGGAAATCCAGTTTCCCCAGCACCATTTGTTAAAATGACTGTCCTCACTCCAGAAATTGATTTTAGTTCCTTTGTCAAAGATATGTGGGTTGTAGATGCATGGATTGATTTCTGGAGTTTCTATTCTGTTCCATTCATCTAGAAGTCTGTTTTTCTGCCAGTACCACCCTGTTTTGATTATAACTGCCCTGTAGCCCTCTAGTATGTCTTGAAATCAGGTAATGTGATTCCTCTGGCTTTGTTTTTTATTGTATAAGATTTCATTAGATGTTTGGGGTCTCTTGTATTTCCATATGAATTTTAGCATCATTTTTTTCTAGATCTGTGAAGAATGTTATTGGTACTTTGGGATTCCATTGAATCTGTAAATTGCTTTTAGCAGTATGGATATTTTGATGATATTGATTCTTCCAATCCATGAGTATTGAAGCTTTTTCCATTTTTTTTGTATCTTCTTCTATTTCTTCCTTTAATGTCTTGTAATTCTTATCATAGAGATCTTTGACATCCTTGGTTAAGTTTATTCCAAGGTATTTGATTTTTTTTGTAGCTATTGTGAATGGGATTGATCTTAGAAATTCTTTCTCAGCCATGGCATTGTCTGTGTGTACAAAGGCTATTGATTTTTGTGCATTGGTTTTATATCCTGCTACTATTGGTATAGTTCCAATAGTCTCTTCGTGGAGTTCTTTGGATCTCCTATAAAAAGAATCATGTCCTCTGCAAATAGGGATAGTTTGACTTCTTCTTTCCTAATTTCTATCCTTTTAATTTCTTTTTCTCGCCTAATGGCTCTGGTTAAAACATCCAGAACTATATTGAATAACAGTAATGAGAGTGGGCATCCCTGTCTAGTACTGGATCTCAGTGGGAATGCTTCCAAGTTTTCCCCCATTGAATATGAGGCTGGATGTGGGTTTGTCATAAATTGTCTTGATTGTGTTTGGGAATATTCCTTCTGTACTCAATTTGCTTAGAGTTTTCATCCTGAATGGATGTTGCGTTTTACCAAATGCTTTCTCTATCTTTGAGACAATATTATGGTTTTTGTTCTTCAGTTTGTTAATGTGATGTATCACATTGATTGATTTGTGAATGTTGAACCATCCCTGCATACCAAGGATAAATCCCACTTGGTCTGGGTAGTGATCTTTCTGATGTGTTGTTGGATTCAATTGGCTAGGATTTTTTTGAGGATTTTTGCAGCTCTCCATTTCATTGATCTTTTGTATTGCTTTTTTTGGTTTCAAATTTTTTTATTCTCAAATTTTAATAATTTCTTTTCCCCTACTAATTTTGGGTTTGGCTAGTAGTTATTTTTCTATGTCCTTGAGATGCATTGATAGCTTATTTATTTGGTCCCTTTCCAATTTCTGGATGTAGGCACCAATTGCTATAAACTTCCCTCTTAACACTGTTTTTGCCATACCCTTCAAATTTTAGTATAATGTATTGTCATTTTTGTTTGTTTCCAGTAATTTTTTGATATCTCTTTTGATTTCTTCTATGACCCACTGTTCATTAAGGAACATGTTGTCCACTTTTCGTGTGTTTGTATATGATATAGAAATTCTTGAGTTGTTGATTTCCAGCTTCATTCTTTTGTGGTCAGTAAAGATGCATGGTATGATTTCATTTTTTTTTTTTTTTTGAATTTACTGTGATTTGCTTTATGGCCTAGCATACGGTCTATCCTAGAGAACGTTCCATGCAATAATGAAAACAAATATGTATCCTGCCTTTGGGTGGGGGGAATCTGTAGAAATCAGTTATATCCATTTGGTCCATAGTGTCAGTTAGCTCTGTTGTTTCTTTGTTGATTATCTATGTAGTTGATCTGTCCATTGATGAAAGTTGCGTATTAATATCCCCTGTTACCATTGTATTGGTGTCTATGTCTCCTTTTAGATTCAAATTGGGCATGGTAGATCTCAATGCCCTTATGTTAACCCCCAGTGTGTTCTGCTGTACCATATGAACTGCACAGATGATCTGCACAGTAATCACAGTTCCAACTGCAATGACCTACTCTGGGCAACCAAGGATCTATGTGGATCCCCATCCAGTAATTGCCCAGAGACCCACCTACATCCTGCCCCTTCTAATGTAACTACCAAATCCCCCTAGTCTCAGCACACGAGGCTACCACAGTCGCTGGGTGCAGATGTTTCTCTGCCCTACCAGCCTGTCCAGTCATTAGAGAGGCAGGTGTTTCCTGAGACAGCTCTGCCCAGACATCTTGATTCTGGGAGGCTTTGAGTGCCTCACTGTCTTATGTGATTGCCCAGCCACCTCCCAGTCAGTGGGGAGTGTGGGTTGTCCCCTCCACTAGAATCCTTGAATCACACACATACACAAGAACCACTGGCTGAGTGTTGCTCTCTCCCTGCCACTGCTGCCAGTACTGCCAAGAAGATGGCATCCTGTCTCAGCCAGTTGCTGTGAATGAACATAAAGTCTTCAGCAGCTCCTTCCAAACCCATAATGGCTCCTACTCTTTCTCAGCTGAGCAGCGGGCACTGTTGTGATGAAGTTGGGGTGAGATAAACACACCTCCTGCACTTCCACTGGGTCCTTTAGCAACTGCTAGCTACCAGGGCTCCAGTCTAGACTCACGCCATGCTTTCCCTGGCTCACTCTCCAAATGGCCTCAATGGAAGGGGTGAGCCAGGCTGAAGCCAGCAACCTGGATGACCATGGGTTGCCACAGTCTGGTCTCATTTCCATCTTCAAGCTGCTGCCTGATCCGTCTCTTGGCTGTTCCAGTTGTGCTTGTGTTTGTGTTCATGCTGCGTTTCCATACTCTCCACACAGGTCCACGAAGTTCCTTTTCCTCTTGAAGGATTTCCAATGCAGTTTTCTCTCAATTCTCCGCTGAGAATGTATTTCCTACACTTTCTTTCTTTCTTTATTTATTTACTGTTTATCCCTACCCTAGTGTAATATTTTGTTCCCTAATCTGCAACCTTGGAATCTCTCCTGTATCTACTTTCTAATGACTTGATTGTACCTTTTATCTTTTTATTTCCACACTTTGTGTTTCTTAAGATTCTTTATTAATTTTTAACTTTATGAGATGAACAATTTATCAATTTTTCTTTCTCTTCTTATATTCTTTGGTATCATTTTCTTATCTTTCTATTTGTCATTGAATTTTAGTTTTCTTTACCCTTTCTTAAAATTATTTATTTGAAAGTGAGGGAGAGAGAAAGACCATTCCCATCTGCTGGTTCACACCCCCCCCCCCCCCACAAATTCCTACAACAGCCAGGGCTAGGCCAGATTGAAGTCAGAGGTATAGAACTTAATGCATCTCCTGTGAGGGTGGCAGTAACACGAGTACTTGAGCCATCACCTGCTGCCTTCCAGGGCACATATGATCAGCAAGGTGGATCAGAAGCTGAAGAATTTGGGCTTGAACCAGGCACTGTGATATGGAACGCAAGTGACCGAAGCATTGTCTTAAATGCTGAGGCGAACTCCTGCCACATCATTTTTACTCTTTAAAATGCTTTTGGTTTTTAAGACAAGTCTCTTTGCATCTTCAGATTCCTTTATTATTATTAAAAAATAGTGCTGTGGTGAAGCATGTTGGGCTGCCACCTGTAATACCAGTATCTGATATCGGAGTGCAGTTTCAAGTCCCAGCTGCTCTGCTTCTGATCCAGCTTCCTGCAGATATGCCATGGAGGGCAATGGAAGATGGCCCACATACTTGGGTTCCTGCCACCCATGTGAGATTTTAGGATCAAGTTCCAGGTTCCTGGCTTCAGCCTGGCTCACCCCTGCCATTGAGGCCATTTGGGGGAGTGAAGCAGTGGATGGAAATCTCTCTCTTTGCATCTCTCCCTCCCTCTGTAACTCCACCTTTCAGATAAAAAAAAATTTTTTTTGACAGGCAGAGTGGACAGTGAGAGAGAGAGACAGAGAGAAAGGTCTTCCTTTTTTTTGCCGTTGTTTCACCCTCCAATGGCCACTGTGGCCGGCGTGCTGCAGCCAGCGCACCACGCTGATCTGAAGCCAGGAGCCAGATACTTCTCCTGGTCTCCCATGCGGGTGCAGGGCCCAAGCATGCTCCACTGCACTCCCGGGCCACAGCAGAGAGCTGGCCTGGAAGAGAGGCAACTAGGACAGAATCTGGTGCTCCGACCAGGACTAGAACCCGGTGTGCTGGTGCCACAGGTGGAGAATTAGCCTAGTGAGCTGCGGCGCTGGCCTCAGATAAATATTAAAACAATAGTTTTGTTGATATATAATCTATGTATTCTATACTTTACTCATTTGGAATGTGTAATTCACTTTTTTTTTTTTTTTAATATTCAGAGTTGTTACTTCCTAAGTTTTCTTTTTTTTTTCTTTTCTTTTTTTTTTTTGACAGGCAGAGTGGACAATGAGAGAGAGAGACAGAGAGGAAGGTCTTCCTTTGCCGTTGTTTCACCCTCCAATGGCCGCCGCGGCTGGCGCGCTGCGGTCAGCGCACCACGCTGATCCAAAGCCAGGAGCCAGGTGCTTCTCCTGGTCTCCCTTGGGGTGCAGGGCCCAAGGACTTGGGCCATCCTCCACTGCACTCCTGGGCCACAGCAGAGAGCTGGCCTGGAAGGGGGCAACCGGGACAGAATCCGGCGCCCCAACCGGGACTAGAACCTGAGGTGCCGGTGCCACAGGCGGAGGATTAGCCTATTGAGCCATGGCACTGGCCCTAAGTTTTCTTAATTCTTAGTTTTGCAGCATTTTTACCAAACTTTTTTCTCATAGTCTCTGATTATTGAAATGTGGAGGCATTTATTTACATACAGTGTTTTCAGTAGGTAGGATAATTAATTTGTCCTTAAGTCCTGTTCCTATGTGTATACTGGACACATTCCTTTCCCAGATAAACACTGGAAAGTCAGGATTATGAGCACATCACCAGCCCTGCCTCATTATTTGGAAAACATTCCACTAATATGACCTTCCTAGGCCCTGGAATGTTCTCTACCAAACTTCCTGGTTCTTAGAGACTTGAATCCATGGACTATGTGAAAATCATTTCCCCAGTCTTACTGCTAGTGGATATTTTCTGCGTGATTTCATTTGGGTGAATTGGGTCTGATATCTTATCCTGTGAGTTGACATGAATCACAAAAGAAATCCTTTTCTAAGATTTGCTTACTTTTCCTTAAGCCTCATCCTGATTTCCAGGAGGGAGGCAAATGTGTCTTTTGCCACAATGATTTTATAAAATTTAAAGTGGCTGACTATCTTGGTTTGTCCAGGACTTTCAGTGCTAAAACTGAATTGTTATACCAAGGGTAGTCACCATAAGGAAATGATTCAGTAAGAGGGTCAGATTCCCACCCAACACCTCCTGCCCCTCAGCCAGCATTCGGTGCAAAAACAGAGCTTTTGTTTTTTGCTATCTGCTCGAGATGGCCATCTTCTAGAGCCCTGGCTCACCAGGGGCCCTTTACCAGAACTCACTTCATCTGGGAATAGGGGAAACTGCGCACTACTTATGCAGACTATCTTCTGTCTTACAGAGGCTGTCAAATCACTTTCATTTTGCAAAGTAGAAATGTGTAGATGCAGGAACAAGTTCCCAGGTTTCTTTCTAAGACTTCTGCAGATTATGGAGTCTGATAACCTGTACTGGAATCTCTGTTCTGCTACATTTATTTATTTATTTATTTACATTTTATTTGAAAGGCAAGGAAGGGGGAGAGAGAGACACAGAGGAAGATTTGAACCACTGCTTTGCTTCCCAAATGCCTGCAATTGGGAGAGCTGAGTCAGGCTAACGCCAGGAACCAAGAACTCAATCACTATCTCCTACGTTGGTGGCAGGGACCAAGTACTTGCTGTTTCCCGGGTTGCTCATTAGCAGGAAGCTGAACCCGAAATGGAAAAACCAAGACTCAAACCAGAGGACAATTTCCTTAACCTATCCGTGCATTGTTTTCCTCATCTGCAAATGACAATAGGAATAGCTCCTACCAGTAATGTGATTAGAATAGTGCCTTGCACATAGTAGGTACTTAACATATGTACATTATTAGTGTTTGTTATCTTTTTTCTGCCTAAATCGTATAGTAGAGTCATTTGATTTGGTTTTCCATTCATATTTTGGTCTTGTATTTCTGGTTCTTTGATTCTGAACTATACGAGGACATATTACTGCTTATAGTTTTGTTTGGATGAGCACAGCGTTGCATGGTTTTAACTGACCTTGAATTTTGTCTGTATTTTAAAAGCTCTTTTATGATCTCAGAGCTTTCTGCTTTGCTGTGGATGCTGACAGGGGTTCACAGAAATCCTTTCTGTCAGGGACTGTCCTCTGAAATCTTGCCTTTTCAAAGTGTCTGCTTTCCATGGGTCTTGGGTAATCTATGATACTTTGATGTCAGAATCTTTCCCCAGTACCTTTGTCTGAGATTCCATTTTGTTTAAATTTCGTGTGCTGGTCTCTCAGCTTTGATTGCAGCAGAACAAATAAGAAAGACAAAAACGAGGGCTAAGGGAAGAAGCCTCTACATCTGGAAAAACAAAACACAAAACAAACGTGCAATGAACTAAGCTAAAACCCTTCACACACACACACACTCCTACTACTCCCAGGCTAGCCTGCTCTGGCCACAGAAGTGAAGTATTACTAGGACCAATTTGGGTCTCCTCCATGCAAGATGTTTCCTATAAAATCTGGAACTTCCCTCCTAGCTTTAGAGTCCTGAGTGAACCTATGCTTTCAGAATGACTTTCCTTATAATTCTAGAGGACTGTTGCGGGCAGACAACAAAGTCCTCACCAGTTCAGGAGCATTGGCCTCTCCTTGGAGTCCTGCTCACAAGAAAGGCAGTTTCTGTCTGAGGAACCAATCTTGTATCTGCCACTTCTTAATGCACACTCTCACTTTGTTCTGTTGATCTATACCAGATGTTAGTTGTCCCCCAAGAGAGGCAGAGTCTCTGAGTCTCTGCGTATCAAATCCTATCCTGCCACCTTCTTCATCACTTGGACCTGAAAACTGTGTTAGTCAGGACTGTACTCTCCTGGCTTGGCAGTATGGCTGAAGACATCCCCATTGTGTTTCTGAGAATTACTTAAGTAAACAGAAGTTTAGGTAAAGTTACTTTTTCTTACTTGTAAAAACTTTATCCTCACATCCCTAGCCCTCATCTCCCCTGAATAAACATGATGTGCAGATGGCCCTTTTGCTAGATTAGAGGTAGATCATGGCCTCTGTAACTCCTCCTTGATGCAAGAACATTTACTTAATTATTTCTGCTATAGACAACTCCCTTTTCTAATAACATATCAATATTTATAGCTTGACTCAAATCAGTGCTTGAATTCACCCCAGAGGACATTTACCAAAGTGTGTTCTGAGGAACATTAATTCTGAGAAATCCCTAAAATAAACCAAGAATTTCATTATGGCATGTTTAGCATGATATAGTCCTCTTATTTCACTTAAACTATATCTTATACA
Source organism: Lepus europaeus (assembly GCF_033115175.1). Lineage (NCBI taxonomy): Eukaryota > Metazoa > Chordata > Mammalia > Lagomorpha > Leporidae > Lepus > Lepus europaeus. The sequence continues at coordinate 53,643,545 of NC_084830.1, forward strand.
ATTAATATTTCATATATAAGATATTTTAAAGCAAATTATAAAAGCAAACATTGGCATACTATACAACCTTGTGAAAAAGGAGCTGCCTGAAATTTATTGATATGATCAAGTGTTCACTGTGAAGACAGAGACATCATAAAACAGTATGTATTATTTGATCATATTTTGTTAAAATTTTCTTTTAAAATGAGTTTCAAGATTTACTTAAAAGGACTGAAATATTATATATATATATATATATAATTGAAAAACAGTATATATACCAAAAATGCACATAATTTTACAGACAAATGAGTATTTTGCCCTCTGAGCACACACCCATAACCAGCACTCAAATTAAGAACAAAACATAACTAGTACTCCAAGAGTACTCACTATTTCCCCCCTCCTTATTTTTTCTAACATGAGAAAAAAGAGTATATAGTTATTTACATGGTATTATTTAGTGAAGCAATATTTATAACTAAATACCAAATGATATTATACCTACACAATGTATATACCCTCTTTATATATTAACTTCCACAAATCATAGAAAACATGTGATATTTGATTTTCTGATTCTTATTTCACTTAGCATCAAGTGCAAACATTAGGATTTCATTCTTTTTTAATGACTGACTAATAAAATCATATTTTTTTAAATCTAATCCTCAGTTGAAGGATAACTAGGTTGATTTCAAATCTTAGCTACTGTGAATTAAGCTGCTATAAACGTAGGAGTGCAGGTATCTCTTTCATGTGCTTATTTCATTTCCTTGGATAAATTTCCAGCTGTGAAATAGGTAGGTGATATGGCAGATCTGATCTATTTTCAGTTTTCTGAGGGATCTCCATACTGTTTTCCATAATGCTTGTACCAATTTGCATTCTCATCAACAGTGATTTGGGCACCTTTTTCACCACAACTTGAACATTTGTTAGGTTTTGATTTTTGGATATAGCCATTTTATCAGTGAGATAATACCTCATTGTGGTTTTTATTTTCATTTCCCTGATGGCTAGTGATCCTGAGCATTTTTTTCATGTGCCTGTTGGTCTTTTGTATTTCTTCCTTTGAAAAAATGCCTGTTCATATCATTTACCCATTTCTTAACTGGAATTTTTGTTTTGTTTTTGTTGAGTTTCCTGAGCTTCTTTTATATTTGGGATATTAATAATTTATTGGATGCATAGTCTGCAAATATTTTCTTCCATCTTGTTGATTGCCTCTTCACTTTGTTAATGGTTTCCTTTGCTTTGCAGAAAGTTCTAAGCTTGATATAATCCTATTTGACTATTTGTGCATTAGTGCCTGTGCTTCTGGGGTGTTATCCAAGAAATCTTTGCCTAGTCCAATGTATCTCAGGGATGCAGGGATGTTTCAACATATGCAAGTCAACAAACATGATACAGTACATCAACACCATGAAGGATACAAGCAAATGTTTATCTTCATAGACTGGGAGAAAGCATTTGATAAAATACAACATCTTTTCAGGATAAAAACCTTAACAATTTGATATAGAAAGAACACACCTCAACACAATTAAGGCAGTGTATGACAAACCCACAGCCAACATTGTGTTGAATGGGAAGAAGCTGGCAGCATTTTCCACTAAGATTGGGAACCAGAAAAGAAAGCCCACTCTCACTACTGTTATTCTAGATAGCTCTGGCAGTTTTAGACAGAGTGATTAGGCAACAAAAAGACATCAAAGGAGTACAAATTGGAATGGAAGATGTCAAATTATCCAAGTTCACATCTGACATGATCCTTTATATAGAGGAATCGAGAGACACCACTAGGAGACTACTAGAACTCAAGAAAATTTGGCAGATTTGTAGGATATAAAATCAACACAAAAATAAATAGCATGGGGCCAGTGCTGTGGTATAGTGGGTAAAGCCACTGCCTGCAGTGCCAGCATCCCAGATGGGTACCGGTTTGAGTCTTGGCTGCTCCACTCTCAATCCAGCTCTCTGCTATGGCCTGGGAAAGCAGTGGAAGATGACCCAAGTCTTTGGGCCCCTGTACCCGTGTGGGATACCTGGAAGAAGCTCCTGGCTCTTGGTTTCAGATTGTTGCATCTCCAGCCATTGTGGCCATCTGAGGAATGAACCAGGGGATTGAAGACCTGTCTCTCTCTCTCTCTCTCTCTGTAACGCTATAGTAGTGAGAGTGGGCTCTGCCTCTGCTGCTCTGTAACTCTGCCTTTCAAATAAACATATAAAACTCAATTAATGACATTCTTATACACCATCAATGCTATGGCTCAGAATAAATTTATATGATTAGTTCCATTCACAATAGCTACAAAAAAATTTAAATACCTTGGGATAAATTTAACCAAGGATGTGAAAGATCACTACAATGAAAGTTACAAAACATTAATGAGAGAAATAGAAGAAGCAATGGAAAAACCTGCCATGTTCATGTATTAGAAGAATCAATATCAGAATATCCACACCACTCAAAGCAATTTATGGTGTCAATGAAATCTCAGTCAAAACTCTAAGGACATTCTTCACAAAAACAAAAATCCTAAAATTCATATGAAAACACAGGCAGCCCTGCATAACCAAAGAAATCTTAAACAATAACACCAGAGGCATCATAGTTCCATCTTTCAGGACATACTACAGGCTTGATATAATCAAAATGGCCTGGTACTCACATAAAAATAGATATGTAGATCAATGGAACAGAATGGAAACCCCAGAAATTAATGCATGTATCTACAATTAAGTGATCTTTGATAAATATGCTAAATCATTCCCTGGAGAAAGGACAGTCTCTCCAACAAATGGTGGTGGGAAAATTGGATTTCTACATGCTTAACATTAAAACAAGACCCCTATCTTACACCCTACATACAAATCAACTCATAGTGGATCAAAAATCTAAACTCAAGACCTGAAACTATACAGTTACTACAGGAAAGCAAAGGAAATGCTGAAAGACATTGGCCTAAGCAAATATTATATATTAACATGCTACTAGTGCTTGGTTCTTTATGATGAGTATATGAGTCATTTTTTGTATTTTTTTCTTTTACTAAGCCACATTTCAACAGTGAATTCATATTACCTATCAATAAAATATTAAATACTTCAAAAGAATGCTTTGTTTAGCAGTGATATCTTTGTTTCTGTATCATTTTTAGGTTCTACTTAAATTATTATCTTTCATCCAGATTCTGTTCAACCTTGAGAATTTCAAATTGCTGAAGATAAGTAGTAGTTTTCTATAAATATATCTTTCTGTGTATCTTTTGGACATCAACTCTAGCAGGTTTCTCTACTTCTCCCCATCCGTACCAGAGTATTGGGAATTATGCACTGGCTTTTGCTATACTCTAAGGAGGACTTCTAATAGGAGTTGGAGTCTCCAAGTTCAGCACTTTTGGCCCTAGCTTCTTTCCAGTTAGCCTACAGCCCTCGAAGGTGAGGAAATTCACTTAAGTCTGTAACAGAGGGCAAACCTCCTTTCTTACACACAGGGACAGTCAAGAGAAAGCTCTTTTCTGCAGACTAATCTGGCACCACAGTCAGGACTAAAATTGAGCTCCCATGCCAAAATCTTTGTTTTGCATAAGGAATGGATTGCTTAGTAGCAAAAAACAAAACAAAAAAAAGATGCAATTTTGTGACTCATGTCAATAAAACGTGTGTGTGTGAGTGTGTGTAGTTTGTTTTCAGGAAGAATTGCTTCTCAATACCCAGTGAGTAAAACAACTTATGAAGATTTTTGCTGCCTGCATCATGCTAATGAGCAAAAACAGGGCTACGTGTGTTTTAGACTCACTTAGGAAGGTCACTGACAGCAGAGTTGCAAGTGTTTCTGTGTGATGGGGTTGCTTCTTTCCAAGGGAGAAGAGGGTCCAACAGTATTTATTTTATGTGAGGTCCTGAAATTTGTTCATCCTTATCAGGACTGGCCTTACCACAGTTTCATGGGTTTTAATTAGTTTTTGTCTTAGCAAATATTTTATACTTTCCAATCTAGTGATTAACCTCATTGATCATCTTTTTGCCTTTTCGAACACAGCAACTTGTTAGAGATTTTTATTATTTCCCTATAAATTTCTCAGACTTGCCTTCTGTGACACCAGTAGTGTAGTCCACACTTTGTGAACATTTTTAGTTGCTGCTCTGAAGTGAAGACTTGTTTTGAGAGAAGGTCACAGAAGTTTTCATTAATCCAGTGTTACTTTTAGAATCTCCTGGCTTTCATTTACATCCAAAATTCCACTAGGTTTTCCTTAATTATTTCATCAAATGAGTCTGTTTTCCATTTTACAAGGAGTCTTTCCTTTATAAAAGGTCAGTCTCATTGACATATTTTCAGTTACATTGCTCTTTTTGTGGGTCCTAATTAGACAATTTCATTGTCAACTATGGAGGGTGTGTGGAGGAGGCTATTGGGAGGGGAGAGGCTTGACTGTGAAGCCTGCGAAGCATCCAGTCCATTGACTTCTTTCTTATTCCTTAACTTCTGCACATTTTATGACTCCTGCTTTTCTTTTTGAAATCTGATGAGATCTTGGAGAATGAGCATAATTTCATATCAGACATGCAACATATAACGGTATTTCTGTCAATGCAGACCACATATATGATTGTGTTCCTATAAGAAGATATTGCCTGGTGATGTTATAACCATTTGGTTTGTGTAAGTATGCTCTATATGTTCATACAATAATAATATCACTTAATAATGAATTTCTTTTTTTTAAAATTTATTTTATTTATTTGAAAGACAGAGTTACAGAGAGTGGTAGAGACAGAAAGAGAGGTCTTCCATCCGCTGGTCCACTCCCCAGATGGCCTCAACTGCTGCAGCTGTGCCTATCTGAAGCCAGGAGCCAGAAACTTCTTCCAGGTCTCCCACGCGGGTACAGGGGCCCAGGGGATTGGGCCATCTTCTACTCTTTCCCAGGCCATAGCAGAGAGCTGGATGGAAAGAGGAGCAGCTGGGACTAGAACTGGTGCCCATATGGGATGCTGGCGCTTCAGGCCAGGGATTTAACCAGTTGTGCCACAGCACCAGCCCCAATAATGAATTTCTCAGAAAATCTCCTTATCATTAAGTGATACTTTTTAATTTTTTAAAGTTTATTTAAGGCATACAAGTTTCACGTATTTCATTTTATGTGCAATGTGATTCATTCAGGAATATAGTGCCTCTTCCCACCCTAATCTCCCTCCTACCCATGCTCCAATCCTTCTTCTTTCTCCCTTTCCTATTCTCACTCTTGATTTTTACAAAGATCTATTTTCAGCATATTTTATACTTATAAGGTCAACCCTACACTAAGTAAAGAGTTCAACAAATAGTATGAAGAAAAAAACACTGGCTGGGGCTGCAGCTCACTAGGCTAATCCTCCGCCTGCGGCGCTGGCACACCAGGTTCTAGTCCTGGTCGGGGCTCCGGATTCTGTCCCGGTTGCTCCTCTTCCAGTCCAGCTCTTTGCTGTGGCCCAGGAGTGCAGTGGAGGATGGCCCAAGTGCTTGGGCCCTGCACGTGCTTGGGAGACCAGGAGGAAGCACCTGGCTCCTGGCTTCGGATGGGCACAGCGCACTGGCCGTGGCAGCCATTTTGGGGGTGAACCAATGGCAGGAAGACCTTTCTTCTCTCTTTCTCTCTCTCAGTGTCTAACTCTGCCTGTCAACAAACAAACAAACAAACAAACAAAAAAAAAAACCACTGTTCCTCTACAGTAGAGAAAAGAGCTGTAAACAATCATCGAATCTCAAACTGTTCATTTCACTCCAATACATTACATTTCAGGTACTTTATTAGTTACCTCAGATCAGGAAAAACATATGATATCTGTCTTTTTGAGACTGCCTTATGTGTAATGGTTTCCAGTTGCATTTATTTTGTTGCAAAAGTAAGCATTTCATTTTTTTTTAACAGATGAATGGTAATCCATAGTGTATATATGCTATAATTTCTTTATCCAGTCATGATACATGATTGTAATGAACTTTTCTATTGATTGAGTTGACATTTTTGTTAATAATGAATCCTTTGGATATACTTGCTATGCTAGCTTCAAAATAATATAATAGGGGCCAGTGCTGTGGCATAGCAGGTAAAGCTGCCACCTGCAGTGCTGGCTTCCCATATGGCCCCTGGTTCGAGTCCTGGCTACTCCTCTTCTTGATCCAGCTCTCTCCTGTGGCCTGGGAAAGCAGTAGAAGATGGCTCTTGATTGATTCGGTTCTTCTGCACCCTTGTGGGAGACCCGGAAGATTCTCCTGGTTCCTGGCTCTGGATTTGCACAGCTCCAGCTGTTGCGGCCATCTGGGGAGTGAACCAGCAGATGGAAGACATCTTTCTCTGACTCTCCTTCTCTCTGTGTGTAACTCTGACTTTCAAATAAATAAATCTTTTAAAAAAGAAAAAAATCAAAATAATATAATGAATTCAAATTTGACTTGATAAAATATGCTGAGACTCTGCTATGCACTGGAGGTAAAAAAATGCATGGCTTTTTTGGGGTTTATAACTTAGTAGGGAATTGGCTTTCTACAAAATATTCTATTTTGAATATTTGAGAATAAGAGGGATATGAACACTTACTGTTGTGGTGGTAAGTGATCTCAATTATTTATTTAGGACTCTGACTGTATAGCTTTTCTCTAGTTCTTTGAACATTACTTTAGCTTAAACAAAAACCAGAACCATGTGCATTTGGAAAATCTTGGCTATGGTAGCTGCTACTTTAAAAAGACATACTGGTATAAGAAATGGTCAGAGAAGAACCAAATCAATCAAGGTTTGAGTGATTTCTACAAGTGGACTGAGAAAAAAGTGATAACTCACGAAATATGATGGCAGTCTATATGCTCACTGAATACATTCCAAATTGGATGCAAACTGACATACCAAGTATCTGTAATTTGCATACAAATGAGCATACAAAATTTTAGAATGCTGATGCAAATCTTAATGCTTGTAGGAGGTCACTCTGGGACAAATAACAGCAAGTGCTACTCTTCACAATAGTTGCAAGAATGCTTCAGGCTGAAACCATAAATGGTCCCTTTGAGACTAATATGTAGGGCAACTGCCACATTCACCATAAAACATCTCTTGTTCCTATTGTTAGTACCAGAATGGGGTACTGAATGAACATTTTTAGTTATATCTCATAGAATTGCTATCTTTAAATTTGTTAAAAGGTATCTTTGAAAAATTATTTTTAATGTTTCAGTGTATATTCACACATTTAAGAACAAATGCGTCACAGCCTCATTAATTTGTCCTGTGTGTGATACACATAGCTGGCTAAGGAAAGAACTATTTTGACAAACACAAAGTAGTCAATAATGGTTATGTTTTGCAACATATGATACTACTTAATTTTCTAGTAGACGAATTACTTTTTTCTCCATGCATTTCAAGGTAATTCAAAAGATTATGCTTGATCAATGGTTAATTATGTTTCCCCATAAGCTTGTAATAATGACAAAGTGAGACATGCTCCTCTTGTTTTTAATAGTACAGTCCGGTAACATTAGAGAATAACAAAGAGAATGAATGAACGAAAGAACATGATTTGGAACAGTCTCTTTGCTCTTTTCTGCTCTGAACTCATTGAGATTAATAGACTAATGCCCATGTGTCTAACTGTGTATTAATGGGCCATTCATGAAGTCTAATTCTATATGACATATGTGTGATTCTTTATGTGCTAAATTCCAACTAGGGATGGATAAATAACAAATATCCATAAGAACTATATATTTTGTAAGTAGTACTAAGTCAGTGTTGCAGCTAATACCAAGGGATGTTGGGATGTGTGCTAAAAGACTTTTGAGATTTTCCTAGGAATTACAAACAATGTCTAGATGATGCAATTTCATTAATACAAATCTAGCTTGCCATGTGCTTTTGTGCAATACTATTCTAGAGATGCATTTTGATTATTAAATAAGAGAATAAAGAAAGGTTTTACAGTAGTTCATGAAATGGATTATTCAATTCACATTAGCCATTATAATTATTATGTTCTTATATTTCATAACCAGTAACTTTAATATAGCTACCTCTTATGCATTAAGAGAGTTAATCTCCAACAAATCTACAAATCTGAGAATGCTACATAAGATCTTCAGCTCCTTATCTGAAAGGATGTTTATCCTTAATTTTTCAAAATGATTGGAATACAGTTATTTACATTTTTCAACAGTTTTAAAGATGCAGTTTCCCAAAAGTTACATATTTGGCTAGAAAAATTCCTAGTTAAATTAATTCAGAGTCTGATTTATAGGGTGGAGAGTAGTGTCACAAGATTTAGCCAGATCTGTACGGGTAAGAGTATTCCACTGTGGCCTGTATGTAATGTTGCTGAAAAGGAGCCCTGTCTAAGGGTTTCAAGAGCTTAGTTCTTGTATGTGTGCACAGTCACAGATCTAACCCATTCAACTTCTTAACCTTTATCCCTTTTGCCTGTTAGCCAGCTGTTGTAGAGGTTGGCTTCCAACACGGGTTATGATTTTTGATCAGATAGCCAAGAACTTCCTGCTTATGGTTGATAATAGAGGCACATTCCAGCAATACTCCAGACTGTGTATGGCTTTGGACAGCTGTTTATAGTACATTCTGAAGTGGGAATGGGAACGGCCTTTTAACATTTTTATTGTACAATGATGTGCTAATGTAATAGCTTTCATTTTAAAACTGCTCTTATTTTCATACTTTCAAATCCAACAAATTAGGTAATTTGCAGTTGGTTTCTTATTCACTGATGCATGTTATTAAGGTCTTATGGTTTTCTTTTTTAGTTAAATGAATAAAGTCTACCAAGATTTATAAATCTGTTCTAAATATTTAATCATTTAAAATTATGCAACATGACACTTTTCTTTGCCTTTCATTATGCTTCTCCTCAGGTGGTAAAAATATATTTTTGAAGGGATCAACACACATTTAAAAAAAACTAAAGAAGTGTGTTATACATGTGTTTTTTAGCTTTGTTGCAAATTTTCTTTGAATTCTTTTACATCAGTCATTAAATGGATTCATAGCTTGTGGAAAGCAAGGATGAAAGACCATGGTTAGTTGTTTACGAATTTCAAAAATTTGTTTTCTTTAGGATTTTTGTTTCTACTAATTCCACTTTAGGATAAATATTGTGTACTTTCAGTTAGTATGTATAAGTTTTATATGATTTATGGATGCCTGATTTAATGATTCATCTAGCACAGATAGTTTATTTAAATATTACACACTGATTCAATGAACAACAATATCAGTGATTGGTGGCCACTTCTAAACTTTGGTCACCCCTCCCAGATTACAGGAGCATGCACTAGATAGTTACGGTTAATAACTTATATTAGGGAACACTGCCACCCAAACTTTGTCATGTCTCTGCTTCCAACCTCTTCATACCATTCTTAGGTCAGTATCCAAATCCCTTCATATGGAGTTGAACAACCTGGCAGAAACTACTGTGATCACCGCATCTCCTTTTGTTCCCCTCATTCTCTGTGCCCCTGCCACATAGCATTCTCATTTTTGCCAAATTCATTCATTTCAATGGTCTTAATGTTTGCTTTTCCCTCTGCCTGGAATGCTGTCTCCTCAGATCTAACAGGATTTTCTCCTTTTCATAATCTAAGATCTAGCTCAAATATCACCTCCTCAGAGAAGCCTTCTTCTACCACCCCATACACATGATTCCTCCTCTCCCCCATTTCTTTCTCTATACACTTACTTTGCTTTTTTTCAAATCACTTGTCATGATTAGAAATTATATTATGCATTTGCTTATTTATTGTCTGTCTACCAACTAGAATGTAAAGTCCATGAATAGGAACCTTTCTTCCAAATTGTTCACTATATTTTCACTAAGGCTTATCGTCGACCTCAGGGAACACAGACTGCATGAATGCATGCGCACATGAATTTCTACACTGAATAATGTAAGTCAGACACTGTAGTAGGCAGTTTTATTTCCTCTATTAGTCTGGACCCTAGTATGACTAAGGTAACTCACCATTTTCATTTTATTAAAGAGGAACCTGAGGCCAGGAGAGGGTTAAAGTCTAGAGTCCCATAGCTTGCAAGTGGGAGAGCTGGGATTCTAGTCTAGATTTGTTTGATTTACTTTGATTTTTTAATAAAATATATTCACTTATATGTTATTTCTGTTCAGGATGACAAAAGAGGGCTTTATTTTCTGTAAGGATATTTTTGCAGGGGAAGAATAAAAATTTTTTCAACAATCTTAGGCTCTTAGTTTCAATGGGCCCTATAACAAAAGACTGATTGCCAAGTAAAAAACAAATAGATGTTCATTAATCTTATTTCTCCCATGTGGATGCAGAGGCTGAAGCACTTGGATCATCTTCCACTGCATTCTAGGCATATTAGCAGGGGGCTGGATCAGAAAGATCAGAAGTGCAGCAGCTGGGACATGAACTGGTGCCCATATGGGATGCCTGCTTCCCAGGTGGTAACTTAACCTGCCTCTCCACAAACTTTTGAAGTACTCTTATATACATGGAGACATCCAGAGAATGAGCAGGTCTCAAAGAGATGGATTTGAATTCTGGTTTATATAATATCTTCAGCAAAGAACAGTAAATTTTTAAAGAAGTGGCAAGACAAAGGAAAATGACTTTTTAGCGCTAACAGCTTAAATAAAGGCAAATAAATAATAGTAAAAAGGCTCATTAGTAAAGTTTGTTAACACAGATTCCTCTGGATTATCTTCAGATGATAAGTATCCAAAATTATTTTCAGTGGTGATCTTTGTTCTCCCTGAAAGGGGGGAGGGTGATACCTTTGTCTTTGTAAATCTATGTATTCCCTTTAGGCAAATAGAGTAATCAGAGCTATCCTTCATCTGCCTCTTCTTAATTTTCTTCAGTTCAGCATCTTCCATATATTATATTATATGAGAGCATTGTATTCTGCACACCCACATTTGCTTTTTAAACTTGTCTCATGGGGTTGGCAATGTGGTGTAGCAGGTAAAGTTACTGCATGGGACACTGGCAACCCATATGGACACTGGTTTTTGTCCAGGCTGCTCCACTTCTGATCCAGCTCCCTGGTTACAGGCCTGGGAAAAGCAGAGGAAGATAGCCCAAATGTTTGGGCTCCTGCATCCATGTGGAAGACCTGGAAGAAGCTACTGGTTCCTGGCTTCAGCCAGCCAAGCCCTAGCTGTTTTAGCCACCTGGAGAGTAAACCCGTGGATGGGCGATTTCTCTCTCTCTCTCTCTCTCTCTCTCTCTCTCTCTCTCTCTCTCTCTCTCTTTCTCTCTAACACACACACACACACACACATTTTCCCCCTCTATATCACTTTCAATAGTAAATGCATCAAAAAAAAAAAAAAAGCAAGCAAACAAACAAACAAACAAAAAACAAAAAAACCTTCCAACCTCCCTCTTGGAACTTTGATGGAGTAGTTAAGATACCCCTTGGAATGCCTGCATACCATATCCCAATGCCTTGGTTCAAGTGCTAGCTGTATTCCCAATTCCAACTTCCTATTAATGCCTACCCAGGGAGGCAGCAGATGATGGCTCAAGTACTTGTAAATCACTTTTTTCTGTTTTTCTTATTGAAAAGTATAGGAGCAGAAAGGTGTGGTATCTTTCTACAGCCATCGTAAAGGTCATGGCTGACACACCTATAACAAAAGTCAGGTTAACGAGAAAAAAACTATCATATTTACTCAAAATTTTATGTGACATGGGAGATTTTAGAAGTCAAGACCCAAACACCTAGGGAAAGCTGTCCAATTTTGCTTAGGTTGTCCATTTTGCTTAGGTTAGAAGAGAGTGAACAGCCATGTAGAAATGTGATTGGAAAAAAAATTGTTAAATTGTTTGATATAATGATAATAGACCAAGGACAAAAACTCAGCAAAGCCTATCTGTTCAGATCCTTCTTGGACTCCCTGTGGCATTCCTTCCTCTAGGATATGGGAAGGACGCCTGTGGAATGAAGTTGTTCAAGGGAAAAGGGAGAGAGTGACCTTTGTGAGTCTTATTGCTTGCTTTAGGGGAGACAGATATAGTTTTATTTTCTTGTCACAAGAACAGGGAACAAGAGTACAAAAGATTGTTACTGTGAGAGACAGACTTTGTTTCAGAAGCCATCCAATATTCTTTAATTCAAGGTACCCAGTCCGCCAAAGTGCCTTTCCACAATGAGGATGCCAGGAGCCTTTAATCAGGACATGCCAGGACCTCTGTTGACTTCTATTATTATGAAAAACAGCAGCATTTATGAAGATATCATATAAAATGAACATATTGAACAAGTCTACAGTAAGCTAATACTTCATCAAATTTGAAGTTTTAATATTTTGGCATTAAAAAGGCAGCTGTTAAAAAGGCAGCTATTTCTAAATTTTACAGGCTGCATATTACTGCCAGTTTATGGAATATTTTTGTAAAATATCTTCCACTAGCAACATGTTAGTGAAAATATTTTCTATTCAAAATGAAAAATTCTGTAGCAAATTTTAATGATTTTTCCCTTAGCTATGTGCTCTGATATTATAAGAGTGAACATGATAATTAATAATATTTTCATTGTGGTTATATGTGTTCTTAATTTTTAATATTAATTTTATCTATTTGACATTGAAATTCTGTGATCTCTTCTTAGGATTATTTCAGCTTTTTATTGATATTCTTAGAATGTATGAAACTTTTAATACAAAGCATGCCACACAGCAAGTACTTAATAAATAGTAGTTGCTTTTCCAGTGACCTGATCTGTTTCCTCCCATTTGCAGAAGCTCTTTTCTAGTAATTGGGAATATGCTGAAATGCTTATATCATTATACTTGTTTTCAAATAATGATTTGTTATTGCTTTTTAGTTAACTTTCATTCTATGTAAGTTTATTTATTTATTTTTAAAGATTTAAAATTTTATTTTGAAAGTCAGTTACAGAGAGAGAGAGGAAGAAACAGCGAGTGGGAGAGTGGTATCTTCCATCTGCTGGTTCACTCCCCCGGAGGGCCACAACAATCAGCTAGAACTGGAGTCAGGAGCTTCATCTGAATCTTCCACATGGACTGCTGGGGCCTAGGCACAATGGCCATCTTTTGTTGCTTTCTCATGCTATTAGTAGGAAGCTGGATAGAAGGTAGAGAAGCCAGGAAATGAACCTGCTCCCATATGGGATGCTAACACTGCAGGTGGCAGCTTTATCCGTTAACGCTACAATGCGGGCCCCTGTAATTTTATTTTTTAATGTTGTTGGTTACCAATGAATTTTATATTAATTAAACTGTTGCAGTACTTTTAAATCATACTTTTAATCTTTTCTAATTTTCTTTTTCCTTAGAAGATTTCACGCTTTGATTTTCATACTTATTTTATTTCCACTGATCAGTTAGTATTTCTAAATTTCATTTCATTTATTTATTTAAAAACATAAAATAACATAACAGCATAAGCCAGCTATCCTTGTGGTAACTTTTCTGACACCTCTGCTTAAATTCCCAAAGGTCAGAAGGATGCCCAGACCCTGCTTTCACAGTGTGTATTCGTACTGAAAATCATGATCAAGGGAGCATAGTCAGTATTTCTTTTTCTTTTTTTCCTTTTTTCTTTTTTTCTTTTTTCTTTTTTTTTTTTGACAGGCAGAGCGGACAGTGAGAGAGAGAGAGACAGAAAGAGAGAAAGGTCTTCCTTTTCCATTGGTTCACCCCCCAATGGCCGCTGTGGCCGGCGTGTGGCAGCCAGCGTACCGCGCTGATCCAAAGCCAGGAGCCAGGTGCTTCCTCCTGGTCTCCCATGCGGATGCAGGGCCCAAGGACCTGGGCCATCCTCCACTGCACTCCTGGGCCACAGCAGAGAGCTGGCCTGGAAGAGGAGCAACCGGGACAGAATCCGGCGCCCCGACAGGGACTAGAACCTGGTGTGCCGGCACCGCAGGCGGAGGATTAGCCTATTGAGCCACGGCGCCGGCCAATATTTATACAGAGTAACAAATGTTCCAGAAATCCTCAAAGGCCAATGGCTAGAGATGAGAGTTTCGTCCACGTTGTCTGTGGTTTGAACCTGATCACTAGATGTGTTTGGTTTGATTGCTACTGTGTCAAAAAATGTTGAATCTGCAAGTCTTTAAAAAGATCCATATTTTCTAGTTCTGTAACAGACTCTACCATTTCCTGTCATTTTAATGAAAATCAGGCACTTACATATTGTCCTGTCCCTGAAGGCATTTTAGATTTGAACGTTGCTTTGAATATTGAGGATGAAGTGGCTGTCTATATGGCATGATGTTTATATTTTGCTTATTGTACTTTAGAATTAAAACTTGACATTTAATATGACTTCCCTACTGGATGTGAAAACTTACTACTTACCTTCTGTAAGTCTCAGTTTCCTTATTTGTGGGATGGAAATAACAGTAAGCCCTAACACTGCAGTTATTATAAGGATTACATTAAAGGAGTTCCCTTGTATAATATTATATGTTCAATAATGGAAGTTATTATTACTGTTGTTATAATTCCTTTAGGCTGTCAAGTAGGCTTTCAGATATCCATAGTTGAAATTGAAAGCAAATGGAAGTAACTTCATAAGAAATAATAAACATTTATAGCATAGTATATGTGGTTATTACACTTATTAACATCAATAAGTAACGACAGCAACATATTTCAGGTTACTTCCATTTTGAGAGAACCACTTACTAAGAAGTGTTTCTGGGAATGACTTCGCAGGAAAGAATATGGTGTGTGATTTCTGGCTATGAAGTCCATCCTGAAGGCATTGTCTGTTATTGGTGACAATTGCCTAGAACCCAGACACATGGGATTCCCTTAAGCATTTGAAAGGACTAAAGGAAGGTTATATTTTGGCAGCTGAGCCATGTAACCATATCATTATAACATGCTATGATTGATATACTCTTTGGCCTGGATTTCTGTGGAGGTATGACTTACCAAACAACTGTGCCTCTGTATCCCTTTGTATACACAGATGAGGATGCAAATAGTGGTCTGAGACTGCAAATTGCTATCATGCATCTGAATTTATTGACTTCATAAGATCACATCAACAAAAATATGGGCAGCAACCGCTCTTACTTCTTTTTAAATGAAATATGATTCTCTTTTAATGAATAATATTTTTGGGAATAGACCACAATTACATGTAATAGTAATATAAAAATAGGAGACTAAGAAAATTTTAAACACAAATATCTCCATGGGTCAATGATACACAATATGGGAAATTTTTCCGTGGACTTGCAATGAGTACTTCAATAATCTTATCAAAAAGTCCATCTGAGTAAATAATAGCCTCATAATTTTAGAAGCTCAATAGGAATTTTCCATTCCCTCATTTTTCTACGAAAGAAGGCAGAAGATAGTAAGATATAAAATGAAACTTAAGAAAACCTAGCTTTGAGGACATAGCAACAATAAGTACTATCTCAGTATTTGTTTTATGACTCTGCTTAGAGGCATGGCCTCATTTTTCAGATGCAGAAACTGAGGATCAGGAAGGTTAAGTAAATTTGCCAAGTTCTTGTATCTAATTGGGACCTGACTCAGCTTTTTGAACTCTTCATTGACTTCAAAGCCTCATAGTACAGTGCATCATTAAGTTCCTTTTCATTATGAACGATTATTGTTAGGGATTTGAGAACAGGTGTTCCCCATTCCTCTGGGAACAGGAGGGTGAGACCCAGGAAATGACAGGAAACTCTTCCCAGGGCTGCCTCTCGGAACAGCTCACAAGACAGGGCCTTGAGGCTAAGTCAGAGGAGTAGCTACCAGTAATTAATCAGTTTGATAAATGGCTGCACATGAAAAATACCAGCTGTGAATTGGGAAGCCAGAAAGAAAAGCAGGGGACCTATGATGCCAGTGTAGATTTGGCCAGAGCGGGAAGAAAGTTGGAAAAGAATGTGATGGCAGAGGCAGCATGGGATGGGCTATGGGATTCTGGTCTTTGTTACCTTTTTACATGTCTTTGGGAACATTCTTGCTGGGAGAGTGGGGGTGGGCTGGGGAAGATAGAGGGGGCTAGAGCTCTCTGCTCTACAGGCACTCTTAGGAATAATTAAGCTAGAGGAGGGATCTGTGGAGAGAATAAGCCAGAGCTGCACTGGATAGAGGAAAAACATTAGAAAATGAACTGGAATCTCGTTTTTTAGATACACAGTACTACAGTGACATTCCTCGTTATGGATGGATGTTGCGAAGAAGTAGATGGAGGGAATGACCTAAGAGATTGGTTGTCTGTCTCAGCCTTGCAAGAACCTCACCCTAATAGACTGCATAGAATAATCTCATCATCTCTTCTGTGAATGTGAATGCAACAATCTTGGGTTTTAACAGAAGTCCAGGTATGGAGTAGAGCAAGAAGTAGAAAAATGCACTGGGGATCTGGGGCAGGGCTGGCAAAACCCTGCCTCATTCCTCTCCACTCCCAATCTATGCTCTGCAATAAGCTTTTCAGCATTCATGTGGGGAAGAGCCAAATTTTGCAGCTGCAGTATCCTGGAAATGTCATAACAGTTTGAGAAATGATAATTTCCCATAGGAAATTAGGTTTCATGGGCTTGAAGCTTGCATACACTTTCGCATTCTTATTTTTTTAACGTGACATTTTCTCATCTTTGTACTTCGTTAACATTACGGAACCAACCATTGGTGTGAAACAGAGCTGTCAAACATAATACAGAATTCTATAAAACTCAGAAAATTGAAACTCTTAGTCACTACACGGAGCCCAATTTCAGGTGCATTACATGCTCTGTCATATCGAGTAAGACTGTGCTTTAAGCTCTGTCATTATTACAGCTCTGTGCCCCACATATCATTCAGTTGCTGCAATATTTTCACTTTTCTAAAAAAAAAAACCACTTTATCCAATGGCATTAGTGCTAAACAGTGATGAGAATGACGGCACTCAGCAATGCCAAAATCATTCAGAGAATTTAATCTCAATTCCAAATACATACGCTCAACTTCTGCACAGACACAAAGAATATTAAAGGGCTGGGGAAAATGATTGTGAAAGATTCAAGTCATACAATAGCAGGGGCACAAAGGAGCTTAGATATAGATAAGAGAATTATTTTTAAAAGCTTTATCCAAAGATATGAAAGCAGGCAACACACTTTAAGGGACTTTTCTGTAACAACTGTCAACTTTTCAGTGCCATTTGAACCTAGAGTCTATTGCCATTTATTTTGGGAAACAAATTAATCTGAAAACCTGATTATAGTTTTGTTTTTAATTATTGTATAAAATGCATTTATTGAGCACTTTACTGTGTCTCAGAAAGCTAGAAATAATGTTTGAGAATCTCTATGCCACCTTTTTTACCTGAAGAGGCTATGGTCGCTATGCCCCTAACTCTTTATAATCTTTTCTTGGGAAGTCTCATTTAATGCTGTTTTTTCCCCCTGAGTTTATCTTCCCTTTTACCACTGTTTCTAGTGCAGGGCTAACCATGTAAGTTTGATGCCAAACACCCCCACCTTTGCGGATACCAACTTGCAGTGTATGCATGGGACATACTTATACTAAAAAAAGATTTGAAACTATCAGAAGTTCAAAATTATTTGTATGTCTTGTATATTTATTTGATAAATCTGACAATCCTATCTGAAAGTCCTATATTTGTACAATTCACATTTATTTTATGAAAAATAACAAAGTATTAAACATAATTAATCGTGTACACATACACATACTCATATTTTTATTAGTTAATCTTTTAGCAAAGCAGGTTCCAGGCAAAGTCTGAAGTGGGTGTTATGTTCTAAATTTTTAAGCTGAAGAGCCTTCTGCCAAGAACTTTACAGAAAAATCTTCCTTATCCTCTTCAGTATTGATGCCAGTGTCCTTTTATCTGATAACATTATGCAACTGCATATTATCTAATTTTTTTTCAAACACGGGAACTATATATCTACTTCATTAATCTGGAATTTATTTGTTCATTATTTGTTTATTTTCATTTTACTTGATAGGCAGAGAGACAGAAAGAAAGTAAGAGATAGCCCATTCTCTACTTCACTCTGCAAATGCCTGCCACAGCCAGGGCTGGGCCAGGCCAAGGCCAGGAGCCTGGAACTCAATCCTGGTCTTCCATGTGAGTGACAGCACTTCACATACCTGAGTTTTCACCTGCTTCTTCCCCAAATGTGCATCAGCAAGAAGCTAGATTGGAAGCTGGGACTTGAATCAGACACTTTGAAGAGGGAGGTGGGCATCACAAGCACTGACTTAACTGCTGTGCTATAAGCCCATCCTACCCTGAAGATTCTTGGTGAAGTGAGATTAAATTTTGTTATTCCAGTATCTATGTCAGCATGCTTTGGGAAGACTCAAACCTCATTCTAAGAATGATTTATAATCATAGATATAAATTATCTATTAATTTAATATCCACTAATTACTATTAATAACAGTCTTAGCATTAAAATAGCATTGACTGAAAATATGCTGCACTTAGCATGTACTATTTAATTTAATTATGAGATAGGTGTTACTGTTATCCTCATTTTTCAGATAATCAACTGTTTTAGAAAGAGAAAATCAAGTTATATCCTACAAGTGGTGGGCATATTCAAGCTTGGGCACTCCACTTCCTGTGTTCTTATCTGTTTATCATTCTGCATTAACACTTTTGCAAGTGTGGTCTCAGGTCACATTCTCCTCCAAGTTTTCCATGGCTTGTGAGTTTGAATAGAATTCAAGGTATAAGCAGTATCACAGAAATTACGTCTTTAATATTATAATGAGTTTAGAACTCTTCTGTCATTTCTTCTGATTAATCAAGTTCCCACAGAACTCAGCTTAATAACATTTCATATTTTGAAAAACAGACCGGTCCATTAGTTGAATCAATGAGGTAACAACAGAGAGAGAAACATGCTAAAAATATTTGTAGAAAGTAACCCTGCTTCCTCAGGGTGAGTTCTTCAATTATTACAGTAGCAAAATATCTTTGCTGTCTTCAGCTAAGCATATAGTTCTGAAATTAACTTTCACTAAACATATGAAAAGAAGACAGGAACAGAAAAATAGTTTTCATTCACCCATGAATTACCTTTTGTAAGTAACCAATAGAAAATGTCTTTGGAAGCTCCAAGTTGATATTATTTTCTAAGTTATAAGAATTTCAAGATAAAGAAATGCTGGAATATTTGATTCACTTTTCTTCTTTTAATGTAGGTAAACTGGATTCACTGGCAGCTGTCAGGAAAATGGTAACATTAACCAAAATAGATTCATTTGAGGAGCAATGTAGAACACTTCAAATGGACATTCATTCAGTTATCATTCTGTCATTGCTTCCTGCACAGCTGTAGGCTTTGTCTTCGGTTCTAAGGTTACAGGCATGTGCTTTTAGGAAGGTCACAGTTTAGGTAATAGAGGTAGATGAAGAAACTGAAATAAACAGATAATTACTATATAGTGGAGAATGTTGTAATAGAGTTAAGGGCCACACATGATTGAGAGAAAGATCAAATCTTCTGGAGGAGCGTGCTGAAAAACCTCCTGTAAGAAATGATATTTGGGCTAGATTGTAGAGAATTAATGTAGTTTTGGCTTCAATCTGGGTCTGCTGGAAATAGTTTCAAAGTTTTCTGACTCTCTTATTTTTAAAGATTCATTTTTATTTATTTGAAAGACAGAGTTATAGAGAGGCAGAGGCAGTGAGAGAGAGTGAGAGTGAGAAAGAGAGAGAGAGTTAGAGAGAGAGAGAGAGAGAGAGGGCTTCCATCAACAGGTTCACTCCTCAAATGGCTGAAAGGGTACTGGGGCCCAAGCACTTGAGCCATCTTCTACTGCTTTCCTAGGCCATAGCAGAGAGCTAGATAGGAAGTGAAGCAGCTAGGACTTGAACCAGCACCTGTATGGTTCGTGGCAGCTTTACCCACTATGCCACGGTGCATCCCTCTGACTCTCTTTCAAGCTGCTATTGTTTATCTTCTTCTCTGATGTGTCTTATTTCAAAACTTTAAATTACTCATTGAACAATATTTATTTATAAATTAATTGTATTTTTTCATATGTACATTTATATATTTGTTAATTTTGAATACATAATGAGAAAATGCATTCATATTCTCACTGAGAACTGCCCATGTAATTGTTACTGTGATGTTCAACAATATTTAGTTGATTATTGAATAACAAATAACATGACCAGCTGTCCTTTTGATGTCAAAAATGGGGTGAACACTGTAATAATCCATTAGCCATTTCTAGGGCTGGTACTTCTCAAATCAAATAAATCATTGTCTTCTCTTTCAGAGTATAACTTTTTTTTAAAAAAGATTTTATTTATATGAGAGGCAGAGTTAGAGACAGAGAGAGCGAGAGACAGGAAGAAAGGTCTTCCATTTGCTGGTTCACTCCCCAAATGGATGCAATGGCCAGATCTGGGCCGATCTGAAGCCAAGAACAAGAAGCCTCCTCCAGGTCTCCCATGTGGGTGTTGGGACCCAAGCACCCGGGGCAAACTTCCACTGCTCTCCCAGGCCACAGCACAGAGCTGGATCAGAAAAGCACCCAGGACATGAACCAGTGTCCACACGGGATGCTGGCACCATAGACTGAGGCCCAGCCTACCATGCCACTTTTTAAACTGTTACATTTTGCTCTTAATTTGAGAAAGTAGGAATTCATATTTTAAGAAGGTGCCTATACCTCATTGTGTTTGTTAACTGAGAAAATTAATTCAGTATAAAAGACATCAGACAAAGTTTCTGATGTCTCAAAGATGGCAGTGGTCCTGTGAATCAGGCTAGCATCTCCATATGAGGATCAGTGTGTATAGTTCGCTTTGATCTTTGTGTTCTCCTTCCCCAGATTCATATGTTGAAATCCTAACCCCCAGGAATTGGTATTAGGAGATACTAGAGATTTTTGAGATTGATTAGGATATGATGATGAGCCCCCGAGATTGTTAGTAGTGCTCTGAACACTACTTCGCTCCTTTTACTGTGTGAGGATGCATAGAGATGGTGCCACTTCTGATGGGAAATGTCTTCTGAGGGAAGTCGGCCCTCACCAGACACCAAATCAACCTTGATCTTGGAATTCCCAGCCTTTAGACTGTGAGAAGTAGATCTATGCTGTTTATAAGCTTTCCAGTTGATATTGTTATGTTATAGCATCTTGAATAGACTAAGACAAAGTTACAATATTATGTCCTTACTTTTCTCTCACTCAGCCATATATCTCAATTTGTTTTTCTTTCTCTACTGTTTCAAATCTGACTTCTATATAATTTACCATCAGTTCAGTGTCTCTAGTTTACTGAACTGAAGTATAGTTTTGACGACTCATTTCTTTCATTCAGTCCATTTCTCTGTGACATGTCTTCTCCCGTCTGGTGTGAGGCTTGTTTTAGATTTCTCATGCTCTGATCACCAAATTTAGCTCATAGCAGCCCTCTATCTTGTGGGCAGGCCTGACATCAAAATGTTTTTCCATCGCTTATTTTGAATGCAAGTGATTATGCCTTAAAATTGTGAGCTGTATTGCTGCCTCTATTCTTGTTAATGTATCTTTGCTGTGGTTTAAAGGTGTCTGTCCCCTCCCAAAACACATGTTGAAATTTAGTCTCTATATTAGATTTTTGTTACTATAACTAAAACACCTGAGACGAGCTACCAATGACAGAGGGAGGTTTATTCATACTCATAGTTTTGGGTGTTCACAGTCCAAGATTGGATGACCCCATTAGTTTAGTGTCTGATTACGGTTGAGCTGGCAATCATGGAAAATGTGCAGTTTCCACTATATGTTGAGCCAGGAAACAGAGAAAGAAGCTTGGTTAATCTGCTTATATAACCAACCCTCTCACAAGAACTACCTTTCCAAAGGCATGTTCCCAATGACCTAAGGACCTCTCACTAGGCCAACCCTGTACATACCATAATTGGATCAAGCCTCCATCTTTAATCCATTAACAAGATGTTAGGGATCATGCTGTTAACCCATGAGCCTTACTCTTACCTAAATCATACTATCATTAAATCACAGCTTTGTGAGATGTTAAGAGAGTGGAGACTTAATTAGTGGTATTTAGAAGTACAATCTTTAGAGGCGAATAAGATTTTTCATTATTTATTGATTGATTTTGAAAGAGTGAGAGAGAGGTAGAGAGAGAGAGAGAGAGAGAAAAAAAGAGAGAGATATCTTTCATTTGCTGGTTCACTCCCCTAATGGTCACAATTGCCAAAGCTGGGCCAAGCTAAAACCAGGAGCCAGGATTTTCATCACGGTCTCCCATGTGGGAATCAGGGGCCCAAACATTCAGGACATCTTCTGCTGCTTTTCCAAGGCCTTAAGTAGGGAGCTGGATGGGAAGTGGAGCAGCCAGGAGATGAACCGGTACCCACATGGGATGCCAGTGTCACAGTTGGTGTTGTCTGTTGTGCCACAGTGCCAGCTCCTGAATAGGATTATACAACATCATCAGGCTAGAGCCCACATGACTGAATATTAGTGATTTTCTAAACAAGATGGAGAGACACCAGGATACATACACACATGCTTTCTGTCTTGTGTGCTACTGCCACTGGGATGCCATTGCTGTGCTGTGACTCAGCCAAGGGTACTCACCAGAGGCTCTCACTAGGGTTGATATAGGACTTTCAGATCCAGCACTGTGAGCTCAAGAAAACTCCTTTATGTTACCCTGCCTCAGGGATTTCATTATGGTAATGGAAAATGGCCCAATACATTATTTTTAAAAAAGATTTGTTTACCCCTGCCCTCCCAGGACCCACCAGCTGGCGCTGGGCGACAAAACAGTGTTTTGTTGTCCACACGTGGAACGACGACTCTCTGGAGTTGGACTTTCCTTACAGAATAACAGGGTCTGACATTTCACACCACTCCATTTCTACTCTGAAGTTCTGGAACCACACGCCACCTTCCTTGTGGATTTCATTGGGGAAGAGAAATGACGTAGTTTTGTTTCTTTGTTTTCTGCCTATGGGATGATTTCCTTTGTCCCTTGGAGTTCAGACGGAGCTACTCTGCGACTTTGCAGAGCTCTCCTGAGAGCCCGTGTGGGACGGACAGATGGACAGACGCCACGGCTGCACGTAACCAGATACCCAGGGAGGAGCCGGCGATGGCGAGGACGGCCAGGACGTGTCTGAGCTGCACTTCCTATTCTCTTCCTGGCTGATTTCTGTTACTTGTTTCTTTATGTTGACTTTGTCCCTGGCATAATTTCCCACCTGAGTAAAACCAGTCTCTGAAGCATTGTGTAAGGTGAACAGCAGGGCCCTCGCTGCTTCTTCCCGCACACCCTCCCCAGCCAAGGCCGCACTCCCTCGGCCGGGCTCTGTGGTCCAGGTGTTCTCCTCACGGTCCCGTTGCTGGGGATCAGGAGCTCTGGTTAACACGAGGGTCTTAGGAGCACACAGCCTCGGAGGGGTGCTGGACACGCAGAGGTCGCCTTCGGGTCAGCTGGACTTCGCCGCGTTTCCTGCAGAAGGGGCACGGAGACAAGGGCGAGGGGGTGAGGGGGTCCCCGGCCCCCATCAGGAAGGAAGCTCGCCTCTCCAGCGGCTCCAGGTCAGGGCCGAGCAGCCAACAGGAGGGCTTTATAAAGCCTTAGTGTGAGCTTTTACATGTCATCATCATAGCGTTATTTATTGAAATGTAGTTATTTTGGTATTTAAATTTTTTTTAAAAGAGGAAAAAAAAATACCTGTGTTTTCCTGATGGAATGAAACAGCTCAGAATGGTATATTTAGGCAATTTTAAAACATTTATTATTTACATAAAAACCAAATATGATAAATTTGTTCTAAGTATTGTGTGTCAATCCACAGTATGGAGCTTCACAATGTTACTGCAGATAATGCATATTAAAAATTCTGAAATTACTGCACACTAGCTGGATTTATAACTCAGCCATTTAAAAATAAAAACGAAACCATCCTGTGGGGGGGAAAAAGATTTATTTTATTTATTTGAAAGTTACAGAAAGAGAGGGAGAGAGGAAGGGAGAGAGAGAGAGTGAGAAAGCGAGAGCGAGAGCGAGAAAGAATATCTTCCATCTGCTGGTTCATTCTCCAAATGCCGCAAAGGGGCCAGGGCTGAGCCAGACCAAAGCCAGGAGCCAGGATCTTCTTCTGGGTCTTTCATGTGGGTGTAGGGGCCCAAGCACTTGGGTTATCTTCCATTGCTTTTCCAGGCACATTATCAGGGAACTAGATCAAAAGTGGAACAGCCAGGACTCCAACCTGTGCCCATATGGGAACCCGGCATCGCAGGTGGCAGCTTTACCTGCTATGCCACAATGCTGGCTCCTAATACATTTTTCTATAAGCAATGTCGTGGGCTACTTTTACCATTTATTGAGAGTACCATGTGTGAGGTACTTTATTATCTTTGCTACTTAATTTTATAACTTAAACAGCTGCTAATTTTTTCTATACCTAGTAGGTGTCAGTACCACTGGTTTATAGGTATCTGAAATAAGACTTGCCCAATCTCATAATTTTCACTAGTCAGGACTTTTTATGTGGTGAAAGAAATCTAATCCAAACTAGTTTAAACATGAATTTGAACTTTCTCATGTTCCTGGAAATTTGCAAAGGTTAAATTTTTAGCTTTTTGGATCCAGGGATTCAAATCATGTCATCAGAAGTTTGTCTGTTTTTTCACATCTCTCACTTTCCTTCCTTGTTGGATTTATTTTCCGGCAGCTGCTTCCTATGCAGTAGCAAAAATAGTTGCTGGCCGCTCTAAGCCTACATTCTACTTATGGAGCTCCCAGAGAATGTACTGATTGGATGGGTCCAGAAAAGACCTGGGAATGAGTCTGAATTGAATTGATTTAATTTGCACTCCACGCCAATCCATTGTGGCGGACCAGAATATGCTTCCCTAAAATATGGAAGATGTTGAACTGAAAGCAATTAAGACATGGATACAAGAGAGCTTTCTGTTCTCCCTCTGTTTGCCTAAAAGCAGGTCCTGGATTCACAAAGAAAAAAGGTACACTGCTCTCTTCTCTATTAGAGGGAATAAAAGTTAGTTTCAGATAGCTTTAAATACTCAGCAGCCTGGAGATGGTAACAAGAAATATTTATAAAAGCAAGTTTTACAAACTTACCTTTTTCTCCCATTTATTTGCCTTTCCCCAACGTGCTGTCTATAGAGACTGAAAGTCCTTTTAGTTTGTCTTGTCACTTCAGGAAAATTTTATTTTTGTTTTTTAAAGACAGTATATAGCCGGAATTTAACCCACCTCTTTAGGAATTCATCATTTTTGAGGGTCCCCCCTGTGTATATATGTTAATAAACTCATTTTTCTTCTGTTAATATGTCTTTTGTAACAGTGGCACTTTTTAAAAAAGATTTATTTACTTATTTGAAAGTCAGAATTACAAAGAGAGGGAGAGATGGTGAGAGAGAGATCTTCCATCTGTTGATTCAGTCCCCAAGTGGCCAAAATGGCTGGTGCTGAGCCAGGTGGAAGCCAGGAGCCAGGAGCTTCTTTCAGATCTTCTATTGGGTACAGGGACCCTAGCACTTGGGTCATCTTCCACTACTTTCCCAGGTACATTAGCAGGGAGCTGGATCAGAAATGGAACAGCTAGACTTGATGTGGTACCTGTATGGGATGCTAGCATTGCAGACAGTGGCTTAACCCACTGTACCACAGAACTGACCCCAACAGTGGCATTTCCGAAGAACCTGCTGGTGATTATTATTACTCACTTACATTATGGACCAAAAATTGCATTTAGGTTGACTAAGTTCTCTGTGAAACTCATCCTGTATTAGGTGTCACTCTTGGAGCCGGGAGGTGTATTGAGACTCCTGAGGCACTTGAACTGAGACTAGGGATAGGAAATTTTCCAAAATATGCTGGAGGGGCCGGCACTGTGGCATAGTGGGTAAAGCCACTGCCTGCAGTGCTGGCATCCCATATGGATGCCTGTTTGAGCCCTGACTGCTCCACTTCTGATCTAGCTCCCTGCTAATGGACCTGGGGAAATAGCAGAAGATGGCCCAGGCCCTTGGGCCCCTGTACCCACGTGGGAGACCAAGAAGAAGCTCTAGGCTCCAGGCTTCAGATTGGCCCAGCTCCAGCCATTGTGGCCATTTGGGGGGTGAACTAGTAATGGAAGACCTCTCTTTCTCTCTCTCGTCTCTGCCTCTTTATAACTCTGCATTTCAAATACAATAAATAAATCTTAAAAAAAGAAGCAGACTGTGGTATGGTTAATTTAGCTTGTGAGGTCATACAGGTGACATTTGTACAGGGACTGAAAGAACTGAGATTGTGAAATTGGGGAAATTTTTTAAGATTGATAGCAAGATCCTTGGAGGTTGACTTAAGTGGCTTGGACTCTCATTCCAGTAAATTCTCTCCTCTCCCCACTCATAAATGTCAAATGTTAACATTCTATTTATTGGCTTTCTTAGTAAATCTGTATTTATAACTAATAGGTTCTTAATTTTTGTCCCTGGAAACTGTCACTGTATTAGTGATTAAATGATGCATATTTAGAGGCTGACCTTTAGCCTTGCTCTTAAGATACTGTTTCTGAAGCCAGCATCCCACATTGCAGTGCCTGGATTTGATACCCCAACTCTAACTCCTGTCTCCAGCTTCCTGCTAATGCAGATTGTGGGAGACAACACTGATAGTTCAATTGGTTTGTCCCTGCCAGCCATGTTGGAGATTTGAATAGAATTCTGGGCTTCTGACTTGGGGCCATCCCTGGCTGTTGGATGCATTTGAAGGGTGAATTAGCAGATGGAAGCTGTCATTTTGTATCTCTGCCTCTGTCTCTAAAGAAGACTTGAGAGCTGTTTAGGCATCTCTGTCTCCATGGCTAACTCATTTCTTTTGTGTCAAGGTGACTGCTGTTTGTCTCTTCCAGTGCTCTATTCTCCCTGCCACTTCTGTTGCTTGCCATCTTGGCTGTTTGCCATTTGCTTATTTCTTTTCTCTTCTTCCTATATATCTTTTTCTATTTCTTGGACCAGATGGTTTCGATTTTGTACACATTGGCTTGGCTTTTACAGTCATTAATGTTTAGAGAGAATCCTTTTATTCTATATAACAAATTGACAAATCATAACAGAGTATTTAGTTTTTAGCTCTTCTATACTTAACAGTTTTTGCTTTATTCTCTTCTGGTGATACTTAATTCCATCCCCCCCCATCACCCCAAGATTTGGTGCCATTCTGAAGGCTTGAGGTTGCAGGATAGCTGACTTATCAGACTCATTATTTCATTTATTTTCTTACTCTTTTTAGCCTGCATCTGCACTAAAGCCAAACACCTGTATCGTTGCATTTTACCAAATCCTTTAATCTTTTAAAAATATTTATTTATTTGAAAGGCAGAGTTAGAGAGAGAGGGAGGGAGAGAGGGAAGGAGAGAGAGAGAGAGAGAGAGAGAGAGAGAGGGAGAGGAAGGAAGGGAGGGAGAGAGGGAGAGAGAGAGAGAACCCTTCATCTGCTGGTTCACTCCTCAAATAGCCACAGTGATTAGGGCTGGGCCAGTCTGAAGCCAGGAGGCAGGAGCTTCATATGGGTCAAACATTTGGATGGCAGGGTCCCAAGTACTTGGGCCATCCTCTGCTGTGTAATGCATCTTCCAGGTGCATTAGCAGGGAGCTGAAGCAGTTGGGATATTAACTGGTGCCTGTATGGGATCCTGGCATCCCTGGCAGTGCCTTAGTCCACTTAACACAATGCCAGCCCTTAAATTTAATCTTACCAAAATCTATCATATTCATGTTTTTTTTCTTACTATTTTTAGCTCAATCAACCTACTTCTATCAATGTTATTCCTAAAATGCAACTTTCAGAGCATTGCTTCATGATCAAAATCTTTCAAAATCTTATTACTAAATGCACAGTAATTTATGAGTCTGCCATTTGCTCTTTCTTTCTTTCTTTCTTTCTTTCTTCCTTTCTTTTTTTCTTTTTTTTTTTTTGACAGGCAGAGTCATATAGAGAGAAAGATCTTCCTTCCGTTGGTTCACCCCTCAAATGGCCGCTACTGGTCTCCCATGCGGGTGCAGGGCACAAGCACTTGGGCCATCCTTCACTGCCTTCCTGGGCCACAGCAGAGAGCTGGACTGGAAGAGGAGCAACCGAGACAGAACTGGCGCCCCAACCAAGACTAGAACCTGGTGTGTCGGCACCACAGGCGTAGGATTAACCTAATGAGCCGTGGCACCGGCCGAGTCTACCTTTTTCAAATGTCAGCCAATACATGGAAAGCCAAGACGCTGTGGCAAAAAATGACCTAAATGAAATATCTCTGTGAGTGAGATCCCAGTGGAAAGAACAGGCCATCAAAGAAGGAGGTACCTTTCTCTGAAGGGAGGAGAGAACTTCGCTTTGATTATGGCCTTGTCTAAATAAGGTCAGTGTTTGTGAATTCAGGAGGCTTCCATAGCTTTGGCAGCTCATGACAAGAGCCTCGGTAGATTACTGACGTCATAAATAAGAGTGTCAATTATTAAATCAACAGCAGGAGTCACTGTGCACTTACTCCCCATGTAGGACCTCTGTCCTTCATGTGTTGTACTATGCAAGTTAACAGTAAAACTAATATTCAAACAGTACTTCATACTTTGTGTGTCTGTGTGGGTGCAATCTGTTGAAATCTTTACTTAGTATATACTAAGTTGACCTTCTGTATGTAAAGATAATTAAAAATGAACCTTAATGAAGAATGGGATAGGAGAGGGTGTAGGAGATGGGATGGTTTGCGGGTAGGAGGGTGGTTATGGGGGGAAAAACCGCTATAATCCAAAAGTTATACTTTCAAAATTTGTATTTATTTAATGAAAGTTTTCAAAAAAAGAAAGTACTAGCAGAGATATTTTATAACATTGAAAATGTAGAGGATAAAACATTGGAAGCTGATCCAAACCTTGAAAGGATTATGACTATTTTTGAAGGCATATATAAGATGCTTTTTTTTTTTTATTTGACAGGTAGAGTCATAGACAGTGAGAGAGAGAGAGACAGAGAGAAAGGTCTTCCTTCCGTTGGTTCACTCCCCAAGTAGCTGGCACGGCCAGGACTGTGCCGATCCGAAGCCAGGAGCCAGGTGCCTCCTCCTGGTCTCCCTTGCGGGTGCAAGGGCCCAAGCACTTGGGCCATCCTCCACTGCCTTCCTGGGCCACAGCAGAGAGCTGGACTGGAAGAGGAGCAACCGGGACTAGAACCCGGTGTCCATATGGGATGCCAGTACCTCAGGTGGAGGATTAACCAAGTGAGCCATGGCGCTGGCTCCAAGATGCTTATTTTGTTCTAATTTATATGATAATCAGAGGGCAAGTGCTATTAAAATTGTGCTTGATAGGTTATTTACAAAGAAATAAAACCCTTTAATTTCCCTCCCCCCCCAAAAAAAGTCAGCAAGTAGTATCTCTAAGATCTGTTCTCTGGGAAAACTAAGCATCATTTCTATATGATTTCATGCTTTCGTTTCTAAACTTCACATATCCCATCTACCCAGAATGTTCTTCTTTGTCTCTATAAATACAACCAATGGAAAAAGATCCAGTTTGTATTTCTTATCTACTTTGGAGTCTTCTGTAATGAGACAATTTATAAATTGTCATTCCTTCTTCCAAGTCACTGTAGAATTGAATATATAAAACTCTTATTTTCTGACTGAAATTGTTATTTACTTTTATATATGTTTAGACTATCTTTGCCAAACTGATTGCATTTCTCTGAGTCCTGGCATTTCTTTCTGTCCTTCTCAGTGGCTGTTTAGTGGTCTCTTCAGAATATAAATATTGAGTTTTTTTCTTACTAGTCATGTGGTTTTGTGATAATTTGGAAAACCAGGTAGGAAAACTAAGTTCTGATACTCATATCTATATAGATATCATCTCGCATGTGTTTGTGTCTGTGTGTATTTTAATTTTAAATTAGATTTATTTCATTGTGATTTGTAGATAAAAATTTTAAGAACATAACGATATTCCCTTCCTCCCTCCGTCCCTCCCCCTTTTTCCCTCTCACCTTCCTTCCTTCTCCTTTTCTGTTGTTAGTTTTTCAGATAACATCTTAATTTACATTACATTTAAAAAGCTTAATACTTCACCAAGTAAGAAGTTTACCAAATAAAAGTGAAAAGACCTTAGTTTAGTAGAAATATAGGTAATGGCTGTAAACAATAATTTAGTGGAAAATAATCATTTCACCCATGTACAGTAAATTTTAAAATAATCATGGATTATTAAAACTATAGTAGTATAACATTCAAACCATTGGCTTCACAGAGTTATAAAACAAAATTTTACAAAACTCTATTTACAGCAATACTGATACACATAGACATTTCTGTTTTTAAAATTTCAGCTCCTCATATCAGGGAGAATATGTGGTATTTGTGTTTCTGGGTCCAGATTATTCCACACATTATGATGTCCTCCAGCTGTACCCATTTTGCTGCAAATGGTAGAATTTCATTCTTTTTAATAGCTGAATAATATTCCATTGTGGTATCCTGCATCTTCTTTATCCTTTCATCTATTGATGGACACCTTGGTTGATTCCAAATTTTGGCTATTGTGAACAATGCTGCTATAAACATTGTGGTGCATGTATTTCTTTGGTACATTGTGCTCAAGTCTTTAGGGTATATACCCACTAGTGAGATTTCTGGATCATATGACAAGTATATTTCTAGTTTTTTAGGAAATCTCCACATTGTTCTCTGCAATGACTGTACTAATTTACATTCCCACCAACAGTATATAAGTGTTCCCCTTTGTCTACATCCTTGCCAGTCTTTGTTACTTTATTTTAGATTTTAGCCATTTTGACAGGGGTAAGGTGCTATATCACTGTGATTTTGATTTGCATTTCCCTGATGGTTGGAGATATTGTGCATTTTTTTATATATTTGTTGGCCATTTGTATTTATTCTTTTGAGAACTGTCTATTGATGTCCTTTGCTTATTTCTCAACTGGATTGGTTGTTTTTTGTTAAGCTGTAGATATATTCAGGCTATTAATCTTTTTTCAGATATATGGTTTGCAAAATTTTTTTTCACATTCTGTTGAATGTCCAATGTTTGATAATTTTCATGGTAGTGATATTTCACTTCTTTGTTGAAATTTATTCCTAAATATTTGGGCTTTTTGTGGCTATTGTGGTTGGGATTTCTTTCTTGAATTCTGTTCTGTGAGTTCATCATTAGCAGGTAAATAACCTACTGTTTTTTATATGTTTATTTTGTAACCTGCAGGTTTACTGAATTGTTTTATCATTACTAACAGCTTTTGGTTGGAGTGTTTAGGTTTTTTCATGATTGACATCATGTCATCTGCCAACATGGATAATTTGAGCTTCTCTTTGTCTGTTTTGTTGCCCTTTATTACTTTCTCCTCCCTAACGCTCTTGCTAAAACTTCCAGTACTATATTGAATAAGAATGGCAAAAGTGGACATCCTTGTTTTGTTATAGATCTGAAGGGAAATGCTTTCAGTTTTTCCTCATTCAGTATGATATTGGTTGTTGGTTTGTGATATATAGACTTCACAATTTGAGGATTGTTCCTTCTACTCCTAATTTCTGGAGGTTTTTTTTTTTTTTATCATGAAGGGGTGTTAAATTTTATCAGATTCTTTCTCTTCATCTATTGAGATGACCATATGTTTTTTGTTCTTAATTCTATTGATGTGATTTATGATGTTTATTGATTTGCTAATGTTGAACCACCTTTACATTTCTTGGATAAATCTCAATTGACATGATGTATGTTTTTTTTTATGTGGTGTGGATTTGATTTGGTAACATTTTTTTGAGAATCATTGCAGCTATGTTCATTAAGGATATAGGATTTTAGTTTTGTTTTCATGTCCTGTCTTTGGTTTTGGTATCAAAGTAATGCTCGTCTCATAAAAAGAGTTTGGCAGAGTTCTATCCTGTTCAACATTTTGGAATAGTTTGAAGAGTATTGGAGTTACTTCCTTTTTGAATGTTTTGTAGAATTAAGTAGTAAAGCTATCAAGTCCCAGATTTTCCTTGTTGGAAGACTTTTGATTATTGCTCCAATCTCATTGCTTATTATGGGTCTGTTTAGGTTGTCTATATCTTATTGATTTAATCTTTCTAGGATATAATAATCCAGGAGTTTATCCATTTCTTTGAGGCTTTCCAATTTATTAGCATTTAATTCTTCATAGTAGTTTCTTATGATCCTTTGTATCTCAGTGCTGTCAGTTATAATGTCTCCTTTTGGATTTCCAATTTTATTTATTTGAGTTTTTTTCTCTCTCTCTCTTTTTTTTTTTGTTGTGTAGCTATTTATCTAGTTTGTTTAGCTTCTTGAAAAACCAACTTTCTGTTTTGTTAATATATTTTTTTTAAGTTTCAATTTTTTTTCTGCGCTGATCCTTATTATTTCTCTCCTCTTGCTGATTTTGTGTTTTTTTCTTATTTTTCTAAGTCTTTAAGGTGCATCACTGGTTATTTATTTTGAGACACTTCTCTCTTTTTTAATGTAAGCACTTAATGCTATAAACTTGCCTCTTAATACAGCTTTTCCTCTATCTCACGGTTTTTGATATGTTGCATTTTCATTTTTATTTATTTAAAGAAAATCTTTTATTTCTTCAATGACTCAATCATTCAGTAACATATTGTTTAATTTCTAAGTATTTATGAGTGTTCAGTTGTTTTTGTTGATTTCTAGTTTTATTCCTTTTTGGTCTGAGAAGATACATGGTATGATTTCAGTCTTTTTAAATATCCTGAGATTTGATTTGCGGCCTAATACGTGGTCTATCCTAGAAAATGGTCCATGTGCTCAGGTCCTGCTAGTAGAGCCCTTCTGGTGCTATGGCTTATAATACCAATAGCCCTAGTCCTTGGACTGGTGGATGTGAACTGAACCCTATTCCAGCCCTACAGAGTGACTATAAGGCATACAGGAGATTTTACTCTGAAGGTTATGAGTCCAGAGTAGTAGAATGCAGGTAGGTTTTTCCCTATGTCCACTGGGAAGATTCCAATGGCACTGTGAAATTTAGAATGGTTACAGCTCTGGTGTTGCAGGGTATAGTGGGTTATTACCCAGATCTCAAAGCGTGGGAGCAGATTTTTTTTATGGGCTTCTGTTGTTAACCCCCAGAAGCTAAGGTGAATTCCCCTTGCTTACACAGAGTGCATGAGCATAGCTCAGGAGATAATGCCCAAACACTTCTGCAGTTGCAGTACACAGGGCAGCTGTCCTTTGCTCCACACATTGCCCTGACTCTGACTACAATGCTGGTAGGAGAATAGAGGTGCATTGTGTGACTTTTTGCTCTGCGGTAGCAGGAGAGGGCAAGGAATCAAGGTGGCTTCCCTGCTGCAAGCCTGCAGTTGCTCAGACCACAGTCACCTCTCCATGCTGATGTAACAAGTCAGTGAGTGACTGTGGAATTCCCTCAGCTAAAACCATCAGTGGCAGGGTGTGTAGCAATTTCTTCCTACCTTGATTGTAGTAAGAGGGTAGCTGATAAGCTACAGCTAATTGCACTGTGTGACTGGCTGCAGTGGCGTCTCTGACTATTCTCCTCTTGTCTCTTTGCCCCATGGAATCTTCATTTTTTTTCCCTCACCACTTCACTGTACTTTCTGTCATTCAGACCCCTGGAAATGTAGTCCTTCCTTTGTTCTTTTCATGTCCCAGAGCAGCTTAAGTTAGTGTGGTTATACCCTACTCAGTCATCTGGGATCTCCTCTGTCTATTTATTTTAAAAGATTCCAAATATCCCAGAAAAGTATAAAGATAAGTTCAATGAGCTGGTTCACTCCCCAAATGGCAAAAGTTTGTGCCGAGCCAGCTGAATTCAAGGAGCCTGGAACGGGGTTTTTGGGGTCCAAAGACTTTCCCAAGCACATTAGCAGGGAGATTGATCAGAAGTGGAGACATTTTGAGATTCAATAATTTTTTTTTTTTTTGACAGGCAGAGTGGACAGTGAGAGAGAGAGACAGAGAGAAAGGTATTGCTTTACCATTGGTTCACCCTCCAATGTCCGCTGTGGCTGGTGCACCGCGCTGATCCGAAGCCAGGAGACAGGTGCTTCTCCTGGTCTCCCATGCGGGTGCAGGGCCCAAGCACTTGGGCCATCCTCCACTGCACTCCCTGGCCACAGCAGAGAGCTGGACTGGAAGAGTAGTGACAAGGACAGAATCTGGCGCCCCGACCGGGACTAGAACCCGGGGTGCTGTTTTTTTACAGCCTTTGTCTCTTCTGTTGAGCAATAGTGTTTTTCTTTCTTGCTATTTGTTGAACTCTTCACTTAGTGTAGTGTTAACTTTATGATCATTCAGTAAAGTGAAAATAGATCTGTAAAAATTACGAGTGGGAATAGGAGAGGTAGGAGAAAGAAGGGTTGGAGCATTGGTCTGGAGGGAAGGTAGAATGGGAAGTATCACTATTTCTACATCTATATATATGAAATTCATGAAATATATATAACTTCAATAAAATTTAAAAAAAAGTAGAGAAGTCAGTACTTGAACCAGCATCCACATAGGAGGCCAGCTTTATTGTTGGAAGCTTAACCTGCCAGCCCCTACACACTATTTTTTGAAAGCAGGGGTGGATCTATTAATGTAATATAATGCCAGATTTATGAGAAATCATAAAATAAATAATATATATTGTAAAAATATAATTCAGTAAAGATAATGTTTTTCAATATCTCTATATAAAATAATATGGCATTTTTTACTATATATATTAACTTTCACATGTGATATTGTCTTTCTGTGTCTGATTTATTTAACTTGGTACCATAATAGTCTCCAATTCCATCCATTTCTTTCAAACGTCAGTATTTTATTCTTTTTTGTGTCTGAGCATTATTCCATTGCTGATATGTAGCACGTTTTCTTTATCTGCTCATCCATTGATGGGTATTGAAGTTGATCTCACATCTTTACTACTATGAATAAGGCTGCAATAAACATGGAATTGCAGATGTCTCAGGAGATAATGCCCAAACATTTCCACAGTTGCGGTACACAGGGCAGCTGTCCTTTGCTCCACACATTGCCCTGACTCTGACTACAATGTTGGTAGGCAGGAGAATAGAGGTGCGCTGTGTGACTTTTTCATATGCTGACTTTGTTTTCTTTTGATATATTCTCAGAAGTGAGATAGCTGTATCAAATGATGGATCCACTTTAAATTTTTTTGAGGAATCTCCATACTATTTTCCATAGTGGCTGTAATAATTTGCATTCCCACCAATGGTGTATTAGGATTTCTATTTCTCCAAATACATGCTAGCATTTCTTATTTTTGAGTTTTTTGTATTCACCATTCTAATTGGAGAGAGATAATACCTGATTGTGATTTTGATTTGCATTTCCCTGATGGTTAGTGATCTGGGCAAAAAATTTTTTCTTAAGTTTTTTAGCCATTTTTATTTCTTTTTTTGAAAAATATCTGTTCATATCCTTTGCCCATTTCTTAGTAGATTTCTTGTTTTGTTTTGAAATTTCTTGTGTTCCTTAATCCTTTATCAGATGCACAGTATCCTTAATCCTTTATCAGATGCAAGTATGTTTTCTCATTCTGATGGTTGTCTCTTAATTCCATTGACTGTTTGTTTCGCTATGCAAAAGCTTCTTAATTTGTTGTAACTCTGTTTGTCTATTGTTGCTTTCACTGTGCCTTGGGTCTCATCTAAAAAGTTGTGGACTATGACTATGATAATGTCTTGTAGAGTTTCTCCTGTGCTTTCCTTTAGTAATTTCATAATTTCAGGTTTTACACATATCTTTGATTCGAGTTTATTGTTATGTAGGGTGTAAGGTTGGCATCTTATTTCAAACTTTGAAAATTTCCACATTTCATGTGGAAATTCAATTTTTCCAATGTCCTGTATTGAGGAGAGAGATCTTTCTCCAGGGAGTGTTCTTTTTAGCACCTTTCTCAAAGGTAAGTTGGGTGTAGATGTAGATATTTATTTTGGGGGTTCATATTCTGTTTTATGGGTCCATGTCTATTTTTATGTCTGTAACTTCTTTTGGTTATAGTTGCCCTGAGTATATCTTTAAATCTGGAATTGTGATACTCTAGCTTTGTTTTTATTGTTGCTTTGTGTATTCCGGGTATTTTAAGTTTTCATATGAATTTTAAGAATTTTTTCTAATTTCATGAAGAATGTCACTGGCATTTTGATGAGGATTGCATTGAGCCTGTAAATTACTTTGGGTAATATAAAAATTTTGAAAATATTACTTCTTCTAATTCATGAACATGAAAGGTCTCTCCAATTTTTCATGTCTTCAATTTCTTTCACTCATGTTTATAGAGGTCTTGCACAAAATTAGTTAAATTTATCCCAAACTATTTAACTGTTTTGTAACTATTGTGAATGGGAATACTCTTATAAATCCTTCCTCAACAAGATCATTGTTGCGGTATAAAGATGGTACACAATTTAGCATGCATGTATCCTGCAGCTTTGTTCAATGTACTTTATCTGTTCTGAATGTCTCTTGGTGGAGTCTTTCCTTCTCCTGTGTGTAGAAGCATCCTAACTCTTATCCAGGATAATTTGACTTCCTCCTTTCCTATTTGCATGCTTTTTATTTATTTATTTTTTTGTCTAATGGCTTTTGCTAAAACTTCCAGAAATTCACTGAGTAAGAGCGGTGAGAGTAGACATCTTTATCTGGTTTCAGATCTTAGTGAAAATGCTTCCAGCTTTTTCTCATTCAATACAATGTTGGCTGTGGGCTTGTCACATGTGGCCTTTTTTTTGTTGAGATATGTTTCTTGTAGACCTATTTGTTCACTTTTTTTTAACTTTTTTTAAAACTTTTATTTAATGAATATAAATTTCCAATGTACAGCTTATGGATTACAATGGCTCCCCCCACCATAACTTATTTCCCACCCACAACCCTCCCCTTTCCCGCTCCCTCTCCCCTTCCATTCACATCAAGATTCATTTTCAATTCTCTTTATGTACAGAAGATCAGTTTAGTATATATTAAGTAAAGATTTCAAAAGTTTGCACCCACATAGCAACACAAAGTGAAAAACAGTGTTGGAGTACTAGTTATAGCATTAAATCACAATGTACAGCACATTAAGAACAGAGATCCTACATGATATTTCTTAAAAATTGATTAATTTTCTATGCAATGTCCAATTTAAAACCAAGTTTTTTTTTTCATTTTCAATTATCTTTATATACAGAAGATCAATTCAGTATATACTAAGTAAAGATTTCATCAATTTGCACCCACACAGAAACACAAAGTGTAAAAATACTGTTTCAGTACTAGTTATAGCATTAATTCACATTGGACAACACATTAAGGACAGATCCCACATGAGAAGTAAGTACACAGTGACTCCTGTTGCTGACTTAACAATTTGACACTCTTGTTTATGGCATCAGTAATCTCCCTAGGCTCTAGTCATGAGTTGCCAAGGCTATGGAAGCCTTTAGGGTTCGCCGACTTCAATTTTATTCCAACAGGGTCATAGTCAAAGTGGAAGTTCTCTCCTCCCTTCAGAAAAAGGTACCTCCTACCCTGATGGCCCCATTCTTTCCATTGGGATCTCACTCGCAGAGATCTTTCATTTCGGTCTTTTTTTTTTTTTTTTTTTTGGCCAGAGTGTCTTGGCTTTCCATGCCTAAAATACTCTCATGGGCTCTTCAGTCAGATCTGAATGCCTTAAGGGCTGATTCTGAGGCCAGAGTGCTATTTAGGACATCTGCCATTCTATGAGTCTGCTGTGTATCCCGTTTCCCATGATGGATCATTCTCTCCCTTTTTGATTCTATCAGTTAGTATTAGCAGACACTAGTCTTGTTTGTGTGATCTCTTTGACTCTTAGACCTATCAGTGTGATCAATTGTGTGAAATTGATCATTTGGACTAGTGAGATGGCATTGGTACATGCCACCTTGATGGGATTGTTTTGGAATCCCCTGGCACGTTTCTAACTCCATCAGTTGGGGCAAGTCCGATTGAGCATGTCCCAAATTGTACATCTCCTCCCTCTCTTTTTCCCACTCTTGTATTTAACAGGGATCACTTCTCAGTTAAAATTGAAACACCTAAGAATAATTGTGTGTTAATTACAAAGTTCAACCACTAGTACTAGAACAAAAAAAATACTAAAATGGATAAAGATTTACATTGTACATCAACAGTCAGGACAAGAGCTGATCAA
This sequence comes from Lepus europaeus, assembly GCF_033115175.1. Lineage (NCBI taxonomy): Eukaryota > Metazoa > Chordata > Mammalia > Lagomorpha > Leporidae > Lepus > Lepus europaeus. Next base: position 53,681,724 of record NC_084830.1, read on the forward strand.
GTCACTGTTTCACATAGTGTCCAATTCACTTCAACAGGTTTCCCCTTTGGTGCTCAGTTAGTTGTCGCTGATCAGGGAGAACATATGATATTTGTCTCTTTGGGACTGGCTTATTTCACTCAGCATAATGTTTCCATCTTGTTGCAAATGACCGGGTTTCATTGTTTTTGACTGCTGTATAGCATTTTATAGAGTACATGTCCCATAATTTCTTTATCCAGTCTACTGTTGATGGGCATTTGGGTTGGTTCCAGGTCTTAGCTCTTGTGAATTGAGCTGCAATAAACATTATGGTGCAGACAGATTTTTGTTTGCCAATTTAATTTCCTTTGGGTAAATTCCAAGGAGTGGGATGGCTGGGTTGTATGGTAGGGTTATATTCAGGTTTCTGAGGAATCTCCAGACTGATTTCCATAGTAGTTTAACCAGTTTGCATTCCCACCAACAGTGGGTTAGTGTCCCTTTTTCCCCACATCCTCTCCAGCATCTATTGTTGGTAGATTTCTGAATGTGAGCCATTCTCACCGGGGTGAGGTGAAACCTCATTGTGGTTTTGATTTGCATTTCCCTGATTGCTAGTGATCTTGAACATTTTTTCATGTGTCTGTTGGCCACTTGGATTTCCTCTTTTGAAAAATGTCTATTGAGGTCCTTGGCCCATCTCTTAAGTGGGTTGTTTGATTTGATGTTGTGGAGTTTCTTGATTTCTTTGTAGATTCTGGTTATCAACCCTTTATTTGTTGCATAGTTTGCAAATATTTTTTCCCATTCTGTCAGTTGCCTATTCACTTTCCTGACTGTTTCTTTTGAAGAACAGAAACTTCTCAATTTGATGCAATCCCAAATGTTAATTTTGGCTTTGACTGCCTGTGCTTCTGGGGTCTTTTCCAAGAAGTCTTAACTACCATGTTAAGATATTTTTAATTGAGTGGTATCGTCTATGATTATCATACTTCATATAGTTTCTAAAGGATGCTTTATTTCCATATTGTTTAATTATTGTACCTATATAGTTTTAAACCACTCAAGTAAAAAATTGTGCTCTGAGGTTGCCCATTTTATGGTGAGTTTTTCTCCCCTTGATTACCTCTTGCTAGGAGATTGCAGCAGGGACAGCAGGAGAATCATGGGTATGTGTGCTGAGGGAATGTATAGATATGCTGAGATCTTTCCCCTTACATATGACTTTGCCCTTCCTCAAAATTTCTCTTTTCCCCTTTGAATTGTAGTCTATTTTTATGTGTCCAAATATATTTAGGTGATCCTAGATTGAGCTCTTGCCTCTGGAATCTGGCTGCCCTGACTTTAATAACTCCATCTGCCACTTACTAGCTGTCCCACCTTGGGTTAGTAACTTGATACAATATGGAGATGCAAGGCTTTCTACCTCTCTGAGTATTAAGTAAAGTAATGTTCTCAAAACATTTAGCATGGCCTGGTTACATGATACCTAAGTACTCAGCATACTTTAACTGATATATTGACTCACTGTTAACCTTTATAATAGTACATGGATGATTGTTTTTATTCCAAAAAAATTAAAACACAAGGACCAGCATTTGCACAGTTGTTAAGATACCAATTGGAGTATCTATATCCCATATTCGAGTGCCTAGGTTTGAGTATTGGCTCTGCTTCCGTTTCTAGCATCCTAATAATGTTTGTAGCATTATCTAGAAGGCAGCAGGTGATGGCTCAGTTACTTGTGTCCCTGTCACTCATGTGGGAAACTTGGATTGAGTTCCAGGTTTCTGGCTTCAGCCTGGCCCAACCCTGGCTATTATAGAAATTCAGGGAATAAATCAGCAGATGGGAGACTTCTCTGTCTCTCCCTTTCAAATTAGTAAATAAAAATAAAATGAGAAGAATATTTTAAAAATACTGATATTTACAGTATGTAACAGATGTCAACTTTCCATTCCTATACTTTATAAAATGAGCACAGAGTCCTCTCAGGACCCTATGTAGTCCTTGAAAAATAGAAAAAAAAATAAAATTAAAATTTATTACAATGAAAGTAAATGAGTACAAATGCTATCTTTACTATTCAAAATGGATATTTTTTAAATCATTTTGAACAGCTTAAGTACTTCACCAGCTTACTACTGCACTTGGAGTGTACAAAGCTTACTATATTGAGAAATTGTCTAAAGTTGTCTAATTTTAGTATTAAAGTCTTTCGAAAAATTATTTTTAATATTTCATACATGTTTATGTTTTGCTTATATTTGTGTACTTGCGTGTATAGACCCAGTAAAGAATATTTATTAAGCCAATTCTTTGTTTTTTTAAACTTTTTTATTTAAGGTATACAAACTTCTTGAATTTCATAAATGCAAATCTAGGAACATAATGATTTTTCCCACCCTACCCTCCCTTCCACCTGCACTCCCACCCTTCTTCCTCCTCCCTCTCCTATTCCCATTCTTATTTTTTACTAAGATCTATTTTCAATTAACTTTATACACATAAGATTAACCCTAAACTAAGTAAAGAGTTCAACAAATAGCACGAAAAAAGAAAAAACATTCTTCAACATTCGAGACAAGGGCTGTTCAAATTCATTGCATCTCAAAGTGTCAATTTCAGTTCTATAGATTACCTTTTAGGTACTTTATTAGTTACCACAGATCAGTGAGAACATATAGTATTTGTCCTTTTGGGACTGGCTTATTTCACTAAGCATAATGTTTTCCAGTTGCATCCATTTTGTTGCAAATGAGAGGGTTTCATTTTTCTTTTTTTTTACTACTGTGTAGTATTACATAGTGTATATATCTCATAATTTCTCTATCCAATCTTCAATTGATGGACATCTGGGTTGATTTCATATTTTAGCTATTGTGAATTGAACTTCAATAAACATGGAGGTACAAATCACTGTTTCATACACTGATTTCATTTCCTTTGGGAAGATTCCCTGGAGTGGGATGACTAGGTCATATGGTAGCTCTATATTCAGATTTCTTTTTTTTAAAGATTTTATCTATTTATTGGAGAGGTAGAGTTACAGAAAGTGAGAGAGAGAGACAGAGAGAAACGTCTTCTATACACTGGTTCACTCCCCAAATGGCCACAACAGCTGGAACTGTATTGATCAGAAGCCAGGAGCCAGGAGCTTCTTTCTGGTCTCCCACAAAGGTACGGGGGCCCAAGTTCATGTTATCATCTTCTACTGCTTTCCAAGCTATAGCAGAGAGCTAGAGCTGAACAGGAGAAGCTGAGACTAGAACTATATGGGATGGCAGTGCCACAGGTGCAGCATTAACCTACTGTGCCACAGCACCAGCGCCATATATTCAGATTTCTGAGGTATCTCCGTACTGTCTTCCACAGTTAAACCAATTCTTTAAATGGAAATTCTCTTTATATTACTTCATCAACACATATTTCAAAAGTGTATAAATTAAATACATTTTGTTTTACCTTTACTACACATTATAATTCATAAGTTAAAACACTAATATAAAAATTCATTTATTAGGTTCTTAATCATATTGTTATTTTCCAAAACTTTCATTCTTAAAAATAAATTATTGACAACAACACTAGATGTCACTATAGCAAAAGATACCAGACATTAAAAATGACTTTTTTTTCATTTTCTAGGAAACATTATGGCATTATAAGAGAAATTATAGACTAATTTTTTGAAGCTCAATGTGTCCATCTCCCTGCTTTGAGGGAAGCAGTCTTCATTTAAAGAAACATTTTATTCAGCTTATAACTTCTTTGCAGTGGGAGATTTATGGCCTTTCTGGGAAAGTATTCTAATTTTTATGAATCTTAAAGTCTAGAACTTCTTTTAAGAATACAATTAAAATTCACTTTATAGAATTGGAGTCATTTATTCTCATTCAGAGAATAATTTATTACATATGAAGAACTTCAAAAAGTTCATGAAAAAATACAATTTTAAGTTTATTTTGTTGTAAAAAATTTGAAATCCATGCATATGAAATAACTTCAAAAAATTCATGGAATGGGGTATATTAAACTGTGCATCAGTTTTAAAAAATTTCACACCAAAATAAGCTTATCTTTAATTCTATTTTGCATGAATTTTTGAAGTATCTACTATTTCCTACGAGAAACTTGATTAACTCTATAAATGATCTATTTATGAAATGGAAATAGACACATATACCTTACCAAATTGATAGTGAACATAAATTGAGATATTTTATACATTATTTATTTATTTATTAAATAAATTTAGGTGAGCCTCTACCATATACCAGACACAGTGATGACAAGACAAAAATCCCCGCTCTTATGATGCTTATGATCTGACAGCTTTACATAGGTTTCTATACATCATGAAACTTAAAGTACAATTCAAGAGTAAGAGACTCAAATGTTTACTATTGAGTTCGCAGGCCTAAGATTGCTATGAAGCCATTTTAGTCACCTCTATAGGAGAAATAATAGCAGGTATTATCTGCTGTGTGTTTCCTACCTAGCATCTGCGCACTCTGATGATAACGACTGGATTAGCCTCCAGGGTATCAACCATTACACTTATAGGTTATGTGGTTTGAGTGCTGCTGATTCATCTCCAGTCTCCAAATGTGGGCATGAGATTCAAATATGATCAGTTAGGGACTTGTACCCCAGTGCCTACAGTGTTACCACAAAGCAAACACTACTTGGTTCATCTCCTGCTTCCCTCTGGACCTGGTCTGCTGCTACTGCCTGCATCCCATGTACACCGTGGAGGTTTTGCTTATGTTATCTGTGCATGTTATGGTTCTTGCTTTGGTCTCTCTTCCAAGCGTTGTCTTCCCTTGTTACTTTTTTTTTTGTTGTTGTTGTTTGTTAATTTTATCTGTCTTTTAGGAGTCAGATTTTCCTGCTCTCTAGTTGGATAAGATATCCCTTCTGGGCCTCAGTCTCTGGGCCATTCTTAACCAGTAATTAGGCACTGTTTTCATAATATCTATGTATCTCTGTTCTCTATTTCCATGGTACACTTCTGATATCTGAATTTTTCTGTTCTAAGTGTAACTAACCTCTCGCCTGATGTCTAGGACCCTATGGTCATTGGATATAGGTTTGTAGACTGAGAATATTGATGACCATTGTAGCAGAAATCTGTCTCTCTGTAACCTGCCTTTGTTAAACTGTATAGTCCTGAGGGAGAGTAGTTGAAATGACTGTGTGCAGAATCATTCCAACACCCCACCCTTTGTGTCCCCGAGAGGAGAGTTGCATTCATCACTATCCTCAGGTTTGAGTTATGCAATGATACCCAGGCTTCATCCAGTGGTATTTGTTGAGCTCCTGCTCCCTAGATTGCTTGAGCTTACTGTGTTGTTTTTCTCCTCTGATTTCCTCCAGCACTTAAAGCCTGGGCTATTAATTTGGCAATTAATCATATTCTATTTTGTGGCACTTCGTCTGTGTGATGTGTTTTTATGTACTACTTAGTCTATTATTTAATATTTTACATCCTTACATATGAATAGGGACCATTTATTAGCATATTGATTATTTATTCATTAAATATTTTTGAGAATTCATTATAGATTCATATCATTTTTCTTTTTGCATATTATATCAGCTGGGGGTCTGTTTAAGCTAGCAACAGAAGCTAGCCAATTTAATGATAAAAACAAAGCATTGGCAGACTCTCAGAGATTCAGTGTATTGAAGAGAGGACTGGAGAACCAGGCTTGGAACTGAAAAGGCATCCCAGGAAGTTCTCAGTGACAGGGAACCATAGGCCAGTGTTGCACAGGGACTATTGCTGGGTGTATGAACTCTTTCCTTCTTCCACTCTCACCCAAGTCCATTCCAAATCAAGATTCAGTGATTTGGAGGAACATGGCCAATTTCAGGCCCTGGCCTTCTCTTCAGATTTACTAGAATTTTGAGAGGGAGGAATTCCAGGAAAAAGCCTCCAGAGATTAACTGGGGTTTATGGTAAACACAACGGCTTATAAGGGGAGTTGTGTAACTCTCAAAAAGGAATGGCTCTCAGGGAGTTAAAACAAGTGAGAAGTAAGTGACAGCACTTAGACTTACACTGAACCAGTGGATGGAAGACTTCTCTGTCTCTCCCTCCCTCTGTAGCTCTGCCTTTCAAGTAAATAAATAAATCTTTAAAACAAAATTCCAGCAGTGACCCAGTTTAACTGTACACATGGCCTTATGCAGGTTTCTTAACCTATGTAGGTACCAGTTTTTCTTCTTTATAAAATGTAGATATTAACATAAATTCCTACGTGGTGGTTTTAAGGACTAAATTAAATAAGGTATCATATGAAATATGTCCATGACAGTATCTGTGAAGTAGTAGGTACTCAATAAACGATAGCCTTCATTTACTGATCTATGTGCTCACAGAATGAGACTGTGCTATATACATGAGGCTAAGAAGCAGAATTATTATCTCTGTTTTGAGGACTTTGTAGTTTAAGCATTAAAAGTAATGATAAAGTTACTTATTTGACTTAAAGAGGGAGACGGAGTGACAGAGGGACAGATAGACTGACAAGAGAAAGCTTGTATCTATTCAGCATGGGCCAAGCTGAAGCCACAAGTCAGGAATACAATCTGGATCTCCCATGTTGGTGGCAGGGACTCAAATTCTTGAGTCATCTGTTGCCTCCTGGGGTCATATTAACAGGAAACTGGAATCAGGGGCAGAGCTACACTTGAATCCAGACACTTCAGTATGGGATGTAGGTATCTCAAGCGGCACTTTAATCACTAGGCCAAACACTTATTTCAAAAGAATTTTTAAAAATATTTATTTATTGGCTGGCGCCACAGCTCACTAGGCTAATCCTCCGCCTTGCGGTGCCGGCACCCCAGGTTCTAGTCCCGGTCGGGGCGCCGGATTCTATCCCGGTTGTCCCTCTTCCAGGCCAGCTCTCTGCTGTGGCCAGGGAGTGCAGTGGAGGATGGCCCAAGTGCTTGGGCCCTGCACCCCATGGGAGACCAGGATAAGCACCTGGCTCCTGCCTTCGGATCAGCGTGGTGCGCCAGCCGCAGCGCAGCGCACCGGCCTCGGTGGCCATTGGAGGGTGAACCAACGGCAAAAGGAAGACCTTTCTCTCTATCTCTCTCTCTCTCATTGTCCATTCTGCCTGTCAAAAAAAAAATATTTATTTATTTATCTGAAAGGCAGAGTTACAGAGAGAGAGAGAGAGAGAGAGAGAGAGAGAGGTCCTCCATCCGCTAGTTAACTCCCCAAATAGCCACAATAGCTGGTACTAGGCAGATCCGAAGACAGGAATCTCAAATTTCCTCTATGTCTCCTATGAGGGTGTAGGGGCCCAAGGATTTGGGCCATCTTCTACTGCTTTCTGAGGCCATAGCAGAGAGCTGGACTGGAGGTGGAGCAGACAGGACTCGAGCTAGTGCCCATGTGGGAGGCTAGCACTGCAGGCAGGCGGTGGCTATACTACATAAGCTACAGCACTGGCCCCCAAAACAATTTTTTAAAATTTAATTTAGTCCTCATTACTACCTTGGAGTTAGGTAGAGACATTTTTATTATCTTTATTTCTTTGTATGAGTAATCAGAGATTTAGAGAAGTTAAGCAACTTGAGAATGATCTCACAGCTCTTAAGTGACAGAGCTAAAGCTGGGGCCAAGGGTTTTGGGATTCAGTGCTCTTTATACCTGAAGTGGTAAGTGTAGCTCAGTGAAGAACAGCATTACTGAACTCATTCCAATTAGGAAAGTATGTTGAATACTAACTATGACAACCTGATATCCTAGTTGCTGTGGGGGATATAAATGTATTTAACACATAGTCTCTCATCTCAAAAATGTTATAGCAGTTAGGATGCCACTTGGGATGTCCACATCCCCTACCAGTGTCGGTCTGAGTTCTGGCCACTCTGTTTTCCATGTGGTTTCCTGCTGATGTGCACTTTAGGAGGCAACAAGTGATGGCTCAAGTACTTTGGCCCCTTCCTTGTGGTAGACTGTCAGATTGAGTTTTAAGCTTTTGACTACCAACCCTGTGGAAGACCCAGATTGAGTTTCAGGCTCCTGGCTTTGGCCTGGCTCAACCCTGAGTGTTTTAAGTGTTTGGAGAATGAATCTGTCTTTCAAATAAAACGAAAATAAACAAATGAATTAATTTAAAGTATTTAAAAAGAAGGAGGTTATGATGTAGGGAAAAAGGTGAATATGAATCAGCATCATGTGTTGATTTAGAACGGGGACTAGTTCTAAGAAGTGACTCATCACATGATTGCATCTCTACACAAGCATCATTTACTGTACTTACACAGAATTGGATGGTTAGGTTACTTAACATGGTCTCTTGATGCAATCCAAGGGACTAGGTAGACATGAATGAAACCACTGCCAGCCTAACACAGCATACTGTTTGTTCTTTCCTTTTGTTTTTTTTTTTTTTTAATAGAGGTACATTCTAAAATGTTGATAAATGTGTACTACAATAAATACATAAACCAATAATATTTATTATCATTATCAAGTGTTAAGTACTTTATGTAATTCTATATCTGCTGTACTTTATATGACTGACAGCATAGTAGATTTTTTTAATACCAGCAACACCACAAATGTGGAATGCTTTGCACTACTATTTTATGCTGGTTATGATGTCAGTGGGCAATAGGATTGTTTTTTTTTTTTTTCAGTTTTTAATAATATTTTAAAAGCTTGAAGAAGTTTAATTGTACATGAAATTATACATATTTATGAGGTGCAATATGATGTTTCAATACATGTTTACACTGTACAATGTCCAGAGTATGCATATCTACCTCTCATTTATCATTTATTTATGAACACATTCAAAATCCTTTCTTCTGTTTTTTTTTTTTTTTTGAGCAGTAAATCAGTACATGGCCATTATCTATAGTGACCCTACTGTGCCTTACAGAACTTCTTATTCTTTTCTAATTTTAACTTTGTAATTTATCCAGTCTCTTGTTGGCTGAAATGTCATTATACAATGCATGCCTATAAGATTACACATGATAAATACTATATTTCTCATTTTTTTCTTTTAATAAATAGTTATTGAAGGTGTCAGTTGTGTTAGCCATCACAAAACACACCAAACACCGGAGTAAGGGGAAGGGTTTATTGGGAAAACCCAGCAGACTGGAGGGGAGGGATGAGAAGGATAAGAGAGAGAGAGTATAAGGGAGAAACAGAGGTGAGGAGCTAGTGAGGAGAGGAGAGATGAAAGGGGGAGAGGAGAGTAGAGGAGAGGAGCCAAGAGAGCAGGAGAGAGGAGCCAGGAGAGCCACATGTCCAGGAACAGCCCCTTTTAAAACTTTGCCGGAGGGTGGGTGGGGAAGCAGGAGCAGCGAATCCCATTTAGGATGGGGGCGGAGCTTGACAAGTGGTTGGGCCATGTGGCCACCTGGCTTCCAGCAATGGTGGCGGGGGCTGGGGCCTAGGATGTAAATCAAGGTGCAGATCGCACCATAGATAGATACTTTCCCAACAAGTTGTAAGGGGCTGCGATTCACCGGTAAACAAATTAAAGCAAGCAACCTGTGCTCAAGGTGCTCACATGTTGCTGGAAGGAGACACACAAAATATAAAACAAAAACATGTATAGGACAATTTCACATGGTATGCTGTGTTACCGTGGCAGCAGGCTCATTCACCTTTGCTTTGTCCCTTGGATTGCATCAAGTACCATTTTAAGAGACCTGTACCATCTAGATCTATGTAAGTACTCTTGATGTCTGTACAGTGATGAAATCACTTGGTGCCTCATTTCTCAGAATCAGTAAACCTCCTTAATCAATACATGACTAATCCAGTAAGGTATGTGCATCTTCATCTTTCTCCCTAGATAGAGATCTTCTTCTTAGATATATGAAATTAATTAATTAATTAATTTTCACTTTATTATAATAGAATCAACAAAAAATGCAGAGTTCAGTGACAGTGAGTTGGGGTTGGCTACTTTTGATGGAGTGTTCCTCTGAGGACCTGAAGTCAGCAGCATTAAGCAGTGTGAGAAAAGTATTCTAGAAAAAGGAAGCAAGTGCAAGGATCCTGAGGTGGGGATGAACTGGGTGAAGTGAAGAATCAAAACCAGACTGTATGGCAGAAATAGAGCACAGGGAGAACAGTGGTGCCCATGCAATTTGGAGACATAGGCAGGAGCTACAAAATGCAGAGCCTTCTATACACTCTTAGAGGTGCCTAATCTATTATGCTGAGTTCAGCGGTGGCCCCTAAATATTTAAACAGAGAAATTTTATTATTTTATTTGTTTTGTAAAAAAGATCACTCTGACTGCTATGAAGAAATGTCGTGTTCACCTGGGGTCCTACGGATAGAAAGTGTAATATTACTTCGGAGAGGGAAAGGCTTCAATAAATGGGAAGTGCTCTAGTGAGATGGGTGAGTTAGGAATTCCAGGAAGAGGGGGCACCATTGTTAAAGCAAGACAGTTTAGGGAGTGTGAAGGGTGTTTGGGCAACAGAGTTTTGCACTGCTGCTGGAGCATCTGATGCTGGGAAGGCAGTAATGAGTTGGAGTCAGGGAGGAAGGGGGGTCCCCGGCTCTGAACAACACCCTGTAGCACTGGAAAAGGCTCTGTTTTAGAAAGAATTGCTGGTGGATTGGTGAAGGCTATTAGAAGCGGTGAGGAGACCATTGCAGTTTCCGTGAGGAAGCCATGTGTGCTGGGTGAGGGCCCAGCAGCAAGGATAGAAAGGAAAAGAGACAAGTGCTGTGGACACAGGAGCTGACAGCACCGGCGATGAGTTGGTGATGAGTGGTGAGAAGAAGGGAGAAGCTGAAGACATCTGCAAGGCAAGGGAAGGATGCCCTTTTCTTAGATAGGAAGATTGCAGGATGGGGAGAGATTTCAGTTTTGAACAAGTTGAATGTGAGGTATTGGCAAGACTTCCACATGATGATGCCTCGGGACAGCTGGAACACAGGGCTGGAGCTTAGGAAGTTTGGCCTTTAAGAGCACACCTATTCCAACTAATTTCTTCTAATCTGTGAACATTTTTGTGAATTTTTAGATATTTGCTATTTTCAAGAAGACAGAAGTTTCACAAGTGTTTGTCAGAACCAACTGGCATTTATACCAAAGGAAAGGTTTTCTGCTTTAAAAAAAAAACCAGAACATTCAGTGAAGAAAAAAGCTGGTTGATGATTTCTAATTCCTTTTCTTGCTTTGAAAGCTGAATTACCAGAATTTCTTAGGCCTGAAGAATAACATTAGATAGTATTAGGGCACAGCCTTTGTGTTAGAAAGTAAAGAGGCCATGTGCAAATATCTATAATTGATAACAAATACATATTCTTTTGTGTCACTGTGGTAGGTAACAGAAAATAATAGGAGAAAGTGAAATTTGTCTTAAAATTTATATTTGATGACTTTTTAAAAAAAGTTTATTTGAAAGGTATAGTGACAAAGAGGGAAGGAAAGCTATATCTATATCTATATCTAAATCAATCAATCTCTCTCTCTCTCTCTCTATATATATATATCTATAGATATAGATATAGATATAGATGTCTGTACAGTGATGAAATCACTTGGTGACTCATTTCTCAGAATATATATATATATATATATATATATATATTGAGAGAGAGAGAGAGAGAGAGAATCTTCCACCCATTGGTTCACTCCCCAAATGCCTGCAACCACCAGGGCTGGGCCAGGCTGAAGCCTGGAGCCATGAATTCCATCCTGAGTCTACCATGTAGATGGCAAAGGCTCAAGTACTTGGGCCATTATATGCTGCATCCCAGGCACATTTGTAGGAAATTGGGTCAGAAGCCAAGGTGGGGCATGATCCCAGGCACCCTGATATGGGTTGAGGGTGTCCAAACTGCCACTGAACCTGCTGTATCACAACAGCCCTGCCCCCATATTTGACTGTTTTGATAGTTCTAGTAAAAAATACCAGAGATAAAGGATTGAGTCTCTGTGTGTGTGTGTATGTGTGTGTTTGAAATGTAAATTGCTAGATGAGAAAAAAAAAAAAAGATATCACATGAGAGAAAGGGACTCTTTTGTGAGAACTTAAAAAGTTTGATCTGAATAAACTACTCTCTGCAGTGACAGGTTGGACAAGCTTGAAAGTAAAAATGGAAGGTTTAGATCCAGTACCGGTCACTGCCCAAGCAAGAGCCTTATTCCCTGTCTCTTCTCTGCAGTTCTATAATCATGCTTTCTCAACACTTACATTTTCTCCTCATGAAGCAGGCCTTACCTTCTATGTTGATGCTAATTTGAAGGTATGGAGCCAGTGGAATAGATACCTAGTTCACCAACAAAGGTCATTTTTAATTTCTATCTCTAGAGTCTCTGGACTGCGTCATAGCTGAGCCAACATGACTCAGTCTTGGCATTGCCACTGACTCACGGAGCTCCCACCAGTGTCACAGATTGACTGGCAGACCCACCCACATGAAGCCAGGGAAGAGAAATGAGGAAGCTGCTGTTTCTGAATCCATCGCTGACCTTAATGAAACAGGTTATAGAAGGTGGCCTGCTCTGAAGGGGATGAGTTAATTATGCAGTGTTTGTTGTTGCTATTTTTTTTAGTGATAATTACCTTCCTGGTTTATATTAACATCCAAATTATTTTGGAAGGACTTAGAGGTATGGAGACATGCATAATTTTTGCAAAAAGCATATACTGTAGTGAATGTAGTCCAAACTATGGTTAACTTGTAAGTTAATTACTTGGACATGTTGCTTGATCTTTGATCATCATTCCCTCATCTATCCTTATCTCATGTCTGCATTTCAGATTCACTTTGTGTCAGATACTAATTGACTCTTTATAGCAAGCTCAGGGAAATGCATGACATTGTCCTTGTTTTTTAGGTGAAGGAAAACAGGTTTTTCAAGGACATATTGCTAGTAAGTAATGAATTTAAAATTTTTACTATGCCAGTCTCTTTTTTCAGAACCAGTGCTCTTTAGCTACTCTTTAAAACTTCCTCTCATCAGTAAGATATGGCTGACAATAACACCTGATTATAATAGAGAGCTTTTGTATAGGTTAAGAAATAGAGCTTGAAATATGTGTTACCTTAATACCACCAGGCAAATCAATAAATGGTTGATGTTGTTAATAATGAAGAAAAATCTTTACTAATGTATCCATAGTAGTGTAGTTCTTGCTTTAGCATAACCCTTTCACTCCTCAGGGTGAATTAATATGCTGTTACTATCAATTAATGCAGATGATAAGGAACACAATTCAAATGAATAATTTAGTAGTGAAATATCAGGTACTGTAACATCTGTATAAAAACATTTTTGTGCAATTTGAATATTTCTGATAGCTCTCTATCAATGCATGTTGACCCCAACATACTTTTCTTTAAGTAAAACTATCAGATTCAAAAGCAAGTAGAATCTATACTAATCTGTGGGAGGCTTGAGTTCCAGAATAAATGTGGAAGCACTAATTTGGGATAATCAAGTAAAGTACCTGATAGCTCTGGGATACATTGTTCAAATAAATGCACACAATAAAAGAAAAAAAAAATTAGGAAAAAGTGTTCAGATTTTTACCAGAGTAACAGCTAAAGCAAAGAATGGTTTCAGAAAATTCTTTTTTTTTTTTTTTTTTTTTTTTTTTTGACAGGCAGAGTGCATAGTGAGAGAGAGAGAGACAGAGAGAAAGGTCTTCCTTATTGCCGTTGGTTCACCCTCTAATGGCCGCTGCGGCCAGCACATCTCGCTGATCTGAAGCCAGGAGCCAGGTGCTTCTCCTGGTCTCCCATACGGGTGCAGGGCCCAAGTACTTGGGCCATCCTCCACTGCCTTCCCGGGCCATAGCAGAGAGCTGGCCTGGAAGAGGGGCAACCAGGATAGAATCCGGTGCCCCAACCGGGACTAGAACCTGGTGTGCCTGTGCCGCAAGGCGGAGGATTAGCCTGTTAAGCCACGGCGCCGGCCTCAGAAAATTCTGGACCAGGTATCATAAACAGAGTAAAATGGAATGTGGTCTGAGCTTATGTGTTATTCATGTTTAGACATTTATGAGGCCAACAAAATGGAAGTGAAGATACATTGCTTCTAATGAGAATGGACATCTTGGTAGGGCTTCATTAGATGAAAGCGAGGCATATTAGACTGTGACCTCCTTGGGACCAGGGAGAGTATGTTACTCACCCTTTTATACCTAGAGCTTAGCTCAATCCCTGCCAGAGAGAGCACCCATAAACTTTTATTGAAAGCATGAGTGAATAATAATGGACTTTGTCTATCAGGAAGAGAGAATGAGCAAGGTCAGCTTATTAAAACAAATTCTCATCTGAATCTGTCTTGATGGATTGAACCCTTGGAAATTGCTAATGGAGAACGTGACCCAGCTGGCTGCCAAAGGACACCACATCAGGCTTCTGAGCATACCCCCTAGAGGCATTCCCTAGTGCAGAAAGCAAGAAAAATCAACCAGGACAGATGCCCTTTTTGTTTTGTGTCTAGTGAACAGTAGGGTGGATATAAGGGCAGATGGACATCTTGGATGGAAGGAATCACAAGACTGAATTCAGCATCTTATGAGAAAGGAGAGAGAGGAGAAAGTTAAAGAAAGCATTTGTATTTTTCCAGGCTCACATAGCAGAGATTTGATTGCAGTGAAGTTCAAGAGCTATAGTTTAGGAAAGGTAGTTGTTGTACAGAGATTGTAGAATGTAGAATGTCAAGAGAAATAGCACCAAACTGGCTTAATTTTTCCAACAGCACTACAGATATGAATTTGTATTATTCTTACGTTTAGGTGTTGGGATTGACGGTTAAAGAAGCTGGAAAACTTGTCTAGGGTCACAGAATTAGAAAAGGCTGGGCCCCTTCAATATTCCTGGTTACTTAATTGTAGGTGCCTCAAGGTTGTTATGAGGTTTAAGATATAAAAATAGTTGGAAAAAACGGCAACAAGCATTCATTTTTAGCTCTTCACAGAAAACGATAGTCTGATAGTTATGAAGCTTAACTTTGTGTGTTTATTGGCATCTGCTCTATAAACCCCACCCTTTGGAGGAGTTGTCCCATGCTGTTCTCTGCATAGTACATAAAGGAACCCAGGAGTCAATGTTTGTAAACTGATAATTTTGTTGTGATATGTTTTTGCATTATTTAATCAGATTTATTGATAACCTATGTATCTGATAGGCACTCAGATTCATAGATTAATAAAATTAGTATTTGTTTTATAGTAAAACTATAAGATTACATGTGTAAACAGGAAAAGGGAAAGTAAAAGTATTTACTGAGTATCTAACATTCATTGAATGTGACTTGATTTAAATAACTTGATGTGGGGCCGGCCTGTAACATAGTGGGTGAGGTCGCCACCTGTGGTGCCGGCATCCCATAAGGGTGCAGGTTCGCGTCCTGGCTGCTCCACTTCCGATCCAGCTCTCTGCTGTGGCCTGAGAAAGCGGTGGAGGGTGGCCTGAGTCCTTGGGCTCCTGTGCCCCTGTGGGAGACCTGGAAGAAGCTCCTGGCTTTGGATTGGTGCAACTCTGGCCATTGTGACCGATTGGGGGGTGAACCAGTGAATGGAAGACCTCTCTCTCTCTCTCTCTCTCTCTCTCTCTCAATCTGCTTCTCCTTCTCTTTCTGTGTAACTCTGACTTTCAAGTAAATAAATAAATCTTTAAAAAATGACTTGATGTATGTGAAGGAGTAGGGAACTAACTTCTTGAGGACCAACTATATGGTTAATACTGGGAGAGGAAATTTATTTGTAAGAATTAATATATATATATATATAGCCCTGAGCATTATTATTATCCTTACTCTAGAAATAAGGAAACTGAGATTGGGTAAAATTAAAGTGATCTTACAGGAAATAAATTTTGAGACCAGGATTTGAATGCACTGTAAAGTCACTCACTCACTTCATCATAAACCTATTTTTAAATTGTATACAGCAACAAGTGTAGGTGTCAGTTAAGGACCCAGTACATGAAACAGAAAGTATTTTAAGCAGGCAGGGATTTAATTTATGAATATTGTAGAGTGTATAAATTTATTGGAAGGGCCCAAAGCAGCAATTTCTAGGATTAACCTCCTAGATGAGTCTCAGAAACATGCAGAAGCAATACCTTTGGACCACTGTTAGAGCTATGTCAGAACAAGAGTTAAAGCTACTGCTTCCTCAACTGCCTGAAGAATCTGGAGAATGGACAATTAGAATTGTCATTCAAGGAAATTAAATCAGGATCCACTGATGCTGTCATTGCTTCTGCGTACATAGGAAAGTGGTGAATGGATAAGTTTCTATAAGGAGGTCTCATGTTTCCATGACTGCTAGCCAGAAGCAACAGCTAAAAAAAGTCAGAGGAAAATGGCCTCTATTTCAATCATTTTCTACATGTTACCAGAGCACATTAACATGGTAGAATCTGATTTGCAACAAGAACCCTTGTTACAAAGGAGTTTGGAAGTACAAATTTTAGCCTTTGAGTTTCTCAGCTATAAAGAGGAAGAATGGAAACTCAGTCATCCATTCCAGAAAATGTAATATTAATATTAGTTAAAAATGTAACTGTTAGCATTTGGATCTTCTAATTTGATGGGCCACAAAGTGGAAAGTGAACTTACTTTGCAATAGTTACCTGATTTTTGTCTCTTTGCTACTTTTGAGGTCCAGAGGACACTCCTGGCCAACTAGGACCTATGCTTTAGAAACAGCTCTTTCTTTTTATCAATCTGCAAAGCAATTCATGTCTAACAACATTTTTATGGTCCACTGACTGTACTGAAATGTAGTGCTTTGCCAACCATGAACTTTGACATGTTTACAACAGGGATTTAATCTGAAAATATGCAAGAGGGAGGTTTCTGACTGTAATTTATAATCAGACTCTCATGTAGGTGTTGAGCAGCCTATAAAATTAATACTTGGGCCTTGGATTTTGTGGTTAATTTTGTTCTCCTTCAAAAGACATGCTGACATGAGTAGGTGAATTGAAGGTTAAAATCCAATTTTTTTTTTTGCAGGGACAGCAAACCTTATGAATTTGCATTATTACTAAAACCAGCAGGGGTGTAGTATAATTAACATATATGAAATTCCATTTTTTAATATAAAGCAAAACCTAGAATGAACCTTACAAAGAATCTTTGGATATACACTTTGTTATGTTGTAGCTAACAATGTCAATACTCATTTATCTCTGCAAGTTAGTGGGCTTTTACTGAATTCCTAACATATACTTTATTATGTGTTGACCTTTTGCTCCTTAATCATATCAATCTTATACTGTATAATATGGCTAGATTTTATTTCTTCTCCAAGGTACTCATTTCCTAAAATTGAATAGCAACTTCATATGCCTACATTTAGTCTGAAGTGTTTGTATGCTTTAATTAGTGTAGAAATATTTCCTGGCTTTCAAAGCATTTTCACGCAGGCCATAATCCAAAGAAAAGGAGAATATGCCACTGTTTAAATGACTACTCTGTTCTAAAAGCACTCAAGGAACTTCAACTTTCAGAAGAGTACTAGAGAAAGACTAAACAGTAACTTGGAAATTCTGTGGTAGTGAAAGATGACTCAATATTTTATACTCAGAAATTTGAAGTGTGCTTCAGTTTTTATTTTAATTTTTCTTATGAATCTTTCATCAATAAGATTGTCAAAATAAAGTTCTATGGGAACTTAAATGTTAATCAGTGAAGAGACAAGATACTGATCACATTACAAAATTACATTGCAGATAAGTGCATATGACGAAGAGTAGACTTTTCATTAGACTGAAGGATACTAAATGCCAGCAGCGGCACAGTTATAACATGTTAGTGTGAATGAATGTTGGGATAATGTGGGCCTCCATGTGCACTGTCCTTGCATATGTCTCTCAAGAATAAGAGCATTCACATCCATAAACAATGCAAAAATCTTACGTAAGAAAATTATCAACAAGTTTTACAATGTCATCTAAACTATTATGTGTATTCAGATTGCCACAATTGTTCCCAAAAAGTTTTTTTTTAAATAGTTCTGTGTCTTTTGCAATCCAGGGAACAGCCAATGTTCATGTTTTCCCCTTGATTATGCATCTTCAGACATTCTTTTTTTTGTTTTGTTTTGTTTTCAAGAAACCCTTTTAATTTAATTTATTTTTTTATTTAAGTTATACAAGTTTCATATATTTCATATGTAGAGATTTAGGAAGTGGGGCTTCCTTTCTCTTCTGACCACATTCCAACCTTTCCCCCCTCCTTCTCAGTTTCCCATTCTTAATTTTTATGGTGATATATTATCAGTTTACTTAGTGATCTTGTAGTTATCCCAACTCTGACCAGAGGAGTTCAGCAAGAATATGAAGAGAAAGAAAACAAAACAAAATCAAACAAAATGAAACAAAATATTGTCCCTCAATGGAAGAGACAAGGACTATAAGCAGTCATCCATTCTCCAAATTACTATTTCGCTTGAATACATTATATTTCAGGTATTTTAATAGTTACATTAGATCAGGGAAAACGTGATATTTGTCTTTTGGGAACTGGCTTATTTCACTAAGTATAAACGTTTCCAGTTGTGACCGTCTTGTTGCAAAATACAGGTTTTCTTTTTTTAAGCTGAGTAGAACTCCATAGTGTATACATACATCATAATTGCTTTAACTAGTCACTAGTTGATGGCTATCTGTGTTGACTCCATGTCTTAGCTATTGTGTATTGTGCTGCAATGAACATAAGGGTACAAATATCTTCAAATACGCCACAAATACACAACTAAATTACCTTTTAGTCCAATATACTAAAGACTAATTTGTTGTTCATCTGAAATTCCAATTTAAATGGCTATCCTATTTTCTTTTCTTCTGTTTTTAATTGACACGAAGTAATGATACATAATATGTGGCACAGTGTGGTGGTCTGCTCCATGTACTCAATGTGTAATGATGAAAGCAGAGTAATAGCATCTCTATCACTTCATATACATTGATCCTTTCTTTGTGGCTAAAAACATTCCAAACCTTGTATTTTACCTATTTTGAATCAGTCAGTACAATAAGTCAGTACACTCTTCTACTCTCTAT
The DNA here is from genome assembly GCF_033115175.1 of Lepus europaeus. Taxonomy (NCBI): domain Eukaryota; kingdom Metazoa; phylum Chordata; class Mammalia; order Lagomorpha; family Leporidae; genus Lepus; species Lepus europaeus. The sequence continues at coordinate 53,700,727 of NC_084830.1, forward strand.
TCCTATGTCATCAGGTTCTTTAGATTTCATATATACTTGAGTGAAGTTATGTAGCATTTGCATTTTTGTTGCTGGTTTATTTTGTTTAACATAATGTTCTTGAGTTTCATCAATATTATGGCAAATGATAAGATTTTACTTTTTATGCCTGAGTTGTATTCCATTATGTGTGCACACCATATTTATTTATTCCTTAATTTGTTGATTAGCACTGACATTGATTCTATATCTTAGCTATTGTGAATAAAATTGACTTTTTGCCTTTAAGAATTTCATAGTCTGTCAAGATAATTCTTAGGATCAAAGATTTCCGAGGATTTGAGGAATAAAAGTTATATCTGCTGTTAAAGCCAATTACAATTAGTCTATTAAGTAGTCACTTCCCATAAAACATAGGTTGCTACTACACAATGTTTCAAAATAGGAAAATTCAGTGAAAGACAAGTTCTAAGCTTTAGCATGACTTCCTTAAACAATTTCTGTAAAATAAGACTAGCCAAGCAAGAACAGAGTCTAATTTGATCTTGAACATTGTCCATGAAAGACTGATAACAACTGACAGTATTGTCCAGCATTCTTACTGTAACACTGATTTCCATTTGAAACAGAGAAAACAGTGACTTGCTACTTGTTGAAGTCAGGCACCTCTGAGAGATGCTTTATTGTGTATTCCAAGGCGCATCTTTCCAGGTAATGAGGTGTGAGAGTGACTGATAAGAACATCAAATGTGGAGGAGAACAAAATAATAAAACAAGCAGGTTCATTCTTAGTCAAGATTACATGTAGTAAATAAGCAAAATTCTTCTTCTAAAAATGTTGAGTGTGAAGAGTAGAAAATCTTTTTAAGATTTTTTTTTAATTGATGATATAGAAATACAAATGAATTTAGTTTTCTAGCCATTCTGTTCTAATTAGTGAAGAGCTTTTTTTTTTAACTTTTATTTAATGAATATAAATTTCCAAAGTACAGCTTATGGATTACAATGGTTCTCCCCCCCCCCCCCATAACTTCCCTCCCACCCGCAACCCTCCTGTCTCCCGCTCTCTCTCCCATTCCATTCACATCAAGATTCATTTTCAATTCTCTTTATATACAGAAGATCAGTTTAGTATATATTAAGTAAGGATTAGTGAAGAGCTTTTTAACATGTATCATGAAATATAAATGTATAAATTTTAGAATTTAATGTGCAACTGCTGTTTTTTGTTGATGAATGATGCAAATTTACCATTCCTTCTTCCTGGAATCCTCTTACGCTAGATACATCTGTAGTTCTATTCATCACTCATGTTTTAGCTAAAATATTACCTCTTCTAAGAAGACTTTCATGAAAACCACCCCTGTCCTATGTAAGTAGAACCATACTTCTGTTTATTTCTTACATCACCTGGTTTTATTTTATTTGTTGTTCTTATCATTATGTGAACCTATTTTGTTTCAATATTTATTCACTTTTGCTCATCTATTCCCTCCCTTGGAAGGTAAATTCCATGAGAAAAATGTCCTGATCTATTGTGTTGCCTGTGCCAAACTGAACCTGAGCCATAGTTAGTGTTTCATTACTATTTGCAAAACAAAAGGATAAATCAACAATTTTGGATAAGTTTTGGGATTTCAATAATTACCATTTGCAACTGGTTTGTTTGGGTTTATTTAAGGTTATATGTCTTTTTTATGGAATTAAAAATGAAAGTGCCCATGTGCTTGATCTTTTTGTTGTTTGTTTGAGAGGCAGAGAGACAAACAGATGGCTCCCATCTGCTGGATCACTCCCCCAACCCCTGCAACTCAAGCCCCCAAGGTGAGCCAGAGCAAGGTGAGCTGGAAATTCAATTCAGGTTCCCACCCACACAAAAGCCCAATTATTTGAGCCATCACTACTACCTCCCAGAGTCTGTATCAGGCAACTGGAATCAGGAGCCACAGCCAGGATTCAAACTGAGATATTCCTTGTGGGTGTCTTAACCACTAGACTGAATGCCTGCCCCATGATACTTCAAAAAGTTGGGTGTGGGGGTCGGTGCTGTGGAGTAGTGGGTAAAGCCACTGCCTATGGTGCTAGCATCTGATGCAGATGCCCATTCAAGTTCCGGCTGCTCCATTTCTGATTCAGCTCTCTGCTGTGACCTGGGAGGGCAACAGAAGATGGCCCAAGTCCTTAGGGACCGACACCTACATGGGAGACCTGGAAGAAGCTCCTGCCTCCTGGCTTGAGATAGGCTCATCTCTGGCTATTGTGGCCATCTGGGGAGTGAACCAGCGGGTGGAAACCTCTCTCTCTCTCTGCCTCTGCCTCTCAATAGCTTTGCCTTTCAAATAATTTTAAAAACAGTTAATTGTGAGTTCTTAAGCATTCTATTTGGGCCTGGAACAGTTTAAGGATGATAGCCAGTGTGTCATATATTGTACATGTGAATCCCAAAGAAATCATAGAATTTCTTTCTATGATCAGGGCTTATTTTGAGAGTGCTTGTAGATGGAGAACAATTGTTTTCACTTGTCTAGTTAATATTTGTTTCTTAAGGCAAAATGGAGTAATGTGCCAGAGGAAAATGAATGTTGAAGTGTATTCACTAGGTGAATATCTAGGTGGATATCTTAAGTCCTCCAGGGTTATTTCCTGTCTTTAAAAGTGAACTGTAATATGACATCACGCACAGCCCATAGTGTCAGCAGCAACCTTGCTGATAATACTTCTTCACTTGTGCTTGCAGAATTGTAGGTCAGCCTGACCTGTGTGTGTGTTGTATTTACTTTTCTCAGAAGGTAGGTAGGGGATAAATGTGTGATTTTTACTCCACTCCAAGAGAATACAGACTGATGCTGTGTCATATAATAAGGGACAAAAGGTCTCTTTCAGGATGTGGTTTTTCTGATATCAAGCTGAAATGTAGTTGCTGTGTTGCATGGAGATTTGAAGTATTCAACACAGTGCTTTCTGGAAAGAAAGGGAACGAAAATACTTCAGACGTATAAAGTTGAGTATGTTATTTCCTCCCGATGGAATGCAGAAACTGGGCAAAATTACACAGATTGTCCACTGAGTTTTTTTCTTAACATATTAAGAGTTAATTTACCCTCAGGTCTTTTGGGAGTAACATGCTTGCAGATATTTTTCACACTTTTTTTTTTTCATTTCTTTGCAAGCTCAGCATCTGAGCACTTGTAAGTTAAGCCTTGTTTCTTGAATTTGCCAAAGGAGTAGAGAAGTAGAATCAGCTGTACTCTCCAGAAGGAATTGTTTTGGGGGAACTTGACACCTAATGTTGCCATGGTGGCATTCACTCATTTCTATATGGCTCCTGTGACACCCATTTTCCTATCATACTCTCTGGACACAATAGGCCACATTTCCTTTCATACCTTTCCTGTCATTCCCGTTTACAGCTCCTCTGAGGACCAGGCATGGTCCCAAATAGAAGTTTGGTAAAACCAGATGTGAACCTTGTAAGATGGATGGGTGGTCCCTGGAGGGATCAATTTGCAGTTTCAAGCTCCTCTGAGTTGAAAGCCAAAGCAAATCTTATGAAACAGAGAAGAAAAATTACTTCATATTTTCCAGCTCAGTTTTAGTTCATTTTGTGAGCATCAGCAGGAACAATCTACTTCACAAAGATAAAGGCCACATTTCCCCAAATATTATCTTTATCAAAGAAAACAGAAAAAAATAATGAGATATGCTTCATAGCAGAAATCACTAGAACTAAAAAAATGATACACGAAGTATTATTGTTAAATAAAAACAGTTTTAGAACTTTAGATTTCAAGTGGATAGTAACGTTTTTTGTAATAAATGATATATATAAAATAGAACTAAATACTTAGATTTGATGCCTGGTGAATCTCACCATTCATTACTTAACTCAGATGCTACATGTTATATGAAGGCTTCTACTGTACAAAGGCAGAATTAATTATTCTCTCATCTGTGTTTACAGTATTACTACAGTGTTCTATTAAAGCAGTCATCTTTGTAGTATAGATGGTTTCCAACTTACCATAGCCCAAAATATACCCATTCTATCTTCTACTCTTAGTACAGTATACAATAAATTACATGAGATATTTAACACTATTTTAAGATGAGTTTTGTGTTAGACAAGTTTGCTCAATTATAGACTGATATAAGTGTTCCAAGAACATTTTAGTAGGCTAAGCTAATCTATAATGTTCAGTAGGTTGGGTGTATTAAACACATCTTCCACTTACAATATTTTTAACTTATGAATAGTTTATTGGGATTCATACCCCATCATAAGTCAAGGAACATATGTATTTGTATATTGTGGCCTTAATCACTCATGCATTTCTTCCATAGAGCAGGTTAGTTAAGAACACAGGCTCTGGGGGCTGGCGCCATGGCGCACTAGGATAATCCTCTGCCTGTGGTGCCAGCATCCCATATGGGCACCGGTTCTAGTCCTGGTTGTTCCTCTTCCAGTCCAGCTCGCTGCTGTAGCCCAAGAAGGCAGTGGAGGATGGCCCAAGTGCTTGGGCCCTGCACCCACATGGGAGACCAGGAGAAGCACCTGGCTCCTGGCTTCGGATCAGTACAGTACCGCCCTGCAGCGTGCCGGCCATAGTGGCCATTTGGGGAGTGAACCAATGGAAGGAAGACCTCTCTCTCTGTCTCTCTTTCTCACTGTCTGTAACTCTACCTGTCAAATAAATAAATAAATAAATCTTTAAAAAAAAAGAACACAAGCTCTGGAGCCAGACTGCCTAGGTTTCATACTAGCCCTGTCACTTTCCATCTGTGTAACTTTGTTCAAGCTACTTGATGTGTTTATAGCTGAATTTCCTCATCCTTAAAGTAGAAAATAGTACCTATCTTCTAGAGTACTATGAAGAATGGTAAGTTAACATCCATGAAGGGCTTAGAGATGGTTGTGAGTAAACATGATCTAACAACCACACACAGAACATTTGTCTATGCTGGAATCCTCACTAAGACCTGTGTCTAGAGATGTAAGATGACTTCTTGGGGCCAGCATTTTGGTGTAGTGTGTTAAACTGCCACCTGCAGGGTTGGCATCTTTTTTTTTTAAAGATTTATTTTATTTATTTGAAAGACAGAGTTACAGAGAGAGGTAGAGACAGAGAGAGAGATCTTCCATCTGCTTGTGCACTCCCCAGGTAGCCGCAACGGCCGTAGCTGTGCTGATCCGAAGCCAGAAGCCAGGAACTTCTTCCAGGTATCCCACATGGGTGCAAGGACCCAAGGAGTTGGGCCATCTTGTGCTGCCTTGCCAGGCCATAGCAGAGAGCTGCATAGGAAGTGGAGCAACCAGGACCCATATGGGATGCTGGTGCTTCAGGCCAGGACTTTAATCTGCTGCGCCACAGTGCCGGCCCCAGGGTTAGCATCTTATATGGACATCAATTCATGTCCTGGCTGCTCCAATTCCAATCTAGCTCTTTTCTAATGCCCCTGGGAACGCAGCTGAAGATGCCTCAAGTGTTTGTCCAGTACACCCACATGGGAGTCCCTGAGAAAGCCCCAGGCTCCTCAGCCTGGCCTAGACCTGCCATTGTGGCCATTTGGGGATTGAGCTGCAGATGGAAGATCTCTCTCTGTCTCCCTTTCTCTTTCTGTAACTCTGCCTTTCAAACAAATAAATAAAATCTTGAAAAAACCTAAAGAATGAACAAACAAAAAACAAGATAATGTCCTTTTAAAAATATTTATTTATTTGAAAGGCAAAGTTACAGAGAAGCAGAGGTAGAGATAGAGGTAGAGGCAGAGGCAGAGGCAGAGGCAGAGGTAGGAAGAAAGATAGAATCTTCCATCCACTGGTTCACTCCCTAAATGTCTGCAATGGCTGGAGCTGGGCCAATCCTAAGCCAAGTGCCAGGAGCTTCTTCTTGGTCTCCCAGGTGTGCGCAGGGGTCCAAGGACTTGGACCATCTTCCACTGCTTCCCAGGTGCAGTAACAGGAAGATGGATTGGAAATGGAGCAGCCAGGACTCAAACCATAGCCTATATGGGATGCTGGTGGTGGCTTTACATGTTGCACCATAGCACTGGCCTCAAGATAGCTTTTTTTTTTTTTTTTTTGACAGGCAGAGTTAGACAGTGAGGGAAAGAGACAGAGAGAAAGGTCTTCCTTCTGTTGGTTCACCCCTCAAATGGCCACTACGGCCAGCACACTGCACCGATCTGAAGCCAGGAGCCAGGTGCTTCCTCCTGGTCTCCCATGCAGGTGCAGGGCCCAAAGACCTAGGCCATCCTCCACTGCCTTCCCGGGCCACAGCAGAGAGCTGGACTGGAAGAGGAGCAACTGGAACAGAATCCGGCGCCCCAACTGGGACTAGAACCCAGAGTGAGCTGTGGCTCCGGTCAAGATAGCTTCTTAAGGAATATGTACTGTTGACTTGGATATTAATTGTTCAAATGCAGTGAAAGATGCTACTTGTTTGATGTACACAGTATTATGAAGCACCTTTTGGTACTTCTCTGTATGCTCTGGACACAATAGTTGTCAAGACCAAAGTAACTCATTGTGCTCCCAGTTTTGGTACATGTAGGAGCTGTAATTGATGTGTAAAATGTGTTGTTGAAAGACAGATTAGATTAGAAAGTCAGCCTGGGTTGAGGTTATGAATGAGTGAAATAATGCTCAACTTGAATTTTAAAATACACGTAGATGTAGCATGACAGAGAAGAGGTTAGAGGGACTGGCTTATGTACAGAATCATCAAAATCATCAAGAAGGTCATTGAGAATTATTTCCTAAAAGCCAAAACTGCTGTCCTGTGAAGTTTTTATTTCCTTGCCTTTCTTCTTAGAGAAAGCCACAGACACTGTGTCAATGATTTCTTGTGTTGGGGCTTTTCCTTTGTTGATATGATTCCCATGCTGTGGATCAGCTTCTCAAGGAACTTGTGCTTTCTTCATGGAACTTCACATGCTGAGGCCTCATTGTAAGAGTGGAGATTTACTGGAAATATTATAGAAGTTAGGGTCAGAATATTTGGATTCAATCCTCAGTGCTATCATTTACTGTCTGGTTCTTTTGAACAAATGCTTTTTCCTTCTTTGAGTCTCAGCTTATCCGTATGCTGGAGAGATTAATACTGAAGCATGCTTAACAGAGGTGTGATAAACCTCACATAAAAAATTATGCAAAGTGCTTTATGCTGCTAAACAGTGCCAGTATTAATTATATTCCTCAGGAATACTTTATTCTCCGTAATTGACAAAAGGCTCTATGAGAAAATAGTACAAGGGCATTTCTTTTATCAGCAATTGATTCTTAACAATTAAGGTTAATATGTACTTCATAATGGCAATTTGAGAATACGCCCTGTGCAGAACTCTTTCTGTACAATGCAGCTTTCTTAGTATTATTACCAGAGGTTGATTATAACTGCTCGATGTTATGTACAATCATCCCTTGGTAGCCACATGATGTACTATTTGCATGTAACATATGTGCCTCTTCCTAGTGTACTTTAAGTCATCTCTAGATTACTTGACAATAGCTAATACAATGTAAATGACATAACAATAGTTATTATGCATTATTTAGGGAATAATGACAAGAAAAGAAGTTTGTACATGTTCAGTGTAGATGTGGTCCCTCCTCTATACATACACACACAAACATACACACACTCACATACACTAATTTCTGTGGTTGAATTTGAGGGTGCAGAATTTGTGCATGTGGAGGGTCAATAATAATAAGTGAGAGAAACTAGGTGTCAAACTTAAGTTTATTTGACCACATAACCTGCATTTTGTTATACATTACTGCCTCTTCAGGAGTCTTATAACATCTACTGAATCCCAAGGAATCTCGCTGGATCTTAAGTATGTAAACCATCCAGTCTTTGTTGTTGACTTGCAATCTTATTTTTTGTTTTTAAATGATTTGTGTATTATTTTTTATTTTATACATTTTTATTTTTTATTTAAAATTTTTTATCTATAAAGTGAACAAATTTCATGTATTATAAAAAAAATCATTTATTTGTGTTTATTTGAGAGAGGTTGGTTTTTTTATCCAGTGGTGAACTTCCCAAATGCCTGCAACAGCTGGGACTGGGCCAGACCACAGTTGGGAGCTGAGAATCCAGTCTGAGTTTTCACGTGGGTGGCAGGGATCCAAGTACTTGAGCCGTCACCTGATGCCTCCTAGAATACATGTTAGCAACACTAGCATTCTGTTATGGGACATAGGCATTCCAACCAGCAGCTTAGCAGCTATACCCGAGGGCCTGCCCTAGCCTTATGATCTTTAAAAGCTGGATTTCATAATATCAAAATTCTTATATGATTTTCAAAATAATGTGAATGGTCTGGCTGGAGAAAAATGAGTACATGATAGTGACACTTAAAAATAAGAACATTCTCAAAAGTATGAAAGCTCCCATATCTCACATCCCAAATTCCCTGGGAAATTCCACCTACTTTGTGCTGAGGTTCCTTCTGCCCCTTCTTGTTTCTACTTAATTTTGTATTGCAACGTCAGAAAATGTTGATTTTGTGAGAAAAGGGGTGGGGAACAAAAGAGATTGAATGAGCCATTCCAGAAATCTTTTTAGCTGGCTGAATAAAAGACAAAGCCTGGAAACATTCATATATTAACTTTTTTCTTCTAAAAGTTAGTATTAGGTTAGAACTATTGTGATATTGGCTAGACTTCATTTTAATGGAATGAATTGAATACCATAACTGATAAAGTTTCAGCCACATCTTTGAACATGTGAGTAGTACGCTGGTCTCCTTTCCTGCAGTCTGAGAAGGACAGGCAGGTCTGAGTTCACCTGAAACCTTTCTGTTCTAAATTCTGCTGCCTCTCTGACAACATCCCAGTGACTTCCTGTCATGGCCAGCACTTACTTTTGAAGCTTTCCTTTCAAACTGTGATATGCAGTGACATAATCTCCCCGAGTAGACTTTTACTGTGACAATGTAGATGTCCATGCTAGTGTATTTAAAAACACAGATTGGTTAAATTTTCAGTGCAGTTAATATAATGACCCATATGTCTTTTAAAGAAATCACTGAACAGCAGTGTGGAAACAGTGTTAGGCCATTGTCCTTTTCATACTACTAATTATATTCATGAAATTTAAAGTGTACCAACAATACAAAATGTTGGTAGGAATAATTATGCTTTAATTTTCCTTCAATTTGTCAAATTTAGCATTTTTGATGATACTGAAGCAATAAGAAATTCTCTGTGGCATATGTTTGGAGTATGGTGGTTCTCACAGTCATACTTGCCTTCAGGTTGTTTCATCATATCTTTCAGTGTACGAATCTTATTCCATTTCACTCTACTTCATCCCATTTCCATACATTAGCGCCTTCTCTGTTTCAGACACTTTGTTAGTTGCTATGAGTACAGGGATAAAAAAAATTGTCCTTGTCCTTGATAACTTCAACCTTTTTGTGACTGACAGACTATATACAATGGACTGTAATTCAATATGACTAGTCTTAACATTCAACAGAAATAAACTGCGTACATTAAAATGTGGGGGAAGGTGGTTTATCAACTTGAAAAAGATATCTAAGAAAGTCCCCAAATCCAGGCATCTGTGATGATGACCACCAGCTTAATTTTCTTATTATGCATGGATTCGTTAGTGTTAGGTTTTTGGGAGTCATAACCTGGAAATTCAATTGTATTTGGCAATCAGGGCATTTAAGATAAGAACATGTTACTGTGTTATTTTAGACACTGTCTCAACTAAAGCAGAACACTCCACTTTATAAAGCACTGGAAAGTGTTCAACAAACTTAATATTAACACATGTTTTCATTACACAGCACTCAGATTTCAAGAATACTGACCACCATAACTATTATAACAAATCTGTTAGAAAACTGAATAGTCTTCCAAATGCTTGCCCACTCCCTAATTGCTTAGTATTTTGCTTTCTGAAAATATCAACCCAAGAGATATAATAATAATATATTTTGTTATGTTTTCTAAATTCAAGCATCATGGCAACAGCTGAACTCACTGGATAGCCAAAAGCAACATTACAAAGCAGAGGCATTGGATATTTTGGAAATCAGTTGAGATACAAGTGTCATTAAATTCAAGGAGAACTGATTCCACCTAAATTATGTTTGTAAAAATTAATTTCTTTGAAGAGATATTTAGAAGTTCTTCTTGATACATGGTCAAGAAAAATTGTTATAAAGATTCAAAGTGTGTAAGGAAAACAAAAATAGGTATTGATGAACCAACAATTCATATATATTAAGAAATAAACGTATGTGATATAAAATTCCAGAACTGAAGTGGAATCTGAAATACTCAAATAATGATCAAACATGTTGGGCTTGGCAAAATTTGTATGCCTTCACAAACCTTTTAAATGCTCCTTTGAATATGGAAAAAGAAATTGTTGAAATAATTATTTTATAGTTAGCATAAATAAGCAAAGTTATCTTATAATTTTTACCAGTATCTAAACTATGCTCATAGTTTTAAAATTTGTGCGTTTTTATGGTTAGCACAAAGTAGAGAATCCCTACTTTATTTTTTGTTTGGTACAAAGTTTGTGGATGTGGCTTCATAACTTGAGGACAGATACATCCAACCAAAGTACAGGGTGAATGGATTTTGACATTAATCTGAGCAATTCAGGCATCAAAGAGGATGTGATCTGTCTGTGAATCACAGTAAATGTAACCATCAGAAGGACATAAACAGATTCTTTTGAGAAATTGAGGAAAAGTTCATAATAGTTAACTTTGTTTCAAAGGAAAGATTTAAAAAGAAGCACTTGGCTGACTTTCAGTGAATCTGGCTTCCATGACACTGTTTTCAACACCCCATCTATATCTGCATGGCTCCTTGGACCGACCATGCAGAACAAGATAATTATAGACCAAAATACACAAAATCATTTGCATGCATCTTGTAGAAATGCTGCTGTTGCTACAAAAATAGAAAGCATAGGAGCTCTTTCAGAGAAGAAGCTATTCAGATCATATGCCTTAACTTTTTAACAGGAAAAATGAAACTGCTTCAAACAATGAAATTTTATTTTTGGGGCTGGCATTTAGGCATAAAGGATTGAATTGCTGCCTACAATGCTGGCTTCACATATAGGCACTGGTTTGAGTCCCAGATGCTCCACTTCCAATCCGGCTTCCTGCTAATGATCCTGGGAAAGCAGTAGAAGATGATCCAAATGCTTGGGTCCCTGCACCCACATGGGAGATCTGGAGGAAGCTCCTGGCTCCTGGCTTGGGCCTGGACCATTCCTGTCCATTGTGACCATTGGGAAATAAAAATAAATCTTTAACAAATGAAATTATGTTTCTTTAAACTTTTATTTAATGAATATAAATTTCCAAAGTACAGTTATTGGATGACAATGGCTTACCCCCCCCCCCCATAACTTCCCTCCTACTCGCACCCCTCCCATCTCCCGCTCCCTCTCCCATTCCATTCACATCAAGATACATTTTCAATTATCTTTATATACAGAGGATCAATTTAGTATATACTAAGTAAAGATTTCATCAGTTTGCACCCACACAGAAACACAAAGTGTAAAATACTATTTCAGTACTAGTTATAGCATTAATTCACATTGGACAACACATTAAGGACAGATCCCACATGAGAAGTAAGTACACAGTGACTCCTGTTGTTGATTTAACAATTTGACACTCTTGTTTATGGCATCAGTAATCTCCCTAGGCTCTAGTCATGAGTTGCCAAGGCTATGGAAGCCTTTTGAGTTTGCTGACTTTGATCTTATTTATACAAGGTCATAGTCAAAGTGGAAGTTCTCTCCTCCCTTCAGAGAAAGGTGCCTCCTTCTTTGATGGCCCGTTCTTTCCACTGGGATCTCACTTGCAGAGATCTTTCATTTAGTTTTTTTTTTTTTTTTTTCCCAGAGTGTCTTGGCTTTTCATGCCTAAAATACTCTCATAGGCTCTTCAGCCATATCGGAATGACTTAAGGGCTGATTCTGAGGCCAGAGTGTTGTTTAGGACATCTGCCACTCTATGAGTCTGCTGTGTATCCCACTTCCCATGATGGATCGTTCTCTCCCTTTTTGATTCTATCAGTTAGTATTAGCAGGCACTAGTCTTGTTTGTGTGATCCCTTTGACTCTTAGACCTATCAGTGTGATCAATTATGAACTGAAATTGATCACTTGGACTAGTGAGATGGCATTGGTACATGCCACCTTGATGGGATTGTTTTCGAATCCCCTGGCACGTTTCTAACTCCACCATTTGGGGCAAGTGTGATTGAGCATGTCCCAAATTGTACATCTCCTCCCTCTCTTATTCCCAATCTTGTATTTAACAGGGATCACCTTTCAGTTAAATTTAAACACCTAAGAATAATTGTGTGTTAATTACAGAGTTCAACCAATAGTACTAGAACAAAAAAAAAATACGAAAATGGATAAAGATTTACATTGTACATCAACAGTCAGGACAAGAGTTGATCAAGTCGCTGTTTCTCATAGTGTCCATTTCACTTCCACAGGTTTCCCCTTTGGTGCTGTTAGTTGTCGCTGATCAGGGAGAACATATGATATTTGTCCCTTTGGGACTGGCTTATTTCACTCAGCATAATGTTTTCCAGATTCCTCCATCTTGTTGCAAATGACCAGGTTTCATTGTTTTTGACTGCTGTATAGCATTCTATAGAGTACATGTCCCATAATTTCTTTATCCAGTCTACTGTTGATGGGCATTTGGGTTGGTTCCAGGTCTTAGCTCTTGTGAATTGAGCTGCAATAAACATTATGGTGCAGACAGATTTTTGTTTGCCAATTTAATTTCCTTTGGGTAAATTCCAAGGAGTGGGATGGCTGGGTTGTATGGTAGGGTTATATTCAGGTTTCTGAGGAATCTCCAGACTGACTTCCATATTGGCTTAACCAGTTTGCATTCCCACCAACAGTGGGTTAGTGTCCCTTTTTCCCCACATCCTCTCCAGCATCTATTGTTGGTAGATTTCTGAATGTGAGCCATTCTAACCAGGGTGAGGTGAAACCTCATTGTGGTTTTGATTTGCATTTCTCTGATTGCTAGTGATCTTGAACATTTTTTCATGTGTCTGTTGGCCACTTGGATTTCCTCTTTTGAAAAATGTCTATTGAGGTCCTTGGCCCATCTCTTAAGTGGGTTGTTTGATTTGATGTTGTGGAGTTTCTTGATTTCTTTGTAGATTCTGGTTATCAACCCTTTATCTATTGTGTAGTTTGCAAATATTTTTCCCATTCTGTCAGTTGCCTATTCACTTTCCTGACTGTTTCTTTTGAAATACAGAAACTTCTCAATTTGATGCAATCCCAAATGTTAATTTTGGCTTTGACTGCCTGTGCTTCTGGGGTCTTTTCCAAGAAGTCTTTGCCAGTATCTATATCTTGCAGGGTTTCTCCAATGCTCTCTAATAATTTGATGGTGTTGGGTCATAGATTTTTGTCTTTAATCGTTGTTGAGTGGATTTTTGTATAAGGTGAAATGTAGGGGTCTTTCTTCATGATTCTGCACGTGGGAATCCAGTTTTCCCAGCACCATTTATTAAGTAGACTGTACTTACTCCAGGGATTGTTTTTGGATCCTCGATCAAACATAAGTTGGATGTAAATGTTTAGATTGATTTCTGCTGTTTCTATTCTGTTTCATTGGTCTATCCATCTTTTTCTGTACCAGTACCATGCTGGTTTTTTTTTTTTTTTTTTTTTGACAGGCAGTGTGGACAGTGAGAGTGCAAGACAGAGAGAAAGGTCTTCCTTTTTGCCATTGGTTCACCCTCCAATAGCCGCTGTGGCCGGCTCATTGCGCTGATCCAAAGCTGTGTGCCAGGTGCTTATCCTGGTCTCCCATGGGGTGCAGGGCCCAAGCACTTGGGCCATCCTCCACTGCACTCCTGGGCTATAGCAGAGAGCTGGCCTGGAAGAGGGGAAACCGGGACAGAATCCGGTTCCCCGACTGGGACTAGAACCCGGTGTGCCGGCGCCGCAAGGCGGAGGAATAGCCAGTTGAGCCGTGGCGCCGGCACCATGCTCTTTTGATAACAACTGCCCTGTAGTATGTCCTGAAATCTGGTATTGTGATGCCTCTGGCTATGTTTTTGTTGAACAAGATTGCTTTACCTATTCGAGGTCTCCTATGTCTTCATATGAATTTCAGCATCATTTTCTCCAGACCTGAGAAGAATGTGTTCAGTATTTTGATTGGTATTGTATTGAATCTATAAATTGCTTTTGGGAGAATGGACATTTTGATGATATTGATTCTTCCAATCCATGAGCATGGAAGATTTTTCCATTTTTTGGTATCCTCTTCTATTTCTTTCTTTAAGGTTTTGTAATTTTCATCGTAGAGATCTTTAACGTCCTTCGTTAAGTTTATTCCAAGGTATTTGATTGTTTTTGTAGCTATTGTGAATGGGATTGAACTTAGAAGTTCTTCCTCAGCCGTGGCATTGCCTGTGTATACAGAGGCTGTTGATTTTTGTGCATTGATTTTATATCCTGCTACTTTGCCAAACTCTTCGATGAGTTCCAATAGTCTCTTAGTAGAGTTCTTTGGGTCCCCTAAATGAAGAATCATATCATCTGCAAAGAGGGATAGTTTGAGTTCTTCCTTCCCAATTTGTATCCCTTTAATTTCTATTTCTTGCCTAATAGCTCTGGCTAAAACTTCCAGAACTATATTGAATAGTAGTGGTGAGAGTGGGCATCCCTGTCTAGTACCAGATCTCAGTGGAAATGCTTCCAATTTTTCCCCATTCAATAGGATGCTGGCCATGGGTTTTTCATAAATTGCTTTGATTGTATTGAGGAATGTTCCTTCCATACCCAGTTTGCTTAGAGTTTTGATCATGAAAGGGTGTTGTATTTTATCAAATGCTTTCTCTGCGTCTATTGAGAGAATCATATGGTTTTTCTTCTGCAGTCTGTTAATGTGGTGTATCACATTGATTGTTTTGTGAACATTGAACCATCCCTGCATACCAGGGATAAATCCCACTTGGTCTGGGTGGATGATCTTTCCGATGTGATGTTGCATTCTATTGGCCAGAATTTTATTGAGGATTTTTACATCTATATTCATCAGGGATATTGGTCTGTAATTCTCTTTCAATGCTGCATCTTTTTCCTGCTTAGGAATTAAGGTGATGCTGGCTTCATAGAAAGAATTTGGGAGGATTTTCTCTCTTTCAATTGTTCTGAATAGTTTGAGAAGAATTG
Organism: Lepus europaeus; assembly: GCF_033115175.1. Classification (NCBI taxonomy): domain Eukaryota; kingdom Metazoa; phylum Chordata; class Mammalia; order Lagomorpha; family Leporidae; genus Lepus; species Lepus europaeus. The sequence continues at coordinate 53,715,930 of NC_084830.1, forward strand.
GAGTTAGTTGTTCTCTAAATGTCTGGTAGAACTCAGCAGTGAATCCATCTGGTCCTGGGCTTTTCTTTGTTGGGAGGGCCTTTATTACTGTTTCAATTTCTGTGTCAGTTATTGGTCTGTTTAGGTTTTCTATGTCTTCCTGGTTTAATTTAGATAGGTTGCATGTGTCCAGGAATCTATCCATTTCTGATAGATTTCCCTATTTGCTGGCATACAAGTCCTTGTAGTAATTTCTGATGATTCTTTTTATTTCTGGTGTCTGTTGTTATGTTTCCTTTTTCATCTCTGATTTTGTTTATTTGGGTCTTTTCTTTTTTTAGTTAATTGGGCCAATGGGGTGTCAATTTTGTTTATTTATTTTTTTTTAAAAACAGCTCCTCGTTTGGTTTATTTTTTGTAATGTTTTTTTGCATTCAATCCTATTGATTTCTTCTCTGATTTTAATTATTTCTCTTCTGCTACTAGATTTGGTTCTGGTTTTCTTCAGTTTTTCTATATCCTTGAGATGAATTGAGAGCTCATTTATTTGGTGCCTTTCCAATTTCTTGATGTAGGCACCTATTGCTATAATCTTTCCTCTTAACACTGCTTTTGCTGTATCCCATAACTTTTGATATGTTGTGCTGTTATCCTCATTTACTTCTGGAAAGTTTTTGATTTCTTCTATGACCCATTGTTCATTCAGTAGTATGTTGTTAAATCTCCATGTGTTTGTATATGCTCTAGGGATTCCTGATTTGCTAATTTTCAACTTCATTCCTTTATGGTCTGAGAAGCTGCATGGTATGATTCTAATTCTTTTGAATTTGCTCTTTATATTTTCAATGTGGCTCATTATGGTCTCTAGCTAAGTGGAATGACCTAGGTCATAGTTCTAGCTTCATGATGTTGGCTCTACTTCATCAAGTTTGTGGTCTCAAATATCAAATAAAAGGGAGCGGGAGAGGGGAGGGTTGCGGGTAGGAGGGAAATTATGGGAAGGGGAAGCCATTGTAATCCATAAGCTGTATACTGGAAATTTATATTCATTAAATAAAAGTTAAAAAAAATATCAAATAAAAGAAATACATAACAAGATATAGAAATAATGGCATTTCATTATGTGTACCTCAATATTTGTGTCAAAGACTTGAAATAAACATGGTCATGATGACAGTGCTTCTGTTGTTTTTATAATGGGAGGAGCTAAGAGGAAGTAAGTATCAGTTGCCCTGGAAAGAGATACTGTTTACTAAAGTAAAAGTAGTTTTTGTATATTTTGAATGTAGAATGTTAACTGCTGATTTTAGGTTCTCATTTCTGATGATTTGAACTAAATATCTTTACTGTTGTGAATTTTAGTATGGTTAGACATCCAATGGGGTTTCTATATATTCTACACTTAGGATGTTCAATAAATTTGTTTGACACAAAATTATGCATATTTATAGATTACTATATGATATTCCATACATATATACATTGTTTAATGTTAAATCAAGTTATGCATGTCTATTTCCTCAAATATTTATCACTTCTTTGGGGTGAGAACCATTCAATATTTTTTCATCTAACTTTTTAAAAAGTACTTAACACATTATTTTTCATTATCTATAGTTATCCTATCATACAGTAGAACACCAGAATTTATTTCTACTATTACTGAAATTTATTTATTTATTTATTTTCTATCTTTTATTTAATGAATATAAATTTCCAAAGTACAGCTTATGGATTAAATGGCTTCCCCCCACCCAAAACTTATTTCCCACCCACAACCCTACCCTTTCCTGCTCGCTCTCCCCTTGCATTCACATCAAGATTCATTTTCAATTCTCTTTATATATAGAAAATCAGTTTAGTATATATAAAGATTTCAACAGTTTGCCCTCACATAGCAACGCAAAGTGAAAAAATACTGTTGGAGTACTAGTTATAGCATTAAATCACAGTGTACAGCACATTAATGACAGAGATCGTACATGATATTTTTTAAAAAAATGATTAATTTTCTATGCAATGTCCAATTTAAAACCAAGGTTTTTTTTTCATTTTCAATTATCTTTATATACAGAAGATCGATTCAGTATATACTAAGTAAAGATTTCATCAGTTTGCGCCCACACACAACCACAAAGTGTAAAAATACTGTTTCAGTACCAGCTATATCATTACTTCACATTGGACAACCCATTAAGGACAGATCCCACATGGGACGTAAGTACACAGAGACTCTTGATGTTGATTTAACAATTTAACACTCTTGTTTATGGCGTCAGTAATCTCCCTAGGCTCTAGTCATGAGTTGCCGAGGCTATGGAAGCCTTTAGAGTTCACCGACTTTGATCTAATTCTGACAGGGTCATAGTCAAAGTGGAAGTTCTCTCCTCCCTTCAGAGAAAGGTACCTCCTACCTTGATGGCCCCATTCTTTCCATTGGGATCACACTCGCTGAGATTCTTCATTTAGGTCTTCTTCTTCTTTTTTTTTTTTTTTCCCCAGAGTGTCTTGGTTTTCCATGCCTAAAATACTCTCATAGGCTCTTCAGCCATATCTGAATGCCTTAAGGGCTGATTCTGAGGCCAGAGTGCTATTTAGGACATCTGCCATTCTATGAGTCTGCTTTGTACTATGACTGAAATTTAGTACTTATTTATCAGCCTTTCCCTATTCCTTCCCCCTTCCTACTCTCCCCAGTATCTGGTAACATTTGTTCTACTCTTAGCATCTATGAGATCAACAGTTTTAAATCCTCCATGTGAGTGAGATCATGTAGTATTTATATTTCTTGCTTGCTTTACTTCACTTAACCTAATGTCCTCCACATCCATCCATGTTTAGCAAATGATAGGATTTCATCCTTTTTATAACTGACTGAATAGTATTCCATTTTCTGTGTGTGTGTCTGTATTTTTTCTTTATCAATTTATTCATGGATGTACACTTAGGATCATTATGTATCTTGGCTATTGTCAATAGTGCTACAATAAATATGGGTGTGCAAATGTCTCTTAGATATACTGTTTTTATTTATTTTGAATATATTCTAAATAGTGTTGCTAGATCATATAGTAGTTCAATTTTTAATATTTTGAGATATCTTTTTAATGTTTTCTATAATGGCTACACTACTTTATATCTCTACCACCAGTGTGCAAGGATTTTTCCTCTATCCAATACTAGCACTTGTTATCTTTTTTTAATTCACACCTAGTTAAGTTTATAATGGGCATAATTTCTGTGGTTACTATGTATCATAATTTTCATTTTGAGAAACTTTTCACTGTTCACAGATTCCCAAGTATGGGGAAATAACTTTCCCCAATGTTGTGGCTGATATTTTTACAAAGGAAATAACCTGAAAAATAAGCAGTTCAAAATAACCATTTTCTTTGGCTACCAAATTATGTGGATCAGAAACTTGGATAGATCACAATAGGGACAGTTTGTCTCTGCTTCATGATATCTGATCTGTACTGAAAAGACAAAAAAATTGCTGGGAGATGAAGTCTTGTTCACTGTGATGTTTGACACATGATAGGATAATTTGGGTAGAAGAATTTGAATACCAAGATGCCCAAGACAAACTAACTTCTCAATGTGGCCATCCTTGCAGAATGGTGGCTGTTGAGCAGTTGGATTTCTTACCAGGTGCCTCAGAGTTCCAAGTACGAGTTTCCAGGCAAATGAAGTTGAGGCTGCATTTCCATTCCTGGGCATAGCCTTTAATATCATAAGGAGTTGCTCACTGAATTCTGTTGATTGCCGGCGCTTTATAAGCCTGATCAGATTCAAGATGGGGAGGAGGGACACAGACCTCTATGTGGAGTATCAAAAAGTTAACAATGATTTTAATAAAATACATTTTCATTTAGCTTTTTTATTTATAAAAAGTGAACAAATTTCATATATACAGTTTTCAGAGCATAGTGATACTACCCACCCTATCTTCCCTCCCACACTCTTATCCTCCCTTCTTCTTATTTTTCTTTTAATTTTTACAATGACATACTTCAATTTTCTTTTTTAATCACAAGCTTACTCCTCCATTGAATAAAGAATTCAACAAGTAATAAATTAAAAAATCACACTGTTTCTCAAGAGTATAGACAAGAGCTATAATTTGTATAGTATATAATATTAAAAACTCTCTGAACTAAAGACAAGTAACAAAAACTCCAATAAACTCCGCAAAGCAGAATCCCCAAACAATTTGTGTATATTCTAAAGTTTTTGTTTAATGTTTGTTTCTTCCCGTATTAAAATTTTATTTATGTGTCAAAAAACCCAAAGGATTTTATTGTAAATAAGTGCATATTCCTGGGAGGAGAGAAGACACTTATTTGTTATTTGTGTTGATTAGTGTCCCATTTGATTGTACATAAAAGAAATCTGATTGCAGTAGCTTAGGCAAATAATAGTTTTCCCTCATTAATGTGGCCAGCAGTCCACAGGTAGACCTTGTAGCTATTTAATAAAGTCATCAGCTTTCTATGCTCCATTTCCTTCTTCCTCTGTCACCCCTGGCAAGTGGCTTTGTTCATTTTGTTCAAGCTATGGCTGTTTTACCCCTAGGCACAGCATCCAAATTCCAGGCAAGATGAGAAGGAGGAAAAGTAAAGGTGAAAAGATGCTTGAAGCACATTGACAAAAACAAAAGCTTTTGTAAGACCCACTTAACTTCAGTTTATAATTCATGGACTGGAACTAAGTCATATGTTCATTACTAGATATAATGGAGAATAGTGAGTGGGTATTTTTTATTCTAGCACATGTCCATCCTACACACTCATTGTTAGGAAAAATGGGGAGAATGAATGATGAGTCTGTCAAATGGTGAAGGCAATGGAATATGGTGACCACATGAGTTAGAACATGAATAGGAAAATGTAATAAGGAAGTGTGGAAGATTTAAAAAGGGATGATTGAAAAGCCTGGAGTAAGATTAGCTGATAATGGCATTGTTCACAGGTGGAAGTAAAAATGGGACCTACATGATACATCTACAACCTGAAAACATACTAACTACATGGGAGTTTCTGTTTTTTTATTCACTCACTAGTTTCTCCTTTGTGGATGAGTATACAGTGTTTTCAATAAAATACTATAGAAATACAATGATTTTTGTCATCCTGATTTGAGTCATTATTGACCTTGAAAAATTTGAAATAATTTTGTTAACAAGAATATTTCCCCATTAGGGCATTCCGTATTTTCACACAATGTGATATGGTATGGTAAAGTATGGGTTTTGTAATTAATAGACCATGTTGTTTTATTAGTATGTTTTGACTCATCATAGTTTTTAGTGATTGAATGTAAGCCAAATGCTGTAAGAATATGCAAGAGGTATGCAACAAAACAATGAGCACAGAACTGTCATAAAATTAATGATCTGACTTAGAGTTTTATAAAACTATTGGGTCTTTAATCCAACTTTCAGAAACCACGATTCTTCAGGCTTTCAACATAGAGTATCTCTATCATCCTTTAAAAACATATAAAAAGAACAGATTTCATGTATTTCATAGATACATTCTAAGAAGATAACCATACTTCCCTCATTACCTCCCTCAATCCCCCTTCTTTTTTTTAATTTTTCCTTTAATTTTTATAATAACATAATTTTAACTTACTTTATCATCACAGACTTAATGCACCACTAACTATAATGTACAGCAGGTAATAAGTAGAAAGACATAAAAACAACAATCAAATCATATGATATCAGTTTCATTCTTATACATTTTTATATTCTATGTTAACTACCATATACCAGAGAAAACATGATATTTGGTTTTTTTTTTTTTGTGAATGGCTCATCTCAATAAGCATAATGGTCTCCATTATACAAAAATATGATTCCATTCATTTTTATGCCTCAGTAGTATACCATTGTACACATATACCACATTTTCTTTATCTAGTCATCAATTGATAGACATTTGTGTTGATTCTGCATCTTAGCTATAGTAAGTTGAGTTGCAATCAATATTGAGGTACAAATAACTCGTTCATATGTTGATTTAATTTCATTTGGGTAAATTCCCATGTGTGAGATTGCTGGGTCATGTGGTAGATCTATTTTAAGATTTCTGTAGAATCTCTATGCTGTCAACCAAAATGGTTGTACTAGTTTAAATTTCCATCAATAGTGTATTAGGGTAACTTATTTTTTCCCATCCTCACCAGCATTTATTAGTTTTTTGATATTTGGATGATAGGCATTCTAACCTGAGATGAAATCTCATTATGGTTTTCATTTGCATTTCCTTGATGGCTATTGATCCTGAGAATTCTTGTGTGTATCTGTTTGCCATTTATATTTCATCCTTTGAAAAATGCCTGTTCATCTCCTCTGCCCATTTATTAGCTGGATTTTTGTTTTGTTGTTGTTCAGTTTCTTGAGTTTTTATAGATCTTGGATATTAATCCTTTATAAGATGCATAGTTTGGAAATATTCTCTCCCATTCTGTTGGTTGCCTCTTCACTTTGCTGAGTGTTTCTTTTGCTGTCAAGAAACTTCTTAGCTTGATATAATCTCATTTTTCAATTGTGGCTTTTATTATCTGTGCTTCTGGGGTCTTATGCAAGTAGTACCTGCCTATGCCAATGTTTTGCAGAGTTTCCCTCGATGTTTTCCACTAGTAATTTGATGGTATCAGGTCATAGATTTAAATTCTTGATCTATAGTGGACCAATTTTGGTATAAGTTGTAAGGTGGGGATCTTGTTTCATACTTCTGCATGCATAGATCCAATTTTCCAAGAGTATTTGTTGAAGAGACTGTCCTTTTTCCAGGGATTGATTTTAGCTCATTTGTCAAAGATTAGTTGGTTGTAGATATGTGGCTTAGTTTTTGGAGTTTCTATTTGGTTCCATTCATCTACATGTCTATTTTTTCCCCAGTATCAGGCTGTTTTAGTTATAACTGACCTTTAGTATGTCTTGAAATCTTGTATTTCAATGCTACTGGTTTTGTTTTGGTTATTTAAGATTGCTTTAGTTATTTGGGGTCTTTTATATTTGTATATGATTTTTAGCATCTTTTATACTAGATCTGAAAATATCCTTGGTATTTTGATTGGGATTACATTGAAACTGTAAATTACTTCCTATAGTACTGACATTTTGATGATGATTTGATAATTTGATAAATTATGACATTTGGTAATTCTTCCAATCTACAGACAATGAAAAATTTTAATTTTTGTGCTTTCTATTTCTTTCCTTAATGTTTTATAATTTCCATTGTAGAGGCCTTTCATATACTCAGTTAAATTTATTATAAGGTATTTAGATTTCCTTGTAACTATTGTGAATGGGTTTCATCTCACAAGTTCTTTCTCAGACATGGTATTGTCTGTGAATACAAATGCTTTTGATTTTTGTGTGCTGATTTTATAATCTGCAATTTTGCCATACTTCAATAAGGTAGGTTAAATGATAACAAAATTGACATTTATTAAATAATATGTACCCATTTTTCTTATATTCCCTTATCTTGTATTGAAACTGTTGAGCCAAGTTAAGCATAAAACTTAGAGAACTTCAAACTCAAAGCTTAAGAATTCCTGATGAGGAGGTGGTGTTTGGCCTAGCAGTAAAGACTCAGCGTGGAATGTCTGCATTTCATATCAGAGTGCCTGGGTTTGAGCACTGGCTTTTCTCCCAATTCTAGTTTTCTACTACTGTGCACTCTTAGAAGGGAGTAGATGATGGCTCAAGTAGCTGGGTCTCTGCCACCCATGAGGGAGACTCAGACTGTGTTCCTATCTCCTGGGCCAGGCCCTGTTCCAGCTATTGCAGGTCTTTTAGGGGAGTGAAACAACAGGTAGAAGCTCCTTATCTGTCTCTTTCTCCTTGTGTCTTTGCCTCTCAAATAAAATAAATTAAGATAAACATAAGAGTAATTTCCGCTCATGCTTTTAGTATTATAATTGACGTTGAGGATATTTAAAAGGATAGCTAATTCTTAGTAAAGTCTTGTGGAGGTTGGTATCAAGCCAACTCTTTCTGTCTTACTGCTTTACTAATGGGTTTATTCTAATTTCATATAGTTTTGTTTTTCCTCAGTTTCTAGAGAAACTTTTTTCTTTCAACAACAATTTGATTGAATGACCTACCTTAAGTTTTTTTCTAAGATATTTGTTTGAAAGGGGGGGATAGAAGAAGAGGGAGATTGAGAGTGAGAGTGAGAGCGAGAGCAAGAGAGAGAGGAAGAAGACAAGAAGACTTGCATCTACTAGTTTATTTCCCAAATGGTTGCAACAGCTGGAACTGAGTGAGGCTGAAGCCAGGAGCCAGGACTCCCTCTGGGTCTCCCATGTCGGTAGGAGGAACTCAAGTACTTGAGCCATCAACCTCTGATTCCCAGGCACATTACAAGGGAGCTGGATTGGAAGTGGAGTAGCCAGGTGTTGAACTGGCATTCTGCTATGGGGTGTGTGCATCTCAAGTGGTGGCTTAGCCTGCTGTGCCACAACCCTGTCATGTTATCTTTTTATTTAGCTCTTCCATGGCTATGCAGATACCAGATTCTAGCTTCAATCTTATCCTTTTCCCCTCATAGTTAAACAGCAGTCACTTTCATGCTAGAGGTTAAATTTGGCAATTTATTGTGCAATTAATTAAAAAAAGAAATAAATCCTTAGAACACGTAGTAAGCAATTTTGTAAGCCACTCATTTAAAAAACTTCAGTTAAATGTTCCTTGCAAATTTTGGTCTAGTATTCATATCTGAGAACTCTCCAAATTCTATAAAAGCTCATAAATGGATATGTTACTTGAAGTCAAAACAGTGAAGCCCATTTCAGAAATGTTTTTGTAATATCAGTTGTAATTGTGAACTCTAAGATGAAAAGATAATTGTTTCTGGAAATACTTACACTAGTGTAATAAGAAATGGACCCACAGCTATCTGAAATACTCTAATTGTGTTGACATATTGGAAGTGAATTTAAAAAACCAGCTCTTCAGTACCCTGAGCACTCATGTATTCCAGCAGAGAATTAAATATCCCATCTAATGAGGACAATTTTTTTTCTTTAAAAATAATTTGGCATAGATAAATAGGTAAAATCAAAATAAGTTCTAATTTCAACATTATATAATACTATTGAAAAATATATGGGTTATTTAAATATGTGCTTTTTTCAAAAATTTGAATAATCACTTGTAACAATGATCAAATTTGGTCTATGTTATGTCATGATTTTAAGAAATCTTATTTCAACCAGATATTTTGGATTTTGAGCCTTCTTGGCATTCGTGACAGGCATTCAAAAAATCAAAGTTTCAAACAATCTGGTCTCTAAAATTTCCAGTAAATCCTGGACTTTGGTTTTTCCAGTTTGGGCCCAACTGAAAAAATCGAAGGACCTATGTCTCTCATCTTATAGAGACACCAACTAATCAGTCTATTTGGAGTATATTAGAAGTACTGTCAAGATGTGATGTGGTACCAGACTTTAAGTTTCTATAATGGAAAATGCTATTAATACAAATGTTTGAGAATTAAAAAGTCTAATGATCTTGTGTTACTAGACATGATAGTTATCTTAATGAGAAAGCCCCAGAGGCTTAAAGGGTTAAATACTTGTAAAATCCTACAGGTGCTTTCAAAAATACTGTGAAGTAAGCAAGTGCCTCTTGTTGGTTGATGAGTTTATAATTTTAAACATGGCGACTTAAAGTCTTTTGTCATCCACAGTTATATATGATCTGCTGCTCATAAAACTAAAGCATTGTTGGTTCTGGGTTTAGCTGTCCTCCTATAGGTTCCTATGGACTTTTTCCAGCCACTTTTATTGTATTCAGTACTTTGGGATGGCTCTGTAAACAGATGAAGCCAATAATGTATTAACAGTACCAACTGAGAGAAAGTATGGTTAACTGAGGTTACTAAAAAGAAAAAGCAATTCAAATCAATTGGCAATCTACAAAAAGAGTTCAAGATTTTAAAAGCTATTATTAAAATTGCTATATTGGTCTACTATGCTATGTTATATGTGTGTACATATTGTATGTCCACATGGGGAAATTTTATTAAGAGTTTTATTTTAAATGGCTTATAGATAAGATTGTCCATAAATTTAAGCTGCTAAAATCAATCAAAGATACATTTTAATTTGTGTGACCTGAATCTGTGTATCATATGTTTTAAACTTGTTGGTAGAGAGAAACTAAAAACATTTTATATGGCTGTGCTTAAGTTTACTGGTTAAACAAACTACACCATGTTAGATATTTAAGAGGTGTTTTCAAATACATGATTCTTAAAATTAATAGAAGGCATTGGACCTTCTGGTAAATGTTTTCTTAAGTTGTTATCTAATGGTTGAAACGGTTTGCTAAGTATTCATGTGATATTGCTATTGTCAGCAAGCGATCTAGGACTTGCTCCCTCATTTCTCTATTCTAAGCCCAACTTGTTCTTTCATTTCTCTATTCTCTTCAAGGTAGGAAACTAATTCTATTATGAAGGAATCTGTAGGATGCACAATTTAATCTTTAGACCTTATAAAAGAGATGGCTAACATTTTTCTGCAATAGCATAGCCAAAATAAGAACTCAAATAATAATCTCATAGCTAGATTCACTTCGCCATCAGCGAAGTATACAGTAAGTAGAAAAAACCTCCCTTTCAGACCAAAGGGAAAGAAAGTTTTAAAGTGAGAATATAATTTTCCTCATGGGCATTGTCTACCTTGGAAAAACTACTACAGAACATGCCTGTGACTATAGACTTGTAGTTCAGGCCACCGAAGATTAGAGATGGGAAACGGGCACTCCCTTGACTTGCATCCTCTGGTCTGCTTTAACAAAAACCAGGAGGAAAAGAAAGCTAGGCATCAGAAGCAATGGGTGGCAGGCCTATTAATGGCTGATCAGTACAGTGATCTGCCCTCAAGGAGACCCAACAGGCCAGTCCACTGCAGTGGCTTTCAATGTGGTAAGCATGGGCTTCAGCAGAAGTCAACTTGTGAAGAGCCCTGGCAGCTCTGCCAAGAGTTGGATCACTGGAAATGGACCTGCCCTGGAGTCGAAGGATGCCCAGGTCAGAGCCACAGATCTTATTGGCTCTAAGCTGAAAAGCCCTTCACTCAGCCCAACTTCCAAAGTGACCACTGCAGCTGAGGGGATGGTCAAGTAGGGTCAGCAACATTGCAGGCAGAACTGTAAATTTCTTGTTAGAGATGCCACCTGCCTTTACCTGGCCAGCTCTCCTCCCAGGCCAGCCAAGTAATGAAAGTCAACAGAGTGCCTTCCCCTAGGAGGTTCACACCTCCCTTAGGATATACCCCATGTGAAGAGATAGATAGGTCTGGGCCTCTGAATTTACAAGGCCTAAAGCCCAACAGATTATTATCAAGCCCCTTCTATCAGGTTCTATTTGCCTCTCAATCAGAAAACTTAATTGTAGCTTAGACAGCACCTTTCTTAGCTCCTCTAATAATGACTCTGTCCTTTGTTCTAGGCCCTGTCTAGTGCACTTGGGCCTCATTCCTTTGTAATCATAACCTCTACTCTACCACCAATGGCTCTAATCCCAACATGTGTGTCCTGATGGTCCTCTTCCCCACTTAATGCTGTATAATTGTTCAAACCTGGTAAATGCCACTCTTAGGATCATTGGTTACTATCCTCACCCTGTCTTTTATGACCTTGTCTAAATATGATCAGAGTCGGCGAACTTGGAAGGCTTCCATAGCCTTGGCAACTCATGACGACAGCCTAGGATGGTTACTGGCGCCATAAACTAAAGTGTCAATTTGTTGGGTCAACAACAGGAGCCACTGTGCACTTGCTCCTCAGGTGGGATCTCTGTCCTTAATGTGCTGTACATTGTGATTTAATGCTGTAACTAGTACTCAAACAGTATGTTTCACTTTGTGTTTCTATGTGGGTGCAAACTGTTGAAATCTTTATACTAAATTGATCTTCTGTATATAAAGAGAATTGAAAGTGAATCTTGATGCAAATGGAAGGGGAGAGGGAGCGGGAGAGGGGAGGGTTGTGGGTGGAAGGGAAGTTATGGGGGGGGGTGAAGCCATTGTAATCCATAAGCTGTACACTGGAAATTTATATTCATTAAATAAAAGTTTAAAAAAAAAGAAAAATATGAAATCTGCAGATTATAAAATGTGAAAATAATTAGAGACATCAACAAACAGTAAGTGGGAAAGTTTACAGAAACATAGGTGAAGGACTTAAAACCAAATTGCAACAGACAAAAAGAAGGAATTATATGTATAATTATTATTTAGAAAATGTTTATTTCTAAATCCCCTGGGATCAGGTATTTTTATCTATATAAGAATATCCCATAGATATGTATATTGTTCTAATTCTTAAAACCCATTGACTTTAAAGTTCCTGAAACAAGTTTGTTCATGCCAGTTACCTTTATGTTCTCTCTAAAGCTTTATTTCTTGTGAACAGTCGGCATTCTACACAGCTTTTTTGATGGATGAACAAAATAAAATTGTTATTGGTTTTAAAAATATAAAACAAGAACATATTGTATTGATATTTAGAAGAGTTTGTTACTGTAATTGTGTGTAGTGGTTATGTCCAAGCTAGTTATTCCAGAATGAGACTCAGAGTAGCTTTGTGCAGTGGCATCCGAGGCGTGATTATTGCTAACAGAATGAGACTCAGAGTAATCACTGCTCTAGTAGCTCTTGGTCAAAACACAAAGAGCTAAAATGTGTTATTTTATGCAAGAAATCGCTTAACTCTTTCCAACAGGTCTCACTGATAAAAGTGTTTAACGTTTGTAGATATTTCTCAAAGTGTTGTCTTGACTGCTTGCATCATCATTATATGAGTGCTTACTAAAACAACATAAGTCAGGCTCTCTGTGCAGCAAACTTGGGACCTGCCTCTACAACAAGCATTCAGTGTCCTAGGACATGAGAACCACTGCTTTTGCCTTCCAGTAGAATGGGGCCCCAATGCTGACTGTATTGCAAGCACCAGGAAACTTGTTGGGGATGCTGTGACCTGGTTTGACCCCAGGATGGACACCCAGAAGTCCTAGGTCATAGAAATTTGGTCACATTAAATGTGTCCTTTGGTTATTTCTGAGAGGTTTTCCCTGTACTGTGTATTCTGTAAGCTGAGAAGCAGATTGCTCCGTAATGTGGCTTCTTCGTGAAGCTGATATTTCCCATCATGGTTGATTCTGTTTATGACTGCTACAAGACCGCCAGAGGCTGTTTCCCTTATGCTTTACCAGTTGCACAGTATATCTTTGAAATTGTTATTAATTAATTTATTTATTTACTTATTTACTTATTTATCTGAGAGGGTGGGAAGGAGGGAGGAAGAGTGTGTGTGTGTGTGTGTGAGAGAGAGAGAGAGAGAGAGAGAGAGAGAGAGAGAGAGAGATTTCATCTGCTGCTTCACTCCTCAAATGCCTGCAATGGTCAGGGCCAGAATGAGACGAGAACCAGGAGCTAAGAACTCCATCCAGGTCTCCTATGTGGGTGGCAGAACCCATTCCTGTGAGCCATCACCGCAGTGTCTTGGGCTCTGCATTAGCATGAAGTTGGGGTCAGGAGCCAGTACTTGAACTGGAACCCAGGCACTCTGAGGTAAGACGTGGGCATCTGAACTGCATCTCATCTGCTAGGCCAAAGGCCCACCCTCCATGCACAAACCTTGAAACAGAACCTTTCCTTAATTCTCCTTAAGAAACTGACACCATCAGCTAGTTTTTGAAACCTTTCTCATAGACTTAGCTTTCCTTGCAAGGTAAAACACTTCTTGAATAAATCCCCAGTCTGCTATTGGCTGCAGCAATAGAGAAGTACCTCCATGCCACCCTTTCTCTAAATTCCTCCCTTATACTATGACTATTAAGTCGTTTCAAAACAAAATCCAGAGACAGAGGACTTTATTATTTTTTTTCTGTTGTTTAGTCTTAGCCTTAAGGGGAATTCACGTTCATCATTAGTCTTTGTTTTTCAAGATTTATTTATTTATTTGAAAGGCAGAGTCCCAGAGAGGCAGAGGCAGAGGCAGAGGCAGAGGCAGAGGCAGAGGCAGAGGTAGAGGCAGAGGCAGAGGCAGAGAGAGAAAGAGAGAGAGAACTTGTCCATTCCCTGGTTCACTCCTCAAATGGCCGTAACAGCCAGGATCCGGGAGCTTCCTCTGGGTCTCCCACGTGGGTGCAGGGGCCCAAGGACTTGGGCCATCTTCTACTGCTTTCCCAGACCATAGCAGAGAGCTGGAATGGAAGTGGAGCAGCTGGGACTTGAACTGGTGCCCATATGAGATGCCAGCACTGCAGGCAGGGACTTTACCCACTGTGCCACAGTGTGGCCCCAGACCTTTATTCTCTTCACCCAGGTCACTACAGAAACATCGCCGCTCTCCCCATTAGAAGCAATAAAATCTAGGTTTAGAGTTTAGAACTTTGACCCAATACAGTTTTTATTAACAAATAGAACAATTTTCCTGTCTGAAATATCTGCTTTCATATTATTCGTTGTTTTAACTTTCCTCCAGGAAAAATAGGCAGGTACTTGCTTTTTCTTTGAGTGACTTAGGAAAGTGTTAGGTAATTTTCTCAGGCTGAAGATGATATTCTTCCTCAAAGGAAAACAAGCATATTTTACCTCTTAGCATTACAGGACAATGTTTTCTTTTACTTTCCACATTCATGACCTCTTCAAAATTTTGTGCCAAATTTCAAATATGTTATTGATATATATCATACCCACTTAAGAGATTTGTCTGTTGCTTTAGGCCCTATAAGAATTCCTAATGTAGAATAAAATTATAGGTTTAATTTTTTTCCTAATTATCCATTTCTACAAAATGGCAGGATAATTAAACAGTGACAGATTGCTGATAACAAATTAAAACCCACATTTGGCTTATTCATTATTCTAGTTTTATCAGATTATTTTAAAACAGTATAATTATCATGATGGTATATCTAGATTTCAGTGATAGTAAATAATGGAAACAACATATTTAGTATTAACTCTCACCTGAAATGTATCTATGTTACCTGTTTTAGTCTCTTCAGACTGCTAGAACAAAATACCATAAAATAGGTGGCTTACATTAAGCAGAAACTTCCTTCTGACAGTTCTGGGCATCGGAAGTCCAGAAAAAAAGCTGTGGCAGCTTTGGTATCTGGAGGGACCCTCCTGGTTCATAAACGTCTTGTAACTTCATGAGCCAATGGCAAGGTGGAGGCTAAGGAGCTTCTTGGTGCTTCCTTTATAAAGGCACTAATCCCAGTACGAGAACCCTGTCCTATAACCTATCTTCCAAGGGCCCCCATCTCCTGATAGCATCACTGTGATACATTCCACATGAATTCTTTTTTTATTTTATGTTTTTAAAGATTGATTTATTTGAGAGGCAGAGTTACAGTCAGAGACAGAGAGAGGCAGAGAAGTCTTCCATCTGCTAGTTCATTCCCCAATTGGCCACCATAGCTGGAGCTGGGCCGAATCAAAGTCAGGAGCCAGGGGCTTCTTTCTGGTCTCCCACATGGATGCAGGGACCCAAGCACTTGGCCATCTTCCACTGCTTTCCTAGGCTATCAGCAGGAAGCTGGACTGGAAGTGCAGCAGCCAGGACTCTGCAGACAAAGGCTTAACATACTATGCCACAGCACCACCGTCAACGTGAATTTTGAAAGGCTACAAACATTGAGACCATAGCATGGCCAAACAGTAAGTGTATAGTAGAAGTAAACCATCCCTGATCTTTTTTTTTTCACATTTAGGTCTTTTATAAACTGATTATCAGCTGTGTAGTTTCAACAATTCTCTACTTTCTAAGTTGAGAGAAGAGTTATAACAAAGTAGCCAAAAAAAAAGAATATTGGTAAACTTCAACTTTCAAGTGCCCCTATAATTCTAGGGTTGAGTAAAAAAGGGACATGGTATATTTTGTCATCAAGATCACAAAAGAATTGCTTCCTGGGATTCAAATGATGTTGTAACTATGAGAATGAAGCCTGACCAAGAAGCAACCCTTTACAAAACCACAAGTGTGAATATAATATGGGGAAGTTCATTTTGTAATACAGTTTGTTAAATAAAACAAGTGCTAGTATTTTTCCCTTTGCAGAGTTCCTGGAAAATAATTTACTTTTGCCTTAGAAACATTTCCTGAAAGTAGGAAAAGCAATCTCAATTTTCCCATGCCTTACAAGTCTGTTACTATCTCTGAGGTTGTGCAATGCATGTAAGTTAGTTGTGTGTATTTTGCTGGCACTAGCCTATCAGCTACACTTCCTGGCATGAGATGTCTAGATCACTGTTGTCACCCCAAATATTTCTTGGTGTATTTCTTTCTCATATGTGTCCTTGAACTGGTTTGCTCTCACAGATTCCCTGTTGTACCATCAGTCTGGGCTTTTCTCCAGGCTTTTCCAGAAGGGGATAATGTTTCTCTGTAGCCTCCTTTTGGGTCAGTAGCTCCCCGCTGCTCCTGAATACATGAGGCAAAACTATCTTTCCAGGTGCCCCCTTTCTGTTCTAGTCATCTCATAGGCTCTCTTTCTTTATGGCTGGGCACAAAAGTCTAATCCTTGCCCTAAGTAATTAAAATCACTTGGATAGAACCTTAAAAAATACCAGACTTCTTTTTCTGCAAAGATGGGGTAAATATTTTTGCTACTTCCACAAAGTATGTCTACAAGCTTGGACAGCATATATAAAACATAATTAAGAGCCTCTGAAAAGTGGAGGAAAGAGAACAGACTGGCTAGTACATTCTCAGATGAAGAAAAGCTGGAGAATTTGTTGCCAAAAGGCCTATCTTAAAATAATTGCTAAAAGAAGTTCTCTGAGCTGAAGGGAGATGATAAATGAAGGATCCTTAGAGCAATGATGAGAACGAAAGAAAACACTAATCAGATATATGGATAAATACAGTAGACAATATTTCCTTTTTGAATTTTCTAATTATTTTTGATGATTGAAGCAAGCATAACTACCTTTAAAATGATCCTAAATATAGGTACATTAATAAGGGCAATAAAAGGAAGAAATAGAATACTCAATTTAAGAAGATGGGATTATATACATTGAAAATCCTAAGGAATATAAAACTCCTAAAACTACTGCGTGTGTTCAGCAAAGTTATAGAATATAAGACAAACATAAAAAATACGATTATATTTTAATATAAGTACAGTGAATACCAGTATCACAAAACTAAAGATATAATATATGCAATTAAACTACCTGTAAGTCTAACAAACATACAGAACTTGTTTGTTGAGAACTATACATACTTACTTAAAAATAATAGGTAATGTATATAAATGGAGAGGTATATTGTGTTCATGTATTATAAGGTATTAGTTCTCCCCAAATTGACATACAAGTTTAGTGAAATTTATATAGATTTCAGCAAGATTGCTTTAGATATAGATAAAATATATTGACAAAGTTAATCTAAATTTTATATAGATTGGCAAATGAACTTTAAAACAATGTTTAAAAAGCAGAATGAAGTAGGACAAATCAGTTTGTCCAATTGTTGCAAGACATAGTCAAGTCTGTATGTGGTATGGGTAGAGGATAGACACTTAGATAAATACAGTAGAACATAATCTCTGAAATAAACTCACACAAATACACTCACCCAATTTTTGGCAGATACAAAAGAAACACAATAGACAAAACATAGCTTCCTCACCAAACAGTGTTAGAGCAATAGGACATGTGTATGCACAAAAATGTACCTTAACCTCTCTCATTCATTATGTAGAAAATATGTCAAAATATATGATGACCTTAAATGGTAAAATCTAAAACTGTAAGACTTTTAAAGAAAGAGATAGATAAAAAAATCTTTGGGATTGTGAGGTAGGCAAAAGCCCTCAGACTGATGCAAAAGCATTGTTCTAAAAGGAAAAAGGTGACAAATTATACTGTATCAAAGTTTGTAAAAGTTTTAATGGATAACTAGTTAAATAAACAAAGGTATATTTATTGAATACTACTCATCAATAAAAATGAGCAAATATTGATGTATACAACAATTTGAAAGAATCACTAGAAAATTATTCTGAATAAATAAAGCCAAACTCCAAACCAGCAATAACATACTGGATAATTCTTTTTGTATAATGTTTTGAAGTTTAAAAATTTAAAAATTGGTATATATTTTTCCAGCCTTTCACTTTCAGTCTGTATGCATCATTGTTGGAAAGATGAGTTTCTTGTAAGCAGCAAAAAGATGGGTTTTGTTCCTTAACCCAATCAGCCAATCGGTGTCGTTTAACTGGACAGTTCAGGCCATTAACATTCAATGTCACTATTGAGAAGGAGTAACTTTGCCCTGCCATTTGCCAAAGATATTTTCTAATATATGGTTTGAGATTTCTGTGATCTTTTGCTGTGAGGTTTCCTTCCTTTACCTTCTTTCATATTGGTGACCATGTTTCTGTGTTTCTGTATGTAACACATTTTTAAGCATCTTTTGCAGGGCTGGATGAGTGGCAACAAATTCTTTCAATTTCTGTTTGCTGTGAAAGGTCTTTATTTCACCTTCATTCGCAAATGAGAGCTTTGCAGGATATAATATTTCGGGCTGGCAGTTTTTCCTCTCTTAGTACCTGGGCTATATCTCGCCATTCTCTCCTAGCTTATAGGGTTTCTGATGAGAAGTCAGCTGTGAGTCTAATTGGAGATCCTCTGAGAGTAATCTGGCGTTTCTCTCTTGCACATTTTAGGATCTTTTCTTTGTGTTTCACTGTGGTGAGTTTAATTACGATGTGTCGTGGTGAGGATCTCTTTTGGTCATGTTTATTAGGGGTTCTATGAGCTTCCTGTACTAGGATGTCTCTGTCCTTCTCCAAACCTGGGAAATTTTCTGCTAGTATCTCACTAAAAAGGCCTTCTAATCCTTTCTCCCTCTCCATGCCTTCAGGAACTCCTAGAACCCGAATGTTAGGTTTTTTAATAGTATCCTGTAGATTCCTGACAGTATTTTTTAGATTTCTGATTTCTTCTTCTTTTCTTTGATTTGCCTGTTTCCTTTCCTGTTCTCTGTCTTCTAATTCCGATATTCTCTCTTCTGCTTCACCCATTCTGTTTTTAAGGCTCTCTAATGTGTTTGTCATTTGATCTATTGAGTTCTTCATTTCATTGTGGTTTTTTGTCACTATCACAGTTTCATGTTCTACTAGTTGTTTCATTTCATTTTGATTCCTCCTTAATATTTCATTTTCACGAGAGAGATTTTCTATCTTGTCCATTAAGGATTTCTGTAGTTCAAGAATTTGTTTTTGAGAACTTCTTAATGTTCTTATCAATTTTTTGAGATCCGCTTCTTGCATTTCTTCTAACTCTTCATCTTCATAATCTTGCATTGTGGTGTCTTGTTCATTTGGGGGCGTCATAGTGTCTTCCTTGCTCTTGTTACCTCGGTTTGTACGTTTGTTGTTTGGCATGTTGGAGATAATTTATGTTTTTTTTTTTTTTCCTGTGTTGTTTTTTTCTCGTTATACTATGCCTCTAAGTGGGCTGTCTGCTTTGATGGATCCTTAGAGGCTGTGATGGGTGTGGCCAGAGAGCTCTGCTTGATTCTTCAGGTTTAAGGCTGTGCAAAAAGCGACTCACCCAGATCACCTAGATTGTTCTCTCCCTTGCTCCTTGCTGGATCTCTCTCTCTCTCTCTCTTTTTTTTTTTTTTTTTTGACTCAGTTGGGAAGTAATTCCACACAGCTGAGTGGAATTGAGGGTAGTTGAAATCTGGTCTCTGTGAGTATTCATTTGATCTACCCCTGGGACCACACAAAGAGTTTATGCAGCCCTCAATGTGTTCTCAAGTTTCGCCACAGTCCCAAGGTTACTGAGTTTGTGTACTAGGTGAGTTTGCTCGCCCCCCCCCCCCCCCCTCGGATTTTCAGAGTCGCAGATCGCTAGCTTCACCTGTTTTCACTAGATTCTAACCTTCTGTTCTTTCTCCCGACCAGAGTCAAGTTTTTCTGCCTGGCTACTCGAGGTTGTCGCTTTACATATGTAAAATGGCTCCTGCTCTTTGTTTTGCTCAGCTTGAAGGTGAGTAGAGAGAGAGGATAGTGTCCCTGCTGGTTCCCCTGATTTATTCATTTTTTTTTTTCTCTCCTCCAGTCAGCCTGGTGATCTTTGCCCAGTGGGGCCTCAGGCCTCTGCCTTTCCCCGCCAATGTCTCCGGTTTCTGAGGTTTTTGTCTTACCTCCCATTCCCGCACCGGCGAGATTCTGCAGCTCAACTCCTGTGGCTGGGCTTCCATGCAGTGGGCTCCCTGTAGGTCCTCTGTGTCACATCCACTAGATCCGGAAGCGTTTCCTCTGCAGTTTTTTTCTTGAGTCTTTTCCTGAGGCTACAGTAATTCTACTTTTATTAAATTATATTTTCCCAGACTATCGGTGCACATCCTCACTATCTGCCATCTTGGCTCTGCCCCCTAAAAATTTAAAAATTGTGCACAGATTAGTTGCCTGGGATTAAGGAAGGTGTAGGGTGGAAATGGAAGTGGGTGCGGTTATTTAAAAGTGCAGCATGATGGAAAAGCAGAGTCTCTTAAAGTGATGAAAGTATTCTGTATCTTAACTATATAATTATCAATATCCTGGTTGTGATTTTGTAGTATAGTTTTGTAAAATATTTCACTGAGGGAAAGTGGGTAAAATGTACTTAGTCTTATTTCTTATAATCTCATATAAATCTATTTTTAAAAATTCAATTAAAAAAGTGAGAATGCCTGGCCAACACTCTCAGGGGATTGTTCCATTCTAGAAAAGTATGTATTCTCAGTAAAGTATTCAGGAACTTGATATTAATTATAGCGTTCTGACATGCCCTCCGTTTTCTAAGACTATTGATTGACCACCTGCCCTAGAATCTTGGGCTTTTTGCACTGTATCCTGTCTTTCTTTAGCTTTCTACTTAGGATCGAGCCTCTGTAGTTTTTTCATTGTTTCTTTACCTTAATTTCAGTTTCTCATAAGGGCTGGGGTTCTTCTTTGACAATATCATATACCTATGGGCTTGCTTAGTCTCTGGCACATCCCTTCTTGGGTTTTAGATCCTAATACCTTTCATTTTCCATTCAGACAGAATGGATTTCCCTTCTCACAGACTTGGATTAAGTGGATTGCTTAGCAGTTTCTTTACTCTTTTGATTTAAGAAACAGCTTCTCTGTCACAAATTCCTCATTTTATTATCAGCCTTTGCTGCTGCTGTTGCAGTGTTATTAGTACCCTGGCCCTGGCTAATTCCTGATGACCAGATCTCACATAGTTATTCTCTATATCATCACTTTGTTTGTTTAGTTCCCAATCTTTATTGCCATTTGTGATTATTTTGTCTGTCTACTTTTTTTTCTATCAATCTAAACTATAAATTTCATGATAATTGAGACTATGTCTTTCCCATACTATGCCTCACGTGCTATCTGATACAGAGTTAGTAGGAGCCACTTGGCATATAATGTTAAAAATGAGTTAAATTATTGGAGTAAACTATAAAGGTTTGATTCCAAATAACATTTTCAAAATATTGAGCACGTTCTGATAATTAGAATCCAGATAAATAGATTATGAAGCAAACTGACATACTAGGAATTGCAGGATTTTGAAACAGAACTGATTCTTTTGTTTATTGGCTGTGAGACTAGGCAAGTTAACTAAACTTCCTTAATCTCCATTTCTATCTTTGTAAAGTTGGAATGATGATGCTTATCACCAAGTTTTCTCATGAAGATTAAATGAAGTTAGGAAGCACATAGGTATAGAGACCATCATAGAGTAATTATCTGATCACTTCATAAACTCCCCATTCTAATTTTTTTTTTGGGGGGAAAGCTACTATATTTTTGAATTAGGGAAGTGGAATAAAAATAAATTCAGAACAGGGAAATTATTCTATTAATTAATTAATTTATTTTAAAGGCACAGTTACAGAGAAGCAGAGGCAGGGAGAAAGGGATAGATAGAGAGAAAGAGAAAGAGGTCTTCCATCCACTGGTTCACTTCCCCAAATGGCCACAATGGCTGGAGCTTTGCTGATCCAAAGCTAAGAGCCAGGAGCTTTTTCTGGTCTCTCATACAGGTGCAGGGGCCCAAGGACTTGGGCCATCTTCTGCTGCTTTCCCAGGTCATAACAGAGAGCTGGATCAGAAGTGGAGCAGCTGGAACTCAAACCGGTGCCGATATGAGATGCCGACACTGCAGGTGGCAGCTTTACCCACTATGCCACAGCGCCAGACCCAGGAAATTATTTTTAAAAGATATCTAGGATTTATGTTTTGGAGTATAAATTTGATTGAGCCTTTCATTGTATACATCCTCACCTATGATTATTACCAACAAGACCTGTTATGTACACATGTGCATACCTGTATATCATAATACACACGCATATATATCTCATACATGCATATATGTGCATACATACATTCTCTTTGGGAACTATAAAGGCCTTAATTTTCCATTTATGCTATAAAAATGAATTTGTTGAGGTGAGGAAGTTACTTATTAAGGCAAGCTTCATTTTAGAAAGATTTTAAAGGTGTAGGAGTTACAAGTGGAGAGATTCAGCCAAGTGGGGCACTTTGTTAGTGCTTAAGTTGGTTTCCTACTATAACATAATTTCTGGTGAAACGTAAATTTGAGGTCTACCTCAATTGCTGCCATAATTGGTAATTTGCTAGACTCTTATTTGCTTCAGAATAGAAGATTTGTTTAAGTATCAGGAGGCTCTGCTTGGATACTTTCCAAGAGGATTGAGAGATTAAATATTCTTAAAGACCTTTTGTTGAGATTTTCTTAAGATATGATAGTCTCATGTCCTAAATAGTTGTGTATAGTCTTAGAATGTTGTTCCAAGATACATGGTTTCAAATTAAAAGCTTAGATATTAAGAATGATACAAGTAATCTCCTTTAAACACTGGATTCACACAGAAAAAGTGCATAATAGTGAGTGTAAGACCCTTGTTGAAATTTGAACTGAAGTGCAGTTTGGGACATCATTTCGTTTGAGTTCACATTCATTAGTAACAACTACTTGAAAACAGATTGTCGAGAATTCTGATTTGACTTGAACTATGTTAACCAAATAACAATGTTATTTGAGGAAGCTACTCAAGGATTTCTTCTTATATTTGTATTAATAATTGTACAGTTGTTGAGCAAAAAACTTTCTGTTTAGAATAATCAATCTAATTCAAGTCAGCTTATGGAAATCGTGAGCAAAATGGACCTTAAAAGATCAAATCTTGGCCGGCGCCGTGGCTCACTAGGCTAATTCTCCGCCTGCAGCGCCAGCACCCCATGTTTTAGTCCTTGTTGGGGTGCTGGATTCTGTCCCAGTAGCTCCTCTTCCAGTCCAGCTCTCTGCTTTGGCCTGGGAAGGCAGTGGAGGATGGCCCAAGTCCTTGGGCCCTGCACCAGCATGGGAGACTAGGAGGAAGCACCTGGCTCCTGGCTTCTGATCAGCGCAGCATACTGGCTGCAGCGTGACATTTGCAGTGCGCCGGCCATATCTTTCATTTGGGAGATGAACCAACAGAAAAGGAAGACCTTTCTCTCTGTCTCTCTCTCTCTCTCCCTCTAACTCTGCCTGTCAAAAAAAAAAAAAAAAACAAACAAAAAAAAACAACTAGTTGCTTTCAATTTCACAGGGGCCTGTATGTGATGAAAATTTTTGTTAATCTAATTCATGATATTTTCATCCTTAGGATGAGTAAGCATGAGGAGTGGCTTCAGAGTCTATTTCTTTTCATTTTAGATATACTTCCTTAGTGTGACTTCCTCTTATGTACAGTGATTCTTGTTGATTTTAATGTCTTGGTGCATAAATGAAAAATTTTTCAATGGAAATGAATTTTAAACAATGAAGAATACAATAGAATATTAGGTAATTAATCTATATAAAATGAACTACTAGAGCATTTATTTTTATGGCTAAGTCATTTGTGAGTTATCTTTCTCATTTGTAAACATGGATAGTATAACTCAAAAATCCATCATGAATTCTTTAAAAATTTACCATCTCTGTAGAAACACATTGTTCATACCTCATTGATATGAGACAGTTTAAGAATGAGTTATTTTATATGCGTATTCAAAGGTAGCTATAGTCTATAAACAGCACTATTGGAGAAGGTCAAGTTGTGATTGATGTCCCACCCCCTAAATGATTCAGCTAGTCATAGTATTTAATTTAAGAAATTTTCCTCTTACTAAGCTGATCAGTATTCATTACTACGTAATCAGTAAGTTAATAGGTTGGATGAAAATAACCCCTGCCAGCAGGTGTCCTGCAAAAAACACTTCAGTTCTCTTTTATACAAAGGGAGATGTCATATTTCAGTGTTACTTCTCAGAAAGTTTCTTCTAATTGTTGACATCTTTAAGAAAGCCACTTGGACATTACTAATGCCTCATTCCACATCACTGATATAATTATAGGATGATTTGTTTTGTGAGATTTTACCTAGTGATAAATGAAGAGGACTTTTTCTCTTTTTTTGCATCAAAATCTTGTGCTAAAGAATAAGTCCAATCATGCTATAGAACAGTATCAACTCCAGCTTTCTAAGAGAAGGATATTACCTTGAAGAATTCCAGTGAATTCACTATGGTGTCACTTCATTGGGTCATTAATGTGCTATCTTGAATCAGTTGTCCCATAATAACATTAGATCCAGAAAAATAGACTTCAGACATTGAAGTATTCACTAGAATCTTTGATGAAACTTGCATGCATATGAAAACCTAGGTACTTATATAATCAAGGAATGATTATTTGAAAATGATTTATTTATTAAGTCATCTATGATTGCATTATTTTAAGTTTTTAAAGATTTATTTATTTATTTTAAAGGCAAAGTATCAGAGAGAGAAAGAAGGATAAGCAAATGGGAAGCTCAGAGAACTGTATAGATGAACACTAGGGTTTTGGAGAAATTGGAACTATCTAATCCCTGACCTGTGAAACTATAAATTCAGGCCTAAATGGTTGTATTGTATCATCAGTAACATTGACCAAGACACAAGCTAAGTTGCTTGAAAAGATGTCTTGGACCAAACTGACACCTGCTTTGGCAGCATTATGAACATTATGACATCATGGAGAGTGAATAATGTACCTGTTATGATATATAGTTCTAGCTGCACGTATAGATGGCCTTGAAGAATAGTGGATAAAGAAAAATGCTCCTAAGAGGCAAAAGTTCAAACACGCATTTGGGTTTTAATCTTGCCTCAACAAAGAGATGTTGAGAGGTATAGATCTATATTGTGTCATTAATAGTAGATAAAATTTTGATCAGATGCTCAATACTTAAAAGGAACAAAATTGAAGAATTGTTGACTGTAATGAAGCGATATATAAAGATGGATCAGTTAGAATGGCCACAGACTAAGCATCTGGGGATGTCATGATCATAGGGATCTACTACATAGGAGACTGTCAATTATCAAATGGACAGGATAAATCAGTTTACATATTTCAGCTAGTTTTTCTCTCCAGTAACTCAAATGCTTATTCAATAATTGCAAAGTTTACCATTGTTTCAGGGATGTAGACTATGCAACAGCTCAATAGTAATCTCCCTCATCAAACCTGATCTTGCTATCACCACCAATGATTGATCAGCTTGCCCACAGTAAAGAGAAATACTTAGATACCAATATGATACCATTTCCAAGTAGAACCAGTGAGTTACATAGTCTTCCCTAAAATAGATATTTATTTTGGATATAAACTTGTCTTTCCTGTACAGGATGCTTTTCCATCACTGCAACCTAATGTTTTATTTACCACCTAATGTTTTTACACCTAATTTTACACCTAATGTTTTATTTACCTATTTACCACCCTGCTTTTCCAAATGATATTGCTACTGACTAAAGAATAAGAAAATAAGTGATTAATAGGGTTATGCCTGTGGAATTTTACTAGTTTTCCACACACTGAATCATCCAGAAACAGCTGGTCTGATAGAATGGTGAAATGATCTACTTATGACCAGAATGGTAGATTGATCTATTGAAGGCTAGGTAAGTCATAGCACCTTATAGACATGGGGTTATATCCTAACTGATGTTTGTGTGCTCTGAGCAGCAACTGATGCATGCTGTTTTTTGTTTGTTTGTTTGTTTGCTTGTTTGTTTTTTTCTTGAAGCCAGGTCTTGGAAGGAAACAATGGAAGTAGGATTGCCTCCCCCAACAATTAGTGAC
Source organism: Lepus europaeus (assembly GCF_033115175.1). Lineage (NCBI taxonomy): Eukaryota > Metazoa > Chordata > Mammalia > Lagomorpha > Leporidae > Lepus > Lepus europaeus. The sequence goes on from NC_084830.1 coordinate 53,742,129, forward strand.
CCCTTGTGAAGCTTTGTTTCTTGCCCTGGGCTCTGATGGTTTAGACTTAAATTATCCTGGGAGTAATGCTTTTACCAGGGGATCTTAATAGCAATTGCATTGGACTAGAAATTGATGCTTGGCCACTTTGAATTCCTCATTTCATTGATCCAAGAAAAAAAATAAATGGGCTAATAAAGTAGTTAGTGTGATTGATCTTGTTTATCAAAGGAAACTAGATTGTTACTTCTTAATGAAGGAAAGAGAAGTGTGTTGGCAATTCCAAAATTTTTTCTAGGTTGTCTCTTAATACTTTTACATCCTATGGTAAAAGTTACTGGAAAACAAACGACAGGAAGCCCCCTCCCACCTTCCCCAAAAAGTTGGAGCGCATGTAGTTCATCAAGAATAAAAGCTTGAGTCACTGGTTGTAGAATCTTGAATGTCAAGAGATCTGAAGAAGCCAAGATTTTAGCTTTCAAGTTAACCTGTCAGTTTCATGGATGTTGGCAAAATACAGATCCTTGGACCAGGCAGGAAAGATTTTGATATTCACTATAGCAGTAACAAAAGTGTCAGCATTTGAATTGTTCCTCAAGCATGATTCCCACACAGTGATGCAAAATAGCCAGGTGACCAGGGTAGCTACAGTGAGTTCCTGGCTGGAGAAGAATGTTGAACTCAACAAACCTTAATATATAATGGGCAGTAAGCCTCAATGAAATTTATCCTAGTTGGAGTCATTATTTTTATTTTAGGACAATAAATACTTCTACATTTTTCTTTGGGAAGACACACTATTTCTTTTACTTTTTTAAGATTTATTTATTTCTTTTTTTAAAGGCAGAATTACAGATAGAAGAATAGAGAGTCTTCCATCTGCTGGTTCATTCCCCAAATGGTCACAACAGCCAGAGATGGGCTGATCTGAAACCAGGAGCTAGGAGCTTCTTCTGAGTCTCCCATGTGGGTACAGGGGCCCACGTACTTGGGCTACCTTCTGCTGCTTTCCCAGGCCATAAGCAGAGAGCTAGATTGGAAGTAGAGCAGCCAGTACTCCAACTGGCATCCATATTGGATACTGGCACTACAGGGAGAGGTTTAACCTACTATGACTACACCATGGCACTGGCCCAAGTCTATCTTTCTTAAAAGGCTATTTGCTGGGGCTGGTGGTGTGGCATGGAGGGTAAAGCCTCCACCTGCAGTGCCAGCATCCCATATGGGTGCTGGTTTGAGTCCTGGCTGCTCCACTTCCAATACATCTCTCTACTATGGCCTGGGAAAGCAGTAGAAGATGGCCCAAATCCTTGGGCCCCTGCACCCACATGGAAGACCCAGAAGAAGCTCCTCGCTCCTGGCTTCAGATTGGCGCATCTCCAGGCATTGCGGCCAACTGGGAAATGAACCAGCAGATGGAAGACCTCTCTCTCTCTCTCTCTCTCTGCCTCTCCTTCTCTCTGTGTAACTCTGACTTTCAAATAAATAAATAAATCGTTAAAAGAAAGAGTATTTGTTATACAACTATTCTTGAAAAGACAGTGCTAGAGATAATACTAGCAATGGCTCTGCACAAAAGATGTGCAGAAAAGTGAGACATATACAAGGAAGATGACATGATTCAGCACTATCTGCCATCCATTTTAGAATTAACTGCAACTCTGCTTTTGGGTATTTGTTTACTTTTTTGGCCTGTGTAAAATGGTTATGAAGAGTAAACATAATACTTCATATAAAATACTTAATGTATCTTTAAAATGATATACAAGAGTATTGAAATTATCACGAGTAGTGTGGCACTCTATCGCCTGAAAGATGTGGTAGAAGACAGTATTGATCTCGAATTTTATCTTTCATCCTACCCCCCCCAACCATTCCCTGGTTCAACATTCAGGATTTTAGTGAACAGTGACGGAGGGGAAGCAGTTTTCTTATCTATTGCATCAAATCACTTAAACTTTATTGAGGGCTCACTCTTGTTAAGATATGTATTCAATAAAGTCATGCAGGGATTATATCTATCATGTCTCAGTGTTCCAGTACCTAACAAGCAGCCTGACATACAGCCAACTATTAGTTTAAAAAAAAAAGACAAATGGATGTAGAAAAAACATTGTATTAAAAACTGATGGGAAGGAACTATGAAATTCACTACATAAAAACATTGGTAAAACATAGTATTAACTACAAAAAGTATATAATCACAGAAGGGAGACTATTCCAGGCACAATTATCCACCATGCAAGGCAGACTGTACACACAGGGGAGTGATCCATTTTGACTGGGAGTGATTGGGGAATACTTTTTTTTTTTAAGATTTATTAATTTACTTGAAAGTCAGAGTTACACAGTGAAGGAAAGAGAGAGAGAGAGGGTGAGAGAGAGAGAGGGAGGGAGGGAGAGAGATTCTATCTGCTGGTTCACTCTCCACTTGGCCACAATGGCCCAAGCTGTGCCGATCTGAAGCCAGGAGCCAGGAGCTGCTTCTGGGTCTCCATGTGGGTGCAGGGGCCCAAGGACTTGGGCCATCTTCTACTGCTTTCCCAGGCCATAACAGAGAGCTGGATAGGAAATGGAGCAGCCAGGACTCGAACTGGCGCCCATATGGTGGCTTTACCCACCACGCCACAGCGCCAACCCCAGTTGGGGTATATTTGAACAGAATTATATAAATATGAGCTATAAAGGGTGAGTTGGAAGTGTCAGGCTGAGAATAGAAAATGGAGGGGAACATTGAGAGGTATAAAAGTTTGAAATGTGAGGGCTATTGGGGCTTGGGGGGGAGGCAGTAAATAATTCCTTGTGTGCTCTCTCCAGAATTTCAGAGTCAGTTGAGAAGTGGAACGGGGATCATTCAGAGACCAACGTGTCAACTTTGCTATTGCTTTGGTTGCAGTGATTTCCCTAAAGTGGTGGGCCTTACTCTTCCATGTTCAGAACATGTTTTTGCAAGCTCACTGCATGAATGTAGAAAATGAGGGCAGACCACTTTAAAAAGAAGAGAGAAAAAGGTTGCATATACCCTCTTTCACTTCATTAGACTCTGGAGAGAAGTAAGCTGGGAGACAGAGAAAAAGAGGCTAGGACTTCTATATTTTTCCCTCTTAAAAGTGAAAAGTTCCAGTACTCTATGAACATTCGAGAGTTTAAGATTAATCATTTCCCCACCATAGCAGAACAATACTGATTTTTATAACTTATTTAAATTTAAATATTTTTCTCTTCCTCCATTAAAAAATATCTTACATAGCTTTAATCCATTGAAATACAAAGAACTGTAGTACGGTCTCGGTAATGAGGATGTGACGTGAATACCCTGTGCCAATGTTTAAATCTGAACTTCGGGAAAATGGAAATAGGATTGTATTAGTTTGCTGAGTGATTTAGTTGCTTTAACTTTATGTTTTTTTTTTCCTTGGGATACAGAAAAGTTATGTCTCAAGGTTCTTGCAAACTTGCAGGGAAATTTAAGCTTCCAGTTGACATTTAAGTAATTCCCCAATCAATAATTCCAATTTGAGTGTATTCAAGACATTAGTCAAGTGTTGACATAGAAACAAGTGCACGTGTATGACAGGGATACAGGATATGTGAAAGAAGGGAAGATGGGAAGAAGAGAGGTGGAAGATAGAACTGATCCTCTGTTGCACCAATTCTATTCCACTAGTCTGTATATTTTTCAATTATAGATTAAGGTTAGGCAGCATGCAAAACAATAATTTTAGTCCTAGATTAGCTGTATTTTCACTACCTTTCAGGGTTTTAGAAATAGAAGTCTCCCTTGTCATATAATTTCTCTTCTTTCCTGCTCCCACACTTCATGGTTTTTACTGTTGGATAATTATTTAAAATATTTGGTCCCCACATTCCTCAACTCCAAAATGATTGTTTCTTTGAAAAAAGTTTATTTGTTACTGAATATTTACAGATACGTTATGGGATTTAATCACTTATTGCAATGGAAGGTGAGTAAATATTTGATTCCAATACAGTGTGTTGCATATGATGTCAGGGGATAGTCTAGAGCAGTGATTCTCAATGCACTATCCTTGGGCATGCATTATTATGCTCATGTGTGAGCTTGTGAGAGCTATAGACTCTGTTGGGTCTACTGAAAAAGAATCCTTAGAGACAGGGCTCAGGAAATGCTTCTAACAAATACTCCTTGGGATTCTGAGCCACTAAAGTTTGAGAAATATGATCTAGGTGTCCTGCACTGTGGCTAATGAGTCAGAGAAGACCTTTTGAAGAAGGTGATATTTAAACTGAGATGTGAGGAATGAGCTGGGATAATGGGCAGAGGCTGGGAGATTTTTGTAAAGAAACAAACCAATGTGTAGGCATGAAGAAGAGCTTAAATATTTAAGTACTAAATTTCTTCTGTGTTTTGATGTTAGTTTGGGTAACCCACAAAGGCCTATGTATTAAAGACTTAGTTCCCAAAGTTGCATATTAACGCTGAGTGGAAACATAATCCAATCACAGTGGAGTATCGGGGAAGTGATTAGAATGGACTAGGTTGTTAAAGATTTAGTTGAGTATGATGGTTGTATAAGGACAAACAGACAAACTTGTATTCCCTCTTGCTTGTGATGCTCTGTTCCAACTCCAGTAGTAATAACACCTCACCAATAGGATCATCTGATCTCGGACAGTGCATGTCCAATACTATGAGTGACAATAAACCTCATTCCTTCATAAACAGTTTATCTGAAGTAATTTGTTTTAGTAACAAAAAGTTGACTAAATACAATTTTTCAAAGATTTATTTTATTTATTTGAAAGGAAGAATGACACTGAGAGCGGGAGAGATGGAGAGAGAAGGAATCTTGCAATCTGTTTCACATCCCAAATGGCCTCAATGGCTAAGGTTGGGCTAGAATGAAGCCAGGAGCAAAGGATTCCACCTGGGTCTCCCATATGGGTGGTCAGGTTCCAAGTATTTGGGCCTTAGTCCATTGCTTTCTCTGGTGCATTATTATCAGGGGGCTGGATCAGAAGTGGAATAGCTGAGACTTGAAAGAGACAGCTTATCCTACTGAGCACGATACCAGTCCCTGATGAGGACAACTTCTACCTGCAAGGTTAAAGTATGTGTTTTTCTGGGTACCAGATATGAACTCACTTGTAAAGGAACCAATCTTGCCCTCCATCTAAGAGGAATGGTTTGGAGGGTAGAGGCACCCAAGAAAGTTGTGTTTAGATGTGCCAAAGGGATGTAGGGAAGGAGGTTTCCAAGAGGCAGTGGTATAAGGCAGATGTCTGAATTGGCCACACTGAAGAACAGGAAGGATGTGTAGAACTGAAAACTGTGTCAAATGTGATTGAGCCCTGCTTCTAGATGAAAATTTACACCTACACATTCTGAATGAGTGCTGAAGCAACATAAAATAATATGACTTCACTCTAGAGGATGAGTCATCCAAGGATATTTACAAGATGAAAAAAAAAGTACAAAGGGCCCAAGGTGGGAACATGTTTGTCTAGAAGGATTAAGAGAGGGGAAAGAGTGATAAGAGTGAGGATCCAAAGATCTGCATGGGAACAGATCACTTAATGTCTTGGGCAGCAATGATCAGGATCTGGATTTCATTTCAAAAAAGACCAAAAGGCATTAGAGGGTTTTTGAGTAGAGCGGTGATACCACCTTTGACTTTTTTTTTTATCTTTTTTTTTATTAAACTTTTATTTAATGAATATAAATTTCCAAAGTATAGCTTATGGGTTACAATGGCTTCCCCCCTCCCATAACTTCCCTCCCGCCCGCAACCCTCCCCCCTCCCTCTCCCTTTCCCCTTCCATTCATGTAAAGATTCATTTTCAATTCTCTTTGTATACAGAAGATCAGTTTAGTATATATTAGGTAAAGATTTCAACATTTTGCCCATATAGCAACATAAAGTGAAAAAACTACCATTGGATTACTAATTATAGCATTAAATAGCAATGTACAGCACATTAAAGACAGAGATCCTACATAATTTTTTTTCAAAATAATTAATTTTCTATGCCATTTCCATTTTAACACCAGGTTGTTTTTTTTTTTTTTTCATTTCCAATTCTCTTTATATACAGAAGATCACTTCAGTATATAATTAGCAAAGACCTCATCAGTCTGCGCCCACACAGAAACGCAAAGTATAAAAATACTGTTTCAGTACCAGTCATAGCATCACTTGGCTTTAGACGACACATTAGGGACAGATCCTGCATGGGGTGTAAGTACACAGTGACTCCTGTTGCTGACTTAACAATTTGACACTCCTGTTCATGGCGTCAGTAATCTCCCTAGGCTCTAGTCATGAGTTGCCAGAGCTATGGAAGCCTTTAGAGTTCGCTGACTTTGATCTTATTCCGATAGGGTCATAGTCAAAGTGGAGGTTCTCTCCTCCCTTCGGAGAAGGGTACCTCCTTCTTTGATGGCCCCGTTCTTTCCACTGGGATCTCACTCACAGAGATCATTCATTTAGGTCTTTTTTTTTTTTTTTCCATGATATCTTGGCTTTCCATGCCTGCTATACTCTCATGGGCTCTTCAGCCAGATCTGAATGCCTTGAGGGCTGATTCTGAGGCCGGAGTGTTGTTTAGGACATCTGCCATCCTATGAGTCTGCTGTGTATCCCACTTCCCATGTTGGATCTTTCTCTCCCTTTTTGATTCTATCAGTTAGTATTAGCAGATACTTGTCTTGTTTGTGTGATCTCTTTGACTCTTAGACCTATCAGAGCTATCAATTGTGAGCTGAAATTGATCACTTGGACTAGTGCGATGGCATTGGTACATGCCATCTTGATGGAATTGTGTTGGAATCCCCTGCACATTTCTAACTCCACCATTTGCGGCCAGTCCGATTGAGCATGTTCCAAATTGTTCATCTCCTCCCTCTCTTTTTCCACTCTTAGATTTAACAGGGATCACTTTTCAGTTAAAATTTAAACACCTGAGAATAATTGTGTGTTAATTACTGAGTTCAACCAATAGTACTAGAACAACAACAACAACAACAAATACTAAAAAGGATAGAGTATTACATTCACCTTTGACTTTTAAAAGGCATGTGGGTTTCAGCTGTTGGGGAAAAGAGTAGAAACTAAGAGGCAATTTAGGAGTCTAGTTCTGGCAAAGGGATGATGTGGTTTATAGTGGTGATGGTGTGAGAAGCAGTCAGACCCTTGATACAAGCCCTTATTATTTGCAGAGTCTGCATTAGTAAATTGGCCTCCTCACTAAAATCTGTTTATAAATCCAAAATTTATACTCAAAGCACTTTCTCTCAATGTCATTCTTCTACATGTACCTGCACAAAGTAGTGAATAATTTGAGTTTGTCCCCGTGCATGTCCTGCCACAGCAGAGCCCTGGTGGGTCTCATGTAAGCAAGCATTCTTTTCATGGTATATCTAGTACATCTGGTGCCATGTTTTTATCAGGTTTGTACCTTTTGTTGGTGATTTTATTGCTTAACATGGCCCCCAGTGTAGTCATGAAGTATTTTTTCATGTTCTTAAGGATACGAAGGCTTTGCTGTGCCTTGTATAGAAAATGTGTTAGGTATGCTTCATTCATGTGTGAATGGTAGTGCTGTTGATTTAAGTTCAATGTTAATGAGTCAACAAAATATATTCAATGTGTTTTTGAACAGAAACATACATCAAACAAGGTTATGTATTGATCAGTTGATGAAAATGTTGTGACCAAATGCACTCAGGAATATAACCCTATATTTCCCCAAGGAGCAATGATTCAGTATTAGCTAATTCAGCAACTGAAATAACTTTACAGAACATAACTACTGTGAATGAGAATTGGTTGTGTTTTGGAGTGACAAGTTATGTCAATAGTTTAAAAATGAGTTATGACTCTCGAGAGAAGAGGAATTTAAGATATTTGGTCCAAAACACTGACAGAATGGAGTTGCCATTTGCTTGTGTCAGAAGAGCAGGTTTGGTGGTGATAAGGTATCAAGTTTGCTCTTATCCATACTAAGTTTGAAATGTTTTCTGAATTTTTAGTTAAGATGTTGATAAATCCGTAAGACATTTAGATCTCTACAAGAGGATACCAATCCTACGTTAAAGTTTTTTCAGCTTCTTAAACCATGTGCTCTTTTCTCGTTGCTTCCTTTGTTCTCACCAGCAGAAATAAAAAACAACAGCCAGTGACTGGGTAGAGAAGTAGATGGGTGGGGATAAGAAAAAAAAAAAAAAAACAACAGCCATATCCTCCTCTGTCCTAGCCAGACTGAGCTGGAGAGTTTGGGACTTTTATCATCATACTGGATTTGAGTAATAAAAGCTTATAATTGACATTTTATCATTTATAACCAACAGAAAAGTCAGGAGATCTCCCAGAGATTTTATCATGGGTGAGGAAAGAATGGGCCCACAATGTGAGTTTTGCAGGGTATGGAAAAGATATCATTTCTTAGTGCAGCTAAGCCTGTGCCTTTAATTACCATCCATCTGCTGATGGTTTTCAGATTTATATCTCCAAACAAGATCTGATGAGCTCCAGACTAACATCTCTATTCGAGTATTTTCAAATTGCCTCAATTTCAGTGTTCAGTGTTGAACTCACAGTCCCCTGGCATGCTCTACCTCCTCTTTCTCTTTCCAAAATAATCACTTTCAGTGGCCCCTGTTTCAGTAAATGGCACCATTGTCCATCCACTTTTGAAGTTTCACCATTGAGATCTCTTCTTACTCCAAATGATATCACTTCCTCACTCTCCATCATTAACTGTCATTGCGTCCTGTGATTTCAACTTCCAAATATCCCTTGTACATCTTCTCAACTTCAGTGCCACCACTTTCTGGGCAGTAATATGGAACACAGGACATAAGAGTGAGCTTTACACAGCCCTGGCTTAAGTCCCTGTCCCATTGCTTATTATTTGTATGACTTTGGCAAGTCACTCAACTGCTCTAACCTCCTGTCCCACATTTGTAAAGATGACTACGGCCTCTAATACATATAATTATTTTGAGGATTATATAAGATATAATGTGCCTGGCACATGAATATTTTGTTTAAACAGAATCTATCCAGGAGGATTTTCTCTCTTTTTTTTTTTAAAAGATTTATTTATTTTTATTTGAAAGTCAAAGTTACATAGAGATGATAGGCAGAGAAAGAGGAGGGGGGGGGGAGGAAGGGAGGGAGAGAGAGGCCTTCCATCCAATGGTTCACATCCCAATTGGCTGCAACAGCTGGAACTGCACAGATCCGAAGCCAGGAGCCAGGAACCAGGAGCTTCTTCTGGATCTCCCACATGGGTGCAGGGGCCCAAGGACTTGGGCCATCTTCTACTATTTTCCCAGGCCACAGCAGAGAGCTGGATTTGGAAGTGGAGCAGCCAGGTCTCAAACCGGTGCCAATGTGGGATGCCGGTGCTTCAGGCCAGGGCATTGACCCACTGTGCCACAGTGCCGGCCCCTGGTACATGAATTTTGTTAAGTGAGCTACTATTACATTAAGGTGCCATCATTTCTTGCCTGAGCTATCACAATATTCTTCTAACTGCCTCCATTCTGCCCCACTTCCAACACAGTTGTAACCCCAAGAAAATTATCATTTCAAAGTCCAAATCTCATTGCATCACTTTTTCTTAAAAACCTTCAATGGATTTAATTGCTTTAAGGATAAAAACTTAATTCCTTAACATGACTTACAGAGCTTTGCTTTTCTTTCTAGCTTCCCACACTCCTGCTCTGCCCACCTTCTGCAGTTTTTCAAGTGGTCCATGCCACCTTGCCCCTGCCACTTCCCCTCACTCCTTGACAAATTGCTCTGTCTAGAATGATGTCCACAGCACCTAATTAATTTTCTTTATGTCTCATATCTCAGCTTGGGCACCACTTTCTTGAAGAGGCCTTTTTCTTACTCCTTGAGCTCGATGAAAGAAATCCTTTGGTATACTCTCCTTAAAAACTGCTCTCTCTTTCAGAGCTTCTCTGTTTATATTGCTGTATTTCTTGCTCTGTTTATATGATTCATGTCTCTCTCCTGGTAGGCTCAATGGGAGCAGAGATTTTTGTATGGATTGAGGCAGCAGCTCCTGCCTCCCCATCCCACACCAAGTATTTAGTAAATATTATAGCTTGGTACATAGTAAACAATAATGTGCATGTTAAGCACTTATACTTGTAAATATTAGCTATTATTGATGGTTATTGAGAAAGATTCGGGGTGATAGGGTGCTGTCATTCACCAGACCACCACACTGGAGCCCTGAAGCATGACTAGGTAAGACTCCTTGTTCTTAGAAGGCCAAAGTCTAATGGCTGGAGTGAAGGACAGGCAGGAAGGTCTCAGTGGCATTCTGGACTTGAAGATGAAACTAGACAAAGACACTAATTTCTTAAATGCTCTGCCTTCAACATTCTTAAAGGGACAGTGGATAAATAGTGGAGGTTATGGGAGTGGCTCTGTTCAATGGGATAATAGGTTGTCCTGAAGTAAAATGTCATGTTCTTAAAATGATCTGAAAGACAAGAAGACCGTTGTGGTGGAATGAGAAGGTCATGCCAAGGTGGCCGCTGGCAAGTGAGCATCAGTTACTCAGGAATGGCTTTGAATCCCACCTGGCAATGGAGCCTACCTGGCAACAGGCTGTGATTGGATGGCTTTGAATCCCACATGGCAAACGGAGCCTGCCTGGTAACAGGCTGTGATTGGATGGCTTTGAATCCCACATGGCAAACAGAGCCTGCCTGGCAACAGGCTGTGATTGGATGACTTTGGAGACTGCCTGGCAACAGGCTGTGATTGGTTGGGGCATAGACCTCCCCTTGACCAGACTGGCTGGTCTTGGCTATATAAGCTGTTGTACCAACTGAAATAAATGAGTCTGTGGGCTGCTTGCCGCAAGCCTGCTTTCACCCAACTCCCGGGGTCTGTGTGGCGACTCCCTGCCTCTTGCCTCCACCACCACGCTCCTCCTCTCAGAAACGAATCCACTGCAACATTGTTGAGAAATCAACTGCAACAGACTGTTCCTCCTTACTTTACATCTTCCATTCCTTCTCACTTCTCTTCTTCCCAGAAGGCATAGTTTGAAAGGGGTTGAGGGGGTAGGGAGAGAAAGAAACTAAACCATATTGTACACTGCTTGTTTATTTTCTCCCGATTTATTTTCCCTTCACTATTTCAGTAACCAAATAATTGCAAACCTGTGTGATATTTCCCTAAAAAAGCAAGGGTAATAATGTTAGAATAGCTGACTCAGTCTGTTTGAGTTTATTATTACTGGTGTTATTATTATTATATTGTAATTCATAAGAATGAAGGAAACATAAAATTCTTTTATATTAATACAGACACTCCATTTTGCTTCCACATTTATTCTTTTTCCTTTAAAAATGACCACTAAGCCTCTTTATTGGGCTTTTTTATTTGTGAAATATGAGCTTGTGACTATTTTCTTCAATTATTTCAGAAAGGGGCATTGATCAGCTTTTTTACTTTGGTGCAAAAAATTCAGTCTTCTGTTTGTTAATGGAATTTTTATTTTCTCTAAGTTTTTTTTCCCTTAATACATGATCAATTGGCAGAGTGTTTATAATGATTTTGCTGACTTTCTACATGACCAATGGAGCAGAATCAACAGTTTCTCAAGTCAAAAATATTTGGAAAACATTAACAGTGAAATTAAGGCCATATGAGGCCCTTACATATAAATAAAATAAAGTGTTTATACCCACTTGCCATAGCTTTACAAATGAGATTACATGTTGAAACTGTGATTTTAGTGGTTCCTGTAGTATAGCATTCTTTGTGTTTTAATTTGCCAAATGTATTTATGCTTCCTTCTCTCTCCTCAAATAGAGACTGACATCATAAAACCAAGTTGATAGAAAAATGAAAACTACAGATACTGTAACCAGGATGTTAACAGAATGTTTTTCTAATTATATTTCAGGATTGATTCTGAGCTCCCTGGCAATCAGAGGGAAAAAGAGAAACAGCTCTTATTATTCAAAAAGAGGAATCATACCATTCTTTTAGTGGAGGTTTCCTCCCAATTTAAAATTCTAAAATAAATTTCTCACGTAGGATTTTATATCCAGGACTCTGAATGATTTAATGGACAATATCTTTTAAATTTAAAATGAAATTATATACCATGTAGAATAAAGTTTCACATCAGGATTTGTATTTTATATATTAATTTGGCTTTGAATCAGAGACCTCATATTTTTTGCAGGATGAAAATTCATCTGAGCAGTTTAAAAAAGCAGTGCCAAACCAATTAGCAACATGAATACCCTTTACAGGAAACTACTTTATGGAGGAGAAAATACCGTTTTAAGAATTTGAGTAACATTCTTTTTAGGTGTACATTTGTAATAATTGCCAGATGATCTGAGTGAGTGCTTTCATATATCAGTTAACATCAATTTCTCAGGTTCATTAAAGGAGAACATTTATAAGGAAACATTTAGGCTAGGTAAGAATACTATATATTTGAAAGCTTAGAGAAATACATTTGTGTTATTTATTAAAGTTCTTATTTTAAGCCCATGTTTGTACAATATCCCTCATGGAAATAATCCTGCCAAATGAAAATTTGCAGGTTTTGGAAAGGCTTTACCGTATTTTGTTTCTTGGCTCACATGTTTTTTGAAACTCTGATTCGTGTATCCCTCACATCACATAGCAAAATATTTTCCCATAAAGTAAAGGAATGAGCTGATAGATTAATAAATGACAGATTTATCATAATGATACCATCCCTCTCCTCTGTCCATGGTGAAACTTTGAGACATGTACAAGGTTATTGTAAGTGCTAGAGTTCAAGGAGTTCTTTTTGTCCTTCTTAGTTTTTTCTTGCCCCATAGTGAAAAATCTTTGGGGACTATTCATCAGAGGCTTTTCTATTAATCCTCATGTGTTAGTTAGCTAATAAGTAAGACAAATATTTAAATGCATAGTAAGGAAATTAGCATAACTAAGGCTCATTACTATTGCTTATAGTAAACCAACAATAACCATCAGTCTTTTTCCTGCCAAACGTATTTTAATTTTAATGATTCTCTCAGCAAACTAACACCATTTCTGGTCTTAGTGAATTAGCATTAAAATGAATAAATAGCAGACTACTGGCATCTGTATTTTTGGAAAGTCCTGTGCTGCCTCCAGGTATGTCACGGTGCTTGCTACTTCTTTATTCACAATTCTAATCTTGATAAGATTTGTAAGACAAATAGGCTTTCGTAATTTATAAGTTTAATGCTTTCTGATGGATAGTGCAGGTGGGTTTTATTCTGGAAAAGATTATTTTCCACCTCTTGTCATGACATGAGCGTTTAACAGATGCTTAAACATTCTGTATAAGCATTAGTCAGGTAAAATTTATACCTAATATATAAAACATACATAAATGCATAAATATGAAATTGATATGCTAATTTTTATTTGTCCCATATATAAATTGATAGGATTTGCACAGGGGCGTAAATGGAAGCTAGATTCTGACTGAAAACTATAATATAATTAATTTTTTCCTTGTTTGTTTAAAAATAATGAATCCTAATGCAATTTAAAAAATTCTCAAACACTGTTTTCATTGAGTCAACAGATGGTGTGTTCTAAAACACAAAATCATTTTTAAAGCTTTCAGGGAATTAGAAATATAGTGGGGTGGCTTTATTAGCTTTTATTGCAATTGACCAAATTTTATTTTGAAATCAACTTCTTCACTTTTAAGACTAGAATTGATATGAAACCCTGACACAGGTTTTCTTTGATCCTAAGTAGACTCCCTCTGTCATTTTTCAAATCATGTTCCTTTGCAAATAGATGTGTTCTGTGTTTGGATATATTTGTGGACTCCCTAGGCATGAGTGTGTTTAAGAATATAAACTGCCAATCTCCTTTTTTTTTTTTTTTTCTTAAGTTCTATTCTTCCAGGAATCATATAAAATGAAAGATGAAGATTGGAAATAATTTCAATTTTGTTAGTACCTGTCATTATATATACAATAGGCACATCAATTGAACACAGATAAAGGGAATTTTATTGACCAAATTCTACCAGAAGGCAACATGAACAATTTAAACCTGCTAAAATCCATATGAGAGTCCCAGGTGTAGTGCGCTGTATGAGGCTGCTGAGACAAGTTTTTAAACATCCATTGCATACTATGATCTTTTGCCAGAAAGATGTTGAAGATACCAAATCCTAACAACTGAATTAACTCCCAAGCTGTATATCCAATATCAACTGTTAACACTAAAGGATTTGCTGTTAAACATGGATTAGTACTTCATTTGCTTGGGCGTATTTATTGCAATTGTGAAAAGCTACTAGGAGACATGATTTTGAGTTTGTCTAAAACTCCTGACATACATCTTAGAGGAAGAGGGTTAGAGTTTGCAGTTGAATGTAGTTAATAGCATGTGCCAGATGTCCATGGTACTTTAAGAAGCAACTTTTTTTTTTCACTGACAATATTAATTTTATGACAGAAATTTAGCAAAATAAAACCTGAGTAGCCATGTACCTTTTTAATGTTTGCCACTGCTTTTAAGATAACTAAACTTTCTTTCAACTTGGTTTTTTTAACAGTGCACCCTGGAAATGAAGCAATCATCTTTTCTGTAAACCTTGGTAACTTTCTCAGAATAATTTAGAGTAACAGCTATTAAAAAATGTTAAAGGTCACCAAGCTTTTTAATATCACCTTTCTTAAAAATAACTGCTAATAACTGCTGACTCATACTATTACTCACCTACCCTTTCTCTCAGACTTTATTAAAAACTACAACCAGTGAGTCAGAAAGAGGGATTTCAAAAGGGCAGTAAATTTCCAGGGTGAAGCATTTTTGGAAACTCGCCATTTAACGTGTTGTCATTGTTTTTCATAATAATCCTTTTTGATTAGTCTACCTTCTCCCTGTAACCTTGGATTTTGAGGACATTTTACTAACTCATCAAGAGCTGCCTGTTTTCTCTTTTGGAACACTGGCTTCCATATCTCAATCAAATTTTCCATGAAACTTTTCACTCTTTTGCCCCATTCTGTAATAGGTAAGTCTTCATTTTCATATATTTGTCTTTTGTCACTATGTAGGTTTAAATGAACATTTTTTCTATTTATATACTATTTTGACATTTTTTAAACATCTGCTTTTTCCTAGTGTATTTAAATGTTAAAGTACTTTGCCTCATTTTGCTTGATTTTTTTCTAATTATATAGTAATTATTATTTGAAAAATAGTACATTTGACTCAAAATAAATTTTAATTGTGTAAAATGTATAGAACTTCCATTTTTTTAAAATCTTAAATAGTAACCGAATTTTATTTTATTTAAAAAAATTCACCTGATGAGTCAGAGTTGTGGTGCTGTGGGTTAAAGCCCTGGCCTGCAGTGCTGGCATCCCATATGGGTGCTGGTTCGAGTCCAGGCTGCTCCATTTCCCATCCAGCTCTCTGCTGTGGTGTGGGAAAGCAGTGGAGGATGATATAAGTCCTTGGGCCGTTGCATCCACGTGGGAGACCTGTAGAAGCTCCTGGCTTCTAGCTTCAGATCAGCTCAGCTCCAGCCATTGTCGCCTTTTGGGGAGTTAACCAGTGGATGGAAGACCTCTCTCTCTCTTTCTCTGCCCACCTCTCTCTGTAACTCTTTTAAATAAATAAAATAAATTTTTTTTTAAAAAAGTCACCTGAGGCAAGGAGGGGGGAGAAAGAGAGAGAGAGAGAGAGAGGGAGAGAGAGAGGGAGAGAGGGAGAGATGAAAAGAGAGATGAAGAAAGATACAAAGAGCTCCCTCCTATTGCTTCACTTCCCAAATGCCCACAACAGTCAGTGCGGGGCCAGGGCCAGAGTCAGGAGCTGGGAACTGCGGCAGGAACCCAGTCACTGGCAGCCATCACTGCTCCCTCTGAGGTTGTGCATTGGTCGAAAGCCGGAGTCATTAGCTGGAGCCTGGGATCAAACTGAGGCACTCCAAAGTGGGAAATGGGTAACTTCATTCCTAGGCTAAGTAAATATTTGCTCTGTAATCAAATTTCAATCCTGTTGCCTTCTAGCATTCTCTAACAGAATTTGGTATCTAAAATCCTTTTATGCTTTTCCTACTTAGACTCTAAAAGGAAGTATAACAATAATAATAATTCTAGCTTCTTTTCCTCCTCTCCTTAACAAGTATTGAACTTTACTGGATGTCACAGACTTCATGAGCATTATCTCACATTCATACTCAATAAGGTTCTTCCTCTGGTTCCTATTTTGCTGTGAGGTACCTGAAGATTCTAATTTGATGGAATGTTCAGGAGATTACAGAGCTGGAAGGGGTTTGGGGTGGGGTGCAGGGCGTGCTCCAACAGAATGTGGTACCACCACTCAGTGTTTTTATCTGTGAGGAACATGTTTTGTTTTGTTTTTTTTTCTGTTTCAAAGTTCATATTCTAGGTTTAAAACCAATTTCCAATAAAATTAATTATAAAAGAAAATTATTTTTACATTTCCTCCCTCTAGTCATCTTGCCAAATTGACACTTTTGACCTCAAAGTATCTACATGTCATAATTAGGCACAAACAAATCAGAAGGGTTGGAGTCTGCTTTGTATCCAGCTAGGAAGAGGCATTTTTTAAACTAATTAATTTATTTTTAATTTATATGTATCTCATAAATACATCATTATGTACATAGTAATTCTTCCCACCGCACCCACCTCCCACCCATTCTCCCCCTCCTACCCATTCTCCCCCTCCCCTGCTCCTTCTGTTTTATCCAAAAAAGAAAATAAAAGAAAGAAAAAGGGAAAAAAAGAATGAACAGAGTAAGGGAAACTAAGTGTTCCTCAACAGTCTATTCAAGGGCTGATCTATGTTATTTCTTCTCAAAGGTGATTTTGATTTTTTCTCCCTTCCTCTCCCTTCTTTCCTTTTAGCAACTTACTTGTCTTGGAAGAAGAATCCAAGGATGATACATCTTTTGTCAGCTCTTAGACATAATTATTACTTCTGAGACATAATAATATCCTCTTTTTAATATAATAAATAAGTTAGGGAAGAAGCATTTTTAAAAAGATTTTATTTATTTATTTGAGAGGTAGAGTTATAGACAGAGAGAGGGAAAGAAAGAGAGAAAGGTCTTCCATCTGCTGGTTCACTCCCCAAATGGCGGCAATGGTCGGAGCTGCACCAGTCCAAAGCCAGGAGCCAGGAGCTTCTTTGGAGTCTCCCAGAAGGAGACAGGGGCCTAAACACTTGGGCAGTCTTCCACTGCTTTTCCAGGCTATAGCAGAGAGCTGGATTGGAAGAAGAGTAGCCGGGACTAGAACCAGCGCCCATATGGGATGCAGGCATTGCAGGTGGATGCTTAGCCCACTACACCACAGCACCAGCCCTGAGGCATTTTGATTCTCACTAGGTCCTATTTGCTGCATTTTCCCTCACTTCTTGCTGTTTATGCTGACTGCTGTGAACACAGCTCCCTCTGTTCATAGAGCTTTTGGTAAAAGATAAAAGAGAAGGCAAGGCAGAGGGTGCACAAAAGTGGAAATATCAGCTGGAGTCAGCATCCATCTGGGAGGAGCTCCACATGGAGGGCGTTCCTCCATTCTTGGGGCAGGGGAGGGGGGCTCAAGCAGAAGAATTATTTATAATTTTCCCCTGCATCCATAAATCCATTCAGTTCAAGCCCTTTCTCTAACCGCGAATTCTGGAATTTGTAAAGCTTTCTTAAAAAATAAGTGTGTAGATAGAATACATGAAACAAGAAGCAACTTACCACATTAGCCATAGGGATGAAGGATGCTGTAGAGCTAGGAAATGGAAATGAGACATTTTATATTCTTCTTATCCACTAACAATTAAAAAATATTATAATTAAAAGAGGGGAAGCTCATTGAATGCTTAGGTACCAAGGGTAGTACTCTTTATGTTTCTTTTTAAGTTTATTTTTATTATAAAGGCAGTGACAGAGAGTGACGGTGGGTTAGGAGAGGGAAGGGGGAGAAAGAGAGAGATTTTCCATCTGCTGGTATACTCCTGAAATGCCCACAAAAGCTAGGTCTGGATCAGGCTGAAACCAGGGGCCAGAAATTCTATTTGGGTCTCCTAGTGGGTTGTAGGGATCCAAATACTTTCATTTTCTGCTGTCTCTCAGCATATACATTTGCAGCAAGCTGGAACAGAAGTAGATGTGATGGGGCTGGTGTGTTGCACAGCAGATTAAGCTACCGCCTGAAATGCCAGATTCCTATATCAGAGTGCCAGTTTGACTCCTGGCTACACTGCTTCTAACCCAGTTCCCTGCTAATGAGCCTGAGAAAGCAGAGGGAGGTGCTCACAGTACACAGGCCCCAGCCACCTGCATGAGAGACCTGGAGAGAATTCCAGGCTCGGGCTTTCTGCCTGGCCCAGCCCTGACCATTGCAGTCATTCGGGGGAGTAAACCAATGGTTGGACAATTCTCTCTCTCCCTTTCTTTCTCTCTCTCTTTCCATCTCTCTCTCTCTTTCACTCTCACTCTCACTCTCATTCTCACTCTCACTCTCTCTGTGTCACTCTGCTTTGCAAATAAACAAAATAAATCTTAAAAAAAAAGTGGAGGCGGGACTTGTTTCCAGGTACCCCAGTGTGGGATGTGGCTATCCCAAATGGCAGCCTAACCCATGTGCCACAAGGATGCTCTGGTAATTTTAAAATTCCTGTAGTTAAAACCATTAGTATCTATATTTTAAAATCATGTCATATACTATGCCACTTCAGTGTGTTTTTAAGCGTTTGGTTCTGATAAACTTCTTTTTTAATTTCAACTTTGTCTTTAAAAACCTATTTATTTATTTGAATGTCAGACTTAAAGAGAGAGCGAGAGAGAGAGCGCTTCCATTTGCTTGTTCACCCTCAAAAGGCTGCAATGCCCAAGACTTGGCTAGGATAAAACCAGTAGCTAGGAGATTTTTCTGGAACTCCCATATGGGTGGCAGGGACCCAGATACTTGGTCATCTGCTGCCACTTTTCTCATGCTAGTAGTTGGGGCGCACACTAGCACCCAAATGCAATGCCAGCATCATAGGCATTGGCTTTACCTTCTATGCCACAATCCCCTGACTGTGTAATTTTTTTGATGAAAATAGTCTGAGATCATAGCATTAAAGTACTATGTTAAATGGTTATTGTGGAAAACCACTGAATTTAATCAAAGTTATTTTATGTATTAGCTAGATACAAGCAAGAGATGGTTGTAGTAATTCATTAGAATTTCTGTGTGACAACTTCTCTTTTATTAAAAAAAAAAAAAAAAGTCAGGGCCAGCGCTGTGGCATGGTGGGTAAAACCACTGCCTGCACTGTTGACGTCCCATATGGGTGCCAGTTCAATCCCGGCTGCTCCACTTCCAATCCAGCTCTCTGCTAATGGCCTGGGAAAGCAGTGGAAGACAGCCCAAATCCTTGGGCTCCTGCACCCTCATGGGAGACCCAGAGGAAACTCCTGGCTCCTGGCTTCAGATTGGCCATTTGGGGAGTGAACCAGGAGATGGAAGACCCTGTTCCCTCCCATTCTCTCTCTCTCTCTCACTGTCCCTCTGTCTCTGTCTTTCTTTCTCTGCCTCTGCCTCCCTGTAACTCTGCCTTTCAAATAATATAACTAAATCTTTTTTTTTTTTAAAAGTCAAGTATGGTATTATACCAGAAAAGGTATGGATAATGACTGGAGTGTTTTATTTCAAAGGCATTTATAAAGGAATGCAAAAACCTATAGTTTAGCTGTAGATCTAGAAGGATAATTCAAAAATTTAGCTTGGATTTAGTTTACTGAGTAGTGAACTTTCTTGTGATAGAGGATGGAGCAAGTAAAGGCAGTTTTTATTAGGCCAGTAGGAGCCTGTTTTTGAAATCTGGTGGTGTTGCCTATTACTGGTTGTGTGAACCTGAAAAAAAATTTAAACAAGTTCTTTGTTCCTTTTTTTTAACATAAAGTAGGGACATTCATATTGCTGCATACACTATATGGGTTTTGTGAGGATTAAAATAATGGGGTGGGCATTAGCATAACAGTCAAGTTGCTGCTTGGGATGCCCATATCCCCTATTGGAGTGTGGGGGATCAAGTGCTAGCTCTACTCTGATTCCAATTTCCTGCAAATGTGCAACCTGGAAGTAGCTGGTAATGGTACAAGTACTTGAGTTACGTCACATTCTTTTGAGACCTGACTGGAATTCTAGGCTCCTAGCTTCTGCCTAACCCAGTCCTGGCTACCGGGGACATTTGGTGGGACAAATCAGCAGATGGGATCTCTCCCTTTCTCTTTCTCTGTTTCTGTCTCTCAAAATTAATAAATGAATACATAAAAATGAAAATAAAATAATATGGGCAACGTTTAATGTAGCAAGAGCTCAATGAACATCAGCTCTTTTTATCATAGTAAATTGACTTGACTGTCTCCATACTGCTTTTTGTTTATTAGCTTATGAGAGTTTGAGCAAGTTATGTAATTTTTCTGGGTGTCTCATTTTATTAATTGTAATGTTGTTTACATCTGAGTATTGTTGTGATGATTGGGAAGTAAGAGTAAAACAAGTCCAATGTGCCAGTACCATGACTGCTAAAGGCAGGAGAGTAGAGTTTCTGAGAGGGGGCGATGCTGTGGCATAGCAGGTAAAGCCGCCATCTGCAGTGCCGGCATCCCATATGGGTGCCGAATTGTGTCTGGGCTCCTCCACTTCTGATCCAGCTCTCTGCTATGGCCTGGGAAAGCAGTAGAATATGGCCCAAGTCCTTGGGCCTTTGCACCTGCATGGGAGAGCTAGAAGAAGCTCCTGGCTCCTGGCTTCGGTTCTGCACAGTTCCAGCCGTTGCGTCCAATTGGGGAGTGAACCAGCAGATGGAAGACTTCTCTCTCTCTCTCTCTGCCTCTCCTTCTTTTCTCTGTGTAACTCTAACTTTCAAATAAATAAATAAATCTTTAAAAAAAGTTTCAGGAAGAAGAATTTAAAAATATATGCATTTTCCATGAATGTTTTGAAGATCTCATGTAACATCTAACATACTAGTAATCTAACATACTAGTAATTTGCATCAGTGAACTAACTAAAAGATGGCCAGGGTGAGTTTGAGTCTTATTAAGGTTTTTATAGAAGATTAAAGATGGAATTAGCTGATTAGATAAATTTTTATGAGATTATCAAATTTATCTTAAATATTTAATAATTTTGCTCCGAAGCATTATATGTAATATAATTATGACAATATTTAAGCTAATATGTGTTAATACAATCTGTTTTTGATTATGTAATAGAAACTACACCTTTAGGCATTTGTAAGACTACAATTTTTAAAAATCTTGGAAATGTTATTTACTGAACAGAAATCAAAACTTGCCTCCATTTATCCTCATAGTTATTATCATTGTCCAGGCCCTTGTCAACTGTCAAGTGGGCTATTACAATAGGTCTCCTAACTGGCCTTTTGGCATAATATAATTCTTTTCCTGTAGTTTCTCATTCCCCAGTCCCCCTCCCTGCTGCTGTGACAATATTCTCTTTAAGACATAATTCTGATTATTTCAGCTTGGCTCTTTAAAACTCTTCAGTGGGGCAGACATTTGGCACAGTGGTAAGATGTCGCTAGGAACACCCTCATCGTATGCCATAGTAGTTGGGTGCAAGTACTGCTCCTCAGCCTGAGCTCCAGCGTCCTGCTACTATGTACCCTAGGAGGCAGCAGATGATGACTCAGGTACTTGTGTCCATATAACCCATGCGGGAGACCCAGATTGAGTTCCTGGCTTCTGGTTTCAGCCTGGCCCACCCCTGGCTATTATGGGCATATGAGGAGTGAACCAGGGTACCATCTGTCTGTCACTTTTTACTAAAAAAAAAGTGAAAAGACAAACAGAAACCTTCAATGACTTCCCATTTCTCATAGGAAAATGTCCCAAATATTTAGCAAGACCCTCTGCATTCTGATCCTCATATATCTACTGATTCAACCTCATCAAAGGGCAATCTCCTTTCAGCTTTTCCCCCTCATTTTCTCAATTCTTCTGTGTTCTCCATACTCCCCCCCCCCCCCGTTTCATCTAATTCTGCCTTTGCTCAATGAATTTCATTGCCTAAAATAGTTATTATATTTTGGGCACCAGATCATGTGTTATATTCTTTATAAAGTCATTGCCCAGAGTCTTCTATCAGCACACCTAGCATAATTCCTGAATTTAATGTGTTCTCTCACTCTTTAGACTGGAAATAATGGACAGAAAGATTCATGTGCCTTTCATCTTTGTATCTCTATACACTACATAACACCTGGCATATAGTTGAAGATTAAATTACTTTTGATGTGTAGGATTATTCTGTTTCCAGTCAAATGAAGCTTGGTGGTATAATCTGTAAATACACTTTCCTTTTTTATTGGGTAAAAAAGCCTCTTAAAACTCCAAGCCACTTCCTAAATATTTAAAGTGACCACAAATTTTGGTTTGTTTCCAGGATTACACAACTGTTATGCAGCTTCTCCTTTGTTGCTAGTTACCAGAGAAAGTAAATGCAGCTTTTAAACTACATAATTTATAACTTCATGCCATGGGTTCAAACCCATAAACTCCATGTTTAATTAGTGTGAATTATGTATGATTTGGTTAAGAATTGTGCTGATTGTCTCAATGGGATATCCCTAGAGAAAGGAATATTTTAGAATGAGTAATGTAAAAGAAGATGCACTTCCATTGTATTTAGCTTAAAAGCTTGCATTCAATCAAGTCACTTTGGTTTTCAGTAAAACCCCCAGCATCTAGGTGTTAATTAGTGATCCAGATTCTCTGGGTCAGGTGGAAACCATGCCTACAGAAACCCAGAAACTCATAAACACCTTCTATTCTCCCACAGGTCTTTGTAAAGATCAGATTTTTTGAAGTGGTAGGGAGGAAAGACACCGCATTTTTATAATGGTAACTTGAGACACTTCAGATTCTGATCTGAAATATGCAGACATATGAACAGTCACAGTTTTCACAATTACATTAAGGTTTGGGATTTCAGTTACAGCATAATTAAAACATTTCAGGTTCCAGAATAAATGAGAGCACTTCCAAGACTTTTTTTTTTTTGGACAGGCAGAGTGGACAGAGAGAGAGAGAGAGACAGAGAGAAAGGTCTTGCTTTACCATTGGTTCACCCCTCACTGGCCGCTGCGGTAAGCGTGCTGCAGCTGGCGCGCTGTGCCGATCCGAAGCCAGGAGCCAGGTGCTTCCTCCTGGTCTCCCATGCGGGTGCAGGGCCCAAGCACTTGGGCCATCCTCCACTGCCTTCCCAGGCCAAAGCAGAGAGCTGGACTGGAAGAGGAGCAACCAGGACAGAATCTGGTGCCCCGACTGGGACTAGAACCCAGTGTGCCAGCACTGCAGGCAGAGGATTAGCCTATTGAGCCGAGACACCAGCCACTTCCAAGGCTTTATGCATGCTAGTCTATGTTCTCCTGAACCATGCCCTCCTGCCTGAGATTCACCTAGAGGAATAATATACCTACCACAATTCCCCAGAATCAACAAATACCCACAAGAAACTGAACAACAACAAAACAAATAATCCAGTTAAGAAATGGGCAAAAGACTTGAACAGGCATTTTTTAAGAGAGGAAATTTAAATGACCAACAGACACATGAAAAAATACTTAGGATCACTAGCCATCAGGGAAATGCAAATCAAAACCACAATGAGGTTTCACCTCATCCCAGTTGGAATGGTTCTTATACAGAAATCAATAAACAATAAATGCTGGCAAGGTTGTGGGGGAAAAGGTACCCTAATCTGTTGATGGGAATTTAAACTGATCCATCCAGTGTGGAAGAGAGTATATAGATACCTCAGAAATCTGAATATAGACCTACCATATGATCCAGCCATCTCACTCTTGGGAATTTACCCAAATCAAAAGAAATAAGCGTATGAAAGAGTTATGTGTACCCTAATGTTTATAGCAATAGCTAACATATGGATCAACCCAGATGTTCATCAGCTGATGACTGGATAAATTAATTATGGTATATATATATATATATATATAATTAGAGAGAGAGTACTATTCAGATGTAAAAAATAAAATCCTGTCTTTTGCAATATAATAGACACACCTGGAAACCATTATACTTAGTGAAACAGGCCTGTCCCAAAAAGACAAATAGCTTATGTTTTCCCTCATCTGTGGTAACTAATAGAGTACCTAAAATGCAATGTATTAGAGTGAAATGGACACTTTGAGAGTTGATTATTGTTTAGAGCCCTTGTCTCTACTGTTGAAGAACAGTACCTTTTTTCTTCATACTATTTGTTGAACTCTTTACTTAGTGTATGGTTAACATTATGAGTATAAAGTAAACTGAAAATAAGTTTTGTAAAAATTAAGAGTGGGAATAGAAGATAGAGGATTAAGGGATGGAGCATGGGCAGGAGGGAGGGTAGAGTGGGAAGTATCAGTATGTTCCATAATCTATATATATGAAATTTATATACTTTAAATAAAATTTATGAAAAAAGTGGCTAGTGATGTCCTTGCCTATTCAAAGCAGGTACTGAATATATATTTATTCCTTTGCTCTTACCTTTCATCCTGCCACTTATTAGAGATTAGGATGTGTAGAAATTTTGTCTTATATGTGGTCAAATATTAACAATGTGGAGTTTATAAAACTCTGCTGATTCTGCCGAAAAGGCTGCCTCATCTCGTGGACTCTGCACTAGTTGAGGATATAAGCACTTTCTTCAAATCTCACTTTCTATTTCTGGGTTGCTATTTGACCTTGCATATTATAATTAGATTTGCAGCTTTTGCAAATATGCAGACATCTATCCCACTGTGTGTAGCATGGTGACAAAAAAACAGTTTAAATAGTGCCAGGCTCAGATCTCATATTTTCTGCTTGTAAAAGCTGTGTTTGTAAATGCTTTCTTTTTATTTGTGATGGATCCTTCTATACTTATATATAACATGCTTGATAGTCTATCTTTCTTTCCACAGTTGTTACAAATGCGGATTATTAAAGCAGACCTTTAACTGTTTTCAGGTGCCTTAAATCCATTATAGAACTTCATTGCATCTAAATAAAAAAAATCTTGGCTGGTTTCTCTGCATAAATAATCGTTTCCCTTCCAATTATCCTCCTTGTAGGCCTAAGTGTTTTCATCTAGTTATTTTTGGTGGTAGATCCTCTTAGTGATTTGCATTTTTAAACACACGATTTGACCATTCACTTGTGCATCCATTCATTAATTCCTTACATGCTTAGAGCCTGCATAAATGAAAGGAGTTCTAGAATGCAATAAAAATTATTTTAGGGTTAAAAAAGTCTTAGAAATCTGTGAATCATTTTTTCATAATATACATTTTCCATCAACTGTTTGAACTTGTATTGTATATGTGAGGCACTGTTCTTTGTCCTAAAACAGGTCATGCAAAGTGCTTGCCCAGCTTTGAGGAGACTCAAAGCACTCTTTTTGGATTCAACAAGGATATATAACACTCATTTCTCTCTCAACTGTTGGATTGCTATCTGTATCACTCTTTTTGTATGTGTGATAGCTGTAGAGTTTCTGATATGCACATTTAACTCATAAAAATATTATTTAGGTTAAGTAAGCTTATATTATTTCATGTATAATAAAAGAAAGGTACAAAGAATATTTCTGTATTAGTTTTCTATTTCTGCTTAACTAATTACTGTTAACAAAATGGTTTAGATGAGTACTCCTTATCATCTTACAGTTCCAAGTCCAAGTCCAGGTAGATTCAGCTGGGTCCTATGTTCATATGAGTAACTGAAATCAACATGATAGCCAGTCTTATATTTCAAAGCAAAGAATCTGCTTCTAAGCTCATTAACATTGTTGGCTCTGAGGTTTATGTTCCCTTACTGTCAGGAGTCAAGGAGCTGCACTCAACTTTGGAGATGTCTCACATTCTTCATAGGATGACCCCCCACCACCACCACCATGCCCTTCTGTGGCCAATAATGGTGCACTTGATACTTCCCCTGCTTCAAATGTCTTTCACTTTTTCTGAGGACGTCTGAGAAAATGCTCTGCTTTGAAAGAACTCATGTGATTATACTCAATAGAGATAATCTTGCTATTTGAATTTCAATTTATTAATCTTTATTTCATTTATAAAATGCCTTTGGCCAAGGGCCTGAACTATGACCTGGTAGGTTATGCCTCTGCCTGCAGCCCTAGCGTGCCTAGCATGTGTTATGCCCTTAGCCCTACTCCAAGCTAATGTCCTGACTGCTCCTCTTCTGATCTAGCTCTCTACTGATGAACTGGGAAAGCAGTGAAAAATGGCCCAAGTGCTTGGGCCCCTGCACCCATGTAGGAGACCCAGAAGAAGCTCCTGTTACTGACTTTTTATCAGCCCAGCTCCAGCCATTGCAGCCATTTGGGGAGTGAAGCAGCAGATGGAAGACCTCTCTGTCTCTCCATCTGTAACTCTATCTCTGAAACAAATAAATCTTAAGAACATACTTTTGGCTAAGTACCATAAGCTAATCAAAGGTGTGGTATTCCGTGGTTTTCACAATCCTGTCCTGGGGGTTAGGGCAGGAAATATTGAAGAACATTTTCTAAAGATTTAATTTATTTATTTTGAAATTCAGAGTTACAGAGAGAGAGAGAGAGAGAGAGAGAGAATGAGAGAGTGAGAGAGTAAGAGAGAGATCTGCTGTTGGTTGGTTTACTCCCCACATGGAGGCAACATACAGGGATGGGCCAGGCTGCAGTCAAGAATCAGGAGCTTCATCCCATCTCCCAAGTGGGTGACAGGGGCCCAAACACATAACCCATCTTTCACTCCTTTTCTCAGGTCATTAGCAGGGAGCTTTATCTGAAGTGGAGCAACTGAACTAAGAATTGGATAAGTAAAAAACAATATATTCTTGTTTTTCCTACTATGCAGTTGGATAACCCTCTTTATATTGGGGGAGAGGAATTTGACTTGTCTTTTATTTATTTTTAAATTTTTATATAAGATTTAGGAACATATTGATACTTCTCTTCTTACCCTCCCTCCTGTCCATGCTCCATCCCTTCCTCCTCCATTTCTTTACTGAAATGTTTGCTTTGTTGTTGTTGAGTTTCATGAGTTCTTTATAGATTCTGGATATTTACCTTTTATCAGTTGCCTAATTTTCAAATATTTGCTCTTTTTCTGTTGGTTGTCTCTTCACTTTTTTGAGTGTTTCTTTTTCAGGGCAGAAGCTTCTCAACATGTCACTTTGGCTTTGATTGACTGTGCTTCTGGGATCTTTTCCAAGAAGTCTATGCCTATGCGAATATCTTGTAGAGTTTCCCTATTGTCTCCTAGTAATTTAATGGTATCAGGTTGTAGATTTAGATCTTTATCCATTTTGAGTGGATTTTTATGTAAGATGTAAGGTAGGGTTCATGTTTCAAACTTACATGTGGAAATCCAGTTTTCCCAGCAGCATTTTTTGAACAAACTGTTCTTGCTCCAGGGATTGATTTTTATCTCCTTAATCCAAGATTAGTTGGTTCTAGATGGGTGGATTGATTTCTGGAGTTTCTATTCATTTCTATTGACCTACATGTCTGTTTATGTGCTAGTACCAGGCTGGTTTTTTTGTTTTGTTTTGTTTTTTTGACAGGCAGGGTGGAAGAGTGGATAGTGAGAGAGAGAGACAGAGAGAAAGGTCTTCCTTTGCCCTTGGTTCACCCTCCAATGGCCGCCGCGGCCGGTGCGCTGTGGCCGGCGCACCGTGCTGATCCAATGGCAGGAACCAGGTGCTTCTCCTGGTCTCCCATGGGGTGCAGGGCCCAAGCACTTGGGCCATCCTCCACTGCACTCCCTGGCCACAGCAGAGAGCTGGCCTGGAAGAGGGGCAGCCGGGACAGAATCCGGCACCCCGACCGGGACTAGAACCCGGTGTGCTGGCGCCGCAAGGCAGAGGATTAGCCTGTTGAGCCACGGCGCTGGCCTAAGCTGTTTTGATAATAACTGCCCCGTCTTATGTCTTGAAATCTGGTATTTTGATGCCTCTGGCTTTGTTTTTGTGGTATAAGATTTCTTTAGCTGTTAGGGTCTCTTTGTTTCCAGAAGAATTTTAGCATTGATTTCTCGCTGTCTCTCTTGCTGTCTAACTATCTGTCAAATAAATAAATAATAGAAGGTGGGTGTGTTGTCACTTCTGTTGTCATAATCACACTCTCACCTCCTCTGTTTCAAGTTGATCAGTGCCTGGGAGTTAACTCTCAGTGGGTGTAGTAATCATTTGTGCTTCTTCATTAACTGCTCAAGGGATCTGTGCAGTCCTCAGTGTGAGCACGGATCCCACTGCAGTGACCACCCCAGGCAATCAGGGAGCACGTGGAGTCACACACAGTGATTGCCCAGAGACCCAGCTACACCCTGTGCCCTCTTGTGATGCCATAGCGTTTCTACTGTCTCAGCATTCCGGGCTCTCACAGGCATGGTCTACAGAAGATCCACCTGTTAGCCTGTCCTATCTACAGAGAAGCTGGGTTGTTCCCAGAGCCAGCAGCTTGTGGGTGCTTTGTTTAGGTGGTTTAAACTCTGGAGTTCTTAGTTTGTGGTATGTTGAGAGTCTGGGGGCACCTCACAGTCATATGTGGGTATCTAGCCCCCTTTTAATCTTCCCAGGCAGACTCAGAGTCTGTGGGAAATGTGGATTTTTCCCTCTGGTAAAATCCCTGGGTCACACACATGCATAATACATGCTGGCTGCAGCCTACTCATTTCATTATCAAACTGGACCCATATAAGAGTCTCAGCACCTGGTACTAATGTCAGAATGGCTCCTTCTCCCTGCCAGTTGCTGGCTGTGTGTACTGAAGCTGCTGTAGTTGCCTCTGCTGACAAGATGGGACTGTCCCTGCCAGCTGCGGAGTGCATGCTGGGTGTGTAGCTGCTGCCTACTTATGCTTAAATGGTACCTGCCTTCTCTTAGCTGTTTTGGAGGTGCTGTTGTGGGACGGGTTGTAGGGAAATGGGGAGAGAAGGATGGGCTCTGTTTCTTTTTCTCTGTGGAGCAGGCACCCTGTTCCCTCAGGGCTCTGGGCTGCGCTAAAAGACAGTGTAGACCACTAGGCTCTCCCTCTGACTATATCACCGGTGGCAAGGGTGGCTGCAGTCTGATCGCACCTTGCTCTCCAAAGCTGGTACTTTCCCTGGCTCAGTGCTGCTGGGGTCATGTGTTGTGTTAGTACTTGTTACTACGTGTCTGCACCTTCCACACAAATCCATGGCGTCTCTCCTCCTTCCGCAGAATCCCCACTGCAATTTTCCCTCCAGCTCTCCCCAGAGAATACACTTTCTCCTCTCTCTCTCTCTCTCTTTCCCTCTCTTCTTCTTCTTCTTCTTCTTCTTCTTCTTCTTCTTCTTCTTCTTCTTCTTCTTCTTCTTTTTTTTTTTTTACTATTTTTGGACACTTTTTAAAAAAAGATTTATTTTATTTATTTGAAAGACAGAGTTACAGAGAGAGGTAGAGACAGAGAGAGGTCTCCTATCTGCTGGTTCACTCCCCAGTTGACCACAGCCGGAGCAGTACCAATCCAAAGCTAGGAGCCAGGAGCTTCTCCCAGATCTCCCACGTGTGTGCAGGTGTCCCACCTGAGCCATCTTCTACTGCCTTCCCAGGCCATAGCAGAGAGCTGGATCAGAAGAGGAGCAGCTGGGACTAAAACTGGCGCCCATATGCGATGCCGGTGCTTCACGCCAGGGTGTTAACCCGCTGTGCCACAGTGCTGGCCCCATGGACACATTTAAGATTTACTTTTTGTCATTCATTTTCAGCAATTTGATTTCAATAGGAATTGTGTTGTTTTCTTTGCATTTATCTTAGAGGTTCGTTGTGCTTCCTGGATCTGTGCAATTATGGTTTTAATCAAATCTGGTAGTTAATTCTTCAGTTTCTTTTGGTTCCACTCTTACTCCTTTATTTCTGTTACTGCAACTACACGTGTGGTAGTCCTCTTGATGTTGTTCCAGATATTCTTGAAACTCTGATTAACTTCCCAGTGATTTGATTTTCTTCATTGCCTCCTTGTGGTTAGCTTTTAGTACTCTTTCAATTGTAGTGCCCAATCTGCTATCAAGAAGATCTAATCTTTTTTTTATTGCAGACATTTAGTTTTTTTATAAATTTTCATTATTGTACTTAGAATTCCTATTTATTCACTGTGTTCATATTTTCCTCTAAATCCTTGGATACAAGGATTGTATTTCAGAGTTTCTGGAAAACGGGGATGAAAAGATAAGTTCATTTTAGTTCAAAATATTTTGAAATCCATGTGCAATTTTTTTCATAATATGCATTTTCCTTGGATATTTTGGTGAAGACCCCCATACATATTTAATATTTTATTTTAATTCTAATACTTATGTCATCTTTGGTTGTGTTTCTATATATGTTTCCTCCCTTGATTATAGGTCACATTTTCCTGCTTCTTTGCATTATTTTGTGATGTTATGTTGTCTACAACCTATATTTCATGGTTTTTTAAAGAGTATCGAATTATGTTTTATCTTTCTGTGGCTGATGTTTGGGTAGATTTAGGGTAGTCATTGTTCTAAAACCAAAATAATATTACTTTTTAACATGTGGTCTTTCTGGTGCTTCAGCTGAATGCCTCTGGAGTTCAGTGAAGTCACTCATTCTGGACAACCAGATGTTCAGTGTCTCTTGGTACTGTGAGATTACTAAGGCCTCCATCCAACACACAGTCCCAGTAACTGTTTTCCCTAGGTCTCTTGGAGTCCTTTTCTGTATATATGCAAATAAATATTGAGTTGAAGCTGAAAAGAACATCTTTACGTGTCTGGAGATTCTTCTCTGTATAGCTGACTTCTCTCTAATCTACTCTGAAAATTTCTACTGACTCAATAGCCCTGTTCTCTAGTCTCCATTCCCCTACCCAGTCTGCCCACTGCTTTTCATTCAGACTACTTCTCTACTGCACTTTAGGGCTCACGGAGGTCAGTCTTTTCTCTCAAAAAACAAATCCAATAGCTCTTCTGTTATAACTAAAACTGGAAATAGACACTTGTAGAATTTAAAGTTTTTGTTTAATAATAACATACTTTGATATTAATTTCATTAGAAATTAAGTTTCATTGTGCCCTAAGAAGATTTTATGTGGAATATGTGTTTCATTATAGTTTATCAACTCCGTGCAGCATTCTTAAACTGAGGTATTTCCTACTGTCTCTGGTTTTATATTTTACCTTGGGGAACAATATTTCAAAATCTTATTCCCCACTTGTTTTCTTCTTATAGTTTAATGTGGAGTTTAGAATTGTTTTCTTGATAATATCTTTAAAATGCTTCATTTTTCTGCCTATCAATTTTAAACTTTGGGCTCTTCCACTCTGCTATAATTCTCCATCGGTCTCGTTTAGTTTTTCACTAATGGCTAAAGTTGAGTGAATCACAAGTTGCATGACTAGTCACTAATGCGATTACATACAAACATTCTTCTGCCAATTGTAGGATGGGGGGGGGGGGGGATCTTCCATCCACTGGTTCACTCCCCAATTGGCCACAACAGCCGGAGCTGTGCTAATCTGAAGCCAGGAGCCAGGAGCCTCCTCTGAGTCTACCATGCGGGCACAGGGGCCCAAGGACTTGGGCCATCCTCCACTGCCTTCCCAGGCCACAGCAGAGCACTGGATCAGAAGTGGAACAGCCGGGTTTGAACCGGCACTCACATGGGATGCCAGAGCTTCAGGCCAGGGCATCAATCTGCTGCGCCACAGCACCAACCTGTTGTGCCACAGCACTGGCCCCTGTACGTTGTATTTTCTAATGTGTTAATTTAGCCAGATTCTTTTAGTGAAAGTGCTTCCTGTAGTTATTCTAATGGAGCCTAACATCTGTTGAAAAACTCATTAAATTAATTAAAATCAAATGCACTCACTTAAATGTGTCCTTTGCTTGTAGAATGTTATTTCTTTGTCATAAAGGTAAAGTATGTCCTATATACAGACTATTGCCAGACTGCAAACACGAAGCAGAGTCATGAAGCTTCCTCTCATTTTACCGGAACTCTAGGATGCCTAAAATCTTGTCCAAGATTTGTATCATGAGAATGACACTCAATTATCTTATTCTGATTTTTTGTTGTTGTTAATAGAGCAGGATGAGCTGCTATAGTATACATTCTCATTAACCAAGCCAATCTGAATTTTGTTTTCTCTTGAGACAATATCCTTCCTCAGGATTTTTTTTAAAGATTTATTTTATTTATTTGAAAAAGTTGCAGAGTGTGTGTGTGTGTGTGTGTGTGTGTGAGAGAGAGAGAGAGAGAGAGAGAGATTCTTCCATCTGCTGTTTTATTCCCCAGAAGTCCACAGTGGCCAGGGCTGTGGCTGGGCCAGGCCAAAGCCAGGATATAGGAGCTTCCTTTGGGTCTCCCACATGGGTGCAGGGGCCCAAGCACTTGGACCATCTTCTGTTGCTTTCCCACGGGCTCTAGCAGAGAGCTAGATTGGGAGTTGAGCAGCTGGGACTTGAACCAGTACCCATATGAGATGCTGGCATCATAGGTGGTAATTTTACCTAATATGGCACAATCCTGTTCCTCTCAGCATTTCTTTTTTTTTTTTTTTTTTTTTTTTGACAGGCAGAGTTGACAGTGAGAGAGAGAGAGAGAGACAGAGAGAAAGGTCTTCCTTTTGCTGTTGGTTCACCCTCCAATGGCCACCGCAGCCGGCACGCTGTGGCCTGTGCATCGCGCTGATCCGAAGCCAGGAGCCAGGTGCTTTTCCTGATCTCCCGTGAGGGTGCAGGGCCCAAGGACTTGGGCCATCCTCCACTGCACTCTCGGACCATAGCAGAGAGCTGTCCTGGAAGAGGAGCAACCAGGACAGAATCCGTTGCCCCGACCGGGACTAGAATCTGGTGTGTTGGCGCTGCAGGCGGAGGATTAGCCTATTGAGCCGCGGCGCTGGCCAGCATTTCTTTTTAGAAAATATTTGTTTATATATTTGAAAGTCAGAGTTACAGAGAGAGGGATAAACAGCAGAGAGAGAGAGAGAGAGAGAGAGAGTGAGTGACAGAGTGAGAGTAAGAGAGAGAGAGAGAGAGAGAATCTTCCATCTGCTGGTTCACTACCCAGATGGCCACAATGCCCGGGGCTGGGTGATGCCACAGGAACTTCATCTGGGTCTTCCACATTGGTGGCAGGCCACCAAACATTTGGACTGTCTTTCACTACTTTTCGAGGCACATTAGCAGGTAGCTGGCTTGGAAGTGGAGCAGCTGGGACGCAAAATGGTTGGTGCCCATGTGGGATGCTGGCGTCACAGGTGGCAGCTTTCCTTGCTATATCATGACACTAGGGCCCCCTTCCTTGAGTTTTGTAACTTGTGCAAAGTATAAGTCCTTATTTTCTGCCCTTTGTTTTCATTTTATCTTCTGTCTAAATATATGATACTGCCTGGTTTGTTGTTTCATGTTATAGTTTGCTTTTTTTCCTTTTATCGTAGAGTTCTCAGGGCCTTGATCATATGTGACTTGTATTTTTTTGTAACGCAGAAGCCCTTGAAAAGGACTTGTCAATGTAGTGATTATCCAGCTCTTGCACCCAAAGTACCAGATAATTAGATTGTGAGGGAAAATTTTTCCTTTCACTGATACTCTTCTCATGGGGTCTGAGCTCTACCACTATGTCAAATATTATAAACCCTTTGATGCGCTTAGCCACTGGGTAAGATTTCAAAAGTGCCTTTTAGGAAAACCTAACTGAAAATATTGGATATTTTTTTTCAAGACTTAAGGTGGGAAACTCCACATAATGATCTTTGGCTTTATGGGAAATATAAATGATGTTAGTCAAGGTTCTCCATATAAACAGAACCAACATAAATATAGAGATAGGTGGCTAAACATCAGATGGGGAGAGGGGGAAGACAAAAGGGGAGGGGGGAGAGTGGGGGGAGAGAGAGAGAGAGAGAGAGAGAGAGAGAGAGAATGGTTTCTAAGTTGGAGAACCAGGAGAACTAGTGTTGTAATTCAGTCCACATCCAAAGGCCTGGGGCCAGTGCTATGGCGTGGCTGGTAAAGCGTCCATCTGCAGCATCCTACATGGGCACCTGCTCGAGTCCCAGCAACTCCTCTTTTGATTCAGCTTCCTTGTAATGTCCCTGGGAAAGCAGAAGAGAGCGGCCCAAGTGGTTGGCTCCCTGTACCCACATGGGAGACCCAGATGAAGCTTCTGGCTCTTGGCTTTGGCCTGGCCCAGCCCTGGCTATTGTTACCATTTGGGGAGTAAGTCAGTGGATGGAAGACCTCTCTCTCTCTCTCTCTCTCTCTCTCTCTCTGTCTCTGCCTCTGCCTCTTTTCCTCTCTTTAACTCCACCTTTCAAATAAATACATAAATAAATCTTAAGAAAAAAAAATCCAAAGACCTGAGAACCAGCAGAGCCAATGATATAAATCTTAATCTGAAGCCAAAGATTTCAGGGCAGGAGAACCTGGCGGCTATCCCAGTTCAAGGAGAGAGAGAGAGAGAGAGAGAGAGAGAGAGAGAGAGAGAGAGAGAATAGATTTGCTCTTCCTTGATCTTTTTCTCCTATCCATGTCCTCAGTGGATGGCAGGATGTCCATCCACAACTGGGGAGGGAGAACCTTTACTCCGTCTACCCATCTACCCATTCAATCTCTTCTGAAAACATCCTTACAGACCTGCCCAGAAATAATAATTCCTCAGTTTTCTGAGCATGCCTCAGCTGAGTCAAGCTGATGGATCACATGGACAAGTGAACAAAGCATGGTTAGTGCTTCAAGGAGGGCAGAGAGGGTGTGTGGGCTTTGTGAGGGAACCCGGGTCCCACCTGTGCCTCCCTGCAGCTGGCGCTGTCCCCTCGGTCCCTCATCTCTGTATTTCTTCCCTTCCATCTTCCGTTCCAGTCTGAACAGCACAGAAAAGGGGAAGGTAGGGAAGAATAGGTCAGGAAAGGAAACATTAGTGATGAGACAGAGGATGAAGGTAGCTGGGTGGGACATGGAGAGGTAGTGGGGGTGGTTACTAGTCACTCTGCAGGCAACTTAGAGGAAAGGAAAAGACCCTTCCTTCTTTCACATCCTCAAACCCTGAACCAAAGCTCCCTGTATACACGGAAAGCAGTAGATCCAATCTGTAGTCATTTTCAGAGAAGTCAAGTGCATACTTCCTGTCTCTTCTCTAGGCTTTTTTTTTCCTTTTCTTTCCTATAACTTGGATGATTGAGCCTTTCCTATCTTTGCTGCCACTCCCCAAATTGCCCTCTTTGGACTAGTATAGATTCTCTGACAAGGAGATTATTTATTGCTACATAGATTTTCTGTCTCTTGCTCCTTAGAGTGTAGTGTGCTTTATTTTCCTCTTTTTCTTTGTTTGCTTCCTTGTTTCATTTCATGCTATTTTCTCATGAAATAAAAAAAAAATTCTGTTCCTAGCTTACATTTTTTTCCCTATAAAGATTTTTCAAGCAGCTTTTGCCCTCAACATTTTTCCTCTCATGTATTTGTCCTCTACACTGCCGGGATGGGAAAATTTATTACATGCGAATTAAACAATTGTCTTTATTTTTTTAAAATCATGGAAATACTCAACCTATCTGAGAATGCTACATGGATGCACCTCATTTGCTAAAGTTGGACAGAACAAATACGTGCCTATTATTATTTATTTTTGTTTCCATTCTTAGGTGTACAACTTTGTTTTATGGCAAAGAATTTTAATAACTGAGGGTTACTGAGGGCTCGTGCAACAGAGGCTCAATAATAATCATAATCCTAAAGAGAACTATTATTTGACTCAAATCTGAATTAATTCAGATGAAAAGGGCAGTTTTTTGATGATGCCCCAGGCCGCCTTTGTTGCTAGGTTTCTTTCATTATTTCCTCAAGGCACAATGGCTTGGGACAACCAGAATTTCTATAATTGCTCTTCTCTCATTTCTTTTTCTTGTGGTTTTCAATCTAATTGCTTTATAGCAATGGTTTCCAAACTTGGAAGTCGTGATTTACTTGATTATCTAGTCAAAAATGCCTAGTCCATGAAGAGCTGACTCATTAGCAGTAGCTGGTGTCGTAGGTCAGCTGTGCTCCCAAACTTCCATCTACAAAGCAGTGTCCTAGGCACTTGGCCTAGTTCATTGCACAAAATAACAATTATTTGATTACTAAGTAATTATATAAAATATGAGCAAGTATGCTGTAAGCTTTAATACAGTAGCCTAGGAGCTTGAGTTTGAGAACCAGTACTTTCTACTCATTTTCTTTTGTCTTTATTTCATTCATAGGAAACTATCTTCACTGATATGTAAAATTAAGGTAGCTTAGGATCTTCCTAAGCCAATGCTGAAATATGTGAGAGCTTCTGATTTAGATAGTTGAGGAAAAAAGGCTCCAGGATGAGATAAGGTCACAAGTATTTTCCTTTGGCCATTTTGCCATGAGAAGTCTGTGGTGATGTGAATGGGCAACTGTAGATGCAGATACTGTCTTATAGAACTGTAGCTTATAATGTAATTGTGAAAATTTGTCTTGGCATCAGAAACATTGGCAAAGCTCCCAATCCATGGTGACTTCTGTATTGTCAGTGACATATTGTCATGTGAATTTTTTAAAAGATTTATTTTATTTTATATGAAATGCAAAATCACAGAGAGATGGAGATACACAGAGAGCTATCTTCCATCCAGAGGTTCACTCCCTCAATGGCCACAATTGCTGTGGCTGTACCAGGGCAAAGCCAGGAGCCAAGAGCTTCATCTGGGTTTCCCACATGGATGGCAGGGGCCCAAGCACATGAACTATCCTCTGCTGTTTTCCTAGGCCATTAGCAGGGAGCTGGATCTAAAGTGGAGCAGCTAAGGACTTGAGCTGGCACCCATATGGGATGCCAGCATCACAGAAGGTGGCTTAACCCAATAAACCATAACACTGGCTCCGTTGTTGTGTGATTTTTGTAAGCTGGTGTTTACTTCAGGATCTGCAAATATCATGGCTACTAAAACAGAAAAGTGACTTGGACTACATTAGGTAGTTTGTAGGGGCATCACAGGGATTCCTGCATTTGGAGATTAAAAAAATCAATCTCTGATAAGCAAACAATAAGCTCTCCTACAATCAAAGATATGATCTTTATACAAAAGAATGATATTTAAATGCATCTCTTAGAAAACTGGAACAAGCTGATGCTGTTCAGGATGTTTTCTTAGGATTGGAACACAGTGAGCGAAGTAGTAACAGAAACCACTTGTGTTTTCTGACTGCATGAAGACCATGTTAAATATAGAGCATTGTTCTACATACGTAGAAAAATGGGACAAAACTGTAAGAATTTTTGCATTTGTCCCTGCCATATGTAGGGAAAAGTATCCTAGGAAAACAGCAAAGAGAGTCCAGTTGGCTTCCTTGTCAGTTTTATCTCATGGCAGAGATTTGTTCATTGGGCTAATAAAGCTTAATAGCTCTGTCCGTTAGAAAATCCCCATATAGCTCCATCTGACTTAGGACTCACCAAGTAAACATTTTGTCATTGGAGATAAAGGCTCTGATTGGATAAGTATGATGTTTGGGCCCATTTGGCACAATTTTTCACAAATTATAAAAAGGAGCTTCATGGGTTCTGTGGCATAGTGGGAAAATTTGTCATCTGTGGTGCTGGCATCCCATATGGCTGCTGGTTCAAGTCCTGGCGGCTCTACTTCCAGTGTAGTTCCCTGCTAACATACCTGGGAAAGCAATTGAAGAACAGCCCAAGTGCTTGGGACCCTGCACCTGTGTGGGAGACCCAGAAAGAGCTCCTGGCTCCTGGCTGTGGATCCACTCAGCTCTGGCCATTGTGGCCATTTGGGGAGTGAACCAGTAGATGGAAGATCTGTGTGTGTGTGTGTGTGTGTTTCTCCTTCTCTCTATTCTATAACTCTGCATTTCAAATAAAATTAACAAACCTTTTTTTTTTTTTTAAGTTTTTTAGGGGCCAGCGTCGTGGCTCACTTGGTTAATTCTCCGCCTGCGGCGCCAGCATCCCACATGGGCACCAGGTTCTAGTTCCGGTTGCTCCTCTTCCAGGACGGCTCTCTGCTGTGGCCTGGGAGGCAGTGGAGGATGGCCCAAGTGCTTGGGCCCCTGTACCCACACGGGAGACAGGGAGGAAGCACCTGGCTCCTGGCTTTGGATCAGCGTAGCTCTGGCCGTAGCGGCTGTTTGGGGGGTGAACCAACAGAAGGAAGACCTTTCTCTCTCTCTCTCTCTCTAACTCTATCTGTCAAATAAATTTAAAAAAAAGTTTTTTATTCAAATTTATTAATCTATTGTAAATTTTGATAATTGTGAATTGGTCTTCAGTTGCTCTGAAAAATTTTCTGAATCAGAGTGACCAAGGATTATGTCTTAATCCATGGTGAACCTCATAAGATAGCATGCACCTGACAGTATCTTCATGGTGGATGCCTACCCTCCAAAACTCCAAAAAAATATAATATTCTGTTGTTTTCAATTGCCCAATTTGAGCTAC
The DNA here is from genome assembly GCF_033115175.1 of Lepus europaeus. Lineage (NCBI taxonomy): Eukaryota > Metazoa > Chordata > Mammalia > Lagomorpha > Leporidae > Lepus > Lepus europaeus. Next base: position 53,780,593 of record NC_084830.1, read on the forward strand.
TTTGTTAGACTGGTTGTAGGAAACTAATGCATTGTGGAGAATATACCTGAAGTTTGAAGCTGATAATGTACTAATATTTAGAATGTCCAAGACCCCCCTAACAAACCAATAAAATAAGCAACAGAAAAAAATGGACAAAAGATGAATAGGTGACTTATGGGAAGAGAAAGCTTAAAAATCTAATATCTGAAGATACTCAAAACCTTAACAATTATATATTCACATTAAAATATCAGTTTTCACTTCTTAGCCAATACTATAGATATGCTACCTTTTGATTAATATGAAGATACATCAAAAATTCATGGAGAGATGGAATTAAGAGATAAGTTTATTTTCATGGAAAATTTTGAAGTCCATACATATAGGAGTTTTCAAAAAGTTCATGTGTAATTCATATTATAAAATCACTATGTATGGATTTAAAAACTTTGTTGTACCCCAAAATTTTAAATTTAATTTTCCCTTTTTACTTAGTATATACTAAGTTGTTCATCTGTATATAAAGAAAATTGAAAATGAATCTTGATGAAGAGTGGGAAGGGGCCACGGCTCAATAGGCTAATCCTCTGCCTTGCGGCGCCGGCACACCGGGTTCTAGTCCCGGTCGAGGTGCCGGATTCTGTCCCGGTTGCCCCTCTTCCAGGCCAGCTCTCTGCTGTGGCTAGGGAGTGCAGTGGAGGATGGCCAAGTGCTTGGGCCCTGTACCCCATAGGAGACCAGGATAAGCACCTGGCTCCTGGCTCCGGATCAGTGTGGTGCGCCGGCCACAGCGCGCCGGCCGCGGTAGCCATTGGAGGGTGAACCAATGGCAAAGGAAGACCTTTCTCTCTGTCTCTCTCTCTCTCACTGTCCACTCTGCCTGTCCAAAAAAAAAAAAAAAAAAAAAAAAAAAAAAAAAAAAAAAAAAGAGAGAGAGAGAGAGTGGGATGGGAGAGGGGAGAGGGACTGGGAGATGGGATGGTTGTGGGTGGGAAGGAGGCTATGGGGGGAAAAGCCACAACAATGCAAAAGTTGTACTTTGTAAAGTTATATCATTAAATTAAAAAAAAATTAATTTTCCCTAAACCTTCTGAAATACCTTATATATGAGGAGATAAGAACCCTTTTGTCTCACTGGAGAGTATTAACTGAGGTGGCCACTCAGAAAGCACTGTGGCAATAGTTACTCAAATTAACAATGTTTATATACATTTTACCTCTAGAGTCTGCTCCTGAATATACAACCCAAAGAAATTCTTTCATAGATTGACAGGTGAACGTATGTGAATAGAAATGTTATTGAACTACTATTGCTAATGAGAGTTGGAAGCAATCTGGGTTTCTATCATGGGTATGATAGACAGGTATGAGGGACTGAATGTTTGTGTCCCCTCAAAACTCATTTGTTGAATTCCTAGTCCTCAATATTATTAAGAGGTATCGGCCTTTGGGAGGCAATTAGTTCATGAGAATGTAGACCTTGTGAATGGGATTAGTGTCCTCATCAAAGGGACCTTAGAGAACACTCATTCTTTCTTTTTTTCCTCACATTTATTTTATTTATTTGGAAAGCAGAGTTACAGAGATAAAGAGAGGAAGAGACAGAGAGCTCTTCCAGCCACTGGTTCACTCCCCAAATGGCACAACGTCCAGGGCTGGGACAGGTTGAAGCCAGAAGCCAGGAACTTCTTCCAAGATGGCCATGTGGATGCAGGGACTCATGCACTTGGGTCATCCTCTGCTGTTTTCCCAGGCACATTAGAAGGGAGCTAAGTCGGAAGTGGAGCAGCTAGGACTTGAACTGGCTCCCATATGGGATGCTGGCACTGTGGGCAGTGGCTTATGCTACTATGCCACAACACTAGCCAGCATTTTCTTTTTTAAAATTTTACTTTATATAAGGTGAAAAAAAATTCATGTATTTCAAATGTACAGATTTAAGAGTATAATTATACTTCCCACACTACTATCCCTTCTGCCCATGCTCCCACTTTCCTTCCTCCTTCCTTTCTTATTTTTTCTTTTCATTTTTACAATGACATACTTTAGCTTATTTTATAATCATAAACCTTACCCTCCATCAAATAAAGAATTCAAATAGTACGTAGAAAACCACTGTTCCTCATGAGTATAGACAAGTGCTGTAAATAATAATCAAATCTCAAAATGTCGATTTCACTCATATGCATTATATTTTTTGTACTTTGTGATCTTTCATTCATGTGAGAGTGGCACATGGAAAATCAGTGGCCTGCCACCTGAGGCCCCTCAACAGATCCTGATTCTGCTGTCACTATTCTGATCTCAATCTTCCAACTTCCAGAACTATGAGCAATAAATATTTGTTTAAACCACTTTGTTATAATAATCCAGACTAACTAAAATAGAGGGTAAAGTGTGGTAATTGTACATTATTAGTTATTATGTAGAAATTAGGAGTACATGTAATAATAAATGAATCTTAAAAATATGCCTGTGAAAAAATGGAATATAATGAAATGTATCACAGAATATTTAATTATTTAATTAAAAATATGCACCTATCAATCAAAGCACATTTTATTAAAATCTGTGTAAAAAAGTACGTATTAAACCCCATAGAATCTTCATCTGTTAGAATAATGGGAACGGAGAATAAGAAGGAAATAAATAAAAGAAGGATTTACACAAATAAGTGGTAATGTTGAAATAGGATGCAAGAATAACTCAGCCTTGTTCACTTAAAGACTAAAAATACAAGGCTCAATTTAAAAGATAATCATCAGTTTGTTGTTTTTTCTGCTGTAGTCTTTTTCCAGGCAATGAAATTTAGTATTGAACTCAATACATAGAAAAAAAAATAATATGCTGCTTTGCTTAATTCGTTTTTAAACATCTTCCCTGGTTTTTCTTTTTCCCTCTTGTCCTGTCTCCTTTACTTAGTTTTAATCTCCTGTCATTCTTCCTCCTTAAATGTTAGTGTGACTCAAGGGTACATTCTTGGTCCTTATTTCTTGCTCTGCATACAGTCACTGGGATTTTGATTCATTTTTATGGCTTTAACAACTGAATTTTTTGCTAGATTCAACCTGTCCTATGACTGTTGATCTACAATATCTCATATATGTTCTAAATTCTGTAGGTGTGATATTGATCCCATCTTCCCTTCCTCTTTGCCCTGTAAACTTGATCTTTTTAAAGGATATTATTATCTCAATATCTCAGGATAATTTTGGAGGCATCTTAAATTCCTCTATCTTCCCTACTCCAATAGCAAATCCTTGTTATTTTACTTCAGAAGTACCTCTAAATCCAGCTCCCCTTAATATCCGTCAGTAGCAGAAAGTCAGTACATAACTTTAAGCATAAAAGTGGTATGAATAGAACTGCTTTAAGAATGATTATTATGTATGGAATGAAAGGAATTAATTTCAGGAATTGGAATTAGGAAGACTAGCTGAGAGTTATTGGTGAAATCATGGAAAGAGATTATGGGTGCTTGAACTAAGGTGGTAGAAGTGAAGGTGCAGGAAAGTGAATTACTTTCACAGATAATCTGGTGTTCCAGTAGACAGAACTTGGTGATGGACTTGATATGGTTGGTAGGAAGGGTGAGGAGAGCTATAAAGGGAGGCTGTTGGGATTCTCATCAACTACTGGGAGAGTAGTGCAATATTAAGAAAAGAGAATAGAGAAAATATTGTGTGACTGCAGTTAGATATGTTATATTAAGTCATGAAAGCAGAGATGTTTAAAATTAGTTGTGTCCATAGATCCAGTTTACAGAGCTGAAGTCTTAACTGTTGATCAAAATTTGAAGTTGATCAATGTTGATTATGACATTTGTGTAATTAATGCATTGAGGATGAATGAGACCACCTAAGAGGAAATCAAATCTAGCAATACCAACATTTGATGGTTGGTAGAGGAGAAGGCAAACACAGAAGAAAGAGAATGAGAAGACCAAGAAATTAGAGATACACTACACAGCAAAACCAGGAGAAGCAGAGGAAAACTGTTTCAGAATCGCAAGTACGTTGAGGGATCAAATGTTCCTGAACTGTAGCAAGATGAGTGCTGAAGTCATGGTTATTGGAGGTGTAACACGTGGGTCACTTGAGTGAAGTGGGGTGGGTGGAGTTTGAGTTCAGGTCTAAGAGGGGAGTGAGAAAATGGTAGCCTCAAGTCCAGACAGCATTCAGAAATGATGGTTGGAATGTTATGTGAGATCCAAGGAGCTTTTTTTTTTTTTAAACAAACAAACAAAAACTTCATTTTGTTTTGTTTTGAAGAGGCTGTGACACAAGCTGTTCAAGTGTTTATAGGTAGGATAACCTAGGAGATTTTTTTTGTTTTTAAACTAAGAGTTTGAGTGCTACTTCTACTGTCTATCTTTCTGCTCTCTTTGATAATTATCTACTTCCATGCTAAACTCTGCGAGCAGCTAGTTGTTTTTTTTTTTTTTTCTTTTTTGGACAGGCAGAATTAGACAGTGAAAGAAAGAGAGAGAGAGACAGAGAGAAAGGTCTTCCTTTTTCCATTGGTTCACCCCCAAATGGCTGTTATGGCCGGCGCGCTATGGCCAGCATGGCGTGCTAATCTGAAGCCAGGAGCCAGGTGCTTCCTCCTGGTCTCCCATTTGGGTGCAGGCGCCCAAGCACTTGGGCCATCCTCCACTGCCTTCCCAGGCCACAGCAGAGAGCTGGACTGGAAGAGGAGAAACTGGGACAGAATCCGGAGCCCCGACTGGGACTAGAACCCGGGATGCCAGTGCCACAGGTGGAGGATTAGCCAAGTGAGCCATGGCGCTGGCCTGCGAGCAGCTTTTGATTCCCTGAAAGAAGGAATGGTGTCTGATTTTATTTTTATTCTCATTGCACATTTCTGAGTGAAGCCCATTAAATGAAGTCAATAAATAGTAATAAATAAAATGACCCATGACTCCTAACAAAATCCAATTAATGATCAGCTAATCCGTTTTGCAAACAAAGAAACCAACCTTCTAATTTGAATTAAAGCTATAGGGCTCAAAATTAACTGGGATATTTCTTAAAATATTATTTTCTTTTAGAATTTCCACATATATTGATAATTTAACTATTTTTAAAGACTTTTTGTGTGTTTGGAAGGCAGAGTGAGAGGAAGTGGGAGGGAGGGAGAGGGGGAATAAGGGAGAAAATGAGAAAGAGAGAGAGAGAGAGGGAGAGAGAGAGAGAATATGACTTTCATCTATTGGTTAAGTCCCTAATTACTCACAATAGCTGGGGCTGGACCAGGCCAAAGTCAGGAGTCAAGAACTGGGTTTAGCTCTGTCAGGGACCCAACTGCTTGGGCCATCACCTGCTGCTTCCCATGGTGTGCATTAGCAAGAAGCTGGAACTGGAAGTGAGGCCAGGACTTAACGCCAGGCACTATGCTGCTATGGGACATGGGCATTCCAAGCAGTGTCTTAACGGAATTCCTGCCCCCTCAGCTGTTTTTTGGTATTTTCTGAATACCGTATCCAAACAGGAAATGCAGTTTTTTATCCTTTTTTTTTTTTTTTTTTTTGGAGGGGGGCATTTAAGAGTCTGCCTCCTCTGTAATGTTTGGAATCTGGTTTTGAGAGGTGACATCATGCATGTGGAGTTGAACTGAAGCAACAAGTAGATGACTATGTCAAAAGACATCCAGTCTCTCAGATGTCAGATGTGGCCAGCAGGCAACTCCATGCCAAAGCTTAAGAACAGCTTCAACACTGCTTTATGGGCCGGGTCCTAGAAGAGAAAGCCCAACAGCATAGAGAGGCTCTTATGGCCCACATCAGCACCAATATTGAATAGTTGATGAAGGCACCAAGTCTGAACGAAATGGTTCTTTTTGTAAAGAGCATTTGAAAAAAGTTCTTCTTAAAAATGTATCTGAAATACTGGTTATACTAATTTTACCTTTAGTTAACTTGTAGTATATTGAACTAAGATGAGACTGGCAGTGTGCATCAGGAGGCCTTGACCTTTTGTGGAGAGAAAGTATATTACAATGTAGCTGACAGGAATGATGCTCAAATCTGACTCATTTATCAAGGGTCTGGAAAAAATTTATTGATTAGATAGGCAGGGCTTAGTATGTAGACACTGGTGAGACAGGTTCTCATTGGAGGAGCTAAGAGCCAGGCCAGCATAGTGTCTATTATGTCTTGAGTACATATCATAAGAAAATAGAAACTTAAGAAACAAATGATTAGACTCATTGTTAAAGTATAACATGGAGAGCTTGCAGGAAAATAAAGGACAAACATACAAGCGGCTTTTGAGATTTAACCTGTTCACATTTTTTTTTCATTATTTCTTTGTATTCCTCTTTAGAAATAAAATGTTAGGGAGATGAGATAGTTGAACTTTTTTTGCATACCCTTGTTTGTGCTTTCCCTTCTCTTTTAAGAGGTAATTACCATCATAAAGTTGATATACATCTTTCCCTTTAGATTTTTGTAAACATTTGTTTTTAGGGAAAGGCAGATGCACACAGAAGGTCAGAAATAAAAACAAATCAATGATTTACTTGAAAAACAATTTAGTCACTACCCAAGCAAAGAGCGTTTACAGCAGCACTATTGGACTCTGATAACTGTTCCCTCCTTTCACTGAACAGGGTGTGCTGTCCTGATTGTAATAACAATTACTTCTAGCTTCTTTTTATACTTTCCTCACCTCTGATTTACCTTTGCCTGGTTAATGGTTTTCTATAAATCAAATAATATAATTTGTAGAATTTGTGTCTAGCTTCTTTTGTTAAGCATATTTCTGAGATTCATCCTCATTGTTACATGTCATTGAAGTTTATTCTTATTGCTATAGATATTTGAATTCATATAACATCATTATCCATTTTAAAGTTGATGGAAATTTTGATTTTTTCAAGAAATCTTTTTGAGTATTACCAAGGATATTTTTTTATTAATATTCTTGTGAATAATCCTTGGTTGCATATATTCCCTCATTTTTGTTGGGAATAAGCTCAGTAGTAGAATTCTTGGGTTACACTTGTGTTTATCTTGAATTTTGTAAAAATTCTTAACTGTTTTACAAATGGTTGTACAAATATATAATACCATTATTATAATATATGAAAATATATATATTATATATATTATTATATATTATATAATACATGTATTACATATATAATATAAATATAAATAATATATAATATATAATATAAATATAAATAATATATATTATAAATATAATATATTATAAATATAAATATTTATAAATATAAATAATATATAATATATAATATAAATATAAATAATATAAATATTATTATATATTATATAATATATTATATTATTATATATATTTCATATATCATATATTATATTATATTATATTATATATTATATATTACTATATTATATTATATATTTTATATTGTTATATATAATATATAATATATATTATATTATATTATATTATATATATTTTATATTATTATATTATATATTATATATATTATTATATATATTATTATATATCATTATATATAATAATATATATAATATGTATGTTATTATATAATTGGCATTTCAGTTCTTTTGATTTTAGCCATTCTGATGGGTGTATTGCATTATCTCTCTGAGAGTTAATTTGTATTTCCCTGTGACTAATGTTGTTAAATCCATTTTTCATACATTCATTGACTAGTTCTTTTGTGGAGATTCTGACCGGGTCTTTTGCTTACCTTTAAAATTTGGTTGTCTTTTCTTATTGATGTGAAAAATTCTTCACATATTCTAGATGCGAACCTTTTGTAGGATACATATGACTTGAAACTATTTTCTTTCTCTAAGTAGCTTGCCTTTTTATCTTTTAGTAATATTTCTTGATGTTTCCAAATTATTAATCTTTTCATTCATGATTAGTGCTTTCATGCTCTATTTAAGAAGTGTTTTCTTCCCCCAAATCATGAAGATTTTCCATACATTTATTACCTTCTATAAAGATTATTGTTCTGAGGCCAGCGCCGTGGCTCAATAGGCTAATCCTCCGCCTTGCGGCGCTGGCACAGCGGGTTCTAGTCCCAGTCGGGGCGCCGGTTCTGTCCCTGTTGCCCCTCTTCCAGGCCAGCTCTCTGCTGTGGCCTGGGAGTGCAGTGGAGGATGGCCCAAATGCTTGGGCCCTGCACCCCATGGGAGACCAGGAAAAGCACCTGGCTCCTGCCTTCGGATCAGCACAATGTGCCAGCTGCAGCGCACCGGCCGCGGTGGCCATTGGAGGGTGAACCAACGGCAAAAGGAAGACCTTTCTCTCTGTCTCTCTCTCTCTCACTGTCCACTCTGCCTGTCAAAAAAAAAGTTTATTTTTCTGCTTTTCACATATAGAACTCCAATCCATCTGGAGTTGAATGATGTTTTTTAAAAAAGTATGAACTGTGTGAGATACATGTTAAGTTTATTATTTTTCTACAATTGTATGTACCAACATCATGTATTGAAAAGACTTCTTTCTACAATTGCTTCACAGTATCACCTTGATATGTATCAGTTTCTATAATTTTATTCACTACTATTGCCCCTTTTGTCTTATCTTATGCCCATTCCATTTTATCTTATTGAAATTTAAAACTTTTTTGAGGAAACCAAATCTCTTTATTTGAAGGAACAGTACAGATTAAATAACTTAAGGGGATGTTTTACTACAATTTACAGAAACTGTAAAGGTATCCCAGCATGCATATACTGCCTTGGTAACCAGGAAGTTAGCCTAATGCTTAGATACCATTTTCACTGTCCCCAAGTATGCTTGTCAAAGAGATACCCCACCAGGCCAGAATTGAGGTATCTCATCTAGAGCTAGTTGGTAACATTTTCACCTGATTCTTTGGTGAACTCCACCTGTTCATTCAGGTAATGCGTCTCAGTGAAGTAACACTAATGTGGATCCTTTTCATCAGTGGCCAGCTTGAGCAGTTCCAGTACTGGCTGATCCATGCTTTTTATTTCCAAGTGTAAGGTGCACTCCACTGCATTCAGCTGAGTCTCGCAGCTGTCATGGACTGATTTCTTAATGCCCCATAGGAGATTCAGCCACCTCACTGGTTCTGCAGCTTCATCATTTTCTCAGCATGTTCTCTCTCCTCATGTGACTGCTGAATAAAATAGTTTCCCAGTTCTTGCAAGCCACATCATTAGGTTAAAGTAGTAAGAAACGGACAGACAGATGTATGAGGCCTAGTGCGCTATGTTAATCTGATGGTGGCTTCCACCTCTAGGTTAACATGTACAGTCATCACGTAGCAGAGGAGAAATGATGTCAGTGAAGCCACAGTCAGGGACTCAGGTGCCCAAGAGAATACGAAGAAGTGGCAAGGGGCTTGTTCTGCATGACTGACTTGGGTAGGGTTGTGAAGCCCCGGGCTCTATACAAGCATTGTTAAAGCAGGAAACTGGGAAATTATCCAAAGAACAATTCTATAATAACAATTATTATTATCTCTTGATAAAACAGATCCTCTCTCCTTTTTTTTGAAGATTGTCATGACTTACACACACACACACACACAGAGAGACCTGCTCAAATTTTTGATTGGGATTGATTCAAAGTTAAAGACCCATTTGGGAATATTTAACATTTTTAATTTATGCATCTTTTTTTTGACAGGCAGAGTTAGACAGTGAGAGAGAGACAGAGAGAAAGGTCTTCCTTCCGTTGGTTCACCCCCCATATGGCGGCTATGGCCGGTGCACTGCACCGATCAGAAACCAGGAGCCAGGTGCTTCCTCCTGGTCTCCCATGCGGGTACAGGGCCCAAGGACCTGGGCAATCCTCCACTGCCTTCCTGGGCCACAACATAGAGCTGGACTGGAAGAGGAGCAACCAGGACTAGAACCTGGGGTGATGGTGCCACAGGCGGAGGATTAGCCTAATGAGCCGCGGTACCAGCCAATTTATGCATTCTTAAAAATAAAAATATAGTATATTTGTTATATTTTGATTGTTTTTAAATATGCCACTAAACATTCCATTGCCATTTTATAATGTTCTACATAGAGGCATTTTGTCTCTTTGGTTAGATTTATTCATTCCAAGGTCTTTGATATTTTTTATATTACTGAAAGTGGTTCTTTAAAAAATGCTGATTTTCTAGTTGTTACTGTTATATAGAAATGCAATTGATAATATATTGAGCCTACTATGCTACAGTACCAGCCCCTGATTTTGAAATGTTTTATCCAAAATATTACATCTATGGTTTTGTCTCCTTTAATTCTGGAGCTCTGATAACACATTTATTATATGTTTTCTCTCTGTCTTCTATGCTCTAGTCTCTTTCTTTCTTTTCTATCTATGTCTGGTTTTCCCCAATATTTTTAGTCTTTGTTGATATAATTGCCTGTTTCTACTGTTTTTCATGCATGCAATTTTATTCCCTTGAGTATCTGTTGTTATTATATAATAAAAATTAATATTTTTAAAAAAGATTTATTTATTTATTTGAGAGGCAGAGTTACAGAGAGAGAGAGAGACAAAAAAAGGGGTCTTCCATCTGCTGGTTCACTCCACAAATGATTTTTTAGGGCTGGAGCTGGGCCGATCCAAAGGCAGGAGCCAGGAGCTTCTTTCAGATCTCCCATTTGGGTACAGGTGCCCAAGCACTTGGGTCATCTTCCCCAGGGCATTAGCAAGGAGCTGGATCAGAACTGGAGTAACCAGGTCATGAACCAGCATGCGTATGGGATGCTGGTGCCACAGGCAGAAGCTTAATCTACTACACCATAGCACCAGCCGCTAAAAATTGTACTTTTAAAACTGCAAATATTATCTTAATTCAGAGAAATTTCTGTTTACAACTACTAAGTGCCTTGTATGTATGAATAATCATAGATTAAGGATTTGTGAAATTGGGGCCTGCATTGTGATGTACCAGCCTAAACTGCCTCATTTGATATGGGTGCCCATCGAGTCCCAGCTGCTCCACTTGTGGTCTAGCTCCCAGCTAATGCACCTGGGAAAACAGTGGAAGATGGCTGAAGTGCTTTGGCCCTTGCATCCACACGGGAGGCTGGGAAGAAGCTCCAGCTGTTCTGGGCATTTGGGGAGTGAACCAGCAGATGGAAGCTCTCTCTCCTCTCTCTCTGTTTCTCCCTCACTTGCTGTAACTCTGACTTTCAAATAAATCTTTAAAGAAATATTTGGTATTGATACATATGAGATTGATACATGAGAACCTGTGCATTTTCGGTTTCCTTGTGCTTTAAAGGATAACAACATTGGAGAATCCAGTGCAAAGCTAGGTGGATTCACCAGCTGCCTACTTTTTCTCACCTCACTGGATCCTCTTTGGACTCCAATAAATGATCTACCAGCACAGAAAGTCTGTTTGGTATTTTATCATTTAATCAGCCATGCTGTTGCAGGAAAAGAACCTGACAATTGGGTTTTTTTGTTTGGCTTATCTTCTCCCTTGATCCTTGGACCAGTAATTTTTCAACATTTTCTTCTCTCTGCTATGACAGTACACAAATTAACAAAAAATTCCACATTTTTTGCAAGTTTTCCTCAAGGGATAATTGGTAAAAGAAAGTTAAAATTGTGTCTATTCCTAGTTTTCCTGTATACCATGTGTTCAAAAAGTTGAGTTTCCACTATTTACCAGAACCTGAGCTAGAGATTTGGGATGTAACATTGGAAAATTATTTTTTGACATTGTGGATTTTACTTATTGGTTTAGGTATTGAACTTGCATATGTAAATCACATGAAATCTCATAAGGTGTTAACATGTTATAGAAAACTAGAGGCAATAGGGTCTTTGAGAAACATGACTGCTGCTTTCAGAAATATTGTTTGAATTTCAGAATCATCCCAGAATATGGGTGATATTCATAGATGAAACTGATGTTCAGAGATTGTAAATGCTTTGACTCAAGTCACAGATTTAGTGGCTAATTAGAAACTGGCAAGAATTAGAACTCAAGTCTATTTCTGTCCTTAACATTTCATTGCCTCCCTTATTTTGAAGATAAACTTTGAACACACCAAATACCTTTCATATAAAGTGCTCTTACTTCACTGAAACGATGGCCACTTAACTGTAGTATGGGAGATGGAACATTACTATTTTATTAATAAATATTAAACTTGAGACATAATCAGGTGGAAGATTAGTTCAGTTTTGGAAAAAAGGTTGGAAAGAAAAGGAATAGCTTCGAATGTTGCTTTACTACTCATTGCTATTTACCTTCAAAAGTTAACTAGGCTGAAATACCATCTTGGCAATATGTGGTAGGAAGAAGATGCTGTGCAACCCTGCAGCTTTAACTGAGGCTGAGTTCCATAGTTCCCACTGACTTCAGGTCTAGCTTTGGTAGCTGATAGGGGCCTAAGCAACTATTTTGCTGTAAAAGGGAAGCTGCATTGCCTCCTTCATTAAAGTTCCAGACTCAATTTGATATGATAGAGAAACTAATTAAGCTAAGAAAATCCTATGCTGGGGCTGGCATCCTGTGCACCCACCTTGTCTGACAGCAGACTCAGAGATTCCTGCACACTAGGACTGGATCTCGTGATGGGATCAGGAAACACACTGTGGAGTGAGTTGGTGCTCCAGACAGTGCGCACGTCTGGGTGGATAAAGTGTGTGGACACCATGAGGCTCACTCTGGGCTGTGGATCAGCTAGTTCACCCTAGCATGGAGAAAAGTTGGTATTGCAAACAAACCAGCTGGCTCCAAAGGTTTCCTCCCCACACTGACTATAGCCAGTAGTGTTCCATCACACCCATCTTAGGTATCACTCTGGATTCTTGCTCTACCCACAAACAGTGGCCTGAGTTCACTGACCCCTCCCCACCAAGCACACAACCCTGGAGCTCAAGTGTAAGACTTAGGGGATCCATTGAACTCCAGAGGCACATTTCCAGGAATAAGACCTTCAATAAAAATAAATCCTCCATGAAAGAAAGAAACAACAGATTCCCCAGATGTGCAAAATTCAATGTATAAATATAAGAAACAGTAATAAGGAGGGCAATATGACTCCCCAAAAGGAACACAATAACACATTGACGTTGAACTCTGAAGAAGGGGAGATGATGAAATGCCTGAAAAGTACTTCAAAAGAATGATTATAAGATTACTCAAAAATACAGAAAAACAATTAAATGAAATTAGAATGTCAATACTTGACATGAAAAAATTAGCAAAGAGATTAACTGAAGAAAAATGAAACAGAAATATTAGAAATGAAGTTTTGATAAGTCAAATAAAAATAAAGTGGAAAGCCGTGAAAAAAGAATACCTGATCTAGAAGACAGACCTTTTGAAATATCTCAGATGAAAGAAGAAGAAATTAGAAAGAATGAAAACAATGTTTGGGATCTATGAGATACCATCAAACAACCAAACATATAATTTTCTTAGAAGTTCCTAAAGACATGGAAAAAAAGAATGGCTTAGAAAACCTATTCCATGAAACAGTAGTAAAAAATTTCCCCTGTTTGGAAACAGATATGAACATCCAAATACAAGAAGCACATAGAATCTCAAATATGCATGCTCAGAAATGATCTTCACAATAACACATTACAGTCAAACTTTCAAACATAAAACTTAAATACAATATCCTAAAATTTGCAAGAGAGAAATTCCAGATCACATTTAAAATAACTTCCTTCAGATTGATAGCAGATTTCTCAACAGAAACCCTACAGGACAGGGAAGAATAGAGATATATAGTCCCAGTTCTTATAAAAAAAAACCTGCCAATTTAGAATACTTTATCCAGCAAGCTTACATTCATAAATGAATATGAAATAAAGAATTTTTAAGATAAGCAAAACTTGAAATAATTTGTTATCACCAGCCAGCCTTAAGAAAGATACTTAAGAATGTATTGTATTGAGAATCTGAGAAAGACAATCATTACCATGAGCAAATGTGAAAACAATAAACCTCATTGTAGAAGAGCAAAGGATATTCAAAGGAAACAATAGGAATATTTATGGAAAATTGCATGACTAAGTCATTACTTATCAATATATCACCATTAATGTAAATGGACTAAATTCTCCAATTAAAAGATACAGACTGGCTGACTGGATTAAAAAAAGAATCTGTATTCCCCCTACAAGAAATACCCTTCACCAATAAATATACTCATAGTCTGAAACTGAAAAGATGGAAAAAGATATTACAGGCAAATCTAAATCAAAAGTGAGTAAGAGTGGTTATACTAATATCAGACAAAATAGTACCTGAGACCAAAAAAAATGTTTAAAAATGTTAACAAAGAAGAAGATCATTGTTTAGTGGTTAAAAAAATAACTCAACAGTGAGATATGAGTATAGTAAATATACATGCCCAATGCTAGTTTTATAAAACACCACTGTCATCATTGTGAAGATCAACTAGACAAAAAAATTAATGAAGAAACAACAGAGCTGAACAACACTATAGACAAATAGGCCTAACAGCTACAGAGCATTCCATCCCACAGTTCCAGATTTCACATTCTTTTTGTCAGTGCATGGAACATTCTCTAGGATAGTTCATATACTAGGCCATAAAACAAGTCTCAACAAATTCAAAAAATTGAAATAATACCATTTATCTTTTCTGATCACAATGGAATGAAACTGGAAATTAACACAATAGAAACTCTAAAATGCATACAAACAAATGGAGACCAAAAAACAGGCTCCTAAATTAACAGTGTGTCATTAAAATAAATCAAAAGTGAAATTTTTAAAAAAAATCCTTGAAGTGAATAAAAATAACAACCAACATATCAAAAGGTATGAGATACAAAACAAAGATATGAGATATATTACTGTATGAGATACAGCAGAAGCAGTGGTAAGAGCAAACTGATAACAGTAAGTACCTAAATCAAAAATTGAAAAGATGTAAAATAAATGATCTAACAAAGCAGCTCAAGGACCTCAAGAAATAAGAACAAACCAAACCTCAAATTAGTAGATGGAAAGAAATAATAAAAATTATAGGAGAAATAAACAAAATAGAAATGAAAAGCTATACAAAATATCAATAAGTAAAAGTTTTTTTTTCTTTTTTTTCAAAGAAAATAAGCAATATTGATTAACCACTGGTGGGACTAACCAAAAAACAAACCAAACTGATAAAGTCAGAGATGAAAAAGAAGATGCTATAGTTGATACCATAGAGATATAAGGAATCATGAAGAATTATTACAAATGGATATATGCAACACATTGGAAAATATGGAAGAAATAGATAGATTTCTGGATACATAATTTACTAAAATTGAGGCATAAAGAGATAGAAAACCTGAATCTCAATAACTAATAACCAAGGCTGAGATTGATTCAGTAATAAAGAGTCTTCCCCAAAACAACAACAATGGCTTAACTGCCAGATTCTACTAGATTTATTTATTTATTTGAAAGTCAGAGTTATACAGAGAGAGAAGGAGAGGCAGAGAGAGAGAGAGGGAGGTCTTCCATCCGCTGCTTCTCTCCCCAGTTGGCTGCAATGGCTGGAGCTGTGCTGTTCCAAAGCCAGGAACCAGGAGCTTCTTCTGGGTCTCCCATGTGGGTGCAGGGGCCCAAGGGCCTGGGCCATCTTCTATTGCTTTCATAGGCCATAGCAGAGAGCTGGATCATAAGTAGAGCAGCCGGGACTAGAACAGGTGCCCATATGGGATGCTGACACTGAAGGTGGCGGCCTTTACCTGCTACGCCACAGCGCTGGCCCCTCTACCAAACTTTTAAGGAAAAAAAATACTAATTTTTATTAAGCTATTCAAAACAATTGAAGGGGAGGGAACCCTTGAAAATTCATTCTCTGATGTCAGAATTACCTTAATTCCAAAACAGGAGAAAGATACAATAACAACAAAAAAAGAAAAGTATAGATCAATATATCCTTGTTTAACATATATGTGAAACTCCTAAATAATATACTAAAAAATTGATTCCAACAACACATAAAAAGATTGTCTTCCCTGATCAAGTGGGATTTATCTCAGGGATGGACAGTGGTTCAACATATGCAAAGCAATAAATGTGATGCGTCACATCAACAAAATGAAGGATATAAACTATGTGATTATATCAATAGATGCAGAGAAAGCATTTGATAAAAAATAACATTCTTTCTGATAAAAAACTTAAAAAACCTGGGTATAGAAGGAAGATAAATTAAGGATATAATTAAGGATATACACTCATATACCTACAGTGAGCATCATATAGACTGAGGAAAAGTTGGAAGCATTTCCATTAAAATCCAGAGCCAGACAAGGATGATGCCCACTCCAACCCCATTATTCAATATAGTTCTGAAAGTTTTAGAGCAATTAGGAAAGAAAAAGAAATAAAAGCGGTACAAATTGTGAAAGGGAAAGTTAAATTATCTGTTTGCAGATGGCATTAACAAAGTAATCTTTGACAAACAAGCTAAAATCATTGCCTTGAGAGAGGACAGTGTCTTACACATGGTGTTGGAATATTGGATTTCTGTATGCAGAAGTTTAAAACAAAACCCTACCTTACATCCCATAGAAAAATCAACTCCAAATGGGTCAAGGATGTAAACTTAAGAAATGAAGCCATCAATTACTAGAGGAAAATGTAAGGGGTACACTACAAGACATTGGTCTGGGCAAAGACTTCTTGGGTAAGACCCAAGACGCCTAGACAAAAAATCAAAAAGAGACAAACAGGATTACATCAAGCTAAGAAACTTCAGCTCAGCAAAGGAAACAATTAAAAAGGGAAGAGGCAACTGATCAAATGGGAGAAAATAATTTGCAAACTATGCCTTCGATAAAGGGTTAATATCCATAACATATAAGAAGCTCAAGAAAGGCAACAAGAAAGCAAACAAGAAATGGGTCAAGGATATCAAAAGGCATTTTTCAAAGGAAGAAATACAAATGGCCAACAGACACATGAAAAAATGTTCAGGATGTGTGGGAAATGCAAATGAAAAACACAAGGAAGTGTCACTTCTCAGTTTGAATGGCTATTATCCTAAAAAAAACCCAAAAAAACAAACCTGACAAGGATATGGAAACAAAGGTACCCTAATGCACTGTAGGTATCAATGCAATTTAGCACAACCATTATGAAAAAACAGTATGGAGAGTACTCAGAAAACTAGAAAATACACCTACCATATGACCCAACTATCCCACTCCTGCAAATATATCCAAAGGAAATGAAATCAGAGAATGAAAGTTACCTGCACTTTCATGCTTATAGCAGCTCAATTCTTAGCTCAATAGCTTAGGAGGCAACCTAGATGTATATCAACCTAGATGTACATCAACTGATGATTGGATAAGAAAAATGCGGTAAATATGCATGATGGAATATTACTCAGCCATAAAAAGGAATAAAATCTTAATGTTTGCAACAAAGTGGATGCTGCTAGAGATCATTATGCTAACAAACCAGACCCAAAATAGACAAATATCACATATTCTCTTATTTGTGATAGTTAATACATGGAGATAGTATAAAAATTCTGTGGTTGTCGTATCATTTGGTATACAGTGTAAATATTGTTTCACTAAATCATGATATGTAAATGACGATATATTCTTTCTCACATTAAAAAAAGGAAATGAACAGGGGAGGAATAGTGAGGACTCTTGGTGTTCTAGTAATCTTTATTTTTTTTTAAACATTTACTTATTTTGTTTGAAAGGTAAAGTTACAAAGAGTGAGCATGAGAGACAGAGATCTTTCAACTGCTTGTTCACTCCCCAAATGGCCACAATAGCCAAGGCTTTATTTCAATAAAAAATTTAAAAAAGAGTTACTTAGGCTCTTCCAAATTCCTCAGTTCTAGACCAATATCAACCACTTCAACAACTATATTTATAAATTAGAGTAATTATGTTAGATAAGATATGAAAACTAATTCCTGTATAATAAAGGATTTGGTTGGCTTTTCTCCTTAGTTTTTGGAGTTAGCCTCTAAATCTTACAATTTCCCAAGTGATAGGAATATCTTTGCTACGGTTAGTAGTCTCTGGTAGTTTATACTGAGACAATGACTTATGTATATCACTAGACATTTTTTAAAGACTCATTTATTTATTTGAAAGGCAGAGCAATGGAGAGAGGGAGAGGGAAAGCAAAAGAGATATACCAAACTGTTGGTTCACTCCCCCAAATAGCTACAACATCCTGGGTTGGGCCATTGCAAAGCCAGGAACCACTAACACAATCCATGTCTCCCACATGGATGGCAGGAGTCCAGGCACTTGAGCCATTATCTGCTGCCACTCAGGCATTTAAGGAGAACAGCCAGGACTCAGTCAGTCCTCCTACATAGCATGTGGGTATCCCAAGTGGTGTCTAAATATGCTGCACCACAACTCATAGAGATGACTCAGGATGGGAACTGGTAACACCAGAAGGAGCAATAAGTGGTTTAGTGGTGGAGCTTTGAGATACATAGTATTAACTCTGCCTCCAGAGTGGAGAGACTCAAATTAAACCTTGTGATCAGTGACTCCAGCATCGTTCCTACATAATGAAACTCCAACAAAACCTTCAGATGCTGAAGCTCAGATGAGTTTCTCTCTGCTTAGTATTGCGTTGTAAAGTGTTTTTGGCACTTTTGTCACACAGCATGTGGTAGAAAGTGGTGTGTCCTGAATCTAAAAAGGATGTTGGATATTTTGTGTTTAGGACCTTCTCAGACCTAACCCTATCCATCTCTCCCTTCCCCTGATTCTTATTTCTATACTTTCCCACAATAAAATTTAATTTTAAGTACAGTACTTTCCTGAGTTCTATGAGTTGTTCTACAAAATAATTGAAACTGAGGGAGTGTTGGGAATCACTCAATTTGAATGTATCTGCTCAGAATTGAGGGTGTAAAGACTCTGAACTTGTACTGTGTCAAAAGTGAGGATGGTCTTTGTACAAGACTGTTCCCTTCACTGTGAAGTTTTGCCTACCAATGGGTAGTTGTCAGAAGCAGTTCAAATAATCTGTCATAGTGCTCATGAAGTAATAGGTATTAGTTTAATAGTTGCTATCATTAGTAATCAGAAGGTAATATGACAATAATGGATACTCAATGACTACTGCATATGGGAAATTGAAGTGTATAAATGATCACAAGTTTATGAATAATAGTAAATTCACTGAAAATAATAATCACTGAATATTTTTATGCTTGTACTTTTAGATGGCTTGGGTGACTAAAGTTGGAAAACTGTTCTTCAATTAAGTGATATATTAACACTGAGAACAATTCTTCCTGGATTGCTTTCATATAATCTATGTTTTAAAAGTATTCAATTCATTTCAAGTCCTTGACATTCACAGAGGGGCTTCTCTGTATTAAGCATAATGCTTGGACAGAGATACAAAGTCAAATAAGGTAAGATCTCTTCACTCCTCAACTCATTATCTAGTGGTAGAGGCAGGTCTACTAATTCACAACACTTACACATAGACTGTAATAACTATTTCAGCATAGTAACCAGTAAAGTGCTGTGGGAGTAGAGAGGAGGAAAATAATGTCAGATCTTAAAGTCTCTTGACATAGACTTGACACTGTGCATGTTACAAGTGAAATTCCTATGTAAGTGGCTATTGAGTGTTTCTTCTCTTTACTCCTGTGCCCCACATATGATTGATTACATTGTGGATACGTTATGGACACCTACTCTCAGGTACCATGTGGTCCTAGAAATATTTTTTTCCTCCTTGTTTTTGTTGTTGCTTTGAAAAGTCACAGTGGAAAGTTACTTATCTATTACAAATTATATTTTACAAGTGTTGTTTTGCTCCAAACAAGTATTAGGGGAAAGGACTATA
This sequence comes from Lepus europaeus, assembly GCF_033115175.1. NCBI lineage: Eukaryota > Metazoa > Chordata > Mammalia > Lagomorpha > Leporidae > Lepus > Lepus europaeus. The sequence goes on from NC_084830.1 coordinate 53,800,360, forward strand.
AGAATCATATAGTGGATATTGGTTGTTATTCCATGATTTTTGTCTGAAACAATCTCTCATAGATGCAAATTAAACATACTTGACATTGTTGTTATAATTAGGGTCAGTGGTCTTTGTGTACAACCGACTGGCTTAGGATGGAATACGTCAAACTGCAGGGTAAGGCGTCAGCAATAGATGCAGTGCTTCTAAGGTTGCCATGTTTTTGGAAACAGGAAACAATAAAGCTAGGGAAATGTCTGAATTGGTCATCCCCTCAAATATATTGAATAATGCTGATTAACTGTGAAAATTCTGGCAATTCAGTGCCTCTGAGCAGAAAGGCCAGGGCATAGTATATCAGACTACTCGAGAAGCAATGCTTGTGCCCCACCTCCCATTCTCATATTGATGAGATAATAAATATGATGATAATCAATTGATGATGATAATCCCTAATGTGATGGGATTTGGAAATGCAGATTTGGGGGTAATGGGGTCATCATAGTGGAGGTCTCGTGATTGGATTAATTCCCTTACAAAGAGAAGCACAAGGTTAAGCAGTTGTTTCTCACAGGCATTTGTGTGTCTACAAAATGAAGGACAGATTTGGAGCAGGAGAAATGACTGAGCAAAAAGTCATTGCTTGGCTGCTTACTTGAGGTTGTGTGAGAAAAAAAGCATAAATAAAACAATTGTTGCCTCCAGATATGTTGTTAGTTTTGTAGACATCTCAGAATGAGGGCTGGTGGAAATATCCTGGAGTGCTGCCACATTACCTTGGAAAAGTCACTTGATCTCCTTTTATAGTTTACCTCCTACTAAGAATAGCTTGTGCTTGTTGACTACTTATTATGATCAGGCCCCTGGATTAACTGCTTGACTTGCCTGAGCCCAAGGCAACAACTTGTAGAGTAGATACTGTTATATTCCACACACCCCTGCCCCCTATTTTGATCCAGCTGGAGAAAAGAGGCACAGAGAAATAAAAACATAGCTGTGCAACACAAATTCTGAACAACAGAAACTGAGTTCAGATTGTCTTGGTCCCTGAGCCCATACTCTCAACAGCAGTATCTTGTGACTTCATCTTTATCTCTAGAAAAGGAAATTACAAAGGTGTGTTCAACATACTTAGCTGTTGTTGTGAGGCTTGGTGATATTATTTTTATGGTCAGCAGTGTCACAGCACAAGGGTCTAGAGTTTGTTCAACTGAACCTTCCATTCTGATTAGGGGCTTCCTCATTAGCAGTCTTCTAACTGTCCTGAAGACCCCTCCTTGGGTTTATGGATATTCTGAATACTGTGTGTGGGGATGTTCCAGGAACCATGTAAATTCATCATTCCTAGTGGGCAGTCAATAAACAAATCACTTCCCTCACCTGAACAATACCTTTACAGTGGTCCTTGGCTTTTCCTTGGACCAGGGCCCTTCTACTTCCTTACACTCTTGAGGGTCTCATCTGATCATCAAATATACTTTCTTGTTCTCTCACTAGATGACATTTTTATTTTCACATGAACTCATTTCACCCCTTAAACTGTTTTAATTTACTTTTATAAAAGGCTTTGTTGATTCATTAAACTTAGATTTAGTATTAAACAATAATAACAGCAATGACTTTCTTTCTTTGAAGTCAAGAAAAACTCAGGCTTTCAGCTCTTAGAAGGTGTGGGGAAATATATTTAAGTGTATTCTAACTTTTTAATGCAGCACAGAAAAGCAAAATGATCAATACAGTTGCTTCTGCAATAAAGAAGGTTGAATGCTCATTTGCTGTCTCATATGTGAAGTGCTTCAGACACTGGAAAGTGATTCAGAAATGTAAAGGAATGGAAGAACCATTGATTCATGCCCTAAGACTTAGTGAGTCTTAGTGAAGTACTCTGATATGGTGACATTTTTTAGATTTCTTTAACCGCACAAATCACAAGTATTGTGTTAGGTTGATAACACACACACACACACGCGCGCACACACCCCTTGTAACTAACTAGGAGAATTCTTAATAACCATGTATGATTCTGCAGATAAGCATATTGGTTAACAAATACACAACACAGAGCAATACTTAATGGTACACCAAAAATTTATATATGTTAAGGCTTTATCCATTTATTTAGAGACTACCTCATTAGGATAATGATCCAAATGGTATTAACTGTGTCATAGCATTTTCTGAGTAAAACTGAAGTGCTATATTTAAAAGGAAAAGTTATATTGAAAAGATTTTGAAAACAAAACATCCATTTTCCCCACAGATATTAAAAATAGAATACTCAAATGTAAAATGAAGTAAATATTCATGAGCCATAATTTCTCTCTCTCACTTAATAGGAAACTGGTATGTCTCCATGGTAACAGTAAAACTACCATCCAGGAATGAGCACTTCTCTGTGTGTGTTAGAGTGTGTGTTTTCATAAACATAAAATTTCAGAAGCATGGAAGATTAAGAAAGAAACTGAAATGAGCTGCCTGAAAGACCAATTGAAGGGAAAGAATACAATAGAACCAAGGAAAAAGTCTTAGGGGACAAATGAAGACATTATTTAAGATGAACAAGAAAACTTATGAAGAAGATCTCATCTAGAGATAGAAGTTAGAATCCTTCATCATAAAAAGTTGGGCTTCTCAAGTCTGTATGGTTGGGTGAGAAGGGACAGGAACGTGGATGAATTGCTCAAGCCCCCAGAGTTATTAGAAGAGAGAGTATCAGCTCTGACCCATGATATCAGGGAAGAGTCTCCTGGTCTCAGGGTTACTGATTTAGTTCAGGAAAAAGTGAAGCAAAGAAGTGCAGCAACTGGAATTAGATAGGTGGGGTGGACCATCCATGTTCTGTACAGTAGGGTGCAGGCCAAAGGCCTTATTTTATAATCTGAGTTTCTGAGGTGATGCTGAGAGTGTGGCAGGGTAGGGAATGATCTGGGCATCTAAGAGTGCTCTCCAGCCCCTGCAGAGGAGAGTTCCGGTGGGGTTATGCAAGAGAGATTCTCATAGCTGGGAGAAGGCTGAAGCCCCTGTGGAAGAGCAGGATTGAGATCCTTTTCTGCACTTCTCCTCCCAGTCGACACCTCTGGGTTTGAAGAACTCCCAAATCCTTTCACTGGGTGCATTCTCCATTGGAGACATAAGTAAAGCAAGAATTCAAAAAAGGAGATTCACATTTTCTGGGGAACTTAGGACTTCACTCCCTGCTGATCTTTTTGTTACTACTGATGGTCCTAAAATAGTTGGCAGGAAACCTGGTTGTAGAGATGCTAGTTCCAATATTAGTTCTTTTGTTTTCTTTCCTTTACATCACTATCAAAGCAAGAAATATCACCCCAAAGGATACTAGTGTCACAAAATTTAGGTAATTTTACATATTTTCCCTTGTTAAAACAAGAAAAAAAAGAATGAAGATGATTTTCTGAATGATTTAGTAGTCTTTTATTTGGCAAATTTACATCTTTATTAAATGAGTACCGCTACATTACGTATAAAATACTGTTGGAAAGGTTGTAATAAGACATACACAAATGTACTTGTATGTCTGCACTTAGTCCCTCCTCTTTTTACTTTGGCACCATCATGTTCCATTGTTCTTGGTGTCTCCAGTCTCAAGTGTCTATAGATCCATTTCTCAAGACGAAACGTCTGTTTTCCCAGGGTGCTTAGAAAGGGTATTAACCTGACTATGCAGAATGAGAAAGGGGTTGGGAAGGAGATCTGGTTGCTCAGGTGGAGTTTTCAATCAGTTCCCCGCTCTTTACCTTATTTTGGCCAACCAGTATGTGTGGTGTCTCAGGTTGCAAATCTTTCTAGTGACTCATAGAAAACAAAAGTGTGCTTTTTAACACTGTTCCCAACTGTAAGCTCTTGGATTTAAGACTCCTTTTAGCTATGATGTCAGGGGATCTCACCACTATTTTCTTTCAACAGATTAACATTTGTTGACATTTTTCACTTATTCTCATCCACACTTATTTTTTTCCCTTTTCCGTAGGATTTTTAACTTTTTTTTTTACAGAGCATTGACATTTTACTATCATTTCCATTGGAAGCAGGGATGAACACAATTTGCCATGTGTGACTAAATGTCTAAACTTATGTTCTGTGTACTGTAATGTGGAATTGTAAATGAGAATAGCTGGGAGAAATATGTAGGAAACTATGGGCTTTCTTGTGTCTGAATCCCTTTGAATTTTCTAGCAGGCACCATTTATCTCTCTGTTTTCCATCACCAGTCTTTCATCAGTCCTGATACTCTGGCCAGTATTTTCCTTCAGCAAGATAAAATCAGGAACCTGGTTCAAATCTTTCTTTTGAGCTTTGTAGTCCTGAATATCCAACTGCCTTCCAGGCTTTTCCACTTGGAAGTCCCAGTGATAACTTAAAATATTCCAGTCTGGTTTATCTCCATCCAATCTGGCCCCCAGCCTGCTTCTTTTCTCTTGCTTTGTTTTCTACCTCAGCAAATGCTATAACTTTCCACCCAGTTTTCATCCCTCTCTCCCCTGTCATTTCCTTTGCCCCCTTCGCCTCATCCCTACCCACATTCAATCTGTAACTCCTCCTATCCATTTTACTGCCCCAGTTTTGCTCGGTTCATTTCCCCGTGTTCTTCTTTGCTGCTACATTTTCAGCCGCTTTGATTTCTTAATTTTTAGCATCAGCTCCGTCTGACTTGTCCATCAGTTTTTTGGCCTTTCCCTCTTGGTGGTTGATTTTCCACAACAAACTCAGAGAGATCTTTCTAAAACATAAACTTGAATTTTTATTCCCTTATTTGAAATTCTTTAATAATAGCTCTACAGTTTCCCCAGAACAATGTTCAAATCTCATATCATGAGCAAATGTCCAACCTAAACTTCCAGCACTTTTCCTAATCAAAATCTACACTCTAGCCCTTCTGATTGTTTCCCTCTCTTCCTGGAACATCACCCATCTTTCCTTTATCTTCAACACAACTCAGGTGGCAGTGTTGTGTTAATGCCCGCTAAGTCTTCAAGACTAAACTTAGTGGTCATATTCTTGGAATCATTTCACTGAAACCCACTTATATGGGGTTTGGTATTGTTCTCATTAACATTCTGTTTATTCATTTTGGTGTTTATTATATTGTATTAAGTCTCTTTTATTACACTGCAAGCCCTTTTTTTAAAGGCTACCTTTATTTAATCATTTTAGCTGAGAGAGAACAAGTGTGTGTGTGTGTGAGAGAGAGAGCACTTTCATTAGTTGATTCAATCCTGACATTCCCTACATATTAAGATGGCTTAGTCTAAGCTGATGCCCAAGCCAGGAGCAGGAAACTCAGTCTAGTGTGGGCAGCATGAACCAAATGACTTGAGCCATCACCACTGCCTCCCAGGGTGCTCAATAGCAGGAGCTGGGGACAGGGAGCCAGGGGTGGGTATGGAACTCTGGCAACTCTGATGTGGGATGCAGGTTCCTTAAACGCTAAACCAAATGTCTGCTTCCTGTAAATCCCGTGAAGGCAGGGACAATATTTTTGTTTGCTGTTTTACCTCTAGCATCACAATTTTTAGCACTATAATAGTTTCTGATGTTTGTTGAATAGATTTATGAAATGACATACATACTGACCACTGATACTTACCCTGCTTTCTCCTCCCTCCCTCCTTCCCTTCCTTTCTTCTTATCTTTCTTCTTTCCTTCCTTTTTTCCATGTTCAAATAACTGTTTTGTTCTTCTTTAGTTTTAATTTGCTTTCTAATGTTGGGCCTCAATTCCTTCCTTCCTTCCTTCCTTCTTTCCTTCCTTCCTTCCTTCCTTCCTTTCTTTGACAGGCAGAGTTAGACAGTGAGAGAGAGAGAGAGAGACAGAAAGAAAGGTCTTCCTTCAGTTGGTTCACCCCCCAAGTGGCCTCTACGGCCGGCGCCCTGCGCCGATCTGAAGCCAGGAGCCAGGTGCTTCCTCCTGGTCTCCCATGCGGGTGCAGGGCCCAAGGACTTGGGCCATCCTCCACTGCCTTCCCAGGCCACAGCTGGCCTGGAAGAGGAGTAACCGGACAGAACCGGCGCCCCAACCGGGACTAGAATCCGGGGTGCTGGGGCCGCAGGCGGAGGATTAGCCTAATGAGCTGTGGCACTGGCTGGGCCTCATTTTCTGATTCTGGGTTCTTATCACGCCTCAGAACCAGGCTGTGTCTGTTTATCTGATTTCTATTATAGGGGGAAACTTCACCGAGTCCACAGAAAGATGCAATTATAAAACAATGTACATTTTCACCAGATTTGAAGCCCCCTTACATATTCATTACTCACAGTATTTATTAAGCACCTACTTGCATTAGATATAGTGCCTATTCTGGAGATAAAGCCATAACCAAAATTGTCATACTTTCTTCTTTTTTTAATATTTATTTTATTTATTTAAAAGCAGAGGTAGAGAGAGGGAGAGACAGAGGGAGTGAAAGAGATCTTCCATCTACTGATTCACTCCCCAGATGGTGAGAATAGCTGGGGATATGCCAGGCCAAAGCCAGGAGCCTGAAACTTCTTCGAGGTCTCCCACATTGGCATAGGGGCCCAAGCACTTTGGCCATCTTCTGTTGCTTTCCCAAGTACATAGGGGAGCTTGATTGGAAGCCAGAAATTGGACCAGGACCCATATGGGATGCCAACACTGCTGGTGGCAGCTTAACATGATCTGCCACAATGCCAGCTCCAAGATTGGCTTATTTTCTATTTTCACAGAGATAAGAATTGCTAGGAAATAAGGAGGCTTTGTTCACAGAAGGAGAGGAACTGTGTCCCAGGAATTGTAATTCATGATGTACACCCAGGGCCCTTGTCCTTCTGTGGACCTAGCTTAGACGATATGATTTTGGATTCTAAACAGATGTTATGTTAGAATGCCATAGTAAGATGTAATAACAGGAATATTGGCAGGAGGAACAATGTCTTTTGCATGTGGGTCATGTGCATGGGAGTCAGAGGGTGGACTTTGTAGGACAGCATCATTTAGCCCCCACTAGTCCCATCTTCTGACTGTTCCATCTTCTGATGTTCATACTCTTTTATTTTTAAGATGTACTTATTTATTTATTTATTTATTTGAAAGGCAGAGTTACACAGAGAGAGAGAGGGAGAGTTACAAAGAGAAGGTCTTCCATTCAATGGTTCAATTCCCAAATGGCTGCAATGGTCAGAACTGGGCCAATCTGAAGCCAGGAGTCAGGAGCTTCTTCCAGATCTTCCACAAGGGTACAGGAGCCCAAGCTTTTGGGTCATCTCCCATTGCTTTATCCAAGCACTTTAGCAGGGAGCTGGATGGCAAGTGGAGCAGCCAGGACTCAAACTGACACCCATATGTGATGTCCACATCACAGGCAGAGGCTTTACCTGCTATGCTACAGCACCATCCCCTGGTGTTCCTACTCTTACAGAAGTATAATCCGCTGCACCTGAGTGCGAGCAGGATCTGTGACTTTTATTCAGACCAACAGAATATGGAAAGGGTTATGTAATGCTATTCCTATAATTCTTATGTAAAACTCTACCTTCCTAGCAGATGTAGTGCAGAGATTTTCTCTGTTGCTGGCCATGTTAGGGTGCCCATGTGGCAAGAAATTGAGGACAGCCTCTAGGTGACATTCAGCCAAGGGCTGGTGCCTTCAGTCTGAAAGTTTCAAGGAAATTAATTCTGCAAACTACTGAGGTGAACTTGAAAGTGAACTCTTCTTTCATGAAACCTTGAGATGTGACCCCAGTGCTGGCTGACAACCTTAATTGCAGCTTTCCAGACTGGGGCTAAGCCTTTCTGGAATCCTGACCCACAACCACTATTTAAAAATGAATGTGTGTTAAGTTGCTGAGTTTGTTATACAGCAATATAAATCTAGTATAAAGAAGTAGATAATAAGCCAGCGAATAGATGAACACAGTCTTGGATAGGATTAAAATATATTGAAATAAGTGAATAGGGTAGTGTTATAGAAAGAACATTGAAACAGAAGCTACTTTGGATGGGACAGTCAGGAAAGGGCCCTCTTGGGATGGAGGATGGACAGAAATCCAAAACAGTAAAAGAAGCTGGAAATCAAGAATTGGAATAGAAGGTAGAAGGACATTTCTGCAGAGAGAGAATATCTGATGCAATTACTGAGATAAGAAACAACTTGAAATTTTAGAGGAATAAAGCAAGGTACTTTATAAGCAAAAGGGAAAGTTGTGGACTAGTAGGTAGATTTTGGGGCCAAACAATAAGGAATTTTTATTTCATCTGTACTGCCCTAGGGGATCTTTGAAGAATCCTTAGCAAGGGAGTGACAAGATTTACCCTCTAGGTATTCTGTGAGGAATGGCTTTCAGCTGGGGACTAGTATAGGGCAAGAACAAAGGAAACATATATAGTTATTTTGGAAACTCCTGTAGATAGAAATGCTCATGGCCTGGGTGGAGATGGGAGAAGAACAGGAATGGGCAGGGTTGCCTCCTGGAGGTCAGGATGAAGCACAGACTTCGCATCCTGGTCTGTCTCCAGAGTACCTCTGTTTTCAGCTCTCAGTTCTCCTAGTGAGCTTCAGTCTCTGCATACTGAACATCAGCCCAGTTCTTGACACCAATTCTCTCTGAAGTCAATGGAATCTCCCTGAACCTCCTGTTTTTTGTTTTTTTTTTTTTTTCATATATTTTCCACCATTTTTGCATATGGTGTCCTTTTCCTGTGCCCTTCTTCTGTGCACTCTCAGGTCCCTGTGCTCCTGCTGTTCCCATCTTTTCATCTGAGTCCTAAACTGGCTGAAATGACAGCAAGAAAAGAAACAAGATGAATGAAACAAGGGGAAAAAATTAAAGTCCTCTTGTGCAGTATTATTTTACTAACAATCAATATTCAAGTCATTTTTTTGGCATTGTCAGTTTTGCTGTTATTCTGACCCTTTCTTCTTGTGATGAATTCTGAATATCTCTATTTATTATATTCAATAAAAAGCAGACGGGAGAACAGCTCCTGTGCCAAAACAAGGATGGGGAAAAGTCCTGTAATTGATCACATTTACATTCCTTGAAAGAACACATTTGCAATTTAGCCTGGTTTGTAGAACATGAGGAATGAAAAGAATAAACAACTCACTGATGCACATCTACAAGGACTATTTTGCTTCTCATTTTGTTCAGCATATTTCAGGGCTTCTGAAGAATGAATATAAACTAACATGGGGTAAGTATCCTTATAAATCAGATAATAGTTTTTTTTTAATCTCAAATAACAATAATATGGCCACTTTAAAAAACACATTGTTATCAATATTTAACTCATTTTATTTTGTTTGAAATAACACAAGATTCTACTACTTTTGATTTTAATGTTGAATTTCACAGCTAATGGTACTTAGCCATCGTGAAGTAGTTAGTGTGTGATGGCTATCTGGGAATGCTTTCTCTGGGCAGGATCCTCTAGACTCCTTCATCACAGTCCTCAAGGCCTTGCCCAATGGGTCCAGCCTAATTTACCCACTCTTGCCTGATCCCTGGAATCTTGTAATGCTGGACCATTCATTGCCTCTCACCCACTACTTCATGTTCAGAGTTCACTTGCTAATCTTGTTTAAAATACAGTTTATGATTCAGGGGATGTGGGAAAAATGTCAGAGACTCTGCTTTGCTACCTCCTTGGTGGTGCTGATGCTGCTGGCTTGGCAAGGACGAGGGTATTTTTGTTTCTGATCATACCGTCCAACCTGGCAGATTCCTTCTATGTGGAAATTCTACTCATGGGATGACCCTTCCGGTCATTCTGACCTCCTTATGTAAGGAGCCTTCTTCTTGTTAAAAGAGAGAGAATAACTTCCTACTCCAATAGTTTTCCCATGTACTTAGGATAAAAATATGGAGGCCTTACCAGGCTTATAGTGGATACTGTATTAATCAGCTTTTTGTTGTGATAATGAAATACCTGAGCTACATTATAAAGAAAGAAAGTTTATTTTGGCTCATGGTTCTGGATGTGCAAGGGGTCACATCTGATGATGCCTTCTTGCTGCCAGACTCCCTGAATGTCACATGGCAGGAGACAAGGAGTACGTATGTGTATGTATCTCTCCCCCTCTTCTTATACAGCCACCAGAATTCAATCATGGGGTTCTACCCTACTGACCTCATCCCATCCTACCCACTCCCCCTCTGTATCCATAATTGAATTAAGTGTCCACTCTCTTAATGCCTCACAATGAGAATTAAGTGTCAATACATGAAGCCTGCAGAGACACTCAAATCATATCCAAACCATGACAGCTGCCTCTCCAATCCTTTTCCTACTACTTTTCTCTGTCTTACTCTATCAGTGTGGTTTCTTGTACCTGCAATATGTTAAACATGCACCAGTCTTAGAGATTTTTTTTAATGCCCTTCCCATTTCATTTCTTCATCTCATTTAGGCTTTTGATCAAATATCCTCTCCTCAAATAGGCCACTACATTCAGTTGAACCCTATAGAGAGCTACAATTGAATGATAAAAGGCTGAAATCCAGCTTCTACTTCGCTTACTAGGTCAGATTAATTAAAATGAATCTCATAGCAGAGGGGAGGGGAGATTATGAGAGGAGGAGACTAAAGGTAGAGAGACAAATCAGAAAACTCTGTGGTAAGCCATATGTGAGTAAATGAGAACCCAGACTGGAGTGGTTGCCACGTAAAAAGAGTGCCGCACTGACAGTCAGGGCAGGGATATGAGTACCTGCAGGAAGGTGCACCTTTCTCTGATGTGTCCAGTGATGTAAAATGGCCTATCAGCCGTCCAGCTCTGAGTGGTTTTCCCTGACCACCACGTTTAGAATTGCAATCCCATCATTCTTCCTATCCCCTTACTCTGCCTTAATTATCTTAAAAATGACTCAGATATTTTATTATATATCATATTGATTTGTTTTGTTGTTCATCTTTGTAACTTTGAATGTCAACTGAATGAAAGAAAAGACTTCTCTTCCTTTGTTCACTGCAATATGCTAAGTTCCTAGAATAGGAACTATGTATCTGGTCTTCAAAGAGCACTCACATAAATATTAGTTCAATTAATTAGTACTCAGCTTCCATGAAACATAGACTGTAAGGTGTATGATAAATGTGGACTCAATTCATAACTTTGTCACATGTAATTAAGCTAACTTAATTGCATGAATTGCTTACTATCTCTAAAACTATTTCCTCATCTGTAAATGGTACTAGCAAACTACATGATTCATTGGATGGGGAGGACAATGATGTGGGCTTATGGCACAAAAATCTTTTTTTTTTTTTTTTACAAAAAGCATATAATTGATCAAATCATTTTGCAATTAAATACCTTTATTGATTTTCCTCTTGACTATGAAATCCACAAGAGCTTTACTTAGAGTGCTTAGTGCACAATGGGTTCTTAAGAAAACCCACATTATTCACAGTTGTTGTTTGAGTGACTGCTCTATGCTGGGGGCTCTACTTGGGCATTGGGAATACACAATCAAAAATACAAACATGGGGGCCAGGCTTGTGGTATAGCAGATTAAGTCACTGAATGTTGGCAGTCCCAATCAGAGTGCTGGTTTGAATCTCCACTTCTCTGCTTCCCATCCAACTCTCTGACAATGCTCGTAGGAAAGCATTAAATGCTCGTAGGAAACCACTCATATGGGAGACTAGTTCAGATCTGGCTGTTTTCAATGGAGAGAGAACCAGTGGCTGGAAGACCTCTCTCTTTCTCTCCCTCTCTCCCTTTCTGATGCTCTTTCAAATAAATAAATCTTTTTTTAAACAGACAAACAAAGTGCACACACATCTTCTGCCTGATGAGAGAGATAGATATAATCAAGGAAGCAGAAATGAACAAAAAAAATCTAGAGCCATAATAGCTTTAATATTTCAAAAAAGAAATAAGTATATTAGATCATAATTGAAATATTGCTGTGTTTTGGGTAATATTTGTATTTGTTAGTTTAAAATGTCTATCACTATTACTTTGGATTTTATTAGTGGTTTCCTTTTCTTTGTGACATGTAGGCTATGTGGTGGGGGTATTTGCAGTTATTTATGACAAATTTCTGGGGTAGATGGATCCTGGTTATTGAAAGAAGGTGGGATGCTGCTTATTTATTGATCACATCCAGTTCTGCCCTTACAGACGGACTGATTCTCCTTGCATTCTGTATCTTGCTGCCCTAGAGCTAATGTGGATAGGGCTGTGTTGTGGGTTGCTGGATTCTCTCTAGGCTATATTAGCTGAATAGCAAAGAGATGGCACACTTGAAGGATTTACCTGAGGAGAATTTCATGAGAGGACAATTACTATGGTATGGTCAGAGTAGACAAATTGCCCAAGACAATTGAAGTATCAGGGACTAGCTATAGGGGAAGCCATTATTGCCCATAGGCTTGAAGGGGCAAAAGGAGAGAATGTTTTATAGGAGCTGGGAGACAGCTTGCAGCCATGGTGGTGTTCTTCTATGATAGTGACTATGATCATTGGATAAGCAGTAGAGTGATAAAGTAGGTGGGGAGGCAGCAATACTTCCAATTTTCCTCATTAGCCAAGGCAAAATGAAAGACAGAGAACTGCCTGAGTGATGTGGTCTGTGAAAGTCAACATTCTATGGCAAAAAGCACAGTGGAGGACAGGTCATGTATCTAGTAGTTGAAATATGGTGCAACAGAAACCAACTATCCTACAGATTTTCTTCCCCTAAGTAGTGCATGCTTCCCCATGATGTCTACTTGATCTGCTCAGAGGCATTTCTGCTGACCGTCACTCAGTAGAAATGGAAGGCGCAAGGATGAATCCACAGCTGCCATTATGATGACCCAAGTGCTCTGAGAACCTTTTTTTTATTGGCATATTTTTGTAGGCATGAGAAATACATTATGGACCCACTGGCAGGGAAATAATATAGTGGATATTAATGAAAAACTGGAAGAGCAAAGTACACAGGGTGGAGAGAGCTGTAAAATCTTTGGATATTTTAGCTGGCATGGTAATGTCATATATAAAATGCAGGAGATTTCTAGGAGGTAAAGGGGGAACATCCTGATTGCTCTGGTGTTGTATTTCTCCTTTTGTGATTAATATTTACTTACAGAGTTATCTTTTTCTTTTTTGATTCTCACTGCCTATCTTACCACTCTCTTCTGTTGTCTATACTTTCCTTTCCCATTCCTTCCCTAGGTTTTTTCAGAGGTCACTATGTTCTCCATTTCTTTCTATTGACTATGAAAAAAGTAAGTTATTTTTAAAAGCCCATGCCATAAACTACCTCTGTCATTGAGTCATGATTTGGCAACTCTTTATATATGAGCTAAGTAATTTTTACTCTTGTTTTTCATACCAGTTGGGTTAAATTATTGAAATGACCTAAAAAAGATTTTGGTTAAATCTTCCAAATGGAAAACTTATTAAAATGATATTCTTTGAAATATGTTGGATAACTTCCACCAATAAACACATAATTTAAGAATCAGATTTGACAGTATTTTTATTAAACATGATACCACTTGAATACAACAAAAATCGATTTGGATTACTTAATCTTTGGGAGCAATACAGAGATTAGAAAGTCTTATGGAATTCATTAGTTTTGTTATTAGCAATGTGAGTTCTCTTTTTATTTGTATACAAATTCTAGAATATGTATTCTCTATATATTTATTTATGCACTTCCTGGTAATTTTTCTTCATTGACCTATGTTATGATTGAGTTATCCCTTTGATTATTACCTTAATTTATTTATAAAAATGAAATGTTTAAGACCATCTCCTACACCGTATAACCCTTGGAAGAGTTGCTCATTTGGAGTTGCATGTCAGTTCTGTTTTCCTCTCAACATTTAATGAGAGGCAATCATCAGAGTAGCTTCCATCAGCCTGGAGCCTGACTTTCCAAATGTTGCATATAAGTGTTCATTGGATTTGTGTTTCATTCTGGTAGAGATATTCTGCTAATGGATTTTGCCTGCAGCTGATGGTATTCATTGAGCAATAGAAGAAATCAGTTAAATGATCCTTTTTTACCCTATAAAACTGGACGATTTCATAAATGTATACATTTTAAAGAAAATATACTTTAACATTAATGTTTAATTTAACTTAAATCCACATTCAATCTGTTGTTAATAACTGACTCATTCTTCAGGAAGGGAGCTGCCATGATTTTACCAGGTATGGTAGATACAGTTTCATTCAGGAAAACTTAATAGGTGCCATGAAGAATCTTAATTGTTTGGCACATTTATAATTTTCCATTTCCTGAGGACAGTTAAGAATAATTCCAATGTAATTATTTTCCTTTTGTTCCACCAAAGAATACTATACTGTCATGGCACATTAGCAGATAAGCAAGACAGAAAAAAATTGGATTTGGGAACCTATGATCTTACCATGGTAGGAGAGTTTTATTTGTTGATTTCAAATATAATGGATTTTTTCATGGTAAATTCTAATTATTTATCTAAGCTATGTCTACCAAGAAACTCTCCAGAATATTTGAACAGCTCTAACATTATTTGAGTTCTCCTATTGACTCATATGTGCATAAGCCTCATTACAAAAGCTAGGCTGAAGAATTTTTGCTTCATAATGTTTGACTCAGATTAAATCATATTTGCCTGATTTGACAAAGCTATTCAAACTGAAGTAATATTTCCACATCATTGATTTTTGGTTGGATAATACTAGAGAATCAGGGTCACAGGATTAAGCATTTCTTGTATGAATACAATGATTCATTCAGCTACGGCATAGAAGAGGCTACTTCTAATATATTGTCTGACTCAAACTGCTGACTCATCCTATGAGATAAACAATTTGACTGCCTCTAAGAGTCTCCTGCTCCAGTCTAGTCTTCGTGTTTTTATCAGACACTCATTTTATTGTCATTTCTCTCCTTAGAACCATTCGTTTATTCATTCAAGCAGCAAGCATCCATTAAGTGCCTGCTGTGTGTTAGACACCAAGATGAATGCTAGGGATCCAAAAACACATATAACACATTTCCTGTCTTCCAGTATTTTCACAAATCAGTATGGGATACAAATAGGTAATAAATCATTAGATTACTTGAAGAAGTACTGCACTGTCCCAGTTAAGCACTATGGGAGCAAGCTTCCTGGAGTCACTGGAAAAGAACTCATGCAGGAGAAAGCATTTCAAATTAAATTTGAGGGATACATGAGAATTGCCATGATGCCAAGGGGAATAAACACACCAGTAGAAGAAAGATAATGTTAAGGAACCACTAAAAAAGAAAAAGTTGTGTTTTTGCTCATTACAAGATTTCTCATTTAGTTTTTATAGTTTTCCACAAAGTGGCCCATTTGTAGTCTAACTGTATCTCCTATTGCTTTACAACAATCCACCATTGCTTACATAAGTACTCCCTATTTTGTAGTAAATATTTGCTGCTACTTTCTATTTTCAAATTACATGTACTTAGGCAAAGCTATCATTATCATCTGTTATTATTATCATCATCTGTCACTTGACCAAACCTCTCTCCTTTCCTGCTGTCCCTTTAAAGCCATCCTTACAACTTTGCCCCCTCACTGAGCCTGTCTCTTTGAGATCATGTTTGTATTCAAGGTAAGTGCCTTTTAATTAGTAACTTTGAAAGTAGCATAGTTTTGGTCTGAGTCTTGATGATGGAATTGGACATATATTTTCCTTCCTCACAAAATGAGGATAATTACACATTCCTTGTACAGTGTTTGTGAAGATAAAATGAAACAAGTAAGTGCTGAAAATTTTTTGACCATGAGTGTGGGAATCACCTGTAAATCATGGGAAATATAGGTGAATAATCTTTACATGTATAAAAAAAGAAAAAAAAAACAAAGGTAGAGAGGATTTCAAAATGAGAAATGCAAATAATTCATATGTAATACAATGAAATAGAGGTAGTCTTTTGTAGAATATATTGACTATTTCAGCAACATAGGGACCAATGAGTTGATGTAGGTAGGGAATTAATTAGAACTTCTAACAAATTGGTTATTACAGGTGAAAGTTTTGTGCAGTGTGATGGGTAAATGCTCTTGTACCTCAAGTGTTAAATGTATGTCAGGCACTAGTATAAGCATTTCAGTGTGTAAGCCTTCAAGTTCCTATCATGTATGTCTTCCAGTCCCTACCATGATCCCATTTTGTGATCACTACCATTTTATGCATATGATCATTGTGGCATAGAAAAATTGAGTGCCTTGCTCAAGGTTATTTACTCAGAACATTGTTATACCAGGATTTATAACAGGTGATATTCTCTTAACTCTAGACTACACCTACAAACACTTGAGCACACATAAGTAGTCAGCAAAGAGAGGTTAAGTTTTGGGTATATAACAGTCTTCTGTGGGTCAGCACTGTGGCTCAGTGGATTATAGCTATGGCCTATAGTAGCGGCATCCCATATGGGTGCTGATTTGGGTACAGGCTGCTACACTTCTGATCCAACTCCCTGCTAATGTGCCCTGGAAAGCAGTGGAGGATAGCCCAAGGGTTTGGACCCGAAAACCCATATGGGAGACTGAGAAGAAAGTCCTGGCTCCTGGCTTCAGCCTGGCAGATCTCTCCTCTATTCCCTCTTTCTCTGTCTCTCTGTATGTAATTTTGCCTTTCAAATAAATGAATGAATCTTTAAAAATTGTATTAATGCTACTAGACCATGGCCCAAGGGATTCCTGAATGCAGCTATTTCTTCCATTAAAATCCCTGAGGAAGATACAAGAAAAAGGAAGTGAGATCAGGCAAAACAACACATATTAACTAGGACTTAACCCTAAATTCCATTGAAGACTTCTACTGAGTTAGGCTTGGGCACACAGAGAGCTCTATATCCTTAAGTTACATGGGCATTGATTCCTTATTTCCTAACCAATCTAGAACAACTGCTTTCATCATGGCCTATTCCTGAATTGGAAACCAATCACTTTTTTGGAGTCCCAGCATCACCTGTACAAAATATCGTCTTCATAGTACCCTACAGTACCCTAGATGCTACCCATGCCAGCTCCACATTAATATTCTTCAATGTGCAGCAAGGAAGCAAAGGTGGAAGGTTTAAGCAGGAAGAAAGGCTTTTGGTTTAGATATGGCAAAGGGCAATAGCAGGTGCCTAACACATTTTTTTGATTGTTTTATTTTGTTTTCAAAGACATATTTATTTTATTAAAAGTCAGAATGAGAGAGAGAGAGAGAGAGGGAAGGAGGGAGAGAGAGAGAATCTTCCATCCAATGGTTCACTCCCTAAATGGTTTCAATGGCCAGTTCTGGGCCAGGCTGAAATAAGGAGCCAGGAAACTCATCCAGGTCTCCCACATTGGTGGCAGGGCCTAAACATGTGGGTCATCTTCTGCTGCTTTCCAAGGCCATTAGGGAGCTGGATCAGAAGTGAAGCAGCTGGACTAGAACCCATGCCCAGCTGGGATACTGCTGTTGCAGGCAGTGGCTTTACCTGCTCTGCCACAACACCAGCCTCTCAACAAATCTTCACTTAATCTTAGCCAAAAGGCCAAGAAGTGATTGCCTCAACAAATCTTAATCCCTTCCCTCTTCCCAGTCTTTGGGTGGATTATAAACAGTTTGTTATGTTTTTAATTAACAAAGTTTTTAAATTATAAAATATTTTTAAAGCAAAGTTTGACAAAACTATTTTCAGTAATACTGAGTGCACAAACATTTCTTCTTTTGTTGATTTTTTTTTTCATTTTAAATTTTAGCTCCCACCAATATGGGAAAATATGAGGTATTTCTCTTTCAGTATCCAGCTAATTTCACTTGACCTGATGTCCTCCAGTTTTATTCATTTTTTTTTTTTTTGCAAATGGTAGAATTTCTTTCTTTTTTTATAGCTGAATTATGTTGCATTGTGTAATTATATCACAGTTTCTCTGTCCATTCATCTGATGATGGACTCCTTGTTTGATTCCATATTTTGCCTATTGTAACAGTGTTATTATAAACATGGTGGTGCAGGTATCTTTCTGATGCAACCTGTTCTTACCTTTTGGGTATATACCCAGTAGTGGCATTGCTGGATCATATGTCAAATTTTTTTCTAGTTTTTGGAGAAACATCCATACTTATAAAATATTTTAAATGTATTATGTTCTTTTTTATCCTGCATACTTTTTAGGAAGACTAATTTATAGTGAATAGCAGAAAATTTTATTTCTAGCAGGCAGGATTTGTGCCCTCTATCATTCCTCAGCTCTGTGCTTTAAGAAAAAATTTTTCTAGTTTCCCTAAAAACTCAGTTTTTCACTTGTAAAATGGGATTATAATTGTACTTATCTCTTATATGTTTTATGTTAACTAAAGGTTTGTAGAAAAGCACTTAACATAGTCTATAACCTAGTATACCCTTAATAAAAAATTGTCTTTTTATTATCTATCAAGTTTATGCTCAATAAATGCTTATTGAGATTACTTTCTACTTTATCCTCTGCCATGGAAAACAGTTGTCAGCACAATTTTGCAGTTAATTAGCAGTTTGTCAAATGGGAAGATGAGACTTGAGGACTATTGAAAGTATCTCCATACTATCTTCCACAGTGGCAACACCAGTTTGCATGCCCACCAACAGTGATTTAGGGTACCTTTTTCCCCACATACTTGCCAGCCTTTGTTGTTTGTTGATTTCTGTATGAGGGCCTTTCTCACTGGAGTGAGGTGAAACCTCATTGTGGTTTTGATTTGTATTTCCCCGATGGCTAGTGATGCTAAGCATTTTTTCAAGTGTCTGTTGGCCATTTGAATTTCTTCTCTTAAAAGTGACTGTTAAAACCCTTGGCCCATTTCTTAACTGGATTTTTTATTTTGTTGTTGTTGAATTTCTTGAGCTTTTTATAGATTCTGGATGTTTCATCTGATGATTTCATTTTGTTTGGGCAAATTCCCAGGAGTGGGATACTGAGTCATATGTACATCTACTTTCAGGTTTCTAAGGTATCTCCATACCATCTTCCACACTGGGGGCACCAGTTTACATTCCTACCAACAATGGATTAGAGTACCTTTACCCCAACATCTTCACTAGCATTTGTTGTTTGTTGATTCTAATTGTGGTGAGGTGAAACCTCACTATGGTTTTGATTTGCATTTCCCTGATGGCTAGTGATCCTAAGCATTTTTTAATGGGTCTAGTGGCCATTTGAATTTCCTTTTTTGAAAAATGCCTATTCAAGTCCTTTGCCCATTTCTTCTCTTGATTGTTTGTTTTGTTGTTGTTGACTTTCTTGAGCTTTTTATAGATTCTGGATATTTATGCTTTATCAATTAATAGCTTTTGAATATTTTCTCCCATTCTGTTGTTTGCCTCTTCACATTGCTGAGTGCAGAAGCTTCTCAACTTGTTCTTTTCCAGTGCAGAAGCTTTTCAACTTGATACAATCCTTTTTGTAAATTTTGGCTTTGATTTGCTTCTGGGGTCTTTCCCAAGAAGTCTTTGCCTATGCCAATGTCTTACAGGGTTTCCCCAATGTTTTTTAGTAATTTGATGGTATTACATTGCAGATGTAGGTCTTTGTTCAATTTTTGAGTGGGTTTTTGTGTGAAGTGTAAGGTAGGGGTCTTGTTGCATACTTCTGCATGTGAAGATCCAGTTTTCACAGGACTGTTTGTTGAAGAAACTGTCCTTGCTCCAGGGATTGACTTTAGTTCCTTTGTCAAAGATAGGTTGGTTGTAGATATGGATTGATTTCTGTAGTTTTTCTTCTGTTCCATGGTCTATATATATTTCTTTTTTTGCCAGTACCAACCTGCTCTGATCAAAACTGCCCTATAGTATGTCTTGAAATCTGGTATTGTGATACTTCTGGCTTTGTTTTTGTTGTATAAGATTGCTTTAGCTCTTGGGGATCTCTTTTGTTTTCATATGAATTTTAGGATCTATTTTTTCTGGATTTGAGAAGAATGTCAGTATTTTGTCTGGGATTGCATTGAATCTGTAATTTACTTATGGTATATTATTGACATTTTGATGATATTAATTTGTCTAATCCATGAACATGGAAAATTTTTCTGTTTTTTTTTGTCTTTTTCTATTTATTTAATGCTTTTTAAATTTTTCATTGTAGAGATCTTTGACTTCCTCAGTTAAATATATTCCCAGATATTTTTTAAACTATTTTTAGTGGTATTGATCTTAGATGTTCTTCCTCAGCCATGTCATTGTCTGTGTATTCAAAGGCTGTTGATTTTTATGTGTTAATTTTATATCCTGCCACTTTACCAAGCTCTTTTATGAGTTCCGATAGTCTCTTAGTGGAGTCTTTTGGTTCCCCTACATATATATATAGAATCATGTAATCTGCAGATAAGGATAGTTTGACTTCCTTGTTTCCAATTTATATCCCTTAGATTTCTTTTTCTTGCCTAATAGCTCTGGCTGAAATTTCCAAGGCTCTAATTTAACCTTTAAAATGTTCCTTAATCTGCTCATGTCTCTACTCTTCATTGCCAGCATCTGAGTCCACCCCTTCATATCTAAACAATGAAATATACATCTAATTTCTTTCTTCAGTCCTTTCTTCCTTTACCATTTTCTGTATTTTTTATATTTTAAATTTTTTTGAGAATAGAAGTAGTGAAGCTTTATTTAAGTAAGAAGAAGAAAGGCTCCATAAAAAGAGATGGGCTGGCGGAGAGATCAAGCCACTGAGTTTTCATAGCTAGGGATATTTGCATGTCTTCAGCAAGTTATCTTTAAAAAGCAAATTCAGTGGTTATACATTAACTATTGTGAAGGCCAGGGAAGTCTTCATGGAGCCTTTTCTAGCCTGTTTTATGAACACCTAGATCTTGTCATGGTTGATAAGTGTTTGTTACCAGAGGCTTCCATCCTGTTTTGTTTGATGTGAAGTACTGGTAAGGAGCTATGGGATGGAGTTGGTCTGGTATGCTTCTAGTCCCAGGCTCCCTCATCACCCTCTCTGCTTATGGAAATTCTGACTGCTAACAGGAGTTAGGGTAAAGACTGCTCTGGCTTTGTCAAGCTGAGTAGTGGCTGGCCTGAATAGGAGGTTAGTATAGAATAGGTGACATTTTAAATGGAAATTTACAGTCTTGTCTATAATGTTATTTAGCTGTGACCAGCCCCTCAATAACAATGGTTACTATGAATGCTGGGTGGAGGGAGGGGCTTTTTCAGCTTAGAGCCAACAGGGTCTGAGGTTCCAATTTGGGAGACCTTCAATCCCAGGGCAGCTCCATTTCCAGTGACCTAGCTCTTGGCTGACAGAGCTTTGTGGCTGGAAGCCAGCTTCTATCATGACAGCTGTTTGCCCAAAGCCCTGGATTAGCACATCAAAGACTGGTGCCATTTGGGGTGGTCTGGCCTTATTGGGTCTCCATGATGAAAGATCACTGTGTTATTAAATGGCCTGCCACCCATCTTTACATTGCTCCAGTTGCCTAGCTTGATCCTCTTCTTCTTGATGTCTGGTAAAGTAGACTACAGAGATAGCCTTTAGGATAACATCCAAGGGGATGCTCAGTCCCATCTAATCTTTGGTGACCTGAGCTAGAAATCTATAGTCCCAGGCATGTTCTAATAGTGTTTTTTTTTTTTCCCCCTGGATAAGAAAGTACCCATGAGGAAAACTATGTCCTTCCAAGTAAGATCAAACATGATGACCACCTTACCCAACATATCTAAATTGTGAAGCTGTTAATAGAACTTTTTATCTTTCCCTTAGTTTGGTTTGAAAAGGAAGTTTTGTCTGTTTATGTGCTCATGGCAAAATAAATCTGTGGAATCATATTATAATTTTAAGCTGATTTTTGGCTATTTTATTTGGTCTTCTATATGTGGCCAAGTATTATTACGTAAAAATTTTAGTCATTCCTTTTATAAGACCTGAGGATTCAAACTGTACATCCTGATGGAGAGAGTCTTTGCAGTTTTCCATCTAGAAGGCCCGGTTCTCTATACTTTAGACAATGTCTAAAGTGAAACAATGTCTAATCATGTTTCCTCTGCTTAGCTTTGCTATGACTTGCCATTGCAAGTAGATGAAAATTCAGATATTTTTACCATGACTGGCAAGATTCACCCTGGCCTGACATATATCTGTGGCATTTTGGGTCAACTATACTCTTTCTCATGATACTCCTGACATTGTAGGCTTCTTTTCAGTCCCTAAACACCCACGTTTATATCCTGGGTCCTTTGTATTTATTGTTCTCTCTGTTATAGAGTATTCTTCCAGCTATCTCATTGGTGAATTATTCTCATCCTTTAGCTTCAGCATAAAGTGTTGTTTTCCTGGAGGAGTGGGGAGTGGACATTAAATAAACCCCCACTTACATGATCCCTATATAATAGCATTACGTATTTCTTTCCTAAGACTTCACATTTTGTTTTATACATACACACTTCCTCCACATGGATTTATCTGCACCAGTGATATCATATGCTCTATAAGTACAGGTATTGCTGTATCTCTTTACCAATGTATCCTCAGTACTGAACATTGTGCTTGACACATAATGTAGTTTCCTAAATGCCATTCCAATAAATGAATGATTAATATTCATTAACTATTTGGAATAGTTGTAGGCAGGCTAATGGTAAAAACTATATAATTAGACTCTAGCAGGAAATATTAATTTCTTTTTAAATTTTTATTTATAAAGATGAACAAATTTCCTGTGTTTCATATATACAGATTTAGGAGCATAGTGAAACTTCCCATCCTATTCTCCCTCATGCCTATGCCCCTACCCTCCCTCATTCTTCCTTGCTATTTCTTTCTTTTAATTTTTACAATTACATAGTTTCAGTTTATTTTATAATTATAAGCTTAACCCTACACTAATTAAAGAATTCAACAAATAGTAAGAAGAAAAGAAAAACACTGTTCCTCAACAGTAGAGACAAGGGCTATAAACAATAATCAAATCTCAAATTGTCAATTTTATTCATCTGCATTCCAGTTTTTTGTACTCCATTAGTTACCACAGACCAGGGAAAATGTGTGATATTTGTCTTTAAGCAGAGAGTGACAGAAGATAGATAAGACTGGGGGGGGGGTTGTGAGAGAGAGTAAGTGGGGAGAGAGGGAGGGCGGGAGATAGAGAGAGAGAGGAAAGGAGAGAAAGAGAGAAATTCCATGTTCTGATTCACTTCCCAAATGGCTGCAACAGCTGAAGCCACAACTAGGAACTAGGAACTCTACACAAGTCTCCCAAATGGAAGACTCACTTCTTTTTATTTTTTCTTTTTTTTTTAAAGATTTATTTATTTATTTGAAATACAGAGTTACAGAGAGAGGTAGGTCCAGAGAGAGAGAGAAGTCTTCCATCCGCTGGTTCACTCCCCAAATGACCCCAATGGCCAGAGCTGAGTTGATCTGAAGCCAAGAGCCAGGAGCTTCTTCCGGGTCTCCCACAGGGCTGCAGAGGCCTAAGGACTTGGGCCATCTTCTACTGCTTTCCCAGGCCATAGCAGAGAGCTAGATTGGAAGTAGAGCAGCTGGGACATGAACCAGCAGCCACTTGGGATGCTGGAGCTGCAGACTGGGGATGTAGCCCGCTGTGCCACTGCACTGGCCCTGAGATCACTTCTTGAGCCATCACCTGTTGCATCCTAGGATCTGCACTGGTAGCAAGCTGGAAAGGGGTCAGAGCTGGGAATTGAAGCCAGGCATTTTGATCTGGTACATGAGTGTTTTAACTGCTAGATTGAACACCCACTTCTAGCAGGACATTTTACATGAAAAATTTAAAAATATTTAGCAGTCACCTCTAAATGTTAAAATGCAAAATGATTTGAGAAAGAAAAGTCAGAGTTTGTATATATAATGATCACAAATAGAGCTTCAAAAGTAATGATATGTGAATTAGAAATACTTGGTAGGACAGTGGGATGATAGATGTGTAAATCTCAAGTTGTTTTCATACTTTCCATCAGCAAAGTAAATGTATGGAGGCTGAACTTTGGCTGAGTTACAAAGACTGACTTTTTGCTGGTATTGAGCAATGAGAGGCAAATGGATAAAACTCTCATAATTCTTTTTTGCCTGCATACCATGCACCAGGCACTGTGCTAGGCAAAAGATGCACATGAGAAAGACACCCATACTACATTCTACCTCCAAAAGGCCTGGAAGCCTACTGCAATGCTTTTCCAACTTCAACAGGAAACAGGGTGGTTCCTTGATTTCTAGATAACAGGGTATATACATTACATATATTCATAATTAATGCATGATTAAGGAACTAATTATCACTAAACTGTCATTTTAGCACCTACTATTAGTAATACAAAGATGGGGAGCTGGGGTTCTGGGAAGAGAAAAATGTGCCTTGAAAATTAGTGTCTTTCTGTAAATATTCGTCTTTACATTTATCAATGAAATTCAAACATAAAATGATGCTTGCCCGGCGCTGCGGCTCAATGGGCTAATCCTCCACCTTGCGGCACTGGCACACCGGGTTCTAGTCCCGGTCAGGGCGCCGGATTCTATCCCGGTTGCCCCTCTTCCAGGCCAGCTCTCTGCTGTGGCCCAGGAGTGCAGAGGAGAATGGCCCAAGTGCTTGGGCCCTGCACCCCATGGGAGACCAGAAGAAGCACCTGGCTCCTGGCTTCGGATCAGCGAGATGCGCCGGCCGCAGCAGCCATTGGAGGGTGAACCAATGGCAAAAAGGAAGACCTTTCTCTCTGTCTCTCTCACTGTCCACTCTGCCTGTCAAAAAAAAATGATGCTTAACTTTTAAAAATTTAAAGCATTTAAAAATACCTATGAAGAATATTTTATACCTAATGAGGAAGGTTAAAATTATATGAACTATTTAACTACCTAACTCTATACTTGTCTCATTTAAACAAAGAATCACTTCAAGAGAGACTCTTGTAATTGCTACCCAACTACTTTAATAATGGTAAAATGGTGAATAAAACAGAAATTTCACCAACAGAGAGACCCCGGGCGATCTCCATGGTTCCAGATCCCAAGCCATTCAACTAGTTCTGGCCAAGAGGTTGAGAGTACTAGTGCCTCTGTCACTTTTGGTTTACGGTGCAGAAAATAGCTGTGCAATCTCTAGATAAGATCTTCCACTGCAACAGTTAAAATGGTAAAACACGGGATAACATATTTGGTTTTTTGAGATACCATGTGGAGACTAGACATCCTGGAGAAAGATCATTCTTTCAAGTAGACTTCATATGAATGAGAAATAAATCTTTGTTTTATTCATCCATTGAGATTTTAGTATTATTATTTTGCTACTATATCCCAGCCTATTTTATCCTGATAACATAGCAGGTGTAATACAGGCTCTCAGCTCTAGGAAAATCAGGTCCAGATTGAGACAGGCCAGAGAACTACAGAGCTGCCTGTAGATTCATACCTCTTTATTCTTGTGGAAATGGACAAGCATACACAGAAAGTCCTCACTTTATTCTTGAGGTGGCAGATGAGCATACACAGGTAATCCACTCTTGGCTCTGCCCCCAACATCTTAAACATGTTCATGGACAATAACAGTAGGCAGTCAAATAGCATATAGAAGAAATGCATCCACCCCTGGGCTTAGCAGCCTGACAAAAGTAAAGAAAACCTAACTGACTTCATTTCTCCGACACGCCCTTCAGTATTTCTTGCCTCACCATCTATGTGACAGTCATCTTCTAGGAGGATCCCTGTGTGAGGAGTGTGGAACATTGCAGCCAAATTTCACAACAATATAAGTGACAGTAACATCCATGAGGGCACATGCAATGAAAGGCAATCTAGACAACCCCACACAGACTACCCCAACCATGGCTGGTTTTCATTGTGCTGTTCCAAGACTAGGGTCTTCATATGGGTCCAGCTGTTGTTCCATAACAAGCCAGAAAAATTCCAGACTTCCAACCAAGTCTATTTTTTGTTGGTGGTTGTGGTCATTTTCCAAGGCAGTCCAGTTGCAGAGCCAATTGGTTGATTACTGCTGCAAAGGTATGAGTCCAGTCCACCAGGGTGTTCACAGCCACCAAGTTAAGGATGATAACACAAAGAATCAAGTGGCATCAACAATGTTAAGTCATGATAATTGGGCAGGGTACATGCAGGAGATTTATCTTGAGACAGCACTACAGCTGGCAAAAGGGGTCATCTCTGCCACTAATGCTAGACTCCATGGGGCATAGCTTTCTGCAGGAATCTCTTCTACATTTAGAGATACTGGAGAGGCTAGCATTAACCATAAAGCTAAGACACATGTGCCCTTGAGCAAGGTTGTGGTCCCTTCCTTGAATGGGTAATATATCCTCACCACAGGGGTCCAAGTGGCCATTATCCCTGGTTTTCCCCTCCAGGTCACATTTTATTCGTGCTCCCCAGAGCAACAACAAGGCAAACCAGACCTTGCTGGCTTTCTGTATTTCCCATGTTGCTGGGTGGCATGTTCCCCTGGCTCAAGGGCCATGGGAGCAGGTAACAACACATTATTTTGTCTTACAACACCAGGTATCAACAGGAGGTCAGTGGTTTGCACCTGCAGTTGAATGGGTGAGAGAGCCTGTCTGACTTCATGTTCTCAAGAGCAGGACATGTACTGCTGCTGGAGCAGGTGGGAACATGGACTGTCACAGGAGTATGGGAAACAGGCGTTGTAGGTGTCTTAAGCCAAATGAATCCTGTTTGAATACTGCCCCAGTTATCAGCAGCAGACATCTAGTTCTATTCAGTGATAAAAAAGGTAAGAAGAAAGAATTAGCTCTGTAATTAATGTAATTCTGATGCACAGAATTTCACAATTTCAAAATTAGGAACGTCACAACTCAGTTTTATTGCTTTCAAGCACAATACTCTGAACAAGAGTGTGGGGTAGGGAATATCTATGGCAAAGTTTGTAGTTCTCTGTAATTAAAATTCTCCAGACTGTGTGAGAGAAAGCTCATGAAATGGTCTTTATGGAGTTGGAAACTCTTGGCCCGTTAGTCATTTCAGTTGGGATAAATTTGGCTTAAAATATGGATCAAAAAGGGGCAAAAGTAAAGGTACTTCAGCTCAGATGAACAGAAAACTGTACTGAATAAAAAAACATAGAGGAAAACTTGGTTGGATTGTTGTATATAGCTAGGGAAAAACACTAAACCACACCTAGAACACAGAGCAGTATAGTTAAACTAAAATATATGTATTTTAATTCTATTTGCATCCATCCTTTGTGCTTTCTCTAATTGAATCATTTTTGAGGATTTATTTGTTTATTTAAAAGGCAGAGTTACAGAGGAGCAGAAGCAGAGTGAGAGAGAGAGAGGTCTTCTGTCTGCTGGTTACTCCCCACGTGGCCACAATAGCTAGAGCTAGGCCGATCCGAATCAGGAGCCCTGGCTCTCACATGTGGGTGCAGGGTCCAAGGACTTGGGCCATCTTATTCTGCTCTTCCAGGCTAGTGGGACTCAAACCAGCACCCATATGCAATGCCAGCACTGCAAATTCTAACATCTCCCTTGTAGCTCAGTCTGTATCTGATGTTTACTCTGTTGTCTCAAACCATGATTTTTGTCTTTTGATGTATATATTTTTGTTTTGTTTAAACCAGACACAATGTACTCAGTAAAAGGAAACCAGGTACTAGTGCAAGTGGAGATTTTTCTCATCTTAAGTTTCCTGTGTACTTAAAATATTCAAAAGCTACTTAATGACCACAGACCAAAATATTTCTCGTTAAATTGAGACACCCATGTCCATTCATACTGTATGTACATACTTTTGTAATAAAATTTATAAAAGTAAATTTGCTGTTCAAAAAAAAGTAAATTGAAAGAAATAATAAAAAACTGCTTTACATATTTTAAAATTAGTGATTAAAAATGAACACAAGGAGTATATAACATAGTCCTTATTTTACAGTAACAATAAAGTCAAATGGAACTTTTTCAAGATTATTTTGGTCAGCAATTACAGATATATTTGATCTTAGGACCATAGTAGATTTAGTTGAGTGTAAAAATTGAAAGGTACAATGGTAGGAAGGAGAAAGAACAAGTTTTATTCCTCTAAATAGTGGTTTGCCATGTCTGGAAATTAAAAATTGATTTAAAAATTCATCTAACATATATAAAATAAAAATAACATAGTTCAGTCATGGTCTCCAAGGAAAACTTCTCTTTATAAAGCCATAGATTGTTGACTAAGAAGTTTCTAGCTTGTGTTAGCCATAGTTTTCTTCGAAAGATAAGGCTAAATTTGTCCTGAAATATGGAAAAAAAAAAAAAAAAAACCTTAATCTCTAATTCTTAGCCAAAATTTTCAAGTACAAATCTTGAATTCACTTGACAATGACTTAATTTGCAGTTTCTGAGTAATGTTAGAGAATAACATGATTTTCCCATAAATTCTTGAAAAGCAAAGTTAATTATTATATCCAAATACAACTGGGATTGTTGCGTGGGGTTGTTAGCATTTGTTTTCTCTATTTTCTCTTGGACCACTACATTTATTTGGCATTCATTATTATAAAAAGTATTTAATTGCATTTAAGGGAAAACATAGATCAAGCCAACAATGGTAGTTTTTTTTTTCTCTCTGTTACGCGTTTCTTCTGCTGCTGCCTGTATGGAAATGTAAGAACAAGTGTCACAGAACCTCAGAGCATAGATCACCCAGTCCTTCAATTGCCCATATAACATGGAGCATCTGCTATTGGGAAAGAATTACAGAATGTGGTTAAACAGTAAAAGAATATTCAACACAGGACATGAGCATCAGAGCTGGCCTGCTAAAATAGGAAACAAAATGAAATTTGACTTAAAGATTCTCTCACTCCCCCAGGTGACTTTTGTAGTTTGTTTTTTTCACACACGCATACACACATACACACACAGAGAGACAGAGAGAGAGCGCTCTCCTCTACTAGTTCACTCCGCAAATGCTGCATCAGGGGCTGGGAATGCAATCCACGTCTTCCATGTTGGTGGCAGGGACCAGTTAATTGAGCCATCACGGCTGTCTCCCAGGGTGAGCATTACTGGGAAGGTGGAGCAGGGACTTGAGCCTACACTACTATGATGACTTAATGACATCTTAACCACTATGTCAAAGCTCACCCCTCTGTCTTTATTCTGTTCGCAAAAGGGATCATCGGCAGCTTTAGACCAGTGCCTCACAACTTTGAAAGAACACATTGACATTTTAACATGGACTTCTGAGAGTTACATGATCTCAATTCAGAAAAGATTCTCAAACAGGGGAGGATGATTAGATTTTCACTGTCTGCTGTCTATGTCACTTATTTTGCAAATGATCCATCAGCTATGGAGAATATCTCAGAGCTTCCAGTGCTATTATGGATTTGCCTTTTATTTCTTTATGTTGTTTGTAGTGTGCACTTTAATGTGCTGCCAAAATTTTTTCTTTATGATGATAATATTCATACTCTTGGCTACTGAGAGTGTTGACTACAGAGAATTAATAGCTGAATCTCTCTAGGAATTGCATTTGACCTGATAGGGCTGCTTCCCTCAAGGTTATGCACTTTTCCCTAGGGACAATCTCTATCCATGGATGGTTCACCAAGGGGATCAAAGTCTCTGTTGCCTTGGTTAAATACAACACTGAAGGATTATGTCAGCTAGGGAGCATTTTGGGAAATTGATTAATTGTCTGTTCCAGCTGTACTGCAGGTTGACTTACCCTTCTATCCATTTCTTCTTCCCTTGTTTCATTACATGTATGTTCCTGAGATCACTCCCCAGTAAAATTGCTGTAAGCAAGTTTCTATGTTAGAGTCCATGAGGCAGAGATGGTGTGTTAGCATTTTTTAATTAAATTTTTATTTAATGAATATAAATTTCCAACGTACAGCTTATGGGTTACAATGGCTTCCCCCCTCCCATAACTTCCCTCCCACCCGCATCCCTCCCCTTTCCCGCTCCCTCTCTCCTTCCATTCACATCAAGATTCATTTTCAATTCTCTTTATATATAGAAGATTAGTTTAGTATATATTAGGTAAAGATTTCAACAGTTTGCCCCCATATAGCAACACAAAGTGAAAAAAATACTGTTGGAGTACTAGTTATAGCATTAAATAACAGTGTACAGCCCATTAAAGACAGAGATCCTACATAATAATTTTTTAAAAAAAATTAATTAATTTTCTATGCCATTTCCAATTTAACACCAGGTTTTTTTTTTCATTTCCAATTATCTTTAGATACAGAAGATCAATTCAGTATAAAATTAGTAAAGATCTCATCAGTTTGTACCCACACAGAAACACAAAGTGTAAAAATACTGTTTCAGTACTAGTTATAGCATCACTTCACATTAGACAACACATTAAGGACCGAACCACATGGGATGTAAGTACACAGTGACTCCTGTTGCTGACTTAACAAATTGACACACTTGTTTATGGCGTCAGTAATCTCCCTAGGCTCTAGTCATGAGTTGCCAAGGCTATGGAAGCCTTTAGAGTTCACTGACTTTGATCTTATTCAACTAGGGTCATACTCAAAGTGGAAGTTCTCTCCTCCCTTCAGAGAAAGGTAACTCCTTCTTTGATGGCCCCGTTCTTTCCACTGGGATCTCACTCACAGAGATCTTTCATTTAGGTCTTCTTCTTTTTTTTCTTTTCCAAGGTATCTTGGCTTTCTATGCCTACAATACTCTCATGGGCTCTTCAGCGAGATCCGAATGCCTTAAGGGCTGATTCTGAGGCCAGAGTGTTGTTTAGGACATCTGCCATTCTATGAGTCTGCTGTGTATCCTGCTTCCCATGTTGGATCTTTCTCTCCCTTTTTGATTCTATCAGTTAGTATTAACAGACACTTGTCTTGTTTGTGTGATCCCTTTGACTCTTAGACCTATCAGAGTGATCAATTATGAACTGAAATTGATCACTTGGACTAGTGAGATGGCATTGGTACATGCCACCTTGATGGGATTGTATTGGAATGCCCTGGCACATTTCTAACTCCACCATTTGGGGCAAGTCCGATTGAGCATGTCCCAAATTGTACATCTCCTCCCTCTCTTTTTCCATTCTTAAATTTATCAGGGATCACTTTTCAGTTAAAATTTAAACTCCTAAGAATAATTGTGTGTTAATTACGGAGTTCAACCACTAGTACTAGAACAACAACAACAACAACAACAACAAATACTAAAAAGGACAAAGTATTACATTGTACATCAAGAGTCAGGACAAGTGCTGATCAGGTCATTGTTTCTTATAGTGTCCATTTCACTTCAACAGGTTTCCCCTTTGGTGCTCAGTTGTCACCAATCAGGGAAAACAAATGATATTTGTCTCTTTGGGACTGGCTTAATTCACTCAGCATGATGTTTTCCAGATTCCTCCATCTTGTTGCAAATGACCGGGTTTCATTGTTTCTTACTGCTGTATAGTATTCTATGGAGTACATGTCCCATAATTTCTTTATCCAGTCTACTGTTGATGGGCATTTGGGTGGGTTCCAGGTCTTAGCTATTGGAAGACATAGAAAATCTAAACAGACCCATAACAGAGAGAGAAATTGAAACAGTAATAAAGGCCCTCCCAACAAAGAAAAGCCCAGGACCAGATGGATTCACTGCTGAGTTCTACCAGACATTTAGAGAAGAACTAACTCCAATTCTTCTCAAACTATTCAAAACAATCGAAAAAGAGGGAATCCTCCCAAATTCTTTCTATGAAGCCAGCATCACCTTAATTCCTAAGCCGGAAAAAGATGCAGCATTGAAAGAGAATTACAGACCAATATCCCTGATGAACATAGATGCAAAAATACTCAATAAAATTCTGGCCAATAGAATGCAACAACACATCAGAAAGATCATCCACCCAGACCAAGTGGGATTTATCCCTGGTATGCAGGGATGGTTCAATGTTTGCAAAACAATCAACGTAATACACTACATTAACAGACTGCAGAAGAAAAACCATATGATTCTCTCAATAGACCCAGAGAAAGCATTTGATAAAATACAACACCCTTTCATGATGAAAACTCTAAGCAAACTGGGTATGGAAGGAACATTCCTCAATACAATCAAAGCAATATATGAAAAACCCACGGCCAACATCCTATTGAATGGGGAAAAGTTGGAAGCATTTCCGCTGAGATCTGGTACCAGACAGGGATGCCCACTCTCACCACTGCTATTCAATATAGTTCTGGAAGTTTTGGCCAGAGCTATTAGGCAAGAAAAATAAATTAAAGGGATACAAATTGGGAAGGAAGAACTCAAACTATCCCTCTTTGCAGATGATATGATTCTTTATTTAGGGGGCCCAAAGAACTCTACTAAGAGACTACTGGAACTCATTGAAGAGTTTGGCAAAGTAGCAGGATATAAAATCAATGCACAAAAATCAACAGCCTTTGTATACGCAAACAATGCCACGGCTGAGGAAGAACTTCTAAGATCAATCCCATTCTCAATAGCTACAAAAACAATCAAATACCTTGGAATAAACTTAACCAAGGACATTAAAGATCTCTACGATGAAAACTACAAAACCTTAGAGAAAGAAATAGAAGAGGATACCAAAAAATGGGGAAATCTTCCATGCTCATGGATTGGAAGAATCAACATCATCAAAATGTCCATTCTCCCAAAAGCAATTTATACATTCAATGCAATACCAATCAAGATACTGAAGACCTTCTTCTCACATCTGGAAAAAATGATGCTGAAATTCATATGGAGACACAGAAGACCTCTAATAGCCAAAGCAATCTTGTACAACAAAAACAAAGCCGGAGGCATCACAATACCAGATTTCAGGACATACTACAGGGCAGTTGTTATCAAAACAGCATGCTACTGGTACAGAAACACATGGATAGATCAATGGAACATATAAGAAACACCAGAAATCAATCTAAACATCTACAGCCAACTCATATTTGACCAAAAGTATAAAACTAATCCCTGGAATAAGGACAGTCTATTCAATAAATGGTGCTGGGAAAATTGGATTTCCACATGCAGAAGTATGAAGCAAGACCCCTACCTTTCACCTTACACAAAAATTCACTCAACATG
Source organism: Lepus europaeus (assembly GCF_033115175.1). Classification (NCBI taxonomy): domain Eukaryota; kingdom Metazoa; phylum Chordata; class Mammalia; order Lagomorpha; family Leporidae; genus Lepus; species Lepus europaeus. The sequence continues at coordinate 53,833,299 of NC_084830.1, forward strand.
GATTAAAGACTTAAATCTACGACCTGAAACCATCAAATTATTAGAGAGCATTGGAGAAACCCTGCAAGATATAGGTACAGGCAAAGACTTCTTTAAAAGACCCCAGGAGCACAGGCAGTCAAAACCAAAATTAACATTTGGGATTGTATCAAGTTGAGAAGTTTCTGTACTTCAAAAGAAACAGTCAGGAAAGTGAAGAGGCAACCGACAGAATGGGAAAAATATTTGCAAACTATACTACAGATAAAGGATTGATAACCAGAATCTACAAAGAAATCAAGAAAATCCACAACAACAGAACAAACAACCCACTTAAGAGATGGGCCAAGGACCTCGATAGACATTTTTTGAAAGAGGAAATCGAAATGGCCATCAGACACATGAAAAAATGTTCAAGATCACTAGCAATCAGAGAAATGCAAATCAAAACCACAATGAGGTTTCACCTCACCCCGGTGAGAATGGCTCACATCTAGAAATCTACCAACAATAGATGCTGGAGAGGATGTGGGGAAAAAGGGACACTAACCCACTGTTGGTGGGAATGCAAACTGGTTAAACCACTATGGAAGTCAGTCTGGAGATTCCTCAGGAAACTGAACATAACCCTAATCATTGTCTTTAATCAACAGAGTTATGTATGATACAAAGAATTCTAGAATGTAAAATTGTCATACTCTCAGTAAACTGCTATTAAGCACTTCCATATTTATTTCATTTTGCCTCTCTCTTCTCCCACTTTTACTCTGATTCTCTCTGTCTCTGTCTCTCTCTCTCTCTTTCTCTCTCTCTCACTCACTCTCACTCTCTCTCTCTACACACACACACACACACACATATCCTATGGAGTGGTAGGCCAAGCTATGGGTGGACATTTGAGGTCCAGAGTAGGAAATAATAGGGCACACTGGGAAAAGGAAGAATACCTCCTGGCCCTCTTCGCAGTGTTTTCTCTTTATATCATATGGTCTTTAGAATTAAGAAAAGATTCCTAGTTTTCTTTGCTTTCATTGACAAGCCAGAAGTGGATGTAGCTTTATGTGAGACCAGGTAATTGCCTACCTGGTGTGACTGAAAGATCAGTCTTTCCTTGATGACAGAATTCTAACACTAACAACTCAGTCTTTTTTTAATATTTATTTATTTGAAAGGCAGCATTTTAGAGAGGCAGAGGCAGAAAGAGAGAGAGAAAGAGAGACAGAGAGAGAGAGAGAATCTTCCATCAACTGAATCACTCTCCAAATGGCCTTAATTAAGCTAGAGCTGGGCTGATCTGAAGCCAGGAGCCAGGAGCTTCTTCTGGGTCTCCCACCTGCATGCAGGGGCCCAAGGATTTGGGCCATCTTCCACTGCTTTCTCAGGCCATAGCAGGGGGCAGGATTGGAAGTGGAGTAGCCAGGACTAGAACCAGCACCCATATGGGATGTTGGCACCGCAGGCAGTGGCTTTACCTGCTACGCTGGACAGCTGGCCCCACAGCTCAGTCTTAAAATGCTTCTAATGATGCAGTGATATACTTTGGAGGATAACAAAAGTTTTTAGTATCTGTGTGAATGAATTTTCATGATTTATTTTAAAGTAAAGTAAAGGAAGTGGTATCACTACTGATTTCTCTCATAATTAATTTTTGATACTTATAATTATTTGACTCACTACACTATAATTTGTATTTTTAATTATAAGTGCATATTTTGTAATTGGAAGAAGGTATTTTTTTTAAAAAAGTTTTATTTATTGTTTTGAAAGGTAGAATGGCAGAGAGAAGAAAAGACTGAGACAGAGAGATTCTCCCAAACACTGGTTCACTTCCTAAATGTTCACAACACCCTGAGCTGCACCAAGCTGAAGCCAGGAGCCAGAAACTCCAAAAGGATCTCCCACATTGGAGGAGGAACCCAGATTACCTGTCAGTCATCTGTTGCCTCGAGGTGCTTTAGCAGGAAGCAGGATGAGAAGTACAAGTGACAGTATACCTGGCACTCTTACATGAAGTGTGGGCATCTTAGGCAGCAACTTAACTTTCTGTGTCCCACTCCACCATGGAAGAGGCATTTTAATAATTCTATTAATGATTTTCAGAATCACACTATCTGACCTATGTAGAAAATTAGTCATTGTGTGAGATCTTCTTATTATAAAGTTTCCCTTGGTTTTCATTCATATAAAAAATTTTCTTGTTATAGTTATAATAGTTAATAGTTATATTACTAGTAATATATAATATATATATAAAATATATGTTATATATATAACTATTAATAGTAGTAATATAACTATTAATAGTAATGTAACTACTATATTAATTAATATAACTATTAATCTCATTTTCTCACTATTAATATGCAATATAACTATTAATGTAATAGTTATATTACACATATAATTTATAATATATTACTGTATATTATATATTATTATATATTTCACAGTATATAATGTCATACTATATAATATTTAATATATATTATATATATTAAATATAATATATGTTATATATTATATATAATATATTATATATATTATATATAATAGTTATATATTACTATTTAACTATTAATATAATAGTTAATAGTAGTAACCTCCACAACTCTCATTTACATAATGAGATTACATAACATTGTTGCCACAACAATATCATTTGATTTTCATGACAGTCTTGTGGAATGAGAATGGAAGTAATCATTAGCATTTGTAAGACACAGAAATAGCAAGTTATTTTTTCACATGCTGGCGTGAACAATACTCAAAATTCTGGTTTCGGAGTAATGGTTCTTAGGGTATTAGGGGTTACTTATAGAATTCTGTGCATTATTGATGAAATCCAGAGATTCTATATGGCAAACTTGTCATGGATTACAAAACATTCATTAATGCTCTAATACGTTAGAAGAATAGTAACTCCAAAGAGGAAACAGGGCTCCAAAACTGTAGTGGAGGGTTGGTGTTCTGCTGCAGCCCATTAAGCTTTTGCTGAGGATGCCCAGGTCCCATTCTGGAGAGCTTATTAGGGTCCCAGGCTACTCTTTTTCTCATCGAGCTTCCTCCTAATGTGCTTGCAAGGCAGCAGTGCTGGCTCAAGTTCTTGAGCTCCTGCCACCCATGTGGGAGACCTGGATAGTGATCCTGTCCCCTGGCTCAGCCCTTGCTATTTAGAGAGTGATGCTATTCTCTCTCTCTCTCTCTCCCTCCCTCCCTTTCTCCCTCTTTCTCTCTCACCTTGCTTTTCCAATAAATCAATAAATTATTTTAAAAAATCCTTTAGTACAAATTCTTAGTTCATCAAATGGTAGAGCATCAATAAATGTGAAAAGTGCTAAAGCAGTTTACAGAGAAGATCCCACTGTAAGTTAAATGAGTTATATGATGGGAGTGGGGGTTCATCTGTGATAGGTTGTACATAATGTAGCTTTCTTCAATTTGTGTCAGTACCTTTTTGAAAAGCAAGAGTAAACTCATCCTGGGGACATTAGTGGCTCCTTTTTACAACACACGAATTCTGGATAAGTCTTCATCATCAGTCATCTGGCACTCATATATCATACAATCTGCCACTATTATCAGTATGTGGACTTCAACAGCAGATAGTAATAAGATCTTCTAGTGTGGTGCTATAGAGCTTGGATATCTCTGATGGATGATTTTACTTATGGCTCTTATTTTAACATCATTATAACAGCTTATTTTATTTTTTGTCGTATCATTGACCACTCTTGCTATTGGTGAGTTATCAGTCAAAAGCAGAAAAAATTATGGGCTACATTATCTGTAACAGCCTTAGAAATGCCCAGTTCTCTTGTAGTAAGTTGTTCTCTAGGATCCAAATTTCATGGTATAATTTTTCTCATTTTCTAGACATAAACAATTTTATATTGTACCTACTTGGCAAATTAATTTTTTTCTTTTTTCCAGAGTAAGGCCTCCAGCTACTTTTTTCATTACCTACATATTATTTGCATATTTATTCCACCCTAATTTACATATAAAGTAGTTGCAGAATTGCTAACCCAAACCTCAGTGAGAAATAAATTTACCAGTTAGAGAGCTGTGTGTGTATACAGTTCTTTTTCTTTTTTTTTTTTACAGAGTTTTGTATTATCCAGTCAAATCACTAATTTCTGAAGTTACTTATATCAGCTCCTTTCTTGGCCACCGCATCCTGTGTGCTTATGCTACACATTTATTAAACAATTTTTTTTTGTCATAGACTGTATATCTTAGTTGATTTAAAAAGTTTGCATACGGTAAAGATTTCTTCTTTGTAGTGTACAGTTCCATGAATTTTCTAAAAGATTTATTTCTTTATTTGAAAGTCAGAGTTACAGAGAGGCACAAGCAGGGAGAGACAGAGAGAAAGGTCTTCCATCTGCTGGTTCACTACTCAGATGGCTGCAACAGCTGGAGCTGCACCTATCCGAAGCCAGGAGCCAGGAGCTTCTTCTGAGTCTCCCACATAGATGCAGGGGCCCAAGTACTTGTGTCATCTTCTACTGCAGAGATCTGGATCAGAAGTGGAACTTCCAGGGCTAGAACCAGTGCCCATATGAGGTGCCGACACTGCACACCGGGGCTTTAACCCACTGAGACACAGTGGGTTCCATGAATTTTCGCAAATGTATGCAATTCTGTATTCTTCATCACAATTCTTTTGTAGTTCTCCTTCTAACTTCTCAAGACTCTTGCAAACATGTTTCCATTTTTATTGTTTTGCCTTATAGAAATAAGCATAAATTAATAAATAAATGCAATATATTATCTAAACTTTCACTCAGAAAATGCACTTAATAATAATCTGTTTTATAGCTAGAATCAATGGATTGTTTTCCCTTTTTAAAAAATTTGACAGGCAGATAGAGACAGCTCCTATTGGCTTGTTCACTCAAATGTGTGCAATGACTGGGGCTGCGCTGGGGCCAGATTCAGGATCTTGAAATTCAATCCAAGTCTCCCATATTGCAGGGTCCCAATGACTAGAACCATCACTGGGTGCCAGGTCTGCACTGGTGGAACACTATAATCAGGACCTGGATCTGGAACTCAAACTCTGGCACTTGGTTGTGGGTTATGGGTGTCTTAACTGCTAGGCTGTCTCCTTTATAATGCTGAATAATGCTTAGTTGTGTAGATGTAACAAAGTTTATTTATCTGATTGGTTCACTAAAGGACATGTCAGGTGTTTCTAGTTTTGAGTGTTTATTAATAAGGTGACTATAAATATTCACATACAGGATTTTCTATGAATATAAGTTTTAATTTCTCTAGGGTAAATACTTGATAGTAGTATTACTGGATTATATTGTCAGTGAATACTTAGCTTTATTAGAAACTTCCAAACAGTTTTCCAAAGTTACTGTCACTTTTTATCCCCACTGCATTTGAAATTTTCTATTATTCTGTGTATTATCAGCAGCACTTAGTACTGTCAATTTTTTTTTCTTTACCATTATAATAGTTATGCAATGGCCAAGTATTTAATGATTAAATCTGTATATTTCTTCTGTGTTCTTATCAGGATAAATTCCTCCCCAATACTTGTTTCTTTCTTCTAATGATGGAATGTGCGTAGGGAAACTTCCTGTGATTGATTTGCCCTTTTGTGTTTTACAGGTGTAACTACCTTGAAGGTATAATAGTCCAGTTATCATATGTAAACAGAATCCACTAGCATGAGTATAGTCATGTTCTTCACAAATGATGACAACATGAGCATTCAATGTAAAAACACTAAATTAAGAAGAACAAGAAATTACTATTGTTCCACACAGTGATTCTTTGTTATTTTCAAAGATTTATTTATTCATTTGAAAGGCAGAATTACAGAGAGGCAGAGAGAGGGAGGGGTCTTCCATTCACCAGTTTACTTCCCAAATGGCTCCAACAGCTGGAGCTGGGCCGATCTGAAGGCAAGATCCAGGAGCTTCCTCTGGGTCTCCCATGTGGGTGCAGGGGCCTAAGGACTTAAGCCATCTTCTACTGATTCCCCAGGCCATAGCAGAGAGCTGGACTGAAGTGGAGCAACTGGGACTTGAACCGGTACCCATATGGGATGCTGGCACTTCAGGTGGTGGCTTTATCTGCTACACCACAGTGCCAGCCCCAGTGATTCTATCTTAACATCTTTATGAATTGGGGTCATATGGAAGAATGTCAAGTTTCATCAGAGTCAACCAGAAGGATAAGGATAAGTGCTTTAAATGTCTAGCATGCTATGTTTGAGAACGCCCTGTGTCAGAATTTCTTTAGAATATAAGAAACAACATATAAATGGTCAATGGTGAAATTATAAATAAAAATACATTTTTGACCTACAATCAGCAGCAACTAGCCCAGGAAATAACCTATTACCCATAGTAACTAATTCAGGAAGTTAAACTGCTTTCTGTATCCAACAGTCTAGAAAGCCAAAAACTAACACCTATAAAATTAGCCTCCGATGGTCAGGATCTTATTAATAACTGACAGCTTCTATAATTTGTTCCTTGCTTCCAAGTTAGAATCAACTTGAGAGAGTCAAAATATGCACCCTTAACCAATCACGTGTGATGCTCTTCTTTTATTAACCTGCCCATCACTTCTAGGCCACAGCCTCCAAACAGGGCATGTGAAAACCCTTCCTTTCTTTTTTCCCACTACAAGGATATTCTTCTCCTTTGTCTGCCTTCACGTCTCTGCACAGTGCAAGTGATGGGAGTTGATTCCCTTGCTACCCAAGCTCTGAACAGATACCCTTTTCTCATTCTCATTTAGGTATTCTTCCTTTGTTTCCACAAGAGCTTTTCAAAAATTTATATTCCTAGGCCCTGCTCTAGAGTTACTGAATCAGAATTTCTGAAGGAGAGGCCCAGATGTCTTAATTTTTAAAAAAAACTCCTCAGGGTTATTCTTATGCACATGGAATTTGAGAGTTACCATACTTAGTGGAACTCTATAGAACTTTCTTCTAAAGTATGCTTTGTTTAATATTCCTATCAACATTGGGATGAAGATATGGATGTGCTCATGATTGGTGGTTGTCATAAAGTCAGGAATGTTATGCACTAATTTAGAAGATTTTGGAATCAAATTGGATTTTGACCTAAAAAATGAAGAAATACAAGTAGTCTCTAGAAAGCTCATGAAAAATGTATATTTATGAAAAAATGGGTTTTCAGGAATTTTCTTCAAAATAAACTTATCATTTAATTCCATTTACCACAAATTTTTGAAGGACATATGTATGTATGTGTACACATGTGTATATGTTGAAGCTGGGCAATGATTGATTGATGATCCTTATATGCAAATGACCTATATAAATGAATTGACAATATGAGCCTTTAAAATTTAGTGTAACAGATTTATAACTTCAAAACATGTAAAGAGTTAATAATTTCATTGTATCTTGAACTTTTTAGATTGTCTAGAATATTGTGTGTGGTTAGACTTATATATTAGGAAGAATCAGAGTATATAAGCAATGCTGTTCAGAATATCTTAAAACAATTGAGAATATTTAGTCACCCATTAACTTAATGTTAACTGAAGATTAAATGCTTGTGTTACTCACAATCTAGACCTTAGCATTCATTTCAATTTCCCATTCTTCTGTCATTTCCATGAAATTTTATAAAATTATTTTATCTAAATGCTGTCCTCAGGAGAGTTTAAGAAGCTTATAAAATCATTTAATGCTATATGGAGGTGTGAATACATCAAAAATTGAAACTTGTATTTTTAATGTAAAACTTTCTGGATTTTATCAGATTGACAGCAGAGACTTGAGCAATGCATCTGCTATAGTTCTGACACTGTTCTCTTAACTGCCAAGTGATCTTACTATAGAGGTTTTGGGAGCTGGATAGGAAGTCCAACAGCTGGTACTTGAATTGGTGCCAAAATGAGACGCTATTGTCCCAGGAAGCAGCTTAACCTGCTGTCCCACAAAAGTGGCCCCCAGACATAACTCTTAATATGTCAGTTTTAGAGTGTCTCTCACTCTAAAATTATTATATAGCCGGACTCTGGGATTAGATTCATGTTTTACCCCTCTTACGCTGTTTACGAGGCTAGTTGTGGGGCTTATGTAAGAGGATGGTAATAACAATAAAGTGAAAAATCATTAACACTTATAGCACTTACTAATTTGTTTAGTTGTCACAAAATACTCATTAGGTATTATTATTGTTTCCTCTTTTCAGATAAGGAAATTTAATTGTAAAGAGATTGTTATAAAGTGCTTAGAACAGGGGTTAGTAACTATTTTTTGTTGTTAATTGTTCTATTATATTCCCTCTACTGGGGTTGAACAGAATGCTGAGGATAGTGGCTGAGGACACATTACCTGGTCCAGGTAGTGGGAGGGACTATCAGTTCACAAGCAGGCAAGGTGTATGGATAAGGTGGATTGGATTAAGATTTTTCTACAACAGATGTTACACTTAATATGTGCTAAAAATGGTTTTCCACTGGGAGTGATTTTGCCTAATAATGAACAATATCTGGAGAGCTTTTTTGTCACAAATGAGCAAATGTTACAAGCATCTGGTGTGTAGAGGCTAAGGATGCTGCTAGACTTCCAGTGGTGTGTAGCATAGCTTACCCAAAAGAGAATGATCTGGCTGGCCCCAAATAACACTAATGTTGAGACTGAGGAAACATATGTTACAAAAGAAAGAGATGGAAAGATGTGCAGAAAAAAGTAAGGCAGGCAAGGAGGGAGGAAGAAAATTAGTATAAATTCATTTTTGCAGTCCTGGACATAATTTTCTTGCAAAATTAACAACAAAGCAGTGCTATCATTCATATTAATATAAACACAACAGGACTTTAGGTACTTATTTCAGTGGAATTAGCAAAGTTAGGGCAGTGAAGAAGGTCTGTCTCTAGGGCCTATATTTTATTCCCTGCAGAATGATGACTCTGGGGGGCATGTCTTACAGTCCGATGACGGAGTGGCTAATAAAATGATTAGTTCATCTGATCTTGGACCCTCACCCTACCCTCCACTTTATTTTATTCCCATGTATAGATTTAGAAGGTAAGCAGCTTACTGTCAATCACCCTTCCTTCCCGCCTTCAATGAACAACTTGGTTTTCTGGTTATATTTTTGAAGTTTCCATCAACACAGAATTCTATTAGTATTCTTTGGTTTGGATGAGATCAGAAAGTAAATTGTAGACTGGAAAGAGAGTAAGAAAGAGGCTTGGTGTGAATCATTAATGTATGCCTATATATAGGGTTTCACACTTTAACTTCAAAGGATAACAATTTTCTAGAGCTGGAGGGCCAGCTCCCTCTGAGGACAAACACCTGAAAGCAGAAATGGTCCTGAATAATTTTTCAAAGAAATCCAATGTAAGGCCATTTTGGCTCTGAAGAAGTACTTAAGAGGTTTATAAATGTGAGCATTTGAAAACTAAACTCTCTGTTTATAAGAGTTAAAATAATCTACTTTGTAAATTTTTTAGGAATACAGCTGTTTTTATCAATTCATTATGAATCTTTGTTCAAGGTAAACAGATCATTATATTGATTTTCTTCTTATGTGAAACTCTAATTGGCAATTAAGAATCAATGGTATTAAAGCACATGGATTTTCCATTGACTTTATTTTACAAATATCACAGACTATATATTTAGAAACACATGGCATCATAATAAAATAAAATAATAAATAGAAATGTCCATTCTGCTCTCCTATGCTGCTTTTATAATGTCAACCACTGACATTTATTATATCCAAAGGACAGTTATGAGACAGAGGACTAAAATGAAATCCGCTGCAGTCAATGAGATTTTAGTGTAAAACCTGTGCAGCGGCACTGAAAAGTTTCAGTAAGTAATCAACATTATGAGTTATTCATACTTTGGAATATTAGGTAGTCCTTATAAAAGAATGAGGTCACATTGTATGCACTGACAGAGTAAGCATTTCAAGGCATTAATTGAAACAAAAAGTCCCAGAGCAACATGTAGCTGATTTATTTGTGAAAAGCCCCAGGGATACATATGTATGAGTATGTATACATGTATTCAAATATATAGAAGACAGGGACAAAAGGCTGAGGAGAAAGCTCCATACAGTGGAGAGGAAGACAATTTTTGTTGCAGGCATGAAGGAAAAAGAACTTCTGTTGATTTGGGTATTTTTCTGTTTTAATGTGAATATTTTTGTGCAATAATAGTCATGTTTTATTTGCAAGAAATAATGAACAGCAACATTACCAACAGCAATGAATAAGTCTTCCATAGATTTTCTTGTTTTTGTAATTTCCAAGTCTCAGTTTGTTTTAGGAAGACAGACACCCCCATACACCCACACATAAATACACCAAACTCCCATGTGTTTCTTTTTTTTTTTTTTGAACTTTTATTTAATGAATATAAATTTCCAATGTACAGCTTATGGATTACAATGACTTCCCCCTTCCATAACTTCCCTCCCACCCGCAACCCTCCCCTTTCCCGCTCCCTCTTCCCTTCCATTCACATCAAGATTCATTTTCAATTCTCTTTATATACAGAAGATCAATTTAGTATACATTAAGTAAAGATTTCAACAGTTTGCACCCACATAGAAACACAAAGTGAAACATACTGTTTGAGTACTAGTTATAGCATTAAATCAAAATGTACAGCACATTAAGGACAGAGATCCCACATCAGGAGCAAGTGCACAGTGACTCCTGTTGTTGACCCAAAAAATTGACACTCTAGTTTATGGTGCCAGTAACCACCCTAGGCTCTCATCATGAGTTGCCAAGGTTATGGAAGCCTTCCAAGTTCACCGACTCTGATCATATTTAGACAAGGTCATAAAAGACAGGGTGAGGATAGTAACCAATGTTCCTAGGCGTGGCATTAACCAGGTCTGAACAATTATACAGCATTAAGTGGGGAAGAGGACCATCACTACACACAGGTTGGGAATAGAGCCATTGGTGGTAGAGTAGAGGTTATGATTACAAAGGAATGAGGCCCAAGTGCGCTAGACAGGGTCTAGAACAAAGGACAGAGTCATTACTAGAGGAGCTAAGAAAGGTGCTGTCTAAGCTACAATTAAGTTTTCTGATTGAGAGGCAAATAGAACTTGACAGAAGGGGCTTGATAATAATCTGGTGGGCTTTAGGCCTTGTAAGTTAAGAGGCCCAGACCTATCTATCTCTTCGCATGGGGTACATCCTAAGGGAGGTGTGAACCACCTGAGGGAAGGCACTCTGTTGACTTTCATTACTTGGCTGGCCTGGGAGGAGAGCTGGCCAGGTAAAGGCAGGTGGCATCTCTAACAAGAAATTTACAGTTCTGCCTGCAATGTTGCTGACCCTGCTTGGCTGTCCCCTCTTCTGCAGTGGTCACTTTGGAAGTTGGGCTGAGTGAAGGGCTTTTCAGCTTGGAGCCAATAAGATCTGTGGCTCTGACCTGGGCATCCTTCGACTCCAGGGCAGGTCCATTTCCAGTGATCCAACTCTTGGCAGAGCTGCCAGGGCTCTTCACAAGCTGACTTCTGCTGAAGCCCAGGCTTACCACATTGAAAGCCACTGCAGTGGACTGGCCTGTTGGGTCTCCTTGAGGGCAGATCACTGTACAGATCAGCCATTAATAGGCCTGCCACCCATTGCTTCTGATGCCGAGCTTTCTTTTCCTCCTGGTTTTGTTAAAGCAGACCAGAGGATGCAAGTCAAGGGAGTGCCCATGTCCCATCTCTAATCTTCGGTGGCCTGAACTACAAGTCTATAGTCACAGGCATGTTCTGTAGTAGTTTTTCTAAGGTAGACAAGGCCCATGAGGAAAATTATATTCTCACTTTAAAACTTTCTTTCCCTTTGGTCTGAAAGAGAGGTTTTTTCTACTTACTGTTTACATCACTGATGGCGAAGTAAATCTAGCTATGAGATTATTATTTAAGCTCTTATTTTGGCTATGCTATTACAGAAAAATGTTAGCCATCTCTTTTATAAGGTCTAAAGATTAAATTGTGCATCCTACAGATTCCTTCATAATAAAATTAGTTACCTACCTTGAAGAGAATAGAGAAATGAAAGAACAAGTTGGGCTTAGAATAGAGAAATGAGGGAGCAAGTCCTAGATCGCTTGCTGACAATAGCAATATCACATGAATACTTAGCAAACTGTTTCAACCATTAGATAACAACTTAAGCAAACATTTACCAGAAGGTCCAATGCCTTCTATAAATTTTAAGAATCATGTATTTGAAAATACCTCTTAAATATCTAACATGGTGTAGTTTGTTTAACCAGTAAACTTAAGCACAACCATATAAAATGTTTTTAGTTTCTTTCTACCAACAAGTATAAAACATATGATACAGAGATTCAGGTCACATGAATTAAAATGTATCTTTGATTGATTTTAGCTGCTTAAATTTATGGACAATCTTATCTATAAGCCATTTAAAATAAAACTCTTAATAAAATTTTCCCATGTGGACATACAATATGTACACATCTATAACATAACATAATAGACCAATATAGCAATTTTAATAATAGCTTTTAAAATCTTGAACTCTTTTTGTAGATTGCCAATTGATTTGAATTGCTTTTTGTTTTTAGTAACCTCAGTTAACCATACTTTCTCTCAGTTGGTACTGTTAATACATTATTGGCTTCATCTGTTTACAGAGCCATGCCAAAGTACTGAATACAATAGAAGTGACTGGAAAAAGTCCATAGGAACCTATAGGAGGACAGCTAAACCCAGAACCAACAACGCTTTAGTTTTATGAGCAGCAAATCATATATAACTGTGGATGACAAAAGACTTTAAGTTACCATGTTTAAAATTATAAACTCATCAGCCAACAAGAGGCACTTGCTTACTTCACAGTATTTTTGAAAGTCCCATGTATTTCTACAAATTAAGGGTTTTGTGCAAATCTATGCTCCCTGGAAACTTCGAGGGCAAAGATGTTTGGGGATGCATTCTTCAAACTTGCAGAAGAGTTTCTGCATAGAGAACTGAATTTTTATTTTAATTTTTTTTGACAGGCGGAATGGATAGTGAGAGAGAGAGAGACAGAGAGAAAGGTCTTCCTTTTTGCCGTTGGTTCACCCCAATGGCCGCTGCGGCCGGCGCATCTCGCTGATCCGAAGCCAGGAGCCAGGTGCTTCCTCCTGGTCTCCCATGCGGGTGCAGGGCCCAAGGACTTGGGCCATCCTCCACTGCCTTCCCGTGCCATAGCAGAGAGCTGGCCTGGAAGAGGGGCAACTGGGATAGAGTCTCGCGCCCCAACTGGGACTAGAACCTGGTGTGCTCGCGCCGCAAGGCGGAGGATTTGCCTGTTAAGCCACGGCGCCGGCCAGAGAACTGTATTTTGAAGAAGCAATTTTTTTATTCTTTGCATGAAAGTAGGGTGGGCAAGAAAGAAGTTGAAAGCCAGAGTATTCCACATGCAGGCGAAAAGAATATGTATTCTACAGCTGTCAACTTTTTTCGCCAACAGCCATTTGGTAGAACATAACATATAATATCATTTGTGGGCCACACGACATTATCAACTTAAAAATTTGCCTAATATAGATTTATTAAATTTTGAGTCCTATTTGCAGTTGCCTTTCTGAGCCATGCCAAATGATTTTGTGTGTGTAATAGGACTAACAGGCCAGATATTCCCCAATCTTGTAAGATAGGATGTTCTGCAAGTGTTCATTGAGTCCATTGGTCTAGAGTATGGCTTAAATCCGATATTTCTTTGTTGGTTTTCTTTCTAGAAAATTGCAGTAAGTGTGGTTTTGAAGTTCCCATACAACATTGTAGAACAAACCTTTTCAAGGGTGCACGGGACATTCTTTAGGATAGATCATATGTTAGGCCACCAAACAGGTCTTAATATTTTTGATGATATCAAAATCATATCAAGTATTTTCTCAGGTCATGATAGTATGAAACTAGGAATCAGAATGCAGTGACTTTAGAAACCTTATGAGTACATGGCAATTAAGTCACATGTTTCTGAACAGCCAATAGGTCATTGAAGAAATCAAAAAGGAATTAAAAATAACTTTTTAATAAATAAAAATGACAACACAACGTGCCAAAGCAGTTCTAAGATATATGTTTACAGAAATAAACACCTATATCAAAAAGAAGAAATAATGTAAATATAAAACTTATGTCACACTTCCAAGAAGTGTAAAAACTAAACCCAAAAGTAGTAAAAGAAAGGTAGTAAACATCAGAAGAGAAATAAATGAAATAGAGACTAGCAAACAACATAAAACTAAGGATTAGGTTTTAAAAAAGATAACCAATTAAATAAACTTTTCATAGATTATTTAAAAAGTGATTCAAAAGAATATTCAGAGATGACACTACAACCAGTACCATAGAAACACGAAGTATCAAAAGAGACTATTATGAATAATTGTATGCCAAAAATTGCATAAAACATGAAAATAAATATACAGATATATAAAATATATGATTGAATAATGAATAAATAGGAGATCTAGACAGCTAAATAATGAGTGAAGAAATTGAATCAGTAATAAAACGTATTAGAGTGCCTGAGATAGGGTCCCAGTTCCACTTTCCGATTCCAGCTTCCTCTTGGTGTACATCCTCATAGGTAGCAGGTGATTGCTAATCATGTGGGAAACCTGGATTGAATTCCTGGTTCCTGTATTTCACTTGACCCAGCCTTGAATCTTTCAGGCCCTGGGGAATAAAACACTAGATGGGAGATCTCTGTCTGCTCTTCTCCCTCTCTTTCTTTTCCCCTTTGGATGGAAGGAAGGAAAGCAGTCAGGCAAGAAGGAAGCAAATCAATCAGTCATATATGAGCTAGTAATCCTACTTTTGGGTATTTGTAAAAAAAAATGAAATCATTATGTTGAAGAGATAAAATCACTCATATGTTCATTGCAACATTACTCATGATAGCCAAGATACAAAATCAACTAGAGTCTATCAGTGGTAAATACGTAAGTAAAATTTGTTGTATGTGCCAAATTCAATGCTATTCAGCCATTAAGATGAAATCCTGTCATTTGAAATAATGTAGATGTAACTAAAAGAAATAACTTTTTGAAAAGATTTTATTCATTTATTTGAGAAGTTGAGTTACAGAGAAAGGGAGAGATAGAAAAGCATTCCATCCACTGGTTCAATCCCCAAATGGCTGCAACAGCCAGAGCTGGGCCAATCCAAAGCCAAGAGCCAGGAGTTTCTTCTGAGTCTCTCATGTGGGTGCAGCTGCCCAAGCACCTGAGCCATTTTCTACTGCTTTCCCAGGCTATAGCAGGGAGTTGTATTATAAGAGGAGCACCTAGGACATGAACCAGCACCTATCTGGGTTACCAGCACCACAGGCAGAGGCTTAGCCTACTACACCACAGCACTGGCCCCTAAAGAAATATTTTAAGTGGAATAAGCCAGACACAAAAAGACAAATACTGCATATTCTCATCCATTTGTGGAAGCTTAAAAAAATTCTGTCTCATAGAAAACAATGTAATAGTGATCACTAGAGACTAGGAAAAGCAGGGGGAGATAGAGGTTAGGTAATGTGTACCAAAAGAGTTACACTAGAAGAATTTGTTGTTGTCATCTACCACAATTATAGTATATAGTTACAGAGAAGAGGAGGGGGTGGTGCTGGAGAAGGATGAGGAAGAAGAGAGGGGAGAGAGAGAGAGAGAGAGAGAGAGAGAGAGAGAGAGAGAGAGATTTTCCATCTTCTGGTTCACTCTCCAAATGTCTGTGATGGTCAGGGCTGGGCCAGGCTGAAGCCAGGAGCCAGGAGCTTCTTCTGGGTCTCCCATGTGGGTGCAGGGACCCGAGTACTTGGACCATCCTCTATTGCTTCCCCTGGCACATTAACAGACAGCTAAATTGGAAGTGAGCCGCTAGGTCTTGAACTGGCTCTCATATGGGATGCCAGCATTGCAGGTAGAGGCTTAACCTGCTATGCCACAATGCTGGCTACAATCAACCTTATCTGATCATTATGTATAGTCTACATGTATCAAATTATATTGCACCACCAAAATGTTATGTGTTAATTAAAAAAAAAATTAAAAAGGAAGACGATGAACCAGAAAGAATACTACAAGAGAGCAGTGTCTTGTAGTTTTTAATCAAAGAGGTGTAATCTGTATACCACAATGCTGTTGAGTCAAGATGAATACTGATAATTGACTGTTGGCTTTTTCATTAAGAAGCTTTCCTTAATAATAATTTTACCAAATAATTTTAAGTTCCCTTTATATACAGGAAAAAGATACATCCAAGGAAAATGTTTTGTGATCGTAGAGGTGTGGTTTGGAGTGATGCACTGATAAGCCAAAGAGCATCAAGAATTGCCAGCTAACCACCAGAAGCATAGAATCAGAGAGGCTGGGGACATATTGCCCCTCAGAGACTTTAGAATGAAATAAGTCTGCTGAGACCTTGATTTTAGAATTCTGGTCTCCATAACTGTGATATGATATATTTCTCTTGTTTTAAGTCACACAGTTTGTGGTAATTCGTTACGGCAACCCTAGGAAGCCAATAGAAGTCATCATACAAAATAAATCCAACATCATGGATATTTTTGGAAATACAAGCATAAATTTGCCAATGTCTGCCTGGCCATTCATTAGTAACAGAGAAGAGCCCATTATTTCCTTTAATTGCAACAATTTAGAAAATACCTTTCATCAGAAACAACAGGATTCATTGTGTAAGTCCAGGGTATTATGAAAATGCTTTAGGGGAGAGAATTATCCTGCAAGGGAAGCAGGATACACAGAAGACTCATAGAATGGCAAATGCCCGAAATAGTACTCTGGCCTCAGAATCAACCCTGGGGGCATTCGGATCTGGCAAAAAGGCCCACGAGAGTTTCGCAGGCATGGAAAGCCAAGGCACTATGGCAAAAACGACCTGAATGAAAGATCTCAGTGAATGAGATCCCAGCAGAAAGAACGAGCCATCAAAGGAGGAGGCACCTTTCTCTGAAGGGCGGAAGGAACCTCCACTGTGATATGGCCTTGACTAAATAAGTTCAGAGTTGGTGAACTCAAGATGCTTCCATAGCCTTGACAGCTCATGGCAAGAGCCTCGAGTGATTACTGATGTCATAAATAAGAGTGTCAATTGTTAAATCAACAACGGGAGTCACTGTGCACCTGCTCCCCATGTAGGATCTCTGTCCTTAATGTGTTGTACTGTGAGAATTAACGGTAAAACTACTAGTCGAACAGTACTCTATATCTTGTGTGGGTGCAGTCTGTTGAACTCTTTGCTTAGTATTTACTAAGTTGATCTTCTGTATATAAAGATAATTTAAAATGAATCTTGATGAAGAGTGGGATGGGAGAGGGAGTGGGAGGTGGGATGGCCGCAGGTGGGAGGGAGGTTATGGGGGAAAAAGCCACAACAATGCAAAAGTTGTACTTTGTAAATTTACATTTATTAAATAAAAAAGAATAAAAAAGAGCAAAAAAAGAGTTCAACAATAGTATGAAGAAAAAAACACTTCCTCAACAGTAGAGAATAGTGCTGTTTCTACATTGACTCTACTATGGTATAGCATCATGTACTTTCTGAACAACTTCATTGTACACTTGCTTAAGAATGAGAGTTAATAAAAATATTAACATACCAATATCATAAAAAAAAGAAAATGCTTTAGAACATAGTTTCTCAGTGTGGTTCTCAAAACAGCAGGATCAGTGGAAACTGGGAAGTCCTTAGACAATTCTTGGTCTCTACTAAGCCAATTGAGTCAGAACCTGATCCAAAAGTCCATGGCTTACAAACTCTCTAAAGGATTTCTGTGCCTGCTAAGATTTGAGAACCACATATCTTTCTCCATGGTACCAGGCAACTTCTAACTGATTTTCTTTCCTCCTTGTTGCCACAAGGATTCTTTACCTTGTATTAAGCAATCCTAGTGAAACCAGCAGGGTCCATTTTGTGTTTTCCTATCTGTCTTTTCTAAGGCTTGGAACATACAAAAATGATTTTGTGGTCCAGCTTGAATAGAAGAATTTCCATTAATTAATTTGAGTTCTCCCAATAACTCAGTACAGCATGAAGATTCCCTTATATACCTCTCTGTTATTTCTCTGCCCAACCCTGGAAAATTATTGAACAGTAGTGGGATATTAGGCCCAATAAGAATTAACTCAAAGAGTGAATTGCGACAAGACTGCCACCATTCCCGAACATCTATGTATCATGGTGCAAGCTTCCCTTATGTTTGCTCAATAATATCAGATATAACACTATATTTCCTGGACTCAAATTTTGGCTCTACTATACACAAAATCTGTAATCTTGGTCAAGTGACTTCTTTGTGCTTCTAGTTAACTTCAATTAACTTTCAAAACATGAGGACAATAATACACTCATTTCATAGGATATTGAAAGGATTAAAAGACCTGACGTTGCCGGTGCCACAGCTCAATAGGCTAATCCTCTGCCTGCGGCGCCGGCACACCAGGTTCTAGTCCCGGTTGGGGCGCCGGATTCTGTCCTGGTTGCTCCTCTTCCAGGCCAGCTCTCTGCTGTGGCCCAGGAGTGCAGTGGAGGATGGTCCAAGTCCTTGGGCCCTGCATCCGCATGGGAGACCAGGAGGAAGCACCTGGCTCCTGGCTTCGGATCAGCGCGGTGCGCCGGCCACAGCGTGCCGGCCACAGTGTGCCGGCCACAGTGGTCACTGGGGGGGAACCAATGGAAAAAGAAAACTTTTCTCTCTCTCTCTCTCGCTGTCCACTCTGCCTGTCAAAAAAAAAAAAAAAAAAGGATTAAAAGACCAATACATGTTAAACCATTAGAATGCTCTCTCACATGTAACTACATAAGCTAATCTTAATGATGTGTTTGTTGTTTGTCATCATCCTAATCATCACACTTTAACTCCTTCGTTCCACACTGATAATCTGAATATGTTTTTTCAATTTTTAAAAGATTTCATTTTTATTTGAGAGTGTTTATATATATATATACACACACACACACACACACACACACACATATATATATATATATATATATATGTAGAGAGAGAGGAAGAGAGAGACTGAATCTGAATATTTAGTCAACCTACAAGGTGATTTGGTTTGAACATGATGTCTCTCCTGAAGTCATGCATGGCTTTAAATCCCAAACTCATGAGGTAATGGTACTAAAAGAGGAAATCAACTGCAGTGTCTTGGTCCTTAGGTCATTGGGAGTATACTCTTGGAAAGTAACTCTAGGAAGAGGATTGCTTCTAAAAGCTAAGTTGGGCCCAGCTGTTCTCTCTCTATTCTGTCTCACCATGTAATCCTCCGTACACACTCCACCATTGCCATCCGCCATCTTCAACCTCCAACATTGTGAGGTAAAGAAGCCTCTCTTTCCATTGTAAGTAGCTTGTCCAGGTGTTTTATTGAAGTCATGAAAATCAGACCAACACACTAAGATTCAACCTTCAAATAAGCTGTTTCAGGGGTTAGTTATAGTTACTGGGTGGATATTAGAAAGGCTACTAGTAGATGTGATTAGGCATTCTTTGTTGACTAATTGGTGCTTATCAAAATTAACCTCCTACCCTCTCAAAGACACTAGGAGATAGGTGCACCATCTCTTTTGGTAACCATCTGTCTCTCTCTCTCTCTCTCTTTCTGCTTTTAAAATAAATATATTAAGAAAAAAACTCTCTGATTCTACAATGTTTGTTATGCTGTAGTGATACTCAACTGTTTTTCAGGCTTTATTTTCCAGATACATTCATTAGTTTTCTAAGTCTTTATTCCATGGTCATGTTAGATGTAATACATTTGTGCAGTTCTTTGAAACTTTAAAAAAGGAAAAAAAAAGTTCAAATTTTTATCAATGAATCTTGATAATTGAATAGAAGCAGCAACAAAAAAGATGTAATTTTTTTAAGTCCCTGAAGCAGGACACTAATCCTACTGTTATAACATTTTTGTTTCAGATTGTAGTATTTTTTGGGTATAGTGTTGAATATTTGATGGTTAATTAATGAGTTACTTTTTTTTTCACAATCTCCTCTCAAATTGACAAGAATTTGAAGGAAGTTTCTTTTTTTTATTTTTATTTTTTTTATTTTTGACAGGCAGAGTGGACAGTGAGAGAGAGACAGAGAGAAAGGTCTTCCTTTTGCCGTTGGTTCACCCTCCAATGGCTGCCGCAGTAGGCGCGCTGCGGCCGGTGCACCGCGCTGATCCAATGGCAGGAGCCAGGTGCTTCTCCTGGTCTCCCATGGGGTGCAGAGCCCAAACACTTGGGCCATCCTCCACTGCACTCCCTGGCCACAGCAGAGAGCTGGCCTGGAAGAGGGGCAACCGGGACAGGATCAGTGCCCCGACCGGGACTAGAACCCGGTGTGCCGGCGCCGCAAGGTGGAGGATTAGCCTAGTGAGCCGCAGCACCGGCCTGAAGGAAGTTTCTATCAC
Organism: Lepus europaeus; assembly: GCF_033115175.1. Taxonomy (NCBI): domain Eukaryota; kingdom Metazoa; phylum Chordata; class Mammalia; order Lagomorpha; family Leporidae; genus Lepus; species Lepus europaeus. Next base: position 53,853,688 of record NC_084830.1, read on the forward strand.
CATAAATATGCATGAAATTAGTACAGTGTTTATAAATATTAAAGTCTGTATAATCTGTGTTATGGAAGAACTGAAGAGAAATAAGCAACTTGTCTTCAGGTTTGTTTAGTATTTTTTGTAGGCTAGTTGCCATTATGACTATTATTGGAAATGTATATCTGCACTGGATATAACTTTTTATTTTGCTTCTTTCTTTCTATTTCTAAATGCTGAGTCATGCTACAAATTTTGGATTGAATTCAAATCTGAGGATCTTTGACAATGTTGCTAAGATGTTATCCCAGTATATTATCTTTAATGAAACAAGTACAGAGAGCTGATTGATTTATAGAGCAATTTTTTTTGCATTGTTTCCTGTCTTGATTATATAGAAATAGGTTTTCATTCTCATGATTTTGAGAGGACCATTTTATTTTTAAGCTGTTTATTTTGAAATCTGATATTTTACTTGGCAACAGGATTATGATTTTAAACACAATTTTACTAAAAATTTTTATACAATTCCTCTGAAACTTAGAAAGTTTTTTGCCATGTATTCTCTAAACATGACATTTAACTAAAATGTACTTCCTTTTGCCTGACTGCCTCCTCTGTAAAGAACAAAGATGAATTTTCTATTGTCCAGTCTGATCTAAATTGATATGGCCATCTTAAGCAATTCTTCCAGACTAACAAAATTTCCTTATCATAGGTATGTTTTGTGTTGCATTTTAATTTTAACTTTAAACTATAGTATAATTTTAAATAGGCATTATTCCCAGAATAGAATTATAGCAGCTATGCTTTTATGCAACCTGTTCTTTACACGGTTGGGATTTTTAACAATGAATATGGGGCTAGCATGAAGCTTTAAAGTATAATGCTACACTTTGGAAAGGCAAGCTAATTCTCTTCTTTGTATTTGTGGAATATGTTTTGTCTACAACAACACATTGAATTAATATTAAAATTAATAAAAACTTTAGCATTCCTTACACATCTAGGCTTTGGTCCTACTTACCTTTATATATTGGGTGAACCTAGCAAAGAGAGAATTTGAACCAAGGATTTGCTTTGTAACTGACTCTCAGGAGCTGATTTGGTTAATTCCTTGAAGTCAGTCAAAATCAGTTCAATGAAAACAGTGAAGTTAAAGGCATAACCTGTAATCAAGCACACTATCATAGTATAATCCTAATAGTGAACTTACTCCTTTATATCGGTTGGATTTGACATGCAGCTATATAGTATAACTCATGCATGTATGGAAAATCGTTGTTATTTCTATTTTTAGATTATAAGTGCAGCCAAGAAGGTTGGATGCCAAGTGTTTTACTTATGATTTAGCACAATAATCTTTTAAAACGTGTATGATTATCAATGTTTTATTATAAGAAAATAAGCCAAGGATTAACATTGTGGCTCAATGGGGTAAGCTACCATCTGTAATGCCTACATCCCATTTTGGAGCACTGGTTTGAGTCCTGACTGTTCTTCTGATCCAGTTCTCTGGTACTGCACCTGGGAAACTCAGGCCCTACCATCCATGTAGGAGACCTAGATGGAGTTCCAGGCTCCTGGCTTTAGCCTCAATTAGCCCCATTCACTGAGGTCATGTGTGGAGTAACACAGCAAATGAAAGATTCCCTCTCTTTCTCTCTGACTCTGTCTGTCTCTCTCTCTAACACTCTGCCTTTTAAATAAATAAAGTATTTTTTTCAAAAATAAAGTAAGTCCAGTGAAGTTAAAGGATTCCCTAATATCATATGTATAGAAAGTAACAGAGCCATGAAAATTCAAGTTTGATTCCAAAAACTGCACTCAGGTTTCCTATGCCACATCAGAGCTTTGGATATCTACTTTATCTCTGTAATTGAACCACTAGCATGTGAGTTTCTTATGTTTTCTGAGCATAAGAAAATATTAAAAAGTCTGTGAGTGATTTAAAATAAAAACATTTAAATCTATGTCATCATATAAAGATATAGCTTAGCATCATCCAAAAACCTTGTCAGAATGTTCTCAATTCTGGCAGTCTGAGTCACTGCCAAGAATAAAAATGTTAGTGCCAGGCTTGATCTAAGTATCACAGTATGTCCTCATGATCAAATTAATGGATAATGTCAAAATAGAAACTTTAATTCATCCTATGCACAATCACACCCTTTAGGGTCAGTAGTATCATTTGTTCTAGTCAATGGCATTCCAAGGTCCCCAAAATTTCACCTTTAACTGTATTTCTTGATAGCATGAAATTTCTTATTTTTGTTAAGTGAATGAGTATCTTTAAAACACCTACTTTTATCCATGAACTAGTCCATCAAATTTTATCTTTTTTTATTATTTGATACGTAGAGTTATAGACAGTGAGAGAGAGAGACAGAGAGAAAGGTCTTCCTTCCGTTGGTTCACCACCCAAATGGCCGCCACGGCTGGTGCTGCGCCGATCCGAAGCCAGGATCAAGTGCTTCCTCCTGGTCTCCCATGTGGGTGCAGGTGCCCAAGCACTTGGGCCATCCTTCACTGCCTTCCTGGGCCACAGCAGAGAGCTGGACTGGAAGAGGAGCAACCAGGACTAGAACTGGCACCCATATGGGATGCGGGTGCCGCAGGTGGAGGATTAGCCAAGTGAGCCATGGCACCGGTCCCCAAATTTTATCTTAAAAGGTGAAAACTTTCCTCTTGCTAGAATATACTTAGGGTATTTTTGAGAACAGATAACCTAGACTGCAGAAACAAATAAAATAATCTGTGCAACTTTCCTTTGGGAAGATAATTTTACTGCTTAGTAAGCATCTGAATGCATCATTGTTGAACTAAATGGACATCAATATATTTTTCTGAATTCTCAGAATTTTTTTAGAGGAACAGATATCATAAAGTACATAAGTTAATTATTTTGCAACTTATCACATTTCAAGACCCTTGTTTCTATGTGTAGTAGAGACATACAGCATTATGTGTCATTTATATATTTCCTAGTCACTGAGAATGATTTTATAATCATCATATTGTAGCTCTTCATTGTTTATATTTCTGAATTGCACCTAACATTTAACATTGTACTTGCTTTACATTTGTGTGCTTATTTGTCAAAGATCATTTTGTGAAACCTGCACATATTTGTTAGTTAAGTTTGGACTCAGTTGGTTGTGGGGCAGTTGACTGTGTGCTTTTGTGTGCAGAAAGCTATGATTTGTTGGATGAAGGTCATAGATTATCTTCTGTTTCATAAGAGGAAAGGTAATAAATATATTGTCATCAGACTCTAATTTAATATTATAAATGATTTGTTACTTTCATATCTGAACTTTAAAACACTTTCTGGAGAGTATTGAAAAGATAAAACTTGCTGTCAATTTTATGTAATAAAATGTATAAAAGTAGAAGACATCCAACTAATTGTATACATAGACATTTCTATTCAGCAATATGCTCCTAAATCACTGGGCTACTAATGTAAAAATTAAGAGAAGTAGAATGGCAGGAGTAGCACTAGAAACCCAGTGACTTGTACACTTATTCTCTTTGTCATATGTTACAGCCTAATCTCAGAACACATTCTTATTTCCCCAAATATAGGAAGACCAAACAAATCCTTTTTGTTAAGACTGGATGACATTTATTGAAACAAATGGATTGATGGATGTAAGTGTGTGTTCCTATGAAAGAAACTACTTAATTCAACAGTTACCTTCTTCTCTAGCAAACACTTTCTGCTGGTCTCTAATTGTTAACAAGTGTTCTGGCAATTTTATGGCAGTCATTGAACTACAGGGCACTAGCTCACTGAAGCATTTTATGTGATAATGCTACCTCTTGAAGATAAGTATTTCTCTCTTATTTAAAAAAGTCTTTGAACTTTAACAATCTAAAAAATACATTATGAGAGTAAAATACTGTATGAAAAGAATTCTAACATTCTACTGCGATTTGACATTTTAGTTGCTGATTAATGCTAAAATGAAAAAAAAAAAAAATCCTGCCCTGTATTCCACAAAGACAATATAGTGTCATTAGGCTCTAGTATAAAATTATAAATGATTCATTACTTTGATTTCTGAACTTTAAAAACAGTTTATGAAGTGAATTTAAAAGGAAGAACGTACTTTAAGAATTTATGTAATAAAGTTTATGAAAGTAGAAGAAATCCAACTAATTGTAAATATAGATGTTTCAATTCAGCAATATGCTGTTTAAAAGCTGGGCTCCTAATGTAAAAGAAGTCAAGGTAAGTAGGACGGTGGGGATAGCAGAAAGAACCAGTGAGTCCTGAACTTGCCCCTTTTTGTGATATAAACCAGCTCTTCCTCAGATAATGTTTTTCTCTTGATAAAATATTTATAACTTCTTAATAGTGTTTGTTGATACTTGCTGACACCTTTGGAGTAGAGACAAAAGACAATCTGGGGAAAAATGACAAAATCATCTCTCTCATTTGAAGGCTTTTAGGTAAGAAGTTACCAAAAAAGAGACATTTTGTCTTAAAACTGCTAATTCTGGAGATTGTTGTAAAATCGGATTTCGACAGTAAGGGCTATCTCAGACCTTTACAGATGATGAAATTGGTATTGTCAAGAAATGTGCTGACATAGTTTTCTAGTTATTAAATGCCAAGAAAACACTAAACCCTTCCACCGTCCACATTCTCATTGACTGCTTTCTAAAGAAAGCAATGGATGTGGAATTGCCACTCCACAGGGAGCACGCAGCACTGCAGAGGATCCAAGAATGGCCACATACTGTTCGTGATTACACTTGGGACAAAAAATGGCTATTTCGGGCCTAGCAACGATTTTGATTTCAACATCACCCTTCACATTGAACAATATCCCTGAGACTTGCTGCAAATAATTAAAGCAGGTCTTCCATTTAAGCTATGTTTCACTGCATGTGAGAATTATACCCCATAAGGTGCATGGTCTTTTTGCACAATATAGAGTTGGTATAGGGAAAATAAAGGAATGGTATGAACTCTTGGGGGTCTTTTGGGAGAGGAATCAAAATACCATGTGAACATTTTCGAAGGGAGGCAATTTGTTTTAATATTTAAAGGCATAGCTTTGAAATGAGGCAACTTGAATCTCAGTACCACTGTATTCTAATTTTTAAACTTGTGAAAGTTATTCTTTCTTAGTTTCAGTTTCCTTGTATGTGAAACAACCTTAAATAGATACCAGTTTCATACAAATGTAGTGAATAAAATGGAATTGTTAAACAAAACGCATGGCGCAGAGAAATGACTGTCAGCATTGTTATCCTTGTTGTTGTCATCATCATCAGTGAAAATTCATTTTCAATCCAGGATTCGAGAGAGGTAAATCCCATTTATTAAAATCTTATCTTGGGGGGCCAGTGCTGTGGCACACTTGGTTAATTCTCCGCCTGCGGCGCCCGCATCCCATATGGGCGCCGGGTTCTAGTCCCGGTTGCTCCTCTTCTGGTCCAGCTCTCTGCTGTGGCCCAGGAAGGCAGTGGAGGATGGCCCAAGTGCTTCGGCCCCTGCACCCACATGGGAGACCAGGAAGAAGCACCTGACTCCTGGCTTTGGATCAGTGCAGCACCGGCCGTAGTGGCCATTTGGGTGGTGAACCAACAGAAGGAAGACCTTTCTCTCTGTCTCTCTCTCTCTCACTAACTCTACCTGTCAAAAAAAAAAAAAAAATCTCATCTCGGGAGCTGGGGCTGTGGCATGGGGGTAAAGCTGCCACCTTCAATGCTGGCATCCAATATGGACCCTGGTTTGAGTCCCGGCTGCTCCACTTCCAAGCCATCTTTCTGCTGTGACCTGGGAAAGCAGTGGAAGATGGCCCAATAAAATAAAAATAAAAAATATCTGACACCCACATGGGAGACCCAGAAGAAGCTCCTGGCTTCTGGCTTTGGATCAGCCCAGCTCTGGCCATTGCAGCCATTTGTGCAGTGAACCAGTGGATGGAAGACTTCTTTCCCTTCTCTGCCTCTGCCTCACTGTAACTCTGCCTTTCAAATAAATAAAATCTTTTTTAAAAGATTTTTTTTTATTTGAAAGTCACAGTTACAAAGAGAGAGGAGAGGCAAAAAGAGAGAGAGAGAGAGAGAGAGAGAGAGAGAGAGGTCTTCTATCTGCTGGTTCACTCCCCAATTGGCCGCAATGGTCGGAGCTGCACCGATCCGAAGCCAGGAGCCTAGAGCTTCTTACAGGTCTCCCATGTGGGTGCAGGGGTCCAAGGACTTGGGCCATCCTCCAGTGCCTTCCCAGGCCACAGGAGAGAGCTGCACAGGACTAGAACCTGGCACCCATACGGGATGCTAGCGCCTCAGGCCAGTGCGTTAACCCACTGCACCACCGCACCTGCCCCCCAAAAAACAAAGTTTCTAAAAAAAATCTTATAAAGCACCAGAAAAATACTTTATTTTATGTTCCTCATTGTATGTGATATACAGATATATGAGGGTACTTCAAAAATTCATGGAACATGAAATTAAAATAATATTATTTTTGTGCAAAAAATTGAAAGCCATTTTGATGATGTGGCTTTTTAAAATTTAGGGAAGTGTGTACTACAAAAAATATTTATGATCTCAAAAAAATTTTACCAAAACAAACCTATCTTTTAATTTCATTTTCTACATTTTTTGAAATACATTCATATATTGATTTTTGATTTTGACTATCACAAACTAGTCAGATATTTTTAGTTTTTAAAGATTTATTTATTTGAAAGGCAGAGTTATAGAGAGACAGAGAGAAATCTTCCATTGACTCATTCACTTCCCAAATGGGCACAATGACTGGAGCTGGGCTGATTCAAAGCCAGGAGCCAGGATCAAGAGCTTCTTCTGGGTCTCTCACATGGGTGCAGGGACCCAAGCACTTGGGACATCTTCCATTGCTTTCCCAGGTGGATTAACAGGAAGCTGGATCAGAAGTGGAATAGCTTGGGGCCAATGCTGTGGCTCACTTGGCTAGTCCTCCTCCTGCAGCTCCAGCATCCTATATGGGTGCCAGGTTCTAGTCCCGGTTGCTCCTCTTCCATTCCAGCTCTCTGCTATGGCCCGGGAGGGCAGTGGAAGATGGCCCAAGTGCTTAGGCCCCTGCACCAGCATGGGAGACCAGGAAGAAGCACCTGGCTCTGGCTTCAGATCGGCGCAGCGCCGGCCGTAGTGGCCATTTGGAGAGTGAACCAACGGAAGGAAGACCTTTCTCTCTGTCTCTCACTGTCTATAACTCTAGCTGTCAACATAATAATAATAATAATAATAATAATAAAACTTTCACGAAAAAGAAAAAGTGGAATATCTGAAACTCAAACCAGTGCCCATATGGGATTCTGAAGCCATAGGCAGCAGCTTTACCCTCTGTGCCACAGCACCAACCCCATAATCAGGAACTTTAAAAAACAACAAAAGGAGCTCATCCATTCAATACAAATGAGAGTAAGTAGAAAATAATTATAATTCATGAGATGAACACAATGTATGAACAAATGTAAAATTTTTTTTACCAAATAATTGAAACCTGAAAAGTTATTCGTTTGGTGATATTTTGGAGACTTAAAACTGAACAGGAAGTTTGGGAGTAGGTGGCAGTTTTGACACCTCCCTAAAACTGGTAGTTCCTTAACCTCCTTGATTATGCAAATATTAGCAATGTTAGATGGAAATATGGCAGAGGTGAAGTGAGGGCTCAGTGTCTCTAGCGCCTTTCTTTTTTCCAAGCTCACTATATTTCATGTTTTGCAGCTTTAAACCTTGATGTCTACAAGTCATATTCAAAAGTTTTACTTCTTACAGGGGATCATAGCTAGGAGCAAATCCTGGACACTTTCTCAAAAAAAATTGGCAAAAAGGAGATACTTATCCTTTTATTAGTTTCCTATCTTCAACTTGTGCACCATTTATCAGTTGCCTAAGCAGTTTTCTAAAATTAGGACAAACAATTTGGATTTTCACACTGTTTTTGATATTTACTCATTTACCTGTATTCTTTTGGTTTTCAGAAAATGTATCTTAATTATAGAAATTCATTTGCCTTAATTGCCTATTGTCTCTAGAAGTATGCTGTAAATTATTTTACAGCATTATGGAAATACAAAGGTTCAAGTGAGAACATTTCTATTATAGACTTTATTTCCATATGGCAGATTGGGGTGAGAAAATCCCTTTCTCCTTCAAACATATAGATCGTGTTGATCATTAGGCTACAATAATATAGAAGTAGGGCAATGGAGAGATCACAATAAAAGTACTCTTGGTTCTTTAGTTATTCAGTAGGAGAGTAGGGATATTGATTACCTTTAAATCTTATTAAGTATCCCTGTTAAAAATTTGAACTTAGCTACTAAAAATAATAGAAACAGGGTATATATCATTCTGAAATAAGTGGCTGATTGAAAAGACTGGACAAGAAAACTGGAAAATTCAATTCAACAGATAGCAGAAAAACAGAAAATTTAAGCTAAAAATGATAAATGGAAGACCAAATTTAGTGTCAGAGAAAGTAAATTTTTAAGAAGTTAGAGTGCACAAGAAATAAAATTAAGTTATATACTATATAAGGGACATACATAAAGGACTATGACTCAGAAATATTGAAAACATAAAAATAAAAAAAATAGCAGGCAAATATTAAGCCAAATAATATGACTATGGCAATAATAACATCAGACAAAATAGACTTTAATGCAAAATCATGAAGAGAAAACAGGTCAGTATCTAACGACCAAAGGAAATTTTCACTTAAAGTATGAAGCAGTCATCCTCCGCCTTGCGGCACTGGCACACCGGGTTCTAGTCCCAGTTGGGGCGCCAGATTCTATCCCGGTTGCCCCTCTTCCAGGCCAGCTCTCTGCTGTGGCCCGGGAGGGCAGTGGAGGATGGCCCAAGTCCTTGGGCCCTGCACCTGCATGGGAGACCAGGAGAAGCACCTGGCTCCTGGCTTCGGATCAGCGAGATGCGCCAGCCGCAGCGGCCATTGGAGGGTGAACCAGTGGCAAAAAGGAAGACCTTTCTCTCTGTCTCTCTCTCTCTCACTATCCACTCTGCCTGTCCAAAAAAAAAAAAAAAGTATAAAGCAGTCATCCACATATGTACAGTGGTAACATAAGAATCAAAATATGGAAATCAAATACTTATTGTATTGCAAGGAAAATCTTTTGAACATGCAATTATAGTACAAAGGTTTTTAGGTATTTCTCTTATCAAACAGAAATTATAATCAAAGCTGAATATCTGAAAATCCCATTTGATTTGAAACATATAAAATTAGTAGAAAATTTATACTCTTCAACAGCACATGGGAATCATTTCAAGAATTTATCACATACCGGGCCACAAGAAATGTCTTAGGCATTGAGATGAGTTGCTAAAGAAATACTCAATATTAAATATCATAAAGTGAATTTGGAAAAATAAAATAAGTGAAAAGAACATTTAAAAATAATGTACTATTTCATTAACTACAAATATGATTCATATCTGATAGGTAGTTATAAGTATTTTTATATTTGTGGCAAAGACTGCTAAATATTACCAGATACATTTTTCTTTTTCCAATTTCCTTTTTTATTTTTAAAAATGCTTATTTTTTTTATTTGAAAGACATAATGTCAGAGAGAGAGAGGGAGAAAGACTGAGAGAGAGAGAGAAGGAAAGAGAGAGAGAGAGAGAGAAGTTCTATCAGCTGGTTCATTCTCTAAATGCCTACAACAGAAGGAATAGGCATGCAGAAGCCAGGAACCAGGAACTCCATCCTGGTCTCCTACATGGGTAGGAGGAACCCAAATGCTGGGACCAAATCACCCTGCCTCCAGGAGACATTGGCAGGTAGCTGGATCAGAAGTGTAAAGTAGCAAGATAGCTGGGACTTGAACCACGCACTCCAACATGGGATGAGAGTGTCTCAAGCAGTGACAACCAACTGCACCACAATTCCTGCCCTTGGTTTTCCTCGTTTAGCAGAGATCACTGCTTTCCTCTCAAGTTTTAACTGAGCACCTGGCATCCCAGGTATAGTGACCACATTTCCCAGCTTCCTTTACAGCTTTCTCTTGGTGTGACTTATGTGATCTAGTGGATGGACTGGCTTTAGCCACCAGACACAGGTATTGCTCTACTTAGCAATCTGTAAACTGCTGAACACATTCTGAGTAGTGGAGGAGTATATGGGTGTGTGTTTTTTTCTGAGGTGAGGGTTAATAACTTTCATCAGATGTCTGAGCCCCAATTTCTAAAATGAATAAAATAATAATCTGTGTCATAAAGGATTATAGAGTGTTGAGACAGAAGTTATATTTAGATTCCTAAGAGACTTTGTGCAGCTCAGTTTCCTGAAAATGAATCAATATCTTGACGTTATATACATATCTACCCATGTTCACTAAAGCATAATTCACAGGATATAAAAACAACCTAAGTGTCCCACTGACGAAGGAATGGCTATACATTCCTCTGTCCATGGATGCATATGTGTTCAAGGGAATATGTAGACAATGGAGTATTATTCAGTCATAATAAAGGAAATCTTGCCAGTTGTGACAATGTGGATGTACTTGGAGGACATTATGATAAGTGAAATAAGCCAAATATAGAAATGGGCCAATACTGAATAATCACACTTGTATGTGGAATAAAAAAAAGTTGAGTTTATATAATCTGAGAGTAGAACAGTGGTTCCCAGGAATTGTGAGTGGGAGAAATGGTGAGATATTAGTGAAAGACTGCAAACGTTCAGTTATGAGTAAGTTAATGGATCTAATGTACAGCAAGGTGATTATAGTAAATAATATTTTATTATTAGCTGAAATTTGCTAGGAGAGTAGATCTTAAGTGGCCTCACCACATGATTCTGTGTGTGATAATGGATGTCTTAATTAATTTGATCTTAGTAATCGTTTCACCATATATACAAACCATCAAGCTGTATGCTTTGAATATATGCAGTTTTTGTTTGTTAATTATACCTAAATCAAGTTGAAAAAAAATTGTCCTTCAATTATAAATCAAACAGGAGAAAGCAGAATTAAGGGATGTCTAAAAATTACTTGAATCCTGTGCCCCCTCTTTCTCTGTCACTCTGCCTTTAAGAAAGTAAGTAAGTAAGTAAATATTTTAAGTATAATAGAATCAGATTATTGGGTGGGGCAGGTGTTGTGGTCTAGCATGCTACGCTGCCATTTTGGATCCCTACATTCCATATTGTAGTATCTGTTTGAGTCCTGGCTACTCTGTTTCTGAACCTGCCTCCCTGCTAATGTACTTGGGGAGCAGCAGATGATGACTCAAGTAGTTGAAGACCTGCTATCCAACTGGTAGATCCTGATGGAGTTTCTGGCTCCCAGCTTCCGCCTTGCCTTACCCCAGCTGTTGTAGACATTTGTGGAAGATCTGTCTGTCTCTGTCATTCTGATTTTTAAACTAAAATATCTCTATAAACATAACAATAATAAAACTAATTTGTAAATTAAGTTTTTAAACAGCAATATTTTTCATTACTTATAAAATTGGTTCTGCTACTTTTATCATATTTAAACAAGATTGAAATATAACAAAGGATGATTATTGCAATATGGCAATTCATAAGATATAGCAGTTTCATATTTCATTTTTGTAAATCTAGAATGCAAGGCTGTGAGAAAGGACCTGCAAAATATTGACTTATAATGTATAATGGGAAAACAGAATTACTCACTTTTTTTTTTACAGTCATCCAAAATAAATAGGCACTAGTGACCTTAATAGCATTTATGTCTAAAGTACTGGTTTCATTCTTTAAGATGTTTTTTTGAATTTTACTTCATTTATATATTGATTTCTCACTACAGGATCATTCTGGGATAAAATTGGAAATTAGACAATTATAGAACACCATATTGCAGGGAAGTCAGTTATACTGTTAACTGTATACTCTTACAATATGATAAAAATCCATGCTTTACCTATCTCCTAGGACAATGCCACATTCAAAATAATAATAAAAGTGACAATAAGTTTAACCTCATTATTATTCTTTGTTCCCCTGGGAATCTTTTTTTTTTCATTTAACACAAAAAATTCTATATATTTATGGCATACTACGTGATCTCAACTCTGGCTAGTTACATCAACTGAGTTGCAGCTTCTGATCTTACTGTCCTTTAGCTGACATGGTCTCTCTTGAAAATATCCATTTAAGTGTTGAAGATTGAGAAGTCTTGAAGTTTTGAGGAAGTAAATTGCCATGGTGAAATTTCAGGCACCTTAACAGGATAAGTCACTTCATCTTCTGGTCTTTAATCTCCCCACCTGTGTGATTAAAGGGTTCACAAATTGATTACACAGTGGAATCACCTGATGTGTTTTCAAAAGCTATAAATTCCTGGGTCCTATCCCAGATCTATTAAATCAGAATCAATCATAGAAAATAATCATGATAGGGAGGAACATCTAAAAATGAGTAATGAAAGGGCTGAAATTCTAATCATAATCAGAGATATAGTTTTATCTATAAAACATAGAGATACACAGTACCAATTTTAAAAGCCTGCTATAGATGTGGATGCACCATTCTAAATTATTTTTGAATTCTCCCTTAAGTCTGCAGGGCCTAACTTCAAATGGTAACTAGCCTGTCATTATGATAAAGGTACATGTCTTTCTTAAGAAGAATAATGATGACATTCATAGCAATAATAATTTAAAAATAGTAAACACAGATGCCCAGTTCAATGTGGCTATCTTTGGGACAATAGAGAGTGACATTATAACCTTCTTTGATTGATGAGAGAACAGCTGGACAGATCAGACTTGACTTTAAAGTTCTCGGTAGGTTATTTCTCAAAGCGCAGTTCAGAAAGATTTGGGTGACTTCTATTAGTAATTGGGAATTTTAATTAACATTAATTAATTAACATAATTAATTTTAATGAACATATGCCCTAATTGTTATGTCTGATTTTACAAATAAAGAGACCTGAGAAAATGAGATACAGAATTAAAATCAATATTTGTTTCCATATAACACAAATTTAGTCTTTAGTGAAGTCAGACTATTAAGATACGGTGATTGGCATTTAGAGGACTATGCGGACTTAGGCAAAATGTGTAGACAACAGTCGTGACACTAGATACTTTTGTTCGGCAAAAGATGGTTCATTTTTCTCCTTACTTCTATGTGTTCTTTAAATTTAACAGGAAAACCATACATCATTTAAAAGTAATAAAGTTTATCTTTCACTGAGATGCTAATTAGAATAGCAGAGTTAGGATAAAGGGAGGGCTTTTTTTTTTTTTAACTGATTTTATGTATTTCAGATTCAAAAAATCATTACTGGTAAAAATACTTTATTGGGCATTTTTAACTCACAAATGGTGATAAGCGACTGCACATTTGACCTAACAGCTAAGATGCTGTGGCACACACTGAGTAGACCTGGGTTTGACTCTCAGCTTGGATTCCCAACTCCAGCTTCTGCTAATGCAGACTTTGGGAGACAGCTGTTATGGATACGAAATTGCACATTGGCCACCGACTAGGGAGATTTGGATTTTGTGCTTCTGTCTTCTGGCTTGGCCCTGCTTGTTGTGGACATTTGGGGGAGTGAATCAGTGAATGCAAGTCTCTCTCTCTTTCTACCCATCTATATAAAATCTTTCTCTAGCATGTCTATGTCTATATCTCTGTCTTTCTCTGGCTATATATTTCCTCCCCATGTCTCAAATAAAAATTCATGAAAAAATGAATATTATAAAAATAAATTAATTTTTAAAAAATGATAGTGAGCTTTTGAATATTATAAAGCTTGGGGAAATATTTTAATTTTGAAATTTTAGATAGGTTCCATAATTACCTGAGGCGCTTTCTATCTGCACATAACATTAATAGTGCTATTCCCAGAACATACTGATGATGAAGTAAAATCACTCACTTATGAAAAGAAGAAACTGCAGATGGCCATTATTAATGATGAGGATAAGGGACAATAATCATGAAAGCCCTGAAGCTTAAAAATAGGAATTTTTAAATGACTTTAGTATTAATCATGCCAGAAACATAGATTACATCCCCATAAAACAAACATCAGATAAAGAAGATGAACACAACCACTCATTATTGGTTTTTCTGGCCACATCATACCATGTGGGTAACTGATGAATTTTTGTTGTTTTCCTGACGTTTCCAAATCAGTGATTTTAAGAATGCTTATGATCACTTTATATTTTTTCTAATCTGTAAAAACAAAAAAGAAGATTATGTACCAATTTTATTTTTCACAAAAGTTAGGCTTGATTGGAATCCTTAAGGGTAAATAAATATCAAAGTACAAAGCTTTTTTTTTTTGGGGGGGGGGGGACAGGCAGAGTGGATAGTGAGAGAGAGACAGAGAGAAACGTCTTCCTTTTTGCCATTGGTTCACCCTCCAATGGCCGCTGCGGCCGGCTCATCACACTGATCCGAAGCCAGGAGCCAGGTGCTTCTCCTGGTCTCCCATGCAGGTGCAAGGCCCAAGGACTTGGGCCATCCTCCACTGCACTCCCGGGTCATAGCAGAGAGCTAGCCTGGAAGGGGGGCAACTTGGATAGAATCCGGAGCCCCAACCGGGACTGGAACCCGGTGTGCCAGCGCCGCAAGGCGGAGGATTAGCCTGTTGAGCCATGGCGCCGGCCATAGTACAAAGCTCTTTAACACCTAATTTGAAGTGTTTTTTTGTTTTGTTTGTTTTTTTTAGAAAACTAATAAAAAAAAAAAGAAATTCAGGAACAGGGTCCATGATTATTTGGCTATAGCACTTTCACTAATTTAGGTGAGCGTATTAAAAGACAACAGAAAAATCCATATTTCTCCCATCTCACTAGAAACCTTTATCATTTATTTTAAAAAATTATATTTCCCATCCTCTGTAGGATACTTCTGTCAACATTGTCTGGACAGGTAACCCACATTCCCACTGTTCTATTACCCATTTGTACAGTCAGATGGCATTTTCACAGGATCATGAAATTGTATGTTAGGTCCTAAAAATATCTAAATACAAAACAATATAATTTTTTGAAACATTAGAACAGGTGAAGCTGTCAAATTTTATAAATTTAATTAGAACAAGTGAATTTTACTCTTCTAAAACACAAAGCAGACTTCTTAACATACAAATACATAAAAGTTTTAAATGGCAAATGAAAGAGAAATGCACTTTTTATAATTGAACTTCCTTTAAAAATAAAAAAAAATTGACATCAGATCATCAATAGAAAAAGATGTGGCATGTAAGATTATAGGTAAGGACTTTGCCTACCATTTATATTTTAAAGAATGATATAGTTTTGCACTGAGAAACCAAGTCAGTATAAAAAAAAATCTAGAATATGATCTGAGATTTCCCTTGAGAGCACATAATTGTTTAAAAGAAAGGCTAAATGCCAGCAAGGAAAATTAATGTTATTATTAATTTTGAGATGAGAATGTACAACTTAAAATCGTTCTTATTAGAAGATAGTTTGAAAAATCCCCAATTTTCAATTCATTTCTTGAAGAGAGGTTAATTCCACTCTGCCCTGAAATTAACATCCCCTGTGTTTCCTCACTGGATGAGAGGCTCTGGGATAATGCTGTACTCAGGGGTCCTCCCAGTGTGGGCCCCAGAGCAGCAGCATCACCATCCATCATGACCTACTGGAAATGCAAATTCTCACCTTGCCCAGACCTACTGAATCCAAAACTCTGAAGGTGGAGTCCAGCAATTTGTGGCTAAGTGACCCTGCAGGTAATTCTGAAACACCTTCAACTTTGAAGATAATTGTTCCAAGTCATATTGAAGAGAATAACAAGTGGAGATGTATAATTGGAGACTGAATAAACTTTTTCAGCTGGAAGGAATATCACAGTTAATTGTCTTTCTTTTACAGCTCATAGAAGTACTCACTAAAGGCAGTGTGGCACTGGACTGGAAGCCAGGCTTTCTTATCTCAGGTACAGAAACTGCTGTCTCGGGCATTACAAACAGTACTGCCATTTAAGGGTGACGTAGTCTGAAATTGTCCTTTGGTTAAGGTGACACTGTTAAAATACTGTTTAGTTTCTACAAAATTTCTCTGCTAAGTAAATGCATTCACCATAATGGTAATGACAGGAAATATTATAATAATGTCATTAATTTTCTTAAAGAGGATACCCATGATTTTTTGTTAGAATCAAATAAAAATATAATGTGAACCACATAGGTGATTTTAAATTTTCTAGCAGTCACATTTAAAAGTGGAGCTAGGCCTAGGGAGATTACTGACACCATGAGCAGGAGTGTCAAATTGTTAAGTCAGCAACAGGAGTCACTGTGTACTTACACCCCATGTGGGATCTGTCCTTAATGTGTTGTCTAATGTGAAGTGATGCTATAACTAGTACTGAAACAGTATTTTTACACTTTGTGTTTCTGTGTGGGTACAAACTGATGAGGTCTTTACTAATTATATACTGAATCGATCTTCTGTATATAAAGATAATTGGAAATGAAAAAAAAAACCTGGTGTTAAATTGGAAATGGCATAGAAAATTAATTAATTTAAAAAAATATTATGTAGGATCTCTGTCTTTAATGTGCTGTACACTGTTATTTAATGCTATAACTAGTACTCCAATGGTAGTTTTTTTCACTTTGTGTTGCTATATGGGGCAAACTGTTGAAATCTTTACCTAATATATACTAAACTGATCTTCTGTATATAAAGAGAATTGAAAATGAATCTTGATGTGAATGGAAGGGGAGAGGGGAGGGTTGCGGGCGGGAGGGAAGTTATGGGAGGGGGGAAGCCATTGTAACCCATAAGCTGTACTTTGGAAATTTATATTCATTAAATAAAAGTTTAATAAATGAAAAAAAAAGTGGAGCTAGGCACAAATTGGAGCTAATATTATGTACTTAAAATATTTTTAAAATTTTGATTAACATGTAATACTTGTCCATTTTTTTATGGGTTACAGCACATACACACCAGTGTAAACCAGTAAAAACTAAGCAAGTACTTTCCTGTTTCCTTCTCTTTTCCTCATGTTTGGAGATGACTAGCTCCTTTCTTCCAGTTCTTTATATATAATACATTATTGTGAACTACAAGTCACCCTCACCTGCTGTGGGACACTGGAACCTATTATTGCTGTCTGTGTTTTGGTGCTCACTATCCAGCCTCACTCCATTTACTCTTCCCTCTGTCTTCTTAGCCTCTCATAGTTACTATTCTAAGTTTAGAGCAAGTGTTATGTTTTTAACTTCAATCTATAAAGGTTGAAATATTTTTGCAGTATTTGGCATTGTGTATCTGGCTTATTCCCTTTAATGACCAGTGTACCATTCATTTTGCTGGGAATTTCTTTTCTGTGGCTGAATAATATTCCATTATGTGTATATTTTCTTTACCCATGCATTCATTGATGGACACCCAGTTCCATGCCTTGGGTTTTGTGAACTGTGTAACAATGAACATGGGAGTGCTGGTATGTCTTTTATAAACTGCCTTCATTTCCTCCAGTTTTCACCCATACAATTCTAATTTTCATTCCTATCAACAGTAGATAAGAATTTGCTTTTTTCTACATGCTCACCAGGATTTATTTATTTTTATTTATTTATTTTTTTTAACATTTAATAAGCCATTTATTTTTAAATCAATAAATAATGTATGTGCATGAAACTTAAAAATTTAGACAATCAAGACTACATTGGTAATCCAGAAGCACGCAGAACGACTCCATGTGCAGAGCTGAATGTTATGTGAACAGCAACTGTTGCATACACCATCTATCATCTCATATGTACTACCAACTTTCAGAATGAATGTATATAGCTCTAGCTGAAAAATTACAAATCACAAATTAATAAAGCTTTGTGGTATTTGAGGACCAAAGATAAAGTACTGCCAGTCAATCGCTTCCTACCTAGATATGCACATGTAATCATGATTGATGTGACCTTTGCTTATAAAGCTTATACCAACAATGTTCTGTTAGTAATCAGCTACATAAATTATCCCTCAGTTCTAAAATTTAGTTAGTTCAGTTGGTTTTATAGCCCTCATCTGAATCTGCACAACTGTCAACTACCTTAAGTCAATAGTTATTTTCAGTATTTGGTGAAGACTCATACTTAACCATAATAAATTAATCTACAGTTTGAGAGAATTTCCTAATCCCGTGTTCTGACCCTGTCATTCTTAGAAGGAACAGAATGAATAAATTCTGCATAACTTGTAAGTTGCAATCTTCCCAGCTAGTTTTAAAATGAATAGTTCTGTTTACCAAATTTCTGAATTCATTAGTTTCTAAAACTGGTCTGAAACCTAGGTAACTACCAGGAACCATGTAACCCAGCCCAAGAAGATCAAAGTGTCTCAGAATTCTTTCCAACTTAGAGGAAACAAGAGAGTCCACTAAATTCCGAGAGTGTGGAAAAGGCCTAGTATACCTGCCTACCCAGAACAATCCGAGTTTACTAGGGAGGCTTGGAAAGGTTTTGCGTGTGGGTAAATGATGGCTATTTTCTCAACTAACATCATACCACAACTACTCCTTACCATATGTTCACACTGAAAAGACTTAAAGAATCAGTACAGTTTTCATTTACAGAGCACCAAATATAGCTACCAACTTCTTTATCTGAAAAAAGTATTTTAAGCTCTGAGAGTAGAAAAACTAAGGCTCAGACAATTTAACAGTATCCAAAATTTAAATATTAACTCTTTCACAAATATTTTCTCCCCTTACACAAGATACTAAATTTACATTTCAATGTCCTATTTATATGTATTTTTTTAAATCCAATACATATCATTTACATTTAGAAGAAAGTGGGGCGGCAACTATTTAAAGTCAAGAGTAAGGGTAAAGGATGAGCTATAGTCATTTATCCAACACAAATCATATTACAACCCAAGTGAAATTTTCCTTTGAAAAGTAAATATTCACTTTGCCCCTCCCAAAGTTAAATTACACTGTAAAAGGGCAATCTAGGTGGACTAGGACAATGCCTCACTTTGATATATGTAAATAAAAATAGATCCATGTTGTCTAAATTTTTAGGACTTTATAGTTAGAAATATATAATTCCATTTCTATGGACAGGTAAATTAGTTGAAATAAGTTAGCACAATCATTTGAATTGGTTGTCTACATACTGGGCAGGGCTTATTCCTTTTCTTTAGTTTTTTGGCACATGTGAAACATGACATTAGGTGTCCTGTTTTGCCATGAACAATGCAACCATTTTTAGGTCGACCCTGGCAGATCACACAAGGTTCAATGGCATTAAGGGGAATATTAGATTCCGTACTTTCTTCTTTGTCTTGTGTTTCTTCTCTCTCAAACTCTTTGACATCTTCTTGACTGCTATAAATAATGCTATTAGAAGTTGATGGCTGAGAGAAGTCCTCACTTTCTTGTGATTGAGAGGCTTGTGTACTTTTATCATCATTTTCCTCAACACAGGCTTCTTGGGAATCATCTGCTGCAGTTTTTTTACAATCAGGAACATCAAAGCCTTCTTCCGAGTGTGTCGAGTTTTCTAGTTTGGCTTTCTCAGGGATTCCCCCTTTGTCTTTCCCCTTATCTTCAGGAAGCCAATTCTCACGGAGGGCCCAACATCTGTTGCAATGTGGTGGAAGGGGAGGATTCATTTCATTGCATGAAGTACACTTCCAATAGTCAGCTAAGGAAATTTCAGGATCTTCTTCAAATGAATCTGTATCACTCTCTCCTGCCTGATACACAGTAACTCGATATACCTCATCATCTTCATCTGAGAGTTCTTGTCCTTCTTCACTAAGGCTATAATCTTCTGAATCTAGAGATTCAACTTCAAATTCTACACTAAACTGATCAGAAACTGAATCCTGATCCAGCCAGTCACCTGAATGTTCACTTACACCATCATCAAGATCCAGGTTTGATGGCGTCTCTGTCGATTCACTGCCACTGCTTCTTTCACAACATATCTCCCTTATTACACACAGAGCCAGGCTTTCATCAAAGGACAGGGAAATACTATCTGATTTGTGGCGCTTTCTTTGGCGTTCAGATAATTCATCTGAATTTTCTTCTGTCTCACTAATTGCTCTCCTTCTGGATGAGGTAGATGGTCTAGAAACCAAGCTTGAAGACGAAGGTTTCTCTTCCTGCAGCTCCTGATCAGGGTCCTTTTGATCATTCCCACCTTCAAGGTGACACCTGTTCTCACTCACAGATGTACTTGAATCTGATGGTTCCTGCTGATTGACTACTACCAAGTTTCTGTAGATCATTGTATATATTTTCCTGTGCTCTTTCACAGAGAAGCTTGGCACTCCAAACAAATCTCCAAGAAGATCATTTGAACAATACACAATATGTTGTTGCTTCTCATCATACAATCGTTTAGTCATAATGTACTGGCCAAAATAAAATATAACCTCTTTCATGGTGTAAGTGTCTTTTTGTGCACCAACAGACTTTAACAACTTCAAAAGCAATGGCTTTGGTCTAACCAGGGTCTCTTGTTCCGAAGCTGGAATCTGTGAGGTGCTTACAGCACCGTCAGTAGACACAGACATGTTGGTATTGCACATTTGCCGTGCCGGGGGCTTTCTCGCCTGGCGTGGGGGCGGAGGTCCCTCGAGCCTCCCCCCGTCCGTTTACGGGGCGCGCGGACGCCCGCCGCCGTGGGCCTCGGCGACCATTCCACCGGCGGGGCCAGGCCACTGGGGCGCTCCGACGCACGGAACCCCAAGAGGAGGGACGCTCCCGGCGGCGAAAGCGGCAAGGACCTCGGCCAGGGAGTCACAGCCGCCCCTCAGGCTCGGCTACTTTCTTCATCTTCCTCGCAGTCACACAGGGGTAGGGCCGCGAAGGCCCCAAAAGGAGCCAGGCCCACCGAGGTGCCGCGGCGCGCGCCCCCTACCGCCTGAGGGGAGCCTATTTTTGTCATTTTATTAATATCCATTCTGACTGGAGTAAGATGATTCCTCATTTTTGTTTTGGTTTGCATTTCCCTCATGGTTAATGGTATTGAGTGTGTTTTTATGAATTTATTTGTAACTTGTCTTTCTTCCTTGAGAAATGTCTATTCATATCCTGTGCCCATTTTTTTTGTTGTTGCTGAAATTTTTGACAGTCTCATATGTTCTGGATATTACTCCTTTGTCAGATGAATAGTTTACCAATATTTTCTCCCATTCTGACAGTTGTATCTTCACTCTGTTGATTATTTCCTTAGCTATGCAGAAACTTCACATATAATCCTGTTTCTGTGGTTTTGTTCATATTACCCATTGAAGTCTAGCCCCCCAAAATTATTGCCTACACCAACATCATTCAGTGTTTCCCTTGTGTTTTCTTCTAGTTGATTTAGTTTCCAGGGTTAAATTTAAACATCGGTTTCATTTTGAGTGAATTGTATAGGGTGAGAGGTGAGGTGTAAGGGTTTAATATAAGTCTTCCATATGTAGATATCCAGTCTTCCCAGTTAATCTATGGAATAGACTGTCCATGATCAGAAATATTTTGGCACTTTTATTAACAAGCAGCTGTGTGGATTCATTTCTGGAAATCTCTACTCTGTTCCTTTGGTCTTTGTGTCTGCTTTTCTGACAGGACC
Source organism: Lepus europaeus (assembly GCF_033115175.1). Taxonomy (NCBI): domain Eukaryota; kingdom Metazoa; phylum Chordata; class Mammalia; order Lagomorpha; family Leporidae; genus Lepus; species Lepus europaeus. The sequence goes on from NC_084830.1 coordinate 53,875,239, forward strand.
GTGTTGTTTGGTTATGGCGGCTCTGTAATATGTCTTGAAATCTGGTATGTGATGCCTTCAGCTTTGCTTGTTTTCTTCAGTATTTCTATGGCTATTTCATCTTTTGTGCTTCTATATGAATTTTCGTATTATTTTTCTAGTTTTGTGTAGAATGTTGTTGGTAGTATGATGAGGCATCTATTGAATCTGTAAAACTTATTGGTATAGCATAAACTTTTTTTTAAAGATTTCTTTATTTATTTGAAAGTTGGAGTTACACAGAGAGAGAAGAAGAGGCAGAGAGAGAGGTCTTTCATCACTCCCCAGTTAGCCGCAAGGGCCAGTACTGCGCGTATCAGAAGCTAGGAGCCAGGAGCTTTCTTCTGGGTCTCCCGCATGGGTGCAGAGGCCCAAAGACTTGGGCCATCTTCTACTGCTTTCCCAGGCCATAGCAGAGAGCTGGAGCTGGATCAGAAGTGGAACAGCCAGGTCTTGAACAGGCACCCATATGGGATGCCTGCACTGCGAACAGCAGCTTTACCCACTATGTCATAGCACTGGTCCCCATAAACATTTTATTATTAATTTTTCAATCCACAAACACGAAAGATATTTCTGTAGTTTTTTAATTAGTATTTATGATTTTAATTATAGATGTCTTTCATGTTTTCAATTAGATTTATTATAAGGTGTTCTCTTTTTTAGCTATTGCAGAAGGAATTTCTATTATAATTTGTTTCTCATGGAGTTCATTATTGGTGTATAAACATGTTACTGAATTTTGCAGGTTTATTATGTATACTAACACTTTTCTGAATTATGAGTTCTAAGTCTTGTGATGGATCCTTTAGTTATATATATATATATATATATATATACATAAAATCATTTAATCTACAAACACAGATAATTTGACTTACTACTTTCCTATTTGTATACCTTTAATTTCTTTCTCTTGCCTAATGGGTCTATCTAAAAATTCCAGTCCTATTTTGAATAAGAGTAGTAATGGTGGACATCTATGTCAGGTTCCAATCTTAGAAGAAATATTTTCAGCTTTTTTCCATTCAATATCACATGGACTGTAAGCTTGTCATTTGTAGCCATTATTATGTTAAAGTATGTTTCCTATATACCTAATTTGTTTTTTATGAATGGATGCTAAGTTTAATATTTTTCTCTTTCTATTAAGATTATCAAATGATTTTTATTCTTCATTCTGTTGATGTGATTGATTATATTACTAATTTGTATATGTTGAACCATTCTTACTTTATACTTTAAGTACCACTGATTATAATGAATGTTTTCTTAAATATTTTATTATTTATTTAAGAGGCAGAGTTATAAAGAGAGGGAGACACACAGAGAAGGGTTTTCCATCCACTATTCACTCCCCAAATGGCCACAACGGCTGAGGGTGATCTGATCTGAAATCTGAAGCCAGGAGCCAGGAGCTTCCTCAGGTTCTCCCACGTGGGTTCAGGGTCCCAAGCACTTGGCCATCTTCCATTGCTTTCTCAGGCCACAAGCAGGGATCTGGATTGGAATAGAAGCAGCTGGGAATGAACTGGTGCCCGTATGGGATGCCAGCGCTGCCAGCCAGGTTTTAACCCACTGTGCCACAGCACCAGCCCCAGTGAATGATATTTTTAAGATTTATTTATTTATTTTAAAGGCAGAGTTACAGGGCAGGGGCAGAGAGAACGAGAGAGAGAGAGAGAGAGAGAGAGAGAGAGAGAGAGAGAGACAAAAATGTCTTCCAGCTTCTGGTCCACTTCCCAAGTGGTTGCAACAGCCCAGGCTGGAGCCTGTAACTCTATTTGGTTCTCCCATGAGGATATGGGAGCCTAAAGACTTGGGCCATCCTCCACTGCCATCCCAGGTGCATTGACAGGGAGCTGGATTGGAAGTTGAGCAGCTGGGACTCAAAGTGGTGCCCATTTAGGATGTTGGTACTATAAGCAATGGTTTAACCCACTGTGCCACAGCCACTGCCTCTGCTTTTTTTTTTTTTTTCTCCTTAAAGTCTATTTTGTCTGATACTGGTTTAGCTAATCCTGTTCACTTCTATTTTTTGTTTACATGGACTACCTTTTTCAGTCTTTTCACTTTCAGTCTAAATGTTCTTTATTCATGAAGTGAATTTCTTACAGGCAGCGTCATTGGGTCTTTTTGTTTGTTTGCATTTGGCCAGGCTGTATGTATGTATGGATGGATGGATGGATGGATGGATGGATGGATTTATATGAAGGGTAGAGTTACAGTGAGAGGGAGAGGCAGAGAGAAATGTCTTCTATCTGATGGTTCACTCCCAAAATGGCTGTAACAGTCAGAACTGAGCGGATATGCAGCCAGGAGTCAGGAGGTTCTTCTGGGTTTCCTGCATGGGTGCAGGGACCTAAATACTTGGGCCATCTTCTACTGCTTTTCCAGGCTTTAGCAGAGAGCTAGATTGGAAGAGGAGTAATCAGAACTAGAACCGGCGCCCATATGGGATGCAGGTGCCACAAGCAGAGGACTAACCTACTGTGCCACAGTGCCAGCCCCCAGGCTGTATTTTTAACTGCAGAATTTAGGGCTGATATTGTGATGTAGCAGGTGAAGCCTCTGCCTGCAATGCTGGCATCCCATATGGGCACTGGTTGTGGCACAGCAGGTTAATCCACTTCCTGGGGCACTGGCATCCCATATGAGTACCTGTTCAAGTCCTGGCTCCTCCATTTCTCATCCAGCTCCCTGCTCATGTGCCTTGGAAAGCAGCAGAAGATGTCCCATGTACTTGGACCTCTGCCATGCACGTGGGAGACCAGGATGAAGCTAATAGCTCCTGGCTTCAACCTGGACCATCTCTAGCTATTGTGGTCATCTGGGGGAGTGAACCAGCAGATGGAAGATCTCATTCTCTGTGTGTGTGTTTCTCCTTCTCTCTCTCTCTCTCTGACTTTGAAATAAATAAATCTTGAAAACACCCTGCAGAATTTAGTCTATTTACATTCAAAGTTATTATAAAGAAGTAATAACTTAGTCTTACCATTAAATTTTTTTCTTCTGTTTATTTGCATTATCTTTTGTTCCTGTTCTACTTATTTTTTCTTTCACATGTTTTTATGATGGCATTCTTTCTTATTCTAAGTATCACCCCCTCAAGCACCTTCGGAAAGCTGATCTGGTGGTGAATTACTTCAGTTTTTGTTTGTCTTGGAAAGTCTTTATTTCTCCTTTGTTTATAAAAATAGTTTCTTTATGTAAAATATTCTTAGTTGGCAAAATTTTTTCTTTCATTTTTTTTCCTTCGTTCCAATCCCTCTTGGTATGTAAAGTTTCTTTTGAAAAATCTGCTGTTGGCCTAATATAGGTACCTAGAAAAAGATGCCTGAGTATATCAATATTGCTGCAAATACAGTATTTTCTCAAATCTTGTTTTAAATATACTACTATAGTTTTAATGATTTTGTGACTATTTTGAAATTTACTTGATATGAGTGAAGTTGAACATATTTTCTTTTGATTATGTGTGTAGCCCTTGCATACTTTCCTGTTGTCTTATGCTCATTTCACTTTTTAATTTTTGATCTTATTGCAGATAATAAGCCTTTAATTACAATGTTAAATTTAAAATATGAAATCTAAAAATTTTTAGGGGAAAAAAGAAAAAAAAACTATGTATAAATTTAAAAATTTTCACAACAAAATACTTTTTTTAAAAGATTTATTTTACTTATTTGAAAGACAGAGTTACAGAGAGAGGTAAAGACAGAGAGAGAGGTCTTCTATGCGCTGGTTCACTCCCCAGATGACCGCAAGTCCTGGAGCTGGGCCAATCTGAAATCAGGAGCCAGGAGCTTCTTCCGGGTCTCCCACGTGTGTGCAGAGGCCCATGGACTGGCCATCTTCTACTGCTTTCCCAGGCCATAGCAGAGAGTTGGATCAGAAAAAGAGCAGCTGGAACTAGAACTGGTGCCCATATGGGATGCCAGTACTTCAGGCTAGAGCTTTAACCTGCTACACCACAGCACCAGCCCCCAACAAAATAAACTTTAAAAAAAGAATGACTTCACATTTTCCTCTAGTAAATTTTAAATTCCTGTTTCTTGCTTTTGTGAGTTTGAATATAATATATAATGATGAGGTTGTTTTTTAGTCATGTATATTTGAGGTCCTCTGAGCCTTCTGTAGTTGAATGTCCACATATTTTTCCCAATTTAGGAAGTTTCAGCTGTTTCCTTTTCCTTTTCTTTTTTTTTTTAAACAGGTAGAGTGGACAGTGTGAGAGAGAGAGAGAGAAAAAGGTCTTCCTTTCCATTGGTTCACCCTCCAATGGCCACTGCGGCTGGCGTGCTGCGGCCGGTGCACCATGCTGATCCGTAGCCAGGAGCCAGGTGTTTCTCTTGGTCAGGTACAGGGCCCAGGCACTTGGACCATCCTCCATTGCCTTCCTGGGCCACAGCAGGGAACTGGCCTGGAAGAGGAGCAACTGGGACAGAATCCGGCACCCTGACTGGAACTAGAACCCAGGGTGCTGGCGCCGCAGGTGGAGGATTAGCCTGTTGAGCCGCGGCACTGGCCTCAGCTGTTTTCAAAAAATTTACTCTTCCCATTTCCCTCATATGTTTCTAAAATTCTAATATTTGTTTGTTTCATGATTTCCAAAAGGTCTCAGAGACTGTTAGTCTGACTGGTGTATTCCAAAAGACCAGTCCTCAATTTCAGAAATCTTTCCTTTGCTTAATTTATTCTGTTGTTGAGACTTTTGCTTTTTTTAAAAAAAGATTTTATTTATTTATTTGAGAGGTAGAGCTACAGACAGTGAGAGGGAGAGACAGAGAGAAAGGTCTTCCTTCCGTTGGTTCACCCCCCAAATGGCCGCTATGGCCGGCGCTGCGCTATTCCGAAGCCAGGAGCCAGGTGCTTCTTCCTGGTCTCCCATGGGGTGCAGGGGCCAAACACTTGGGCCATCCTCCACTTCCCTCCCAGGCCTCAGCAGAGAGCTGGACTGGAAGAGGAGCAACCGGGACTAGAACCCGGCGCCCATAGGGGATGCTGGCACCGCAGGCGGAGGATTAACCAAGTGAGCCATGGCACCGGCCCCTGCTTTTATTTTGTATTTGACTTATTGACACCTTTATTTCTAAGATTTCTGTTCGGTTCCTTTTCAAGACCTCAGTTTATTATAATTTTCAATGACATAATGCATTGATTTCCTAGTCCCTTTTAAAAATCTATCTGAATGCTCATACATCTCTTTGAGTGTCCTTATAATCATTGTTTTAAAGTCATTAACAAGCATTCATCAATCATCTTCTCTTTGGAATCTGATGCTAAATTGTATTACTTCCTTTTGGAGCACAATATGGCCTTGATTTTTCATCTTTCTTGTATTCTAATATATCTAGCAGATCCACTGTCTCTATTATCTTAAAGGGTGGCTTCTGCAGATTAGATCTTTTTCCCTAAAATTATGCCTCTAGGTGTCAGTTTGGTAGACTACTTTATCGTTAGCTTCATTTGGAACTGCCAGAGGGTGGTTTCCCTACATTTTCTTCCACCATAATTGATGTTAGCAGTAGCAGGCACATCCAGGGGCTCCCCTCAGTCCTGGTGGAGTTGGCTGGGCCCAAATCCAAGTGAGTGTGCATAGTTTCCTGTGTCCACCATAGCCAGGGTAGGTTTTGGAAGTGACCATGGTAGAGGCAGCTCAAGTCCCACGTAGGTGTGCATGACTGCCCATATCCACGAAAACTAGGGTAGGCTAGGGAAGAGGGCACGGTGGAGCTGGGTTCTATTCTGTGACAAATGTGTGTGGTTGCTGGTGCCCACAAAATCAGAGAAAGAGCAGATGGCAGTGCAGGCCTGAAGTCAGGGGAGGGTGCATGGTTTTCTGTGGCTGTATATGCTATCCTGGGAGGAAGTAAGGAGTGTACAGTGATGCCATCAACCTGTGAGACAAGCACTCTCGCTTCTAGGGTTCCTAAGACAGGACGTGCCCAATTGTGCTGATCGTCCTTTCCTGCATAGTGCAGGATGATGGGGTCACTGTTGCTGTTGCTTCTAGTAAGATTTGTGAGGTTACAATCCTTACTACTACTGCTACGAAGTCTCTGGGGACCCAGGTTTGGGGATGTGCAGGGCCTTCCATTCCCCATGGCAATACGGATGCCAACGACTCCTTTCTCAAGATGGTATCGTATTGGCTCATCTTGGGTTCTGGATGTTAGGGAAGAAAATGTGTGTTACTTCTCTAAAGCAAATCTACTGTGCATACCTCAGTTATCTCCCCTTGCTGGGTTTCAAGCATGTGATGGCTGTACATCTGTTGTGCAGCTAAGATTCCAGTAACTATAATCACTGGAGGTGGGATCTACTGGGATTCTCCTGGTTACACTTTCCCCACTTTCTAAGGGGAGTCCCCCTAGCCATGGGGACAGAGTTTCAGTTTTTGGTGTACTTTGTTCCTCTCTTTATGCTACTATCTCAGTTTCTGTGTCTTATCAAGTTTCTGTATCTCCTTTGCTGATTTTCAGTGTTCCCTCTCAAGTACTCATCTCATGATACAATTATTGTTATTCTGATTCTCGTTGGAAGGGGATACAAACACTGGAAACCTCTATTTAGCCATCTTGAGAATCCATATTTTATGTAACCAAATTACCCAAAATGTTATTTCATGAGTGGGTTTCTTTGTTGTTATTGTTATGCTCAGTCTTTTTTTAAAGATTGATTTATTTATTTGAAAGGCAGAATTACAGAGGCAGAGAGAGAGAGGTGTCTTCATCCACTGGCTCACTTCCCAAATGACTGCCGAAGCCAGGAGCCAGGAGCTTCTTCCAGGTCTCCCATGCAAATACAGAGGCCCAAGCTCTTGGACCATCTTACACTGCCTACCCAGGCCATAGCAGAGAGCTGGATCAGAAGTGGAGCAGCCAAGACATAAACTGGTACACATTTGGTATGCTGGCACTTCAGGCAGAGGCTTTACTTGCTACTCCACAGCACAGGCCCCTGTTTTTCTAAGTCTTGAAAAAAAGTCCATCATGTAATTACATCCGCAGAACATCTCAGTTCAGACTAGCCACATTACATTCTCAATAGACACCTGTGACTGTTGGCTACAGTATTATATTTTACAAATATAGAGCTTTCTGCTTACAACTGCTGCCACTTGCCAGCTGTGGTTTACAGGCTTTTCCAGTGTTCAGTTTCTAAATATATAAAATGAGAATAGTAAAATGTTGTTTTATCAGATTGGCATGATAATTAAAGAACTTTGTAGGTAAAGCCATCATTATACTACTTGGCATAGAGAAACCTTTCAACAAATGTTGGCTTTTGTTATTTTCATATTACTAAAGAAGGGCTAATGATAAAACTAAATGTGCTGTGAGGAGGTTAGAAATTTATTTTTTTTTACAAATTAGGGAATCAATTTTTGATCATAGTTTTATTCTTTCATCAAAGAATGTGAGAGCTCATATTTCTCTCTTAATAGGGCACATATAATTGTATAAAAATTTGGAATAAACATAAAAAATTATCTGCCTCCAGTAGAAAACTGTATTAATTTGAGTATATTGTTTTTGCCAGCTTGATCTGCTAATGAATGACAGGAATTTATTTTTTATAATTCTATAGCCTAGAAGATCAAGATCAGGGTTGGGTTCTATTGAGGCTCTTTTCCAAGTTGTAGATGTCTTACTTTTCCTTGTGTTCTCATGAGGTGGAAAGATAGCTCTCTGTGGTCACATTCATAAGGGCATTAATCCCATTCCTGAGGGCTCCACCCTTATGACTTCATCCAAATACAATCACATTGTGATTAAGGCTTCAACACGCATATTTTGGAGGCATACAAACATTCAATTTCAACACCTTTCCACATTGTTTAAGTCTAGCCTTCATAAGCTTTAAGCTGTTTTACAGCTCTGCAAATTGTAGGTAACTGAGAGCAATGCAAAATAATCATTGTTCTTAGACATGCAAATGTATTATGTGTGTGGAGATTCAGTTGATTTTTTTCTCTTTCCTTCCATGGAAAAAATTCAGTTTTGAATTTTTTTGTAAGTTAATTTCAACATTTCTTTACTAAAATGGTTTATTTTTTATAAATTTGGGTTTGTCTCCCTTCACGTTCAAATCAACTATAACATGTGTCTGATTCGCAGACTAATAATTCAATAAAATATTTAATAGTGCTCATTTTGTATCTCTACAAGAGTCATAATCTATTCCTTTTGGAAATTTTCCCTTTTATACATTTTTAAACAGTATTTTTGGCAATTAGTCATTGATAATTTCTTCAAATGAAATAAAACAAAAAACAATGTAATAACTAAATATTTCCCGTGTGGTTTTTAGATAATTAAATTCACTTAGGCTTTAAGCCATTTCCTCTCAAGAGTTTATGCACAGGAATAATTTTATGCCTATTGCAATGCAAAGAATTATACATTGCAGTTTTGTACTCTATAAATTATGCAAGATCAGGGATATATATAGTATTTGTTCTCTTGGGACTGGCTGATTTCACTAAGTAAAATGGTTTCCAGCTGCATACATTTTGTTGCAATAGACAGGATTTCATTCTTGTTTATTGCTTAATAATATTCCAAAGTATATATTTACACATTTTCTTTACGCAGTCATTGGTTTATGGGCTTCTGGGTTGATTTCATATTTTGGCTATTGTGAATTGAGTTGCAATAAACAGGGGCACAGAACACTCTCATATATTGATTTCATTTTGTTTCGGTAAATTCCAAAGAGAGACATGGCTAGGTCATATGGTAGATCTATTTTCAGATTTCTGAAGTATCTCTGTACTGTCTTTCACAATGGCTGTACTAGTGTACATTTTCACCACCAGTGTATTAGGGTACCTTTTCCCCCATGTTCTAGACAACATTTGTTGTTTGTTGATTTCTGTATGAGAGAAATTCTAACTGGGTTGAGATGAAAGCTCATTGTGGTTTTGATTTGCATTTCCCTGATTGCTCAATGATCTTGAGCGTTTTTCCTTCTGTCAGGCATTTGAATTTCATCTTTGGTCTTCTGTATATATAGATAATTAAAAATGAAACCATGAAGAATAGGATGGGAGAGGGAGTAGGAGGTGGGATGGGAGTTGGGGTGGGCTGGCGGGTATTGGGGGAAGAACTGCTATATTCCACAAGCTGTACCCATGAAATTTATATTTATTAAATAAAAGCTTTCTAACAACAACAAAAAGAAAAATGTTCAAGTCCTTTGTCCATTTAATAACTGGATTCTTTGTTTTGTTGTTGAATTTCATGAATTCCTTATAGATTCTGGCTATTAATCCTTTATCAGTTTCATAAATTGCAAACATTCTCTTTTATTCTTTCAGTTACCTCTTCACTTTGTTCATTGTTTCCTTTGGAGTGCAGAAGCTTCTTAGATTGGTGTAAACCAATTTGACAATTTTGGCTTGGATTGCCTGTGTTTCTGGGGTCTTTTCCTATAAGTATTTGCCTATAAGTCTTTTTGCCAATGTATTGCAGAGTTTCCAAATGTTCTCCTTTAGTAATTTGATGGTGTCATGTCATAGATTTATATCATTGATCCATTTGGTTTTTGTGTAAGGTGTAATATAGGAGTCTTTTCTCATATTTCTGCATACAGAGATCCAATTTCCCAGCACCATTTGTTGAAGAGACCATCCTTTCTTCAAAATTGATTTTAGTGCCTTTGTCCAAGATAAGTTGGTTGTAGATGTGTGGATTGATTTCTGATGATTCTATTCTGTTCCACTGATAGATATATATATGTCTGTGGCAGTACTAAGCTGTATTGATTATAGCTTCTCTTTAGTATGTCTGGAAATCTAGTTTTTGTGATGTCTCTAGCTTTGTTTTTGTTGTTTAAATTGCATTAGCTAATCAGGGTCTCTTGTGTTTCCATATGAATTTTAGCATCATTTTTTTTTCTAGATCTGAGAAGAATGTCATTTTGTTGGAGATTTTTGCATTTGTGTTCATCAGTGATATTGATTGGGATCATGTTGAATCTGTAAATTGCTTTCAGTAGTATGGACATTTTGATGATATTCTTCCAATCCAGAAAAAGGAATAAGTTTTCCATTTTTTTTTGTGTTTTCTCCTATTTATTTCTTTAATATTTTGTAATTTTCTTTGTAGAGATCTTTAAACTTCTTAGTTAAATTTATTCCGAGGTATTTAAATATTTTGTAGCTATGTGAATGGGACTAATCCTTGAAGTCTTTTTTCAGCTATGGCATTGTCTGTGCATACAAAAGCTATCAATTTTTATCTGTTAATTTTATATCCTGCAACTTTACCAACTCTCTTATTATTTCCAACAGTCTCTTATTGCTCTTAGTGTAGTATTTTTGTTCCCCTATGTATAGAATCATGTCATCTACAAATAAGGATAGCTTGACTTCTTCCTTTCCAATTTGTATCCCTTTAATTTCTTTTTCTTGCCAAATACTCTGGCTAAGACTTCCAGGACAATATTGAATAGCATTGGTGAAAGCGGGCATTATTGTTTGGTTCTGGATCTTAGTGGAAATGCTTCCAAGTTTTCCTTCATTCAACATGATACTGGATGTAGATTTATCTATATTGTCTTGATTGTGTTGAGGAATGTTCCTCTACACCCAATTGCTTAGGATTTTTATCAAGAAAGGATGTTGTATTTTATCAAAATCTTTCTCTATATATACTGAGATAATCATATTTTTATGCAATTTGTTAAGATGATATATCACATTTACTTATTTGCATATATTGAACCATTCCCTGTATACCAGGGATAAATCCCACTTGGGCTGGGTGACTGATCTTTCTGTAGTGTTATTGGAATTGACAGTAATATTTTGTTGGAGATTTTTGCATCTATATTCATCAGTGATATTGATCTATGGTTTTCTTTCTTTATTGCATTTTTTCTGGTTTTGTAATTAAGGTGATGCTGGCCTAATAGAATGAATTTTGGAGGATTCCTTCCCTTCTACTTGTTCAGAGTAGTTTGAGAAGAATTGAAATTAGTTCTTTAAAAGTCTGGTAGAGTTCAGCTGTCAATCAATCCAGTTCTGGGCTTTTCTTTGTTGGGAGGGATTTTATTACAGCTGTCAATCATTTCAGTTCTGGGATTTTCTTTGTTGGGAGGGTCTTTATTACTGATTCAATCTCTGTCTTGGTTATTGGTCTTTTTAGGTTGTCAATGACTTCATGGCAATTTTTAATAGATTGCATTTGTCCAGTAACCTATCCATTTCTACTCAGTTTTCCAATTTGTGGTATATATCTGTTTGTAGTAATTCCTTGGTTATTCTTTTTTTATTTCTGTGTTATCCATTGTTACATCTCCTTTTCATTTCTGATTTTATTGATTTGGGTCTTCTCCCTTTTTTTAATTTAGTTTGGCCAATGTTGTATCAATTTTATTTATTTTTCAAAAATCCAGCTATTCATTTCACTGACATTTTGTAATATTTTGGCTTCGGTTTTGTTTATATATTCTCTAATTAATTATCTCCCTACCTCTCATTTTGGCTTTGGTCTGTTGTTGTTTTTGTAGGTTCTTGAGGTGCATTGATTGTTCATTTATTGATGCCTTTCCAATTTTTTAATGTAGGCACTAATTGCTATAAACTTCCCTCTTAACATTGCTTTTGCATGTCCCATAAGTCTTAATGTTTTATATTGTCATCTTCATTCATTTCTAGGAATTTTTTTATTTCCCTTTTGATTTCTTCTATGACCCGCTGTTTACTCAGGAGAAGGTTGTTCAGTCTCCATGTGTTTGCATATGTTCTGGAAATTTTTAAGTTGTTAATTTCTAGCTTCATTCCATGTGGTAAGAAAAGATGTGCATATTAAAGGACTTGTGGCACCTTTCCCCTCCTCCCTTTCTTCTTCCTTCCCCCTTCTCATTCCACATCCTCCCTTTTGTCAAGATCCTTGGTGCCTAAACAGACCCTTCTCAACTCCTTGCAATGCAAGTGGAAAAACAGATAAGATGCACAGGGCATCTATGAAACAGATCAGAGGGAAATTTCCCGAAACTTCAGAGCCCCGTATTCTTTGGCCAGCTGCCTTCTCACCCCCTCTTAGTGGCAAATTCCCCCCTCCTAACCTGGATAAAAACCTTAGTCCCAGATGTGCCAAGTACAGTCTCTTCACAAGAACAAGAGTGTTGCCAACCTCTTTGCTTCCAATAAAACAACTTGTCTCTGTTGAGGTCAGTCACTGTCTCCTTTTTCCATCTCCTTTCTCAGGGTATGAAAGACCAGAACCCCAAGCTATTCCAGACCTAACACATATGATTTCAAATTTTTTGAATTTTCTGAGACTTGCTTTATGGCCTGTCATATGGTCTGTCCTCGATTAAGTTCCATGCATTGATGAACAGAATGTGTATTCCTAAACTGTGGGATGAAATTTTCTGTAAATATCATTTAGATCCATTTCGTTCATAGGGTAGATTAGCTCTGTTTTTTTTTTTTTTTTTTTTTTTGTTAGTTTTCTGTCTAGTTGATGTGTCCATTAAGGAAAATGGGGGTGTTGATGTCCCCTCATTAATATTGTATTAGAGTTTATGTCTCCCTTTAGATCAATTTACGTTTGTGTTAAATAGACAGGCACCACGACCTTGGGTTTCCATATATTTATTATTACCAAATCTCCCTGTTGAATTGATCCCCTAATTACATAATGTCTATTTTTCATCTCTTTTGATAGTTTTTGTGTTAAAATCTATTTTGTCTCATATTAGGGTGGCTACAACAACTCCTTTTTTTTTTTTTCTTTCCTTTAGCATGGAACATCTTTTTCCATCCTTTCACTGTCAGTCTGTATATATCTTTGTTGTTGAGGTGTGTTTCTTTTAAGTGGTGAATAGATGGGTCTTAACTTTTTTTTTTTTTTTTTTTTTTTTACTGCATTCAGGCAGTCTGTGTCTTTTAAATGGAGAATGTAGATATTTGCAATCATGGTTGCTATTGATAAGTAATGACTTAACCCAGCCATTTTTCTGTAAATATTCTTATTGTTTGCTTTGTATTTCATTTATAGTTTTAGGAGGATATTTTCTGCTTTCACATTCTTTCATAGTTATGACTATCTTTCTGTGTTTCTCTGTGTAGCACATTCTTAAGCATTCTTTGTAAGGCTGATTGAGTGGTGACAAATTCAATTTCTGTTTTTATATGGAAGTTCTATATTTCATGTTAATTCATTGATGAGACCTTTGCAAGGTACAGTATTCTCGATTGAAAATTTTTCTTTTTTTTTTTTTTGAAGCGGAGAATTTATAAAATTTATTTTTGTCATTAAATTTTGATAGTTTAAGATGCTGAAGTTTTTTTTAACTTTTATTTAATGAATATAAATTTCCAAAATACAGCTTATGGATTACAATGGCTCCCCCCCCATAACTTCCCTCCCACCCGCAACCCTCCCCTTTCCCGCTCCCTCTCCCCTTCCATTCACATCAAGATTCATTTTCAATTCTCTTTATATACAGAAGATTAGTTTAGTATATATTAGGTAAAGATTTCAACAGTTTGCCCCATATAGCAACACAAAGTGAAAAAAATACTGTTGGAGTACTAGTTATAGCATTAAATAACAGTGTAAAGCACCTTAAAGACAGAGATCCTACATGATATTTTTAAAAAATTGATTACTTTTGTATGCAATTTCCAATTTAACACCAAGTTTTTTTTTTTCATTTTCAATTATCTTTATATACAGAAGATCAATTCAGTATATTCTAAGTAAAGATTTCATCAGTTTGCACCCACACAGAAACACAAAGTGTAAAATACTGTTTTAGTACTAGTTATAGCATCACTTCACATTGGGCAACACATTAAGGACAGATCCCACATGAGACATAAGTACACAGTGACTCCGGTTGTTGACTTAACAATTTGACACTCTTGTTTATGGTGTCAGTAATCTCCCTAGGCTCTAGTCATGAGTTGCAAAGGCTATGGAAGCCTTTAGAGTTCGCTGACTTTGATCTTATTCCACTAGGGTCATAGTCAAAGTGGAAGTTCTCTCCTCCCTTCGGAGAAAAGTACCTCCTTCTTTGATGGACTCATTCTTTCCACTGGGATCTCACACGCAGAGATCTTTCATTTAGGTCTTTTTTTTTTTTTTTTCCCCAGAGTGTCTTGGCTTTCCATGCCTACAATACTCTCATGGGCTGTTCAGCCAGATCCGAATGCCTTAAGGGCTGATTCTGAGGCCAGAGTGCTATTTAGGACATCTGCCATTCTATGAGTCTGCTATGTATCCCGCTTCCCATGTTGGATCATTTTTTCCCTTTATGATTCTATCAGTTAGTATTAGCAGACACTAGTCTTGTTTGTGTGATCCCTTTGACTCTTAGACCTATCAGAGTGATCAACTTTGAACTGAAATTGATCACTAGGACTAGTGATATGGCATTGGTACATGCCACCTTGATGGGATTGTTTTGGAATCCCCTGGCACGTTTCTAACTCCACAATTTGGGGCAAGTCCAATTGAGCATGTCCCAAATTGTACATCTCCTCCCTCTCTTTTTCCCACTGTTATATTTAACAGGGATCACTTTTCAGTTAAAATTTAAACACCTAAGAATAATTGTGTGTTAATTACAGAGTTCAACCACTAGTACCAAAACAACAACAAAAAAATACTAAAAAGGATAAAGTATTACATTGTACATCAACAGTCAGGACAATTTGCAAACTATGCTACAGATAAAGGGTTGATAACCAGAATCTACAAAGAAATCAAGAAACTCCACAACAAAACAAACAACCCACTTATGAGATGGGCCAAGGACCTCAATAGACATTTTTCAAAAGAGGAAATTCAAATGGCCAACAGACACATGAAAAAATGTTCAAGATCACTAGCAATCAGGGAAATGCAAATCAAAACAACTATGAGGTTTCACCTCACCCCAGTTAGAATGGCTCACATTCAGAAATCTACCAACTATAGATGCTGGAGAGGATGTGGGGAAAAAGGGACACTAACCCACTGTTGGTGGGAATGCAAACTGGTTAAACCACTATGGAAGTCAGTCTGGAGATTCCTCAGAAACCTGAACATAACCCTACCATACAACCCAGCCATCCCACTCCTTGGAATTTACCCAAAGGAAATTAATTTGGCAAACAAAAAAGCCATCTGCACATTAATGTTTATTGTAGCTCAATTCACAATAGCTAAGACCTGGAACCAACCCAAATGTCCATCAACAGTAGACTGGATAAAGAAATTATGGGACATGTACTCTATAGAATACCATACAGCAGTCAAAAACAATGAAACCCGGTCATTTGCAACTAGATGGAGGAATCTGGAAAACATCATGCTGAGTGAAATAAGCCAGTCCCAAAGAAACAAATATCATTTGTTTTCCCTGATTGGTGACAACTAACTGAGCACCAAAGGGGAAACCTGTTGAAGTGAAATGGACACTATAAGTAAATTTTTCTTTTAAGACTTGTACCATATGGGGCTGGTGCTGTGGCACTTGGTTAATCCTTCACCTTTGGCGCCAGCATCTCATATGGGCACTGGTTCTAGTCCCAGTTGCTTTTCTTCCATTCCAGCTCTCTGCTGTGACCTGGGAAGGCAGTGGAGGATGGCCCAAGTGCTTGGGCCCCTGAATCCGCATGGGAGACCAGGAAGAATCACCTGGCTCCTGGCTTTGGATCAGCACAGCACCGGCCATAGCTGCCATATGGGGAGTGAACCAATGGAAGGAAGACCTTTCTCTCTGTCTCTCTCTCTCTCACTGTCTATAACTCTACCTGTCAAATAAATAAATAAATAAAAAAGACTTGGACTATGGTTTTTCATTCTCTATAGTGTTTCTGATGAGAAATCAGTTGTCAATCTAACTGGAGTGGTTGTGAGGTATTTCTCTTGTGTCCACTTTAGATCGTTTTCATTATGCTTTACTGTTGAAAGTTTGAGTACAATTTAATGGTGAATATACTTCCTGATCATCTCTATCGGGAGTTCTATGTGCTTCTTGTATTTGCATGTCCTTTTGTTTCTCCAAATTATGGAAGTTTTCTGTTATTATTTCACTTAATCCATATTCTCTCTCCACACCTTCAGGAACTCCCAAGAATTGTATGTTGGATCTTTTTATAGTATCCCATATATTTTGAACACTTTTTAAATTTTTTAAAATTTCTTTTTTTTTCTTCCTCTTCCTTCTCTTTTTCTTTTTGTTTTATTTGACTGAGATATTCCAAAGATTTATCTTCTATCTGATATTCTTTCTTCTGCCTCACCAAGTCTGCTGTTAAAGCTTTCTACTGTATTTTTATTTTACATATATAATTTTTCATTTCTAATATTTCAGTTTAATTTTTCTTCAGGCTCTCTATAACACAGGGAAATTTTTCATTCATGTCATGTATAGACTTCTTTAACTCATGAATTTGCTTTTCATTGCTTGTTAGTAATCCTGTGATCATACTTTGAATTCCTTTTCAGGCATTTCATCAATTTCTTCATCTTTACATTATAATAGTGTTGTTGTGTTCCTTTAGGGGAGTCACATTGTTTTTCTTGTTCTTATTTCTTGTAATTACTTGTTTATTTTTAGGCACTGGTGGAAACACTTGCTAGTTTTCTATACTGATGTGTTTTATCTTTAAACTATGCATCTGTGTCTGCTCCTTCAGGAATATCTAGAAGCACGTGCTAGATGGGGCCAGGGAGCTCTTTTCAGTGCTCAAGTGAGGGGTGTGTGACACTCAATTTAGATATGATAGATCTCCTATATTGTCAGCAAGGATAAAGTATGTTCATGCCTATTGGCATAATCACAACCTCACCTCCTTTCTTCGAATGTAATCAATGGCCAGGTTAGACCACAGTGGATACAACTCATCCATGTTGGTTCATGAACCACACAAAGGATCTGTACAGTCTTCAGTGTGAGCACAGAACCCTTGGTGATGACCCACCCTAGTCAGTTAGGGAACTCTGATGCCAGACACAGTAATAGCTTAGAAACCCAGCTAACCCCTGTGATATGTTGAGAGAATGGAGCGCCTTGTAATCCTAAGTGAATGCCCAGCCCCCTGTCAACCCTTTTTGCCAGACTCAAAGTCAGTGAGAAATGTGGATTTTTCCTTCTGGTAAAACTTCCTGGTCAAACGCAAAAGAGCTGTTATAGCCTCTACTGGTGTCAAGATGACACCTTCTCTCCACTGGTTGCTGGACACCCTTGTTGGGGGATAGGGAGGAAGAAATGTGCTTTTCTTTCACTGGACCAATTGGTCACCTTGTCCTCCACTAGGGCTCCAGGCTGGACTCAAAGTCAGTGTGGTCTGCAGGGTTCTCATGCAGAATCATCATGGTTTAGGCTGTGAAAGTCACCTTTACCTTGTTTTCAGAACCTGGTGTCTCCTCCAGTCCCTAGCTGTGGGATTTGAGTTTGGTGTCCCTGTTTGCTACTGCAGATCTGATATTTCCACCCTGCTCTATGGTGTTCCTCTTCTTTCTGTAGAATTTCAACTTGAAACTTTGCTGCAACTGGAAATTCTCCCCTTGGAATAAGAGAGGAAAAGCACTTCCTCTGTTTTTCCCCTCTGTCTCCCCCTGTTCAGAATCAGAACATCTTTTTCCTATTCAGCCATCTTGGAAGCCAAAAATCCCCTTAGTATACTTAGCATGATATCTTTAGATTTATAGGAATCAACATAGACCTGATAAGAACTAAACATATTTCAAACAATTTGGGATTGTCTCTTTTCTGTTCTGTATTTTGGTTGTGAATATTCATGGTTAGAATCTTTTATTTGAATGTCAGTGACGTTTGGAGATACAAATAGTGTATAATCTTTGCCTACAAAGACATCACAGAAAACTGGAAGTAAATCAATAATTATAAGACAATGCAGTGTCCCAACAGATTTATGTATAAGTTGCTGAAAGTCATTATCTGGCAGAAGTTGTGATGGAATGATTTGGGAGACATTTTCCTTGAGGCAGAAATCTTTGAACTAGTACAAAATCTGAGGAGGAAATCTTAGGGTGGAAAAGTGAGCAAAGGTCATTTTGGGCACATGCTGTGGTGTATATGCAGGTTACATTTCTTCTCCATCACTCAATTTATACTTGAATTGCTTAATTAAGGAAATGGTTCTTTAGACTGCTGTTATGGCCTACATGCATTTATCTGACAAGTGCCTACAACCTTTTACAGCAATTCAAAACTATTAGGGCTATTTCCTCTGACTTGCATCAAGCTGAATAAACACACTCTGTTCAAGTGGTAACTTGTTATGCTGCCTTTCTCAGCCTTTCAAAGTAATCAAAGCAGGGTTCTTGAAGCCTGAGTGTCTCACCTGTACTTCCTAATGGCTCATTTATTTTGTTTATCCTGCTTTTGGGAGAATCAGAGGTAGTTTGACATTTGCATTGCTAATAAATTGCTTTCAAATTGCATTGCCACTTCATTTGTCTTAGATTGGCAACTTGCATTTGAATAGGCTATCTGGTCATTGCTTTTAGGAATAGCTATGTATCAAGACATTTTTAACATAGGGAATACAGACTGTGACAAATCTTTGCACCCATTTTTATGAGTTTGTTATCCATTCAAAGTCTTAATGGCACCAGGTCTACAGGATGATTTGTTTGCATTTGTCAGTGTAAAGTTAGTGATTCTGGTTAGCATACTGATTTTTTCCTGATAATGCTATTGGGCATTATCATGTAATTAATACCATAGCTAAGAAATTGTCTACTTTCTCTCTTATTAAATTGATTACCAAATTAAATTGATTCTAACTTTGATGAATCGCCTGAATTATATCTCTTTTCTTCTAATTCAAAGTCTGTGCCTTAGTTTATCCCTGCATCATCATTCAATAAGTATTTATATATTGACTATATCTATTATCTTCAGTCATTTCCTTCTCTAACATACATGCAAATCCATGTTTCTCAATTATTTTTACTTAATGATCTGTGTAGATAATAAATTTGTGCAGCACAATGGGATAAACCGTGAAGCGTGCTCATATTTGTAGGCTACTGGCCCAAGAACGTTTATTTTGGTGACATGTATAAAACAACCACCAAATTGGAGATGTTATAGAGCCCCCAAACTGGGTCTTCTCACCTAACACACAGAAACGCAATCACTGACATTAGGATGGTGGAAGAAAGGAGGCCTGTATTACAATGCTCAGAGCAAGGAGCCATAATGATGATGTTTCTTGAGCTTCACTAGGGGTTAGGGATGAATGTTTCCATGAACTGAAGTTGGGGTAGGGCAGTGCATATACAGCTTATGCCGAACTTCCTGGTTGGTCTGAGGTTCTTGT
Source organism: Lepus europaeus (assembly GCF_033115175.1). Lineage (NCBI taxonomy): Eukaryota > Metazoa > Chordata > Mammalia > Lagomorpha > Leporidae > Lepus > Lepus europaeus. The sequence continues at coordinate 53,894,560 of NC_084830.1, forward strand.
GGCCCTCTGTGGTTGATTGGTAATATATTTTTTTATGATGGAAAAGTGGACTTCAATCAATCTAGGAACTACCTGCCAGAGGTGGTTATTTTTCCCCTGGGCCTGGAATTTCCCTGGAAAAGAACCCCTTTGAGACAATGAGGACCATCAAGATGCCAATTATTTGGAGAAACAAGTGCCTTCATGAGTTCTATGATAGTTGCACCAATCCCTCAATTTAGTGACTTAATTTTTAGTAATAGGCTATTTGCAATGAACAGAACAAGGACAACTTAAGCAAAGTTATGGATGCTGATGTTGCAGATCAAAATCCAAAAACTACTTGGAGTTATTGCTATATAGCCTCCAAACCTGAGTCTGCTCACACAATGAACAGAAAGTCAATCATGGACATTGGGGTGGTAGAAGAAAGGAGATATTTATTGGCGAAGTGCAGAGTATGGAGCTGGACAGCCATTGCTTAATACCTGGGCTCCTCGAGGGATTAGGGATAGAGGTTCTTATGGATTAAACTTGGTACTGAGAGATGCATGTTCAGCTGGTATCCAAATACTTGGTCAGTCAGTGATGCCTGTTTGCCTTCCTTTGATTAGTCAGTGATATCACATTCTTCAGGGAATGTTAAAGATGGCCAGGTGGACTTCAATTGGCCTGGGGGTTTACATGCAGTTTGTAATTATGTCCTGACCTAGATCTGGAATTCCATTAAACAAAATCCCTCTGGATAATACTGGTCATTAAGATGTTTTTCTATTGGAGAAGCAAATGATTTATTGAGTTGGGTCATTACAAGCTTCTAGGCCAGTTGTACCACTCCCTCAATTCAGTGAATTCCTTTTATTAAGTGGATAATCCTACAAAATGGTCAAAGACATCTTATGCTAAGGGAGGCAGATGAAAAAATGGATCTTGTTTCTACATTAGGGACATTTTGTACATGAGTCCCATCCCACTGGGATTCTGGGATCTGGTGGCTTCCAGCATCTCTCTTTAAGGCATTGTGTAAGGGTATGGTTTCAAACAGAAGAAAATACCTATTTCCAAACTGCATGCTACTTTATACTAATTGGAAAGATTTTCTTTAAACACTAAGTTAATTATTCAATTATATTTCTACTATATAATTTTTAAAGTTCTATATTGGATCTCCATGCTAACAGGATAAAATTGAATTGTTTTGAATTTAATTTTTCTTCCAATCCATTCTGATATATTTTCCATTTATCTTCTAAAGATGCCTTGATCTAGTTACCTTGGTCTTCTCTCTTTCCCATTAAACCTTTGCTATTTCTTTATTCTGAATGGCCTCTGAAACTCTGGTTGATTCTGAGCTTCAGAAAAGGATTTTAGGTGCCAGTGCTGTGGCTTAGCAGTTAAAACCAACACCTGTGGCACCAGCATTCCTTATGAGCACTGGTTCCTGCCCTGGCTACTCCACTTCCAATCCAGCTCCCTGCTAATGCACCTGGGAAAGCAGCAGAGGATATACCAAGTCCCTGGGCCCCTGCACCTATGTGGGATGAAGCCCCTGGCTCCTGAGTTCGGCTTAACTCAGCCCTGGCTGTTGTAGCCAACTGAATAGAAAACCAGCAGATGGAAAACTACTCTCTCTCTCTGTCTCTTCATCTCTCTCACTCTCTGTAACTCTGCCTTTCAAGTAAACGAGTTAATCTTAAAAGAAGGGGGGGGGTATTTTAGTTAACATCTCCATAACCTAAAATTGAGAAAATTTCTAAATCCCTAAACAGATACATACAAGATTATTAAGTGAAAAAACATTCAGATAAGAAAAGTGAGAAAAGTGGGACCAGCATTGTGGCATAACAGGTTAAGCTGCCAACTGCAAAGCCAGTATCCCATATGAGCCCAGGTTCAAGTCTTAACTAATCTACTTGGCATCCAGCTCCCTGTTAATGTACCTAGGAAAGCAGCAGAGGATGGCACCCAAGTGCTTGGACCATGCCGCCCATGTGGGAGATTGGATCTATTTCCCTTTCTCTCTGTCAATATATATAAGTCAATAAATTATAAAAATTTCCTTGTATAAATTCAGTCTTGCCATTCAGTGAAATTATAAATAATATTTTTGGTAAAGGATCAGTGCATTTCTTTGGTTTTTTTTTTTTTTTTTTTTTTTTTGAGAATCAGAATTAGAGAGAAGGAGAGACAGAAAGACACATCTTCCAGCTGGTTCACTCCTCAGATGACAGCAACAGCTAGGGCTGGGCCAGGCCAAAGGCAGGAGCCAGGAGCTTCTTCCAGGTCTCCCACATGGGTAGCAGGGGGCCAAGCACTTGGACCATCTTCTGCTGCTTTTCACAGATCCTTAGCAGGGAGTTAGATCAGAAGTAGAGCAACTGGGACATGAACCAGTGCCCATGGGATGCTGGCATAGCAGGTGGCAGATTACCTACTATACAACACTGGCCTCATATACAGCTCTTATTAAATTAATTTTCATTTATTTAACCATGTTTAGTGTTAAAAAGTATATATTCTTCATTTATATTTTCTAGGAGATTGTATATAAAAAGGAAAACTCTTGATTTTTGTATCCCATTTTATTTTTGAGTTTTCCTAGGGTTTGTAAATAAATGCTACAGAACTCTTTTATGAATATATAGAATTGTATATGCAAATAAGGATACTTTTGGTAGTTTAAATATTTTTCATACTTTATAATTTCCATAAAATTATTTATCTTCAGTTTATCAACTTAATATAAGATTAGGCTAATTATTTTCTCATAATTCTTTTAGTTTCATTGCTTTAAGAGGTTAGTAAGAAATTCTTATTGTAGTTCTGTATATTGGTTTATTTTTTCTGAATAGGATAGTTTGTGATTGCTTGGTTTATTGTTGCTTCATTTATCTTTTTAGAATGCAGATATTTTCACTATTTTATTTTCTAATTTATTTTTTGCTTTAGCTATTTTAATCCTTCCTTTCACTTTTCTTTTGATATGTGTTATTTTTCTAATTTTCTGAGGTGACTAGTAATTGAATTATTTCTGTTTTCTATTAGTAGTATGTGTGTTAAAAATTTTTAACTTTGAGCAAAGATTTTGTTTTGTACCTTTAACTGGGCTATCTAGTGTTTTCATTATCATTTTTTTTAGATATTTCTAAATCTTGGCTCATCCAAAATTTGTTGAACATAGACATTTTTAATTTATTTGTGTTTCTTATTTTCCATGATGTTTGGAATTTTAGGTTCTTATTTTTATGCTTATTTATATTTCTATTCAATTGTAGTCTATACTAGTTTTACTATTAGAATTTATTGACTTTATCTTGAGGTTTAATACATGATCACATTTTTCAAATTTTGTTTCCATGATGCTTTACTTTTTGGATTCAGAGCATAAACTGTAGTATGTTTATTAGAGTTACCTTATTCCCCTCCCTAATTGAATGATTTTTGCATAAGTATTTTTGTCTACTTCATGTGTCATATTTTTGAATTTCTTTCAAAATTCTTTAGCTTTATGGATGTTGTCCTATGCTACAAAACAAGATTCATGATAGAGCTTACTTGTAACCCCTGTTTACCTTCCTGAATATGTTTTGTCTGAATTCAACCTTGTCTTAGTTTATCTTTGTTTGACTGGTGTGTTACTTTGCTTGACTTTTTTTCAACTCACCATTGTTTACTCTGCTCTACTTTACCACCTCCAAACCACAGAAAAAAATTTCAGTTAAACTACAAATCCAATGGCTGTGTACAATACCTTTTTCTTCACCATTGTATTATCATTTTGCACTGAATTTATCACCTCATGCTTATAATCAACATTGCTGAAGACTTTGGAGGCACTGTATTCAGTTGTAGCTCTGCATAAAGCACATAGTTGGTTTCATTTAAATTCAATCTTATGATCTCTTTGTCTAATAAGCAGTCAGCTTTCTGTTTTTCTATTTATTGATATGATATATATGTTTGATCTATATTTGTTCATATCATTTCATGTTACTTTTCCTGTCTTTAATGGCTTCTTTGTTTTCTAGCTTTTACTCAGTGGCTTCAATTTTACAGGGATGTGTTAGGGAGAATTTTCCCTCTATAAGTTAATTTGCAGCCTATATTCATTATTTTAGTGGCTGTTATTTCTGTGGCTTTCAATATTGAACTCTATTTATTAATTTATTAACTTATTAATAACATTAATAATAACCTATTACTTTGGCATTTTCCTCTACCTTCCCAGGCAGCATTAGCAGGAAGCTGGGATGGAAGATCAACTAGGACTTGAACTAGCACTATGATATGGGATAATTGTATAGATAATGGAGCTTAAGCTGCTGCTTCCCAGTGCTGGTTCCAGTGAAAATTATTTCTTATCCCCAGCAAACAGGATTCTACATTCTATAATATGTCAATACTTTCCAATTAACCTGTGAATTCAATTTTTTCTTAAAAACAATAAAGATGAAGGGAGATACTCAGATTTTACATTAGAGTCTTCTGTTTTGCCTTGAGTATTTACAAAATTAATGAATGAATGAATCACTATTATCACCCCAGATAAAAGAATAAAAATTAAAACAAACCACAGAACCTTGAAGGGCTTTTTACGTGTTTACAAATGTCATAGTTAATAACTAATATTTACATAGTATTCACCATTTTCAAATTCTAAGTATCTTATATGAATGAATTTATTTAATGCAGAAGCATTATGAATTAGTATATGGCAAATCAAAATTTTAACAATTTTATTTTGGAAACTTATTAACTTTTCTTAAAAACTGTATTCTAATTATTTTTATGAGCGAGAAGTGTAGGATATAACACTACATCCAAGATATGCTCACAGACTATAAAAAATTGCACCATTTCAAGTTTCCTTACCTGGGTTTTAGTAGCTTCGTTTTAGAGTTTTGTACGAAATACACCACAGAAACATTTTTAGCTGGTAAAAATGGGAACTTATGGACAGTAAATGTCCTGAATGAGAGTAAGAGCCATTGGAAAGAGCTATGAGAGGATATCTATGGTGATGAAGGGCAAGAGAATGCATGTAGGTATGGGAGCCCTTACAATGGAGAAGAGAAGCAAACAGAGCAATATGTTGCTACTTCAATCTTAGTATTGTAGTCCAACTCTCATAGGTAATTAGAATAAATAATTATTTGATTAGAGATAACTCAAAATTTGTTGAAGAGATTGGTTGAAAATAGCTTCCTATTTATTTCTTCCCAGAAATCACTTTAATCAGTGGAAAGAGCCAGGGACTGGTAGTTCATTACAGAACTAACTGATTTTGAATAATGGCTCCATGTCTCAGGACCCACAGAAAAATCATTCTGTATATGCCTGCTTCTTAATGTAAAATGTGGCAGATTTACCTGTGGATATGTGGAGTCATCAGAATTTACATACAGAATAGTTTTGTCATATTTGAATGAATAACACCTAATTCATTTTCTGCATAGAACCCAATTGTAATGATTATATTTAGCTATCAGTATATAGTTTAGTATTAAAGAACAAGAATGATCATTTGAATAAGACCAAACGTTTTATATTTTTCATTTGAGAGAAGAAAATTGATATATGATTTTTTAAAAAATTTTTTGACAGGCAGAGTGGACAGTGAGAGACACAGAGAGAAAGGTCTTTCTTATGCCGTTGGTTCACCCTCCAATGGCCGCTTCGGCCGGCGTATCTCACTGATCTGAAGCCAGGAGCCAGGTGCTTCTCCTGGTCTCCCATGTGGGTGCAGGGCCCAAGCACTTGGGCCATCCTCCACTGCACTCGCAGGCCATAGCAGAGAGCTGGCCTGGAAGAGGATATATGATTATTTAAAACAAGTTATTTGAGATAAAATTTTATCCTTTGTTATAGCATACTAACATGTCAGAGTCCAACCTTAATTTTCTATAATTGGAAATACCTCTTTGTATCCTCTCCTTTTTGTCAAAATATTTGCTAGGATTCTTAGAAATGAATAAATGACCTTCTTTAAGGGGCTTTTGGAAGATGTTCATGAACTAGTTTCTGTGGTTCCAGTTGAATTTCACAGGTGAGAGACCATTCAAGAATTAAGACAATATTTATACATAAGTTAGAATGTGTATCTTACAGCTCGTTTCTTATGATCTTGATGATATTATTGCAATAAGTTTGACAGATTTGGATTTTGAAATACAGTACTTTCTCTTTGAGTCTTTTCGGATTTGGCATTTTGGATAATATAAGTAGGTTCTTTTAGTTCCCTGAAGCAGCTAGATACTACATGTAACAAGCTGTAATTGTGATATGAATACAGGCTGTCATGACCTTACCCATATTAAATGTGTGAATTTGGAATGGACAAACTAGGTATTTGCTAAACTAGCTGTACCTATATAGTAATGAAAAGGTAATATTTTGTTATTAAGTGATTATCTTTTGCCAATAAGATTTTATTAAGTAGATTAAATATTTTTCTATCTTTAAAAGAAGAATCGTATGCATATTTGTATTATTTTGAGCATTTCCTTCATTTTGGATACTTTCATGTATAATTGCTTCTGATAAAATCTCTAAAAAAAGTATGGGCTGAATTTTGATGAAATTCAAATTTTTAATCAACAGTTAATGTATTTTGCAATGCCATGCTGACATCAAATATAATATAAAGATCTCTGATTCTCTGTTAAGTTTTTCCAAATATTTAAGAGAAAGTTGAAAACTCTCCTTTTACTTTCTATTTGTAGTTTCAACTTGCACTATATTCTTCTGGTTCCCAACTTGGTTTTCATTATCTCTCATGTTTCTTTCTGACATTTTTAATGAATAAATATTTTTCCTATTTGGTTATTACATATGGTTTTCAGTAATCAAAACCATTCTCTATAAGTACTGGAAGTAAGATTTTCCTGCACAATGAAAAGTACATGGCTACTGAGTTGAAAATAGGAAGGTTTAAGCCCTTTCACTGGCTGCCCCTGACATTGAGTCTAAAGTAGCACTCCTGAACTAACCGTAGCTCCTGTGTCTACTGCCATTTTCTTTTCTGTCACTATCACTCTACTGCCCTCTACATGATTATACAAGCAAAACCCCAGAAAGATCTACAGCAGGGTAAATTGACAACAGGTAACAGCTCTTAATCATTTTGTCATTGAAAATATGATTTATCTTTCATTCATTCAATACAAATATGCATAGGATCTATTGATGGCTTCTTACAGTCAACATATACTAATAGAAAAATGGACTTAAAGTTCAATGGGAAAGAGGAGGCAAACATAACATATACTATAAAACAAAAAGATTATTTTGTTTTAAAAAAACTGGCTATATTATCACATGTACTTCACAGAGGGATGCTAATTTAGTTGTGTCATAACAGGAATATACTGAATGATTAATTCTGATAGGAACAGAAAGGGAAGACTCTATGATGAAATACAAATTTTAATAACATTCCAGACTTAGGGACAACTATGAAAGACCCCTGATTCTTTTTTTTTTTTAACTTTTATTTGGTAAATAGAAATTTCCAAAGTACAGTTTATGGATTACAATGGCTTTCCCCCCCATAACTTCCCTCCCATTCGCACCCCTCCCATCTCCTGCTCCCATTCCATTCACATCAAGATTCATTTTCAATTATCTTTATATACAGAAGATCGATTTAGTATATATTAAGTAAAGGTTTCATCAGTTTGCACCCACACAGAACATAAAGTGTAAAATACTGTTTGAGTACTAGTTATAGCATTAATTCACATTGGACAACACATTAAGGAAAGAGATCCCACATGAGGAGTAAGTACACAGTGACTCCTATTGTTGACTTAACAATTTGACACTCTTGTTTATGGTGTCAGTAATCTCCCTAGGCTCTAGTCATGAGTTGCCAAGGCTATGGAAGCCTTTTGAGTTCGCTGACTTCGATCTTATTCAGACAGGGTCATAGTCAAAGTGGAAGTTCTCTCCTCCCTTCAGAGAAAGTTACTTCCTTCTTTGATGGCCCCATTCTTTCCACTGGGATCTCACTCACAGAGATGAAAGACCCCTGATTCTGAGTATACTAGAAAAATTATAAATAGTTGGTCATGATGTTATAAACAAGGAATAGATAACTATTATTTATAAGGATACTGGAAAAATAGTGTCTATCCAGATGAGGGAGTGTCTTGAGTGAGGTATACAGAAGTTTAGGACCAAAAGAAAACACCTGTCAATCCTAAGGAAAAAATTGACAGCAGTGTTCCATACAGGTTGCTACTGAAGCCAGTATAGTTGTGGGCATAACTACAGGACAGGAATATGTTGTCAGGCTTGATTTCTTTATTATAAAACTATATAATGTGGAAGTTTTCAGTCCAAAAGATTGCTGTTGATACATATTGCATTTTCACACACATGTACTGACTTTAATGGTCTTTGTCTCTGTGCTTTTTTTCAGTGCTGCAAGAATTTAGTATTACATGCACAGAGAAGCCTGGAAATGAGAAATTTAATGCACAGAGGCAAATTTCAACAATATGAGAAAGGAACTAGCAGATAAATACTCCAGCTTCCAATCAAAAAAAGGGAAGATTCCAAGGTAAATTCTAAATAAATATTCAGACATTCCCCAGTATAATAAAAACCCAGTTGTGCATGTTAACAATTCACTCAAAAATGAATCTTGATCAGGTTTTCTCCCTTCTCTCTTTTCTTTACTCATACCTTCACTGTGCTTCCTGAGAGCCTTTCCAAATAAACCATCTGTACTCTAGTCCCTTGAATGCTTACTTTTGGGGAAACTCAAATTAAGTTTGTGATAGAAGTTAACCCAAGGAGCACACCCTTAGATTGCAATTCTGGAAATGGATCAAGTGCCTGTTAGATGGCAACAAGCAACCTTTTGCTGGTGTTTGGTGTGGCTTAATGAGACTTTCCTCTCTTGGTGTATTGCATTGATGTTCAAGTAGAAAGGGACTCACTTACTTAGGCAACATCTAGAATATTAGAAAACGTAATAATCATGTTCATTTTGCAGTTAATTAAGTTGTATGCCTTTTACTAAAAATTCTAGAAAATGTAAAAAACAGAATGCCTTCCTCAGATTGGTCAACTGCGAACTCCATGTAGGCTGTGGTATTCAGAATGCACACTTACTAGTACATAAAGTATTTATAACTTGAAATAAGCTGCCAAATTGTAAAAATTCTTGTTTCTCTCCTAATGTTCCTCTCCTGGATACCTTGTAAGATGCATAGTGCCATAGGGTGGGTTATATTTTCTAAATGTTTCAAATTGAATCAAACAAGTGAAAATCTTAGGGGCCAAGAGCTGGTGAAATGTTAGGAGAGTTCCCAAAGGAAAAGGAGACTATTTCACTTTATACTTCCTACTCCCAAAAAATTGTGCATTTATTTGTTGGATTCTTCATATTTTTGAGGACTATTTCTCCAACCCAATTAGCAAGTAACTTTTTTTTTTAACTTTGAATGTGGATAGTTTTGAGGGTGAGTCAGATGTTAAGAGGGCTCATTAACACATTATGGAACAAAGCCATATCTTAATGCAGAAGAGAAATACCTCTCTACATAAAAAGCAACTTCTGTTACGATCTTGGAAGCTAGTAGCAACTTGGAACTGGATCCTTGGTCGTGAAACTGCCATGCCTCTATGCATATCATGGATCTAAGAGATGCTCATAAGCTGGTTGGCACAATAGAAACCCATCATGTGTTTTATCATAGTGTATTTGGAGTTGTCTCTTAATAAACTCATAGCACATGATTCCAATACATGAAAAAGAGGAAGACACATGAAAAAAAGTAGGTTAGTCCTTTATGTCACCTAACTCTGTTATTGCCTATCAGCTGAAAATTACTTATCCTTGAATGTGTTCTATAAGCAGCCAACAGTAGAAAAAACCCAACTGTTATCCTTGGATGTGCTACTCAATATTTTTATGTGAGCTAAAAAATTAGGCTACTGTTGTAATAAAGACTCCTCTGTCATAAGACTAGATTTCACATGGATAATTTTCCAGTGGAGCAAAGCTTCCAAGGGAGTCAGTCATCATCAACTTTGTGTCAAGGAGAATTTATCTGAGCATATCTATGTACAATTGGGCAGAAGTGAAGGACTTAGCTGTTGGTCAGGGCATGCAAAGGATGATTAGAAGGTTGCTGACAAGATAATGTAGGGAAAAGATGATAGCTGGACCTTTAGGAGTTGCCCAAAGTATTTAGAAGCCCTCCATGAGCCTGCACTACAGAAGAGGGCTATAAAGAATCATCTACTCTCAGAATGTCTATTTTATTCCAATACATTACATTTCAGGTATTCTATTAGTTATATGTGGTCAGGGAAATATATTATATCTGTCTTTTGGGGACTGGCTTATTTCACTAATATAATAGTTTCTTCTGATTTTCAGATTTAGCAGAAAAGAGGAAAACAGCAAAATGTTCTTGTGCCTTAATGCCTAACAGTCTTGTCTACTGGAAAAATTCCTTTTCCTTTTTTTTTGAAACATTTATTTATATAATTGACATGCAGAGTGACACACACACACACACACACGTAAAAGAGAGAGAGAGAGAGAAACTTTCATCTGCTGGTTCACTCCACGAATGGTTGTAATTACTGGGGTTGGGCCAGACCAAAACCAGGAACCAGGAACTCCATCCATGTGTCTCAGGAAGATTTCAGGGACCCAAGCATTTGAGTCATCCTCTGCTGTTTTCCAAGCACATTGTCAAGAAGTTGGATTAAAAGCGGAGCAGCCGAGACTTGAACTGGCACTCCTTTATGGGATGCCAGTATCACAAGCAGAGGCTTAATCCATTGTTCCCAAATGACAGCCCTAACAATTCCTTCTCTATATGCAAACTTTTTGCCTCAGCTGAGCCTTCATATTGAGATTTGTACTCTGTATTTTTTAAGGCTTTATTTTAGTAAGCTCTGCCCATTTAAAGTAGGCACTTACCTTTGGGCAAAGATGACCAAACAAAATCAAATTCTTGCATTGTTCATGCTCACAAAATCAAAGGCTTAAGTTGATAAAAGCAATTTGTGGAGCCGGTGCCATGGCTCACTTGGCTAATCCTTCTCCTGCGGTGCCGGTATTCCGGGTTCTAGTCCTGGTTGGCGTACTGGGTTCTGTCCCGGTTGCTCCTCTTTCAGCCCAGCTCTCTGCTGTGGCCCAGGAAGACAGTGGAGGATGGCCCAAGTGCTTGGGCCCTGCACCCGCATGGGAGACCAAAAGGAAGCACCTGGCTCCTGGCTTCAGATTGGTGCAGTGCGGGTCACAGCACACCGGCCATAGCGGCCATTTGGGGATGAACCAACGGAAAAGGGAGACCTTTCTCTCTGTCTCTCTCTCTCTCACTGTCTATAACTCTACCTGTCAAATAAGTAAATTAAAAAAGCAATTTGTATAAAACAGCTGTGGAATGTGATATGCTATGCTGAAAACAACTAAGTCTAAAAAATTTATGAATGTACCTTCTAAAACTCATAGATAAAAGTCATGCACCCTAGTTACATCGATCAGTTTTCACAGATGTTGCTTTGTTTTGTTTTGCACATGCAAGTGCTTTTATATCATTAGCAAAGTTCTTGACTCAAATAATTAGATATAGAATTTTTAGGAGACTAATCAGTTGTACCTTTTTTTTAAAAAAAAGATGGGCAGGATGTATGAAAATGTGACTGTTAAGTTAGGTGTCCTGATTTAATTTTGGGAGGTTTATCAATACTTCACTACTGAATTAGATAGACATCATAGGAGCAGGAGCTTTTGCAAGAATAAGAAAAGAGATCTAAGAGTACCTTTTCCATAAGTGACTACTGCCAAGGGAGGACTCAGAAGTGGCTGGTCTGCAAGATCATCTAGGTAAGCCTTTCTTCTTCCCCCAGTGGCAACTGGCTAAAGGGTGAGGATTTGTCCAAAATGCTATTCTGGAGAAGTACCTTCATGCAGTGATATGAAGGCTGGAGGTCCATCCTAATACAGACTATGATTTTTAACCAAAACAATTTATAAAGTGAGTAGTGCACCTGCACTCTTTTTCCAGTGATCAGTCATCAACTAGAAGAATTGTTTAGGTTGTCATCTACTCAATCAAAGACTGAAGATATTGGGTAAGATGTGAAATGACTAGATGACTAGTCTTTGCTTTATTTAATTCATTAATTTATTTTTAAATATTTATTTATTTGAAAGGCAAGAGTTACAGAGAGGCAGAGGTAGAAAAAGACACACACACACACAGAGAGAGAGAGAGAGAGAGAGAGGGAGAGGGAGAGAGAGAGAGAGAGAGAGAGAGGGAGAGAGAGAGAGAGGGAGGGAGGGAGAGAGAGAGAGAGAGAGAGAGAGAGAGTCTTTTATCCGCTGGTTCACTCTCCAGATGGATGCAGTGGCTAGAGCTGCACAGATCCAAAGCCAGGAGCCAAGAGCTTCTTCGAGGTCTCCCACGTGGGTGCAAGGGCCCAAGGACTTGGGCCATCTTCCACTGCTTTCCCGGGCCATGGCAGAGAACTGGATCAGAAGTGGAGCAGCTGGTTCTCAAACCATTGCCCATATGAGATGCTGACCCTGTAAGCAGTGGCTTTAACCTCTTAGCCACAGTGCCGGTCCCGCCTTTGCTTTATTTTATAGCCCAGGCTTATAATTTCAACTGGCCTGTAAAATTAATGTGAAAGTACTCGAAATTAAATGATCTAGGGCATCCACACATGCATCATTCAATCCTTCTCTTCTTTATGTATTAAATGAGAATAAAAATACATTTCTACTTGTCAGCTATCTATTTTGAGAATGCAATTAAATAACAGATGTAAGATAACATTGTGACTTATAAAAGATTAGGGAGCAGGCATTTCACCTAGCGGTAAAAATGCTGGTGAAGAACTTTGTGTCCTGTATTGGAATATTTGAGTGTGCTATGCAGTTCCCACTGCTGAATCCAGGTTCCTGCCACTGTAGATCTCCAGAAGCAGCAGGTGATGGCTCTCTGGGTTTCTACAACCCGTAATGGAAACCTAGATTGAATTCCTGACTTCATTCCAGCCTACTCCTGCCACTGGCAACATTTGGGGAGTGAACCAGTAGGTGGGAAATCTCTGTCTCTCTGTGTCTTTTCTGTCTCTCTGTCTCTAAAATAAATTCTAAAAAATTGAGGATTAAAAATACATGTAGCTGGCAATGGTTCTATTTGACACTCAGTACTCATTTGATCTATCTATCTATATATATAGATATATATATATGACTGAATAAATAAAGTAAAATCCCTCATTAATATCATTCACATTTTACAACATATCCTTGATATGTATCTCAATACTTTTTACTCCTAAATATTAAGAAAAATAAAAATCACCAGAAGTCTCATTATACAGAGATAAGCATTATGATATTGTCCGTCTATGTACTATGTATAGAACAGATTGTATAAACTTCTTTGTGCTTTGCTTTTCCCACTTAACATATTGTAGAAATTCTTCCAAGTCAATTGGTATAGATTTAAACATTTTTTAAGGTTTGCTATAGTTTATTCAATTATTTCCTACTGAATTGGTGTTCATATTTAACTTTTAAAAAATCATATAATGTCACAACAAACTTCATTGAGTTGTATGAGTTCATGTGTGCATGTGTGTGTGTGTGTATGTGTGTTGTGTATGTTTTTATTATGAGCTATGTTCCTAGTTCGGAATAGCTGTCACAAAAGATAAGTCTATTTTAAATGTTATTAGATAATACTGGCTTATTCTTCAAGGTATTTCCAATTTTGAATCCAAATCACATTTTTTTTTTTCATTGCACTTTTACCAGTAGTAAGATTGAGAATGCTTTTGTATGTTTAGTGAATGTCTGAATTCTCTTATGCGTAAATTTCCAACTTATTATTTACTTATTTTTAAATGTCTTTTATTGACTTTGTAGAGTTCTTTTTATATTATAACTATTAGTATTTATTGCAAATATTTTCATAATTTGTTTTGGTTTGGATTATTTATGTAGTACTTGTTTCTGAAAAGATTTTATCTTTTAGTTTTGTGTTCTCAAATATGTTAATCTTAACCATTATAGCTTTTGAATATATTTTCTTATATTTTATCTAAAATATTTGCTGTTTAATTACTTTACATTCATCTTTGTTCTTTTATTCCCTTCCACTAGACTTTCTTCCCTATCAGCTATCAGAAGCTTCAACAGAGTTGATCACTCTTTCATTTGGGAAACATTTCTTGGCTCCACTGCCACAATGCTTCTCTAGCCCCCCAGTTGTTTCTACTTTTATATCTAAAATCTGTCCTTCACAGAACAATGAGAACTATCTCCAGGAAGCACTAGTCATACATATCACATCTCAAATCCTTCTCAGATACCCCTCTTTCATTTAGCATAAAATACAAACCCTTATGAGGCCTTCATGATGAAGCCCCTGCTTGCTTCTTCAACTCCTGCCCAAGGCTTGCTCCAGGTTCACGTCAGTCACTGTCCTACTGTTGGTCTGCAAATGTGCAGTGCTCTCCCTCCTCAGATCTTTGTACTTGACTTTCCTCTGGTTGACATGCTCTTCCCAAGGCTTCCCCTGTTGCAATAACCCCATATGTGACATTGTATCATATATTTCTTCTTTTTCTGCAATTGTTGTCTGTCTCCCACAATAGATTTAAGCTCCATGAAGAAGAGACCCAATATAGCTTCTTTGTTATTATATCCCCAGATTCTAGAAAAGTCACAGTAGTCTCTCATTAAATAGTAAGTGATTCAATAGTTGATTAAATGAATTTAAATGTTTAATATACCTGGAATTTTAAAGCATATATGTAAATTTGTATACTTTTTAATATAAACACTAGGGTCTATTTCTGAACTTTTTATGTGTTCCACTGCTCAATTTATTCATGTTCCCATGTCACTAGTGGATTTTTCCTGTGCCACTATTACGGCTGTACAGAGTTCAGTAATGCAAAGGTTTTCTACATTTGAAAGTATCTTGACAAATTTCCACAGCCTAAAATCAGATTGGTATTTCCATTTATTTAAATCATTTTGTAACTCTAAATATATGCTTTAGTGTTATTTGCATAGGCCTGTGACTTTACATATTTCTCGATGTTTTACATTGTTAGAGCAATCTATAGTTATTTTTTATATCCTCTCTATCAAGTGCTTTAGAATGCCTCTAGTGTATTGATAAAGAAATTAGTACAAGTAGAAGGAAGATCCTGGCCTGGTATGTGAGTCACCTATGAAATTGGATTCTTCGTTTCTTTTTTTCCCATTTTTATAAAGATTTATTTATTTATCTATTACCTAGAAAACTTTTATTTAAGGTATACAAACTCCATGCATTTCATATATATAAATTTAGGAACATAGTGATTCTTCCCATCCTGCCCTCCCTCCCACCCACATTTTCATCCTTCTTCCTCACTCCTCTCCTATTCCCGTTCTCTTTTTTTACTAACATCTATTTGCATTTAACTTTATACACATAAGATTGACCTTGCAATAAGTAAAGAGTAAAACAAATAGTATGAAAAAAAAATCTGATCCTCAACAGTCGAGACAAGGACATTCAATTTTACTTTTATTAATTACCTTTTAGGTACTCTGTTAGTTACCATGGATCAGGGAGAATGTATGCTATTTGTCTTTTGGGGACTGGCTTATTTCGCTATATATATTTCATCGATTTTGTTGGTGAGGGCAGGATTTCATTTGTTTTTACTGCTGTGTAGTATTCCATGGTATGTATATATCATAATTTCTTTATCAAGTCTTCAGTTGATGGACATCTGGGTTGATTCCATATCTTAGCTATTGTGAATTGAGCTGCAATAAACATGAGTGTACAGGTAACTCTTTCATATGGTGTTTTCATTTCCCTTGGATAAATTCCCAGGAGTGGGATGGCTGGGTCACGTGGTAGGTCTATATTCAGCTTTCTGAGATACCACCATACTGCCTTCCACAGTGGCTGTACCAGTTTACAATCCCAACAACAGCAGATTAGGCTATCTTTTCTCCTACATTTTCATCAATATGTGTTGTTCGTTGATTCTCTATGAGAGCCATTCTAACTGGGGTAAGGTAAAACCTCCTTGTAGTTTTGATTTGCATTTCCTTGATGGCTAGTGATCCTGAGGATTGTTTCAAGTGTCTGTTGACCATTTGAGTTTCCTCTCTTGAAAAATGCCTGTTTAAGTCCTTTGCCCATTTCTTAACTGGATTGTTTGTTGTTCAGTTTCTTCAGCTCTTTATAGATTCTGGGTATTAATCCTTTATAGCTTGCATAGTTTGCAAATAATTTCTCCCATTCTGTCAGTTGCCTCTTCACTTTGCTGAATGTTTCTTTTTCAGGGGAGAGCTTCTTGGTTTGATATAATCCCATTTGTCAGCTTTGACTTTGATTGCCTTTGCTTCTGGGATCATTTCTAAGATGTCTGACTATGCCAATGTATTTTAGGGTTTATCCAATGTTCTTTTATAATTTGATGGTATTGGGTCATGGATTTAAGTCTTTGATCCATGTTGAGTGGATTTTTGTGTAAGGTGTAAGATATGGAGCTTGCATGCAGAGATCCAGTTTACCCAGCACCATTTATCAAAGAGACTGTCCTTGCTCCAGGGATTGAATTTAGCTCCTTTGTCAAACATAAGTTGGTTGTAGATGTCTGGATTGATTTCTGGAGCTTCTATTCTGTTCCAGTGGTCTGTCCATCTGTTTTTGTGCCAGTACCAATCTGTGTTGATTATAACTGCCCTATAGTATGTCCTGAAATCTGGTATTGTGATGCCTCTGGCTTTGCCTCCTCTGTTCTTGTTGACTGGCTAATCACTCTGCATCTGACCTATCTCTAAAGCATTCCCAGGAGGATGCTTCTAGTTTTGTCTCATCCGTTAACACCTGTCCTTGTGAACTACTCTGTCTACCTAGAAACTCTTCCTTCAGTGTCTGCCTGGTTAATGTTCTTTAAATCTCTGTCACTTCCTGAGGGAAATGTTCCTTATCTTCTCTGATAAAGCCAGATCCTATTATTACGCATGCTCTGAGTCTGATGGTCCTCTCTTTCTCAGCAGTTTCCAGAGTTCCCATCTTACCTTTTCTGAAACTATTTGGTAGATGCTGCCACTTGACCACAAGTTTACTAGCAGTGGTGAGTGTGAATAGTTTTACTGGATAGTATATCTAAGCAAATAGCATAGTAACTAGCTCATCAAAAAGGTTCAGTAAATATTCATTAACCAGAAGACGGGGTCCTCAACTTTAGATAAACCACATTAAAATAAATCATGAATCCAGCATGGAAACATTTCTGTGTTTCAAACTGATACCTTCCATTTCTTTATCATCCTCAAGCCTAGTTTGTTCCCTCTGTGATTTATATGAACAAGGATTCAAGTGAAAGAGAACTACATAGAATTTTCAGAAAATTGGCAGCCACAAAACTACTTAACATAATGTAAACTCTTATCTGATGCTACCTAATAGGAAACCAATGCTTCTCAAAACAGAGTGCTGAGTAGCTCTTAAGAGTGGTAAATTCAGCAATACTCTTTGGTGCTTCAGGAAATTATTAGCAATAAACATTCTTTGGCCTGGTTTGACCCACAAACATTAAGCTTGTTGTTCATTTTATTGTTTCCTATTTGAAAAGCTGTAATAATTTAATGAGTAATCTGATCACATGGTACATAAAGATCAGCTCATTTAAAACTGCTAGTTGCTTGTTATTCATTCAGAGAAAATTAGTTGAATAAAGTATTGATGATAGTATACTAATTTTAAAGAAGTGCCAATGTCTTCTAGTTAAAATATTTAATTCAGTTAATAATCTTTAGCTAGAAAAAATCTCTTGAGTGGCAGCAAGGTCTACCAATCTTTTTAAAATCCGTGTTGTTCATGTACATTTTTTTTTTCTCTCAAGAGCAGAGAGCTTTTAGTGAGATTATATAATGTGTTTCTGGAATAGCTGTCTAATGGAAATTGACTTTGGAAAAATGCTTAGGTTTATTTTCCTCAAGCCTTTACATTTTAATAGTATTACATTGCAATAGAGCTTTGGCATTATGGTAGATTTGAGGAAGTATCTTTAGAGTAGTTGATATCGTTGCCTGTCAAATGAATATCTATTGGCATTGTCATAGCAAGCATCTATCTTGACAATGTAGGAACTCTGAAGTTATTGCGTTCTAACATGCATTCATGTTTCTAAATTTTAACAGTTTTATTCCAGAATAACTATACATATCTGACTGTTTAGTGACAATGTGAACTTTGAACTTTTTTTTTCTTTCTCTCTCACTTAAACTTAAAATACCAGGTATTCAGAATATACATATCCATAAAAGTTTATATGACAGATCAAGATCAAAAAGAGATGAATCACCTCAACCATAATTTAACTTAAAACTCTGTCTCTGTAACAATAAAAAGACTTCTTTGTTTCTTAAATTTTTTAAATGTCTCAAAAGGAAAGGTAATACATAGGCTGACTACTTGCCAGTAGTTCTGTTAGACATTCTATTAAATTGTTTACATGATAGTCAGATATAATATGAACACAAACTGGTTAGATGGTAGTAAAAACAAAAATTGATTTTCAGTTAAAATTTTTAGTACTAGAAGTACTAAACCCTATGTATTTTCAATAGTTTACATATTTTGTTAAGGACAGTATGGTTTCATATTTGTTGATTGATTGGAATAATGATAATTAATTTTTATTTTAGAAACAGAAAGTAGTAACAAAATACTCATTTTAATCTCAAGTACATAAATTTTACACTTAGAACATTAAAAAAATTGTGCACATATAAGTAGCATATTTAAGGTAAGGACTATGATGAGTAAGGTTTGTTTCACGTTTTAGAAAAGTAGTTTCATAGGGGTTGAGTTGTGTTCCCTACAGTGTTATGTTGAAGTCTAACCCCAGGTATATGTGAATGAGACCTTGTCTGAAAATTGAGGCTTGTCAAGTTAGGACATCATATTCAATTAGAGTGGGCCCTAATCCAATATAACTGTTGTCCTTGTAAGAAGAGAAGACCCATGACTGGAGATGGGTGATGGAGGCAGACACTAATGTGCTGTGGTTTCAAGCCAAATATTTCTGCTAACCCTCTAGAATCAGAGAAGAGGCGAGGAAGGATTCTCTCCTACAGATTTCAGAGGGTTCATGGCTTTGCTCGTAACTTGATTTCTGACTTCCAGCCTCTAGAATGATGAAACGTACTTGGCTGTTGCATGAAGGCAGCCAGTGGATGACATTTTGTGTAGCAGCACTAGGAAACCAGTACATGGTTAAAAGGCAGAAGATCTTTTGAAATATTAAACCCTAGAATAATTTGATTTTGTAGTGTTATTCTCTTAATTCAGAAAACTGTGCAACTTTTAGTATTGTCTTGAATAGTAGTAATATAATCTTTCTTCAATTTTTTAACAAAGATATCTTGAAATATCTTTAGGCATGGTACATATAATATGTACTCCTGAACTTCTCACAGTTCTTGAATTCACCATTATACCACATTCTTCACATGTTATTCTGAAAAATTTTTACCATTCTTTGAAAATTTTATCTGGAGCCAGTGCTGCGGTGAAATAGGTTAAGCCTGCACCCGCAGTGCTGGCATCCCATATAGGCGCTGATTCTTGTCCTGCTGTTCCACTTTGGATCCAGCTCTCTGCTTGCAGCCTGGGAAAGCAGTGGAAGATGGTCCAAGTGCCTGGGCCCGTGCACCCATGTGGGAAATCCAGAAGAAACTCCTGGATCCTGGCTTCTGCCTGGCCCAGCTCCAGCCATTGTGGCCATTTGGGGAGTAAACCAATGGATGGAAGATTCATTCTCTTTCTTTCTCTCTCTCCCTCTCTCTCTCTCTGTCTCTCTCTCCCTTTCCTTCTCTCTCATATTTCTGCCTTTCAAATAAATAAATAAATCTTAAAAAAAAGAAATTTGTTTATCTTTTTATGTCAATTCTTAATTTCCACAATAGCGTAATCTGATGAACAATGATAAAACCTGCTTGGCATATAGCAATAAACATTTATTTGGATCATGAGCTGTTGGGTTCATCTGTTTTGGGCTGAGTTTGATTGAATTGATTTCAGCTGGGCTACATGTGCATTTGTGGGCAGCAGCTGTGTAGGTGTCTTGGCTTATCTTGGTTAGGGTTATTCACATGTGTAGGGATCAGCAATGTTTCAACTGATCTAGATGACCTCAGTTGGCATTAACTGGTGACTTGACTCTTTGCCCTACATTTCTCCTCTTACAGTACACCAAGCTTTGTATTCTCCTGGCGTCCAAAGAGCTCTTGAGCTAGAAAGTATAAGCATGTTTCAAGTCTTTGCTTGTATCATATCTGATAATAATCTAT
The DNA here is from genome assembly GCF_033115175.1 of Lepus europaeus. NCBI lineage: Eukaryota > Metazoa > Chordata > Mammalia > Lagomorpha > Leporidae > Lepus > Lepus europaeus. The sequence goes on from NC_084830.1 coordinate 53,914,898, forward strand.
TGATGAAATCAGACCACACAGTTTAACTCAAAATTAAGGTGCAGGAAAATATATTCGTTGTCTTCAAGGGAGAAGCAGCAAAGTCATATGTAGGCCCAGGGAATTTAAAAAAAAATGTGACCATTAATGTAATCAATGTACCATAATTCTATTCTCTGTATTTGTTCCTTTGGGAACTTTTGGATGACTATTTCGCCTCATTTTAATAATGCTATCATATTCTCTAGATCATTATCTTTCTCTAGTGCATTCTAAATAATTTCCATACTCTTTTACTCTTCAGAGATGTTTAATCTACAATTTAATCTACTTACTAAGTTTTGTTTAAAATGACTGTTTTCTATTTCTAGAAGTTACATTGGTCTGCTTTACAAATATGACATTTATTTTAAGAAAATTTATGTGTTTTATTAATATAAAGAGAACAAATTTCATGTATTTACAAGATACAATTCTAACAACATAATGATTCTTCCCTCTCCATCTTATCATCCTTCTTCCTCTTTTTAGTTTTTATAACATACTTTCAATTTATTTTATAATTACAGGCTTAATAGTCCACTAAATATAGTGTGCGACAAGTAAAAAGTTGAAAGACCACTGTTCCACAGGAATATAGACAGGGCTATAAACAATAATCAAATCATGAGATGTCAGTTTCACTCATTTGTACATGTTGACAAGGTATCATATGAAATTTTGGTACATGTATGTACTGTGTAATGTCCAATTAAGGTAAACATATCTATTTCCTCAAGCTTTATCACTTCTTTGATGAGAACATTTAAAATATTTTCTCTGAGCGCTTTTAAGAAAAACATGCAGTATATTTTCATTGTCTAAAATTACTGTGCAATATAACACCATAGCTTTGTCTTGTCTAGTTATAACTTGGTATATTGTTAATCAACCTTTCTCCATCCTCTATTCTATCAGCTTATTTCTGGTAACTTCCCTTCTACTCTCTACTTATATGAGATAAACTACTTTTTTTTCTTTTTTATGTTTATTTATTTATTTTTAATTTGTGTCTTATAAATACAACATTATGTATGTAGTAGTAATTATTCTTACTATGCCTGCCCTCCCACCCATTATTCCCCCTTCCCAAGCTCTCTCAAATTAAATTTCATTTCTTTTAAGCATAAGAACCTCTTGTTTTCAATTTTTTTCTTCTTTATTATCTAAGTCCTGTAAATGAATTTATTGCATAGATTTTTTTTCAGGTTGGTTATTCTTTTATTTTGACATTATTTACCCTGGATGTCTTTATATTTAGATTTATATGTTTGGCAGCACTCTGGCCTCAGAATCAGCCCTTAAGGCATTCAGATCTGGCTAAAAAGTCCATGAGAGTAATTCAGGCATGGAAAGCCCAAACAGTGTGGCAAAAAAAAAAAAAAAAAAATGACTTAAAGGAAAGATCCAGGAAAATCCAGGCTGCTCCATTTCCAATCCAGCTCCCTGCCGATGATCTGGGAAAATCAACAGAAGATGGCCCATTTTCTTGAGCCCTGCCACCCACGTGGGTGACCTGGATGGAGTTCCTGCCTCCTGACTTTTTCTTGGCTAACCCTGATCATCACAGCCATATAGGAAGTGAACCAATGGGTGGAAGATCTCTCTGTCTCTCCATCTCTCTGTAATTCTGACTTTGAAAATAAATAAACAAATCTCTTTTAAAATACATGCTGGTATCTTGTAGTTCTAATTTGCAATTTTCTGATGACTAATGCTGTTGAGCATCTTATGTCATTCACACAAGTATTTTAAACATATAGTACTACAACAATCCAATACTCATATGGAAAACAAGAAAAAAAAAGACATCTTACTTTGACCTCTATCTCATACCACACATAAAAATTTACTCAAAATTCCTCATAAACTGTACATTTTTATGTGAAACTACAAATTTTTAGAAGAAAATGTAGCAGAAAGTTTTTATTACCTTAGGTAAGCAAAGATTTTTCTTTTTCTTTTTTTTTTTTTAGGTAGAAAACAAAAACAAAAGCACAAACCTTAATACAAGTATTCTTTAATAAACTTTAGCAAAATTAATAACTTCTTTGCTTTAAAAGATTCTTGTACTCTGTCATTGAATTTTCTTGGTATTTTTTGTCAAAAAGTCAATTTAAAATATGTATTAAGCCATATATATTGAATATATAAATATTTGGTATACAATATATATTTAACACAATAACATATATGAGTGTGTATGTATATATATATGTGTATATATATATACACATACATATATATATGTATATATATATATGTATGTGTGTGTGTGTGTATATACATTGCAGACATCCAAGTACATAAGTCATTACCTGCTCCATCCCAGGGTCTGTATTGGCAGGAAACTAGAATTGGGAGCAGAGAGGAGAGGATCTCAGGTTGCCCAAACTGAGATATGGGTGTCCTAAGTGATGTCTTAGCTGCTACATGAAATGGCCATCCCTAAAAATATTTTGATTTCCTTTATGACCATTTATCTATCAATGAGTTACTTACAGTTATAGGGTATAATTTTCAAATATTTTGGGTTTTATTTTTTATTTCATTTTTTAAATAGTACTGCAGTTACCCAAAAATATTATCAATCTTTTTATTGGTACTTGTTTTATGGCCCTAAATATGTTCTATTTACATGAACATTTTATGAACACTGAAAATGATGTACACACATACACATACACAAAATTCACACACATAATACCCTGATGAGCATTTGACAACAATTCTGATATTGTTAGTTACAATAAAAACATAACCTTTAAGCATTATATCAATAGGTAGTATCTTTCTTCTGAAGATTCTAAATTAAACTCCAATCTAGAAATTTGGTTTCCAAGAAAGAGTTAGTCTTAGGGACTCATGGAAAAGTTTCTCTTTACTACTGATACCCACAGAAATAAACTACACACACACACAATTATATATAAATATATATATATATATACATATATTCTATTTCTATGATATAGATATGTTGCCAAATTTATATGAAAACGACTGTTAGAACCCTTTTATCATGCAGGACAATGAAAAATCATAGAGCATATTTCATACCCAAGATCCAGTAAGAAAAAACGTAATTACATAGGGCTAAAAAAAAATAGTGATTTAATTGTGATTATTTGTTTTTGTTTTGGAAAGGTTTTGCTGGTGCATTTAATTTTATATTTCCAAAATGGACATGTGTATACAACCTTTTCTTCTGGATCTGACTCTAATCTTCAAGTCAGTGGGCTATCTTTTTGTTATGAAATGTTCTCTACATGGTTTCTTTTTCTTACTGATCCCTCAGAATTTTGAAAGAAATACTTTTCCTGAATCCTTTACTTTTAGTGACAATATAGTTATCTTGCATTTATTCAGTAAGAATCATTCTTTCCTTTTATGATGACATAAATGAGCAAATTTTTTTTGCTCTTGAAACCATATCTGAAGTGTCACATTTGAGAGCAATCTCTTTAATGACATCTAAGCCTATCTACTGTAGAAAAAGTTGTACTTCACCTTGGAACCTGTGTTCTTAAAGCCCTTCCAAGAGACTTGTCTGATAAAACTGTGTGCCTTGAAGAGCCTCCCTCTTACAGGTAGTTAGGAAAGTCACTTCTTGGCAGGCCAGAAACTAGCTGAGAGGTGGACCTTGAAAAGAAAAGGTACTCACATTCACAGATGATACACAGGCAAAGTTGTTGGATAAGAATTTCTTGAGTTTTGTTGTTTAGACTTGTATGAGAAGAGACAAGTAGGTAGGTAGAAGGGTAGATAGCACAACTGGAATGGTGGAGTCTAGATTCTTTTTAAATCCTCCATGTAGTTCATCACTATAACTCTAGATTTACTGAGTGTTCTTCAGGGGGGCTTATGCATGCTAATACGTTTTGGAATACCTATGTCAATAAGACAAGCCAAAACCCAATGAGGGGTTATTATACATCAACACTTATGTTCAAAGATCATCTTGTAATCATTAGTGGGATTGCTAAGGGAAAACATATCCAAAATTTGAAAATAGGCACAAGATAATCAATATCTTTTCCATATTTTATTGGAGTGTGATCTAATGGGTCCACCTGAGGATTATTTAATTCTTCAGAATTATGCACATTTGTATACCTACTATTAGCTGTTCATTGAGGCACTGTGGTATTTTATTTTATTTTATTTTTTGACAGGCAGAGTGGACAGTGAGAGAGAGAGAGAGACAGAGAGAAAGGTCTTCCTTTTGCCATTGGTTCACCCTCCAATGGCCGCCATGGCCAGCGCGCTGAGGCCAGTGCATCTCTCTGATCCAAAGGAAGGAGCCAGGTGCTTCTCCTGGTCTCCCATGCGGGTGCAGGGCCCAAGCACTTGGGTCATCCTCCACTGCACTCCCCGGCCACAGCAGAGAGCTGGCCTGGAAGAGGGGCAACCGGGACAGAACTGGCGCCCCCACCAGGACTAGAACCCAGTGTGCCGGTGCTGCAAGGGGGAGGATTAGCCTATTGAGCTGTGGCGCCGGCGGCACTGTGGTATTTTACACTTCTGTAAGGGTGGTTAACTTACTAATAATACAATAATGCAATTAATTTTTGTCCAGCAAATAATAATGCAAATGAATTTTTCTGGTAGGAATGCAAATGTTATATCTATGGAGAAAAATTTGTAATATCATTCGCAGTTTATTGCCCCAATTGGCATTAAAAATTTTCTAGGTAATTTCACAATTTTATACCAGCCTTGTTTCTTTTAGTGACACAACACTTTGACATGTTCAATCAGTCAGTTCCAACATGCAATTGGAGTGATGCCTTTCACCAGTGTCAGATGGTTACTATCATGTGATGGCTTTGCTCTCGCGTCAACACTTTTGTTAGTAACATGGTTGACACATACTGTTCTAAGCAAAGAAGTTATTGTAGGAAAAAAAAGAATCTGAACTTGTTGTATGGTCTCCAGGCAAAAAATATTCAGTCAGTGGTGCTTCAACATCATTTTTTTAAGCAACCCAATTCTGGGCAAGAGTTCAAAGAAAATGCTTGTTACAATGTTAGACACTTTCTAGCAAAGGGAAAAAAATCATTCCAACCACAATCTTACATTTATCAGTTGCTATATCAAGAATGGTCTATTTCAGCTTTAATCTGAATTTTTTTTGTTTGGAAGAATGAGTTTTAGTGGAGTTTTGGAAATTAGTGGGAATGATATAGCTAAGTTTCTCAGTGGATGAAAATTTACTTAGAAAATATGGTCATGTATGGAATAAGGAAGCCTAGTTTTGAGGGGTAGACTGAGTTCAGAAGTTTCTAAATAAATGTTAGGAGAAGCTGTCAAAAAATAATTTTTTCTTTCCTTCCAGAAAAGAAATATAGAAACTATATATTTGTCATTAGGATACATTTTAAGATCTTAAAACCACTTTAGTTTGACGATGCAGCAGCAGTTTTATAAAATCAACCCTTTATGATTGGCTCATGTGCATAGCTAAATCAGTCTTTGTAAGCAATCTTACTTCTACTTTGTTCAAGATATGCCCCTCAGAAAAGCTGAAAATTAAACTAATCAAACTATTCATACATACATATGAAAACCAAGAGGAAATAAACATGACTCCATAGAATACAGATTATCATTTGTCTAAAATATATATAGTTATATTTTAAGTAACTATGTTATATATGCATCAGAATGTGAGTTGGTTTTATTTCTTTTTGTAAGAGCTTAGGTAGATTGACAAACTAGAAAAATCATTTATAAAGCCATGTATTACTCTTATTTGTAAAACATGATGAATGTGTATTTTAAATAAGAGTGGGAAATTCTGTGTAATTATAAGGAAAAGTAGTTAGACAAGAAGAGAAAAGCTTAAAAAAAGAAGATTGACTTTAATTACCATAGCTTGTTTCTTTATACTTCCTCATGAAATAGGCTTTGTAATGGGTATAATCTGTTTACAAAATTTAGGCTATGATCTTGGATTACAAATACCATAGGTCTTTATTAAATATTTTTAAAGATTTATAGATTTATTTATTTATTTTGAAAGGCTGAGACAGAAAGAGAGAGAGAGGACTTCCATCCTCTGGTTCACTCCCCCAACTGGTCGCAACAGCCAGAGCTGAGTCAATCCAAAGCCAGGAGCCAGGAGTTTCTTCCAGATCTCCCATGTGGGTGCAGGGGCCCAAGGACTTGGGCCATCCTCTAGTGCTTTACCAGGCCACAGCAGAGAGCTGGATTGGAAGTGGAGCAGCCAGGACTTGAACTGGCACCCATATGGGATGCCGGCACTGCAGGCAGCAGCCTTACCCGCCATACCACAGTGCCAGCCCCAGTCTTCATTAAATTTAATATTTTCAAGTATCTGTTGCTCATTCAATATTTATCCTGATGTTTGGAATCCTGCTCGGCGCCGCTCTCGTCCAGCAAGAAACCGACACCGGGCGTCTCGTAGAAGAGCTCTTTATTACTCAGGGCGCGGGAGATCAGACCTCGATCTCTGGCGGGCAGGAACTACTCGCACATCCGGTGGTCGGGGCATATATACGCAGTACACGTCACGAATCATATGATTACAAGGCTGTGTCAGGATAGGACAGCTCAGGGGTAGCGCGGGAAACTTTGCCGGGGAAGAAGAACCCGGAAGCAGGAAATCAGCGCCATCTTAGCGCTGCGGTTCCTCGGGTTTGGTCCCCTACATCTCCCTCCTTTTTATTTTCCGCAAATCAGCCTCCGACGGCCGTGGCGGCCGGGATATCAGCGACCGGACAGAGAGCAGAGGTGCATGCCCAGTGTGCCGGTGGGCATATTGTGATACACCAAAGGTTCGGCCGCAACCCTTGGCCTCACTTTTGCCCTTAGTTTCCCTTTTTCTGGGACGGGTTGGGACCACCCCCGTATGCACATGCATATACTCTCCCGAGGCCCCCGGAACCTCCGGGTGAACGCTCGCTGCGGTATCCTTGATCTCGCATGCCTCGGTCTTTTACTCCCGGTCGGAGGACGGGGTTATGCCCAATTGGGGAGAAGACTGGGGACCAAACAATACGAGGAAGGCGGGAGTACAATGCGTCAGGAGGGGCGGGCTAGTCTTCGGTGGGGGCACGGTCATAGGTCATTCTGGCGAGCTTGGTCCTGAGGACCTCCACCATCAGAGACATATATGGGTGCCCCCACTCCCCAACAGACGACAGAAGGGCTGGAGTGGGCGGGGCAAGGGGCCTGAACAAAAGGTCCCGAATCGAGAAAGACAGGCCGCAATGCCGGTGAAGGCAACAGCGACGCAGTAAAATAAGTGCGGTTTTGATAGGTGCATGTAGAGAATGACTTGTAACAAGAACTACGTACGGACGCGAGAAAGGAGGAGGAGCATGGGCATGGCGGTGGGGGACCACTCGAGGGATGGGGGCGAGGCTTGGGAATGGCCACGCAACCCCAGGATACCTTATAAACGGTTTTGTCCCCACAGTCAGTCGAGCTCAAGGGGTGTATGCCTCGTAGGCTGTCTGCAGAGACTGGGCAGCTACAGGGATTATTGCGGTACTGCAAGTAGGCCTGTTGTCGGTGGGCAGGGGCATCTAAGCCTGCATGAGAGCTAGGGAGGAGGATAAGACCCAGAAAGAGAAGGGCGACGGCCGGTTTACGGCCCAACATCCTCAGGAGGTGGGTTGAGGTTTATTAGCCTCGGGGGAGGTATCACCCGTTGATGACGAGGGTGGCTCCTCCGGTGGTCGGTCTTGTGGCGAGGGTGTTGGTTCTTCTGTCGGTGGATCCGCTTTCCTCACCAATCGCTCCGGGACCCAAAGGGGTTCTCTTCCCGTCTCCTGTGGGAAAACACAAACTGCGCCTCGGTTCCAGCATAGTACTGGGTCCGGGCCGTGCCATAATCCCGTAAGGATATCTTTCCAGCGGACAAATCCTCGTGCAGGGGGTTCCTTTATCATGTGTCTTTCAGCGGGGGGCATAGACTGATCCGTCAAATTTAAAAAATTTAAGGTAAATAATGCGAGGGAGAGGCGCATGCGGGGTGTCTTGCCCGCTGCAATTCCCTCCTTCTGCTTAGAAAGGAAAGCCTTGAGCGTTCTGTGCGCTCTTTCGATAATACCCTGACCTTGGGGGTTGTAGGGGATTCCGGTCTTATGTTGGACTTGCATGCGTGAGCAAAATTGTTGGAATGAAGTGGAAGTATAGGCAGGTCCGTTGTCGGTCTTTATAATTTTGGGTTTGCCCCATGCCGCCCAAGCCGCAAGACAATGGCCGATGACATGGGAGACACGCTCGCCGGTCTCCAGAGAGGCATAAATAATTTGGGAGCACGTGTCGACAGACACGTGGACATATTTTATCTTTCCAAACTCTGGAATATGAGTGACGTCCATTTGCCACACATGTCCTGGCAGGAGTCCTCGGGGGTTAACTCCTAAAGATGGGACAGCGGTTAAGGTAGGACAAGCTGCGCAACGACGAACAATATCACGAGCGATTGCACGGGGGAGGTTAAATTTGGCGGCAAGTGTTTTGGCATTGACATGAAATTCCGAATGAAAGTAGGTGGCTTGTTGTTCAGGGGAGGCTAAGTGGAATATCCACACCGGGCGTGTGGCCAGATCTGCCATGGAATTGCCCAATGCCATAGGCCCCGGCAGGGAAGAATGGGCCCTTATGTGGGTAATGTGAAAGGCAGCGGGCCGATTCCAAATGGCTTGCTGGAGGGTGAGGAAAACATTACTCACAGGGGATGATGTACTAACACTGCCCACGGTTTCTAATATGGAAACCGCATTCACCACATAGTGGGAATCGGAAACAATGTTTACAGGCTCCGGGAAATCTAAAAGTACCTGATTAACTATGAGGAGCTCAGTTATTTGGGGAGAGTCAGTCGCAAACTGAAAGGCTTTCGGCTTGCTTCCGGTAGCAACATAAGCACCGACTCCGGTATTGGAACCGTCGGTGTACACCACTACGGCTTCGGGGAGCGGTTTGGAGGATGTAATTTTGGGGAAAATTACGGGGTGAGACTGTATGAAGGTTAACAGAGGGTCGCGAGGGGTTCTGTTGGTAATTGTAGCGGAAACTGAGCAGGCCAGGATTGACCAAGAATCAGTGCAAGCAGTGAGAACACGCACCTGCTCTGCAGAATATGGCACAACAATAGTAGATGGCTCGCGACCAAAATGCTGGATAGCCTTCTGGTTTGCCATAAGCGCAACGTCCGCCACCATGGAGGGATAATGGGTGAGGGATCTAGTGGGTGACACCGAGGGGTGGATCCAAAGAAGGGGGCCGTCTTGCCAGAGAACGCCCGTGGGCTGTTTGGGCGTGGAGAGGACCCACAGGGTGAGGTCTCCAGACGGGTCCCACCGCTTAAGTGCGGCCTCGCTGAGCGCTTCATTAACGGCCAGCAATGCTTGTTTTGCTTCAGAAGTAAGTTCTCGTGGAGAAGTGAGACTAGGATCCCCCTTTAGGACGTCAAAAAGAGGCTGCAGGGTGGCGTTGGGGATGCGAAGGAAAGGCCTAATCCAATTGATATCCCCCAGAAGTTTTTGTAAATCGTTGAGCGTGGAAACATTCGGATATTTAATATGCAACTTTACAGGTTTGGTGTGGGTGGGTGTGACCGTGGTTCCAAGGTATGTGACCACGGAGGACACCTGCACCTTTTCAGGGGAGATAGACAATCCTGAGTCTTGCAGCGCTCGTTGCAACCCGCCGTACAGGGCCCGAAGCCTGTCCTTTGTAGGAGCAGCGCATAACAGGTCGTCCATGTAATGGAGACACTTGCAGTCAGGAAACAGGTCTCTAATTGGGTCAAGCACACGAGCAACATAGATTTGGCACATGGTAGGACTGTTTGTCATTCCTTGAGGTAGGACCACCCATTCCCAGCGTTTATCTGGTTCCTGTTGGTTAGTAGTAGGGACAGTAAAGGCAAAACGGGGAGTGTCCTCTTTACATAAAGGAATGGAAAAAAAGCAGTCCTTGAGGTCGATGACAATCACGGGCCAATTTTTTGGGAGTGCAGAAAGTAGCGGAAGGCCTCTCTGCACCGGGCCCATGGGCTGCATTTGCGCATTGACTGCTCTAAGATCGTGTAAAAGTCTCCATTTTCCTGTTCTTTTTCGAATTGCGAAAATAGGCGTGTTCCATGGGGAGGTAGATGGGATCAGATGTCCCGCCTGAGCCTGCTCGTGAACGAGCTTTTTGACTGCCTCCAATTTTTCCTGTGACAGGGGCCACTGCGGAATCCAAACTGGTGTGTCTACCAACCAGGATATTGATAGGGGCTTTATAGATGCAGGAGGCAGCGCAGTGGCCCCTAAGAAAAACCCAAACCATTTCTATTGTGTTTATGTTCGGGCTGGACAGGAGAGGGCGTGCCCTGTAACTGAATGCCGAGGCCTCTTCCCGGGACATACCCCATCTTTTGAAGCATGGAACGCACCGCGGGGGAAGTGGTGGTTAGGGCAACGTCCATTTCCGTTAACACGTCCCGTCCCCAAAGTGAAACCGGAAGGGGCAAAACGAAAGGGGCAAAATGTCCTGAGTGACCCTCGTCGTCCTGCCAGGGTAGAAGGGCCGCGCTTTTCTTTGGAAAGCTGGCGAAGCCAAGCCCCTGTAGGGTCTGTTCAGCGACGTCAGTGGGCCATGTTTTGGGCCAGTCCTTTTCAGCTATAATTGACTTATCGGCCCCCGTATCTAAGAGACCTTTAACACTTTTACCATTAATCCACAGGGTAAGCATGGGGCGTTCGTTCAAAAGCATGTGCAGGCCAGTGAAATTGGTTCCGGAGAACCCGAAACCACTCGTGCCGCGGGCGGGGCCTCTTGCAGGGAATAGGGAGTGAAGACTGGGTAACAACAAAAGTTGAGCTATGCAATCTCCAGTATTAATTAAAACGGTTCCTTGAAATGTTTGTACCATGATTTTTATCTTACCGGTAAAATCAGAGTCTATCACACCGGGAATTACCGTCAGGCCCCGAAGGGCAACAGAAGATCGGCCTAGCAAAAGCCCAACCGAATTCGGTGGCAAGGGGCCTGAGTAATCACTTTCTACCAGCTGAACTCCCATCTCCGGTGTTAGGAGGAGTGGGGAGGCGGCACAGAGGTCCAGGCCTGCGGAGCCACTGGTGGCGCGGCCTGAGGGGGTTGAGGGTATGGCAACAGCGGAGGGGGGGGCACTGAGGTGTAGGCGTTCACCTGGGGGCCCCTCGCCGGAGCGGGGAGCCCCCTCTGGCCGTTTTTTGTCCCCTGTCTGTTACCGGTGAGGGGATTGCCATCGGCATCAAAGGCGGAACGGCAGTCTTCCGCTTTGTGAGGGCCCTTGCGGCACCTGCGGCAGAGCTCTGCACTTGTGGAGTGCGCTGGGGAATGCCCAGATGCAAACGCAGGGCAGTCACGCTTTCTGTGACCAGGTTGGTGGCACTGGAAGCAAAGGCCAGAAGAGATCGTGGGCCGCGGGCGCCCCTGGCTCTGACCTCCTCCCTGTTTTTGTGTGGAGTTATAGGTGGCCAACATGGCGGCAAGGCCTGCGTTAGTAAGCGGGCCGCCGGCGTCCCTACAATACTTCAGCCAAGAATCCACAGATTTGTTTCTATGTTGCCGGAGGATGCCTTTACACTCACTATTAGCCTGCTCATATATGATTTGTTTGATCAATGGTTTTACGTCTGCGTCCGACGGAAATATCCGTGACGCGGCCTCGAGTATCCGAGCTACAAAGTCAGCAAACGGTTCGGTCAGGCCTTGGACAATCTTGGTAAGGTGGCTAGAGGATCCACCCGAAGTGGCCGCCTGTCTCCACGCCCGTCGGGCGCACTCGGAGATTTGTCTGTACACTTGTCTTGGGTATTGTGTTTGATCGGCCTGATGGGGTCCTCGCCCTAATAGCATGTCGGCGTTCCACGCGGGGTTGCCGTCCTCAGCGTTTTCGTCCGCCTGATCGTGGCAACACTCGGCATTCATAGACTGCCATAGAAGAAATGTGCCGGGACTTAAGCAGGCGCGAGCCAACTGAGTCCAGTCACTGGGTGTTAAGACCTCTTGACCGACTGACTCAAGCAGGGAGATAGTAAATGGGGCGGTGGCACCGTAGTCAGAAACTGCCTGCTTGAGGCTTTTTAGGACCGCCATGTCCAACGGTGCGTATCTGACCTCTCGGGTGCCCAGGCCCAAGACCGGGTAAGCATGGGCTGAGCCGGGGGCGTCAGCTTTTAGTTGTTTCCAGGCTTGCCGATGAAATTGCCTCCCTGTTACGGGTGGGGCAGTAGCGACAAGCGGGGCGGCAGGCGGCCACGGCGGTGCGGGTGGAGCTTGGGTTGGCTGCCTAACATCAAAAGTGCTGCCGCCTGGGGGCGCTATGATTTCAGACTGATAATCAAGTGGGTAGCCACCAGGGGGAGCCGCGGGGGCGGCATCAGCGGCTCTCAACCTTCGACGCAACCGCGAATATAAAGGGGGGGGTGATTTATGCGGGCTGTCGCCCTCCCCCTCCGCGTCAGAGGAGGAGGCGCCGGACTCAGAGTCCGGGGCCGCCAGGGAAGTCTGACACCCAATTTCCTTAAACTCCATCAGGTCCTGAGCGCTCTCGGACTTCTGAGAACGGACTTCCTCAAAGGTATCACGAGCGGCTGCGAGCGCCGGGTCGCTCGTCCGAGTCGACCCCTCCTCCCGAAGGCATGCTCGAACCAAGTCCCACAGGGGAATTACCATGGGATTGAGATCAGGTTCTTTAGGGTCCTCGGCCGTGCGCCGGAGGTCCTGTCCAAGTTTCTCCCAACAGCTAAGAGTGATCTGGCCTGTATGAGCGAACCACGGAGCAAAGAAGTCAATGCTCCCGAGGAATTCAGCAATCGTGGATCGAGAGACTTTAATTCCCTTGTTGCGCAGTAGCGCCTTTAACGGGGCAATCAAATTTGACTGGCTCGGGGCATTGCCCATCATGAATAAAAGAGGGAAAACACTTCCTCAACAAAGAGGGAAAACACTTCCTCGAAAATAGGGTGCGTCCACCCCTTACCCGTGAGACCTACCTCGCTCACGGGGCCACGCCGGTAAGACTTACCTCGCTTACCTTCCACGCCGAGAGTCAAGCTCTTTCGTTTCCCCGTACGGGCCACCAGCTGCTCGGCGCCGCTCTCGTCCAGCAAGAAACCGACACCGGGCGTCTCGTAGAAGAGCTCTTTATTACTCAGGGCGCGGGAGATCAGACCTCGATCTCTGGCGGGCAGGAACTACTCGCACATCCGGTGGTCGGGGCATATATACGCAGTACACGTCACGAATCATATGATTACAAGGCTGTGTCAGGATAGGACAGCTCAGGGGTAGCGCGGGAAACTTTGCCGGGGAAGAAGAACCCGGAAGCAGGAAATCAGCGCCATCTTAGCGCTGCGGTTCCTCGGGTTTGGTCCCCTACATCATCCAACTCTTTTTTCTCAGAAGTGCAGAAGTGTGATCTAAGACTAATTTCTTGCCAAGTGATAGAAAGGACACATTGTCACGGGAAAACTATAATTTAAACAATGAAAGAATTTCTGTATAAATCCTAACAGTAATAGTTTATGCCAATGTATCCTATGACAAAGATTTGCTTTGACTAGTAGGAGAAGTGTAAAGGTTTAGTTCTGAATGTAAAATTCTAAAATGTAACATTCGTATCATAACTTCTGAATAGCAATAGTACTAAATGTGGTGCCTGACGATTGAATTCAGATGTGATTTCACCTGGAAATCATTGTGGCCTTTTAAGTGAGTAGATGGCTGAGGATATTGGACTATGACAATCTTGATAAGTATGGAAAACATGGTATTTTTTAAATTTCTTTTTCTATGCATTTTTACCTTTTCACATCTCTTCTTCCTTCTGAATTCAAACAAAAATACATGCTTGTGGTAAAGTTCTATTTATTAAATGTGAAAGCCTGCTTCCTGCACCCCACTTTTCCCAATTCTACTGTGAAGTAGTCTTAAAAAATTGCACATCACGTCATGTACCTCACACTGGTTGAAAATATTTTCCCTAGTTTGTGCTTTGTATTTTGACTCTGTTGATACAAGCTTTTTGTTTTTAGTAAAAACTACCATTTTTTTATAGTTTCTGGGTTGGTACTATTATTTAGAACAGCCTTCACTTCCTCAAAATTATAAGATAATGTGACTTTTTTTCCATTATTTATGGTCTTATTTTCTTCAAAATATATCTAATACAGTTTGAATTTTATTTGGTTCTCCTCCCCTTCCTCACTTTGCCACTCCCTCATTTTCTTCCTCTTCCTCTTCTTTTTGATTTTGTTTTGAAAGGCCTGTGAAAATGACCTTATTATCTTTTGCTTTAAATAATTAACTTGCCAGTTGTCCTATTTCCTTTATTTTACTTTTTAAATATCACAACCTTCTCTCCTTTAAGTTCAAACAAAGGAGTACAAAGCTTTATATGGTCACTGAATCAACTCTTGTGTTTTTTGATCTTACAACAAAAGTTTGCAGTATCTCGGTGGTATTGATAAACACAGCTCCAGGGAAAATTGTCATAAAAGAAGGAATTCATTTCATATTCAATCTGCTTTTCATTTGAAGTAGAATGCTCTTCTGATTTATTTAGAAGTGCAATAGGATTGTTGAGGACAGCTTTTGATGGGGAATTTGTTGACAACTGAATTTTTATAAAGCTATAAAATGGCAGATCCTTGGTTATAGGAAAGCTATTTATCTATTTTGGTCTGTTTAGAAGACAAAGTTAAGCAGTTTTTGAATTCACAATTTTTAAACAGACCATGACATTGAAGCAACACAAGAACTATGGTGTTTTCAGCTACTCCCTTAGTTCTAGACTCTTGCCCAGACTGATAATGGGAAGGCAGTCTTCTGTCTTGCCTCAGTGCAGCGTGTCATGCAGAAGCCAATCACCATTATTTGTCTGCAAACTCAAAGAAAGAACTAACTTCTGCAATCATCTGAAATTAGTTCCTAAACTAGCTAATAATAATAGAAACATTCCCTTTCTGGTCTCACTCCCTGCAACCCCCAGCTGTGGCATCCACACTATCTGATTGTAAACTTTTAATGAAAGTGGTGTAGGCTAAAAGCCTGTCTCAGGGAACAGGTAATCTGTTGTTCTGATGAATTTTATCATGAGGAAATAAGTAGGTTGAAAATAAATCACTGCTCAGTACAACTAATGGGTGCACTAAAAATTAAGTACTAATAAATTAGAAGTGTCAAGGGGCTTGATGCTGTCAGAAATGGGGGATAGTTTAATGGTTATAATTACATGCTCTGAATTCTAACCACCTGAGTTCTGATATCACATAGCTTGATAGCTATGTGATATTTAATATTTGTTGAAATCATGTGTTATTTAGCCTCTTTCAATTTTCTCATCTGCATTCAGTTGCCTTATCTGCAAAACAGGATCGTAAAACTGAACTATTACAGATACAACACTTAATAGTCAATCTACGCCAGTTAACACTCTTGAGATTTCATTACCTAAGAGAGAAACTGTCTTTCATAATCCATATATCCAATATATAAAACTATAAGATATTATACAATTCAGTAATTTGAATAATTGTGCTTCTGATGACTTAGAGTCTTTGGAGAAAATTTGTACACTGAAGCTTAGAAGCACTTTTGATCATTAGTAAGGCCTAAAAAGTCCAGCTTTGCAGTTTTGTTTTAAAAATGTGTTATTGCATCTCCAGATACTTAAGGAGTATGTAATTTTGTGGAAAATGCAGAAATATATAGATGAAGACTCAAAAGTCAAGCATAATTCTATCACACTGAGAAAAATCTCATGTAAGGTTTAATATTTACTTCTATATTTTCTGCATAAGTGATTTCTTTTTTGTGTGTTTATTTGAAAGTCAGAGTTACTCACAGAAAATAAGAGGAAGAGAGAGAGAGGTCTTCCATCCAATGGTTCACTCCGATCTGGGGAAGGCCTTCAGCTTCATTGGTAATCTATGCCCAGTTCTTTGTCACTGCCATCCAGTCACTTCATACATACGGGTTCAAATCATGCACCTGCAGATTAAGTCAAAAGACTAAAAATAGGATGTGAGTTCCTAGCTTTTTACTATTTACGAATGACATCTCATTTATTTGTTTTTTTCCACTCACTTTAAAGTGAAAATCTACAAGAATTCCTTTTAATATGTTTCCTTAATTGTGCATCTCACATACACCTGATGGCCTCAACTCCAACCATAATTTAATCATTCTGACATTGCTGTGTAACTATATCAATTTTTAAAAATTTTTTCTAGCTGCAGATAGCACTGGTAACAATTTTTTTTTCTTCTTTGGTTATTTCCCAAAGAGAGACTTCTGAAAATAGACTCTACTCCAAGGGTTTATTACTTTGGACTTTGCTACAAATTACCTAAGTATTTCCCAAAAAGGTTGTGCCAATTTATATTTCTACCAGTAGGATTGCTGTAGCATTTAGGACAACATTTTAAGAATATTTGCCAGGTTCCAAGATGGCTGAATAGCTACAGGGCAGTCCGATTTAGGCTGGGTGAAATTAATTTAAAAAGGTAGAGAAAGTGCACTCTTAGGGTAAAACTGCCAGGAAAACTGCAGTGGGAGAACCTATGCAAGCAGTAGAAACAGCCCAGACCCATGTGGAAGGTACAGACAATCAGCAAGATGCAACGAGACAACAAAAGACTCAGCAGCTTGAATCTGAGGAAGAAAGTGCCGGCCCTAGCAAACCACAGAAGATTGGACTGCATGAGCCCACACTGACGTTGATACAGTGTGAGAGAGAGCTTAGTGAACTGCACCTTTTTGATTCTGGCCCAAATCCCTCAGGACAGCAGGGCGACTGCTCACCCAGAGTAGGGAAAAAAAATGGTATGTCTCTCTCCCCTTCTCCCTGCAACAATAGTGACCTGCAGCCAGTGGTGGGGTGCTGGCACCATTTTTGGACACAGGCAGGTAGCAGCTGCTCCAGCTTGTGTGTGCACATCCAGCAATTATTGGGGTCACCCTCAACCCAGTCGGCAGGGTCAACCGAAGCAGTTCAAGAGCAAATGACAGGGACAGTCTTCGCTGCACCAGCTGCACCCACTCGGAAATGTGAGGGGAATGGGAGCCATCCCTATGGAAGGGAAGTGCTGCCTGTGGATTCTCTCACGATTGTGAAGCGAGCGGGGCTATGGCTAGTGGCTGCAGATGTGTAATCCAGACATTGTACCAGAAAGAAAAACCCGCTTTCCTCACTGACATAGAATCTGATTGGGAAGACAAGACTTGCTCCAGCGGGCTGGAACACACACAGACAGTGACTCTGGGAACACATCAGTCTCCTTGTGGACAGAATAGACTAGCAGGGCAGACTGGCCCAACTGGCACTCCTTGACTCTGAAAGCCCTGAGAGCTGAGACTAAGAAAACACTGTGACTGCACGAGAGGAGGCAGGGTATATCTGGGTTCTGGGCAGCCACCAAGGGCTGCTGCACACTCTCAGAGTTCCTTGGTTGCCTAGAGCAGCTCATAGCAGAGAACCATACTCATAGGTAAGACTGCCCAGATCATATGTGCGGTTCATATGGCAGTGCAGATGAGTGTTGAACACACTGGGGGCTAACACCTGGACACTCCTCAGCCTGGAGGAGAAACAGTGGTTACACCAACAGAGGTGATCATTCCTCTCCATCCAGTTAACCAGAGCACGGTTACCACGCCAAACCTGGGTATTACCCTGGATACTCACACCATCCTGGAGCACCGACCAGAACTCCCTGGCCACACTCACCACACACCTCTTGGTATTTGAAAGTGTAGACACTTCACTAAGCCGCAGAGGCATAGCTCAAAGATAAAAGCCATTAGAGGGAAAAAAATCTAAAAATGCCTAGAAATAAATGCAAAAATTTAAGAAACAAGAATAAGGAAGACACTATAACTCCACATCCAAAGGAATGCAACATTTCAATATTAGAATCTGCAGATGAGGAGATTCAGGAAATGCTGGAAATGGAATTCAAAAAATTTAGCATAGGATTACTCCAAAGTAATCAGAAGGAAATCCACAAACTAAAGAAAGCTATATAAAATATGAATGAAAATTATTCTCATGAAATTGAGACTTTAAAAAAATCAAAAAGAAATACTAGAAATGAATAATTCAATAGATCAAATTAAAAAATGCAGTGGAAAGCCTTATCAAGAGAGTTGGTGAGGCAGAAGAAAGAATATCTGAGCTAGAAGACAGATCTCTGGAATTCTTACAGTCAGACCAAAAACAAGAAGAAGGAATTAGAAAACTTAAAAACAGTGTTGGAGATATATGGGGTACTAGCAAACAACCCAACATGGGTATTAGGAGTGCCTGAAGGTGTGGGAAGAGAGAAGGGAGTAGAAGGCTTACTTAGTGAAATAATTACAGAAAACCTTCCTAATATGGAAAAAGAAAGGAATGTCCAAGTTTAGGAAGCACATAGAACTCTTAACAGATATGGGCAGAATAGATCTTCACCACAACACATTGTAGTCAAATTTTTCAAAGTAAAGCATAAAGAAAAGATTCCCAAATGTGCACAAGAGAAATGCCAGATTGCTTTCAGAGGATCTCTAATTAGATTTACAGTTGACTTCTCATCAGAAACCCTACAAGCTAGAAGACAATGGCAAGTTATAGTGCAAATATTGAGGAAAACAACTGTTAACCCAGAATACTATACCCTTCAAAGCTCTCATTTATGAATGAAAGTTAAATAAAAACATTCCGTAACAAATATAAATTGAATGAATTTGTCACTCGTGTGTCCAGTCTTATAAAAGGTGCTAAATGATGGGCTACACACAGAAACACAGAAAGAAAGCCATCATATTGAAATAATGAGGAGACAGAAAGTTCTCCAATAAAAGTACAAAAGAACTCCAAATTAATTGATAGAAATATTCATAGAAAAATGGCATGGTAGGCCAGCGCCGTGGCTCACTAAGCTAATCCTCCGCCTGTGGCACCGGCACCCCGGGTTCTAGTCCCGGTTGGGGTGCTGGATTGTGTCCTGGTTGCTCCTCTTCCAGTCCAGCTCTCCGCTGTGGCCTGGGAGTGCAGTGGAGGATGGCCCAGGTCCTTGGGCCCTGCACCCCCATGGGAGACCAGGAGGAGGCACCTGGCTCCTGGCTTCAGATTGGCGCAGCGCCGGCAGCAATGCACTGGCCGTAGTGGCCACTTGGGGGGTGAACCAACAGAAAAAGGAAGACCTTTCTCTCTCTCTCTCTCTCTCTCACTGTCTAACTCTGCCTGTAAAAAAAAAAAAAAATGGCAGGGCCAACTACTTACTTATCAATAGTTACCTTGAATGTAATTGGCCTCAACTCTCCAGTTAAAAGATACAGAGTGTCTGAATGGGTTAAAAAACAAGACCCATCTATTTGCTGCCTACAAGAAACATACCTCATCAACAAAGATACATGTAGACTGAAAGTGAAAGAATGGAAAAAGATATTCCATGGTAATGGGAAAAAAGGGCAGGTGTAGCCATACAAATATCAGACAAAATAAACTTTAACACAAAAACTATTAAAATAAGTCACAGAAGGACACTATGTAATGATTAAGGGCTCAATACAACAGAATATGTGAATATAATAAATGTATATGCACCCAATTCCAGGGTACCTGGCTATTTAAAAGAAGTGTTAATGATTCTAAAGGGAGACATAGAATCTAAAACAATATCAACAGGGGACACCCCACTTTAATCAACCAGATAGAAAATCAACAAAGAAACAGCATAGCTATCTGACACCATGGACCAAAATGGACCTAAATGATATCTGCAGAACTTTTCACCCCACAGTGGCCTTGCACGGAACTTTCTCTAGGATTAACCATATACTAGGCCATAAAGCAAGTCTCAGCAAATTCAAAAAAATCAAAATCATACCATGCATCTTCTCTGATCATAATGGATTGAAGCTTGAAACCAACAACTCAAGAATCTTAAGAACATGAAAACATACTACTAAATGAACCGTGAGTCATAAAATAAATCAAAAGAGAAATTAAAAAAAAAAAAACCTCTGGAAGTGAGTGAAGATGGCAGTACCTTATATCAAAACTTAGGGGATATAGCAAATGCAGTGTTAAGAGGGAACTTTATAGCAATTAGTGCCTACATCCAGAAACTTGAAAGTCACCAAATAAATTAGCTTTTATTGCATCTCAAAGACCTAGAAAAACAACAAAAAACTAAACCCCAAAATAGTAGGAGGATTTAAAATTAAGGAAGAAATAAACAAAATTGAAATAAAAAATACAAAAGATCAGCAAAATGAAGAGCAGTTTCTTTAAAAAATAAGCAAAATTGACCCACCTTTGCCCCCCCTCCCCCCAAAAAGAGGGAGAAGATCCAACTCAACAAAATCAGATATAAAAAAGAAAATATGAAAACAGATATCATAGAAATAAAAAGAATCATCAGGAATTGCTACAAAGAACTGTATGGCAAAAGATCAGGGAACCTAGAAGAAATGGATAGCTTCCTGGACACAGACAACCTACCTAAAATTAGTCATGAAGACACAGAACACCTAAACAGACAAATACCAAGACAGAGATTGAATCAGTAATAAAGACCATTCCAACTAATCAAATCCTCTGTTAAACTAATGTGTTAAAGTAATCTCTTCTGTTCTCTTGACGTGTCTGTTAAATTCTAATTGTTTGAAAACAGCTGAGTTTTTATTAAGAGCTATGAGTCATTTAAATATGTGCTATTTTTAAGCATTTGAATAATCACCTTGTAACAATCATCAGATTTGGTCTATATTATGTCATGATGTTAAGGAACCTTATTTCAACCAGATATTTTGGATTTTGAACCTTCTTAGCATCCTTGTCAGGCATTCAAAAAATCAAAAATCAAAGTTTCAAAGAATTTAGACTGTGAAATTTCCAGTAAATTTTGAACTTTGGTTTTTCCAGTTTGGGCCCAACTGAAAAAAATTGAAGGACATATATGTCTTTCATCTTGTAGAGACACCAACTAATGAGGCAATTTGGACAATATTAGAAGTACTGTCAAGATGTGAAGTGGTGCTAAATTTTAAGTTTCTATAATATAAAATGGTATTGATAAAGATGTCTGAGAATTAAAAAGTCTAATGATCTTCTGTTACTAGACATGATGGTTATCTTAATGAAATCCCCAGAGGCCTAAAAGAGTTAAATGTTTGTAAAATCCTACAGATGCATTAAAAAATGCTATGTGAAGAAAGTGCCTCTTGTTGAGTTTATAATAAGTTTGTAATTTTAAACATGGGAACTTAAAGTCTTTTGTCATCCACAATTTTATATATCAGATTTGCTTCTCGTAAAACTAAAACATCGTTGATTCTGTGTTTAGCTGTCTTCCTATAGGTTCTGATGGACTTTTTCCAGCCACATCTATTGTATTCAATATTGTGGGATGACTCTGTAAACAGATGAATCCAATAATGTATTACAAGTACCAACTGACAGAAAGTATGGTTAACTAAGGTTACTAAGAACAGAAAGTAATTCGAATCAATTGGTAATTTACAAAAAGGAGTTAGATTTTTAAAAAGCTATTATTGAAACTGCTATATTGTTCTATCATGTTATATATGTATACATATTGTATGTCTACATGGGAAAATTTATTTAGTTTTATTTTAATTGGCTTATAGATAAAAGATTGCTTATCAATTTAAACTGCTAAAATTATTCAAAGAAGGTGGTACCTTTCTCTGAAGGGAAGAGAGAACTTCCACTTTGACTATGACCCTATCGGAATAAGATCAAAGTCAGCGAACTCTAAAGGCTTCCATAGCCTTGGCAACTCATGACTAGAGCCTAGGGAGATTACTGACGCCATAAACAAGAGTGTCAAATTGTTAAGTCAGCAACAGGAGTCACTGTGTACTTACATCTCATGTGGGATCTGTCCTTAATGTGTTGTCTAATGTGCAGTGATGCTATAACTAGTACTGAAACAGTATTTTTACACTTTGTGTTTCTGTGTGGGTGCAAACTGATGAAATCTTTACTAATTATATACTGAATCGATCTTCTGTATATATAGATAATTGGAAATGAAAAAAAAAACCTGGTGTTAAATTGGAAATGGCATAGAAAATTAATTAATTTTTAAAAAAATATTATGTAGGATCTCTGTCTTTAATGGGCTGTACACTGTTATTTAATGCTATAACTAGTACTCCAACAGTATTTTTTTCATTTTGTGTTGCTATATGGGGGCAAATTGTTGAAATCTTTACTTAATATATACTAAACTCATCTTCTGTATATATAAAAAAAACAAAGATACATTTTGATTCATGTGACCTGAATCTCTGTATCAGATGTTTTAAATTTGCTGGTAGAAAGAAACTAAAAACATTTTATATGCTTGTGTTTGAATTTGCTGGTCAAACAAGCTACATCATGTTAGATATTTAAGAGATGTTTCCAAATACATGTATACTTAAAGTTTATAGAAGGCATTTGACCTTCTGGTAAATGTTCTCTTAAGTTGTTATCTAATGGTTGAATCTTGCTAAGTTTTCACTTCTCTATTCTAAGCCCGACTTGTTCTTTCATTTCTCTATTCTCTTCAAGGTAGGAAACTACTTCTATTATGAAGGAATCTCCAAGATGCAACATTTGATCTTTATATCTTATAAAAGGGATAGCTAACATTTTCTGTAATAGCATTGCCAAAATAAAAGCTTAAATTATAATTTCACAGCTAGATCTACTTTGCCATCAGCACAGTAAACAGGGAAACCTCCCTTTCAGATGAAAGGGAGAGAAAGTTTTAAAGTAAGGACAGAGCTTTCCTCATGGGCATGTCTACCTCAGAAAAACCACTACCAGAACATGCCTGTGACTATAGACTTTTAGTTTAGACCACCAAAGATTAGAATTGGAACTTGAGCACCCCCTTGACTTGTATCCTCTGGTCTGCTTTAACAAAAACCAGGAGGAAAAGAAAGCTAGGCATCAGAAGCAATGGGTGGCAGGCCTATTAATGGCTGATCTGTACAGTGATCTGCCCTCAAGGAGACCCAACAGGCCAGTCCACTGCAGTGGCTTTCAATGTGATAAGCCTGGGCTTCAGCAGAAGTCAGCTTGTGAAGAGCCCTGGCAGCTCTGCCAAGAGTTGGATCACTGGAAATGGAACTGCCCTGCAGTCGAAGGACACCCAGGTCAGAGCCACAGACCTTGCTGGCTCTAAGCTGAAAAGCCCTTCACTTGGCCCAGCTTCCAAGGTGACCACCACTGCTGAGAGGAGATGGCCAAATAGGGTCAGTAACATTACAGGCAGAACCGTAAATTTCTTGTTAGAGATGCCACCTGCCTTTACCTGGCCAGCTCTCCTCCCAGGCCAGCAAGGTGATGAAAGTCAATAGGGTGCCTCCCCCAAGGAGGTTCACAACTCCCTTAGGATGTAGGCTATATGAAGAGATAGATAAGTCTGAGCCTCATAATTTACAAGACCCTAAAGCCCATCAGATTATTATCAAGCCCCTTTTGTCAGTTTCTACTTGCCTCTTAATCTGAGAACTTATCTGTGGCTTAGACAGCACCTTTCTTAGGTCCTCTAACAATGATTCTGTCTTTGTATCTAGCCCACTTTGGCCTCATTCCTTTGTAATCATAGCCTCTACTCTACCACCAATGGCTCTACTCCCAACCTGTGTGTACTGATGGTCCTCTCCCCCACTTAATGTTGTATGATTGTTCAGACTTTCTCTACAGACAAACCCTGCTACCTGCAAAAGTTAAGTGGCCTTTTCTCCCAGTCTTGGCAGGGATCAGCTTTAAGCCACATCCATCAAACTGAACTCACAATGGTCCAGAGAGCCCCCCCCCCCGCCCCCGATTTCCTCTCCTCTATGAAATCCTCTCATTACTTGGTTAATGCCACTCTTAGGATCATTGGTTGCTATTCTTTTATACTACCTTTTCTATTAAAGTGTTTACAGCAGGTGATAATGGAACAAACCAAGGCCTTCAGCAACCCGACTGTCAATCAAATGGTGCTAGAGGGGACAGCACCTTGTGACATTGCCCCATGCCAGCGAAGAGTACCTCATTGCCCATGTCTGCAGGAAGTATCTCTAAAGACAAATCATCATCCCTCTACCCCTCCTGGACTTTTAGGACTAATGTAATCCCATACAAATCCTGCTTTATAAAAAACAAAAAGGGGGAAAGTTAGGAAACTGGTGCAGTTTTATCTATGGCGTGATCTACACCTGATTTACATCCTATACACTGGCTCCTGCTGCCATTGCTGAAAGCCAGGTGGCCACATGACCCAACCACCCATGTCAAGCTCCACCCCCATCCTAATGGCATTCGCTGCTCCTGCTTCCCTGCCTGCCCTCCGGCAAAGTTTTAAAAGGACCTGTTCCTGAACATGTGGCTCTATTGGCTTTTCTCTCTTGCTCTCTTGGCTCCTCTTGTCTGCTCTCCTCTCCTCTCCTCTCGTCTCTCTTGGCTTCTCTCTTCTCTCCTGCCTCTTCTTCTCCTCTCTCACTCCCCTGTCTCTACTCCTCTCTCCTCTTTCTCTCTTACTCTCCTTTTCCCTCTTCGCCCCTTCCCAGCGGTCTGTTGGGTTTTGCCCAATAAACCCTTTCCCCTAAAAAAAAAAAAAAAAGACCGTTCCAACAAAGAAAAGCCCAGTTCCCAATAGTTTCATTGCTGAATTCTACCAGACATATAAAGAAGAACTAATTCCAATTCCTCTCAAGCTATTCAAAACAATTGAACAAATGGGAATCCTCCTAAACTCCTCCTAGGAAGCCTGCATCCTCTTAATTCCTAGGCCAAAAAACGATATGACAGAAAAAGAGACCAATATTCCCAATGAACATAGATGTAAAATACCTCGACAAAGTTCTAGCTAATTGAATCCAACAACACATTAGAAAGATCGTTCACTTGGACCAAGCGTGATTTATACCTGCTATGCAAATATGGTTCAACATCCAAAAATCAATAAATGTGATAAACAATATTAACAAATGAAGATCAAAAAATATGATTATGTCAATAGATGCAGAGAAAAAATTTGACAAAATTCAACACCCTTTTATGATGAAAACCTTAAGACATTGGGTATAAAAGGAGCATTCCTCAATATAATTAAAGCAATTTTTTAATTTATTTGACAGAATTATAGACAGAGAGACAGAGAGAAAGCTTTCTTCCATTGGTTCACCCCCCCGATGGCTGCTACAGCTATCGATGTGCCAATCCAAAGCCAGGAGCCAGGTGCTTCTTCCTGATCTCCCATGCAGGTGCAGGGGCCCAAGCACTTGGGCCATCTTTCATTGCCCTCCCAGGCCACAACAGAGAGCTGGACTGGAAGAGGAGCAACCAGGACTAGAACCTGGTGCCCATATGGGATGGTGGCACTGCAGGAGGAGAATTATCCAAGTGAGCCATGGTGTCGTCCCATAATCAAAGCAATTTATAAGAAACCCACAGCCAGCATCCTACTGAATGGGGAAAAATTGGAGGCATTCCCATTAAGACACATTTCTAGACACATATATCTCATAAAAATTTTAACATGTCTGGCACACCAATCTTTACAGATTGAAAGATATATTATCATCATATCAAAACGTATTAAAATTTCTCTCTGAAAAAGGAAAAGTGTTTGCATTTCAGAGTAGTTTTAACTTTGGAAATTTCAGATACAATATTTGGCAATTAACAGAGATGTTTATAGGTGGACACGTGTTTTGACCCTCTCAGATGGGACTACACTACCAGGTAGATATTGGCAGCATGCATACTTCCAAAATGAACCTGAGGTTACTTTTAATTTATAATTTCCAAGATCTAATGCAATTTTCCATTGATTTCTGCAACTGTTGTAAAGTTTTTGGATTTTTTTAACAATCTTAATTCCAAATTGTGGGGATCAACTGGGTTCGACAGTTAAAAAGAACAGTAATGAACACACTAAAAGATCCAGAGAATCCATAGAAAAAGAAATTTAAATCATCAAGGAGGTTGTGATTCTTAAACACTGCAAGATGATGAACTAGAAATACTGAACTACAGTCTAGAATGTCAAGTGCTGATGGATGAGCAAGATCAAAGTTCATGTTACAGCAGAAAATTGTAAGGGATTAATGGGATTTTTAAACAGCATTAGAATATGGGGCATCTATCAAATTCACAATGCAGAGTTCTAAAGAATTATGAAGAAAACTGTGTAGCACACTATAGCTAATAACATTAGAGGCTAGAGATAAAAGACTTATAAGAAACTAAGAATGGTCAGGCAATGGGTGAGGCCTTCCTCCAGGCTTTATTTAATGATGGTTTCATGAAAGGTAATTCTCTTTCCCCATACACCCATACACTCCATAGAGTGTTGTCACTGTATGAGTTTTTTTTTTTTTTTTAGGTTGAATATGATACCCTTTAACATTTATGTTAAATTTAGTGGCCCCCATTAATATGTATCAATCATGAATTCATCACAAATGGTTGTAAAACTTGATAGTTTATGATAATTTAGGAAACCACTTATTTCTAAAGAACAGTAATTTTACAAAATTTGAAAGTGCTTAGGTGTTGTTTTTTTTAAGAAAGCTAGCATGCTGTATGTAATTTTCTGCAATTTTACCACTTAAACTAGATGTAACTGAAAATGGCTCCTGTATTCAATAGGCTATGAAATAAATTGCCTTTTTGGGGTAGTACTACAGGATAATGTAAAGGTCATGTCATGTTGAAGACATTTAACAGCTTTCATTGTGCTCTAAATAACTGTGGCTAGAAATTTTGTTTCATGAAACCTCAGTTATATAAATTGGATTTTAAGATGTAAAGTATGTGGTAGGTGACCTTTATTGAAAACACGTGTACACAGCATATGGCTACAGGTCCCTTTAATTAAAGTCCTTTTTTGAGGTTTCTGCTAAAGCTAAACTAGTATCTCTTAGGATCTCCATTTATTGAAATTTGAGTTTAGTGTTTATATGATAAGAAAATCATGTGGAAGTGGTCAGATAATTCAAAAATATTATCTATCATAGGCTGTTCCCAAATATAGGGACTTCTCTTAATAGTAGCTGTTTCACATTATTCTTGATGTAGTATTTTCCCCATATTATACTTGGTTTTGTTATGGCAGGTACACTGAGTGTCCTTGTTGACAGGTGTCACAGAAACACCAGCATCTTGCTGACTAGCCCAGCTGGGCTTTGACAGCTTTACTGAGAAAGGACATAATGTGATAATGATAACCACATTAAGAATGAATACAAAATAGTAAGAAGTGAGACAGAATTCATTTAAAACATGCAATAAAAGCTTCCAGAGTCTTATCTAGTTTCCATCCTTAAATTATACAACCAAAATCATCTCTTTTTAACTAGTTCAAAAATATATTATTAATATTAACAGATTCACTCATCAGCTTTATAATTGTCACTCTCAATGAACATAAGCTGTTCCTTTTGTAGATACATGGTAGCTTGGCATGACTCCTGGCTTAAGGAATTTATGTTCTAGTGAAGGAGATAAGACAAATAAACAAAAACATAATTCCTTTGTTAGGCTTCAGAGAAGCAAAAATCCTTGTGCATCTTCGTAGGAAGGAACAATAAATCTTGGAGAAATTAGAGGAGCATTCATGACATGGGAGGACTTGTGTGATGGCCTCAGCCATCACAGGGTTAGTGACTGGGTATGGGGCATTTTGAGATGTAGGGCTATGACTAAAATCCGTTAAAAAACAGTGAGTGGTTTTGGTTAGCAAAATCACAAAGTGCCCATATTAATTCACTCATGAAACAAACACTTAATGGCTACTTAGTTTTGAGACTATAGTCTAGGGGTTGGCGCTCTTGTGCAGTGGGTTAACGCCCTGGCCTGAAGTGCTGGCATCCCATATGGGCGCCCGTTCGAGAAGCAGCTGCTCCACTTCTGATCCAGCTCTCTGCAATGGCCTGGGAGAGCAGTGGAGAATGGCCCAGGCCCTTGGGCCCCTGCACCCGTGTGGGAGACCCGGGGGAGGTTCCTGGCTCCTGGCTTGGAATCAGTGCAGCTTGGGCTGTTGCGGTCAATTGGGGAGTGAGCCATCGGATGGTTCTCTCTTTCTCACTCTGCTTCTCCTCTCTCTGTGTAACTCTGACTTTTAAATAAATAAATCTTTTAAAAAAGAGAGAGACTAGGCCGGCGCCGCGGCTCTCTAGGCTAATCCTCTGCCTTGCGGCGCTGGCACACCGGGTTCTAGTCCCGGTCGGGGCACCGATCCTGTCCCGGTTGCCCCGCTTCCAGGCCAGCTCTCTGCTGTGGCCAGGGAGTGCAGTGGAGGATGGCCCAAGTGCTTGGGCCCTGCACCCCATGGGAGACCAGGAGAAGCACCTGGCTCCTGCCATCGGATCAGCGCGGTGCGCCGGCCGCAGCGCACCTACCGTGGTGGCCATTGGAGGGTGAACCAACGGCAAAAAGGAAGACCTTTCCCTCTGTCTCTCTCTCACTGTCCACTCTGCCTGTCAAAAATCAAAAAAAAAAAAAAAAAAAAAAAAAAAAAAAAGAGAGAGAGACTGTAGCCTACTAGGGGTTATGAACACAATAAACAAGCACAGTCTGATCCTATGTGTAGCAAGTTATAACCAATGGAAGAAACAGGCAGTAAACAATAAATAAGCTATCAACAATCTATTTTGACCTATAACATGTGCTGCAAGGATATAAACAAGGAATGGAGATGGAAAATAAGCTACACAGTAGACCTAATTCAGATCATCAGAAATCTCTGGAGATATTTCACCACAGACATGCGAGGAGCCAGCCAAGAAAAAAAGATGCAGAGGAAGAAGAATGTTCCAGTCAAAGAAGATAACAAGTGGGAAAACCATGAAGGGGTACAGAACTGTGTTTGAGAAACAAAAAGAAAGTTAATGGGATTTGGAGGTTAGCGAGGGAGGCAAGAGGAAGGATGTCGGGCTGGAGGCAGACAGGTCTCCCGACCGGCCAGAATGTTTTGGCTGCATCAAGATGTTTGGCCACTATTTCAAATGTGATGGGAAGGCATGAAAAAATTAATAAAGAAGGATGCAACATGATTGGATTTATTACTCTGAATATCATAAATGTACAAAAGTAAAGAACAGTAGTGGGGAAAGTTGGAAGGAGGCTCTTAGAATAGCCTAGATGAGAAATGCTGGTGGCTTCTGCTAGAATGCCTGCACTTGTGATAGAAGCTTATGGAGTCAAGACATATTTACCAGGATTTGCTAATGGCCGTACCTGTTAAGGTAGCTTGTGGACTGAGCATGAAGGAATCGTGTAATTCAACATCACAACAAATACTTCTTGAAGTTTTTTCTGGCCTTTGTAAGTGGGTGCATTTGTCCCCTCTGTCTGCTTGCATAATACAAGTGGGTATCCAGCCTTGCCTTTCACATTATAGGATGGTTATCTGTGTGCTTGCTTCCCTGACACAGCAGTGACTACTTTGTGTGCACAAGACCAAATTCATCACTGTCATCTCTCACTCAGGCCCCAGAATGATCATTTGTGGAACGAGTGACTTTAGTCTGATTTGATTTTCTGAGAATATTAAAAAGAAAAGACACAAGTGCAACAAATGTAATCAAGCTATATTTAAAAAAGGAACTGTTTAAAGAATATGTCAGTAAATTTATATGTTAGTCAACAAATAATTTTAAATGTTGGGTTTATAATTTTTAAGTTATTCAGTATGTCAAAACTCACAAAATTATTTATTTTTAGATATATATCAGAATGTTTGAATCAAATAACACTTATCAAAATCTGTTTATCCTCTAATCTACAGGTATTTTATGATTTAATCAGAACCCTCAAAGGTTGGGGTTTAACCCAAAATCAGTTTTCAGTTCTATCAGTAACCTGGAATAGAAGGGTGTTAGAGACACAGAGGATCTGGTTTATATTCACCCTTCACTGTTAACCAGTGGGTCACTCATCTCCACGGGCCTCCTTTGTGTTTTCTAATATTCTTTCAGCATGTCTTGTGTGTTCATAGCTCTCCCAAGCCTGGTAGGTATGTGTTTAGGGAAAATGGTAGAGGAAACTGCATTCCAGTGCTTTACAATCTTCCTGAGTGTATGCTTCACATAGCCAGGTAAATTTGAATTGCTTAACTATAGTCTGTTGAATGGGAAAATATTAAGTCCTTATAGAAACATCTCTCACTGTACTAGCAGGAAGGATGCATACGGAGTGAAGTAAGTCTGAAGAATGTCCAGGGAAAAAAATAAATAGATTCAGTCTTCAAATATTTATGAAGATATAGGAGAGAAAATATATTCAGTTCTCTACATAAAAAAAGAAAACAACATAAGACACCATAGATATTTGTACTATGTCTTCTGTACTCCACCACTCATTTCCCTTGCAAATGAAAATTGGCTGTTTCCAGCCTGTTTCTAGGGGCCATGCTTCCTAGCATGCACTCCTCCATTTCTAGCCGTCTCTCCTATAGAGGGAAGCAGGGGTGCCTCGAGAGAGCCATCTTGTGTGGTTGCTTCCCAGAGCTGCTTTTGATTTAGTTCTTTAGTGTTATCTAGTTCCAGGTCTGGTCCACATAGGTTCCTAAAATAAACTCCCATCTTGAAGCAGATTGAATGTGTCTCTGTTTCTTGCCACCAAAAGAGCAAAACTAAAAATAGTGTTGATCAGTTATATATGAGAAAATGAAAACCTATTGTGAAAGAAGAATTAGAAAGAAAGAAAGCTATTTCCATTTAGGATCCAGGATGACTCTGACTTATTTTTCATTTGGGAGTAGGCTTACTCTAGAGACAGAAGTTTTCTTAGAGCTCTACTGCAGCCTCCAAATGTTGTATGTGGTTTCAGGCCTTGCCCTAGATTTCTGGATACTGAAGTTGATAGTGCATCAGAACTGCTCTGGGAAGCTTGTAAGTATTGATTTTTAGGACTAACCTCCAGAGATTCTGTGGGAAGTTAGGAGTATACCTGGGCACCTATAACTTTAACGAGCAGCATAAATAATCTGACACATCTGATGTCAAAACTATGCCCAATGACCTCAAGCAGTTTCTACTCAGACAAATTTGTATCTTGAAATATATACCTCTCTGCTAATATGTCTCTCTGCTCTCAGCTCCTGAATTAAAATCAAAGGAAAAAGCATTTTTCTTCCCCTATCTACTCTGCTGTTTGTCACATGATAGTATTTGAGTCTTCAAAACTATCCTTGTGTTGTAGCTTCTCACTGCATAAAAAATAAATGATTTACCTTTAAATTTACGTTCTAGGAAATGCATGGCATCAGAGAGCACCATGTGAGCTTTTCCCTTCAGAAAAGGTTGACTACAAGGACATTTTGTTAGTAATATTATTTTGACTGTCAATAATTTAAAACATTTGTGGGTTCCAATGTGATGTTTTGATATCTTTATACAATGCGAAGTGATTTTAAAAATCTAGGTAACATATCTGTTACCTTGTTTACCTATAATTCTATGGTGAGACATTTGAAATGTACTCTTTTAGCTATTTTCAAATAAACAATGCATCATTATTGGTTATTCCTCCTTAGTAGCATTTGATCAACAATTTCCTATTCCTTCCCTTCCAATTCTTCAATCCCATGACACCATTCTGTGTGCTTCTATGAATTTAACTTTTGTAGATTCCACATGTAAATGAGATCATATGGCCTTTGTCTTCTGTGCGTAGATTAGCACAATATCCTCTAGATTCATCAATATAGTTGTATATGGCAGGATTTCCTTATTTTTTTAAAGACTGAATAGTATTTCCATATATTTCCGCATTGTCTTTTATTTTTATCGGTTTCTGGGCACATGTTGATTCCATGGCTTACCTATTGTACAATAACATGGGAGTATAGATGTCTCTTTGATTTGATTTCAGTTCTTTTGGATATATACCCAGATCATATAGTTCTGTTTTAGCATTTTGAGAACCATCCATACTGCTTTCACAATGGCTCTGCTAATTTACATTCCCATGAAAAATATGCAAAGAAACTTTTTTCTCTTCATCCTTAATAACACTTTTAAAAAATCCTTTTGATAAAGGTGTTTCTAACAGATAAGATGTTTTACTTTGTGGTTTTAATTGTGTGATTTTAATCTGCATTTTTCTAATGATTAATGATACTGAGGATTTTTCCCTACATCTGTTGGCCACTAAACACCAGAAGTTCTAAATCTATTTTCTTTCCTTCTGACTACCCCAGCTTATTCTATCTCCTTTTCTAAGAAGGACAAATATTAAAAACAATAGAGATGTTTAGTGATTGCCATTCTTAGCTTAGAAGTATTTTCCTTTCCAGCCAACTATTTTGGATATATTAAAACATACCTGAACAAAGAAAATTGTTAAACCACAAGACCACATAATTTGGAGTCCTTTACATATCCCTAGTCTGCAGCCTTATTTGTTCTTCTTATTTATTTCTTCATTTTCCTCATGAACTGTAATTAACCACACTGTCTTCTAGGCTGACCAATGACCTAGTTTGCTCAAGACTGAGGGGGATTGTAGGACATGGATTTTCAGAACAAAAGCTGAGCAAATTCCAGGGAAGCTGGGATGTGTTGGTCACCCTAACGTCATTGGATGTTCTCTTGGAGTGTACTTCCCTTACTTCCAATGTAAGTTCTAATGTCTTATTTTGTAGAAAACATTTGGGATATCAGGTGGAAAAATTCTCAAGTTACTTTCCAACCCATTAAAAAAG
The DNA here is from genome assembly GCF_033115175.1 of Lepus europaeus. Lineage (NCBI taxonomy): Eukaryota > Metazoa > Chordata > Mammalia > Lagomorpha > Leporidae > Lepus > Lepus europaeus. The sequence continues at coordinate 53,947,639 of NC_084830.1, forward strand.
TATCTGGTTGGGAAGTAGCTCCTTAGTTATCTCCTCTTTCTACTCTGTCTTCTGCCCCTTCATATCTAAATCATAGGAATATGTCCCTGCATGAATCAAGCTTGCTAGGAATTTTTCTCAAGCACACATTTTTGTAAAATATGATAGAGCATGACAAAATCCAAAGTTTACTTTCTTCTTTGAAGTCCTCCTAATGTGGAATAAGCTTCCCTTCTACCCCTACATCCTGTCTTTCTTCTAGCCATAGAAGATTCATTGAAATACACTTCTTGAGTGATGTTGCTCTTCCTTGACTGGCAAAAAGTTGGACTGACTTGGTTTTTTATAAATGGAGGCCTTGATTTTATTAGTATTATAATTTTTTTGCAGGGGAGATTATCTATGTTTACTTACTTGCTATTTTTAAAATTTTCCTTGTTTATTTGAATGGTAGATTGATAGAGAAGAAAGGTGGACAGAGAGAGGAAGAGATTCTTGCATCCACTGATTCATACTCCAGTTACCCACAATTTTAGGGTTGAGTCAGGCTGAAGCCAGGACCCAGGAACTCCAGCTAGGTCTCCCACATGGATGGCAGAGACCCTAGTACTTGACCTGTCATCTTCTGCTTCCCAGGATGCACATTGGCCAGGAAGCTGTATTGGAAACAGAGGTAAAATTTGAATCCAGGCTCTCCCATATGGTTTGTAGGCATGTCAAGCAGAAGCTTAACCCACTGTGCCACAATACCTACCCCTAAATAGAACTTTTAAAAGTGAAAAATAGTTACTGATATTAAAACACTCAATGGACAGATAAAAAGTAGCTTTTATACGGTTGGGAATAGAACTGATACATGGGAAGACAGGTCTGTTGGAAACTGAGATGAAGTTGCCCTCATTATGCCTTTGAACATCATACCTTAAATCATAATATATTCAAGTAGGAGGGTACTTTAAAAAGTTTGTATAAATGGGCCGGCGCCTTGGCTTAACAGGCTAATCCTCCACCTTGCGGTGCCGGCACACCGGGTTCTAGTCCCAGTCGGGGAGCCAGATTCTATTCCTGTTGCCCCTCTTCCAGGCCAGCTCTCTGCTATGGCCCGGGAAGGCAGTGGAGGATGGCCCAAGTGCTTGGGCCCTGCACCCCATGGGAGACCAGGAGAAGCACCTGGCTCCTGGCTTCGGATCAGCGAGATGCGCCGGCCGCAGCGGCCATTGGAGGGTAAACCAACGACAAAAAGGAAGACCTTTCTCTCTGTCTCTCTCTCTCTCACTATCCACTCTGCCTGTCCAAAAAAAAAAAAAAAAAAAAAAAAAAAAAAAAAGAGAGAGAGAGAGAAGAAAGAAAGAAAGAAAGAATTATTTTTGGGCAGAAAAACTTGAAATCCATGCATACAAGGGATCTTCAAGCAATTCATAGGGAAATACATATTACAAGAAAAAAAAAAAAAAAACCTGTGCATTGACATCTAAAGTTTTTGCACCAAAATACACTTTTAAAAATTCCATTTCCACAAACTTTTTTGAAGTGCCACATATTTCTCCATCTTGAATACAAAACCCACTCTTCCTAAACATCCTCATCTCTTTTCTAGTTATTCAATATGAAAAAGAAAAGGAAAATGCCTTTTCTCTTTTCACTTTCTTCACGAATCCTGTAGTCTGTCTCTTTAATGCACTGCATTGAACCTGCTCTTGTATAAACATCAGTGATTACCTTGTTGCTAAATGTTATAGAAAATGTTTACCTCTGATCTGTGATTTAAATATAAGTTATTTTATTTATTTGTATTTATTTGAAAGGCAAGAAAACACAGAAAGTGGGAGTGAGAGAGAAAGAGAGAGAGACACACAGAGAAAATTGATAAACAGACAGAGATCTTCCATTTGCTGGTTCACTCCCCAAATGCAACGACCTGTGCGGGGTTAAGTCAAAGCCAGGGCCCTGAAACTCAATCCAGGTACCCCATGTGAATGGAGGAGAGCCAGGATCTTGAGTTATCATCTGCTTCCACACTGGGTGTGCATTAGCAGGAGGCTAGAATCAAAAATGGACCTGGGACTTCAACCCAGGTATTCCAACATGAAATATGGGCATCTCACGTGATGTCTCTAACTATTATTACAAATGTCTGGCCCTAAAAATATATTCTTTAAAAAAATTATAGTAACAGAAATGATAATATAAAAATCATCCATAATTCTTCCAAATGGAACTAAATAGTTATTTTCTGTGCTTTTGTCATCATTTACAACTCTAGATTTTAGTTACAATGCTTCCCCTTCACTTTAAAATGATTATGGCCATATTCATAAATCTATAGGAATTCCTTCTCAGATTTTTGTTAAACCCACATCCAGTACCCAAAATAAATTCAAGCATTGATTTTCCCAACTTTGCATTCTCTTCTTACTGGTGGATTTATTCTATAGATTTTCCCAGGCCAAGTTATTTATTTCATAGCATGATAGATTTTATCTTCAACCTGCATTATGTGACTTGCCACTTCTCTTTCTAAATACCGAGTTCCATTAAATTTGTTGCAGTGTCACAATCTCAAAATTCCACTATCATCATTTCCTCGTCTCCACTTACCCCATTCCAAAAATTGTATATTGATGCCACCAGTATCAACCCAGTTACTTTGTATTACTTTTGACTTGTCCTTTCCTAACCCACATCCAGCCAGTTACCAACTCTTACCAATTGAATCTCCTTCATACTTCTTAGATCCAAGTCTTTCTCGACTCCTGGGTGTGAGTTCTCAACCTTTTAAAACTTCATCTACTGTAAAAAAGAATGAAATCCTGTCCTTAGCAACAAAATTGATACAACTGGAAAACATTATACTTAGTGAAATAAGCCATTCCCAAGAAGACTAATACCATATGTTTTCCTTGATCTGTGGTAACTTATGGAATACAAAATAATGTAATGTATATAAGCAAAATTGACATTTTGAGAATTAGTTTTTACAGCCCTTGTCTCTACTGTTGAGGAACAGTGTTTTTTTTTTTTTTTTTTTTTTTTCCTATTTGTTGAATTCTTTACTTAGTGGAGGGTTAATGTTATGATTATGAAACAAATTGAAAGTATGTTATTGTAAAAAATACAAGAAAGAATATGAAAGGGAGGAGGTGGGAGGTTGAAGGTGTGGGTAGAAGAGAAGTAGGGTGGGAAGTATCACTATGCTCTTAAATCTGTATAAGTGAAATACATAATTTGTTCATCTTACATAAATAAAAAATGAAATAAATTCATATGTGCAATTGTCTTCTAAATGGAGACTTTACCTCTAGGCTCGGTCCCCTTTAATCAGTTCTCCACATTGCTGCCCACATGATGTTTTGAAAATATAAATCTGAGTATTGAAGTATGGTTCTAGGCTCTTAAATAAAGCAGATGTATATTCGAAGTAATTGCAGTACTTGTTTTAGCCTTTTTTCTTTTTTTTTTTTTTTAAGATTTACTTTTTTATTCTAAGGGCAGAGTTACAAAGAGAGAGAGAGAGAGAGAGAGAGAGAGAGAGAGAGAGCTCTTCCATCTGCTGGTTCACTTCCTAAATGGCTGCAGTGGCCAGAGCTGGACTTATCTGGAGCCAGGAGCTAGGAACTTCTTCTGAGTCTCCCACGTAGGTACTGTGGTCCAAGTTCTTGGGCCATCCTCAGCTGCTTCCCCAGGCACATTAGCAGGGAGCTGGATTGGCAGTGGAGCAGCTGGGGCTCCAATAGGAGCTCATATGGGATGCTGGCATAGCATGTGGCAGCTTTACCTGCTATACCGTAGTGCCAGCCTCTTGTTTAGCCTTTCTAAGCTTCAATTTCCTCATCAGTAAATTGGGATTATAATCAGAGCTTTGTTTTGATGATTAAATGAATGATCTGTTTGGTAGAGTGACTTGTATATAAGTATTAATATTTGGTTGCTGCTATTATGTTTTTTTTCTTATTATTCTTGTATTTGTTACAACTCTTACTGTCTGAATTCCTTCAATGCTTCTCTATTTTGTTTAGGATAAATTCTATAAGGCCTTTTGTCATGATGACTTGTTTAGTTTTTCCAAACTCATTTCCTTCTACTTTCCTTTATTGCTATCCTTCTGTGATAGTGAATTATTTACGACTTTTTCTTTCTTTTTTTTTTAAGATTTATTTATTTATTTGAAAGGCAGAGTTGCAGAGAGACAAAGAGAAAGGGATTTATAGAAAGACAGAGATCTTCCATCTGCTGGTTCACTCCCCAAATAACCACAATGGCTTGGGATGCGCTAGGCTGAAGTGAGTAGCCAGGAGATTCTTCCAGGTCTCCCACATGACTGCAGGGGCCCAAGCACTTAGGCCATCTTCTGCTACTTTCCCAGGCACATTAGCAGGGAGTTGGATCAAAAGTGGAGCAGCCAAAACTTGAACCAACATCCCATATAGGGTTCTAGCATCGCAAGGTTTTCCTGCTAGGCTATGGCTACACTACAGAGCTGTCCCGTATTTACAGTTTTTTCAATAGCATTCATTCTTTTTATTTTTCTTTTTGTACAGTTTTCAATATTTCTTGATTTCAACTATTTTCCCTACTAAATCTAATACCTTGTTCACAGTTCTGTTCTAGTTTAGTATTTCTTAAAGAACTTTTTCTCCCAACAGTGTTGACATAATCTGTATCAAGTATACTGTTTGTTCTCTTAACTTCCTGAGAATACTATTTCTATAATAAAATATTATTCAGCATATTATGATTATTTTCCCCAGGAGGCTGTGACTATTTTGGAGACACTAATAACATCTTATAAAATATTGTTTCACTAATTTCTGAAAAATAATAGTTGTTGTCACTCAAATGTTGAATGTTGTGCAAGTTTTTGATATTCATAAGGGTAGTAGTATCCTAACATAGAAATGACATAACCCATAAAATAAATAGTATTAAATTTAAAAATAAATAATTACTCAAGTGACTGATAAATACAAGAAATTGTATATTTCCTTGAAAATTTTATGTTTTGGAGTGATTTGAAGAAGAGGATAATGTTGGAACTATTTCTTTAAGGTACAAGGCTTGATTAGGTAAAAGGAACAGAGGAAAACCATTAGGAAAAGGGAACTATAGAAACAAAGTTAGAATAATAGTACTGGGTCCGGCATTGGGGTATGGCAGGTTAAGCCTCCACCTGTGACATCAGCATCCTATCCAACTCCTCGCTATTGTGCGTGGGAAAGTAGTAGAGAATGGCCCGAGTGCTTGGGCACCTGCACCCATGTGGGAGACCAGAAGAAGCTCTGGGCTCCTGGCTTTGGCCAAGCCTAGTCCTGATCATTGTGTCCATTTGGAGAGTGAACAGTGGGTGGAACATATCTCTCTACCTCTGCCTTTCAAATGAATAAAAACTGTATCTTAAAAAAAAAAAAAAAAAAAAACATAGTCATACAAAATGTTCCCTCTGCATTAAGCATCAAGTTGGCTCTGAGATTAGAATATTGTAATTTTTTTTTTCTCTCACTAACTCCATGAGCTAGACAAATGAGGAAACTGATGGTCAGAAAAGGTTACACAATGTTACTATTTAACTACAGGCTTCAAATCTAGTTCTGTCTGATCCTTAAAGATTGGTTTCTCCACAGTAGGCTCTTATCTCACTCATAGAATGAACATTTGAGATGAAAACAATGAATGTAAACCTGATTCTGGAATCAGGTTTTCTAAGTCAGGTAGAGGAAAAAATTTTGTCTTTTCTATCAGCCATAACTGTCTCTCAACTGATCTACACAGTGGAATTAAAAGGACTCAGGCTGGCACCGTAGCTCTCTAGGCTAATCCTCTGCCTGCGGCGCCAGTACCCCAGGTTCTAGTCCCGGTCGGGGTGCCGGATTCTGTCCCGGTTGCTACTCTTCCAGTCCGGCTCTCTGTTGTGGCTTGGGAAGGCAATGGAGGATGGCCCAAGTGCTTGGGCCCTGCACCCACATGTGGGAGACCAGGAGGAAGCACCTGGCTCCTAGCTTCATATTGGCACAGCACCCTGGCTGTAGTGGCCATTTGGGGGGTAAACCAACGGAAGGAAGACCTTTCTCTCTCTCTCTCTCTCTCTCTCTCTCTCTCTCTCTCTAACTATGCCTATCAAAAAAAATTAAAGGGACTGGTCAAAATCACAGTTTGGCAAAAATGTTCAGTAAGCTTGCTACCATATACTTTTCTGCATGCATGATGGGCAATGTTAATAGATGAAATGGTAGTTTTTAATTGGGCCTGGTATAGAGCCTCAAAATCTTATTTACACAATATTCATTACAAGGTTTTGATTGATTTATATCCATTTCTTCTACTTGATACCACTCTAATTTCCTTATATGGAATTACCTTGCCATTACTGGGAGCAAACTGGATAGAACTGGAAAACAAGGTAAGTCATCCTCTCACTATGAGGGAGGAACGGTGACCTACTGAGTGTAATGGGCTCCTTCTGCCAGACCTGTCTCAGTAGGACCAACAAGTAAGCACGTGACCTAAGCTTGGTTAGAGGAAAGCCTTATTTCCAATTAGAATGACGAGCAAAATGTTCAGGCTGGACAATCGAAACAAAACAAAATAAAACAATGAAATTTCACTTATTCCAGAACAGAAACCCTGATGATGCAGTGGAATGTGACCTACTGACTTTTGGGTGTCTCTTTTATTTCTAGTCATCTTCTGTAACATTCTCATCTAATCTGTGAGCTTACCCCAAATATTATTTGATTAAGCTTTTTTCTTTCTTGGCAAACATCAGTGGCTAGCAACCAAAACAAAATTATAATCCATACCATTCTTGTTCAGAGTTGGCACATGATTTAAAACCCAGCAGGCCTATGATTTAATAACAATGGCACATTTAAATATAATAGGATTCAAATGTGGAAAATAGGCTGTAGTATTTTTATGTCAACTTGGCTAAGCTGAACTGTGTTTCCCACAACCCCCTTTACCATATGTTTCAGCTAGATTTTGTCAGAAGATAGAATGTTGTGAGATTTGGAAGGTAGAAGTTAAATAGGAGCCTTCATGAGATGACAGTCTCCATGGTCACTAATAGTGATGGACAACCACAGAAGTGTCCTCATTCTCTTATGTCCAGATCTTCCCAGATGCTGTCTCTAGTGAATAAATGTGGAATGAAGAGTCTTCTGTATTCTAACTCACCCACTTTTTCTTTTTGCTCCTATTATGGAAGTGGGATATATATCTGGTTTTCTGAATTCCATGGAAAATTCCAGTTTTTCCATTCTCTCCAGTTCTTCAAAGTGCACTTTTCCTGTGTTCTCCAGTTCTGTTTTTTATTTTCCAACCTCTGCAAGAATGGTTTAAGGACTTAATCCAATAATAAATCACTTATTACGCTACAAGTTCTGTTTCGATGATTGAATCCTGATTGCATATATTTATTAATACCAGAATTTATTCTAGAAGAATGGAAAACTATATATTAATCTATAATTGGTTCTTTGATTTGATTAAAAAAATTTTTTGACAGGCAGAGTTAGACAGTGAGAGAGAGAGAGACAGAGAGAAAGGTCTTCCTTCCATTGGTTCACCCCCCAAATGGACACTACGGCCGGTGTGCTGCACCAATCTGAAGCCAGGAGCCAGGTGCTTCCTCCTGGTCTCCCAAGCAGGTGCAGGGCCCAAGCACTTGGGCCATCCTCCACTGTCTTCCCGGGCCACAGCAGAGAGCCGGACTGGAAGAGTAGCAACTGGGACAGAATCCGGCGCCCCAACCTGGACTAGAACCCGGGGTGCGGGCGCCACAAGTGGAGGATTAGCCAAGTGAGCTGTGGCACCGGCCTGATTTGATTAAATTTAAAGGCATTGATATCCTTGCTGCCAGTTATAGAGGAGACACTGGTAAGTCATGGAATATAGTAGCAAAATAGCTTCTTAAATTTATATCTGTGGTTTACTGATAACCAAATGCCTATAGAAAGCAAGGCTTTGGGTCACCTAGTAGTTGCTGCTATAGAACACTTTAATGAATATGAATATAATGTTATTATTGGTCAGTTGCATCGGAATATATGGAGAAAGAAAATAACCTCAGGGTTTTAAATTCCAGATGAAGGTGTGGATAATAGATTGAAAATCTTCTGTGACTACTGTGTTTCATACAAAATTTCTTTAAACTAAATCTAAAATCTAATCTGTAGTGTGAATAAATTCAATTTAAGCATAATGTTTGCTTATATTAGAATTAAGACATTGATTGGGAAGAGTAAGGCCATGAAAATTGGGGTGGAGAAATATGGGCTAAATCAGATGATGCAAAGGAACTTAGAACCTTTACATTTTATTGGAACTCATTTGCCAGTAGAAGCGACCATTCCCAGGTTTGTAGAATTTAGTCTCCACTTACCTAGAAAGTAATTTTCAGGGCTGGCACTGTGGCATAGCTAGTAAAGCTGCTGCCTGCAGTTCTGGCACCCCATATGGTTCAAGAACCAGCTGCTCCACTTGTGATCCAGCTCTCTGCTATGGTCTGGGAAAGCAGTGGAAAATGGACCAGGTGCTTGGGCCTCTGCACCCACATGGGAGACCCAGAGGAAGCTACTGGCTCCTGGTTTCAGATAAGCCCAGCCCCAGCTGTTGTGGCCATTTGGACAGTGACCAGCAGACAGAAGATTCTCTTTCTCTGTCTCTGGCTCTTTGTAACCCTGTCTTTCAAATAAATAAATAAATAAATAAATTTTTAAAATGTGATTTTCCTGGTATGAAAACCTGACTTACAATAGTGTTGGTCTACCTCCACATATACTCTATTACCACTTTTATCTCCAAGTTAAGACCCAGGTTCTGGTATGCTTTCAGGGATCAGATAACAGTCATGACCAGAATAGAGGTTTAGCATAGAGCAAAATAATTAAATTTACATAATTTATATTGATATTAACAATATGGAAATGGCTTGAAAGGATGTTGGTCAGGGTTGGAGACTATAAGTTGGATTACATTAAATTTATCAAAATTGGTACACTAAGCAAAGGTTCTGTCTTAAATGTGTTCTAATTGGTTGCCAAATGGTTCTAAATTTTGGCATACTGTAGAAGGCAATATCAGGGCTGGCACCGTGGATCACTCAGTTAATCCTTTGCCTATGGCACCAGTATCCCGTATGAGCGCCGGGTTCTAGTCCCGGTTGTTCCTCTTCCAGTCCAGCTCTCTGCTGTGACCCGGGAGGACAGTGGAGGATGGCCCAAATGCTTGGATGCCTGCACTCACATGGGAGACCAGGAGGAAGCACCTGGCTCCTGGCTTCGAATTGGTGCAGGACCAGCTGTGGCAGCCATTTGGGGAATGTACCAACAGAGGGAAGATCTCTCTCTCTCTCTCTCTCTGTCTATAACTCTACCTGTCAAATAAAAAAATTAAAAAAATATCAAAGGCCTAGGAATATGACAAGATGGAGACAGATTATGTCAAAAGGCTTGCTCAGCAGGGGTATGCAGGTTAAGCACTCCCTTGGGACACGTGCATATCCTATTGGAATGCCTGTTGGAATATTGGCTACTCTGCTTCTGATCCAGCTTCCTGCAAATGCATCCTGTGAGACAGCAGATGCTAGCTGAAGTGCTTAGTCCCCTGCCACACACATGGGAGACCCAGATGGAGTTCTGGGCTCCTGGCTTCAGCCTCTTTTGGTTCTGGCTGTTGCAGGGATTTGGTGGATGAACCAGCAGACAGGACTCTCTCTCTCTCTCTCTCTCTCTCTCTCTCTCTGTCTGTCTCTCTCTATCTGTCTCTGTCTCTTTCTCTCTCTCTGGACATAGCAATACTGTACTTTGAAGATTCTTCCTTTTACTGCATGCACTCTATTCTGCTTAATGATCAATATACTTGGATTTAAAAATTGGCAATGCCAGGACAAGGCATAGATAATTTCATTGTTATGACCCTCAGAATTTGCTATCATTTAATCCAAGGGGCTCTGCTTTTCCTCCCCCTACAAAACTACCAATACTTTAGTACTTTGAATTTGAAATGCTGTTATTTCATTTAGTTTGAACTTGTGTCTTCCTTTTCTAGGTTGAGAGAGAGAAAAAAATAATACCTCCTTTTCTTCCTTTTCTTAATTTTCTCAAGACAGTTGGCTCATTGCCCAGTCATATTGGCAATTCACACTCCTAATTTATGCTGGAGATGATAAAGCCCCATCCTTGTGGATGCCACCTTGCATATGCACAGAAGCATATGGAATCAAAAAGTGCCAGACCCAGCTTTGCACTCCAGGAATGTGTGGGAGGGCTCACCAGCACGTATAGGGTGAAGAAAAAGGAGACATGAGTAAAACTCATGAAGCAAACTAAGTCTTCTTCATTCCCCTCTCTTGGATATTTTAATATACATAAATATATGTATATATAATGGGTATACTTCTGAAAAATATATATTGCTTAACAGATACTGAATATTTTTCTATTTAAAGGAATTTTTATTTTTTATTTTGGAGGGAATCTTTGTGTAAGCCCCCTAGTTTTTTATTGTCATTTTCTCTGTATGAGGTTGGAAGATAGTTTTGTACTAATAAATTCAATGATAATTTTTCATTTAATTTGGAAAATTATGTAAGACTGTAAATGAAGTGAGAGTTTTATTTTCCACTTTAAATACAATGCTAATTTCATTAATGCTCTAATTGTAGCCTGGTGAAATACATACCACAGAGGAAGTCTTGGATTTCCCTGGACACATTTTTATATTATTGTGTTTTGTATTTGTATAAACATTGAACTCTGCCCAGTTCTTTCAAGACCTATTAGCATTCATCCTCAGAACATCAACTCTCTCCATTTTGTAGTCAATGAGTGCTCTAGTTAATGGGGCAAACCTATTCCCTGGAGGTTGTACTTAGTCTTGTCCTAGAAATAAATGTAAATATGTTGCCATAGTTCCAAGTATTAAGCAAGTTTTTATTAAAACAAATGCCTTTATCCATTCAAGCAGACAAAGGCGCTGAGCCTGAGCAAGGAAACAAAGAAGTCCCAATCAATCAAGATGAGAGAAATTTCCAGATGAAAATGATCCTTTTATTAGACTTGTTTATACATATTTTGGTTAAAGTAATACAAATCTAAATACAAACATGATACTTATTTACAAAAATTACAGTGAAATTCTATAGAATTAAATATATTACCGCTCATCAATTATTCATTGCAATGAAACATCTATTAGCTGCTTTCTAGCATAGAGTTCCTTCACTTCTGTTAATAATTCTGATATTACTTTAGGAAATATTATTCCTTTTCCAGCCTTTTGTTTTTGATGGAACTCTCTCTCTAGATCAACAATGAGGCAAATGACCCAGCACTCAACCCACAGGCCACCTTGCATTCCCTGGGCAGCAATGGTTGTTTCAGGGTGGTCATGTGATTCTCCTGAGAGTTATTGAGATGCAGCGATACTTCTTCTGTGTTCAGTGAAAGGTGAAAAGCTCTTTGTTTTTCCGATTGGGTATGAACTGTGGAGGTTTAGCACCATTGCTGCTGCAGTCATTTTGCAATCACATGGCAAGCAGAGCCAATGTCAAGGAAGCAGATCCAGAGAAATAGAGGTGGAGAAAATGATTTTTGGTGCCATCCTGATTGTTTAGTTATTCGATACAGAAGTCCTCAGACTCACTATTCCCCTCTTTTTTGTCTTAATACTGTTACTAATAGCAGAAATTAGAACTAACATCATTACTTGGCAATGGGGATGTTAAGAGGTAGAAAACACTGATTTCTAACTTCAAAACACTCATATTCCATGAGAAACCACACACACACACAAACACACACACACATATTTTTCTAATATAAGAAAGTAATGCATGGAATTTTAAAGCATAGGTTGGGGTGGCACTGGGCCCAAGAAATCTTACTAGAGAGGTAACATTTGTATTAAACCTTTGAAGAAATGCATATTTAAATAAAATTGCATAATTGCTACATACAATTTGATTCCCTAATATAAGATCTAGGTGCAAGTAATTTCCTTGGGAGTGAATTCAAGGAACCAAGAGTGAGAGAATGGGGAAAATGAGAATCAACTGGGAGAAAAGCCATTAAGGGCACTGAACGAATAAATGACTGTGTGCACATCAGACTCAGTTCTGCTGATGATCCTTTGAGAATCCATCATGCTAGCGATGCCACTGAATTTTTCCATGACCCTTACCCCTAACTGGTTGAGTTCTGTTCCTAGAATTGTATCTCCTTGCACTTTTGGGCTTCATATGTGCTATTGCAGTTCTCTTTTGCAGTATTGGATAAGGCTCTCAGGTGAGAGCTGTCAATGTGCTGGGATTCTGTCTGCATTCTGGAAACCACTTGCGGGTACACTGAGGGGTATGGAGTAGCATCAACCTCATCTGCTACAGGTCCCATTTTCTGTGAGAAATCTTATCATTCCTATTATTTCCACAAATCCCTGGAGACTCATGCTCCAGTGCTTTTCATTGGTTCTGAATCCTGAACTCCAGTGAATTATCTATCTCAGCTACTTTCCTTCTTCTGCTTTGTGTCAACTCCCAGTGAAGGTCAGTCATTTGTCTTTGATTTTCTCTGAATACTTTCAAGAAGCTTGTTTTGATGGAAATGTGTGTGCAGCTAAATCTTCAGAGATGAGGCCAAGACTAGAGTTATCATCTCCACAATAAAAATGCCTTAAAGCTTAATGTGACACATTCTTGGTCTTGAGAATTTCTAGGTTTCTATCCTGAGTTAGGTTCCTTAGGAATAGAGCCTGAGACACTGACTTGGGCAATGCTTTACTGAGTGGCTCCAATGAACCTATGGAGAAGGAAAGATGGGACAAGAGGGAAAGGTAGGCAAAAATGTGAATCCAACTGATCCTACCGTGAACTCTGGAACAAAAATAGCTACGCAATATTATCTTTGATAAAGAGAAATGGGCAATCATTTTGTACATTGTACTAGTTAGTGATTGGCTGCAGGCTCTCTTGGGCAAAGGATGCAACCTCTCCGGCTTATCTAGACTAGAATGATTCTCTACATAGGTGATTTCCACAAGGGTGCAGCTGTGAGTTGATAGCAAGCAATGTTTGCAGAAGATGGGAATGTGATGTGTGCACCTAAGGCATTCTCTGGAGGGATACTAATGTCCTTTATCTACTTGGCCACCCTACCATGCTAATTTCCCACTGGATAAGTTCCTCCAGTCCTGACCTTCTACAAAAGTGTTTATCTGAATTTTTCTCATGATTTCCCTTTCTTCTCTACTTTCTGTCCACCTTTTTTTTTTTTTTTTTTTTTTTTTTTTTGACAGGCAGAATGCACAGTGAGAGAGAGAGACAGAGAGAAAGGTCTTCCTTTTGCCGTTGGTTCACCCTCCAATGGCCGCCGCAGCCGGCGCACAGTGCTGATCCGAAGCCAGGAGCCAGGTGCTTCTCCTGGTCTCCCATGGGGTGCAGGGCCCAAGCACTTGGGCCATCCTCCACTGCACTCCCGGGCCACAGCAGAGAGCTGGCCTGGAAGAGGGACAACCAGGACAGAATCCAGTGCCCCGACCAGGACTAGAACCTGGGGTGCTGGTGCCACAGGCGGAGGGTTAACCTAGTGAGTCGTGGTGCCGGCCCCTTTATTGTTTTAACACAAATAGAATTTGACATACTATTTAGCTTTCAATCATCTTCTCACATAAGGCCTCCCTTGCTTGCCAAAAGCCTCACAAATGTTTAGTTAATCAAGGAGTTATTTGCTTGGTTCCTCTGGCTCTTTTAAGCTTTAGGAAAAGCTGATGGAGACCTTGAAATTTCAACCTTCCACTGTCCCTTTTCCATTACTGAATGAGGTGCTATAATGTATTACTAAAGTGATTGCCTATGTTAATATTAGATTTGGTATTAAATTAAAAAATTAGATTTTTATTTTGAACAGTAATGGTGTTGCCTTTATAAAAGATGAATTATAACTATATGGTGAGATGTTTGTTTTTGGAAGGGCAAAGATGGCAGATGTATAGCACAGAGGTTAAGATGCTACTTGGTGTGCCTGCATCCTATATCGGAATTCATGGATTTGATTCCCAGCTCCACTTCCAATTCAAACATCCTGTGAATGCATGATCAGGGAGGCAAATGGGGCATACTTTTAATGGTCCAACATGTGATGCTAAGAACTTTAGGCTTTGCCCTGAAAACCATGCCATTTTCAGACTGGCATTTAAATGAAAAGACATTTCTCTCTCTAAATTCTTTGTGGAGTATGGACGCCAAGAAGGGTAATATTGGGGCAAGGACATCAGTTATGTAGCTTTTCCACAAAATCATGAAAAATGATGTTTCCAAATGCAGGTTATAACAGTAGTGATAAAGATAACTGTAAGCTTAAATGGCATTTAAATAGTAAAAGGGACAGGATCAGATGATTTATAGCATATAGATAGGAGGGAATGAATACTCAAGAATATTAGCTTTTGTGCTTGTAGACTATCATTCTGCTAATTCACCCTCTCTTCTTCTTTTAGCTTTTTTCTATTCCATAAAACAAAAATGGTATTATACTGTCTATAGTATATCATGAACATCATTCATTTTAATAAACATGGTATAAAGGAAAAAATTCATATCAATTTTAATAGCTGCCCAGTGCTTTAATATAAAAATGTAGAATAATTTATTTAGATTATACCTTATTGTAGGCATTTAGATTGTTACTGTTTTCAAATATTACAAACCATGCTATTAATAAGTATCTTTAAATCCAAACATTAGTTCATAGTTTTAATATTTTATTAATTATTTGAGAGGTAGAGTTACAATGAGAAGGAGATACAGAGAGAAAGGTCTTCCGCCTGTTGGTTCACTCCCCAAATTGCCGCAGCAGCTGGAGCCGTGCTGATCCAAAGCCAGGAGCCTGGAGCCAGGAGCCAGAAGCCAGGAGCTTCTTCCTGTCTCCCATGCGGGTGCAGGGGCCCAAGGACTTGGTCCATCTTCTATTGCTTTTCCAGGCCACAGCAGAGAGCTGGATGGGAAGAGAAACAGCCGGGACTAGAACCAGCACCCATATGGGATGCTGGCACTGCAGGCGAAGGATTAACCTATTGCGCTATGGGGCTGGCCCCATTTAAATCCAAGCATTAGTTTATAGTTTGAATATTATTTCAGGATATTTCTTGGAAAGGAAAACCTGAATATTTAAAACTTTTGATAAATATTGCCAAATTTTTCTCTGGAAATTTATGTCAAAGGATATGCAGGAAGTTGCGTTCCCCTACCTCTAATCTCTTTGATATAATTTATCACACCCTATTATCTCTTCCTTAGCTTGCAGTTCCTCTGTAGAATCTTTCTTTAAATTAAGAGAGTGCCGCAAAGATAAACTAAGAGACAAGACCTTGAATCACAAAGACTCAATTTGCTCCTTTAGGTAACATCACAGTGCTAGCCTGCATGATGAGAGCTTTGCAGCACCTTATAGTCCAGGAGGTGCAATACCCAATCTTCCCTTAGATCCAGATAGACCAGAGCCCACCTTTGCCATCTCAGAGGGACACACACTGGCCCCTATCATTGACCAAAGGAAGTTCAGAAGCACTGTAGACCAATCAGAGGCCCACACGTGAGCTGGTCACACACTGCTCGTCTCCAACTTTGAACTGTAAGATTCATCGCCTTTAATCCCTCAGAAGTCTGAGAACTGAACCTTAGCTGCCTGGCCCCTTGTTACCACCACCTTGGTGTCTGTAATTGGTTTCGAGTGCATGGGGTAGCAGACCCAGTTTTGGGGGTTTTATAGCAAATACTCCAGCCAGTTTTAGGGATTTTTATAACATTTATAAAATCATCTACCCTTTTTATTTGATGTGTCCTGGAAATGCTACTTTGTGAATGAAGCTTTTTCAGCATTAGATAAATGTAATTGTTTTGATGATTATTTTTACTTTTACCTAGTTTTTAAGTAGATTTTTTGGGCTCTGAGGAATTTTTATGATTCTTGTGAGAAATATTGTTTTGAATGTGGCTACTAGCTTTCCTTTTGAATAAAAAAGAATCAACATAAATATTTATTTACATTTATTAATCAACTGATACTTAGAAATCATGCTTATCCATCTAAGTAAGCATTAATTCAATAAATATTTATTGAAAGCTCATACTTATTCTCAGTAATGTAGATAAAGCCTCTTTCCTACTCTTGGAATTTAGACTCATCCAGTAATCATGATGACAATAATGGTAACAGAATCTTACATTTATGAGGTGTTCCCTATGTTATGAGTGTTCTCATAACAACCTATAAAGCAATTAATATTATCTTCAGGAAGCATACAAAAAAGAAAATAAGATATTTCAGTGTTTTTGATGTCACTGTATGTGATGTCACTGTTCCAAGTCAGAGATTGCAGTGGCAGCCTGGTGAAGAGACTCCCAGTCAGTTTTGCAAGGGTGGACCTTAGCAAAGTCTTCCTGGAGAAGCCAGTATCTGAATTGAGGCATCAGGATTGAAGAGGAGTTATCTTGATGTGCCCTCAAAGCATTTATTTTTATAAATATGTCATGAAGCGGGCCTTGTTGTGCACTTGGTTGACCTGCTGAGAGCTTGGGACTTCCATATCCCATATCAGAGTACTGGCTCCAGTCCCAGCTGTTCTGCTTTAGATCCAGCTTCTTGCTAGTGTGTTTGGAAAGGCAGCAAGTGATGGCTCAAGTACTGGGATTCCTTCCACCCTTGTGAGAGGCCTGGGTGGAGTTACTGGCTGCTGGTTTGGTCTGGTCCCTGTCTATTGTGTGCATCTAAGGAGTGAATCAGTGAATAGAATATGTGTCTCTCTCTGTCTTTCCGTCCCTCTGGCTCTCTTTTTGCCTTTCAAATAATTAAATAAATACATCTTTTAAAAAAACATACTTCAGGGACCTTGTTTGCTTTTCAAAGCAATGTCCACTTTGAGGAAAGATTCCCTGTCCTGTTGCAGAGGGTATTCCAAGTGATTCTTAAAATTCCTTTTTGGGAGTATTGTCTTTCACTATTTTCAGTCCCATTCAATATTCAGTCCTATGACTTTTAGATTGTGGCTCAACTGTTCTATATATTACAGTAGTGTACGTCAAGGTTACTGGTGACTTTCTAATTGGAAAAGTCTAATTGAATTTTTAGTCCTGCAATTATTTGACAACTTTTGCAAATTTAGAATTATTAAATTTTCTGGACGGCGCCGTGGCTCACTAGGCTAATCCTCCGCCTTGCGGCGCCGGCACACCGGGTTCTAGTCCCGGTCGGGGCACTGGATTCTGTCCTGGTTGTCCCTCTTCCAGGCCAGCTCTCTGCTGTGGCCTGGGAGTGCAGTGGAGGATGGCCCAAGTGCTTGGGCCCTGCACCCCATGGGAGACCAGGAGAAGCACCTGGCTCCTGGCTTCAGATCAGCGCAGTGCACCGGCCGCAGCACGCCGGTTGCAGTGGCCATTGTGGGGTGAACCAATTGAAAAGGAAGACCTTTCTCTCTGTCTCTCTCTCTCACTGTCCACTCTACCTGTCAAAAAATAATAATAAAAAAAAAGAATTATTAAATTTTCTATTACAATCTATCTACATCAGAAATCTGGAAGCCATTCTATGTAACTCTCTCTCACTTGTCTCATCTATAAACTCTTGTCTCATCCCCTTGCCTTTACATTTTACATACTCACCTTTCCCATGGATAAACATATGAGACCCATTGGGAGTAATTTCTAAGCCATTGTCAATGGACTATCATCTGCTTCAGGATTCCTTACGAATAGAATTTAGAATTTAGATTCGTATTCAGAATTTGAAGCAAATCCCACAATTGATGTGCTTTTGTATTGTTCTAAAACATTTCAGTTTAGCTATTTTTGAAACTGTTGTATCAAAGATAAACCACATATTCTGTTCTCTTTAACTGCTCATGTATTCTCTTATCTGGTTGATTCCACTAGTTTATAGGAACACAAGGTGGGGATCATTTCTAGTACAACAAAACTATTTAATTTTTAGATACTAAAAGCTATAGACATATTGATGCCCTCATATGTAAATTTGGGGGTAATAATAGTACTTACTGCATAGGAATATTTTGAGGATTAAATGACCTAATGCATATAAAACATCTGAGTTAATACTAAGCTTGTTATAATTTTTCAAGGATATTATTTATTTATTGCTATTTCTGTTGATTTTGTAGGTGACAGAGAGAGACTCATGGTGAAAATGACGTTCAGTATGGAGTAAGCATGTTATGGCGCAATGAGTTAAACTACCTCTTGGGATGCCTGCATCCCATAATAGAATGCCTGGGATTGAGTTCCACCTCCTCCTCCAATCCAACCTCCTGCTAATGCACACAGGGGGCAGCTGGGGATGGCTCAGGAACTTGGGTCCCTGTCACCCATGTGGGAGACCCAAATGGAGTTCCTGGCTCCTGGCTTTGGCCTGGCCCAGCCTGGCTGTTGGTTGCATCTAGGGAGTAAACCAGTGGTTAGAAGATCACTGACTCCCTGTGGCCTCCACTACCCCAGCTCTCTGTTACTCTTCCTTTCAAATAAATGAAAATAAATACTTTAAATCAGTGAACATTATTTTAAAAAAATGGAGGAAATCTGAGTTTGAACTGCTTGAAGTATAGGGAAGACTCCAGGGATGGATGGCAGGATAAGTCAATTTTTAGTGGAACAAAAATTCAGATAATCAGTAATGTCCCTGGTTACTGAATTTCTGTGGTTTGCACTTTTACTCTTTCTCACTCAATATTGCCGTTAATGCTGAAATCCATGGTACTGGAGCAGGACTTATCCCTGTGTACTCCCCACATAAGTGCAGATAAAAAAAATAAAAGATTAAAACCACACAGTTTCACTCAGCTATTGTGATTACGAGACTACCCAATCAGAAGTAAGCTGCTGCTTGGATACGCACCATTTGTTCTTACTGATTAAGTGTCTTAACAGCCTTTCTCTCTATTTTCTCTTGGTTTCGTTCTCAAAGCACTGTTTGCATCTCTCATATTAGAAATTGTTGGTAAGGAGCTATCGGACAGAATAGGGAGGACTGTTGAATTGGAATGAAGAGATAACCGGCTAGTTCTGGCTCTGATTGGGCCAGTGATTTATCTCTTAGATCACGTTGCAAACAGTGGGCCAAATCCAGCCTGCCTGCTGTTTTCATTCACCTGTGAGCCAAGCATCATTTTCACATTTTTAAAAAGATTTTATTTATTTACTTGAGAGGAAAAGTTACAGAGAAGGAGAGACAGAGCCAAAGGTTTTCCATCCGCTCCTTCACAATGTCTACAGTGGCCAAAGCTGGGCCAATCTGAAGCCAGGAGCTAGGAGCTAGGATCTTCTTTAGGGTCTTCCATGAGGGTGCAGGGGCTCAAGCACTCAGCCCATCTTCTACTGCTTTCCTAGGCCATTTAGCAAGGAGCTGGATAGGAAGAGAAGCAGCCGGGACACAAACTTGCACCCATACAGGATGCCGGCACCACAGGTGGAGGTTTAGCCTACTATACCATAGTGCTGGGCCCAATAATGTTTTCACATTTTTAAGTGGTCAAAAAAGATCAAAACAGGAATTGTGTGAAATCATTTAAATCATGTAAAATTCAATACGTTTTTAATGAAACACAACCTAGTCATCTGTTTATATATTGCCTATGGCAGCTTTCATACTATGATGGAAAAGTGTCGTTGTTGTAACAGAGATCAGCTGGCCTGCAAAGCCTAAAATATTCTCTCTCTGGCCGTAAATTTACAGAAAAAGTTGGCCCATTATCGTCTTAGGTCTTCAGGATTTTTTTAAACTAGATATATTAAACCTGGTGAAGCATTCCAAAAACACTTTCTTCTTTCTCTTGTATAACTTTACTTTAAAACTATATAGAAAGCCAGTTTCAAATACTCCTGTGCATACAAACCAGGATGTACCAAGTTGCAAAACAAGCTTAATTCTATAATTTTTTCAAAGCCTCTTTACCATGTACTAAATGGCCATAAGTATTTGTTCTAATGAAAATAAGGCATGTTAGAATGGTACAAGGGTCCTCCCACACTGCTGTTAGGAGGAGCTCAGGATGTGGGACGGTTGCTCAGCATGGAGATGGTGTCATTCACATTCACAACTTAATGGTTGTTCCACAGCATCTGAAAAGGAAGTTTCAGGGCTTTTTGTTTTTGTTTTTGTTTTTGAAGTTTTAAGCTTTGTCCTGATAGCCTCAGTCAATTTTCATCTTTGAGCACTAGGATGGTAATCCCTGGATAATTGAACAAGTCACTTTGGGTCCCTTCCCTCATTCAAACACAATTGAATCAAATTTATTTTTCAAAACAGACTTTAGAAACAAAGGAAAATAATTAGAAATTAGAACCAAGGCACAATGTAGGACACAGCGTTGTATGTTCTCATTAAGAAACTAGGTTTGATATCTGTCTGCTTTATTGTATTCACATCACCTCTGGGAATCTTCATAATGTACTTGTGGTTCTCCTGTACTGTGTATAGCAATAATGGGTCACTAAAAAAAGAAAATGAAAAAATAGTAAAAAATATAGAAAGAAAAAAAAGATCACTTCTCTACCCAAAGCTCAGGGAAATTAAATATATGAAGAAATTTCAAAAGCTTACTTTGGTGCAAAACATCCATGCATTTTTTTCCATAAAATACAATTTTTATGAGCCTTTTATTTGAAGTCTTGTTTTTACCTCAATTTCAAAAAAAAATTTGTACTGAAATAAACATGTCATTTAATTCCGTTTTCCACAAATTCTTTGTAGTTTCCATATTCAAATAATCATGTGAACAATAATAGTGATATTGTTTTAGATTTTAAAATAATGATGGGGGCCAGAGTTGTTTGCACAGTATATAAAGTTGCAGCCTGCAACACTGCATCCAGTACGGTTGTGTCCTGGAGGCTCTACTTCCAGTCCAGCTCCCTGCTAATGGTTTGGGAAAAACAGCAGAAGATGGCCCATGTGCTTGGGCCCCTGCCACCCAGATGGGAGACCTGGAAGAAGCTCCTAGTTCCTGGCTTGAGTGTAGCCCAGACTTGGTTATTTTAGCCATCTGGGAATTGAACCAGTAGATGGAAAATCCCTCTCACTCTGTCTCTCCCCTCTCTCTCTCTGTAACTCTTTCAAACAGATAAATAAAATTTTAAATAATGATAAAAAAACGTGATGTAAATTTTTTTTTCTCTTTTGATGTGGTTCATCACACACATTGAGAATATTGGTCCAAACCCTATTCTATATATCTTCTACATTTTATTCTCTTTTGACTCTTCTGTTGCATTTCTCTAAATGAGCTTAAGACATGCCTGCCATATTTTAAAAAAGATTTATTTATTTATTTGAAAGACAGAGTTACTGAGAAGCAAAGCAAGAAAAAGAGAGAGGTCTTCCATTTTCTGGTTCACTCTCCAAATGGCCTTAACGGCCCGAGCTGAGCTGATCGGAGTTCAAGAGCTTCTTCTGGGCTCCCACATGGGTGCAGGGGCCCAAGGACTTGGGCCATCCTCTACTGCCTTCCCAGGCCATAGCAGAGAGCTGGATTGGAAGTGCAGCAACCCATTTGGTTTGCAGGCACTGCAGGTGGCAGTTTTACCCACTATGCCACAGTGTCGACCCCAGACAAACCTGTCATTTTTACTAAATATCTAATTACCCTACTCTAATAACTTTCTGGAAAACAAATATTGCTGTGACAATAGTTATTGGAGCTGTTGTGTTTTTGTTTGTTCACATCTGAAAACTATGCAAAGACAAAATAGCAATGTAAGTGAAGAAACTGTTGTTTCTGAGAGCCCTTGTGAGCAGGACACTTCCAAAGTCTCACTATATTTGATCCTCATGGCAACTCCAAATCCTAAAGAAGAGGCCTAAAGAATTCTAAAGACAGCAAAGAATGGGGTGTGTCTAACTCACAGAGCAGATGTCCGGTTGAGCAACATCTTAATGGGTGGGGTTCTTAGCATTTGTGTGTGCATGCATGTTAGATGATAGACCTTCAGGAGGATACTTCAAAGACTAAAACCCCAGACAGTGGGGACAGTGGGGAAAGACATTTGCTCTTTTCTGTGGCTCTGTCAGCCTGCAGTAGTGATGAGCTTGCTGCTCTGACTGATGTCCCACACCTAGCAGCATTTGCTGTTGCCCTGCAAATATAGGAAAGGCTCTAGAGTAATCAACTCTGCCTTAGCAATCAAGGAAGGTTCCCTTCAGGATCTTTGTGATTTCCTGGCCAGAGGCACTGGAGAACTATTGTACTGATAATTTAAAGGAGACTGCTTGATATGAAAACCCCAAAATTAGTATTTCAAGAAAGAAGAAACTCAAATTTCAATGTCTTCTTTGATGAATTATACCACTACTATAAGTATTACTCAAAATGCGCAAAAATCCACTTTAAAGATTAGTGAACCTTCTAATATGTATAAAAATAAATCAGGCTGGGTGGTTTGAAAGTAACAGAGCTATTTGTACCAAGAATTTTTTTCTTTTCTATCCTTTCCTGTGGAGATAATCTAAGTGCAACATTTCTGTAAAAGACAAAATCTTATTGACTTCAGTGGGCTTTTGGATCAATGCAGCCATCAAGGAAAACAGCACTGATTTAAGTGCACTTCTTGGCTCTCACAGGGGCACCAACAGCCTGCAGAAAAACACCAAAAAAATATTAATTGGCATGCTGCTATGTAATGACTTTTTCCAAGACTAAGAAAAAGACAATTTTATTTCATTGCAAGTATATATTTTATGATACTAATATTATGAAGTAGCTTACTAATTTTCTAGTAATAGCACCTCCCTTGGTAGAACATTTATTCTGCAGATTTTTAATAAGTATAGAACTAATTTGGTTCATCAGATAAAAAGTAAGCATAAAATTTATCTTTCATTTTATAAATTAGGTAACTTTTATAACATTAATAGTGCACATGTATATGTTATATACATATGAGTATGTGTATGTGATTTATATATGTATGTATGTTTGCATGTCTGTCATAGTTTATCTGATTTTCTGTTGTAGAAAGTAAACATTGCTTCTTTTTTATTAATTTGTTTGAAAGTCAGAGCTATAGAGAGAGGGGGAGACAGAAAAAGATCTTTCATCCTTGGATGGCCACAGTGGCCAGGACCAGGCCAGTTCAATCCGGGATCCAAGAGATTCTTCGAAGTTTCCCACATGGGTAGCAGAGGCCCAAGCACTCAAGTCATCCTCCACTGTCCCTCCCAGGCCACCAGCAGAGAGCTGACTCTGAAGTGGAGCAGCCGGGACATGGAACTGGTGCCCATATGGGATGTTGGCATCATAGGCAGCAGCTTTACTCACCTCGTCACAATACTGGCCCCACATTACTGTTCCTATTACAGAGAAAGCAAGGTGTGTTTTTCAGGTGAATAAGAAGCCTTCACATTACTTACACAGGGAGAAAGTTGTATTTCACAAATACAACTTGGTATTAACAAAGGAGATGTTCTAACTGGCAATATAATGACCAACTCTTATGATCAGCCATTATGAGAATATTGCTTGGGGGCGTTTGTGTCACGTTCCATTTTCAGCCAATGCAGTGCATGCCTCAGTGTAATTACATCTGGAGAAGATGTTTCTGTGTGTGATCTTCCTATTATTGGAGGTGAATGGTGGAACGGACTGTTTCTTGGCCATGCCCTGCAGTCATTTAAACAATTATGGTTGAGTTGGAAAATCAGCTCAAATATATTTTAATTTGAAGATTTACACAATCATTGGCTTAAACAGATAAGAAAAGAAAGGTAAAAACAGAAGAATTCATCATTTCACAATCTGATTAGAAGTGTAAAAATTCTATTCAACCACTAAAACTGTATGACACCTCAACGTCTCCAAGTCCGGGTTGAATGCTTCAAATTACTTTCTGAAGACTGTTGTATCCCTATCAGTCTATATTTAAGAAGAAACCCTATGAGTCTGAGCGCCTATTCCCTTCTCTGCTAAATTCTGTATATTCTCTTAAAGAATTGAAGGCAAAGTTTTACGTACTCTTCAGTGACTTTGCGCTATGAAGTAGAAATCGTCTTGGCCTCGGAGGAGCTAATTTTCCCAGCTGTTGCATGACTGGCTCATTAAAATTTAGTGCTTAGGCTCCAGCTTTCTACCTCTGGGGCTTAGCCTGGGAGAATATTGGGGTTCATTGAAAAGCAAGGCCAGTTTCTAGCTATGGAAGCTCTTTGAAGCTATATGAGGGCAACATCTAATTCTTGAGGCTTTCAGAGCACAAATTATTGTCAGGCCATCTGTTTTTTTACCAACCTGCTACCATACTAAAGCATCAATAATGATATCTACAGGGAAATATTAAAGAAAGTTCTTAATGGTTGAATAAAAATGAAAAAAAAGTAGAAAATACAAATTCCCTCCTGGAAGTAAATATATGTAGACTTCTTTCTTCAAGAATCCAAAGAAATATAATTATACACTTTAAAAGAATGAATTTCATAGTATCTGATTTATGTCTCAATAAGCAGAAGAAAAAATAAAAGATCTTTTTGCAAGAGACAAGCTGTTACAGGCTGAATTATGTCTCCAAAATTCACAAGCTATAGCTCACAATGTGAATGTATTTGAATATAAGGTCTTTCAAAAGGTATGGTAGGGGAGGGTGCTTGGCAAATGGTTGATGTACCTCCATCCCACATAAAGGGGATGGGTTCAATACCTACCTCCAGCTCCTGACTCTAGCTTCCTGCTAATGTGAGCTGTCTGAGTCAGCAAGTAATATGTCAAGTAGTTGGGTCATTCCCACCCGTGTGGGAGACCTAGATTGTATTCCTAGATCCTGCCTTTGGGCTGACCCAGCCCTGGTTGTTGTGGGCATTTGGAGAGTAAATCGATAGGCATTCTTGGTCTGTTTGTCTCTCTGCCTTTCAAATAAATGAAAATAGATCCTGTCTCCTGTTATGCTTAGGATATGTTCCAAGAGCTCAGTGGATTCCTGAACCTGCAGATATTATCAAATGCTATGGATAATGTTTATTCCAATACTACAAACGTATGATAAGGTCTAATTTATTAGTTAGGCAATGTAAGAAATGAACAATAATAGCTGAAAATAAAATAGAATGATTATAACTATGTGAATTTCATCTTTCTCTCTCAAAATATAGTTCTGCACACACCCTTCTTGTGATGAGAGATGATAAAATCCCTACATGATACTATGAAGTGAGGTAAATCACTTTGCTGTATAGTGTCAGGGTAATACATAAGGATCACTTGAACTAAAGTACTGTGATATTGTTAAGCTAATCTGATAAGGATAGCTGAGTGACTAATGAGTTGGTAGCAAGTACAGCATGGCCATGCTGAACTAAAGGATGATTCACACTGAATGGAACCAAGTGGAAAGTGGAACAGAGCGGAAGGGTGTTAGACTTCATCACACAGTTCAGAGTAGTGTGCAAGCTAAAATTTATGAATTGTTGATTTCTGGAATCTTCCATTTAATATTTTTGGACAATTGTTCAATGGTTAAGTACAGATCACTGAAACTCAGAACATGAAATTGTAGGAAAGGAGGAGAGCTGTTGTAATTAAGGTAAAATGGGGTCATATAAGTGAACCCTAATCCATTATGACTGGTGGCTCTATAGGAAGAGATTAGAACAGAGGCACAGAAAGATGACTCTGTGTGCACAAAGTCCATCTTGAAGCTTGAGGAGAGACCCTCACGGGCTTCTCTTGCATGCAAGGATTAACCCACTGTGCTTCAGTGCTGGCATCCCATATCCAAGTCCCAGTTCAAGTCCTCGATTCTCCATTTCTGATCCATTCTTGGTTCTGGGTTTTATGCTGGCCCAGCACTGGCCATTGTGGCCACTTGAGGGAGTAAACCAGTGGATAGAAGTGCTCTTTCTTTTTCTCTCTTTCTCTCTCTCTCTGTTACAGCCTCCAAACCCCTCCCCTATGTTGATCTGCCTTCCAAACAAAGGAATAAAACTTTAAAAGAAAAAGTTGAACAAAAGAAAAGAAGAGGAGAGACCCTCATAGTAAACCAACCGTGCCAGTACCTTGATCTTGGATTTATAGCCTTCAGGAAAAATTCCTTTTGTCTCATGCATCTTGTCTGTAGCACCCTTGAAAATGAATACAAATATTATCATACTATTAGTAGTTTCAGCTGATTTATTGTTATTTCAGTTAATATATATTTTTGCCAGACAACCTAATATGTCAGAAATCACTGTCCTGCATTTTTTGGTGTTTCATTTGTTTACACCTCTCCAAATAGTGGCATTAAGGTGGCAATCACTTGTTTATCTGTTAATATCTTATTGTATCAATCTTAATGTACTTGAAATAATTTCTTTTGTGGTTTCCTTTTCTTTAATTAGACCTAGTGATTAGACTCTGCTGTAAGCTTGAGTGATCTACTTAAATGGTGCCTTATTTCTGCTCCTCTTTTAAATTGCCCTGATTAGCAGTAACACCAGGGAAACTGGGAGTGTTGGCATTTGAACATAGCATAGTGCTTCTTCTTCCATTGTCCACAAATTCCATTTTTTTGAAGTGATTCTCAGGGTCCACCAACTGAAAAACCTTTTCAACAGCCTCTGTTTTGACTTGGTCATGAACACTGGGAAATTAACTGAGGCCTCCCAGAAGCATCTAGCATTAACCTTAGGAGATGTCCTAGAATTTGTTGTGTGCTAGTTTCTTTCAAACAAACTCAACTCAAAGCGTTACTCAGGCTCTTTTCTTTGAGAAAATGATAAACTGGCCTGATCTTTATGACTTTTCTTATTTCCTATATAAGTAAAAAAAAATCAAGAAATATGCTAGCCAGCTGTTCTCAGCATTTTCTTGGTGTGTGACTTTGAAACATGTTGGCAGGAGAAGAAAGTGTGAATATTCAAATGAATTTTCCTAGAAAGGATATAAAATCTACTTAAACATTAAAAAAATCTATTTAATACAGTTCTTTCCTTGCTAGAAGAGTGCAGTGCAAATACATTGGGTGGGAACAAATATTCACTTTAATAGCTAATTTTGAGGGATTCACAAATATTGGTACATTTTATCTTTTATTATATTGTAAATACTTCTATGTATGTGCATTGCTGTACAGAGTGGAGGTGAAGAAATACTCATAAAGACTAAGTATGAACAGCTTACAATTTGGTAGAGAATATAGACTTTTAAAAAAAGGCAAATAATTGCCTACATTATGACAAAATTATTAGTTATTAGTTTGATGTGGTCAAAAGGGAGAGAAATAAATTACTGAGACAATAAAAAAATAATAGGATTTATCCTTGTCTATGTGGCCAGTAAGTCTTCCCCAAGACTGACAAGAAAGGCCCAGCTTAAATCACAGAGAGCCAGGTTAAAGATTTGGATTTTTATCATAAGGAGAATAAGAAACTATAAAAGCTTTCTATGTAAGGGAAAGTCATAATTAGAATTGCATTTTTAAAAGATTACTGAGCAACAGCACTGAACAAAAAGGATTGATTGGAAGCAGGAGGCGATGAATAGAAACAAATATGCTTTCAGAACAACCCATGTTCCAGAGGATGGGGACTCAATATGGAATTTGCTAATGGGGATGGAGAAAAGGAACAGATTCTGACACACTTAAAAACTAGAGTTGATAGGACTTAGGATGATGTGAGAGGTGAGGAACAGAGAGGAATCAAAGTTGCAACCATGATTCTGCGTTGGAATAACTGGATGATTGGGGGTGCCACTTTCTGAAATGGAGTTTGGTGGTCATATTGGCTGACATTAAAACAGTGTATGTGTATGTTGAACGTTGCAGGCTTCATCAGTTCAAGAACATAAATAGAAGTTATACAAACAAGTCAAGCACAGACCCAAGCTATGGCAATTTAAATCTATAACAGAAAAAAAAAATCTGTAACAGAAAAAATTTCAGCATTAGGTAATTAGAAAACACTAACCTATAAGTTTTTAATCAATTCACGGGAAGCTATAAAATGAATAATTATTATAAAAAGTATTTTTCATAAGTTTTCAATGTTTATAAGTTCGGGTAAGCAAATTTTAAGTTTCCTGTATGGCCCTATTATATGTAATAAGCATTTATGTAATTATAATTATATGAAGTGCCTGATACTTTTGCACAGTGGATATATACATGGCTCCAAAACTGAAACAGAAACATCCTTTAAAATTAAGATAATTTTCTTTTTCTTATTTTAAAGATTTATTTAATTTATTTTAAAGTGAGGGAGAATCAAGAGATCTTCCATCTACTCCCCAAATAACTGTGATGGTAGGCTCTGGGGCAGACCAAAGCCAGGAGCCAGAAACTCCATCCAGGTCTCCCACATAAGTGGCAATAGTCCAGGTACTTGTGCCTTCTTCTGTTGCCTTCCCAGGCACATTAGTAGTGAGCTGAATTGGAAGTGAAGCAGCTAGGACGCAAACCTGGTACTCTGATATAGGATGCTTGCATTCTAGGTAATGGCGTATCTTGCTACAGTACAATGCTAACCTTGATAATTTTTCCTTATTTTAAATCTTTTTTTAAAAACTTTTATTTAGTAAATATAAATTTCCAAAGTACAGTTTATGGATTACAATAGCTTCCCCCCCACCATAACATCCCTCCCACCCGCACCCCTCCCATCTCCCGCTCCCTCTCCCATTCCATTCACATCAAGATTCATTTTCAATTCTCTTTATATATAGAAGATCAATTTAGTTTATATTAAGTAAAGATTTAATCAGTTTGCACCCACACAGAAACAAAAAGTGTAAAATACTGTTTGAGTACTAGTTATAGCATTAATTCACATTGAACAACACGTTAAGGACAGAGATCGTACATGAGGAGTAAGTACACAGTGACTTCTGTTGTTGACTTAATAATTTAACACTCTTGTTTATGGTGTCACTAATCACCCTAGGCTCTAGTCATGAGTTGCCAAGGCTATGGAAGCATTTTGAGTTTACCACTTCAATCTTATTTAGACAAGGTCATAGTCAAAGTGGAAGTTCTCTCCTCCCTTCAGAGAAAGGTACCTCCTTCTTTGATGGCCCTGTTCTTTCCACTCATTTAGTTTTGTGGGTTTTTTTTTGTTGTTGTTGGTGGTGGTGGTGTTTGTTGTTTTTTTTTTTTTTTTTTTTTTTTTTTTTTGTCAGAATGTCTTGGCTTTCCATGCCTAAAATGCTCTCATGGGCTCTTCGGCCTCATCCGAATGCCTTAAGGGCTGATTCTGAGACCAGAGTGCTGTTTAGGACATCTGCCATTCTATGAGTCTGCTGTGTACCCTGCTTCCCATGTTGGATCTTTCTCTCCCTTTTTGATTCTATCTGTTAGTATTAGCAGACACTAGTCTTGTTTGTGTGATCCCTTTGACTCTTAGACCTATCAGTATGATCATTTGTGAACTGAAATTGATCACTTGGACTAGTGAGATGGCATTGGTACATGCCACCTTGCTGGGATTGTATTGGAATCCCCTGGCACATTTCTAGCTCCACCATTTGGGGTAAGTCTGATTGAACATGTCCCAAATTGTACCTCTCCTCCCTCTCTTATTCCCATTCATACTTAACAGGGATCACTTTTCAGTTAAATTTAAACACCTAAGAATAATTGATATGTGCAGGCTTTATTAGCTAAGTGACTGTCCACGGCCCTCTAGGGACCCATGTCATCAGAAAACCAGAGGCAGAAGGACCAAGGGCTGTAGCTCTGTTCCAACATGTCTGCCCCAGAGGTCACCTACACCTCCAGTCGGGTCCTGGGCTCTCCCAGTGGTCTGACTAACCCAGGCCTAGTGCTGGGCCAACAAGCAGATGGTGCTGAGCTGAGAGGTGACCACCCTCTGCCAGGCTTGCTGCTTAAGAGAGCCCCGGGGAAGCTGGGAAAGTCCTGAAGCTTTTCATCCGTGCCCTCCCGCGTCACCCGGCCAGCAGTTCGCAGCTACTCTAGAAGAAAGGTTTTCACAGGCCCATTTCGGAAGCTGTCTGCCTTCACTCATTCCTCTCACGGTGTATTGGGATTTGGTGCCTTAACTCCCTGCAAATCCAGGGTCGGAACCGTGTCTCTGGAACTCCAGCTGCTTGGGAACAGAGTCAAGGTGTTCAGGGAGGGAGGGGAAGCGGGGACCACAGACCAGTCCCTGTGCCTCCAGGGGATGCAAAGCAGAGGCCACGGGTGACAGGAGGCCCTTGGGCCGCGTCTGGTCCAAGGATGGATGAGATCTTTACTAATTATATACTGAATCGATCTTCTGTATATAAAGAAAATTGGAAATGAAAAAAAAAAAAAACCTGGTGTTAAATTGGAAATGGCATAGAAAATTAATTAATTTTTAAAAAAATATTATGTAGGATCTCTGCCTTTAATGTGCTGTACACTCTTATTTAATGCTATAACTAGTACTCCAACAGTATTTTTTTTTTCACTTTGTGTTGCTATATGGGGGCAAACTGTTGAAATCGTTACCTAATATATACTAAACTGATCTTTTGTATATAAAGAGAATTGAAAATGAATCATGATGTGATTGGAAGGGTAGAGGGAGCGGGAAAGGGGAGGGTTGTGGGTGGGAGGGAAGTTTTGGGAGGGGGAAGCCATTGTCATCCATAAGCTGTACACTGGAAATTTATATTCATTAAATAAAAGTTTAATAAAAAAAAGAATAATTGTGTGTTAATTACAGAGTTCAACCAATAGTATTAAGTAGGACAAAAAATACTTAAAGGGATAAAGTATTAAATCTTTTTATCCAGTTTGGAACTGAGCAGTATTTAAATTTTAGTGCATTATTTTGAGAGAGGGAGAGAGAAATGTAAAATAGCTTTGGACTGATAATTTAGTTCTGTATTCACTGACTGAATTATATGGCAGCATTTCTAATGATTCCTAGCAATAATTGAATTTCAACATAATTACACAGTAATAACTAAGTTTCAGGATATTTTTGAGGAAAAACTAGTAAAAGAGTAAAGGCGATATCCATGTACATGTTGAATAAATTACAATTGAAATATTAACTGAAATTATGTTCCAGATACTACATGGGACATACTATAGTAGCAATTCTTTGTTCTTTATTGAAACTAAAATTTAACTGTACTCTTTAGTTTCTAAGCTAAACAATCTAACTAAAATGCATTCTTAGAATGTCCATGCATTTAAGTGGTTATACTTTTTAATTAAAAAGGTGATAATTTTTTCACTGAGAAAGTTCCTCAGTTGTCTACATTTTCCAAGTGGCAAAATAACATTTTTAGGAATAAATATCTTTGCTGATAAGAGATATCAGCAGTTCTCTAAGCCAAATAGCAAGGTGTATTATGGGCTTTCCTTGAAGCACAATTCTAAGCTTCAAAAGAGGATCTAGAGAATATAAACCTTTCTAAAACACTTTCTGTGATCATACTAACAGAATGGTTTAGATTCTGAGTTGTCCAGAACATTGAAAAAACAAGTTTTTCCTTTAAAAATAATAGACTACCAAAATCTATACATTTGCTTCTAAAAGAGCAGCATTGTTAAATCTTGGTGCTATTTTCAGTGCTTGTTGAAATTTTTTCTTCATATTCCCTTTGATCAGCAATAGACATAGATAAGAATTTTTTTTAATGTGGTAGTAAATGTGATTTCCTTGGGTAAAATTAATTACTTCCTGATCAATAGGTACAGGAAAATTCAAGCCATACTGTCCAGGATTGTATCCTGAGCCTATAGTTTGTGAGTTTTGCAAACCTAAACTTGCTGAGCTTTATAGTTCTTAACCCAAAAGATCTCTGTAAAAGTTAAATAATTTTCTTTTTCTTTCTCTCTCTCTTCACACACACACACACACACACAGAGTCTTTAGAAAGTTAATTGAAAATGCATATTATATAAAAACTATACGTGGTGTTCAACTTTTGTCACCAAAATGAGGTCATATTTTAATTCCTTTTTTCAAAAACATTTTAGAGTATCCTCATGCGTGTGTGAGATCTGCATATAGTAGAGCCTGAAATCAACAAAGTGTAAACACATATTCACATGTTAGCTTAATTTTATTTGTTTTGTTGTAAGAAAATGTGGCCAGCATAATTTCTGCTTTTTAGGCTTTATTTATAGACTAATTTTAATTATATTAGTGCAGATCCATAACCTGATCAAAGATTGTGCTTACTCTGAAGGTAAAAGCCAGCATTTCATCTGCTTGGCATTGTCAAAGATGAAAGAAAGTAGATCATGGTATTTTAAATGTCAGCTGAGGGCATAGATTCTCTATGTCTTTTCTTCTCGCTGTGAAGTGGGCAGCAATTGGTAAACATTACCAATTTACCGATTGATAAACATCATGGCAAATGGGCAGTTGTCACCACTAAGGGGGAAAGTATGTGTCCAGGCATACTTGAATTATCCAACACTGAGGGTTCCCTCAAGTTGGAGAACATTCCTTTGTGGTAGCAACAGTGTGACCAGTGTCGTGGTCTGCAACAGTGCTCAGTAACCGTAGAAATGTGACTCAGTGGAGGAGGCTGGAGTGAAAATTTAAAAAATAAATAAAAGGATAGCAGATTAACAGCCTAGGGATAGGACACATGAAGTAGTGGATAAGCAAGAAAGTGAAGCAAGCCTGGGAACACTGGGGGTTGTAATTAAAGTAAAGAAAAGACAAGGGGTAAGAAGATACATAGGAAACTGGAAGGAAGGGAACTACAGCCAGAGAATGGGATGTTGGCATGCACAAGTTCCAAAGCAAAGCCATTTTATTGGAAGATATGATGTAGGACCTGCCCCAGAAGAGTGAGTTTCTGAACTGGAGTGGGCATACAGTTGTGAAAAAAAGAAGATAGAGAATATAAGAAATGGTGGAATTAATTCAGACATCAGAAGAAAAATAATGTAACAACTATGTAGAAAGTCTCTATAAAATTTGGTACAGATTAGAATGGTTCAGTGGGCTACAAGACTAATATCTGCAAGAATGATACACATTTTGTGGGGCAGATGTGATGGCACAGTAGGTTAAGCTGCCTCGTGGGACAACCACATCCCATGTAAGAGTGGCTGTGATTGAGTCCTCCCTCCGCTTCCAATCCAGCTTCCTACTAACGTACCAGGAGGCAGCAGATGAAGGCCCAAGTACCAAGGTTCCTGCCACCTGTATGGGAGACCCAGAGGCTGTACCTGGCTCTTGATTTTGACCTGGCCCAGTCCTTCCAGTTCTTTTCACTTGGGAAATGAACCAGCACATAGAAGATCTTACTGTCTCCCTCTCCCCCTCTCTCCTGTCCCTCTTTCAAATAAATAAACAAATAAATCCTTAAAAGTTAACCATTTGATGGGGGTGGGTTGGTGAAAGAATAGTACACATTTCAAGAACAAAACAGAACAAGTAGGAAGCATGTTAATTCTCCCAAAAAAGACATCCTGAAGCCTATATAAGTAAGTTATGTATCTTATCCAAGTCATGATTTGAACTTGAAGGGTAATCCTTTTGGCCTTGATGCCATCCTACATTTTAAAAAAAGTACCACCATTAAATTACTTAGTAATTAGCAATTTTCACATATTCATAATAACTTAAACACTGTTTATTGACTTTCAGCTATAATCAACATACAGGCAGTATACGAGATTTATTTTGATTATAAAACATAACATGAATTTTATTAGCTTTGGCAATTGGAAAATTAAGGTGACAAAGTCTGAGATAGAGAAGGGTGGATCTGGTTCTAGTGACTGTTGGAGGCATTAGACAATTATATCACCATAAACAGTTACCCCATCCTCCCTGCTGGCCTCCCATGCTAATAAAAGAGAAAGAATGCATTTTTTTAGTGAGTAAATACAAGAGTTTTATAGGAGCCTTTAAATAATTCACAAAAAGTAGATTTAAAAGATAATTTTATTTTGATACTTTAAAAAATATTTTGTTTATTTCTTTAATGAAAGGCAAAGTGACACAGAGAGAGGACATGAGATAAAGAGAGAGGGAGACAGAGACAGACAGGCATCTTCCATCTGCTGATTCATTCCCCTAGTGCCCACAATAGCTGGGGATGGGCCAGGCTGAAGCTGGGAGCTGGGAACTCCATCTGGGTCTCCCACACAGGTGACAGGAATCCTGGTACTTGGACCCTTGTCTACTATTCCCCACTTACATTAGCAGATCGGTGGATTGGAGATGGAGATGGGACACAAGCAGTCCCTTTAACATGTTATGCAGGTATGCCAAGCAGGAGTTTAACACCCTGAGCTACAATGCTTTTTCTGCTACAAAAATTTAAAAATCTATGCATATTTTTTTCACAAGACATTTTTTGTGAACTTTTTGAAGATCCCTTGTATTTATTTTGGGGGAAGACATACATGGAGTTGATTATGGTTGTGATAATTAAATGAAATAAATATCCATATATCATAATTAATAAGAGATTATGAAAGGTAGTCTTTAGCAGTGTAAAACTAATCTATAGAGTAACTTAATGCAGATATGCCATGAGATGACAGTTTTTGGAAAACTTATTGGAGTGACCAAAGATAAAACCATTGACTATTTTCATGTTTTCTGATTTATAATATTTAACAAAGTAAATTTTAAAATTTGGTCATTTTGAAAAAGAAACATTTGAAAATGTAGGAGCCAATGCTCCCTGCTACAAGTAAAATACAAATAAAATCTGGCTGCTATAGTTCAACTATTATTTAGCTTTCAAACTCATGCATACTGAAATCCCAAAGTCATAAGTAAATGATACTAAGAAGGTGGAGACTTAATATAATTATGCTGTTGAGAGGGTGGCATTGGTGGGAGGTCCTAAGGTCACTGAGGGCATTGTGGAAAAGTGGTTCCCGTGAGAAGGTTAGTTACCCAAGCCTGAGGAGAGCCCAGGTGATCTGGCTGCTTCCTTGCGTGCTGTGCCATCCTTCTGCATGTGCTCCAATATTGCCAAACAGTGTTCATCAGAAGCCAAACCAATAACGTTACCCTATCTTGGACTCTCAGTGCAAAACTATGAATTAAATAAACCACTTTCCTTCATAACCAGCTTATTTTAAGTATTTCTTTATAATATCAAACACAACAAATACAGTGATTTGGGGCAGTTATTTTTTTAATTACTTAATTTCTATGGCTCTTAAAAACTTAGTGAGTCAAGTCCAATGTTATTTTGTTATGTAACTTAATGATAAAACACTCAATGATGTTGCTATACATTTTTCAAATTAATTTTTATGCTTTGTATTATTTCTTATTAGTACAATACTTAGAAGAGCAAATCTATAGAAATCTACCTTGAATTCCTATATTTTGAATGTTGACACTGATAGTTTGTATTGAGAAAGATGAAACTGAATTATCTTAATCCTTATAAGTGATGCAAAGATTCACAAAAGAAAGAGGATAAGTAAAAGAAAATCTCAGTAAAGGAAAATCTCTGTTGACGTATTTTCTAGTCAATGAAAAATGAAAGGTTATTGCTTATGCTTGAAGGAAGTAAAAGTAAGTCATTCTGTCAGAGGTGACTCTATAAAATCTCCATCTATCTTCTTTCTCCTCTCTGCTGCTATCTGTCTCTCCATGCATTTCGTATAAGGCACACACATTTATCCCCTTAGCCACTATAAAAAATATCCTCACACAATCGATACTGAGCAACATTTTTAAAAGCAATAGTAAGGCTTGCTGCTATTTTTCCCTCTTTTTTAATGCAAAATTTCAAGTAGTTTATCAATGTCAGACAGACTGCGTCAGACACCCTGTTTAACAAATGTATCACATAGAAAAGCTGTCTGGTTCAGTCTCCTAAGAAACCAAGGAGGAAAGAGCTAATAATTTTCTGGAAATCGTGGTTGGTTTCGGTAACAGGGTATATTTTTGTCTGTGTTCAAAAATTCATCATACATGTACAGTCTTTATTTTCTGCCATTTAATTGCCAGTTAGTTATATTTTTTAGGAGAGATAACTTTGAACAAAATTTAATGAGTGCAGAGGATTGGGAAGACAGCACTTTTCTAATACTGTGGAGAATAGAAGTATGCACATTTAATTTTTGCTCTCAGGTCATTTATATTATTTGGGTAGTAGGAAATATAATTAACCATAATGAAGATTAAGATGGAATGCATTTCAGAATAGAAGGAATCACGTGTCCTGTGGATGGAAGTGGAGTGGATAAATCAACCATGGCAGAGATAGGGATTTAGGGAGTTTTCTGGGGAGGAAATGGAACTGGACAGAGCCTTTCTGAGTGTAGATGGAGATTGATGAGGAAACTTCCTAGACAGAATACACAATGTGTGAAAAATATTCAGAGGTAGGGGAAAGATGAATTTGGGAAAGTGAGCACTTTAGTGTGTCTGAACCTTCATGTGAAGCATGAGTTAATACTAGATCAGAGAGTAGAAGAGTACTTGTGCAGATCCTTAGTATCAAGAATTTGGACTTTATCTGTTAACCAGACTCTGCTGGGTTTTGAGTATGAAAGTCACACGAGAGAAAGGGATAAGGGCAGCAGTACAGAAAACTCAGTGGAAGAATAGGCAGGCTGTATTAAAACATGTCAGGTGTTTCTGATTTTACATGTTGCTTTTCATTCTTCTAAATCCAGGATGGGAAAGTCAATTTAAAAGTTGTGCCAAGTTGAGTCATGACATGACCTGTGTCAATTTAGTTTCTGTATCTTTTAGTGGAGTTAAGAAGGACAAAAGAACAGTACAATCAGGTTTGCTGTTGTGCACATGCCCCACACATTCTGATTTTCCTTCAGCTGTTGATCTTCTCTTTTGAGCTTGTACCTGGAGAGACCAGCCCCATGAGTGCATGATGTCTCTCCTTGTCGCAGTATTTAGTTGTTTGAACAAACACAAATCTTTCTAGAATTTACTGCCCTATCACATTTTCTGGCCAGGCACTGAAAAGCATCCCTGGTAAAACACAACTTGATCTGTAGTCAATAGAATGAATAAAGAATTAAGAATTGATATTTACTTTGTATAAATTATGCAGTCCAATTTATTGCAGAAAATTTCTTAAGGGGCAATTGACAGATTTAGTTTCCTTAATTCCTGCACTAATCTTAGAGGGTAATTGGTATGTATTATTTACTGTTTTTCTGCTCTAACACGTGTTTGCAAAGGCTGTGAGAAAGAGAATCAGAAGTTGCAGTTTATTAAAATTCCTCACAGTTGTAAGTGTGAGTAGCTGAGTTTTGATTAAGAATTTGTCAGGATTTTATTACTAGGAGTTGGGATTGGCCCTTAAAAATCATACTAGATAAAAACTGGAAAAATACGGTTTCAGGTCAGAAGTGCTTCATGACAAAAAGCAGTTATTTAAAGTCATTATTTTGCTATAAATTTTCAAAGTGGTGCCCCTAATAGGATTATTGAGCAGGGAATTTAGTGCCTTTTCATTTTTAAAGAAGTGCCATTAAAAGTTGTGGTTTTTGCAGGTGGCAGTTTATTTCCTCTGCATCTGAGTTGCTGCTTTCTGTGAAATGCTTTGTGGCTCAGCATTCACTTTGTAGATTATTAATAAGCTTTGACAGTTTGGCATGAAAATAAAACCACATTTCCTTGAAAGACAGAATTGAATTACCATTTTATTTTGAAAGATATTTGAGATGGAGAAGGCACAGGATAAATTATAGTGGTCTCATGATGAAATTGTGATTTGCCCCCTAAAATACGATAGTGGAATTTGGCTCCCCTAAAGTTCCTCAAAAGTCCCATCTGGAGTGCCACATGAAACCAGAACTTGGGATGCCATACCATATCACTGTATGCTTGTTAATAAATTCCCAATATTAATAAGCCCGTGTGGATTCTTGCCTAATATTTAGAGAAGAATTCTGAATATGGGCCTAAATGAACGAGGCAGCATGGTACATTTTAAGATTTTATTCAATGCAAAATATGCATAGGAGTGTGAAGGCCCTATCTAAAGGAGAAAGGTTAAGCCTGGGTTCATACCGAGTACCAGGAACCAGCCACATGGAGGAGCATGTAAGCCAGGAAGCATGGGGCAGGTGGCCTGAAGGCCTTGTGCCCTGGAGGCACAGGGCCACAGCCAGCCCATTACTGGCAAAAGGCCAAGGAAAAGAAAGGGCGGGCACACCATGTCCCAGGCTTTTAATCCACTTTCAAAGGGGAGTGGTTAATTAACCTGATTGGCCAATGAGTGCTCAGTTGTAGCCAGGTTTGGGCATGAGGTCATGAGGCATGGCGAAGGCGTGGTCTTCCAGCTCACAAACCTAATCAGTTTTAACCTGTATGCCTGCCTACATCAATGATAGTAACTAAAGTATCTCTGATAAAGATGAGCAATTGAGCATGATAATGTAAAAGGTATTTCTGTTACATACTGTCTTTGTCTCTCTGTTCTAAATATAGTCTTAAATTTTATTTGAGTATATTTAATGTGAAATTTCAATGCATCTTTTTCATACAAATTTATCTAGTTTTTTTAGCTAAAATATTAAAACAAGTAAATCCTTCATGCTAAGAAAATATAGAAATGAGATTTTTACATGTTTTCATTAAAAATATTTGCTATTTACCTTTTTTAAAATAATATTTGTTTATATGAAAGTGAAAGTTACAGATACACAGAGAGAGAGTGAGAGCAAGAACAAGAGCGAGAGTGAGAGCCATAGAGAGAGAATATTTACCTTCTATCTGCTGGTTCATTCCCCAAATGGTCCAAACACCTAGGGTAGATCCAGGTTGAAGTCAAAAGCCTGAAACTCCCTGTGGGTTTTAGAGGCCCAAGCACTTGGGCCATTTGCCACTGCTTTTCCAGGTCCATTAGCAGAGAGCTGGATAAGAAATAGAATAGCTGGGATTTGAACCAGCACTCCTATGAGATGCCTTTGTCACAGGTGGCAGCTTAACCCGCTGTGTCACCTTTTTTCATTTTAAGAATAAAATAAAATAAAAGGTCTCATCATTTTTTTTACATTTTAAGAATAAAATTACAATATAATGTCTATCTTGTTTTATCTTTTAATTATTTAAAAGGCAGAGAGAGAGAGAGAGATCTTCCTTCCTCTGGTTCACTCCCCAAATGCCTGTCACAGCCAGTACTGGGCCAAGATGAAGCCAGAATCCAGGAACTCCATCTGGGTCTCCCATGTACATGGCAGGAACCCAAACACTTGAGCCATCTGCTGCCTTTTCCAGGGTACATATTAGTAGGAAGCTGGATCAGAAGTTGAGGCAGAACTCAATCCTAGGTGCTGTGCTGTGGGATGCAGGCATTCCAAGCAGAGGCTTTAACCTGCTACACTAAAATGCCTGCCCCAATTTTTAATTTTTTTAATTATCATAAGAAGTGTTATTTTTGTATTGTACAGATCAGGAGACCAAAACTCCCCAAATTAGGTGATTATATCAACACCAAACAGGAATAAATGAATGAGTTTAGAAGTAAATCTTTAATTCCTTTTAAGATAAATGCTAGGGGCTAGCACTGTGTCGCGGTGGGTTAACACCCTGTCCTGAAGCGCCGACATCCCATATGGGCGCTGGTTTGAGACCCGGCTGCTCCACTTCCAATCCAGCTCCCTGCTATGGCTTGGGAAAGCAGTAGAAGATGGCTTAAGTCCTTGGGACTCTGTACACATGTGGGAGACCTGGAAGAAGCTCCTGGCTCCTGGCCTCAGATTGGCACAGCTTCGGCCATTGCAGCCAATTGGGGAGCGAACCATTGCATGGAAGGCTTCTCTCTCTCTCTCTCTGCCTCTCCTCTCTATGTGTAAATCTGACTTTCAAATAAATAAATAAATCTTTTAAAAAAAAAGATAAATGCTGCCTCTTGCCACTGAATCTAATTTACAGTATAGTTTGGGATCATACATTGGACAGTTTTTGGGAAAATGCAAAACATCATAATAGGTAATTTTGAGTTAAAAGCACATTCTAATGACATAGACCCTTAGAGTTTTCATAGAAAGATTATTGCTGATAAGAACAAAGCATATTGGTGAACTTAAATAGGCCACATTTATTAGAGTTCTGGAATTTAATTGGAGCCACAATACGTATGTGTATTAATTTGAAGCCATTTAATAATGTCATAAATTTTGCTATTATTTATCTATTGGCTATTTTTATTTTATTTGAAAAAGGAGAAACAGACAGAGATATCCTACCTGCTGATTCACTGCCCAGATGATCACGAGAGCCAATGCTGGCCAGATCAAAGCCAGTAGTTTGGAACTCAATGCAGATCTCCCATGTGGGTGGCAGGGACTCAAGCAGATTAACCCACCACTGATGCCTCCTATGATGTGCATTGGCAGGAAACTGGAATTGGAAGCTCAGCTTGGACTCCAACCAGGCATTTTCCAAAAGGATACAGGTGTCCCAAGCCATATTTTAACTACTGTGCCAAATGGTTACCAAATGCTAATTATTTTTGATATATCATTCCCTATGTAAACAGTGAGCTACTTGATGTGGGCAGGGGACATTGATTCCTCATTGCTTCTTGCTAGTGTTTTTGCAGGGTCATTGTCAATAGTCCTTCAACAGATATCTATTGAATCAACTGTATAAAAAATCTTTATTCGGAGCAGTTTGATTTCTATATCAATATCAATAATAATGTAGCTGTGAGGAGACTTCCATAGAGTAACTCAACTTCCTTTGAAATGATATGCCTTAACACTTCCTAACTGGAAATCTAAAATTGGACAAAGGATCATTTCCTTACAGTCTAAGGCCTGGGCCAGATCTTCTCTGCCATTTCCTCTAATGCATGTTAAATAACCCAGAGCTCTTTTTTTGTTGCTTTTTGCAGTGGGTTTAATATTTTACAATCCTCACCAGTTCACATTCATGTTCATATTCTGAATGATTCCCAGTACCACCCAAACATACACATAAAAGTGTTTCAGTCCCATATGTTCATTCTTCACTGGGTATGTACTCCATTATTTGCAATAAAAAGTAAAAAAAAAAAAAAGTGCAAATCCCTTGTATAAAGCCCTTAGCCAGAAACAATTCTATCTCTATGGAATTTCATCAATCTTTTCCAATTTATAAGCAAGAAATATACAGCAATGTAATGCTGTTTCCACAGAAATCCCTTATCTCTTTTCAGTGCTTTCTTTCTCAGTTCTACCCAATATTTCTGGGAGTCTCAATGTTCTCAATCACTAAGCTTTAGGGAAATTACAATTAAATTTAAAAGTGTAATAAATGCCTTTCGGGTAAAGTACATAAAGATAGTATCGTTAAAATACAGAGAAAATAAGGGTGTGTATAGCTTGGTTTTGTTCCTTGAAGCCTAAATAAACATTATGTATTCTCTTAGCCGTGAGAAGAGATTCTGTAAGAGTGGTGTAGGTAATACCTCTAGGTTTATTATAAAGGGGAAGGAAAAAAAAAATTTCCAGTTTGGCTTTGGGCCCATCCTAACAAGTATTCTTATAAAAAATAAAGTTAGAACAGCAGAACTAAATGGAATATATTAGTATATACACAAGGATTGCAAAGGATGAAAATGCAATAAATATTCCAGAATAGAAAGAAAGATAAAACGAATATAGTTTATAAATGTACCATCTCACTTTGACATTTGCATTTCTTCTTTGCCGCCTCCTCAAATGTTGTTCCAATTTAATTGTAATTGAATTTTTGGGAACATGTTAATTATCTCTTTGAAAAGCTCATTAGACTTAAATTTTTTAAAAAAAATTTAGCACAAATGTGTTTGTTCCTTTAAGTAAAGGAGACTGTGTTTACTGTTGCTAAGTGCAACATCAATTTGTAAGAGCAGTGTGACTATTTCAAGTAATGCCTCCACAGCATAGTTAAGTTCTGGAGTTTTCATTTATAAGGAAAAGTTCTCTACATTTAAGAAAGAGAAATAACTCTTTCATGATTATGAAGTAAATGATAGTAATCATGAGCTTAATAAATGACTGGAAAAGTTTATTTATTTGAACTAAAAGTTAAAAGCAGAAACTGGAAAGAAGGAACCATGTGTCTTCTGTTTTAGTTCAGTGTTTCTGTTGCCTGAGAGAATGGGAGATTAGATTTAGGGCTCTGATAAAATATGCTGAACAAAATGTCCTTTGCAGTCATGTGTCATTAACGGGATTAAAGGTAACCCATTCAAGGGTGACTTCTCACTGAATAACTTGAAAATTGAGGCAGATCGAGAAAAGGAGCTTATGGTGCCACACTTATCAGTGCTCTTAATAAGCTACAGAAAAGACATGTGGAAAAATTAACTTAACCAAAATTGTAAAAATACTAAATCTAAGTGGTAGTTTTGAAGTTATTTCTTATATATTTTAATATTTTAAATTAGATAGGATATAATTTTAAATATATAATTGTGTATGTAATATTTTTATATTTATGTTTATCTTTTTATAGCTATCTAATACACTTGATTCTCACTTGTCACAATAACTGTTTTACAAAGTCATCATGAATGCAGAATTAGTGAATATGAAGAGTTCTCTTTGGAGCAATTCTTTGAGTCTCTGGTCACAACATTATTTTGTTCATTGATCCATATGTAACTATGTTAGTCCATTTTTTGTTACTGTAATGAAATACTGAGGCTGAGTATCCATTAAGAAAAGAGGTTTATTTAGTGAACAGTTTTAGAGGCAAAAGACCAAATGGCATAGAGCTGTCTTTAGACAAGATCCTGTTGACTGCATCACCTCATGGTGATTGACACCACAATAACAGAAATGTCTCACATGGGGAGAGAGGAAGCCAGGAATGGAGGAGGAGCCAACCTTGCAGCTTCCCATAAGGCCTTACTTTTTAAAGGTCACACCACCACATTGGGACCCAAGCTCCCAATGCATAACCTTTAGGGGACACACTTAAACTGCATCCAAACCATTACCATAACTTTGTTTCATGCATGTCTCTTTGAAAATGCATGCTATTCAATATATATTGTTGGTTCATTAACATTGAACTTATGGCCAACAGCATGACAACTCCAGGTTTAACAAAGCTCATTTAGCAGACATATTTTCTTCAAAAGCCACTCCATGACCTTCTTGTCTTTAGGGACATGTAAGTGCCATGCATGGTGGTGGGGGGACTTTTTGTTGTTATTTTAATTTTTTTGTTTTTTTCATTTTTTTGTTTATATAAGGTGAACAAATTTCATGTATTTCATATATACAGATTTAGGAGTATGGCGATACTGCCCACCCTACCCTCATTCCCACCATACCTCTTCCTTCCTCTTTTATTATTTTAAACACAGAAATCACCAATTAGACATGTGAAGAAGATGACATGAAATATTCAGCAAGGAGGACATTGTTTCTAGCATGAGAGCTGAAACAAGAAAGTCAAGGTTGCTTTGTTTTGCCTCAGCTGGAAAGGTGAATGTCTGTCACACACTCTGTCCCTCACACAGCTGTGTGTCCACAAGTCCCCATAAAAATCTCTCAAGTGATGATTCTGCAGTCTCAGACACATTTTAGATAGTAGGCAGTTTCACAAATGGAAGTTATGAATAATGAGGATGGATTTGTGGGCTTCTGTATGTGGGTGTACACTTTTGCTTAAGGGATTATTCACTCATCAGTGTAACTTTTTCTGTCAAAAATCATTTTGTTCAGGGATGGGCACTTGGAAGAGTCCTTCAAAGGAAAGGAAAGAAGCCTTTAAATACAGAATTTTCTATGGATTTTGAGAAAACTCTTTGTGTCTTATGTCTTCCTCCACAGTTGAATTGAGACCAATTCCATTCCTCACAAGTGCTGCCCTTGTTCCCCTTTATAGACAGCCCCTCTTGCTGCTTCACAACCCCTAGCAGCCTCTGATCCTTTTTCTGTGTCTAAGGTTTTGCCTTTCCTCAATGTCATCTACGTGGAATCATATAGTACTAAGCTTTTTGATTATTTGCTTCTTTCATTTAGCTCAATGCAGTTAATATTGTGTTATGCACTTCACTAATTTTTTCTCATTATTACTGAGAAGTCCCTCAAATGGATGTACTGCAGTTTGTTTATTCATGTATTTGTGAAAGAACACAAGTTCCTTCCAATTTTTGGTAATTATGATAAAGCTGCTTTAAAAAATAATGCACACGTTTGTCTATGACCTACATTCATTTATCTTGGATATGTACCCAGAAGTGAGATTGCTTCTCTATTTTGCATCCCTGCTAGCCACATACAAGATTTCCAC
Source organism: Lepus europaeus (assembly GCF_033115175.1). Classification (NCBI taxonomy): domain Eukaryota; kingdom Metazoa; phylum Chordata; class Mammalia; order Lagomorpha; family Leporidae; genus Lepus; species Lepus europaeus. Next base: position 53,991,753 of record NC_084830.1, read on the forward strand.
TGCTACAGGTTCTAATTGGTATTTGATAACATCAGTTTTATTCTATCATTATTATTTCAATTTTAACCATTTTAATGGCCCTTTAGTAGAATCTTATTATGATTTAATTTGCATATTTCTAATAGTGACATTGAAAATTTTTAATAAAACATCATCTTCATTCCTTTCTCTTTTATTCAAATTTATTTATTTGAAAGGCAGAGTGACAGAAAGAAGGGGATGCAAACACACCCAGAAAGGGAGACAGAGGGGGAGAGAGAGAGAAAGAGAGAGAGAGAGAGAGAGAGAGATCTTCTATTCACTGATTTACTCCCCAAATGCATGCAATGGTTAGGTCTGGGCGAGGCTGAAGCACAAGCCTGAGATTCCATGTGGGTGGCAGGGACTCAAATACATAGGTCATCATTTGCTGCCTTCCTAGGCACATTAACGGAAATCTGCATTGGAAATCAGAACGGTTGGTTACTCTCATATTGGATGATGGCAGTGCAAGTGGTGGCTTAACCTGCTACACCATAATGCCTGCCCCTAGAATCACATCATAGACTTCATTGCTATTCACTTCTCTTTTTTGATGAAGTAACTGTTCAAATCTTCCTCCTATTTTAAAAATAGAGTTGTCTCTTTATTGTTTTTTGAGGGTTCTGGATATGGTTTTTCTGTCAGACATGTGGCTTTTCTTCCCTTTCTCTTTTAGAGAACGAAAGTCTTTGATTTTTCTTATTTGTAAAGTGACACCAATTATACATATTTATAAGATACATTGTGATATTTCCCTACATTAATACAGACTGTAAAGATCATATCAGGATGACTGGCAAAGTTTTTAGTCTTGATGAAATCCAATTTATAATTTTTTATAGATTGTGCTTTTTGTTCTCATATCTAATAACATTTTTGACTAATTCAAGGTCACAAAACTTTTCTTCCAGAAGTTTCATTATTTGAAATTGAAGATTATTATTCACATCTAGTGAATTTTTGCATGAAGGTGTGAAGTATGAGTTATTTACTTATTTCATTACATATTTGTTGCTATGGATGGAAATCCAATGCTGCTAAAACTACTCAAAGAGCTTATACTTTCTCTACTAATTCGCCTTTGTCACCAATCAGCTATTCATATGTGTGTGTGTGTGTGTGTGTGTGAGGGTGTAATTGTGCCAATACTGGACCACTGATCAAATTGCCCATTGTTACAGCAATACCACCTTGTCTTTATTCTGGCTGCTTTATATTCTGTCTTGAAATATGCATAAAAATAGACATGCAGACCAATGGAATATAATGGAAACCTCAGAAATAAGTCCATGCATCTAAAACTAATCTTGACAACAATGCTAAAACCATCCCCTGGAGAAAGGACAGTCTCATTAACAAATGGTATTGGGAAAAGTGGATTTCCAAATGCAGAAGTTTTAAACAAAACCCGTACTTTACACTCCATATAAAAATCAACTCAAAATAGATCAAGTAGCTAAACTTAAGACCTGAAATTGTCAAACTAATATTGGAAAGCATGGTGGGGTACTGTGAGACATGGCCTATGCAAAGGCTTTTTTCAGTAATATCACAAAAGCACAAGCAAAAAAAGCAAAAGTAGGTAAGTGGGATTATATCAAGCTCAGGAGTTTTTGCACAGCAAGGGAAACAAATAAGATGAAGAGACAAAGGTCAGAATGGGAAAAAATTGCAAACTATGTATATGATAAAGAGTTAATATCCAGCATAAATAAGGAGTTCAAGAAACTCCTTAACAGCAAAAACAAACAATTGAGTTAAGAAATGAGCAAAGAATTTGAGCATTTTTCATAGGAAGAAATGCAAATGGCCAACAAACACATGAAAAATTGCTCAAGATCACTAGACATTAGGCAAATGCAAGTAAAAAACACAGTAGGTATCATCTCACTCCAGTTAGCATAAGTATTATCCAAAAATCAAAAACAGCAAATATTGGTGAGGTTTATGGAGAAAGAGTTTCCAAATTTACTCTTGATGGGAATACAAATTAACACCACCATTATGGAAAACAATATGGAAATTCCTTAAAAATTAAGAATGGACCTACCGTATGAACCAACTATCCCACTTCTGGAAATATATCCAAAGACAAATTAAATCAGCATATGAAAGAGATACCTGTACTCCCATGTTTATAGCAGCCCAATTCACATTAGCAAAAATATGGAGTCAACTTTGATGCCCATGACCTGATGCATGAATAAAGAAATTGTTGTGTATATATATGAAACATTAGCCATAAAAAAATAAAAGCCCTTGTCTTTACTGTTGAGGAACGATGATTTATTTTTTCTTCATGCTATTTCTTGAACTTCTTACCTAGTATAGAGTTAATCTTATGTGTATAAAGTTAACTGAAAATGGCTCTTTGTAAAAGTAAGAATTACAATAAAGAGGGAGGAGCAAGAAGGGTGGGAGTGTGGGCAGGCAGGAGGGTAGGCTGTAAAATATCACTATGTTCCTGAATTTGTATATATGAGATACATGGAATTTGTATACCTTAAGTAAACTTTTAATAAAAATTGAAAAAAAAATCCTGACATCTGCAACAAAATGGTGCAACTAGACACCATTATGCCAAATAAAGTAAACTGAACTCAGAAAGACAAATATCACATTTTTCTCTTATTTGTGAAAGTTAACAATATAGAAAAAGATTATGTGGATGTCATATTATTTGGTATATAATCATTAATATTGCTTTATGCATTGCATTACAATATACCTTTTTTTCCCCACTTTCTGATTATTGTTGTGATTCCCACATTTTGTGATATTAATATTCATGTTTTTAAAGTCTGCATATGAGATAAATATGGCAAAATGTTAAAAATTGTTATATATTTGTATCTAAAAATGAGTTAGGAGCTGGCACTGTGGTGCAGCATGTTAACGCCCTAGCCTAAAGCACTGGGCATCCCATATGGGCACTGGTTCGAGACCTGGCTGCTCCACTTCCTATCCAGCTCTCAGCTATGGCCTGGGAAAGCAGTAGAAGATGGCCCAAGTTCTTGGACCCCTGCACCCGTGTGGGAAGACGGGTTTGGAAAGCTCCTGGCTCCCGGCTTCAGATTGGCACAGGCTCCGGTCATTGCAGCCAACTGAGGAGTGAACCAGCAGGTGGAAGACCTCTCTCTCTTTCTCTCTGCCTCTCCTCTCTCTCTGTAACTCTGACATTCAACTAAATAAATAAATCTTTAAAAATGTGTTAAAGAAGAATCATTCAAAGCTCTTGCATAGTTGACTAGTTTTAAGGTTTTTAATTATAATGTCTTATATTATTTCTCTATCTTAGCAAATTTGTCCATCTTGAATATGCCAATCACAGTATGTTTCAGGAATATAACCCATAACAATCAAGTAATATTGCTTTACCCCTTGTATTGATTTTTTTTCTATTTTTTATTTGCTTAATTATTCAGTCTTCCTTGCCTTTATTCATTCACTTCATAAAAATTGTGTGAGCACCATTTCGGTACAAATCATATGTTAGATACCATGAGAGACAGAAAGCATGGCATGTTTCTGACTCCGAAGTACTCTACAATATAGCAGGAGAGATCCAGATGTTAACAAATAGCCTTAACAGTGAGGCAGAATTGAATCCATGCCACATGAGAATACAGAAGTGATTAATTGTGCTAGGAAAGATAGCAGGGGAAAGGAAGCACTTAAGTTGGACACTCAGAATGTAATGTGTTTAAAACTGCGGGGAATGGGGGGGAAGAGCTATTTAAATGTTACCACCTCTTACAGTCCAGCAGTTCATTAAATGTATTTTACATCACTTTATTATTGATAACAGTTCTCAAGAACTTAATATTTTCGAAGGCAAAATACAACATCATAAATCACATTTTGTTTTCCCATGTCTTGTGAATGCCTGATGAATTACTTGTTTTTATACACAAATGACATACAAATCTCCACTCAGAGTTAGTCACTTTTTTGATCACACAGGTTGCAGTTAGGCCAAGGATTAAGAGAGGACAACTGAATACACAAAATATTTATAACTTAAGTTATATGAAGTCAGGGGCATAGTGGTTAAAGCTGTTGCCTGCAGTGCTAGTATCTCATATGGGCACCAGTTCAAGTCCTGGCTGCTCTACTCCTGATCCAGCTCTGCTATGGCCTGGAAAAGCAGTAGAAGATGGCCCAAGGACTTGGGCCCCTGAACCCGTGTGGGAGACCAGGAGGAAGCTTCTGGCTCCTGGCTTCGGAATGGCACAGCTCCAGCCATTGTGGCCATCTGGGGAGTGAAATAGTGGATGGGAGACCTCTCTCTCTCTCTCTCTCTCTCTCTCTGTAACTCTGTCTTTCAAATAAATAAATAAATCTTTTTAAAAATTTATATGAAGTCAACAGGGAGGATGATAATTATAATAAACTAGTTTGGATAGGAAAGGAACAGTCTTCTAAATAAGTTAATACCTCAGATCGTCTCTGAAGAGATAATATTTGCACTAAGGAAAAAAAAAATGAAAGAGAGCCACGTTAAGAGAAATAATTGTCTAAGTAGATGCAATAGCAAGTGCATAAACTGTGAAAAGGCAATGTTTCATATACTAGAACAAGAAGACAGGCCAGTCTTGTTGTACTGTGAATAATACTTGTAGAAGACAGTGAGTATTTGAACTGACCTTATACAAATAGTACAAGATCTGGTTCTGTAAGGACTGAGAAACAATGGTAGAGAATTAGGAATTTATTCAGAACATAATAAGAAACTGTGGGGTTCAGTTATAAGTAATTAATTCAAACCCTAAATTAGTTTAGATTAAGTACATTTGGAGTTAAGACTTAATAGTATGTAGTATGTTAAGATTAAATGATTTGAAACATGGGGCAATATATTAAAGTCAAGCTAAATTGGTCTTAGGAGCTTCTAGGACCTGTCGTGAGAACCTCCGTTCCTCCATGACAAGCCTTATTTTAAGCCAGAAGACAGGCCTAAGGGTACTGGAGTGAAACTGTTCCTAGAATTTAGATTCTTGCACCTTCCTATGTGACACCTAGCCCCTAGGTTGCTCAAATGCACCAATAAAATGCATAAATTTAGGTAATTACCATATAAGGAATAAAGAACTCGCCTACGTGTGTAGTGATGAATGTACTTGTTTACTTGAGTGCATAAAAATGCTAGGAGGGGAGGGACGGGGCTTCTTGCCTCAGCACTGCGCTATGTTTTATGTGTTGGTAAGAGCCCCAGCTAGCAGGTAATAAAGTCCTCTTGCTGTTGCATCCAGCCTGCCTTTTGTGAGTTGTTTTGGGGAGGGTCTCATAGCGGACACAGCAAAATTATAGAAGAATCAGAACAAAACATTGATGAAAACTCATATCTATTTTAAAAAGATTACTTTGGGGGCCGGCACTATGGCACAGCAGGTTAATGCCCTGCCCTGAAGCACCGGCATCCAATATGGGTGCCAGTTTGAGACCTGGCTGCTCCACTACCCATCCAGTTCTCTGCTATGGCCTGGGAAATCAGTAGAAGATAGCCCAAGTCCTCGGGCCCCTGCACCCACGTGGGCGACCCAGAGGAAGCTCCTGGCTCCTGGTTTTGGATTGGCACAGCTCTGGCTGTTGCGGCCAATTGGGGAGTGAACCTTCGGATGGAAGACCTCTCTCTCTCTGCCTCTCCTCTCTCTGTGTAACTCTGACTTTCAAATAAATAATCTTTAAAAAATAAGATTACTTTGTGTTGCTATGTAGAGAATAGATTGTAGATGCGATGAAGGAGAAAATAGAGATGCCAGCATCCCATTCAATGGTTTTATGTAAATTAAATAAAGGTCCATTTCTTTAAACACTTCATTGTTTATTGTACTCTCCAAATTCGTAAGAATAAAACATTTTACTTATATTTTATGACCGTATCATGATAAATCAATAAATCTATTGTATCAGTTATGGGAATGATGCCTGTTCATGTGTGTATGAACAATATATGGAAACACTGATGTAAGCACAAGACCAACAGAATCTTTCATATTTATCCAGAGAAGGCAGTAGAGATGGGTTAAAACTCTATGTCCCAGATCTCACTGAAAATGGAGAGAAGTAGAGTGATTCAAAACATGTTTGGAAATAAAACTGCAGAGCTAATGCTAGTTGGGATTAGGATATGAGGAAAATGAGAATCCAAGATTATATTTAGGTTATAGCTTTGAGTCATTGATGTAGATAATATTTTTGATTTTTTATGTTGCTGTTGTTGTTGGTAGTGGTTGTGGTGAAGGGGAAGGAGATAACCAAGAACATTTTTGGATCTATGATTTTTGGAGGTTTCGTATTTGCAAGAGAACAAGTTAATTTACCATATAATTCAGGATATTGAACAATGACAGTACAGGAATACTATAATGTCAGATTGATCAAGGATCTTGAACTTGCAAGTATTCTAAGAGAAGCTTAGATGTATAACAAATCATTCCTTTATTTTTATTTATTTGACAGATAGAGTTAGACAGTGAGGGAGAGAGAGAGAAAGGTCTTCCTTCCGTTGGTTGGTTCACCCCTCAAATGGCTACAATGGCTGGAGCTATGCCGATCCAAAGCCAGGATCCAGGTACTTTTTCCTGGTCTCCCATGCAGGTTCAGGCACCCAAGCACTTGGGCTGTCCTCCACTGCCGGCACCCATATGGGATGCTGGCGCTGCAGGCAGAGGATTAACCAAGTGAGCCATGGTGCCGGCCCCAATAAATCATTCTTTATAAATCACAAGATATTTGTAAAAAGAGAAATGGAAAATAATGTTTTCATTCACATCTTTAACAATCTGAGTTTTGACTGAAAGCAAATAAAACTTATCATTTGTTTGAAGGACAAGTTGAAGAGGCAGGTGTGGTGGGGCTGATGGAGAGATGCCTATCAAGTTGCCCAGGGGTATGTCTTTCTGCTGCCTAGAAATTTCAGCTGTGCTTTGTTGTTGTGCATGCAAGTATGACCTAAGGAAATTCTCATGGGAACTGTGAGAAGTGTTGCTATTTTTCTTTAACAGACAAGGAAATTGAAGCCATTGTTTGCTATGATGTTAGACACAAATTGTGTTGATGTTCAATCTTTGGACAAAAATCCTTGCTAATTACAAGGATTTGCTATCCAAGATATTTCGTGCCCCCTGAGAAAGAGACACTATAACCTGCACTTCTAAATAGTTTGCCAAGGAGTTGACACTGAAAGAAGGCCATTTCTGTTACCATGGGAAATGATTGGTGTACATTGTAGGAAATAATTTGCTATCCCCCTGAGATTCCATCAGGGTCAGATTTCTTACAGAGAAAGGACTGACAAAATCTCCAGACCCTTGCAAGGATGTTTCTGGGTACACTGGGGCTTGGTTGTGGTTTGTATGTGAAAGAACTCTAACACACCTTTGGGAAAATTTTTTCACAGAGAGCAAGAGTTTACATGATCAAATAAATAGCTTATAGAATACACGACATGTTTAGAAATTGTCAAAACAAACTTTATTTTTACTAGGAATGGAGTCACTCTTACCTGAAATTTCCTAAAAGGAATTGCTGCAAGTTTATAATAAGATACTATAGTTGTCTACAAAGTTAATGTAGAATGAAAGACTTTGGGGGTATGATGGTTTGTTGAAATAGATGTAAGGTTAAGAACATTCTCCTCAGCATTAAATACCTTATTAAACTCTCTGGATATATATTTAAAGACTCAATGAAGGTAAAATGAAGTTCACATTAAAATAAGCTGTCTCTTCCATTTTCTTTGTCTTGAACTATGGAGAGAATTTGAAAAATGTCAATAAAATACTGACTTTTATATGCATTAATATCCACATGAGCACTTTAGTTTGAACACTTTATTTAAGGTTATGACTTTAAGGTATGTTATACTTACAGAAATGGAAAAAGAAATCTGCCTTTGTGAGGGTCATGTTGAGTCCTCAAGTCATATGACCTGCATATGCAGGTAATATGCCTGTTTTTAAAATCCAGACTTTTGTTTACTTGTTGTTGAGTTGTTTGATTTCCATATTATTGTTTGGCTATTAAACCCTTATCAACTGTATATATTGTTTGAAGATATTGTCTCCCAGTCTGTAGGTTGTGCTTCAATATGTTTCATGGTCAGTGTAGAGTCTTTTAAAGTTTATGTAATCTCCTAGTACAGGAAGCTCATAAAACCCCTAATAAACATGACCAAAAGAGATCCTCACCACAACACGTTGTAATTAAACTCACCACAGTGAAACATAAAGATCCTAAAATGTGCAAGAGATAAACATCAGATTACTCTCAGAGGATTTCCAACTAGACTCACAGCAGACTTCTCTTCAGAAACCCTACAGGCTAGGAGGGAATGGCAAGATATAGCCCAGGTACTAAGAGAGAAAAACTGCCAGCCCAGAATATTATATCCTGCAAAGCTCTCATTTGTGAATGAAGGTGAAATAAAGACCTTTCATAGCAAACAGAAATTGAAAGAATTTGTCGCCACTCGTCCAGTCCTGCCAAAGAGGCTTAAAGATGTGTTACACACAGAAACACAGAAACATGGTCATCAATATGAAAGAAGGTAAAGGATGAAAACCTCACAGTAAAAGATCACAGGAAGTTCAAGTATATATTAGAAAATATCTTTGGGAACATGGCAGGGCAAAGTTACTACTTATCAATAGTCACATTGAATGTTAATGGCCTCAACTGTCCAGTTAAAAAATACAGACTGTCTGAATGGATTAAGGAACAAAACCCATCTATTAGCTGCTTATAAGAAACACATCTTTCCAACAAAGATAAATGCAGACTGAAAGTGAAAGGCTGGAAAAAGATATTCCATGCCAACAGAAACCAAAAAAAAGCTGGAATAGCAATATTAATATCAGACAAAATAAACTTTAACACAAAAACTGTTAAGAGAGACAAAGAAGGGTGCTATATAATGAAAAAGGGATCAATTCAACAGGAAGATGTAACTATTATAAATGTATATGCACCTAATTACAGGGCACCAGTTTATTTAAAAGATATGTTAAGGGACTTAAAGGGAGACTTAGACTCCAATACAATAGTACTGGGGGACTTCAATACTCCACTCACAGAAATAGATCAACTGGAAAGAAGATCAACAAGGAAATGGCAGATTTAATCGACACTATAGCACAAATGGTTCTAACAGATATCTACAGAACTTTCAATCCTGTATTTAAAAAATTTACATTCTTCTCAGCAGTTCATGGAACCTACTCTAGGATTCACCACATACTAGGCCACAAAGCAAGTCTCAACAAATTCAAAAGAATTAGAAACATACCACGCAGCTTCTCAGACCACAATGGAATGAAGCTGGAAATTAGCAACTCAGGAATCCCTAGAGCATATGCAAACACATGGAGACTGAACAAGATGCTCCTGAATGAACAGTGTGTTATAGATGAAATCAAAAGAGAAATCAAAAACTTTCTGCAAGCAAATGAGGATAACAACATAACATATCAAAACTTATGGGATACAGCAAAAGCAGTGTTAAGAGGGAAGTTTATAGCAATAGGTGCCTACATCAAGAAATTGGAAAGGCACCAAAAAATGAGCTTTCAATGCATCTCAAGGATCTAAGAAACTGCAGAAAACCAGACCCAAATCTAGTAGAAGAGAAATGATTAAAATCAGAGAAAAAAGCAACAGGATTGAATAAAAAAAAAATTACAAAAATTCAGCCAAATGAAGAGCTTTTTTTTTTAAATAAACAATATTGGCATGCCATTGACCCAACTAACTAAATAAAAAAGAAAAGACCCAAATCAATAAAATCAGAGATGAAAAAAGAAACATAACAACAGATACAACAGAAATAAAAAGAATCATCAGAAATTACTACAAGGACTTCTATGCCAGCAAACAGGGAAATCTATCAGAAATGGATAGATTCCTGGACCCATAAAACCTACCTAAATTGAACCAGGAAGACATAGAAAACCGAAACACATCCATAACTGAGACAGAAATTGAAACAGTAATAAAGGCTCTCCCAACAAAGAAAAGCCCAAGACCAGATGGATTCAATGCTGAATTCTACCAGACATTTAAAGAAGAACTAACTCCAATTCTTCTCAAACTATTCAGAACAATTGAAAGAGAGGGAATCCTCCCAAATTCTTTCTATGAAGCCAGCATCACCTTAATCCCTAAGCAGGAAAAAGATGCAGCATTCAAGTAAAATTACAGACCAATATCCCTGATGAACATAGCTGCAAAAATAATTCTCAATAAAATTCTGGTCATAGAATGCAACAACACATCAGAAAGATCATCCACCTAGACCAAGTGGGATTTATCCCTAGTATGCAGGGATGGTTCAATGTTCGCAAATCAATCAATGTGATACACCACATAAACAAACTGCAGAAGAAAAGCCATATGATTATCTCAATGATGAAGAGAAAGCATTTGATAAAATTCAACACACTTTCATGATCAAAACTCTAAGCAAACTGCGTATGGAAGGAACATTCCTCAATACAATCAAAGCAATTTATAAAAAACCCACGGCCAGCATCCTAATGAATGGGGAAAAGTTGGAAGCATTTCCGCTGAGATCTGGTACCAGACAGGGATGCCCACTCACACCACTGCTATTCAATATAGTTCTGGAAGTTTTAGCCAGAGCTATTAGGCAAGAAAGAGAAATTAAATAGATACAAACTGGGAAGGAAGAAGTCAAATTATCCCTCTTTGCAGATGATATGATTATTTAGGGGGTCCAAAGAACTCTACTAAGAGACTATTGGAACTCATAGAAGAGTTTGGCAAAGTAGCAGGATATAAAATCAATGCACAAAAAACAACAAGCCTTGTATACACAGGCAATGCCATGGCTGAGAAAAAACTGCTAAGATCAATCCCATTCACAATAGCTACAGAAACAATCAAAAACCTTGGAATAAACTTAACCAAGGATGTTAAAGATCTCTACGGTGAGAATTACAAGAAGAGGATCCCAAAAAATGGAAAAATCTTCCATGCTCATGGATTGGAAGAATCAATATCATTAAAATGTCCATTCTCCCGGCCGGCGCCGTGGCTCAACAGGCTAATCCTCCGCCTTGCGGCGCCGGCACACCGGGTTCTAGTCCCGGTCGGGGCACCAATCCTGTCCCGGTTGCCCCTCTTCCAGGCCAGCTCTCTGCTGTGGCCAGGGAGTGCAGTGGAGGATGGCCCAAGTGTTTGGGCTCTGCACCCCATGGGAGACCAGGATAAGCACCTGGCTCCTGCCATCGGAACAGCGCAGTGTGCCGGCCGCAGCGCGCTACCGCGGCGGCCATTAGAGGGTGAACCAACGGCAAAGGAAGACCTTTCTCTCTGTCTCTCTCTCTCTCTCACTGTCCACTCTGCCTGTCAAAAATAAAAATAATAATAATAAAAAAAAAGTCCATTCTCCCAAAAGCAATTTATAGATTCAATGTGATACCAATCAAAATACAAAAGACATTCTTCTCAGATCTGGAAAAAAATGATGCTGAAGTTCATATGGAGACACAGGAGACCTCGAATAGCTAAAGCAATCTTGTACAACAAAAACAAAGCCAGAGGCATCACAATACCAGATTTCAGGACATACTACAGAGCAGTTGTAATCAAAACAGCATGCTACTGGTACAGAAACACATGGATAGATCAATGGAACATTTAAGAAACAACAGAAATCAATCTAAACATCTACAGTCAACTTATATTTGATCAAGGATCTAAAATCAATCCCTGGAGTAAGGACAGTCTATTCAATAAATGGTGCTGGGAAAACTGGATTTCCACATGCAGAAGCATGAAGCAAGACCCCTACCTTACACCTTACACAAAAATCCACTGAATATGGATTAAAGACTTAAATCTACAACCCGACACCATTAAATTATTAGAGAACATTGGAAAAACCCTGCAAGATATATGCACCGGCAAATACTTCTTGGAAAAGACCCTGGAAGCAGAGTCAGTCAAAGCCAAAATTAACTATTAGGATTGCATCAAATTGAGAAGTTTCTGTACTGCAAAAGAAACAGTCAGGAAAGTGAAGAGGCAACAAACAGAATGTGAAAAAATATTTGCAGATTGTACAACCGATAAAGGATTAATAACCAGAATCTACAAAGAAATCAGGAAAATCCACAACAACAAAACAAACAACCCACTTAAGAGACGGACCAAGGACCTCAATAGATATTTTTCAAAAGAGGAAATCCAAACGGCCAACAGACACATGAAAAAATGTTCAGGATCACTCACCATCAGGGAAATGCAAATCAAAACCACAATGAGGTTTCACTTCACCCCGGTTAGAATGGCTCACATACAGAAATTCACCAACAATAGATGCTGGGGAGGATGTGGGGAAAAAGGGACACTAACCAACTGTAGGTGGAATCCAAACTGGTTAAGCCACTATGGGAGTCAGTCTGGAGATTCCTCAGAAACCTGAATATAACCCTACCATACAACCCAGCCATCCCACTCCTTGGAATTTACCCAAAGGAAATTAAATTGGCAAACAAAAATCTGTCTGCACCGTAATGCTTATTGCAGCTCAATTCACAATAGCTAAGACGTGGAATCAAACCAAATGCCCATCAACAGTAGACTGGATAAAGAAATTATGGGATATGTACTCTATAGAATACTATTACAGCAGTAAACGAAATGAAATCCAGTCATTTGCAACAAAATGGAGGAATCTGGAAACCATCATGCTGAGTGATATAAGCCAGTCCCAAAGGGACAATATCATAGGTTCTCCCTGATTTGTGACAACTAACCTAGCACCAAAAAGGAAACCTGATGAAGTGAAATGGGCACTATGAGAAACAATGACTTGATTAGCCCTTGTCCTGACTGCTGATGAACAACTTAATACTTTATCCCTTTTAGTATTTTTTTTGTCCTACTTAATACTATTGGTTGAACTCTGTAATTAACACACAATTATTCTTAGGTGTTTAAATTTTAACTGAAAAGTGAGCTCTGTTAAATATTAGAGTGGGAATAAGAGAGCAAGGAGAGGTACAATTTCGGACATGCTCAATCGGACTTACCCCAAATGGTAGAGTTAGAAACCTGCCATGGGATTCCAACTCAATCTTATCAAGGTGGTATGTACCAATGCCATCTCACTAGTCCAAGTGATCAATTTCAGTTCACAATTGATCACACTGATAGGTCTAAGAGTCAAAGGGATCACACAAACAAGACTAGTGTCTGCTAATACTAACTGATAGAATAAACAAGGGAGAGAACGATCCAACATGGGATGTGGGAGACACAGCAGACTCATAGAATGGCACATGTCCTAAACAACCCTCTGGCCTCAGAATCAGCCCTTAAGGCATTCGGATCTGGCTGAAGAGCCCATGAGAGCATTTTAGGCATGGAAAGCCAAGACACTCTGGCAAAAAAACAAAAACAAAACAAACAAACAAAACAACAACAACAACAACAAAAAACTAAATGAAAGATATCTGCTTGTGAGATCCCAGTGGAAAGAATGGGCCATCAAAGAAGTAGCTACTTTTCTCTGAGGGGAGGAGAGAACTTCCACTTTGACTATGACCTTGTCTAAATAAGATCAAAGTTGTAAAACTCAAAATGCTTCCATAGCCTTGACAACTCATGACAAGAGCCTAGGGTGATTATTGATGCCATAAACAAGAATGTCAATTTATTAAGTCAACAACAGGTGTCACTGTGTACTTACTCCTCATGTGGGATCTCTGTCCTTAATCTGTTTTACAATGCGAATTAATGCTGTAACTAGTACTCAAACAGTATTTTACACTTTGTGTTTCTGTGTGGGTGCAAACTGTTGAAATCTTTACTTAATATATACTAAATTGATCTTCTGTATATAAAGAGAATTGAAAAAGAATCTTGATGCAAATGGAATGGGAGAGGGAGTGGCAGATGGGAGCGTTGTGGGTGAGAGGGACGTTATGGGGAGGGGGAAGCCATTGTAATCCATGAGTTATACTTTGGAAATTTATATTTATTAAATAAAATTAAAAAAAAAATTCTGCGACTTGGGAATCTCCTGGGGCTACGCAGAATTCCTAGTAGTCTGGAATGTCCTTTGATACTATGCAAGAAAAATAAAATAAAATAAAATAAATGCTTGTTAAAAAAATAATAAAGATGATGTAATCCCATTTCTCTATTTTTTATTTTTGTTTCCCGTAACTTTGGTCCTTTTCTAAATAGCTTGTTGTCTTAAAAACAAAATCGTAACACCAATGTTATGAACCTAACCCATATGTTGTTTTCTAGTATTTATACAGTTTCAGCTTTTATGTTTAATTTTTAATGCATTTTGATTTGATTTTTGTATATCATGAGACATAAGGCTCTAATTTCATTCTTCTGCATGTAGATATCCAGTTAGCCCAATACCATTTATTAAAAAGACAGTTCTTTCCCCATTTTGTGTTCTTGGAGTTTTTATTGAAAATCTTTTGCCTGTGACTATATAGATTTCTTTCTGAGCTCTTTTTTCTGTTTCATTGGTCTATGTATCTGTTCTTAGGCTATTACCATGCTACTTTGATTAATATAACTTCTTAGCAGATTTCAAAGTAATGTACTTTTATGCCTCCTGCTTTGTTTTTCTTGGTCAAGATTGTTTCTGCTATCTCAGGCATTTTGTGATTTCATGTGAATTTTATAGTTATATTTATTGGAATTTTGATGGAGACTTCATTGACTCTAGAATGCTTTACATAATATGAACATTTTAGCAATACTTCTACTCCATGAACATGGGATACCTTTATATTTATTTGTGTTTTCTTAAATTTCTCTAAAATCAATGTTTCACACTTCTCACTGCGTAGACCTTTTAACACTGTGGTTTAATTTATTACAAAATATTTTCATTTTGAGTAGCTACTCTAAATGCGATTTTTATTGAATTCCTTTTTGGATAATTCATTGTTATTACATGGAAATGCTATTGCTGTCTGTATGTTGATTTTGTATACTGCACTTCATGCAATGCAGCTACTAGTACTAATTTTATTTGAGATGGAGTCTTGCATTTTGTAAAAAAACAAGTTTTATGCAGTTAGGGACAATTTTTCTTCCTTCTAATTTGGATGCTTATTTGGAAGCCTTTATTTCTTTGCCTTACCTACTTGCTCTAGCTCAAACTTCTTAACTCTGTAGAATAGAAATGGTGAGAGTGGAAATTTTTATCTTGTCTCTGATATAAGAAAATAAATTTTTCAATTTTTTTAAGATTTATTTATTTATTTGAAAGTCAGAATTACGCAGAGAGAGGAGAGGCAGAGAGAGAGAGAGAGGTCTTCTATCCAATGGTTCACTCTTTAATTGGCCGCAACGGCTGGAGCTGCATCAATCCGAAGCCAGGAGCCAGGAGCTTCTTCCAGGTCTCTCACATGGGTGCAGGGGCCCAAGGACTTGGACCATCTTCTACTGCTTTCCCAGGCCATAGCAGAAAGCTGGATTGGAAGTGGAGCAACCAGGACTAGAACCATATGTGATGCCGGCACTTCAGGCCATGGCATTAACCTGCTGCACCACAGCACCAGCCCCCAAATTTTTTAACTTTTAACCACTGAATATCATGTTAGTTCTGGGTTTGTTGTGTATGGCCTGTATTGTTAGGTACATTCCTTCTATATGTGATTTATTTTTAAAAGTCATAAGACAATATTTAATTTTCAAAATGCTTTTACCGCACCTTTTGAGATAACTCTATGATTTTGTCTTTTTTTTTCTTTAAATTTATTATGTTCTTACTTATAGATTTGTAGACATTGAGCCACCCTTTCATCCCTGAGATCAGCCACTCTTAATATTGGCTGGTGATCCTTTTAATGTGATGTTGAATTCAGTTTGCTAGGATTTTATTGAGGATTTTTGCATTATGTGTACAGGATATTGACTTGTAACTTTTTCCTTGTAATTTTCTTGTCTGGTTTTGGCATCAGGGTAATGCAAGCTTAGTAAAATAAATTTGGAAGTGTTCCCTCTTCAATTTTTTGTGAGAGTTTGAAAAGGATTAGTATTAGTTTACCTTGAAAATATTTGGCAGAAGTTAGCAGTGAAGCCAACAGATCCTGGGCTTTTCTTTGATGGGGAATTTTCCATTACAGATTCAATCTCCTTCCCATTATTGATCTCTTCATATTTTCCATTTCTTCATAGTCAGTCTTGATAAGCTGTATATGTACATGATTTTACACATTTCTTCTAGGTTATTTAGCTTTTTGGCACATCTCTTACGAACCTGTAATATTTCTTCTTTCCTTTCTTATTTCTTTTATTTCTTTCCTTTCTCTTATTTTATTACTTATTCTAGGTAAACTATTGCAAATTTTGCTTAGTTTTTTTTAAAGAATCAACTCAGTTTAATTGACCTTTACTCGTTTAATTTCATTTGTTTCTACTCTAATTTTTATTGGATGTGTCCTTCTGTTAACTTTGGTTTTAGTTGGGTCTTTTTCTAGCTTTTTGAGATGTAATGATAGGTTATTTATTTGAGACCTTTCTTCTTTTCTGATGTCAGCAATGTTGCTATAATCTCTCTGTTAAGATTGCTTTTCCTGCTTCCATATCTTGTAATATGTTGTTAACATTTTCATTTGTCTCAACTTTTTAAAATTTTTAAAATTTCTTCTTTGAATTTAATTGTTCAGTAATATTTCACTTAATTTTCACCTATTTGTGAGTTCTCTGAAATTCCTTGTTTTTAATTTCTAGTTGCATACCAGTATGGTTGAACATATGCTTACTATCAGTTAAGTCTGCTGAAGTTTATGAAGACTGTTTTGTGGGCTATGAAATAATCTATCTTAGTGAACGTTCTGTATGAGCTTGAGAAAAATTTTCCTTTCGGATTGACTTGGGGTAGTGACAACGGCCCTGCAGGTGTGGGGCTTATGTATTTAGAAGGTCATTTTAATTGCTTTGAGGCCCAGTTCTGTATAAAATTAAAGTTTTTAAAACGGAATATTAACTCAGCTATGTTTTATGTGTGTCAGGATGCTTTACTCTAATGTGATTCACCTGAGATCACTTAACAAAGTACGTATGTGACTGTGTGTGTGAAGTGCTGAAGACAGAATAAGCATAATCACTGGATTATTTTGGAACAAATGAAAAATACATGAATGAATATCTAGGTATTTATATAATCAAGTGTTATATAAGTTGATAGGTAATAATAACTGACAGAACATACCCACTCAGTGTGATATTTGTAAATCATAAAGTATCTACTATATTAGCAGAACAACTTTTAGTGTAACTGAGCTGTACAAACAACCTCAACACCAAGAATTTTTAAGGGAATATGTTACTTTAACTATAATTGCATTTATGTGCTATGTGACTGAAAACTAGCCTCTATGAAAGTGTGGAATTGCTGCTCTATCTTTATATAAGTTCTCTTTCCTAATCTAAGGAAAAAGACTACAGTGAGATTCAAACCAAGGAATACCAAATGGATATAGGTTTTAGCCATGAGAAAGCTCAATTACCCATCATAGTTAACTAAGGGGTTGAACGAATTTTATGCCTCTGATTTTCATAAATGAACACATTGCAAATTGATCACAATGAAACTATGCATTTGGCTATTAGTTTAAAAATAGTAGATTCAGTTATGAGTTAATTGTACATGATGTCTATGTTAGAACAAATATATGGCCGGCACCGTGGCTCACTAGGCTAATCCTCCACCTGCGGGGCCAGCACTCCAGGTTCTAGTCCCAGTTGGGGCACCAGATTCTGTCCCGGTTGCTCCTCTTCCAGTCCAGCTCTCTGCTGTGGCCCGGGAGGGCAGTGGAGGATGGCCCAAGTGCTTGGGCCCTGCATGTGCATGGGAGGCCAGGAGGAAGCACCTGGCTCCTGATCGGCGCAGTGCGCCGGCCTTAGCAGCCATTTGGGGGGTGAACCAACGGAAGGAAGATCTTTCTGTCTCTCTCTCTAACTCTGCCTGTCCAAAAAAAAAAAAAAAAAAAAAAAGAGCAAATATATGAATTGGGCAAATAGAACTGAAAAAATTACATTACTTCTCTAAAATTACATTTACTTCTCTACTCACATGTCTATTTCAGAGCTAAAAGTAACACAGAGGGAATTTTGCTTTACAATACATTGTCTCTTGCAGATAGATAGCAAGACCTGGAGCTGTGTACACATGGAAATAATAGCAGTATTATTGGGCTATCTCTCAGAATGCTATTTTTCCTACTTCTTTTAATTAAACCATCTTATCAGTTTCTTTGTGCTTATTCTAAATAATAAGAAATAAAAAGGCAGAAACCCTAGCCATTTATCAGAGTGCTAGTGGGTACGCATTTCTTCTCCAGTTACCACAGATAGCTTTTATGTCTGTAATAGTATTTTTGTACCTTAAAATGTAATTTAATAACATTTCCTTTTTGATAGATTTAGGAAAAAATGTTTACTTAAAGTTTTTATCCCCTTCTGCTTCCTACTTGATTCTTTCAAAATTCAAATAATTTGCATTGAGCTGTTTGTTAGAGTTTTACCTTGAATGTCCTTGATATTTCTATAGGCTTTAATAGTAGTTCTGAAATAATAAAAAGCACTTTATTTTAATATATGTGTTAAAATATATGAGTAGTATATAAACACAATACCTTAAAAATATTATCATATTTGTAGTTAAAACTGACCGTCTACTTATCAATATCTCTTTGTTTTTAGGATTTATTTTATTTTATTAGAAATGTGGAGTCACAGAGAGAGAGAAGGAGATACAGAGAGTGAGAAAGAGAGATAGAGAGAGACCTTCTACCCCACTGGTTCACTCCCCAATGAATGAAACAGTGAAGGATGGGCCAGACTGAAGCCAGGAGCTTCTTCTGGATCTCCCACATGGGTTCATGGGCCCATGCACTTGGGCCATCCTCTGATGTTTTCTCAGGTGCATTATAGGGGAACTAGATTGGAAGTAGAACAGCCTGGACTTGAACCGCTGCTCCTATGGGATGCTGACAGTGCAGACAGTGGCTTTACCTACTAGGCCACATCAGCCTCTCAACCTCTCTTTTCTTTTCATATATCATTTAATAATTCCCTAATCAATTAATAACTCTGGTTTTTACTAAAATATGATTTTTAGATTTATCTGTGTTGAACTGGCTTATCTCTGTTTTTTAAGGTTTTATTTATTTATTTGAAAGAGTTAAAGGGAGAGAGAGAATTGTCTTTCACGTTCTAATTCACTCCCAAAAGCCTGCAATGGCTCAGGTGGGACCAGGCTGAATCCCAGAGCCTGGTACTATACCTGGGTCTTCCAGGTGGGTGGCAGGAACCCAAGCACTTGGGTCATCTGCTGCTGCTTTCCCAGGAGCATTATCAGAGAGCTGGATTAGAAGTGGAGCAGCTGGGACTCAAACCTGTGCCCACCTGGGATGCTGGCATTATAGCCTGGAGTTTAACCTGCAGTGCCCAATGCGGCCCCTAGATCATTTCTTTCACTCATATATTTTGCAACAAATATATACCACCATTTATTTATCCAGTTTTCATTGGAGAGATGCTTAGATTGTTTTTAACGGTACTGTATAATAATGTGACAGTACGTATGTATATGTGCATTTCATTATTTTATGTGTTCATGATCTCTCAAGAAGGTAAACTGCTGTGTCACTTTTTTTCTTACAATAGTCACAACTACCACCTTTCTACATATTGCCTAATTGTTTTCCAAAATGGCCAGTCAATTTTCATTCTTCAAGGAAGTACTTAGCAACATTTGAGATTGCAGCAACTTAATTTTTTTCAGTCCTATGGGCAAAAAAATGTTATCTCCTAGTTTTTTCATTTGCCAGGTTACCAGTGAGATTGAATGCCTTTTCATTTACTTATTAGGTATTTGAATTTGGTTTCCTAAAACTGTAGTTTCTTAGGCTATGCCTACTTTTGATATGGTGATCTATCTTTTTGTTATTTATATGTAGGGTTAGAATGAAGTTCTTAAGATTTATATATTTATTTGAAAGTCAGAGCAAAAAAAGAGAGATTGTCCATCCAATGATTTACTTCCCAAATGGCTGCAATGGACAAGGTGAGGCCAAGCTGAAACCAGAAGCCAGGAACTTCATCAGGTTTCCTATGTGGGTGCAGGAGCCCAAGCACTTGAATTCTGCTGATTTTTCAGGCATATTAGCAGGGAACTGAATCAGAAATGAAACAGCTGGGATGTGAATGGGTGTCCATAAGGAATACCAGCATTGCAGGTGGAGGTTTAACTTGCTATGCTGGACCCAGAAAATTATATGCCAGTTATTTGTGCAGCAAGTATTTTGTCCAAGTTTGTGGTGTTATTTTGTTTTCTTTTATTTTCTAAGATTTATTTATTTATTTGAAAGAGTTATAGAGGCAGAAGCAGAGGCAGAATTAGAGATCTTCCATCTGTGGGATTACTCCCCAGGTGGCTGCAACAGCCGTGGCTAGGCCAATCTGAAGCCAGGAGTCAGGAGCTTCTTCCAGGTCTCCTATGCGAGTGCAGGGGCCCAAGGACTTGGACCATCTTCTACTGCTTTCCCAGGCCATAGCAGAGAGCTGGATCAGAAATGGAGCAGCTGCATCTCAAACCGGCACCCATCTGGGATGCTGGCACTGCAGGCAGCGGCTTTATCCACTATGCCACAGCGCCAGTACCAGTGGTTTGTTTTAAAATATGTAATTAATATTATTATAAAAATATTCAAAATTTTATCTACTTTTTCTGCATTATTTTTGCATTTCAGTGTTATTTTTCTTTTTATTTTCTTTTAAAGAAAGCCTTTCCTCTGTCATGGTCTGCAGAATGCTTGAGAGCTAGACAGAGGCAAATGTGCTTGAGTTTGTATTCTAATTCTGTCCCTTATTAACTATGACCTTTCTATAAATTTATTAACCTTTATCCCATCATTAGCTTTTCTGTAAATGGAATGATAATAAAAAAATCATAATTGCATTTACCATCCTCTTAGGGTAATAAGGTTACTAATAGGATTAATGTCTACACAGCACTTGGATTTTGTCTGAGATAAGACAGCACTACATAAGTATTAGCAAGGTATATTATCTTCTAACCATTTAAAAATATTGTCTTTTATAGAGCACTCATTCATCTGGAATATGGTTTTGGATATGTTGTGTCACAGTCATAAATTTTTATTTTTCTCATATGGATGACCACTTTTACCAACAACATATATTAACTAGATTATTCTTTAACCATTACTTAGTAAATCATATTTTGTTATTAATTCCATTGCATGTGTATATCAGTTAGGGTTCTCTGTTCAGGTTAAGCAATCAATTTCTGTGGCAATAGAACGCTGCTTAAATGATTGTAACTTTATAAAATATTTTGCCATCAGGTCAAATTTGTGCCACTCTCAACAAATTTTGTTTTTATTTTCCAGAAATGCTATTCTCTCTCTCTCTCTGTATGTCTGTCTGTCTTATTCACCCCTCCCTCTCCTTCACTTATATTTTCTTTTTCTCTATGTGTATTTAAATATGCAGTCTTCAAATAATTGATGGAAAGTGCATATTATGAAAAAATTATGCAATAATTTCAAAATATTGTTGCACCAAAATCAACTTTTTGAAATCTCCTTATATTATAAACTTCTGCATAGTAAATTTAATAATCCATGTGATTTCATAAATTCTATAATTTTATAGTGAATTTTGTATAAATTTTAAAATCTTTTTACGATTGATATCATATTAAATTTTATAAGCTAATTTGAATGCAGTTGACTCTACAATATGATCTTCCCATGAATGAACATGGCTATAGTATATATAATTTTTAAAAATTTAGGCATAGGTTCCAGCACTGTGGTGTAGCAGGTTAAAGTCCCAGCCTGCAGTGCTGGTATCCTATATGGGCGCTGGAACGAGTCCCGGCTGCTCCACTTCAGATCCAGCTCTCTGCTATGGCCTGGGAAAGCAGTAGAAGATGGCCCAAGTATTTGGGCCCCTGTACCCACATGGGAAACCTGGAAGAAGCTCCTGGTTCTTCATTTCGGATCATTCAGTTTTGGCTGTTGCGGTCATTTGGGAATGAAGCAGCAGATGGAAGACCTCTCTCTCTCTCTCTCTCTCTCTGTAACTCTGACTTTCAAATAAATAAAATAATTCTTTAAAAAAAATTTAGACATAAAACTTCAACTCTGAATCATTAATTTATGTATGTAGAAGGTAAAAATATGAGAAAAACCTTAGGAAGCTTCTATTCCAACCCCCTCTTCTGACAAATGAAGAAGTCAAGGTTGAGTAAAGCATGGGCATTATTCTTTTAGAATCTACAAGCTGTTTAATGCTATTGTAAAAATCTTAAGTTATCTGATATACTTTGGAATTTTTGGAGAGAAGGGACTGAAGTTGGAGAGATAAATTAGGTGGTAGGGGATTGTGTCTTTATCTAAGGCATTTGTAACAGAAATGGAGAAGAATGTATTCTGATCTGGCAAGATATACTATTTATGGATTTGAGAATGGATGGAATACCTAAGTAGGAAGACCATGCTTGGCTTAATATATTTGGGACTATAAGGCAGGGAAGGAGGAGCATGAGATCTGAATAAGGTAGAATATGAAGCACAGTGTTTTAGTGTTGTGGTTTTGATAGGCAAACAGTGAAATGGCTGTGGAAGACTCATCTGGGAGGTGGATTTGAAATCCTGCATGAGTTGATATTGCCTGAGGGAAAAGAAATGGAATTCTACAAAATCCCTTAGCATGTAAGGGCCAGGCAAAGGAAGAGAAGCTATTAGAAGGCCCATTGGAGGAGTAATAGAACAAAGGGCAATTGTAGAAGACAGACAGGAGACAACCATTGTGTTATTAGCTCCTTATTTTAAAAGACTTCACATTTCAAGCAGTGAATATATTGGGAATGATGAATTCATTGATTCAGACAGCATGCATAGTAAGCTCCCTTTAGAGTTCAGGCATATGAATTTTGAGACATTTTAATTCAAGGCTTATTCATAAGATGACCATAATTTATCTTCCAAATTCCTTTCTCTTCTAGCAGTAGAATGTTTCATTTCTTTTAACAATCTTGCTTCATACTTTCATTCCTATCTCAAGTTACCAGTAGCATGTATTTTTTCTCTTCAGTTTTCCTATTAGATATAGTCATATGAGGTCACTATAAATAATGAATATGCATATATCTATATTATTTATCTATATACAGCGTATGACTTTACTATTGTCATTACGTTACCAGTAATTTATGCCTTCCTACAGATGGAAGAACTCTGGCACAGCAGGTGGAGTAATTTCCTCTTATAGCGGGGGAGGGAGGTGGAGACTTATGAGCTTTTAATCCAATAGACCGTGTTGTCTCTATTACTCTTTTCTTGGTCATTGGGTATGTGGCACCATCACTTCAAGAGCCTCAGTCTTTAAAGATGCAATTAGGAACACACTAATAGACACAAAAGCCTTCATTACCCAAAAGTGCTTAAATCATTTCCCTAATAGCTCCTCTGCAGAACAGTCAGATGCCTGTGAATAAACATCTTAAAGTTTCTGAAAATTCCCATTAAAAAACAAATCCAGACTATTTTATTTCTCTCTAATGAACATGTGTTTCTGCACATTCAGAATCACATTACCCTATTTCTTCAGGCAAACTTTGCAACAAAAAGCCCCCACAGGCAGACCCACTGAGAAACTAGGCTTAGAGTCTTGGGAGGTAAACAGCCCTTTTTCCATAGCCTTCTGGACTGTTACTTGAGATATTCACTAATGGGGATGCCTCAGGGCTACCAGGTTGGATGATTTACCTAGACAATGTAATTTTGATATTTTGCTCAAGAATATCCCTGCTATTTCCTTGCTGGTAGAACAGCTGATTAAGTCAGCTAGAACCCATGTTGATTGGCTGATGTGCTAAGTCATTTCCAGATTTTTTTGTTGTTGTTGTTTTACAGTTTGTTTAGATTTTTATAAAATTCCTAGAACTCTGGTCACAAGTGTCTCACTTGGACTGTTTACTTCCATGATAGTATTCCAAATAGTTCATGGAAAATGGAATGAAAAGATGAGACTAGCTATCAAAACCTGAATTCTCTGGAAAATATTTTTCATAATATACATTATTTATGAGCTTTAAAAATTATTTGAGAAAGACAGAGAGAGACTTCCAATAGTTGGTTCACACTCCAATTTGCCTATGATGGCCAAGGATGGGTAGAGGCATGATCCAGGGACCCAGAGCCAGGAACGCAATCAAAATCTCCCAAAAACCCATTACTTGAGCAATCATCAAGGTCTGTATTGAAAGGAAACTGGATTATAATCAAAACAGCATGGTACTGGTACAGAAGCAGATGGATAGACCATTGAGACAGATTAGAAACAGCAGAAATCAATCTAAACATCTATAGGCAACATATATTTGATCAAGGATCTAAAACCAATTCCTGGAGTAAGGACAGTCTATTCAATAAATGGTGCTGGGAAAACTGGATTTCCAGATGCAGAAGCATGAAGCAAGACCCCTACCTTACACCTTACAAAAAAATCCATTCGACATGGATTAAAGATCTAAGCCTATGACCCGAAACCATCAAATTATTAGAGAAACCCTGCAATATATAGGCACAGGAAAAGATTTCTTGGAAAAGACCATAGAGGCCGGCGCCGTGGCTTAACAGGCTAATCCTCCACCTTGCGGCGCCGGCACACCGGGTTCTAGTCCCGGTCGGGGCACCGATCCTGTCCCGGTTGCCCCTCTTCCAGGCCAGCTCTCTGCTGTGGCCAGGGAGTGCAGTGGAGGATGGCCCAAGTTCTTGGGCCCTGCACCCCATGGGAGACCAGGATAAGCACCTGGCTCCTGCCATCGGAACAGCGCGGTGCGCCGGCCGCAGCGCACCTACCGCGGCGGCCATTGGAGGGTGAACCAATGGCAAAAAGGAAGACCTTTCTCTCTATCTCCCTCTACTGTCCACTCTGCCTGTCAAAAAAAAAAAAAAAAAAAGGGAAAAGACCATAGAGCCACAGGCAGTTAAAGCCAAATATCAATTGGGCTTACATCAAATTGAGAAGTTTCTGTATGTCAAAAGAAACAGTAAGAAAAGTTAATAGGCAACCGACAGAATGGCAAAATATTTGCAAATTATGTAATTGATAAAGGATTACTAACCAGAATCTAAAAAGAGAACAAGAAACTCCACAACAACAAAACAAATAACCCACTTAAGAGATAGACCAAGGACCTCAATAGATATTTTTCAAAAGAGAAAATCCAAATGGCCAACAGACAAATGAAAAAATGTTCAGGATCACTAGAAATCAGGGAAATGCAAATCAAAACCATAATGAGGTTTCACCTCACCCCGGTTAGAAAGGCTCACATACAGAAATCTACCGACAACAGATGGTGGGGAGGATGTGGGGAAGAGGGGACACTAGCCTACTGTTGGTGGGAATGCAAACAGGTAAAGCCATTATGGAAGACAGTTTGGAGAGTCCTCAGAAACCTGAATATAACCCTACCATACAATCCAGCCATCCCACTCCTTGGAATTTGCCCAGTGGAAATTAAATTGGCAAATAAAATAGCTGTCTGCACTTCAGTGTTTACTGCAGCTCAATTCACAAGAGCTAAGACGTGGAGTCAAACCAAATGCCCATGAACAGTAGACTGGATAAAGAAATTATGGGATATGTACTCTATAGAATACTATACAGCAGTAAAAAAATGAAATCCAGTCATTTGCAACAAAATGGAGGAATCTGGAAACCATCATGCTGAGTGAAATAAGCCAGTCCCAAAGGGACAAATATCATATGTTCTCCCTGATTTGTGACAACTAACTGAGCACCTAAAAGGAAACCTGATGAAGTGAAATGGGCACTATGAGAAACAATGACTTGATCAGCCCTTGTCCTCACTGTCGAGGAACAACTTACTAATTTATTCCTTTTAGTATTTTTTGTCCTACTTAATACCATTGGTTGAACTCTGAAATTAACACACAATTATTCTTAGGTGTTTAAATTTAGCTGAACAGTGATCCCTGTTAAATATAAGAGTGGGAATAAGAGAGCGAGGAGAGGTACAATTTGGGACGTGCTCAATCGGACTTGCCCCAAATGGTTGAGTTATAAATGTGCCAGGGGATTCCAGTACAATCCCATCAGGGTGGCATGTACCAATGCCATCTCACTAGTCCAAGTGATCAATTTTAGTTCACAATTGATCACACTGATAGGTCTAAGAGTCAAAGGGATCACACAAACAAGACTAGTTTCTGCTAATATTAACTGACAGAATCAAAAAGGGAGAGAAAGATCCATCATGGGAAGTGGGATACACAGCAGACTCTCAGAATGGCAGGTGTCCTAAACAAACCTCTGGCCTCAGAATCAGCCCTGAAGGCATTCGGATCTGGCTGAAGAGCCCATGAGAGTATTATAGGCTTGGAAAGCCAAGACACTGTGGCAAAAAAAAAAAGAAGAAGAAGACGACCTAAATGAAAGATCTCTGTGAGTGAGATCCCAGTGGAAAGAATGGGGCCATCAAAGAAGTAGGTACCTTTCTCTGAAGGGAGGAGAGAACTTCCACTTTAACTAGGACCCTGTCGGAATAAGATCAAAGTCGGCAAACTCAAAAGGCCTCCATAGCCTTGGCAACTCATAACTAGAGCCTAGGGAGATTACTGATGCCATAAACAAGAGTGTCAAATTGTTAAGTCAACAACAGGAGTCACTGTGTACTTACTTCTCATGTGGGATCTGTCCTTAATGTGTTGTCCAATGTGAAGTAATGCTATAACTAGTACTGAAACAGTATTTTACACTTTGTGTTTCTGTGTGGGTGCAAACGGATGAAATCTTTACTTAACATATACTAAATCAATCTTCTGTATATAAAGATAATTGAAAATGGATCTTGATGTGAATGGAATGGGAGAGGGAGCAGGAGATGGGAGGGGTGTGAGGGGGAGGGAAGTTATGGCAGAGGAAGCCATTGTAATCCATAAACTGTACATTGAAAATTTATTTTTACTAAATCAAAAATTTTAAAAAAATATATAAGAGTGGGAATAATAGAGGGAGAAGATGTACAGTTTGGCAAATGCTCACTTGGACTTACCCATAATGGTAGAGCTAGAAAAGTGCCAGGGGATTCCAATTCAATGCCATCAAGTTGGCATATAGCAATGCCATCTTACTGGTCAAAGTGATAATTTTCAGTTCATAATTGATCATAATGAAATCACATAAACAAGACTAGTGTCTGGTCATATTAACTGATAGAATTAAAAAGGAGAGAATGATCCATCATGGGAAGTGGGATACACAGCAGACTCAGAATGGCAGATGTCCTAAACAGCACTCTGGCCTCAGAATCAGCCCTTAAGCATTTGGATCAGGCTAAAAAGTCCATGAGAGTTTGCAGGCATGGAAAGCCAAGACACTGTGGCATAAAAAATTACCTAAATGAAAGATCTCTGCTTGTGAGTTCCCAGCACGAATAATGGGCCAACAAAGAAGGAGGTATTTTTCTCTGAAAGGAGGAGAGAATTTCCACTTTGACTATGGCCTTGTCTAAATAATGTCGGAGTTTGTGAACTCAAAGAGGCATTCATAGCCTTGGCAGCTCATGATAAGAGCCTCAGGTGATTACTGACATCATAGATAAGAGTGTCAATTATTAAATCAACAATAGGAGTCACTGTACACTTACTCCACATGTAGGATCTCTGTCCTTAATGTGTTGTACTATGTGAATTATCAGTAAAACTACTACTCAAACAGTATTTTATACTTTGTGTTTCTGTGTGGGTACAAACTGTTGAAATATTTACTTAGTATATACGAAATTGATAGTCTGTATATAGATAATTGAAAATGAATCATGATGAAGGATGGAAGAGGGAGTGGGAAATGGGATGGTTGTGGGTGGGAAGGAGGTTATGGGGGGAAAAGCCGCTATAATGCAAAAGTTGTACTTTTGAAATTTATATTTATTAAATAAAAGTTAAAAAAAACTCCCCCTGCCTCTCCTTTCTCTGTGTAACTCTGACTTTCAAATAAATAAATAAATTTAAAAGGAGGGGGGGAGGTGGCGGCTCTGTGGCACAGTGGGTTAACGCCCTGGCCAGAAGTATGGGCATCTCATCCCATATGGGCACTGGTTTGAGATCTTGCTGCTCCACTTCTGATCCAGCTCTCTGCTATGGCCTGAGATAGCAGTACAAGATGGCCCAAGTCCTTGGGCCCCTGCACCTGCATGGGAGACCTAGAAGAAGCTCCTGGCTTCGTATCGGCACAGCTTTGGCCATTTCGGCAATTGGGGAGTGAACCAGCGGATGGAAGACCCTTCTCTCTCTCTGCCTCTCCTCTCTCTGTGTAACTCTGACTTTGAAAGAATAAATATTTTTTTTAAAAAAAAGGAAACTGGAGTCAGGAGCTGGAGCCAGGAATGGAAACTAGGTACTCTGATGTGGAATATGGCAGTTTTAACTGCTAGATTAAACACCTGCTCCCTCTGTGAATGTTTGAATTCTCCTTGAGTGCATGAATTTCAAATATTTTCCCACCAGAATAAACTTATCTTTATTATATTTTCCATGAAGTTTTTGAAGTACCTTATCATTTCAAAATGGAACTTCCCCAAATTAAAGAGCTTTTGCACAGCAAAAGGAACAATCAGCAAAGTGAAGAGACAACTTACAGATTGGGAGAAAATATTTGCAATCCATGCATCTGGCAAGGGGTTAGTATCCAGAATACATAAAGAACTCAAATAACCCAACAGAAAAACAACTGAAACAATCCAATTGAAATAGACAATAGTTCTAAAGAGACATCTCCTCAAAAGAAGAGATGCAAATGACCAACAGGTCCATGAAAAAATGCTCAACATTTCCAATCATCAGGGAAATAGAAATGGAAACTACAAGCAGGTATCATCTCACTGAAGTTAGATCTCCTATTATCAGAAGGACAAAATAGAACAAATGTTGGTGAGGAGATGAAGAAAAGGGAACCAGTAGAGATATTGTGGTAAACAGTATGGAGAGTCCTCAGAAACCTAAAAAAGGAGCTATTATATGATTGAGCCAAACCATGACCAAGTATATCTCCAAGGGAAGTGAAATCACTCTTTTGAGGAGACATCTGCACTCTCCTGTTTATTGCAGGACTAATTACAATAGGCAATAAATTGAAATAGTGTAAATATAGATCCACTGATGCATGGATCTGAAGAAATTGTGATGTGTATACACAACTCAGTACTAGTCAGTCAAAAAAAGGACACAACCTTTTCATTTTCAACAACATGGATGGAAGTGAAGGTCATTAAGTTACATAGAATAAGCGAAGTGAAAAAAGACAAGTATCACATGATCTCATTCATATGTGGAGTTTAAAAAGAGATGACCTCATAGGACTTAAACATGTAATGATGGTTACCAGAGCCTGGTGAAGGAAAGATGTAGGGAGGAATGGGTACTAATTTAGAGCCAGATAAGAAGTTTTGGGGTTCTATTGCAAAGGAGGGTGACTATAGATAACATTAATGTACTGTGAATTCCTCTATTAAAGAAACTCTGTTAAAAATACTAGAAGACAGGGGTGTTGCTGTGACGCAGTAGGTTAATCCTCCGCCTACAGCACCAGCATCCCATATGGGAGCCGGTTCTAGTCGCGGCTGCTCCTCTTCCATCCCAGTTCTCTGCTGTGGCCTGGGAAAGCAGTGGAGGATGGCCCAAGTGCTTGGGCCCTGC
This sequence comes from Lepus europaeus, assembly GCF_033115175.1. Lineage (NCBI taxonomy): Eukaryota > Metazoa > Chordata > Mammalia > Lagomorpha > Leporidae > Lepus > Lepus europaeus. The sequence continues at coordinate 54,021,542 of NC_084830.1, forward strand.
ACCCACGTGGGAGACCCGGAGGAAGCTCCTGGCTCCTGGCTTCGGATCAGTGCAGCTCCGGCCATTGTGGCCATTTGGAGAGTGAACCAACGAAGGAAGACCTTTCTCTCTCTTTCTCTCTCACTGTCTGTAACTCTACTTGTCAAATAAATAAATAAAATCTAAAAAAAAAATACTAGCAGACAAGATAAGATTTTGGATATTTTCACCATAAAGAAATGTTAATGTATGAGAAGATACATATATTTACTCTGACTGGACATTACAAAATGTATACAAGTATTATCAAATAAATATGTGTGACTTTTATTTGTCTCTTAAAAGTTTTTAAATAAAAAATATATAAAAACTCAAACCAAAGTAGTCCTATGTGGTGGAATGAGGTGAAAAGGTCATATCAAGATGGCTGCTGAGGTGAACAGTTCATGCCAAGATGGCTACTGAGGTGAAAAGGTCATGCTAAGATGGCCGCTGACAACAGAAACTGCCTGGCAACAGGCCGTGATTAGATGGCTTCGGAAACCACATGACAACAGAGGAAACCACATGACAACAGAGCCTGACTGACGGCAGGCCGTGATTGGATGGTTTCAGAAATTGCCTGGCAACAAGAGCCTGACTGGCAACAGGCTGTGATTGGATGGCTTTGGAAACTGCCTGGCAACAGGCTGTGATTGGTTGGGGCATAGACAGCCCCTTGATAGGATTGGCTGGTCTTGGCTATATAAGCTGTTGTACTAACTCAAGTGAGTCTGCGGGCTGCTTGCCTCAAGCCTGCTTTCACCTGACTCCCAGGGTTTGTGTGTTGACTCCGCGCCTCTTGCCCCCACCACGCTGCTCCTCTCAGAAACAAACCCACTGCAACATTGTTGAGAAATCAACTGCAACAGTCCTATTTTCCCAGGCCAAGAAATTCCATCAATTCAAACAAAGCTGGCACAGCATAGAGAATATCACAGTAATGGAGTTTCTGCTGACATTTTCCAAGTTGGCTGGATGAGATAGCTCTTCCCAGAACTCCATTCTCCATTTTTCTGATATCAAAATCCATATGTTTTTCTTTTTGGGCAAATATCCCGCTTCCTTTCTGAGTATATGAGATTTATATGAGACTAAATCTCCAGGATGAACAAATGACCAGGCACTAAGTAGCACTACAAGGGACTAGTTGAAGTCTGATGAGTCTGATAAGCCTGTTGGTAACCCTACATAAATGACTGAAAAAAATATATAAGAGGAATAATGCCTAAGTTCTTAAAAGCGTCTCGAACTCTGAACAGACATTACAAAATGTAATTCAAATGAAGGCATTTAAAGTCCTATCAAGAGAAGAAACATGTTGACCAAATTTAAACTCTAGTGAAGTCAACATATATGTTACATTTCCTTGAACAACATTAAATGTAGGCATAAAGAGCATAATTTATAAATGAATGTAAAGGAAAAATAGAATGAAGTGAAATAAATAAAAATTTCAAATGAAGGTAATAAGGAAAAAGCAGTATCTATAGTACAAAACTGAATGATAGAAATTAAATATAATAAATTAAATATATTAGCAATCACAATAAATATAAGTGGTAAACTCTCTAGAATTTATTTATCTCTAGAAGTATAAATAGATGGAAATTCTAATTAATTAGAATGATACAATAATAACTTAATGTGCCTAACAAGCTATTTCAAAAATATTTACTATATTTTCATCTTTCTCTTTCCTTTAGATTTATTATGTCACTTGTTTTCATATGTCTTATGACTATAAAAAACAAAAAGAATTCTATCTTTGTCATTTCCTAATGTGAACACTTAATAATTTTCTAAGTCCCAGTTTACCTGCATACCTCAACTTCGGCAAATAACATTTTCATTGTCATTCCTTTCTAACAATTTCCACTTCTTAGCATGCTTTTACCAATGGAGAAATATTCTCAAAGGAGATTTTTAGCTTAAGAAGAAAGAAAAGCAAACAGGAAGTGTAGTATCAACAAATCATAGGATAGAAGAAAAATATCAGGGAAGTCCCAAAAAAGATTGGCTTGGGAGTGAGAAAGACTGGAAGGAGCACTACAGGGGCTACTCCAGAATATTTCTGACATGGGCAAAGAAGTCACTTGGATTTCTTGTTCCAGGAGCCTTTTTAGCTTATTTATCTCCGTTTCCTTTTCCATTTGGCCTTTTTTTTCTCTCTACCATCTTCAGGAGTATTATTCCTACCTTATGTCAGTGCATGTTTCCAAAGCTTTCCTAAAATTCATAAAATCTTATATCTAGCATCCTTCAATCTCTCCATTCACTCTCTAGTTCTTTATAAGGTACAGCTACACTTTACTCAGGGAATATAGGCTCACATATTTTGGGGGTAAGGCATGTGAAATATATATATATTACTATATACATATGTAATATATATAGTATATATATACTATATATAATATATATACAATAATATATATACTATATTTACACTGTATATAAAGAGAAGGAAATATCAAAGAAAAAAGTATATAAATAATCAGCAGATAAATAATAGGATAGGATGGGGGTATTAGAGATTGAAAAGGAATTTTCCCTTCTTATTTTGTATTTAAATTAAATTTTGTGGACAATATAGGCAGTTAAAAGCAAACAATATGTTTGTGGTGGGTTTAAACAGGAGTTCACAGGTCGTACCTCTCAACTTTGAGTAGTTTCTTCCAAATGCAAACCCTTTTTTTTTTTTTTTAGGTTAACAGACTATAATTTATAAAGGAGAAGAAAAATTGGCAGACTCTCAAACACAATTTAGAAAGCAGTAACACAAACCTAAGTTCTTCAAAAGGACTGCAAAAAGTGGAATAAAAATAAGGCAGGTTCACTTCAGTAAAAAAAAAAAATTGAAATCTATGCATTGTCTTTATAATAGACTTTTTCATGACCTTTATATACAGCATTTTTATTTTTTAAATTTATATAAGGTGAACAAATTCCATGTATTTCATATATACAGATTTAAGGGTATAATGATACTTCCCACCCTATACCCTCTTCTACCCATGCTCCCACCCTCTCTCTTCCCTTCTTTTATTTTTAACTTTTACAATGACATACTTTCAGTTTATTTTATAATCATACGCTTAACCCTCCATAAAATAAAGAATTCAACAAGTAGTCAATAGAAAAACTACTCCTCTTCAAGAATATAGACAATAGCTATAAACAAGAATCAAATATCAAATGCAAAATGCTGATTTCATTCATATACATTACTTTAAAAAATTTATCTGAAAAGCAGAGCTAGAGAGACAGAGAGAGGGATCTTCCATCCACTGGTTCACTCCCCAAATGGCCACAATGGCCAGGCTGGGCCAGGCTGAAGCCAGGAACCAGGAGCCTCTTCTGGATCTCCCACCTGGGTACAGGGACCCAATCACTTGTGTTGTCCTCCACTGCCTTCCCAGGCGCATTAGCAAGAAGCTGCATCAGAAATGGAGCAGCCGGCACTCAAAGCAGTACCCACATGTGAAGCCAGCATCTCAGGCAGCAGCTTAACATGCTATGCTATAATGCCGGCCCCAGATAACCTTTTTCGTACTCTGTGTATTAGTTACCACAAATCAGGGAAAACATGATATTTGTCTTAGTGGACTGACTTATTTCACTAAGCATTATGGTTTCTAGTTGCATCTGTTTTGTTGCAAAAGTTGGGATTTCATTTTTTTTTTCTTACAGCTGAGTAGTATTCCGTAGTATATATATATACCACATTTTCTTTATCCAGTCATTAACTGATGGACAGCTAGGTTTATTGCATATCTTAGCTTTTGCAAATTGAGCTGCAATAAACATGGGGGAACATATAACTCATTCATATGCTGGTATCTATGGACCTTTTTCCATTTACCTTTATTACTTGAGGTAGTTAACTCATTAACAACAATGACTTCTTTTGTTTCCTTCATTATTGTTCATATTTCAACTGGCTTCTCTTATAAACAAAGTAAAGAAAGTGGTGGCACATTTTTTCTTTTCTTTAATTGTTCAAGATCCCTGCTTATCCTAATAACTACCCATTCTTGGTGCTTTTCCTTACTTCATTTTCTCTAGTTAGCAGTTTGAGTTTAGAACACAACTGTTTTTACAAAAAAAAAAAAAAAAAAAAAAGAGTTCTTGGCTTGGGTACTTCTGTATCACTCACAAAAGTTGATTGTCCTTGGTAACTCATTTACATTAACAATCATGACTCCTATCTTTTCTGGGTCTCTGTTCATATCTACATCACTAACGATCAGTGGTCTCTAAGGACACTTCAACTTAGAAATTCTGTGATGTAGAGGCAACACGACCAGTTTCACCTATGATATCTAAGTCTGCATTTAGTAGTCATTGATGGTAATTGAAGTTACAAATTGTTTACAAAACCCATGAACAGCTTTATTTCTAAAATAGTAAATAAATAATATCAAATAATGGATCAGATGGGAAAACAGAAAACTCCAGCACATAGTAGGTACTCAGTAAGTCCAAACAAATGGTTGGACTTCCATTCAATCATGAGTTCTAGGCTGGCTGTCAATTGCTTCACAATCCTGGTGTGGTTACTGTACTGCCATGAGTCTAAAATTTTAATCTGAATACATTTATTGCTTTCAATATTTTCTTTAAGAAAAGAATGCAAGTAGATGATTTGAAAACCATATATTGCTTTGTGAATTAAAATATTATTATATGCCTAAATGCTTTGAAGCTAGATGTTTTGAAATTCAAATACCTTTGTATTTTAGAAAAGTAGCATAGTCCATGTATTATCTGTTATGTAAAACCAACAGAATGGACTCATGGAATTTGATATTCAAACACATTAATAAAGTTATATCTGCTGGAAAATATGTGAATATCCTTGCTGAGTAGCAGAAATAAATATGATTAATAATTTTCTGTCAGCATGGATAGGTGTTGCCTCAAAATTTATTCTACATTTTTTTTTCAGTGTTCTGAGATTTTGGTGTCAGATTTCCTCATAGAATTAGGCAAGCTTAGTTGAAATTGAAACAAGGAGCTGGATCCTGGGAAGACCATTGAATCTTTCATAAACTATTATCTCTAAATTTGATTAAAGATTGGATTAAAAATTTTCAGCTCTCCTGTGTGTGTATGTGTGTGTGTGTGTCTACCTTGATCATGTATCAGGAAGTCAACTGTATGACTGCTTTCCTTCTCTTATAAATATGTTTTCTTTTTCAAGGCCTTCAAAAAATCTGACACAGATAGTTAAAAGTCTCCTATCCTTTCCAAAACTATTTTTAAAAGCCTTATTTTATTTATCTGAAAGAGTTACAGGGAGAAGGAAAGAGTAATAAGGGGGAAGAAGGGAGGATAAACCCAAAAAAACAATCTCCAAGGTTGATATAAAGAAACTATGAAGAAAATGAAATCATACCAGAACTGAAAAGAAAAGCCTGCAAATTTATGAGATGTGGATATTGAATGCTGATGAAAGAATATCTGAGTCCAGAAAAGAAACAAATGGAAAAAAAAATAACTGGAATAGAGCACATAGTCAGGATGTTGCTCTCTTCCTCAGAATGCAACATCAGCTATGACAATGAGTATGAGAGAGAAAGTTGCAAACCAGCACTCTGAATTTTCTTTGATTGAGGGAGTAAGCACGTACTGGTTTCTGAACAGTTGGCATCATACATTTCCACTAGAAGGGATTTTAGAATATCTATGATCCAGTCTGGCTTGCCACTCACTACTGTGTAACTTGGGAAAAGTCATCTTTTATCTCTAGACATTTCTTTCTTCTTTTGTAGAATAAAGTGTTTGGACTGGATTACTTCTGAGGTCTGTTAACTTTAAAAATACTAGCTTAAAACACCAAGTTGGAAAATTCTCTGAAGCCCCTTAGAAGTACCAGTTATCAAGAGAAGGGGGCTGGGATTTTCATGGGGTTGAAGCAAACCATCAAGGGATGCAGGATTAGAAAATATTTGATTTCTAGGATGGGACTAAAGAAAATTTAAGAAGCTTGAAGAGTAAGGCAAACACGGATCTTTGTTTTTTTAAGACTTTTACTTGCCTGGAATATGTTCACCCTTATTTCAGCTTACCTAGATCTTAGTAATTTTTCAAGGTCTTGCCTTTGTTTTATTTCTTTGATTAAGACTTTCATGATCTTGTGCTACCTTTTTTTTTTATTGTTGTTTGATATTTTATTGGTGTTTAAAATTCTTTGATTGCTTATGTACCCTCAGTTCAATTAGACTGGATGTTTTTTGAATGTAGTGCTATTGATGTCAGGAAGGTTTTCAAAGAAGATAGATCTGAATATTAACAAAGATTCACTCTGGTATCCAGATGTGAAGAACACATCATATTCCACAGTCATAAGAGACAGAAAAGAAGGCAGACAGACAAACAGAAAGAGCTCCTTTCTGACGGTTCACTTTCAAATGCTCACTAACAGCCAGAACTGGGCTACATAAAAGCAGGGTGGGATGGGGGAGGAGGAGTTGGAAAGTAAGTATGAATCTCGCAGGTGGTGGCAGGAATTTAAGTACTGGGGCCATCCCTGCTGCCTCCCCAGGTGCACATTACTAGAGAGCTGGAAAGAGGAGCCAGGGCTGGGACTTGAACTCATGAACTCTGATATGAGATGTGGGCCCCCAAAGAGGTGTCTCAACCACCATACACCGAATGCCCACTGCTGAGTTTCATAAAAAGTTTATTTGAAATAGAGTCACCAGTGAAACTTTCACTTCATTAGAGTCTTAAAAAACAAAAACAAAAACAAAAACAAACAAAAAAACACCTTCCTGAACATTCCTGGTCAGGATGTGGGTGTGTAATTCTGAGTATTTGAATGACTATAACTTGAAGCTGAGCCATTTGGTCTGATAGGCAGTTGTTCTAAAGGTCCTCTTAAAAGCTGATCTGTGTCCACTTTTATTATCACTGGGAAAGAGAAGGAGATTGTTTTTAATGATTAATACAAACCCCTTCTCTCACTATATTTAAATCACACAAAATGTAATTTAGGCCAGAAAATTCATTTGTCATTCATCAAGCAGCATCTCTCTGTGTGTGTATATGCTTGTGTGTGCGTGTAACACTGTGTTAGGTATTTAGGAAATGCTCACTCACCAGGATGCCCACTTCAAGAATCTTCCTCCTGGTTGAAGAGTTTTCATCCAGAGGAGGGACTTGTTCTTTTCTGTAACAGTTTCCAGTAGAGAGGTTTCTGATGAACATGGATTGTTATATGTGGCATTCCAGGTGGGTTACAAAATGCTTCTGAACAAAGCATTTGGGTGCACTTAGCAGTTTCCCCAACTACAGTTGCAGATTTAACTTAAGTGGTAAGGAGAGAAACTTGCTGGACAGCTAATTGTGTCTCTAGTTGCAGTGATCCCTTACATAGCATAATAAAATATGCAGAATGTTTCCAATACAATTACCACATATATGTGATATGGCTATTTTCTCTCTGGGCTAGTTTGCATCATCTCTTTAGGTTTATACTTTCATTTGCTGCATTAAAACCCTGGCCTTGTAAAGTAACTATGGATTCTTTCCATTTCAAGTCTGTTACTTTAAGATTTTCTTGTAGTTTCGAAACGCTTTTAAGAGTATTTTGGTTTAGCAGGACAGGCAATGTATCTTGTGTTCTGTGGCCTTCAATACACCGTCTGGGTAATAGGAAAGCTTTTTTCTTATCATACTCATCAAAAGCAAACACAATTTTCAAGGTTATGAGAATACTTTGTAATAGCATAGTAACACCAATAGGGCACAGACATTCAACAACTGATAAAGCACACTCCAAGCTCATGAGAAAGAAACCACTGAAATAGCAGAGTGCAAAAGCAGTATCCAAGTCAAAGAAATATAGCAATAGGTAAGGCTGCCTCATTCACTTGACCCATTATTTTCTGCTAACGTGTGGTCATCTCATTCCAAATTTTGTCTCATTCACAATATCCTACCTCTCTTTACAATTCCACATCATACTTGAAACGCTCACTAAATCTGATGGGCGAGATGTAGGAATGTTTCTATCCCATGCACAGCATTATAGCTCTATGCATATCTCAAGTATCAATACTACAAACAAAAGAAAAGATTGTCTTTCTTAGTTAATTTTGAGTATTTCCATCTATCTGTCTTTTCTTGATGAAGTCTGGATATTTGATGGTTCTTATTTGTGAATGCAATCCACTGAGACAGACTTGGATAGTCTTCTGTGATATTTCAAGCAGATGTGTTCATGTCTGGAATGTTTTATGCCAGTGTTACTTTTTATAGGAATGCAAACCTTTGATTGAAAATTCAAAAGAATTGTGGAATGTTATTTCTTATTCAGCAGGTTTTAAAGGTGGTATTACCTATAGTGAAAGAAGAGAGCTTATATTGAAATGGTTTATTCAATTTCCATTTAGAAATTATTTTTGAATCTAAAGTATAATAGCTTATCTTACATATTATAAAATATTTTGCTAGTTGATTTAAAAATACATTAAGCTAATTATTTCATTTTTGCAACTTATTCAGTTTGCGTAATATCCTAAGAGAAAAGATAGCATTTAGTTAATTAATATTGTTACTCTATTACTGGATTTCAATTGGCTGATAGCCCTTTAGTGAACAGATTCACTTTTTGTCATTTTTCAGAGACAGAGGCAAAACTAACAATTATAAACAATGCCAAGTTCCAAGAACCCGCTAGGGACTCATATATTTAAAGAACATTTCCTAAATCATCTTGATCTGGGACATCACTAATGTTGCCTAGCTGAATAGCTTGTCAAGTGTAATAAATAATACCCAATTTACTTTTAATTAAAAAAATCAGAGTTCATTTTTCAAAGATGAAACTTATCTTGATATTAATTCATAGTTAAGTATATGATAGAGTGATTCCAAAGTAGCATACAGGCATTTTGCTCAATATGTAGTCAGCATGAAAAAATCTGGGACATTTCACATTTGATGGAAGTAGCACAGTTGAAAGAGGCAAGTCACTTGTGTATACACCTTTAATACATAATATATAAAATCAGATGTTTTGATACATTGAAAAACCAGACAGAAAATATGACAAGAATCTTTCCACAGAAACTGAATTACAGACATACCTTAAATTCAACATTTATGTATAATTCCCGGGCCCAGGCTTTATACCTCTGGACCTAACAACTTATTTCATGTACAAAAATTATGTTCAATGAAGTATGTAAACTTCATAGGGAAAAAAAAACAGATGTGATAGTGACAGCTCTGAGAATGTAATTTTAATGCTTAAAATATATTTTTGTTCCCTCCCATTTTTCCTTTCTTTCATTAGAAATATTTTCTCTACAAATATTAAAAGTTCATGGAAACCAGGTACTCTGACAAAGAGTTCTTACTATTTTTGCTAGGTAGTTATCTTGACAAGTTTGTGTATACTTTATAGTTTAATGAAATAAGTTTTTTTTTTAAATAAAAAAATCATAGCACTCAACATTCATGTGTTTGGTAGAAATGTGTAGAGGGAGATGAGAATCTAGTGTTTAGTGAACATCCCTTTGGATTGGGTTGAGATAAACAACCCATCACATTGGAAACAATTTTTCTTTTTCTTCATAGAGATTACTCTTTAGAAAAATAAATGTTCATGTATGTATGACTACAAAGTAAAGGGAATTCTTGAAATGATAATAATAAAATAATTTGATAAAATTAGTACTACCCATTCTAAAACCACATCAAAATTTGTACATGGTAAAGGACATATTTAACTTAAGGATTTATTTAAATAACTCTTTTTTCAATGAAAGACCTCTGCATACTCTCTTCCCAACTCAAAAGTTTAAATTGTCCATTTTGTAAGACAAATATTAGAAGCAGTAAAAAAGACAAATGATTGTATGCCTGAAGAATAAAGAGGAGTGCTATTGAGCTACATTTTAGTAATTTGCCTTTATAGTGAATATTGACAGTAGGTGTTAAGAGCTTTTTACCTGCAAATACATCTGTTCAGATGTTTTTGTTTTAAATTAGTCATAATAGATTTAAATCAACAGAGAAATGGAATAAATGGGCAAGTAAAACTTACAAATAACAAGGAGCAGACATTACAATTCAAATTAATAAATTTTAAGAAATTGTTAATTTGTTGATTATTCATCCATAAGTTAGATTGAAGGACTGTATTTGCTATTATCATCCATTTCCATTTGCCTTATTGGTATTTTAAATGTTTTCTGAAAATAGCCAAAGCCCCCAGGCAAAATGTGGGGTCCATAACTCTTTCTCATTTAATGTTTAAAGACAGTAGGAAATAAAAATATAGTATTCTCTTTGTATCTCATAAACATCTATCATGTTATGTGATATATCAGTAGTGGAGAGGTTGGCTGGAAAAAATCTTAGCAATAGATTTGTTGGCAAAAATCTTTGCATTCCCTCACACAACAAACACAGGAACACTACCATGTACCCTGATCCTGTCCTGCCTTTGCTCTATTATATAATTTCTGGTAAGAACTTCTCATGATTTAGTGAAAAATATTTAGGAACTCTCTTTATAAAGTTTCCTGGGTAAAGCATCCTGTAAGGTAGTAGTTGGTGGCTGGGGTCCTTGAATCCCTGCCATCCACTTGGGAGACCCAGATGGAGTTGTGGTCTCATGGCTTTGGCTTGACCCAGCCTTGGGTTGCAGGCACTTGGGAAGTAAACAGGTAGATGGAAGAGTCTCTCTCTCTCTCTCTCTCTCCCTCTCTTCCTCTCTCCCTCTCTCCCTCTCTCTCTCTCTCCCACCATTACATGTAGATGAAAATAACATTTTCAAAAAAGCTTTTTCATAGTTCATTACCTTAAACCAAAATTTTGCTTATCAGATGCCATTTTGGCACAGTGGGTTAAGCTTCTACCTGTGGTGCCTGATCCCCCTTGAGCACTATTTCAAGTCCTGGCTATTCCATTTCTGGTTTAGCTCACTGCTAATGTACCTGGGAAAGCAATGTAAGATGACCCACATGCTTGGACCCCTACCATCCACATATGAGACTTGGATAGAGTTCTTGGCTCTTGGCTTTGGCCTGGCCAGCCATTTGGGGAGTCATCCAGTAGATTGAAGATTTCTTTCTGTCTCTCCCTCTTTCTCTGTAACTCTACCTTTCAAATAAATCCTTATATATCAATCTTTTAAAAAAAATAAATAAAGTGAATCATAGTTTAAAACAACAAATTGTCATTATCTTGAATTTTTTTAGTTATCCCTAATCTAACCTAAATTTCAATTTCCTTTTGTATCACTTATGTGAGCTTTATCATGATAGAAATTTTTCTGCAAATATTCTTAAATCTCTATTTTCCTCTGTGGCTTTATTGTTAAACCGTCCATTCTTTCTCTCGTTGCTTGTTTCCGCAATGTCTCATGAATTTGGTTCTATTGCTTTTTCTTTTATTGTTTAAGAGTTATTGGCTGGCGCCGAGGCTCACTAGGCTAATTCTCCGCCTGCGTCGCCGGCACCCCTGGGTTCTAGTCCTGGTCGGGGCGCCGGATTCTGTCCCGGTTGCCCCTCTTCCAGGCCAGCTCTCTGCTGTGGCCCGGGAGTGCAGTGGAGGATGGCCCAAGTGCTTGGGCCCTGCACCCGCAAGGGAGACCAGGAGAAGCACCTGGCTCCTGGCTATGGATCAGCACGGTAAGCCGGCTGCAGCGCACCAGCAGCAGCGGCCATTGGGGGATAAACCAACGGCAAAAGGAAGACCTTTCTCTCTGTCTCTCTCTCTCACTGTCCACTCTGCCTGTCAAAAAATTTAAAAAAAAGTTATTTATTTATTTGAAAGTCAGAGATACATACACAGAGAGAGACACAGAGAGAGAGAGTGAGAGCGAGATTCCATCTGCTTGTTCATCCCCCAGATGGCCACAGTGACTTGAGCAGTGCTAGGCTGAAGCTAGGAGCTTCATCTGGGACTCCCACGTGGATGGCAGGGGCCCAGGTACTTGAGATATCTTCATCTGTTTTTCCCGAGCCACCAGCAGGGAGCTGGATGGGCAGTAAAGAAGCTGGGGCACACACCCGTGCCCATATGGATGCCAACATTGCAGGTGGTAGCTCTACCTGCTGCTCCACAAGACCAGACTGGACCCTATTGCTTCTTGCATATGTATATTTTTAATTAATTAATTTGCTCCCCTCCTTCATTCATCCTTATTCCAGAAGCTGAAAATTTATTAATGAATTTATCTTTTGAGTCAGTCATTAATCTGGAGACAGTCTCCCCGGTGAAATTTTTGAAATGCCTTCCAGACATTGTATACTCTCATTCTTCCTCCAAAAATTATGAGAACTTAAAAATAACATCATACCAAATTATTTTTAAAATATCACAGTTATTCTTTTTTTGTTTTAGAGGTAGAGAAAGAGAGAGAGAGAGAGAGAGAAACTCCATCCAGTAGTTCACTCCCAAAATGTCCACAATGGTCAGGGCTGAACCAGGGCTGGAGCCAAGAGGAGGCAACTGAGACTACAATACAGGTCATTCATGTGGGTGGCAGGAATCCTATCACTTGAGCCATGACCTTGGCCTCTCAGAGTCTGGAGACAGGTATTAAACATAGTCCACTACAATGTAGGGCACAAGCACCTTAACTACTAGGCTACATGCCCACTTCTCTCATAACTAATACTGTGTTGTACTCAATATGCTGATATTATTACCACTTGTTCTTATGAAGCTAGTATTTATTTCTACAAACACGGAGTGCCTTCTATGTTCCTTTTACAAAATTCAATACAAAATGGCTTCAAAATTATCTCTTCCTAATAAAATCATTCTTTTTACCTTATAAAGACTTTTACTTATGTAAATTTACTGCAGGTACCTACTGTATCTGTGTCTTAGGAACAGGATTTCTAATGATTTTTTGAATGGCTTCCAGATTTCTTTCTAATGTCATATTTTTCTGCCATTAATGAGATAGGAATGGACACGTTCAATACTCACTCCTTTATTTCACAAACTTACATTCAGCACCTGTTTGATGCAAGGTAGACTATATGTTTTCAGGGATTAAATATTAGGATAATAAGTACAAACACATGGAATTTTGAGAGTGTATTAATGATTTAATGTAGTCTTGAGATTCATGTAAGAACATTTTGAAGAAATATGTTTTTAAAATGAGACCCCAATAACACACATAGATCTGAGCTGTGTCAACTTAGCTAAGCTCTGTCTTTTCATGCACCCAGATTATTTTGGATGATGGATGTCTGAAAGACACATTTGTGCGTGATTTGGCAGGGAGATATGAAAGCACAGTGATAGTGTTTTAATTTTGAAGTTTGGTGCAGGGCGCTAAAGCACACACAGTGGCAGTGTTAGCTTACTTTGTTGGCATGGATCAATTTGCAGGCCTACAACAGCTTTCTGTTCTGTTGGATTTTCTCCCATAGAGTCATTGAATCCTGAGCCAGGTATATGAGTAGATCTGTGGCCAAGGGAACCAGTGTCACTTGCAAAACACTACAGGTATTAAAGCTGATAGCAGAACCCAGAGACAGGTGTAGTCTGCAGCTCACCCTCAAGGCTCCAGTTTCTTATTTTTTTTTCTTCCATATATAGCTTTCCTTTCTGACTTCAGGCCCAGACTCTCCACACCTCTTCAGGATCAACTGAAAACTCATAGACAATTGCCTTGCTTAGACTGCACTGCCTCCCATACCTGCCTAGACTTGAATATCTGTAGTAAATCTCTGAGTTGGTGTTACTTGTAGTGGCCCTGTTTCTCTGATTAAACCTTAAGTGATACAGAAAGGGATTCACAAAAAGAATGGATTCTCAAATAGAGTATAGAGACAATTTGAAATGGTGGTAGTAAGAAGTTGAGACTATGAGACTACATAGGAAAACATAGCATAAATTATCAAATATTTTATACTTCATAATAGATTTGTGAACATTTCATAGCTTGAATCTCTTAGAAATTGAGATGGAATATAAACAGAGATGGAGTATAGATTATTATAGTATAGTATTGCTTTGTAGATTAGTATAGTATAGCATTGCTTGTCCTTTAAGATAAGTTTCCAACTATTGTTTATTAGTGGAGTCTGATCTCCAGCTAGAAGCATGATTACCAGAAACAACAGACTCTTCTATTCCTTAGCCACCCTTTACAGCTAAGTGTGCTTAGTTACTGCCTGAAGGCTTTAAGCAGAGGTATCTGTGCAACATGTAGCATACGTCCTCATAATGAGGAAGAGCCCAACCCCTGTGTTACTTTTCAGCTCTTTGTCTTTTTCTGCTAGATAAAATGTAGAAGAGATGGCGAGTTTGAGCTGTCATCTTCGGCCATAAGGGGAAGTTACATGCTAAGGCTGGTGGAGTAGCAGGGTTGAAAAGAGTTTGAGCACCAATAATTTTTTCAAGTATTTGGCACATGCTAGAATTCATACGTCATAAGTTAACAAAATTAAAAAAAATACACAATAGTGTTCAGGTGCCACAAAAAGTTTGAAATAGAATTGCCATACAACACCACTACTAGGTTATTTATTCAAAAGAAATGAATCAGTGTGTCAGACAAAGAAACATCTGAATAATCATGTTCAAAAAAAGTCATTGCAAAATTATTCACCTCAGTGTCTATTAACTGATGAACAAATAAAGAAATTATGAACATAAAATAGGATAGACTACTGTTAAGCTGCATACACACAAGTGAAATCTTGTCATTTGTGGTAACATGGATGAAAATGGAAGACATTATGCTAAGTGAATAAGCCAGGGACAGAAAGACAAATAATGCATATTTCATTCACACATGTGGAATTTTAAAAAGTCAAACACTAGGCAGCAGAGAGTAGAAGGGTGGTTATCAGGGGCTGGAGATAAGATGGCTGGGGTTGAAATTGGCTGAAGATTACACAATTTTAGTTGGAGAAGAGGAAGAAATTCAAGAGATTTGTGGTAAAACATCATGGTGAGAGTTAACAATTATCATATACTTGAAAATTCCTGAGAAGATTTTTAAATTTCCCTATCACAAAAATATATGCAGCAACAGACATGATAATTAGCTTTACTTAGTCATTCCACAAAATAAGTATCTATCAAAACATCATGTTGTACACCACAAATATTTATATACATATATAAATGACTTAATTGCCTATTAAAATAATACACAATAATTTTATTATATTCATTCTTATTTTGAGTTTGAGGCTGCTAACAGATGAATCTTATATAGTTAATGAGGATTTTGCTTAAACAATAGGAGATAGTGATCATTTCCAACATAACCCCAAGAAGAAAAAAGGAAAATGGGTATATGCATTTTTAGATGTGTGTTAAACATTTGCGAGACTACATACCATTTTCCCAATGAAGTAGAAAGTAATAATTAGTGGCAACTTTTGTCAGAGAGGCAACTTAGTGAAAGTGAAACTTTATAGAGTTTTACTTTAGACAGATCTGGATTTAAAGTCTT
The DNA here is from genome assembly GCF_033115175.1 of Lepus europaeus. Lineage (NCBI taxonomy): Eukaryota > Metazoa > Chordata > Mammalia > Lagomorpha > Leporidae > Lepus > Lepus europaeus. The sequence continues at coordinate 54,037,011 of NC_084830.1, forward strand.
TTCTGGTACAAAGTAGGGAATGAATCAAATGGATTTAAGATAACATAACAATGACCATGTTGTGACTGACTTAGATCTTTAATAGACATTGCATTCATTACCTGAGTATCTGGTACCTAGTATGTTCTCGAAAAACATTAACACCATTAATATATTGCTAGCAGAATGTTGTTAACAAAATACTTCATTGATAAATAATAATGACTCTAAGCTTTCCCACTGAGAAATAAAGTAACTCTGAACTCTGTCATGCTGCATTTAAAACCTATATATAGGGGTCGGCGCTGTGGCACAGTGTGTTAAATCCCTGGCCAGGGGCGCCGGCATCCCATATGGGCACCGGTTCTAGTCCTGGATGCTCCTCTTCTGATCCAGCTCTGTGCTATGGCCTGATAGCAGTGGAAGATGGCCCAAGTCCTTGGGCCCCTGCACCGGCATGGGAGAACCAGAGGAAGATCCTGGCTCCTGGCTTCGGATCAGCACAGCTCTGGCCATTGTGGCCATCTAGGGAGTGAACTAGCAGATGGAAGACCTCTCTCTCTGCTTCTACCTCTCTCTGTAACTCTGTCTTTCAAATAAATAAAATAAATCTTTTAAAAAAACATATATACATATACATATATATATTTCACAGGGATGCATTCATTTTTCCCTTATTTAGTGTCTATCAAGTCAATCATGTATTGGAACTCTTTAAAGAGCTTAGTAGAGTGGCAGGATATAAAATTAACACACAGAACCCTATAGCCTTTGTATATGCAGGAAATCCATGGCTGAGAAAGAACTTTTAAGATAAATTCCATTAATAATAGCTACAAAAAATCTAAATAACTTGGAATAAATTTAATCAAGGGGGTGAAAGATCTCTATAATGAAAATTACAAAACATTAAAGAAAGAAATAGAAGACACACAAAGTGATCAATTTCAGTTCACAATTGATCATACTGATAGGTCTAATTGTCAAAGGGATCACATAAACAAGACTAGTGTCTGCTAATACTAACTGATAGAATATAAAAGGGAGAGAATGATCCAACTTCCCATGCAGGATACACAGCAGACTCATAGAATGGCAGTTGTCCTAAATAGCACTCTGGCCTCAGAATCAGCCCTTAAGGCATTCGGATCTGGCTGAAGAGCTCATGAGAGCATTTTAGGCATGGAAACCCAAGACACTCTGGCAAAAAACAAAACAAACAAAAAAACAAAAAACAAAAAAACACCTAAATGAAAGATCTCTGTGAGTGAGATCACAGTAGAAAAAACGGGCCATCAAAGAAGGAGGTACCTTTCTCTGAAGCGAGGAGTGAACTTCCACTTTGACTATGACCTTGTCTAAATAAGATTGGAGTTGGTGAACTCAAAGGCTTCCATAGCCTTGGCAACTCATGACAAGAGCCTAGGGAGATTATTGATGCCATAAACAAGCGTGTCAATTTGTTAAGTCAGCAACAGGAGTCACTGTGTACTTACTCCTCATGTAGGATCTCTGTCCTTAATGTGTTGTTCAATGTGAATTAATGCTATAACTAGTACTGAAACAGTATTTTACACTATATCTTCTGTGTGAGTGCAAACTGTTGAAATCTTTACTTAATATATACTAAATTGATCTTCTGTATATAAAGAGAATTGAAAATGAATCTTGATGTGAATGGAATGGGAGAGGGAAGCAGGGGTTGGGAGGATTGTGGGTGGGAGGGAAGTTATGGGGGGGAAAAGCCATTGCAGTTCATAAGCTGTACTTTGGAAATTTATATTCACTAAATAAAAGTTAAAAAAAAAGAAATAGAACACACACACACACACACACAATGTGGAAAAATCTCCCATGTTCATTTACTGAAAGAATTAATATCAAAATGTCCATACTACCCAAAGTAATATAAAGATTAAATGTGATCCCCATCAAATTACCACTGATAGTCTTCTAAGATCAAGAAAAAAAATGATAATAAAATTCATTTGGAAACACAAGATATCTCAAATTGCTATTGCAATCTTAACTAACAACAACAACAAAAAATATCTGGAGACATTACAAATGCCAGATTTCAAGACATTGTACAGGGTAGTTATAATCAGAACAGCATGGTAAAGACGCAAAAATAGACATGTAGACCGATGGAACAGAATAGAAACTCCAGAAATCAACCCACACATCTATAACTAACTTATCATTTAAAAAGAAGTTAAAATGAATTCCTGTGGAAAGGACAGTCTCTTCAAAAATTGGTGCTGGGAAAATTGAATCTCTGAGTGCAAAGTATGAAACAAGACCCCTATCTTACACATAATATAAAAATCAATGCAAAATGGATCAAGGAACTGAATCTATGAACATATACCATGAAAATACTAGTGGAAAACCTTGAGGAAACTGCACAGGATATTGGCATTGTCACAGACTTCTTGGAAAAGACCCCAGAAGCACAGACAATAAAAAAAAATGAACCAATGGGATAACACCAAGATAAGAAGTTTCTGCACTACAAAGAAACACTCAACCAAATGAAGAGACAGCTAATAGAATGGGAGAAAATATTTTCAAAGTATGCAACTGAGAAAGGATTAATATCCAGAATCTATAAAAAGCTCAAGAAACTCGCACAGATACACAGTGTAAAATCTTTGCTTAATATATACTAAATTGATCTTCTGTATATAAAGATAATTGAAAATGAATCTTGATGTTAATGGAATGGGAGAGGGAGCGGGAGATGGGAGGGGTGCGGGTGTGAGGGAAGTTATGGCGGGGGGGGAACCACTGTAATTCAAAAGCTGCACTTTGGAAATTTATATTTATTAAATAAAAGTTAAACAAAAAGCTCAAGAAACTCAACAACAACAAAAAAAGCAAATAAACAATCCATTTTAAGAAATGGGCAAAGGACATAAACAGGCATTTTTCTATAAAAATTTTTATTTAATAAATATAAATTTCAAAAGTACAACTTTTGGATTATAGTGGCTTTTTCCCCCCATATCCTTCCTCCCACCTGCAATACCATCACCCACTCCCTTTCTCATCCCAATCTTCATCAAGATTCATTTGCAATTATCTTTATATACAGAAGATCAATTTAGTATATACTAAGTAAAGATTTCAACAGTTTGTACCCACACAGAAACACAAAGTATAAAGTACTATTTGAGTACTAGTTATACCGCTAATTCACATAGTACAACACATTAAGGACAGAGGTCCTACACGGGGAATAAGTGCACAGTGACTCCCGTTGTTGATTTAACAATTGACATTCTTGTTTATGGCATCAGTAACCACCCTAGACTCTTGTCATGAGCTGCCAAGACTATGGGAGCCTCTTGAGTTTACAAACTCCGATCTTATTTAGACAATGCCATAATCAAAGTGGAATTTCTCTCCTCCCTTCAGAGAAAGCTACCTCCTTCTATGATGGCCTGTTCTTTCTGCTGGGATCTCACTCACAGAGATCTTTTATTTAGGTCATTTTTTGCCACAGTGTCTTGGCTTTCCATGCCTAAGAAAGTCTCATGAGATTTTTAGCCAGGTCCGAATGCCTTGAGGGCTGATTCTGAGGCCAGAGTGCTGTTTAGTACATTTGCATAAACAGGCATTTTGTTTTCCTTTTTTTTTTTTTTTTTTTTTGACAGGCAGAGTGGACAGTGAGAGAGAGACAGAGAGAAAGGACTTCCTTTTGCCGTTGGTTCACCCTCCAATGGCCGCCGCAGCCGGCATGCTGTGGCCAGTGCACCACGCTGATCGGAAGGCAGGAGCCAGGTGCTTCTCCTGGTCTCCCATGGGGTGCAGGGCCCAAGCACTTGGGCCATCCTCCACTGCACTCCTGGGCCACAGCAGAGAGCTGGCCTGGAAGAGGGGTGACTGGGACAGAATCCGGCGCCCCGACCAGGACTAGAACCTGGTGTGCCAGTACCGCAGGCAGAGGATTAGCCTATTGAGCCACGGCGCCAGCTATAAACAGGCATTTTTAAAAGAAGAAACTGAAATGGCCAACAGACACATGAAAAAAATGCTCTGAATCACTAGCCATTGTGGAAGACAGTATGAAGATTCCTCAGAAATATGAAAATGGATCTACCATATGACCCAGCTGCCTCTCTCCTGGGAATTTATGCAAAGGAAATGGAATCAGCATATGACTTATCTGCACCCCATGTTTATTACAGCCCAGTTCTCAACAGCTAAGATACGGAATCAACCCAGATGTCCATCAACCTATGATGGATAAGAGAATGTGGTATATATACACTATGAAGTACTACTCAGCTATAAAAAAAAAAAAAAAAAAAAAAAAGTAATCCTGTCATTTGTATTAAAATGGATGCAACTGAAAACTCTTTACTTAGTGAAATAAGCCAGCCCCCCAAAAGACAAATAGCATATGTTTTCCCTGATCTGTGGTATCTAATACAGTACAAAAAATGCAATTCTGTTCCATTGGTCTACATAAACTCTTAATTTCTTTGGGGACATTTGTGCTTAAACTTTATATAAAGCATCAATGATTTTGCCACTCTTCTATTCAAGCTTTCCCATCAATTTGATGTTTGTTCATGCTTCAATTGTAGCAGAGTCCTTGTTGCTCTAATAGGGACTCTTTTCAAAGTGATATCTTAGCACTTCTTCACACCTCAAACTATATCCTGTTCAGAATTCGTAGTATGTTAGTATAAATTTATTTTTTTGTAAAAACTTTTTGAAATACATGTGTAATTTTTCATAATATTAGTTTTTCATGAGCTTTTTGAATATCTCTTATATATGTCAATGCTCATCAGTTCCACATTTAATATCATTTATTTTAGTTTATATAATTTAGGTCTGTATAAAGTTAACCAAGATATTGTATAAGATCCAAGATTTTACACAACTTACTATTATGTTAAATAAGTAACTAATATTAATTATATAGGTACTCTATTTGTGAACTAAATAATTAAGTAATATGTATATTGTATATTACTAAATACATTCCTAGCATGTGATATATATGTATATATATAAAATCTAAACACATCTAAGTATAGACAAAGACAGTTTATTGTTCATAACAAAAGCATCACCTATAATAATGTTATTATGCCAGTTCTTAAAATCCTAGTTCCCATAGAGTGATGTGCTGAAGGTTAAATGATACATGTGAATGCAATAATGTAATCATAGGAAAGAAGCATTAGAATTAGGATTTACATGTTTTTATATATATTAGAATTAGAAATTATATATTAATGCATATTATACATACACACAGCTGCAAGAAAGAGACCTTATTGTACCTCTGGAGTGTAAGCAAATCCCCTTCAGGGAGAGAGATTTGTATTTTTCCTCCTGTGAAACACATTAAGGCAGGGAAACATCTCTGCTATCCTTCAATATCCCCTTCTGTAAAAAAAAAAAATCTTCCTAACTCTTAATGCTTTGTCACCCACATGATTTAGATTCTGCAGAAATGTGTCATATTCACGGAAAATTATTTTCCACCAGAAACTTGTTAAAACAGCTGTGAATTGTCATTTGGAAATATCATGTCCTATTACCCCTATACACTTTTCAAAGCATGTCCACAATTTAATTATTTTGCCCTATTATGTAGTAGAGTGACTATAGATAAAGATACTTTACTATTTTTTTAGAAAAGCAAGAAGAAACCACAATGAGGTTTCACCTCACCTTGCTTAGAATGGCTTACATACAGAAATCTACCAACTACAGATGCTGGTGAGGATGTGGGGAAAAAAGGACACTAATCCACTATTGGTGGAAATGCAAACTGGTAAAGCCACTATGGAAGTCAGTTTGGAGACTGCTCAGAAACCTGAATATAACTATATCATACAACCCAGCCATACCACTCCTTGGAATTTACCCAAAGGAAATTAAATTGGCAAATAAAAGAGCTGTCTGCACCTCAATGTTTGTTGCAGCTCAATCCACAATAGCTAACACATGGAATCAACTTAAATGCCCATCAACAGAAGACTAGATAAAGAAATTATGGGATATGTACTCTATAGAATACTATACAGCAGTAAAAAAAAATGAAATCTGGTCATTTGCAACAAAATGGAGGAATCTGGAAAACATCATGCTGAGTGAAATAAGCCAGTCCCAAAGGGACAAATATCATATGTTCTCCCTGATTTGTGACAACTAACGAAGCACCAAAAAGGAAACCTGTTGAAGTGAAATGGACACAATGAGAAACAATGACTTGATCAGCCCTTGTCCTGACTATTGATGAACGACTTACTATTTTATTCCTTTTAGTATTTTTTTGTCCTACTTAATACCATTGGTTGAACTCTTTAATTAACAAACAATTATTCTTAGGTGTTTAAATTTAGCTGAACAGTGATCCCTGTTAAATGTAAGAGTGGGAATAGGAGAGGGAGGAGATGTACAGTTTGGCACATGCTCACTTGGACTTACCCCTAATGGCAGAGCTAGAAAAGTGCCAGGGGATTCCAATTCATCCCATCAAGGTACCTCACTAGTCAAAGTGATCAGTTTCAGTTCATAATTGATCATAATGATAAGATTAAGTGTCAAAGGGATCACATAAGCAAGTCTAGTGTCTGCTAATACTAACTGATAGAATTAAAAAGGAGAGAATGATCCTACATGGGAAACGGGATACAGAGAAGATTCATAGAATGGCAGATGTCCTAAATAGCTTCTGGCCTCAGAATCAGCCCTTAAGGCATTCAGAACTAGCTAAAAAGCCCATGTGGGTATTTCAAGCATGGAAAGCCAAGATACTCTGGCAAAATAAATAAATAAATAAACAAACAAACAAATGAATGACCTAAATGAAAGATCTCTGCTTGTGAGATCCCAGCAGAAAGAACCGGCCATCAAAGAAGGAGGTAGCTTTCTCTGAAGGGAGGAGAGAAATTCCACTTTGATTATGGCATTGTCTAAATTAGATCGGAGTTGGTGAAATCAAAAGGCTCCCATAGCCTTGGCAGCTCATGACAAGAGCCTCGGGTGATTACTGACATCATAAATAAGAGTGTCAATTGTTAAATCAACAACAACGGGAGTCACTGTGCACTTACTCCCCGTGTAGGACCTCTGTCCTTAATGTGTTGTACTATGTGAATTAGCGGTATAATTAGTACTCAAATAGTACTTTATACTTTGTGTTTCTGTGTGGGTACAAACTGTTGAAATCTTTACTTAGTATATACTAAATTGATCTTCTGTATATAAAGATAATTGCAAATGAATCTTGATGAAGATTGGGATGAGAAAGGGAGTGGGAGATGGTATGGTTGCGGGTGGGAGGAAGGATATGGGGGGAAAAAGCCACTACAATCCAAAAGTTGTACTTTTGAAATTTATATTTATTAAATAAAAGTTTAAAAAAAGAAAAGCTGGAAGAAAGTATTTTGTATTTTTTACCATAAATGAATGTTCAGTATTTAAGGAAATAGAGTTGTGTATCCTGATTTGAACATCACACATGTTATACAAATGTCAAATAATCACATGGTACCCGTGGATATGTAAAATATAAATATCAGTCAATATTTTTAAAAATTAAAATAAAAATCGATTTATCTGGAAATAAGTAAATAAATAGTAAACGGAATTTACTTAAACCAATTGCTTGAGTTTCATATTCAAGAAATTCACATTACCTAATTACATTTTGAAATGATTCAGAAGGAAGCATTAGCTGTCTCAAATGAAGTCTATATTATTAGATCTTTAGCAATTCCTTGGATCCATCAATAATTTCATAAGGAATCTGCTATTCAATCTACAGTATAATTGTTTTCAGAATAAAAAAAATATTATTTTTCATTTGGTATCAGTGAATTTCTCCTCCCTGTGTGCTTATTGCCTTTTGTGGATAAATTACAAAGCAGCATCATTAAGCACCTGAAAGTGTTATAATATTGCTTCGCATATGAAAATATTTGGACAGCAGAGTCTTAAACATTTTGTATCTGTTCAACACTGCTTATTTAACGGAATTTATAGTATGTGTCTAGGCTGAAGCTTGTTACAAAGGCCATTGTTCCTTAGCCCAGTAGGGAGTAGTCAGATCACTGGGTTCACTTTAATTTGGAGGAGCACTCTCTTGGAAACCTAAAACAGAATAACTAGTATTAAAGAAAATGTAGGTTGAGAAACAAATTTTTTTTATTTTTTTTTTAAAAAAAGATGTATCTTTATTTATTTGAAAGGAAGAGTTACAGAGACAGAAGGAGACACACTCTCACACAGACATACACACACATACAGAGAGAGAAACCTTCCATCGGCTGATTTACTCCCCAAATGGCCGCAGTGGCCAGCTTGGAGCCAGGATCTTATCCAGGGGCCCAAGCACTTGGGCCATCCTCTGTTGCTTTCCCAGGGGCAGTAGCAGGGAGCTGAATCTGAAGTGCAGCAGCCAGGATTTGAACTGGTGTCCATATGGGATGCTGGCATCAGATATTGTGCTGCTTAACCCACTATGACACAGTGTTGGTCCCCCAGAGTTCTTTTCAAACAAGCCAAGGTTTAGAGTTAAAAAGAACAATTATGAATGCCAAATCTATGGATAGGGAAAGGGTGAAGATTTGTATATAATTTAGCAATTTAGTGACTCGTACATAGATTTTGAGGAAATCATTGCTTAAGGCAAAATTGGAGTAATATGTTGAAAATCTGGAGAGATTTGAGATTAGATTGTGTGTCTGGCTACCCTTTAAGGAGGCAGCAATCCATAGCTGAGGAGGCAGGTAGAAATGTGTTAAGATGTCCCACAGAAGGTCTGGTGCTGTGGCACAGTAGGTTAATCCTCTGCCTGCAGCGCTGACATCCCATATGGGCATCAGTTCTAGTCCTGGCTGCTTCTCTTCCAATCCAGCTCTCTGCTATGGCCTGGGAAAGCAGTAGAAGATGGCTCAAGTCCTTGGCCCTCTGCACCTGCATGGGAGACCGGAAGAAGCTCCTGGCTCCTGATTTCAGATCGGTGCATCTATGGCCATTGCAGATATTTGGGGAGTGAACCAATGGAAGGAAGACCTTTCTCTCTGTCTCTTCCTCTCACTGTCTATAACTCTCTCTCTCAAATAAATAAATAAAATCTTAAAAAAAAGTCCCACAGACTGGACTAGAAACTTCAGGCACAGGGCCATGTAGGGAGGGGGGAGGGAGGTGTTGATAACTGTCTATTCTTTGGAATTTTGAGACTGAAATGTACATGTGGATGGTAACAAACTTTCACCTATAATTACCAGAATAAGTTGACTTGAGATGTCGATGATACAATCAAGATCCCAAGTACCTTTCCACTTACAAAAAGAGCTAATAAACTGTGGAGCAGTAGTAGACGGTAAAGGAACCATGAATGAAACATAAACTTGAAATATGTTAAAGGTATTTAATTGTCCTCCTCTATGACCAATGATTGGACATTCTGTATAATAATTAGAGAGTACTTCAAAAAGTTTGTAGAAAAATGTATTTAATGATAGGTTTACATTTGTGCAAACATATTTTGATGCCTATGCATTTTTTTCATAATACACAGTTTCATGAACTTTTTGATGACCACTCATACACATAGGTTTCAAAATTTTTTTGCATCCAAACAAATTTATGTTTTAATTCCATTATCCATGATCTTTTTGGTTTACCCTGGTAATTATATGAGCACAATGTTTTCCTAGCACTTAACAAAACATAGGAAGCTTTCTAAGCATTTTCACATGTCAATTTATTTAATTATCACTAAACCCTGTGTTATAAATACTGTTATTTTTCTCAGTTTGCAAACAATGAAACTATGACACAGAAAGATTGTTAATAAAAGAATTATACTATGTAATGACTCATAAATTCTTTGAAATGCCTGCCAGCTTATAATTAATCTTTAATTCTTTTTTTTTTAAGATTTATTTATTTGTTTGAAAGAAAGTTACAGAGAGGCAGAGGCAGAGAGAGAGAGAGAGAGATCTTCCCTCCACTGGATCACTCCCCAAATGGCCTCAATGGCTGGAGCTGGGCCTATCTGAAGCCAGGAGCCAGGAGCTTCTTCCAGATCTCCCACATGGGTACAGAGGCTCAAGGACCTGGACTATCTTCCACTGCTTCCCCAGGCCATAACAGAGAGCTGGATGGGAAGTAAAGCAGCCAGGAATCAAACTGGTGCCTAAATGGGATGCTGGCACTGCAGGTGGCAGCTTTACCCACTATGCCACAGAGTTGGCCCAATCTTTAATTCTTGAAATTCCAGCCTGTTTATATATGAGATGTACAAAGTGTAGATTTAAGATTAAATTCTTACTTGAAGAAATCTGAGATTATTACTATTCCCCTCTTCCCTGAATATGATAACTCTTTCTTCCTAAATGGTTTCTGCTTTGCTTACAAATAGATGTGCCTGTCAAAAACATTACCCTGACATCTATTGTTTAGCATACAGTTAGTTCTAAGAATTTCAGAAGGAATTGAATTAGCACTAACTTATTTTCTCAGGCAATGGCTACTAACAAGTAAGCCTCAGTGAGTATCTGACAGTGCATTGAACTAGGCAGTAAGAGCATGAGCTCAAGAACCACGCTGTTTAATTCAAATTGTGATTCTAATATTAAAGATGTTTAACTTCTCTATGCCACAATTTCCTCCACAGTGTCTCAATAGTATCAACTTCAATGGGATGTTGTAAAGATTGAATTAATGTAGTATTTAGCATGGCACTAGGTGTATAGTAAAAATGCAATTAATATTAAGTATTATCATTGTCTTTGCATATTCTTTGAGTGGGCTCATTTCTAGTGTCAGTGACAAAAACATGTTTCAATTTTGATTATTTTCTTTTAATGTTAGGAATAAATATAGTAAGGATCGAAGAACACCTTAGGAAGTCATAGCTCATTATTCACATGGCAGAATTCAAGACGTTTTTCTTTTTCCTGGTTCTTTTTAGCTCTGTGGCTGCCTGATTCTTGGAAAGCATCCAGAAAAATATATAGTATCTGTTAGTTGGAAACACATAGGCCAACTGAGATCTGAGCAATTGGGACTTTATATGGCCTAATTTTGTAATTTCTGTAAAGTGTGGCTATCTTACCATTGATTCATTTCAATGAATTCAATTAAATGAATCACTATAACTTGTATGTTATTCAACAAGAGCATCTAATTGATTGTCTCTTAATAAGCAAGTGGTTAAGTAGACAACCCCTTTATTGGATTGACATCTTTGGACAAAGTCATAGTTGGTGAGAGATGGAGAGATACATGCACACCTGAAGGCGACTATCTAATAATAGGTAAGGGAGAATATCACAAGACAGATATCACTCCCTCTCCCGGTCTAAAACCACGGGAGAGGTACATGATCAACTCTAAGAGCAAAGTGTATGTGCCTTCAGCAGGTTTTGGGTTCTATATTATAAGACCCTTTGCAGATTTCAATATCTAGTAATTTGCAGCACTTTTCAAGAAGAGTATTAAAAATGAAGCAAATTAGTTGTACATGTGAAAGAAGATACTGCAGGATTCCAACAAATCGAAGTCCCTTAATCTCAGTTAGGAGTGAAAGGTAATTATATTTGTTGTTTGAGATGCTGGGCTTTATGGGTTAGATTTGAGTTAATTTGGCTACTATATATGGCTGATTTGTTTCTCTCTCCGTTTGGTAATCAAATTAATTAATCTGAGTTAACATCTATCCGTTAGCCATAAACATGGATCAAGAATGCCAGTGTTAAAAATGAGAGATGTACCTCCTAGCCATCAAGGAACTCAGACCCACGTGTTTACTTTTGTAAAATATCTAACCACTTAGAAATAAGAAATGCTAATTGTTCAGTTTGGAAGAACACTGACCTCTAGTTAAGTTGGCTATTTCCAGGAAACACATTCATTTTAAGATGTCAATGAATATCCTCTTTGTGTAACAGATCATAATTCTTTTTTTTAATTAATTTTTTAATTAATTTAATTTCCAAAGTACTGCTTATGGGTTACAATGGCTTCCCTCTCCCAAAACTTCCCTCCCACCCACAACCCTCCCCTTTACCGCTCCCTCTCCCCTTCCAATCACATCATGATTCATTTTCAATTATCTTTATATACAGAAGATCAGTTTAGTATATATTAGGTAACGATTTCAACAGTTTGCCGCCATATAGCAACACATAGTGAAAAAAAAATACTGTTGGAGTACTAGTTATAGCATTAAATAACAGTGTACAGCACATTAAAGACAGAGATCCTACATAATATTTTTTTAAAAAATTAATTAATTTTCTATGCCATTTCCAATTTAACACCAGGTTTTTTTTTTTTTTTCATTTCCAATTATCTTTATATATAGAAGATCGATTCAGTATATAATTAGTAAAGATCACATCAGTTTGTACCCATGCAGAAACACAAAGTGTAAAAATACTGTTTCAGTACTAGTTATAGCATCACTGCACATTAGATAACACATTAAGGACTGATCCCACATGGGATGTAAGTACACAGTGACTCCTGTTGCTGATTTAACAATTTGACACTCCTGTTCATGGCGTCAGTAATCTCCCTAGGCTCTAGTCATGAGTTGCCAGGGCTATGGAAGCCTTTAGAGTTCGCTGACTTTGATCTTATTCTGATAAGGTCATAGTCAAAGTGGAAGTTCTCTCCTCCCTTCAGAGAAAGGTACCTCCTTCTTTGATGGCCCCGTTCTTTCCACTGGGATCTCACTCACAGAGATCTTTCATTTGGGTCTTCTTCTTCTTTTTTTTTTTTTTTTTTTCTTTTCCATGGTGTCTTGGCTTTCCATGCCTACAATACTCTCATGGGTTCTTCAGCCAGATCCGAATGCCTTAAGGGCTGATTCTGAGGCCAGAGTGTTGTTTAGGACGCCTGCCATTCTATGAGTCTGCTGTGTATCCCACTTCCCATGATGGATCTTTCGCTCCCTTTTTGATTCTATCAGTTAGTATTAGCAGACACTTGTCTTGTTTGTGTGATCCCTTTGATTCTTAGACCTATCAGAGCCATCGGTTGTGAACTGAAATTAATCACTTGGACTAGTGAGATGGCATTGGTACATGCCACCTTGATGGGATCAATAATTCTTAACATATAAAGAATCACAAAATTTTGGCTTAGCAGAATTTCACTATTTGTCCAGATCTAGAAAGATTACGGACATGCTTTCTCTTCTTATTCTTTTTTTCTACCTTCTTTTCTATTCCCTATTTGCTCTCTGGTTATTTTATGATTTATTTTTAAATTTTGTAAATTTCCAAATAATATGATGCTTTTGCCTTTTAAATTTGTTTGATGTAGTTTATTCAAAAGAAGTTGACAATGAGAAATAATGGACCTGTGGAATATTATCATGTTCAGTAAAACTGTATCTAATTGTGATTATTTGAGGAAAGTTAATTTTAATAAATATAAAGATATGATGGCATGTATTTCTAAAACTATGCAGTCATATTATTGAAGCATATTGCATAAATAAAATTAATTTGAAAAATCTGACTTACAAGAAATGAAAAAATGTAACAGAGAGAGTTGTTTTGGAGTTAAAGTTGGATCAGAAGTGGGCAATATTTTATAGTGGTCACTCTTTTCCAAAACCTAACTCTGAGATTTGATAATTAAAAATTTGACTAAACCACACTTCATATCCAAAACTAAATTTCCAATAAAAGCAAACATTTCTACTGAATATAATAATCCTTTCTCTTACATAGATCTCCCTGGACCCAATATCTTAGAACTCATGAAACCATATTTATATCTACCTAGGAATTAGATATTCTGAAAATAAAATCGCGTTATGATGAGGCTGAGTAAACTATGCTCCATTTTCAAGAGGGAATGTTTTCCTCTGAATACTTGCATCCCCACATAGTAGTATGTGTCACTGTTATTCATAGGTGGGACCAATGAGTAAAAAGTGGAGGGGTCTGGCATTGTGGAGTAGCAGGTAAAGCTGCTGCTGCAGTCCCGGCATCCCATATTGGTGCCAGTTTGAGACCCAGCTGCTCCACTTGTGATCAAGCACTCTGCTATGGCCTGGGAAAGCAGTAGAAGATGGCCCAAGTCTTTGGGCCCCTGCACCCATGTGGGAGATTTTGAAGAAGCTCCTGGCTCCTGGCTCCTGGGTTCAGATTGGCACAGCTCTGGTCATTGTGGCCAACTGGGGAGTGAACCAGTGGGTGGAAGACACTCTCCCCCCCACCCCGCCCTGCCTTTCCTTCTCTCTCTGTGTGAATCTGACTTTCAAGTAAAATAAATGAATCTTAGAAAAAAAAAAGTGGAGAATCTCAGAAAATAAAATGGAAACTCTAAAAAGGAAAAAAATATTCTATAATAAAATTTTGTTTTATGTATTCTATGGCCACTGTGAGAATTTTATTACGGTACTAGGTGTATTCCTTTGTAATTGATTATATTATAGTTCTCTTTGTTAAAATAATTATGTTAATCTTGATTTTATTAAAGGGTTCCAAAGTTTTTATGGCTTATGGATATATAAGATACTCCATGTGATGATTCTGTAGATGCTTTTATGAAGTATTGTATGTTCTTGTTTTGAGGATTTTTTGGTTATATTCACTTAAGATAACTAATTTTTGAGAATGGAATTTCTTTATTAAAAACAATGGTGAGAAAAATATAATTAACATCAATATGTTGGTTTAGGTTAGAATGGATTGTACTTATGTAGAATTTGTTATTTTAATTGATAAGCAATTTCTTTATGAAATGCTTTTAGAACTCCTCCGTAACAAGTCCTTTTTTTTTTTTTTTTTGGAATGCAAGTGTAACATTCAATGCAGTACTTGACTATATTCTTGCAAAATAAACTAATGACTTGTGAATTAGTAAGACTTAAAGGAATCATTTTCAATTTCTCTAACAAATATGACTGTATTTGAGCCTTAACCATTTGGCTGTGCTCATCTTTGCTGCATAGCTTGACAGAGAAATAAAAGCTGAAAAACAGTTAGGTGAAGTGTTGGCAGCAGTGAAAATACTGGTTCTTTGTAATTAATCAATGAAATCTGGTCGGCAAAAGCAATCCATGTTATATCTGCTATGTAAGCTAAAATAAGTAAAAATTGAGATTGAAACACAAGATAGGCTCAGAATGAGCTATACGAAGAAATTACATGATGATTTACAACACAAAAAGATAAATGATTGTGTCATTTGGAAATTTAGTGGGATCATTGCTTACTTTATTTTTATAACTTTTAAAAAAATTAAACTGCAAATCAAATAATATAACTATGTATTTAGGTTGAAAAATTGGTAACATCTTTAAAAAATGGATAAAATCCAGAGAAGTTAAATATGTTCAAATACTACTTCCTTAAGGAAAATTGAACATAATTTCAAAAATAAAATCAGTATTGGCTATAAAAATATCTTTGAAAGAATTTCAGTTTTTCAATTTTTATTAATAAAAAGAGAACAGATTTTAGTCATTCCATAGGTACAGTTTCAAGAAGATAACCACACTTTCCTCCTCCCCTGCTCCCCTTTAGTTTCCCACCCTCCCTCCCTCTTTCCCTCCATTTTTGCCAGGACATAATATTTTTAAAGGATCTTTAAAAAAGTTTATTTATTTATTTGAAAGGCAGAGTTACAGAGAGGCAGAGGCAGAGAGACAGAGAGAGAAAGAGGTCCTCCATTCGCTGTTCACTCCCCAGATTGCCACAATGGCCAGAGCTGTGCCAATCCAAAGCCAGGAGCCAGGAGCTTCTTCTGGGTCTCCCACACAGGTTCAGGGACCCAAGGGCCTGGGCCATTCTCTATTGCTTTCCCAGGCCATAGCAGAGAGCTGGACCGGAAGTGCAGCAGCTGGGACTCAAACCAGTACCCATATGGGATACTGGTTCTGCAGGTGAAGGCCTAACCAGTTATGCCAGCCCTGGGATGTAATATTAATCTACTCTATATTCACAGGCTTAATTCACCAATAATCATAATAGTCAACAAGTAAAAAGTAGGAAGAATACAAGACTACAAGCATGAGCAAAAAAAAAAAAAAAATCATGACTGCAAATTAGGTAGCTACAATTTTTTTCTTTTTATGTATTTTTTATAATTTTATTTAAGTTATACAAATTTCATGTATTTCATATATACAGATTTAGGAACATGGTGATACTTCTCACCCTACCCTCTCTCCCACCCGTGTTCCAACCCTTCTTCCTCTTCCCTCTCTCATTCTCACTCTTAATTTTTACCAAGATCTACTTTCAATTTACTTTAATGAACGTGAGGTTAACCCTACACTAAGTAGAAGAGTTCAACAAATAGTATGAAGAAAAAACTATTCCTCAACAGAAGAGACAAGGGATGTAAGCAATCATCAAATCTCAAAATGTCCATTTTACTCCAATACAGTAGTTTTAGGTACTCTATTAATTGCTGCAGATCAGGGAAAGCATGTGGTGTCGGTCTTTTGGGGACTGGCTTATTTCACTAAGTAAAATGGTTTCCAGTTTCATACATTTTGTTGCAAAAGACAGTATTTCATTTTCTTTTTTAGATATATTTATTTATTTATTTATTTATTTGACAGGTCAAGTTACAGACAGAGAGAGAGACAGAGAGGAAGGTCTTCTTTCCGTTGGTTCACCCCCCCCCCCCAAATGGCCTCTAAGGCTGGAGCTATGCCAATCCGAAGCCAGGAGCCAGGTGCTTCCTCCAGGTGTCCCACGTGGGTGCAGGTGCCCAAGCATTTGGGCAATCCTTCACTGCCTTCCTGGGCCGCAGCAGAGAGCTGGACTGGAAGAGGAGCAACCAGGACTAGAACCTGGCGCCCATATGGGATTCCAGCGCCGAAGGCGGAGGATTAGCCAAGTAAGCCACGGCGCCGGCCTCTTCATTTTCTTAACAGCAGGGTAGTACTCCATAGTATATATATACAATAACTTCTTCATCCACTCTACAATTGTTGGACATCTGGATTGATTCTGTATCTTAGCTACAAATTGAGACCTCATTGTCTCTAATGTGTTCTGGTCAAGGTCACACATCTCTTGGACTGATTCAAGCTAATGATTGAGAGCAGGAAGGTACCAGAGCTGGCTCAATCCAGCCTGATGAGGGATTCCTCAAAAAAACATTACTTTCTTGTCTTCTCCCCATGTTTCTGACTGTAACTGTCTCAGGGCACCGACTCAATTGGGGTTGTTTCTATTAGCCTGAAATTCACCAAACATATAATCTATTTTTTCATTAGTGTCCAATTAGATATTGTTTTTTCCAGTAAACATTTGTTTTTGTGATCTTTAATTTTTATTTATAGAATTTTCATTTCTAGAATACTCCATTTAGTTCTTTTTAGAATTTTCATTGTGGTTTTTAAGATTCACAGCCTGTTCATTTATGAATCTCATCTATTCCTTTAAATCCTTGAATGAATTTACATTAAATTATATACCTCTTTATCAACTAAATTCCAAAATGTGTATTACATCTGAATTTTTTTAACTTTCATTTAGTAAATATAAATTTCCAAAGTACAGTTTATGGATTACAATTGCTTTTCCCCCCATAACTTCCCTCCCACCCACAACCCTCCCATGTCCCGCAGCCTCTCCCATTCCATTCACATCAAGATTCATTTTCAATTATCTTTATATACAGAAGATCAATTTAGTATATATTAAGTAAAGATTTCATCCACACAGCACATAAAGTGTAAAATACTGTTTGAGTATTAGTTATAACATTAATTCACATTGAACAACACATTAAGGACAGAGATCCTACATGAGGAGTAAGTACACAGTGGCTTCTGTTGTTGACTTAACAAATTGACACGCTTGTTTATGGCATCAATAATCTCCCTAGGCTCTTGTCATGAGTTGCCAAGGCTATGGAAGCCTTTTGAGTTCGCTGACTCCGATCTTATTTAGACAAGGCCATAGTCAAAGTGGAAGTTCTCTCTTCCCTTCAGAGAAAGGTACCTCCTTCTTTGATGGCCCGTTCTTTGTACTGGGATCTCATTCACAGAGATCTTTCATTTAGGATTTTTTTTTGCCAGAGTGTCTTGGCTTTCCATGCCTAAAATACTCTCATGGGCTCTTCAGCCAGATCCAAATGCCTTAAGGGCTGATTCTGAGGCCAGAGTGTTGTTTAGGACAACTGCCCTTCTATGAGTCTGCTGTGTACCCCGCTTCCCATGTTGGATCGTTCTCTCCCTTTTATATTCTATCAGTTAGTATTAGCAGACACTAGTCTTGTTTATGTGATCCCTTTGATTCTTAGACCTATCAGTATGATCAATTGTGAACTGAAATTGATCACTTGGACTAGCGAGATGGCATTGGTACAAGGGAAAGTGAAGAGGGAACCGAGAGAATGGGAAAAAATATTTGCAAACTATGCAACAGATAAAGGATTAATAACCAGAATCTGCAAAGAGATCAAGAAACTCCACAACAACAAAACAAACAACCCACTTAAGAGATGGGCCAAGGACCTCAATAGACATTTTTCAAAAGAGGAAATCCAAATGGCCAACAGACACATGAAAAAATGTTCAGGATCACTAGCAATCTGGGAAATGCAAATCAAAACTATAATGAGGTTTCACCTCACCACAATGAGAATGGTTCACATACAGAAATCTACCAACAACAGATGCTGGCGAGGATGTGGGGGAAAATGGACACTAACTCACTGTTGGTGGAAAGGCAAACTAGTAAAGGTTGATAATGGAAGTCAGTCTGGAGATTCCTCAGAAACCCAAATATAACCCTACCATACAATCCAGCCATCCCACTCCTTGGAATTTACCCAAACGAAATTAAATTGACAAACAAAAAAGCTTTCTGGACCTTAATGTTTATTGCAGCTCAGTTCACAATAGTCAAGACCTGAAATCAACCTAAATGCCCATCAACAGTAGACTGGATAAAGAAATTATGGGATATGTACTCTATAGAATACTATACATCAGTAAAAAAAAAATGAAATCTGGTCATTTGCAACAAAATGGAGGAATCTGGAAACCATCATGCTGAGTGAAATAAGCCAGTCCCAAAGGGACAAATATCATATGTTCTCCCTGATTTGTGACAACTAACGAAGCACCAAAAAGGAAACCTGATAAAGTGAAATGGACACTATGAGAAACAATGACTTGATCAGCCCTTATCATCTCTGTTGATGTACTATTTAATACTTTATCCCTTTTAGTATTTTTTGTTCTACTTAACACTATTGGTTGAACTCTTTAGTTAATACATAATTGTTCTTAGGTGTTTAAATTTAACTGAAAAGTGATCTCTGTTAAATATAAGAGTGGGAATAAGAGAGGGAGGAGAGGTACAATTTGGGACATGCTCAAGCTTACTTGCCCCAAATGGTAGAGTTAGAAACATGCCAGGGGATTCCAATATAACCCCATCAAGGTGGCATGTACCAATGCCATCTCACTAGTCCAAGTGATGAATTTGTTTTATTTATGATTTTTTTTTAAAAGATTATTTATTTATTTGAAAGAGCTTTGGAGAGATGGAGAGAGACAGAAGTGTCTTCCATTCTCTGGTCCACCCCACTATTGTCCACAGTTTGGCTGGGACAGGCTGAAACATGAGCCAGGGAATCCCGAAGTGGATGTTGACCAACTGGGACTCAATTCAGGGTTCAGAAGGCATGCTGGAATAAAAGTGGTGGCTTTATTCACTGTGCCACAATGTCAACCCTTTACTTTTTATCATGACCAAATATTTGTTTAATTCTACACTTAATATTGGAAATGCAGCATCTTTGAAATTCTCAACTTTGCTTTTCCTCTTTAAGAGTGTTAAGTACTGGTGTGGCAAATTTATTAGCCAATTCCTTTATATTCTATGCATTTTTGTAACCAACTTCATAAAAGATTCACTGTATTTTCTTCAAAAAATTTTTAAAGATTTATTTATTTATTTGAAAGGCAGAGGCAGAGAGAGAGAGAGAGAGAACGACAGAGAGAGAGAGGTCTTCCATCTACTGCTTCACTCTGCAGATGGCTGCATCGGCCAGAGCTGCACTGATCTGAAGCCAGGAGCTGGGAGCTTCATCAGAGTCTGTCAGTGGGTGCAGGGGCCAAGGAATTGGACCATCTTCTACTGCTTTCCCAGGCCATAGTAGAGAGCTGGATTGGAAGTGGAGCAGTCAGCACTTGAACCGGCACCCATATGGGATGCTTGCACTGCAGGCAGTGACTTTACACACTATGCCACCGCACGGGCCCCATATTTTCTTCAAGTTTTAAATCTTTTCCCTCCACATTTCTTGTGAATTTTGTTAGATGTCTATTGTGAGATAAGAAATTAAGTTTATGTTTATAAGCCAAATCATTTACCTCAGCAAAATTTATTGTATATAAGCATTTAAAAATCAGTCCAAAGACTGTGAGAAGATACATGTAGAGTAGATAAGCACAAGCTTTACTGCATAATGAAGGCCTCAAAACAATATAAAAATTTCCAGTAGTTCACAATGGAATAGCGTGAAACAACTACGTAAAAGTTAGATTATGTAGGATGTGACTCAATACCAAATTCATAAGCTCTCTAATAATCCGGAAAATATAAAACAATAAAGAACTATTGTTATATATTTGGTTGACTGGCATTAATATAAAGCTGATAATTCTTAATAAGAATGGAGAGCATTTGAAAAATATTTTGTTCACTATGTAATAAATTTGGAAGTATGAAGTAGGCATGTATAAAAAACAGTTTTAGTTGAAAGAAACAAATGTTGGATGAAATCTTAATGTGCATAGCTAAAGAATAGGTAAAAATAAGATATGGTCTATTTGTTGATACAAGATGAAAGAAGAGATACAATAAATTAACTCAAGCTTTATATACTGTCATAATTTTAACAATAATGAATTTGCTGAGATTTGTGTATTCTTTGGTACTACAGGAGTATATATGTATGTGTGAGTATTTAAGTATGCAAAGCATCTGGTTTTCTAAGTATATATGTAGTAAAAATACAAAAATATACTAGGGGATGAAAGACTTCCAAATGAGAATAGTGGTTATTTCTAGGGAAGTAGAAGCAAAGAAAATAGGAACTGGTGATGGCACACATTGACATTTGATTTTCTCTGTAATAACTTATTTCTTAAAACATGATGTTCAGAAGCAAACATAATAGTTTATAGTTTAAGGCCTGATTAATCTTGTAAGTGAGAAAACGTTGATATAATGCTTCTAATAATTTTCTTTATTTGCAAATATTTATTAATTTTAAAGTACATGAAAAAGACAAAACATTCCACCATTGTAAGGGAATTAATTGTCTTTGGTGGCCAGCCTTCATTTACTCATGTCCTTGGAAGTTTTTTGTAGTGGAACTCTGGGTGAACCCAATCTTGGTTAAATGATTTTTAGTGAGATTTGAGGGGTACTTGGAAGATGTCGATTCCAAACTATTTTCCTCTTTGTACTGCATCTAGAAGCTCTCTGCCGATTTCTTTCTTCAGGAAATCCTGGGAAAGCTATGGATTTTAAACATGTAACCAATATTTTGATATGAGAAATAATGGCTGGCATGAATGAGATCAAGAGATTAAATTTCATTTCTCCCTAACAATAATTTGTGCAACAGGGTATTTGAGCAAGGGATTTCTGGACTTTAAGAGGACTTAAAGGAATAGTCAGAGTTAATCTGGGCTCCCATAGCAGGAAAGTAAGACAGAAAATTATTGTCAAAATTTGTCTCAGAGGACTCTATGAGGAATCTCAGTCTGTCAAAGGAAAATCCTATTTTCCAGGCACCTTACTTCAGGTCAATTGCTTAAATGAGGATGAACTCATAAAAAACTCACACAGGGTAATTTAGATCCTGTATGAAGGTCTGGGCCAATGACATTCTCCATGGCTCTTCTGTTCCAGTGCAAGAGAGAATCGGGTCCAATATGTGGTTAGCAGAGATGCAATTTCGTATGTCACTTCCCACTTCTATAATTCCTCAATTACCCTGTAGTTGGAGATAAAAATGATTTTACATTTAGAAGTTTGACTTTCCTATTTTGTTTTTTTTTTTCTTTTTTCACTTGCTGTCTATGACTGGAATTGAGCAAAAGAGTCCTGTTAGAGGAATATGCAATGGTCATAGGCTTTTACTTTTCACAAGGTGATTTAGGTTTCTGGAAGTAACCTTTGTCCCACAAATAGTGGGGAGGGAGCAGGGAAGGGTGAGAAGTATCATTATGTTCTTAAAACTGTACATATTAAATATATGAAATTTGTTCCCTTTATATAAATTTAAAAAGTAAAAGCAACACTTTTTCATTTTGAATTAGCTTTTAGCAAATGCAATGTGATTTGTAGATAATATTCTAAGAACATAAGGATATTCCCTTCCCCCCTCACTTCCTGCCTTCCCAGCTCTGCTTCTCCCTTTGTGCCTTTTTAAAAAATTTTTTTGAGTGAAAAATTCAAAAAAAATCAAAGACAAAAACAACAACAAAAGAAATGCCTGTGTGTATAAATTTTGGTGGGAATACAGTGTTCTGTCAATCTTTGTCAAATAAAATGTTAAGAATATAAAGCTTTGGCCGGCGCCGTGGCTCAATAGGCTAATCCTCCACCTTGCAGTCCCGGCACACCAGGTTCTAGCCCCACTCGGGGTGCCAGATTCTGTCCCGGTTGCCCCTCTTCTAGGCCAGCTCTCTGCTGTGGCCCGGGAGTGCAGTGGAGGATGGCCCAAGTGCTTGGGCCCTGCACCCGATGGGAGACCAGGAGAAGCACCTGGCTCCTGCCTTCGGATCAGTGTGGTGCGCCAGCCACAGCACGCAGGCCATGGTGGCCATTGGAGGATGAACCAACGGCAAAAAGGAAGACCTTTCTCTCTGTCCACTCTGCCTGTCAAAAAAAGAAAAAGAATACAAAGCTTTAATGATTTGTGGATATTAAAAATTCACTTTATATGAATCAAGTTGAATATCTTTTCATTTGATTATTGTTTTATAGCTCTTGACTATTTTGCTGCTGAACTATAGTCCTTTTTACTTTTTATTTGTTGAACGTTTTATTTATTGGATCATTAAGCCTTTTTATTATAATGCAAATTAAAATATGTTATCTCAAAAATAATTAAAATATTAAGTCAGAAATGTAAACACAAATAAGCATTTATAAAACATTAGAAAAGTGAATATATAATATTATTTTTTAGGATTATTTTAATGATTCCCATATAAAATGTAGCTTAGATTTAAAATGTAGCCTACATTTTGTTTACTTTAGTGGGCAGGGCTAAGATGGGCAATTATGGGTTAAACATTGTTCTAGGAACAATTCTTCCCTCAGGAAAATAAAGTTCATTTATATTCGGTATTTTCAAGAACAGTGATCAACTTTAAGGTAATCAACTGCTTATTTTTTTTTTTAAAGATTTTATTTATTTACTTGAGAGGTAGAGTTACAGACAGTGAGAGGAAGAGACAGAGAGAAAGGTCTCCTTCCGTTCACTCTCCAAATAAGCACAATGGCTGGAGCTTTGCTGATCCAAAGCCAGGAGCCAGGAGCTTCTTCCGGGTCTCCCACGCAGGTGCAGGGGCCCAAGCACTTTGGCCAACTTCCACTGCTTTCCCAGGCCACAGCAGAGAGCTGGATTGGAAGAGGAGCAGCTGAGACTAGAACCAGTGCCCATATGGGATTCCGGCGCCGCAGGCAGAGGATTACAGCACTGTGCAATGGCACCGGCCTGATCAACTGCTTCTTAATAGGGTACAGCATTCCTTACTGCAGTTTGATCTCCCATGCAGTTTTCTGGGAGTCAATTTGGAGCACTAAGCATCCACAAGAATATAAAACTATGCATTAAGAACTAAATGCATTTAGGAACTTAAGGGAAAAGTAGTCTTGATATTGGGACTCTCAGCTTTGGCTGTAATTGAAGAGAAATCTTTTGCTAGATCTTTGTTCCAAAAAGATGGTAGACAAATGGCTTGAGTGGTATCAGGAAAGAATGTTCTAGAGGCAAATGTCAATATGCTCACTAGCAAATGTAGGCAATGCGAAGCACAAATAGTGATAGGCATGGGACTGGCGCTGTAGCACAGCGGGTTGATGCACCGGCCTGCAGCGCCTGCATACCATATGGCACCAGTTCTATTCCCGGCTGCTCTTCTTCTGATCTAGCTCTCTGCTATGGCCTGGGAAAGCAGTGGAGGATGGCCCAAGTCCATGGGCCTCTGCACCCACATGGGAACCCGGAGGAGGCTCCTGGCTCCTGGTTTTGGACTGGCGCAGCTCCGGCCATTGCGGCCAGTTGGGGAGCAAACCAGTGTATGGAAGACCTCTCTCTCTCTGTCTCAACCGCTCTCTGTAACTCTGTATTAATAAAAAATAAATAAATAAAAAACAGTGTTAAGCATTTTGGGCAGATAGTGGTATCTTAATTATTAAACGTTTTAGCATCAATAGTGAGTGATCAAATTCACTATGAAGACCTGGGCTGGAAGCATGAGAGAATAGTATATGCAAATTAGATGTGATGCTTTTCTTGTAGACTATTTTTGGGCAATCTAGATGAAGATGGAGGTCTTCAATTTCAGGGAAGGATGCAAATGGAAAAATATTAGTTCCAGTTTTAGTACTATTTTCACCTACAGTTTGCTGTGATCCTAAAAACAAGGATTGCCCAAGGGGCCACCGCTGTGACATAGTGGGTAAAGCTGCCGCCTGCAGTGCTGGCATCTTTTATGGGTGCTGGTTCGAGTCCCAGCTGCTCTACTTCTGTTCCAGCTCTCTGCTATGGCCTGGGAAAGCAGTAGAAGATGGCCCAAGTCTTTGGGTCTCTGCACCTGCATGGGAGACCCAGAAGAAGCTCCTGGCTCTTGGCTTCAGATTGGTGCAGCTCAGAACATTGTGGCCAACTAGGGAGTGAACTAGTTGATGGATGACCTCTCTCTTTCTCTGTCTCTCTCTCTCTCTGTCTCTCTCTCTGCCTCTCCTTCTCTCTGTGTGTAACTCTGATTTGCAAATAAATAAATAATTCTTTTAAAAAATGATTTCCCAAGTATAGGGTCTTGGAAATTATTCAGTATAGAGGGAAACCTTGCTTGTCTTACTCATTGTCATATCCTCAAGGCCAAGCCATTTATATAAATCCTCAATAATTTGTATTACTCTCGGATGTATAGTGTTTCCAGTGTCCTATGATAGAAAGGCACTACAGATTTAGTATTGTAGACTAAAATTACAAGGAAGGTACAGTCACTGCCTTTTACTGCCTTTTGCTCTTATAGTTATTATTAACTATATTCTATTAAATGTGTTCCTGTGAGACATCCTGATGCTTTCAAGGAACGCATGTACCATAGAGGAATATTTCATATATATATTTACATACATATATATATATACATTTATAAATAAAAAGTATTGAGTGATAAGAACTGTATCTCGCTATGGCTGATGAACTGAAATAGCCAACTGAGAGGGAATGAAAGGATCAATTAGAATAGCTTGGTGAATGCATTTATCATTCACTAAATCATCCACAGTTGTTTTCACGTTTTTTTACAACACTCCACACCACTTAATGGGAAACAAACCTTGTGAATCCTTAAATTTCCATTTTCTTTGCTATTTTCTGCCAACAGTGTTACCCCTGGTCCAAGCACCATGTCTTTCACCCTAATTATGACCCTACCTTCTTTGCTTCTCCTCTTTCTCCCATTCCTGTCCTTCTAAGTCTATTTTCATCATCTTACTCCCTTGCTCTAACTCCTTCATAGATACTTAATCAGCTGAGCCTTTGTCTCCCTTCACTTCCTCATCATCTTTAACTTTCCAGGAATAAATATATATTTGCAGTTTAGTTCCATGTTTTTGATCATGATCTTCATAAAACTTCAAATTTCTTTCCCTGTTCTCTCAAAACTATATTCTGCCTCCAAATTACTATTTGCATATCACCTTTTGAACTGTATTTTACTCATTGTTGGTTCACATGTTTTGTTTTCTATGTACCCAAAAGCCTCTGGAGAAATAAGGCATAATCTCCATCTTCATGTTGCTCAAGTGAGACAAGTTCATATTTTCAATTGTAAATAGGGAGAAGATAGTATTTACCTCTTGGTTATAAATGAATACAAAGGATCTGTATTGTAAAATTATAGATTTTTCTCAATAAAAAAAATCAGAGAAAGTACGATTGAAACTCCAGAATAGTTTTCATATAAATAAGAAACTGAACCTAAAATTCGTATGAACAATGAGGTTCTAAGAATCGTCTTTATAAATTTATGTACATAAAGAGAATAGATTTTATGTGTTTCATGTGTACAGTTTTTTTAAAAAGATTACTTATTTGAAAGACAGAGTTACAGATAGAGGTAGAGCCAGAGAGAGGTCGTTATTCCTTCTGCTGGTTCTCTCCCAAAATGGCTGCAAAGGCCAGAGCTGAACTATTCTGAAGCCAGGAGCCAGGAGCTTCTTCTGCATCTCCCACGTGGGTACAGGGCTCCAAAGACTTGGGCCATCTTCTACTGCTTTCCCAGGCCATAGCAGAGAGCTGAATCTGAAGAGGAACAGCTGGGACTTGAATAGCTGTCCATATGGGATACTAGCACTGCAGGCCAGGGCTTTAACCCACTGCCTTGCAGCGCTGACCCCGGTATGTACAGTTTAAGAACATGTACTTCCTACCCTCTCTCCTTCCCTTGGTTCCATCCTCACTTCTCCTTCCTTTCTTATTCTTCTTATAATTTTTGTGATGACACACTTTCAATTCAACAAGTAGTAGGTAGACACATCATGTTCTGGGGCTGGCGCCGTGGCTCGCTTGGTTAATCCTCCGCCTGCAGCACTGGGTTCTAGTCCCAGTTGCTCCTCTTCCAGACCAGCTCTCTGCTGTGGCCAGGGAGGGCAGTGGAGGATGGCCCAAGTGCTTGGGCTCCTGCACCCGCATGGGAGACCAGAAGTAAGCACCTGGCTCCTAGGGGGGTGAACCAACGAAAGGAAGGCCTTTATCTCTGTTTCTCTCTCTCACTGTCTAACTCTGTCAAATAAAAAAAAAAAATCAGCATAGAAAACAACAGGAGAACCTCACCTGTCAACAACACCAACAAAAAAGGAAAAGGAAACATCATGTTCTTTAGGAGTATAGACAAGGCTTATAAACAATACTGAAATCTCAAACTGTCAATTTATTTCAAATACATTACATTTTTGTGCTCTATATATTAGTTACCACAAATTGGAGAAAAATGTGACATATGTCTTTTTGGGAATAGCTTATTTTTCTAGGCTTAATGGTCTCAAGCTACATCCATTTTGTTGCAAAAGGCAGGATTTCATTCTTTTTTATGGCTGAGTTGCATTCCATCATGTATATATACCACATTTTTTGTGTCCACTTATCAGTTGATGAACATCTGGCTTGATTCTGTATCTCAGTTATTGCAAATTGGGCTGCTATAGACATGGAAGTACAGATAGCTCTTTCATATGCTGATTTAATTTCCTTTGGGTAAATTTATAGGAGTTAGATGACTGGGTATATGCTAGATCTTTTTTCAGATGTCTGAGGAACCTCCAAATCATCTTCCAGTATGGTTGTGTGAGTTTACATTCCCACTAACAGTATATTAGGGTACATTTTCCCCAACATCCTTGCCAGCATTTGTTATGTTTTTGATTTTGGATGTTGTTATTTTAAAGATTTATTAGAAAGTCAAAATAACAAGGGGAGATAGGGAAAGAGAGAGAAAGAAATATGAGTACTAGGTCAGGCTAATGCCAGGATCCAGGAACTCCATCCAGGTTTCCCTGGGTGGTAGGAACTCAAATGCTTGAGCCATCATCCATGCTTTCTAGGCCCATTAGCAAGGCACTGGATCCAAAGTGGAGTAGCTGGAATCCAAACCAAGCATCCCAAGTGGCAGCTTAACCTATAGTGCTACAATGTCCACCCCATAATCAAACATTTAAAAATAACAAAGGAGATTCTCTATAGGTAATGATTACTAAAATAAAACAATGTAGTAATTAAATATAGGTGGTATTTGCACAGAGATTCAGACAACTAGAAATGAATAATTAATAAATAGATTTGACATCATGACATATAACAGAGATATTATTTTCATTCAATGAGAACTGATGATGATGACTGGCTGTCATAGCTCAAAAAAATCCTGAATTAAGTTTCTAAATAGGAAAAGCAAAATTGAATTTACAAAAAAAGGTGGGAAAATGTAATTAATATATGTTTATTTTGTTGTAAAACTTTGAATTCCACATGTAACTTGTTATAATATGTATTTCCATGAACTTTTTGAAGCATTCTTGTATAGACAGTTTTCTTCAGGTATTTAGAATGAGGATGTATTTCTTCAATGATAATAGTATTAGTACTATTACTATTCATAACAATAACAGAAACTTGAAACTTGTTCTTAATATTTCAGTCCTTACAACAAGCTTAAAGGTAAATTGTTTTGCCATCCCAGTTTTCAGAGGGGTGTTTTAACTTGCAAAAGTCATACATGTTGTATTTGACAAGGTGGATGTTTTAATTCTTGTAGACTACTTCTGAGTCTATTCTACTTTTTACAAATAAAAAAATTTGAATGACAGCCATTATAACATGTCATGAATTGAAAATATATATGAAACATCATATTTATTAAATTAAACTCTTACATATATTAATAAAATGAGCATAAAATATGCATATGTGTATGAAAATCACACAAAAGAAAATCTAACTTTCCAATAAGCATGCTATTAGCTTCCTTAATGGTGAGAACATGTAAAATACAACCATAATGAGATACCATTTTGTGTTAAAGTTAGTTCCATGTTTTGGCAAAGATGGTGGTAGAGAAAGTGGACAATTAATATGCAATGCTGATGAGAGTATAACTTGATGGAACCACTTTAGGGGAGCATCTGTCAAAACCTAGTGAAATCAAAGCTATGTATAATATACAACCTGAAAAATTTTATTTCTAAATGTGAATATAAAGGGATGTATCCTTACTCATTTAATATAATATGTATATGTGTTTCTTAAATAAGTATTTACAAGAGTCTTAAAATATAAACAATCCAACTACATCTTAGTTTAACAAATATGTAAACTGTGACTTATTGCTATTAGGATACATACTAATCAATGTAAATTAGCTACATCTTGCATAAGTACATGGCTTTATGTATGAACATGATAAAAAAGCTAACTACAAAAAATGTTAACTACAAAAAAAGAAACACAGTGTGATAAGATTTATGTACATTTTAAATCATGTAAATGTCTTCAAATACAAAATAGTAAATAAGCAAGAGGAATACAGTTCCTAATGTTGTTTTCTTTTGCTGAGGAAGAGAGTGAAAATGGTTGCATGAATAGGATTTTAAATATCTGTTATATTTACACAAAAAAGTTCTGAAGCAAGTACTGCAAAATTCAGTTAACTATAAATTATAAATGTTATCTGAGTGATAGTATACTGAAGTCTATTACATTATTTTGTGACTTTTGTAACTCATATTATTTAAAGTGTTTTCATGTGTCTTTGACGTACTTTTGATATTCATTACTAAAAATTTAAAAACAATACAAAGAACAGCAACCACAAAAGACATGTCAGTGACAGAGGAATGCATTCTTTGAGTCATCTGGGCGGAGGCAGTCAGCATGTTTTCTTCATTGCTAGTTCCTCCCTCCAGTCAAAGGCTCAGTGCTCCATTAAATAGAAAGTTCAACAAGTAAAAAGACCATAGTTCAACAAGAATGCAGCTAAGGGCTATAAATAATAATCAAACGAAAAGATGTGCATTTTACTCATATATGTTAAATGTTTTAGTCACAGATAACTTAAACAATAGTGATATATCACTTAATTTTTTTCACAAAGAAATAAAACAAAGTTAGTTGAAACAATATTTATAGCAATACTGATACACACAGGCATTTTTTTAAATTTTTGTGAGATTTTCATTCTTTTTTTTAATCTCCCACATATAGAGGAGAACATGTGGTATTTGTTTTTCCATGTCTTATTTCATTCAACACGTTGTCCAAAGATTTGTTCTTAAGACTTCATCAGAATATCCATTCCCAACACTGCTACATCAAAGCAACTGCTTCAACTGTCACTTTGAAATGTTATATGTTCACACAAAGATACCTCACAAGAGATTAAGCCCCAGTGGCAAGCATGAAGGTGGGCTGAAAATGACACGATGATGACTATAGATGTTCAATTTAAGCAAGTTTATATACTTGACATGAATAGATCTCTGTTCAACGTCCTGGACTTTTTTGGTAAAATTCTTCCAATTCTTTAATTACCAGAGGGAATTTTAGGGGGTGTTTGCAAAGAATTTAACATTATTTCTAGTTCTTTCTGAAATGAATAAAACATTCTTGGAATGAATGTTTCAAAACCAAGTCCTATTTTTTTTTCTTTCTTTAAAATTTTATTTAAGGTATAC
Organism: Lepus europaeus; assembly: GCF_033115175.1. Classification (NCBI taxonomy): domain Eukaryota; kingdom Metazoa; phylum Chordata; class Mammalia; order Lagomorpha; family Leporidae; genus Lepus; species Lepus europaeus. The sequence continues at coordinate 54,067,451 of NC_084830.1, forward strand.
AAACTTCATGTATTTTATATATACAAATTAGGAACATAGTAATTCTCCCCACCCTACCCTCCCACCTGCCTGCACTCCCACCCTTCTTCCTCCTCTCTCTCCTATTCCACTCTTAATTTTTACAAGGATCTATTTTCAGTTTCCTTTATATTCATAAGATTAATCCTACAGTAAGTGAAGAATTTAACAAATAGTATGAAAAAAAAGCTATTCCACAACAGTTGAGAGAAAGGCTGTAAACAATCATTGAATCTAAAAATTTCAATTTCACTCCTAATCATTGCATATTAGATACCTCTTACTAGTTACCACAGATATTTGTCTTTTTGAGACTGGCTAAATCAGTCTCAACTCTTTATATACCATGTCTTTGATTCTGGCATTATACGCCAGCAAGCGCTGCTCTCCCATGATCCTCTGGCCTCCTTCCAACTTGAAAATTTCCTAGCCCTACTGTTAGGATTACAAATCCACCTCTAAAATTATTTCACTGAATTGAGGGAGTGGTGCAGTTGGCCCTACAGAGTTCCTGACCACAAGACTCAGGAGATCATGTATCTCTCCTCTAGAAAACATTTTGATACTCAGTCTTCCTTGAAGTATTTCTTTTCCAAGAGCCCTGGGCTCTGAGCAAGAATTAACTGCCAGCTGACTGACTGGAGAACACTTTGCCATCATTAAAACTCTTAAAAGACATAACATTCCTAAACAATCGTAGAAATCCAGAAGTACTACAGACCTGTGAGATTTTTAAGTACTCTGGTAAAACAGAGAAGACAGCCATCTAGAAGACAAGAAGTGGTCCCTCACAAGGTCCTGAATCTGATGATATTTAGATGCTGGATTTCCTAACATCCAGAAATGTGAGAAAAAGAATTCTGTTGTTTGTAAGACAACTTTGTTATCTTGTTGTACTTTGTTATAAACTGCAGTCTATTATATTTTGTTTTAGTAACTTATTAGACTAAAACACCATGTAACCATAGAAAATGGGCTTGGTTTGTGTTTTCTATTCTGATCCACTGGTCAGAGTTTATTATTTCATCACTGTCACGTTGTCCTACTATAGCTTTATAATGGTTCTCTTTATCTTTTAGTATAGTTTTCCTACTTTTTTTTTTCTTTAAGCTTGACTCATCTACTCTTATTTGGTCATTTTGCATTCCCATATAATTTTAGAATGAGCTTGTCATACTGGAGTTTTTATTAAGGTTATGTGGAATCTAAAGATTAATAGTGGGAGAATCTATTTGTAAAATATCGAGTTTACAAATCTATGATTATTTATGTGTCTTTGAGGTCTTTAATTTTTACTGTAATGTTTTATTGTTTTCAATATAAGATGTTATAAAATTGAATCAATTTTTTGTGGATGCTTAACATTTTCTTTCTTTAATTAAAAACTATTTATAAGTATAGATATAGGCTTGTAGTAAAATTAGGGAGAATATACAGAGATACCCCATATACTTACAAATGCATAGCCTCTTTAGTATGAATATCCTCTACAGAGTGGTAGATTTTTTTATATTTGATGAGCCTATATTGGTATATCATTAACAACCCAAAGTCCATAATTTCCATTAGAGTTTACTTTTGGTTGTATATTCTTTTGGTTTGGACAAATGTATAATATCATGTATCCATTTATAATGTCACACAGATTGTTTAGTAAATACTTAATAATTTAGTAAATATCAAACTTGCTAAACACATTATTATCTTAATCACAATATCAGTAAGAATTATGTTCATTAAGATTTATTGGCAATACAAAGAGTCTCCTAATAGTTAAGGGAAAATGTGTATTATGAAAAACTATGCATGGATTTCAAAATTTTTGCACCAAGCTTATTATCTCATAAAACTATAAACATATATTTAATCCAATTTTCCTTGAAGTGTTTGAAATACCTCCATTATCTCTGTTCTTTGCCCATTGACCCCTCCCTTCCCCCAATCCCTGACAAGCACTGATCTTTTTAAAACATGAAGTATTTATTTATTTAATTATTTAATACATTTCTGTATAAGGGTTGAGGAGAAAGAGAGAGAGAGAGAATGAGAATCTCATCCACTATTCACTCCACAAATGCCTTAATCAGGCAGGTGGGGCTGGGCCAGGCCATGGCTGTAGGAGATGGGAACTCATTTCAACTCATCTCAGGTTTCTCATACCTGTGCCAAAGACCTAAGTACTTGAGCCATAACTGCTGCCTACAAGGATGTGCATTAGTAAGAACCTCCAATGGAGATTTGGAGCTGGGACTTGAATACATGCACTCTGATATGGGACCAAGACCACCTAAACAGTGCCTTAACAGATGTCAAATGCCTATGTGCCATGGATTTTACTGTCCCCATAATTCTGTAATGCTTTCTTTTTTAACTTTTATTTAATCAATATAAATTTCGAAAGTACAACTTTTGGATTACAGTGGCTTTTTCCCCCCATAACCTCCCTCCCACCCGCAACCATTCCATCTCCCACTACCTCTCCCATCCTATTCTCCATCAAGATTCATTTTCAATTATCTTTATATACAGGAGACCAATTTAGTATATATTAAGTGAAGATTTCAACAGTTTGCACCCACACAGAAACACAAAGTATACAGTACTGTTTGAGGACTAGTTAGACTGTTAATTCACATAGTACAACACATTAAGGACAGAGATCCTACATGGGGAGCAGGTGCACAGTGACTCCCGTTGTTGATTTAACAATTGACACTCTTATTTATGACATCAGTAATCACGCAAGGCTCTTGTCATGAGCTGCCAAGGCTGTGGAAGCCTCTTGAGTTCAACAATTCCGATATAATTTAGACAAGGCCATAGTCAAAGTGGAAGTTCTCCACTTTGTAATGTTTTCTTTTAAAATATGATTTGGGTGTTTGTTGCTTATACTTTGACATGCCATTGACTGACATTGAATGTTGTGGTATTAGAATGTACACTTACTAATTCTAATAATTTTTGGATCCTTTTCACATCTCCTATTTAAATATACCATAATATCAACAAAGAATTGTCACAGTTTCATTTCTTCCTTTCCTAAGCTCTATACCTTTTTTTCCCTCTCTTCTAGCATTACCTGGGAAACCTAATCATTTAAAATGTCATTATTTTAATCATAATACTAGGAAAAAAGATTTAAATAATTCTAAATTAAATATGTTTTCTGAGGCTTCTGGTAAATATTTCTTTTCAGATAGAGGAATTTCTAGCCTATTTCTAGTATTTTAATTTTGGAAGGGTTTGTATTTTATTAAATATTCTCTTGCATAAATTTCCTAGTCAGATATTAAAATCAATATTATATTGTCTTCATAGAGGCATTATCCCTTGTTTCTAATTCCTTCTTTTTTGGGGGAATATTTTTTGTTAAGTTTAGCATTATTTCTTCTCTAACTGTTTGAGAAATTCACCAATGAAGGAATTTTGCCAAGAATTTTCTTTTGAGGAAGGTTTCTTATTAGTGGAAGCCTGCCCTAAAAAGAAGATATCAAATTACTCAGTTTTCTGTTTATCTATTCATTTTGGTAGGTTTCAGTTTTGAGGGTTTTGTGTATTCTATTCAAATGATCAAATTTACTGGCCATTTACAATTTGTGACAATTAATAGTGTCTTTTATTCTACATTTATAAAACATGGAATACTTATTATTATTTTAATAATTGGATTAAAATGTTGGAGATTTAAACATATATATGACCTTCAGTATTTATTCATATATATTTCATCAGCAGCAGCATTCATGTATTTATTCTTTTTTTCCTTTTCAAATTCTTTATTATACATCATGGTTGCACAATTTGAGGCTGATTAAATACAATTGGTTTTCAGAATCTCTTTGAATATTTTCTAGATTTACTACATGCAAGTAACGATGAAAATATTTGACAAATTTTTAAGTTGAAACTCTGAACAGGCATATGCATGAAGGAAAATATGACCATCCATGGATACTCCCACTTTTAGAATAGATGCTCTCACACATGGTGCATGAATCCTTTGCCAATAAAGAAATTGGTTACTGACAATTCATCAAAATGCTGTAGTAGTAAAACAGGTTTAAAGAATGTAATTCGGGATTCTTAGCTTACTCATAATTACCTACTTTCTTTTTGCAATTTTGAGAGCTATGTTGTGTTCTTTTGTATTACTATATTGGTCCATATGTTCTTTTCAATGTTTTGTTAATATGAACAGCACATTTCAGATATCTCTGCACAAATAACATGTGGAAATGTTGTGAAAGCCAGTAAGTGCTGGGAAAACCAATAAGATGACATCATCATTATCTTCCTGTTGAATTATTCTGTTGGAATAATTTTCCCAAAGTGAATTTACAACATCAACAGACATGAACATTTTTCCAGCTCTTATTACATATGGACAGGATGATTTCCTGACAAATTGAATCATTTTGCAATGCCAGTAACAATATGTGGACCATGTAAAAAATGCTGAACAGTTTAGCCCAGACATTTGTCCTACTACTCAAGATGTTAGTTAAGACACTCATACACTCTCAGAGTACCTAAGCTTGATATGTGGCTCTGCCTCCTGACTCCAGCTTCCTGCCAATGTAGACACTGGGAGGGGGCAGGCAATAGTGATGACCCAGTATAGACCCTGGGTTACTGACACCCAGGTGGGCAATTTGGAAATGAGTTCTGGGTTGCTGGATTCGGGTGCGTCAACACTGGCTATTACCAGCTTTAGAGAGTGAAACAGCAGATAGGATTTCCTTCTCTTTCTCTGTGTTTCTGTCTGTCTCTGTTTCTCTTTTTCTTGCTGTATCTCAAATTAATTAATTAATTAAAAGTAATTCAGCCGGTATTTATTTTCAATATCCAATGAGTAGGTGTAGGTTGAGTTGAAAACTATAGTATTAACCAAAAACAGAATATTAAGCCTCAGAGAGGAGCTATGAACCCAAATTCCTTATCTTTCCCACACTTACATTTTGTTCTACAAAGTAGATTTTTTTTGTATTGTCATTTGTAAAGTGATTTTTGTTATTTTTCAGGTGCTTGCAGGTGAAGAAGAGAACCTTATCTGGTCTGTAGTAAAGCCTGAAAGTGGTGTATATAAGGGTTAAGGTGCTAACCTATAATCTGATTTTGAGCCAGTATGTGAAAAATCTGAATTTTCTCTCTTCGGCCTCAATCTTTCTGTCCTTTGGATTCTGTGTTTACCTGTAGCTCCTTGTACCCAGTGTCCTTTGATAGGTAACTCTTTCATTTTTATCAATGGCTACCTGTTCAATTGTTTCGAGCATTTGGGGAGTGAACCAACATGTGGAAGATCTCTTTCTTTTTCTCTTCCTTTCTCTGTGTTACTCTGATTTTAAATGAATGAATAAATTCAAAAGAACTATAGGCCGGTGCCGTGGCTCACTAGGCTAATCCTCCGCCTTGCGGCGCCGGCACACCGGGTTCTAGTCCCGGTCGGGGCACCGATCCTGTCCCGGTTGCCCCACTTCCAGGCCAGCTCTCTGCTGTGGCCAGGGAGTGCAGTGGAGGATGGCCCAAGTGCTTGGGCCCTGCACCCCATGGGAGACCAGGATAAGCACCTGGCTCCTGCCATCGGATCAGCGCGGTGCGCCGGCTGCAGCGCGCCGGCCACGGCGGCCATTGGAGGGTGAACCAACGGAAAAAGGAAGACCTTTCTCTCTGTCTCTCTCTCACTGTCCACTCTGCCTGTCCAAAAAAAAAAAAAAAAAAGAACTATAAAAAACTCTTTCATATTTTCTTTATTATATGTTTGCTTTGCATTAATTTCTATTTATTTACTTAAAGATTTATTTGAAAGGCAGTTACAAAGAGAGGGGGAGAGAGAGAGAGAGAGAGAGAGAGAGAGAGATCTTCCATCCATTGGTTCACGCCATAGCTGAGCCAGGATGAGGCCAGGAGTTTCATCCAGGTCTGCAACATTAGTGCAGGGTCCAAGGTCTTGGGCTATCTTCCACTGCTTTTCCTGGAGCATTAACAGGGATCTGAATCAGACGTGGAACAACTGGGATTTTAACCAGCTGTACACGTGGGGTGCTAACTTTGCAGTTGGTAGCTTTGCATGTTATGCCACAATCTGCCCTCCGTTTCTTTTAATTTGATAAATATTTTCCCCATTTTTCTGGTTTCTTTTCATGGACAGTTAAATGATTCAATTTCAATCTTCTTTTCCAATATGTGCATTTTAATGCTGTAATTTTTCCTCTAAGTACTGTTTTAATTGTACTCTAGTGAAAGTCAAATATTCAGTATGATTCACTTAAACATGTTTTCTATTTTGGTTTCTTCTTTGACTCATGGTATTATTTAGAAGTGTGTTGCTTAATTTCCAGGTCATATTTTTTTCTTAGACATTCATTTGGTACAGATCTCTAAACAATTGTGGTCAAAAATATATATTTGCAATAACTTAATCATTTGACATTTGTTGAGGTTTCTTTTAGGCCCAGCATAGAGTCTGACAGGAAATGTCTCATGTGCTCTTGAAAAGAGACCAAGAGTTCTCCCTTTGGATGTAACATTCTCTTCAGCTTGAATTTGGTAAAGTAGTTCAGATCTTTCACATCTCTACCTGTTTATCAATTACTGGGAGAAATGTATTAAAGTCCATAACTCTGTGGATTTCTTTGTTCATTCTGGTGCCTTCCGTTGGTCATTAGGAAACCTTTCTCTTCATCTCACATGCTGCTCCTTGCCTTGATTCTGATTTGTTGGTTAGTTGTGCACCTACACCAACTTTATTTTGGTTGGGAATTGCAAGGTCTGCCTTGTCTCATTTTGTTTTGGTGTTCTTAAAGTATGTCTCTTCAAGGCATGTATGGTAGTGACACATATATTAAGGTGATACACATTGTATCACTATTTTTCATAACTCTAGAGACTACAACATAATCCTTGGATTATTACAGTTTAGTATGCAATACGCTTCAGTGATTTTTCCAACACTGTCAGATCTTTAAAATGTTTATGTTCCATTTGTTTCTCTCCAATTCCTTGTGGCTGCTTAAAACATCATTGCTATCTTTTTCCCTATTGGGAATATTCTGCCTAGGATATGCTGAAGTTCAGACAAGTATAATCATGTTACACATAGGATTCACTAATGCCCACAGAGTAAGAAATGTCAGCTTATCTTGCAAATGTTACACTCTTTTGGAATTTCAGTGCATCAGATAATCCTCCTTGCTTATGGAGATCACTGATATCTTAAAACATGACTTTTGTAATTTAGTCTCTCTCTCTTTAGCCTGGCAGTGAAAGAGTTGACCTCACTATGCCATATTGCATATTATTGGGAGATGGAGGTCCTTTGTTAACACCATAAAACAAATAAGTTAATATCCCAAATAGATTTCTCTAATTTTAGTGTCCTGATTTTTATGTGATTTGATGATTGAGGATTTATAGAGACTTGCACAAAATTTTTTTTCATAAACTGGAATCTGATTACTAATGTCTTTAGGGTAGATATTGGAAAGAATAATAGTTGCTTTAAATTTCCTACCATGTTATATAACTGATTTTAAAGCATTTCACTTTTGCTATTATTGAATAAATCTAATCCAGTGAATATGAGTGTATAATGTGTTTGATTTTTCACTTTAGAAAACTGCATCTGAGAAATGGATGCAAAGTGACTAAAACAAAATACTATTACCAGATCACCACATTTTGAGCCGATTCTAGTAGTCAGTGATGTGAACTATAGACTATCAGATAAAGAGAACTAGCAAGCTAGTTTATTTTCTAAGTCATTCCATTTTAGAGTTTTTACATAAGGATCAGTTGTGATGAAATTTCCATAATAGAGATATCATTTGGAGTTACTAGGGGTAATTGTGTTCTAGACAGATGGAACATACAACTTACGTTGAAGAAAAACTTGGAATTAGTAGAAAATAAATCTTTAGACACTCAACTAGTATAATATGCATTATAAAGTCTAAACATGTGAAATTTTTCTTTTTCTGACACGACAGGTACTGTAGTACCTGCCACTAGGTACTACAGGTTCTAGGTACTACTTGCTAGGGAGAGATTCATATCGCCTTGCTTTCTTGTTGCACAGATAAAAGTTAGTTCACCAGTACTGACAGATAAAATAGTGATGTGTCGGGGCCAGTGGCCCTGGCCCGACATGAGATGCAGCAGGCTGAGGCTGTCCCTTATCTAATCCTGTTTCCAAGACTTTTCGTCCCATATTCCTGCAGGCAGGATGTGACTTCTGATGAAGGTTTATGATGTTCTTTGCTCTATCTGCAGAGCTTGTACCCTGATCATTGCTACTTTGTAACCTTGCTCTGTTCCTGTGCTATGCATGATTGCACACAATGAATGTTATCTGTATGGGGTCTGGGGTATATATCCTTGTCTTTCTGTGTGCTCGGGGCTGGAGGCTGAAGAGTTTCTTCAGGGAGACTGCCTTCAGTCCCTCTCGCCGGGCCCCCTACTTTGGCCTGGAACGCGATGAGGCAATAAACGTGGTGATGAATTGGCTGAGTGCTGCGTGTCGCCGTGTGGTTTGTCGGGTGGCCTCCGACAGTGATGCTACAGGAAACACCCATAAAAAGAAACAAGAAGTCATTTCTGGTCATTATGATTCTTTGCCCCCATCTTAATTCAAGAGTCTTCTAGGACGATATTCCGTGGTATAAGATTGTTTGGAGTACTAAGCTCTTCTCAGATAGTAATATGTTCTTAATTTGTCAGCATCTGTGGACCTTAGTATTAAATAAAATAAAATCTGTCTGTGTCTTCATGTGGGTGTGAATGCATATTGAAGAGATTTTGCAGAGGTTAACCTTTCTCTGCACGGAATTTCGGGAAACAGCACTGTGCACGGCATCTTTACTTGTAAGTAGATCTCCGAGTTCTCCGAGGTACTGAATTCTGGCCCAGAAAGCAGTACATCATCTAGTTCTTCTGAAAAATGCACCAGCTGAGAAACACTGACAGCCCTAATAGGAGGGCTTCCTATTCCTATAGCACGCTTTCCTGCCAAAACTCAAACCGGCAAGCACATTACTTGCAGAGCCTACTTTTCTCACATCTGATTTTTGGACAATGATTTTTGACTGAAGAGATATCAAATACATGCGACAGAAGTGTGAATTCACTACTCACAGCTTAAACATTCATGCATGAGCACTGAAACGCTCCAACGTAGTGAAAATGGTGACATGGCTAACTTTAACCCAGGGCTTATCATGTGCCAAGCTATGAGTCAGGCATTTCATGTATTCCGCCTCGTTTAATCTTGGTCACCAATGCTATCTGATAGGTTTTAGTTATGGTTCACTTCAATCATGTGGAGTAGTAAACACAAGGTAGCACTTGCTTGAGTAAGTAGCATTATTTTCCTTACATCCCTATCTCATGGTAGAAGGTTTTGGTAATGATTGGAGAGCTTTTTGTTAATTTTTATGATTCTTCTCCTTCCCGCTCTGGGTAAGATAGTAATCCTATCCTTCTAGACAGTTAAATGTTCTGGAAAGAAGCCTTCATGACCTGGTGCACATAACACTCTGTTTAACTCTAATGATGATACTCTAATGGGGTGAAGGCTCCATCAGTCTTGACTCCTGATAAGGACTTCCACATGCCCTACGATTCAGATAACATGAATCAAAGATGCCTGCTTTCCCAGAGGGGACATTACATATGTAGAAAATGAGCCTTTCTTATTTTAAGCCAGCACATTTGTCCTCTCAGATACAGATATCAGGGGCTGGGATAATGTTTCATAGTGTTAGGGACCAAGGCCCCCTGTATCCCACTACTTTAGCGAGAGTTACTTCTATTTCCAAGCATACCTCACAATCCCAGATGTGCTTGGTCCAAGCCATAACATCTGCATTCCAGGCAATGGAAAGAGGTAGGGAAAGAATTGACAGAGGCATTCCTTTTCCTTTTATGAATGTTCCCGGAAGGTTTCATGCGTCATGTCCATCCCCATCTCATTTTCCATAACTTTCTGACATGACCATGCCTGGGGAAAGAAGACTCTGATTGGCTTTTTGCTGTTGTTTATTCCAGAATTGACCACACTCCTGGCTAAATATGAAGTCTATTACTCTCAGAAAGGGTGGGAATCATGCTGACAGACAATTAGCCATCTACAAAGGTAGTTCCAATAGTCTCCATTTGATAGATGAGAAAACAGAAACTGGAATGGGTCAGTGTCGTCAATATTGTACAGTAGTTGATGGTACCTGATTAAGAACACAATGTGACTCGCAATGCTGGAGTGCTAGCTACAATGCTGTACAACTTCCATGGTTTACCTGTAGAAGACATTTTTTAAAATTTTAATATTGCAAAAAAAAGTTCTGTGGAATCATATTGATTCGACTTTTCTGTTTTCTTTTGTTCCCATCACACTTGGAGACAGATGTGACTGTAGCTGCCAGTCCTGTTATTAACCAGTCAGATTTTTTAAATTCACAGGATAGGCACATAATCAGCTTTGTCAGGTCAATCTATCTTCCTCCTTTGTTATGTCTATTTTGAAATGTTAATTCTAGTGCCATCCTGTTAGTAATGGCTCTGCTTAATCGTCATGTAAGAATATCAGCATTACAATACAATTTCAGTCTTAAAAATCATATTTAAGTAACAATTTAAAATGCAGACTCCATTCAGAAATTGATACGTGTTAACTAAAAAAAGAAAAAAGAATGTTTAACATTTTTCAAGCAGTCTTAATAGAGCATGGCTGATATACATAATTCTTTATAACTATCTCCCAACATTCCTTATACTAATTTGATTTCTTCTCCATTTATAAGCCTTATTTGTCAGTGTTTTCCAGAGATAGCAAAATATTCAGCAAAATAATTGGGAAAACTTTAGTAAAATATATTAATCACATGAGATTATTGCACTACATGATTTTATTGATATTTAAATTCTTCTGGCTAAAATGCATTACTTGGCATGAAAATTCTGTTGCTGGATTTGAAACTTGAATTTTATACATTTAAACATAAAATCATGAAAACCTTTGACAGCTCATTATTGAAAAGCCTGGCTCTATTATATTGCTGTACATGAAAATACATCTAGTACACTACATAGAGAAGACACGAAATATATGCAGAGAGAAAACCTTTTTTTTTTTTCCTCTGCAAAGTGTCTGATGCTGTCTGAGTAATTATTTACACTAGCATGGCAATATTTTGATTCTAAGAGTAATATGGAGGTGGGTAGAAATTTTGCACCTTTTATATATTGTCCTCGGTGACCCTCTGTCAACTGGCAGAACATAAAGCTGTTAATTAAATAGTCAGTGACTGTAAGTGTAAGTTGATTCATGACATTAGGAAGTACATGAATTCCTCAGCTCAGCCAATTGCAAAGTAGTTTCCTTTAATCTTCATTTACAGTAATTTCACTACAGCTTGGGCTAATATTTGTGGCACACTGCCTGGTGCTGCAGGCATGACAAGGCATTCAGTAGTGGGAATACAGAGTTGGCCGTCTAGAATTCCAGAGCAGATGCCAATGGGAAAGGCATTTAGGAAGTGGCAATGGACTAAACAGCTGTCACACTAAGATTTCTCCTGTGAGCAAAGTTCGCTGTTGAGCCTGATCCTGAAACTATAAAGTGTATCAAGAAACAAGAGGAGTACATGAATCATTTGTATGTTTGTTGAATATTTCTAACAAGTATCTCCAGGAGTTTTGTTCTTGAATTGTGGTGCCTAATCCAAAATTGTCATCTTTGAGTTTGAACTTATTAATTTGCAACAAGCATCCAATGTGATTTATTTTTTAATTAAATATCAATGGAATTTAAAATAAAAGTATAAATTCAAAAATGAAATGGACCAATTCTTTTTTAAAATTTTTGTTATAAATATAACAAATTTAATGTATTTCACAAATATAGTTCTGATATTAACAGATACTACACTTGATCTTAGCTAAAAGGCCAAGAAGTGATGACTAATATAGTTCTAAGAAGATAATCGTACTTGCCTCCCTTCTTTTCTCAACATCCCCCCTTGCCTTTCTTCTTTTCTTTAGTTTTTTTCAATAACTTTTTTTATGTCATATATACTGTTTTGAGGACATAATGATACTTCCCTGCATACCATTTTAAATTTCTTTTAATTTTTACAGTGACATAATTTCAATTTTCTTTATATTCAAAACCTTAACCCTCTACTAAATAAATAATTCAATAAGCAGTAAGTTGAAAAAACACTGTTTATTGGACCAGTTGCAATGGTCTTGTGTATCTGTATGGTGTTGAATGGAATCATAGCTAGAGGAACCAAAGCTCTGTTCCATTTTTCTTTCTTTACTGTCCATAGTACCTTATACATCTCATGCATATATACTAAATATATATCTCTGTCTGTTTGTCTTCCTGCCCCCAACCCCAACCCCACTCTCAGCTCTATCTCTGCTGTATCTCTAGACCTAGAAAATTTCCTTGGAACTAATGAATTCTGATGAAAGAGAAAAAAAAATTGTTCAAACAAAAATAATTCTTTCTTCTTAGGTGTTTAAATCTTAACTGAAAAGTGATCCCGGTTAAATATAAGAATGAGAAAAAGAGAGGGAGGAGATGTACAACTGGGGACATGCAAAATCGGACTTGCCCCAAATGATGGAGTTAGAATCGTGCCAGGGGATTCCAATACAATCCCATCAAGGTGGCATGTACCAATGCCATCTCACTAGTCCAGGTGATCAATTTCAGTTCACAATTGATCACACTGATAGATCTAAGAGTCAAAGGGATCACACAAATAAGACTAGTGTCTGCTAATACTAACTGATAAACCAAAAAGGGAGAGAAGGATCCAACATGGGAAGGGGGAGAGACAGCAGACTCATAGAATGGCAGATGTCCTAAACAGCACTCTGGCCTAAGAATCAGCCCTTAAGGCATTTGGATCTGGCTGAAGAGCTATGAGAGTATTTTAGGCATGGAAAACCAAGACACTCTGGAAAAAAAAAGAAGAAGAAGAAGACCTAAATGAAGGATCTCAGCGATTGTGATCCCAGTGGAAAGAACGGGGCCATCAAGGTAGGAGGTACCTTTCTCTGAAGGGAGGAGAGAACTTCCACTTTGACTATGACTCTGTCGGAATAAGATCGAAGTCGGGAACCCTAAAGGCTTCCATAGCCTCAGCAACTCATGGCTAGAGCCTAGGGAGATTACTGATGCCATAAACAAGAGTGTTAAATTGTTAAATCAGCATCAAGAGTCACTGTGTACTTACGTCTCATGTGGGATCTGTCCTTAATGGGTTGTCCAAGGTGAAGTAATGATATAGCTAGTACTGAAACAGTATTTTTACACTTTGTGTCTACCTGTGGGTGCAAACTGATGAAATCTTTACTTAGTATATACTGAATCGATCTTCTGTATATAAAGATAATTGAAAATGAAAAAAACACTTGGTGTTAAATTGGAAATTACATAGAAAAGTAATCAATCTTTTTTAAAAAATATCATGCAGGATCTTTGTCATTAATGTGATGTACACTGTTATTTAATGCTATAACTAGTACTCCAACAGTATTTTTTCACTTTGTGTTGCTATGTGAGTTCAAACTGTTGAAATCTTTATATATACTAAACTGATTTTCTGTATATAAAGAGAATTGAAAATGAATCTTGATGTGAATGGAAGGGGAGAGCTAGTGGGAAAGGGGAGGGTTGCGGGTGGGAGGGAAGTTATGGGGGGAAGCCATTGTAAACCATAAGCTGTACTTTGGAAATTTATATTCATTAAATAAAAGATAAAGAAAAATAACTCTTTCTGAATACTGTAAGTAGTTTATAATTTGTCTATCTTTTATAGCTTTTCAAGATAAGTCATTCTTTCCTCAAAGAAGCATGCTTCAGTAGCTAAGATCATAGCTCCTTTTGTTTCAATGGCTTAAGAATTGATCTTTCTGTTCCATTTCTCTTAACATTATAGTTTCAGAAGAATGAGGTTTAGAAGATTTTTCATATATTATTTGTTAGGAAAGTTTTAGAGGAATGTGATCTTGGTCTAGCAGTTAAGATACCACTTGGGGCATCTACATACTGGGGGACCACATTCTCCTTTGGGAGGAATAACACCATACTGAAATGATAGGAGATCTTTTTGTTATTTTATACCTTCACTTGGGAAATGTCTGTTTAATTCTATTACCCATTTTAAAATGAGAATATTTGATTTTTCCTTATTGAGTTTGAGTTCTTTTTTTAAACTTTTAGTTAATGAATATAAATTTCCAAAGTATAGCTTATGGATTACAATGGCTTCCCCCCGACCCCATAACTTCCCTCCCACCCACAACCCTCCCCTTTCCTGCTCCCTCTCCCCTTCCATTCACATCAAGATTCATTTTCAATTCTCTTTATATACAGAAGATCAGTTTAGTATATATTAAGTAAAGATTTCAACAGTTTGCACCCACATAGCAACACAAAGTGAAAAATACTGTTGGAGTACTAGTTATAGCATTAAATCACAATGTACAGCATAAAGGACAGAGATCCTACATGATATTTTTTTTAAAATTGATTAATTTTCTATGCAATGTCCAATTTAAAACCAAGTTGTTTTTTTTTTCCATTTTCAATTATCTTTATATACCGAAGATGGATTCAGTATATACTAAGTAAAGAGTTTGAGTTCTTTTCATATTATGGAATTAATCCCTTGTAAGATATATAATTTTCAAATATTCTCTTCCATTTATTTCCCTTTTTTTGCACAAAAGCTTTTTAGTTTGATGAATCCCACTTGACTAATTTTGCTTTTGTTTTCCATTCTTTTAGGGTCTTATTTTAAAAAAAAAATCTGCCTAATGCAATGTCCTGATGCATTTCATCTATATTTTCTTCCAGTAGTTTTACAGTTATATGTAATAATTCTCTCATTTTGTTGTCTTGCTGTATAGAGAATGCACTAAAACTAACTCTTATTGTACAACTTTTGTGGCTCCATACACTTCCCCAGCATTGTGATGAGATGTACTTAAACTTGTACACACACTTCCAACAGTGTAGTCTGAAGAGCATACAGAAAGGTAAGTTCCAAAATCAGTATCTCATAGTGCTACATTTACCTCTTCTACCCAATTTTTTTTGTGGCCCATGTAGAGCTTCATTTTGGAAATAGACTCCATCTTTCACAATGGTTCAATCCTTTCCATATAGCACTAGATTTTTGTAGTTCACTCTCAATTTCTACTTCCAAAGTGGGGTATATGGATTTGTACTGATGAGATAGAACCTGACTTTTTACCTCTCAGAGACTCCATCAAAGTCAGAAACGACCTAGGTTTGGGAAGCCTTCTGTCATTATCTCTACCCTTTCTACCCTGTTTGCATTCTCAAGTTCCTCTTGAACTTCAGTAACTCCAATATTTGCTCTTTTTATGCCATCCCACATAGAGTTCTTCATTCCCTAAGATTTCCTTATTCTTCTTGATTCTTTTTTTTTTCTTTTTTCTCCTCCAACTGTGTATTTTCAAATAGCCAGTCTTTTAGGCTCACTGATTCTTTGTTTTGCTTGATCTATTCTACCACTGATGCCTTCTTTTCCATTTTAATTTCACTTAGTTTATTTTTCAGTTGACAAATTTCTGCTAGATTTTCTTTTCTTTTTTTTTTCTTCTTCTTTTTTGACAGGCAGAGTGGACAGTGAGAGAAAGACAGAGAGAAAGGTCTTCCTTTTGCTGTTGGTTCACCCTCCAATGGCACCCGTTGGTTCACCCTTCCAATGTTTTTTAGACTTGTATGAGAAGAGACAAGTAGGTAGGTAGAACAGATAAGTAGGTAGATAGCACAACTGGAATGGTGGAGTCTAGATTCTTTTTAAATCCTCCATGTAGTTCATCGCCATAACTCTAGATTTACTGAGTGTTCTTCAGGGGGGCTTATACATGCTAATACATTTTGGAATACCTATGTCAATAAGACAAGCCAAAACCCAGTGAGGCAGATCATCTTGTAATCATTAGTGGGATTGATAAGGGAAAACATATCCAAAATTTGAAAATAGGCACAAGATAATCAATATCTTTTCCATATTTTATTGGAGTATGATCTAATGGGTCCACCTGAGGATTATTTAATTCTTCAGAATTATGCAAATTTGTATACCTACTATTAGCTGTTCATTGAGGCACTGTGGTATTTTTTTTTTTTTTTTTGACAGGCAGAGTGGACAGTGAGAGAGAGACAGAGAGAAAGGTCTTCCTTTTGCTGTTGGTTCACCCTCCAATGGCCGCCATGGCTGGCGCGCTGCGGCCGGCGCACCGCACTGATCTGAAGGCAGGAGCCAGGTGATTCTCCTGGTCTCCCATGGGGTGCAGGGCCCAAGGACTTGGGCCATCCTCCACTGCACTCCCTGGCCACAGCAGAGAGCTGGCCTGGAAGAGGGGCAACCGGGACAGAATCCGGTGCCCCGACCGGGACTAGAACCCGGCGTACTGGCGCCGCAGGCAGAGGATTAGCCTATTGAGCTGTGGCGCCGGCCGCTTGCTTTTCTATAATTACTTGCATCTCTTTTTAAAATCTCACTGTTAGAATATTGAATCATTTCTCTGTTTAGTCTTGAATTTTGTTGAATTTCCTTAAAACATTTGTTTTTTATTTTTTTTTTATTTTTTATTTATTTATTTATTTATTTTGGACAGGAAGAGTGGATAGTGAGAGAGAGAGAGACAGAGAGAAAGGTCTTCCTTTTTGCCATTGGTTCACCTTCCAATGGCCGATGCGGCTGGCGCATTGCGCTGATCCGAAGCCAGGAGCCATGTGCTTCTCCTGGTCTCCCATGCAGGTGCAGGGCCCAAGCACTTGGGCCATCCTCCACTGCCTTCCCAGGCCACAGCAGAGAGCTGGCCTGGAAGAGGGGCAACTGGGATAGAATCCGGCGCCCCAACCGGGACTAGAACCCAGTGTGCCGGCGCCGCAAGGCGGAGAATTAGCCTGTTGAGCCACGGCGCCGGCCAAAACATTTATTTTTTAAGATTTTATTTATTTATTTGAGAGGTAGTGTTATAGACAGAGACAGAGGTCTTTCATCTGATGATTACTCCCCAAATGGCCACAACAGCCAGAGTTGGGCTGAGCCAAAGCCAGGAGCCAGGAGCTTCTTCTAAGTCTCCCACGTGGATTCAGGGGCCCAAGTGCTTAGGCCATCTTCCACTATTTTCCCAGGCCATAGCAGAGAGCTGGATTGGAAGTGGAGCAGCTGGGACACGAACGGACACACATGTGGAATGCCGGTGCCACAGGCAGAGGCTTGGCCTACTATGCCACAGTGCTGGCCCCTAAAACATTTATTTTTAAATCTCCAACTGAGTATTTGGAAATTTAAATTTTTAGAGGTTGATTTCTAGCACCTTATTTTGTTCTTTAGGTGCGAACATGGTTCCCTGGCTTGTTGGTATACAATGATGATGTCTATGCATTGAGGGATTAGTTATATCAGTCTGGCTTTATTGTAGCTTTTCTTCTAGAAATTCTAAACAGTCTGTTTGTTTTCTCTGACCCTGCAGATTCTCTGCTATTTCAGCACTAAATAGCATCCTAAGTTGTGGTATGTCCCAGGTTCACTGTCAACATGTTTTACTGCTTCGGTATCACAATATTTCCCAAACGTTTAATTTGCCCTAAATCTGCAGTTGATCCAGTATGAACAGGGTAAGTAACTTAAAATAGGAGGTCACTCCCTGCAAGCTTCTGGTAGGCAAGCAGCAATGTGTGTCATAATGAGTCTGGCTCCCCATTGTGCAGATATCCACCTGACGCTGGGCAAATATAGCAGCTCAGGGAGCAATGACTGGTGGCTGGAGGGCTTTGGGCTTTATCCAGAGCTGGATATCTGTGTGGTAAAACCAGTTCTGGGAGGTGTAGTCCCAAGCTTGCTCCATTGGCCTTCTGAAAGGCTCCAGTTTTATTTTCTGCTAGTAGCTGGTAGAGGGGTGGCAGAGGCCTCCTGACTGTGGAGGCTCCAAATATTCCACTGGTATGGGCCTGGAGGCAGGGACCAGGGACTCAGTATTATATGGTTTTGCAGTAGGCCTGGCATTGGGGTTTAGTTCACAGTCTCTCCTGAGAGGGAGGTGTCTCCCCACACTGTGCTTCTTGAAGCTGGGGGAGGAGTGACACAGACAACTCTTCCCTTCTTTCTTAAATGTGACTTTTCTGATAATCATAACAAAGTAAGCTTCCATCACACATGTGAAGGTAACTTGGTATATATATAGCTATTTACACTGATGTCTTTTTGGTGAGCTAATAACTAGAGTAACCTACTCAGCTACCATCCTCCAAGGGCTATTTTATTCTTTTGCTCCCCATAAGAACAGTCTGAAAGGACCTGGGATGTCTGGACATTCCTTAGAATATTATGTTGGAACCAGATGAAAAGAAGCAAGAAAAATGTTGGAGTGTATGTATCTGAGCCAAGTCTGAGATAAGGCCTATGAAAATTTATGGGCCTGACATAAGTGAAATTTTTAGGGATCCAGTGATCTGAAGCATATTGGGACATTCCTTCCAACGTCCATTTCATATGATTTCATCTCACACCTCCCAGTACTAAGAAGGACGTAACATGATTGGTAGGCTTTCTGAATACTTGCTGGATAGTCACAGTGGCTGGCCTGATAAAATCATGGAATGGCCTTTTGCCAGGAGAACCGAGAGGCTAGCTTGAAGACACACAGAAGGAATGAGACATCATCTTGCAGGACATGTTCTTTTCAAAAGATTTATTTATGTATGTGAAAGGCAGAATGATAGAGAAAGAGATGCTGGCGCACTTCCCAAGTGGCTACAGCAGTCAGGACTGGTCCAGGCCAAAACCAGGAGCCTAGAATGCCATCAGGGTCGCCCACATGGGAGGCAGGGCCCTAAGCACTTGGTTCACCTTCTGGTGCTTTGCTAGGCACATTAGCAGGGGATATTGGCATTGCTGGTAGAAGCTTATCTATGCCACAATGACTGCCCCCATAGTATACATTTTAAATCAACAATCATAGAAAGTTCTATCAGAAGGAGGTAAAACATATTGGCTCAGAAGCAAGGGGTTAAAGTTTTAGTGGCTGTGAGTTTCATAATCCCTTTGCAAATCATGACTTTAGAGTTTTATTTGGATTCTTATAAGGAGTACTCTCAAACAGGAGACCCAGAGGGATCTATCATTATCTGTCATCTATATATCTGTCTATCTATCTATTATCTATCTATTTTTTCTTTTTTTTTTTTTTTGACAGGCAGAGTGGACAGTGAGACAGGGAGAGAGAGAGAAAGGTCTTCCTTTGCCATTGGTTCACCCTCCAATGGCCGTCACGGCTGGCGCACTGCGGCAGGTGCACCGCGCTGATCTGAAGCCAGGAGCCAGGTGCTTCTCCTGGTCTCCCATGCGGGTGCATGGCCCAAGAACTTGACCATCCTCCACTGCACTCCTTGGCCATAGCAGAGAGCTGGACAGGAAGAGGGGCTACCTGGACAGTATCTGGTGCCCCGACCGGGACTGGAACCCAGGGTGCCGGCACCGCAGGCCGAGGATTAGCCTATTGAGCCGCGGCGCTGGCCTATCTATCTATCTATAGGTCTATGTCCTCGAGGGGCAAATGTTTTCTGTCAGAGTCCACTGCCAATTTTTAGAACAATAGTGGTTGATGATTGTTACCTACACAGACACATACATACACACACATATGCACACACAGATATGAATGTATATATGAATCTGTTTAAATATTTGGCCTACTTAAAAACTTGATAATTTATTTTGTTAATTCTAAGTTTTGAGGGTTTTTTGTGTGATCTAAATGCATGTCCTTTATTAAAGATGTGCTTTGCAAATACTTTCTCCCAGAGTGTGGCAGGGAATTTCAGTTTTGAAGAAATCCAATTTGTCTATTTGTTCTTTTATTGATTGGGTTTTTGGTGTTGTATCTCATTAATTCTTCTTGACCTAAGTTACAAAAATGTTTTTTCCTACACAATTTGTATTTTAGGGCCTATACTTATGCCTATTACCAATTGTGAGTGTATTTTAGAATGTTGTTCATAGAATGGATCTGTTTATTTTATTTTATTTTATTTTTTATTTCATAAATGTGAATTTACAAAGTGCAACTTTTGTATAGTTGTGGCTCCCCTCCCCCCAACCTCCCTCCTTTCAGGGGCCCTCCCCTCTCCCTCTCCCATCCCGCCCTTTATCGAGTTTCATTTTCAATTACCTTCATATACTGAAGATCAACTTAGTATATACTAAGCAAGGATTTCAACAGGCTACACTCACACAACCGCACAAGGTATAGGGTATTGTTCCACTAGTAGTGTTTTAAGTTTCATAGTAAAACACATTAAGGACAGAGATCCTACGTGGGGAGCATGTACCCAGTGACTCCCGTTGTTGATTTAACAATTGGCACGCTTATTTATGACGTCAGCAATCATCCGAGACTCTTGCTATGAGCTGTCTAGGCTATGGAAGCCCCTTGAGTTCACTGACTCTGAACTTGTTTAGTCAAGGCCGTATCACAGTGGAGGTTCCTTCCTCCCTTCAGAGAAAGGCGCCTCTCTCCTTGATGGCCTGTTCCTTCTGCTGGAGTCTTGTTCACCAGGGTCTTTCATTTAGATTGTTTTTTGCCACCGTGTCATGGCTTTTCATGCCTGTGAGACTCTCATGGACCTTTTAGCCAGATCCGAATGTCTCAAGGGTTGATTCTGAGGCAGGAGTGCTGTTTTGGGCATTTGCCATTCTATGAGTCTGCTGGGTGTCCTGCTTCCCCCGCAGGATCATTCTCTCCCTTTTAATTCTATCCTTCATTATTTGCTTACACTGGTCTTATTTATGAAATCTCTTTGACACATACCCTATCTTTTTGATCAGTTGTGTATTTATACTTATCACTTTACCAAGTGCGCTGGCATTGGTACCTGCCTCCTTGGTAAAATTGATTTGAAATCCCCTGGCACATTTCTAGTTCCGCCATTGGAGGTAAGTCTGAGTGAGCATGTGCCAACCTATATATCTCCTCCCTCTCTTATTCCCTCTGCTATGTTTAACATAGATCACTTTTCTGTTAATTTTAAATGCCTAAGAATGATTGTGCATTGATTACAGAGTTCAATCAGTGGTCTTATGTAGAACAAACAGAACAACAACAACAACAACCACAACAACAAAAATACTAAAAGGAATAAAATAGTAAGTTGTTCCTCAACAGTATAGACAAGGGCTGATCCTGTCATTGTCTCTCATAGTGTCCATTTCACTTAGCAACAACAACAACAAAAATACTAAAAGGAATAAAATAGTAAGTTGTTCCTCAACAGTCAAGACAAGGGCTGATCATGTCATTGTCTATCATAGTGTCCATTTCACTTCAATGGGTATCATTTTTGCAGGTGAATAGTCAATTGTTCTTGTACTACTTCTATGTTGAAAATCTGTCCTTTACATCATTGCCTTTGTTCTTTTTTCAAAATAGGTTTTTTATATACAGTATATGTAGATTTGTTTCTGGACTTTTTATGCTGTTCTAATGATCAATTAATCCATCCTGAGAGCACTTTCATACTGTATTGATTAATGTACTTTTTAGTAATTCTTGAAATTAGCTAATGTTAGCCCTTTGTTCTCCTTCAGGGTTACTTTGGCCATTCTAGGTTATTTTCATTCCCATGTGAATTTTAGAATAATCTTATCAAATTTTAACAAAAATATTGCTAGAATTTTTTTTCAGATTGCTCTGAGCCTATGGATCAAGTTGGGAAGAATTGAGTTTTTAATAGTATTGTGTTTTTCAATCTCTATATTTAATTAAGCCTTCTTCAATTTATCTTAAGAATATTTAGCCATTTTTACCATATACATTTTTCCAAATATTTTCAGATTCTTGTCCCGCAGGGAAGATTTTCCATATCATATATACATATGTATACATATGTGAGATATAATGATAAATAATGTATTTAAAATACTAGGCTGGCACCACAGCTCAATAGGTTAATCCTCCGCCTCAGCACCGGCACATCGGGTTCTACTCCCAGTCGGGGCACCGGATTCTGTCCCGGTTGCCCCTCTTCCAGGCCAGCTCTCTGCTATGGCCAGGGAGTGCAGTGGAGGATGGCCCAAGTCCTTGGGCCCTGCACCCGTATGGGAGACCAGGAGAAGCACCTGGCTCCTGGCTCCGGATCAGCGTGGTGCACCGTCTGCAGCGCATCAGCCGTGGCGGCCATTGGAGGGTGAACCAACGGCAAGGAAGACCTACCTCTCTCTCTCTCTCTCTCTCTCTCACTGTCCACTCTGCCTGTCAAAAAAAAAAAAATGCACTAAGTTTGAGATTAGATTGCTTTAAAGACAATGCTATTAAATTAGCTTTAAATATATACTATAAGTGAGTCAGAAAATATTTAGGATATAGGTGTCACAAGCAGTTTCTTAGCTATTGCACCAAATGTTAGCCACTGTATACTTGTTAATATCAAGGAGAACTTACATTTTAAAATTTTAACATCTTTTTTAATGATGAATTGAGTAACAGTTTTAATGTCTACCTGCTCCCATATTTAGAACTTCTGATAATTTATCATAATCAGAAAGATTAGATTAAATAATTATATATCAAAAACAGGGAATGAAATGTTTGAAAACATTCCAAATATACAGGAGTTATCATTGTAAAAAATTCACACAAAATTATCAACTTTTTGGGTGTATTTGCCTTATTTGATTTTAGAATAACTACAATAAATTATATCTGTTCAATCATTTGTAAACTCACTGAAATTAACAAGCATTCCTATTTGTATTGACTTTTAGTATTTAAAGCAATTTAATCTCAAAGTTAGTATTTTTAAGTACATTATTTACCATCATATCTCCTATACATCCCATACTGTAATGTTTGGGTTTGAGTCCTGGCACTGTGTCCAATTCCAGGTTCCTGTTAATATGTATCCTGGAAGACAGCAAGTGATAGTGCAAGTGCATGGGTCCCTGCCACCCATGTGGGAGCCCCAAGTTGAGTTCAAGGCTCTTTGCCTCTGCCTGGTTCAGCTATGGCTCTTGTGGTCTTTTGGGAAGTGAACAAGTGCTTTGTCTATTGGTTTCTGTCTCTCTTTTACCTTCTCTTAGCTTTCCAATTAAAAATAAAACTACATAAAAAGTAGAAAGAAGAAAATATAGTATTGATATTAGCTTGTTCCACACTTATTTCTTTTAGAAACATATATGCAGAATTAAGCTCTTTATTTGTATCATAGCAGTTTTTCTTCTAATGTCAAAATATTAAGAAGAGCAATGTAATGTTCATTGTGGGCTACAAGGTCGAGTCTGAGATTCCTGTTGGATTTAACTGATAGAATTATTCGTTTCACCTTTACTCAAGTGTATTTTTACAAATATTGAGATTCAAAAAAACATTTCAATATCAAAATGTTCACATGCAGAAATAATGGAAGATTCTGATGCTTCCATTCAGTCATAGATTTGACAAATCATTTTAGAATAATTTTAGCATTGTGGCAGCACAGACACTTTGAAAGGTTGATGAAGACTGACTCACTTATCTGTACAGTACAGCCCCAAATTCCATCAATGTGTGGCTAATGGGTTCAATTTTTAATTTGGCAATGGACCCAGTAGTATTCATGGACATATAAAGACTATGGCTATGTTTTATATATATATATTATATATATATATATATACCATTAATTCTGTTGGGGTTGAAATAATACTTTTTTCCTTATAACCTTGTAGCTATGTGATTCAGTGGCTAAGGCAACTGGGATAACTGAATGGACTAGACAGTGTGTTTATTTACTCATATAAATAAATGAAACCAATATTTGTCAGTCAAGTTAATGTGGTTATTCAAGGAGTCAAATCAGCAAATATTTCTACCACATTTGAGCTGCATAAGTACAATCATAGTCTAGTTTATGTGGGGAGCTACCAGTAATGTGCTTACATTACAACAATGGGGTACTAACTCTGATGGTAATCTCAAATAAAGTTCAATCTTCAGATGTCAAGAAAAAGCATATTTGTACTTTTGTATGGTAGGCCATTGGGTCATAGGATTTAATGGATTATTTTCTTATCTTTCATTTGATTTGAGAGCCAGTAATCTTGGGTAATTGATGCATCAGGTGTAGCATTTTGAAGGGAGTATCTTATCAAAGTCGGTGATAATTACTGTGACTGATGTTGATTCGGAATAAGCACTGAGAAAATTAAAATTAAAAAGAAGGTAAGTTGATCTAATTATAGTAATTGTCAATGGCAAATTGGTTGATTTCTGTCACAGTAATGGCTTTCTTTCATTCATGGTAAATACATGGAGTGAGGCAATATGAATGAATTTATGTCCTTTAAAGTGCTAGGTGAGGTGCACTATTGATGTATCATATTGATAAAGGGCTATCAGAATTTATTTACTAATTTAACAAATTTGAAACATTGAGGATTTGAAGATCACTAATGGGAAAACCGTAATCTTTACTTGCTGACACAATAAATATCACAAATGCAGGGACCTTGTCCCCTTTGTTCACCTCTCTATCTGAAACAACTAGCACTAGGTCTTGCAATGATAGGTCTTCACTTGATTTGTTAAATAAATGTGAAGCACAGGTGAGTGGATTTCCATTTGTATCTCTTCTGACTTTTCTGCTTTCATTTCTTACCACCTGAGAAGAATGGGGAATCAGGATGAAATGGAGAAAAATCAAATGAAATACAAAATATTTAAACAATATTATTCTATTTTGGTGAGATAAGAATTAGGAAATCCTGATGTATCTTTAATTGTAGCATGATAAATTAGTCCTGATATTTAGGTCCTGGAAATAGTTTTCAGTGACTCACTAACATTTATACTATGGTTCAAGTTAAACACAGAATCTTTTGGAAGTTTGTCATTCTGGTCTCTGTAACCTTCTCTTCTGAACACTGATCACCTCCCCTTCTTAACTCCTGTTGTGTGTCTATGCATTTCCCTTCAGTCAATGTATGTGTCCCTCTAACAGATCAAAGTTTCTCCCCTTTCTTTCTACTCAGATTTGCTCTTTTATCCAATATATATTCTCTTCTGTAATTTGAGAGCTAAATCAGATTATAATATTTGATAAAGGGATGGCATTTCAACAAAACCTGGAGAGGGATGGTTTTTAAACATTTATATATTTATTACAAAGGCAGAGTTACAGAGTAAGGGAGAGACAGAAATCTTTGATCTGCAGGTTTACTCCCCCAAAGGCCATAATGGTCAGGACTAGGCCAGCCGAAGCCAGGAGCTCCCATGTGGATACAGGAGCCTAATCACTTGGGATACCTTCCACTGCTTTCCCAGGCACGTTATCAGGGAGCTGTATTGAAAGCGGAACAGCTGGGACTCGGTGCCTGTAATAGATTCCAGCATCAAAGGTGGTGGCTTTGCCAGTTATGCCAAAATGCTATCTCCTTTCTGGGAAGGAATTTAACTGTTGTGGTTATAGTGTGGGGCTAGGTTAGGCTGCTGTGTGATATTATAGTCAGAGAAACAATATATTCTGAGTTGCACATTACTGAAGAGCAGGAGTGAGGAATGTAATAGAAACAAATTAAAACTATTATTAATCTAGATTAAGATGCCTATGATGACTCCTAAATTTCTACTTTGAAAATTAAGGGGATGATCATAATATCACTGATCAAAAGTAGAAAGAAGAGAATAAAGGATTTAGGTGACAGACTGGAATTCTCCAGAAACAGAATCTAAGTAAAGGATTGAAACGAAAGCGGCTGATCAAGGAAAGGTTGCCAGAGGAGGTTGATGAGCTAGTAAGAAAAGCAGGTGCCACAGTTTACACTCCCTGACTCATGAAGATACTTAAGCCTCAGAGTCATAAATTGGTGGTCCTGGGAGGGTGAAGACTTCATCCAACTGTGGTGTCTAGGAGGTGGGGCTAGGGGTGTGCCCTTGGAAGGCGGATTTCACAAGAGAGTTGGTTACAAAAGCCACCTTGGGTCCTGCCTTTCTCTCTGCTTCCTGGCCTGCCCTGTGATCCTCCAGTTGCCATCCTCTAGCCTCACCAGATGACTGAACCCATGGGCTCTCCAGTTTTTGTGAACCTCCAAGAATGGTAAGCTTCATATGTATACCTATCAGGTATTTTACTGGTAGTAATGAAAAGTTGACTAATAGCAGGTCAGGTTCGGGGTGGGAGGGGAGGAGGAAACCCCACAAGGGTGAAATTGCAGGTAATATTCTTGAAGAGGATTTCTGGAATATGAAAACTTAGAGTTATCCTAGCTATTAGCAAAGCAGCTAGGTCTTTCTATATACACGCATATAGTAATTGATAACAGCTGTGCAGGTGAACCGGCTATATTTCAGGCAGGTCTGTTTTACCAGTGGGCAAAGATGTGGGAGGCTCTGTAAGGCCTGCCTCTAAGAAGAGCCGTGAGTACTGATCATGGAGAACCCGTGTTTGTGTGAGTGTTGCATGGGATCTGTAAAGGAGAATTGGCCAAAAGTACTGAAGAGATCTAGGGTCGTACTCATATCGTTTGCAGTAGGGGATAACAGGTTTATTTTGAAGCAAACCTTGGAAATAAATGTCCATGTGCCCAGGAGACAGATAGATGTGAGGGTCAGGGTATTTGGGAGTTAGGTATCTAGAATCTTGAGATTTTTCATCATGAACCTGTATAGGGTACACAATGAGGATGTTACTATTGAGACAAAAGGCAAAAGGAATAATTATGGAACTGATATTCAAAAAAGCATGAGCGTAAAAACAGAATTTATTAAGGAGAAGAAAATGGAGGAACCCAAATTAGTAGAAGGAAACCCAGGAGAAGTCAATTTTTCCTTAGTCAATAGGGCAGGAGCTCCATGGCAATGTCTGCAAACATGAATTGCTGCTTAGAGTTTGAACCAGGTGATAGCAATTAAGGTGGATTCTTGAAGCAAATAAGCAGATTTTGGGGAATGGGGGGCACAGAAACTTAAAGAATATTAGTTTAAGTAGTGGTTGTGATGGGAAAGGTTACAAATTAAGCTTTCTGTAGCTAAGGGAATATATACATTCAATAGAAGCTACTATTTAAATAGGAAAGACAGGATACTTTTAGCATTCATGGAAAGAGCCATCATGGAGAAGAAAGCTAAAGACACCAGAGAGCAGAGGTCATGGTGTACCAGGCAATTGGCTGTTCAGAGCACAGAGAGCACTAAGCCATGGCCTGTGGTGGAAGGAAGGGCATCACCCTTGGAATGGAAGGATGGACAGGAGCGGTAGCCAATTCATCCACAGCTGTGCAGCAGGAAATTGAGAGAATTATTGTCCAATGCTCTCTATTTTCTTTGTGAAGCAGGTGGTAGGGGCTTAATGCTGTGAGCAGAAACTGCTTTACCTTTAAATAACTGCTTGCTTCTGTGAAGTTAGAATACAGATTTTTATAGCTAGCATAAAAATTTTGATAATCTAATTACAATTTTAAAAAAGCCACTTGCTAGCAAGTTGATAGTTTGTCATAGTAGGCTGCGTTCCTGAAACGACTGTATTTTTTGTGACTGCTGTGGTGTAGAATTTCATGAACTGTCTCAGCACCTGACTTTGAATCCAGTGGCTTCTGTGAGAACTCAAGTGGAGAAATTTGGGAGCATTTGATTTGCAGAGTGGCTGTGAGTTGCTTGTTCTTTTACCTCTTCAGTTTGAAAGCAATGGTGATCACTCTTTGAGCTGCTTTTTGTAGTTTCATATTAGCTTTGAGTGTGTTGTCTTTTGAAGTCGTTGTACTGAGTAGCCAGGTGAGTTAGGCAAAGAGGTGAATTATGATAAAGAAGCAAAGGCTGAGCAATGAAAGAAGGATGTGGATGCCTTTGTAAAAAATGGGCGGGGATCCTCCTGAAGAGGACTTTATGGAGAACATATAAGTTTGTAGCTTAGGGAAATGGTAATCAGAATCAGAATGGGGCTACATTGTTTTAATTAACCAGGAAGTACCTTAATATAAATATGATTTTGCAGATGAAAGAGTAGCTATGATGTGGTGGTAATTCAATATATATTTGTGGTGAGGAATTAATACTGTAATAGATGAAACTGAATCCCAAAGAGTTAAAAGATTTTCCTAGGCTGGTTTTGTTAGAAGGATTAGAAACTATATTTTGCTAATGCCTAGTCAATCATCTTTCCATTAAATTGGAAACTGTTTCAAAGGTAATTATGAAGGAAAATAAAAATTATAAATTGAGAATGAGCCAGTGCAGTAAACCACAAAAGAAACAACTGTATTATCAGGAGTTTATAATGCAGTACTAATGAATTAGCTAGAAACATCCACGACTGAGTCCTTAGAACCTTGAATGTTTGGACTCCTGATGTTTCACTCTTGCCCATCTCACTGGTTAAACTAAGAACTGGGGTCCACTTTGTAGAGCAAGGCATAGCCTACCTTCATTCTCCTCACATGGTTTCACAATTGTAGAATCTGACTGCAATGGATATTATTTTTCTCACAACAGCTAAAATATTTAATGTTAAATGTTGAATTTACATCCAGATGACTGACTTTTCAAATAACTTCTTCCCAATATTTCACTCTTATAAAAATTTATTTTATATTACTGGGAATTAGTTCCTTAATTGTTGAGTGAAACATGGCGTAAATTTTGATGTACCATTAAAAATAGTTTTGTTACACAAACATCTATACCTCTTTCCCACAAAAGACTTTTATTGTAGTAAATTCCATTTGTGTAAGTCATACTCTGTAACATATTCTTGACTCAGAAGGAGGAGGAAGTTGATATTTTCCATAGACACACTATTGCACAATCAAAACTATTTTGTCTATCATTATTTTAAGCCTGAATTACATTTCCTATTCTTTTAAACCTCTATCCAACTGAATAATTCTTTCATAGACATTGTGTAATATTGCTACCACCAAGATAATATATTAAACACTTCCAGAAGTTTTTTTCTAACTTTTTATAACCTGTTTCTCCCACCCTTCCCAGATGCTATTTCCATATAGACATCTGAAGGAGAGCAAAGTTATATTATCACTATATATTATTTTGTATTTTTAAAAATTTATTTTTAGAAAGGGAACAAATTTCATTTATTTCATGTATACAGTATTTTTTTTTTTTGTTTTGGACAGGCAGAGTTAGACAGTGAGAGACAGAGAGACAGAGAGAAAGGTCTTCTTCCATTGGTTCACCCCCCAAATGGCTGCTACTGCTGGTGCGCTGCAGCTGGTGTGACACGCCTATCCGAAGCCAGGAGCCAGGTGCTTCCTCCTGGTCTCCCAAGTGGGTGCAGGGCCCAAGCACTTGGGCCATCCTCTACTGCCTTCCCGGGCCACAGCAGAGAGCTGGCCTGGAAGAGGAGCAACCGGGACAGAATGCGGCACCCCAACCAGGACTAGAACCTGGGGTGCCGGCGCTGCAGGCGGAGGATTAGCCTAGTAAGCTGCGGTGCCGGCCTCATGTATACAGTTTTAAAAGCATATTGATACTTCCCACTCTTCCTCCCTCCTGCCATTGCTCCCATTCTTAGTTTTCTTCCTTTGTTACTTTTCTTTTGATATTTGTGATGGCATACTTTCAATTTACCTTATAATCACAGCCTTAACCCTCCACTAAATAAAGGATTAAATATGTAGTTAATAACCAAATCTCAATGTTAATTTTGCTCATATACGTTACAATTTTTTTGTTTTCTGTATATTGGTTACCACAAATCAAGAAAAACATGTGGTATTTATCTTTTTGGGAAGTGTCTCATTTAACTAAGCATAATTATCTCAAATTGCATTCATTTTATTGTGAAAGACGGGATTTCATTCTTATGTCTGAGTAGTATCCATAGTGTATATGTACCACAGTTTCTCCATCTAGTCATCAGTTTATGGATATCTGAGTTCATTCCATATCTTAGCTATTTGGGAGGAGTTGAACTTTTATAACATGGGAAAATAGATAACTTTCATATGCCTATTTCATTCCCTTTAGGTAAATTCCTAGGAGTAGAATAACTGGGTTATATTGTAGATCTAATTTCAGATGCAAGGAATCTCCATGCTGTCTTCCATAATGGCTGTGCTAATCTACATCCCCTCCAACAGTGGATTGGGTTAACTTTTTTCACACATCATTTCCAGCACTTGTTAATTTCTGATTTTTGAATGCTAGTCATTCTAACTGGGATGAGGTGAAACTTCATTGTGGTTTTTGTTTGCATTTCCCTGATGGCTAGTGATCCCGAGCATCTTTTCATTCATCTGTAGGACATTTGAATTTCATCCCTTTAAAAATGCTAGTTAATATCCTTAGCCCATTTCTTAACTGGATTGTTTTTGTTGTTTCTTGAGCTCCTTCTATGTCCTGGATATTAATCCTTTATCAGATGTGTAGTCTGTAAATATTTTCTCTCATCCTGTCAGTTGCCTTTTTGTTGAGTGTATCCTTAACTGTGCAAAAGCTTCTTAGTTTGATGCAATCTCATTTGTCTATTTTTGCCTTTATTGCAGGTGCTTCTTGGGTCATTTATAAGAAGTAGTTGTCTCTACCAGTGTCTTGTACAGTTTCTCAGATGTTTTCCTTTAGTAATTATACAATTGATCAGGCCTGAAATATGTTGATCTTCCAGGCTAGATACCAGGTGCAATGGTATTATTTCCAAAGTTTCCTAGGGAGTTAGCAGTGCATGTCCAACCCTTGAATTTTCTGGTCCATGAAACTCTTTCCATCCATCAATGTTTTAGATCTCAACATTAGTCAGATCCAACCTGTCAAGACAAACCTATTGACAACCTGTAATCAGTCATGTAGATTCATCAGAGGGTCTAGTGGCTAGATGGCTGGATTAAAAGGTAGTACTGTTTTATAATAACATTTCAGTTATTGATTAATATGGTTTAGGATCTCACACATAGTGGAATTAAGCCAATAATCTCCCTTTTGCTTCAGAATTGGCAGCACACAGTAAGTTATATGCACTGTAGTGGATTACTTAAAAATTAAGTACTCGGGCTGGCGCCATGGCTCACTAGGCTAATCTTCCACCTGTAGTTGCTAGCACCCCGGGTTCTAGTCCCGGTTGGGGCGCCGGATTCTGTCCCAGTTGTTCTTCCAGTCCAGCTCTCTGTTGTGGCCCGGGAAGGCAGTGGAGGATGACCCAAGTGCTTGGGCCCTTCACCCGTATGGGAGACCAGGAGGAAGCACCTGGCTCCTGGCTTCAGATCGGTGCAGCACACCAGCCATAGTGGCCATTTGAGGGGTAAACCAACGGAAGGAAGACCTTTCTGTCTCTAACTCTGCCTGTCAAAAAAAATAAATAAAAAAAAATGAAGTACTCTATTTCCTGCAGTACATCAAAAGCATTTATTCTCAGATATATCAGCCTACCTTGGGT
The DNA here is from genome assembly GCF_033115175.1 of Lepus europaeus. Lineage (NCBI taxonomy): Eukaryota > Metazoa > Chordata > Mammalia > Lagomorpha > Leporidae > Lepus > Lepus europaeus. The sequence continues at coordinate 54,098,880 of NC_084830.1, forward strand.
GGAAATGTTCAGATCTTATACCATCATTTTATTTTTTGTCTAAATTTTGGGTAATTACTCCTAGACTAAACCTGACACTTCTTGGATAAAAAGAGATCAAAGAAGGGCCAGTTGTATGGCATAGAGAGGAAAGAAACCTCCTGGGAAGCCTTCATCCCATATGGGTGCTAGTTTGAGTCACGACTGTTCAGGTCTGATCCGACTCTCTTGCTAATGGCCTGCAAAAGCAGCAGAAGATGGCACAAGTGCTTGGGCCCCTGCTACCCATGTGGGGGACCTGGAGGAAACTCCTGGCCTCTGGCTTCAGTCTGGCTCAGTCCCAGCTGTTGTGGCCTTTTGTGGAGTGAACCAGCAGCTGGAATATCTCTCCCTCTCTGTCTGTAACTCTGCCTTTCATATAAATAAAATCTTAAAAGAGAGCAAAGAACTTTCTGTGGATGCTATAGGTTCTATCATTATGTGGGAGAACATCAAGTATCCTATCTAGTTAACATCTCTTTTGAAATGGGGCGCACTCTAGATAGAGCAGAGCCTTTTGTGACAGTTACTATCAAGCAATCACACATAGGAACAAATCCTCTGTAACATTTTGGCTTTAAATAATTTGGTTTGGGGTTGACACCAGTCTCTCATCTTGATTTTTTTTTCTTTTTTCTTTTTTTTTTAACTTTTATTTAATGAATATAAATTTCCAGTGTACAGCTTATGGATTACAATGGCTTCCCCCTTCCATAACTTCCCTCCCACCCACAACCCTCCCCTCTCCCGCTCCCTCTCCCCTTCCATTTGCATCAAGATTCATTTCAATTCTCTTTATATACAGAAGATCAGTTTAGTATAAAGATTTCAACAGTTTGCACCCACATAGAAACACAAAGTGAAACATACTGTTGGAGTACTAGTTATAGCATTAAATCACAATGTACAGCACATTAAGGACAGAGATCCCACATGAGGAGCAAGTGCACAGTAGCTCCTGTTGTTGACCCAACAAATTGACACTCTAGTTTATGGCGCCAGTAACCACCCTAGGCTGTCGTCATGAGTTGCCAAGGCTATGGAAGCCTTCCAAGTTTGCCAACTCGATCATATTTAGACAAGGTCATAAAAGACAGAGTGAGGATAGTAACCAATGATCCTAAGAGTGGCATTTACCAGGTTTGAACAATTATACAGCATTAAGTGGGGAAGAGGACCATCAGTACACACAGGGTGGGAGTAGAGCCATTGGTGGTAGAGTAGAGGTTATGATTACAAAGGAATGAGGCCCAAGTGCGCTAGACAGGGTTTAGAACAAAGGACAGAGTCTTTATTAGAGGAGCTAAGAAAGGTGCTGTCTAAGCTACAATTAAGTTTTCTGATTGAGAGGCAAATAGAACCTGACAGAAGGGGCTTGATAATAATCTGGTGGGCTTTAGGCCTTGTAAGTTAAGAGGCCCAGACCTATCTATCTCTTCACATGGGGTATATCCTAAGGGAGGTGTGAACCTCCTAGGGGAAGGCACTCTGTTGACTTTCATTACTTGGCTGGCCTGGGAGGAGAGCTGGCCAGGTAAAGGCAGGTGGCATCTCTAACAAGAAATTTACAGTTCTGCCTGCAATGTTGCTGACCCTACTTGACCATACCCTCAGCTGCAGTGGTCACTTTGGAAGTTGGGCTGAGTGAAGGGCTTTTCAGCTTAGAGCCAATAAGATCTGTGGCTCTGACCTGGGCATCCTTCGACTCCAGGGCAGGTCCATTTCCAGTGATCCAACTCTTGGCAGAGCCGCCAGGGCTCTTCACAAGCTGACTTCTGCTGAAGCCCAGGCTTACCACATTGAAAGCCACTGCAGTGGACTGGCCTGTTGGGTCTCCTTGAGGGCAGATCACTGTACAGATCAGCCATTAATAGGCCTGCCACCCATTGCTTCTGATGCCTAGCTTTCTTTTCCCCCTGGTTTTTGTTAAAGCAGACCAGAGGATGCAAGTCAAGGGAGTGCCCATGTCCCATCTCTAATCTTTGGTGGCCTGAACTACAAGTCTATAGTCACAGGCATGTTCTGTAGTACTTTTTCTAAGGTAGACAATGCCCATGAGGAAAATTATATTCTCATTTTAAAACTTTCTTTCCCTTTGGTCTGAAAGGGAGGTTTTTTCTACTTACTGTATACTTCGCTGATGGCGAAGTGAATCTAGCTATGAGATTATTATTTAAGTTCTTATTTTGGCTATGCTATTGCAGAAAAATGTTAGCCATCTCTTTTATAAGGTCTGAAGATTAAATTGTGCGGCCTACAGATTCCTTCATAATAGAATTAGTTTCCTACCTTGAAGAGAATAGAGAAATGAAAGAACAAGTTGGGCTTAGAATAGAGAAATGAGGGAGCAAGTCCTAGATCACTTGCTGACAATAGCAATATTACATGAATACTTAGCAAACCGTTTCAACCATTAGATAACAACTTAAGAAAACATTTACCAGAAGGTCCAATGCCTTCTATAAATTTTAGGAATCACGTATTTGAAAACACCTCTTAAATATCTAACATGGTGTAGTTTGTTTAACCAGTAAACTTAAGCACAACCCTATAAAATGTTTTTAGTTTCTTTCTACCAACAAGTTTAAAACATATGATACACAGATTCAGGTCACACAGATTAAAATGTATCTTTGATTTTAGCAGCTTAAATTTATGGACAATCTTATCTATAAGCCATTTAAAATAAAACTCTTAATAAAATTTCCCCATGTGGACATACAATATGTACACACACATAACATAGCATAATAGACCAATATAGCAATTTTAATAATAGCTTTTAAAATCTTTAACTCTTTTTGTAGATTGCCAATTGATTTGAATTGCTTTTTGTTTTTAGTAACCTCAGTTAACCTTACTTTCTCTCAGTTGTTACTGTTAAGACATTATTGGCTTCATCTGTTTACAGAGCCATCCCAAAGTACTGAATACAATAGAAGTGACTGGGAAAAAGTCCATAGGAACCTATAGGAGGACAGCTAAACACAGAACCAACAACGCCTTAGTTTTATGAGCAGCAAATCATATATAGCTGTGGATGACAAAAGACTTTAAGTCGCCATGTTCAATTATAAACTCATGAGCCAACAAGAGGCACTTGCTTACTTCACAGTATTTCCCTCCTTGCAATCGGGTTTCATTTCCAAAATCACAGCTGATCAATCATTTTCCATTTGTCTCATTCGCAGGTTGGATTTGACCTGGTTGTTGATCCGGTCCCAAATCTGGAGGAAAATAGCTTATGATAAGGAACCAGTGTCAAAAACTCCCTGAAGCCACATTTTAGGAACAAACAGGCTTTAGAAGGAATGGTCCTTATGCTAACTTCACTTGGAGTTTATTGTCAAACTTAGGTTTATCTGTTCTGCAGGCATGGATCATCATCTGAAAGTGTCAGGCCAGCATTATCTTAGAGTTGGACTTCTGTAAAATTCTGATAGGCAATAGGCACAAAGCCAAATAGAAAATTATAAATCCAACAAAAACATATCAAGTTTGCATCTTAAAAAAGGAACAAGATTACAGCATAATAGAAATATTGTTAACTATTCATGGAAGTACAATATGGAAGATTGACTAACCATATAGAAATCAGATCCAGAAAACTATCAAGGTTAGCAAGCCTAAAAACTATGAACAGATTTACAGTCTAAAAACAGTTGTACTATACTTGGTTGATTGTCTATTTGCTTTAAGTACACATGATAATCTTCAGTTTACAAACTCTCAAAGTTAAAAAATCAATCCAAGGTAGAATTAGATCTTTTTTTAACCATAGTATCTAATATTTTGAAATTTTAGGTCCTAATAAAAAAATTACATCTCCTTTCACTTCCTGCAAGGCTAGGAACCTGTGAAGCCAGGTATTCTGTTAATAAATTTATATATGCTAATGTTTTCAATTCTAACCTGTTATGGCAAGAACAGGTTCTAGCTGATCTCACATTGCCATAAGGAAAGCAAAAATCTCCAGAAAAGTTTTTTTTTTTTTTTTGCATTTTAGAGGAATTAGGGGAAAATGTGAACACTATCATCAATCTACAAAACCATCCCAAAACACTGAAAATGATAGACGTCGCAGGAAACATTGTCCAGAACCTAGAAAGCTTTCAAATACAGAACCAGCAATGTTTTAAATAAAAAATAGAAATAAAAAAAATTTCATTCATTCAATCTCATGTAACTTTTGTTTGTCCATTAGCAGCTTTATGAATTTCATAGTTCTTTTTTTCTCAAAGTTCTGGAACTTCTCATCTACTCCATTGACCTTAAAGTAGTCAGAAGCCCTATTTAATTACATTTGTTAAGTCTTCTCTGAAAACACTTGCAATCAGATTTAGAGAAGAGTGTACGAAACTGTGGAAGACAAAAAATATTTTAAATAGACTGGTTAAAATTATAGAACTCACTAATTGATAAGTCATCCACGTTCATTTCATAGAAAGCACCTGAAAGACTTTATATGCATTTGTCATTTTTAGACCCTGGACCTCCTTTTTATCAAGATACCTTTATGACTGATAACACAACAGGATCATCAGACTTCTCTAACTTTTTTATAATTTCTAGGACATTTGTGTCAAATATTTCTCTTTAACATAACTTTTAATATCAGTTCACATCTTGACAACACTTTCGATATACTCCAAATATCCAAATTAATTATTACCTCTACAAGATGAGAGATACAATATTTGACATTTGCAGGCAGCAAAATATGTGTTTCCTTGGTCATTCACCAAAAAGGAAAATAAAAACCTTGAATAAAAGAATTAGCACATAAAATCATCTCATAACTTGAAATAATTTAATAGAATCAGAACTAGGGAAGGGCAGAGAGCTTACAGGAGCTCTCTAGAAAACTGAGTCGTCAACTAAAACTTTTAAAAAGAGATGCAGCCTTTTTTTTAAAGTAGATTTTAAAATTATAGATCAACACTATCCAGATATTTACTGATATATCAAGATATATACATTTTCAAAAACATTGTTTTAACAGAGGATCAGATTCTAATTCTATGTCAGTGTACCTTCGGTATTAATGCTAATTTTTTTTAGAAAAACCTATAAACAATAATTTAAGAATTATGGTCAATTTTATCACACACAAATATCTTTACAAGATTTATTCCTCTCAAACCTTCTGTGACTTCATCACACCTTCTGCACTTGACTTAAATCTTTAAATATTTTGTCCTACCATTCCTTTTCTAGAGTAATCCAATCATTCTCCTTTATGACACGTTTTTTTTTTTAATAAGCAATGTTCTTTCTTATCCAAGTTTTCTTTCATAACCTCCTTTACCAAGAACATATTTTCATGCTTGTGACTTTTTAAATTTTTCCATCTGATCTCCTTGATTTTTCACTGTGAAATAATCCTTTAAAAATCTCCATATTAAGACAACATTTTCTAAGTGAAGGAACATATCAAATTTCAGCCTTAGTTACTTTCAAGCAGTCTTGAATTATTTGTCATGTATGGACAATTTGTGAAAACATATTTGCTAACCCAAATAGTCTTTAGCATCTTAAATTCAATGAAAAGAATTACTTAACACTTAGAAATATTTATCTACTTGTACCCAATTTATACTTAGCAACTATACCTAGATGACTTAAACAGACATTAGACAAGCATAGCTACCATTTTAAATCATTTTCTTGTCACACAAAACTCTAAAGGCTAATGCATTCAGAATACTATCATTCCTGACCAACAAACACAGGCACAAGTGTATCTGAATGATTTTGAAAAATCCTTATACTTTTTTCTTTAACATTTATTTATTTGAGAGGTAGAGTTAGAGAGGGAGAGACAGAAATGTCTTCCATCTGCTGGTTTACTCCTCAAATGGCCACAATGGCCAGAGTTTTACCAATCTGAAGCCAGGAGCCTCTTCCAGATCTCCCACCTGGATGCAAGTGCCCAAGCATTTGGGGCATATTCCACTGCATCTATGTTCACATTCTTTCAAAATGATGACTTTCTCTGTTTCTGTGTATAGCACATTCTTATATATCATTGCTAAGGCTGGACGAGTAATCACAAATTCTTTCCATTTGTTTTGAAAGGTCTTTATTTCACCTTAATTTATAAATTAGAGATTTTCTGGATATGTATTCTGGGTTGACAGTTTATTGTGTACCCATGAAATTTAATTCATTAAAAACTTTCTAAAACAAAAAGGACTTGGACATTATTAGTCCATTATCTGCCAGCCTATCATGTTTCTTTTGAAAAAAACAGCTGTCGGTGATCTGAGACCCTTTGAAGGTATTCTGGTATTTCTTTCATGCACATGTTAGAATCTTTTTGTTTCACTGTTGAAAGTTTGACTATAATGTGTCTACTAGGAGTTTTTATGTGCTTCCTGTTCTTGGATGTCTCAACCTTTTCCAACTTCTGGAAGTTTCCAGCTGTTATTTCAATGAACACATCTTGTAAATCTTTCTTTCCACAGCTTCAGGAACTCTTTAAGACATGTATGTTAAGCCACTTAATAGTATCTCATTTATCAATTTTTCTAATTTTGGGGGTATGAGATATTTCCAAAGATTTTTTTCTTCTAGCTCAAATATTCTTTCTTCTGCCTCAACAAGACTGTTAAGAATTTCTACTGTGTTCTTTTACGTATTGAATTCTTCTATTTCAGTTTAATTTCTCTTCAATATCTGTCTCCCTGCAAATTTTTTATTCATGTCATATATGTATTTCTTTGACTCATGAATTTGCTTCTCATCGTTTTTGAGTAATTTTATGATCATTCATTTCAATTCCTTTTGAGGAATTTCATCAATCTCTTTATCTTACCATTCTAATATTGAGGTGTTCCTTTTGAGGTGTCATAATGTCTTCCTTGTTCATATTTTTTGTATATTTAGGCATTTGTACTTCTAGGTATTTGTCAAAGTGCTTGTTGGTTTTCTACTCTGATGACTTTTAGCTGAAGTATGCCTCTGGGTATCCAATGTTGTGGCATAGCAGGTTAAGCCTCTGCCTGCAATGCCAGCAATTCATTTGGGTGCCAGTTTATACCTGGTTGCCTGACTTCTGCCCCAGCTTTCAGCAATATGCTTGGGAAGGCAGCAGAAAATTGTGTAAGTGCTTGGGCCCTCAACCTACATGGGAGGCCTTGAAGAAGCTCTAGGCTCCTGGCTTCAGCCCAGCCCAGCCCCCAACTGTTGCAGCCATCTTGGGAGTGAAACAGAGGATAGAAGATCTGTCTGTCTCTCTCTCTCTCTCTCTCTCTCTCTCACACACACACACACACACACATACACACACACTTCTGTCTTCCTCCTCCTAACTCTGCCTTTCAAATAAGTAAAAAATAAATCTTTAATTGAAAAGCGAAACACTACCAGGATATTGGAGCGGGAAATATGCCTCTATGGCTTAGTGAAATGTCTGCTCCTTCAGTAGATATCTGGAGGCATGTGTTGGGTGAGGGCAAAGAGCTCTGGACAGTGTTCAAGAGTAAGAGTCCAGGGAGATACCCAAGATGGGTGTGCTAGATGTCTTATGTTGTCAGCAGGGGTAAGGGTATGATCACATATGCTGGTGTGATCAGTCTCGCCTCCTTTCTCCCAAGGTGATCAGTGCCCTGGGTGAGCCCACAGTGGCTAAACACATCACCCAGGCTGGCAGATGAACCACACAAAGGATCTGCGTAGTTCTCATTATGAGCACAGAATCCTCTGCAGTGACCCACATCTGGCACTTATGGAACTCTGAGCCTCTGAAGCCAGAGTGATTCCCAGAGACCCAGCTACATCCCGTGCCATATTATGCAGTCACCGAATTTCCACATAGTACACAGAACTCCCATAATCATAGGGAGCCGGAAATCTACTCTCACAATCTCTTTTATAACATCAAATGTTAAGAAAATTACTTTGGGCCAGTGCCGCGGCTTACTTGGCTAATCCTCCACCTGCAGCGCCGGCACTCCAGGTTCTAGTCCTGGTTGCTCCTCTTCTAGTCCAGCTCTCTGCTGTGGCCCAGGAAGGCAGTGGAGGATGGCCCAAGTCCTTGGGCCCTGCACCCACATGGGAGACCAGGAGGAAGCTTCTGGCTTCGGATTGGTGCAGCCATGACAGCCATTTGAGGAGTGAACCAATGGAAGGAAGACCTTTCTCTCTGTCTGTCTCTCTCACTGTCTAACTCTGCCTGTCAAAGAAAAAAAAAAAAAAACAAAACTACTTTGAGCTATAACTTATTCAATATTTATAAATTACAAATTTATAAAAAGGTGGCAGAGGTTCTTTAGAAAATGATCTTACATTCTCTTGTAAAATATTGACCAAGACCAACTTTTAATTTTTAAAAAAATTTTACTTAGTTAACAGAGTTGGCAGAGAGAAATTGACAGGCAGATAGATTTCCCATCTGCTGAATTCTCATCTGCTATATGCCTGCAATAGTCAGAGCTAGAACAGGTAGAAACCAGGAGACAAAATCTCAAGCTAGGTGTCCTATGTTGATTTCAGAGACCCAAGCACTTAAAATTATGTGGTACCTCTCTGGGTACCAGATTTTACGTTATAGGAGCCTGGAACTGGGAATGAAGCCAGGGCTTGAACCCAGAGACTCTAAGATAGGGTTCAGAAATCCCAAGCAGCATCTGAACTGCTGTATCAAATGCCTATGCTGGGGCCGGCGCCATGGCTCAACAGGCTAATCCTCCACCTTGCGGCGCCGGCACACCAGGTTCTAGTCCCCGGGTTCTAGCACCAGACGGGGCGCCAGATTCTGTCCCGGTTGCCCCTCTTCCAGGCCAGCTCTCTGCTTTGGCCCGGGAAGGCAGTGGAGGATGGCCCAAGTGCTTGGGCCCTGCACCCCATAGGAGACCAGGAGAAGCACCTGGCTCCTACCTTCGGATCAGCACCATGCGCTGGCCGCAGTGCGGTGGCCATTGGAGGGTGAACCAATGGCAAAAGGAAGACCTTTCTGTCTGTCTCACTGTCCACTCTGCCTGTCAAAAAAAAAAAAAAAAAAAAAAAAAAAAGCCTATCCTGGATAAAATAGTCAAGCAACTGAATGTGTCTAATGTGTGAGGAAGATGAGAAGGAGATATTTTAAAAAATGGTGAAATATACTTTGATTTATTCTGATTTGTTGCAATGGGGATGTTTAACAGAGGTGATGTGGAACAAAAAGATTAAGAATTAACATACTCTACAGCAAGATCTTAATAAATCTAATGCTTAAGCATAGAAGCAAAACTTCATGTCGATGGAAGGGCACACAGGGTATATGTAAGGGTATAAATAAAGTCAAGTCATTTCAGAGAAGCAAGGTAGTTTCTCACAGAACTTTAGGATTTGTGCTCAATTTTTTTTTTAAGATTTATTTATTTGAAAGAGTTACAGAGAGGTCTTCCATCCACTGGTTCACTCCCCAGATGGCTGCAACTGCCAGAGCTGCACCAATCCAGACCCAGGAGCTTCCTCTGGGTTTCCCACGTAGGTACAGGGGCCCAAGGACTTGTGCCATCTTCCATTGCTTTCCCAGGCCATAGCAGAGAGCTGGATTGGAAGAGGAGCAGCCGGGACTAGAACTGGCGTCCAAATGGGATGCTGGCGCTTCAGGCCAGGGCGTTAAACCGCTGTGCCACTGCGCCAGCCCCTCAACTGTTCTTAAATATTGAGTCTGGAAGTTGTAGTAGTGAGATGGTCAGCAGCCAACTCATCAAGTGCTTTGTATGCCATCCCGAGAACATGCATTTTATGATATGGAATTGTAAGTTTTTAAGCTAATATAGTAGCATACAATTTGAATTTTAGGAACACTTTTCTATAAACAGCACAAAGAATTGGGCTGCACTGAGGGAAGAAAGACTAACACGTAGATTATTGGATACATCCAGGGAATTGATAATATAACTATATTTGAGAATATGTTGTGAATTGCTCTAAGTTCTTCAGTTTTACTCTAATCTTACTCAAGCTGATTAAATACAAATTCTGTGTTATATTTTATACTTTCTACTGCAGCAAGTTCTATACTGAATATTCAATAAGTATTCTTACTACTTACACATGTTATTTACATGCAAAACATGAAACAAACATGCCTTCTCTATCCTTAAATATTTGTCAGCTCTTTGAATTCATGTTGGTAAAGTTTGGAAAGCCATTTCCAAATATGAGTTTCCTTTAGTTTCTTTTAAAGTAGCTAGGAGTGAGTCATTTTCATTTCTAGCTAGAGAACAAGAAATAAACCACAAGATTGTTAATTAGCCAAATCACCCTTCTTCTAAAAACAGAAGAAAAACTTACAAGCCAATTAAAAAAAGAATCACTGAGCTGTACTCTGGCAGACTGTGGCAGTTGGGACCTTGGTTTGGGTTGACAGGAGATACATTTTGCAGTTCTGTCATAGCATTTCAATGGCACACAGTCCCTTGTTAAGAATATGCAGTATGTAGTCAAACTCAAGCCTGTGAAATTGCACATGCTACTATGTCAATTTAGAAAAAAAATTGCTTACATGCCATGTAGATTTTTTCCAAAGGAGATTTTAGAAATTTCTGTTCCTAAATATCTTCATATAATGACACTGCATCTGGTTTAAATAAGTGGGTAAGTAAAGTTAATAAAAGTACAGAAAAGGAGAATATTACCCTCTGATTTACTTGAAATTGCATATTTCTCCATGGTGACAACCTCACGTTTGTCTTACAAAATCCCCCGTGTCTTAACTGGGAATGTAGACACATTTTATAATTCTTAAAGCATCTTTAGATATAGACAAATTTATATTATTAATGGTAATATATTGCAACCTGGTGCTGTGCCATGGGTACACAGAAACTCTGTATACATTTTTGTTAGAACATAGGGAAGTGGGTGAGTTTTATCAAAATGAATGATTAGTTCTCTGAAGTTATGCTAAAGATTTACAGTTGTATAGCTGGAATACTTTTCTTTTTAACTACTTGAATTCTGAATTAAGTCCTGACCAACATCATGACTCTCTTGATAATAGAATAACTTTGCAAAAAAATTATTTGAAAAGGAGAGAGAGGGAGGGGGAGGGGAGGGTCTTCTATTAGCTAGTTAATTCCCCGAATATCCTCAGTAGGCTGGGCTGAGCTTGACAGAAGTCGGAGCCTGGAATTCAGTTGGGTTTCCCATGTAGGTTGCATGGGCACTAATACACAGCCCATCTTGAACCACTTTCCCAGGTCCATTAGCAGGGAGCTGGATCAGAAGCAGTGCAGCTGAGACTTCAACTGGTGCTCTGTTAGGGGATGCTGGCATCTCAGGTGGTAGCTTAACCAGCTGTGCCACGATGCTGACCCCAAAATTATTTAATGACATACTTATTTGTGTTTATTATCTTTTTTTGCTTTATAAAAGATTTAATTATTTGATAGGAAGAGTTCCAGACAGATGGAGAGACTGAAAGGTCATCCATCTGCTGGTTCACTCCTCACTAGGCCATTAAGCCAGGAGCTAGGAGTTTCCTGCACATCTCCCACACAGGTGCAAGGGCCCAAGCTCTTGGGCTATCTTCCCCTATTTTGCCAGACCATAGCAGAGAGCTGGATTGGAAGAGGAGCAGCCAGGACATGAACTGGTGCCCACGTGGGATGCGGGCGCCGCAGGCAGAATCTAAGCCTACCATGCCACAGTGTAGGCCCTCTTTTTTGGCTTGACATTGTTGAACATAACATTCTTTGTGAATCTCCCTTTGTTTTCACTTACCAGTTTTTGACCCTTTATATGTTTTAATATCAATCAAATTATAAGAAAAGCATATGCTATGTGCCAGGTACTGTTCTAAAATTTTTACTTTAACTTATTTAATTTTCTTAAAAGTCTCATGAGTTTTATATTCCCAATTTGCAAATGAGTTAATCAAGTCACAGAAATGTGAAGCCTTAGACTATATTGCTCAAACAGAACTTGATATAGTTCAGAGTATTATTTGAATTAAAACGTGAACTTGCAGTAAAAAAAAGTTTTTTTTTTTTTTTTAAATTTATTGTTGAAAGGCAGAGTTACAGAGAGTCAAGGGCAGAGAGATCTTCCATCCACCAGTTCACTCACCAAATGGCTGCAGCAGCCAGAGCTGGGCTGATCTGAATCCAGAAGCTTCCTCCAGGTCTCCCATGCTGGGATCAGGGGACCAAGCACTTCGGCCAACTTTTACTGCTTTCCCAGGCATTAGCAGAGAGCTGGATGGGAAGGGGAGCAGCCAGGTCTTGAACCATAGCCCATATGGGATGTTGGTATTGCAGGCGGCAGCTTTACCTTTCATACCACTGCACCAGCCCCCCAAATGTTAGATTTTTATGCCTCCTTGTCTCTCTATACTGTGTGTTCCTGAATTTAGTTCTGTTTATCTCTGTGGATGCTTGATTAGTTTTTCCTGCCTCTATCCCTTAAATAGATACAAATATTCCTAAATTTCCTGTGCCTTTTGAAATTTCTAGACTCTTTCTTTTTTGTCATTTTCACAGCTTCCATTGTTGCCCTATGTGGCTGTACCCCAAATCTTCAGCTTAGATAGATTTCTCCAGGTGTATTTTACTATCTTTTAGGTGAATTCATGAATTTGCTTAGGTTCTCAAACTCAGTTGTCAGAAATTTACTTTTGCTCACCAAACCAACTCGCGTAACTGAGTTCACCATGATTTTTGGTTAAAGCGTCAACATTATTCCCGTCGTCCAAATCTCAATTGCTACAGGTGTCTTTCCTTACAGCTTCAGATTTAGTGGTTCTGTCAATTCAGTTACTAGGTTTAAGGACTTGTCAATCTCCATGAGTGCTTATTTGTGTGGAGTTGGTTATTTGTACCACAGTTAAGTATTGTTTACATTCCTCCAATCTGTTGTTCTAACTCCTGTCCACATAGACCAGATGAAGCTCTCTACTGCATGCTTCTCATGCCTTCAGATAATAGATCCTCAGTGACTACTGACACAAACCCCAAGGGCTCTGCATTCCTGTTTACATCTCTGCACATGGCTTAGGTTCTTCCTTCAGCCTGGATACCTTTCAACCTCTTCCCAAACTGATCTTCATACTACACACGGCACTTATCCTTCAGTGTCGCTGTGAAATTACCCTTCATTCTAGATTTGTTGTCTCTGATAATGCTTTATACTTGGGTGTTTCCTATTTCTATAGTACTAGAAACCCTTTGAGGGCAGAGGCTGTGACTAATCTACCTTTGAACTACTGTAGTAAATAGGCTAGCACTGAGAATATATTTTGTAGCTGCTGCCCAAATTTTGAAGATTTACTGAAAGAGTGGATCAGAATACCACTTTTGGGGAATAAGGTTCAAGATGCATGTCATGGAGTCAGTGAATACTTCTCCTATTCTTTCAAAAAATAACCTCCTTTCCATTGAAAGTGTGACTGTTTCACAGCAGGATGAAAAGTGTTTCCTGGAGTGGAGTCTTGGTTCAGGACTAGATCTGTACAGGTATTGGTGTTACACTTCAGTGTGTTTGTGTAACGCTCTGTTCTCTATTTCCTGGCTGTTTCTGAAATGCAGTGCTTTCTCCAGCATCTCACAATTAAAACTTCCTAGAAAATTGTTCAGTCGTTGTCTTAGTCTCATTGAGCTGCTAAAACATAATACTCGAGACTGAGTAACTTGTAAAGAAGAGTTTTTTTTTTTAAAGTTATTTTACTAGGGATAAAAATTTTTCATATGTACAACTTTAGTAATATAGTTACTCTTCCCATCATACCTGCCTTTTCACCCTCACTCCCACTCCTCTTCCTCCTCCCTCTCATCTTCCCAGTCTCATTCTCCATTAAGATTCCTTTTCAATTAACTCTGTACACAGAAGACCAACTCTATATTAGGTAAAGATTTCAACAATTTACACACACATGCACAAAACAGAACAAGTATCACATTTAACTCTCTTAACTCATTGAGGACAGAAATCCTGCAGGGGGAGTTAGTGCACAGTGACTCCTGTTTTTTTTTTTTTTTTTTTTTTTTTTTTTTTCTTTCTTTCTTTCTTTCTTTTTTTTTGACAGAGTTAGTGAGACAGAGAGAAAGGACTTCCTTCCATTGGTTCATCCCCCTAAATGGCCACTATGGCCGGAGCTACACTGATCCAAAGCCAAGAGCCAGGTGCTTCCTCCTGGTCTCCCATGCAGGTGCAGGGGCTCAAGCTCTTGGGCCATCCTCCACTGCCCTCCTGGGGCAGAGCTAAACTGGAGGAGAAGTGACCAGGACTAGAACCCAGCACCCATATGGGATGCTGGTGCTGCAGGTGGAGAATTAACCAAGTGAGCCACGGTGCCGGCCCCTCCTGTTGTTAATTTAACAATTAACACTCTTAGGTATGACATCAGTGACCATCCAAGGCTCTTGACATGAGCTTCCTAGGCTAAGGAAGCATTTTGAATCCACAAGCTCCATCAGTATTTAGACAGGCCAATAGCAAAGTGGAAATTCTCTTCTCCCTTCATAGAAAAGTACATCCTTCTTTGATGGCCACTTTTCATTGGGCTCTCACAGAGATCCTTCATGTAGAATATTTTCTTGCCACAGCATCTTGGCTTTCCATGCCTAAAATGCTCTCATGGGCTTTTCAGCCAGACCAGGAAGACTTAAGGGCTGATTCTGAGGTCAGAGTGTTATATAAAGCAATTGTCATTCTATGAGTCTGCTGTGTGGACTGCTTCCCATGTTGGAACATCCTCTCCTTTTTAATTCTATCTACTATAATTACCCCACACTTGATCCTATTTATATGATCACTTTAAGACTTAATCCTATCTATATGTTCACTTTATCACTTAATGTGATCACTTTAACACTAAGATGACACTTTTATCACCTAGCTTAATGGGGTTTGTGGTCTCATGACAAGTTTTCCTTAGGAATGTATGCAGAGCTATAAAGCTTTACAATTACAAACTCTCTCCTCACCCTCTTATTCCTGCTCTTATTTCTTACTGAGATCCATCCTCAGTTGACTTTATACACATATAATTAACTCTGTTAAGTAAAGAAGCTGGAGTTACAGAAAGGCAGAGGCAGAGAGAAAGAGATGTTCCATCTGCTTGTTCATTCCCCAAATGGCTGCAATGGGCAGAGCTGGGCTTATTCAAAGCCAGGAGCTAGGAGGTTCTTCTGGGTCTCCCACGTGGGTGCAGGGACCCAAGGACTTGGGTCATCCTATACTGTCTTTCCAAGCCATAGCAGAGAGCTGTATCAGAAGTGGAGCAGCGAGGGCTTGAATGGGTGCCAATATGGGATGTGGGTACTTTGGGTAACAGCTTTACCTGCTGTGCCACAGTGCTGGCCACAGAGTTTTATAGTTCCAGAAGCTAACAATGGAGAGGGTGGGGGAAGGGGGGGGGCTGATGTGAAGGGGGTCTGATGTGAGAATGGGAGAGGATGTGAGGATGGGAGGGGGAGAGGTTCACTCCCCAAATGGCTGCAACAGCCAGGTCTGGACCAGGCCAAAGCCAGGAATCATGAGCTTGTTCTGGTTCCCCTTCTCGGGTACAAAGAGTAAATCACTTACTTGGACAATCCTCTGCTGCTTTCCTGGTGCATTAGCAGGGAGCTGGATCAGAAGTAGAGCATCCAGGAAATGAACCAGAGCCCATTAGAGATGTCAGGGTTGCAGGTGGTGACTTTACCTGATACACCACAATGCTGGCCCCTCAATCCACTCTTAATCTCTCAGTTACATCATGCAATTATGGTGGAACTGAACTT
Source organism: Lepus europaeus (assembly GCF_033115175.1). Classification (NCBI taxonomy): domain Eukaryota; kingdom Metazoa; phylum Chordata; class Mammalia; order Lagomorpha; family Leporidae; genus Lepus; species Lepus europaeus. The sequence continues at coordinate 54,114,614 of NC_084830.1, forward strand.
AAACAACTGAAGCAATATAACAACTAAAACCATGATTCTATCCCTGGTTAAAATTTTGGCTCTACTGTTTAATAACAAAGCAACTTCATACCAGCAACCTATACCTCAGTTCCCTTTTATATCGAATGAAGATAATAGTCTTTCTTCAGTTTTCATAAGAAAAAAATAAGCATTTGGACAGTACTTAATTCTGAATGTGACATCGTTTAGCAACTAAGAAGTGATTTTATTTTTGCATTGCTATTTTAGATGATATAATACCATTTATTTGAAGTTACAATTTTAATTCTGAGAATACCTGATAGTAATTATGTACTAATGTTTATTCTTTTTTACTGATGGCACATAGCATTTGAATTATTTAAAAAAATATGTTACTTGTCTTTCCCCATCTCCCATAAAACTGTTCAAAATTAATCATTTCTGGTGTTCCATCATCAAGCAAAACCCCTGGTTCATAACAGATGTTCTATAATGTTTTATGGATAAATAGAAAACAGATTCAAGCCTGTTAGAAAGACATGCTATATTCAATTAATTAGTGATTGTCATAGACCAGTGTTAAAATCCAAACATTTAATAATTTATGTATGATATGTGGTATATCTGGGTTCTCAGGGAATGAAAAAAGAGGATGTGAGTATATATATTTATATGCAATGCATATATTTTGTATGTGGATGTGGATGTGTAATTGGCTTACAGGCTCATGCAATTATAGAGGCTAAATCCTGCAGCCTGCCTGCTGTCTGCCAGCTGGAGACCCAGGAGAGCCAACTTTCAGTCTGATTCCCAAGTCCAGAGACCCAAGACAGCTGATGGTGTGAGTTTCAGTCCAAGAGCCAGAGAGGACTAATCAAAACAAGCAGCCAGAGAGCAATTTCTAACTTAGCCAGACTTTTGTTCTTTTTAGGCTTCCAGGGTTTGGGTGAGGCCCACCCCCAGAAGGGAGAGCATTCTTTCCTAAATCTACTAATTCATATGTTAATCTCATTCAGAAGTTGTTTTTACAGCTAAATTGAGAACAGTATTTAATCATATATATAGGTACACTGTAATCTAGCCAAATTACTCATAAAATAAATATCACATATGATGAGGTCAGTTTGCTGTTATTGTTTGTTACTGCTATTTTTTTTCTTATGGGTTTAAATTCTGGTGAATTGTATTTATGATTGGGTGTATTTGAAATAATTGGAATCTTCAGGTTGGAGGTTTGTAAGCTGCATTTGCAGAATTTTGGATCTTGTAATTGTTTTAACTTGAAACATCTGACTCATTCCTTGGTGGCTGAGTTTTACATATTATAAGATCTGTTCTTATTTTACTACTTCAATTCTTGGATGAGAGAGATGATGATAAAGTCAATGGGTTATGTTTCAAAATTCAATTCTATCTGGTGTTTTATACCTAGAAGGAATAGATTTTATTGGTGTTTCAACCACAAGTTTAATTTATTATAAAGAAATAGACATACTTCTCAATTCAGAGTGAGATATTTCTCCATCTGAGATCCATGATATGTATAAAATAAGAACTCAAAAGTATCACTGAGAATTTTCCCAATTCTTTAAAACTTTCGACCAACAATATATGTAGGATGGGGCTAAAACATCCATGGCTACCTTCAACAAAATATATACACTAAGCAAAATAGGAATAAAATGAGATGTTAAATAAGGAAGATCGTTAATGTCACATCCAGATTGATTTATTTGGACCTGTGTGGTTGGGTATTCCTTGCTGTACATCTGGAGTCTAATCCCTTTTGTGTGTATTGATCTTTCCTTATGTCCACAGTATGAAAATTTTATTCTTGTGAATGATTGAATCAAATATAAAAATACTCAATACTTAACAAATAATAGTTCTTAAAGGGCTACCAGGCTTAAAATAATTATGCTTGGGTTAGACACATATATTTTCACAAGTCAAATTGAGATTACTACAGAGTACCCAAAAGTTTTGCATTAGTTTAGGTCACAGTAACTCTTCATAACTTTTAAGTGAAGCATTAATTTCTTGCTATTTCTTTCACAAGTAGACAACAGATGCACATAAACAAATCTCACAAGCTTGCTCCTTAAAAGAACACTCTTTATTGCTATTCTCTAATGCAAATGTTAAAAAATTTTCTTTCTTTAGTGCCATGCATTTGAAATGGCAGATCTATAAAATTCTATATAAAGTGAATAAAAACTTGAAAGATGAAATGATTTATATGAAACACACTTTATATTAGCAGTTTTCTGAGACTGGCCTATGCTATTAAACATCAATGCTAAGGTCTGACATGCCTAGCTTTTACATTATAATAGATTCATCAAATGTTTGGCATGCCAAAGAAAATACATAATTCAATTTTCCTTTCAAAACAGACTTTCTGAGCCATCACAAGACACAGCAATATTGTGACTATATTAAAAGCTCTGTGGTGGTGGTAAATTATTTTGAAGTACTGATTGTATTGCTGTGCCAATTTCATTTTCCAAATCTGTCTGATGTGTTGAAAGATCATTAAATTTCTGCTCCATGACCCATGGAAATTCTGCAGTGCTTTCTGAATATGCAGGCTGTTCCATGTATACTCATCCTCGCCCCACGCGCTCCACTCCATTAGTGTACTACTGGTTTATTTAGCCAAGAATATGGTACAGAATAGAGCAGCAAGCTGTTAATAAAAGGTATCTCTTATATTTAGGGAAACTCAGATACACCTAAAGCTAAAACACTTGAATATTTACTCTTAAACATTTTTAGAAGGAGAAGCTCAAAAGATTTATATTACTATGCAACATAATATTTGGGGTTTAAATGAAGAATTATAAACTTGGTAAATGATCACTAAATTATGTAGTAATCTCACTTGTAGGATAATTCATGATGTGAAGACAAAATATTCTTGGGAGATTCACATCACAATAGAGGCAAGATGCTTAAACATCTTGATTCATTGGCTGGTGGAAAACAGCACGCAAAATTTAGTCAATTTTTAGGATTTTTTTCCTGCTTTTTACAGTGTACAGTATTTTGTGTTTCTTCTGTGTTCTGCATATTTCACTGTGGTCTTCTAATTTACAAATAATAGAATTAACTATTTGTTGTGTAGAGATCCTAAATGCAGATTGATGAATCTACACTCATATTCATGCAGCTCCATCATTCCCCAAATTCCTTTGTAAAGAGTTTATTCCTTTGTAATAACCCTTTTCTAGCAACCACTGCTCTGTTTGTTCCTATAATTTTGGCATTTAGAAAAAAAAACAACAAAAACGAAAATCCCATATAAATGTATTCATAAAATATTTGCCTTTTGTGTATAACTTAGCCAAATCCACTTAAGGTTCATATATATCACTGTATAAATCAATGGTTTGTTTCTTTTATAGATCAGTATTCCACTGTATGGATATACTGTATTTATTAGTAGAATAACTGACAGGCATCTAGGTCATTTCTGATTTTTGACAACTAGGAATAAAGCTCATATATCATTCATGCCCAGATTTTTGTGTGAACATACATTTTCTTATTTCTCTTTGATAAATACCTAGGAATTTGGAGGGGGGGCGCATATGATCAGTGTATACCTAATTTTGTATTCTCCTTATGAAAATATGAGAATTTAAGTTCTAAACATGTGTACTTAGTATTGCTAATATATACTAATTTTAGGTCTTGTAATAGATATATATTTTTTAAAAAGATTTATTTATTGAAAGGCAGAGTTAGAGAGAGGCAGAGGCACAGAGAGGGAGAGAAGTATTCCATCTGCTAGTTCACTCCCCAGATGGCTGCAGTGGCTGAAACTGAGCCAATCTGAAGCCAGGAGCCAGGAGCTGCTTCTGGGTCTCCCATACAGGTGCAGGGGCCTAAGGACTTGAGCCATCTTCTACTGCTTTCCCAGGCCACAGCAGAGAGCTGGATGTGAAGTGGAGCAACTGGGATTAGAACTGGCACCCATATGGGATGCCAGCTTTGCAGGCAGTGGCTTTATCTGCTACATCACAGCGCTGGCCCCTAGATATATATCTAATCACATTGTGGTTTCATTGCATTTTGCTGAAGACTAAGGTGATGAGCAGGTTTTCATTTACTTGTTTGCCATACATACCTATGGAAATATCTGTTTAGAACTTCTGTTCAATTTTGTGCACTTTAAAGATTTTAGAATAGATGAAATTATAAAGCAATTTTTAAAATGCTGTAATTGTCATAAAATTGTTCATATTTATGGAATAGATGGGACTGCTGACATCTACTTTTATATAAAGGGAACAAATTTTATGTCTTTCATATATACAATTTTAACAGCATAGTGATACTTCCCACTCTTTCTACCTTCCCTCCACTTGTTTTCCTTTGCCTGGGTACCCAGTAGTGGAAAGGCTGGATCCTACGGTAGTTCTATTTTTAGTATTTTTGAGGACTTTCATGTTGTCTTCCTTAATGACTATATACCGCCAGTAGTATATAAAAGTTCTCCTTTGTGCCATCCTTTCTAGCATTTTTTATTTTGATAATAACCATTTTATTTGGGGTGTGATGATATATCCTTGTGGGTTAAGTTTGCATTTGCCTGGTTAGTGATGTTACATATTTTTCTTATACTTGCTGGCCTTTTAAATATTGTTTTTGAGAAATGTCTATTCAGATCATTTGCCCCTTGCTGCTTCTCTTTATTGAAAAAGTTCACTGATAACATTATTCAGTAAATGTAAGTTTTATGTTTTATTTCAAGTATATATTTTAATTGTTCAAATATCTTTCTCCTCAAACATTTCCTTCTTTATGTTAAACATTCAAAATACTTCTAGCTTTTTAAAAAGACATTATCTATAATGACTCTATTGTACAATAGTATACTAAAACTTCTTTCTCTTCACTATAACTTAGTACATATTAATCACCCTTTCCTTATCTCTCCATATCCTCTACTCTCCCTGCCTCTGGTTACCTCCATTCTACTTGTTTGACATCACCTTTCATAGATAACACACATGAATGAGATCATGTAGTACTTGTCTTTCTGTGTCTGGCTTATTTCACTTGACATTTGCCCAATGTAATTAGATTGGATTATTTTTGTTGAATTTTTAAAAATTCTTCATTTTATTTGAAACATAGAGAACACACACACAGAAAAGGAAAAGCACAGACTCGCAAAAGACACACAGACTCACAGAGGGGAGATGCGCAGAGAGAGAGGGGAGACGCACAGAGAGAGGGGAGACACACACATACACAGAGGGGGGGAGACACACACAGAGGGGAGACACATACACATACACGGGGGAGACACAGACACACACAGGGGGAGACAGACACACACGGGGTGGGAGACACAGACACAGATGCACACACACACGGGGGGAGACACAGACACACACACAGGGGGAGACACAGACACACACACGGGACACACACACACACATGGGGGGACACACACATGGGGGGACACACACACACATGGGGGGACACACACACATGGGACACACATACACGGGGGGACACACATACACACACGGGGGGACACACACACACGGGGGGACACACACACACAGGGGGGACACACACATACACACACGGGGGGGAGACACACACACACACACGGGGGGGAGACAGGGGAGAGACAAACACACAGTGAGGGAAGTCACACACAGACACACACACAGTGAGGGAAGTCACACACAGAGACACACATAGTGAGGGAAGACACACACAAAAGGGAGACACACATGGGGGAGACACACACACACAGAAGGGAGAGACGAATATGGGAGACATACACACACACACAGAGGGGAGACACACACACAGAGACACACAGAGAAAGAGACAGAGTTCTTCCATCTGCTGTTTCAATCTGCAAAAGCCTGCATTAGCCATGGCTGGGCCAGGCTTACACCAGGAGACAGGAACTTGATCAGGATCTCTCTGTAAGTGATATGGACGTGAATACTTCAGCTATCACCACTGCCTCCTAGGATGCACATTAAGTGGAACCTGAAATCCCCAATGGAGACAGGACTCAAACTCAGGCAGTATGATGAGGAATGTAATGTGGGTGTCAAACAGTGTTTTAACCACTGTGACAATTACTCGTGTATATTGTCGAATTTTTGGACACTAATTTACTGTAAGAGGAGTACTTTTCACATATCTTACTTTATTCTTTGGGTTATCTCCACCTTTTAGATTCCACATACCAGTGAGAAAATATGGTATGTTATTATTTTAAACAATGTGTGAAGGTCAGTACTTTAGCTGGGTGATTCTGGCCCATCTTGTAAGAGGTTGCAGTCACTAAAAGACAGGACTGAGATCCTCCAGTGGCTTATCCTGGACTATTGTGTGCACTTACAAGATGATCAGCTCACATGACTGTTGGCTGCAAGTGCCAGTCATTTCCACGTGGACCTATCCTAGAGTTTTGGTGACATGGTCAATGGTTTCTTCCAAAGAGATGGAGAGAGGTGGCAAGTGTGAGGTTACTGACATTGCACAGACTGTGTTCAGTGACCTGTGAGTGAGAGGGGTAGATTTTGCCAGTCCTGTTATACAGAAGAGGAAATGCAACTGTCTCAATCCCAACAGCATGAAGGAGCTAAAAGTCTTTCAGGTTCTAGTGGCATCTTACCAATATGAAAAACAATGTAATAAAGACCTGAAGTTGCCATGCTGGGAGATCACTGATATGCCATTCCAAACTTCCGTAAGTACTGAAAACACTTCTATCCTCTGAGCATTTTGCTTTTATTTTGTCTTCCCTGCTGTATTAACTCTAAGCAGTAATCATTTGCTTTATTTCCTCTTGTTGAAAAGAGGAGGGTGGCCCTTGGATAAATGCGTGATTTTTCTGTCACGTCTTGATGTTGTACAACTTTATCACATGAAGCCTTCTTACTCATTGATGAGAGTGGTGATATTTTCTGCTTGATAGTTGGCTTTTGGTCCAGGAATCCATGTTTAAAATTGATGTACTTTACGTTAAATAGTAACAGCATGATTGTTAGAGTAGAAATAAAAATTAAATAGGCTACAAAATTTTAAAACTATGTAACTCTGAATTCTATCAAGGTAAACACATAAAACTAACTTAAATCTTGTATATACTCATTTATGTTTATAAAAACACTGAAATTATGTTCACAATTCTCAGTATCAGTTACCTTGGTCTATGACTAGGCAAAATTGAATCATTGAATCAACTAATCCAAAACTTTTAGATACATACATTATGCATGTTTTATTCATTATTAAATGAATAGAAATGCTGCTTTGTGGTGCAGCTGGTTAAGTCACCACTTGCACCCATATTGCAGCATCAGCCGGAGTCCTAGTTGTTCTGCTTGCAATCTAGCTCCCTGCTATGTGACTTACTTTGAAGACAATGCATGATGGCCCAAATACTTGAGCCCCTGCTAACCACGTGACAGACCAGGATAGAGTTCACGGCTCCTTGCTTTAGCTAGGCCCTGAGTTAGCTGGTGTGGTCATTTGGAGGGTGAACCAGCAGATGGAAGATCTCTCTCTTGCTCTCTTACTGTCACTCTGCCTTTCATATAAATAAGTACTTGTTAAAAACCTGAAGTGAATTTCGAGATATATAATATATTCTTGATAAATTACTTAAATGATTTTCAGTAAAATTTTACAAATGTGATTGCTAAATTAATGATTATTTGTTAAATTCTCTTCCAGATTTTTTCTACAAGTTTATGTTCCTACCAATATGGTATCTTAACATTTACTCTAATTTTTTAATCAAAAAGGAAATTACATCTTTAATTTTCAGTTATTTGATACAAAATCTTTTAAATATGTAAATATTTATTTATTTCTATTTTGTGAGTTTATAATTTTAGCATCCTCCCTCTTAAAAATTATTAATTTGAAAGGCAGAGTTTACAGAGAGAGGGGCAGAGACAGGTGTTCCATTCCTGATTCACTCCCCAGACAGTAACAAATTATTTTTCTTTAAGTGATATACCAGTTTATACAGATAAGAGCAATGTATATGAGATCCATATCTTCTCTAATTCTTAATATTGCTACATTCCTCAATATCTACTTATGTGGCTATAGAAGTATATCTATTCTTCATTTGCATCATGTTTGGTATTAGCTGTGTACATTTTCTCCTTTGTGAAGTGCCTCTTTATATCTCACAGTTACTTTCCTTTGGATTGTTAATCTTTTATTTTCTTGATATAGACATGGTTCCAGATTACTGGTTTCTGTGCATGCCAACTACTTTCTCCCAGTTTGAGGATTCTCTTTGCATTTGAGAAAGTTAATTTTATTTGAATTTTATAAATAAAAGCTATAGTATCCAGCATGATGGTATGATATTATAGCTTGTGGAGTGGTTAAATAAAGTTAATCAATATATCCATTACTATACTTTCTGTGGTAGTGAGAACACAGTCTGAGTAATTTTCAACTATACATACCATGTTATTTACAATAGTCATTGTGTTGTACAATAGATCTGTTTCACTTAATTGTTCTATTGTACTTTTCACTGAAATTTTGTTGTCTTTGACCAACATTTGCCCAGTCATACTCATTCCTCCCCTCCCCCAAGCCCCTGGGCTTTGGTGACTACCATTCTACCCTGCGCTTCTGTTGGACTTTTTTCAATTATGCACACAAAGGTGGATGAGATGGTATTTGTCTTTTTTGTGCCTGCCTCATTTAGTTGAATACAGTGTCCTCCAGGTTCATACATATTGTCACAAATAATAGAACTTGCTTCTATGAACAGACTGAAGAGTTTTCTGTTGTGTGTGTGTGTGTGTGTGTATATATATATATATATATATATATATATATACATTTTCCTTCCTTGTTCATCAATTGGTGGGTACTATAATTGATTCCATATCTTGGCAATTTAAATAATGCTTCAATGGGCATGGGAGTACATATTTTTATTTGTTATAATGGTTTTGTTTCTGGATATATACCTGTATAAGACTTCCAAATTATACGACAGTTCTGTTAATGTTTTGAAGAAACTTGATGTTCTTTTCTACAGGTCTGTACTAATTTGCAGTCCCACCAAGGGGTTCCTTTTCTCTATATCCTTGTCAACATTATCTTTCATATTTTTGATAATACCAATTCTAACAGGTGTGTGGTGATATTTCATTGACTTTTGAGTTGCTTTCCCTAATGATAAGCCCTATGAATACTTTTTACTTCTTTGCCATTTGTGTTTCTTAGAATTGTTTAATCTGCCGTTTTGCTCATTTTAAACAGGCTTATTTTCTTGCTATTGAGTAGTGAAAGTTCTTTATATTTTTGGGATATTAATGCCCTATCAGACATATGGTTTGCAAATATTTTCATGTACTCCATAAGTTGACTCTTTATTCTGTTTTCTTGGCAGTGGAGAAGCTTGCTGTTAAATTTCACTTGTCTTTTCTCATTTGTTTCCTGTGCTTCTGTGGTTTTATCCAAAAAATCTTTACCAAGTGTCAAGAAGTGTTCATGCTAAATTTTCTTGTTGTTTTAGTTTCAGGGATTATGTTTAAGTCTTTAATCCACTTTAGTTGATTTTTGTATATGGCATAAGAACGAGTTTTTATTTTTTCACCTGTGGACATCCTGTTTTCCTAACCCCATTTGTTAAGCATGCCACTTTTTGTCCATGGTGTGTTCTTGATGGCCTTGTCAAAACATCAAATGAAAAATAACTACTTGTATCTATTTCAGTGTTGGATTTTATTTCATGCCTTCAGTAATGAAGAGATGTTCTTAAATGAAAAATAGGTTATTTGATAATTTTGATAATTTTGTGCATTACTGAAGAGATTCTTTTCTACTTCACAAAAGGTAAACTGCAGCTATATTGTGTATCCCAAGTCTTAAAATCCCATGCTCCAGGGCTTGGTGCTCCTAGGAAGCCTGATTTTGAAGTAACAGTCCTCTTTCTGGGATGTTTGTTTTTGCAGTTCCCTCCCCTGATGCTCACTTCTTTTCATCTATTACCCTGGCTAGTGGGCATGCCTGCTCCATCTCAGTGTGACAGAAGCCCAGGACTCGCTTTGCTTTGTGCTCAGCTTAGTAGTATGCTGTTATTCTGCAGTCACCGCCAGAGACTTCTCTGCTGTGAGATCAGTGATGCCTCAAACTGTGCAGCATGTGATGGGTATAGACTTTGTCAAGTAAGAGACTCCTTTAGGATTCCAGGCCACTCATCTGGAAGTCAAAGGCCACTGCTTGTATTTCTTTATCTTGCTGATTTTTGAGAGTGCCCTAATTTATTGAGATTCTTAGCTTTTATTTTTCAAAAATTAATTTTGAAAAGTTCTATTTCTTTTTGAGATTTCATATCAATATACAATATTGTTATATTTTAATCTGTCATCCAGAAAGCTTTCTTTTGATTTTTCTTTCCTTTTGAATTTCATAAAATTCTCTGTAAACTAATATGATGTAAATTCTTAGTCACTTTAGCTCACATCCACTCTTGAGTTATTCACATAGTTATATTTGCATTAGTGTAATGAAAGAGGGATTTACCTTTATTTTCTTGTCAAGTGTATAGACTGATTTGTAAATGTGTTAATATAAAAAAATTCTTCTACTTAGAAATGGCATCTTTATGACATACAGGATCTTTTCTAGATTTTTTGTTTTACTCTGTGAACATTTGTTTATTCTTTATCACTATCTTCATATCTGATATAAGTCTACTCTAAATATTCAATTCTTAATTTTTTTTTGTCTTCACATATCATTTTATCTTCTAGAGGAACTTTAAAATTACTTTGTCAAGTTCCATAAATGACACTAGGGTCTTGATTAAATTTGCAATAAATTTATTGAATTAATTTTAAAAATGGTAACTTTACAGCCTTGTACTCTTGTCCAAGAACATCATATGACTGTTCATTAATTTATAGTTTTAATTTCTGTTTCATTTTTCCTCATAAAATTCCTCCAAATGTCATAAAATTTATCCTCGAACATTTGACAAGTGTATTAAGTCTTAAAATTGCAATCAGCTATTCATTTACACATTAATTCATGGTCATTGCAAATCACTAAATAACACAAACATAAATGAGATTGACCCCCTCCACACAAATAATTTAGGATGACATTCTCCTATTTCTAGGCCTTCCTATATATATGCATAAACTTCAGTTATATAATTTGGATATTTGTCATTCTTATTGTTTGAACAGTAATGGCATTATATCTTTTTGTTGAATTTACCATTTATTTTGTTAGCTTGATTGTGTATCTTGCAGATATTCTATATGTATTCATCTGGCTTCATCCCATTTTTAAAATCATTGAACAATTTTCTAATATATGGCTATAACAAAATTAAACCAATTTACTAAAGTCCTTGCTGGTGGCTTTTATTCATTTAGTTAGCTTGGGACAACAGCAGAATAAATGTCTGAATACTAGTTTATTTGTACGTATCTCTAAGATTTTTTTTCTAAATTACATTTTGAAGAAAGTCATTATTAGATCAAATGATGTAGTACTAAGTTGATAGTTAAATGTTAATGTTCACCACTTTGCAATCCCACCAATAGTACATTTTATTTTACATCATTCCTAAGAGTAGGCTTAGATCGAACTCAATAATTATTTTATATTCTATTTACTGATTGTCAGTGAGGTTGAAAATGTTTCTATTTTTGCTGTGCATCTAATTTCTGCTCACAATACCTTCATATAATTTATCATTCTTTTCCATTAGCTTTTTCTTGTTATTTTTTAGAATCTGTTTTATATATTATTCATGTGAATCTTCTCCAAATTAAATGGAGGTAGTTTCTCCTACTCTTTTTTCTATGTTTATAGTATCTTCTGTTTTTCAGAAGTTTCAAAATTATTTTGTAAAATGCATGTTCATAAGAAAGACTGGTACATCGTTTGGATTCTATAGCAGGGATTTTTGTACCCGCTCACAAATTGGTAGCCTTCAATCTACCTTTTTTGGGTGGATGCTCTGGTGCAGTGTGTTAAGCTGCCCCTTAGAATGCCCACATCCCACATCTCAGTGCCTGACTTGAGACCCAGCTCCTCTGCTTCCAGTCCAGCTTCCAGTTAATGTGCCTGGGAAGGGAGCAGAGGATGGCCTTAGTACTTAGGTCCCTGTCACCCATGTGGGGGACTTAGATGAAATTCTTGGTTCCTGACCTTAAACTTGGGGAGTGAACCAGTGAATGGAAGAGATACCTGTCTCTCCCCTGCCAACCCCACCCTGCTCTAATGATTTGCTATTGAATGTGTCATTTGCACATAATGTTGACATTTAGCAATCACATCTAAATTTGTCATATGCAAAGGTATTAACAGATTTCATAAAATAGAAGAATCATCATCATGTCAAAAGTTTCTCTATTTTCCAAAACTGTGCAACTCTTCAAGTTGCTTTTACATATAGTTTTGTGGAGTGCAACTTTTCATTTAGATTAACAATTAACTTGATCTAAATTTACTACTTTCATTTTGGATGATCTTGACACACAAAGCTGGTTTCCCTTTGCCTCTTACACTGGCAAATTATCCACGATATTTCGTAAGTTTTTTGACATTCAATTACTGAATTGAGTCCAAATTTCCTCCATTTTGTCAGGTTTTGAGTGAATTGTATAAAATTCAGTTTGTAAAGTCCCATGTTTTCCATAACAAGAAGTCAATAATTCAAAATTCTTTTAGTTTTGAATTTCAGTTTTATAACCAAGACTATTTTTTGGTTTTTGCCTTCTCTGTCATAAACTTAGAACTTAACAAAATGTTTAATTTTAACATAAGACTGATGAATGATAGTGAATCATTTTCCTGTGCCAAATAATTTTCCCTAGATTATTAGAACTGACATGCTGCATTTTCTCTGTCAGGTCTGGTGTTGCCATAACTAGTTGCATCTGTACTTTCGCTGTGATAATTTGTTATTTGATTAATGATGTCATCTTTCTCTTCCACAGTTTGAGAACTAATGATACCCAGCTCATGTGCCATTTTTTTTTTTCCTTACTCAGGACCTGGAATTTGGTAATCAGATAAATTTTTTTGGAAAGATTATCCTTATGCATCAGCTTTAGATTAATTCATATTTTCATTCTGAAGTTTCTGGCTGTTTTGCTCAAACTTCCCTGACTTTCTCTACATAAAATTTATCCTTGGGGCTGTTGCTGTGGCGCAGTAGGTTGATCCTCTGCCTGCGGCACCAGCATCCCATGTGGGTGCGGATCTAGTCCCAGCCACTCTTCTTCCAGTCGGGCTCTCTGCTGTGGCCTGGGAAGGCAGTGGAGGATAGGCCAAGTGCTTGGGCTCCTGCACCCGCATGGGAGACCAGGAAGAGGATCCTGGCTCCTGGCTCGCTTCGGATCAGCGCAGCTCTGGCTGTTGTGGCCATTTGGGGAGTGAACCAACAGAAGGAAGACCTTACCCTTCCTCTCTCCCTCCCTCTCACCCTCCCTCCCTCTCTCTCTCTCTCTGTCTGTAACACTACCTCTTGAATTAATAAATAAAATCTTTTAAAAAAAATTACCGTATACTCTTATCAAATGTATGAAATTTGTAGGCACATTAAGAAGAAACTGATATGCTCTTATGATCAGGAAGAGAGTGAAGACAAAAAACACTATTCTTTGTAGCTTATAAACAGTTGGATATAATTGCATTACTACTAGCCTAGCTATATTATGTTCATGCAATAGTAATTGGTAATATGAAGGGAAGAATTGAATAGACTTATCCTTGTACACCCTGATTTTCTATAATAAAATTTAGAGCAATAATTTATTTAATGTACTTCATTTTTTAAAAGATTTTATTTATTTATGTGCAAGAGTTACAGACAAAGGGAGAGACAGAGAGAGAAGTCTTCCATCCTCTGGGGCACTCCCCAACTGGCCACAACTGCCTGAGCTGGGCAAATCTGAAGCCAGGAGCCAGGAGCAGCTTCTGGGTGTCTCACGCAGGTGCAGAAGCCTAAGTGCTTGTGAGTCCTAGTGGGTAATCTTCCACTGCTTTGTGAGGCCGTAACAGAGAGCTGGGTTGGAAAAGGAGCAGCTGGGACCAGAACAGGCAGCCATATTGGATGCCATAGCTGCAGGCAGAGGATTAACCTACTGAGCCACAGTGCTGGCCTTTAATGTACTTTAAATGGTTGACTTGTAAAATATTACCTAGCAAAGCCTTGCATAGTGCTGAACTGGTTTCAAATTCAACAGGAATTTGTTCACCATATTCCAGATTCAGTGATAACAAGACCTTGCTTTGTGACTAACCAACTCACACTCTGTCTTAGCATCTGCTTCCCGAGAGTTGAATAATTTAAAGATATTCCTGTTATTAGTGGTCTTCTGTGCTTATGCCAAACTTCTTTTTCATTAAGCGTTTTTATTTCTATGCATAAGACTGACAAGTATTAAAGTTTGTTTTAATCGATGTCAGCCTAACCACACTATAAATTTTATTCTGAAGTGTGCCACCTTTCTGATGTGTCAGTTTTTCAATATAAATTTTTGCAAAGCCTGGTCCAGCCAGTTAGATCACATGCAGGACAAGGTCAGAGAAATTCAGTGCATTGTATCAAATCAATAGTAATCTTTATTTCCACTGCATACCTATTTTCAGAAAGTATGTTTGGAGATAATGATAAATTCTATCATTAAATAAGTACTTTAAAATTTAAAAAATAACAAGTGGTAGACTTAGAGAAGTGATCAATATAAACAAGAAAACTTTGAAATATATCAAGAACAGGTTTTCAAGGATATGACTAATATTAGATGTATTAACCATTATATAGCCTCTTATTAGCTTATGTATTTCAAGCAGAAATCATGCTTACACATCTATAAAAGAAATTATTCAGTAATCATGTCTGCAGAATCTTTACAAAAATTGTCATGCTTTATAATTATCTGTAGAAAGTCATACTAACACCCAACATGTCAATGAATTTCATTCCTTAAACACCATTCTTTCATATCTTTTGGATTGGAGCCAGTGAGAAAGCTTTCTAGTTCTTGCCACAAATACTGATTTCAATTTGTTAGTGCATATTCAGCATCTGATGTTCCAGGAAATGAACATCAGGTGTGCACTGTGCATTTATTCGCAAAGTAGAGATGAAACAAGTACCATCTTACTCTGGGTACACTGCTAAGCCTCACAGGATGCAGGGGCGAGCTTAGAGATGATTTTAGATGAGTCAAGGGTTACATAAGCAACTCCGAGTGGAAATGTTAAAGGTAAGCTTGCATGGAGGGAGGCTCCTTTCTCTTTCCAACCAGTCTTTCAGAAACTTCTCTAATGTTGGCTTTTTAGCCCTTGGCGTGCAAGTACAAGAATGTATAGCGTTGCTGGACAGAACAAAGAATATAAGAATGGCAATATAGTATTTTTTCTACTATGCTAAATTTATTCATTTAAAAACACTCAATGACTTGCAGTTTAACGAGCCAGTTGCTAAATCAGTAAATTGGATTTTATCCCAAAACCCCATTTTCCCTGCTCAGGAGCATAACCTGTCATCATTGACTGATCTCTAATTCTTTCCTGGGCCCTTTCTCGGGTGTATGGAGATGCTGAAATAGCTGCTACCTTATGATAAATTCAGGCTCGTAAGTAGTAGCTTCGGGTTCATTAGTGGTAGGTGGTATGTTTGGATGTCAATGCAGAAGCCCAGTGAAATAGCACCATGTTGCAACAGAATCCAAAACTCTATCTGAAACTCCAAATAAGAATTCGGGGGGAATACAGACAGTAAGCATCCCAACAGCAAAGTGTTGTGAAAGGAACATTTGTCTATTTGATGTCTAGCAGATATTCTTGTATTCTTGCGAGTCTACTATTCAATCAGCCCCTGAAAGGGACATGGAATATAGAGATGAATAAAAGATAATATGTCTGCTGGAAATACTTGAAATGTAGTTAATGGTTCTGTATTTAAACTCGTGTAATAGACTGTTCCAAATGCTGGGTGAGATTATTGTATACAACGCCTTCTGTGAAGTAGGTATTCATCAACAACCATGTTGACTATCCCTTTAAGATCTTGGAAGGGGGAAAAGTCTAATTTACCTTGCAGTCCTGTCAATAGAAAAAACAGGTCTAAAACTCTGGTTTAAGAGCTGAGTTTTGGGATGAAGTAGGGACCCAACCCCCCACCTCCCATCTGAGGGGTACAGACAGATTCTGATTGAACTAAGAGTGGAAGTTAAGCCCATGAGCATGGAATTGTAACTACTCAGTTCCAATCTTTACCATCACCAATAAGAATGATTTAGAGGACAGAAAGCAGAAAAACTGGAGGATGGGATTAAGTGATTTCAGCAGTTGAAGAATATACAGGCATATTCAGAATATATTTGATATTAATGTCTTGGATTGGGTTTCTTTCCAGTCTGAAAATGTCCATGATGAGGAAGCAGTGCAGTTATAACCTCACTGCTATAATGTAATTTTCCACAATATATATTTGAAAGTTTATTATATTTCATCTCCTAAAGAAATTATTTTCCATCTATATGCTTATATATATATATATATATATTTACTATTATCTGGGATATTTGGGAAATTAAAAATTAGAAATGGGGAAAGGTATTAATAGCAACTCATCTCAGATAATTCCCACTTTTAGCTTTCAAGACTTGTCTTGAATTAAAATTTAAAATATATTTTTATATTTAGGGGTGGTATATACTTATATAACTGTATATACATATTCATTACAGACTGCTATTATATTCCCATCATCCCCTCTTTACACTACAGAGTGGTTTTTTATGTATCATAACCACATATTTAATTGAGGTTATAATTATGATTTGAAAAATAAAATAGTTGGCTCTAACAAAGTCACTTCAGTACCTCATATGTCTAGCTCCGATAATTAAACATAAAACTTTTCATAGGAGTTTGAAGTTTTAACTTTGAAAACACTTTTATAATTTAAAGCTATAATTAACCTATGTGCTCTTTGCTTCTAAAAATCAATTAAATGTGCAACCATTTTTGTAATTTTTGAAGTTAGTGCCTCAATTCTGTGTAGGCTTTCACTTCAGAAAATATGGATAATACTTTGCATAATTAATATTTTCCCACATAGCAAAAGAGAAGGTCCTGCTGTGGTTCTATTTGTTTAGAAACCAAATGTCTAGTACAAGACAATGTCATAAAATGACCTCTATTTTGTGAGTTAAGTTTTTCTCTCCAAGGAAATTTCCTCAAAGTATGGAATGCAGCTATTCTATATATTTAAATTTTTGAAACTTTTAACCCGCAAACAGTTGTGGCTTTGCTGTGTGTGTTCACAGACATGAGCATACATGTGCCTGTTCACACCAAAATGTACCAATTAACACACACAAAACACTCCCATCATTTTATATTGTTTTCTGGCTTCTGTTTTATTGCTTTGAAATTAGTTCTCAGTTAACTTGTGGTTACCATTTCCAATATTTTGTTGCTTTGCTGTTCTGCTCTTTATAGAATGTCCAGATCTTTAAAAATGTAGTCTTTATCAGTTCAAGTCTTCTATAAATTTTAATATTTCTCAACTGTTATTTTTTTTCTCTGCCCTGTTCTTCCTGGCATCTCCTTTGGGAATGTCTCAGCATATCTAGTGATTTTTGTCTTTCTAAAAGCCTCTGATTTTCTTTCCTATCTCTTCTCTAAGTGTTATATTTTTGGCAGTTCCTTCACATCTATTTCTGATTCACCACTTCTCTCTAGATGTGTCTAATCTGCCTTCAACTACCGAGTTTTTCTAAGTGTAATGTTATCGTTTTTATTTCTACATGTACCAATAGTGTGTGTTTTTTCCTAAAAATGCTTTTATATAACTTCAATTGTAAATGACTCTAATTTATCAGTCTAGTTTAAGAAATTCCTAGGATGTGTCTGATAATATCACTCAAAGGGTTGTTTATTCTTGTATTTGTAGCTTGGACTTGAGTAAATTGTCAATTTTTTTTAAAGATCAATTTATTTGAAAGACAGTGTTACAGAGAGGCAGAGGTAGAGAGAGAGGTCTTCCATCTGTTGATTCACTCCTCAAATGTCCACAATGGCCGGAGCTTCTCCGATCTGAAGCCAGGAGTGAGAAGCTTCTTCTGAGCTTCCTACGCAGGTGCAGGGGCCCAAGGACTTGGACCATTTTCTACTGCTTTCCCAAGACATAGCAGAGAGCTGGATTGGAAGTGAAGCAGCTGGGACTTGAACCAGTGCCAAAATGGGATGCCAGCACTGCAGGCAGCGGCTTTACCTGCTACGTCATAGCACCGACCCCTCAATATTTTTTTTAAAAATTTAAATGCAGCCTGCGCCGTGGCTCACTAGGCTAATCCTCTGCCTTGCGGCGCCGGCACACCGGGTTCTAGTCCCGGTCGGGGCGCCGATCCTGTCCCGGTTGCCCCTCTTCCAGGCCAGCTCTCTGCTGTGGCCAGGGAGTGCAGTGGAGGATGGCCCAAGTGCTTGAGCCCTGCACCCCATGGGAGACCAGGAGAAGCACCTGGCTCCTGCCATAGGATCAGTGCGGTGCGCCGGCCGCAGCGCGCCTACCACGGCGGCCATTGGAGGGTGAACCAACGGCAAAAAAAGGAAGACCTTTCTCTCTGTCTCTCTCTCACCGTCCACTCTGCCTGTCAAAAAATAAAAATTAAAAAAAATATATATAAATTAAAAAAATTTAAATGCAAACTGGTTTTGGGGGAAAGAGTCTCCATAATGGCCTGGGCATTAAACATTATTAGTTTTCCTCCAGGAATTTACAGGTGTGTGCATCCATTACCCAACTTCTGTGTGCTTTGATCTGTTTCATATCTGGTTTCTTGAAGGTGCTCTTTGGACTCCTAAAGCCCTATTTAGAATTTTTTTTTCCAGACTCAGAAACTGTTCTGAAGTTTCTGTGGCTTATCACAGTAGAAATTAAGCTCACTTGGTTTGTGGCAGGAGAAACTCAGAAGTGGACTTGATATTCCAGAACACATGAACACAGGAGCAGGAGGAAGCCAGTCTTTACATAATATTGCAGGCTTGAGGAAGGTTTTATCTTGTCCTGTCATACTTCCTCATACTAGATTAACTTTCTCTGGAGAAGCATTTCCTTAATATTTGATACAAATTTCCCATCACTCATCTCTTCATCTTCTAAGGAACATGATTAAACCAGCTTTATTGGGGTAGAAGTTCCCTCAAGTGCTCTAGTGGTACATCTATGCAGGTTAATAAAGTTCAAATGCCTCACTAATATTGGGTGAGACAAGAATAAGGCTATAATTTAGGAAGAATGAGTATTTCTTTCTTCAATATAAACTAAGAGTGATGGTTACAAGCTTTTTATTATCTTGGTAGTTGACAGATTATTCATAGTTCTTTCTTTCAAAAAATATAGATATTAGAAGGTCCTGATTTTCTATAAGCCTCATTTTTAACCCCTGTCTTGTGCAAATCCAATACAAACACATTCCTGACAGAGACAGCAAACCACCAATTGCTAAAATTGATGAATACTCAAAATTGTTACTGCTTTTGCTTATGTGATATACATATAAGACTACTTCATAAAATTTGTGGCAAATAGGAATAAAAACGGAAGTTTATTTTTTCACAAATTTTGAAATTCTGGTGTTTTTTTCATAATAAACATTTTCCTTAAACATTTTAAAGAGGAATTTATTAATATATACTCAACCTCACAGCAAATGCACAATAATTACAAAATCTCATCTTAATGTGATATTAATACAAAGAGAATAGAATAAATGTAATTCATAGATACAATTCAACTGTAATACTCCCTTCACCCTCTCCCCCTCCTCCTCTTACCCTTCCTCTTTTTCTCTTCCTCCTTCACCTCCCCTTTCCCCCCCTTTTATTTTTTTTTTTTGAATGGCAGAGTGGACAGTGAGAGAGACAGAGAGAAAGGTCTTCGTTTGCCATTGGTTCACCCTCCAATGGCTGCCGTGGCTGGCCTGCTGCAGCTGGCGCACCACCCTGATCCGATGGCAGGAGCCAGGTGCTTCTCCTGGTCTCCCATGGGGTGCAGGGCCCAAGGACTTGGGCCATCCTCCACTGCACTCCCTGGCCACAGCAGAGAGCTAACCTGGAAGAGGGGCAACTGGGACAGAATCCGGCGCCCCGACCGGGATTAGAACCCGGTGACCCGGTGTGCTGGTGCCGCAAGGCGGAGGATTAGCCTATTGAGCCACGGCGCCGGCCACCTCCCCTTTCTTTCCTTCTTCCCTTTCTTCCTTCCTTTTCCAGATAACATCTTTGATTTATATTGTAGTCAAAGGCTTAATACTGCACCAAATTGAGAGTTCAACATTCTCGAAGACCATAGTTCGGCAGGAATATTGGAAAGGGCTACAAACAATAATCAAATGAAAAGATATTCATTTTAGTCACATGCAGTAAGTTTTCCTTTTTTTTAAGATTTATTTTATTTATTTGAAAGAGTTACAGAGACAGGTAGAGACAGAGGTCTTCTGTCTGTTGGTTCACTCCCCAGATGGCTATAATGGCTGGATATGTGCCGATCCGAAGCCACGAGCCAGAAGCTTTTTCCAGGTCTCCCACGTGGGTACAGGGGCCCAAGGACTTGGGCCATCTTCTACTGCTTTCCCAGGCCATAGCAGAGAGCTAGATCAGAAGAGGACCAGCCAGGATGAGAACCAGCACCCATATGGGATGCTGGTGCTTCAGGTCAGGGCTTTAACCCCATCCAACATGGGAAGTGGGAGACACAGCAGACTCATAGAATGGCAGATGTCCTAAACAGCACTCTGTCCTCAGAATCAGCCCTTAAGGCATTTGGATCTGGCTAAAAAGCCCATGAGAGTTTCACAGGCATGGAAAGCCAAGACACTCTGACAAAAAAGTGACATAAATGAAAGATCTCTGTGAATGAGATTGCAGTGGAAAGAACGAGCTATCAAAGAAGGCAGTGCCTTTCTCTGAAGGGAGGAGAGAACTTCCACTTTGAATATGGCCTTGTCTAAATAAGATCGAAGTCGTTAAACTCAAAAGGTTTCCATAGCCTTGGCAGCTCATGACAAGAGCCTTGAGTGATTACTGACATCATAAATATGAATGTCAAAAGTGTCAATTGTTAAATCAACAACAGGAGTCACTGCACCTGCTCCCTATGTAGGACCTCAGCCCCTAATGTGTTGTAAATGAGAATTAATGGCAAAACTACTCAAATAGTACTCTATACTTTTTGTGTTTTTGTGGTGCAGTCTGTTGAAATCTTTACTTAGTATGTATTAAGTTGATCTTCTGTATATAAAGATAATTGAAAATTATCATGATGAAGAATGGGATGGGAGAGGGGTGGGAGATGTGATGGTTGCAGGTAGGAGGGAGGTTATGGGGGGGAAAAGCTGCTATAATTCAAAAGTTGTACTTTTCAAATTTTATTTAATAAATATAAATTTCCAAAGAAAAAAAGAAAAAAAAAACAAATGACTTGTAACTTTATTGTTTAAACTATGATATAAGGTGGCTGAAGAATTCAATAAAAAATAGAAGTAAAAGAAATGTGAATTTTCCATATGCTTTTGAAATCCCTTGTATAGTATTTTTAGTTTAATTTTCCTTTATTCGAAATGGGGGGTGGGGGAGGAAGGGAGGGAGGCAGGGAGGGAAGTGGGGAGGTATCTCCTATTTGCTGGTTCACTTCTCAAATGCTCTCATCATCTGAGGCTGGGCCAGATCAAAACTAAGGGCCTGGAATATAATCCACATTCTACATGTGACTGGCAGGATCCTGATACTGGAGCCGTCACCTGCTGTGTCCTAGGTTGTACATAGCCATAAATTTGAATTGGGAGCAGAATCTGTCCCAACTGACAGCACAACTGCGGTGCCAAATGCTCACTACCTTGTATTGACTGACGTGGGGCAAGTAGGTTCTGGGAGGAGATGAAGAGTGTGCTGCAAAGAGACATTGTGTCAGATACATTTGACAAGCTCACTTCTTTGTTACAGAATTTTGACTCCTATCATTCTTGAAATTATATTTTCAATCTTTGAATAGTGAAATGTGATCATTAAAATGGCTATTCCATCTCCACATTTCCATGCTGTCTTATTCTATTAAGTCCTTATTGTATTTTCCTTACATATAAGCACATTTAGTATACTAAATCACATCTTTGGAACATAATCCCAGAAGATATATCCCTAATGCCATAATCTGGGATGTTGAAACCTTAATTAAAATCCCTAAAGTCTACAACCCATATTATCTACAATTTTGAAAGAACTAAATGCTAAAAATATAATTTTGGAAAAAAACAAAATTCAGTAAAGGGCATATATTTAATCTTTTTATAGAAAATATTTATATTTGTTTAATTTCAGATTTGATGCCTAGTTCTTTTTTTGATGTGAGGTTTTTTTAAAATCTTAGTTAAGAAATATAAATTTCATGTATTTCCTATATACAGATTCAGGAACATAGTGATACTTTTATCTTGCTATTTCAACAAAGACAGGTTCTTAAAAGATTTTGAATTGTTAAAACAAGTGGTCAATTTTTAAGACCTCATTGAACTTACTACATTTAACTATTTTCTTTTTCATAAGTACGTTCTTCCTAGGGAATCAAGAATACCAATCTTTTCATCTCCTGTGTTTATCTTTCTAACCGATCATTTTTCCTTTTTCGGAAATGCAGCTTTGTCACTAGAGAAAACAAAAATACACAAAGAAAAATAAAAGCATTATCTATAAAGGAAAGAAATACAAAGTTAAATTAACAAGGTATTTAGAATTGATGGGGGCTAGGGAAAAACTTGAGGACACATGAAAGTTAATTTTAACAGAAAGCTTAGCAAATTCTTTTGTGTCAAATCACATTTGTTTGAGATCCAGCTGCACTCATTTTAGAAACCTGTGAAAACTACTTAGTAATTCCACTTTGAAATTCTACTGTATGACTAAATATTTTGAATATAAGCCTGTCTGTATGCCAGACAATCTCCATAATTTCTTTTTTTTTTTAATATTTATTTGAAAGACAGCTATAGAGAGACAGAGAGGTCTTCCATCTGCAGGTTCACTCCCCAAATGGCCGCAATGGCCGGAGCTGCACTGATCCGAAGCCAGGAGCCAGGAGCCCACTCCTGGTCTCCCACACGGGTGCAGGGCCCAAGGACTTTGGGCCATCTTCCGGTACTTTCCCAGGCCACAGCAGAGAGCTGGATTGAAGAGGAGCAGCCAGGACTAGAACTGGTACCCATATGGGATGCTGGTGCTTCAGGCCAGGGCTTTAACCCGCTGTGCCACAGCACCAGCCCCTCCATAAATTCTTAATAGACCTTAAATTTTTTTTTTTTTTTTTGCCACTATTCTGATGAGGTTGAGCTGATCAATAAAATTAAAGACAAAGGGCTGGAAAACTACTTCCTTAAATGAGAAACTAAAAAAAGTTTTTCCAACTACCTTTGTGCAATAAAAATCATTTTGAGGCCAAAGTTCCTATAACTGTACCACAGATCCTAATTTGATGGTAGGTAATAACTACCAAAAATGATAGAGTAACAAACAACATATAAAATTAAGTCATTCTGAAAATAGTTTGTTCTTATAGTTTATACTTTTTGTTGATTTATTATTTACTTGAGAGGTATAGGGGTCATAGACAGTGAGAGATTTTCCATCTGCTGGCTCACTCCTCAAATGCCTGTGATTTTGTTCTTGTATGGTTTTCTTGGTTTTATTGAGTGTTACATTTTTGTTCTCTTGTAGTTCAATGAGCTGCCTCAAAACAGTTATTTTGATTTCTTTGGAAATTAATATATTTCTTTATGGTCAATTATTGGAAAAATACTTTGTTCCTTTGTTTCCGTTGTGTTTTCCTTGATTCTTCTTGTTCCTTGAAGTCTTGTGCTAGTGTCTCGGAAGAATCAGTCACTCCTTGGCTGGTGCCGTGGCTCACTAGGCTAATCCTCCGCTTGCGGCGCCGGCACACCAGGTTCTAGTCCTGGTTGGGGCGCTGGATTCTGTCCCGGTTGCTCCTCTTCCAGGCCAGCTCTCTGCTGTGTCCTGGTAGTGCAGTGGAGGATGGCCCAAGTCCTTGGGCCCTGCACCCTCATGGGAGACCAGGAGGAAGCACCTGGCTCCTGGCTTCGGATCAGCGTGGTGTGCTGGCTGCAGCACGCTGGCCACAGCGACCATTGGGGAGTGAACCAATGGAAAAGGAAAAAGGAAGACTTTTCTCTCTGTCTCTCTCTCTCTCTCACTACCTGTCCAAAAAAAAAAAAAAAAAAAAAAAAAAGTCACTCCATCCAGTTTTTACTGACTGGTCCAGGAGAGAAAATTTTTACTAGGTCAACTAGGGACTCCCTGATTCTTTCAGTCCTTTTATATAGATGTGCCTCTCCTCTCCTCTCATTGTCTTTTGGTGGGATGGCAATTAGGATTGTAAGCCTTCCTTGTATTCTGGAAAGTCATTAATTGTTTAAGGCTTTGTGCCTGCTCCAGATTTCAGAGTTGAGCTATCAGCATGAGCTCATGTGTTACCTTCAGAAGGTTACACTTTCTGTCAAAAAGTTACTCAAGGAGCCAGCTTGGGGTTGGTGGTGTGCAGAGTTCTGGGTGCATGTTGCTGACACATACTATGAGATTTGTTGGTGGGCTTCTTAAGTTTGTGTGGTTGTTAGTAGAATCTATGGCACTATGTCAAGTTACAGAGCTGTGTTGCTATTAACCCCTATTCTTTTGTAGTGAGTTTGGTTGCCCAGTGAAAATTCACTGCATTGATCCCCTTAGTGCATTTGAGGGGGTGAGATAAAAATAGGCCTCCTGAGCAGAGTCACGCATGGCTGGGAGGCAGGGGTGTTCATCAGGCTGTCACTTTGCCCTGTGGGAGAAATTTTAGGTTGAGAAGATGTCTCTTGAAACTGAGACCTGACATTTTGGGGGATGGATTAAGTGTACAAAGTAAAACTATTCTTATCTTCCTTTATCTTTCTTAATGTTTTTTTTTTAACTTTTATTTAATGAATATAAATTTCCAGTGTACAGCTTATGGATTACAATGGCTTCCCCCTCCCATAACTTCCCTCCCACCCGCAACCCTCCCCTCTCCCGCTCCCTCTCCCCTTCCATTCACATCAAGATTCATTTTCAATTCTCTTTATATACAGAAGATCAATTTAGTATAAAGATTTCAACAGTTTCTCCCACATAGAAACACAAAGTGAAACATACTGTTTGAGTACTAGTTATAGCATTAAATCACAATGGACAGCACATTAAGGACAGAGATCCCACACGAGGAGCAAGTGCACAGTGGCTCCTGTTGTTGACCCAACAAATTGACACTCTAGTTTATGGTGCCAGTAACCACCCTAGGCTCCCATCATGAGTTGCCAAGGCTATGGAAGCCTTCCAAGTTTACCGACTCTGATCATATTTAGACAAGGTCATAAAAGACAGAGTGAGGATAGTAACTAATGATCCTAAGAGTGGCATTTACCAGGTTTGAACAATTATACAGCATTAAGTGGGGAAGAGGACCATCAGTACACACAGGTTGGGAGTAGAGCCATTGGTGGTAGAGTAGAGGTTATGATTACAAAGGAATGAGGCCCAAGTGCGCTAGACAGGGTCTAGAACAAAGGACAGAGTCATTATTAGAGGAGCTAAGAAAGGTGCTGTCTAAGCTACAATTAAGTTTTCTGATTGAGAGGCAAATAGAACCTGACAGAAGGGGCTTGATAATAATCTGTTGGGCTTTAGGCCTTGTAAGTTAAGAGCCCCAGACCTATCTATCTCTTCACATGGGGTATATCCTAAGGGAGGTGTGAACCTCCTAGGGGAAGGCACTCTGTTGACTTTCACTACTTGGTTGGGCTAGGAGGAGAGCTGGCCAGGTAAAGGCAGGTGGCATCTCTAACAAGAAATTTACAGTTCTGCCTGCAATGTTGCTGACCCTACTTGACCATCCCCTCAGCTGCAGTGGTCACTTTGGAAGTTGGGCTGAGTGAAGGGCTTTTCAGCTTACAGCCAAAAGATCTGTGGCTCTGACCTGGGCATCCTTTGACTCCAGGGCAGGTCCATTTCCAGGGATCCAACTCTTGGCAGAGCTGCCAGGGCTCTTCACAAGCTGACTTCTGCTGAAGCCCAGGCTTACCACATTGAAAGGCACTGCAGTGGACTGGCCTGTTGGGTCTCCTTGAGGGCAGATCACTGTACAGATCAGCCATTAATAGGCCTGCCACCCATTGCTTCTGATGCCGAGCTTTCTTTTCCTCCTGGTTTGTGTTAAAGCAGACCAGAGGATGCAAGTCAAGGGAGTGCCCATGTCCCATCTCTAATCTTCGGTGGCCTGAACTACAAGTCTATAGTCACAGGCATGTTCTGTAGTAGTTTTTCTAAGGTAGACAATGCCCATGAGGAAAATTATATTCTCACTTTAAAACTTTCTTTCCCTTTGGTCTGAAAGGGAGGTTTTTTCTACTTACTGTATACTTCGCTGATGGCGAAGTGAATCTAGCTATGAGATTATTATTTAAGTTCTTATTTTGGCTATGCTATTACAGAAAAATGTTAGCCATCTCTTTTATAAGGT
This sequence comes from Lepus europaeus, assembly GCF_033115175.1. Taxonomy (NCBI): domain Eukaryota; kingdom Metazoa; phylum Chordata; class Mammalia; order Lagomorpha; family Leporidae; genus Lepus; species Lepus europaeus. The sequence goes on from NC_084830.1 coordinate 54,141,195, forward strand.
CTAAAGATTAAATTGTACGTCCTACAGATTCCTTCATAATAGAATTAGTTTCCTACCTTGAAGAGAATAGAGAAATGAAAGAACAAGTTGGGCTTAGAATAGAGAAATGAGGGAGCAAGTCCTAGATCGCTTGCTGACAATAGCAATATTACATGAATACTTAGCAAACCGTTTCAACCATTAGATAACAACTTAAGAAAACATTTACCAGAAGGTCCAATGCCTTCTATAAATTTTAAGAATCACGTATTTGAAAACACCTCTTAAATATCTAACATGGTGTAGTTTGTTTAACCAGTAAACTTAAGCACAACCATATAAAATGTTTTTAGTTTCTTTCTACCAACAAGTTTAAAACATGATACACAGATTCAGGTCCCACAAATTAAAATGTATCTTTGATTGATTTTAGCAGCTTAAATTTATGGACAATCTTATCTATAAGCCATTTAAAAGAAAACTCTTAATAAAATTTCCCCATGTGGACATACAATATGTACACACATATAACATAGCATAATAGACCAATATAGCAATTTTAATAATAGCTTTTAAAATCTTTAACTCTTTTTGTAGATTGCCAATTGATTTGAATTGCTTTTTGTTTTTAGATTACTTTAACACATTGCTTTAACAGAGCATCAGAGTTTAATTCTATGTCAAAGAGAAATTGAGCTTCCTGTGATCTTTTGCTGTGAGGTTTCCTTCCTTTACCTTCTTTCATATTGGTGACCATGTTTCTGTGTTTCTGTGTGTAACACATCTTTAAGCATCTTTTGCAGGCCAGGATGAGTGGCAACAAATTCTTTCAGTTTCTGTTTGCTATGAAAAGTCTTAATTTCACCTTCATTCACAAATGAGAGCTTTGCAGGATATAATATTCTGGGCTGGCAGATTTTCTCTCTTAGTACCTGGGCTATATCTCGCCATTCCCTTCTAGCTTGTAGGGTTTCTGATGAGAAGTCTGCTGTGAGTCTAATTGGAGATCCTCTGAGAGTAATCTGACGTTTCTCTCTTGCATCTTTTAGAATCTTTTCTTTGTGTTTCACTGTGGTGAGTTTGATTACAATGTGTCGTGGTGAGGATCTCTTTTGGTCATGTTTATTAGGGGTTCTATAAGCTTCCTGTACTAAGATGCCTCTGTCCTTCTCCAAACCTGGGAAATTTTCTGCTAGTATCTCACTGAAAATGCCTTCTAATCCTTTCTTCCTCTCCATGCCTTCAGGAACTCCTAGAACCCGAATATTAGGTTTTTTAATAGTATCCTGTAGATTCCCAACAATATTTTTTAGATTTCTAATTTCTTCTTCTTTTCTTTGGTTTGCCTGTTTCCTTTCCCGTTCTCTGTCTTCTAAGTCTGATATTCTCTCTTCTGCTTCGTCCATTCTGTTTTTAAGGCTCTCTAATGTGTTTGTCATTTGATCTATTGAGTTCTTCATTTCATTGTGGTTTTTTGTCACTATCATAGTTTCATGTTCTACTAGTTGTTTCATTTCATTTTGATTCCTCCTTAATATTTCATTTTCACGAGAGAGATTTTCTATCTTGTCCATTAAGGATTTCTGTAGTTCAAGAATTTGTTTTTGAGAACTTCTTAATGTTCTTATCAATTTTTTGAGATCCGCTTCTTGCATTTCTTCTATGTCATCATCTTCATAATCTTGAATTGGGGTGTCTTTTTCATTTGGGGGCATCATAGTGTCTTCCTTGTTCTTGTTAGCTTGGTTTTTGCGTTTGTTGTTTGGCATGTTGGAGATATTTGGTTTCTTCACTGTGGTGTTTTTTCTTGTTACACTATGGCTCTATATTAAGTGGACTGTCTGCTTTTGGTGGAGCCTTAGAGGCTTGAGATAAGTGTGGACTGAGAGCTGTGTTTGGTTCCTCAGGGTTGAGGGTGTGTCAAAGATGACACTCCCAGGTTAGGCGTGGTAAATCTCTCTCTCTTTTTTTTTTTTTTTTGATTCAAAAGGGAAGTAATTCCGCACAGCTGAACGTAATTGGAGGTAGTTAGCAGGCGAATGATATACCCACAGGAGCCAGAGATCGGAAGCTCTTTCCCAAGGACCACACAGGGAATCTCTGCTGCCCTCAGTGTGGGCTCCAATTCTGCAGTCTCCCACTGGATTGCCAAGTTAGATCCTAAACTCCTGTTATTTCACCCCTCCCCCCAGAGTCAGGTGTTTCTGCTAGGCTCAGGGCTGGTGCAGACCTGAGGTCGCCCTGCTTATGACGTATGTCCAAAATGGTGCCTGCTCTTTGTCTTGCTCGCCTTTGAGGGGTGAGTGGAGAGAGAGAAACTCGTGTCCGTATCGGTCACTTTTTTTTTTTTTTTCCTCTCTCTCTTCTAGTTAGCCTGGTGAATTTTTCCCCACGGAGTTTCAAGCCTCGTTCCCTCTAGCCTCCTCTTTCCGCTTGCCCGCTGGTGTCTCGGGCTATTGAGGTTCGGCTCACCTTGCGTTCCAGCACTGGTGTGTTGAGTCTGCCGCTGGTGTCCCGAACTTGGGCTCCCACGCTCTCCACGCAGGTCCACTGTGAATCACTAGTTCCGGAAGAGTTTCTGCTGCTGTTTCTTCCCCTACTCTTCCTTGACCCTGCAGTATCTCCACTTTTATTAACCTGTGTGTCTTGCTGAACTATCAGTGTGCTCCCTTCCTATTCCGCCATCTTGCCGCTCCCCGTTTCTTAATGTTTTTATTACTAGATTTTTGTTGTTGTTGTTGTTCCAATGGCCGCCAAGACTGCTCCACTGAATATCTGAGTTCCCACAATGAAAATTTAATCCAGGGGTAGTTGTCAAAACCTGTATTTCTGTCTGGGAGGGAGATTGTTGTGTTCCGGATCGCCCAGATAGAAAGAACCTGCAAGACTCCCCGAAATGCAAAGAACAAAGGGACTTTATTACGGATCCAGCATGCTGGGGCCTGGCCTCCCATGCAACACAAGGCTGGAAGACCAAGAACCCCTTTGCTTTGTTTCAGGTTTTTATAGTCCCTGGGCAAACAAGTATTATGTCTCCATTCCTTCTTTCCCCTGACTCTGCTGGACCAAGGATGGCCCCCCTTATTGGTTGTCCCCCCGGGCCAGACAAGGACTATCTGGTGTCAGGTTTCATCACAGTGGAAGTGTCCTGGGCCTAGCAAGTGCCTTTGTCTTGTGAGAAGCCTGTCATGGTATGGCTCTGGCTTCTCACAAGATTAGGGCTAAAAAATCCCTATTCCACCATCTTGCTGATATCACTCTCCTTGCATTATAATCTTCATTATTTGCAAAGATAAACCTGAATACAGCCTTTCCTAAAGACAGTTCTACAGAATCGAGAAATGTGACACATGTTTCTAGAAGGTAAGAAATTTAGTAGAAATAATTTTCATTATTAGTATTAAATAGATAATAGTGCCTATAACTTTCTACAAAAATTAAGATACATTCAAAATGGGAACAAAAGATTTCAACAACATCCAGGAACAGACACCCATTTTCCTCAGAAATTTGGCTTTTCAACATGTTCTTTTTGTGTAGCTGAAAGTTTGGTGAGGCTTTGAGCCATGAAGCTTTCCTGCTAGGATTTCTACAGCTATTTCCCTATGGTCTTCAGCTGCACAGTACAGGATAGAGTTTGTGAGATGTAAGAAATCTATTGGTTAATAGAAGGAAAACTATGGTGACCTAGTTAAAATATGAACACCATCAAGATTAACATGGGCATTTATACTAATAAATTCTATTTTAGTGTTCTCTTTGTAACTAACATTTTCAGAATGAGAAATATAGCAGTCATCTCTTGCCTTGCTTGTCATTGCTTTGTTCCATTGCCAGAGAGAGAAAAAAAAAAACACAAAACAGGGTCCTGTTATCCATTCCATTCCATTCCTTAATGTTTGACTTTCGGAGGTTGTGGCAGTAGGAAAGAGCTCAAGGTCATTAATGGCCCATTCAGCAGGAGGCAGCACTATTCTTAGAAGTTTTCAGATTCTGATGTGAAGTTTGTATTCATCTAAGGACACCAAGTTTGAACACAAGGTAAGAGAGTGGAAAGGTACGTGAGAAGACACAATCTAAAAAAGGTTTTGTGTTCTACAGAGGTAAAGTTCCTGAGATTGATTTTATTGGCACAAATAAAATATACCAAAATGAATTTTAAATTGAAAATCACAATAAGAATACAGCAACCTACACAAAAAGTGATACAGAAGTTTGCCAAGGCCAGAATATGTAAGTACAGAGATACAGACTAGGTTTTTATTGGACACATTCACTTTTTTATATTTAATTTTTTAAAATTTGTCTCAAATACAACATTATGTACATAGTAATTCTTTCAACTGTGCCTGCCCTCCCACCCATTCTGCACCCCCACCTCTTGTTGTAGCCAAGAAAGAGAAGAAGGGATAGAGAGAGGGAGGGAGGGAGGAGGGAAGGAAAAATGGAGTTAAAAAAAACAAAACTAAGTGTTCCCCAATCTTCTATGCAAGGGCTGAACTATGTTACTGCTTCGTCAAGGTGATTTCACCACCCCCCCCTTTTCTCTTCCTTCCTCCCCCTTTTCTTTTAGAAACTTAATTGTCTTTACAGAAGAACCCAAGGATAGTACTACTTTGGTGAGCTCTTAAACATAACTATAACTTACAAGACATAGTAATTATCCCCCTTTTAATATAGTGAAAGGAAGTGATTCTTGAGAACAAGTTTTACTATTAAGTTTCATGGTACAATTCTCTGGGGACAGAATTTCTGATTGGGAAGTTAGTGCACAGTGGCTCTTGTTGTGTATTTAACGAATAGCATTCTTATGTATGACATCAAAAGCACCCAAGGCTCTTGACATGACCTGCCTTGGCTATGGGAAGCCTTGTAGATCCACTAGCTTGAAAGAGCCATAAGCAAAGTGGAGGTTCTCTCCTCCCTTCAGAGGAAACTACATCCTTCTTTGGTCTCTTCTTTCCTCTGTTGCCTCGCCCATAGTGGTCTTTTGGTAGGACATCTTTTGCCAGAGGGACACACTCATTTTATCGTTACTTCCCTTCTTTGATGCTTACTGCCACTGTTATAGTGGATTTTAATGGGAGTGCACTCGTTTTGTTCTCATTCTTCCTTTCTCAGCATCTCAGCCCTCAAGTTATAAAACAGCCATATAACAGCACCAGTTATTACCATTTTCGCATGATTCTCTTACATTTAAAACAACAAACCAACAGAATGTGAGTTGTAGGATAGAGATTCTATTCTGTTCAGTTTTCAACCACAAAGTTTAGTGCAGAGCTTGGTAAATGATAAGAGTTTAATAAATGTTAAATGAATGTTATTTACTTGTGCAATGGTGTGTTGTTTTCATGTAGAATGAGCCACAGTGGCATAGATTGCAATATGTCTCCAACTCTTACTGGTGTAGTTGTTTTGCTGTCATCTGTGGCAGTGTTTCAAAGATTCAGATGTGTTTTCACACTTCATTTCACCCTACGAACAAGCTATCCTTTATTAGCTCACCATAAAGAAATAACTTTGGAATGCAGCTGTTCTCTATTAGTCTGCCATACCCTACTCACTGAAGCTGAATCTCTGAATGCTGTCCTTCCTTCAAAGGCAGACAAATCTCTGGAGCTTGGTTAATGATAGGGAAAGGAGTGGGCAGCAGCGGCACTGAGTGGGAGGTGTGAAGCCGGAGAATTTCGCCCTGATTCTGGAGAGATTTTGAAGCCTTATAGTTCCTGGCTTAACTCAGAAAGTCAGGTGATTTCATTAGAACACACTGTGCCACTGGGAATCTGTGCTGCTTAGAACCACAGTACAGTTGAAGGAGGGAGGGGATGCTCACCCCTCTAGATTGTTTAAGTAAGGTAACACATATAAAAAACTTTCTGTGAAACAGGAAGCGGTATATCATGCAATGTGGTGCTAGTTGTACCAATCTCACTACATACTGGCACCAGTATACTCCTGAAGGAAGTGTTGCCACAGGCAACTTTTAAAATCTTACCTCCCAGTATTTGCAAGTTCCTCAGGATTTATGTTGCCAGTTTGCTTACCCAGTATCTGTGACATTCTGCAGGGTAGAGAGATTAGCCCAGGGTCCTGGCGGTAGAAATATGACTTCTTTCCATGCTGCCCCAGGTGCTGTGGACTCACCTGCTGCTCAGAAGACTAGTAGGTGATTCGGGACACAGTACTTTGTGTGTAGTGAGACTGAAGAAGTAGACGCTAATTTTCAAGTTCCCCCCCCTAGTTACAGGCGTTAAGAAGTTTCTGTCTTTACGCATGGTAGTTTCCAGAAAGTACTCAGAGTGGAGAGCGATGTTCTGGGGACGTCTTCAGTTGAAAAGGACCTACCTAATTCTGAATTCCACCTCCCCCCTTCTGTCCTTCAGATGAGCTGTTTATGTCTGGACCCTTCTCCAACTAAGGTGAATGGTTTAAGCAGCCCTCCTGTCTCATATCTCATCTTCATCCCCTAAATAGTGGAGAGTGACTTTGCTTTGGTGGTGCTGGATAGTAATACATTGCTTGTGTATTGCTGACTACGAACCATAATGTTAGCATATTTCTTGTGGGATCCCATCAGACTGTGCCATCTTTTTTCCAAATTTACTTATCTGAAAGGCAGAGTGATGATAGAGAAAGGGGGAGGGAAGAAAAGAGAGGAAGAGGGAGATGAGGAAGGAAAGGCAGCTTCCATCTGCTGGTTCACTACCCAAATGCTTACAACAGCCAGTGCAGTGCTGTACCAAAGCCAGAAACTCCATCCAGGTCTCCCGTTTGGGCTGTAGGGAACCAAATACTTGAGCAATCACCTGCTGCTACCCCCTAGGATGTACATTAGCTGGTAGCTGGATTGTCAACAGAAGTGGGACTTGATCTCTGGCACTCTGATAAGCCATGCAGGTTTCCTAAATAGCAGCTTAAACGGCTGTGCCACAATATCTCTTTCTGTGTAGGCTTTTGTAAAGGCTATTTTACCAGTCCACCAAACACACCCTAAACTTTTATTTTTTATTGTCTTAAGATTTATTGATTTCTGGCCAGCGCCGCGGCTCAATAGGCTAATCCTCCACCTGTGGCGCCGGCACACCGGGTTCTAGTCCCGGTCGGGTCTCCGGATTCTGTCCCGGTTGCCCCTCTTCCAGTCCAGCTCTCTGCTGTGGCCTGGGAGTGCAGTGGAGGATGGCCCAAGTGCTTGGGCCCTGCACCCCATGGGAGACCAGGATAAGTACCTGGCTCCTGGCTTCGGATCAGCGCGGTGCGCCGCCCGCAGCATGCCAGCCACAGCGGCCATTGGAGGGTGAACCAACGGCAAAGGAAGATCTTTCTCTCTGTCTCTCTCTCTCTCACTGTCCACTCTGCCTGTCCAAAAAAAAAAAAAAAGATTTATTGATTTCTCTGGAAGGCAAAATGAGAGAGAGAGAGAGAGAGAGAGAGAGAGAGAGAGAGAGAGAGAATATCTTCCGTCCTCTGGCACACTCCCCAAATTGCCACAGTGATCTGGGCTGGGCCAGGCTGAAGCTAGGAGCCAGGAGCTTCCTCCAGATCTTTCAGATGGGTGCAGGGTCCCATGGACCTGGGTTATCCTCTGCTGCTTTCCCAGGCACATTGACTGGAAATGTAACAGCCAGCAGAGACTTGAACTGGTGCCCTTATGGGATGCTGATGCCTAAACTGCTGCACCACAGCACCAGATCCACATACTCTGAACTGTAATACAGAACTTTTTGAAGTTATGGCTGCCGAGACTTCTAGAAAAAAAATTATAAAAGTTGTTAATATTTTTAAAAAAGTGGTATGCAAATAATGGGCAGAAAAGTCTGAACTGAAGATGTTGGCCAGTCAATCCTAGGGGAAGGAGTTGTGGCACAGTGGGTTAAGGTACAGCTTGGAATGCTCACCTCCCTTTTGGAATGCCTGGAATTAAGTCCCATCTCACTTTCCAATCCAGCTTCCTGTTAAGACACACCCTGGGAGGCAGTAGGTAATGTCTCAATTACTTTGGGTCCCTACCAGTCATGTGGGAGAACCAGATGGAGTTCTGGGCTCCTGGCTTTGGCTGTTCTGTGCCTTTGTGCATTTGAGGAGTGAATTCGTGGATTTGTGGATGGAAGATTTCTCTTTCTCTCTCTCTTTCCCTTTAAAAACAAAATTAAGAAAACTTTAAAAAATGCTAATTAATATGAAGTCAGATCTCAGGACTTAAGCTTGTATCGAAGTAATCTCTTTTCCATGAGCTCTTGTTTCATTAAGGATTTGATAATATTGGCTTTATATTAATAATGCTTAACTCACTTTTATACACATGTGTGGCTCTCATATACTTTCCTCAAATACAAAATGAAAAATTTTATATCCTAAGTCTGCCAAATGCAAAATGCATTATACATAGTCTTTTGCTGATTGTGGAAAGTGGAAAAGTACTTGTTGATATCTTGCCATTGATGATATCTTGAATTCATTAAATATTTCTTAAAAGAGCTAAATCTTTAGATCTGCTCCGAAAAATGATTTTTTGGAACTACATCATCTCACTCAATGTGGAAAAGCCATTGGTGTTCCAATTTGTGTGTGTTGCTGTGTAGAAGAGCTGTATCAGCAAGTTTGCTAGCTTGGTGACATTGGACATTTTGATTAATCTGCAGAAAATCATGCCAAAAGTAAAATTTTGTACGTAAGATATACTTCATAACTATTGGTTTGACTTTGCAATCTGTTTATGGAGGAAAACAAAACCAAAAATGAAAAGGTATACATACACCTACATTTTTTAACGACATGCCAACTCACTGTAAAAGTTGTATAGAACAACACAAAATAGAGTATTCAAAGTAATGTATATTTAATTCTTAAAGAAAACGTATTAATATCTAGTCTTGCATGTAGTGGGGAGTATTTACATCTTTGAAACAGTCTTCATCGTTGAAAGATGATCTCAGCTAGGAAGTGCTAGTTTGTTTCCCTGAGGGGTGGTGATGAGAACATGCACAATGGTTGTCTCAGCAATAAAATATTATGCCCACTTGGGTAAGTGGTTTGTCATAAGCATTAAAATCATTCAGTATGAGTATAACTTGCATATTCTCACCACAGTCTTTTCCGAAAGATTGAAGGTAGACTCTGAAATCAAGTTATGGGGACTTCAAAAGAGCTTTCTAGAGAAAAATTATTTTAAAAAGCAGCTTTTCCTATTAGATAGTTTATGGGACAAAAGACATCTCTCACATTAGTAAAGTACTTTTAAATATCATTAAGATATATAGAGCACCACATAAAATTTTTAGTTTGGTTTATGAGTGCTATATAGTAAAAGCAAATTGTTTAAGATGCTTCAATATTTGTACATTCAACCTCATTAGCTTTCAAGAAGGATAATATAGCTTCATGCATTTAAATTATGCATTTTATCATACTAACTGGGAACATTTTGAAGAGATAGATTTTAGCCTCAGTTCTTGGATAATAAGGTCACTGAATATGGAAGAGAAATTGAACAGATCATATGAGAGTTGAAGTGTGCATATTTTTAAATATGTGATTTCCTTAAATTTCAGTCTTTTTAAGCTTAAAGGAAAGTTCATATCAAGACACTTCTGAAAACCCATCTACTAACTGTGGTGATATATTATATGAATCTAAGGCTGTGTTTGTATGTACTCATTTAATATGTTAAAACAACCAGTTTTTGATGTTATTGCCCCCCATAAAGATCACAGGTACTATTTCCCATTTTAGCTTATAGATGTTAATGATATTTAGTGTGGTCAGTGCTATAGGAGCATTGAACAAACAATCCATTAAGTTATTGAAAGAGTATGCTGCAAGAAACATGGCACTGTGCTTGCAGGTAGGTAGGACATGTGTGAACACCCGCATGAACCAAATATTCTAGTCCTAAAGAAATGTGAAATCTTAAGTATAACATCTATAGCACATAGGAAAACAAGTCAAATGTGCTACATAATACATGTGCTACCCAGAGGATAGGGATCTCTACTTGAATTATTCAGAATATTTTATCTGTCATGTGAATTTGGGTTTTGCCGGGTCATCTTTTGGGAGCCATTTCCATTTCCTTTGGTGTAATCCTGAAAGCCTTTTGTCGGGAAAGGGAGTGCCCTCAATAGTTTTCATCTATAATATTCATTGCAAGCTTTATTGAAGGTTTTATTAATCGAGCTACCACTTAAGTTTTCCATTTTATTTGCCAGTATAATCAGGTGAGCTATGTGTTTGCTGGAAGCACTGCTTTGTGAGTTACTGCACTCACCAGCCACAACTGTGGCCTCATAGTATTCTTAAATACATGGTTATCAAAGCTAGTTTAATGTATTCCTCCTCTCTCAAATTTGCCTATTCTCCAAATTTTATTTTTTTCCACCTTTAGCCTTCAACAGTTTAGTAAAACCAATCTTAAAACCCATTTGGTTTTGTTCCCCTCTTATTTTTTTTTCCCTGTAGTTTGGCAGCTCCTGGCCAAATGCTGCAGGTCTGTCACAGCTGGGCTGGATTCCTGGCAGGTGGTAATCATAAGCTGATGCAGAATTTTCCCTGAAGTGCTTGAGTTGTTGGAATATGGGCCAAATGGACCTCACAAACCACTGTGTGGTGCGCTTCCAAGCCATCCATTTGATCTCACTTTGCTATGAAGAATGTTTGTAGAGAAACATGTACAAAAAGGCTAACCTGAGAAACAGCACACATAGCCAACTCAAGCTGATACAATACTAACAACTGTGGTTTACTTCTGGTATTTCAATATCATCCCTGTTTTCATTATCTTGCAATGTTCTCATGAAGCCTGAGCTGTTTTTCCATGTTGTATAATGGACCTGGTCCTTAATAACTCACTGAATGCTACCTGTTGTGCCAGCACAGAAGGTTTATCTGATCTATCATTTGTATTTCGTCATCATTTTCTGTACTGCTATGAACTATACTTTTCTTCTGAATATGTCCCTTGTTGTGGTACTTAGAATACTTACAGTTTTACATTTATAATCGTGAAAGCTAGACCTGACACAGATCAGAATCAGGAATATTTGCCAATATTTGAAATTTCTTTGAGTACCACACTTTAAATATTTCTCTTGTAAAACTTACATCTGTTAAGTGTTTATGACCTTTAAATTGACAAGAAACACCTACGGGGTAAATAAACACATGCCCATTTTAGGCAGAAAAAGAAGAGTAGGCAGAAATAGAAATTTATATAAATAAATCATTAGGCCAGGAATGGTGAAAATTAAGTAACTGTAATAGAAAAAAATTCCCATTTTTAAAAAAGGTTTATTTGAGAGGCAGAGTTATAAATAGAGGGAGAGACAGAGAGAAAGTCTTTCATCTGTTAGTTCACTCCCTGAATGTCTGCAGCAGCCAGAGCTGGGCAGGATTCAGGAGCTTCTTCCGGGTCTCCCATGTGGGTGCAGGGGGAGATGGAAGCATTTTCCAATGATTTCCCAGGCCCATAAGCAGAGAGCTGGATCAGAAGAGGAGCATTCAGGACAGGAACCAGCACCCCTATGGGATGCAGAAGCTGCAGTTGGAGGCTTAACCTACTGCTCCATAAGGCTGGCCCTCCCATTTTCATAGAATTATAAAAATTTGATCTTCTAAAGTAAAATATAGCAATATATTGCATTTAAAACATATTATACAGTACTATGTCTGACATCAATAGAACAGAAAATGAGAAGGAGGAACTTAGGTAAAACATTGCAAAATTTTATTCTATAAGTCTGTCTGAAAGGAGGCTTAAGTTTTAGGGATCCCTAAAATGGCCACTAAAACAGAAAATTAAATAATCACAATGTGGTTGTTAAATGGATCATTTAAAAAAGATACTTAATTCAAAACAAAGAAAAATAATAGAATATATTGGATATTAGAAACAACAGTGATATAGTAGTTTTAAATCCAATCATCAGTAATTAGATTGTATTAAATGTGAATGACTTTGGGCTGGCATTGTGGCATAGTGGGTTAAACTGCTGCTCATGACATCCACATCCAGTGTTGGAGTGCTAGTTTGATTCCTGGCTACTCTGCTTTCAGTCCAGGTCCTGATAATGCATCCTTGGAGGCAGCAGATGGTAACTGGAGTTCTTGAATTCTGCTGCCCACGTAGGAGACACAGAAGGAGCTTTAAGCTCCTGGTTTTAGCCTGACCCAAGGGGTGTGAACCAGCAGATGGAAGATTTCTCTCTCTGACACTCAGACTTTCAAATAAATAAATCTTAAAAACATAGGTACATGTCTTAAAACATCCACTCAATAAAACACAGATGTCACACTCAGATAAGAATATCCACCTTTGTACAGTCTACTAGAAAGCAACAGTAAATATTAAGACATAGATAATTTAGGTCGGCGCTGTGGCTTAACAGGCTAATCCTCCGCCTTGCGGCGCCGGCACAGCAGGTTCTAGTCCCGGTTGGGGTGCCAGATTCTATCCCGGTTGCCCCTCTTCCAGGCCAGCTCTCTGCTATGGCCCAAGTCCTTGGGCCCTGCACCTGCATGGGAGACCAAGAGAAGCACCTGGCTCCTGGCTTCAGATCAGCGAGATGCACCGGCCGCAGCAGCCATTGGAGGGTGAACCAACGGCAAAAAGGAAGATCTTTCTCTCTGTCTCTCTCTCTCTGTCTACTCTGCCTGTCAAAACAAAAAAAAAGACATAGATAATTTAAAGGCAAGATGGATAAAGGTAGGAGCATGCAAATATAGGTCAAAATGAGACATAACTAGCTAAATTATATAACAAAATGACTTCCTGTGAACAATACCAGAGATAATGAGAAACATTAATGATAAATGAGTAGAACTGATCAAAGAAGACATAACAATCATAAATATGTGTGCAATTAACAATACATAAAGAAAAAATCTTGTGGCCAATGTTGTGCCACAGCCACCTGCCACACCATTAAATCAGTCTGGGACACCAGCATCCCATATGAACACCAGTTCAAGTTCCGGCTGTTCCACTTCTGCTTCAGCTCCCTGCTGATGCACCTGGGAAGTCAACAGAAGATGTATCATGTGAGAGACCTGGATGGAGCAGCAGACTTCTGTCTTTGGTCTGGTCAGCTCTGGCTATTGCTACAATTTGGGGAGTGATCCAGTAGCTGGAAGATCTCTCTCTCTCTCTCAATCTCTCTCTCTCTCTCTATCTCTCTCTCTCAATCTCTCTCTCTCTCTCTCTCTCTCTCTGTATATGTGTGTGTGTCTGCCTGTCTCTGCTGCATCCAGCATGGCAGGGTGTCAGTTTAACTCAAAAGAGGGACAATGTCACGTAGATTAAGGAAGCAGACTCTGGTTGGAAATTTTAATGCGAGGAAACCAGCGGACACTCTGTCTACTGCCAAAGCTGGAGGCAGAAGCAGAGGTCCAGATGTCTGATTACTCCAAGTATATATTATCAATGGTGACATGATCCATTAATCATAAAAAATGTGCAGTTTCATGAAAAGATTTCATGATGGAGGAATTTAAACGTAATGAAACAGGGAACAGTGGGATGTTTCAGTGTTTACTGTCAGGACTTGTTTGCTTGGAAGTAAGGGAATAGTCAAACATGAAGGGGTCTTGAAGGGACTAAATAATGAACTGGGGCGAGCGTCCCACTTGCTGTTTACCGGAGCCCACACATTTCCTTGGCTGCTTCAGCTTCCTGTCAAATGACCTTTGCCGTTGACATAGCTCGACCAATCAGTCACCTTTGCAATCTGGCCAAGCACGTCTTCAGCAGAGTTCTGGCCATGCGGTGGTCTCCAAAATCTAGGCCTTTAACAGAATTCATGTGGCAGTCCCGACATCCCTCTCTCTCTGTGTCTCTGACTTTCAAATAAATCTTTTAAAAAATATTGATGGAAGAGAAAAAAAAAAGCCCACAATTATAACAGGAGACTCCGATATTCCATTTTCTGTAATCGCTTGAAAGAAGATAGAGGGCGTGATATAGTGGACTATGTTCTGAGCCATAATACAATATACTGAATGATTATATATTCATGTATATTTATAAAACATACATGCATATAAACAAGTACTTATACATAATCTATAATATATATACATATAAACAAAGTACTTTCTCTAGTAAAAACAGAAACAAAAAATAACATTATCTAGAATGCATCCTAATATTTATAAATTTAAAACACAATTTAGACAGAAAAATAAAACTGAATAAAAAAATGAGAAACAAGATGTATCTACACTAGTGCTAGGAGGCTAGGCACATGAATAGGGCTAGCACCTGTATCCCTTGGCAAACAGAGCAGCCAGGGGTGAATGCCCCAGGTACTCAGTAAATTTATTAGGGGCAAAACATGACTGCAAACAAAAATCTGCTTCCTTTAAAAACTGGAAATGGAGAAACATATTAAGCCAAAACAAAAAAGGAAGAGACTTAAATTGCCAATTTTCTCAATGAAAAGAGATTATCAGATATTTTCCATACATTGAGATAAACACAGGTTATGAACAGCTTTATGTTAAAATATTTGATAACTTAGATTAATTGTGTGATTCTTTAAGAAACCCACCTACCAACCTAACATTCATAGAAATTCTGGTAAGTCCTGACCACTTAATTGGTTGCACTGAAGTCAACTTTTCATAAAGAAAGGCACTTCAGTCCCAATGCAATCATGGGCAAATTTGAGACAAATAAGGCCATTTTAATGTCAGTTTTATACAACCATTCCCAGAAAATAGAGAAGGAAGGCACCTATCTCAAGTCTAAGTCACAATTACCCTGACAGGCAAACTAAACCAAACTTTAAAATAAAACTACACACTGATACCTCTCATAGTAGACAAAATATTCTTAAATATGAGAATATATAAAAATGACCATACATCATGACCTAGTGGATGATGTCAAGAACATATGATTGATTCAATATTCAAAAATCTATATAATTCTCCAAACCAGACTAAAAATGGGAAAAAAAAACAAACAAGCATCTCAAAAGATACAGGAAAAACATTTTGAAGAAAGTCAATATGCATTCATAATAAAAAGTAGTTCTCAAGAAACTATAAATGGAAGGAAATTTAATTAACTTGAAAAGGTCACATTGAAAACAATATTGAACATCATACTTGGTGACTGAATAGCTGAGAATTTTCTCCCTACTAGAGAAATCAGGGAAATTTGTGCAGTCTCCCAATTTCATACCACAAAATTTATTTCAATATAGGGAGGGGGTGGCTTGGGAAAAGTGAGAGAGTATTTGGGCACCCAGATTGACTAGGAAGAAATAAAAATAGTAACAACTTGATTGTCCACATAAAAAATCCTAAAGAATCTATAAAACAAATCTTCACAGGACAAAAGATTTGGTATATTAATTATATTGCTATAATTATAATTTTTATATTTACGACAAGCAGCACTTTTAAATACAGCATTGAAAGCAAATACATATCTTTTTTGAAAAATGTTTTAATTATTTGAAAAAGTTAGAAATAGAGAGGTCAGAGCTTTAACCTGCTGCGCCATGACACTGACTCCTACAGAAAATATATTTCTACTTTTATGAGTGCAAAAGATGCCCAGTGTGTAATAACAATTTCATATATTTGTCATAGCAACAAAATGTCAGAACTATAGGCAAAATTTCTGCTGTAATCATCGAACTGTGCATATTCATGTTTTAAAAACATTATGAGAGGCAAGAAAGAGAGGTAGGTCTTCCATCTGCTGGTTCACTTCCCAAATGGACTTAACAGCTGGAGGTGAGCTGATCTGAAGCCAGAAGCCTGGAGCTTCTTCCAAGTCTCTCACAAGGGTCCAGGGGTCCAAGCACTTGGGCCATCTTCCACTGCCTTCCTAGGCCATAGGCAGAGAGCTATATGGGAAGAGGAGCAGCCAGGACACAAATCAGTTCCCATGTGGGATGCCAGCGCTGCAGGTGGAGACTTAGCCTACTTTGTCACAGCCAGACCAGAACTATGCATATTCTAAGATACAATAGGCACCATAGTGCTTTGATTCATTTAAAAATGCAGACAATTATAAGCCAAGAAACATTATCATATCACATTTACAGATGAATAAAGTGAGACTTTAGAAAGCTAAATAGCAGATGGCATTCTGCTGTAAAATTCCTGCCTGTGACCTCGGCATCCCATAGGGGCAGCCAATTTGTGTCCTGGCTGCTCCACTTTTGATATAGCTCCCTGCCAATGGGCTGAGAAAAGCAGCAGAAGATGGCTTAAGTCTTTGGGTCCATACCACCCCTGTAAGAGACCTGGGTGAAACTGATGGCTTTGGCTTTTCCAAGTTGCTGATATGTTTATACATAAAACCACAACTTTCCGTTAAATTCAATGTTTCTATTTCTAGCATTGTTTTCTGTTTTTAATTTTTAAAATTTATTTAAAGGCCAGAAAGATAGGAGCCGGTGCCTTGGCTCACTTGGCTCACTTGGCTAATCCTCTGCCTGTAGCGCTGGCATCCCATATGGGCGCTGGGTTCTAAGTCCCGGTTGCTCCTCTTCCAGTCCAGCTCTCTGCTGTGTCCCAGGAGGGCAGTGGAGGATGGCCCAAGTGCTTGGGCCCCTGCACCTGCATGGGAGACCAGGAAGAAGCACCTGGCTCCTGGCCTCGGGCAGGCGCAGCACCAGCGCAGGTGCAGTGCCAGCCGTGGCGGCCATTTTGGGGGTGAACCAACGGAGGGAAGACCTTTCTCTCTGTCTCTCTCTCTCACTGTCTATAACTCTACCTGTCAAAATAAAAAAAAAGGCAGAAAGATAGAGCTCTTATTTTCTGGTTCATTCCTCAAATGCCTGTGCCGCGGACCAGCTCTCACGGAGACACAGACCGAGGGAGAACGAGGGCGAAGGATCGAGGAGAATCAGGAATTGGCGGGGAAATGACAGACAGACACACACGTTATGAGTATGCTGCTGCGATTTATTATAGTAAGGCTTGGGTTTATATAGTAAAGGACAATGCTACAGGCAAATGTTAAACTTTTATCACAAAGGTTGACAAAATGAGTTTAGCGGAACAATGATGTCATTTGAGTGGTATTACAAGGAACATAGTGGGGGCATTGTAATTAATGTTTTTAGACAATTTACTGAGAATGAGAATTGACCTTTGGGTTAATTTTGTTTTATGAATTGTTTAGGGGAATTACTGCCCAAAGTTTTGCTTGCCTTTTAGATACTTGGAGATAACCCCTGAGCAATCTTAACATTTCTCTGTCACTATAATGGGAACCTAATGATATGTTTTGACTTGCATTCCTAGCTCCCTCGTAAACAGCTTTAGTAAACAGAGGGGCAAAGATTGTTTGATATTCTCCATAATCTTATGGGAAACGTTAACTTCTTTTTCTTGATTTTCTTGTTTCTGATAATTGTGAGAGCAAGCAGTAAAGTGTAAACACAGCAGGTAGATAATGCATAATGAGATCATCAACAGAGCAGGGACACAGTGTCCCCAAAGTCAGCAAGGACATTCTTGGCTTCCATTATGTGAGTCGTGGGTCATTACAACCGCGGACTGCACAGGAACCGCCTGAGGCCCCACTCCACAGAGCTCAAACCTCAACCCTGCAGCCTTAGACCCCCAACGCAGCAACATCTTGCTACGCGGGTATCACAGCTATGGGCGTAGCATGCCTGCAATATTTGAGGTTGGGCCAGGTAGAAACCAGGAGCCAGGAATTCAGTTTGGGTTTGCCATATAGATGACAGGAACCCAATTGGTTGAGGTATCACCTGTTATCTCTTAGGGTATACATTAACAGGCAGTTGGAATGTAGATCCAAGAGCCAAGATTCAAACTCACTCTAATATAGGATGCTAGTATCCCAGGTGGCATTGTAACAACTGTGCCAAATGCTCACCTCTAGGATTATTTTCAAACTTTTGTTCTGATTTTCTTGAGGAATGGGAGGATAATTTATCTTTCAATTTCCCTTTTATTATTTCCTTTCAAGTTGCAACTGCATTTCCTGTTTCAGTTCCCTCTACTTGGATTTTGTTTCCTCCTTTGCCTCCTACTGCCATGAATTTATCTTTTTGTCATTTATGTCCTGAGTTAAATTTCATCCCCATGAGGCCTGCTGTAATATTCCAACTGGGTACTTAGCCCTCTTTAATGACTACATCACCAGGCTTTTCTTTGTTCTCTTTCAGTTCTGTACATTTTATATATACTTATGCAATGATACACATCTTAAAATATAGCATGCATTTGTATCTCAGAAAGCATCAATAAATTGATGAATAAAGGCATGCATGATTAAAATTGTTAATGTAAGCCAGGGTATCATGAAATAACAATGTGTCAGAATTAGGATACAAGAATATTGTGGTTACCCTGTAAAACAAGGGTAAAACAAAACACTATGATTTACAATGAGTGTGAAAATGATTTTTTTTTCTCAAGAAAAATACATTTTCAATTCTCTAAACAAAATATGTGCCTCTTTTTTGCTGCCCACAATTTAACATTTTACGTTTCTTAGAACTTACTGAAGTCTTCAGATCCATTTCTGGCAAGACTATATAGAATAAATTGAAGGAGGTTTTGAGAGTTAAGTATTAAATATGGTCATTGCTGCCTGCGAGGGGGAGAATTTTTTTTTTTTTTAGCTTTGAGATTGGATTCTTTTAGATTTAACTTTATCAAATATTTCTTTAAGTTCCTCTTTAGTAGCTTCTTCTAAATCCTCTTGAAAATTAGCAAATATTTCAATGAAGCAGTCAGGGAATTCAGCACATAATTTTTTGCATATTTTATTACAATATTAACATCTTGACAATTTAGTTTTTGCTTAGCCATTGAACTCTGTTGGTTTTAACTGAACGCTGAGCAGCTTGATTGGAAGTCAGTGTAGTGAGTCCCAGTAGCAATGAATTGAGTGATTTGTAAACTTATCCCACTGCAATTCAGGAGCTATGAGGAAAGGAACCCTTGTAGAAACTTATTAAAGACATCAAAAAGGAACTTTTGGGTTCATTAAACAAATTTATTGAAATACAGCATAAATACAAAAATGTGCATAGATAACAAATGTACAACTTGATGAATTTTTACTAAATATACCTCTGTGATTACTGTAGGGTTTTATAAATTAAGCATTGCTACAAAACTTCTTTATAAACTCTTCTAGTCATTTCTCTTTCCATAAAGAGGCATCTATTTTGATTACTATTAAAATAGTTTAACTTTACCTTTTTTTTTAAGTTTTTGCAAAAGGGAAGACTAATAAGTATTCTTCTATTTGCTTCGTCCAGTAAACATGCTATTGTGCATAGCAATAGATTATTAATTTTCATTGTAGTGTAGTATTTTATTAGATGAAACTAATACTACCTGAAATAGATTTAGGGAGATTATAAATACTACTATGAATCTTTTAATACATGTCTTTTTGTCTCCAATGAGTCACTTATTTAGAAGAGGGATTGTTTCATAACAGGTTTTACATATTAAGCTTTGATATTTTGTCACACAATACTCGTATTTCTTTTTATTTTTTTAAATTTATTTGACATAGTTAGATAGAGTGAGAAAGGTCTTCCTTCTGTTGATTCACCCCCCAAATGGCTGCTACAGCTGGCGCTGCACTGATCCGAAGCCAGGAGCCAGGTGCTTCCCCCGGTCTCCCATGTGGG
This sequence comes from Lepus europaeus, assembly GCF_033115175.1. Lineage (NCBI taxonomy): Eukaryota > Metazoa > Chordata > Mammalia > Lagomorpha > Leporidae > Lepus > Lepus europaeus. The sequence goes on from NC_084830.1 coordinate 54,160,811, forward strand.
TGCAGGGCCCAAGCACTTGGGCCATCCTCCACTGCCTTCCCAGGCCACTGCAGAGAGCTGGACTGGAAGAGGAGCAGCTGGAACTAGAACCTGGTGCCCACATGGGATGCCGGCACTGCAGGCAGAGGATTAACCGAGTGAGACACAGCACTGGCCCCAATACTTGTATTTCTAAAGTTCCATAATAATTTATAGTCCTGCCAGGAGACTATGAAAGTTCCATACTTTGTGATTATTGTCTCTTTGTGCCCTGCTAAAAATTTGCCCCTAAACATAAAAATAATTTGCCATTCAATCTTCAAGAAGCTTTGTTCAACTTTATCACATTTATATCCATAACCTACCTGGAATAGAGCTGGTTTTTTTTTTTTTTTTAATTTATTTGTTATTTGAGAGTTAGAAAGAGATACAGAATCAGAGAGCTCCCTCCACTCCTCAAATAATTTCAGTGGCCTTGGGCTGGGCCAGGCTGAAGCAGGGTACTGGAAGCTCAGTGGAGGTTTCCTGCATGGATGACAGAGACCCAACTCCCTGAGCCACCACCTCTGCCTCACAGGGTTTACATTTAGCAGGATGCTGGAATGAGCAGTGGAGCCAGGACCTGAACCCAGGTACTACAGTTGGAGATATGGGTAACTCAAGTGGCATCCTAGCCACCAGGTCAAATGTGTGTTCCAATATTTTTGTATTTGTGAGTTAGACATCTAAACTGTGTTCTTTTTATTATTGTTTTCTGTTTGTAAAGATGCCATTGCCTAGCTATATGATAATTGAAAGTTTAGGGGTTTAGGGTTTTTTTTCCTTTTTTTTCTAAGATAACAGCTTGATTGTTTCTAGACTGACCATATCATTTGACCTTCTAAATAGCAGTGTTTGAATCCAGTTTCTGTGTGTGATCAACAGCATTTGGTATTACTGTTTTTTTTTTTTGTTTGTTTGTTTGTTTGCTTTTTATTTCAGTGGTTTCTATACATGTGATTTTTGATTGAATATTCCAATTTTAGATCTAAAGAAATAGCATTTTAGTATTCTTTTACCACATCATTTAATAATATCAATAAAAATAAGGTCACCATATAAACTCTTGTATATAGGAAATCAGTTGCGAAGCCAAAGATTCTCATTAGTAGGATTATAAATACTCATGGACAATAATTGATGTTAATCATATAGCGAATCCATGACTTACTATGGGCTTTGACATTTGTAACTATTGAATAATTTATGGTCTGAGAAATGCTGAAAAATAAGACAGTTTCTGATTGCATTGTAAAGTGAATGAATGAGAGAGGAATTGACAGTTCTAACTTTCATTAGGCAGATAATTTTTAGTTCAGTATTAGGGTAATGTATTTTGCTTATGTAATATAACAATGATTACATTTCTAAATGGCTTGGAGGTAAATTTGTGTTTCAGATATAAATATACCAGAAGAGGAATGAAAATCCAAAAAGTAATGTTGCATGTGGTTGCAATCGAAGGATAAGATTCTATCTCATGGACTATTTTCCTTCCTCCTGCTATGTGACCAGTTCTCATTGTTTGCCCATTGTACAGCAAGTCTCATCCCCTTGTGGGTACTCCAGTGATTACAGTTCTTCTATCAACACCCATAGCTGCTGCCTTATTAAATTTTTAATCTCAATATTATTCTATCTAGGGTCTTTTTGTGTTTTACTTTTCAAAGTTCTTATCTGGTGAAATATTAAGCCTTTTTATTTAATGTACATTTTAAAATGTTATCTCAGAAGTAAAAAAAAGAGATGGAAAGAGGAATGGATATCATTATGTTCTTGTCTCTACAAATCATATTGAACATGTTAAAATTAAAAGAAAATTAAAATGGAGAATTCATTCAACAAAAAAATATATTCCAAAATTATTCATCTTCTGATAATCAAGATTTTAAGTTTCTTGAAGGAACAGGGAAAGAGAGCTAATATTTTCAGTAAATACCTCTGCCAGGCAACTTCTGTAAATTACTTCATTTAGTTGCATTTTTACAAAAACTGTATGAGGTAGAGCAAAAATAAATGGAAAGTTATGAGCATCTCCAGCAAAGAGAATCATGAAGAACAATGCAGCTTATAATAAATCCATTACCTGTGTGGCATAGAAGTTCGAATAAGAATTTTGGAGCTAGAAGCTGAGTCTTTTACCTGTTAGATTATGTTCCTTGGGATGGCGTTTAAACTCTACGAATCTCCTTTTCTCCATGTTTCAAAAGAGGATAGTATTATGTTTATCTCTCGAGATCACTGTAGGAATTAAAGATATATGCATGCAGAATTCTCACTTATGTAGTTAGTAAACATTACTAGCTATTATTAATAACTTTCCCCTCAGCACTCTGATTATTTTGAGGCAGGCATCATGCCAAATAATTTTATATTTTATGCCACCTAGAGGCATGCTGCACTCACAATGGATACTTAATTCTACTTTCAACAAATGTTGATCATATTACGTGTTACTTAGGGCTGTTCTGAAGTTCCTATTTTAATTTAGTATCTGTGAATCAATCAGAACTATTATCATCCCCAACTTTTTGAGTAAGAGGTCTGTTTTTTTTAAATTTTTTAAAAAAATATTTATTTTGAAAGAGTGACAGAGAAAAACAGAGAGAACTTCCATCCACTGGTTTACTCTTGAGATGGCTGCAATGGCTGAGGCTGGGCCAGGGCAGGATAATGCCAGGATCCAGGAGCTCCATCTGGGTCTCTGATGTGGGTGGCAGATGACACTTTGGCCACCATCTGCTGTTTTTTCCAAGCCATTAGCAAGCTGGACCAGAAATGGAACAGTCAGGACATGAATTGGTTGCTCATATGGGATGCCAGCATTGCAAATGGCGCCTTTACCTGCTATGTCACTACACCAGTCCTGAGTTTTTTTCACTTTTTAGTTGCCTATTACTCTTTGTCATCCTTGCCAGTTTAAGGGGTTACCAAGCAGGTGACCTCTGAAGGTATATGTAACCAAGACCTCAGAGATTGTTATGCGTATTCTTTGTACATCTTTACTGATATCCATCCCCACTGTCATAGAGGAATAGGAGTCCTTTATTCATGTTGAATATTGATAATTTTAAGATAATGCGTTAAAGAACCATACAGAACTACTCTGTCTGCATGCAATTTCTGACTAACCACAGAGCAGAATAACCAGGAATATATGTATTTGACATCATTTAGGTGCCTGGGACCACATTATGAGCATTAGGTTTGGTTTCAGACTCTTGAAGTCAATTTGAGAGATGAAACAATCTAATGTGCAAACATAATATGGAAAACCATAATCTATCTCCAGCTTCTTGGTACCATGACCTTCAGCAATTCATGATTTAAGTAAAAACACACACATGAATTGGAAAAAAAAAATCAAAGCAAAATGGCACATGAAACTATGCTGCTGTGGTTAAGAAGTGTGAAGTTTTAGCTAAATGTTCCACAAGTTGTGATTTAAAATAAATATTTCAAGTATGACTTTTGAGCTTTTTTTTTAAAGATTTATGTATTTGAAAGAGTTAGAGGAGAGGCAGAGAGAGAGAGGGAGGAGAGGCAGAGAGAGAGGGAAAGAGAGAGAGATCGGTCTTCATCCGATAGTTCACTCCCCAACTGGCCGCAATGACCCGAGCTGCGCCAATCTGAAGCCAGGAGCTTCTTCTGGGTCTCCAACACAGGTGCAAGGGCCCAAAGACTTGGGCAATCTTCTACTTTCCCAGGCCATAGCAGAGAGCTGAATTGGAAGTGGAGCAGCTGGGTCTCGAACTGGCGCCCATATGGGATGCTGGCACTTCAGGCAAGGATGTTAACCCACTATGCCATAGTGACAGCCCCTTGAACCTTTCTTTTCTTTCTTTTCTTTTCTTTTTTTTTTTTTGACAGGCGGAGTTAGAAAGGTCTTCCTTTTCCGTTGGTTCACCCCCCAAATGGCCACTGCGGTTGGCGCGCTGCGCCGATCCAAAGTCAGGAGCCAGGTGCTTCCTCCCGGTCTCCCACGCAGGCGCAGGGCCCAAGCACTTGGGCCATCCTCCATTGCCTTCCCGGGCCACAGCAGAGAGCTGGACTGGAAAAGGAGCAACCGGGACAGAATCCAGAGCCCCAACCGGGACTAGAACCTGGGGTGCTGGCGCAGCAGGCAGAGGATTAGCCAAGTGAGCATGGCGCCGGCCGAACCTTTTTCATGATTTGCAACTATCTGACCTGAAATCACTTGTGCACCAGTAAACTTAGAATTTTACTGTAGTTTGTCTTATAATTTAATATTATCTATAACAAAGACATGTCCTATCAATTCTCTCATCAATGAATTTATTTTGTCTTCTTTCCTTGTAATCCATATCCTGTCCACAAATCAGTTTAAAAATTGGTAAATATAGACTACTATTGGATACTGTGTGTTTTTGAATCTTGGCCTTTGCATACTACAACAAACTTAGTCAAGGCCAAAAGTTCTAATGAAGAAAGTTTAGGGAGGCAGATATGAAATAGGGAAGATATGCATTATTTACACATAGAAAAGACCTTTCTTTAACAGACTAATGGTCTGTTAAATTTTTTATTTGTTAAGATATTTTTTACATTTCCCTCCTCTCATTCTGTTTATTGGTTCGCTAATTTATCATTCAAAAATGTGTCTTAATCCCGTATTTCATACCAGTTGCTAGAGCATTCAACAAAACAAATAGCTTTTGCAGCCATAGACAATTCTGTCATAAATTTGCTTAATATACTTGTTGCAGCAGTATCCGTTTTTAGACCTGACATAAATTGTTTGAAATCCAACTGAATCCTGTTAAATTGGACTGGTTGAGATTTCCCTTTCCCACGTGGGTGTTTGTGATATAGCCCATTTGTTCCTCATCTAACTGACCTGACACTCAGCTGCTAACCACAATGAATCTTAATAACCAAACCCAGAGTCATATCAACAAGTTCCTCCCATCATGTATGTTCTTTTTAAACCAGCCAGCACACAAGCCTATGGAAAAGTGTAAGCAATAATGGTCATGTACCCTTTTCTTACTTCCTACTCTCTGGTTGAACTACCTGCTGCCTCCAGGCTTCATGCCAGTATCCGTAACCTGTAGGGGAACCGTAAATAATGCATTTCTTCTGTTTTGTGCATTTTAGTTTTACTTCCTCATGTTTCACCTGATTCAGATGCCTAAATCTTTTTCTTCCAGTCAGGGACCTCCAAGAGAATGACTACTTTGCTTATAGCTGCTCTTGACGGGAGAGACTTTGTCAAGTTGGAAAGAAACTATTGCAAACTGAAATCACAGCACTCACTACTAGAGGAGGAAGGCAGACAAGTGAAAGTCAAACAAAAAATAAATGTCAGAAAACATATGATATAAAGGATGGTGAGGGCATAGAAAATACAAGGACTATTTTAGATATCTAAACAGGGTAGTATCTGAACCTATACCTTTCTAAGTTGAGAATGAGATCTGTGGTTAACAGGAAGAGGTAACAGTAGAGCAGTCTCTGGGGGAGAATATGCAAGATGCCTAATGTGGTTGGAAGAGAGACAGAGAGAAAAGATTGATTTTATTTGAAAGGCAGAGTTACAGAGAGAGGTAGAGACTGATAGGTCTCCCATCCACTGGTTCACTCCCCAAATAGCCGCAATGGCTGGAGCTGAGCCTATCTGAAGCCAGGGCCAGGAGTTTCTTCAGGGTCTCCGATGTGGGTGCAGGGGCCCAAGCGCTTGGGCCATCTTCTGCTGTTTTCCCAGGTGCATTAGCAGGGAACTGGATCAGAAGTGGAGCAGCTGGGACTGGAACAGAGGCCATATGTGATGATGGGCACTGCAGGCCAGGGCCTCCACCTGCTGCACCACAGTGTTGCCCCAGACTTAAAATTTTCTAAATGGTCACTCTGGTTTCAGTGGATAGAACAGATTCTAAGAGGGCACAAATGGAATTGGAGAAGTCAGATTGAGACTGTACTAGGTTCTAGGAAGTATTTATGACAGTTTAGATGGAGTTGGAGGTTTGCACATAGATGGGTTAGCACTCTGGATATAGTTTGACAGAAGGGCCTATCGTTTTCAGAAAGCATGCTTGTGGATTTCCCATTTTATCTAGGTATTAAGAACACTTCGAATACACATTTGATATACTAGTGCAGTTACCTAGAATGAGAAACCAACTAGAGATGTATAGCCAAATGTTTATAGTTGCCGTTTTCAAATGGTGTTGCTTGAAACAATAGAAGAGATACTTCAGGAATAGCTTTGATGATTAAATAAATGTTGTGAATAAGGAAAATGCATTCTTATGATGGTTAAATCTCTTAGATACTATGAGATAAAATAACTTTCTTATTACTTCAGCCTCTTCTAACATTTATTTTTAAAAATACTGAATTGTTAGTTTTACTTAGTTTTATTTGAAAAAGAGAGGGAGAGCTTGCAACTATTGACTTACTGCCCAGAATGACCACAACAGCTAGGGCTGGGTCAGGTTGAAGCCAGGAGTCTGGAACCCAATATGAGTCTCCCATTTGGGTCTCAGGGTCCCAAGCACTCAAGTCATTACCTGAAGACTCCCATACCTCACATTAGCAGGAAGCTGGAATCAGAAGCAGAACCAAGTCTTCAGTGCAAGTACTGGGATGAAGGCATCCAAGTGGCCTCCTAATTTCCAAGTCAAATGACTACCCTTTAACATTATTTAACCTGGGAATTCTTTATAGTTCAGCATTTTAAGAAATGATATCTTAACTAGTGTAATAGATAGCAATGTCAGATATATTGTAATTCCAAGAGCAAAAATCAGTTCATAAAAAATTCAAAGATGCAAGCCTCTTGGTTCTAGAAATATTCTCTTCAAAATGTTGTTTTAGAGCCTTTAAACTTTTTATGGCATCAGTACCATTTTTGATTGCTGCTAAGTGAACACAATTGTTATACTAACTTGAATCATACCATATTGCTCTTTTTATAAGTTGAAATGCTCAGATATCTGCAATCACTTTTATGATCCAAACTGTACTTTTAAGACTCATAGAAATGAGTATTTTCTATTTTTCATGCACTGTGTTTCATGTTTTTTATACATCACCCAATTTAATACTAAAATGACTCTTTCAGGAAACATTTTCAGAGAATGTATTGTGGGAAAAATTAGAAGGTTCAATGACCAGTGGATTTCACTCATGTGTTTGTACCTTTAATTTGCTCTGACAATTCTTAGAAAATGGATCATAATGAAAATTTTTCTTCCCTACAGATATGCAAAGTAGCTATATGTGGTAGACTGCAATTAATAATTGAATAGGCTAATTTTCACCTATTTGTAAATTTGTGTATGTGTGTATATCTGGTTTTTTAATTCTTTGACAAAGTTAAAGCATCTAACTGATTCTTTAATTACTAGGTTGCTAAATAAAATATTTGACATGTTTTAAAGTGATATGTTTGAAAATCATTTTAATCTCTTTTAAAAATTATAATTTAACTTCCTTTTTAGATAGATATTTTTATTTTAAAAATCAGGACACTGAACTTCAAAGGTTTCAGTGATTTTCTTGGGGTATGTAAATGGTAGCCTCATGATTTTAGCCAGTCCTGGAAAAACATTAAAATCTGTACTATAAAGCATTTGAGGATGCCAATATTTCATTAAATTACTTAACTCTAATAATTAATAAAAGCAAATATGCATATTGATCTGAAAGAGAAATCCTCTAGTCATTAAAACGCATTTTCCTCTCTCAATTTTGAGATGGCAAGGTGGGAAAAGAGAGGCAAAGAGCAATTTAAGAGCTGAGCTCCCAGCTTCCTTTGCAGTGGTAGTGGCGGGTCTCCCCCTCTTTGCTCCTGGGGAAATTTTCTTACTAGTTTTATTCATGTCTGAATTTTAATTTTATTTGAAAAGCAGTCAGGGAAAGCTACAAGTAGAGATTTCTCTTCTGCTGGTTTACTCCCTGAATTCCCACAACAGCTGGAGCTGAGCCATGCTGAAACCAGGAGCCTGGAACTCAATCCAGGTCTCCCATGTGGCTAAAAGGGACTCAATTACTTGAGCCATCATTTACTTCCTTCCAGGGTGCACATTAGCAGGAAGCTGTAATTGGGAGCAGAGCTGGGACTCAAACCTAGCACTTTGATATAAGGGTGGGAGTCCCAAGTAGTGTCTTAAAGGCCACGTCAAAGGCTTCCCACTTTGGTCATTTCTGTTAATTCCGACATCTGGTGTGAAAATCCTGTCTTTGGTTCAGTAAGCTTACAAATAGTCAGCACTGCTCAAAGGCAATGAATGAATATAGAAGTGAATTAATAATAAATTCCATACCCTTCTCAGGGTACCTTCCACTCTGACTTTTGGTTCTTTGGTTTCAGACTATTTTCTTCATTCAGTTTGAATCTTTGTGCTTCCACACTGTCCTCCTTGGCCTGTGGAAGTTTCTTCTCTGCATTTGACCCAAAGCATCACAGGTCAGTTTTTTTGGATTTGTTTAATTTCCTTCATGGGTTTATTACCTTCTTCCTAGGTATAAAAGTGTGTCAGGTACATCGTAGATACTAACATTATAGTTCTGTTAGTGAGAAAGTTGTCTTCTTTGCTGTTCTTCTGAGCCTTGCCTTACTTAGTCTCTTGTAGGTAGAATACAAGATAGACAATTCATAGGCATTACAAATATGTTTCTAAGAATCTTTTTTAAACAAGTTGCATTCCATTTTTTAAAGATTTATATATTTGAAAATTAGAGTTATGGAGAGAGAATCTTCCATTCACTAGTTCACTCCCCAGATGGCTGCAATGGCCAGGGCTGGGTCAGGCCAAAGCCGGGAGCTTCATCCAGGTCTCCCACATGGGCAGCAGAGGCCCTAACACTTGGGTCATCCTCTGCTGCTTTTCCTAGGCCATGAGCAGGGAGTTGGATTGGAGGTGGAAGAGCTGGGACACAAACCAGTAGATGTATGGGATGCTGGCATCCTGGCAGCAGCTTTACCCTCTACCCCACAGTGCCAGCCCTGAAACTGTTTCTCCTTAATTTTTACTTTCTGCTTTCATATAGACTTTGAGTTATAGGGCAAACTCCCCCTTTCTCCTCTCTGGTATAACTGTGATAAAAACAGACTTTTGGAAAAATGCAATAGCGATATTTTTACAACTTGTACATTTGAGAGCTTTTTATAGAGTTCTTAGAAAATGCATATTATTGGGCCAGGTGTTGTGGTACAGTGGGTTAAACTAACACTTGGGATGTCCATTTGCCACAGTGGATTTGAGTCCTGCCTCTACTTCTGATCCAGCTTCCTTCTAATGTGCACACTGGATAGCATCTGATGATGTCTCAAGTATGTGGATCCCTGCCATCCACTTGGGAGACCTTGATGGAGTTCCTGGCTCCTGGTTTTGTCCTGGCCCAGCCTTGGCTGTTGTGGGCATTTGGGAAGTGAACCAGCAGATGGGTGATATATTCCCCTCCCTGCATTCTGCCTTTCATAAATAAAACTAATCTTTTATAAAGAAAGTTCATATTAAATAAAATGTATGCATAGATTTCAAAAAAAATTTTTACACCAAAATAAACATGTCATTGAATTCTAATTTTCCACAAAATTTTGAAGTACTCTCTTATAAACTAGCCACTTGTTTATTTGTTGATTTGTCTAACACATATTGAACACTAAAACTACAGAGAAAGGAGTCATAAAAAGAAAAGCTAAACCAAGGAACAACTCTGGCCTTATGGGTATAAACTAAATAATAATAATTACATTTTAATGAAAGCTTCATGTATTCCTTGAAGCTGTGTTATGTATTATAGGTACCCAACTTGTAGTGTTTATAGTTTCCTTTGAGGGTAATTGGTATATTTTTTACTCTATGGAAAAAGAAGCTGAGGAACAGAAAGAGACTTGTCAAAGTTCACAAAAGGAAGTTAAAGAGTTGAAAGTTAAATTCAAGTTTCCTTGATTCTAATTCCTGTACTTTTAGTATTCATGAGATTCTCGAACTTGTGCATAGTTGGCTTTTAGTAAGTATCTGGACACAGTTTTAAAAGTAAAAATATATACTAATAAATGTATTGTTATTACAATTAGCTTTATCAGTGAGTGGTAAGACCTTGTATCTCCAAAGAATTCACTTATTTTCGCTAATGGTTAACGAATTGTAGGTAGCTTTACATCCAATTGATTTCTGTTCCAATGTTTTCTTTCCACCAAGTTAGAAATTCCTTCACTCACCTTGTTCACTAGTAGGTAGCAATTGTCTAAAGATTTTTTTCCCAATAGCTTTGGTATTCAAACAGGATGGTCAGAAACTATGAGGCGTTGTTCTATGGCACTTGTGTTCACCAGTTCATCAAGTGGAAATTAGCCAGCATATCACCCTCCAAAGCCAGAGAGTTGAATTTTTCAGCAAGGAAGCTAAATATGAATTGTTCTAAATCTATTCTTTGATGATAGTCAAGGTTGTATTTGTACATATTCTGTTCCAGAAATTGGATTTGGTTTTAACTAGGATGTATAGTAGTACTTTATTGATTCCTTTTTTAATAAGTGAAGAAATTTATTTAGGGCAATGAGGAAAACATTTGATAATTGAGCCACTTGACTTAAGATTCTGAATGTCACTGAGATACACTACTTGAATCAGCACTTGAAATTATAGGTGTGAGTTTGAAGCATTGCTTTTTAAAAAAAAAATATTTCACAGTTTATAAGGTCACCTTTCTCTTTGATAGCCAGCATGTTTGATGTTTAAAAAGGAGTCATTTACTCATTACTCATTTGTCTGCCTAGAATGCTAAAAACTAGAAAACTCTGAATAAGCATGTTCAGATAATTGTCATTATTTTCTTCAATACTGAATCAGTTCACTTGGGCTGTTGTTGACAGATGACTGTTCTTACAATGAATGAATTAGTAGGTGAACCTGCCTATAGGAATAATTTCCCTTATTTGTATATCATCGCTATTCCTTGCTCCTATATAACAGATGTTCTCTCAGAATTGACCTAATTCTTTTCTAATGTGAGTTCCATCTTTCAGCATTCAGCTGACAAAAATATAACATAGAGGGATACATTTTCAATGATAACCAGAACAAAACAATCCACTTCTCATTCCCCCTTCCTTGTTCACTCACCAACTACTCAATTCCTGCCTGCTATGTGATAGGACCTAGGAGTACAGAATATAGGTTTCACATCCTCATCAATTACACACAGGCCTGTATCTCATCACGCTCTGCACATTAGTCCTCCCACATTAAGGGAGATACTTTCCTTTCATTACACTGATATTGGATGGTCATCCAGCTGCTACACAGTAAAGAAAATTTGACAGTGGCTCATTCTCTTTTCTCTCCCTGGATCTGTTTGACCAATACTGTGTGGCTTGTTTTATAGGCTACTTCACGATAGCATGAATCATCCCTGTTTTTGCCATGAGTAATATGACTGCAAATGATGTCTGTAGTTTTTTCATCTCTTCTCTTCTTTGAGTGCTCTGATGTAGTGTGGTCCAGGCCCTCTGCTAAGTGCTGAGGAAACAATAGTAAACAAGATTAAAGTGTTCCCTGCACAGCACATTTTTTAGCATTTCTAGTTGTTTTTTTTTACCTCTAAGATATGTGATGGATTTGTTGATTTTTATCTACTTATAAAATTACCATCTTAGGTCATATGGACTATGATAAACTTTATAATTTTTGTTTCTACTTTTAATCCAATATTTTATTATAATTTGAAAAGACAGTAATTTTTAAAAATATATTAGCATATATAACTTCTCTGTTTCTAACCATATAATAGTTTCTCATTTTAATTAGATGTCAGCCTAAGATTTTTCTGGTAGAAATTAAGGTTCTATGTACTCTGTCTTCTGTCTCCCTATCTAACCTAATCTCTGATAAATTTCTTTTATTCAGAATAAAATAGATATACTGGCTGTCTCACTGCATGACAAAACCATTACATCCGCCTTTCATCTCTCTGGAGTGGTCTTCTCTCCAGGTTTCCACCTGACTCTTTCTGCCATTCTTCAGCTGCCAATTCAAATTGCAATCTCTGGGGCTGGCACTGTGGGCGCAGTAGGCTAGGCCTCCACCTGTGATACCGACATCCCAAAGGGGAGCCAGTTCATGTCCCGATTGCTCCTCTTCCAATCCAGCTCTCTGCTTATGGCTTGGGAAAGCAGTGGAGGATGGCCCAGTTACTTGGGCCTTACACCCACACAGGGGACCCAGAGGAGGCCCATGGCTCTTGGCTTTGGATTGGCCCAACTCTGGCTGTTTCAGCCATTTGGGGAGTGAACCAGCAGATGGAAGACTTTTTTCTCTGTCTCTTCCTCTCTCTGTCTGAAACTCTGCCTTTCAAATAAATAGATTAAAAAATATTTTTTTTTAAAACTGCAATCATTGCATTGATCTTCTCCACAACAATTCTCTTAGAGACTTGATCTGTTTTAATAGTGCTAGATGCACACTAGAGGCTCAATCATTGAATTATACCTCATAAATGAAGTAAAGGAATATTGTTAAATTATTATAAGAAGGTAGCAAACAAAATACTATTACTTTTACCATAATAGCTATGCCACACTTTCAGGAGATTTGACAAATCATTTGAAATTCACTCAGCTAGAATTGAAAGATGAGAAAGAGCCAGAGAAGAGTATTCCAGTTGTAGAAAACAAGGAATATCAAGGCATTGAATTTGTAAATTAATTTTCTGACTCTAAGAATGTTCAGAGGTCCAATGTGGCAGGAGAGCATAAACTGAGGCAGTTGCAATATCAGGTGACTTTAGAAATGTGTAGAGTCTAGGAGATACTTACAGACTATGGAAAGGTGTTGGATTTTATTCTAACAGAAATGACAAAAGAGATAAAAGATTTATAAACAGAAGAACAATGTGGCCAGATTCTTAAAAAGCAAATCACTCTTAAACTGTAAAAATAATTGATCATTTAAGGCAGAAAAAAGTTGTGGTTCCAATTAGGATATTATAAGTTAGATCAGTGAGAAATAGTACTGACTTGTTTTTTCCGTTCACAACTTTTTAACTGCTTTGCTAAACCATAAACCTGAGGAATTTGCTTTTCCAGACTTACAGATTCTAAAATTATATAAACATATTTGTGCATATATACATACATAATCTAACACAAAAGTAACATAACTGCTAAATTTAAAGAGATTCAATATGCATTAGCAACTATGCATGTATATAAATACACACACACACATACACAAATAAGCATCATGTGATGTTATACAGGTACCATGGGAACCTAGACACAAGCTAGAGAATGTTTGGCATGGCTCTGTGATGCTTGAAGAGGTGTGATGAACTTGTTCCTAGTTGTGAGGCATCCACATGAAGATTTGTCTCTAAAGTGAAATTTAGGCTTTGTGTGATAAGGAAAACAAGAATAGTTTCTCTCAGTACTATCCACCACCCTACCACAACCAAAATAACCGTAAATCCAGATAAGCCAGGTACAGAATATTGCTTGTCTGTTGCCCTCTCCTCTCTTGGTTGTAAGGTTTCAATAAATGCCCATCACTTCCCTCTGGGGCCAACAAAATCCTCAGTATTCTTCTGTTCTCAGCACTCAATACCAATTCACGCATACGCTCAGTCTGCTCTGTACTTTCCCTTTTGGCCATTCACGAGAAATGAAGACCGGGATCATGCATATATGTCAACTTACTGTGTTGTCTTTATTGTGACAGTGTCAACCTTAGCATGGGCTACTCCACATTACAAAATATTTATGTCAGTTAATGTTATATCACACAAGAGTTAAATGTTGACTTCAAATGGAACACATGTAGAGAGGAATTTTAACTGTTTTCTATTTAATTAGAAAGTAGGCTAGTGATACTAATTACTTAAGATTTTGAGGATTCTTAATCTAAGATCTTTAATGCTTGGGAAATTTTTCTAGAACTGTTGCTTCATGGTTTCGTCTCCCATTAAAAATGCAAGGAAAATAAGAATGACATACTACTTTTAACAATTTCCAGGTGTTTTCTTCTTGATCTATGTGTCCTGTTTCAGTAATGTTTTAGAAAGATTTTTCAAGAGAATGTCAGAGGACTTTTGTGGAAAACTGATTGTTCCCCATGGAAAATCTAGAAGGAAAAGAGAAAAATGATATTTCCCCTGGGTACAATATGACAAAACCTAGGCGTAGAAAGTCTCTGATTTGCTGCCAAGGGTTACTTGTGGGTTGCCTAGAAGTGGGAAACTATAACTTACAAAAGCTTTCTTATGTATATTCTTCCTTTTTTGCTATATCAGTTGTTGGTTTTTCCCTTTAGGGTTCTTGACACTTCATACCACATAACCTACCATATGCACTGTTATAGAGAACAGGGTATTTACATCCAATCTGTAAAGAAATAGATGATTCTGAAGCTGCTGTTATTTTATGCTCTGTGCAATTTATATTCAGAATTGTAGATCAGTTAAACTAAAAAGCATATTTGTACTCTGCCTAAAATTCTTTCTAAAAGAAGAATCGTTATTGGTGTTTCTTTGTGGGGAAAAAAGAAATATTTTTATTCTCACCTGAAATTCCTTGCAAAAACAAACACTTGGGAATAATTCTCAATTTTCTTTCCACTGCTCTGAAAGAAAATGTCCTCCTACTGATAGAGCTTGGGGAAAATGCTGAGATATTCACCATTTTTTATTTCAGCATTCATGTTCTAATTGGAGATTAGCCCACAAGAAACACAGACAGGTCTTAGCTTCAATAAATGGAACAGAAGAGTTAGTCATTATGTGTAATAGACCATCTAAGAAAATATGTGACTTTCTTAAATAAAACTGAGAATGCTTTTCCTTGTTATCTTAGCTACTATGTTCCAGAGGTTACCCAGGAACACTTGTCAAGTCAGGGAGATATAGGGTGACCTAAAGGAGAAAGGGGAGCTGGTGTGAGAGGAGAGCTGCAGGAAGAATGGCCATACAAACAAGCAGAAACTTTGAATCCACTTGACCAGGTCTCCCTGTGTTTTTGTTACAATATGTCAGTAAAAGTAACCCCTTCTATTTATCTTTATATAAATACTTTGAGACAAATGAAAATAAGGCAAATGCTGTATGTGTAGAATAGTCATAGCACGGTGTTGGTGCTTAATATTAGATAAGCCTTGCAGATATGGCTAATTTGTTATTGAATCTGACAGGTTAACTGCTATAAAATCCTTGGTATAGTCAAACACAGGTCAACAAGAAAGCTCTGTTTGAGGAATCCAGAACTGTTCATGCTATACCATTTGTATTTTTGGCTTCGCGGAGAGCTGAAGAGAGGAATGACATGGGTGAATCTCCAAAGAAGATTTAGGAACCAGGGTTGGCAACTGGCACTTCTACCTACATTTTACTTGCAGAACTCTATCACATGGCTCCTCCTCAATCTGGGAAACAGGAAGGTGTCATTTAGTTCCATTCCCAGAAAAAGTAGGGGCCAAAACTGGTCTGCCATAACTATTGATACAACATTAAGTACTGAGCACTAAGTTGTTTTATGACCCTGTACTGGATTCAAGTTATCACAGAAATCTCAGCATTTAGATATCTGTGTATTTTAGTAAGCAGTGTAATGTTTCCTATTTAGTCATCATTCACCTGGATTTGCATGATTGGAGAATTATGTTTATCAATCTATATCTTTGCCTATAGCTCACATCTTTTTCCCACAGTCTAATGAGTTACTCTTTGCAGGGGCCTGTATTCGTGTTTACCATGAATAGCCTTGCTTTGGTGATTCAAAGATTCAACTGTACATGCCCTTGCTACTGTACTCTGAAAGTGGTGTTCATGTAATTGCTATACTGGGAAGAGAAGTTGTCAAAGTTTGTGATTCATTCCTAGATTCACCACTTTTCTCTTTCAGTAATATTCTTATCTTGCAGCCCACATAAAGAAAATGTTTGAGAACAACAGCTTCTCGAAGGATCAGTTCCTTTTATAAAGAGTTGTATAGGCTCATGTGTGCTGCTGATTTTCTATTTGCTGATGCTATCGTACCCTATGCCTTTCCTTAATATTAACCTGACTTAATACCAATTCTATCTCATATAACTAGAGCTTGAGCAAAAATGGATACAGATGAAAAATGTTTCATAGTAATTCCAATGTGATTTGCATTGAAATAGACTTAGACTCCTGAGTCCCAGGTTTTTCAATTTGAATTTTTTTTGGAATGTCATTGACAACTTCTATGGGATGGCACATCAAATCAAAAGAAAATAAACTCCTAAGATACAGGTTCTTTATACCAGATTATCTTAAGGAATAGTCTTTTTGTTGTTGCTGCTGTTTTTTAGATGAAATATCTTTCCGTTTTATTTTTCCTTTTTAAAATTTATTTGAAAGACAGAGACAGAGATACTCCATCCATTGTCTTTTTTTTCTCAAATGATTGCAATGGCTAGGACTGGACAAGGCCAAAGCTAGGATCCTGGAATTCCATCCAGGTCTCCCAGGTGGGTTCAAGGTTCAACTATTCTCCATTGCTTTCATAGGTATATTACCAGGGAGCTGGATTGGAAGTAGAACAGCTGGCACTGCCTCTTGGCTCTTGTAAGTTACAATGCAATGAATATAGACATGCAGATATCAATAGAATACAGTGACTTTATTTTCTTGGGATTAGACCAATAAAAGATGTTACTGGATCACAAGGTAGTTCTCCTTTCAATTTTTTAAAGAATATTGTCTATATATTTAGATATCCTTAATGATTATAATAATTTATGTTGGCAACAACTGTGTACAGTATTTCTTTTTTCTTGACATCCTCTCCAACACTTCTTATCTTTAATATTTTTGTTAAAAATAATCCTAAAGGATGTGAGGTGATGTCCCATTTTGGTTTTAATTTGCATTTCCTTGAATTATTGTTGCTGAGCACCTTTTAAAATACATGTTGGCCACTTGTACATTCTCTTTTGAGAAATTGCAATTCAGATCATTTGCCAATCTTAATTGCATTATTGGTTTTGCAATAATTTGCAAGGGTTCCTTGTATATTTTAGATATTAGCCCTTTATTAGAATATTGTAAACGTTGTCTCCCTTTCTGTAAGTGGTCTTTTAATTTTGTTGATATATTCCCCAATTGATAGAAACATTTTCATTTGGTATAATCCCATTTGTTTGTTTCTTGTGTATCTAATATCATATTAAAAAATCATAACCAAAACCAATGTCATAAAGATTTTCTTGTTTTTTTTTTCTAGGAATTTTAAAAAGTTTCAGATTTCAATTCTTTAACTCACCTTAGTTGATGTTTGTACATATAAGTATCCAAATATCTTATTTTCTCAATACCATTTTTTAAGGACACGTTCCTTTCCCCTTTTGCATTCTTGATGTCTTTGTTGAAAACCAACTGATCATAAGAACCTGGATTGATTTCTGGGCCCTCTTTCCAGTTCCATTGTTCGGTGTGTTTGTTTATAGGCCAGTCTGATACTGTTTTTTTTTTTTTTTTTTTGACAGGCAGAGTGGACAGTGAGAGAGAGAGACAGAGAGAAAGGTCTTCCTTTTGCCATTGGTTCACCCTCCAATGGCCGCTGCGGTAGCGCGCTGCGGCCGGCGCACCGCGTTGTTCCGATGGCAGGAGCCAGGTGCTTCTCCTGGTCTCCCATGGGGTGCAGAGCCCAAACACTTGGGCCATCCTCCACTGCACTCCCTGGCCACAGCAGAGAGCTGGCCTGGAAGAGGGGCAACCGGGACAGGATCGGTGCCCCAACCGGGTCTAGAACCCGGTGTGCCGGCGCCGCAAGGCGGAGGATTAGCCTGTTGAGCCACGGCGCCTGTTTTGATTCACATAGCTTTCTGAAGCTGGTAGAGTGACACCTCCAGTTTTGCTTTAATTTGCTCTACTTGCTTTGGCTATTTGATAATTTCCATTCCACACAAATTTTAGGTTTATTTTTTTCTATTTCTGTGGAAATGCCAATGGAATTTTGATAGAAATTTCATTTAATCTGTAGATTGTTTTGAGTAAGATGGGCATTTTGATTATATGAATTCTTTCAGTCAATGAACTTTGGATGTATTTCCATTTATTTGTGGGTACATTTACATTTTTGTTGTCTCAACATTTCATAGTTTTTGGTATATAGGTCTCTCATCTTTGTTAAGTTTATTTCCATGTATTGTTTTTCATTTCTATGTATAAGATCATATAATCTTCAAACAGAGACTATTTTATTTCTTTCTTTTTGATTTGGATGTCTTTAATTTTTTTCTCCTAGCTTTTGCTAGGATTTTCAGTATTATGTTAAATAAAAGTGTTAAGAGTGGAAGTCCTTATTTTTTTTCTTAGGAAACATAGAAAATCTTTGGATAGGGAAATAGCACAAAAGGATACTCAGGGGAGACTTTCTTCTGTTACTAAAATCTTCAGAGAATCATGAATAGAGAAAAGACAAGACAGGGAGAATGAAACCTTTGTGTAGTACAACTATAAGCATGTGGTGGTAAAGATTCGGATTTGATGGTGATAGTATGGTTTCCAGCAGAAATGGGAATGTTTAAAAGCCTTTTTTTTAAAAAAAAAATTAATATTTATTTGTTTATTTGAAAAGCAGAGCTACAGAGAGAGAGAGAGAAAGTCTTCCATCTGCTTGTTCACTCCCTAAATGGTCACAGTGGTCAGAGCTGGGCTGATCCAAATCCAGGAGCCAGGAGCTTCCTCTGGGTTTCCCATATGAGTGCAAGGGCCCAAACACTTGGGCCATATTCTAGTGCATTTCCAGGCCATAGCAGAGACCTGGATCAGAAGTGGAGCAGCTGGGACTCAAATCAGCATCCATTTGGGATGTCAGTCCTGCACACAGTAGCTTTACCCACCAACCTACAGTGCTGACCCTTTAAAAACCATTTTTAACCAGCAAAGAAACACTTGATATATCTAAGTAACTCTTATTTTTCTTCCATTTTAATTTCATATGGCAGTCATCCATGACAGAATATTTAAGTATATGGTAATAACCATGGCAGTAACACCAAAAGGAATAATAGAGAAAGGGAGCTAGTCTTTTCAGGAAGAGAATGTGTGCAATCTGGAGCAGGTAGAATTTCAGAGGATGAGAAAGCAAGGAGGGACTGTCCTGGAGGGAATTAGAAATACAACTACTCTTAGGTATGTGATCTTACTATATAGAATATGCAAAAATCTAGGAAAGCAAAATTAAAGTTATGGGAATAACGAAAAATAGCCTGATCTGTGTTTGGCTAACACCTATTCTCTTTCCCAACCATATATACACCAACATTCACCAACAGATAACAAACCTCACCTGGCTTATGGCAAAAATCTCATTCCTTTGCATTGTTTCCTTCCTATTCTGTATTTTAAATGGACAGTGATATTTTGATATTCATGCCCTCTCTTCAGTACTAATCTTCAGTTTTTCGTAAGGTAATATTTTTGATTCTTTTAGTTAACTCCTCAATATTCCTTCTTACATAGGGGTGTATGGTCACCCTTTGCTTCATCTGCTTCCTAATGTAGTATGTACATATTTTTCCTGAAACCTTGTGATTCTCCATATCAGTGAGTCAGTTACTTTTTTCCATTCCCATGCCTCTTCATCAGAAAGTCATACCGATTTTTACCTCTGAATGGTCTATTTCCCCTTTATAATTATCTTTTCTTCTGTAAGATTCTCTTATGGAGAGCCCAATTATTTTTCTTTGGGTCACTGGTAAAGGCTCTCTCAACTCTGTTGAATACTGTCATCTTGTGTAATTCTGCCAACACTCACTTTATCTTGTGTGACAAAGTTACTCCTATTAAAGCTCTTTAATGTTTTCCTGTTACCTCTGGGATAAAATCAAGTTCATGTTCATGGCATGTGCACATTCGTTAGTGTTCTTGATTTTGTGTTCTTAGCTTCCAGTCTTGCATCTCTGTGACATAAAACCCGCCCTAGTAATGTCAAAATACCGATAAAGCCTTGTGAATGCAATGCTTTTTTCTTGTCTATGGCCTAGCCTTTTGCCTTTCTGCCTAAATGTTCATATGTTACCCCTTTTGCAAACTTTTATGTATTCAGAATTTATTCAAATAAAGTATCCCTATCACTATTTTTATCAAGTGTTAGTTATTTGACTCAAAATAATATTCGTCTCCTTTTTTAAACTTTTATTGCTTCACATGTTTTTGTATCTATTTAATTTACTCAGAATAACCTGAGTTAGATCAGGAAATGCATATAGATCATCTTTTTATTTTTGGTGTTATCTTACTCCTTTTGGTTTGCTATAAACTGGGTAGATTATAAGCAACACAATTTATTTCTCATTGTCTGTGAGCTATGAAGCACAAAAGCAAGATGTTGGCAGATTTCTGGGTGATAGTGGGACTCCTCTCTGTGCCCTGATGTGGAGGAAGGGTTCTTTCTCAGGGTTCTATCAAAAAAGCACTAATTCCATCTGTGGACATTTTGTCCCAATGGTATTTTCTCCTGTTTGCCTCACCTCATACACAAACACCTTGGGATTTCAGCATATGAATTTTGAGAGGCCACAGTCAGACCATAGTAATTACCTTGTCCAAAACTGGATGCAGAGCAGGTAGTCAACATTTTTCTTAGTAAATGAAACGGGACCCATATGGGTGCCAGTTCTAGTACTGGCTGCTCCTCTTCCATTCCAGCTCTCTGCTGTGGCCCGGGAGGGCAGTGGAGGATGGCCCAGGTGCTTGGGTCCCTGCACCCGCATGAGAAACCAGGAAGAAGCACCTGGCTCCTGACTTTGGATTGGTGCAGCTCTGGCCATTGCAATCATCTGGAGAGTGAACCAACGGAAGGAAAACCTTTCTCTCTGTCTCCCTCTCACTGTCTGTAACTCTACCTCTCAAATAAATAAATAAAATCTTTAAAAAAATCAGAGAGCTTCAAAAATTATCAACATACCATAGACCAATTGAAACAGACTATCTGAAGTTAGGGCCCAGGGACTGTTGTGTTTTTAAATTTGCCTATTATAATATGCAGCTAGGGTTGAGAACCAATATGATTAAAGCAAGCCTGTAATACTGAGCCAGTTTTTAAACTAAGTAAGCAACATATCAGGAATCAAGGAGAAAATTAATTCTAAGAATAAAGTAGATTTCCTTTAGAAGATAGTCTTTTATTAAATATGCTGAATAACTGTGTTATAGAGGAATCAGTGCATGAGATAGATTAAGTAGCTGACCAAGTTCCTTCCTCTGGCTATTTGCAAAGTTGAGACTAATCATATGGATGAGAAGCCAGCCAGGAAAGGTAGGCTAGAGAGAAGTTAATTCCCAACTTGATAAATTTTTTCAGATGTTCTGGGTCCTGCCCTCTATTCTGGGAAACTGTATGAACATCAGACTGTTTCCTACAATCTAATCCCAAGAATATAATTGAGCTACTTGCCTGGGTTCCAGGATCCTGCCTGTTCTCCAGGTAGAATAATCACGTGGTGCTAGACTGAGTACAAGGGGAACGAAAGTGTGACCGGGATCCTCTTGCTTTTACCTGGGATTGTGCTCTCCTTCCCGGATGTTACACTCTTTCTTTAGATGTGATTCTTGATACTGTGGCAAACAAACTGTTGAAACCTGAGTCTGCCATACCCCTTTAACTCCAGCACTCTGGATGGTCTGCCTTCATTCTGGTTTTGGGAAACAGGATAGTGCAATGCAGTACCCGCGCTGTGCATACGCCATAGTCTTTCCTGATGTCTGTTCCAAGTTAGTTTAGTTTTACCCCATCATCCCAATGGAGGTTTATCAAAATGTGATAAGTTGAAAGTAGAAACTAAATACAAAGTGCGGCTTAACAGCAGTTTTCAGAATGCATGAACACGGGAACACCTAGTTCTAGTGAACAGTAATGAAGCATCTAATACAGGCCAAATATTTTAGTCACCAGCAGATCCCGCCAATATGGGACTGAAATAGGGATGAAACTTGGACAGAAGGTTGAATTCTGGTGACTATCTACCAACATAAAATGACCGAAGCAATAGAGTTGAAAAACTGTATAATGGTCAGATGCTTGGGTGCTTCTACCGAAGGAACATTATCAGAGAACATGACAAAGAACAATGAGGCCAAATCCTCCAAAAGATATGAGAATTATGAGAATTAAAAAAGGAAAATAATTTGTAATATGTTCACTTCTAAAAGAAGCTAATGTTGTGAGAGAAGGAGCAGTGAGAGGAGTCAGATAAAAACGTTGGAGAGGCAGAGTAGTGGAGTGAGTGTCCTGAGAGTGTGGACCTGAATGAAGTCCAGAGCCCTTAGGAGGTAAAAGGAGGAGTACTGGAAGGAATATGAAAACACAGATGTAAGGAAGGTGAGACACTGTCATGCTAAAACCAGAGTTCCCATTGGATGCTTTATGGCTGCTAAAGTGGAAGACAGGCCCACGTGTGGGAAGGTTTTGGACCTAAGATGTAAAGAATGATGCTAAGGAATATAGATCAATGTCACATGTCCATAGGAGCTTGTGAAATGGAGAACCCACCAGTGTACCTTTCAGGTCAAAAAAGTCTCGAAGTTGTGAATTATCTTTCGTACCTTTCAATAGCCAATTTCAATCTTAAAATTAACTTTCAAAACTCTCAGTGTATGTTGAGATTTCACTCCTTGTGCACAGCCAGTATTTGGGTCATATTTTTAACTTTAAGATACATAGTTCTTCATTAAATCCTTAACCTAAACTTGTAAAGAAGTCACATTTTTGTTATCTTCCCTGCTAGTAAGTAATGAGGCAGTTTGTTATAAATCTAGTACTGATGACATTATTCATCTCAGCACTACAATAATTAAATGTGTCTTGTGCTACATCTGAATTAGAATAGAATTGCAAAAAGTCACAGTTGAATTAGAAACAAGACAGGTTCCTGTCTCTTCATTATGTAAATGTAGCTTTTGAGAAGATGTCAGATCAGCGGGAACTGTCAGACCACTTGCTATTGCCTGCCATAAAGTCTCTCCTGCCTGAGCCTCTTCTGTAGGTGCGATGATTTCTTCAAGAGGAAATCTATTACCAAGTACAATCATTGATCTATGTTTTCTCACCTAGATATTTCCAGAATGATTTAAAAATAAAATTCTCTTTTAGCTCTTTTTGTTTGAAAGGCAAACTTAGAGGATGAGACATACACAAACACACAGAAAGCTTCCATCTGCTGATTTGCTCCCCAAATGACTGCAGCTGCCAGAACTGGGCCGGGCTGAAGCCAGGAGACTGGAACTCCATCTGGGTGTCCCACATGGTTGAGGGGCCTAGGCACTTAGGGATCAACTTTTCTCATGTTCATTAGTAGAAAGCTAGGTCAGAAGTAGAGCAGCAGCAGGATTCGAACCAGTGCTCATATGGGATGCTGGCATCACAGGTGGTGGCTTAACCTGTTAGACCACATTGCCAGTTCCTAGAGTTGTATATACATTTTTCTCTTTACTCATAGATTCTGTAAACCTTAAACAAGCACCTTCTATGTGAAAGGCAAGGTAGAAAATGGTATAAGAAACTTCCTTTAATATGGTTCTTTAGAGACCTATGAGAACTCTCACAGATAGCATCTCCTTTTGGCTTCAGACAACTTTATAAAAAACCTATTCCATCCCCCAAATTTGAGTGTTCATGTGTGTGGGTGTGTTGTGCAAAAACATGAGATCTACCCCCTTACCATACTTTAAAATTCAGAATAAGTTTAGTCACTATGTTATAGATCATATCCCGAGAAATTATATCCATTGAGCAACAATGTTGCTGTTGCCTGTTTCTGTGAATTTGACTATCTTAGGTACCTCATATAAGTGGAATCATGCTGTATTTGTCTGTGACTGGTTTAGTGTAAAGTCTTCTGAGTTCATCCATGTTGTCAGATTCTGCAAGATTTCCTTATTTTTAAGACTGAATAATACTCTGAAGTATGTGTATACCACATTTTCTTAATTTACTCATCTGTTGATGAACACTAGGGTTATTTTCATATCCTGAAGTTATGAATATGCTGCAATGAATATGGGGTCAAATATATTTGCAATATCCTGATTTAAATTGTTTTGCATATATACATAAGAGATTTAGAAAATGTATACTATTTCTGTTAATTTTCTGAGGAACTTCTTGCTCTTTTTGAAAGTAGCTTCATCATCTACATTTCCACCAATATTGTGTAGGGGTTTCAATTTCCTCATGTTTTCATAAATAGTTTTTATCTTTTAAAAACAAATAGTCACCCTAAAAGGGGTTATATAACATTTTATCAAAGTGTTGAACTGAGTTTCTCTAATAGTTATTTTGAGACACTTTTTCATGTCATCTGATGGCCATTTGTATGTATTTCTTAGAGACATGCCCATCAAGTCCTTTGCATATTCAAGTCAAATAATTCCTTTTAGAATCTTTTAGTTGTTATTCAGTTGCATGGTTTATATGATTAACATATTTACAACATTAAACCCTTAATATGCTTTCTCTGATTCTCTAGATCGAATTTTTGTTTTGTTGATTGTTCCCTTTGGTGTGTAGCACTTTTTCCATTTGTTCTATTCCTATTCATCTGTTTGTGGCTTTATTTTCTATGCTTAAGACATCCAGGCTGCTCTGGTTCCCATCCATCTCCCTGCTAATGTTCTAGGAAAAGCATTGGTGGATGGCCCAAGTGTTTGGGCCCCTGCTACCCACATGGAAGACTTGGAAGAAGCTCCTGTCTCCTAGCTTCAGCCTGGCCCAACTGTGTACATCTGGGGACTAAACCAGTGGATGTGAGATCTCTCTCTGTGTCTCCCTCTCAGCCTATAACTCTTTTGAATAAATAGAGTAAATCTTCAAACAAACAAAAAATTGCAGCTCTTCGGGAAGGAAATTGGCAGTCGTGGGAACAAAGACTGATATGTAATTGTTGATAATGTCCATTCTGTAAATATTTCTACCATGACTACCTTAAAGCTAAAACGTGATGTCATTGAACCTGAAATTGAGAAAACATGCCTGTAATAAACTTTGACAAGATATCTCTATCATTTGGTCTACCTCTAAAATAACAAGCATGGAAGACTAGGCTAATGTGATGTGTCAGAGTATGGGGAAGAATCCCATAGAATTGTGATAGTCTTTTCAATATAATTTACTGTTCACTATCACTCCACATAAATATTCAGTGCACATATTTAAAGCTAATACCACTCAATATATCATTAGTCCACAGGTCATAACACACATCTAGGAGTAAGGCAATCTCTATAAAAACATCCAGCAATAGTAATAAGTATTAAGCATAATCAATCTAAACACTAATGACTAAGGGTGTAATAAATGCTGCATTCTCCAGGTTCCTTTCATGGTCACACAAGTCAAAGTCCAAAGCCCAGAGTCCAAATTCTCCATCACCACTAGGAGAAGCAGATCTCAGAACAGTCACTTATGGGCAGTAGGCTGTTGGAGAAGTCACCAATGAGAAGTCTGGTCCAGCTCCAATGTCAGCTCCTGCATGGCTGGGACATCCAGGCGAGGTTGGATGCAGCAGAGTGAGTTGAAGAGTTTTGGTCAGTGAAGACTTGGGCAGAGTTTCAGCAAGATGAGGTGGATCTACTCAACCATCACTGGCAGTGAGCCACGGTCCCCGAGGGGATGAGGAGCAGCTGCGAGGCATGCCTTTTTATCCTTGCTCTGGGGTAGGTGGGCGGTGAGTGTGTCCTCAGACTCAACTTTTTGGGTGTCACCAACTGGATGTTGGTGTTTGGGTGTGACCAATGGTGTGTTAGGGGTCTTCTGGGTGTGGCTAATCATGGTGCAGTTGTGTGGGTGAAGTAATGCAGTAGCCAGCTGGTTGGCTGCTTCTTATGCAGTTTCCCCCAATCCTTATCGGGCCTCATCTCCTGTGCCTGTTCTGTCAGTTCCTGGTGCTTAGTGGCCTTAGCTTAAGTAACTCCATTTTTTGTTTTTGTTTTTCTTTTTCTTTTTGGGTTACTGGTGCTCCATAACTCTTTCGGGACTTCTGCGGAATTCCCCACACTTTTCCAGCCACAAATGACTCTCTGGTGTCAATCTCAGATTATATTTGATCTTCCTATATCATATTTTTAAAAAAGATTTATTCATTTATTTGAAAGGTGGAGTTACATAGAGGCAGAGGTCTTCCATCTGCTGCTGATTCACTCCTCAAATGGCTGTAATGGCTGGAGTTGTACAGATCGAAGCCAGGAGCCAGGATCCTCCCCCAGGTCTTTCACATGGGTGCAGGGGCCCAAGGACTTTCCCAGGAGCCCAAGGGTGCTTTCCCAGACCACAACAGAGAGCTGGATTGGAAGTGGAGCAGCCAGGACTTGAACCGGCACGCATATAGAATGCCAGCACTGCAGGCAGTGGCCCTACCTGCTATGCCACAGCACTGGCCCCCTATATTGTATTTAAATAAATTATTAGACTTATGTTCTCAATTTGAGGTACTAACCACTTTTCTAAAGGCCTTTTTTCTTACCTGTGCTGATTGCCGATCTGCCTAGTGCAGAAGTCAAATCTGAATTCTTGTCATACCTGTACTGATATTGGCAGTCAGCAAAAGTGGAATGCACAGCAACTTTTTATTCTAGTAAACTTTATAGTATCTGCAATATGGGGGATTCATGTTTCTTTTCAAAGATAATTTTGGCTTGATAATAGAGGAATAAACCAAATCAAAATAAATGATACCTGATCAGTGACAACTAACCAAGCACAAAAAAGGAAACCTGTTGAAATGAAAAGGATACTATGAGAAACAGTGACTTGATCAGCCCTTGTCCTGACTGTTGATGTACAATTTAATACTTTATCCTTTTTAGTATTTGCTTTGCTCTACTTAATACTATTGGTTGAACTCTGTAATTAACACACAATTATTCTTAGGTGTTTAAATTTGACTGAAAAGTGATCCCTGTTAAATATAAGAGTGGGAATAAGAGAGGGAGGAGATGTACAATTTGGGACATGCTCAATCAGACTTGCCCCAAATGGTGGAGTTAGAAATGTGCCTGGGGATTCCAATATGATCCCATCAAGGTGGCATCTAACAATGCCATCTCACTAGTCCAAGTGATCAATTTCAGTTCACAATTGATCACACTGATAGGTCTAAGAGTCAAAGGGATCACACAAACAAGACTAGTGTCTGCTAATACTAACTGATAGAATAAAAAAGGGAGAGAACGATCCAACATGGGAAGTGGGAGACACAGCAGACTCATAGAATGGCAGTTGTCCTAAACAGCACTCTGGCCTCAGAATCAGCCCTTAAGGCATTCGGATCTAGTTGAAGAGCCCATGAGAGTATTTTAGGCATGGAAAGCCAAGACACTCTGGCAAAAACCAACAACAACAACAACAACAACAACAACAAAACGACCTAAATGAAAGATCTCTGTGAGATCCCAGTAGAAAGAATGTGCCATCAAAGAAGGAGGTACCTTTCTCTGAAGGGAGGAGAGAACTTCCACTTTGACTATGACCTTATCTAAATAAGATAGGAGTCCATGAACTAAAAAGGCTTCCATATCCTTGACAACTCATGACTAGAGCCTAGGGAGATTACTGATGCCATAAACAAGAGTGTCAAATTGTTAAGTCAACAGGAGTCACTGTGTACTTACTCCTCATGTGGGATCTCTGTCCTTAATGTGTTGTCCAATGTGAAGTAATGCTATAACTAGTACTGAAACAGTATTTTTACACTTTGTGTTTCTGTGTGGGTGCAAACTGATGAAATCTTACTTAATATATACTAAATCGATCTTCTGCATATAAAGAGAATTGAAAATGAATTGATGTGAATGGAATCGGAGAGGGTGTGGGAGATGGGAGGGGTGCAGGTGGGTGGGAAGTTATGGGGGGGGGAAGCCATTGTAATCCATAAACTGTACTTTGGAAATTTATATTTACTAAATAAAAGTTTTTTAAAAAATCAAAATAAATAATTGCAACTCCTGTATCACACCTGTTATCCAGATATAATGTTTCAAGCCATTTTTACTTTCTAGTATGTCAAGAAAATATGCCTGCGTTCATTTATGGACTCTTTATATTCTGTTCTATTGGTCTATGTGGTTGTCTTTATTCCAGTTCCATACTGCTTTAATTTATATGTATATATAAATTTATATATGCACATAAATGAATACAAATTATTCCCACATAAATCAGGATAGGTGATGCCCCCAACTTCTTGCTAACATTGCTTTTGGGTATTTGGAGGTATGAATTTTAAATTTCCTTTTTTAATTTCTGTGAAAAGAAGTATTTACCTGTAAGTCATTTGGGATAACATGGACATTTAAGCAATAGTAGTTTTCCCAATTTATAAACAGAATCCCTGCCCATTAACTGGTGTCTTCTTTTTTAAGAAATATTTATTTGAAAGTCAGTGTTATAAAGAGAAGGGGGTGGGAAGAGAAAGAGATATCATCTATCCATTGGTCCATTCCCCAGATGGCCATGGCTAGGGTTGGGCCAGGCTGAAGCCAGGAACTTTTTCTGGATCTCTTATGTGGGTAGCAGGAGCCCAAGCACTTGGGCCACCCTCCACTGCTTTTCTTAGACCATTATCAGGGAATCAGAGCAGCCAGGACACAAACCAGCACCAATATAGATTTTGAGCATTGCAGGCAGGACTTTTACCCATTATGCCACAGCACTGGCCCTGAGCTGGTTTCTTAAATGTAGTGGTATCAGACTACTATTTCAATTCAAGGGCTGTGTGATGTGCAAAGCTGTTCACAGCCAATACAGTAGAGACCCGAGTTTGGTCTATGTACTAAGCTTGGAGAATGGGTAAGATTCTAAGAGGTAGAGATGACAACTGCTAACTTGTTAAGGCCTTATCCAAACTGGTAGTTTGGACAGAAAGTTCTGCATACATGACAGCTGCTTTAGGAGTTAATTCATGAGGAAGTATCTTAGTATGCAGTTGTTCAGTGGAAATTATTATAATTCCCATAGTCTGTGCAATGCAATCCTAATCTAAAATCAATTCCTCAGTTTAGAAACAGTTTCTAATGTCCATCCATCGTCAAGATTGGTTTAGGAAAGATGGAACTGAAGTTGCTATCTATATAAATCTATATATTTACAAATTGATTTAAATAAAATGAATTCATAATATATAAATTTATTAATGTATAAATATATTTGTGTAAATATATATAAATTTATATCTATAAATATAATTATATAAATATATAGATACATAAAATATAAATTTATATATTTATAAATTCATTTATGTTTTCCTCTTGGGTCCCTAAAGAAAATGATATATATTTTAAATAATTATATGAAGCTTCAACCATTGTATTATTTTAACAGCATTTTCATTTTTGCTTCATGGAATTATCTTCAGAACTTTAGAACTCTTACCTTTTCCATTAATAACAGTTATGCTAGAATTATTTTAAAAATTGACCCATGAAGAGAATAATTCAGGAGTCACAAATCTGTTTTTACACCATCATTTTCATATAAGCATCAGAGACCATCTGTTCTATGTACATTGCTGGTTCTCATCAATTTTGCTTTTTAATTTATGATCTTTATATATGAATCATTTTGGGCAATGTCCTGTGAAGGGTAGGTTTCTTGAGAATTGGCAGAGAAAGTCAAGGTGATAAATTTTATAGAACAAAACCATAAAATAGTGTATGGTTGTTCAGCATGTGTACATGGAGTGATTCTTTATTTTGTTTTTCTTATGGTCAAATCTCTAACATAGTAGCAATTTTATTCTTAGTAACCACAAAGTTATAAAAAAATCAAAAGCCACTTAAATATAAATGCTTGTTGCTAGAAAGTTAAGTGAAGATAAGAAAATACTTGGAATGCTATCTATGGTGAAGCTATGTAAGGTCTTAAAAAGTGCAAGATTCATTGATGGTGACATTATTTTTCTCCATGAAAATATTATAGCCATTAAACCCGGGAGTAGTAGGCATTTCAATTAAATTGATTCCTTTCCTGTATGCAAAGTAGTCTTGGGTTTCTCTTCTGACAAGTTATTTATATGTAGGAAAAGAGAATATTCAATTTCAATTATCATCTGGCTAAGCAACAATAGCAGAGAGCTGCCTATTGCAGACCAGTGCTGAATTGAGCAAAAAGTTTACCTGGTTCTCTTGGCAGAATGGGTATCATGAGAAAGACTTCTGCTTTGTGTATTACTTAAAACTTGTTGGAGCTCTGAATCTGGGAGTAGCTTCTATTGCATTTGATTGTCATCACTGTTTTTTTTAAATCATTAATTAAAGGAAATAGAGATTGACCCATAGACACTATTGCAGTTTTTCTGTATTTCTTTATCTAAGATTTCAATATCCAAGATTATAAAGTTGAAACTTCAAGAATGTTATAAAATATCAGAAACTCTTGAGAATCTCAGCCTACTTAATTTTGTAGTCTGCAAATTTTTATGCCCAGAAACCTCACTACTCTAAAGAACAAAAAGTATCATCTTTCATAGATATTGCATATGCAGTACTGTGAATAGTTTCAATATACTATAATGGTTTTAATTCATATCTTAAATTGCTAGTTATATTTCCATGAGTACCCTTTTGGTTCATTTCCTGTTCTAACCTGTTAGGAGAGTGGTAGTTACCAGAATTTTCACCAAGCATCAGTGTTATTTCTCTCTTAGGGTAACAATCTTTCTTCTATTTAATATATTGCTGAGACAGTTCATGTGCATACCCAAATAGCTCCAGTTCAGAACAATGTTAGGATTACATTATATAATTGCTCAAACTAGAATTGGGTAAATTCTTTGCTGCATGCTAAATAATTAGACTAACTATTGGGGCAAGCCTATCTTAATGAAGAAATCTGTTATTTGAAGAATTAGCAATTTATGCTAAATTCTATCTTGAAATTCAAAGATTGATAATAAAATATTTTATTCAGTTCCACTATAATAGATGTAATTAATAAATTGGCAGTATACTTAAACCCTCAACTAACTTTATTTAGCCACAAATGGCATAAAAGTATTCATAATTTAAATAAAATTAGAAATATAGCATGACTAAACTCAGAAATATGTTAAATGCATAAGAAAGGGAATGCTTGAAATTCCAGGGATTGTTAATGTCAATTTTATCTTATGTGAAATTTCTCTTTTGAATTTGTTTTTAAATTTTTATTAATATAAAAAGAACAGATTTCATGTATTTCATGGGTACAATTCTAAGAAGATAATACTTCCCTCTCTGACCCTTTCACTCCCTCAATATCCCTTCTCCCTTACTTTATTTTTTCTTTATTTTTTATAAAAATATAAATTCAGTCCACTCTATGATCACAGGCTTAATGCACCACTTACTATAATCTTCAACAATATTCAACTGTGGAAAGACCACAGGTCCACAAAAGTGCAAGCAAATGCTAAAAACAACAATCAAATGTCTGTTACATTTCTTTATTTTTTGTATTCTACGTTAACTACTGTGTATCAAAGAAAACACATTTCTCTTTGGGACTCACATTTCACTAAGCATAATAGATTCCAGTTGCATTCACTTTGTTGCAAAAAGACAGAATTTCATTCATTTTTCATGGCTGAGTGGTACTCCATAGTGTATATATACAACATTTTCTTTAGCATTCAGTTGATGGAAATCGGGTTGTTTCCATATGTTAACTATTGTGCATTAAGCTGCAATAAGCATGTGGATACAGATAACCCTTCAATATGCTGATTTCATTTCATTTGGGTAGATTCCCACGAGTGAGATGGCTGGGTCACTTGGTAGATCTATTTTCAGTCTCCTAATGAATCTCAATTTTGTCTTCCATATGGGTTATACAAGCTTACGTTCCTACCAACAATATATTAGGGTACTTTCCCCTCACATCTTTGGCAGCATTTAATATTTTTAAAATTTTTGCCTGTTAGCCATTCTGAGATGAGGTCCCACCTCATTGTGGCTTTTATTTACATTTCCCTGATAGCTAGTGATCCTGAATATCTTTTCATATAACTGTTGGTCATTTGTATTTTATCCTTTGAAAAATGCCTGTCCATTTCTTAACTGGATTATTTGTTTTATTGATGTTGAATTTCTTTATAGATCCTGGATAATAATCCTGTATCCGTTGCATGGTTTGCAATACAAAAGCTTCTTAGCTTGATGAAATCCCATATATGTATTTTTCTTTTATAGCCTGGACTCCTAGGGTCTTTTCCAAGAAGTCTTTGCCTAGGCCAACATCTTGCAGTGTTTCCCCAATGTTTTCCTCTAGTAATTTGATGGTATCAGGTCATAGATTTTGATTCTTAACCCATTGTTAGTTGATTTTTGTATAAGGTGTGATGTAGTGGTTTTGTTTTATACTTCTGCATGAGAAGATATGATTTACCCAACATGAATTGTTGAAGAGGCTATCCTTTCACCAGGGATTGATTTTAGTTCATTTGGTTTTAGTAATGTAGATTAACTTCTCCGGTTTCTATTCTGTTTCATTGGTCTGCATGTCTATTTTTGTGCTATTATCAGGCTGTTTTTATTACAACTTCCCTGTAGTATGTCTTGAAACCTGGTATTGTGATGCCTCCAGCTTTGTTTTTGTCATTTAAGATTGCTTTAGCTATTCTGGATCTCTTTTGTTTTCATATGAATTTTAACATTTTTTTCTAGATGTGAGAAGAATGTCCTTGATATTTTGATTAGGATCACACTGAATCTGTAGATGGTTTTCTACAGAACTGACATTTTGATGATATTCTTCCATTTCACAAACATGGAGGATTTTTCCATTTTTTATATGTATCTTTTGTTTCTTTAATGTTTTGTAATTTTTCAGTGTAGAGCTCTTTCACATCCTTGATTTAATTTATTCCAAGGTATTTAAATTTTTTTGTAGCTGCTGTGAATGGTGCTAATCTTATAAGTTCTTTCTCAGCTGTAGCATTTTTCTGTATACAAAAAGTATTGATTTTAAATGCTGCAACTTTACCAAAGTCTCCTGTGAGTCCCGATAGTCTTTGAGTGGAGTCTTTTGGTTTCCCTATTTATAGGATCATGTCATCTGAAAACAGAGATAATTTAATTTCCTCCTTTCCAATTGTATTCCTTTGATTTCTTTTCCTTGCCTAATAGTTCTGGCCAAAATTTCCATAACTATATTGACTAGCAATGGTGAAAGTGGGCATCTTTGTCAGGTTATGGCTGTTAGTGGAAATGCTTTCAGCTTTTCCCTATTCAATAGGATGCTGGCTATGGGTTTGTCATATATTGCTTTGATTGTGTTGAGAAATATTCCTTCTCTACCCAATTTTCTTAAGGTTTGTATCATGAAAGGATGTTGTATGTTATCAAATGGTTTATCTGCATCTGTTGAGATGATCATTTGGTTTTCATTCTCTAATTTGTTAATGTGATGTATCACATTTACTGGTTTGTATGTGTTGAACCACCCTGCATTCACCTGTAACTGTAATTTGTGATCAGTGAATGGGTGCTTAAGGAAAATTGCCATAGCAAAATGTGTATAATATTTTAATATGGAGGCATGGCCCATTAGGTAAGAAATTGCTACCCTGAGCTACTTGGCAAAATATATACACAGTATCAATGTCCATAAAAATGTGAGGTCTGAAGATGAGTTACTTCTCTGATTTGTTTCTATCTGTTAAAAATTAATTTGCTTCTGATCTACTGTAAACACTGATAAAGGATTTCAATTTATAGTATGTATTTCATTAGTATTTCAGATTATGTGATTTTTTTCTACAAACAGCCTTTCCACCTTGAAAAAAATTAAATCACTCATTCACATATAAGAGTAATGAAATTAGATAGACCTGCTACACTTTATAGTCTCTATATATTTTTGTACCTTACATATAATAATCCTTAGGAAATATTGCTTGAATAATATAATAAGGGAATAAGTGAATGAATGAAGTTTCACTACACTGGAAAAGCTTTATATTTCTTGAATGAAATGTGAGAACAAATAACTACAATTAAATTTAAGAACAAGATTACTGTTAAGACACAAAGTAATATGATTGAGGAGAGTCAGTACAGGGAGTAAATTTGCTATCCCTGGTCTTAAGATTGAATTGTCTTTTTGATAGTCTCACTATCTCAGTTACTGTACAGGTATATATAGTATGCACTTTTCATATAATCTCATGGTCTTTGTCAAAATAGAGCCCCCGATTTTCCTCAGGAAAAATGATATGGTTGTTAGTAAAATGCAATAAAATTCTCTTTATCCTAATACAGAAAATTAAATTGTAGGCCCCACAATTTTCCTAGGGAATAAAGCCTACCTCCCAAAGTATAAAAGTCTTCAAAAAGTTGATGAAAATATATCCTATGTAAAACTAGGCATGAATTTCAAAATTTGGCACCAGAATAACCTTTGAATTCAATTTTTCCCAAACTTTTTGAAGTCCTCTCCTATCCATATTGCCCATTGAATTGATTCTTTCTAGGTACTAGTGGGTTTCCTACAAACACTTGATGAATAGGGCCTGGCACTGCTATTTATAGTTCTAGACTTCTCCTTCCCCTGTAGAGGTCGAAGTACCTGGACTAAGCTGAAGCAGCCATATTTTAGGTGACTATAGTTTTCATAAGAGTTTCTGAAGTTTTCATTTACTCTGTATTCAGTAGCTGTTCAAAGATAGGCCTGTTACAGCCTTCTCTAAGTCATGTATCCATTAACAAAATGTAGATAACTTGTATATTTCTCCGAGCTTTTATTTTATTTCTCAATTTTAATATGATAATTGTTAGGGTTATGATATAATTTTATTTAAAATTTAATTAATACAATTTCTCAATAAATCTCCTTGGTTTATTGATGACTTTATATTCCAATTCATGGTATTTCTTTCTTGGTGGAATATCAGCCCTTTAAAATGATATGTGTTTCTTTTTCACTTTATTAAGCAATGCAATCAGAGAAATACAGCAAAAGTGAAAAAGAAATTTTAGTGGCATATTATTTAAAATAGAGGTTCCATAATGAGCTTTGGAATCTGAAGAACTTGCCTTGAAATTTGATTTTGTTATTTAACGTAGATGAATGCTATACTAATCCCATACATGAATGCTAGTCTGAATGTTGGAGTTCTCCCAAAATTCCTGTATTGATACTTAATAATCAATGCAATGTTGTAAAGAGGTGACTGGGGCTCTGGTCTCATGAATAGGATTATTGACATTATAAAAGTGGCTCTAGAAAGCTGCAAGCTGCCTTGACGTTCTCAATTTGTAGGCTCATTGCAAAGATGACTTCCATGAAGCAGGCCCCCAGTCCACAGCAAGTTTGCTGTCGACCTCTGTTTAGACTCCTAGCCTCAAAAATGATGGGACATAAATTTATCGTTTATGAGCTACCTAGTTTATGATATTCTGTTATACAGACCAAATGGACTATGACATTATATTATAGGATATGCTTATATAATCTCTGTGAGGTAATTTATTCCTGTTTTCTAAATACATTTGCAACTTAGAGAAAGAAAGCAAATTTGAACAGCTATTAAATACTAAATTTGAACAGCTATGGGTCTTGCTTCAAGCTTCTGCACGTGGAAATCCAATTTTCCCAGCACCATTTATTGAATAGACTGTCCTTATTCCAGGGATTAGATTTGGATCTTTGGTCAAATATAAGTTGGCTGTAGATGTTTGGATTGATTTCTGGTGTTTCTATTCTGTTCCATTGGTCTATCCATCTGTTTCTGTACCAGTACCATGCTGTTTTGATAACAACTGCCCTGTAGTATGTCCTAAAATCAGGTATTGTGATGCCTCCGGCTTTGTTTTTGTTGTACAGGATTGCTTTGGCTATTCGAGGTCTTCTGTGTCTCCATATGAATTTCAGCATCATTTTTTCCAGATCTGAGAAGAAGGTCTTCGGGATCTTGATGGGTATTGCATTGAATGTATAAATTGCTTTTGGGAGAATAGACATTTTGATGATATTGATTCTTCCAATCCATGAGCATGGAAGATTTCTCCATTTTTTGGTATCCTCTTCTATTTCTTTCTGTAAGGTTTTGTAGTTTTCATCGTAGAGATCTTTAACGTCTTTGGTTAAGTTTATTCCAAGGTATTTGATTGTTTTTGTAGCTATTGTGAATGGCATTGATTTTAGAAGTTCTTCCTCAGCCGTGGCATTGCCTGTGTATACAAAGGCTGTTGATTTTTGTGCATTGATTTTATATCCTGCTACTTTGCCAAACTCTTCGATGAGTTCCAGCAGTCTCTTAGTAGAGTTCTTTGGGTCCCCTAAATAAAGAATCATATCATCTGCAAAGAGGGATAGTTTGAGTTCGTCCTTCCCAATTTGTATCCCTTTAATTTCTTTTTCTTGCCTAATAGCTCTGGCCAAAACTTCCAGAACTATATTGAATAGCAGTGGTGAGAGAGGGCATCCCTGTCTGGTACCAGATTTCAGTGGAAATGCTTCCAACTTTTCCCCATTCAATAGGATGTTGGCCGTGGGTTTTTCATATATTGCTTTGATTGTGTTAAGGAATGTTCCTTTCATACCCAGTTTGCTTAGAGTTTTCATCATGAAAGGGTGTTGTATTTTATCAAATGCTTTCTCTGCGTCTATTGAGAGAATCATATGGTTTTTCTTCTGCAGTCTGTTAATGTAGTTTATTACGTTGATTGTTTTGCGAATGTTGAACCATCCCTGCATACCGGGGATGAATCCCACTTGGTCTGGGTGGATGATCTTTCTGATGTGTTGTTGCAATCTATTGGCCAGAATTTTATTGAGGATTTTTGCATCTATGTTCATCAGGGATATTGGTCTGTAATTCTCTTTCAATGTTGCATCTCTTTCTGGCTTAGGAATTAAGGTGATGGTGGCTTCATAGAAAGAATTTGGGAGGATTCCCTCTTTTTCGATTGCTCTGAATAGTTTGAGGAGAATTGGAGTTAGTTCTTCTCTAAATGTCTGGTAGAACTCAGCAGTGAATCCATCTGGCCCTGGGCTTTTCTTTGTTGGGAGGGCCTTTATTACTGTTTCAATTTCTGTGTCAGTTATTGGTCTGTTTAGATTTTCTATGTCTTC
This sequence comes from Lepus europaeus, assembly GCF_033115175.1. Classification (NCBI taxonomy): domain Eukaryota; kingdom Metazoa; phylum Chordata; class Mammalia; order Lagomorpha; family Leporidae; genus Lepus; species Lepus europaeus. Next base: position 54,197,868 of record NC_084830.1, read on the forward strand.
CTGGCTCAATTTAGGGAGGTTGTATGTGTCCAAGAATCTGTCCATTTCTGATAGATTTCCCTGTTTGCTGGCATACAAGTCCTTGTAGTAATTTCTGATGATTCTTTTTATTTCTGTGGTGTCTGTTGTTACGTTTCCCATTTCATCTCTGATCCTATTGATTTGGGTCTTTTCTCTTCTTTTTTTAGTTAGTTGGGCCAATGGGGTGTCAATTTTGTTTATTTTTTCAAAAAACCAGCTCCTTGTTTGGCTGATTTTTTGTAATGAAAGTCAACAGAGTGCCTTCCCCTAGGAGGTTCACACCTCCCTTAGGATATACCCCATGTGAAGAGATAGATAGGTCTGGGCCTCTTAACTTACAAGGCCTAAAGCCCAACAGATTATTATCAAGCCCCTTCTATCAGGTCCTATTTGCCTCTCAATCAGAAAAATTACTTGTAGCTTAGACAGCACCTTTCTTAGCTCCTCTAATAATGACTCTGTCCTTTGTTCTAGACCCTGTCTAGTGCACTTGGGCCTCATTCCTTTGTAATCATAACCTCTACTCTACCACCAATGGCTCTACTCCCAACCTGTGTGTACTGATGGTCCTCTTCCCCACTTAATGCTGTATAATTGTTCAGACCTGGTTAAGGCCACTCTTAGGATCATTGGTTACTATCCTCAACCTGTCTTTTATGACCTTGTCTAAATATGATCAGAGTCAGCAAACTTGGAAGGCTTCCATAGCCTTGGCAACTCATGACGACAGCCTAGGGTGGTTACTGGCGCCATAAACTAGAATGTCAATTTGTTGGGTCAACAACAGGAGCCACTGTGCGCTTGCTCCTGATGTGGGATCTCTGTCCTTAATGTACTGTACATTTTGATTTAATGCTATAACTAGTACTCAAACAGTATGTTTCACTTTGTGTTTCTATGTGGGTGCAAACTGTTGAAGTATTTATACTAAATTGATCTTCTGTATATAAATAGAATTGAAAATGAATCTTGATGTGAATGGAAGGGGAGAGGGGGCGGGAGAGGGGAGGGTTGCGGGTGGGAGGGAAATTATTGCAAGGGGAACCATTGTAATCCATAAGCTGTATACTGGAAATTTATATTCATTAAATAAAAGTTAAAAAAAAAAAAAAGAAAACTATGGAAGCAAAAAAAATAAATAAATAAATAAATTACCACCATTAAAAAAAAATTGTTTAAAAAAAAAATTTGAACAGCTATTAAATACACAAAAATGTCTTGTGAAGCTTTGTCATTAACATAGCTTATCAAAATTCTTTTGTAAAAAATTATAAAGTCATGGTTTTGATCAAATACAACCTGTTTTATTCAGAGTATTGGTTGTAATATTTAGGACATCCATTTTTTACCACTTGTACATGAAAAACTCACAACATTTAGCTGTTAATGTGATGATAAATAATTTGAAATAATGTGTTGTTAAATGTTTATTTCTACTTAACTTGTAAACTACAATAAATATTTTATTATATAACCTCTAAATATTTGGTACCACATAGTTCTCTATTGGAATATTTTAACAAAGTGAATTCCTCTTACAAGTTACAAGCTTAGTAATATTTATATCCATATTCAGACTGTTTATAATATAATCCACATGTTTGTGATAGTTTATAATATATAACAATTACCTTTTTCTGTTGAGATATGCCAAGATTACTGATAGTGATAGTGCAATTATTCCATTAGTAGAAATCAAATATAGATTGTATATATATATGTATATATATATAATATATTCACATCTATAATTACATGTAGCACTTACATTTTGTTTTGTTTTCATGGAGACAATAGAAGTGCAATTTCAAATCCAGTGACATTAGAGATGTTATTCTGGTATTTTCAGAGGTTAAAAAAAAACTGCATAATGGTCTTTACACATGTAAGGGAGGTAATTCTTCTGGAAGCAGTTAAGATGATATTTGATAAATTAATTCAAATTCATATTAAATAAATACATGTGGGTATGTGGGGGCCTGTGATAGTTAAAGTATCATCTTGAACCTCATGTGGCAAGTGACTATAGAGAACACTATCTCCAAAGTAGTCCCCAAAGTGTTAGTTTCTCAGAGTGAAACAATTCGTTAGGCAAAAAACAAACAAACAAAAAAAATGCATACCTACTTCAGAGCCTGGGATACCTAATGCTGTGACTTTGGTTAAGTGACAACATTTTCAATATACCTTCTTTAAAATTATTTTATAATGGGTTTTGAAGTACTTTGTGAACTATAGATAACTCCTATCTAAGAGACTGATGTGTGAAGGACATTTAGGAAATGGTACATATTTGTAAAGTTCAAACACTTTGATCTACCACTTAGGCTTGAACTAAAGAGAAAAAGTACCATTATTATTATTATTATTTTTGACAGGCAGAGTGGACAGTGAGAGAGGTAGAGACAGAGAGAAAGGTCTTCCTTTACCGTTGGTTCACCTTCCAATGGCCTCTGCGGCCAGCACACCGCACTGATCTGAAGCCAGAAGCCAGGTGCTTCTCCTGGTCTCCCATGCGGGTGCAGGACCCAAGGACTTGGGCCATCCTCCACTGCACTCCTGGGCCACAGCAGAGAGCTGGCCTGGTAGAGGGGCAACCAGGACAGAATCCGGCACCCCAACTGGGACTAGAACCCGGTGTGCCGGCGCCACAGACGGAGGATTAGCCTATTGAGCTGCGGCGCCAGCCAAAAGTACCATTATTTTAATGTAATGCAGTTTAACTTAGTTCATGCTTTAGAATATCATCGTGCCTTTTTGGTAGTCTACTCAATAAAAATTAAGCAAAGATGTATGTGACAGTAGTTTCTAAGTTCAACTCATTTAATAAAAGGGTGTATTTTTTATACTCTGACTTTTCATCATTTTATTTAAAAATATTTCAAACAGTACAGAAAAGTATAAAGAGTTCAATAAACACAGATTGAATAATTTTTAATACTCTTATACTTGCTTCATATGCAAATGTACATATTTATGCATATACATGTATTATTTTTGAAAGCAGTCATGCATATATTAATATGTGGAGGCCGGCACCATGGCTCACTTGGTTAATCCTCCGCCTGCGGCACCAGAATCCCATATGGGTGCCGGATTCTAGTCCCGGTTGCTCCTCTTCCAGTTCAGCTCTCTGCTGTGACCAGGGAAGGCAGTGGAGGTTGGCCCAAGTACTTGGATCCCTGCACCCGCATGGGAGACCAGGATGAGGCACCTGGCTCCTGGCTTCCGATCAACATAGCGGCCAATTAGGGGTGAACCAACAGAAGGAAGACCTTTCTGTCTATCTATCTATCTACATCTCTACTTGTCAAATAATATATATATATATATATATATATGTGTGTGTGTGTGTGTGGAATGTATGACAAAGATCCTAGAATAAGAATATAGTGATAATATTTTATAACGGGTATAATTTCATGAAGACTATTTATAAATATTTATAAACCAAATAACATGCCATCCACAAATTTTTCTCTTCTATATACACTTTATATAGAGAAAGGTACACAGATACACACACACTCACACATTTACACACATTTTTACATCTCATGTATTAGAGAAAATGTGTGGCATTATTCTATGGTTTATTTCACTTTGCAAAATTATCTCTAATACTGTTCATTTTGTTACAAATGTCAGAATTTGATTTTAATACCTTAATAACAAAATCTTTTTATAGATTCACCCATTAAGATATCTTGTAGGTTCCATTTCTTCATTGTTATGGGTTGTGTTGCAATAACATGGGAGTGCAGATACATCTGTCATATGCTGACTTCGTTTCCTTTGGATATGTTCCCAGAAGTGAGATGCTGTGTCATATGGAAGATCTAATTTTAGTGTTTTGAGAAATCTCCATATTGCTTTTTATAATGGCTGTACTAATTTTCATTACTGCAAACAGTGTATTAGTGTTCCCAGTTCCCTATATCCTCATCAGCATTTGCTATTTCTTGACATTTAGATAACAGTCAACCTAACTGGAGAGAGATGATGCCTCACTGTGGATTATATTTGCATTTTCCTGATGGCTTGTGATATTGAGTATTTAAAAATGATTTATTTACTGATGCATTTGAAAGAGTAACAGAGGTCTTCCATCAGCTGATTCACTTCCCAGCTGTCCACAGCAGCCAGGGATGAGGAGGGCCAAAGACAGGAGCCAGGAACCCTATCCTGGTATCCCATGTGGTTTGCATGGCTCCGAGTATTTGGATCAACTTTTGTCTTTCCAGGTGTGTTAGCAGGAAATTGTCAGAAACAGGGCAGCTGGGACTCTGTTATGGGATGCTGGCATTGCAAATGACAACATAACCTGCTATACCCCAGTGTAGGTCTATTGAGCACTTTTTCATGTTTTTCACTTTATTTATTTTTGTGACTGTATTTCATCTTTAGATAATACACTTCATCTAAGCCAAAAGACCAAGAAGCGTTATATATTTCTTCTTTAGAAAAGTGTCAATTTAGATACTTTCTCATTTCATAACTGGCTTGTTTTGTTGTTGAAATTCTTTAGATCCTTATAGTTTCTGGATATTATTCCTTTACCAGATTCAATTTGCAAATATTTTCTTCCATTCAATGGGTTGTACTGATTGATTCCTTTGCTGTGAAGAAACTTTTATTTTGATACGATCTCTTTTGTCTAACTTTGCTTTTATTGCCTGTCCTTGGGATTTCAGAAAAAAAAAATTATTGCCTATACTAATGTCTAAGTGTGTTTCCTGTTTCCCTCTAATAGAGTCATACTTTCAGGTCTTAAATTTAGATCTTTGATCCAATTTAAGTTAATTTTTGTGTAGGATTGATGGGACCAGCCTTCATTTTAAACTTCTGCATATGGAAACCTAGTTTTCCCTTTGCATTTATGAAAGAGACTGTCCTTTCTCCAGGGACTGACTTTAGCATATTTGTCAAATCTAAGTTGATTATAGATGCATAGATTTATTTCTGGGATTTCTAGTCTGTTCCAATCAAGTTTGTGTCTATATTTGTGACACTGCGACTATCAGACTGTTCTACTACAATGGTTCTATAGTATGCCTTAGAATCCGTTATTGTGATGCCTCTGGCTATGTTTTATTGTTCAAGATTCCTTTGGTTATTTGGGGTCTTTTTGTATTTCACATGAATTTTCAGATTGTTTATACTAATCCTGTGAATACTATCCATGGTATTTTTATGGGGATCGCATTGAATTTGTAAATCCCTTTGGGTACTATGGACATTTGGATAATATTAATTTTTCTAATCCATGAACATGAAGATCTTTCCTTTCATTGTATACTGTTCAGTTTCTTCTATTGTTTTATAATTTTCATCGTATAGGTCTTTCACATCTTTGGTTAAATTTGTCCCAAGATACTTCATTTTTTTCATAACTAGTGTAAATAGCATTGCTCCTGTAAATTCTTTCTCAGCAAGAACATTTTGGTGTTTAAAAATGCAGCTGAGTTTTGTGTGTTGATTTTGTATCCTGCAACTTGGTTGAATTCACTTATTAGTTCTAATAGTTTGTTCATGTAGTCTGAAAACAGGGATAATTTGACTTTTTTGTTTTTAAAGATTTATTTATTTGAAAGTCGGTGTTACACACACACACGGAGTGAATGACAGAGAGAGAGAGAGAGAGGTCTTCCATCCGATGGTTCACTCCCCAATTGGCTGCAATGGGCAGAGCTGAGCTGATCTGAAGCCAGGAGCCAGGAGCTTCTTCCAGGTCTTCCATGCAGGTGCAGGGGCCCAAGAACTTGGGCCATCTTCTTAGAGTGTAACCTAGGGGTCTTGTTTCTTCCTTCTGTGTGCAGAAATCGATTTTCCCAACATCATTTTTTGAAGAGGATGTTCTGTCTTTAGGGAGGGATTTCAGCTCAATTGACAAAGATTACTTGGTTGTAGATGTGTGGATTAATTTTAGGGTTTCTATTTCTGTTCCAGTATGAGGCTGTTTAATCAAAACAGCCCTGTGGTGTGTCTTGAAATCTGCGATTGTGATGCCTTTGAGTTTGTATTTATTGTTTCATGTTGCTATGTCTACTCAGTGTCTCCTTTGTTTCCATGTGAAGTTTAGGACTGTGTTTTCTACATCTGAGAAGAATGCCCTCAGTATTTTGATTGGGATTGCATTGCATCTGTATGTTGCTCTGGTTAATGTGGACATTTTGATATTCTCCAATCCATGAACATGGAAGATTCTTCCATGTTTTGTGTCTTTTAGTTCTTTATTTTTTTGTAACTTTTCATTGTAGAGATTTCTCAAATCCTTTGTTAAATTTATTCCAAGTTATTTAAATTTTTGCAGTTATTGTGAATGATACTGGTCTCACAAATTCTTTCTCAGCCATAGCTTTGCTAGTGAATATGAATACTATTGATTTTTGTGTGTTGATATTTATATCCTGCAACTTTACCAAATTATCTTTACCAAATTATGAGTTCTTATAGTCTTAGTGGAGTCTTTTTGTTCCCCTACCTATAGGATCATATCATTGCAAAATAGGGATAATTTGCTTTCTTCATTTCCAATTTGCCTAATGGTTCTGGCTAAAATTTCCAGAACTATATTGAATAGTGATGTTGAGAGAGTAGGCCTGCTTTTCTGATTTCAGATCTTAGTAGAAATGCTTCTAGCTTTTCCCCATTCAATACAATGCTGGCTATGGGTTTGTCATATATTGTCTTGATTGTGTCAAGTTATGATCTTTCCATATTCAATTTTGTAAAGATTTTTTATTCATAAAAGAATGTTGTATTTTATCAATTGCTTTCTTTGTTACTATTGAGATAATCATATGGTTTTTAGCCTTTAGTTGGTTAATTCTATATCATATTTATTGATTTAAGTATGTGGACCACCCCTGCATCACACTTGATCCAATTGGATGATTTTTGATGTGTTGTTGGATTTGATTAATATTTTGTTGAGGATATTTGCATTTGTGTTCATCAGGAATATTGGTCTATAGGTCTTTTTCTTGGTGGTATCTTTTTTCTGATTTTGGAATGAAGGTGATGTTGACCTCATAGAAAGTCTGGGAAGATTCCCTGCATTTGAAAGTTTTGAATAGTTTAAGAATCATTGGAATTAGGTCTTCTTTAAAATATTAATAAAATTCAGCAATGAGGTCATCCAGTCCTGGACTTGTTTTTGTTGGCAACTTATTATTATTTTAATCTTTATCTTGGTTATTGATCAATTCAGGTTTTCTATGCCTTCATGCGTCAACTTTGGTAAATTTTTTTGTGTCCATATATCCTCTTCTTCAAGATTTTTGAATTTGTTGGCATTTAGGCATTTGTAACAATTGCTGACGATTCTTTTTATTTCTCTGGTATCAGTTATAACATCCTTTCATCTCTGATTTTATTAATTTGAGTCTTGTCCCCTATTTTTGTGTAGTTGGACCAACGGCTTATCCATTTTGTTCCCTTTTTCAAAAAAGTTTCTCATTTCCCTGATCTTTTGTATGGCTTTTTAGTTTTCCAAGTTTGTTTCTTCTCTAATTTTTATCATTTCTTTCTTCCGACTAATTTTGTGTTTGGTTTGTACTTGTTTATCTAGGTCCTTGAGAGGCATTGTTAGATCATTTAATTGATACCTTTCCAATTTCCTAATAAAGGCACTATTTGCTGTAAATTTTCCTCTTAACATTGTTTTTGTTATATCAAATAAGTTTTGATGTTGTTATTTTCATTTGTTCCCTTTTGATTTAATCTATGGTCTCCTATTTATTCATTAGCATTGTCTCCAGTGTCCATGTGTTTGTTTATTTTCTAACGTTTCTAACATTGTTAATTTTCAGCTTCACTGCATTGTGGGCAGAAAACTGCATGCATGGTATGATTTCAATTTTTCTGAATTTGTTAAGACTTGTTTTATCGCTTAGTATAACATCTATCCTAGAGAATGTTCCATGCATGCACTGATGAAAAGAATGTGTATTCTGTCACTCTGTGATGAGGTGTTCTGTTGGTTGATACTGTAGCTTAGCTGTGTTGTTCCTTTGTTGTAGTTTTTTGTCTGATTTGTCCATTGATGAAAGTTGGATGTTGAAGTTCCATATTATTATTGTATTGAAGCCTTTTCTCTTTATAGATCTATTAACATTTGTTTTAAATAGCTGGGTGCCCTAGAGTTGGGTGAATATACATTTAATATGTTTACATTTTCTTGTTGAATTGACCCCTTAATCTTACATAACAGCCTTCTTTGTGAAAAGGTTTTGTCTGGAAGTCTTTTGTCTGATATGACAATAGCTATCCCTGCTTGTTCGTCTTCCATTTTCATGGATTATCTTTTTCCATCTTTTACCTTTCAGTCCTGTGTCTTTGTTGATGAGCTTTGTTCTTGTATGCAGCATATAGTTGGGTTTTGTTTTATAATTCATTCAGCCATTTTTTAGAGAATTTAGTCCATTTACTTTCAAGGTTATTATCAATAAGAATGACTTGACCCTGCCATTTTCCTATAAATATTCCCGTTTGTTTTGGATTTCTTTTGTTTTTTTTTTTCACTAGTAAGTTTTCTGCCTTCACATTCTTTCATAATACTATTCATCTTTCTCTGTTTTTTGTGTGAAGTACATCCTTAAGTATTATTTGTAAGGCTGGCCGAGTGGTGACAGATTCTTTCGATTTTGCTTGTCTTCAAAGTTCTTTATTTCATCTTCATTTGTAATGACAGCACTGCTGGGTAAAGTATTCTGGGTTGACAATTTTTTTTTTTTTTTTGTGCTTTTTTCTTTTAGGACTTGGACTCTCTCTCATTCTCAACTACCTTGCATGGTTTCTGATGCAAAATTTGCTGTTAAACTAATTGGAAATCTCTAAAGGTAGCCTGGCATTTCTCTCTTGCACATTTTAGGGTATTTTCTTTATGTTTTACTTTTAAAAGTTTGTAGTATATTATCAGGACAATTTTTTCTGATCATGTTTTTTGGGAATCTATTTGCTTCCTTTACTTGGATGTCTGTCTTTTTCCAAATGGGGATGTTTTCTGCTATGACTTCATTGAATAAGTTTCCTAAGCTATTTTTCCTCATTTCTTTGGGAACTCATAAGGCATGTATATTTGGTTGCTTCATGGTATTCCATAGATCCCAAACACTGTTTACAGTTTTTTTTTTTTCAATTTTTCTTTTCTGTTTGAGATATTTCAAATCATTTATCTTCTATCTTGGATATTCTTTCTTCTGCCTCACCAAAGTCTGTTAAAACTTTCCACTATATATTTTTTTAACTTGGCATGCTGAATTCTTCATTTCGAATATTTTGACTGGGTTTTCTTTTATATTTCTATCTCCCTACAGAAGTTCTTGTAACACACACATTTCCTTATTTCATGTAACTGCTTCTCTGTGTTTTTGAGTAATTCTACACTCATTCTTTTGAATTTCTTTCCAAGCACTTCTTAAATATCCTGATCTTCTCAGTCCTTAGTGTTTCATTGTGTTCCTTTGGAGGAGTCATGTTTCTTGCATTCAACATTTATTTTTATCTCTCTGGGGAATCATTTGTTGGTATTCTCTTCTGAATATTGTACCTTTGTGTCTTGGTGGAATGTCTGCAGGTTACATCAGATATCCAGACGTGTATGCTGTGGCCACCATTTTTGGGTGGGGCAAGAGTATTCAGTGACACCCAGATTAGACATGGTTGTCAGTAGGGGGAGGGGACGGTCATGACAGTTAGCATGTTCACAGCCCCTGCCCTTCTCTGTGCCGTGGTGAACCAACATTCACTGCCTAGAGTAAGCTCACAGTGCCTACACACCCCACCTGCTCAGCTGCATGAATTGCATATAGTACCTAAGCATTCTTTTGTGAGAGTGTGGAGTCCTCCGTGAGATCCCTCCCCAGCACTCAGGGAGTTCCGAGCACCCAGAGTTTAAACAGGTAAGTGCCCAGAAATATTGCCACATCTCATGTCCTCCTCTGTTTCACAGCCTAGGCAGAATTTATATAGTGATAGGATTCCCACAGTCACAGGGTGTAGGTGTTCCATTCTCTGCCCTGAAGTCTTCCATTATGTTGAGTGAGCTGCCTGACAGAGGTTGGTTGGAGCCTCACCTTAGCAAGTAAGTCTGGTACTATGTTGGGGGAGGGGAGGGAAGCAATATTGCTTCCTGGACCTAAGAGGATACCCTGCCCTCCACCAGATCTCCTGGCTGGTCTCAAAGTCAGTAGGGACTGCAGTTTTCCCTCAGACAAAATCATCAGTGGCATGTGGGCCACTGCAGCCTCCTCTCACCTTGCTCTGGGAAGATGGCATTTTCCCTGCTGGCTATCGGCTGTGGAGTCACTGGTAGTATATAGACGATGGCTGCTTGTTTGTACACTGTCCTAGCTGCTCCACAGAGTCTCTTTTATGTACGTTTTCCCCTGGAAATGACCCCTTTGATTTTCTGGTATCTACCTGTGGCTATAATCAGTGTGTCTTCTCCATATTGGCCCATCTTGGGTCCTCTTTAAAGTCAGCTTTGTCTGACATAAGTATACCTATATCTACTTGTTTTAGATATCCATTTGCATGGAATATATTTTTCCATATTTTATTGCTGGGTCTTACATTATTATTCATTCAGCAAGACTGTATCTTTTAATTAGGAAATTTAGAACATTTATATTCAAAGCTATTATCGATAAGCAATGACTTTGCTTAGGCACTAACCTTGAGATTTAGAGGCTTGGAGTCTTCTCCGTGGTAGAACAGGTGAATGCTGGGCTTTTCTATTAAGCAGATTTTGAAAAGTCCCTGACTTTTTAAAAAAATTATTTACATATTGAGAGGCAAAAGAGACAGAGAAAGGGATAGACAGTAACAGAGAGAAAGAAAGAAAAGTTATTCCCTGTTTGTTGTTGATTCACTCCTCAAATGCTTACAATGGCTGGGGTTGGGCCAGGCTAAAGCTATCAGCTGGGAACTTAATCTAGGTCTCTCACGAGGGTGGCAGGAACTCAATCACTTGGGCATCACCTAATGACTTCCAGGGTTTGCAATAGTGGAAAACTACTCTACTCTCAGGACCTGGGAATGGAAATCAGGTATTCCGATATAGAATATTCGTGTCTTAACTGCTAGGGCAAATGCCTTTTTTTTTTTTTTTTAGTGCTCTTTTATGTTTGGCTTATTTCAATTAAAGTGATGTTGTTGAGGCCAGTGTTCCAGCATTGTGGTTTAGCAGGTAAACCTGCTAGTGATGCCGACATCACATGTGGACACTGCTTCAACTTCCAGCTACTCCACTTCAGATTCAACTGGTGAAAATGGCCTGGAAAAAGCAATACAAGGAGGCCAAAGTGCTTGGGGCCCTGCTACCCAGGTGGGAGACCTGGAGGAAGCTCCTGGATCCTTTCTTTGGTCTGACCCAGACCTGGCCATTTTAGCCATTTGGGGAGTAACCCAGGGAATGGTAAATCTGTCTCTCCTCATCTCTCTGTAACTCTGACTTTCAAATAAAAAATAAGTGACTTTTTAAAAGATAATGTCATTTATTTTGTAATATATGCTTGCAGTGTTAATAGTTTTTATTCTTTCTTGTGTGCTGATATAAATATTTAAAATGATAAAATTTCCTGTGATTTTTATTTTTATTACATCCAATCAATCCAGTTAGCTAATTCTTTTATGATACTTTTGTTAAGAAAATTTGCATGCAATATTATAGTTTCACGACTACATAAGGATGTTAAAAGTATACTTCGAGGGGCTGGTGCTGTGGTGCTGCGGGTTAACGTCCTGGTCTGAAGTGTCAGCATCCCATATGGGTGCCGGTTCACCCATATGGGCTGCTCCGTTTCCGATCCAGCTCTCTGCTGTGGCCTGGGAAAGCAGTAAAAGATGGCCCAAGTCCTTGGGCCCCTGCACCCATGTGGGAGACCTGGAAGAAGCTCCGGGCTCCTGGCTTCAGATCGGTGAAGCTCTGGTCGTTGTGGCCAACTAGGGAGTGAACCATCAGATGGAAGACCTCTCTTGTGCTTGCACTCTCTCTCTCTCTCTCCCTCACTCCCTCTCTCCCTCCCTCCCTTTTTCTCTCTCCTCTTTCTGTGTAACTTTGACTTTCAAATAAATAAATCTTCAAAAAAAAAAAAGTGTACTTTGAGATAGAAATACTCCTTCTCCATTAGGTGTTGGGGCTCTTGAAACGTTTTAGCTTTCTGATTTGCTATTAATTTTAGTCTCTTTTAAGTTAAAGTTTCTAACATTAATTCTACATTTTAAAATATATTAGACCTTGTAACTTCCATTACTACATTTATTATTAGCATTAACTTATTCACTATGTAAAATTTATATATATATATGAATATAATCTTAAGTGCTTTACAAAATGTATCCATATATATCAATTATAGCTTCATCCTCAAACTTGATAACTATGTTTTTCAGGGCTTCTGCATTCGTCGCACAATTTTTGTTCATAAGACCTATCCTGGACTTAGAAAGGTTAAGTGAAATATTCACCCTTTGTGGTTTCTATATTAATTTGATTATATTTCCTACAATTTTTATTTTCATGGGAGTTGCTACTTTGTAATTTACTGGATAGATTTTCTCTTATATGGGAAGGGGTACTATTTTCCTTTGTGATTTCAAATAATCCACTTATTTTTAATTCCTGATTTTTTCTTATCTGTTTCTATTCTAAGCAACAATGTTCTGTACACATTTCCTCTTTTTTCCTGTGTCCTGCTTCCTATTGTAGGACTTCTTGTTTGGTCAATAATTTCCTTTGCATGTCTTTGTGCCATAGCTTCCTGAAATTCCTGTTTTGCAAGAGTCATGGACAGTTTCTGGTGATTATTTAATTGCTCTTAATGTCATAAAAACTGGTAAATGTGAAATTATAATTCTCTTCTAAAGACAAAAAAGCCTTCAAAATTTCCATTTGACCATTTTCTTAACGTCTAAATAGTAAAAACAGACTCAAGATTCAGGATGTTGAATTGTGTTTCTGATTTATGAAATCCTTGTTTCCTATGATAGTTCATTGTGCCTCCAACATAAAGCATTTTTTATGATTTTTAAGTTTTATTTATTTTAAAGTCAGAGAACAGAGAGAGAAGGAGTGACAGAAATACACATCTTCCATCCATGGGTTCACCCCCTAAATGGATGCTATAGCTAGGGCTAAATGCAGGAGCATGGAACTCCATCCAGGTCTTCCAAATGAATGGAAGGGGTCAAGCATTTGTACCATCCTCTGCTTTCCCAGGCACTAGAAGGAAGCTGGATGGAAGCAGTGCAGTTGGAACTGCAAGTGGCATTCTGATGGGGGAATGCCAGCATTTCAGGTGGTAGCCTAGCTGAGTGCACCAAAACACCAGCCCTAGCTTCTTTAATTATGCAAGACATGAATGGAAAAAACATCTTTGCCTCCATGTTAAATAATCAAAGAATTAGGAATGTTTTTCTTCTCTAGTTCTTCAGTCTTGACTTTCTAGTTTTTGACAATATTGACTAGGGACGTTAGACCCAGGTTATCACATGAAATACATCTATAAATTTGTATATTATAATTAATGAATTAGTTGGACTAGTTAATTCAGGTTTCAAATAAATGTTAAAGCTTATTTTCTATGTATCTACTACTAAATCACTATATTGCTAACTAAGATTGTTTCAGGTATGAATTTCATCTTTTGACACCTGATTAAATTACATGGGCTTGTTTTGATGCATTTTGGTGTATTTGTAAATGAATGACAAAAAAATCCTAACTGATACAAAAATTACTAATTGACTCAGCTAAGTAAAAAATATGGCTGTAGAGCTGGCTTATTTTATGAAGATTTATTTCTTGCATTTGAATGGCAGAATTACAGAGAGAAGGAAAGGGAAGAGGGGGAGGGGGAGGGAGGAGAAGAGGGAGAAGAGAGGGAGGGAGAGAGATATATTTTTCATCTGCTTGCTTGTTCAGTCCCCAAATGGTCATAATAGCCAAACTTAGGCCAGGATAAAGCCAAAAGTTAAGAACTCCATCTGAGTCCCCCACATGGATGGCAGAGGTCTGAGTACTTGGGCCGTCTTCTGCTGCTTTGCCAGGCCATTAGCAGGGAGCTAGATTGAAAGTAGAGTAGCCAGGACTCCACCTGGTGCTCATATGGGATGCTGGCCTTGCAGGCTGCAGCTGTGCCGCAATGCTGGCCCCTTATTTTATGATTTGATCTAAGGACCCAGCTTCCAAACTCCAGACTCAATGTGGAGTTCCATGCCTAAGTCCAGCTTTCTCTGGATCAAGGTTTCCATAATGACTACTTGCAGTTTATGTTGTTCCTGCTCAGCCACCTGGACTCCCTGCAATATTGCTTCTCTGAACTGTTACCCATCCACACAGAGAAGTTGGTAAAATTCATTACTGGTAAGAGCGCAGGCAGCATTAAATTCTGATGGAATATTTCCAGAAATGTGTCACTGGCAAGAATAAATGGGAGAAAAAAGTCTAATTTTTTAAATTCTGGAATCCTCTCCCTAGTTTGTCATTGATATTACTGATTAGGTTTTCTGCAGTGCTTGTAGGCAGGCTTTAATTCTATAATCATACTTTCCTCACAAGCTTTCTTTAGCATGCTTGAACTTTTTCCTTCCTTGGCTATATTTTCATTTCCATTTCTGTTATGCGTTTTGTTTATTTCATCAGTTTATTTTTTAATTGCCTTCAAATTATAAAGAAATGATGTTTAAAATTTTTATCTGTTTGGGTAGAGAATAGCTGTTGTTATGCTTTTCCTTTGCATCTTCAGAAGATTTTTTCCTATTTCTTATGCTACAGAATCTTTTTATGAACCCCCTTGATGTTATTTCCCCCTCAGTTTATTGATCTTTTAAGTGGTGCATAAAATACCATTGCCCTTATTCATGTCCCTGGTATTCACAGAGCACACTTTCCTCATATTACCTGGCTGACAATGACATTAGTCAACATATGCTATTATTTAACAGGCATCTAAGAAATAAAAATGCTGCTAGTCAGCTATAATGATATTCTGCTATTGCTTAGCTATAGTATTATTGAATTTGTTGTAGAGTTTAAAATTATCTTTTTTAAGAAATCAGCTGACACTGTTTGCATCCCCTAAAAGAAACACTAATTTGGTTAAAGCTAATTTGATTAAGGAATTCCTAAAATTTATTCACACAGTGCTCCTTAATCAGTCTCATCAGTGTCTACTTTCCAATATGTGTTCCAAAGAGATTTGATAGTACAACACTCATTTTTTAAAAGTATACACTACAATCTCAGGGAATGTTTTTCCAAACACCTGACTGCTGTCGTGCAACTTTTTCTGCTCTCTGATATTACTGAATGTGTTAATAGAAAGCATTTAGGTTGTTACCAGATAATCATTCATGCACATTCCCTCATCAAATACCTCCAAACAGTTGAAAGGCTGAAGTGTCAAGGAGCTTCAAGAATGGCTCCACCCATTCACACATGAACAAGCAATTTACAACTGCCCAGGAGTGTCTCTGTGCAGGCAGAGATTGTAAAGCTCCATGGGTTATAGAATTAATTGTAGGAATAACTTTTAAAAACCTGAGCATCTTGAAATTAGTGAAATGTGGTGCATACATGTGTGTATGTATGTGTGTGCAATCACATTTTTATATAGCTAACCATATTTATAGCTTTATAGTTATACACACACACACACACATATATATATATATATTATTTTGGGAGTAGGGTGGGATATATCTATAAATCTTAGACCTGCCTTGCTTAAAGTAGGGTGGTTCTCTATTTTTCCTTTGATTTTTCTATTGGTTAGCATCATTTGCACAACACTTAACACTTAACAGATAGTTATCCAAATGTAAAGATATATTACTCCTAATTATAAGTAGAGTTTTCATTTCAACATATTCAGAATTGAGATTCGTGTAGTTTTATACTCACAATCAGAAAGTATAGGCTGATACTAAATCTATGGTCACTTTGATACTTGATCTATTGATGACTGTGTCAAATTCATGAAGTCTGCACTCAGAGTACTTCCTTCCCTTAGTAAGTTACCCTAAGTGAATCTAGAGCTTGAACTCTTCATTAGTCATTTTTATTTAGCTATTATCAAAAGTAATATTTAATTCTGTTGATGGTACAGCATAGACTCTTTAGAGAATACTTCCACAGAAGGGTCCAAGCATTATATATCTTCTGCAAAAGGAAATAGATTAGCTTCTAAGGTATTTTAGAGTTTTAGACTTCACATTTAAGTTTTAGTCAATTTTTAATTGGATTTATGTATGGTGAGAGAAGGGTTCAACATCATTTTTTTTCATGTAGTCTCCAACCAATGATTTCATGGAGGCAATGATTTCATGGATTTGATGTCAAAAGCACATGGGGACAAAATAAAAATTAGGACCAGGTGCAGAAAGATGGGCACTCCATGATCTCCCTCCATTTTGGGTCTGAAAAACTGATCTATGTAAGTTGAGAGTATAATGGTAGTCACCAGAGGCTGGAGAGAGTGGCAGGGTGGGAAGGAAGAAGGAATGAGGCATGGTTGATTAATGATTTCTAAGTTATAGCTGCACAAGAGTAAGAAATTCTAGTGGAGTACTGTACAGTAAGGTGACTACATGTAAAATACTGTATTTTTCCTTTTTTAAAAAATTATTTATTTGAAAGAGTTATAGAGAGGCAGAGACAAAGAGAGAAAGTCTGTATTTGTTAGTTCACTCACCAAACGGCTGCAATGGCTGGAGCTGGGCTGATCCAAAACCAGGAGCCAAGAGCTTCTGTGTCTCCCACATGGGTTCAGGGGCCCAAGGATTTGGGCCATCTCTGATGCTTTCCCAAGTCATAGCAGAGAGCTGGATTGGAAGTAGAGCAGCCAGACTTCAACTGGCACTTATATGGGGTGCTGGCACTTCATGTGGCAGCTTTACCTACTATGCCACAGCGATGACCCCTACTGTATATTTTTCTAAACAGCAATTAGAAGAAAAGATTTTGAATACTTTTACCACAAGAAAATATACATTTCAGGATATAGGTGTTTACCCTGATTTGAATATTATACAATATATACAAATATTGAAATGTAGCATAGTACACCATAAGTATGTACAATTTGTATATGCCAGTTAAAAATAGACTAAAGGGACTCTTTCATATTAAAATGTCCCTGAATAGTCGACAGAATTTTTTTAAAACGTCTATACCGTGAGAGAAATATTTGTATAGGGCATATCTGCTAAAAGATTAATTTCTAAAATATATTTGAGGGGCTGGTGCTGTGGTGCAGTAGGTTAATCCTCCACCTGTGGCTCTGGCATCCCATATGGGTGCCTGTTCAAGACCTGGCTGCTCGACTTTGGATCCAGATCTCTGCTATGGCCTGGGAGAGCAGTGGAAGATGATCCGAGACCTGGGGCCCCTGCGCCCATGTGCAAGACCTAGAAGAAGCTCCTGGCTCCAGGTTCAGATCGGCACAGCTCTGGAGGACCTCTCTCTCTCTCTACCTCTACTTTCTGTGTAACTCTGACTTTCAAATAAATAAAAAGCATATTTGAAATACCTACAGCTCAACAGAAAAAAATCTAGTGGTCTAATTTTAATAATGGACAAAGGATTTGGACAAATGCTTCTCCAAAGAAGACGTACAAATAGTCATTAAGTATAGGAAAAAAAGTGTTACACATCACTAATCATCAGGAACATGCACATCAAGCAACACTGTCGTTTCACACTATTTGGATGGCTATTTATGAAAAGAATAAATGATAAGTGTTGGTGAGGAAGTAGAGAAGTTGAAAGCCTGGTACAATTTGGATGGGAATGTAAAATGGTGCAGCCATGGGAAGCAACAAGAAGCTTCTATGCACTCCCTGATTTGTGGTAACTAATACACTGAGTACAAAAATGTATATGATTGACATTGACATTTTGAGATTGTTTGCAGGCCTTGTCTATACTTTTGAGCAATAGTGGTTTTTCTACTTACTACTTGTTGAATTCTTTATCTAGTGGAGGATTGAATTTGTGATTATAAAGAAATTGAAAATATGTCATTGTAAAAATAAGGAGTGAGGGTAGCAGTGGGGGATGGTATGATGCAAAGTATCATTATGTTCTTAAAATGTATATATGAAATACATGAAATTTGTCTTCATGTAAAAATAGCAAAAAGTTTCTTTAAGTTGACTGTCATTACTTGGCTGGCCTGGGAGGAGAGCT
Source organism: Lepus europaeus (assembly GCF_033115175.1). Classification (NCBI taxonomy): domain Eukaryota; kingdom Metazoa; phylum Chordata; class Mammalia; order Lagomorpha; family Leporidae; genus Lepus; species Lepus europaeus. The sequence continues at coordinate 54,216,085 of NC_084830.1, forward strand.
GGCCAGGTAAAGGCAGAGGGCATCTCTAACAAGAAATTTACAGTTCTGCCTGCAATGTTGCTGACCCTACTTGACCATACCCTCAGCTGCAGTGGTCACTTTGGAAGCTGGGCTGAGTGAAGGGCTTTTCAGCTTACAGCCAAAAGATCTGTGGCTCTGACCTGGGCATCCTTTGACTCCAGGGCAGGTCCATTTCCAGTGATCCAACTCTTGGCAGAGCTGCCAGGGCTCTTCACAAGCTGACTTCTGCTGAAGCCCAGGCTTACCACATTGAAAGCCACTGCAGTGGACTGGCCTGTTGGGTCTCCTTGAGGGCAGATCACTGTACAGATCAGCCATTAATAGGCCTGCCACCCATTGCTTCTGATGCCGAGCTTTCTTTTCCTCCTGGTTTGTGTTAAAGCAGACCAGAGGATGCAAGTCAAGGGAGTGCCCAAGTCCCATCTCTAATCTTTGGTGGCCTGAACTACAAGTCCATAGTCACAGGCATGTTCTGTAATAGTTTTTCTAAGGTAGACAGTGCCCATGAGGAAAATTATCTTCTCACTTTAAAACTTTCTTTCCCTTTGGTCTGAAAGGGAGGTTTTTTCTACTTACTGTATACTTCGCTGATGGCGAAGTGAATCTAGCTATGAGATTATTATTTAAGTTCTTATTTTGGCTATGCTATTACAGAAAAATGTTAGCCATCTCTTTTATAAGGTCTAAAGATTAAATTGTGCATCCTACAGATTCCTTCATAATAGAATTAGTTTCCTACCTTGAAGAGAATAGAGAAATGAAAGAACAAGTTGGGCTTAGAATAGAGAAATGAGGGAGCAAGTCCTAGATCACTTGCTGACAATAACAATATTACATGAATACTTAGCAAACCATTTCAACCATTAGATAACAACTTAAGAAAACATTTACCAGAAGGTCCAATGCCTTCTATAAATTTTAAGAATCATGTATCTGAAAACACCTCTTAAATATCTAACATGGTGTAGTTTGTTTAACCAGTAAACTTAAGCACAACCATATAAAATGTTTTTAGTTTCTTTCTACCAACAAGTTTAAAACATATGATACACAGATTCAGGTCACACAAATTAAAATGTATCTTTGATTGATTTTAGCAGCTTAAATTTATGGACAATCTTATCTATAAGCCATTTAAAAGAAAACTCTTAATAAAATTTCCCCATGTGGACATACAATATGTACACACATATAACATAGCATAGTATACCAATATAGCAATTTTAATAATAGCTTTTAAAATGTTTAACTTTTTTTGTAGATTGCCAATTGATTTGAATTGCTTTTTGTTTTTAGTAACCTCAGTTAACCATACTTTCTCTCAGTTGGTACTGTTAATACATTATTGGCTTCATCTGTTTGCAGAGCCATTCCAAAGTACTGAATACAATAGAAGTAGCTGGAAAAAGTCCATAGGAACCTATAGGAGGACAGCTAAACACAGAACCAACAACACTTTAGTTTTATGAGCAGCAAATCATATATAACTGTAGATGACAAAAGACTTTAAGTCGCCATGTTTAAAATTATAAACTCATCAACCAACAAGAGGCACTTGCTGACTTCATAGTAATTTTGAAAGCACCTGTAGGATTTTACAAGTATTTAACCCTCTAGGCCTCTGGGGATTTCTCATTAAGATAAATATCATGTCAAGTAACACAAAATCATTAGACTTTTTCATTCTAAAACATTTGTATTAATAGCATTTTCCATTATAGAAACTTAAACTTTGGTGACTTCCTAAGTGACCACTGCAGCTGAGGGTATGGTCAAGTAGGGTCAGCAACATTGCAGGCAGAACTGTAAATTTCTTGTTAGAGATGCCACCTGCCTTTACCTGGCCAGCTCTCCTCCCAGCCCAGCCAAGTAATGAAAGTCAACAGAGTGCCTTCCCCTAGGAGGTTCACACCTCCCTTAGGATATACCCCATGTGAAGAGATAGATAGGTCTGGGGCTCTGAATTTACAAGGCCTAAAGCCCAACAGATTATTATCAAGCCCCTTCTGTCAGGTTCTATTTGCCTCTCAATCAGAAAACTTAATTGTAGCTTAGACAGCACCTTTCTTAGCTCCTCTAATAATGACTCTGTCCTTTGTTCTAGACCCTGTCTAGCGTACTTGGGCCTCATTCCTTTGTAATCATAACCTCTACTCTACCACCAATGGCTCTACTCCCAACCTGTGTGTACTGATGGTCCTCTTCCCCACTTAATGCTGTATAATTGTTCAAACCTGGTAAATGCCACTCTTAGGATCATTGGTTACTATCCTCACCCTGTCTTTTATGACCTTGTCTAAATATGATCAGAGTCGGCAAACTTGGAAGGCTTCCATAGCCTTGGCAACTCATGACGACAGCCTAGGATGGTTACTGGTGCCATAAACTAGAGAGTCAATTTGTTGGGTCAACAACAGGAGTCACTGTGCACTTGCTCCTCGTGTGGGATCTCTGTCCTTAATGTGCTGTACATTGTGATTTAATGCTATAACTAGTACTCAAACAGTATGTTTCACTTTGTGTTTCTTTTTTTTTCTTTTTTTTTTTTAAGAGGGACTAATCTTTTTTTTTTTTTTAAACTTTTATTTAATGAATATAAATTTCCAAAGTATAGCCTATGGGTTACAATGGCTTCTACTTAATATATACTAAACTGATAAAGAGAATTGAAAATGAATCTTGATGTGAATGGAAGAGGAGAGGGAGCGGGAGAGGGGAGGGTTGCGGGTGGGAGGGAAGTGATGGGAGGGGGAAGCCATTGTAATCCATAAGCTGTACACTGGAAATTTATATTCATTAAATAAAAGTTAAAAAATAGCAAAAAAGTTTCTTTTAAAAATAGGATTAACATATTCATCAAACAAAAGATGGAAATCAGTATCTTTAAGAGATATCAGCAGCACCATGTTCATTACATCATTATTAATAATAGCCAGGATATGGAAACAACTCAATTGACCATGGAGAGACAAACAAATTGAAATCTACATAAAAATACACATAATGAAACATCATTCAATCTTAGAAAAGAAGGAAATCCTATATGACAACATGTGTTAACCTACAGGACAATATCCTGAGTGAAATAAGTCAACGTAGTAGACAAATATTGCATGACTCTACTTATAGGATATATCTAAAGTAGTCAAACTCATAGGTGCACAAACTATGGGACAAGTTGACAAGAACTGAGGAGTGGAGGAAATGGGTAGTTGATAACTGTGGATATAAATTTCAGTTATTTAATCAAGATGATAAAGTTCAAGAGATCTATTGTAAAACATTGTATATATAATACTGTATTAGCTACTTAAAAATTTGTTACAAGTATGATCTTATTATTACAATACAAGAAGAAAAGAAAATATCTTTAAGAAAGTGAGTCAGCACAGAAGAGAAAAGAGCTCTCATTTGACATTAAATTGGCATGGGTCTGATACTTACTGGTAAGAGGGCATGCAGCAATAATTCTCTGTGAATAAAATCCACCCCCATTGCAAAATTGAAGCAATCATACTATCTCTAATTTCACCCTAGATGGAAAATTTCATGAAAGCAGAACACCTAGAATCCATTTTTGATAATCAGGAATTATTCAATGAAGTTGAACTTTGAGAGAAAGAGGAATGGTGTGGATAAAATATCTTGCAAATAGCAAATATTTAACTAGTTGATCAGCTATCCCAATTTGCTTGATACTCTACTGATACTGAAAGTCATGGATCCAAGGAAACTTTTCAGGTTTGTGCAGTTTGGAGGTGTTCACCTTACTAACTCAAACCAAGCTTGGTGCCAAATAAAATGCAGGATTGATTAAGATATCATAAAAGAATCTCATTGCTTTACCCTCTAGTCAAGAACACAGATATGAAAACAGATAAATTGCAATAAAATAAGGAGGTGTTATCATAGATGTTTGAATGAGGTGCTGTGGGAGACCAGAGGAAGGTATAGCTAATGTGGCCCAAGGTTGTTGAAGACAGTTTTACTGGGAGAGTGCCACTAGGTGGCATCATGAAGACTGAGCAACTAAGAACTGGTATTGGCAGGTGCTTAGTTTTATTTTCCCAGGTACAAGTATATTGGAGATTTATTGCTTCAGATCAAAGAACCTATAATGTCCATCTCTCAAAGAGTGAAAAATGATCTAAAAAATTCAGAAAAATGTAGGAGAGTTAGCTGTTATTTCTATTTTCAGTAATGTTCAGAAACACTTATTTCTAGAGAAAGTTAGCCCACAATATTACCTCTTAATAATAGGCTAAGTGGAAGCAGTAGTGGAATTCCACTAATTTTGTAAAAATTATTACCACTAAATTTAAAAGGATGCTTTTTGATCACAGACTCTTTTGTATTGGCTAAGATCAGCAACACTAGTAAGTGATTAAAACATTGCTAATTTGCATATAAAATGGAGCAAATGAGATTTGGGTTTTAAATTATGAAGATGGAAAGGAAGAGAAGGAATGGTGAAATTGATATCTACATTGTCAGCATACTAAATTGAAAATCTAGAGAGTTCAATGGCATATTCAAACATATTCACACAGTTTATCACTGTAATTTTCTTAAATGACATCTTAGCTCTATTCACTTTCAGGTCATTTCTCAATTAAAGGTATGAATGATCTACATGGGGATACATTCCATTAAAAATGTTTACTGATATCTATTCCTTATGTCCTACATGTTTAATAGCAGACTACATTAGGAACATAAGGTAGACTTTGGGACCTAGAAAATTTCCAAGTTAAGGTTGTTGAGAAATGTTAGGCTGCAATACTAGATCTCTTGGTCCAGAATTTCTGAGGCAGGGTGGGGGGGCGTTAAACATGGGACTCTTGCAGAGTTTCCTGAAGGTGTCATCAGCAAATTAGATGTAAGGATTTCCCTTCTGTTTTAAGTAAGCTAAAATATTTGTGAAGGCATTTTAGCAAAAGAGTATTTTGAGTCCAATTTGACTGTTGTTGATTCTTTTTTTTTTCTTTAAGACTGTTGGTTTATCTGAAGTGTATGCATGAGTATTGAGGTAATGTTGAGCTCATCAATCATGTAGCTTCTTGAAGACTCATGACTGTTTTTTTTGTGATTAAATGACAATACGTAAATTTGAGCAAAACAAAGATCCTAACAGAGGAGCTTGATTTTCTTTGAATTATGAAGACAGGATGTATATTTTGGCTCACATTTCTGGAGGTGCAAGGGTGATGAGCTGCACTGGGTGATGGGTGATGGCCTTATTGCTAGCAGAATCCTTATCACATCATAATGTGGGGGTTGCCCATGGATCTGTGTCTCCTCAGTGTCTCTATTCCTTTTCAAAATTATTTTTAATCAGTATTTTTTGTTACACTTTCTGTGGAATACAATGTCATACTTTATGCTTACCCAATGGATGGCAAATAATAAGTGATTAATATGTTTGTTGAATAGGTAAACATACTTCAAAAAGGATTATGAACATATAATTCCAACAGTTACAACATTATTCCCCTTGGCATTCATCATATCAACCCACCACAGACTTTTCTGACAATCATTGTGTTAAATGTCAAGATATAGCTCATGTCACAAGTTAAACGTTGATTGAAAAATGGAGAATCAGGCCACTTCAAGTGCAGGTTATAGATTAAAGCAGGTTGAAGGAAGTTTGTCTTTTTCATATTTTGGTATCCATAGCCCAGAATCCAATAGCAATTGCACGTTTTTGTTTATATAAAACTTCCAGTACAGCTAAATTCATAGAATTAGAAAACAGATTAATGCTTGCCTGAGGCTGGGAGTAGGGGAAGGGGGATGCTTAATGGGTGCAGAGTTTTCTTTAGAGGTGAAGAAAATACTTCTAAATTTGATACTGTGGCAATAGTTGCACAGTATTGCAAATAATAGAGCAAGTGAATAATGCCACTGAATACATTTTAAAATTAATGGCTAATTTCATGTTATATGCATTTTAGCTCATTTAAGAACTGTAGAGCATAAAGTTGGAATGGTGTTGCATGTGCTTTTTTCTTTTTTGTTGAAAATGCTTTTTAAAAAAATGTAACATTTGTTTATTATGGATGGATGAAGGGAGTGAGGGAAGGAGGGAGGTTGGCTGTTTCACCCCCCAAATGCCCACAAGAGTTGGGGCTGGGCCAGGCCACAGCCAGCAGCCTTAATCTCAGTCTTGGTCTGTCACGTGAGTGTCAGGGACCAATTGCTTGAGCCATTGTTTGCGTGTTAGGAGGCAGCTGGATCACAAGAAGACTGGGTCTCAACTCGTGCTTTCCAAGTTGGGGTTTGACCACTGTGCCAAATGCCAACCCCTAGGGAGTGTTTTTAATGTGAAGCCAAATGAGGGTTCAAGTATATGATGGTTGAGAAGCACTCATGTACTACACTTCCTGCCTCATTACTTCCTTTATTGACCAAATATAAGTAGGTAATGTGACCTAACTAGTGAGCTAGTTTCTTAGAAGAATGACATGAACCAACCTGATATGCTTACATTCATATTTTTTAATTAAACTTTTATTTAATGAATATAAATTTCCAAAGTACAGCTTATGGGTTACAATGGCTTCCCCCTCCCAAAACTTCCCTCCCACCCTCAACCCTCCCCTTTCCCGCTCCCTCTCCCCTTCCAATCACATCATGATTCATTTTCAATTCTCTTTATATACAAAAGATCAGTTTAGTATATATCAGGTAATGATTTCAACAGTTTGCCCCCATATAGCAACACAAAGTGAAAAAAAAAATACTGTTGGAGTACTAGTTATAGCATTAAATAAGAGCGTACAGCACACTAAAGACAGAGATCCTACATAATATTTTTTTAAAAATTAATTAATTTTCTATGCCATTTCCAATTTAACACCAGGTTTTTTTTTTTTTTCATTTTCAATTATCTTTATATACGGAAGATCGATTCAGTATATAATTAGTAAAGATCTCATCAGTTTGTACCCACGCAGAAACACAAAGTGTAAAAATACTGTTTCAGTACTAGTTATAGCATCACTGCACAAGACAAGTGTCTGCTAATACTAACTGATAGAATCAAAAAGGGAGAGGAAGATCCAACATGGGAAGTGGGATACACAGCAGACTCATAGAATGGCAGATGTCCTAAACAACTCTCTGGCCTCAGAATCAGCCCTTAAGGCATTCGGATCTGGCTCAAGAGCCCATGAGAGTATTGTAGGCATGGAAAGCCAAGATACCATGGAAAAGAAAAAAAGTAGAAGACCTAAATGAAAGATCTCTGTGAGTAAGATCCCAGTGGAAAGAACGGGGCCATCAAAGAAGGAGGTACCTTTCTCTGAAGGGAGGAGAGAACTTCCACTTTGACTGTGACCCTATCGGAATAAGATCAAAGTCAGCGAACTCTAAAGGCTTCCATAGCCCTGGCAACTCATGACTAGAGCCTAGGGAGATTACTGACGCCATGAACAGGAGTGTCAAATTGTTAAGTCAGCAACAGGAGTCACTGTGTACTTACATCTCATGTGGGAACTGTCCTTAATGTGTTGTCTAATGTGCAGTGATGCTACATTCATATTTTTTACCATAGTCAGAAAATTACTTTAATATCATCATTATTATTACATTAGAGACTGCTTTAAACATTTTCATCATTATCTTTACATTATATCATAGAGACTACTTTAAAAATAAAGATGTTAGTTTTGGAGAAGGTACTCTGATAATGTTTTGAATAGAAATTAATGCTTAGTTCTACATTTCTCAAAAAGTATAAAATATAGTTTCCTTTTCTAAGTATAAAATTGTCCTTAATCTTGGCTTACACCAGGGAGCCTAAAGCAACATACCTCAAATGTTATATTCTACCTCATTTTTTGTTATTGATGAACTTGTTTAATGCATACATTTAAACAAATCACTGTAACAGTTTTTGCCTTTTGAAGTCTGCAGAATCAGTGAGTTATATAGCTTCAGCAATCAAAAATCTGTAGCTATAAATGTAATTCCACCTGTTCTCTTTTTATAAACTGCCCACTAACAGCTAAAGTTTTAAGAGAATGAAATTCAATATAGATTTATTAAGCACACATGAAACTGTAGGTAAAGCCATAGGTCGTATTGCAGATATTCAGAGAATAGGATTTCGTTCCCATCCTGGATGACTTTAAAATCGTATTATCAAGTAGGGGACATTTGATAACCACATGAATAAATAGAAATAGGAAATACAGGAAACAAAGCATGTTAAGAAATACACATGCCTAAAATATAGTCTGAAAAGAGGGAGATACTCTTTCAGTGCATAATAACAGATTTCATGAAGGATGATGTTTGGTGGCTCGTAATAGAATTTTGAGAGGAGATTTAGTACAGGAGAGAGACCATTACAGCAACACCAACACAAGGAACAAAAGCAGTGAGAAGAAACATCAAAATGTATTTAGGGGATAGGGAGCTATTTGAGGGTGAGTCATACATACACTGCCTTAATGATTTTACCATATTTTTACCATATTTGTCATAAGATTTACTGTGTTTTCGTCACTTCTACTTTAAAAACTTTAACATATTTTCTATAACAACACACTGTTTTCTTGTTTAATTATATTTACTTTTTTTAAAAAAAAAACTTATCCTAACAACAGAAAATTTTTATAATCCTGAAAGATGGGAAATCCAAGATCAGAGTGTGTGGTAAGGGCTCTCTTCCTGGCTTGTAGATTGCGAACTTCTCTGTACCCTCATATGGCAGGGACAGGAAGATTTGGGGTGTGTGTGTGTGTGTGCTTGTGTGTGTGTGAAAAAAAATATATATATATATAAAGACTTTTATTTATTTGAGAGACAGAGTTACAGAGAGAGGTAGAACCTGAGAGAGAGGTCTTCCATCTGCTGGTTCACTCCACAAATGGCCGCAGCTGCTGGAGCTGAACCAGTCTGAAGCCAGGAGCTTCTTCCAGTCTCCTACAAGGGTGTGGAGGCCAAACAACGTGGGCCATCCCCAGCTTCTTTTCCAGGTACATTAGCAGGGAGCCACCAGGACTGAAACTGGCACCCTTCTAGGATGCCAGCGGTGTAGGCAGGGGCCTTAACCTGCTGTGCCACAGCACTAGCCCCATGTTTGTTGCTTTTTATAAGGCCACTAATTCCACAATGGGGGCTCTACTACCATGATTTAATCTAAATCTAATTACTTCCTAAGGACTTCACTCCAGATACCATGATACTAAGTGTTAGGACTATATCATATGAATTTTGTGTGGTTACAAATATTCATTCCATAACAAAGTTATTCATTGAATATCTGCCGAATGAGTAATTGAATGTATGAGGATGTATGTTCTATCAGCAAGTCTGGATACACTTGAATTGGTGTATAGACACATATTTGATCTATAAAATGTTTAATGTTTATTTAGCTCTTAAAAAAGATAACTTAGTCTATGTACATTATTAAAGTGCATTTGTGTTTTTCTTGAGCAGTTATTTTTGTTTCCCCTTTTTCTCTTTGGACATTGTAATTTTTTACTTTTAAAACTGACAGACAAAATTGTGTGTACTTACAACATAATGTATTAAAACTCATATAACGTGTGTGTTTATATCTATTTATATAATTAAATTACTAAATCCAGCTAATTAACATATTCATTCCCTAACAAAATTTTCGTGGTTTTGGTGAGAACATCTTACACTCTTAGAATTTTTAAAAACAAGTGTCATCATCACTGTCATAACAGATCTCTTGAACTTACTTCTTCTAAATGAAATTCTGCATCCTTTGGTGAGGATCTCCCAAATCCATCTTCTTACCATCAACACCCCCACCTCTGGTAACTACTGTTCTACTCTATACTTCTTAGGTGTAAGCTTTTAAAAAAAACCTTATACTTAAGAAATTATACATATTTTGGATATATCATGTAATATGTTGATGTGTTTTGTATAATATTCTAATTGGGGTAAAAATATTTACAACCCTCAACACTTATCATTTCTTCATGATGAAAAAATTTAAAGTTAGCTGCATTTTATTTCTCATCTATTCATCCTTATTCTGCTTAGATTACATTTGCTTTTGAGAATCACTTTATATCATGACTTGAAGCACCCATGATAGAATATAATTATAAAAATCGACGTAATTTTAAAAAGTATTCAATTTAAATCAGTAATTATAATAGTTTCAGGTAACTACAAACCTGAATTTATTTATTTATTTATTTTTATTTGAAAGAGTTACAGACTGAGACAGAGAGAAAGGTCTTCCTTCCGTTGGTGCACTCCCCCAGATGGCCGCTATGGTTGGCGCTGCGCCAATCTGAAGCCAGGAGCCAGGAGCCAGGAGCCAGGAGCTTTTTCCTGGTCTCCCACGAGAGTGCAAGGTAACTTGCCCTCCCAGGCTACAGCAGAGAGCTGGACTAGAAGAGGAGCAACCGGGACTAGAACTGGCGCCCATATGGGATGCCGGTGCCACAGGCGGAAGATTAACCAAGTGAGCCACGGTGCCGGCCCCTAAATTATTTCTTAAGGTGCATATATGAACCAAGTTCTCATGTGATGAATATTTTATGATCAGTTGGAAATAAAGAAATATTTTATAATACTTTAAGATAAAGGAATGTTACATATAAGCCGGCGCCGCGGCTCACTAGGCTAATCCTCCGCCTTGTGGCGCCGGCACACCGGGTTCTAGTCCCGGTCGGGGCACCAATCTTGTCCTGGTTGCCCCTCTTCCAGGCCAGCTCTCTGCTGTGGCCAGGGAGTGCAGTGGAGGATGGCCCACGTCCTTGGGCCCTGCACCCCATGGGAGACCAGGAGAAGCACCTGGCTCCTGCCATCGGATCAGTGCGGTGCGCCGGCCGCAGCGCACCTACCGCGGCGGCCATTGGAGGGTGAACCAATGGCAAAAGGAAGACCTTTCTCTCTGTCTCTCTCTCACTGTCCACTCTGCCTGTCAAAAAAAAAAAAAAAAAAAGATAAAGGAATGTTACATATCAATAAAATGACTCAGAATATTGACATGAAAGATTATTTTGATTACCTTTCTTAAAAGCCTGGGATTCTGAGTATGGATTCTCCATCAAAATAGTTCATTAGGCATATATAAAAAAATGGCATATTTTCCAAAAAATTGGGCCAATATGTTGAAATAAGAAAGGTATTAGAGGAGTAGGTATTTGGGATGCCTGCACCTGATTCGATCAACTTGTAACTGATGTGCACCCTGTGAGGCAGCAGGTGCTGGCTCAGGCACTTGGGTCTCTGTTGCCCACTCAGGAGGACCAGACTGAGTTCTGACTGAGCTCCCAGCTTCAGCTGTTCCCACCCACAATTGTTGTAAATATCTGTGGGGTAAACCAGTGGATGGAAGACCTCTCTGTATCTGTCTCCATCTCTCTATCTTTCAAAGTAAAATGAAAAGCAAAAGGTGTTAGAGTATACTAAATAAAGTATGGCTGAAGTAAATCTAAGAGTCTTCAAGAGTATAACTTTTTTTTTTCTTTTTGGGCTAATTACAATTAAAGCATCAGTACCAGCTTGGCACTGCCTCTCAAAGCTCTTACTTTGAGATGAGAAACCAGGTAACTCTGTGATAAAACCAGGAGGGAAAATAGAAGCCAATTCTTTAGGTTAGTATATACATGAGATTGTCATTCATAGAAATATTTGAGCCAGAATTCTGGATCCTTTGATGGATAGCAAAAGAGAGTACAAACCCAAGCCATAATAGTACAACAAGTGCCAAAACAAGATCAACATGGAATATATGGAGTTAGAGCACTAAATGTATATTGACATTGACCAATTTCTTATATTTATTTCCCATATTCTGTATGTTTACATGTTTTTTTTTCTTTTTACTAGGAAACACTTGACACCTAATTCTCAATAAATATTCCATCAATTTCATAATTGTCCTATTATATTGGAAATCAATAATAATCCTCTGTGACAGTGGTGGGGTTAAGACAGTGGTAGTTGTGTGCTATCTACTCTCTGCCCAGGAGAGAATCTTCAGGTCTTGTGAATCAGCACAATTGCTCTTTAGCTGGCCTCTCTTTTTCTAACTGCCCATTTCCTTATCTTACTCATCCCCCCAACTTGATTATATATTGAAAACGATAGTTGGCTACTGGAAAGCTTATTGGTTCCCATAAAAGACTAGACAACCAGAAAAGAGGCCAATATTTACATAGGTAAATATCAGATGAGGAAGGTTGGGAACATGGGTAGGGGGGAGGGTAGAGTGGGAAACATCACTGTTTCTAAATCTATATATATGAATTACATGAAATTTGTTTACCTTAAATAAACAATTAAAATGAAAAAAATTCAAAGGAGAAAATAAGAGAAGAATGTCAAGATTTAGCTGGTATCACATTAAGCATTTTGTGATAAGTATACCATTTTGTGAGGAGTGTACAACACAAAGCACACCACACCAAGCCTACTTTTCCCATGCACATATATCCCTTGTTTAAGATTTATTTGCTTATTTATTTTTGAAAATCAGAATAACAGAGACAGAGGTCTTCCATCTGCTAGTTCACTTACCAAGTGTCCACAACAACCTGGGCTGAGTCAGCTCAAAGTTAGGAGCTTCATCTGGATCTCCCATGTGGGTAGCAGGGACCCAAGCACTTGGGTCATCTTGTGCTGCTTTCCCAGGGGCTTTTGGCAGGGAGCTGGATCAGAAGTGGAGCAGCTTGGACATGCAGTGACATTTATATGTGATGTCAGCTGCTTTACTTGCTGTGCCACAATGCTGGCCCCATGAATCTCTTTCAAAGTTGGAATTGAAGAATTGGGAACTATATGCTTTATTCTCCCATCCCCTTGGAATTAGTTGGTATCCAGATTTGAACTTGAAACTTTAAGTGTTGGATCATATTTTAAGGTTTATTTTCTAGGTTTGTTTTTGCTTCTTCATCACAGTTATATTCCCCGAAGATGCAGGAACTAATATTTACTGCAACTGCCAACTAGTTGACGTATGTATGTGTGTGTTTGTGTGTGTGTATATATATATATATATGTATATACATATACATATATATTTGTGTGTGTACTGAATAAATGTTAGCTAATGGATTAAGGTCAGGATGCAGAGTTGAAATTATTCAATTAACAGCTGATACATATTGCCAGCCATTTTCAGAAAGAGAGCTGATTTCATCAGATTTGTCTATTTCATTTGCATATATAAATATTTTCTTTTTTTAATTAAACTTTTATTTAATGAATATAAATTTCCAAAGTACAGCTTATGGGTTATAATGGCTTCCCCCCTCCCGTAACTTCCCTCCCGCCCGCAACCCTCCCCTTTCCCACTCCCTTTCCCCTTCCATTCACATCAAGATTCATTTTCAATTCTCTTTATATACAGAAGATCAGTTTAGTATATATTAGGTAAAGATTTCAACAGTTTGCCCGCCTAGCAACATAAATAAATAATTTTCTTTATATGAAAAGGTGGTATTATCATAAAAAATAAAGCTGGTATTGCCTATAAAGATACCAACTTGAAAGCTGATTTTGCATCATAAGATTAATACATACCAAGACAAAATCTTTTTTTGTACTTCCAACCATGACCATCACATACATGTAAAGGAAAAGTTGACAAATTTGGGGTTTGAGAAAAAATATGGATAATCCATGGCCCAGAGTTTTTATTCTTGAACTAAAACTTTCCTTTTCCCTTTTTTGTCTGAATTCAAAAAACTGCTAGGGTAACAATATTTTGACTGACTGCATATTTAATTTTATAGCATTTTTACTTGGGGAAGAGGAGACAAAAATGGTACCACGTTTCAATGATGATGCTTCGTTCCTAATAACCTTTGGGCACACCACCTGCTGTTTCTTGTCCTACTTTTATTGTGCTCATTTTTCCCCCTATAAACTTTCCAGTCCCTCATCATCTTCTTCCTTCTTTAGTCCCTATGTAAGGTGACCTACAGAGTAATGAGAAAACCAGCAGAGAACAGGAGGCATCTAAGGTAGCAGCAGGAGGTGGCTGACAAAATCACAAAAGCTTTTTGGAAAGTATTTTTCCCTTGTTTGATTTTCTTAATAATATATTGTTGGCATGTAATCTTGTACTTAACTGCAGAGGAGAGGGAAGAGTATGCAAAACTGGTTCAGAATTGGAGGTTTTGGAAATGTCATACCCTCCAGCTCCAGTAGTTATCTCTGCAAAATGTGGAACATCAGGGGTTCTTTGACTGTGAGGCTAATTCCCCTTAATAATGTTATTAATGGAGGCACTGCAATGATATTCCTGTAGGGTCATTTATTTTTCCTTCTTTAGAAATCTGTCTAAAAGATCACTAGAATCAGGCTAAAGGATACAGGCAAAAACTCAAACTAAAAATATGACTAGTTCAGAGAAAAGGATGCTGTAATAGTCCTCTAAGAGTTTCCCTCTTTAAAAGCATTTAAAGTTTTCAATAGAAATAAAATGGAATTGGTAGCTGTTGCCTCTTCTCTCCTCTCTCCTTCTTTCTCCCTTTTCCTGTAAATGGAAGAGCAGTTACAGATTAGGAAAATTGATTAAACGGCTTGATTCACAGGTTCACATTCCTCTTTTGAAATATAACTTTTCTTTCCCTAAGAGAACCATCTGTGTATCCATGTGTATCATAGGGCAATACCATTGAGCTGACATTTTTACACAGGGCTGTGCCCTGTAAGGAGTCTTAGCTCTCAACTAACAAATGCAACTCCACTCTCATCAGCAGCTTTAGTAAAAAGTGAAAAGAAAACAAGCTGAAAATCTTTCATTATTCTGCAACCATGTCATCTTTAACTATTGGGGACCTACAAGTCAGTGCTTAAACCCGTAACCAACTCACTGTTTTTCTTTTCTCCTTCACCCCAACTGATCAATTACACATTTCATTTATGATTCTCTGAAACTAATGACAAAAGCAAGCCTCATATGATAAAATCGATTTGAAGTCAGGAGCTCTTCCAGGTCTCCTACATAGGTGCAGGGGCTCACGGACTTCAGCAATCCACTGCTGCTTTCCCAGGTGCATTAGCAGAGAGCTTGATCAGAAGTGGAGCAGCCAGGACTAGGACCAGTGCCCGTATGGGATGCCTGCACTGCAGTTTGAGGCTCTGTGCCACAGTGCTGGACCTAATTTTTTTATGTTTTTGATTGATGAATCATATTCATTTGTAGGGTGTAATGTGGTATTTTGATACACACACACACACACAGTGGAATGATTAAATCAGATTTACATGTTTGTGAGTTGTCTTATTTACCTTTTGGATGGTGAAATAGATAAGCTTTTTAATTGTTCTTTTGCTGCTTTCATGATTGTGTACCTCAAATTTACAGGAAAATGGACACAAAAGATAAGTTTATTTTGCTGCAAAATTTTGAAATTCGTGCACATAATGGGTCTTAGAAAAGGTTGTGGAAAATGCTTTCTGAATAAACTATACATGGAAATTTTGGCACCAAAAATGCATCTTTTAATTCCATTTTGGACAAACTTTTTGAATTACCTTTGTATAATACATCATTCTAATCTTTGTCTACATATTTTATCTTAATATTTAGTTTATTCTTTACAAAGCATGCTCCTTTCCTTGTGGTTATTTTGAATTATTTTATTAGTTCCTTTAGGCTAAATTTTATTTTTATTCTACTTTTTAATAAATATTAGTTATTCCTATTTTTTTGTTTTTAACCTACACTGTTTTTTAAAATTTAATGATGTAATGATTTCCAATTATTCATCAACTCAATTTTAACTTAAAAATTTCCTCTGGAGGTGGGCATTGTGGCACAGAAGGTTAAACTTCCCCTTGTAATGATTACATCCCATATTGAAGTGCCTGGTTCAAGCCTTGAGTATTTTTCTTTGCATGAAGCTTCTTGCTAATTCATCCTTGGAGGCAATAAATGTTGCCCCAGGCACTTAGGGCACTGACACCCACTTGAGAGACCTAGATGGAATTCTGGACTTCAGCTCAGTCTACCCCTGACTAGCATAGGTATTTGGGGCATGAGTTAGCATATGGAACATCTTTCATTCACTCTCACTCTATTTCTTTCTCTCTGTTACTCTGCCTTTCAAGTAAATTAAAATAAATAAATATATTTTTAAAACCCTCTGATTTGTTTTATTCTATTTAAAATTATAATTGTAAGTTTTAAATTTTAAAAAAATTAGAAATATATTTTTCTTTCTTAATTTGGCCAGCAGGAGCAAGAGATTCTTGAAAATGAATGAATGAAATGAAATGAAATTAAAATCAGCATTGCTGATTGGTATAATTATAATTTCACATCAAACAAGGGACATGATTTGGAGACCTTTCCTCCCTCAGCTACTGCTATGATTGTTCTAATTCCCTCAAAAGAGTTTCCATTGTTTTAAAACATGGCAACACTAAAATTTTATTATATTCCAGTTCAACTCACAGATTCCTAATTAATAGTTCTTCCCTGGGCAAATGACTCTGTTTATGTAGGTGACACATTGCATTATTTTGAGTGTGAGGAAATCCTAAATTTCCTAAATTTTAAGCCACATGATAAAAGTCCTGTAAATGAAGTGTCATAGTGCATGGGGAAAATGTATATGAGAGTTAAATTCAGAGCCAAAATTCTCCTAATAGTTGTTCCTGCTCTGACCTGTGGAGTATGGGTGTTGTCTATCTTCAAATACCTACTGGCCTTGTGAAGGGCATTCAAAGATACAGACAAGTATTTGTCACTCATACATGAGTGGTGGCTGTTTGTCTTCCACCACTGCTCTACTGATTGCCAAAACTCTAGCATATATTTTTTGGTGTTCTTGAAAGCAAGCTAGCATACCCACAAAGGGCAGTTCTGATATGACTTATCATGCTCTCACAGGAAGTATGAGGGTCCCTTCTACTGCACTGAGCAATCAACAGACAACAATCACAGGAAGTACTCATCAGGTACTAAAAACCAGTGGACTGGCCGGCGCCGCGGCTCACTAGGCTAATCCTCTGCCTGTGGCGCTGGCACCCCGGGTTCTAGTCCCTGTCGGGGTGCTGGATTCTGTCCCGGTTACTCCTCTTCCAGTCCAGCTCTCTGCTGTGGCCCGGGAAGGCAGTGGAGGATGGCCCAAGTGCTTGGGCCCTGCACCCGCATAGGAGACCAGGAGGAAGTACCTGGCTCCTGGCTTCGGATCGGCACAATGCCATAGCGGCCATTTGGGGGGTGAACCAATGGAAGGAAGACTTTTCTCTCTGTCCCTCCCTCACTGCCTAACTCTGCCTGTCAAAAAACAAACAAACAAACAAAAACCAGTGGACCAAAATCTCGGGCCCAAATTTTTGCCCAACAGGTAGATAGTTAATAGATAGTCTTCAGCCTTGGTTTGCCACGGATGTATTCTGCAATGCTGCACTGATGGGCTCCATTTTGTTGGGACTGTGAAACTTGCCTGGATCTTTGTGGAAATGATTCGCTATGGTGATAGCTTTACACTTATTGGCTTCATATCAGCCTCAAACAACATCTCTCAAATCCCTCTATCCTAATCTCATCCCACAACCCAGATAGTAACATTGAGATTGAGCTGATTCTGTTCTTTGTCTAGCTTGGAGGCAGTAGCTCTGACAGGTTGTTTGCTGACTTTCCTAACTTCACGCAGTTTTCTTCCACTGTCCTTTAGAACCTGAAAATTATCAAATATGATCGATTCACTTGTTAGTTAGTTTTCTGAAGTGAGAACATGATTTTCTCTTGAATGAACCATT
Source organism: Lepus europaeus (assembly GCF_033115175.1). NCBI lineage: Eukaryota > Metazoa > Chordata > Mammalia > Lagomorpha > Leporidae > Lepus > Lepus europaeus. The sequence goes on from NC_084830.1 coordinate 54,233,836, forward strand.
ATAGCTACACAAATTATGTATCTTCAAATACCCTTCTGTGATAATAACTCGTAACCCTATACCTGAAAAGAAACACTCATTCGAATATCCTACAAAAAATAGCCAGATAAATATCTGCAATATCTTGGGCTAGTGAAAATTAGTCTGATAAATTCTTCTGATAGATATCAGAATACTTCAAAAATTTTATGAAAAATGAAATTAAAATCATTTTGGTACAAATTTTTAAAATTCACCTATAATTTTATACACATTTTTGAGAATGTTTTGAAGACCCCTCATATGATGCCACATGCTGAAGTGTTATCTAAAGCTTGAAGATTTCTTGTTATGTGCTCTGCAATGAAAATGATTCCTTTATTTATTTATTTATTTTGAATTTTTAAACCTTTTATTTACCAAGAAAAGAAAAAATATGTATTACATTATCACTAAAAGCCTCTACATTTAACATAAAATCTATATGTTAACTAAGTTTATGCAATTATTTATGAAGTATATTGCTACATATTTTCTCCAAACAATTCTCAGTAAAAGGAAGTCTACATCTTGATCCTCAAAATTTTAATTACAGAAGGAACTATGTTCTTAATACTCATTATTCTATTTCTTGTATTATTAACTATGCATGGCTTTCTTTTTTTTTAATTTTATGATTCCTTTTTTAACAATACACCCCTCACAAGAGAGATCTTGATTGCTGTTTGAAAATGATGTTATGTGTGTAGAAGTAACAATAACACTTGTAGAATGTGGAAGGAAAATATGTACATGTATATATACAGCTGTTAAGGTAAGGTCTCTCTATATTGCAGTAAATGACCAGAGCCCCAAATATGTGACTGCACTCTGGTCTTTTGGTAATTGTGCAGTCAACTGCTGTGATGGATATGATTTAGTTAAGCATTGCTTCCTTCTACCTTTTTCAGTTAGCCAGTAGAAGTATAGTGGTGAAGACTGCTTGAAATCGGGCCCTTTCTCCTTGTAGGTTTGTAACTTGAGTGTTTTTAATCTGTTAAGTGGTAGGGAAAATAGGGCTGTTTAAAATATCAAGTAAGATTTTTTATGTAAACATCTTAGTGTCTGGTACACAATAAATGCCTATTAAATGTTAGCTATCACTTTTCTATGCTTCTTAACAAATGTAAACATTTCTAGAGTATTGAACAACAAGATATTCAGTGAACCTGAAAGGATTTTTCCTAAAATTATTAAACATTAGAAGATCTGCCTTCTCAGAGACATCTTTTTTGTTTGTTTGCAGGGAGCAAACATGTACATCAAAGGACAATTCTTTACAACTTGTAAATAGCACTCAAAAGTACAGAAGTTTTAGCCTACAGGATGTGAGATAATCCCTGTGTCTGTATAACAGTGACGAGTGTCATAGACTCCATCATATTTATACATCGTATGTTCATCCTAGGCTAGGATATTGTGGGTCCTCTATTCTAAAGAAATAGAAACTTATTCAGTGTTCATTCAGCATCTGCTTTCTTCTGTTGTTGGAATGTGACTTTGAAGGGCTTAGAAACAAGAAAATAGAGTGAATGGCAAAAAAATATGTTGAACTTTTTATTTTTTTGGACAGGCAGAGTTAGAGAGAGAGAAGAGAAAAAGGTCTTCCTTTTTCCATTGGTTCACCCCGTCCCCGCCTCCCCGCCCCCCCCCCCCCCCCCAATGGCTGCTAAGGCTGGTGCGCTGCGCTGATCCAAAGCCAGGAGCCAGGTGCTTCCTCCTGGTCTCCCATGAGAGTGCAGAGCCCAAGGACCTGGGCCATCCTCCACTGCACTCCCGGGCCACAGCAGAGAGCTGGACTGGAAGAGGGGCAACCAGGACTAGAACCTGGGATGCCAGCACAGAAGGCGGAGGATTAGCCTATTGAGCCATGGCGCCAGCCTGAACTTCTTTTTAAAGTACACTTATTTGAAAGGCAGAATTATGGGGAAAGAGGAAGAACTTTCATCTGCTGGTTCAAAATGCCAAACGGACTTAGGCTGGTCTACGCAGAAGCCAGGAGCATGGGACTCCATTCAGGGATCCCTCATGGATTGTATGAGTGCAAATACTTAGGCTGTCTTCTGTTGTTTTGTCAGGCGCATTAGCAGGGAGATGAATTTGAGGTAGAGCAGCCAGGACTCAAACAGGTGCCCACATGGGATGCTGGCATCTCAGGCAATAGCTTAAATTGCTGTGCTATAATGTTGGTCCTATTGGTGAACTTTTATTGTTTGGGTACTTACTGAAATTTACAGGATATTTTTAGAGGAAAATATACATTTTATTTCTTATTAATAATTAATATTCTATTTTTATCAATTTTATATTAGGGAAAATAAGAACATAACCTTTGAGACCATTTTGGTGAGGTGATTATGTATAAAATAAGTCAAATAGAGATACATAATTGAGTTGCAGACTATCAGAGCCCTTACTAAATTTAAGTTCTGTAAATATTTTGCTGCCTTTGAGAACCTTAAGAATCATAAATCTTGTGAGTCTGAGAAATAGAACAAAAAAATAGAAGCAGATACTAGGCTACATATCTGTCACTTATTTGTTGTTGGTCATAGTTTGAAAATCTTTGCTCATAATTTCATAATCTTTATCGTAGAGATCACTTTTATCCCCATTTTTCATGTAGGAGACTGAGATATTTAAGATATTTAATGGTCACACATTTTTCAACTAAGTCTGGCTTGTATTCTTTACATTGTACTTCTATTAACCCATAAAGCAGATGTCTTTCATTCGATCACTGAATCCAATTTGTTGAGCAGAGACTGCTCCCTGGGCACATTCAGTCCCCCTCTCCATTCTCATTCATTCATTCTCCCTTGAAGTACATATTAATTGATTACCTACTTTATTTCAGGCATTGACTTAATCCTAGGGATACAGATAACAATCCAAAAAGACCTTTTCCTTTAGCAAGCTACTTTGCTTGTTTACATTGTCTTTCCTTCAATTTCTTCCTTTTCTTAATTAAAATATTAAATATTAACACACATATATTTATATTTATATAATTTAAAGAGTAAAATTTAAACGAACACCCATGTACCTAGTACCAAATTTGATAAGTATCAAAGTTATCATAAATTTTAGAATGACCTCTAGATTCAGGAGATAACTATTTCACTGTTAATAATTCCAGAGTTATCTCTAGAGATATACTGTATTTGTAAGTTTTCTTCATGTATTTTTAGGGTTGCTACTTTATGGACATTTCATAAACATGATTTCATACTTGTTTTTTAACTTTGGGAATTCTTGTTTTTTGCTCAACACATTTTTGTTGCTGCATATAACATTAGTCCACTTTCACGTTTGTATGGCACTCTAACTTAATAGTAAATAATTTACTTACCCATCCTGTTTTGGTTGACGCTTGAGTTGTTTCCAGGTTTTTTTTTTTTTTCTGCAATAAAATTTGCTGCACATGGACATTTTTATAGTTTCTCTAGAGGTAATTCCAGAAGTAGAATGACTGTGTTGTAAATTATGCATATATTTCATTTTATGTCCCAAAGGATTGTATCAGTTTACACTCACATGAATGGATACAGATATGATAGTTCCTATTCGTCTCTCAGGGTTCAGTGAAGAAACGAATTTTCAAACTGGGTAATTTGAGTTTACTGAAGGATTATCTACACTGGGTAGAACCATAGAGAAACCAACAAATGATGCTGAACTACTCTAAGACTAGAAGCAGTGGGGAAACATAATCATCCATGTATCAGACTGAGAAAGGAATGTTCCCCAGAATGCAGAGAGATACTATAGTGAAAAGAACAGGTGTGTTAGTCATGGCTTTGAGCAGAAGTAGAGGGGGATGTCCTGTGAAGACAAGGAAGCAGCCATAGGAAGTTCTCTGATGTAAGACTTTTGCCCTCCGGTCTGCTACTTGCAATTCTCAATGACTGACACCACTAGGAAGTAAAAGGGCATGGAAGCATGCCAATGTCTGTATGCTGCCTGTTGGGTTGAGAAATGAGTATGTTTGATATTCTCACCTTGAGAGATTCAACATTTTAATTTGTAACAGCTTTGTGTGTGACATGGTCTCTGACAATGGCTTTGAATGCATTTTCATGTTTATCAAGCATATGTGATTCTTATTTTATTCATTTGTAAGTTAATTGGATTTTCTTTTATTAGTTTATAGTTCTTTACATAGGATGCAAAAAATCTGATATTATGAGTAGGAAACAACTTCTTTCAGTGTGTAGCTTCTTTTTATTTGGAGTTTTTGTTTTTGAAGAAAATAAATTTTTATGTTTAAAGAATTAGAATTTATTTTTTTCTTATGGTTCTTTGTCTATGAAGTCTTTTTAAAGCGTCCTACTTCAGCATGATAAATACATTTACTTGTATTTGGTTTAAAAAGTGTAAAATAATGACTTTCACATTCAACACTTTAACTGATTCAGAATAAATATTTTTTGTAGAATGAGATATATGATCTAACTTCATTTTTTCCACATAAATAACAAATTGTCTACTACTACTTGTGGAATAGTCCTATTTCTATGCTTCATAGCTTTATATGCCTTCTTAGCATTTCTATACATTAAGTTTAGTTCTATACATCCGTCTGGTCTGAGTTTCTCTTTTACAGATCTACTTGTTCTTCCCTGAATGAGTAATATATTTTTGTAATCACTACAATTTTATTGCAAGGCAACCATATTTGAAAGAAAAATGATCCATTTTATTCTTCTTAGAAATATATTAACTTTTCTAGTTGTTCATTTTATCATTTCAGAATTAATTTGTTAGGTTTTCTGAAAAGCCCTACTATTAGGTAACTCAGAACTTAAAAATAAAAACCCTGTAAATCCATTTAGAAAGTTTCAGTGTTATACCTATGATGCCTTTCAATTTATTTATATATTCTTTACCAGTTTTCATTAAGATTTTATGAATTACTGCAAAAGTATTTCTCATACTATTGGTATGCTTATTATGTATCTTATTTTTGTGGTTATTATAAATATTTTTATTGCAATTTCTATTTGTGCCTGGGTACAAAATTAAATCAACTTATAAAAATTAATTTTGCTGGGGTCAGCATTATAGACAAGTGGATAAATCCGCTACCTGCAATGTGGCGGTAGATCCCATGTGGGCGCCAGTCCCTGTCCTGGCTGCTCCACTTCTGATCCAGCCACGTGATCATGGTCTGGGAAAAGCAGCAGAAGATGTCCTAAGTTCTTGGGCCACTGCTCCCCATGTCAGAGATCTGCAAGAAGCTCCTGGCTTTGGCCTGTCCCTGCCCTAGCTAATGTGGCCAGCTGGGGAGTGAAGTAGTGGACATAAGATCTCTCTCTCTCTCTGTCTATCCCTCTCTGTAACTCTTTCAAATAAATAAATAAATATTTTAAAAACCTCATTTTATTCACTCCTCTAAATTCTAAAAATTCAATATTGATTCCCCTGGCCTTTCAATGTATATAATCTTTTTTTTTTTTTTTTTTGACAGGCAGAGTGGACAGTGAGAGAGAGAGACAGAGAGAAAGGTCTTCCTTTTGCAGTTGGTTCACCCTCCAATGGCCGCTGCGGCTGGCGCGCTGCGGCCTGCGCACCGCACTGATCCGATGGCAGGAGCCAGGTGCTTCTCCTGGTCTCCCATGGGGTGCAGGGCCCAAGCACTGCACTCCCTGGCCACAGCAGAGAGCTGGCCTGGAAGTGGGGCAGCCGGGACAGAACCAGCGCCCCGACCGGGACTAGAACCCGGTGTGCCGGCGCCGCGAGGCGGAGGATTAGCCTAGTGAGCCGCGGCGCCGGCCAATCTATTATTATTATTTTTTTTTTTTTATTTTTGACAGGCAGAGTGGACAGTGAGAGAGAGAGACAGAGAGAAAGGTCTTTCCTTTTGCAGTTGGTTCACCCTCCAATGGCCGCCGCGGTAGGTGCGCTGCGGCCGGCGCACCGCGCTGTTCCGATGGCAGGAGCCAGGTGCTTCTCCTGGTCTCCCATGGGGTGCAGGGCCCAAGCACTTGGGCCATCCTCCACTGCACTCCCTGGCCACAGCAGAGAGCTGGCCTGGAAGAGGGGCAACCGGGACAGGATCGGTGCCCCAACCGGGACTAGAACCCGATGTGCCGGCGCCGCAAGGCGGAGGATTAGCCTGTTGAGCCACAGCGCCGGCCCAATCTATTATTTTTTTTTTAAATAAAGTTCTGTATCTTCTCTGATATCTTCCATATATTTTCTTAAATTATTGTACTTGCTAGTAAAGTGTTCAATAACAACAATAATAATGGATATATTGATTTGTTCTTAAAGGGAATCGTAAAATGTTACTATTAAGAAAAAGTTTGGCATAGCTACCCTTTTGCAAATTAAGGAAGTTCACTTTGTATTACTAGTTTGTTAATGTTTATTTGAGAAAGTTTGTACTGCATAAGTTTCTATAAATATCCTATTCCAGATTTCTGGAAAAAAAAACAATTAAGATTAAAATTTAAAAGTGCTTTACTACTAGTGTTACTGGAAACTTGCAAAGTAAAAATTCTAGTTAATTTCTGTCTTGAATGATGGTGTTGGTAATTTTGAGTTTTTATTCCTATGTTTTCTACAAATACTTTTCCAAGTATGGGAATTCGAGTTCAATAATATTATTTTAAAATAGCTAATTCCTTGAATCTCCCCACATATGAAATTATTATACAGGAGTGTTTAATACGAAGAAGGATATCCTTTAGCCAAATTGTTAGTCTGACTATTCTGTGCTATACCTTGAGTGTTGAATGCAGTTACTTTGTTTCATCACCATTTTATTCTCTTAAGGGAAGACATTTATAGAGCAGTATAGGGTGGTTTGTATTGTGCTACATTACTTCTTTTTTAAAAGATTTACTTATGTATGTGAAAGCCAGGGTCATAGAGAAAAGACAGAGAAAGAAGTCTTCCATCTGCTGGTTTAATCCCCAAATGGCCGCAATGGCCTGTGCTGGGCCAGACCAAAGCCAGGAGTAAGGAATTCCATCCAGGTCTCCCAAATGGGTGGCAGAGGCTCAAGGACTTGGGTCATATTGCACTACCTTCCCAGGAATATTAGCAGCGAGCTGGACTGGAAGAGTGGCAGTCGGGACTCCAGCTGGACTCCAAAATCCCATGTTGGAGTTCCTGGCTGGAGTCCTGGCTACTCTGCTTCTGATCAAGAGTCCTCCTAATGCACACCCTAGCAGGCAGCAAGTAATGACTCAGGTACTTGTGTCTCTGCTACCCAGGTGGGAGACACAAATTGATTTCTGGGCTCCTGCTTGGCCTGGCCCAGCCCTGAATGCTGAAGGCATTTAGGGAGTGAATCACTGGATGGAAGGTCTGTCAGTTTCTCTCTCTCTTTCTGCCTTTCAAATGAAATGAGAAAAAAAAAATTAATTTAAAAAGAAGAAGAAATCAGGGCCAGCATTGTGGCACAACAGGTTGCCACCTGTGACATCAGCATCCCATACGAGCACTGATTGGATTCTCGACTACTGCTCTTCCAGTCTACCTCCCTGCTAATGTGACTGAGAAAGCCGTGGAAGATGACCCAAGTACTTTAGTCCCTGCCTTCCGTATGAGAAACAAGAAATTCTTAACTCCTGGCTTTCCCCTGGCCCAGCCCCAACCATGGCTGCCATTTAGAAACTGAACCAGAAGATGGAATCTATTTCTCTGTCTCTTTATATCTCTTTCACTTTGCCTTTAAAATAAATCTTTTTAAAAGATCGTGGGCTATATGATACCCATAGGTTGGAATAATCAATATATAACAATGTCAATGTTGCTAATTTTACTCCAAATTGTCAATTCATTAAATGCAACACACATCAAAATGCCTGATGACTTTTTAAAAAGATATATTTATTTGTTTGAAAGAGTTACAGAGAGGGAAAGATAGGGAGAGGTCTTTCATCCACTGGTACTTTTCCGAAGTGGCCACAATGGCCAGAGCTGTGCCATGTCGAAGCCAAAAGCTTCTGCCAGGTTTCCCATGTGAGTAGCAGGAGCCCAAGTATTTGGATCATCATCTGCTTTTCCCAGGCCATTGTCGAGGAGCTTGATTGGAAGTGGAACAGCCAGGGCTCAGACCAGAGCCCAGCTACAATGCCGGCCCCGCCAGAAGAATTTTTAAAACTTTTTGAAGAAATTTACAAAGTGACTCTGAAATTCTCTGAAAACAGAAAAGCCTTGGGTTGCTAAGGGAGTTTTGTGCAAGAGAATGAAGATAGAAAACTTACATTACCACATTCTAGGATCTCTTTAAATTATAGTAATTAAGAAGGCATGATACATGTGCAAGGATAAATTAACTGACCCATGGAACATAATAAATTCTAGAAACAGTCCTGTGTGTAACCATTACCTAATTTAGGGAAAGTGTGACACTACAATACTGTGTGGAAAAGGTTCACTTTTCAAAAAATGGAATTAAGTCAGTTGAATATCCTACCATAAGCCATATAAAATATTAACTTTAGGGGTGGGCTTTTGGTACAAGATTTAAGCCATCAGACACCTGCAGTCAATATTGGAGTGCCTGGCTTCAAATCCTGGCTCTATTCCCAATTCTAGCTTACTGCTAATATGTACCCTGCAAGGCAGAGTGTGATAGCTGAAGTATTTGGGTCCTTGCCACCCAAGTGGGAGAATCAGATTGAATTCCCAGTTCCTGGTTTCTGCTCAGATCAGCCTGGCCATTGTATGCGTTTGAGGATGGAACCAGAAAGATGGGAACTCTCTATTTTTGCCTCTCAAATAAATACAAATAAAAATTTTTTAATAACTTTAAATATATTACAGGTCTAATGTGAAAGATTATATGGTAAACGTTTAGAGAAAATCATAATAAGGGCTGTTATTGTGACTCAGTGGGTTAACCTGCTGCTTGCATACTGGTATCCCATATTAGAGTGCTGGTTCCAGTCCTGGTTACTCTGATTCCAATCTCTCTTCCTCCTATTGAGCAAGGGAAGGCAGTGGAATATTACCCAAGTACTTGGGCCTCTACCACACTTGTGAGGGCCTTCTTGGAATTCCTGGATCCTGGCTTCAGCCAGGCTCAGATCCAGATGTTGCAGCAATTTGAGCAATGAACAATTGAATGGAAGATCTCTCCTCTCTCTGTTTCCCCTACTGATCCTGTTTCTCTCCTTCCACCTTCCCTCCCTCTTGCTCTGCTTTTCAAACAAAAATAAAGCTGAAATGTATGAATAAAACTTTTGATATTAGAATAGGCAGAGGTTGCTTAAACAGTACAAAAGTGTTCATAAAAATGAAAAATGGGGGCTGGTATTGTGGCATAGAAGGTTAAGCCTCCGTCTACAGTGCTGGCAACACATATGGGTACCAATTTGAGTCCTGGCTGCTCCAACTAAAAGTCCACCTACCTGCTTATGAGCCTACGAAAGCAGCAGAAGATGTAGCCCAAGTTCTAGGCCCCTGGTGCCAATGCGGGAGACCCAGGAGAAGCTCCTAACCTTGGCCTGGCCTGGCCCATCCCTGGCTGTTGTAATCATTTGGGGAATGAAACAGCAGGTGAAATCTCTCTTGTTCTCTCTCTCTCTCTCATCTTCTCTCTCTGTATCTGCCTTTCAAATAAATAATCTTTTTAAAAGAAAAATGAAGAATTATATGAGGGGTGAGCATTTGCTGCAGCAGGTAAGCCACATTTTGAGATGCCCACATCCGAGACTGCCTGGGTTCTAATCCCAGCTCCTTTATCTATTCTAGTTTTCTGCCCTGGGAAGCCATGTATCATGGCTCAAGACCTTGGCGTGCTTCCACTCACCTAGGAAACTAACTGAACTGAGAGCTCCTGGGTTTGGCCTGGGCCAATCCTGGCTGTTGTGGACTTTTAGAGTGAACCAGCAGATGGAGAACTACCCCACTGCCATTCAGATAAATAAAAAATAAATAAGTAAATAATTTGCTAAAAACTAAGAACTTATATTCAATAAAGGAAATGATTAAGAAAGAGAAAAGACAGGCAAAGAGTGAGATAATTATCTCATTCTGTATCATCAGAAAGAAAATTCCAAAGACAATGACTTTTAAATTCAAATCCTCACTTTTAAAAGATGCCATTAAAAGTTAGGTTAACATATATCCATAAACTATGTTAAGTAAATCAGATAATTCAGTTTTGTTTTGCTATGTTTTATACCTAAAAGTACCACAAACATTCTTGAAATTTGAGTTTCTAAGGGTGCATTTTTGGGGATTTATTTATCATCTTGCTGATCATTTTGTTTGATATGCATTGAGGATTATTTATATTAAAATTATTTTGGCCATGGTTTATAATATAAAATTTGGAGCCTTTGATGTTTTAATTATTTTGAAGAAGACCCATTATTTTTTTTCTGATGGTATTATGGATTTCATTTGCTGTAAGCCACTTGAAAAAAGAGGCTGTACCTTACTGTCTTATCACTTGTCAAAGTCTACCTGTGATAAATTTTTAATAAAGAAAATCTTGGGCCCTATGTTTTGGTTTTTTTCCCTGGCTGGATTTTATTTCTTTGAATGTCAGAGTGACCAGCAGAGAAGGAGAGACAGGGAGAGAGATCTTCCATTCATTGGTTCACTCCCTAAATAGCCACAATAGCCTGATCTGGGCCAAGTTGAAGTCAGGAACCAGAAGCTTCTGGCTGATGGAGCCCAAGAATGTGGTACATCATCTGCCATCCTGGGAGCATCAGTTGGAAACAGTATCTTCAGCAAAGCAGCTGGTACTCTAACCAACACTCTGGTATGGAATGTCAATAGCCCACGTAGATGCTTAGCCTGCTGTACCACAATGCCTATTAAAAGATTCTTTCATTTTGAAAGCAAATCTTTGTTCTTCTATTGTCTGACCATTGACATGGAATATTTTTCTTCCATGAACTTCATAGTCTCACTATATGAGTAAATGTAGAACTAGCTTCTCTAACAAATTAGTCCCACATATCTGCAGTGCCTCAAACATAATAGAAGTTTGTTTCTTGCTTCACTCTCTGTTGTAATTCGTGGCTTGCAAGTCTAATACACTCATCTACATCTCAGTCAATGAAAAGGTAAATAAATAAAAGAAACCAGTTGGAACATGAGATACGTTGCTCTCATCCCACTCCACTGTTTGTAACTCAATCAAATGGCTCTTGCTAGAGAAGCTGCTGTGCAGTGAGGCTGTGTCCCCAAAAAGTTGAAGAAAATATAAATCTCAGGACATACCTACCAGTTCTTGCCTCACAATTGATGCTCAGTATATTCTAAATATTGGTGTTGCGTAAATCCAGATAATCCCAACCCTACATGCTTCTGCAGTGTTCCAATCTGGAACACTGGTTATTTTGTCAACCTTTCTGCTTGAGGTTTGTTGTAAGAAATCATTGAAGACAATCTGCCATTTTAGCTACAAAGTAGTGCTGGGTATGAGGTTTTGGACCTCCTCTCTGACTCTCCATGTCACTTGGGCAACAGGGAAAGGTCAGTTGCTCCTGAGAATGTGGTTTAGCTTTACCTCATCCATTTTGTAGGTCTTAGGACTGGATTTTTCCATCTTTTAGTCATGACTTTAAAGAATTTTATATTAAGGCTTTGACCTTTATTTTTTAACCATTTTACAGTATTTCCTTGCATTCATTCTTGTGTACTTTTTCTTATTTTTTATTTTAAAAATTTGTTCATTCTATAATAAAACACTATTTAAAAGTACACTAGTGCATTATTGGTAATAACTTCCTTTAACCCAATTTTGTCATATATAAAATAAAGATTTTAATGAGGTGATTTATAGTATGAACTTTGAATTGGTGAGAAGGCAAGACTTGAGGAAAGTGTCCTTTAAAAATGCTGGCAGGGGCAATGTCTGGTACAGTGGTTGGGACACCCACATCCTACATTTGAGTACCTGGATTGGGGTCTAAGCTTAGTTACTGCTTCTTCTTTCCTGTTAATATGCATCCTTGGAGTAAGCTCAAGTACTTGGGTCCCTGACATGCACAAGAGAAACCCAGAATGAATGCCTAGCACCTGGCTTTGGCCTGGCCCAGCTCTGGATATTGTAAACATTTTGAGAGTGAACCACTAGATGGAAAAAATGTCTCTGTGTCTCTGCCTTTCAAATAAAAATTAAAAGATACTACAGTATTCAAAAAGAGACTATAGTGTCTCCAAATTGAGTATTGGAAGTAGAATAGGAAGAAGAGAGTGCATTTTGTGTATTGTTAAGAAGCTGAATGTCACATAAAGAACATGAAACAGAAGCTAAAGATAACCAAAACCAATGAATGCATTTGAACGAATAAGTGAATAGAGCAGCTATTTGTGTTCCTGGAGCAGCAGTACTAAGAGATCACTTTACTTGCCATATTTATCTGTTTGATAGAACAAAAATAACAGTGATTCTTAAACTATGTTCAATTTTAGATTCAAAGAAACAGTATAGTAGTATAAATCTCACAACAGAAGTACAGGGGTTGGATAGCATTAAACTGTACTTTTTAGTAGATAATATCCTTTAGAGGAAACAGAGGCCCTTTCATGGAATCTTGAGGTAAAGACACCTTTCAGGAATAGATGAGAAAATTAAAATGCATATTAACAAAAACTGTAAAGAGATGATCAACTAATGACATCCACACAGCCACAGAGAGGAAGGAGAGAGAGGGGATTCATCAACAATACCAAGACGTTCCTGAAATTTGAGAGGATTAAGGATAAAGTGAAATTGGTTGGAATAATACTGAAATAAAGATCATTTGACATGAGAATAATAAAAATAATGATGTACTGGATAGATCATGAACTTGGGCATCACGGTCAGGCAGGATTATGATGGGGTTTAAGGTGGAGATGATGATTGTGAGTTATACATGACTAGCTTGAGAACTGATAAAGATGATTATGACCCAATGGAGGTGATTACAAGAGAGTCAAGTGAAAGTTGGGAAGTCATTGATCCCAACTTTAGAATCTGGGTGTGTGTATTCTTTAAGAACTTATCCTGTAATTTTATGGATGGTGTAATTTATTGTGCTCACATGTGTGTTGCATATGTAGAAAATAGTGTTCCAGGCTTTGTGATAGCCAGTCCTTTTTATAAAAAATATTAAGTGGCTTCTAAGAACTTTTTTCCTTTCCTAATACATCATGATGGCACGAAATTAAATGACCAAAATTAGAAATATTTACCATTAGTTGGAAATGTAGAAAACTTAGAGTACATCATTTTCCTTTTTTCATATATTCCCTAAAACAGCTTTCTAAATACATCAATTAAGGTTGTTTTTAAGTTGAACTCCTTTATTATATGAGAATTTGACATACATGGAAATGAAAATTCATTCCTATTTATATTTGTTATTTACAACAACTTTATAACTTGTCACAGAATATGTGTATGTGTGTGCACAGTAGTGTATTTGTATGTAATTCCACATGTCAAAATCCCCAACCCTCAAATTATATACCATCACTTGTGGTTTGGGTCATCCATACATCATTTTCCTCTACTAGTATGGATTATGGTGAGCTGAATTTACTTAGAGTTCTCATTCCTTTGAGAATTCAATATTCAAATAGTTGCCTGTTGACTAAGCAATTGATTTAATCTCATTTCATGCAGTATAGCATTAAAATAAGATTTTTTTCCACAAAAAATGAAATTAACATGTTTATTTTGATGAAAAAGTTGAAAATCATACACAGATTTTGTGTGATAAGTATGTGGTAAGAACTTTTATAATTCTCCTTTAAATTCATTAAGCACCTCATAATTGATGTGTCTATAATTACAAAAACACTAAGTTAGAGGATTAATACATTTTGTGCTTCACTGCCTCCTCCATGTTCACCAGCCATGGAATTCACAGAAAAGTCCATGGAGCCAAGTCATCTCCTCCCTTGGAATGCATTGCAAGGATGATGTGCCACTATCTCTGAGATCCTTTCCCTTATGAGGATCTCAGGTCCTTTGAATCCTATGGCAGTTTAATCTTTTTCCAAAGAAACCTTTTATGTAAGGAATACAAACTTCATGCATTTCATAAATACAACTTTAGGAATCTGGTAATTCTTCCCATTGCGCCCACCCTCCCACCAACACTCCCACTCACTTCCTTTTCCCTCTCCTATTCCCAGTTTTATTTTTTACTATGATCTATTTATTGTCAATTAACTTTATATGCAGAAGATTATACTAAGAGTTCCACAAAGTATACAAAAAAAAAAAAAAAAAACTTCCTCAACAGTGGAGATATGGGCTATTCAAAGTCCTTGCATCTCGAAGTTGATCTCACTTCTTTTTTTTATAAGCATTTTTTAATAAACTTAATTAACTTTAAAGAAGAACCCAAAAATGATAGATCTTTTGTGGGCACTTACACATAACTATAACTTATGAGACATAAAAATATCTACCACTTAATACACTAAAAGTAAATCTTGGAGAACAAGTTTTACTATTAACTCTCATAATACAACTCTTTGAGGACAGAGGTCCTACAATGGGAAGTCAGTGCATAGTGACTCCTGTTGTTAATTTAACAATTAACACTCTTATGCATACATAAAATAAGATTTTTTTGGCCTGTTTTATATGTGGATATGTTATTTCAACAACTTTGGGAAAGGTTTGCCTGGCTGAGGTTTAAATATCGGGGTAGTGGAGGGGTAGCAATACTTTGTCTTTGGGCAACAGTCTTGTTGATTTTTCTGTCCACACTTTAAAATTACCTGCAGAAAAGCCATCATCTTGCTTGAAAATACTTGATAAGGCTTCCTGTATATCAATAGAATAAATGCTACTCTAGCCGAACTGTCAACACATTTTACTGTGACATTTGTGAATGTCTTAGTCAACCAGTTCTCTCAGTGACTTTAAAGAGAACGAAATCACCTGGAGGATAACTCCATTGCCCATAACTTATTGCCTCTCTCCTCGAGTCCTGCAAAAAGTCTGACATGCATTTTGTACCCTTCCGAAAATTATGTTTTGCATTCTGTAGCTGCAGACAGGTGGTAGTAAGAGATTCTTCAGTCGCCCTGTCTAACCCATTATTATAGCTAGATGTTTCTTCATTTCTTCATTTCTCCATTTCTCTCTTGTCAGGTTGCATTATAGAGGCTGGTGTCCAGACAGGAAAGATAAAATGTGACAATACATGGAGCTGAGGTGGTAGACTAGAAATCAAATTTTGTTGATTACTCTTAGTGCATAAAAAAAACTGAACCTCCATAGTTGCAGACAAGTGACTTGTACTGACCTCATGTTCAAAGAAATTGGCAATGGACTTTGGTGGGTGTGTGTTGATGTGTGGTGTTAGGTTAGGACTGCTCTCTTATCATTTTCTTTATTTGGCACAGTGTAGAAACTTACTTGGGAATTCTGCTTGTACAGTCCAAGTGATTTGGGTGCACCTAGGGTAATGTTAATATTGGATGTTTTCTTTTTAAATCTGTAACTTGACTAAGTCTTTTCAAACTTTGAACATTTCCAGCTTTGCCATTCTATTTAAAAATAATCAGTATCTTCTATTTATATTTCTGAGAGAAGAGATACATAGTATATCAAATACATAGTATTTACATAGTATATAATCAAATACATAGTATATACAAATGCATTCTCATGGTTTCTGATCTTACCCTTTTACAAATATGTAGTAGTCATTTCTTCGTGTTGCATTAGATAATTCATCTGTATTAAAAATAACTATCTGTATTCTGCTTTTATTGCATAAAATATCTTATGTTAATAGCTGCAGCTAACTGTATTCATAAACAATCCAGGATATGAAGTTATCTAATTTATCAAACTATTGCTCTTTGGTAACTTTCAATTTATTTACAGGTTTTTCATCGCTTTATATTGCATCTAAAATCTTGTTCCTGTTTAGTATTATTTCAAATGCATGTGATAGATTTCCAAGACTTATATATTGCTGAGTTGACAGTTATGTGTATTTTTAAATTTTACTATGTGTTACTTTTTTTCTTAAGGCAATAACTAACTTGTTTTCATCAGCAATATAGAGGAGTACATTTCCCATCATATTATATTCTGTTAGCAATATATATCAGTATTTTAACACTTTATAAATCTCAAAGGTAAAGCAATATCCTAATGACTTCAGTTTGTTTTATTAGTTATTATTGAAGCTATGCAATTTCCTAAATGTTTCTTTGTATATTGTGGATACTAGTATATCTGTTAGATAGATTTAAATAATTTTACCTATGATAACTCTTCTAATGTTTTTAATGGTGTCTTTGTCATACAAAATGCTATTATTTGAATATTTATAGATGTATTCAATGAGTAGTGAATAGAAGCAGATAAAAAGGCAAATAACAATGAAGCCAAATCTTCAGAGAATGTAGAATTAATAAAATAGAACAGAATATAAAATAAGACCAAAAATGACAAGTAACATGAAGAGAAAGTGATAAATTCTCTCTCACAAGGAACTACTCTCACTTTTATTTCATAGAACTGGTTTGTATGGCAGGAATAATCAGTTGTAATTTGTTATGAGACATTCCCTCAATTGTTAGCAAGTTATATTATCATCTAACTCTAGTATTATACACATATTGCATTTTTTATTGACTAATTATTATCAGGAGTGTTTATAATATGTATATGTATTAAGATTCATTTATTTGTTTTCTTTGAAGATTTATTTCTTTATTTGAAAGTCAGAATTACACAGAGGAAAGAGAGAGAGTTCTTCCACCCGCTTGTTCGCTCCCCAATTGGCTGCAACGGCTGGCACTGCACCAACAGAAGCCAGGAGCCAGGAGTTTCTTCGGGGTCTCCCATGCGGGTGCAGAGGACCAAGGACTTGGGCCATCTTCCACTGCTTTCCCCGGCCTTAGCAGAGAGCTGGATTGGAAATGGAGCAGCCAGGACTGGAACTGGTGCCCATATGGGATGCCAGCGCTTCAGGCCAGGACGTTAACCCGCTGCACCTCAGTGCCAGCCCCAAGATTTATTTATTAGAAAGTCATAATTACACAGAGAGAGAAGGGGAGGCAGAGAGGGGGGGGAGGGAGAAGGAGGGAGAGAGAGGAAGAGAGAAGGAGAGAGAGAGAGGGAGAGGGAGAGGGAGGAAGGGAGAGAGAGGGAGAGAGAGGGAGAGGGAGAGGGAGAGGGAGGGAGAGGGAGAGGGAGAGGTCTTTCATCAGCTGGTTCATTCACGAGTTGACTGCAACAGCTGAGCTACACCAGTTGAAAGCCTGGAGGCAGGAACTTCCAGGTCTCCCACATGGGTGGGGTGCAGGGGCTCAAGGACTTGGGTCATCTTCTACTGCTTTTCCCAGCCATAGCAGAGAGCTGGATTAGAAGAAAAGCAGCCGGCACTGGAACCAGCGCCCAGATGGGTTGTTGACACTGCAGGTGGTGTCTTTACCTGCTAAACCACAGTGGCATCCCCACTTGTATATATTATGATTCTCTCTCTCCACACGCATTAATATCTTAATCCAACTAGGCTTAAAAATGCACACAGATATTAGGGCCAAGAAACCATAGAAAACTGCAGAGGCATATAATTATGATAATTGAAATCTCTTTTCTTTAAACTTACCACACACCAAATTCTCTGTGTATTATCTTACTCATCCCTCAAAGGAATTCTGTGATAGCTTTTGTCACAATCTTTTAGTATTATCAACCAAGGCTTAAATTAATTTATCTGCATGTGCATAGCACATCAATGGGCAACTAGACCTAGGATTATTATCCAATCTGTTTGAAGGTGTGTCTTGTGCTGTCACCATATCAGGGTACATCTGGACAGAATTTGCCAAAACCATGGGGGTATTCAGAGAGATGCTGAGTTTATTTAGAAAATCCTATATTTCTGCTTATTATTTCCCTTTAGAAAATGCTGTGTTTCTGCCTTCTGTCACAAGTAGTGGCAATAGTGCACTAGGAATATTCCAAAATTTAATCCAGAAATGATTTTGGAATAAAAAGTAAGTTTTAATATTTTTTATCTATATTCTCTCATGCGCTGAACAGCTAGAATTCATAAGCTAAACTAAAATGTAAATAATATCAAGTGCCTGCCTCCTATATTTTGGAGAAAATGATAATAGGAGATAGATAAGAGCATAAAACAGCAAACATTTCCAAAAATTGCTTCTTTACAATTCTACCAGTGAAGGGGCTGCTGTTATAGTCAACAGCCATGCTAAAAATGTTGCTTTCCAGATATGCATAATTGACAAAAAATTTAATTTTACTCTCAGCCAAAAGCTGTGCTTATTCTGAGACTTCCAGAATCCCTATTGCTATGGAGTTGAGAGATTGAAGAAACAGTTCTTGAATGACATTTTGCTGATTTTTTTCTAAAGGGATTTTAATCCTCAGTGAATTTTCTGCCAGGTGTTATGCACATTTATTTTGAACAGATGTTCCGTGGCCTGCTGCCTCTCAAATGTCACAGTAACGCTGGGCAACTTTCCCTAACATCACTTTTCCTGGCCTTGGCCCCCAGGTGGGAAGTAATAGAGACAGGGTGCAAACCCATGTTTGGGAAAACTCTGAAGTCTTTCCACTTGAGCCTAGTGAATTTTCCAGATGACATCAGTTGCCTCTTTCCTGGCTCTTGGTGAAGTCAATTCCAGGTTGTTTCTGTCCTCAATAGCATGGGGTAATGCATTATTTCCAGAGTCATTTTAAGTATAAAGTGAGGGGAAAATATGAATACGTACACACATATGCACTAATTTACAGCCTAACATATAGCACACAATGCATAACTGGATTTTCTACCGTCTTCCAGGAAAACACTTTGGGTGATCAGTCAATGTTTTCATCCAAGGAGACTGGAAGGTATTTCAGGAGTGGGTGGATTTATTTTTCCCGTTCCTTACTGTCATGAGAGTACCATCACCTCAAGACACATAGGAGGCCCACAGATAAAATCTGGGCTGTTTCAGTAAAGTTTTGTTCTGGGGGGTTTGCCAGTATCAGTAGAGACTGTCAGTCTCTAAGTGGGCAGATCAATCGTTTATGTGATCATAATAGAGGAAACATTGTTAAAAGGGAAGGATATTAAAAATGAATTTTGTCATCCGTATCACATCCCTTTACCATGGTCAGAGTTTCTTAAAATTTTCTGACTTGCTAATACTTCTCTGAAAACTTGCATTAGTAATTGTTTACTGAGCCATCCTCAGATACCATAAAATACTTGACAATAAATTTTTAAGGTAATAGTCTTGTGACTGTTGAGCTGGTCATCACATAAACTTGCTTATAAATAAGCTCCTGTAACTACTGAACTTGATATTGGGAAATGGCACTGCTGAAGTACCAATTAAGGGACATTTTCACTTGGGATGCATTGAGAGTCAAAAGATGGAATGAATTTGTCAGGATTATTAAAGCTTGTATTACATTCGATTAACATCACCTAAGTATTGCTTTCAATTCAATCAGCATGGGGTGAAGTTGGCACTATTGTTAGGATATTCATGGCTCTATAACTCAGTCTACAGAATGACTGAGGCAACAGTGCCAGTTGATTTCAGACTTATGTAGATATAATTTTATTTGTAACAAAATCAATCTTAACTTGTTAAAACCAGCTCATCCTCAAAGCAGAGAGGCCAAGACTTGGTACCTAGGGCTCCCATTTACAACTGAGAATTATGAAATCCCAATAAATGAATTAAATATTCAATGTATTCATGATCCTCATGTGTTAAATAAAAGCCATTTACTTGTTGGCTGTGGATTAACTCCAGAAAGCAGTTTGTCTTGTTAAGAGCAAATATTGAATCTGTCACTTAACAACTGTCTGAAATTGATAGTTAAGAGAAACTGTCTCTTTATTTGTAAAATGAGAGGAATAGAATGGCCTACCATTAGAATTGCTGTGAAGAATAAAGGAGATCACTCACATTTGACCCTTAGAAAAATGTTCGATAAACAAAAATTGTCAAACATCTGAAATACTGTGAAATTTATTTTTTACTCATGAAAGCATCATGAGATATTTTTACTTGCTATATATAAAGAATATTAATAAATGTTACCTAAAATGAAAGCATATATACCTGCAGTGAGGATACATGTTGGTAGAGAAGCTCATCTGTGTGTCCGGTGAATACATGGTGTTCTAGAATATTCCACCTTTAGAGAAAATTTCTTTAATGCTTTTTAAAAACTTGACATCCAGGTAATTTGCTATAATCAGGAATCCAAAACAGTTTTCTACACTTATTAAGGATGAGTTAACACCAGCTAATGAGATAGTTATGTTACAGACTGTTTTGCCCAGGTTCACAGTCCTACTTAGTATTGTGATCTCTAGAAGTTGCCTTGATTTTTTTTTTAACTTTTATTTAATGAATATAAATTTCCAGTGTACAGCTTATGGATTACAATGGCTTCCCCCCCCATAACTTCCCTCCCACCCGCAACCCTCCCCTCTCCCGCTCCCTCTCCCCTTCCATTTGCATCAAGATTCATTTTCAATTCTCTTTATATACAGAAGATCAATTTAGTATAAAGATTTCAACGGTTTGCACCCACATAGAAACACAAAGTGAAACATACTGTTTGAGTACTAGTTATAGCATTAAATCACAATGGACAGCACATTAAGGACAGAGATCCCACATGAGGAGCAAGTGCACAGTGGCTCCTGTTGTTGACCCAACAAATTGACACTCTAGTTTATGGCGCCAGTAACCATCCTAGGCTGTCGTCATGAGTTGCCAAGGCTATGGAAGCCTTCCAAGTTTGCTGACTCTGATCATCTTTAGACAAGGTCATAAAAGACAGAGTGAGGATAATAACCAATGATCCTAAGAGTGGCATTTACCAGGTTTGAACAATTATACAGCATTAAGTGGGGAAGAGGACCATCAGTACACACAGGTTGGGAGTAGAGCCATTGGTGGTAGAGTAGAGGTTATGATTACAAAGAAATGAGGCCCAAGTGCACTAGACAGGGCCTAGAACAAAGGACAGAGTCATTATTAGAGGAGCTAAGAAAGGTGCTGTCTAAGCTACAATGAAGTTTTGTTGCCTTGATTTTAAAACCTTCATGACCACAGATATTTGTGACACCATAGGAAGCTTTGTGTGCTGCTTTACTTAACCTTGAACTGAAGAAAGTTCAGAGCTGAGCCATTCTTCTTTCCTACTATTTCCCAATCACTGAGTTCCAAGTGGTTCTTCTGAAACTCCATTGAATAAATAAAGTTTAAGGTGAAGCATTATTGCAAGTAGAGGGAGTGAAAGAAGAAAAACAGGGAAAGTACTTAATTTGTCTTATCACAGCAGATAAATTCTGCAAGGGATTGGGTGGTTAAACTAATGTTTTCTTCTCTCTTCATTGCCTGTGCAGTAAAATACTATTGCATACTCTATCTTGGTATAGCTTTTAGCACTCAATATATTAAAGAGACCCATTATCCTGTCACTTTGGGTGAACAAAATGCATCTACTTTGTGTTTACATATCTCTCAGCACTACAGAGTATAGACCATCAGCTCTTGGAATTTGTCAAACAGTGCAAAGATACAGTTGATCTTTCAAGGAAACCATCCCTTGAAGTGAGACTCGCCATCATATTTTATCCATTCATTCCTCCTTTCTCTCTCTCTCTCTCTCTCTCTCTCTCTCTCGTTAAAGTTCTCATTCTTACACAGAAGAAAACCAATTAGATCTTATCAGCAAACTGAAAAAGGATGTTAAAAATAGGTAAGGAATAATTGTCTTTGGATTTTTGAAATTCTTGCTTTTCAACCAAAATGTCTAGCAGTTAGTCATGGAAATCTGAGATTTTGCTTAGAAATCAATGAGAGTCAAATGATATTCTGTATTGAAACACTCTTTTCTTTGAACAGTTTGGTGGCCAAACACACAACCTCAATATAAAGAGATCATCTAGACATTTTTGGAATATGAGGGATGCAGAAGAGAGTTTCCTCCTTTATTTGGGAGGAGGAGACTGCCCTCGTGTCTCTCCTTGCTGCCACACTTATAGCATGGAGAGAGGGTCAGCAGGACATTCGACCAATGAAAAATGATTATTTATTAAAAGAAGTGTCCTTTACATCTCTTGACTTATTTGCTTCCTTTTTTGACAGTTGTGCATTTGGTTTGTCTTTGGAAATGGCTTGCTACACATTGAACTAAAAGAAAACACTACTTTGAGCACTACTAAAATGCTAAACAGTTTACATTTTTCTTCCACAGGAGTGAGAGCACCTGTTAATTAATTGTCTTTCTCTACCTGTCCTATTTCATGTGACATGGTATCCTCCAAGCTCATCCATGTGCTGCAAATGACTAGATTTTATTTTATTATAACTGAATAATGTTTCATTATCTGCATATGCTACACTTTTTATCCATTTATCTATTGATTGACACCTGGTTTGGTTCCATAGTTTAGCTGTTATTCAAAGGGCAGGAAGCTAAAAAAATGTTGATCTCATAGAGATAGACAGTAGAATAGTGGTATGCCAATTACCCTGATATGATTATTATACATTGAATACTTGAAGTAATACAGCATACTCTATAAATATGTATAATTGCTGTGTGCCAGTAAAAATTTTTGAAAGCTAATAAAGTTTACATATTCTATTCACATCACTAAAATAGCCATGTCTAACAATTTTCAATCTGTGGTCAGAATTTTCCTACTTCAACTCATGAATGAAAGGGCTTACCTTAAGTGTTTCACTATTCCAGTTAAATTGGACATCACAGACATGCAGGGTTGGGGAGGAGTCTAAGATAAAAGGCTTATATGTCAGAGAGACAGTTTAGAAATTTTTATTAGAAATAATGTAGGGTCAAGAAAGTTTTGTATGTAGGATAGTAACAGTGTCAATTTCACCTTTAGGTCTCTCATTCAAATGTTGATAAAGAAAATGGAGAGTTGGAGCCAGCTTCAGGGCACCGGGGATTCAAATGCTGCCTGCAAAGCTGGCATCCCATATGGGTGCTGTTTGGAACCCGAGTTGCTCCTTTTCAGTCGAATTCCTTGCTAATGTGTTTGGGAAAGCAGTGGAAGGTAGCCCAAATACTAGGGCCCTTGTCACCCACGTGGGAGATCCAAATGGAGTCTCTGGCTCTTGGCTTCAGCCTGGCCCAGCCTTGGCCACTACTGAGGCCTTTAAGGGATTGAACAAGTAACAGTCTTCCCCTCCCCTTTCTCCCTTTCACCTCCCTTTCTCTGCCCCTCCTCCCTCTCCCCTCTCTCTTCCTTTCCCCTCCCCTTCAGTCTGTCTCCATCTCTATCTCCCTCACTTCGCTCTGCATTTCAAATAAATCAATACATCTTTTAAAAATTTTATGAGAGACAAGGGGAGCAAGTGAGCAGGAACCTACATATCTGCTGGTTCCCTCCCTGAATGCCTGTATCAGCTTGGGCTAGACAGGCTGAAATTGGGAGCTAGAAGATAATCCAGATATCCAATCACTTGCGTCATCACTACTGATGTCCATGGTCTGCTACATTAGTAGGAAACTGGAGACAGAAAACAGAGCTGGGAATCGAACCCAGGGAATCCAGTTTGGGAGGCAGATATCCTAACTGTGAGGCTAAGCACTTTTTTTTTTTCTTCTCATTTTACTCATTTGAGAGGGAGAGGGGGAGGAAGAAAGAAGAGACCCATTTTAATAGGATATGGTGCAATATGTCAACATGTGTATACAGCATAAACTGACTAAATCAGGCAATTTTTATTTTCGTTTCCTTCCTTCCTTACATGTGGGGCGTCTTTGAGTTATTCATACAGCATAAAATAGGTATTATGAACTACAGTCTTCATACTGTACTGTGGCTGTACTGTCATGGATTGCTTCTAGGGTCTGTTACTATTTCTTTTCAATAGCTGTAGCAGCAGCAGCAGTGGCTATGAAACCAGCTCCTTCTTTCTTTTCCAAATCATATTTTAAGGGAAACGCCTTTCCATAAACTTAGATGCACGTTGAATATCTCTGCGTAAAACAAGAATGGGGACTTCTGACTTCCTTTTGGTTTTACCTTTAGTTTTTACAGTAGCTGTGTGGAAGCTTGGGCTCTAAGACATATCATTAACAAACCTCCTCTTTAATGTTTATGATTCTATTAACAAGTTTTATGAGAGCAGTGTTAAGCACAGATGAAGCCGAGTGTGAGGGCGCTGGTGAGTGAGAGATGGTCACTGGCAGTATGGAAAAGCACAGTGGCTGCAAGTAATGCTTATTTCATTACTTCTCAGTTTTGCAGTAGTTGACTCTGGGCTTGTGCTTAGTTAGAAGCAAACACTGAATGTCTCCTGCAGATAGTACAGTGGGCTAGCATCATCATCAGATGGAAAGGAAACGCCTTACCCTTTTCTCCTTTCTTTCCAAGAAACTCCCCCCTTACTCTATCTCATGATACAGATAAGACTCCTGGAGACCAGAGCAAACCACACGATTGTCCTTAAATCGATAGGCAATCTTTTATGCCGCTGTTCAGTTACAAGTTGATACATATCGGGATGCCTATTTAGGTAATTTATGGTGATTTTTTTCAAAGTCATCTAGTGGATTTTCTCTTTGAGTAAACAAGTACTTTTGATGGTATAAGCCAGAGCAGCAAGCAACTAAGACAGCATGATAGAGTTTTGATTTTTCTCTTTTGTTGTTTTTCATCTTATTTAACAAAATCACATGCTGACATTGAATGTCAAATTCATTTTTAACTGGTTTGTTCTTCTAGGAGTTTTATTTCTTTTTTTTTTCTTTTTCTGATTTTGTGTCCTGAAATGATAGCTATCTTGGTTTATTTGACTTCTGTATCCTATGGTATGTTTTAGGGGAACTCAAATTCTTATTGATAGGTTATTGAATTAACATCCAACTTTGCACTGATAGAGAAGTGTGTTTTATCTAGTGTCAGAAACACTAAAATATTTCTGAAGCCTAAATCACTTCCTATTATTAAGTGCATAGACAAAAGGAGGCTTTTTGTCTGAACAATTTTAGTTGCCAGTGACAGAAATTCAAATCAGATATGGTGAAAAAGTTGAGAGGGAAGGAACGAAGAGAGTACCCACTGATTCGTGAAACAGAAAAACACAGTCATTGACCTTGCTCAATTGGATAAAAACAAAACAAAAACCATTTCTTAACACTTTTTTTATATCCAAGTGTGAAATATAATATGCTTCAACAGAAGCTTATAACAAAAATTCATGCAATAAAGTGGATCTTTAGAGCAGAAAGCAAAATAAGGACAGTAATGCAGGGAGATATGAAAGTACTATTTAAATAAGACCCTTTAAATGTATTTCCCTATTTTCACATGCTACATATATTTCATGAATCAAAACCCCATGTTAGTGTTCTCAGGTCAGTGTCCATTACTGTATTTTTATGAACTGAAAAATGTTATTTAAAAACATTATCTAAAAATTTATGGAGAGGATTTGCTCGCAAGCCAAGTGATTGATTTTAAAATTATAGTCCTTGTAGGCACAAATTATAGCCATTTAATATAACTGATTTTTAAGTCTTCAAAATTCTCAGAATGTGTGGGAAAATAAATGACATATTAAATACAGAAAATGTATTTATGATTACCTTAAATAGAAAAAATAATGCTCTTTGTATTCCACTTGAATTTTGACTCATTATCAGAAAATATATCAACTATAAAGATTATATTACTAAATTGCGACCTGGCTTATCATGTTATTTATTGATTGATTGGGAACTCTTTTCACGTATTTCATACATAGAATTTTAAGTACCATAATGATACTTCCCACCCTTTTTCCTCCTTCTTATTCTTTTAATTTTTGCAATGAAGTACTTTCAATTGACTTTACAATCACAAGCTTAATCCTCCACTAAATAAAGAATTCAACAAGTAGTAAGTATTCTTTTCTTTGGCAAAATAAATATGAGTTGTCATTAAATTTTTGGAATGACTTCATCAACCCAAGCAAAAAGAATTGCTAAATAAGTAAAAACAAACTCTGGGAAACTTGACAGTTCAAAGTTTCAAAATATCCGCATCTCTTAAGAGAATACTCCAGATTTCACAGAAAGACTATTACAGGAAGCACTCAGGTTGAGTGAAAGTAGAGATCTCAAAAGCATCCAAAATGCCATATTTATGTTTACTATCCATCACAGCAAAATCTTCTCAAGTTCTCAGAGAAATTTACTTTTTACTTATTTAAAATGATTTACTTGTCTAAACAGTTCTTATTTAAAATCTGGTTTCCCTGATTAAGTCATAAGAAAACATATCTTACCTTTCAAGTTGTTTTTTATGTGCTTAGAATACAGTATAAACTCACAGAGGTATTGTTAGTTGTTAAGGTGCAAGAGCTACTTGGAATTTCTACTACAGGTGACACAGTCCACCTTTTAAAGCACCGTGGTTTATAAGCCCCTCTGCAACAGCACATTCTCCCCATAATTAGGTGAACTCTTCATGTAATTAGCACTGCATTTCTGCCTGTTAGAAACTGAAGTGCTGATATTTTTGACATTGTTGTTCTCTGCAATATTGTTGCTCTGTGCATGGTGCCTGCTTCTCTATGCTAGTATTTTATATATCAAATTATGAAGCAATCTATGCTAAACAGGGAGTTATTTGCAACAGTGAAGTTGCTTTGCATGGTATGTACTGTGTCTAACTTCAGTCCTGTCTTTTGGAGATGTTTCCACGCAATGTGAGGACTAATTATAATCCACCCATGTGCTAGGGAACATTGCAGTAAATAATCTTACTGTGATTTAAAATCTTTTTAAAAGTGGATGTAAGAATGTTATAATCTGTCTACAACAGCTGCAGAATGGCCAGCCTAGTTGCAGGCTTTCCTTATTGCTTTCTTGAGAGCAGATAAGGGGTCTCCAACTTTCTATAGTCAAGCTCCGCATGTCGCAAATCAAGTCTATTGTTGAAGAGAGGACAATTATATTTGCAAAAGCAACTTTCACATAAATGAATGATGGACTTATGTAAACATTCACTGGGACCACTGATTCTTATTTCACAGGAAAAAGTCCTCACTACATATTTGGGTGGTAAGCAAAAATATTCTGTAAAGCATGAAAATCTGTGTTTAAGAATTCTGTCAATAATTTATTTGCACAAATCAAAAAGCTTTCCTTAAAAGAGAAAATCCCAGGGTGGTGTTTGTTGTATTAAGACTCCACTTAAGAGTCCTGTGCTCCATATTGAAATTCATGGATTGAATTCCAGTTCTTTCACTGATTGCAGTTTTCTATTAATATGCACACTAATGTGCAGCACATGATGGCTCAGGTAACTAGATCAAGTGCTTGAGGTCAACTCAGGTCAAGTAGTTGAGTCTCCATCACTCAAGTGGGAGGCCCAGATTGAGTTCTTTATCTGTTCCAGGTATTTAGAGAATGAACCAGCAAATGGAAAATCTCTGTCTCTGCATTTCAAATAAAGCATAAATAAAAATTTAAAGAACAGTTATTAAGAACATATATCAATATCAACTATATTTATGTTAACATAAATATGATCATATATAAAATACAATTATTTATAGACAGATTATACATATATAAAGTTTATAAAATATAGAAATGTGTGAATATATATGATATAAATATATGGATAATACATGTATTTTATACATATATATATATATATATATATGAAATTTCAAGTTAGAATAAACACAGATGACAAGTTTCCTGTTCCCAGGATGTAGGATAAGGGAATAGGAACAAGTATCATACCCTGTATGTGATAATTCTAAAAATGTACTGTGGAGTAGAGAAAAGGGGCTTCTAATCTGGAGAGGAAGTAAAAGAGTCAGAGTCCCTACTTACATGCTAATCACTCTATTAATTAATCACTTCTTTTATATGTATCTATAATATACATATATTATATGTATATGTAATATACATATATTTACTTAATTCTCATCCAAATCCTCTTAGTTAAGCCAGTTTTAGTCTCTTTTTATAGTTTTATATAGTGCCTTTATATAATATACAAATAAATAAAATTATCATTTTTTCCTTTAAAGCTATGTGAGTCTAGATGGATGATATATTTTCTTTTTTTTTTAAAGATTTATTTAATTATTTGAAGGTAAGAGTTACACAGATAGAGAAGGAGAGGCAGATAGAGAGAGAGGTCTTCCATCTGCTGGTTCACTCCCCAATTGGCTGCAATGGCCGGAGCTGCGCTGATCCGAAGCCAGGAGCCAGAAGCTTCTTCCAGGTCTCACACTTGGTGCAGGGGCCCAAGGACTTGGGCCATCTTGTACTGCTTCTCCAGGCCATAGCAGAGAGCTGGATCAGAAGAGGAACAGCCAGGTCTTGAACCCGCACCCATATGGGATGCAGGTACAGCAGGTGGTGGCTTTACCTGCTGCACCAGAGCGCTGGCCCCTGTGATATATTTTCAAGTGATTCCCATGAATACTAGCTTGAATGGTCTGTCCACAAAAATATAAGGACAGACCTGGAGAGCAATGCATTCTGCCTGGGGAGATGTGCATAGTTTCTTATACTTTCTAGGAAACAGTCCTGCAATCTGCTGCACACTTCAAATAATGCCACACACAGGCCATGTGCAGCTTTAACAGGGGCCTGGATGTTACTCAACACCAAATCAACATGCAAAGAGGCTAACAGACTCCTGGCTTGTTCAACTCATCTTTTATTTATCTCAGTTTTCAAATAAATTCACAGAAAATAGGATTCATGTTAATTTGTCTACTCTAAATCAGCTCATCCATCTATGCTGTGAAAGGAAACTAAAGCCAAAACAAAAGCCATCAAAAAAGTAGCAACAAAACAAAGGAGGGGTGGGTAACAATGTGCTTTGTCTGCTTTTGTGTGAATGTCTTCCTCTCTAAAGATTCACAGGACAAGCAACAGGCAGGAGCTCTGTGGTAGATTAGAACTGTTTGGGGATTTGCATTGAAGAAAATTTTTTTAACTTTTTTTTTTTAACCCAATGAGTGAGTTTTGGAAAAATACAACTTTACTCAAGTATGAATAAATCTGCCCATGCATCATTTAACTAACATGAAGACATTAGTTGGAAGAGTTGGTGCTCAACTATTAATTTACTGAAAATATTTTTTTCAATTCATTTAGCTCATTTGAAGGTCAATAAAGATAATAAGAATGTCCTTGGTAGTAGTATTGAAACTTTTCTACAGTCATCCCAAAATTGTGTGCACATTTTGTTAGCTCTTCCAGAAATTACACCGGTTAGCTTAGTTGGCCATTGCAGAGGATTGCTCTTTTCCATGAATGGAAGATGCTTCATAAATCAGTTCAGGGATCATTACTCCAGGGAAAAGAGGGAATCAAGGACAGTTTTTCCCCCTGTGAAGTGAACTTACAAATAATGTTGAGTCTATGCATACTAAAGTGGTCTGCAAAGGTTGAATTTGAGTTTTCCATTATTAATGAAAATAAAAGTGATGGTAGTTTACTCTGTGTAGTGATTGCTGCTAAATGCACATTCTCTAAGGAATTCATCTCCCAGAACTACCTTTTATCACTGTCCTTCACTTCCACCTGACTTTCTTTTTCCCCTAAAACCTGAATTGAGTTGCTCAGTGCCTTAAATTAGTTTGGAAAATTTTCCTGTGACTCATTTCCTTTACTTTTTTGGTGAAATGTTATGTGTTCAGGGTCACTAAACAAGTGAATAATGAATGGACAGCAAACTGAGGGAAACAGTGTACAAATTAGCAATAACTACGTCAAATATAGAAATATTGCTACTTTCTGTCATTTATTATTTTTAAGATTTATTTATTTATTTGAAAGTCAGAGCCACAGAAAGAGGGGAGAGACCGAGAAAGAGAGAGATCTTCCATCTGCTAGTTCATTCTCCAGATGGCTGCAACAGCAAGCACTGGCCAGGCCGAAGCCAGGAGCTGGGAGCTTCTTCCTGGTCTCCCACATGGGTGGCAGTGGCCCAAGCACTTGGGGCATCTTGCATTGCTTTCAGAGTCATTAGAAGGAAGCTGGATCAGAAGTGAAGCAGCTGGGACATGAACTGACTGATTTCCATATGGGATGCCAGTGTTGCAGCTGGTTTACTATGCCACAACACTAGCCTCCAAATTTCTTTTTGCCATTGGTATATAACTTCTCATGTTCTACAGTACATGGCTGATCAACTGGAAACCTTTTACACTTGTTGCGTTTTTTTTTTTTTTTAATTTCTTTTATTCCTTTGAAAGGCAGAGTTAAAGAAAGGGAGAAAGATCTTCCATCCACTGGTTTATTCCTCAAATGGCTGCAATGGCCAGGAATAGGCCAGGCAGGAGCCAGGAGCTTCATTCAGGTCTCACACATGGGTGTCAGGGGTCCAATAACATGGGCCATCATCTGTTGCTTTCTCAGATGCATTAGAAGTAAGCTGGATTGGAAGTGGAACAGCTGGGACTTGAACCAGCTCCCATGTAGGATGCCAGCATTGCAGGTTGTGACTTTACTTGTGATGCTATAACACTGCCTACAGACTTAGTGAATTTTAAAGGTAGTATACTATAACTGCATAATACCTGATAATCTGACATTAAAGTATGTAGAAAAGGAAAAAGTCTAATAAAAAAATATCCTGCTACACCTAAGAGGTCCTGACTGCTCAGTGTCGTTTGCTATTTGATATGACGCTGCCAATGACAATGAATTTGTGTATATTTTCTTTTCTGCAAATTATGCATTGAAATTCAGTCTATATTAAAAGATGATTTTCATTTCCTGATCACTGAAAGATTACACATTTTTTTTTATTTGACAGGTAGAGTTATAGACAGAGAGAGACAGACAGAAGGGTCTTCCTTCCGTTGGTTCACTCCCCTAATGGCCATTACAGCTGGCGCTACACCCATCTGAAGCCAGGAGCTGGGTGCTTCCTCCCGGTCTCCCATGCCGGTGCAGGGACCCAAGCACTTGGGCCATCCTCCGCTGCTCTCCTGGGCCACTGCAGAGAGCTGGACTGGAAGAGGAGCAACCAGGTCTAGTACCCGGCACCCCAACCGGGACTAGAACCCAGGGTGCCGGCGCCGCAGGTGGAGGATTAGCCAAGTGAGCCACGGCGCCGGCCAAAGGATTACACTTTGGTTGCCTTTAACAACAGCAATGTAATGCCTGAATGCTTAGGGAAATTATATACAGTATAGAAATATGCATTTATGTGTAATATACAAATACAAACATGCATATATATATATATATATACACACACCCGTACACACATAGACATTATTTATTGGTTTTTATCATCTTTTCACAGATTCTGAATGCTAAGGAGAATTAAAATATTAGGTATTATAGTTTTTAACACTTGCTATTACAGTTTTATGGCAGATACTAATATCCTTCTGACTTTTAAATGTACATAGCTCATGAAAAGTGTAAGTGTGGTTCAACATTTATGGTTACAGAAAGAACACCAGAAACATAGCTTTTGTTTAGTTTCCATAACTATTGCTTTTATTTTTTTTTGCCATAGAGTTGCAAATGGTGACTATATAAAAACTATGATATGTGATTTATAAGACTGCTTATGTTTATTGATGCTTATGTGACTATTATGGAACAAATTCTCTTAAAAATGAGTAGTCAGAAAAACTTGGTTTGCTTAAGGAACATGCATATTTCTTCTGAATAGATAATGACAAAAATCATCAGTTTGCCTTCTTGCATTGGTTGCCAGAAAATCCCAATTTAAATGTATGATTGTATTCATTTAGCCTGGAGTTGATAGTACAATGTTTCCTTCCTGAACTTTTTAAGAAATTTTATGCTTTTATTTATTTGAAGGACAGAAGTAGAGAGGGAGGGGAGGAGGAAGAGTGGAAGAGAGAGAAAGGAGAGGAGAGATTCCCCATCTGTTGACTTACTCCCCAAATGTCCACAACAGCAGAACCCAAAACTCAATTTAGGTTTCCAGATAGGGTGGCAACGACCCTGTCACTTGAGCCATCACCTGTTGCCAGCTAGGGTTCACCTTAGGAGGAAGCTGGAATCTGTGATGGAGGTGGAACTTGAGATTGGGCATTCTGATAGGCATGCAGGCATCCCACACAGTGTCTTAATGCTGTTCTAAATGCTTTTCCCATCTCCTTTCTGAACTTTTTAATTATCTTCATAAATCTCCCCCTCTAGAAATTTCTTACTGGACTCCTATTTTTTCTTTATTTCAATGTTTCACTTGACTATGACTCTCTACTATAAGTTATTCAAAGACATTTTAGAAGTAGGAAGAGTATAAATAATTGATCAATGAAGGGCTGCATAAAAGCTTTGTTAAAAGAATGCCCGATACTCTATCAGTTGCCAGTGCCCAGCACAGCATGGCAGTGTTGTATTGCTTAGGGTCATAGATTAGTGTGACTCCATAATATTTATTCCATTCCCATGATCTATTTGATAATTTACCTTAAGTACAGCTGTACACAAGAATTCATGGATGTCATAATTCAGAGTGACATTGTGTCAGCATTTCCTTCATAGGCAAGCCTTTTACTTAAAATTTAATTCAAATATTTTAAGGTATTTTAATGGAAAGATCAGAATTGCATTTGAGGTAAACATTATACAGCACATTTTGATGCATATATATGCACTGTGTACTGATTACCAGTTAATATCAATCCATTGTTATGTTTTTAAAAATGTTTTATTTATTTATATATACTTGAAAGGCAGAGTGGCAGAGAAAGATAGAGGGAGTTGTTTGATCTGCTGGTTCACTCCCCAAAGGCCTGCAACAGCCAGATCCAGGCCAGCCTAAAAGGAGGACCTAGAAATGACATCTGGGTCATTCGTGTAGGAGGCAGAAACCAAAACACTTTGGCCATCATTTGATGCCTCCCGGGCACATTAACAGGAAGCCGGATCAAAAGCCATTTTACCCAAGGCACTCTGCTCTGGGATGCCAGTGTCCCAATTGTTGGCTTAACCTACTATGCCTGTGTTTGCTGAGGACACTTTAAATCTTTTCTCTCCTAATTTTGTGTAAGGAACCCAGTATTATTAACTGGAGTCACTATGGGATACATTAAATTTTCAAAACTTAATCATCCTCTTACTAAAGTCTGCACATTTGACTGCCTTCTTCCCATTTTCCCCATGTGAAGGACACATAATGAAGAACTGCAAATATCCTATTCACCTACTTCATCTGTATTCAGTACTCTATACCATAGCAAATAACATTATGTGAAAGCAAATTTTTGTGAATTGACATTATTTATCTCATCAACAGTGTCCATAGACCTATAGTTTGGTTTTGAGAAAGCATGCAGAATTTAAAGAGTAAAATAAAGAGCATTTATAGGAGAGTAAAAATAAAAATAGAAAACAAATTTTGAGCTATTTTACATCAGTAAGAATTATCGAGCTACTGACTAGCCTGAATTCTTCAAACTAAGAATGGAGTAGATGTGGGAAAACCATTTCAGTTCTTACTGCAAGGGCACCTTCTGAATCAACTGTGAAAACAGCACAGGCTTATATTTTAAGCCCCAAGTAAAATGATTTTTAGCTCATAACAATCTGATAATAGGCCCAAAGAAAGTCAGGTAATAGTTCTTGAAATATATGGAAGTTATATTGCTCTATTATTTTTCTCTTTTCTTTTCTGCAAGTTTAGCAGGAAGCTTTGCAGGGAAACCAAAGTCCATGTGTACATGAGGTAGAATAAGCATTTTTAGGTGATAAGTTATTGAAAATATTCTTAGAAATAAACATCTTAGCATCTGAATGGTAAGAAGAGCTGTATGGGGCCCTGTCTTGCTTCCAAGCTCAAATTTAATAGCTACGTGTATGATTTCTGCTCATGGCGTGTCATCCAGTTGTTTTGAGACCTACTTCAAACTTGCTGTTACAGCCCCCAGGTTCAAGGTTTCATCTGGGTGAAGTGCTATTGCCCTGTGCAACTGTAGAAATTTGCTGCCTTACTAAAGATATAGTGACAATGAGATTTTCATATATTTATATGGTAGAGGGATGTTACAGGAGACATTAGAGGAAAACATAAGGCATATATTTACTATAACAACCATTACTAGTCTTGCTACAATGATGATACCAAACATAATTCCATCTCTCTTTGGCACGTCAAATATTTGTCTCATTATTTATTCAACTCTAGTGTTTGTCAATGTCTTACATTCTCCATCATGGCTTCAAATCACCTCTCATATGTGGAATTCAGAGTTCCTTACGTCTGCTAACTGGTGATTTCAATCTATTATAGGAGACCGTTGCTTGCCGATCGTGCTATAAAGGTAAAGTGTTCTTTGCACCTGCCAAATTGCTACGAGCTGAATGATCCAGATTCTGTCAAAGCCACAATTAGGATTTTATAGTTTGCTCAGCTCTCTGACAACCAGTTCCTAAGCTTCAGTCTGTGGCTCTTTCAATTTCAGTTGTGTTTATATAGCTTTTGAAATACACAACATAGGAAATTATATCAGCATTTAAATGTTTTAGTGTTTTCTTTGAATGAAATAAGTCTAAGAGAAAATTCAAAGGGTTCATCTTTGAGAAGAGTTAGATGCTTCTTTTCTGACATATGAAGAAAATAGTTGGAAATTTTTCAGCACCCAAAGCAATTAGATAAACCTGAAGTGTTGCCGTTAATGTTGAGTAGCAAAGACACGGGATGGTGAGTAGAATTAAGAAGTGAGTCACTTATTGGAATAGTTAATACAGGCTTTTAAAAATAAAATTACCAAGGGTATAGGAACCTTTGTTTTTATGCATATGATTAAGCTGCCACCTGCAATGTTGGCG
The DNA here is from genome assembly GCF_033115175.1 of Lepus europaeus. NCBI lineage: Eukaryota > Metazoa > Chordata > Mammalia > Lagomorpha > Leporidae > Lepus > Lepus europaeus. The sequence goes on from NC_084830.1 coordinate 54,268,604, forward strand.
TCCGATTATCAGAGTGTGGGTTTGAGTTCTGGCTTCTCCTCTTCTGATCCAGCTCCTCACTAGGGAATCTGGGAAACTGAAAGGTGGCCCAAATGCTTGGGCTCTGCCACCCACATGTGAGACTCTGAAAGAGGTCCAGGTCCCTGGCTTCAGCCTGGCCCAGTCCTAGTTGTTGTGGGCATTCAGGGAATGAACCAGTAGATGAAAGATATCTCTCCACCCAGCCCCATCTCCAACCTGTCACTATGCCTTTCAAATATACTAAGTAATTAATAAAATATTTACCAAGGCAGTAGCCCCAGTCACTGGGGTCGGTGCAGTGGCATAGCGGGTAAAGCCGCTGCCTGCAGTGCCAACATCCCATATGGGCACCGATTCCCAGCCTGGCTGCTCCACTTCCAATCTAGCTCTCAGCTATGACCTAGGAAGGCAGTGGAAGGCAGGCCAAATTCTTGAGCTCCTGCACCCATTCAGGAGACTGGAAGAAGCTCCTGGCTTCGGATCAGCTCAGCTCCAGCCTTTGAGGCCATCTGGGGAGTGAACCGGGGGATGGAGGACTTCCTCTGCCTCTCTGTAATTCTGACTTTCAAGTAGATAAATAAATGCTTAAAAAAATAAACAAAAAGATTGTCAATCACATAACTGAGTGCTGAGTGTAACCAATTGATGTAGTTATGGCAACTTCTGGTAAGGTTCATAAATACCTGGCTGCAAAAACAGAGGAAAAAAAAAAAAAAAGGATGTAAATGGATGTGATGTCCCTGGAGACTCATGAAAGGGCAATGTAAACCAAATATAAAGCTAAGAAGATAAGAATGCCCTCTCTACATTGTCATTATGTTTATAGACTTTGATTTTTTTCGTTTATTTTTGTTTAATTTTAAAAAGAAAATGATCACATGAGGAAAGGTAGATAAAATCTGGGAGTAGAGAGACCGGTGTGTGCACAGCACGTTAAATAGGCATCTCGTGTTGAGGCAGTTTGACTTCCAGCTGCGCTGCCTCCAACCCAGCTTCCTGATAATGTACCTGGAAAGGCAGGCATTGATGGCCCAAGAACTTGGGCTCCTACCAACTTTGTAGAAACCCAGATTCCAGTCTCCTGGCTTTGGACTGGCTCAGCCCCAGGCATTGTGGCCCTTTGAGTAGTGAATCAGAAAATGGAAGATCTCCTCTCTGTCATTTTACCTTTCAAATAAATAAATAAATATATTCTGATAGAACCTTAGTTTTATGTAATAAATTGCATTGGGAGAATTGGATTTACAAAATAACATTTAAATTGCTTACCAGTATTTTGCATGTACATATTTTAAAAATCAAGTAGTTCTATGAAGCCACTTTTGCTGAACAATGATTCTTTGGTCATTGCTCCCCAAAATGTCCATTCAAAGTGATAATCGTTTTAAAATCTCTTACCTCTTTCTTTGGTGTTTACTTTCATTTAAAAAAATTGAAATTATTCCCCATCATATTTGCATAGCATCCACCAGCTTTCTCTTCCTGACTGTAGAAATACTTTTTTTTTTTTTAAGATTTCTTTATTTGCAAGTCAGAGTTACACACACACACACACACACACAGAGAGAGAGAGAGAGAGAGAGAGAGAGAGAGGTCTTCCATCTGATGGTTTACTCCCCAGTTGGCCACAATCGCCGGAGCTGCACCGATCCAAAGCCAGGAGCTTCTTCCAGGTCTCCCACTTGGTGCAGGGGCCCATCCTTGGGCCATCTTCTACTGCTTTCCCAGGCCATAGCAGAGAGCTGGATTGGAAATGGAGCAGCCGGGTTTTGAACCGGCGCCCATACGCAATGCTGGTGCTGTAGGCTAGGGCATTAACCCACTGCTTCATTTGGAGCAGAGTAGCCTGGACTCAAACCCACACTGATACAGGATGCTGGCATCTCATGCCGCAGGTTAACCTGATGTACCACAGTGCCAGCCCCAAACTGTTATTTTAACTTTCTTCATTTTTAAATTAACCTATTAATAATTCCCATAATCTCTGCATTTAGTGCAAAATCTTCTCAATACAGTCAAATCTACCAGATATTCTATAAATGTCTGCCAGTGTTTCCTCTGATTAGACTGTTTTTGCTCTGGGTCTGCTCTGCCTGTCATCCTGGGCTCTCCTCACTATCGTGTGTGATATGTTTCATTTCTATGTCATGTTTCATCATTTACTTCACCCATCTCACAACTTTCTCATTGTTGGTTTACTTCTCTTTCTAATGGAATGCCTCCAATAATTTGTGTAAAGGATATATGGAAGATGGATTTATTGAGGTCTTGCACGTTTACAAATGTATGTATTTTGCCATAATTCATAGTGGATAACCTGTATTGATACGAAGTTCTTATTTAAATATAATCATCTCTCAGATTTGAAAGGTCTTTCTTGATTGTCTTCATGCCCCAGCATTGCTGTTTACAAATCAGATGAATTTCTATTCTAAGCTGGTCATTTACATGTGCTTGCTCTCTTCTTGGATTAGTCTTTTGGTTCTCCTTTTATACATTTCACTTAGTTCCTTGTGGTGAATTTCCTTATTTCTTTTTCTCTCCCTTCCTCCTTTTCTTTTGGGTTTATTCATGATGTTGGCATATTGATGAATTTTTTTTTAACTTGGCTATTGGTATCTTTGAGATAGGGGAAAATTTTCTGAGCTATTTGTATTTGTTTGACAGTAATTCCATAGCAGAATTGCACTGACTGGGAGGCTTAAACAACACAAATATATGTTCACCGAATTCTGGGGGTTAGATGCCCAAGGTCAGGGAGTGCAGGGTTGGTTTCTTCTAATCCTTGACGTGGGTTTCCAACCTCTCCCTGTGTCTTCACATCCATTCTTCTTCTGTATTTGTCTGCATTCCAATCTCCTCTCATAAGGGTAGCAGTTTTATTGGATTAGGCCTCACCTACGTGACCCCATTTTAATCCTATATACCTCTTTTAAAAACCTATTTCCAAAACACAATCATATTCTGAGGTACTAGGGGTTAGTACTTAAAAATTTTTTTGGAAGAATGCAATTCAGCCTGTTCCACACACTTTTTTGACATTTTATTTTCCCCCTTTTTCTGCTTGCTTTTTAGGAACTCTTTTTACTTAACTAACGTAACTTCTAGATTGGTTGTCTGATAATCTTGTCTTTTCCATTTTCTACCAATGTATCACTTACTTTCAATTTTTTTGATTTTCTGATGTCTATTTCTCTTGTTTCTGCTTAATTTTCTTTTCTATTTTTTTAAAAAAACTTTTATTTAGTAAATATAATTTTCAGAAGTACAGTTTATGGATTACAATGGCTTTTTCCCCCCTATAACTTCCCTCCCACCCGCACCCCTCCCATCTCCTGCTCCCTCTCCCATTCCATTCACATCAAGATTCATTTTCAAGGCCGGCGCCGTGGCTCACTAGGCTAATCCTCTACCTTGCGGCGCCGGCACACCAGGTTCTAGTCCCGGTTGGGGCACCGATCCTGTCCCGGTTGCCCCTCTTCCAGGCCAGCTCTCTGCTGTGGCCAGGGAGTGCAGTGGAGGATGGCCCAAGTGCTTGGGCCCTGCGCCTGCATGAGAGACCAGGAGAAGCACCTGGCTCCTGCCATTGGATCAGCGCGGTGCGCCGGCCGCAGCGCGCCTACCGCGGTGGCCATTGGAGGGTGAACCAACGGCAAAAGGAAAGACCTTTCTCTCTGTCTATCTCTCACTGTCCACTCTGCCTGTCAAAAAAAAAAAAAAAAAAGATTCATTTTCAATTATCTTTATATACAGAAGATCGATTTAGTATATATTAAGTAAGATTTCATCAGTTTGCACCCACACAGACCATAAAGTGTAAAATACTGTTTGAGTACTAGTCATAGCATTAATTCACATTGGACAACACATTAAGGACAGAGATCCCACATAAGGAATAAGTACACAGTGACTCCTGTTGTTGACTTAACAATTTGACACTCTTGTTTATGGCATCAGAAATCTCCCTAGGCTCTAGTCATGAGTTTTCAAGGCTATGGAAGCCTCTTGAGTTCTGCTTAATTTTTCTAACCTTTGAACTATCATGTTTTCAATTTCCAACATTCGGTCACTCTTTTCCCCTGCAAAAGAAAGCACTACTTTCTCTTTTGATAGATGTTAATAATAATGGATATTTAAAATGAACTTTGCATTATGTATGTTCATTTAAAATTCTTTGATTCTGTTTCCTTTCCAAATCTAGACACTTTCCTTTTAATGCCTCCTGGTGCTTGAGTGTAGCTCTGTATTTCAGAATGAATCACTGAGAGCTCTGTCCATGGGGGAACTCTTGTCCACAGTGGTGCTCCTTGTAGGATCATCTGGCATGCTAGTTCAGCTGGGGAGTCCTAAGGTTTAGGTCTTTACCTCTCTCATTTGCATGAACAGAAGATCGGGCACGAACTCTCCTAGTGGCCCCAGTTCAGGTTCTTGTGAAACACGCTTATCTGAGAAAGAATGACTGTGACAAGGAGATGAACCACCAGAGAAGGTATCAGAAATTCTAATTATTTAGTAAATAGAATTTTTAACCTTGAATCTTGGTTTATATCTCCACCTCCACTTTTATAATTGCTTGCCACTAGTTCCTGCTACCATTTCTAAATTTCCCTGTGTTTTAAAGAATAAAGTGATTAATATATAATGTTCCCCAATTGTGTGAGTTTCAGTTTTCTGTCTTTGCAATTTAGGGCTGCTATATCATGCACAGGCAGGTATCTGTTTCTTGTGCTGATTTCATTTCCTTTGGGAATAATCCCGGGAGTAGGATGGCTGGGTCATATGGTAGATCAGTTTTAAGTTTTCTGAGGAATCTCCAAAGTGTTTTCCATAATAGTTGTATCAATTTCCTTTTAAAACAACAGTGGATTAGGGTAACTTTTTCTTCACATTCTTGCCAGCATTTGTTATATTTTGATTTTTTGGGTAACAGCCATTCTAATTGGGGTGAGGTGATACCTCCTTGTGATTTTTATTTATATGCCTCTGATGGCATTAAATGCTTCTTATTTGAAAATCTCCTAAAATAAAAATCAAAGAAATTTTTAAAAATAGCAAGATAAAGGTTTTAATAAAGGTTTATATAAATTATAATTACACCTAAATAAATAAAAGAATAAAGCCAAAGATCAGGCTATTGACAGATGTTGAGTTATAACCAAATATATCTTTATGATTATAATGAACTTATTTATACTTAGTATATCATTTTATACTTGCTAAATATCAAGTCTGAGATATTAAAAGTAAAATATGCTTTTAAACCTATCAAATTATCAAAGTTTTTAGAAGTTAAATGATGTCAAAGATAGGGTAAACTACGGTCTTTCAAGTTATTAGCAGAAAAATAAATTGCTATTCTTTTCTTAGAAAGTTGACTAGAAATAGGTATCAAAAGCTGTAGGGGCTGGCGCTGTGGCACCCTAGGTTAATCCTCTGCCTGCAGCACCGGCATCCCATATGGGCGCCAGGTTCTAGTCCTGATTGCTCCTCTTCCAGTCCAGCTCTCTGTTGTGGCCTGGGATAGCAGTGGAGGATGGCCCAAGTGCTTGGGCACCTGCACCCCACGGGAGACCAGGAAGAAGCACCTGGCTCCTAGCTTCGGATCGGTGCAGCTCTGGCTGTCGTGGCCATCTGGGTAGTGAAGGAAAACCTTTCTGTCTCTCTCACTGTCTGTAACTCTGCCTGTAAAATAAATAAATAAATAAAAATCTTAAAAAAAACTGTAACATAATTTTTATACATCTTGGAAATTTCTTTTTAAAGAAAATTTTAAGAGTTCTATAGATCAGATTTAATATATACTTAACAATAAAACATATAAAGAAATATCCAAAGACCCAGATGTGATAAAATCAAATTCCAAAGATTACTAACCAGTGATGAAAAATCTCTTCTAGAGGTATATATTGTTCTTTTGATGGTTAACCCAGTGTGGTAGAGAAAAGTTAATAACATAGTTGTAAAATTAAATGCAAAATAAACACTGTGATCCATACTATGAAGGGGCCTGCAAGTCATGATGGGAGTTGAGTGGAAAGGGGTCCTACCAGGAATATTTTGTGAATGAAGGAATGTGTTATGATGGGTTTATCAACAGAACATTAATGACCTGACAAAATAGGGAGGTGACAGAGCACTGGAGATCATGAGGAATGAAGGGAGCAGATGAAGGCAAGCAATTTGAGAGAAGAACGGAGGAAACAAGCTCCTTATCCAAAGGAAGGCACTGGAACAATAGGAATGTGAAGGCTGCAAATATGTGGTATCTGTTTAATAACCAGAGTCATCACTGCTGAGCGCTGGCGCGTGCCTACACTCTGTAGTGACTGAAAATCATTAATAGCAAGAACATAAGGATACACTTAAAAAACCCTCATCCTGGGGTGAGAGTGAGGAGAATTGGGCAGTATCTAATTTTCACCCTAAATATGTTTTCTGGAAGTCCCCATTGGCACTGAATAGCAGTGACCATGGTGTTTGGAAGTGTCTAGATGGTTTCCTTCTAGCACTAGTGATTTTTATGTCATATTGAGTTATCAAAACATAATTTAGCTATTTATTCAAATACTGATTAAGGGCCAGGGTTGCAGCATAGTAGATAAAGTTGCCACCTGTGATGCAGGCATCTCACATGGGTATCATGTCCCAGCTTCTCTGCTTGCAATCCAGATCCCTGCTAATGGCCTTGGAAAAGCAACAGAAAATGGCCTAAGTGTTTGGGTCCCTACCACCCATGTGGGAGGCCTGGATGAAGCTCCGCTCCTGGTTTCAGCTTGGCTCAGTCTCTGCTGTTGGAGCCATCTGGGAAGCAAACTAGTGGATGGATGATCTGTCTCCCTCTTTCTTTCACTCTCTTTCTCTCACTCTCTGTATCTCTCTCTCACCCTCTCTCCCTATACACCCCCTCCCTCCTTCCATTCCTTCTCCCTCTATTTCTTCCTCCTCTCTCTGTAACTCTTTCTAAATAAATAAATCTTTAAAAACTAGTGATTAAAGATTGAGATCTGTGAAGTCCACTCAGGTTTTCATCTGGAAAATTTTGTCTTCCCTTTGTTGAACATTTATCTTGCCATGTATGGAAGAGATGAAATATATTCTCTGATCCTGTAATAGAGAAAATTGGAATGATCCTTTTAAATCAGTTATCACAACTTGGTTTGATAGTGAAAAAATGTTCAAATATCAAGCATTTAACCTTATATCTTCAAATCTCTAAGATCTCCATTTATTGTAAGCTGCATACACCTTTGCTTTCTTTCACAGTAAGGTAAAATTTGATAAGCTCTGTCAATTATATTATGACATATTGTCAATTTTTATATGAATTTCTAGTTCAGAATATTTAAAATTTGAATAGTGCACTTTGAATTGATGAAAAATGACAAACATTATTGCTGGAATATCCATAAAGAGGATCTGATTTTGAGGTGAACATGTATGCATTGTTAAGTATTTAGAGTTTAAGAGGCTATGATATATTTCCTTTCTGAGCAGTATTTAGAATCCTTCAAAAAGTAATAGGAGTTTTCTTGATTTGATTTAATAAGTTTATCACTTTCTCCATTTTTAGCTTTGGTGTACTGATTTGACAGTATGAATAAAAATTCACAGCTGCACCTTCAATCTTCTCCTTTGTATCTTGACTACTTACAGGATTATTTTTGCAGTTTCATGCAGGCTTATTTTAAACCTTATATGCAATGTTTTATTTGGATATTGTTTTGAAACTGTCTTTAAACTAAAGTTTTCTTGTTCATCCAGTAGCAGCTCAGATGACAATCATAATTTTCTTTGGAGTGAAAGGATAGAGAACTTGCAACTTTTTAAGAGTTTTACAGATATAAGCTTGAATCTATTTTAAAAATTTTATGTCATTTTTCCCTGACTGGTTTCCACTCCTCAGGAAAATTCTAGCTCATCTATTCTCATAGCCTTTATGCTATAAAGGACTGTATCTTTATTTTAAACACTTATTTTTAAAATTTATTTGACAGTTAGAGTTAGGCAGTGAGAGAGAGACAGAGAGAAAGGTCTTCCTTCCGTTGGTTCACCCCCCAAATGGCCGTGTCAGGTGGGGCTATGTCAATCTGAAGCCAGGTGCTTCCTCCTGGTCTCCCATGCGGGTGCAGGGGCCCAGGCACCTGGGCCATTCTCTACTGCCTTCCCAGGCTACAGCAGAGAGCTGGACTGGAAGAGGAGCAACCAGGACTAGAACCTGGTGTCCATATGGGATGCCGGCGCCGCAGGTGGAGGATTGGGTCACAGCATCCACCCCCTTAAACACTTATTTATCACATTTGTTTCAGAGTTAGTTTGAGACTGAGCCATACGTGCACACACACAGACACACGGATAGATCTTGCTTCTCTTGTTATATTTACCAAATGCCCACAAGCCAGGGATGGGCCAGGCTAAACCCAGGAGCAAGAACACAACCCAATCCTGGAACCAAATCTTTCACATGGTTGACAGGGTCCCAACTTATTTAGTCATCACCTGCTGCTTTTCAGAGTGCACATTAGCAGGAAGTTGGACTAGGGAGTGGAGCTGGGAATCAAACCAGGGCACTCTGTGTTAACCAATATGCCAGATGCCTGACCTTGAAGGATTGTATCTTTTCTTTTTAAGATTTATTATTTGAAAGGCAGAGTTAGAAAGGGAGGGAGAGAGGGTGGAGAGAGAGGGATTAGGGAAGAGAGAGGGAGAAATGGTGAGAGGGGAAGAGGGGGAGAGAGGGAGAGAGATCTTCCATCCACTGGTTCACATCCCAAATAGCTGCAAAGGCCCAATCTGGGGTGATCTGAAGCCAGGAGCCAGGAGCTTCTTCTGGGTTTCCCAGTGGGTGTAAGGGCCTAAGAGCTTGAGCCATCCTCCACTGCTTTACAGAGAGCTGGATTGGAAGTGGAGCAGCCTGAGTCTCAAACTGGCACCCATATGGGATGCTGGCACCACAGAGACTTCACCTGCTACAGCACAGTGCTGACCTTGAAGGGCTGTATCTTGATTGTTTGTCTGTCTTTTATGTGAAAGCTTTGTTTGTCATGATAGTACTCTCTGATCATTTTTCCTAATTATCTAGCTTGTTATGAATTTCAGTGTATCATAATCATATTTCATTTATTACCTTCTTTATAAAGTCAAAACATGTGCTTATCCTGCTGTTGTTTTGTCAGAGTAGTGGTTAAATTTACTTATATCTCTGTGGCAAAATTCACCCTAACGGTCTTCATCTGTTCATTCTCCTCCTGATTCTATAATTTTTGGTTAGGAACCAATCATCTTGAGGCATTAGGGATAGAAATAACAACACATGCACACCCTCATGAATGTAGGAAAGCAGATAAGCTTGAGGATTCACATTTAAGAAAATGTACTATCTGTAACAGTAGTCTTGTTCTTAAAACCTGGCCACAGGACGAAGGGGGATGTGATCCCTGTAAGCATACAGAAATCAGTGATTGCTAGGTAGAGAGCATAAGGATGACTTAGAGCATTTGAAGAAGAGTAGAAGCTCACTAGAAAGGTAACTGGTTTCTGATTGGAAAAAAAAAAAAAAGGGCATTCCGAATAGAGTTAAAACATCTGAATATACAGAGGAGAATAGGACGTGAAATGGAGTATTCCAAATGTTAAACATCTTGGGATATGATGTTACAGGTGGGTACTGTTTTTTAAAAAAAAATGACAAATAAGGGCCACAGATAACTTTTAATTGAATTAGGGATTATTCTATAAATGATAATCATTGCGTGGTTTTATAGATATTTTGATTTAGCTGATAGGAAGAATTGCAAAGAAGAATTCTAGAGTAATACCAGTATGGAAGTCATTTAAGTGAGACTGAATGATAGCTGAAGAGGTTCGGACCTACAGAGATAGCGTTGGAGGTATACAAGAAGTGACGGGATTGAGGCATGTGAGAATGGAAACACTGACAAAGTGTAAAGTTTAATTAAATATATGCTAGGGAAAAATTTGTTTTGAATATCTAATTGAAAGGTGGATTTATGGAAGAGAGGTGTTAAGATCCTTAATATCGGGGCCGGCACCATGGCGCACTTGGTTAATCTTCTGCCTGTGGCGCCGGCTTTCCATATAGGTGATGGGTTCTAGTCCCAGTAGCTCCTCTTCCAGTCCAGCTCTCTGCTCTGGCCCAGGACAGCAGTGGAGATGGCCCAAGTGCTTGGGCCCTGCACCTACATGGGAGACCAGGAAGAAGCTCCTGGCTTTGGATTGGCACAGTGCCAGCTGTAGCGGCCATTTAAGTAGTGAACCAATGGAAGAAAGACCTTTCTCTCTCTCTCTCTCACTGTCTATACATGTCAAATAAATAAATAAATCCTTAATATCACTATATGTGTTAGATTAGATATAAATGTTCATGGAAAATGTATATTATAAAAAAGTACATGGATTTCCATTTTTTGCTCTAAATGTTTATTCTTAAATCTCATTTTCCATGAGCATGTTGAAATATGCCGATGCACAGACTTTGACACTTTATAGAATTATATCATTCTTGAAATTGGATCAGAACACCCCGGAAGACCTTCAGGTGGTAGTGAAAAGGAAGAGTGATGATGGTACAGTCAGATTACAAAGGCTCAAGATCATAAACTAAACTAGAGTGTCCAGAACAGAATGTGCCACCATGTTCTTGGCCTTGCTGAAAAGCTTTATCTAGATGCTAGAAGAAAAGTTTCTAAATGCAGGTTCAATAATAACTTACTTGTAGAAGCTTAAATTAGCTGGATATTTAGATTCTTCTGAATACTATAATGTAGTATATCTTTGACTATACAGGGTAGCAGCTAATCACTATACTAATGGTTGCAAAGTCACCATGATCGTGGTTAAACACTATGGAGTAAAACTGAATTTTATAATCACAGATCCCCTCAAAATAACAACTCTATAATGCATTGTGTCCATTGAGTTGAAAACTATACTTATAACACTTCATTTCTGTTATTGTATTTAATCTTTAATACTCTAACAAATAATCTTATTGAAAATCAGGGACTACTATTGCATGAGAAGGCTGTATTATTTGGTTCTGATATGCATTTTGAGAGCTGATAAACTCAAAAACAAAACAAAACAAAACAAACAAACAAAAAAACCCAGAAAATGGCATAGGATAATTTGTGTTTGGGATAATCTGCCCCAAAGCTTTAATCCATTGATTTGGATAATTAACAATTGACTGAATTTGGAAATAAAAAGAATATATCTAGTGAGTATTTAGTCTTGCCATTTAGAAACCCCCATCCTACATCAGATTGCATGATTCCATACCTGACTCCAGCTTCCCAACAATTCATACCATAGGAGCAGAGGTGATGGTCCAAGTAATTTGATTCTTGCCATACACATAGGGGACATGGATCATTGTTCCTGGCTAAGGGCTATCCTCCCATTCCCTCCCTATGCCAGTTCCAGTCACTATCTGGGTAGTGATATCTCCTCTCCCCCTCTCCCTCTCTCTGCCTCTCACCTTCTCCGTTTCTCTTCATTCCACCCTCCCTCCTTCTCCAACCAATAATAAAAATTTTCTATATAGAACTGTTTAAAAAACAAAACATTTGTGAGAATCATTACTACCAAAAATAATTGTGAAAAAATAAACCACTTTAAAGTGGAACACAGTTTATTATTGAAGCTGTAATTCTGGGCAAAGGGCTTAAAAAAGGAAGAGAAAATCATCTTTTCACCATTATGCAAATCATTTCTGAATTCATCAGGTAGCAAATCTTATAGCTCAGTTTTCTATCTGGAAAAAAAAGGAAATGCTGAAACAATTGTCATAAATTTCTTCTCTGTTATAATCATAATTATAAAAAGTTGATGAGGTACAATTTCCAGGTCTTGTACAATTTTCAAATATTGAGAGTTCCTAGAATATTGGCTAATTAATATCTTTATTAAAAATAGAGCTGAAATTTTAGCCTTTCAATTATTCCCATGTGAGCGCTGGTTCTAGTCCCGGTTGCTCCTCTTCCAGTCCAGCTCTCTGCTGTGGCCCGGGAGGGCAGTGGAGGATGGCCCAAGTGCTTGGGTCTCTGTACCCACAAGGGAGACTGGGAGAAAGCACTCGCATGGGAGATTAGGAGAAGCACCTGGCTCCTGGCTTCGGATCAGTGCAGCTCCGGCCTTTGCGGCCATTTGGTGAGTGAGCCAGCAGATGGAAGACCTCTCTCTCTGTCTCTCTCTCTCACTGTCTGTGGCTCTACCAGTCAAATAAATATTTTTTTAAAAAAATTAAGAAAAATAAAAACAGTTATTTCTAAGAAATAAGTTTAATGTAAAATCTTTTAACTCAAGTGTGAAAGCCTCAAAAGTATTTATTCTTAGCATTAGGATATTTTATTCAGACTGTTTACCCCAAGTTTCTATATTGTCACTGAAATGAATGCCAGAATCTTGCATTAAGAAGTAAAAAAAATAAATTCCTAATGTTTTCCAAGAGGAGACTTAGTAAATAACAGCAGCTCCATTCTCCTATTCCAAGTCTCCAGGTAGAAAGAACCCTTGAAATCTCCCTTGCTTTCCCCCATTCCTATCACACTCATTCTGTTAAGACTATCTGAAAAATATACACAGATTGCTATCATTGGTCAAACATTTCCCCTGTCATTAGCAAGTTCAAACATCTTCTCTGGTCCAAAATTATCAAGGTCCTGATCATGAAACAAAAGTAAAAACACAAACCCTTCAGGGGTTGGCCTTTTGGCTCAGTGGGCTAAGTAGACACCTGGGTTGCCGGAGTCCTACATGAATGCCTGTTTGAGTCCCAGCTGCTCCACTTCCAATCCAGCTGGCTGCTAATGAACACAGGAAAGCAAACAATGGTCTGAATCACTGGGACCCTGCCACCCACATGGGAGACCTGGTTGGAACTCCGAGCTCTTGACTTACATTTGGCCCAGTCCCAGCTGTTGTAGCCATTTAGGAAGTGAATTAGTGGATGAAAGATATCTCTCTCTCTTGCTCTGCCTTTCAAATAAGTAAGTAAATCTTTTAAAGAACAATGAGGGGCCGATGCCGTGGCTCATTTGGTTAATCCTCCACCTGCAGCGCTGGCATCCCATATGGGCACCAGTTCTAGTCCTGGTTGCTCCTCTTCCAGTCCAGCTCTCTGCTGTGGCCAAAGAAGGCAGTGGAGGATGGCCCAAGTACTTTGGGACCCTGCACCCACATGGGAGACCAGGAAGAAGCACCTGGCTCCTGGCTTTGGATAGGCGCAGCGCCAGCTATGGCGGCCATTTGGGGAGTGAACCAATGGAAGGAAGACCTTTCTCTCTGTCTCTCTCTCACTGTCTATAACTCTGTCAAATAAAAAAAAAATGAAACCATTCAGGTTTAAATATAAACTTAGACAACTGGACCTCTGCGAATTCATTCTTCATATCAATGATATCTTAACTTGGGCAAGTTAGTATTTCTAGGTGTCATATTTAATGCAAGTCAAGTGAAAAAGCTAATAGTCCTGGTTGTATAAGATTTTTGTGAAGAGTAATTGAAATAAAAAATGGTTATTCCATGGTAAATGTATATACACCTTCATGTTAGTTATTAATGTTTAAATTTTAGGTGCTGTAAAAGCACTGTTATAAAACATTTAAAAAGATAAATCTGACAGTGTTATATCACTAAAAATTACCAGTGACTGAACTTGGCCTTTAGGATACTCTGAATTTCTTGCTTGGCCACCTCAGGTCTCATGATTCCATACTTGGTGGTCAAGCCTTGTAGGGCAGTGGGTTAGTTAAGCTGCTGGTTGTAATGGTGCAATGAGTTAAGCTGCTGGTAGTGACAAAGGCATCCCATATTCCAGGGCCCATTAGAGTCCACTTCCAGTGGCAGGAATCAGGTTAGTTGGGCGATCACCTCTGCCTCTTTGGTATGATCTGTTGGGAAGCTGGAGCCCAGTATGAAAAGTATGGAAGCAGCTGCTCACTTCTAGTCCAGATTCCTGCTAATATTCCTGACAGAAAAACAAACCAAACAGAGGGGGCCCCCTGCCACCTGTGTGGGAGACCTAGATTGAGTTCCAGGCTCTGGGATTCAACCAGGCCCAGCCCAACAATTGTGGCTAATTTGGGAGTGAACCAGCAGATGAAACATTTCTCTCTGTTTCTCCCTCTGTCATCTGCCTTTCAAAAAAAGAAAATAAATCAGTTTTAAAAGATACTAGTAGTTTCACACTTAAACTCTTAGCTTCAGTCACAATGACCACTTGAGCATCTCCAAATAGGTCAGACTGTCTATTTTCTCTCTCTGAAGCCTTTTTAGCAGTTCTTTCATCTGGAATTATTTTACCCTTCTAGTTTCTTTTCCCGATCATTTTTATTTCAATAACTCTTCTCATCAAAAAGAATAAACCTAAAACATTTTCTCTACAGGAATGATTTAGTGATTTCCTAGCTGGATTATTTGCCTTTTATAGGTACTACCATAACAACTAATGACTGCCTCTCTATATACATATCACATGCTACTGTAATTACTTGCTCAGTTGTCTCTCTTTATAATTAAATCCATGATGATTTTTGAGAACCAGAACACTATCTGTCTCAACATTATATTTCCCCCCTCAGCCAAGGGACAGGTACACCGTAAATATTTGATCAATGTTTTCTGAACAACATAACTGTAGAAGCCAGCTCCAAGGTTTACCAGAGATTCAATGATTCAGAAGAACATAAGTAGATTTGTATTGTAGGTAATATACATTAGCTTTTCCAAATAAATGAGGCTTGAGTTTAGCTCTTTAGAAAAGTAAGATTGGCTACACTAAATCAAATAGAGAAATTCTCCTTGAGCGAGTTTCCAGAATGGTATACTTTCTCTACTTCCTTCCCAAAGTCCTATATCTAATTTAATACTAATCAGCATAGGCCCACACATTTTAGCTGTTGTGCCAAAATAATAAAGATAATATCTGCATCAGTGCACAGTACAGAATTGGCCTATGTCTTCCTAGGTGATTTCAGTGAGACCAGTAGCCCCAGTCATGATTGTGTAGAGAAGGAAAAAAGAGTGAGCTAGCTAAGCTTGGATTCGGTTACCATTACAGAGGCTCAGAAAGATACAGATGATACCCATGTATGAAAGTGTCATGGGCTCTCCATTCCAGTTCTGGTGAGAGCCATAGAATTTAAGACATACTTGTGGTCTTTGGCTTTCTTTTTTTGAGTTAACTTTGAGATGACACAAGTGGGAATGGAGTAGAGAGGCTCTTTGAATAAGCTATCTTATACCCAACAATTTACTTTTGTAGATCATAAAATAAATCAGCCTAGTTAAAAGTCAGCTCAAAATCTCACAATGTGATCCTATTTCCTAATAGTATGGATCCTATTTCCACCAAGTTCAGTAATTTCAGTCACTGTATTACTTTTGCTCTACCACATTGTAGCCTCCTTAGTGGCCGGATGTGGTAGATTCCTTTCAGGACTGAGAAGACTCATTTCCCCAGCTGCAATAGCGTTGTCCAGGAATAGGTCACAGTCTTCTCTTTGAGTAAATTCTCTACTGGAAGGCAGTTACCGTGCCCTTTGACCGCTGGTTTGGCACAGCCTACATGGAGAAGAGCTTGGCCTCTTCTTTCTCTTTGGGACAACTGTGAGTGAACATATCAGTTTAGAGCTTCCATTGTGATTGGCTGAAACTTTGGCTGCTAAAGTAGAAAGGTAAACTTTCTTCTGCATAACAGTGTTTTTCTCACTTCCCTGCAGCTGCTGCTTCCAATAGTACACTGTTGTCACACTGACCAAAGTTAGATTATTTTTACTTAAATTTATTCTTGCTATAATATAACATCATTTATGCCTAAATTCCATAGAGAACACTAAAGAAGATAATGGTATAAGGATTTCTGCAGTAGATATTGATAGCTATTCCATACTTATCTAATAAACCAGATAATAGAGATAAGTAATTGAACCAAAATAACTTGCACTTTGGAAAGGATAATAATGGAAAAACAACTTAATTTTTTATGAATAAAATATATGTAATGATATCAAGAAAAGAAATAAAACTGATTTGCTTAAGCTGCTAGTATATAATGCATTGCCTTTTCTATTACATTTTTGCTTTATAATTAAACCTAGTTTTTGATGACAATTAATCAACATCACAGCCATAACTGAATTTTTATTGTTCTCCCTCTCAGCCACTCCATTAATCATCTGTGTTTTCTTTGCTTCATCCTCTCTTCTTCCTGTGTATTCATGAAATTTTATCTTCACACCAGAGTAGAGATGTTTAGAACTGTGAGTTCTTGAAATTCATTTGCCCCCAAAACCTGACTTTGTGAATGAGAAAAGATAGTTCTGGAGAGGTAGGAAGTCTGATATGATCTGGCTCCTACCTACCATTTTCCCTCTTTCTCATGATAATCCAACTACATTTCCTATTGGAATTTTGACCCTCTCCCTACCTGGAATGATGAGCCCATAGAAGCAGTCAGTGGCCATTTAATCACCTGCTAGTTCGTTAGCATGTGTTTGGTTTCTTATTGCCTGTGTTGTTCATACCCATCCCCTTTTAGTATGAACTCCAAGAGAATCCCCATAACCTAGATGTGTGATTATCAAAGAGTAGAAAAACAGTAAGTATTTGTCAAATAATTAATGAATGTAGTTGAGTGATTAACACAAAACCACACACCTGGTAACAGTCACATCTGGATACTACCATTCAAACCTCTTGACTCCATTTCAATGTTTCGATTCTTGTAACATGTTACATTGAAACAAGTCACTTGTATACATGAAACACTGCTATGCAATAGACATGTCTGTGGTCACTGTTGGGGATGTTAAGATATTGTCTATGCTGTTTCTTTAGACTTTTACTCGTTGAGATTCTTTTTGCTTTTTTACCTAATTTGAATCTGATCTATATATTTCATCATTTCCTGATATTTACCCATTTCTTTTTAATTTTATTTTACTTCATATTAAATTGCTACTTTATCTTTATATAAGGTAAGCTTATCTGATCATTTTAACAAATACCTGAGGGACTAAAACTCCAGATACTTCATTGAGAGCATTTAAGAATGGAAAATTGAGTTTAGTTGTAGAAAGTCCTGTTTGCTGCTTATATTATTTTGATTCTTGTTTCAGCTAAGCACTTTCATGGAAAATTCTGTATTTAAACTGATAATCTACAAGGGGTAACTGACTATAGCAAAGCTTCTATATGTCACAAAACCCTAAAACTACAAGGCAAAAATTTAATCAGTTCTCAGCCCAAGTTCAGAAATGATAAACATGAATGTTAAATACAGAGCTCTCTATCTCTCTAGTTCATTGTTCTCACTCTACAAATCAACCCTACCAATGTGAAAATGCCAGATACCCATTGAACCGGTTCCAAGTTAATAACATTTTTGTAAAAATCCATTTGGATTTTTTCCTCAATCTGGCACATTTAATATCATTTCAAACCCAGTCACTTTGATTATAAATGAAATGCAGTAACATTTCCAGGGTGCAAACTCAGAAAACTGGATCCAATTACCAAATTCGCAAAAGATGTTTTAGCATGAAATAACTTGCCTTTGCTCACCATAATATTGCAAATGGATTTAAAATTGGGGGGCTGTTTTTGTGTGACTATCCTAATCCACCTTTCGTTTAATTTTCAAGATATTTGCTTTAGGTTATTGCAGCTGGAATATGTTGAATGGCATTGGGGATGAAAGTATAAAAATTGGTTCATAACATATTATGTATGATGTGCTTATATGTAATTCACATATGCAGAATTTATAGACAATAGTTTATTTTGATCAGAATTTTCAAATTGTTTTATTGTGTAACACTACTTTCTGAGGCATTTGTGGATATCTCATGAAGAAAACAAACCAACAAGCAAAAATAGCTCTTCAGAGTAAGTTAGGTACATGCTGCACACATAACTGGTTATGAATCTATCCTGTATTTTAGTATGCTAAGGACTTTAGGACTATCCATAGGCAAGGTCCTTCTGCTGAGATATTTCTTTTCTAAAAGCCATCATTTCACTTTTTATTCTTCCTGGAATAAACATCATTTAATAACTTTTGGGTCTAATGTATCAAGATCCAATCAAATATATAGAAAACACCAGCCGGCGCCGTGGCTCAACAGGCTAATCCTCCGCCTTGCGGCGCCGGCACACCGGGTTCTAGTCCCGGTCGGGGCACCGATCCTGTCCCGGTTGCCCCTCTTCCAGGCCAGCTCTCTGCTGTTGCTAGGGAGTGCAGTGGAGGATGGCCCAAGTGTTTGGGTCCTGCACCCCATGGGAGACCAGGAGAAGCACCTGGCTCCTGCCATCGGAACAGCGCGGTGCGCCGGCCGCAGCGCGCTACCGCGGCGGCCATTGGAGGGTGAACCAACGGCAAAAGGAAGACCTTTCTCTCTGTCTATCTCTCACTGTCCACTCTGCCTGTCAAAAAAAAAAAAAAAGAAAACACCATGGTCATTTCAAGTGAAGGGATTTGATTACAAAGAAGTTTTTGCATAAGTGATAGAAAAGGTAAGAAGCATAATATGGAATTGTAAGGCAGCTTAAAAGTCAGCAATGCCAGAAAGCTACTAACGCCTCTGGGAAGGGTGGAGTCATGGAAACTTGGATCTGGAATTATTGGACCAAGCAGAGAAGCAAGGTAGATTGGCCTGGAGTGTTTGGACCATGTTGGGAATATTGTGCTGTGAAAGTATACAAATATGGGAAATGTGGTACTAGAGATGCCACTTTAGGTATGTAGGTAGGTAGGTAGGTAGAGAGAGGAAGGGAAAGAGGAGAGAGAATGAACACTAGAAATACTTTGACCTCTCCCTTCCTGTGTCTTCTAATCTTTCCAATCCTTATTGTATTTCCCACTGGTAGATCACAGGCAGAAGCTTCTTGGCGTAAATATCAGGGAAATGCAATGCTTCATGCTACAGAGAACACAGGAGAAGGATGGGGGTGAATTTAAGGGGAAACATGCTAAGGACCAGCATATGGTTATTATTTTATTAAATATTAATTTAGGTTGCTTTAATCACGAGTTGGTATTACAGCCTATTTTCCAACAATACCTGTAGTAATTAGGAAGATATTGAATACATTTTGTGAGCAAAATATATCTAGTTTTCTTATGTTATAGGTATATAAATATGGTACTAGTTAGAATATATTGTAATCAAGCTACTAGTCACACCTGGAGTTAGGGCAGTTCCTTCTCAAATCCACAGGCAAAGAACTGTATTTATGTGTCATTTGAAAACTCCTCTTCCTAACAAAAGCAGGAAGTTTTTTTGGGTGCTGTATTATGCACAGAAAGTAATATTTGTTTGGATAATGGTTGTTTGGGCAATAATGTGCCTTTTCTAGCTCATTGTCCAGCCTGTGCAGTCCCTGTCTTGGCTCCAAATCATAGCCAGATGGACAGTTAGAGCTACCTGCTTCAAGTATGCCTGATTTACAATACCTCAAATTGTATGATAATTTAGACTAATGGTAGTAACAAAAAGAATTAGATGAGGGGACCTGAACAATATTATTGATAAATTGCATACAAGTTTACTTAACAAGCAACTAAGACACCTGGAGCCATTAGCAATATGTAGGCCATCTGTGAGATCTTATTTGTATTCCTATCTCCTCACCAGAGATTTGTAAACACCTCTTAAGCTTCTTAGACTTAGATATTATTTTCTTTAGTTCCGCCTATCTGCTGATATTTATTTAAATTTTATTCTAGACCTATACATCCCCAAACATTCATACATTTAATTTTTATTAATACCCTTAGGGTAAGAATTATTATCCCATTTTTACAGATAAACAAAGGCTCAAAGGATTGTGCGATCACACAATAATAAATGTTAGCCCTCATTTTTTAACCAATTTCCTTTGATACAGTATAAAATGTTGAATCACTACAGGGGCTCTTAAAGTTTGCCTTCATATTACTGATGTGTTATTACTTTTTTTTCATTTACTCATTGAAGAAGTAATTATTAAGTGCTCACTTGCTGTGCCAGGCTTACTGACCTTACAAGGACTTTAATTTTTGCAATTACAGTCATGCATCACTTAACCATGGGGAAATGTTCTGAGAGATGCATTGTTAGGCAATTTTGTCATGTGAACAATGGAGTATACTTACACAAACGTATGTAATATAGGTCACTCATCTGTCATGGCATCTTTGATATATTTTAGAGATATAGTAAACATAAAATGTAGGAGGCCACTGCTGACATAGACTACTGTTTTATGGTAAACATTTTTATATTTAGGAAGGAATAGACTCTAAAGTAATGATGAAAAAGTACACTCTATAAACCAGTAACATAGTTGTTTAGTTATTTCTATCAAGTATTATGCATTGTACATAATTTGCTCTTATGTGCTAGAGTTTTACGTGGCTGATAACACAGTAGGTTTGTTTACATCAGTAGCATTGCAAATATATGAGTAATCAGTTGTTTTGAATGAAAATTGCTATGAAGTCACTAGGTAATAGGATTTTTTCATTCTTTAAGAATTTAAAGTATAAGTAAATAGGACCACCATCTTAAATGTAGTTGACCATTGACTGAATCATTGTTATGTAATCCATTTCTGCCATGCCAAGATCTGGATTCTGTTCTATCTGCTTTGCATTTCTGAACATACACATGATATGAAACCTAATTGTAAGTTTATTTTCTTTGTAATCAAGTTTCTTTGAAGCAGTTTGCATGTTATCCGTAAATATTTACTTCATTTAATAGTCTGCACTACTCCCATTCCAAAGTCAAGCAACCAGCTTAGCCTCCAATCACCTAATTTACAGAGCTTAGATTTCATATTCCTCTATGGAAATATCTTTAATTTTGAAGCTGAAAGATAAATACTAACACTAGTCACATCTTACTTTTAAAAAGATATTTTAACATAACTAAATTAGAAATATAATTCAAGTGACACACAGCGATCACTCATATTTCATTCCCAGTAGATACTTCAGCTGATGAATTAATGCTCAAATTTAACTCTCCTCCAATGTCTGTACTGAGTCCCTCCATGATAGCTATCAGTGATTGAATACACATTGTGATAAGCTGTATCCCAGGCAATTTTCATATATTAGCTAATCTAATACTAAAAGCAATACTCTAATGTGAGCATTAGTTTCATTTCCATCTTATACTGGGAAAGGTGATAATCATTTGGCTCATATAGAATGAGTTCTTTTCATTAGCTCAGTATAGAACCTTCGAGTCAAGTGTGGGTCCCCTCTTTCTCTATCATGTCTAATCCAATAGCAGACCCCACTGAAGCTACTGTAATTATATATCCATAATTTAAGTATTTCTCACCACATTCACTATGACTTTGTTCCAAATCAGTATTCCATTATTCCTGGATTATTAATATGGCCTCATAATCAATATTATTGCTTCTGGTGGCTACTTTATTCTTTCCTTTAATCCATACCAACATGCCCTAGTGTAAAAAAGTAGTATTTTAAAAATCTAAGTCAGATGATGCCATTTCTTTGTTCAAACTGCATTACTCCAATGGCTTTCAACCTCTCAATCTCACACACAGTAAAAAGCTAAAGCCTGATAATGACTTACACTTTAGTACATCATCTGCTGCTGTTGCTGTACGGCTTCCATTCCTTCCCATCATTTTTTCCTTTGCTTTCTCCTCTGTAGTCACCCTGGCCTCCTAGCTTTGCCTCAACTCACTGAGCATTATCAGTCTTTGAACTTATTTTTCCTCCTGCCTCTTACAAAATTATCTGGAATACTACAATGATTTGTTGAAGTGGCAAATCTTAGTGATTATGGGTAGTACAGATTTGAAATTGGCAGAGAAATTTGAAATTAATTTAAAACAAGGATTTTTTTGGACATTCAAATTTATGAGATATGGTTTATGCTCATATTACATAGTATAGTGAAATAGAAAATAATTTTACTGTTGGTATCCATAAATATATAAACATTTATACAATACAAAAACATCACAAAATTAATGTGTGTCTTATTAAATTATTTTATGAACTGTGTAGGTAATGTATAACTGGTTAGCATATGCCAATGTTTGTTTACACACTAGAGTTAGTTGGGAAGAATTTAAAAATTTCAGTAGTTAGACATGCCCCAGACAAATTAAGTTTGTATATAATATATAGGGATGAATTGTGAGTACCAATATTATTTTAAAGGTCAAATCCTGTATTCAGTGAAGGTTGGGAACCACTATTATAAGAGGAACAAGCTAGCAATACAGAAGCATGGATGGAGAAGAAAGGGCCTACCAAGGACATAAATGATGACTAGGATATTGTGTTGAGAATTATAAAAACATTAGGGAAAGAAGTTATGAAACAAAAAGCCAAAGATTTTTTTTTTCCGAATCTCACAGGATGACCCATTTGCCTACATTGCAGAACTTGTATAAGACAGACCCAAAGTGCTCTTTACTGTGACATGCTGAATGGCCGAGTAAGGAGTCTGAATTCAAACAAATGAGGGAATAACTTGTTTATACTGACTTCTGGTGGCTAGTGCAGGATGATGTGAGAGCAGATGAAATACATTTGTGACTTGTTTTACATTAGTATAATGGATTGCTTCAGGCAAGCTAACTTCATAAAGAAAAGAAGTTTGTTTCCTAGTTCTTGTAGTGAAGTTTAGGGGTAATATCTGATCATAGCCTACTTGATGCCAGGGAGTGTGAATGTCTGTCTATGTCTCTCTGTTCTCTTCTCCTCCTTCTACAGCCACCAGGATTCAATCATGAGAACTCTTAATGACCTAATCCAGTCTACTCATATTCAAAGGCCCCAAATTTAAACACCATGTTGGATTAGGTTTCCACCCTCTAACTGTCATTAACATAAACTTGGAGATCAAACTCCTTCATGAATTT
Source organism: Lepus europaeus (assembly GCF_033115175.1). NCBI lineage: Eukaryota > Metazoa > Chordata > Mammalia > Lagomorpha > Leporidae > Lepus > Lepus europaeus. The sequence goes on from NC_084830.1 coordinate 54,291,542, forward strand.
GGGAGTATAAATAATTCAAACTATTTGAGCATCCGAGGGATAAGAAATAAGAATTTATTGCAGTTGTCCTGATATGAGGTAAATGTCTGAATGCATAAGGGAGCTGAGAAAATCAAAGTGAATGATTGTGCTGTTACTAAACTAAGGAGAAAATGTCAAATACCTACCTTGCTCCCAGCGAGGTGTACCATTTAAGAACAACTTGCTGATAAATACCTCATTTGCAAAGCAAGCTCTTTGCATCTCAGCCAGAAAGCCTATCTGGGCCCACTTAGAGTTGACATCACAGTGCAACACCTAGGGAAATGAAGATTTTGCAATTAATCAGTGGGTGCTCTAACCAGTTAATTCAGGACAAGAACTCCACCAAGAAAGAACCCTGTATCCTGCGCTTGCTAAGTACTTGTAACTTCTTGGAACTTTATTAACTCAACTATCAATACACAAAGAAACATACACACAAATGAATGCATATGTAATTGAAAAGTGAAACTGTCAGCTGAGGAAGTCAGTGGCACTTGGGACTAGAAGTATGAAAACTAGGGCTTCTGGGCTCCTGTGAGATATACTTGCTATCTGACCTTCAGCATTAATTTACCTCTGTATGCCTCAGTTTTCTACTCTGAAAACTCAGAGGTATGTACATTATGATCCTTATGTTTCTACCCAGGTTTATAAATCTGTGCAATTTTCCCTCATGGCATGAATATTGGCCCTCTTTCTAAGACCTGAACAGCATTATGTAAGCTGGTGTTCCAGCTGGCTGGCACAGGGACTTGGGCAGTTAATGGAAAGAATCATAAAAGAGGATTAATTTTCAAGGCTGGATTTTCATCATGGCATTCACTCTTGACATGCTTATGTGAATAGAATGAAGCTACAGGGTTTGAATATGACCTAAGAAGTTTGGATTACAGCCATTGACCAAGTTTAAAAAGTACTTAGACATTTAAAATTCTGCTTATAAAAAATGACGGAACCCAAAGGGAATTTTAAAGTTAAATTTAATTAGGCTTAATAATCAAACAATGTTAAATTTATCAATTAATGATATAAGAATAGGTAAGCAACTTTTCATATGTATTTCCCATAATATGCAGCCATAGAAACTTCTTAATCAAATGCCATGCATAATTACTCCCAATGGGCAGTTCCTCAACTATTGCTACTTCATATTTTGCCAAACAAATCACTGGACTGTGATTAATGAAGACTTCAGTTACAGGGCCCGTGTTGTGGCATAGCGGTTAGTCTATCACCTGTGATGCCAGCATCCCATATGGGCACTGGTCCAGGTCCTGGCTGTTCCACTTACAATCCAGTTCCATACTAATGTACCCAGGAAAACAGCAGAAGATGGCCCAGGTGCTTGAGCCTCTGCACCCACATGAGAGACCTGGAAGAAGCTCTGGGCTCTTGGCTTCATCCTGGTACAGCCCTGGCTGTTGCAGCCGTTTGGAAAGTGAACCAGCAAATGGAAGATCTTTTTCTCTCCCTCCCTCCCTCTCTGTCTGTAACTCTTTCAAACAAATAAAAAAAAAAATTAAAGACCTAAGTTACTACAACCTTTATCCATTTATTCAGTGCTTTCAACTGATGGCTAGAGAGATAAATTGAGCAGTTGACACAGATAATTTTTATGAACATGGTACCTTGAAAAGTTGATCATCAAAATACATTACTCTTGAAATTGTGATCCACTTGTTAATTATTTCATTTAGCTATGTATTCTAATATATACAGAATGCATGTAAAAAGGAAGGCAAGATCAAGTAAACACGTCTGGGTAAATAGCTCAAAATTAAAAGATAGGTTTTCTTCTTTGTATATAAGTGTGGTAACAATTCAAAAATTTGAACATACCATCTGTTGGTAAGGCTGCAGGGAAAACAACATTCTTATTAATTGCTGGTGAGACTTCCAAACCTTATTCCATTAGCAGAGATGGATTTAGAAATACCTTATACAATTACCCATGGGTTTCCTTTCTGATTCATCAGTCTAATTATAAGTGTCTACCCTAAAGATAACTCTCCATAAAATTAAATTATACCTAAATAAAATTCTTCCCTGTGATTTTGTTGTGGAAACAATTATAACATAAATGCCTATCAAAGAGAGGTTGATAATCTATAGAATATTGCCAAGGATAGTTGGGAAAAAAGGAAGAGCAGGGAAGAGCTGCCAGTAAGAGCAAGTGCTTGTGGTTAGTAGAAGAAAAAATAACTATAGGAGTTGGGAAGGATATTTGGTGCAATGTGTAAGTCATGTGCGGGGCATGAGCGTGGCCATGGCATGGCCAGGCCAGGCCCAGGGGCTCCACATGCGCAGCTGCCCGCGGGTGCCCCCCGCCCGAGCTGCGCAGAACGGAGCCGCGCAGAGCCGAGCCCGCGAACTAACCTGAGCCAGGGCCTGCAGAGCCAGCTGGCGGTGTCCCGGGGATGGCAGCACATGGAGGGACCCAGCGTGCGCGCATGTGGCCCTGGCCACTGCCGTGGTGGACAGCGACCCCACGGGGTGCACGGCGGGGTGGTGGTGGCTCAGGCCCCCTGACTGGGTGGCACCAAGGAGGGGTCAACATGGAGCACACCTAGCTCCAGGAGGCACAGGACCGGCTGCAATGCCTGCAGGAGGACTTCATCTACAGCCTGCAGGCACTGGAGGAGCGGGACTGTGGGCTGGAGCTTGTGCACAGCTGCTGCCCTGAGGCCGCTGTGCCCAGGGCTGGCCATGAACAGGTTGCTGTCGCGCGAGGAGGGGGTGTGGATCCTGGAGCAGCTCGCGTGACCGCCACAGCTCCCCTCCCCCCAGCAAGAGAGGGACCAGGCTGCCAACGATGATGCCGGTGGCCTCCTCTCCAGCGGGCCCTGCAAGAGGGGCAAATAAGATGGCGCCCAGAGGAAGTAAGTTGGACGGAATCCAAAGTTGTTTACCACTAAAACTAATTGGCTGCACAACATCAGGGGAGGTAACAAAACTAGTAACAAATGTATAGACATATGGCTAGTTCTATAGAAATCCCCCTGTAAAGTGATCTTTTAAGTGATTGGTCCTTAGCCCTGCCCCAATGACTCTGCAGTTTTGTGCTGTAAAAGGTTCTGTTACACATGAAATAAATGAGACCCTGCTTCGACTGGGCTCCACACCACGCCTGATTGTCCCCCGGGTTTGGGAAAGGCTGAGTGGCAGGTGGCGCACTTTCCCCTCCTAGGTTAAGGCAAACTGCGGGCAGCCTGCCTAATTCTCCGGTGGTGGCGAGGAACAGTCACCGCAGTCATGCTTGGAGTGTTTACATCCCAAATCAGAGTTCCTAATTGAACTCCATGGACTCTGCTTTCAATCCAGCGTCCTGTTAGGTGTTCCTGGGGAGACAACAGATGATGGCTCAATGACTTGCATCCCTGCCAATCATATTGGCTCTTGGCCATGATCTGGCCAGCCCTGGCTATTGATTACTAAATAATTATGTAGTATATATTGTGGGCCTTTTGGGAGTGTACCAACAGATGGAAGATCTTTCTCATCTCTGCCTCTCTTTCTTTCAAATAAAATGAAAATAAATGACTAAAAAATTAAGAATACTATGTAATTATTGCATTTAAGAAAGCCATTTCATCTATATATCTGACAATCTATTAGCTACTTATATCATTTTTGCTTATTTTTTAAAGGTGAAATACAGAATGTTAGCCATAAAGGAAGAGATCAACTAGAAATAATGAGAATATATGCTTCTGGGGGATGGTAAAAGTAAAGGGAAGAAATACGGATAGAAACCACAATTTGCTATTGAGTTTATTTTTTGAAATAGATATAAAATAGAATGTTAAAAACAAAAGTTAAAAAATCAGGAGTATATAAATTTATTTATTAACAATTCCTAAATATATGCACTCAGAGAAATAACTTGTGAGTAAAATTCTAACCGTATATATGCATAGTGAAATATATTTTAAGGTTAAAAAGAAGTAAAAAAATCTTCTAATCAGAAGGTTTATTTACTATGAAAAATGGCATTACAAGCCTAAAATAATTTTTCGTATTCAAAATAAGTAAAAATAGTAATGGTGTAAGAACTGAGTTTTTTTCAGTTTATTATAAAAGCATTGTAGTATGTGCATAGTAGTAGAATATCTCAATAGATAAGTTCCTTGTAAATTACTCTTAAAAATATTAATTAAAAATCTAGAAATGATTAATTTAAATGTAAAGCAGATTAGTTTCATTATATTTTCAATTTTATTTATATTTGAAACTTTTAATAATAAAAAGTTGGTATAAATAAAAAACCAAGATATCTGGAATGGTAACTTTCTTGGTTTGTACATATCCTAACTTAACCACAAATTGGCATAAATCTGGTGTCTAAGATAAATAAATTTCTAGAAATAATGAGCTATTCTGTTATTTGTGTTTTTGTAAAAGGAAGATGACAGATAGGAGCTTTAAGAACTTATCACAACAAAGTGCTCAAAAATTGTGTGGTTACATCAATATAGATTATTAAAACAAGACAAGCATTTCTAGATATATCCAGGTACATACGCATAATTTGAGTAATGTGTTTTTCATTGTCCACTCAAATGATTTAGAATGCATAGATTTTACTGTTAAAAGGGCCCCTGTACTCATGAGGGAGACCTGGAAGGAGCTCCTGGCTTTGGATTGGCTAGCTCCTGCCATTGTGGCCATTTGGGGAGTGAACCAGCAGATGAAATATCTATCTTTCTCTCCCTGTCTCTAGCTCTCTTTGTCACTGTCTTTCAAATAAATAAAGTGCATTATATATGTATATATTTGAAAGGCAGGCACATACAGAGACATCTCCTGTCTGCTGGTTTACTCCTCAAATGAGAAAAAGAGCTAGGGCAGGGACAGACTGAAAGCCAGGAAACTGGAACACAATCTGGGTCTCCCATATGTGTGCAGGAGTGAGCCCAAGTGCTTGGATCATCCACTGATGCCTTCTGGGGTGCAATTGCAGGAAGCTGGATCAGAAGTGGAGGAGCTGGAACTCATTTGGTACTTTAGATACAGAATGTGGATGTCCCAAGCAGTGGCTCAACCCATTGCATCACAGCAGCTATCCCTGAATTCTATTTTAAGCTGGTGACTGCTATCATCAATGGGGATTCTGTGTTCTATCACTGAACAATCAGAGTATAGCAGTGTGATATGGTGCTTCTGTTTTTTTCATGCTTGTTGAGAGACAGTTTTCTATAGGTCTCTCAGAGTTCTGGCTGTCTTGCCAGTAAGTAAGTAGCTTGACTGTTAAAGTCTATTTTGGTATAGCAAACAGCCCTGATAGATTTAGACAGTGTCTTCCTCCAAAGCAAGTGTGGGAATGCTTAATGTGCAATAATACAAAGATGATGTGTCCCCCTAGAGCAAAATCAGCTGTATTATTGCCCTTTTAAAAATAGTGGAGTTCCCTAAACTCAAAGATCCTCTTCTGGCCTGAAGCTATTGCTATTGCAGAGGTAGGCATTCTTCTGAACTCATTCCCATTGTTCCCGTGGGACTTGGGAGTAAGGGGATATTACACAAATATGCTATTCATGCTGCTTGTTTAGCAATGAGGAATAGAGTCTTTTATCTCTGATTTAGGTGTCTTGTATTTGTTGTAGTACTCAGAAAACCAGCAGCATCTATGAAACTTGTTAAGTTACAAGTATACAAAATCTCATATACTTTGTAGTTCCTGCCAGTGTTCTGAAAAGCTCTCTGTAATAGTAGTCTCTAATTAAAAATTATTAAAAAATATATATGTGAATATATACACATATGTGTGTGCTTATATTTTTGTATATTATGTATTTATATCTATTATGTAAACACAAAGGTATTGATAATTTGCTACATATATCTTTAAAAATAAAAAATAACTTGTTTTCAGAAAACACCTCCAAGACAAATTTTCATTTGTTTATTGAAGAGGATTTCTCTTTTTTTTTTTTTCAAAAGATTGAGTAGAAACATAAAAATTGTACATATTCATAGGGTATCATGTCTTGTTTTGCTAGATGTACATATTGTATAATGGCCAGTCAGAATAAATACAACTGTCTCTTTAAACATCTAACAATTCTTGGGATGAAAACATTCAACATCCTTTTGTTGTGGTGGGCTTCCTTCAGATTCCTGTCTGTTATGCAAGATGGAATTCAAGGACTAGAATAAGTGAAGGTGAGCAGAGAAGCAACATTTATTTGCATGCAAAGTAAAAGTCCATAGGAAGAAGGAATGCAGTCACACTCAAGAGAGCTGCCCTCAAGTGCTCAGTGCCATGCCTTTATATGTCCTGGAAGCACATGGGGTGATATCTGTGGCAGAGTTTAACTGAATATTTATAAGTAGTGGAGTTTCTTATGAGGCTTGACTGTCACACACTTTTTTGCCCTTTTTTGAAAACTCAAAAATATCATGGCGTCACTAAATGCTGGGTGTGGGTATGGCAGCCATGATAGTTTTATTTTATTATTTAAAGGAATTTATTAATACATTAGATTCTCAGAGTCACAACAAATACATAGTAATTGTTACAACACAATTTTCATCTATTCTCATGTTAATGAGATACTATTGCAAAGAAAATAGACTTCATATAGTTCCTAGATAGGATTCTAAGAATACAATGGTAATTTTATTGTTTTATTGTAATTGTATTATAATGAGCTAGATTTCATCATGGTGGTGCAGCTGACAGGCCTGTTAGTTACTTTTGCCTTGCGCTAGTTCTAAAGGAGAAATTATGGCCACTGAGAATTTCTACATGGAAAGGGGAGAGGCAGTCTTGGTGGTTCGGGCGGTGTTGTATGGAGAGGCTGGTGATCTCAGCTCCTCCTTGATGGCTACCTCTTGACCTATGTCAGCTTGAAACCCTCAGAGTATTTCGTCTCTTAATCTTTATGGAAGGTCAGGGAAGAAGGTCCATCTTCGGTAATCATGCTGTGTCAGGGCATTGTCACGGCCTAGTTGAGAATGAAAATCCCTTGCTAACTGCTCTAGAGTTTCCACTGGAGAACCTAGAGGTTTACTACCTGTCGCTGGTAATGACTGGGACCCTGCATGATCACAACTTTTATATGTAACTGTTGAATTCTGTAAGAAAAAAATTAACAAATAGGATGAGGACACATGTGCCAGGAAGGAACAAGCATAAGGGCCATGTTAGAGAAGAGAGTACATTTTACTGTTTCATCTTAATATATTTTTCCATGAGCCTAACTTAGTTAATGTATGTCCAGCAGCTTTATTTATTTTTTTAAAGATTTTTATTTATTTATTTGACAGGCAGAGTCACAGACAGTGACAGGGAGAGAGAAAGGTCTTCCTTTCGTTGGTTCACTCCCCAAGTTGCCGCAATGGCCAGAGCTGCGCCGATCCACAGCTAGGAGCCAGGTGCCTTCTCACAGCCTCCCATGCAGGTGCAGGGCCCAAGCACCTGGGCCATCCTCCACTGCTTCCCAGACCACAACACAGAGTTGGACTGGAAGAGGAGCAACCGGGACTAGAACCGGTGCTCCTATGGGATGCCGGCACCACAGGCAGAGGATTAACCTAATGCGCCACAGCACCGGCCCCCAGCAGCTTTTATTTTTTATTTTTTTTATTAAACTTTTATTTAATGAATATAAATTTCCAAAGTATAGCTTATGGGTTACAATGGCTTCCCCCCTCCCATAACTTCCCTCCCGCCCGCAACCCTCCCCTTTCCCGCTCCCTCTCCCCTTCCATTCATGTAAAGATTCATTTTCAATTCTCTTTATATACAGAAGATCAGTTTAGTATATATTAGGTAAAGATTTCAACATTTTGCCCACATAGCAACGTAAAGTGAATAAACTACCATTGGATTACTAATTATAGCATTAAATAGCAATGTACAGCACATTAAAGACAGAGATCCTACATAATTTTTTTTTCAAATTAATTAATTTTCTATGCCATTTCCATTTTAACACCAGGTTGTTTTTTTTTTTTTTTCCATTTCCAATTCTCTTTATGTACAGAAGATCAATTCGGTATATAATTAGTAAAGACCTCATCAGTTTGTGCCCACACAGAAACACATAGTATAAAAATACTGTTTCAGTACTAGTTATAGCATCACTTGGCTTTAGACGACACATTAGGGACAGATCCCACATGGGGTGTAAGTACACAGTGACTCCTGTTGCTGATTTAACAATTTGACACTCCTGTTCATGGCGTCAGTAATCTCCCTAGGCTCTAGTCATGAGTTGCCAGGGCTATGGAAGCCTTTAGGGTTCGCTGACTTTGATCTTATTCCGATAGGGTCATAGTCAAAGTGGAGGTTCTCTCCTCCCTTCGGAGAAGGGTACCTCCTTCTTTGCTGGCCCCGTTCTTTCCACTGGGATCTCACTCACAGAGATCTTTCATTTAGGTCTTTTTTTTTTTTTTCCATGATATCTTGGCTTTCCATGCCTGCTATACTCTCATGGGCTCTTCAGCCAGATCCGAATGCCTTGAGGGCTGATTCTGAGGCCAGAGTGTTGTTTAGGACATCTGCCATTCTATGAGTCTGCTGTGTATCCCGGTTCCCATGTTGGATCTTTCTCTCCCTTTTTGATTCTATCAGTTAGTATTAGCAGTTACTTGTCTTGTTTGTGTGATCTCTTTGACTCTTAGACCTATCAGAGCTATCCATTGTGAGCTGATATTGATCACTTGGACTAGTGCGATGGCATTGGTACATGCCATCTGGGTGGGATTGTGTTGGAATCCCCTGGCACATTTCTAACTCCACCATTTGCGGCCAGTCCGATTGAGCACGTTCCAAATTGTTCATCTCCTCCCTCTCTTTTTCCACTCTTAGATTTAACAGGGATCACTTTTCTGTTAAAATTTAAACACCTAAGGATAATTGTGTGTTAATTACAGAGTTCAACCACTAGTACTAGAACAACAACAACAACAACAAATACTAAAAAGGATAAAGTATTACATTGTACATCTAAAGTCAGGACAGGAGCTGATCAGTTCATTGTTGCTTATAGTGTCCATTTCACTTAACAGGTTTCCCCTTTGGCGCTCAGTTGTCACCGATCAGGGAAAACAAATGATATTTGTCTCTTTGGGACTGGCTTAATTCACTCAGCATGATGTCTTCCAGATTGCCCCATCTTGTTGCAAATGACTGGGTTTCGTTGTTTCTTACTGCTGTATAGTATTCTATGGAGTACATGTCCCATAATTTCTTTATCCAGTCTACTGTTGATGGACATTTAGGTTGATTCCAGGTCTTTGCTATTGTGAATTGAGCTGCAATAAACATTAGTGTGCAGATGGCTTTTTTATTTGCCAAATTAATTTCCTTTGGATAAATTCCAAGGAGTGGGATGGCTGGGTTGTATGGTAGGGTTATGTTCAGGTTTCTGAGGAATCTCCAGACAGACTTCCATAGTGGCTTAACCAGTTTGCATTCCCACCAACAGTGGGTTAGTGTCCCTTTTTCCCCACATCCTCTCCAGCATCTGTTGTTGGTAGATTTCTGAATGTGAGCCATTCTCACCGGGGTGAGATGGAAACTCATTGTGGTTTTGATTTGCATTTCTCTGATTGCTAGTGATCTTGAACATTTTTTCATGTGTCTGTTGGCCATTTGGATTTCCTCTTTCGAAAAATGTCTATTGAGGTCCTTGGCCCATCTCTTAAGTGGGTTGTTTGTTTTGTTGTTGTGGATTTTCTTGATTTCTTTGTAGATTCTGGTTATCAACCCTTTATCTGTAGTATAGTTTGCGAATATTTTTTCCCATTCTGTCGGTTGCCTCTTCACTTTCCTGACTGTTTCTTTTGAAGTGCAGAAACTTCTCAATTTGAGCAGCTTTTCTTTTTTAAAAATTTATCTATTTATGTAAAAGGCAGAGTAACAGAGAGAGAAGAGAAAGGTCCTCCATCTGCTGGTTCACCTCCCAGATGGCTGCAATGGCCGGAGTTGCGCTGATCTGAAGCCAGGAGCCAGAAACCTCCTCCGGGTCTCACACATGGATGCAGGGGCCCCAGCACCTGGGCCTTCTTCCACTGTTTTCCCAGGCCATTAGCAGAGAGCTGGATTGGAAGTGGAGCAGCTGGGACTTGAACCAGTGCCCATATAGGATGACAGCACTGCAGATGGCAGCCCCACCTGCTACACCACTGCACATAATCTTCCCTTCTCTGCCTTTAAGTAATAGAAGGCTGGTCAGTTGTACTTGACCACTTAAGGGAGCACAATGAATATTTTCATTTGCAGCAAGACTTGGCAAATGGTTTGGGTTAAGTCACTGAATGCAGCCTCAGTTTTCTCAAAGCAATTTTATGGTGTGTAGTAAGACTTTCTCCTATGCTATTACAGTAGAAAAATTACCAGAATATTTTCATACCAATTGCAACTTTTTGAGAAAGTAGAAGAAGGAAAACTATATCAGCTTAGAAATAAAGCAGGTTTAATTTCTCTAAAAATAAGTTTATGGCAAAAGTAAAAAAAAAAAGTTAATTTTTTTAAAGATAAACTCAAGGTCCTTAATTAGTTCATGGGGTAGAAATTATCATCTCTGGATGTGCCTGTGATGACTCTAGGAAGAAATTTATTTTTGACAAATGTACCGAAATAGAAGTTACCTATAATTTACCTGTGTTTGGACTCCTGAGTAACATCTGATAAGGTCCTTTCAATTTAGGCTATAATTGGTTAGAAAGTAGTGTCTCCAAGTTTTAGCAAAACTTGATCTCCTGGGAAGGTAAAGTGTTCATGAATCTAGCACTGGGGGGATGACATTGCCCTATTCTGTAAGAGCCTTCTGCACCTGACCTAAATTGATAATATATACTACTTGATCTTGGACGTTTGAATGGGGGATGTTAGAGTTCAGAAGGGCCTCCTACATAAAATCTCAATAGGAATAAAATAAGAGATAGCTTTGGTGCCATCCTCATCTTCAGAATGACAATGAACAATACTTTGATCAGGATTCTGAGGTCTCGGCATAGTTTGGCTAGTTAACTTTAAAGATAATGATTGATCATTTCAACCTTGCATGATAATTGAGGCCAATAAAAGCATGGAAGTTGGGGGATATTCCTTGAATTTTTGGTATCTTCTGAGTTACTTTAAAGACAAAGGAGGAGCCATTGTAACTCTGCAAGGATCCTGGAACCCAAAATGTAGGTCTATTTCTTTTATTAGGATTTTCAATACTTCTTGTGCTTTTTCTGTTCAGGTTAAAAACATTTCTATCAATCCAGTAAAAGTTCCAATGAAGACCATGTTAGTGCAGTCTGTTGGTTCATCCTTACCAGGAAAGATTCTTTTGCTTTGGGAGTGAGTAGGGGAGGTGGTTTGGTTGCCTGCTGGTTATTTTGTAGACTGCTGGCACAGGGTTAGACCACTTCCTTTATAAGTAATGAGAGATTATCCGAATTAAGGCATCCCTTCTCAGATGGGTTGAGTCATGCATTTCTTTATAATTTTCCATTGAGAGGTCATTGGAGGCTGGTTTCATGATCTTAAGTCCACATCCAATTGGAATCTTTAGTCATTTCATTCCTGTTCCCATTGTATCTTAGGTGTGCTAAAGCAGAGACTTACACAACTCTATCTAGAGAATGGAAAGTTAGAGTTGTTTATGGAACCTCTTGAATATTAGCTTTCTTTGCTGTCCTATGTGCCAATGCATTTCTTCTCATTATATGGCTGGTTCATTATGGTGTCTCTTGTAATTAATAGCAGCAAACTTCAGAGTTTCCAAATTTGCCTGGAGGAGAGCAAAAATCTCTTGACCATGTTAAATGGAAGAATTTTTACAGTGAGTAGGCCTCTTTCTCTCCAAATTGCTGTGTTTTTGTGTAGCACAAGGAAAACATATTTAAACTCTGGAAAACCATTGAGTCTCTCTCCTTTTCCCAGTTTTAAGGCACTAATCAAGGTAATAAGCTTGGCTTTTTGAGCTGATGCGTTGGGTTGTAATTCCTGGGCCTCTACAACTTGGATAAGATCTATTGCATAGCCCACCTTTCTAACTCTTTCCTTCATGATACTGCTGGCATTGTTAAACCCTGCAACATCTGGATTCTTCAAAGGTTTATGTTATGTATCATGCCTACTGGGGTGGTTCTGCTCAATATCTGTACACCGAATGGATTAGCTTTTCAGTATCTTTAGATGGCCAAAGAAAAGCTAGACTAAGAACCTGGCATATTTTGAGAGTGCTCACTGATGAATCTAAAATGAGAACCTAGTATTTAGTAAGGCATCCTTCTGCTAGCCACTGGTGTCCTTTATTCTCAGAACCCCTGGTACTTTGTGTGGAGTTTGAAATACGGGAAGCTAGCCTGCAGTGAATTTGGTAGTTTCCTCTACAAAAATGCAGTAGCAGCAATCTCTGTCTCTCTAAAGATCAATTTATTTTTATTTGAAAGGCAGAGTTACAGATAGACATAGGCAGAGAGGAAGAGAGAGGCTTCCATCTTCTGGTTTACTCCCCACACGCCTTAAAGGCTGGAGCTGTGCCAATCCTGAGCCAAGAGCACCTTCTGCTTCTGCATCTCTCACGCAGGTGCTGAGACCCAAGGACTTGGGCCATCTTCCACTGCTTTCCCAGGCCACAGCAGAGAGCTGGATCAGAAGTGAAGCAGCCAGAACTTTAACTGGTGTCCATATGGAATGCTGGGACCACAGGTGGTGATTTTTTCCCGCTGTGCCACAGCACCATTCCCAGCAACTTCTTTTAAGTATCCAGGTCATCCTGGGATCTCTGAGTTCAGCTGTATATAAAATTAGGCCATTGGGCATGAAATGGAACAAATTTTTGAGTGAGTTTGCCCAGGCCTCTTTCCTGTCTTTTGGCTAGCTGGTGAAGGACTTGTCTAAATTATGAATCCCCATTGTCACAAGAAAGAGCCTGTGTTGTTTTCTTGTTCATTCAAGAGGGTCAGGACTTGAAGGCCTCAAACAGGTGTTTTGCTAACAACCTGGATCTTGGAATCCAGATTCTACCAAAACCTGCTGTTCCCAGGAATATCCTTACCTGTTTCTTTGTCTTTAGTTGCCATATGCAGAGTATGGCTTCAATTTGTTTAATTGAAAGGGCACAATTTCCTGGGGTCAGTACATATCCCAGGTAGACAGCTTGCTGTTTAGAGAACTGGACTTTGGTTAGAGAAACTTTTCAGTCCTTGTTTCCCTAAAAAATTTCAGACCTGGATGGCATTTTCATCCAAGTTTTCCTTAGAAGAACGTCAGATGAAGATATCAGAAGAGATTGGGCGCATTCAGGGTGGTATGGCCGTAGACTAAGATATCATCTACATATTATAAAGTGGATGTTAAATGGTTGATGCCCTTAGATTTTTGAGGACAGACTTTCTAGGTGTCCAGCTGAGAACAGATAAGTTTGTTCAAAGGTAAGCAGACACTGGGATTCTGATGTAAGGCTATACAGAAGCACGCAGTTAACCTGAGGGAAGTTCTCAGAAGGATGGCAAATCCCTGCTGAGTAAAGGAGTGGGGTATTCCAGCATCATCAAAAGCTGGTAGGAGATGAGGACATCTTCTGCATGGTATAGCAGAGGCAAAGTAAATTGTGAGCAGAGGGACTCGCCATCAACTCCCATGTTGACACACATTTTTGAAGACAGGGTCCCATTTGGGGACCTAGAATAGGTTAAAAGGGTTTTGACCACATCATTTGATACCGTAGGCATCACCCGTGGGAGGAGGCTCTTGTGGACCAATTCAGTTGTAATGCCCCAGATCTCAAATACAATCTGTGCTGCAGGAGTGTCCCCTGGGTCCTTTATTTTGCCAAGGAGTTCACAGGGCCTAGGGAGGAGTTACACTGCGTTTGTCATCAGAGATTTTAGGTCTGTCTTGTAACATTTTAGCAGACTAGTAGTATGATTTGCACTTCAGGTCCTGCCTGTACTGGTTTGATATGACTTAAAATACATTAGCATTAAATTATAGAATCAAGGGAGGGTAAAGAATTCTGTGTTCAAAGAATGTGGAGGAGTGGGCTTTGTGGCATAGAGTAAGCCACCACTTGGGATGCATCCGATGTCAGAGTAGGTGGTTTAAGTCGCAGCTACACTGTGTTCTGATTAAACTTTCTCTTAATGTATTTGGGAGGCAACAGAAGTTAGTTTGAGTACTTCTTTTCCTGATACCCATAAGGGAACAATATGAAGTTATTGGCTTCTGGCTTTGGCCTGGTTTAACCCTAGTTATTTTAAGCATTTGGGAGTGAAACAGTGGGTGGAGAAAAAAAAAAAAAAGGTCATTCATTCTCTCTCTCTCTCTCTCTCTCTCTCTCTCTTTCTCCTCTATTCCTTTGTATTTCAAATAAAATAAATTAAAAAAGAATGTGAGAAACTTTCAAATGCAGTATTTCTAGAATACACATCAATCATGTCCAAGGGTGACATCCAGACCCCTCATTCTGGGTCCTGCAGTAGAAGTGAGGAATGGCAATACTGTAGCAAATGACAAAACATAGCCCGTGAACATGGAGGATGATAGGGTCTTATAGGTGTAAGAGCTAGGAATGTGAGGGTGGTCAAAGGGCTTTCCACAGTGACAACAAGTTTTCTTAGGGACCTGAGGATGACAGAATTCATTTACTATACACAGCAGGCATAGGCTTACTGCATTGAGAACAAACACCTCATTGGTATGGGTGGTACAATATATAGTAGAATGCTTATCCCAAAGGAGCAAAAAGCCTAGAGCTTCAGAAGTTATGAATGAAATGTTAAGAAATACAGAAAATTCATTACCAAGTGGTAGTAACAACAAAGAATTATTTGGGGCACTGTATGACTTGAGAGCAAGTCTCAAACACTCAAATCAACCTTCATCATGAAACACCTAATATTATACTATCTGCCTGCTGTCAGCTCTTGGACTTTCCACCCCCAGCAGTCACTGGAGTGAGCAGGCATGGTTGGACTAGGATATGTTATTCCACAGATTGGAGCAGTGCAAAGAAAGAAAAGCAGAGTAAAATCAAGATTCTTCAGCTCAAAGAAAGTGAGTTGAGATGACTCATTGACTTACGTCTGGGTGAGTTTCCTAATCCTACTCTAGTATCCTAGTTGCCTTGGTCCTGGTCCTTGTCCCTAATACAAGAAGAAATTTGAGGACAAGATTCAGTAAAGGTCAACAGAGAAGCAAGATTTATTTGCATGCAAACTGAAGTACACTCTCAAGAAGTATGGGCATTCTCAGGAAAGCTGGTTTAAGATTTAAGGCTAGCCATATATATGAATTGTATGCATAGGGGGTGATATCTGGGGCAGAATTAAACTGAATACTTAAAAAGGGTACAGTTTGGGGCTGGGCTTGAACGTTGCCCATTTCCTTGTCATTATCTCTTTGAATACACATTCTGCCCCTTTCATATTCTCAAGTTCTTGAATTCCAATAATATGGATATTTGTTCTTCATATGTTGTCCTATACATCCCATAAGCTCTCTTCACTACTTTTGATTCTGTTCCTTTCTCCACTATGTGTTTTAAAATAACCTGATATTTGAGTTCACTGGTTCTTTTGTTTGATCTGTTCTGATGTCTTCCATCATGTTTTCAATTTCAGATAGTCTATTTTCAGTGGAATTATTTGTGTGTGATTTATTTTCATTGCTTCTATTTCTGTGTCAGGTCTTTCTGTTAGAGTATGGAATCATTTTCATGTATTATTTTAAAGTTCACTGACTCTTCCTAAAACATTTCTTTTGAAATCTTTGTCTGGGTCTTTGAATATTTCAATACTTACCTGGTTGTGTTTTGATATCTTGTTTTGCTTGTTAGGTGAGGTCATGGTTTCCTGGAAGTTCCTGTTGCTTGTTGGAAGTTCCTGTTGCAGTGTCAACTACATATTGATAGACCAGTTATAGTAACAGAGCTTCATTTGTTCCTGGATTTCTAGAAATTCTAATCTGTTTATTTTCTATGGGTCTCTGAACACTTCTATTTCAGTATAAGTTGTAAACTGAAACTTAAATTTCTTCTGTTGCCCTTCCTGCCTGCCTGCCTGCCTGCCTTCCTTCCTTCCATCTTTCCTTCCTTCCTTCCTTCCTCTTTTTCCCTCTCCCTCTTTCTCTCTCTCTTTCTTTTTCTTTTGCTGCTTTAGTGCTAAAATACACACCAAGCTGATCAAATTTGGTCTATGTTATGTCATGATTTTAAGAAATCTTATTTCAACCAGATATTTTGGAGACATGATAGTTATCTTAATGAGAAAGCCCCAGAGGCTTAAAGGGTTAAATACTTGTAAAATCCTACAGGTGCTTTCAAAAATACTGTGAAGTAAGCAAGTGCCTCTAGTTGGTTGAGGAGTTTATAATTTTAAATTGTCAGCAAGCGATCTAGGACTTGCTCCCTCATTTCTCTATTCTAAGCCCAACTTGTTCTTTCATTTCTCTATTCTCTTCAAGGTAGGAAACTAACTCTATTATGAAGGAATCTGTAGGATGCACAATTTAATCTTTAGACCTTATAAAAGAGATGGCTAACATTTTTCTGCAATAGCATAGCCAAAATAAGAACTCAAATAATAATCTCATAGCTAGATTCACTTCGCCATCAGCGAAGTATACAGTAAGTAGAAAAAACCTCCCTTTCAGACCAATGGGAAAGAAAGTTTTAAAGTGAGAATATAATTTTCCTCATGGGCATTGTCTACCTTAGAAAAACTACTACAGAACATGCCTGTGACTATAGACTTGTAGTTCAGGCCACCGAAGATTAGAGATGGGAAACGGGCACTCCCTTGACTTGCATCCTCTGGTCTGCTTTAACACAAACCAGGAGGAAAAGAAAGCTCGGCATCAGAAGCAATGGGTGGCAGGCCTATTAATGGCTGATCTACACAGTGATCTGCCCTCAAGGAGACCCAACAGGCCAGTCCACTGCAGTGGCTTTCAATGTGGTAAGCCTGGGCTTCAGCAGAAGTCAGCTTGTGAAGAGCCCTGGCAGCTCTGCCAAGAGTTGGATCACTGGAAATGGACCTGCCCTGGAGTCAAAGGATGCCCAGGTCAGAGCCACAGATCTTATTGGCTCTAAGCTGAAAAGCCCTTCACTCAGCCCAACTTCCAAAGTGACCACTGCAGCTGAGGGGATGGTCAAGTAGGGTCAGCAACATTGCAGGCAGAACTGTAAATTTCTTGTTAGAGATGCCCCCTGCCTTTACCTGGCCAGCTCTCCTCCCAGGCCAGCCAAGTAATGAAAGTCAACAGAGTGCCTTCCTCTAGGAGGTTCACACCTCCCTTAGGATATACCCCATGTGAAGAGATAGATAGGTCTGGGCCTCTGAATTTACAAGGCCTAAAGCCCACCAGATTATTATCAAGCCCCTTCTATCAGGTTCTATTTGCCTCTCAATCAGAAAACTTAATTGTAGCTTAGACAGCACCTTTCTTAGCTCCTCTAATAATGACTGTCCTTTGTTCTAGGCCCTGTCTAGTGCACTTGGGCCTCATTCCTTTGTAATCATAACCTCTACTCTACCTCCAATGGCTCTACTCCCAACCTGTGTGTACTGATGGTCCTCTTCCCCACTTAATGCTGTATAATTGTTCAAACCTGGTAAATGCCACTCTTAGGATCATTGGTTACTATCCTCACTCTGTCTTTTATGACCTTGTCTAAATATGATCAGAGTCGGCAAACTTGGAAGGCTTCCATAGCCTTGGCAACTCATGACGACAGCCTAGGATGGTTACTGGTGCCATAAACTAGAGTGTCAATTTGTTGGGTCAACAACAGGAGCCACTGTGCACTTGCTCCTCATGTGGGATCTCTGTCCTTAATGTGCTGTACATTGTGATTTAATGCTATAACTAGTACTCAAACAGTATGTTTCACTTTGTGTTTCTATGTGGGTGCAAACTGTTGAAATCTTTATACTAAATTGATCTTCTGTATATAAAGAGAATTGAAAATGAATCTTGATGCAAATGGAAGGGGAGAGGGAGCGGGAGAGGGGAGGTTGTGGGTGGGAGGGAAGTTATAGGGGGGGAAGCCATTGTAATCCATAAGCTGTACACTGGAAATTTATATTCATTAAATAAAAGTTAAAAAAAAAATACACACCAAGCTTAGATCTGTCCCAAATACACAGTTGGTATGTGGTTCATAATGAAATACACAAGTTTCTAAAAAGGGATTGTCCATGTGGACAATCCTCTTGCTGAGGCTAACGTAGACCCAGATGCCTAGTTCGTTGGCCACCAACATTATAATGGCAGATCACACTTGGAGCCCACAGACCATTGACTCCAGCACAGCCTGGAAATAGAGCTGAAATCTACCCTACCATGATTTGTGTTTCTGATGTAGACTCAGCACCCTCTGATAATGCTAGCTGGAATAAAGAGGCCTCATAATTTCAGTTGGCATCAGTGCAGGTCACAAAGCTTCATCTGTAGGGACTGACCTATGGACAGGTAACATTAGGATCTACTCAGTATTAGATTTGATCAGCCTGCCACTGAGTCCATTAGAGTCCTCTGGTTTCCTGTTGTGTTCCTAGTATTGGAAGATGGGTATTATATGAAAGATGATAGCACTAGGTGGGTTTACTGGAGTCTTGCAGTCAGTAGATTCCAGGGCAAATCTTTAGGGTTCATGTCAGGACCACATGAGGATGAAGGTGATACACACCGAAGCAAGACCATACCACCTTATACAGGGGTAAATCTTGAATTTCTACCTAAAGGCACTGGTCTGTTAACAAGAAGGACAAGTAAGATCTGCCTCATGTTGGGCTCTAACAGTCTGGCAGTGGCTCCCTAGATGTAGTCCTGTGGTTCCTTGTTTTCAGTTTGGTTTGTAAAAACTAATCCTCAGGTCCAGCTCACACTTATAGGAATAGGAAGTAGAATATACATAAATGTGGATCATTAGGAGACACTTCAGAAACTGCATGTCATATGAGTGTTGACAGCAACTTTGTCATGTATTTGTGTGTGCCCTTAAATACCCTTTAAACATGCTTATAGCTTCAACATTATCATGTAAGTTGTCAGAGTTTATTAGAATACTTTCAGAAAATTTAAAACTACCAAGGTATTTAAAATATTTTATGGATTATCTTTATATTTAAATATTTTACTCACTTGAACAGTTGGAATGATATTTAGAATGAGGTGGAGATGTTTATTTATTTTAAATAAAGAGTGAGTTGTTTAAAAAGGTTTATTAAATAATTGCATATTCTTGGCCTTGTATTTAAATACATAATGGTAGCACTTTCTGCTATTATTTAAAAATAAATACTTTGTCCCAAGTTCCTAAAATTATTGAAGTTATAAAATAACAGATAAGAATGAAGCTTATTATTCATTATACTAAACAATGAGAGGAAAACCATATACTGTTTAATCCAGCATGCCTCAAAAAGCCTGGACTTTTAAGAAATTTACCTTGTGTTTAAAAACTTTCCCTCCATTGAATGCAGAGGTGTTTTCAAAATGTCATCTCTTGTCACTATGAAGAAATAGTTCATGGTCAAAATTAGGAATGAATGTTTTCTTATAAAATTAAATTCTTTATGTAGCAGATTCTTACTTCTACTCATCAAGATGTAGGCTGTTGAAGAGATGACTAATTAGGCTCTTTGGACAGTTATGTGTTGTCTATTATTTTTTCATTGATTGGTAAACTAATTTCTTTTTTTCAAATCCCTCCTATACCAACCTCTTTTCTAACTGAAAACTTTCTATTCAATAAGCTAGTTTCCAAAAACATTCTGGACTAGTGAGGAAATAATAGTTCATAATTTCTTGCCATGTCTTGCTGAGGTGATCTATTGCACTTCTCAGAATAGAAGTATCTATTGTGTCTCAGTCTGTTTTGTACTGGTATTACAGAATTCTTGAGAATAGATAAGAATTTTTGATGACATCTTTTTTTAAAAGATTTATTTATTTATTTGAAAGGTGGAGTTACAGAGAGAGAGAGAGAGAGAGAGAGAGAGGTCTTCCATCGCTGGTTCACTCCCCAGATGACCGCAACAATCTGAAGCCAGGAGCCAGAAGCCTCTTCTGGGTCTCACACATGGGTGCAGGGGCCCCAGAACCTGGGCCAACTTCCATTGCTTTCCCAGGCCATAGCAGAGAGCTGGATCTGAAGTGGAGCAACCAGGACTCAAACCAGCACCCATATGGGATGCAGGCACTGCAGGCGACAGCCTCACACTCTACACCACAGCGCTGGCCCCATGACTCATTTTCTCATAGGTCTGAATGCTAGGAAGTTTAAAATCAGGATAATTCTTGCCACAGCATCACATAGTAGAAGGTAGAGGGCAAGGAAGGGGCAAATATTCAAGGTACCAATATGACCAATGAAGGTAGATCCTTTATG
Organism: Lepus europaeus; assembly: GCF_033115175.1. NCBI lineage: Eukaryota > Metazoa > Chordata > Mammalia > Lagomorpha > Leporidae > Lepus > Lepus europaeus. The sequence continues at coordinate 54,311,908 of NC_084830.1, forward strand.
GCTTAATCACCTCTTAGAAGTCCAACTTCTGGCCAGCACCACAGCTCACTAGGCTAATCCTCTGCCTTGTGGCACCGGCACACTGGGTTCTAGTCCCGGTCGGGGCACCGATCCTGTCCCGGTTGCCCCTCTTCCAGGCCAGCTCTCTGCTGTGTCCTGGTAGTGCAGTGGAGGATGGCCCAAGTGCTTGGGCCCTGCACCCCATGGGAGACCAGGATAAGCACCTGGCTCCTGCCATCGGATCAGTGCGGTGCGCCGGCCGCAGCGCGCCTACCGCGGTGGCCACTGGAGGGTGAACCAACGGCAAAAGGAAGACCTTTCTCTCTGTCTCTCTTTCACTGTCCACTCTGCCTGTCAAAAATAAATAAATTAATTAAAAAAAAAAAAAGAAGTCCAACTTCTGCTGGCATCATGGCTCACTAGGCTAATCCTCTGCCTGCGGCGCCGGCACACCAGGTTCTAGTCCCGGTCGGGGCGCCAGATTCTGTCCCGGTTGCCCCTCTTCCAGGCCAGCTCTCTGCTGTGGACAGGGAGTGCAGTGGAGGATGGCCCTAGTACTTGGGCCCTGCACCCCATGGGAGACCAGGAGAAGCACCTGGCTCCTGGCTTCGGAACAGCGAGAAGCGCCAGCTGCGGTGGCCATTGGAGGGTGAAGCAACGGCAAAAAGGAATACCTTTCTCTCTGTCTCTCTCACTGTCCACTCTGCCTGTCCAAAAAAAAAAAAAAAAAAAAAAATCCAACTTCTTACTACTGTTAAAATGGAAATTAAATTTCAATGTGTGTTTTGGAGGAGACAGCCATTCAAACCATAGCATTGTGCCTTGATTCCCGAAACTCAGGTGAGTCCCATGTACAGAATACGTTCAGTCCATTCTCATGATTCCAAAAATCTCAACTCAATCCAGCATCAACTTTATTACATAATGGCATGTTGCACTTATTGCAATGCAAGCTTTTTCCAACATTCACTTCAAAACTGTTGCAGCTACTATGCATTACCCAGTTCCAAAGCCACAACTGCATTTTAATGCATTTGTTATAGCAATATTCCACAACAGGTATCAATACCCTGTGTTAGTGTAATACAATAGCTGAAAGACCAGCTAATTTATAATTAAAGGTCATTTATAATTAACAGATAATTTTTAATGAATAAAAATATACTTGGTCACAGTTCTGGGAACTAAGAGCAAGATCAAGGCACTAGCATCTATTGAGACTTTCTTGTTGTGTAATCCCATAGTAAGAGAGAGAAGGTGCTGAATTTGCCCTTTTATCAAGGCACCAATTCTACCCATGAGTGTGGAAACTTCATCCCAATTAGTCCTTAAATATCAACTCTTAATCCTTTAACCATGATAATTGGATTTCCACATGAGATCTGGAGGAGTCAGACATTCAAACCATAGTGTATTATACCGTTACCAGCTTCTTCTGAAAATTTGAAACCAAATGAGTTCTTTTTGTGGAACAATTGAAGTAATTTGTATCTCATACAGAGATGTATTTACTTGGCCTTCGAGATCTCAAGGCTTAAGATTTTCATCCGCTTGTTGCCTCCTTGATTTCAGGGTGCATTATTACCATTTTGTATGCTCTGCAGAAATTAATACAGGGCTCATACATAGTGACCAACAAAAATGTTTGGAGAATAAGCTAAATTATAATGTGTTGATGCCTGTTGTCTCTGGTTAAAAATTATTATAATTATTATGTATTTTCTATACCTAGCATACATGTTATTGGGATGATGTCACACATTCCTTGTTTAATTCGTAGTCTATTTTAGCTTGTAATATTCTGTTAGATTGTAAGGAAGTTTAAACTTTTATTTGGAAAAACACTCATTTTTGTGGCAGAAAATTTGAATGATTTTCTGGCTATTGACATTCCTTGCCCAATTTAATTAAGCCAGATAGCTAGAGGCTATATTATAATAAGTCACATATATAAGCTCCTTGACTGCAATACTGTCATCTCTCTTCACGCATTTCCTATCTAACAAAGTGAGGTTACAATACACATCAAGTTAATGTTTGAGGCATAACTACATTGTGGGGCTTCATTGGCGGTGAATGTGGCCAACCACATGAAATTTATTAGGCACCGGATGAAGTCAAGGTCATCAAATTCTAGTTAAATCTAACACTGACTTCCAAAATTATGCCTGCTTCTCAAATTTCATGACCACATCCATACCACAGTGTTATAATCTTTTATCATGTGGGCAATTTCAGAAATTATGCATACAATATTCACTCTCTGTGAAAATTTAGAAAATGCAGCTAAAAGAGAAAATAAAAATGTACTGATAACATTTTGATGTTTTCTCCTAGATGTTTATTTGCATATCAGATGAATATATCATCTACTTGCACTTTCTTATATATACACAAGCATATTATAGCATAGTAATATGCACAATATTCCTGTAATTTTTAGTTACTTCTATGTTTTCTTCTGTTAAACTTATCCTCTTTCCTTGACTGTTACAGTCCTTCTTTATAGCACCATCAGAATGATCTTTTTACAATGCCATTTGTATAAATTCACTTTTCAATTTAAAAGTATTTAGTTACCCATTGTTGTCCACTTTCCTGTTTAAAAGACCAAGCAAGCACCATTCTTGCCTTTACATTCTGCCTCTTCCCAATTAAGGTCTTCTTTATTTTTATCTGCAGACTCATCTTTTCCCCAAATTCCCAGAGCAAATCCTTGAGATTTTTATGCATGCATGCATCCATTCCACAATAAATGATATTAAAATTCAGAACTGAGTTCCAATGACAAAAACAAAAAGATGTAAATAACTGTACAATGAAGCAGAATTTGAGTTTCACTTAGCCATTAAGTTCAAACTGATTCATTTGAAATCAACATGATTTGGCTGATGTGAGCAATTCGCAAAATAAGTGGGAAGAAACAGTTTTGATAAAGTAGTACTCAGAGGAAGCATTTAATATTATCTTTCAGATGTAGAAGCAGAAAGTAAGGTACAGAACAATAAACTCACTTTTCATACTGCTTAGCTCTGCAGTCTCTTTCTATGGAAAGTAGTAAATATTGATTATAGGTTAAAGGCAATTAAAATAATGGACCTGTAGCTGGCAGCCATGCCAGACAGTTCTTGGCACTGACAACATTTATCACATAAGCAATGACTGTCAAATTTAATGAGCAAACACATTTTCCAGGAAAAAGCATTTAATATTCATTTGCCAAGCACAGGCTGTATTCAATTTGTGGGTTAACACTTAAAAATAAAGAAAAGATGTAGAAATTTTTGATTTTAAAAGAAAAAGGAGGACATTTAAAATCCATTTAAAATTAAACATTTATCTTCATAGACTCTATAAAGTTGATAAAATAAAGACTGTCTCAGTATAAAAAGCAAGCTTCTTGATGCTGTCTAAGAGTATGATGCAGGCTCTCTGTTTACGTTGTGGTAGTTTTCCAATCTGGCGCAGAATGAAGAGGGAAGAGTTCCTTGTTTACAGCACTTATGCTTATAGGATACAGATTGCTGTTATTTCTTCGTAAAATTTCTATTTTCTTTAAAATTCATATTGTATTTTTGTAGTCTTCTATGCAAAGGGTTCAAACCTGCACCACACACACACATACTCCCTTTCTCCCCCCACCCCCTCGCCCCAGGTGAATAACTATCATTGTAAAACAGAGTTGACTGTAATTTGGAAAAGGAAGGGCCTGGCCTGAGTTTGAATACAATTGGGATAAAATCTTCTCCTCACCTGAGAAATAGGGTAATCAGACAGAGACTTTGGGCCTATACACGATAAAGAGAAGCTATTGTCAGACAAGTAATACCTAGATAAAGGCAATTAATAGGAAATTATTATTGGAATCCAGCTAACTATAAATATAGTGCAAATTCTTCTCAAAATATATAGCAATTCATATTAAGAGGAATATGATTTTATATAATTATAGAAATTGTATCCCTATAATGAAGAATAGACCTTCATGATATATATAGAAATATAATAATAATGGGGCTTATATTGTGACACAGTGGGTTAAGTTGGTGGTTGAGATACCCTCATTCGATATTGTAGTGCCTAAAATTCAATCCCACCGGCTTCTGCTGAATCTGATCCAGCTTCCTGCCAATGTGCCTGAGAGGCAATAAATGATTACTCAAGTACTTAGGTTCTTGCAACCCACGTGTCACACCCAGATGGAGATCCAGGCTTCTGCCCTGGCACATCCCTGGCTATTGTGGGCATTTGGGGAGTGAACCAGTAGATGGAACACTTCTCTCTTTCAAATAAATAAAATAGACAATTTTTAAAAGCTGAATTTTCAGTAATTTCATGGAAATGATTTTATGTATTTACTTAATACACAGAGAGTAGATTTATTTATTTTTGCTTATTATTTATATCCAATAAAGCAAAAAAGATAATTCTCTTGATTTTATTCTCATAATATCAGAAGAATCTTTTACTACACGCCGTTGCTGTGTTTCTAGTTTAGACTTCCATTATCTCTCAGAATATTAAAAATGAGAGAGGTTTTCAGGAGGTTTATGGAAAATGATTATTATGAAAAAATATGTGTGAATTTAAAAAATTGTTGCGTCAAAATAACTTTTAATTCCATTTTGTACTAGGTTTTTTGAAGTATTCTCATATCTTCTTAGCTCAACTACTTAGGCCTAGTTTTGAGAATTCCTAATCTAGTCTCTGCATTGTAGCTTGAAAAATCGTACTAGAACTCTTTACCTCTTTATGAAATGTTTAAGCTTTTCATCAGTGGCATTGCTTTTCCTTCAGAATGGATAAAATCAATGAGGAGACTTCTAAGACCATTCCTGATGCAAGCCCCAACTATCCTCCCTGACTCACCTACCCACTGCCCTTATGTCACGTGTGCCAGGTCACCTGCAGTTCCTTCAAATACCCAAATTATTTCTCCTCTGAACACTTGCCTATTCCTTGCTTTCTGGGAGCATTTATTTACCTCCACATTTTGCCTGGAACACTTTTGATTATTATTTTGACTCATTTTCGGTTTCTTCTATTCCTTGGGAGCCTCCTGTAATGATTTCCAGTTTCAGTGTGCTCTTTCTTTTAGGAACCTTATTAAAATTATTATCCTTGTCCATCACTCATAATACGTGTTACAAATATTCTATGGTCACATTTGAAGTCATAGACATAACTGAATGTTTAAGAAGTAGAGCACAGGGCCGGTGCTGTGGCGTCACGGCACCTAAGGCTGCCTTTCTGTAACTCTTTCAAATAAATAAATAAATCTTTATAAAGAAAAGTAAGGTAATGACTTTCCAAAGACTTGAAAGGTACAAGAGAAAAATTTTAGAGTGAAAGAAATCTGTCTGCATTATAACCCACTCTAAGCATTATCTGTAGGAACAGATTTTGTGGCTTCAGGCTCTACATCAAGATAGGAAGGAATTTTGAGCAATGAAAAACAAGGAGAATAGCAAAAAGATTGTATCAACTAGTGAATTAAAGCATGAAGTATGGACTACAAGGAAGATCCATAGTATCTAGCTTTGGTGAAAACAATTTGAAAAATAGGAGCTCTGTAATAGACATCTTGCTTATCCCAGTTAATGAAAGCAACATGAGGAATGAAATGTGGCCAAATGATAAATCCCATTAAACTACTGATCGCAAGATTCACAGTAAATAACAAAAGAGTTCTGGTATGTGGGGTATGTGGTGTAAGGCTCTCCGTGGTATTATGGCAATCAAATTTCATGGGTGCGCTGTGCTCTACATAACTTAGTACAAACTGTCATCCTAATTTTCTTTGATTCCTCTGAATTTTTCCCAAAAAGTATCTATTCTCTTTTGCAGGAACACAGTTTGTATTGGCCCACACTTAATCATTTGATTTTTATAGTTTTTCCAGCATAGGGTACTGTCTGCTTCACTACAAGTCTCTGACCTCTCTTCCTATGTATGACTCAGTTTTATTTTACCTTTTTTGAAAGTCACTTGTTGGTCAGTCCCAGGTCTGAGCTATAATGGGACCTCATTTTTTCTTTAGTGAGCTGCATGAACTATGTCAAATGAAATCAGTGATTCATATTACTTGTAAACATAGGCTAAAGGCAATGCCAACTAAAGAGTTCAAAAGTATTTTGCAAATCATAGTATCATTTCCTGGGGTAGTTTGTGAGATAAATAACCCATGGATGGACATATACTATGAACATTTTTGTAATCAGCAAATTTTTGAAGATATTCCCTGAACATTTTAAGGCATTTCCACAGTGCTTATATACTCCCTTAAAGCACTTAGCAGTTTGCTGTGCATAGTGCATGTGCCCTGTCATCCCTTGTCTTCCTACTCTAAAATACTATAAAATGATAAATCTTTTCTTTTAATGTCCTGTGTTAGCTATAACTGAGTATGAGATGAAGTCTTTCATGACTTATAAATTGAATAATTCCAAATGTACAATTTAAAATATCTTAACAAATAGTAGTAGTATTGTAAGTTTCACTTTGTTCTATGAAGGAAATCGCTAATAGATGTACTTGTTCTGTGAACATCCATGTAATTAGCTGATGATTTTAAAGGGATTCCCCTAAAGCACTGAGCAGATTATTATGCATACAGCAGATGCCCTCCCTCTAAATATTAGTCAATTGACTGGTGCAGTGAATTGGGATAAGTGCTGAATTGAAATATAAAAAGGCCACTTATGGCTCATCACGATGGAAGGGATTTGAGTGTGAATATTATTAGAACAAAAACATCCTTAGAACTCTCAGTGCTTCAGTGAGTCCTATTCCTGAAATCAGTTGTTATTCTCTACTATGTGTCAAATGTCCCAGTTGGCTGTTGTCCTAAGAAAGCTGAGAAAGTACAGTCCTGAGATTCCTCTTAGGAATGTCAACAAGAGGCCACTGTTGATGGCTGGATACCTTCCAATTTTTTCTTGAAGTCAAAAATCAAATAAGTCTGATCTATCCACAGGAACAAGAAAATATGGTAAGTAAAATGCCAGATGATTCCATCAGTATACTAATGAAGTTGGATGAGTGTTGAAGGCTAAATAAAAATTTTTATTTCTGAGGGCAAATGGCATGGAACTTTCACTCAGGAGAAACTGATGGAAAATAGAAAGAATGGGCTGGAGAAAAAAAAATGAATCATTTATTACCTGCCAATAAATAGGAGAGATCTTTCTTACTAAAAAGGTATGTTGTATTGTTGTTGGCAATGTCTTGTTTTATATTTAGATTGTCCCTGAGGATTCTGTCTTTTTAAACATATTCTAAAAGAATAACATTTAAAAGGCTGGTACTCTACTAGGTCTCACCCTCCCAAGATTTTGAATCATCACACATGATAGGTTTGTAGCCAAACCTACTGATATCTTAGAATGACAGATGTCCTCTCACAGACATAGACATATGCACTCAAACCTTTAAGTCCTTAACAACTAGAAGCATGATCATAGATTCCTTTAGGTTCATCTCAGATGTTGATGACTTGGTTTGCAAAGACAGACCCCGGAGAAGGTAATGCAAAATTGAAATATACTCTAACTCTATGATTCTGTATCCCCTCCTCCCAAAATGCCACATGGTGCTCTAGGCCAATGTGTTTCAGTTTTATTTTTAATGACATTGTAACATCAATGTAGACAGAAAGGATGTAATCTAACCACTATTAAATATGAGAATTTTACTTGTTTTTAAAATGTGTCTTGGACTAAGGAAATGTTTTCCATGTTGTAATAGCAATCAGAAACTATGCACTTTTAAAAGTTTATTTATTTGAAAGGCAGAGTGACAGACAAAACAAGAAAGAGAGAGGAAGAGGTCTGTCCATTGGTTCACTCCCTACCTGGCCACAATTTCAGGACTAGGCTGAGGCTAGGAGCCAAGAACTCCTTCCTGGTCTCCCAGATGGATAACAGGGATCCAAGTACTTGAACTGTCCTTCATTGATTTCCCAGATGCATTAGCACAGAACTGGATTGAAAGCAAAGCAGTTGGATTTGAACTGGTATTCCAATATGAGATGCTGGCATTGAATGCCATGGCTTATCCTGCTGCATCTCAACACTGAGAAATTATGAATCCTGCAGTCTCAATTCTGAGAAAAAACACCTCCATTATTACATCATGGTCCCTGTGAAGTCTTGCAGTAAAGATTATTTATTTTGATATTTTCCAAATTTACTTGATTATTGAACTATTTTGTTGCACATAAAAATGATTACTTTCTTACTGAGCTAATATTACTTGGAACACAGTTTGGGAAACATTGTTCTAATTTATCTTCCATTCTACAGCTAGCCATTTGCCTAAAATGCAAATTTAATTACATTGTTACTAGGAAATATGTCACTAACTGGTTATTATCTTGAGGGAATTAAAGTATTCTTGGCTTACCAGATGAAGCTCTTTATATAGTGATCACCATGCACCCATCACCTCCATTTCCTCATTTCCTGACATCACACATCTGATATAGTTTTGCTAAAATGTCAGTTTTCTGACGATTCTGTTTACTTTTATTTTGTGACAATTCAATTTTTTTAAAAAAAGAGATTTATGTATTTATTTGAAAGAGAGAATGAGTGAGTGATGAATGAAGGAGAGAGAAAGAGAGATTTTCCATCTTCTTACTCACTCCCCAAATGGTTGCAATAGTGAAGTTGGGCCAATCCAAAGCCAGGAGTCTGGGTCTCCATCTGCATGTAAGTGCAGTGGCCCAAGTACCGGGGCCATATTCCACTGCTCTTCCATGCACATTAGCAGGGAACTGGATCAGAAGTGGAGCAGCCAGGACTGTAACTGATGTTCATATATGACGCCAGCACTACAGGTGGCAGCTTAACCCACTGTACCACAATGTCAGCCCCACCGATTGATTTATTTATTCTTTCCCTGGAATTATATTTCCCTCCTCATACATAAGAAAAAAAAAAAAACTTCTGTTTATCCTTCAAAACTCACTTGAATCATTATATCTTCTAGAAATCCTTCCCTGATCATTCTAGGCAAACTCATACCTTATCTTTTGATATATTTTTTATAGAAATAAACTTTCTCAAAGTTTTCCTACCCTAAACCCCTCCATGTGATTTCTTTTGCTTCATCTGCTATTAGCTGGGATACCACATTTTGGTTTATTTCTACTGATGTCTCAATCTTAGGCATTTTTAATGAAGATCATCATTTTATTTCCCTAATGTAGCCCTCAGCTAGCGTCTCCAGTTTCAGTGAATATGGCATTCCAAGACACGAAGGCAAACATTTGGAAATCCTCTTCCACACTTCCCTTCCCCTGCACTCCCCACCCTGCCCCTGCAATGAATCAGGTCTCTTGGCTATTACGGCCATAATCTTGAGCCTAAATCACCTTAGAAGCATACTAAGTGTCCCTCTTACTTTCATTTTTACTTTTATCTACTCCATTTTTCAAATAAGAACAAGAGTAATCATTTTAAAATGTTCTCAGTTTGCAACTACTGCAATGGTTTGTACTTTCTCAAAAAATAAAATCTAAATTTCTGACATAGCCTAAAAGGATAGCAGATTTTTCTCCTGCCCACCTTCCAGCATCATCTCCCATCACTGTGCCAATTTCCATCTCTATTATGGTTTTACTGCAATTTCCTCGTATTTTGAGCCATGGTCTCTTCTAGCATCAGAACTTTGAACATCCTAATACTCTTTCTTGTTATACCTTTCATTCATCAACAATTTCTCCAAATTAAATATGTCTTCATCAGTTTAGATGTATATAAAATATGCTTTCTCATATAACATTGTTCAACACCTGTCCTTGCCCTTGCTGTAGTATCTAAACAAGCGGCCATTATATCCAATACTTCTTTCAGTTTAGTTTGGTTACTAAACAAAATATATGATTAAATCTTAATACATAGTAACTGACAATTTTTTTCTGATTTTCAATCATTATGTTAAGATTATGTTCCTTTTAAAAAAACTATTGATTTTGCAAGAAGGTATATGTCCTTTCTCATGTTAGCTGCCTAAGTGATATTGCCAGTCCAATGGTACTTTCTAAGTTAATATGTTGATGTAACAGTTTGCTGAACACAGATAATATAACTGAAGTCTATATGTATTTGACAGACAAGAGGGTAGTCCAGGGATTGTACACTTTCAGGGGATATTTTTTCTTCCAGAGTCCAGGCTAATGTAGTGACTCATCTCAGCAGTGAACCTATGAAGACCAAGTTTTTGGAGGGAATTTGGTTCTAAGTCCCCTTCATTTCCTATTTTAGAATGGCTGTTACAGTCCAGGTTATTGCCATTTATTTGAGCTAATCAAACTTGCTATTATGGCCCCAGTGTCAATTAGTGGCCACTGTTCTGGTTTGATGGCCACAAAGTTGGAAGTTCAGATAAAATGAGATCTCTAAAAAATGAAATATAGCAAAATGTTTACAAAATTTTCTCCCAAATGGCTGCAAGGGAGAATATTGGCCCAGGCAGAAGCCAAGAGCCTGAAACTCCTTTCTGGTCTTCCACCAGGGTGACAGGAACCAAAGTACTTGAGCCATAATCTGCTGCTTCTTGGGCACATTAGTAAGCTGGATGGGAAATGGAGCAGCTGGGACTTAAACCGGCATGCAAATGGGATGCTTGCAGTGCAAACGGTGGTTTAGCATACTATGTCATGTCACCAGGTATAATTGTTGTCAATATATTTTTTTAAAAAAATATTTATTTATTTATTTGAGAGGTAGAGCTACAAAGGGAGGGAGAGGCAGAGAGAAAGATCTTCCATCGCTGGTTCACTCCGCAAATTGCCACAACTACCAGAGCCAGGCCGATTCGAAGCCAGTAACCAAGAGTATCTTCCAGGTCTCCCATGTGGGTACTGTGCTTAGGCCATCTTCCACTGTGCTCCCAGGCCAGAGGCAGAGAGCTGGATTGGAAGAGGAGCAGCCAGGACACAAACCAGCATTCCTTTGTCATGGTGATGCCACAGGCATAGGCTTACCCTACTAGGCCACAGTGCTGGACCCGTTAATATCTATTATGAACTTAAGCTATTAACAACCCTACTGTAATTTTTTTTTTTTTTAGGATTCTATTTATTTATTTGAGAGGTAGATTTACAGAAAGTGAGAGGAAGAGACAGAGAGAATGGTCTTCTATCTGCTGGTTCACTCCCCAAATAGCCACAACAGCTGAAGCTCAGCTGATCCGAAGCCAAGAGCCAGGAGCCTCCTCCATGCTTCTCACGAAGGTGCAGGGGGCCCAATGGGCCATCTTCTACTGCTTTTCCAGGCCATTAGCATAGAGCTGGTTTGGAAGAGAAGCAGCTGGGACTAGAACTAGCACCCATATAGGATGCTGGTGCCGCAGGGGGAGGATTAACCTACTGAGCCACAGCACCGGCCCCAACCCTATCTTAATGATATCATTACTAACATATTCAGAAGGAAAACTTCAGATAAAACATCACTCTTTTTCTTTGTTACAAATTCTAGTTAAAATGAGTTTAATAATGTAATGAGATATACATTATCCTTACTCAAATGTTAGTTCTGAAATGTCCAAATTCTGTTTGATTAATTTCAGAAATTTTGGATGTCACCTAAAGCTACTTGATTTACTTCTTTTAGAAATTTTAAGTTTGTATTTATAAGAAATGGAATAGGGTAGAGGAGATAAATGAGAGAATGTTGTTGGTCTTCAATCTCATATCTCAGTTCATTCTAAACCTATTACCCATGAGGCCAAGTGAGTAGTTTTAAAATTTAAGTGCCGTAATCTTCCCCAGGTTCAAATTTTTTTTTTTTTGACAGGCAGAGTGGACAGAGAGAGAGACAGAGAGAGAGACAGAGAGAAAGGTCTTCCTTTTGCCATTGGTTCACCCTCCAATGGCCTCTGAGGCTGGTGCACTGAAGCCGGCGCACCGCGCTGATCCAAAGGCAGGAGCCAGGTGCTTATCCTGGTCTCCCATGGGGTGCAGGTCCTAAGCACTTGGGCCATCCTCCACTGCACTCCCGGGCCACAGTAGAGAGCTGGCCTGGAAGAGAAGCAACCGGGACAGAATCCGGTGCCCTGACCGGGACTAGAACCTGGGGTGCCGGCGCCACAAGGTGGAGGATTAGCCTATTGAGCCGTGGTGCAGGCCCCCAGGTTCAAATTTTAAAATTAGTTCTTTATAAATGATTAATTCTCTTTTTAAGGAGGTTGAGTTCTGCTTATTTTCTCTTAATGAAAATAAAAGTAAAGAAAGTAGTTCTGGAATGTTTATTTGTTGTACAAGCATATCGTGTAATCAATTGACTGTTGAAATATTTTCCTAGCCATTAGTTATTTGTTCAGATACCTAAGATGTCTATTCTAGAGATAACTAGAAAGAGGAGTGCCAAATGAGACCAAGAGCACTGAAAGCTCTGTACTCTTTCTCTTTGAGTGGTGTCATGACTAATGAATGGCAATTAACACCAGCCCACAGACACTGGACATTCAGTATTTGGTGCCATCTGTATCAACATTTCCCAGTGTCCTGAAAATAGCTATTTAAGACTTAGCAAAGATCACTGAGTATTTCGCTCAATGGAAAAACTTATTACACACAATTATTCTGAGGTGCTTAAATTTTAACTGAAAAGTGATCCCTGTTAAATTTAAGAGTGGAAAAAGAGAGGGAGGAGATGTACAATTGGGGATATGCTCAATCGGACTTGCCCCAAATGGTGGAGTTAGAAACGTGCCAGGGGATTCCAATACAATCCCATCAAGGTGGCATGTACCAATGCCATCTCACTAGTCCAGGTGATCAATTTCAGTTTACAATTGATCACACTGATAGATCTAAGAGTCAAAGGGATCACACAAACAAAACTAGTGTCTGGTAATACTAACTGATAGAACCAAAAAGGGAGAGAACGATCCAACAGGAGAAGCGGGATACACAGCAGACCCATAGAATAGCAGATGTCCTAAATAGCACTCTGGCCTCAGAATCAGCCCTTAAGGCATTCGGATCTGGCTGAAGAGCCTATGAGAGTATTTTAGGCATGGAAACCCAAGACACTTTGTCCAAAAAAAAAAAAAAAAAAAGAAGACCTAAATGAAAGATCTCTGCGAGCGAGATCCCAGTGGAAAGAATGGGGACATCAAAAAGGAAGTACTTTTCTCTGAAGGGAGGAGAGAACTTCCACTTTGACTATGACCCTGTCGGAATAAGATTGAAGTCGGCGAACCCTAAAGGCTTCCATAGCCTTGGCAACTCATGACTAGAGCTTAGGGAGATTACTGACACCATAAACAAGAGTGTCAAATTGTTAAGTCAAGAACAGGAGTCACTGTGTAATTACTTCTCATGTGGGATCTGTCCTTAATGTGTTGTCCAATGTGAAGTAATGCTATAACTAGTACTGAAACAGTATTTTTACACTTTGTGGTTATGTGTGGGTGCAAACTGATGAAATCCTTACTTAGTAAATACTGAATCGATCTTTGGTATATAAATATAATTGAAAATGAAAAAAAACTTGGTTTTAAATTGGAAATTGCATAGAAAATGAATTTTTTTAAACTTTTATTTAATGAATATAAATTTCCAAAGTATAGCTTATGGGTTACAATGGCTTCCCCCCTCCCATAACTTCCCTCCCGCCCGCAACCCTCCCCCCTCCCGCTCCCTTTCCCCTTCCATTCATGTAAAGATTCATTTTCAATTCTCTTTATATACAGAAGATCAGTTTAGTATATATTAGGTAAAGATTTCAACATTTTGCCCATATAGCAACATAAAGTGAAAAAACTACCATTGGATTACTAATTATAGCATTAAATAGCAATGTACAGCACATTAAAGACAGAGATCCTACATAATTTTTTTTTCAAAATAATTAATTTTCTATGCCCTTTCCATTTTAACACCAGGTTGTTTTTTTTTTTTTTTCATTTCCAATTCTCTTTATATACAGAAGATCACTTCAGTATATAATTAGCAAAGACCTCATCAGTCTGCGCCCACACAGAAACGCAAAGTATAAAAATACTGTTTCAGTACCAGTCCTAGCATCACTTGGCTTTAGACGACACATTAGGGACAGATCCCGCATGGGGTGTAAGTACACAGTGACTCCTGTTGCTGACTTAACAATTTGACACTCCTGTTCATGGCGTCAGTAATCTCCCTAGGCTCTAGTCATGAGTTGCCAGGGCTATGGAAGCCTTTAGAGTTCGCTGAAAATGAATTTTTAAAAAATATCATGTAGGATCTCTGTCCTTAATGTGCTGTACATTGTGATTTAATGCTATAACTAGTACTCCAACAGTATTTTTTCACTTTGTGTTGCTATGTGAGGGCAAACTGTTGAAATCTTTACTTAATATATACTAAACTGATTTTCTGTATATAAGGAGAATTGAAAATGAATCTTGATGCAAATGGAAGGGGAGAGGGAGTGGGAAAGGGGAGGGTTGTGGGTGAGAGGGAAGTTTGGGGTGGGGGAAAGCCATTGTAATCCATAAGCTGTACTTTGGAAATTTATCTTCATAAAATAAAAGTTAAAAAAAAAGAAAAAACTTATTAGCATGGAATTTCTATCTCTGTTTGAATTTGTTGTAATAAAAGGTTATGATGTTTTTTTTTTTTTTTTTTTTTTTTTTTGGACAGGCAGAGTGGATAGTGAGAGAGAGAGACAGAGAGGAAGGTCTTCCTTTTTGCCTTTGGTTCACCCTCCAATGGCCGCTGTGGCCGGCTCATCACGCTGATCCAAAGCCAGGAGCCAGGTGCTTCTCCTGGTCTCCCATGCGGGTGCAGGGCCCAAGCACTTGGTTCATCCTCCACTGCCTTCCCGGGCCATAGCAGAGAGCTGGCCTGGAAGAGGGGTGACCGGGATAGAATCTGGCACCCCAACCGGGACTAGAACCCGGTGTGCCGGCGCCACAAGGCGGAGGATTAGCCTGTTAAGCCATGGCGCCGGCAAAGGTTGTGATGTTACAGTGTAGAACAACTCTCTATTGGCTGATTTTCTCAACACTCAAATATACTGGAGTAGAAATATGACATTATAATAAGTTTATTGTTTTATCAACTTGATTTCTTAAATCTGCTCAGGATATATTTTCTTTAGGAGTGAGTACCTTATAAATTAATCCATGGGATTACTGATGTGGAATCATTAATTTTAATAAAACACATTTCAAATTCTGAGTAATATATTCCAAATAATAATGTTGAAAGTACTTTAGACCTCTGTACTTCATGGTACACTCTCATGTTTGCTGATCTTAACTAAGTGGATTCTTAAATTCTTATCTTTTCAGTCGCACAAATCCCATCATTTTACTCAAATCAAATTACTATTCCCTATAATCCCTAAATCAATTTCATGATAATTCTATTGACAATAACAATTAATATTTGAATAGCTGTTATAGATGTTTAGCAGTTGTACATATACCACCTCATTTGAACCCAATGTCAGTGACATGTGGTAAAAACGTTAAGTATTCTAGTATGAAGGTTTGAGACATTAAGGTTCATTATATTAAAGTCACATTTTCAAGGTTCCACAGCTAATGGGTAGCAGAGTTGACCTGTGTAATTTTACTGTACATTATCTGTGTTCCCTGCACTCACATTTTTTCTAGACTATTATTACGTATGATGATATAAAAATAAATTTAGCAAGTCTTGAGACCCTATTCTATTTTACATTTTAGAAAAAGCATTTCTAAATTGTAAAAAAGTAATACTTAAATTTTTCCAGTGTATAGAAGGTTATTAATTGAATGTTAGAAGACTATTTAAAAGGCCATTATTCCATATTTCTTATTTTATTCATTCCTGACTCCACCCCACAAATGACATTTGGAATTTTACAAAGAATATTGAACAATAGCTCATGTTAATAAGATATACTCTTGCAGATCTTTGCAAATCTATTGTCTATGTCCTATTATAATGCTAAGTTAACTTTATAAAGACTCAGTTATGAGAATTTTTGGGGAAGGAGGTATTTGTGACAGGAAAATATAGGTAGCCCTGTCAAAGAGTATCCTAAATATTATTTTGAATATTTGTTCTTTTTTAAATATTTACTTATTTACTTGAAAGAGTTTCACACAGAGAGTAGAAGAGGCAGAGAGAGAGAGGTCTTCCATCCTCTGGTTCATTCCCCAGTTGGCTGCAATGGCTGGAACTGTGCCGATCCAGACAGGAGCCAAGAGCCTCCTGCGGGTCTCCCATGTGGGTGCAGGGGCCCAGAACTTGGGCCATCTTATACAGCTTTCCCAGGTCATAACAGGCAGCTGAATTGGAAGTGGAGCAGCTGGCACTCAAACCGGTGCTCATATGGGATGCTGGCACAGCAGGCAGCGGCTTTACCCACTATGGCACCGTGCTGGTCCCTTATTTTGAATATTTGTTTCAATTAGCTGGTTATTTTAGGTAAGCCTAATCACTTAGCAAATTATAATATTCAGAGAAGTTATAGGAAATTCTGTGTTAATACTTTTTTTCTATCAGCATTTTTACAAAATTAAGATTTTCTTACACCTAATAAAATAATAATCATAGATTTTAAATGACATATTATTGGCATTATGGAGTATGGTGCTGTATTTCAGCACATGTATACAATGTCTAATGACCAGATCCAAATTATTGGCAGATCCATCACCTCAACCATAAAATCAATAATTATTGATCTACAAAAGGCTGAATTAGATGGATATGATATCATACTCTACTCAGTTTTTGGTCCATAGTAAATAAGCCAAGAGCCAGCTATCTTGCACAAAATTTAAAGAGTGGCAGGAATCTCCATAGTAACTTGATAACAGCAACACTGACCGGAACACTGAGAGGAACACTGCCATCCCCCCGTGACAGTGGACTTTCTCATCACGGATCAATCCAGAATCCTGACCAAATGTTGGCTATGTTGGGTAAACAGTTGCAGAGTCATTGCCTGTAAAGTGCCTACTGTCCAGGTGGGAAGAAAGAAAATGTTCCAGTTAACATATCTTACTAGCAGTGTGATAATGAAAAGCTTGGGAAAAGTTCACATTTATCATGCATGGAGAGAAAAATGAATTAAAATGCACTGAAACATAATAAAATAATTAACTTCCCTTCCTTCTCCAGAAACATAAACAGACACATAAACAGAGAATGTGTCTGTTTATGTTTCTGGAGAAAGAAGAAAAGTTAATGTGGCATCCCACATTCTGAAAGACAGAGTGTGCATTTCAAAGTTGCTTTTCTTGTTTGAATAGTTAATATAAATACAAGGTACAAAATTCAAAATGGAAAAATATGAAAATTCAGTTTTTCACTCTATTAAAAATTGAGGCTATCCTTTCCTTTTATGGAAAAATAAAATGAACAATTTTTGTAATATTTTTCATAAGTATCCTTAACATATTATAGCATATGTATTTTAAGAAGTAATAAATGATAATTTTTGGAAAATTCTTGACTTGCTGAAACTGTTTTCTGAATTTCTAATATACTTGTGGAATTTACTATGTTTTGGTAGTTAAACTTGAAGTGCAGTGTATTTCAATTACAAGTCACTCTTATTAGAAATTATTGAGAATGGAGACTTTGCAACAGCATTAGAAGGGTAGGAATTATAGCACCATGGATTTAGCTGCTGCCTGGAACACCTGAATCCCATATTGGACTGCCTGGGTCCTGTGCTATCTTCAGCTTCTGATTCCAACTTCCGGATGCTCATTCTGAGAGGCAGCCAGTGGGGACTCAAGTACTTGGGTCCCTACCAGCCATGCGGGAGACTTGGATGCAATTCTGGGCTCCTGACTTTTTTTTTTTTTTTTTTTTTTTTTTTGACAGGCAGAGTTAGTGAGAGAGAGAGACAGAGAGAAAGGTCTTCCTTTTCTGTTGGTTCACCCCCCAAATGGCCTCTATGACGTTGCGCTGATCCAAAGCCAGGAGCCAGGTGCTTCCTCCTGGTCTCCCATGTGGGTGCAGGGCCCAAGCACTTGGGCCATCCTCCACTGCCTTCCCGGGCCACAGCAGAGAGCTGGACTGGAAGAGGAGCAACCGACACAGAACCGGTACCACAACCGGGACTAGAACCCAGGGTGCCGGCGCCGCAGGCAGAGGACTAGCCAAGTAAGCCGCAGCACAAGCCCAGCTCTGGCTTTTGAGGGCTCTTGGGGGTGTAAATAAACAGACAGAAAACCCATTTCTCTTTCTTTCTCTCTCTAATGTCCTCCCCTCTGATATTCAAATACAATAAACATAAATGACATTAGAAAAGATAAAGGAAGAAATAATGGAGGAGTGGAAGTTTTGTTTGTTTTGAATGGAAATTCTGGATAAATACAATAAAATGAAGAAAAACTAAGCCCAGTCACTAAAACTGCATTGCTAAATCCGGAAGAAAATTAGTTGAAATACATAAATTGTGACAGCTTTCATTGCCTTCCAAAGGCAGTGGAACCAGTGGCATTGAGTAGAGGACTGTAAAACATATTATTATTTCAGATCATTTCCATACAGATAATTTATGGCATTTTCCATCACAGGATGCCTTATTCTGAAATTTGGGCATTACTTCTGCGTTATATAATCATACAGATATCTAACATAAGAAAGTGATATGGGCTGAATGTTATGACTTCCCCCTCAAATTCACATTTCAAATGGTGACCCCTAAGGTGATAGAAGTAGCAGGTGAGATCCTTTGGAAGGTGATTAGGGCATGAAGGTAGGGCCCTCATGAATGTGATCTGTACCTTTAGAGAAGAGGTATCAGAGAACTCCTTTTCTTACCCACTGTTGTGTAGCATGGTTTAAACACATGCGTCCATCTATGAACTGGGAAGTGAGCAATCACCAAATTCCAAATGTGTCTGTGTCTGAATCATGGAATTTCTAGCCCCAGGAATGTGAGAAATGAATTTTTATTGTTTAAAAGCAATCCAGTTTATGGCATTTTGTTCGAACAGCCTGAGTGGACAAAATGCAGAAAAATAAAAAAAAATACTAACTTAAATTTGAAAAGAAACAATGTACACGCACATTTTGTCGAAGCCATAAAGGTCATAGCTAACAGAATTTTTAACAAGGAAAGAGTGGGTCTGACTGGAATATTCCCTTTTATTCATTCTTAGATTTCCAAAATAAACTGTAAAAACATGATTTTTGTCTTGAATTTGTTAAAATCTATAAGCAATATAATAAAAGTGGCCAATATATTTTCCTAGATTACAGCTTTTTCTAAGTGGTGACCATATTTCTGTTTTTTTTTAAAATTTTGAGATAACATGTTTAATTTATATTAAATTCAAAGGTTTAGTACTTGTTTAAATAAGAAGTTCAACAAGTAAAAAGACCATAGTTCAGTGGGAATACAGTGAAGATCTGTAAGCAATAATCAGATGTCAAGATGTCCATTTTACTCACACACAGTAAATTTTATAATATTCATAGCTAATTAGAAACTAGTAGTATATCATTCTTAATTTGGATGACAAAGATTGAAAACAAAGTTTAAAAATTACTATATTTGCAGGAAAACTGATACAGGCATTTCTTTGTTTTAATTTTTAAAAAAAATTTAGCTTCTACGTATAGGAGAGAAAATGTGGTATTTGTCCTTCTACATCTGGCTTATTTATTTCATTCAACATGCCATTCTGCAATTGCAACCATTTTGATGCAGATGGAAGAATTTCATTCTTTGTAGTAGCTAAGTAATATTGTGTGTATATACATACACACACATTTTGTTTATCCATTCATCTGTTGATAGAGACCTTGTTTGATACCAAATTTTGCCATTGTGAACACTACAAACATGATGGTGCAAGTATCTCTTTGGGGTATATACCAAGTAGTGAGATTGCTGGATCATATGGCAGGTCTATTTCTAGGGGTTTTTTATCTTTTTTTTTTTTTTGACAGGTAGATTTATAGACAGTGAGAGAGAAAGACAGAGGGAAAGGTCTTCCTTCCATTGGTTCACTCCCCAAATGGCTGCTGCAGCCGATGCGCTGTGCCGATCCAAAGCCAGGAGCCAGGTGCTTCTTCCTGGTCTCCCATGCGAGTGCAGGGGTCCAAGCACTTGGGTCATCCTCCCCTGCCCTCCTGGGCCACAGCAGAGAGCTGGACTGGAAGAGGAGCAACTGGGACTAGACCTGCTGCCCATATGGGAGGCCGGATCTGCAGGTGGAAGATTAACCAAGTGAGCCATGGCACCTGCCCCTCTAATTTTTTTTTTTAAGATTTATTTGTTTATTTGAAAGTCAGAGTTACATAGAGAGAAGGAGAGGCAGAGAGAGAGAGGTATTCGATCTAGTGGTTCACTCCTCAGTTGGCCACGACAGCCAGAGTTGTGCCGATCTGAAGCCAGGAGCCAAGAGCTTCTTCCAGGTTGCCCACATGGATGGAGAGGCCCAAGGACTCAAGCTATCTTCTACTGCCTTCCCAAGCCATAGCAGAGAGCTGGATCAGAAGTAGAGCAGCTGGGACTCCAAACAGTGCCCACATGGGATGCTGGCACTGCAGGCGATGGCTTTACCATCTATACCACAGTGCCAGCCCCATATTTCTAGTTTTTTAAATAAATCTTCATACTGTATTCCATAGTGGCTGCACTAACTTACATTTCTATCAACAATGTATAAGAGTTCTCCTTTCTCCATGTTTTGTCAATGGCCATTATGACAGGATTGAAGTGATTTTTGTGTATGGTGACACACAGGCCTCTAATTTCATTCTTCTACAGATATACATCTCATTTCCCCAGCAACATTTATTGAAGAGATAATCCTTTCTTTGATATATGGTCTAGGCACTTTTGTCAAAATCGGTTGGCTGTATATCTACAAATTATTTTCTAGGCTCCCTATTCTGCTCCATTGATCTAGATCTATATTTTGATTTTATGCCACTCACATGTTATTTTAATTCCTATAGCTTTGTTTTATGCTTTGAAGTCATGTGATGCCTCAAGTCTGATTTTTTTCTCCTAGGATTCAAGTGTTAGTTCTGGGTCTTTTGGTATTCCATATGAATTTTAGGATTCTTTTTCTCAGTTTTGTAGAGAATGTCATTGGTATTTTATAGGGATTGCACTGAATCTGCAGGTAGTATAGGCATGTTTACTATGTTAATTCTTCATGTGGTGAGCAAAGGGAAATATTTTCATTGTGTCCTTGATGATTTCCTTCAAAATATTTTATAATTTTCATTGTAGAGATTGGTTACTTATTTCATAAATTTATTGCTAAATATTTTTGTTGGCTATTGTGAATAGGATTTCTTTCTTGATTTCCATTTCAGTGAGTCCAAAATTATCATTAAAAAGTTTAAGTTTTTACATATTTATTTTGTATTCTAAAATTTCACTAAACTGATTATTATTCCCAGAGAGGCTTGTATATTGGAAGTTTCAGATATGATTAAGGCTTCACAATTCATACCTTTTTAGTTACCCCTCTACTCCTCTAGCTCATTTCATTTCATTCTGACTTGTGTTCACCTGGCCACTACCATTAAGAGTCAAATACAGTTTGTTCTAGAAGTAACAGGGTCTGGATTCTCCCATCAACAACATGAGTTCACACTAAATGCAACATTACCACACTGTCCATGGACCTGATGGAAGGGGTTGTTGTCAGGTGGCAGCTTCCATTTTTGTCTCCATTGCAGGAAAGAATTTGAAGATGATGATCAGGAGAGGAATAGCCCTTATGAAAACAGAGGTACACACAAACTGTATCATAGTCATAAAAAATAACAGGAGTTAGATATTTCAGTTTGATCTTCCATGAAGAATTAGAGCGTATAAATAAGATGGGCTATATTGGACAGGCTTATGAGATGAAGCATGGTGAATTCATGGAGGATTTTGTATTACACAGTAAGTTCTTAGTTTTTTTTTTTTAATTTGTCTACTCAGAGAATGAAAAAAAAATATTCTGAGACAATTTGTGAGCTGGCGGGAGAGTGGACTGGGGTTTAGGAAGAAATTGGAAGTGCTGATACAAACCTGTGAGTCAGGCTTTACCAACATCCACTTTGAGTGATGAGGTGATTTTTTTTTTTTTTTTTTTGGTGACAGGCAGAGTTAGTGAGAGAGAGAGAGAGAGTCAGAGAGAAAGGTCTTCCTTTTTCCATTGGTTCACCCCCCACGTGGCTGCTACGGCTGACGTGCTGCGCTGAACCGAAGCCAGGAACCAAGTGCTTCCTCCTGGTCTCCCATGCTGGTGCAGGGCCCAAGCACTTGGGCCATCCTCCACTGCACTCCCAGGCCACAGCAGAGAGCTGGGTTTGAAGAGGAGCAACCAGGACAGAATCTGGGGCCTGACCGGGACTAGAACCTGGGTACCGATGCCGCTGGTGGAGGATTAGCCTAGTGAGCCACTGTGCCAGTGTGATGAGGTGATCTTAAACTAGATGCAAACATTAGTAAATCATATATCATCACTTTAAAAGATTCTCATTTTCTATAATATACAGCAAGAGTGAATTTCACAACTGTCAACAAAAAGATTAACCAAAATAATGTCTTTGAATACAGTTTATACTGTCCTTAAGGGATAATTTTTAATGTAAAATATTAGTTTGAGTGTTCAATATGTAATATAAATAAAATGCCTTTTAAGTGAAAGAAAAATAAGCCACTATAAATTAAGAATAATACAAATTACTATCCTAAGCTCAACTTATAGAAAACTTCATAGAATAAAACCATGGAGTAGGTTATCTAAGGAGGACAGACAATTTATCTATCTAGGGGCTATCATTGTGGCCTAGCAGGTTAAGCCACTGCCTGAAATGCTGGCTTCGCTTATGGGCAGAAGTTCGAGTCCTGGATGCTCTAGTTCCCATCCAGCTCTCAGCTAATGGCCTAGGAAAGGCAACAGTTTATGGGCCAAGTGCTTGGGCCTCTGCCACCCATGAGGGAGACCTGAATGAAGCTTCTAGTTGCTGGTTTCATGGTGGCCATTTAGAGAGTGAACCAGTGGATGGAAGGTCTATTTCTCGCTCTCTTCCTTTCTCTAACTGGCTTTTCAAGACAAGTAGGTCTTTATAATTTTCCAATAAAAATTATGTATATAAATAGATATATGTGTGTGTATGTGTGTGTATGTGTGTGTGTATAAAACATAGGCAAACATGTTTAAACTGATTTATGTATATTTCCTTCTAATTTAGTAGGCGCTGATAAAAATGACCCTTTCTATTTTCTCCCTTTTCTGCTATTTCGTTATTGTGACAATAAGCTCATTTTCTTTGCTCCAGACTTTTGAATATGAATTTAAAAAGAATTAATGTGTTAGGAAGGCAGTGTTATAACTGATGTTGAGTCTTTCCTTGACACATTCCTATCTTTTAATTCCACATTGAACAAATATTTCAGTAATGCATTTCTGTGGAAAGGAAATGCTTACATCAATATGTGTACACAAGACTCTGCAGTCTTATCTTTACTCTTATTCAATCTTTTAGTTTGCAGCAATTTTACATGAAAATAAGGTACATATGATTTAATTCTTAAGTATTTCTTGGTCATTCTAATGATAAGTTGCTGACTTTTAACAGAAACCGAGTAAGGAAAGAAAAATACTGGTAATTCCAATTTCAATACTATATGCATTTTGTTATGACCTTTGAAAGCACTCTAGGATTAGCAATGTTGAGCCCAATGTACAGAAAGATGAGCTGTGTAGAGGCAAGGGTGTGGTGGAGGACTGTATCCACACTACACAATGTGTCCTTGGTGGACGAGAGAGGCAATGAAAGGTCTGGGATATAACAGTGATATACTGACAGGCCAAAATACAACCAAGGGTACTCTATATCTACAAGATAGTCAGAAAAATCAAGGTAACATGGGGACAATAATTAGATGTTGCTCACTTGAGGATGTACCAATTTATAGGTAAAGCAATTCTGCCCAAACCAGCTTTGCTCCAGTGTTTGATTTATTAGCTGTTACCATTTCATGGTATCTTAAAAATACTATTTGATCTTTGAGTATTATTTACTAACATGTAAATATTCCATTTCCTTATATAAAAATCTAGATCTTGACATGATTCTAATGATTTACCTCCAATAAAATTTTCATATTATAATGCATAACTCACTTCCTAAAGGCATTTTACAGAGGATGTCCACATATTATCTACTTTATTTTTCACAATAAGCTTTTCAAGAATACATTAATGTAGGAAAGAATTTATTTCTCTAAGATTAATGGCTCAATGTTCAAATAAGGTCTATGGGAACTTGAGTAGGAATATTTAAAAAGATTTAACTACTCTGCTAAATTACTCTTAGGAAATAGTATCCTGAAACACTTTCAACTTGTTCATTTATTTATAAGTTTTAGGGACACTAAATAAGGGATAGTAAGAAATAGAGAGCTTCAAGAAAACAAGCAATCCAATTTTAATAAAACATTTATTCTTCATTAGTAATCATATTACCTACAATATGGTAAGTGTAAATGCATAGTTAATATTTACTATTTTACCTAGAATTTAAAGGTTAAGACTTTCTGGACCAATATAATAACAGAATTGTTTAAATTTATTGCTCTTCATTCTTAAAATGACATCAAGATATAATAAAAATAATAAGAAAGCTATAACAGTGCTAGAAAATAGAAGGTTTATTCACAAAAAAAATTAAATTTTTTTCTGTGGTTTTGAATATAGGAGTAATGTTGAAAACAAGTACTGAATAAGTGTAACAACCTTTGTATAAGATCAGGTGTTTGCCAAGGGATGACTCAAATGGAAAGTGGAGTGGGGTAGGTTGTGGAAATTCAGCCTCAGAGTCAGTACTAGTTGGAATCAGAGTAAAGTTGTGAGGCAAGTACCTATCTGATTGAAGGGCAGCTAGATCTGGCCCAGTACAGCCTCAGTGCACACAGTAGAACTGCTGGGATATTTATTGCAGGAAAAGCTTAATAAACACTGCTGCATAATTATGTGTTTGAATGTAATCTACTTTCAGCATCTTTGTATATGGGATACGTGGAAAAGGGATGAATAGAGCACTAGACATTTGACACAAACACGAGGACACACATACACTCAGAGAGAGAGAGAGAGAGGGGGGGGGGAGGGAAAGGGAGAGTTAGTGAGGGTAAAAACCGTTTCACTCAACAGCAACAGCAAAGCGCACTAAATTTCTCTCTCAGTGAAGAACTTTACTAATTAGGACAAGTGAAGGTGTTGGGATAAGCACAGTCCATTTGTCCTGAAAGGAAACCCAAACCAACTGTTGGTATAACCTATCTATACAAACACACAAACAAAAATCCAGTCAGAGGAGACCTGAAGGAAGACTAGACTTCCCATAGCTAGTGAATAATCCCATCTGTCTATCTATCTGTCTGTGAAATATCCTGATATCCTGGCAGCAACTGATAAAGCAGCATCCTTATTAGTAATACATATTCATGTAAATATGAATACAAACATAGATATGAAGTAAAATTTAGTATTACCATGCATGTGTGAGACTACCATAAAATGAAAATACTTCAGAAAAACAACCTCAATGACTAATTGGACTAGTATAAGAACACAAAGGAGAGTTTCAAAAATTCCAAATTATTGGCACAGAGACTCTAGTCAGTACTATCCCCACAGGGGTGAGGGATAAAACACTGCTATAGAACAGAAGCAATGAGAAAATGCAACAGGATTCTCAGTGTTCAAATATGCTTACTGAGATTACATAATAATAATAACAACAGTAATTGAATGGCAGAATGGCAAGAGAGAATATGCCTGAAAATTCAGTAATCTCCAAGCAGGAACTTTTGATCTTTGTCAAAGAGTTCAAATGATGAAAAAAATAGAAAAGTGAAAGAAAAAAATGTGATTCAAAATATCTTAGTATTCATCGGTAAATAGATAATAAAAAGATAGGTGGGAAGTAATCTAAAAAATGTGAATGATATAATTACCTATTTTTTTTTCATTCAAAGTTCTCAAAGAAAGAGAAAGCAAATATATAACTGGGCAGACTTTGGTGTAAATTATAAATACTAATAAAAGTAAATATTCAGTTACCTTCCAAAGAGAAAATGAGATACCTATTAAAGAACAGAAAATGTATTGAAAATGGACTTCCTTTATAACATCAATGCTAGGATAACAGTGAAGGACTCTGCATTAAGTTTACTTTTGTTTTTATTTAAATATTTATTTATTTATTTGAAAGAGTTGCACACAGAGAGAAGGGGAGTCTGGTTTACTCCCCAGTTGGCCACAACTGCTGGAGCTCCACCTATCCGAAGCCAGGAGCTTCTTCCAGGTCTACCATGTGGGTGCAGGGGCCCAAGGACTTGGACCATCTTTCCACTGCTTTCCCAGGCCATAGCAGAGAGCTGGATCAGAAGTGGAGCTGCTGGGACTTGAACGGGCACCCATGTGGGATGCCAGCACTGCAGGCAGTGGCTTTACCCACCACGCCAGAGCTCCAGCCCCTGCATTAAGTTTTGAGGAAAAATAAAGTGAATCAAGGAATTATTTTCATTAAAGCAAATATCCAAATAAAAGAATAATGTCTAGATATTTAAATATAAAAATTATAAAGATTTTCATTTATACATTTTCTGAAAGATAAATACATTGATGTATCTCAGTGAGATAAAAATATCAACTCAATATAGAAAAGACATGGTGATGGGGGCTGGTACATTTGTATATGAGGCAAATAGCCTCTGCCTGCAGTGCCAGCATTCAATATGAACACCATTTTGAGTCCTGGTTGCTCCACTTCTAATGCAGAGTCCTGCTATGTGCCTGGGAAAGCATTGGATGACGGCCCAAGTATTTTGGACCCTGTACCCATGTGGGAGACCCTGAAGAAAATCCAGGCTTTTGGCTTCAGATCGGTTCAGTGCCAGCTTTTGTGGCCATTTAGGGAATGAACCAACAGGTGGAAGATTCATTCTCTCTTTCTTTAACTCTGCTTCTAAATAAATATATCCTTTTAAACAAGAAAAGACATAGATGAAAAAACGTCACTAGGAGACATTGTTGAGCAACAAACCAGGAAAATCTATAAATGCCACACCCACAGCTGTGATACCCGCGTGGCAAAATGTTGCTACGTCGGGAGTCTGAAGCTGCAGGGTTTTGGGGTCAGCGCTTTGTTGGAGCGGAGCCCCAGGCGATTCCTGTGCAGTCCACGGTTGTAACAACCCTCGACTCACAGTAGGGGAGCCTAAGACTGTCCTTGCTAAATTTTGGGGGACACCGTGTCTCTGCTCTGCTGATGAACTCATTATGCATTATCTACCAGCTGTGTTTACACTTTACTGCTTACCCTCATAATTCTCAGAAACTAAAAAATCAAGAAAAAGAAGTTTCCCGTAAGCCAGGAATGCAAGTCAAAACATATCATTAGGTTCCCATTGTAGTAACAGAAAAATGTTAAGGTTACTCGGAGGTTATCTCCAGGTACCTAGAGGGCAAGCAAAACCTTAGACAGTTATTCCCCTAAACAGTTCAGTAAGTGAAACTAAGTCAAAGGTCAATTCTCATCCTCAGTAAGTGAAACTAAGTCAAAGGTCAATTCTCATCCTCAGTAAGTGAAACTGAGTCAAAGGTCAATTCTCATCCTCCGTAAATTGTCTATGTTCCTCATAAAACCACTCATATGACATCATTGTTTTAACTCATTTTGTCAACCTTTGTGATAAAAGTTTTACATTTGCCTGCAGCATTGTTCTTTACTATATAAACCCAAGCCTTACTACAATAAATCGCAGCAGTAACATACGCATAACGTGTGTGTCTGTCTGTCATTTCCCCGCCGATTTCTGACTCTCCTGGCTCTTCGTTCCCTCGTTCTCCCTCGGTCTGAGACTCCGCGAGAGCCGGTCCGCGGCATATAAACGTTTCCCAATTATTGATAATGTAGTTATTATTTAGACAAGTATTAAGAAAGGATCCCTAAAATGGAAGAGAGTATGTACCTAAAATCAAAGAAAATCTTACAGATAGCTTTTTTTTTAAAAGATTTATTTATTTTATTTGAAAGGCAGAGTTGCACAGAGAGAAGGAGAGGGAGAGAGAGAGAGAGAGAGAGAGAGAGAGAGAGAGAGAAATCTTTCATCTGTTGGTTCACTTCCCAGATGGTCGCAAAGGCTGGAGCTGTGCTGATCTGAAGCCAGCAGCCAATAGATTCTTCCAGGTTTTCCACACAATTGCAGGGACCCAAGAGATTGGGCCATCTTCTACTGCTTTTCTAGGCCATAGAAAAAAGCTGGATTGCAAGTGGAGCAGCCAAGACTTGAACTGGTGACCATATGGGATGCTGGCACTTCAGGCAGTGGCTTTACACGCTATGCCACAGCACCGGCCCCCAGATAGCTTTTATGATACATAATTGCAGACTTTCCTGTAAATAAAGTAGATTTTGGTGAAAATTTTATATACAAAAAAACCTTTTTATGGAAAAAATGGAAAATTTAGTTTTGGCAGGAGTAGGATTGTTCTTTAATCTTTCTTCATTGCGAAAAAAACTGACAGTATATTTGTTGTAGTAAATAAATAATAAAGAAAACAAAAATACCCTCTAATAACATAAGATGTAATTTTCCCAGGGATTGTATGTCAACTGTGAAGTGTTCCAGATATTGTGTTTTTTTTTTTTAAGATTTATTTATTTATTTGAACTTCAGTGTTACACAGAGAGAAGGTGAGACAGAGAGAGAGAGAGAGAGAGAGAGAGAGAGAGAGGGAGAAAGGTCTTCTAACTGCTGGCATTTTCCAATTGGCTGCAATGGCTAGAGCTGCACAGATCCGAAGCCAGGAGCCAGGAGTTTCATCCGGGTCTCCCACGTAGGTGCAGGGACCCAAGGACTTGGGCCATCTTCCACTGCTTTCCCAGGCCATAGCAGAGAGCTGGATTGGAAGTGGAGCAGCCAAGACTCAAACTGGTACCTGCAGGTGGGGCTTTACCCACTATGCCACAGCACCAGCCACGTTATATTCTATTAAGCATGATACAGAAGCAGGATTATGATGATCCTGGGAACCATGCATCATTGACAAGCACACAGTACTCACATATTGAAGTTTAGCAGGTGGAAACCATGTCAGCCAAATCAGCAATGCTCAGTGCAAGAGGATCACAATAGTTTTGGGAACTGAAGGGAGCCTTGAACAAAACTCTATAAATATGATCAGCCTAATTTTCCTTCTTACAAAACTCACCATGAAACGATGTTGGTAGAGTACAAATTGAGTATAGAAAAAGGTGAATAAATGTTCACTTAAAGTGAGGAAGAGAATAGGAACAGGAGGTTCTCAGTATTGAAAACCATTAAAAATTTTTTTGCTTTTTAGTAACAAAGAAAGAGAAAGCTTTCGTTTTTTTTTTCCCCCCAGTGGGTCATCAGTGTGGTGCAGCCAGTTAAGCTTTCTTGCAGTGTCGACATCCTGTATGGGTGCAGGTTTGACTCCTATATGGGTGTCAGTTCAAGTCCTAGCTGCTCTATTTCCATTCTGGCCTGAAAAGCACTGGACAATGTCCTAAGCATTTGGGCCCCTGCACCCATATGGGAAACCTGGATAAAGCTCCTGGCTTCTGGCTTTGGCCTGGCCCAGTCCTGGCAGTTGGCGGCCACTTAGGGAGTGAACCAGCTGATTTAAAATCTCTCTCTCCTTTCTCCATCTCTCTCTCCCACCCTCTTTCTCTCTGTGTAGTTCTGACTTTCAAAATAAATAAATAAATAAATCTTTTTTAAAAAAAAGTTATTGTTCTTGCTAGCAAATTGAACAGGTATCTTTTGTGAAAACAGAAGCTGTTCACCTTAAATAGCATGAATACCAGAATCAGGGATACAATCAAATGTCGTTTGAGATATTATTAGAAGCAACATCTATACTCCCATTTTTATTGCACCACTATTAACAGCAGGTTAAAAAAATGGAAATAATGTGTGTATCACTTGACATTTATGGATAAAGAAAATATGACATGTAAAAATGTATTTGCGGGGCCGGCGCTGTGGCGCAGCGGGTTAACGCCCTGGCCTGAAGCGCCGGCATCCCATATCATATGGGCGCTGGTTCTAGTTCCGGCTGCTCCTCTTCCAATCCATCTCTCTGCTGTGTCCTGGGATACCAGTAGATGATGGCCCAAGTCCTTGGGCCCCTGCACCCGTGTGGGAGACCTGGAAGAAGCTCCTGTCTCCTGGCTTCGGATCGGTGCAGCTCCAGCCGTTGCGGCCAACTGGGGAGTGAACCATCGGATGGAAGACCTCTCTCTCTCTGCCTATCCTCTCTTTGTGTGTAATTCTGACTTTCAAATAAATAAATAAATCTTAAAAAAATGTATTTGCAAGTGTCTGTGGAGAATAGGATTAAAAGATAAATATATGGGTGTGTATATGGTACAGTGGATATGTTACCATTGAGGACACCCCGAACCCATAGTGGAGTGCATGGTTTTAAGCATGGCTATGTTGCTTTGAATCCATCTTCCTGATAAGGTATAACTGAGAAGGTAGCAGATGATAGCTCAGTAACTTGTGTCCCTGCCGTTCTAGTGGGAATCCTGGTTTGAGGTCTGGGCTCTTGGCTTCAGCCTGACCCAGTTTTAACTGTTGTAGTGTTTAGGGAGCCCCATGATGCTGACCACCACATTTTGCATTTTGATGACTGAATCCTCATGGAGTTGTTTAAAATGTTCCTGTATCACCTGTATTTCTTATAAGCTAAGAGTTAAACTAGAGGATTTATTTTTATAATAATATTTTATAGGAAAATGATGTATCCAAAATTGCACAGATCAGGCGTCAGTCGATTGACAATAGGTCACAGTTGCAATTTGATGAAATTAGTTGAATGGCAAACCCAGTTATAATTATTCCATATTGTAAAATGACAATGCAGCTTTCTATGTGATGATTTTAACCATTATCACTGACTCATTATGTCATTATGATATTCAAAGTAGATTTTATTTTTATTACTTCATTTATCAGTTAGAATTTTACTACATAGAGAAATGTTGCATTATCAAGTCACTTGTCTACATTGAGATAATTTACAACTAGCAGGGTAAATATATGATTGTTTACCAGTGCTCAGAATGTCAGTTGCTTTCACAATATCCTCCATAGAGATGTCTGAGTTTTTTAAAAAAATATATATGAGAGAATTTCAAAAAGCTTGTGGAAAAACAAAATTAAAGGGTATGTTTATTTTGGTACAAAAATTTTGAAATTAATGTGTTTTTCCTATTATACATTGTCCGTGAACTTTTTAAAAACCTCCAATTAGCAGTATTAACTCATCCATTTTCATATTTTGTATAAATAATTATCTGCTTTGCTGACACACTTAGCATATATTAATTAATCATCAGATTATCTTAACCATTTTCTTGTAATAATTATTTTAAATGATACATAATAACTATCAACAATTATGCATATTTATAGGGTATCATTCGATGTTTTAAAATTATATATATACACACACATTGTGGAACATGCAAGTCAGGGTGAACATATTAACTCTACAAAGTTAGTTCTTTTTGTTAAAAATGTTCTGAATACTTTCTCCTAACTTTTTTTAAAAAAAGCAGCCTTATCATTATCTATAGCCACTTCCTATGAAATAGAACACCAGAAATTCTTCCTCCTATCTTAACATAATGTGGTAACCATTAATCATTCTTTTTCCATCCTTCCCTCACCCAACTCCCTGCTGTCACATTAACCACCATTATACTTTCAACTTTTATGACATTAACTGTTTATATTCGGCATATGAGTGAGATCAAGCAGTATTTGTCGTTTTCTTCCTGGCCCTTTTCACTTATCATAATGACCTCAACTTACATCAGTGTTGCTGCAAAAGGGAAGATGATTTCATCCATTTTATTGTTAAAATTTGTCTTTCAAGAATTTAGAAATATTTAACGGTATTGAAATAGGCATTGCTTTAAAGAATAAAATAAAAATAAATTGATTTAAGTTGTATACATCAAATAAATGTAGAAAGGAATTGCAAATATAGGTAAAAATGACTGGATTCCAAGATGAAGGGAAAAAAAAAAGAATTGATAAGGAAAACCTAGTATTTTCCTTTGGAAAACGTTAAAATATGTAATTCACCATTGACATAATAAACCTGTGGAGATTATGCCAAACAAAATATTTATAAATTAAAATTAAACAAAACAATCAATATAAATCTAGTTTTCCATTATTCTGAGAAATAATGAAACTGTATAATAACTGAAATGACTAATTGGTAGGAAAAATAAATTATCCAACTGTCAAACATCAAGAAGTAGACATTATTCCTAGAAAGAGAAATTGGAAAATGGTCGAGTACTAAAAATGTCATTGTAAGAATTTATAAATTTGTGAGACATTATCTTAAACTCCTTAGGATAACTGTTTATTTTACAAATCTCTTCCTAGGCAGAGGAAAGATGAATTGTCTTCCAAATAAAGCACTGATCCTAATGCCTGATCATAAAAACAGTAAAAATGAAATGAAAAATGCAAAAACTCTGAAAGTCTGAATACTTAAAACCAGGAATACTTGAATGAAAACTTAACCTGAGGAACATGCAACTGGCCTAACATATGAATAAAAAATCTTAGGATCAGGAGTTTGTTTTAGCAGTTAACATGTTGTTTAAACACCCCTCATCCCATATCAAAGTCCCAGGATTCCAGACCTGACTTGCTTCCAACTCTTGCATTCCTGCAATGTACATTCTTGAAGGCAGCAAGTGATAGCTCAAGTATTTGAGTCCCTATCATTCATTCATGCATGAGACCTGGATGGATTTCTAGGCCCTTGGCTTCTACCTTGCCCAGCCCCAACTATTGTGGGCATTCGGGAAGCAAAGCAGTGGATGTAAGATCTCTTTCTTTCTCTTTCTCAAATAAAATAAAAAGAAGTAAATAAAAATTTTAAGAAGTGAGTGTTAAGCATGGTGTTATATATCTAAATGACTCTTTGAAGTAAGCATATAATTCTAGCAACACCATAAAATAACTACTTATTTAATTGATTTTCATGTTTTCTTATTAGAAAACAAACCAAAAGGGGCAAATACATATAATATATACAGCCATACTATCTGTAGATAAACATCATTAATTATGCTTCCAGTCCTTTATATGTATATATACACCACTTATATACATATATAATATATAATACTATTCATAACATGTTATTACTAATTGCTCCTTCTACTTTCCTCACCACTTGCTTTCTGTTCTGAATCCTGTCCTCTACCACTAACCTGTCAGCTGGAGGGAGGAGAATGAGGTGAAGATATTCAGACTCTGATTTTCTCCCTGAGTGGGCTTGATTGTATCTCCCCACAGTGAGTCACTGCTCCTCTCAAGTTGACCCACTGTGTGCAACTCTCCAACTTTGTCACAGAGGAACTCTTGTATCAGTTACCTATTACTGCAAAAATGAATTAAGCAGATAGCATCTGAAAAATAAGTACCCATGTATCAACTCACAATTTCTGTGAGTTGGGAGTCCAGCATTGGTTTAGTTTTATGTCCTTGGCTGACAGTATCTCATGAAGTGGCAGTCAAGCTGGTGAGTAGAGCTTCAGTCCTCAGATTCACTGAAGATTAAACAATCCCCTGCCAAGTTCATCCCATTGCTTATTGGTGGGAGTGAATTTCTTGTAGGCTGTAGCACTGAAGTTTCTGTTCCTCAGCAACCCTATGGGCAACTCCTTGGGTGGCTCACAAGCATAACATGTTTCTAGCATGTCAAATAATGAGGAAGAGTGACAGTGAGAGACCTGAAATCAAAGAACCTATCTCTTTTTTTAAAAGATGTATTTATTTATTTGAATGTCAGAGTTGCACAGAGCGATAAGGAGAGGCAGAAAGAGAGAGAGAGAGGGAGCTTCCAATGTGTCTTTTGACACAGAGGGTGAAGGTGCCCAGGGAGTTGGGCCATCTTCTACTGCTTTCCCAGGCCATAACAGAGAGCTGGATTGGAAGTGGAGCAGCCAGGTCTTGAACAGGCACCCACATGGGATGCTAGCCCTGCAGGTGGCAGCTTTAACTGCTAGGTCACAGCATTGGTCCCAAGGACCCTATCTGTTTAAACAGTCTTGGCTGCAATGTCTCAGCATTTTGGCTGTATTCGCTAGTTAGGAGTGAGTCATAATGTACAGCCCACACACAAAGGAGTTACACAGGGTTATGAATACCAGGAGGTAGGGAATATTGGGATTAATTTAGAGTCTTGGGGAGTTGGCATTGTGGAATAATGAATTAAGCCGCTGCTTGCAAGGTCTTCTGGTTTATGAGTTGGCTACTCTACTTCTCATCCAGCTCCTAGCAAGTACTCCTGGTAAAACAGCAGAAGATTGGGTCCCTGCCATTTAGGGGCAATCTGGATGAAGCTTTGGCCGTGTGTCCATTTGGGAAATGGACCAATTGCTGGAATATTTCTTTCTCGCTCTCTCTGTCTCTCTCCTTCTCTCCCTCTCTCTAACTCACTTTCAAGTAAATAACTCTTTAAAAAATTAGAAGTCATCCAACACTCTAACTTCATCCACCAGCATAGTGCAAGGTGATTGTCCAGGTGATGCCATCCCTGGTCTCACATGAAACTCTTCATGCTTCAGCTTCATGTTATATTTTAAAAATTAAATGCTTTTTAGTTGTTCGAGAAAGGTAGTCCATTCTATTTCCTAGTAAACAATGAATGAAAGTGAAAAATATTATATTAAGGAACAGGAATTTCATGAAGTTCTTATGTTTTATTAAATGTTGATAGTTTTATGAAAATGAGCCCATAAAATCATACTGTTTATAGATTAAGTTTAAAAGTTAATTTCACTTAAATAGCAAATTCAGGAGCCTCTGTAGATTTTGCTTTTTTCTTATTACACTTAGCCAGTTTTTCATCAATTTTAGGGCCTAGTAAGTATATGGACACAATCATTAATATAACCTTCAGCCATAAATCCATATACATTCACCAGCTCATTTATATACCATTTTTTGATTTTTTGTATGTCAATTAAATTCATTTCATATTATTTAATACCGGATGACATTTCATTTCCAATGATGTTAAGGAATCTATTGGACATCTAATTTGTATCCAGATCTTTGCTGTATATTAAGTCAAACAATTCTGTGGTAAACATGGCATGAAATTGCTAGATCAGAAAATGCACACATATTTAAAGCTTATGGTGTCTAGGGACAATTCCTTTGAAGAAAGGCTTTTGTAATATATCTTTCCACAGGCAAGTGTAAGAATCATTATTTATGAATATCCTTGATGGTATTTCATATTCTATTTAATATTCATTACTTTAACATGTCTTCCAAGTATTTTAACTGATACTTCTGATTATTACAAGGCTGAATGTGTTTTCATAAAGGCAATTTGTGTTTTAGATATTTAGTAAATTGCCTATTACTTATTTTTCCAATTTGTGAAAATACTACTGAAGGATTTAATATTCACAATTTTGAAGGTGTTATTTTACCTTTCCTTTTGATTTTATAATACATCTTTCAAAATATTTTTGAAATTTTACTTCAATATGTTAATCTCTCATATATACTTTATATTTTTGTACATCGACTTCAAGCTTACTTTTTACCTTCCCCAAATTATACCAATATTAATTTATATATTCTTCTAGTATTTTTACAATTAAATACATGAAATTTATACATTTCCCCCTTTATCCAGTTAAAGCTGTAACCAACTGCCCTGTTACTGATACCAGAAATTTGCAAGTTTTTATAAATGTGTCATTCTCCTTTATACTTCTTTCCTATATCTGATAAAGCTCAAATCTTTGATCTTTCTTTATACCACTAAGGAGAGGTAATATGAATATGCGAATTTGATGTGAAGATTTTTGTCAGGTGTGTACTTTTGGCAACAGTGATAAACCTTCATTGCGCTAAGATGGAAATATCTGTGTTGTTACTCCAGAATGACCTATTCTGTTGCTCTAATATGTGCAACAATGTAATCATATGTTGATTTAATGCAAGTTTCCTTAAATGTTCTCATAAGAACAAGGGGATTGATTTCCTAAATTTTTTAGGAAAGCAAAACATGTGGTTGACAAATAAAAACTGTGCAGGCAAGTAATAAATCAAAATAAATGTCACACCATCCAGTGATGTAAACTGTGGTGTGACAACCTTAAGGAACTTTAAGATTGATTTTTAAAATGTGTCAATCAACACTATATATAGTGAAATGAAGAATGCACCAGAATCAGCTATTTTTGGCACTCTACTGGTCTTGAATTGGCCGCAGTCTGTGTGTTTTCCTGTTACAGGTATGTCAGCACACACCACTCTTCCGAGAGCCTGAGGGTAGGGACTTTCCTATCTATGACCTATTCAGAATGATAGATTTCTTCAACTATTGCAGGAAAACATGAAAATGGACTTCAAGTATGCCATATGAAACAAGAACAGGTGTAGAAGATGGGGTAGGGTTTTCTGAGGAATGGCTCTAAGGTCAGTTAAGTACAGCTGTTAGGTATGTAGGGTGTCCTGTATGTCTGATTGTTGCTGATTTAGATGTCTGTAACAGATTGTGATGGAGTGCGAAGCACTATTAAGATAGGAATGCAGATTTGTTAAATCTCAGAAATATCTGGGCTTGGCCTGGCAATCAAAATAATAGCTAAGATTAAGGATAGCAATTTTTTTTCATATTTTTTGTATTCATATAGCTATGGGATATTCTTAGACTTTTTTTTTCTCATAAGCCTTTTGAAGTACTTTCATACATGTTTATACCTCCAAAACACATATACACTACATGATACATTAATCTTTTTGTTTATTGAGTTGATTATCTTTTTTGGTAAGATTTAAATATTAAGAATAGCATTGGGGCCAGTGCCATGGCTCACTTGGTTAATCCTCCACCTGCGGCGCCGGCATCCCATATGGGTGCCGGGTTCTAGTCCCGGTTGCTTCTTTTCCAGTCCAGCTCTCTGCTGTGACCCAGGAAGGCAGTGGAGGATGGCCCAAGTGCTTGTGCCTCTGCACCTGCATGGGAGACCAGGAGGAAGCACCTGGCTCCTGGCTTCGGATCGGCGCAGCACGCTGGCCGTAGGGCCATTTGGAGGGTGAACCAATGCAAGGAAGATTTTTCTCTCTGTCACTCTCTCTCACTGTCTAACTCTATCTGTCAACTATCTGTCAAAAAAACTTAGCATTTTATTTTCTTTTATTTTTTTTTTTATTTTTGACCGGCAGAGTGGACAGTAGAGAGAGAGACAGAGAGAAAGGTCTTCCTTTTGCCGTTGGTTCACCCTCCAATAGCCGCCACGGTAGGCGCACTGCGGCCGGCGCAGCGCGCTGATCCGATGGCAGGAGCCAGGTGCTTCTCCTGGTCTCCCATCGGGTGCAGGGCCCAAGCACTTGGGCCATCCTCCACTGCACTCTCTGGCCACAGCAGAGAGCTGGCCTGGAAGAGGGGCAACCGGGACAGGATCGGTGCCCCGACCGGGACTAGAACCCGGTGTGCCGGCGCCGCAAGGCGGAGGATTAGCCTATTGAGCCGCGGCGCCGGCCAAACTTAGCATTTTATATGTTAGCCTACATCTTATCATATGTTGCACAAATCTTTGATTTCATTTAATATCACTAAGCTCTTTCTTGGTGGAGTTTTTTCAGTATTTCCAAAGTTCTGATCTGCTCTTTATGATTTTTTTCAGCATTTGGTATTTCTGAACATACATTTATTTTTCCTTTTTTTGACAGATATGAATGTAGAATTCTAGGTTGACTTTTTAAAAAAATTCAACGCTTCATTAATTGTCTTCCAGTTTTACCTTGCTTGTCTTGTTTCTGACAGAATCTGCCAATATCTTTATCTTTGTTATAATGTATAGACATGTCTGTTTCCCTGGTGGTTGCTAACATTTTTCTCCTTACACTTGAGTTTGAAAATTTTTTTTATTTTGTTTATTTAGTAAATATAAATTTCCAAAGTACAGTTTATGGATTACAATGGCTCCCCCCCCCGCAATAATTTCCCTCCCACTCGCACCCCTCCCATCTCCCAAATTTGAAGAATTTAATTGTGATATACTTTGATGTAGTTCTCTTCATATTTCTTGTGGTTAAGATTTTTTGAATTTCTCAAACCTGTGGATTTAAAATTTTTATTTCATTTGGAATGGTTTGATCATTATGTCTTCAAATGTTTTATTTTTCTGCATTAGCATACTAAGTGTCTTTCCCAAATCCTCAAGAAAGAGATTTTGACCAGATTTATTTCTCTTAGGATACTAAGTTGTTGGGATGCATATTGCAGGAGGGTGGAACAATTGTAGGAAAGTTTAGTAAGTGATCTCATTCTCTCTATGTATTTATTTCTTTTGTGCAATATGATGCTCGTATTCATTGGTACCATTAGTTGGTGATATGGAGATTGTGAATTAGTAGAAAATTTGCTTGTCCTTCACCTCCAACAAGCTTCACTAGTGTGTTTTTGTTGTAAGAGTTACTGCTACCATATATTTTGACAGTAATGTGGTGGTTTGATTGCCTGTTTACCATTGAACCTAAAGTTGGAACCTAACTGGGAATATGGTATGTAACACATGAGCTGCATTTGAGAAGTCTTGCTTTCCATTAGCATGGGATGTCTTTTTCCATTCTTTCACTTTCACGCTGCATGTATCTTTGTTGGTGAGGTGTGTTTCTTGTAGGCACCAAATAGATGGGTGTTTTTTTTTTTTCTTTAATTTTTTTAAACTTAATTAATATAAATTTCCAAAGTACAACTTCTGGATTACAGTGGCTTTTTCCCCCCATAACCTCCCTCCCACCTGCAACCAACCCATCTCCCACCCCCTCTTCCATCCCATTCACATCAAGATTCATTTTCAATTATCCCTATATATAGAAGATCAATTTAGTATATACTAAGTAGGGTCTTGTTTTTTAATCCATTTGGCCAGTCTATATCTTTTAACTGTAGAATTGAGGCCATTTATATTCAAAGTGACTATTGATAAGTAACAACTTGGTCCTGCCATTTTTCCATCTATATTCCTATTGTTTACTTTAGATTTCTTTTGCACTTTTATTGGGAGATTTTCTGCCTTCTCATTCTTTCATTATGATGACTATCTTTCTGTGTTTCTATGTGTAGCACATCTTTAAGCATGTTTTGTAAGGCTGGATGAATGATGAGAAATTCTTTCTTTTTAAAGATTTATTAATTTACTTGAAAGTAACAGTTACACAGAGAGAGGAGAGGCAGAGAGATAGAAAAGCCTTCCATCTGCTGGTTCACTCCCCAATTGGCTGCAATGGCCAAAGCTACTCCAAACTGAAGCCAGGAGCCAGGAGCTTCCTCCAGGTCTTCCCTTCATACATGCAGGGGCCCAAGGACTTGGGCCATCTTCTACTGATTTCCCAGGCCATAGCCAAGAGCTGGATCAGAAGTGGAGCAGCCAGGACTTGAATTGGTACCCATATGGGATGCCAGCATTGCAGGCGGTGGCTTTACCTGCTATGCCACAGTGCTGGTCCTGAGTAATTATTTCATTTTCTGTTTGTTATAGAAAGTATTTATTTCACCTTCATTCACAAATGAAGGCTTTGCATGGTACAATGTTCTGGGTTGGCAGTTTTGTTGTTGTTGTTGTTGTTTTTGCTTGACTTGGAATATATCTTACCATTCTCTCCTAGCCTAAAGAGTTTCTGATGAGAAGTCAGCTGTGAGTCTAATTGGAGATCCTCTGAAAGTAATCTTGCATTTCTCTTATTACATTTTAAAATCTTTTCTTTATGTTTTACTGTTGAAAATTTGACTATATTGTGTTGTGGTAAAGATCTTTTCTGTTCATTTCTATTAGGAGTTGTATGTGCTTCCTGTACTTGGATGTCCCTTTTTTCATCAAATAGGGGAAGTTTTCTGTAATTATTTCACTAAATAGGCCTTCTGGTCTATTCTCTTTCCACATCTCCAGGAACTCCTAAGACCCATATGTTGGGTTGTTTGATAGTATCTCACAAATCTCCAACATTGTTTTTAATTTTCTAATTTCTTATTCTTTTTTTGGTCTGAAAAATTTCCAAAGATTTGTCTTCTAGCTTGGTTGTACTTTCTTCTGCCTCACAAAATCTATTGTTAAGTATTTCCACATTTTAAAAAAATTTATCTGTTTTATTATTCATTTCTAATATTACATT
Source organism: Lepus europaeus (assembly GCF_033115175.1). Classification (NCBI taxonomy): domain Eukaryota; kingdom Metazoa; phylum Chordata; class Mammalia; order Lagomorpha; family Leporidae; genus Lepus; species Lepus europaeus. The sequence continues at coordinate 54,352,098 of NC_084830.1, forward strand.
TTGATTTCTCTTTAAAAATCTCAGTTTCTTGAGAAAAAATTTCATGTCATGTATGGATTTCTTTATTTTGTAAATTTGTTTATGATTGATTTTAAGTAATCCTGTAATTAATCTTCTGAATTCCTTTTCCGGCTTTTCATCAATCTCTTCATCTTTACATTCTAATATTGTAGTAGCGTTCCTTTCGTGGGTGGGGATTGAATATTATGTTTTCTATTTTCTTGTTTTTTAGAATTTCTGTATTTATTTTTAGGCATTTGTGGAGATACTTGTTGGTTTTTTCCACTGATGGCTTCTATCTTTGAACTATGTCTCTGTGGCTTAGTGGAATTTCTGTACTTTCAGTGAATATCAACAGCTGTATGGTGGGTGTGGCCAGGGAGCTCTGGTCAGTGCTTCAGGATAGGGCAAGTAACCAGGATATTCCAGAAATATGCCAGTGAAATTCCATCAATATCCTAAGTTAAAGGTAAAATGAAGGCAGAACATAAAGGAGCATAAGAGAGCATATTAACACTGATGGGTCGCTTTAGCCTTTTATCTATGTGAAAGAAAATCTCTGGGAGCTCATCTCAAGCAAATGCATTCGTTCATAATATTATCAGGAAATATTTAACACTCTATCACAAGGATATTACACATGAGAAATTGTCAGAAGATTAAAAAGAGTATTAGTGAGCAAAGCACAAGGGTAGTACATCAGAATCTTCATATAAAAGATATTAATAGTGCAACTTTTACAATATCAATTGGGATGAATAGTGAGAGAGCAAAGAGGCCTGGATTAATACTGAACTAACTGGCTTGGACATACAGGATAGGTGTATGTTGATGACACTAATAGTCAAGATTGAAAAATATTTGCCAACATGTGGGCATAGTCAGGGTCATATGGATGTATATAGGGTCAAGTAAATTTCTGGTATGTTAGCATTAATAACATCCATTTTCTCACTCTAAAGAGAATATAATGTAAGCTAAGATGACATTTTATCATAGGGATAGACTTGAATCTTCTGTAAATTGCCAATTTTACTTTATTGGGAACAAATTATTTGTGACATTTCCTGCAGTGTATGGAAACATACCAACATATTACTGCACTGTCATGTTAGAAACTGCAGTCTCACTTGTTTTCTTACCTCCAGCTTAGTCATGTTCAGGAATGTCATCTGTTGTGGCCAACCTTATCATCTCAACATTTCTGATGACTATGTGTCTTTGGTTGTCCTTTTAGACTCACAGGTTAAAATAAAAACCTTGTATCTTATTCTACAAATACTTTCAAAATCATGCTCAATCTAATAGTACATCCTCATTTTGGATTATCTCCCTCTTGTGTGACATAAGAAATTACAATTCATTTTGCAACTCCATACCTTTGAATATATTTTTCTTTTTTTTCCTGGAGTACCCCATCCTAACCTTTCTGGTGATTTTGGGCTTAAAAATGTCTAATAATCTCTCAGCTTTCAACTTTCAGCGCACATATCATCTCAACAATAAAATCTCCAATTCCTGTAAAGAGAATAAACTACTCTGCAATAAATTCCGGTCACATCTCTGCAACAGCACCTATTAAAATGTGATTATTAAAATATACAATAGAACACTTTATTGTATTTTTTTTCTGTTTCCATCTGAGTCTTGTTATTTAAAAGCATGAGCTTCTATAAAAGAGATTGTGTCATTCTTCATTGCAATTCAGTTCAGTTTCTAAAGATTTGTTTATTTGAAAGACAGATTTTCAGAGAGGCAGAGAGAAAGAGAGAGAGGTCTTCCATTTGCTGATTCATTCCCCAAATGGCTGGAGCTGGGCTGAATGAAGCAAGGGTCTGGAGCTTCATCTTGGTCTCCCACATGGGTGCAGGGCCCCAGGACTTGAGCCATCTTCTGCTGCTTTCCTGGGCCATAGCAGAAAGCTGGATTGGAAGTGGAGCAGCCTGGTCTTGGACTGGCACCCGAATGGGATGCTGGCACTTCAGGCAGCAGCTTTACCTCCTAAGCCACAATGCTGGCCCCCACGATTCAGTTCTTAACAAATTATCAAGTTCAACATAAGCCCAATGAATGAATTAAAACAAGTGTTAATGTTTTCTCCAGTCTGTATTTTCTTTCTTTCTTTCTTTCTTTCTTTCTTTCTTTCTTTCTTTCTTTCTTTCTTTCTTTCTTTCTTTCTTTCTTTCTTTCTTTCTTTCTTCTTTTCTTTTCTTTTCTTTTCTTTTCTTTTCTTTTCTTTTCTTTTCTTTTCTTTTCTTTTCTTTTCTTTTTTTTTATTTTTTTTTTATTTTTTTTATTTTTTTTTGTTGTTGTTATCAAGTTTTATTGCAACATAGCCACGCTCATTTTACATATTTTCTTTTTTTTTTCTTTTTTTTTAACTTTTATTTAATGAATATAAATTTCCAGTGTACAGCTTATGGATTACAATGGCTTCCCCCCCCCCATAACTTCCCTCCCACCCGCAACCCTCCCCCCTCCCACTCCCTCTCCCCTTCCATTTGCATCAAGATTCATTTTCAATTCTCTTTATATACAGAAGATCAATTTAGTATAAAGATTTCAACAGTTTGCACCCACATAGAAACACAAAGTGAAACATACTGTTTGAGTACTAGTTATAGCATTAAATCAAAATGTACAGCACATTAAGGACAGAGATCCCACATGAGGAGCAAGCGCACAGTGGCTCCTGTTGTTGACCCAACAAATTGACACTCTAGTTTATGGCGCCAGTAACCATCCTAGGCTGTCGTCATGAGTTGCCAAGGCTATGGAAGCCTTCCAAGTTTGCTGACTCTGATCATATTTAGACAAGGTCATAAAAGACAGAGTGAGGATAGTAACCAATGATCCTAAGAGTGGCATTTACCAGGTTTGAACAATTATACAGCATTAAGTGGGGAAGAGGACCATCAGTACACACAGGTTGGGAGTAGAGCCATTGGTGGTAGAGTAGAGGTTATGATTACAAAGGAATGAGGCCCAAGTGCACTAGACAGGGCCTAGAACAAAGGACAGAGTCATTATTAGAGGAGCTAAGAAAGGTGCTGTCTAAGCTACAATTAAGTTTTCTGATTGAGAGGCAAATAGAACCTGATAGAAGGGGCTTGATATAGCATAGCCAAAATAAGAGCTTAAATTGTAATCTCATAGCTAGATTCACTTCGCCATCAGCGAAGTATACAGTAAGTAGAAAAAACCTCCCTTTCAGACCAAAGGGAAAGAAAGTTTTAAAGTGAGAATATAATTTTCCTCATGGGCATTGTCTACCTTAGAAAAACTACTACAGAACATGCCTGTGACTATAGACTTGTAGTTCAGGCCACTGAAGATTAGAGATGGGACTTGGGCACTCCCTTGACGTGCATCCTCTGGTCTGCTTTAACACAAACCAGGAGGAAAAGAAAGCTCGGCCTCAGAAGCAATGGGTGGCAGGCCTATTAATGGCTGATCTGTACAGTGATCTGCCCTCAAGGAGACCCAACAGGCCAGTCCACTGCAGTGGCTTTCAATGTGGTAAGCCTGGGCTTCAGCAGAAGTCAGCTTGTGAAGAGCCCTGGCAGCTCTGCCAAGAGTTGGATCACTGGAAATGGACCTGCCCTGGAGTCGAAGGATGCCCAGGTCAGAGCCACAGATCTTATTGGCTCTAAGCTGAAAAGCCCTTCACTCAGCCCAACTTCCAAAGTGACCACTGCAGCTGAGGGGATGGTCAAGTAGGGTCAGCAACATTGCAGGCAGAACTGTAAATTTCTTGTTAGAGATGCCCCCTGCCTTTACCTGGCCAGCTCTCCTCCCAGGCCAGCCAAGTAATGAAAGTCAACAGAGTGCCTTCCCCTAGGAGGTTCACACCTCCCTTAGGATATACCCCATGTGAAGAGATAGATAGGCCTGGGCCTCTGAATTTACAAGGCCTAAAGCCCACCAGATTATTTTCTTTTCTTTTCTTTTCTTTTCTTTTCTTTTCTTTTCTTTTCTTTTCTTTTCTTTTCTTTTCTTTTCTTTTCTTTTCTTTTCTTTTTTGAAAGGCAGAGTGAACAGTGAGAGAGAGAGACAGAGAGGAAGGTTTTCCTTTTACCGTTGGTTCACCCTCCAATGGCTGCTGCAGCTGGCATGCTGCAGCCAGCGCACCGCGCTGATTCGAAGCCAGGAGCCACGTACTTCTCCTGGTCTCCCATGGGGTGCAGGGCCCAAGGACTTGGGCCATCCTCCACAGCACTCCCGGGCCACAGCAGAGAGTGGGACTGGAAGAGGGGCAACCGGGACAGAAGCCGGTGCCCCGACTGGGACTAGAACCCGATGTGCCAGCACTGCAGGCGGAGGATTAGCCTATTGAGTCGTGGTGCCGGCTGTATATGTTTTATAACTTTTGATTGCACTTTCTGTGAATTACTGAGTGATTAGTTTTAAAGTCCTTAATAATAATAATAATTGACTCATTCTATTTCTCTTTAGTTCTGTTAACGTTTTTAAAGATTTCTTTATTTATTTGAAAGAGTTACAGGCAGAGAGAAAGACACAGAACTGGTTCACACCAAAAGTAGCTACAATGGCCAGGGCTGAATCAGGCCAAAATCAGGAGCTTGATCCAGATATTCCAAGTGGATGGCAGGGTCCCAAATACTTGTAACACCTTCACCTGCTTTTCCCATGTCATTAGCAGGGAGCTGGATCAGAACTGGAGCAATCAGGACACAGACACCCATACGTGATCCAGTGTCATAGCTGTCTGCATTACCTGCTACACCACAATGCTAGGCACACTTCTGTCAATTTTTGATTTTAAGAACATACATATTTTCAGTTGCCATGTCCTTGACACACTTTTATATTTTTGATGTATGCTTCCTGTCTTATGTGTGCTTTATCTGATAGAAACAACAACTTTCTCATGATTGTTTGTATCATGTGATATTTCTGTGATTTCATTTTCCGTACATTTACTTTCTATTTAATGTACTTCTCTTGTAAACTTCATATACATATGATTAATTTTTTTATCCAGGTTGACATTTTCTGCCTTTTAATTCAAGTGGTTTATCCTTTTATATTTTAATATAACTAACGATAATTTGATTTTGTGTATCATCTTGCTGTTTGTAGTCTAACACTCTTATTTTTCTTGATCCTGAGTCCCAAATCACTAACCTTTTTTGATTAAGCAATTTATTTCATATACAATATTACCTCTTACATTGGCCTTTTGAATACATTTCAATGATGTATGAAATGAATTTATGTAAACTACTTCATCCTTCCTTGTTAAGTCTGAACAGAAATGTCTTTGGTGTACTTAATTTTATATATGATTTCCTGCCCAAAATGTGCATTTGCTTGTAAACATCTTTTCCCAAGTTGCCCAGAACCATATCCTTCTTCACAGATTAAAAATTACATTTTTTAGAAAACTGAAAGATTGTGAACATGTAAACCCATTTCCTAATACTCCTAATCTCTTTGTAAGAAACAGTTTGCTGATGTAGTGGTAAATAAGTGGCTACCTTTTTCAAAAGAGCTAGACAACTGCTGGCTCCTCATGTAACAAACAATCTGCATAACCCATGATTTTTTTTTGTTTTTTTTAATTATTAAACTTTTATTTAATGAATATAAATTTCCAAAGTACAGCTTATGGGTTACAATGGCTTCCCCCCTCCCAAAACATCCCTCCCACCCACAACCCTCCCCTTTCCCGCTCCCTTTCCCCTCCAAATCACATCAGGATTCATTTTCAATTCTCTTTATATACAGAAGATCAGTTTAGTATATATTAGGTAACGATTTCAACAGTTTGCCCCCATATAGCAACACAAAGTGAAAAAAAATACTGTTGGAGTACTAGTTATAGCATTAAATAAGAGTGTACAGCACATTAAAGACAGAGATCCTACATAATATTTTTTTAAATTAATTTTCTATGCCATTTCCAATTTAACACCAGGTTTTTTGTTTTTTGTTTTTCATTTCCAATTAACTTTATATACAGAAGATCGATTCAGTATATAATTAGTAAAGATCTCATCAGTTTGTACCCATGCAGAAACACAAAATGTAAAAATACTGTTTCATTACTAGTTATAGCATCACTGCACATTAGACAACACATTAAGGACAGATCCCACATGGGATGTAAACACAGTGACTCCTGTTGCTGACTTAACAATTTGACACTCCTGTTCATGGCATCAGTAATCTCCCTAGGCTCTAGTCATGAGTTGCCAGGGCTATGGAAGCCTTTAGAGTTCGCTGAATTTGATCTTATTCCGATAGGGTCATAGTCAAAGTGGAAGTTCTCTCCTCCCTTCAGAGAAAGGTACCTCCTTCTTTGATGGCCCCATTCTTTCCACTGGGATCTCACTCACAGAGATCTTTAATTTAGGTCTTCTTCTTCTTCTTTTTTTTTTTTTCTTTTCCATGGTATCTTGGCTTTCCATGCCTACAATACTCTCATGGGCTCTTCAGCCAGATCCGAATGCCTTAAGGGCTGATTCTGAGGCCAGAGTGTTGTTTAGGACATCTGCTATTCTATGAGTCTGCTGTGTATCCCACTTCCCATGTTGGATCTTTCTCTCCCTTTTTGATTCTATCAGTTAGTATTAGCAGACACTAGTCTTGTTTGTGTGATCCCTTTGACTCTTAGACCTCTCAGAGCCATCAATTATGAACTGAATTTATCAATTGGACTAGTGAGATGGCATTGGTACATGCTACCTTGATGGGATTGTATTGGAATCCCCTGGCACATTTCTAACACCACCATTTGGGCCAAGTCCAATTGAGCATGTCCCAAATTGTACATCTCCTCCCTCTCTTTTTCCAGGGATCACTTTTCAGTTAAAATTTAAACACCTAAGAATAATTGTGTGTTAATTACAGAGTTCAACCACTAGTACTAGAACAACAACAACAACAATAACAACAAATACTAAAAAGGATAAAGTATTACATTGTACATCTAGAGTCAGGACAAGAGCTGATCAGGTCATTGTTTCTTATAGTGTCCATTTCACTTCAACAGGTTTCCCTTTGGTGCTCAGTTGTCGCCGATCAGGGAAAACAAATGATATTTGTCTCTTTGGGACTGGCTTAATTCACTCAGCATGATATTATCCAGATTGCTCCATCTTGTTGCAAATGACTGGGTTTCATTGTTTCTTACTGCTGTATAGTATTCTATAGAGTACATGTCCCATAATTTCTTTATCCAGTCTACTGTTGATGGGCATTTGGGTTGGTTCCAGGTCTTAGCTATTGTGAATTGAGCTGCAATAAACATTAATGTGCAGATGGCTTTTTTATTAGCCAAATAAATTTCCTTTGGGTAAATTCCAAGGAGTGGGATGGCTGGGTTGTATGGTAGGGTTATGTTCAGGCTTCTGAGGAATCTCCAGACTGACTTCCATAGTGGCTTAACGAGTTTGCATTCCCATCAACAGTGGGTTAGTGTCCCTTTTTCCCCACATCCGCTCCAGCATCTGTTGTTGGTAGATTTCTGAATGTGAGCTATTCTCACCGGGGTGAGGTGAAACCTCATTGTGGTTTTGCTTTGCATTTCCCTGATTGCTAGTGATCTTGAACATTTTTTCATGTGTCTGTTGGCCATTTGGATTTCCTCTTTCGAAAAATGTCTATTGAGGTCCTTGGCCCATCTCTTAAGTGGGTTGTTTGTTCTGTTGTTGTGGAGTTTCTTGATTTCTTTGTAGATTCTGGTTATCAACCCTTTATCTGTAGTATAGTTTGCAAATAGTTTTTCCCATTCTGTCGGTTTCCTATTCACTTTCCTGACTGTTTCTTTTGAAGTACAGAAACTTCTCAATTTGATGCAATCCCAAATGTTAATTTTGGTTTTGACTGCCTGTGCTCCTGGTGTCTTTTCCAAGAGTCTTTGCCTGTACCTATATCTTGCAGGGTTTCTCCAATGCTCTCTCATAATTTGATGGTTTCGGGTTGTAGATTTAAGTCTTTAATCCACGTTCAGTGAATTTTTGTGTAAGGTGAAAGGTATGGGTCTTTCTTCAAGCTTCTGCACGTGGAAATCCAATTTTCCCAGCACCATTTATTGAATAGGCTGTCCTTATTCCAGGGATTACTTTTGGATTTTTGATGAAATATAAGTTTGCTGTAGATGTTTGGATTGATTTCTGGTGTTTCTATTCTGTTACATTGGTCTATCCATCTGTTTCTATACCAGTACCATGCTGTTTTGATAACTACTTCCCTGTAGTATGTCCAGAAATCTGGTATTGTGATGCCTCCGGCTTTGTTTTTTGTTGTACAAGATTGCTTTGGCTATTCGAGGTCTCCTGTGCCTCCATATGAATTTCAGCATCATTTTTTCCAGATCTGAGAAGAATGCCTTTGGTATTTTGATTGGTATTGCATTGAATCTGTAAATTCCTTTTGGGAGAATGGACATTTTGATGATGTTGCTTCTTCCAATCCATGAGCATGGAAAATTTCTCCATTTTTTGGTATCCTCTTCTATTTCTTTCTCTAAGGTTTTGTAGTTTTCATCGTAGAGATCATTAACATCCTTGGTTAAGTTTATTCCAAGGTATTTGATTGTTTTTGTAGCTATTGTGAATGGGATTGAAATTAGAAGTTCTTCCTCAGCCATGGCATTGCCTGTGTATACAAAGGCTGTTGATTTTTGTGCATTGATTTTATATCCTGCTACTTTGCCAAACTCTTCGATGAGTTCCAATAGTCTCTTAGTAGAGTTCTTTGGATCCCCTAAATACAGAATCATATCATCTGCAAAGAGGGATAGTTTGAGTTCTTCCTTCCCAATTTGTATCCCTTTAATTTCTTTTTCTTGCCTAATAGCTCTGGCTAAAACTTCCAGAACTATATTGAATAGCAGTGGTGAGAGTGGGCATCCCTGTCTGGTACCAGATCTCAGTGGAAATGCTTCCAACTTTTCCCCATTCAATAGGATGTTGGGCATGGGTTTTTCATAAATTGGTTTGATTGTATTGAGGAATGTTCCTTCCATACCCAGTTTGCTTAGAGTTTTCATCATGAAAGGGTGTTGTATTTTATCAAATGCTTTCTCTGCATCTATTGAGAGAATTGGATGGTTTTTCTTCTGTAGACTGTTAATGTGGTGTATCACGTTGATTGTTTTGCAAACGTTGAACCATCCCTGTATACCAGGGATAAATCCCACTAGGTCTGGGTGGATGATCATTCTGATGTGTTGTTGCATTCTATTGGCCAGAATTTTATTGAGTATTTTTGCATCTATGTTCATCAGGGATATTGGTCTGTAATTCTCTTTCAATGCTGCATCTTTTTCTGGCTTAGGAATTAAGGTGATGCTGGCTTCATAGAAAGAATTTGGGAGGATTCCCTCTTTTTCGATTGTTCTGAATAGTTTGAGAAGAATTGGAGTTAGTTCTTCTCTAAATGTCTGGTAGAACTCAGCAGTGAATCCATCTGGCCCTGGGCTTTTCTTTGTTGGGAGGGCCTTTATTACTGCTTCAATTTCTGTGTCAGTTATTGGTCTGTTTAGGTTTTCTATGTCTTCCTGGCTCAATTTAGGTAGGTTGTATGTGTCCAAGAATCTGTCCGTTTCTGATAGATCCCTGTTTGCTGGCATACAAGTCCTTGTAGTAATTTCTGATGATTCTTTTTATTTCTGTGGTGTCTGTTGTTGCATTTCCATTTTCATCTCTGATCCTATTGATTTGGGTCTTTTCTCTTCTTTTTTTAGTTAGTTGAGCCAATGGGGTGTCAATTTTGTTTATTTTTTCAAAAAACCAGCTCCTTGTTTGGCTGATTTTTTGTAATGTTTTTTTGGATTCAATCCTGTTGATTTCTTCTTTGATTTTAATTATTTCTCTTCTCCTACTGGGTTTGGGTTTGGTTTGCTGCAGATTTTCTAGATCCTTGAGATGAACTGGAAGCTCATCTATTTGGTGCCTGTCCAATTTCTTGATATAGGCACCTATTGATATAAACTTTCCTCTTAACACTGCTTTTGTTGTATCCCATAGGTTTTAGTATGTTGTGCTTTTATCCTCATTTACTTCCAGAAAATTTTTGATTTCTCTTTTAATTTCTTCTATGACCCATTGTTCATTCAGGAGCATGTTGTTCAATCTCCATGTGTTTGCACGTGCTCTAGGGATTCCCGAGTTGCTAATTTCCAATTTCATTCCTTTGTGGTCTGAGAAGCTGCATGGTATGATTCTAATTCTTTTGAATTTGCTGAGACTTGCTTTATGGCCTAGTATGTGGTCAATCCTAGAGAAGGTTCCATGTACTGCTGAGAAGAATGTAAACTCTTTAGATGTAGGATGAAATGTTCTGTATATATCTGTTAGATCCATTTGGGCTATAGTGTCATTTAAATCTACTGTCTCCTTGTTGATCTTCTGTCCTGTTGATCTGTCTATCTCTGAGAGTGGAGTATTGAAGTCCCCCAGTACTATTGTATTGGGGTCTAAGTCTCCCTTTAATTCCCTTAACAAGTCTTTTAAATAAGCTGGTGCCCTGTAATTAGGTGCATATACATTGATAATCGTTATATCTTCCTGTTGAATGGATCCCTTAATCATTACATAGTGCCCCTCTTTGTCTCTCCTAACAGTTTTTGTGGTAAAGTTTATGTTGCCCGATATTAAGATGGCTACATCGGCTCTTTTTTCATTTCTGTTGGCATGGTATATATTTTTCCAGCCTTCACTTTCAGTCTGTATGCATCATTGTTGGAAAGATGAGTTTCTTGTAAGCAGCAAAAAGATGGGTTTTGTTCTTTAACCCAATCAGCCAATCGGTGTCTTTTAACTGGACAGTTCAAGCCATTAACATTCAATGTGACTATTGAGAAGGAGTAACTTTGCCCTGTCATTTGCCAAAGATTTTTTCTAATATATGGTTTGAAACTCCTGTGATCTTTTGCTGTGAGATTTCCTTCCTTTATCTTCTTTCATATTGGTGACCGTGTTTCTGTGTTTCTGTATGTAACACATCTTTAAGCATCTTTTGCAGGGCTGGACGAGTGGCAACAAATTCTTTCAATTTCTGTTTGCTATGAAAGGTCTTTATTTCACCTTCATTCACAAATGAGAGCTTTGCAGGATATAATATTCTGGGCTGGCAGTTTTTCTCTCTTAGTACCTGGGCTATATCTCGGCTTTCTCTCCTAGCTTGTAGGGTTTCTGATGAGAAGTCAGCTGTGAGACTAATTGAAGATCCTCTGAGAGTAATCTGGCGTTTGTCTCTTGCACATTTTAGGATCTTTTCTTTATGTTTCACTGTGGTGAGTTTGATTACGACGTGTCGTGGTGAGGATCTCTTTTGGTCATGTTTATTAGGGTTTTTTTTTTTTTTTTGACAGGTAGAGTGGACAGTGAGAGAGAGAGAGAGAGAAAGGTCTTGCTTTTGCCGTTGGTTCACCCTCCAATGGCTGCCGCAGTAGGCGCGCTGCGGCCGGCGCACCACACTGATCCGATGGCAGGAGCCAGGTGCTTCTCCTGGTCTCCCATGGGGTGCAGGGCCCAAGCACTTGGGCCATCCTCCACTGCACTCCCTGGCCACAGCAGAGAGCTGGCCTGGAAGAGGGGCAACCGGGACAGGATCAGTGCCCCGACCGGGACTAGAGCCCGGTGTGCCGGCGCCGCAAGGCGGAGGATTAGCCTAGTGAGCCGCGGCGCCTGCTTATTAGGGGTTCTATGAGCTTCCTGTACTAGGATGTCTCTGTCCTTCTCCAAACCTGGGAAATTTCCTGCTAGTATCTCACTAAAAAGGCCTTCTAATCCTTTCACCCTCTCCATGCCTTCAGGAACTCCTAGAACCCGAATGTTGGGTTTTTTAAGAGTATCCTGTAGATTCCTGACTATTTTTTATATTTCTGATTTCTTCTTCTTTTCTTTGGTTTGCCTGTTTCCTTTCCTGTTCTCTGTCTTCTAAGTCCGATATTCTCTCTTCTGCTTCACCCATTCTGTTTTTAAGGCTCTCTAATATGTTTGTCATTTGATCTATTGAGTTCTTCATTTCATTGTGGTTTTTTGTCACTATCACTGTTTCATGTTCTACTAATTGTTTCATTTCATTTTGATTCCTCCTTAATATTTCGTTTTCACGAGAGAGATTTTCTATCTTGTCCATTAAGGATTTCTGTAGTTCAAGAATTTTTTTTGAGAACTTCTTAATGTTCTTATCAATTTTTTGAGATCCGCTTCTTGCATTTCCTCTATATCTTCATCTTCATAATCTTGCATTGGAGTGTCTTGTTCATTTGGGGGCATCATAGTGTCTTCCTTGCTCTTGTTACCTCGGTTTCTATGTTTGTTGTTTGGCATGTTGGAGATAATTTATTTATTTATTTATTTTTTTGGCTGTGGTGTTTTTTTCTCATTATACTATGCCTCTAGGTGGGCTGTCTGCTTTGATGGATCCTTAGAGGCTGTAATGGGTGTGGCCAGAGAGCTCTGCTTGATTCTTCAGGTTTAAGGCTGTGCAAAAAGTGACTCACCCAGATTGTTCTCTCCCTTGCTCCTTGCTGGATCTCTCTCTCTCTCTCTCTCTTTTTTTTTTTTTTTTTTTGACTCAGTTGGGAAGTAATTCCCCACAGCTGAGTGGAAGTGAGGGTAGTTGAAATCTGGCCTCTGTGAGTATTCGTTTGATCTACTCCTGGGACCACACAAAGAGTTTATGCAGCCCTCAAGTGTTCTCAAGTTTCACCAAAGTTCCAAAGTTACTGAGTTTGTGTACTCATTGGTGGCGCTTTACATATGTAAAATGGCACCTGCTCTTTGTTTTGCTTGGTGAGTGAAGAGAGAGGCCTCTGCTTTTCCCCCCAATGTCTCGGGTTTCTGACATTTTTGTCTTACCTCCTGCTTGTTCCTGCGCTGGCGAGATTCTGTGGCTTGGCTCCCGTGGTTGGGTTTCCACGCGGTGGGCTCCCTGTAGGTCCTCTGTGTCACATCCACTAGATCCGGAAGTGTTTCCTCTGCAGTTTTTTTCTTGAGTCTTTTCCTGAGGCTACAGTAATTCCACTTTTATGAAACTTTATTTTCCCAATCTATCGGCGCACGTCCTTACTATCCACCATCTTGGCTCTGCCATAACCCATGATTTAATGTATGATATCACTTTGAGACTAGCTAGGCAGAACTGATGATACAGTTGTGAGCCAATAGAATGGAAGACTTTTTTGATGCCCTAATGCCCCAGTCTGCATATAAACCTGTAATGCAGAATATGGTGAGAACAGCACTTGGGCATGGGCTTCCAAGTATTGCCTGACTGTAGCTCATTGATGAGTCTGTGCACACATGGTATAAAACAACTGCAGCTCCTGCTGCAGATAAAGGGCACCAATTTGCAAGGAAATGTCGCAAGACATACCATGTGTAAGCACGTGACAGACCACGAAGGTGGCAAGAGTGACATGCAGGAAAGGCAGAACCAGCCTTGTTGCCCCTTTTTTTTTTTTCTCTTGTTTGCATTTGTCATTGAGATTTTGAAGAATGTATTGAAGCTAAGTGATGTCTGGTGCAACCTTTTTCCTTCAGTAATGCTTTCTCACAGACATCTTGAAACCAAGGTTCAAAAGCAACTTTATTTATTTTTAAAATTTATGGGATTGGCATTGTGGTGCAGCAAGTTGTCCCACTGCCTGGAACACTGGCATCCCATAAATGTTCCAGTTCAAGAGTTGGCTGCTTCACTTCTGATCCAGTTCCCTATTGGTATGTGTGGAAAGGCAGTGGAAGATTAGGCCCCAGCCTCCCATGTGGGAGACCTGGATGGAGTTCCAGGTTCCTGGCTTCTGCCTGGCTCAGCTCTGGCTGTTGTAGTCATTTGGGGAGTGAATCAAAATAGAAGATGTATCTCTCTCCTTTGAAAAACGCATAAGCAGTCATCTCAGCTATTGCAATTTGTATCCTGGAAATATTGCATTTACACTGGAGATAAAATTTTACTATTTCACATATGAAATATTTCTATTGTTTCTCTTACCAATATTTTTGGTGCTATGCTAAATGTTTTTCTAATAGTTTATGAATACTAAAATGCATTTTTATCATTGTTGCTTTAATTATTCTTCTTTAACAACCCAAGTTTGTTGAAGTATAATTTTACATAGAGTAAAAGTCACCATCAATTTTCTCTTAAAGGTATTAAGAACAGAGAAAAAGTGACCCTTTATTTTTGTTCACAAATATATATGTTCTGGTATTTTTCTTTTCTTCCTATAGACCTAAATTTCCATGTAGTCTCATTCCCTTCAAACTGAAGAACTCCCCTAGTATTTTTTTGTGATACAGATCTGATAGCAAACAGCTTTCATGTGCCTGAAATTTTGTATATATTACTTTCATCTGAAAGCATAAGTTCACTGAATACAGAATTGTAGTGTTCAGTTTTTAAAATAAATTTAAAATTGCTTTATTTTTAAAATTTTATTCAAGGTTTACAAATTTCATGTATTTCATATATACATATTTAGGAACATATTGATACTTCCCACTCTACCCTCCCTCCCTCCCACAATCACACCCTTCATCCTCCTCCCTTTCCTACTCCCTCTCTTAATTTTTACAATGATCTACTTATGGTTTACTTCATACTCAACAGTTTAACACTACACTATTAAAGAGTTCAACAAATAGTATGAAGTAAAAAAAAAATACTATTCCTCAATAGTTGAGATAAGGGCTATAAACAATTATTGGCTCTAAATGTAAATTTCACTCCTATACATTACGTTTTTGGTACTCTATTAGTTACCACAGCTCAGGGACTGATGACTGGATAAAGAAATTATGGAATATATACACTACGGATTACTACTCAGCCATAAAAAAGAATGAAATCCTGTCTTTTGCAACGAAATGTATGCAACTGGAAACCATGATGATTAGCGAAATAATCCAGTACCAAAAAGACAGATACCATACGTTTTCCCTGATCTGTGTTTAGTCTTTTATAAAAGGAACTTTAAAAATATAACTCCACTATCTATTGGTTTGCATTGTGTTTGATAAGAAAGCAAAACTTACTTTTCTTCATTCATTGCATTGTCATTTGTCTTCCTCTGACTTCTTGAAGCCCTTGTTTTTCCTTTGTCTTTTAGGAATTTGACTCTGATGTACCTAATTATGGTTTTCTTTTTATCAGTGCTGCTTGGACTTCATGATTCTGTGGTTACTTCTTCTGATCAAATGTGGAACATATTTGCCAACATATGGGTATATATTCCTACACCATTCAAATAGCAAATAAGCAAGACATCTTGATATTATCCTATAAGTCAGGACACTCTGACATCAGCCAGTGTGGCCTTGGAACTCTTACACCTAACTAGTCTGTATCTTTTTTTGTGTGTGTGGTATATACATTTGGTCTTCTGGTTTTTTAAAAAGAATATATATATATATATATATATATATATATATATATATATATAAAACTAGAAATGCACAGAGAAAGAGAGATCATTTGCAAGTTTACTCTCCAATTGACTGCCACAGCCTGAGATGAACTAAGCCAAAGCTAGGAAACCAGTCTAGTTCTCCCACCGTGTGGCAGGGACCCAGCTCCCTGGGCAGTCACCTGCAACTTCCCAGGATGTACCTTAGCAGGAAGCTGGAGTCAAGATCAGAACTGGGACTTAAACCCAATCACATGGATATGGAATGTAGCAGTTCCAAGTGATATCTGAACCACGGCACCAAACACTCATACCCATTTTATCTTTTAATGTACTTATCACATACTTGTTTTATTTCCACTTACATCTAAATTTATTAATGGTGAAATATTTCATGTATATGCTTGCACTTATTTTATTCAAAGTTATCTTTGTCAGTACTTCATACTTTTGAATGAAAGAATATATGGATTTTGAGGCTGAAAAATCCAATAACATTCTGACACCATTATTTCTATTTTATAATAAAATGAAGCAGCAAAAATGTAGTTATTACATTATAAATCTAAAAAAAAATCAGAATTATTTTCTTCTGAATTTATCCACAAATGAAAATGGAAACTAGTAACATATTATTTTCTAACCTGTATATAATAGAGGCTTAGTGGAGAAATATTCCCTTAAAGGAGACTGTAAATAAGGGGAGTTTTCTCAAAGTAATCATATTTGCCACAGTAATCTACAGTTTATAGTCTCATGTCAGATCAACTCTCCATAGGATTAAAAGGTTTACTGAAAATAAAGTCATTTATTGCCCACTAGTCATGGGCCTCAGAATTCACCACCTGGAATTTGTTCAAAGTTATACAACTTGACATTAACCTCAAGACGTATTAAAGTGCTTGTCAGAGATTTGCCACAGTGAGTAAGTGCACTATTAGGGTGTAAAGATAATGACAGTGATTTATTGGTAGGGAATCATCCTGGGAAATATTCCTTTCCTGACTTCTTGTCTTTGATTCTTGAGTTTTTTTTGTGACATCAAAGACAATTTTCTTTAAACATAGAATCAACACATATAGTACAAAAATGGCACATCTTAATATAAAACCTAAAATGTTTCTATATTTATCCACAGTGCAATAAATTCAGCATAGCATTGGCAGGTAATCATTCCATAAATGACAGTATTATTAAATTCAAATATTACAAAAATTGTTTTTTTGACAAATTATACCACTCTTTGGGGAAATCACAGATTTTGTAATGTAACCTATTTATCTGATGCACTTGAACATATTAGGAAAATTGAAGTTGTATTTATAAATAACTTGAGAATGGGCCAGAGGAATGGTTTTGTTATTTTTTTCCTCATGTAAGAGCTAATAGAGGGTTCTAATATCTTATATGTCTTTTTAAAAGATTTGTTTATTTATTTGAAAGGCAGAGTAAAAGAGAGACAGAGGGAAAGGGAGAGAAAGATTGATTTTCCACCTGTTTGTTCACTTCCCAAATGACCAAAGCCAGGATCCAGGGACTCTATCCTGGTCTCCTAAATGAGTGGTGGGTGTCCAAGTATTGGACCGTCTTCGGCTAACTTGCCAGGCATATTAGCAGGAAGCTGAATCAGAACTGAAGCAGCTGGAACTTAAGCAGTCATGTTCACATGGATGTTCACTCTAAAAGCAATGGCTTAAACTGTTGTGCCATAATGCTGGCCCATCTTGTATCTTTTATAAGTACATATCAATAAGATAGCATTTCAAAAATTTCTACTAGAGTATATTTATTGTATTGAATAGTAAGGATTCTTAACTGTACAAATTGCTATAATGCTAATAATGTATGTGTATAATGTATCTATACATGAAATTAAAATTATAAATTGTTAATAAACACCTTATTGGTGATCTTTTAGAACCTAGAACTTGAGATTAATGTGAAAAAGGAATCTTTATGTACTATACAAAAATGTTAAAATGATGCTGAAATTATCTTTTCTGTTTTTTTCTTCTAAATTTGAGGATAAGTGGGAGAAATCAAGTGAATGCAAGCCATATCCTTGGATCCTGCATTTTCTACATTTATTTAATAGTGAAAGGGGTGTTTAAAGGAAGTATGTAAAACTTGTCTAGTCAAAGTAAGAATGGCTTTGGATTTGAATCCCAGGATAACTATCTATTAACTCCTTGGTTTGGGGAAAGCTTCATGGCCTCTTTCAGTTTCTTTTTAAAAATGTTTTAATTAATTTTATCAGATTCAATGTGCTTTGTGGATACAACTCTAAGGACATAATAATATTCCCTTATTCTCTCCCTCCCTCCCTCCCTCCCTCCCTCCTCCTCTCTCCCTCACACCTTCCTTCTTTCTCCATCTCCATTTTTTTTAGTTTTGAGATAAGATTTTTAAATTTCCAAACCAACTACCAAAGGATTAACAACTTAAAAAGCTCAACTACAAAACAACCAATCTAGTTGATAAATGAACAGAGGACTTGAATAGACAGTTCTCAAAAGAAGAAATACAATGACTAACATATATGTGAAAAAATGCTCAACTTCAGTAGCCATCAGGGAAATGCAAATCAAAACCATAATGAGATATCACCTCACCTCCTTGTCAGAACAAGGAATATCCAAATCACAGAGAGTAACAAATACTGATAAGGATGTGGACAGAGGGGAACATTTATACACTGTTGGTGGGAATGTAAATTAGACCTCTTTC
Organism: Lepus europaeus; assembly: GCF_033115175.1. Classification (NCBI taxonomy): domain Eukaryota; kingdom Metazoa; phylum Chordata; class Mammalia; order Lagomorpha; family Leporidae; genus Lepus; species Lepus europaeus. The sequence continues at coordinate 54,370,210 of NC_084830.1, forward strand.
AATTTCAATTTACTCAGTTTGTAAAATGAATTTTATAACTTTTGACTCAATGAGTTTTAATGTGATCAGATTGTCTTATGCATATGAAATAAAACTGTGTAGACGATAAACACTACAGAGAGTATATTAATACAATAATAACACAGACAAGTAGCTAGTGATCAGATGAACAAAAATCAATAGACAGTAGTGGACAATAGAACAACAGCAGTTTTAGAGATTAAGCTATTTTGTATGGACTTTGGACCATGTCAATACAGGGAGGTAGAATCTTTAGAATAAATTATGTTGTCCTTGCAAAGCTTAGCAGGTTACTGATTACTTATGAACATGTAGCTTGTCACCAATGATGTTTTGCTGCAAATGACTTGAATCAATTCCCTAAAGTTATATTACTTATTATATTCTACAGTCATCAGGTAACACATACCCTCAGGAAGTATCATATGCTGGAACTAGAAACTTTGAGATGAAAGATTGCATATCTCGTTACTAATCCCTGTAGCTATTTCATCTTCAGGTAAATCATGAATAATATGTATCTCCCTAGGAGAAACAAAAGGCAAAAATACTGTGGTAAAATATAGCTGCTACCATAAATCTGTTATATAATCATACCATACTTGTTACTATAAAACTGAATACCTTGGACCTATTCATATTATAATTTCCTTGCCATTTAGCTCAATGTAACATCACAAAGGGAATACATGTAATTATATATTTCAGGTACTGATGTATTATTTCAGGTACTGATGTTATAATGTGCTATAATACAACTTTCAGGTTTTCAGTGCTATAAAACAATTTAGACAAAATTAAATCCAGACTTCAAATCCAAAAATTAAAAGAAAAGAATAGGTGAAGTTTTTCAACCATGTTCTCCCACTGACATATAATTGACTGATTAGGTTATAGAATATTGTATGGTATGATTACATTGTAATGTCAGAAATGCATATTTAAGAATATGCCATAAAGTATGTAACCTCTAATATCATTTCATTGCCAAAAATATTTAGACTTAAAATTATTCACAAATGAAAACTGTTATATTTTTAGGCTTGACTGAAAGGAATTTAAATTGCATTCATGCGTATCCATTCCTTCTAAGTATTTCATGTTTCAATAATGTGAAAAAATATAAAGGGGGAAGCAATTTGTAAATGATAAATGCAGACATGTGTCTCATGCTATTGATCTTGCCTATGTCTAGACTAGAAATTAGAAAGGAAAACTTAATACCTAAAAGCTCTCAAATGAACTCTGGAAGAGCTTGTAGTACATTATCCAAGGAGGCTTGAACTCACAGAGACCAGATAAAACAAGACACCACCCTGTAGTAAAATTAGCCTGTGTTCTAAAATATTTCTTAATAAATATTTAGGAGATGTAAGTCTCTATTTATAGTAGCCATTACCTTAACCTCATTTTCATGCCTAATAGTCTGTGTAAACATGGGAACCTCACTGAGTAACCTAAATAAAGATGTTATTTTTTACCACCAATTTCACTACCTGAAATAGGCAAGATTTTGCTGTTTTGCTTCTTTAAACCCTGGAATGTCTTTAAGGACAAAATAATGCATTCTAAACAGATGATTATGTGACCCCAATATGTAACAATTTATTAAATAAACTTATAGAAACATACAAGATTCTAAAATCAAGTAAACTAGGATTCTGAATACTTGGAATAACTGTAGAGACTTATCCACATAGGGTTCCAATAGAATAATTCCCACTTCCTAATTTATTTTCCATTTCAATATTTCTGGATGATCACCTAGGTACTAAAGTTGATAGGTACCATAAAATGCATGAATAGATTTATTATCAGAAATAGTATCCTAAATTTGGCACAACTCAAAGCAATTCAAAATCTAACTGAAATGTTCCAGCCATTTTGAAGAGCTATTAAAAGAAGATTGCCAGTGCCAGGAAAGTCGCACCAGGGGGTACAGTGTCAGTTCACTAGGCAGAATGATACTGAGTTGGTTCTTAATGAGAAAATGAGCTCCTATTACATTGTAGCCTGGAAATGTGGAAATGGATGGTAGACTGGTAGATTTTGTATAACCTCTGACAATGGCATGAACAGAATTCTTGCTGACGAGGAACCAGAAACATTACATTTCTGTTGACATTCACACTGGCAACTTTGGAATGGAGGGTGTTCTCTTGTCAGGGAGGATTATATATTTTAACAATTTCGGCATCACTGCAATCGATTTAATTTCTGTAGTCTGGTTTCTCTCATTTGCTTTTATCTTAATTTGCATATGATAACATGCCTTGGGACAGACAGGGGGGTCAGTTTAAGGGGTGTCTGTTTTGAGTGTTATCTGAGCTCTCCATTTGCAAATACATCCCTCAAGTTGTGTTCCATGAATATGATCCACTAAGTTTTGCCAGTCTGCTATATGAAGCTTTCTCCTATCCATTAGCAGATTATTAATGACAATATTTGCTACTTTTCTTTTCTCTGGTTCCAAGAAAGCAGAACTCAAGATCTCAGTCAGCTGGGCTTTTACTTACAGGTTGTAGGGAAGAATTCACATCCAGGTTCATTCAGGTTGTTGGCAAAATTCACTTAAATGCTTATGTGAGGCTAATGTATCCATTTCATTGCTGGCTGGCTGTAAGGGGTCATTCTTAGCTTCTCAACTCCATCCATATTTCCTGGCTCATGGCCTCCTTCATCTTCAAAGCTAGCAATGGTGAATCAGATAGTCTTCATAAACCTCTCTGACAATTCCAACCACCTCATCTCTCCATATTCTCTGTCTGCCCTTTGCTCCCACCATTTCTCTGAAGCTGAAGAAAGTTCTGTCTTCTATAATACATGTGGTTAAAGGAGGATTTTCATTGGGGTGGAACCTTGGAGAATATCATCATCCCTCATAGCTTTCAAAAGTCTGTTAGAGCTCTGAATACTAATAAACTCAGTGTCCACAAAGCTACGAGAGTGTAGTGCTGTTCACACCCTGAAGCTGGAGTGTTTCCCAACATGCAGTCGAAGCAGGGTCCATACACAGACCAAGGGAGTGAAATTGGTTCTTGAGTAGGAAGAAGTAACTCTTGAATTTTTGGTGTAATCACAGCACAGACACAGACACTTATCTGTGGTATTAACATTTCATGGAGTGGGGACAATTAACTAAAAAATGTCTGAAAATTCTCCTTAGAATGTTGATAATAGGAGAAAAAAGGATGAAAACCCTATTTCAAGAGAACTAGAGGATAATTTTATTCTTAAGATATTGGGAACTTCATTCTCTTTTATCTCAGAGTGTTAGATGTGCCATGGTATCTACTTTCAATGTTTTTGGATCATCCAAAAAGATTCTGCAGGATATCCTAGATCATTGCTTTCCATATACAGCAATCTGCCAATTTCAACATGTCAGGTCCAGAAATCTGTTACCTTACTGAGGAATCAGAAGGTTTGATAATCAGTCCAGGTTTAACAAATTCCTGCTCTACAATCACTGTAATGTACCAATTCCCCATGCTTCCATGGGTTAAAACAATGACAGTGAACTTGACTATTCCTTTTGATGGTTGTATGTATCTCTGTGTTCATTTTTATGTTTAAAAACCATGATTTCTTTGAAATTTAATTTGATTTTTTTAAATTTGAGTCCTATTTAATATTACTTGGCCTTTTGTCTGAATGTTTATTTTTCATTATGAAAATTGATAACAGTGTGTATGATTTCCAGAATATTCTATTTTTATTTTCATTTTTTACTATTTCTTATTCTATATACTGATATAATGTTTAAATAAACTATATGCTTATGAGATAATTAGATGCAGGTAATTAACTCCTGAAAAGAGCTCTTAAACAGAGATATGTGTCCGTTCCTTAAAGAGAATTATAGTGCTTCTATGGTTAAGCTTTTGTTAATAAGTGTACATATCATATATTTAAAATGAGTAGTGTTTCTTATTGAGAACTCTCACTAAACAGGAATTGCTCTATTGATTTTCACTCTTCTATGACAGTATATACTGAATATGGAAACATTTTCACTGTGAGAAATGAATCATTTTTGGTTTGTAAGAATTCTGTAGAGGAAGAAAAAGAAATCAATAGAATTCAAATACCAAAAACTGTTTAAACAACATGAGAAACAAACAGGGGGTATATAAATAAATGATATGGATTATATGTTGTATTTTTTTGCTGAATAAATTGTTGAGGACTAGTAAATTCTATTTTAAGGTGTATACAAAAGTCTAAAATCAAAGTGAAATCATAAACCAAAGGAGAAGAAAGCTTTTATCACGTTTTGCAGACACAAATTTCTGCTCAGTATCTGTCTGAACATTGACTGTACATTGAATTAATCTTCTAAAAACAGAAATGTACTTTGTAACTACAATTATTATATTTTTTTTAGAGAGCATCTAGGGAATCCACATCTTCCATCCTCGTTCCTTCTGTTATAGAATCATGTGATGTTTTTAATGTAACTCCTTACAATAGTCAATGTTTTTTTATCTTAGACTTTTCTACATTTTACCGCACAGGATTTGACAGCACGGGGAGGGCCTTGCAGTTGATTTATGGTGGCTGCCCACAATGACGTGTTGATTGAGCAACAGTCAGTGTGATAGACTCCATGTGGTATGGCCATGTCAATAAGGACTTTCTAAAGTATCCTCCCTTGGCCTGTTCTCTCAATCACTTTCTATCCCCTTGCCTTGCTTAATTTATCTTCCTAGAGGTTCCCATTATATGAAATTACATGTCCTTACTGTGTATTGGTTCTACTACACCAATTTATCTTGCCCATTATTGTTTCTGTAGGACTTATTGAGGCATTGCCATTTAGGAACACATAATAAATACATATAGAATAATACAAATAATTGACTACAATCCACATGTTCTATATATGTCTCTAAACTATTATTCAGAACTCAATTTTTTAAGATTTAATATCTCTTCAACTTTCATTGGAAATTTAGTATCCTAAAATTATTATCAAAAGATATATTTTAGCAATCATATCTTAATTCATAGGACATCTGGGACAGGTTAAGTTTTCTAAAAGTAGGTCCTGTCTTTATCCATATAAATACATTTGTATACTTGAATAGGACTTAGCTATGCCTTCTTGTTTGTTCATTTATCATTTCAGAGGCAGTGAGCTGCTGCTTAGGAGATAAAGACAGGCAGAGGATCCAGGGAGTAGACTTTAGTCCTTTTTTTTTTTTTTTTTCCTGAAGTCCTTAGAAGTAGAGTCTGAACTCTGACTGTGAGAAAAAGCAAATTCCATCATCTACAGGAGGGCTTTCAAGTAAATTATATGCTGAAGAAATGAAAGCAGTTATCGTAGCCAAATATGACTATTGTATATTCAGTAGGAATCTTTTTAGATGAACATCAGTAGCAAAATTCACTATTTTCATGGTAAAATTGAATTTGTTTCTACTTATAAAAGTCAATTATTTTAGAGACTGTAGTTCATTACTACTTTATCCTATATTCATTATCTTAACCACATAGCATGTACTGAGTATTTCAGACTCTATATTAGCCACTCCAGATAAATTGATGACTAATTCATTGTCCCTTACTTTAAGGATGGTTAACAGTGTTATCAATAAAAAAAAGAGTCAGAGCGGCGCCACGGCTCACTGGGCTAATCCTACGCCTGTGGCGCCTGCACCCCGGGTTCTAGTCCTGGTTGGGGCATCAGATTCTGTCCCGGTTGCTCCTCTTCCAGTCCAGCTCTCTGCTGTGCCCCGGGAGGGCAGTGGAGGATGGCCCAAGTGCTTGGCCCCTGCACTCGCATGGGAGACCAGGAGGAAGCACCTGGCTCCTGGCTTCAGATCGAGACAGCACGCCGACCTCAATGCGCTGGTCATAGCAGCCATTTTGGGGGTGAACCAACAGGAGGAAGACCTTTCTCTCTGTCTCTCTCACTGTCTAACTCTGCCTGTCAAAAAACAAAAACAAAAACAAAACAAAAAAACCAGGGTCGTTCATCAGATCTTAGAAAACCAGAATTCTGGTCCTTGCTTCTCAGTAAAATGAGGAGAAAAAATTATTGCCTTTAATTTTGTTATTTGTAAAGTTAAGGATAAAAAAATGCCATATAAATTCACAGAATTGTTGCAACAACTGGCATAGAAAATATAGGAAAAAAGACTCTCTTTTTATTAGCTTCTCCCCCATATTCGACTCTCAAAGTGGAGCATTTTTTTTTTCTACTTTTTGATAGGCAGAGTGGACAGTGAGAGAGAAAGAGAGAAAGGTCTTCCTTTTGCCGTTGGTTCACCCTCCAATGGCCGCCGCGGCTGGTGCACCGCACTGATCCGAAGGCAGGAGCCAGGTGCTTCTCCTGGTCTCCCATGGGGTGCAGGACCCTACCACTTGGGCCATCCTCCACTGCACTCCCTGGCCACAGCAGAGAGCTGGCCTGGAAGAGTGGCAACCGGGACAGGATCAGTGCCCTGACCGGGACTAGAACCCGGTGTGCCGGCGCCGCAAGGCGGAGGATTAGCCTGTTGAGCCACGGCGCCGGCTAAAGTGGAGCATTTTTACATGAGCCAGTTTACTCATCATGTTGCACACTGAGGGTGACATTTGTGTCTCAGGTTCGTTTGTAATCCTTTGGTAAACAGTAGGGCCAATTGTGCGGCAGTTCTTTAGAGCACTCCAGTGGTTGACTCAGGAGTGATTTGACCTGAACTCCTGTCTTTCTCTTAGATCTTTGCAGAACTCTGCTTCCTAGGTTATGCAATGATGGAAAGATGATAGTTGTGAGGAACAAACCCCCAAAAGAACAAACAGCAAGAGACTGTACAGTTTTGGATACTGAGAATTTCCACAATTTGCTGTCATGCTTTTCCCTCCTGTGTCTTTCTCCTTGTTCTTAACAAAGTTTTCCTGTTTTTACCAAAGGCCATATGTTGCCCTTGACCTATGTGTACCTTCCCCTTACCTTCACTCCTTGCTCTGAACTTTTGCTGTTGGCCATTATTTAGTGTGTGCATTTATTTTTTATAATTTGATGTTTTTATTTCACTTTTATTTTAGTTGTAAATAATTTTAAACAGATTCAATGTAATTTGTAGACACAAGGCTAAGAACATAAAGATGTTGCCTTCCTCCCTTTCTCCCTCCCTCCCACCTTCCTACCCTCCTTCCTTCTTTCTTTTTATTTTTTAGTTTTTGAGATAACATATTTTAAATATGCATTGCAATAAAAAGGCTCAAGACTTCACTAAATAAGAAGTTCAACAAGTAAAAAGCAAAACAACCCTACTTTAGTGGTAACACAGATAATGGCTATAAACACTAATTAAAATTATAAACGAACATCCATATACAGTTTTTTGGCAATTAGTCATTCATAAATTGTTTCAATGTAGTAGAACCAATGGAACTGTAATATCTAAATATTTCCTGTGTGGTCACAAAATAATAATTAACTTCACTTAGAATTTAAGCCATTTCCTCTCAACAGTTTATGCACAGGAATATAATTATACAGGATTGTTCCCATCAGTCCATAAGGGCACAGCATGTCCTTGCTTCATTGATTTTACAGAAAAAGAATGAAATCAACAATCTACATGTACTGCTGTGATCAAGTTTTCTGCTTTGTCATTAAACTTTCTACAAGAAGTATCTGTGATTGATAGATATTCTTTCTCCCCTCACAATCTTTCCTCAAAATCTACTTCAGTCAGACTTTATTTTGTTCCTACCACTGAAAAAATGCTCCTCTCAAGCCACCAATGACATGCATATCATTCCAAATGAATGGTAAATTCTTTTTTAAAGATTTATTTATTCCTTTGAGAGACAGAGTTACAGAGACAAGGAGAGACAGAAAGAAAGGTCTTCCATCCACTGGTTCACTCCTCAATTGGCTGCAACAGCTAAAGCTGTGCCTATCCAAAGCCAGGAGCCAGGAGCTTCTTCCAGGTCTCCCATGTGGGTGCAGGGGCCCAAGCACTTGGGCCATCTTCTATTGCTTATCGCCACACCAGAAAGCTGGATCAGAAAAGGAGCAGCCAGGCCCAGATCTGACACCCGTATGCTGGCACTGCAGGTGAAGATTTAACCCACTACAGAACAGCACCGGCCCCAAACTCTTTACTTCTTTCAAATTCTTACTAGGCTTCTCAGAAGCATATGACATATTTGAGGATTATTTTCTTGAGGAATGATCCTCTCTTGGTTTCTGGGAATCCTCACTAATCAAGTTTCCTTCCTAATTCTTGAGTTCCTGATGACTTCTATGCTTTAGAGTGGCTCTGAATTCTGTCTTGTACCACATTCTCTATTGAAAACAGAAATGCCAAGTGCAAATGAATGACTTCCAAATATGATTCTCCAATCCAAGAATGCCCTTGAATTCTAGATTCCTTCATAAAGTTGCTGATCTCTCAGCATCACTTCAATGTCTATATCTTGTAGATGAAGCTTGACCATATAGCAATCTTCTCCAATTCTTGATCTTTCTCTATCTCAGTACATGGCATTGCCACCTCTCTGGTTATTCAAGCTGATAATAGCTAATGCTTTGATTAATACTGTAGGTCACCCTTTCACATCTACCACCATTGGTTTTTTGCTCCTACCTACAGAAATGAATCTCAAATCCACTACTCTTCTCATTGTCTACTCCTGTCTCCACTGTTGTCTTTATCATGAATGACTGCAGTAACCTAATGGCATATCCCTGCTCTCACCTTTTTCTCGTTACAGTCTGTTCACAAGTCAGTAAATGTAATACTTTAAAATTGAAACAAAACCAAAATTATCAGTGAATCTTGTTTATTTCCACTAGAATATATATTCTAGGAGAGCAGGTACTTTCTTTTTTCATGTTCATTGTCATCTTCTGTTTCTAGATCAATAGATGAGATATCATTGATGCTCAAAAATATCCATTGATGAAATGACTGATGAATATATTTTCTTTTTTTAAATATTTATTGATTGGTTGATTACATAGAGAGAGAAGCAGAGTTAGAAGCAGAGGCAGAGGCAGAGGGAGAGGGAGAGGGAGAGCTGTTAGTCTTCCATCTGCTGGTTCACTCACCAATTGGCCACAATGGCCAGAGCTGCGCTAATTGAAGCCAGGAGCCTGGAGCTTCCTCCAGGTCTTCCACTTGGGTGCAGGGGCCATCTTCTACTGCTTTCCCAGGTCTTAGCAGAGAGCTGGATTGGAAATAGAGCAGCTGGGTTTCTAACCGGTGCCTGTATGGAATGCCAGCACTACATGTAGGCAGCGACTTTTACCTGCTACGCTACAGCGCTGGCCCCGAATATATTTTCTTTTTTTTTTTAATTTATTTTTTTGACAGGCAGAGTAGACAGAGAGAGAGACAGAGATAAAGGTCTTCCTTTACCGTTGGTTTCACCCCCCAATGGCCGCTGCGGCCGGCTCACTGCACTGATCCGAAGCCAGGAGCCAGGTGCTTCCTCCTGGTCTTCCATGCAGGTGCAGGGCCCAAGGACTTGGGCTATCCTCCACTGCCTTCCCGGGCCATAGCAGAGAGCTGGACTGGAAGAGAGGCAACTGGAACAGAATCCGGCACCCCAACCGGGACTAGAACCTGGGGTGCCGCTGCCGCAGGCAGAGGATTAGCCTATTGAGCCATGGCGCCGGCCCTCCGAATATATTTTCTAACAGAGTATTGCTAGGCAAGAACTGAAAGTATTGTCCCTGGGAGGATGGGTAGGAGACCAGGATTTCCTCCCTTGTCAGCAGTTTTCTTACTGTCTCCTCTGGCATCTTTCTTCCTCTGTCTCAATGCCTCTGCATCACCATCCCCTGCTGTCTGCCTCTTTGTTTGCCTTTTCTTAGCTGGTTACTGCTCTGTCAGTGCTTTAATTAAGTTTTCACTCCATATGCTGCTTGTCTCAAAGGAAATAACTTGTCTGTAATGTTCATCAGTAGGATGGGCCCTAGGGAGAGAGGAGTTTGTCCTGTTAAATGATTTTTAAAACAAAGGACATTTGCTAAGGGATTCAGCATATGCCCTGTCCTACCATCCATTTCCTGCTTTTCACATGGGCTGGAATTGAATACCCACATCACCCTAGTCACCCAAGAGCTTTTGGATGTAGAATGTGCAGAAATTGAATTGCTGCCATAGCTTCATTCTGTATTACATTTTCTTCTGGCTAGCCCATCACATATTTGACTTCTGTGAACTGAAGTCTCTCTCACTCATGTTGCGATTATGTCAGGTGATACACATATAGAAAATACTATATGGAGGCTGGCATTGTGGTGTGATGGGTTAAGTTGCTGCCTGCCTGCAATGCAGGCATCCGATGTGGGTGCTGGTAGCTGTCCCTACTGCTCCACTTCTGATCCAACTGTCTTGTAATGTACCTGGGAAAGCAGCAGATGTCCCAAGTAGGGCCCCTGATATCCATATAAGAGAACTTGATGAAGCTTCTAGCTCCTGGCTTCAGCCTGGCACAGCCTCAGCTGGTACGGCCATTTGGAGAGTGAACCAGTGGACTGGAGACATCTCTCTCTCTCTCTCTCTCTCTCACTCCTCTCTCTATATCTTTTAAATAACTTTTTTTTAAACTTTTATTTAATGAATATAAATTTCCAGTGTACAGCTTATGGATTACAATGGTTCCCCCCCCCATAACTTCCCTCCCACCCGCAACCCTCCCCTCTCCCGCTCCCTCTCCCCTTCCATTTGCATCAAGACTCATTTTCAATTCTCTTTATATACAGAAGATCAATTTAGTATAAAGATTTCAACAGTTTGCACCCACATAGAAACACAAAGTGAAACATACTGTTGGAGTACTAGTTATAAAAAAATCTTTAAAAAAACACTATATGGCATGTAGGAAACACTTAAGATGTGATGTAATAATAATTATTAATTTATTGCTAACATAATAAATAATCAATTATCTTAGGACACTTTCATTCTATATACTGCAGACATAGTAAACTCTGTTGTTCCCCAGTCTCTATTTATTCATTTTACTTATAAGGATAAGTGAATGTTAAAAGCCTTTCTGAAATCCAGACATACTATATTTACATTCATCCCCTGACTAGGATGTTAATGGAAAGAGATACTCTGGGTTTCCTAAATATGTTGTCTCATGGGAACTAGCTACAGTTCCTAGTATAGGAAATATTTTTAACTATGGAGCATACAGATTTGGGTAGCATTTGAAGTTGCATGTCATTTCAAGTGATCAGAAGATTAGGTTCTGAAGAAGGAAAAATGTTCTTTCTTTTGAAGACTGAAATAATTCCCTCCCAAGTCTGTTAAATTTCTAGAAATGTCACAATGTTATACCATGGTGGACACTAGGAAGTACATGAGGACTTCAAATAGTTCATAGAAAATAGAATTTAAAAATACAAAATTTAAGCTTTGTTTTTTTTTTTAAAAAAGATTTATTTGAAAGGCAGAATTACAGAGAGGCTGAGGCAGAGAGAGAGAGAGAGAGAGAGAGAGAGAGAGAGGTCTTCCATTCGCTGTTCACTCTCCAGATTGCCACAATGGCCAGAGCTGTGCCAATCCAAAGCCAGGAGCCAGAGGGTCTCCCACATAGGTATAGGGGCCCAAGGACTTGGGCTATTTTCTACTGCTTTCCCAGGCAATAGCAGAGAACTGGACAGGAAGTAGAGCAGCCAAGACTAGAACAGGCAGCCATATGGGATGCCGGCACCGCAGGAGTCAGCTTTACCTACTATGCCACAGTGCTGACCTCTTAAGTTTTATTTCTTAACATGAACTCATAAAGTACTAGACTCCTTTGCAAGCAATGATATAAACATTTAGTCTTTCCCAATAGAGCAGAGAGACCTGGAAATTTAACCATGTTGACACAGACTTGTTCTTATGACTAACTGAAGAAAAATGGCTTCCTTTGAAGACAGTTTAAATATAAGAAATGGGGTCCAGCACTGTGGCATAGTGGGCTAAGCCTCCACCTGCAGTGCCTGCATCCCATACGGGCACTGGTTTCTGTACGGCCTTCTCCTTTTCCCATCAGCTCTTCATTATGGCCTAGGAAAGCAGGAGAAGATGGTCCAAATGGCTGGGCCCCTGAACCCACAGGGGAAACCCAGAAGAAGCTCCTGGCTTTGGTTTAGCTCAGCTCCAGCCATTGCAGCCATTTGGGGAGTGAACCAGCAAATGGAATGCCTTTTTCTCTGTCTCTCCCTCTCTCTGTCTGTAATTCTACCTCTCAAATAAGTAAATAAAATCGGGGGCGGAGCCAAGATGGCAGAAGAGTGAGGGCGCGCACCAACAGTCCGGGAAAAGATAGATTAACAAAAGTGGAGTTACTGTACCCTCAGGAAGAGACTCAGAAAAAAAAAAAAAAACTGCAGAGGAAACTCTTACGGATCTAGTGGATGTGACACAGAAGACCTACGGGGAGAGCAACGTGGCCCCCTGCCACACCACACTGCACCGAGGAAACCACACCACGCAGTGCCACAGAAGCCATGGGAGCCACGGGAGCCGTGGGAGCCGTGAGAGCGGGGTACCCAGCGAGCACAGCCGTAGAATTTGAGCCCCAGCGCTGGAAGGAAAGGTAACCTGAGACATTGGCCGGGAAGGTTAGAGCATGGTTTCAACTCACACAGTGGGGGAAACTGCACCAGGCTGACTGGAGGAGAGAAAAAAAAAAAAGCGAATAAATAAGGGGAACCTGCAGGGACACTAGCCTCTCTCACCACTCACCTTACAAAGCCAAGCAAGACAAGAGCAGACACCACTTTACATAAGTAAAACAAACTCCATAACCTAGGCAACCTGGTGAGCTGTGTGGAATTTCTTCCCAACTGAGTCTAAAAAAAAGAGAGAGAGAGAGAACAAGAGAGCAAGCCAGAGAACAATCTGGGTGAGTCACCTTGGCACACCCTTAACCCTGAAGAAGCAAACAGAGCTCTTTGGCCACAACTCCAAGATGCCAAACAAACATAGAAACCAAGGTTACAAGAGCAAGGAAGACACTATGATGCCCCCAAATGAACAAGACACCCCAATTCAAGATTATGAAGATGATGAGATAGAAGAAATGCAAGAAGCGGATCTCAAAAAATTGGTAAGATCATTAAGAAGCTCTATAAAACAAATTCTTGAACTACAGAAATCCTTAATGGACAAGATAGAAAATCTTTCTCGCGAAAATGAAATATTAAGGAGGAATCAAAATGAAATGAAACAACAGATAGAACAAGAAACTGTGATAGTGACGAGAAACCATAATGAAATGAATTCAATAGATCAAATGACAAACACATTAGAGAGTCTTAAAAACAGAATGGGTGAAGCAGAAGAGAGAATATCGGACTTAGAAGACAGAGAACAGGAAAGGAAACAGGCAAACCAAAGAAAAGAAGACAAAATCAGAAATCTAAAAAATATTGTCAGGAATCTACAGTATACTATTAAAAAACCTAACATTCGGGTCCTAGGAGTTCCTGAAGGCATGGAGAGGGAGAAAGGATTAGAAGGCATTTTCAGTGAGATACTAGCAGAAAATTTCCCAGGTTTGGAGAAGGACAGAGACATCCTAGTACAGGAAGCACATAGAACACCTAATAAACATGACCAAAAGAGATCCTCACCACGACACATTGTAATTAAACTCACCACAGTGAAACATAAAGAAAAGATCTTAAAATGTGCAAGAGAGAAAAGTCAGACCACCCTCAGAGGATCCCCAATTAGACTCACAGCTGACTTCTCATCAGAAACCCTACAAGCGAGGAGGGAATGGCGAGATGTAGCCCAGGTACTAAGAGAGAAAAACTGCCAGCCCAGAATATTATATCCTGCAAAGCTCTCATTTGTGAATGAAGGGGAAAGAAAGACCTTTCACAGCAAACAGAAATTGAAAGAATCTGTCGCCACTCGTCTAGCCCTGCAAAAGATGCTTAATTGTGATACATACAGAAACACAGAAACATGATCACCAATATGAAAGAAGGTAAAGGAAGGAAACCTCACAGCAAAAGATCACAGGAAACCCCAAAATGGTAGGGCAAAGTTACTACTTAACGATAGTCACATTAAACGTTAAAGGCCTAAACTGTCCAGTTAAAAGACACCGATTGGCTGACTGGGTTAAGGAACAAAACCCATCTCTGCTGCTTACAAGAAACACATCTTTCTAACAAAGATGCACACAGACTGAAAGTGAAAGGCTGAAAAAATATATACCATGCCAACAGAAATGAAAAAAGAGCGGATGTAGCCATCTTAATATCAGATAACATAAATTTTACCACAAAAACTATTAGAAGAGACAAAGAGGGGTACTATATAATGATTAAGGGATCCATTCAACAGGAAGATATAACGATTATCAATTTATATGCACCTAATTACAGGGCACCAGCTTATTTAAAAGACTTGTTAAGGGACTTAAAGGGAGACTTAGACCCCAATACAATAGTACTGGGGGACTTCAATACTCCACTCTCAGAGATAGACAGATCAACAGGACAGAAGATCAACAAGGAGACAGTAGATTTAAATGAAACTACAGCTCAAATGGACCTAACAGATATCTATACAGAAAGCTTTTACATTCTTCTCAGCAGTACATGGAACCTTCTCTAGGATTGACCACATACTAGGCCACAAAGCAAGTCTCAGCAAATTCAAAAGAATTAGAATCATACCATGCAGCTTCTCAGACCATAAAGGAATGAAGTTGGAAATTAGCAACTTGGGCATCCCTAGAGCACATACAAACACATGGAGACTGAATAACATGCTCCTGAATGAACAATGGGTCATAGAAGAAATTAAAAGAGAAATCAAAAATTTTCTGGAAGTCAATGAGGATAACAGCACATCATACCAAAACCTACAGCAAAAGCAGTGTTAAGAGGAAAGTTTATATCAATAGGTGCCTACATCAGGAAATTGCACAGGCACCAAATAGATGAGCTTTCAGTTCATCTCAAGGATCTAGAAAATCAGCAGCAAACCAGACCCAAAGCTAGTAGGAGAAGAGAAATAATTAAAATCAGAGAAGAAATCAACAGGATTGAATAAAAAAAAATTGTACTAAATTAGCCAAATGAGGAGCTGGTTTTTTGAAAAAAATAAACCAAATTGACACCTCATTGGCCCAACTAACTAAAAAAAGAAAAGACCCAAATCAATAGGATCAGAGATAAAAATGGAAACGTAACAACAGACACCACAGAAATAAAAAGAATCATCAGAAATTACTACAAGGACTTGTATGCCAGCAAACAGAGAAATCTATTAGAAATGGATAGATTCCTAGACACATACAACCTCCCTAAATTGAGCCAGGAAGACATAGAAAACCTAAACAGACCCATAACAGAGACAGAAATTGAAACAGTAATAAAGGCCCTCCCAACAAAGAAAAGCCCAGGACCAGATGGATTCACTGCTGAATTCTACCAGACATTTAAAGAAGAATTAACGCCAATTCTCCTCACACTATTCAGAGCAATCGAAAAAGAGGGAATCCTTCCAAATTCTTTCTATGAAGCCAGCATCACCTTCTTTCCTAAGCCAGAGAAAGATGCAGCACTGAAAGAGAATTAGAGACCAATATCCCTGATGAACATAGATGCAAAAATACTCAATAAAATTCTGGCCAATAGAATGCAACAACACATCAGAAAGATCATCCACCCAGACCAAGTGGGATTTATCCCTGGTATGCAGGGATGGTTCAGTGTTTGCAAAACAATCAACGTGATACACCACATTAACAGACTGCAGAAGAAAAACCATATGATTCTCTCAATAGATGCAGAGAAAGCATTTGATAAAATACAACACCCTTTCATGATGAAAATCCTAAGCAAACTGGGTATAAAAGGAACATTCCTCAATACAATCAAAGCAATTTATGAAAAACCCACGGCCATTATCCTATTGGATGGGGAAAAGTTAGAGGCATTTCCACTGAGATCTGGTACCAGACAGGGATGCCCACTCTCACCACTGCTCTTCAATATAGTTCTGGAAGTCTTAGCCAGAGCTGTTAGGAAAGAAAAAGGAATTAAAGGGATACAAATTGAGAAGGAAGAACTCAAACTATCCCTCTTTGCAGATGATATGATTCTTTATTTAGGGGACCCAAAGAACTCTACTAAGAGACTATTGGAACTCATCGAAGAGTTTGGCAAAGTAGCAGGATATAAAATCAATGCACAAAAATCAACAGCCTTTGTATACACAGGCAATGCCATGGCTGAGGAAGAACTTCTAAGATCAATCCCATTCTCAATACCTACAAAAACAATCAAATACCTTGGAATAAACTTAACCAAGGATGTTAAAGATCTCTACGATGAGAATTACAAAACCTTAAAGAAAGAAATAGAAGAGGATACCAAAAAATGGAGGAATCTTCCATGCTCATGGATTGGAAGAAGCAACATCATCAAAATGTCCATTCTCCCAAAAGCAATTTACAGATTCAATGCAATACCAATCAAAATACCAAAGGCATTCTTCTCAGATCTGGAAAAAATGATGCTGAAATTCATATGGAGGCACAGGAGACCTTGAATAGCTAAAGCAATCTTGTACAACAAAAACAAAGCCGGAGGCATCACAATACCAGATTTCAGGACATGCTACAGGGCAGTAGTTATCAAAACAGCATGGTACTGGTACAGAAACAGATGGATAGACCAATGGAACAGAATAGAAACACCAGAAATCAACCCGAACATCTGAAGCCAACTCATATTTGATCAAGGATCCAAAACCAATCCCTGGAGTAAGGACAGTCTATTCAATAAATAGTGCTTAGAATATTGGATTTCCACGTGCAGAATCATGAAGCAAGATCCCTACATTTCACCTTACACAAAAATTCACTCAACATGGATTAAAGACGTAAATCTATGACCCGAAACCATCAAATTATTAGCATTAGAGAAACCCTGCAAGATATAGGCACAGGTAAAGACTTCTTGGAAAATATCCCAGGAGCACAGGCATTCAAAGCCAAAATTAACTATTGGGATTGCATCAAACTGAGAAGTTTCTGTACTTCAAAAGAAACAGTCAGGAAAGTGAATAGGAAACTGACAGAATGGGAAAAACTATTTGCAAACTATACTACAGATAAAGGGTTGATAACCAGAATCTACAAAGAAATCAAGAAACTCCACAACATCAAAACAAACAACCCACTTAAGAGGTGGGCCAAAGACCTCAACAGACATCTTTCCAAAGAGGAAATCCAAATGGCCAACAGACACATGAAAAAATGTTCAAGATCACTAGCAATCAGGGAAATGCAAATCAAAACCACAATGAGGTTTCACCTCACCCCGGTGAGAATAGCTCACATTCAGAAATCTTCCAACAATAGATGCTGGCAAGGATGTGGGGAAAAAGGGACACTAACCCACTGTTAATGGGAATGCAAACTGGTTAAGCCACTATGGAAGTCAGTCTGGAGATTCCTCAGAAACCTGAATATAACCCTACCATTCAACCCAGCCATCCCACTCCTTGGAATTTACCCAAAGGAAATTAAATTGGCAAACAAAAAAGCCATCTGCACCTTAATGTTTATTGCAGCTCAATTCACAATAGCTAAGACCTGGCACCAACCCAAATGCCCATCAACAGTAGACTGGATAAAGAAATTATGGGACATGTACTCCATAGAATACTATACAGCAGTAAAAAACAATGAAATCCGGTCATTTGCAACAAGATGGAGGAATCTGGAAAACATCATGCTGAGTGAATTAAGCCAGTCCCAAAGAGACAAATATCATTTGTTTTCCCTGATCGGTGACAACTAACTGAGCACCAAAGGGAAACTGCGGAAATGTAATGGACACTATGAGAAATACTGACTTGATCAGCTCTAGTGCTGACTGTTGATGTACAATGTAATACTTTATCCATTTTAGTATTTTTTTGTTCTAGTACTAGTGGTTGAACTCTGTAATTAACAGACAATTATTCTTAGGTGTCTAAATCTTAACTGAAAATTGATCCCGGTGAAATATAAGAATGAGAAAAAGAGAGGGAGGATATGTACAATTTGGGACATGCTCAATCGGACTTGCCCCAAATGATGGAGTTAGACACGTGCCAGGGGATTCCACTACAATCCCATCAAGGTGGCATGTACCAATGCCATCTCACTAGTCCAGATGATCAATTTCAGTTCATAATTGATCACACTGATAGATCTAAGAGTCAAAGGGATCACACAAACAAGACTAATGTCTGCTAATATTAACTGATAAAACCAAAAAAGGGAGAGAAGGATCCAACATGGGAAAGGGGAGACACAGCAGACTCATAGAATGGCAGATGTCCTAAATAGCACTCTGGCCTCAGAATCAGCCCTTAAGGCAGCCGGATCTGGATGAAGAGCCTATGAGAGTATTTTAGGCATGGAAAGCCAAGACACTCTGGAAAAAAAAAAAAAGAAGAAGAAGAAGAAGAAGAAGAAGAAGAAGAAGAAGACCTAAATGAAGGGTCTTAGTGAGTGTGATCTCAGTGGAAAGAACGGGGCCATCAAGGTAGGTGGTACCTTTCTCTGATGGGAGGAGAGAACTTCCACTTTGACTATGACCCTGTCGGAATAAGATCGAAGTCAGTGAACACTAAAGGCTTCCATAGCCTTGGCAACTCATGACTAGAGCCTAGGGAGATTACTGACGCCATAAACAAGAGTGTTAAATTGTTAAATCAACATCAAGAGTCACTGTTTACTTATGTCCCATGTGGGATCTATCCTTAATGGGCTGTCCAATGTGAAGTAATGATATAGCTAGTACTGAAACAGTATTTTTACACTTTATGTTTCTGTGTGGGTGCAAACTGAAGAAATCTTTACTTAGTATATACTGAAGCGATCTTCTGTATACAAAGATAATTGAAAATGAAAAAAACCTTGGTGTTAAATTGGAAATTACATAGAAAATTAATCAATCTTTTTTAAAAAATATCATGCAGGATCTCTGTCATTAATGTGCTGTACACTGTTATTTAATGCTATAACTAGTACTCCAACAGTATTTTTTCACTTTGTGTTGCTATGTCAGGGCAAACTGTTGAAATCTTTATATATACTCAACTGATTTTCTGTATATAAAGAGTTTTGAAAATGAATCGTGATGTGAATGGAAGGGGAGAGCGAGTGGGAAAAGGGAGGGTTGCGGGTGGGAGGGAAGTTATGGGGGGGAAGCCATTGTAATCCATAAGCTGTACTTTGGAAATTTATATTCATTAAATAAAAATAAGAAGAATAAAATAAATAAAAAATAAGTAAATAAAATAATTTAAAATATTATGAAACAAAAGGAAGGATCTAGCTTTGCAGTGCAATAGGTTAACCCACTGCTTATGCTGGCCTCCCATATGAGTACCAGTTTCCATCCTGGCTCCTCCATTTCTGATCCAGGTCCCTGCTAATATGCCTGGGTAATCAGTGGAAGATGGGTCCAAGTGCTTGGGCCCCTGCACCCTTGTGGTAATCCTGGATAGAGTTCCCAGCTGCTGACTTCACTGTGGCTCAGCCCTGGCAGTTTTTGCTACTTGTTGAGTGAAGCAGTAGATGAAAGACCTCTTTCACTGTCTCTCTGAATTTCACATAGAAGAAATATTTAAAAAATAAACAAAAAGAAGTCAAAAGAAGCCAATCAGAACTATAAGGTGGTTACCTAATGTCTTCTCATTTGAATATTCAAAAACTTCCTGGAAGAATAGCAGGAAAAATGTCCTGGTTAGAAAAGGGTTGTCAGATGTTGCTTTCCTACCATTTTTCTGGTGAAACTTTGGCTAATTTTCTGAAAGTACTCTCCTAAGAAACAGATGATAATATTCCTTGGCCCTCCTAAAAGTAAATAAGCAAAATGCCTCGCATATTGCACAAACGTGTTGTCATGACCTTTGGTCTTTTAGTCCTCATTTTCTTGGACTGAACAACTTCCATTTTGTTGGCATTGTTTGTATGTAACTTTGTCTTTAGGGTCATACTAATAAAGCCATATTTCATTGTCTTCTGGTACAGTTCTTCAGAAAAATGTGTCAGGATCTTAGTTCTTGTTGCTTAAAATTTCCCTTGAAATCTGTGATATTATCTGCAGCTGATTGGGTGAAACAAGTTTGGTATTCATTGAGTAAAAAGTTTGTACTATTTTTTAAATTTTATTGAAGTTATGCAAGTTTCACATATTTCATATATGCAGATTTAGAAACATAGTGATATTTCCCATCCTACCATTCCTCTAGTCCACACCCCATCACTTCTTTCTCCTCCCTCAAAATTTTCCACTCTCAAATTTTACAAAGATCAACTTTTACCTTACTTTATTTATTTATTTATTTTATTTTATTTTTGACAGGCAGAGTGGACAGTGAGAGAGAGAGAGACAGAGAGAAAGGTCTTCCTTTTGCTGTTGGTTCACCCTCCAGTGGCTGCCACGGCCGGCGCGCTGCGACCAGCGCATCACGCTGATCCAAAGCCAGGAGCCAGGTGCTTCTCCTGGTCTCCCATGGGGTGCAGGCCCCAAGTACTTGGGCCATCCTCCACTGCACTCTCGGGCCATAGCAGAGAGCTGGCCTAGAAGAGGGGCAACTGGGACTAGAACCTGGTGTGCCAGCGCTGCAAGGCAGAGGATTAGCCTATTGAGTCACGGCGCCGGCCTTACTTTACTTTTCATTTAGTGTAGGGTTAACCTTATAAATACAGAGTTCAACAATAGTATGAAGAAAAAAAAAAAAACACTGTTTCTCTACAGAAGAGACAAGGACTGTAAACAATCATCGAATCTCAAAATGTCCATTTCACTCCAATACATTACATTTTAGGTACCCTATTAGTTACTCCAGATCAGGGAAAACATGGGTACCTGTCTTCTTGGGGCTGGCTTAGTTGCATCGACTTTGCTGCAAAAGACAATATTTCATTTTTTTTTTTTTACAGATGAATGGTACTCTATACTGTATATATACCATAATTTCTTTATCCAGTCATCAGTTGAGGGACATCTGGGTTGATTCAGTGTCTTAGCTATTGTGAATTGAGCTGCAATGATGCAGTGACCATGGAGGTACAGATAACTGTTTCATATGCTGGTTTGATTTTGCTTGGGTAAATTTGTCATAGCAGGATTGCTGTTGTATGCTATTTCTATTTTCAGATTTCTGAGGTATCTCCATTCTGACTTCCACAGTGGTTTGTACTAGTTTGTCTTCCCACAAAGAGTGGATTAGGTTACCATTTTCCCCACATCCTTGCCAGAATTTGTTGTTTGTTGATTTCTGTATGAGAACCATTCAAACTAGGGTGAGGTGAAACCTCATTATGGTTTTGATTTGCATTTTGCTGAGATTAGTGATCCTGGCCATTTGAATTTCCTCTCTTGAAAAATACCTGTTCAAGTCCTTATCCCATTTCTTAACTGGATTGTTTGTTTGGATGTTGTGGAATTATTGAGCTCGTTATAGATTAAGGATATTAATCCTTTATCAGTTGCCTAGTTTTCAAATAATTACTCCCATTTTGTCAATTGTGGCTTCACTTTGCTGAGTGTTTCTTTTGCAGTGTAGAAGCTTTTCAATTTGATGTAGTCCCATTTGTCTATTTTGACTTTGATTGCCTGTGCCTTTGGAGTTTTTTCCAAGAAGTCTTTGCCTATGATAATGTCTTGCAAATTTTCCCCAATGTTCTCCTCAGGTAATTTGATCCTATTGGGTTGTAGATTTACTTCTTTGAACCAATTAAAGCATTTGTGTGTAAGATGTAAAATAGGGGTCTAGTTTCTTACTTCTAAATGTGGAAATCCAATTTTCCCAGCACCATTTGTGCTTGCTCCAGGGACTGATTTTAGCAACTTTGAAAAAATAAGTTTGTTGTAGATGCATGGATTGATTTCTGGAGTTTCTTTTCTGTTCCATTGATCTATCCATCAGTTTTTGTACCAGTTCCAGGATGTTTTGATTATAATTGCCCTATAGTATATCTTGAAATCAGGTCATGGATTTAGATCTTTAATCCATTTTGAGTGTGTTTTTTTGGGTAAGGTATAAAGTAAGGGTATTGTTTCATACTTCTGTATGAGGAGATTCAGTTTCCCCAGCACCACTTGTTGAAGAGACTGTCCTTGCTCCAGGGATGATTTTAGCTCCTTTGTCAAAGATAAGTTGGTTGTAGATGTGTCAATTGATTTCTGGAGTTTTTATTCTGTTGCATTGCTCTGTGCATCTGTTTTTGTGCCAGTACAGGGTATTTTGATTATAATTGTCCTGTAGTATGCCTTGAAATCTGGTATTGCGATGCCTCCAGCTATGTCTTTGTTATAAAAGATTGCTTTAGCTGTTCAGGGTCTCCTATGTTTCCATATGAATTTCAACATTAATTTTTCTATATCTGAGAAGAATTTCTTTGGTATTTTGATTGGGATTGCATTGAATCTGTAAAATGCTTTCAGTATTTAGGATATTTTGATGATACTGATTCTTCCAATCCATGAACATGGAAGATTTTTCTATTTTTGTTTCTACTTTCTTTAATGTTTTATAGTTCTCATCATAGATATCTTTGATATCCTTGGTTACATTTATTCCAAGATATTTAATTTTTGTAGCTATTGTGAATGCTATTGATCTTTAAAGTTCTTTCTCAGTGATGCAATTATCTGTGTATAAAAAGGCTATTGATTTTTATATGTTAATTTTATATCCCACCAAAAAAGAGTTTTACCAAACTCTTATGAGTTCCAGTAGTCTCTCAATGGAGTCTTTTGGATCCCCTCTACATAGAATCATGTCATCTGCAAATAGAGATAGTTTAACTTCCTTCTTTCTAATTTGTATCCTTTCGATTTCTTTTTCATGCCTAATAGCTCTGACTAAAACTTCTAGGACTATATTGAATAGCAATGGTGAGAGGTAGCATCCTTGTCTGGTTCTAGGTCCTAGGGGAAATGCTTCCAATTTTTCTTCATTCAATAAGGTGCTGGCCATGGTTTATCATAAATTGTCTTGATTGTATTGAGGAATGTTCCTTCTATACCTGATTTGCTTAAGGCTTTCATCATGAAAGGGTGTTTGTTCAAATGCTTTCTCTGCAACTTCTGAGATAATCATATGGATTTTATTCTTCAGTTTGTTAATGAGATGTATCACATTGATTTGCAAATGTTGAACCATCCCTGCATACCAGGGCTAAACCTCACTTAGTCTAGGTGAAGGATCATTCTGATGTATTAGTTGGATTGGAGTAGCTGAGGTTTTGTTGAGGATGTTTGCATATATGTTCATCAGAAATTTTGGTCTATAGTTCTTTCTCTGTTGCATCTTTTTTGGTTTAGGAATTACAATGATGCAGCCTTCACAAAAGGAGTTTGGGAGGATTCCCTCCCTTTCAATTGTTTTGAATAGCTTGAGAGAAGGATTGGCATTAATTTGTCTTGAAATGCATGGTAGAATTCAGCAGTGAAATTGTCTGTTGCTGGCCTTTTCTTTGTTGAGAGGGTCTTTATTAATGATTCAATTTCTGTCTTATTTATTGGTTTGTTTAGGTTTTCTATGTCTTCATGACTTAATTTAGGTAGGTTTTGTATGTCCAGAAATCAATCCATTACTTCTAGGTTTCCCAATTTGTTGGCATATAGCCCTTTGTAGTAATTCCTGATGATGATTTTTATTTCTGTCATATTTGTTGTTACATTTCCATTTTCATCTCTGATTTTTTTGATTTGGGTCTTCTGCCTCTTTTTTGTTTTGCTTATTTGTTTTTGGTCAATAGTATATCAATTTTATTGTTTTTTTTTTCTTTTTAATCATAGGTGAGTAAGTTGAACAAATTGAAATGTCTATGATGCTGGCTGTTGTTTTGTCTGTTAATTCTTGCTCCTCTTCAATTAGGACATGAAAAGATTGTTTTTTTCCTTGCATATTGCTTTGTATGGTGTGCTCCTGCAGGCTTCATCTTCAGTATCATCCTGTTCCTTCTTAAAATTAGTATCTATCTCTAAACTGGTGATATCTTTGGGACAATGTCCCTAAAAACTTTTCATTAAGCATCAGTAACACCATTCTTTCACCCAAGCTTCACTAGTAATTTATATTTATACACACATACACACACACACACACACATATATATATATGTGTGTATATATATATATACATATATATATATATATATATATATATATGTTCTGGTTCAATTTTAACAGAATTCATGATGCTCTGTTTAGGGTTCTTTTCATATTGATGAATTAGCCTTCCTAGTGCCTATATACTATTTAGATATGATGTAACAAATTGACATATTTTGTTACAAAAAAGTTGAAGCCCATGCAGTGTTTTTAATATATGCTTTCTATAAATTTAAAGGTTAAGTAATTTATTTTTAAGTCAGAGTTACAGAGAGAGACGGATACACAAGGATTTATGGAAAGACCAAGAGAGACGGGTTCCATTGGTGGTTCATTTGCCAGATGATGACAGCAGCCAGTGCTGGGCCAGACCAAAACCTGGAGCCAGGACTTCATTCTGGTATCTTACATGGGTGCAGGGGCCCAAGAACTTTGAGCCATTTCTGATGCTCTCCCAGGCCATTAGCATGGAGCTGGATCATAAGTGGAGGAGCCAGGCCATGAACCAGTGCCCATACGGGTTTCTCCCATCACAGATGGCAGCTTAACCTGCTATGCCTCATGGGTCCCTTCCATAAACTGAAAACATACTCATAGTACTTGATGTTTCTCTCTTTATAAAATGACTTTTTAAAACTTTATTATACATGCTTCTTTATTAAAATCAGGCAATGGTCTTATAATAATAAGTCTGCCTATTAAATACCTTTATGTTAGACTTTACTGACAGGACCTTAACTATTTGGAAGTAAAGTTTTCCACAGAAGAGGATGAATGGAAATGTCATTTGCTTCTCAGACTTGCTAGTTGCTGTTTCAAATGGATTTTTGACACAAATACTAAATTAAAAAATATTTTAGTACACAATGACTTGCTTTTGTTTTATTATCTTAGCATTATTGATCCTGAAGGGACAGTGGAAAAATGCAGCAGCTTGCTAGGAGCCAAGCCTGCCAATATTGAATATCTGCCCTGCACAGGGAATTCTTTTTCAATGCCTGCAGACAACCATGAGGGCAGCAGCATAAAAACCAAAGAGCATGGGGTTCTGGCATTGTGGATTGCAGTGGAGATGCCACCTGTGATGCCGGCATCCCATGTGAGCAGTGCTTCATATCAAAGATGCTAGATTTCTGATCCAGCTCCCTGCTAGTGGCCTAGGAAAAGCAACAGAAGGTAGCTCAGTGCTTGGGCCCCTGCATCACGTAGGAAACCTGGGTGAAGTTCCTGCTTCCCAGCTTCAGCCTGGCCCTGCCCTGGGGAATCGCAGCCACTTGGGAATGAACCAGCAGATGGAACACCTTTTTTTTTAATCTCTCCTTTCTCTGTAGCTCCGATTTTCAAACAAATTGAAGTGTGTGGATCTAAAGTTCTTTTTGTCCCTATTGTCAGATACCAAGTTAGACCCAATGAATTGCAAGATGACCATGTGAGAGCTTTGTTTAAAGCATCTTCAGTGTTTAAAATCTAAAGCATTTATAGGAAAAGAGAACAATTCAGAGGGAACGTGCATGCATACAAGTGTCTCCATGTGGCCTTTTCCCAGGCTTAAAAATCAAGGACTTTGAGAACTTGGAGGTCTGAGGAAACCCAGTGTAATTCTTTCTACTTCCTCAAAATCTGAGCTGAAGGAGTACATCAGTGGATGATGAGAGCAGAGGGTGGCAAGACTGAGGACCCAATTTTCACTTCCCGGGCTGGTGGAGAGTGAACAACTGGTTCCCAAAGTAAACAAGGGACTCTTTCCAACTCACCTGATGACTTCTGGCCAAAGCAAGGCATTGTCACAGAAAGAGTTAGGTGGTGATGGTGCACAAAGGGACTAGAGGAGGAAGGAAAAAACAGTTGGGAATCAATTTAAATTTACTTTCTGGATCTCAAAAGTTCAACTGTGTGGACAGTGATTACACTTGACAGGATGATTCGTTATAGCACAACATATATATTACAAATGGGGAAAATATTAGCATCATTTACAGTTATATTGCCTGTGAATGACAGTGTTCTTTCTAGTACTTTGAGGCCTATAAGATGCATCTAAAAAATTGCTACTGTTGAAAATGAAAACTGCTCAAAGAAGTGGAGGAAGATGGGGGCAGAGCCTGTGGTTTTCCTTTTCGATTAATTCCTGTAATCCCTTTTGGGTGGCTGAGGGGGTGCCATGTTTTCTTTTGACTTCATTAAGCACCACATTAAGCACCGCAGTGTGTGCTGGACAACTTTAATACTACAAGAGTCCTACTGTGTTGCTAGCACTTTGATAGAGCTTTTGGGTCCAGCTTTCCATTAGAACGATTAATTCCATTCAAGTTCTTTTTTGTTACAAATCGTACAGGTCAGGTGTTTCTGGATATTTATATCTGTATTGTATTTTAAGCCTGTGTATTTGTTTTTCATAAATTTTTCTTAGAGTTCTAATTATCATCCTTATCCATCGTGTAAGTATCATGTCTGCATCATCTTCAAGACCCCAGCAGACTGTGCCGTCTTCTCCCTTCTGACCTTCTTCGAGTTCTCCCAACACTCAGAAATCACAAGGGACATTACTCACCTCGGGCCGGTGGTGGCTGTCATCTTGTGTCACTGGGACTTGAAAGCCATATAAGCTATTTTAATATAAAGTTATTCTCTTTTTGGAATACCTTTAGA
The DNA here is from genome assembly GCF_033115175.1 of Lepus europaeus. NCBI lineage: Eukaryota > Metazoa > Chordata > Mammalia > Lagomorpha > Leporidae > Lepus > Lepus europaeus. The sequence continues at coordinate 54,396,983 of NC_084830.1, forward strand.
TTTAGTTTATAAAGTTGATTTATCCATATGGGAAATTAGGGTATATTTGCATTGTATGATCAAGAAAAAAATGCAAAAAATAAAAAAATAAAAAAACCAGCAATAATGGTAATTTTTATCAAATACATTATTCTATAGTTGAAAACTTTATGAAATAGACTTCTTCATTTTCACTTATTCTACTTACATGGCTTAACCCTTATCTATAGTCTTCCCAGCCCCCTGTATATCTACTTGAAACAAGGATAGGAAAAGTGCTAAGAAAGTTTATTAAAAACAGCTTTGGTACACTGTTAATATATTCCTTATGAAAGATAAGTTTCATACTTAAATATCCAAAATAAATACTCAGGAAATAACTGGAGTGAAACTATATGCAGAGAAAATAAAAATAAAATATGACAAAAATAAATAAGATCATGAATGAAAATATAGGTAAGAAGGGAGATCTGAGAAAAGGGCATTTAAGAATGGAATGCAAGTATGAATAAAACCTAAATATAATATTTTGTGCACTAAATGAATATCTATTCATTAATTATTATTCTGTAGGAACTGTTTGAAATATGTCTTTTTTTAACCTCCTCAGTTCTCCTACATAGTTTGACGCATCAGTTATGATTATGTGCTATTGACATTTAAATTGTTATGGCAAACACAGCAGATATTAATAAGGGGCTTCCTGATTCTAAGTCCACATATCTCATGGCCATCTTTTTATTTTATTTTTACTTCTTTATTTGAGAAGTAGAGTAACAGATAGTGGGAGGGAGAGACAGAAAGAAAGGTCTTCCTTCCACTGGTTCACTCCCCAAATGGCCGCAACAGCCAGAACTGCACCGATCACAAGCCAGGAGCCAGGAGTGTCTTCTGGTCTCCAATGCGGGTGCAGGGGTCCAAGCACTAGGGGTATCTTCTACTGCTTCCAATCTAGAGAGCTGGATTAGAAGAGGAGCAGCTGGGACAAAGCCGGTGCCCATAAGGGATGCCGGCGCTGCAGGCAGAGGGTTAATTTACTGCACCACGGTGCTGGTCCCGGCTATCTTCTTATGTTTTCTTCCCAACACCACAAACACACATCCCCAAATGAATTTGTGCTTCCCCAAATAAACTTCCTCCACTATGGCAAATTTACCGTGCTTGCTCCTCAGTGTTTAGGTCTCAGTCATCAGAAATTACTACAAGGATTTGTATGCCACCAAACAGAAATCTATCAGAAACGGATAGATTCCTGGACACATACAACCTACCTAAATTGAACCAGGAAGACACAGAAAACCTAAACAGACCCATAACAGAGACAGAAATTGAATCAGTAATAAAGGCCCTCCCAACAAAGAAAAGCCCAGGACCAGATGGATTCACTGCTGAATTCTGCCAGACATTAAAGGAAGAACTAACCCCAATTCTTCTCAAACTATTCAGAACAATCAAAAAAGAGGGAATCCTCCCATATTCTTTCTATGAAGCCACCATCACCTTAACTCTGAAACCTGAAAAAGATGCAGCATTGAAAGAGAATTACAGGCCAGCGCCGCGGTTCTCTTTGCTAATCCTCCGCCTGCGGCGCCGGCACCCAGGGTTCTAGTCCTGGTTGGGGTGCCAGATTCTGTCCTGGTTGCTCCTCTTCCAGTCCAGCTCTCTGCTGTGGCCCTGGAAGGCAGTGGTACAGTGCTTGGGCCCTGTAACCACATGGGAGACCAGGGGGAAGTACCTGGCTCCTGGCTTTGGATCGGCGCAGTGCCGGCCATGGTGGCCATTTAGGGATTGAACAAAGGGACAGAAGACCTTTCTCTCTTTCTCTCTTTGTCTCTCTCTCTCACTGTCTGTAACTCTACCTGTCAAATAAAAAAGTGAGAATTACAGACCAGTGTCCCTGCTGAACATATACACAAAAATCCTCAATAAAATTCTGTCCAATATAATGCTGCAACACATCAGAAAGATCATCCACCCAGACCAAGTGAGATTTAACCCTGGTATGCAGGGATACTTCAACGTTTGCAAATCAATCAATGTGATACACCACATTAACAAATTACAGAAGAAAAAATTATATGATTATCTCAATAGATGCAGTGAAAGCATTTGATAAAATACAACACCCTTTCATGATGAACACTCTAAAAAATTGGGTATAGAAGGAACATTCCTCTATACAATCAAATAATTTATGAAAAAGCCATGGCCAGCATCTTATTGGATGGAGAAAAGTTGGAAGCATTTCCACTGAGATCTGGTACCAGACAGGGATGCCCACTCTCACCACTGCTCTTCAATATATTTCTGGAAGTCTTAGCCAGAGCTATTAGGCAAGAAAAAGAAATTAAAGGGATACAAATTGGGAATGAAGAAGTCAAACTATCCCTCTTTGCAGATGTTATGATTCTTTATTGAGGGGATCCAAAGAACTCTACTAAGAGACTATTGGAACTCATAGAAGAGTTTGGCAAAGTAGCAGGATATAAAATCAATGCACAAAAATCAACAGCCTTTGTATACACAGGCAATGCCACGGCTGAGAAAGAACTGCCAAGATCAATCCCATTCACAAGTCACAAAAACAATCAAATACCTTGGAATAAACTTAACCAAGGACGTTAAAGATCTCTACAATGAGAATTACAAAATCTTAAAGAAAGAAATAGAAGAAGATACCAGAAAATGGAGGAATCTTCCATGCTCATGGATTGGAAGAATCAACATCATCAAAATGTCCATTCTCCCAAAAGCAATTTACAGATTTAATGTGATACCAATCAAAATACTGAAAGCATTCTTCTCAGATCTGGAAAAAATGATTCTGAAATTCATATGGAGGCACAGGAGAACTCAAATAGCTAATGCAACCTTGTACAACACAAACAAAGCCGGAGGCATCACAATACCAGATGTCAGGGCATATTACAGGGCAGTTGTAAACAAAACAACATAGTACTTGTACAGAAACAGATGGATAGACCAATGGAACAGAATAGAAATAGCAAAAATCAACCCAAACATCTACAGCCAACTTATATTTGATCAAGGATCTAAAATCAATTCCTGAAGCAAGGGCAGTCAATTCAACAAATGGTGCTGGGAAAACTGGATTTCCACGTGCAGAAGCATGAAGCAAGACCCTTACCTTTCACCTTACACAAAAATCCACTCAACATGGATTAAAGACTTAAATCTACGACCCGACACCATCAAATTATTAGAGAACATTGGAGAAACCCTGCAAGATATATACATAGGCCAAAGAAGTATTTTATTTAAAGATTGATTTTATTTACTTGATAGGCTGAATCACAGAGAGAAGTAGAGGAGAGAGTGAGAGAGATCGTCCATCTGCTGGTTTACTCCCCAAATGACCACAATGACGGGGGCTGGGCCAGGCCAAAGCCAGGAGCCAGGAGCTTCTTCTGTCCCCTATATGGGTGCAGGGGCCCAAGTTCTTGGGCCATCTTCTTCTGCTCTCCCAGGCATATTAACAGAGAGCTGGAACAGAAGTAGAACTGCCTGGACTTGAACCCATGCCCATATGGGATTCTGTCCCCTATGACTTACCTTTCTACCAATTATCATTTGAGTATCATGTATATCTACCAAATAAGTTTGAAGCTAGCACAAAAATATAATTACAGAATGTGGTTTTACACAAAATTTTTCTAAGTTTCTACAGTTTTTCAAGAATTGCTTTATTTGGTTGGGATATATTAGTGAATGAAATAGACCTAAATCCCTGAATTTACTGTACTTTTAGTTTAAGTTTTTCATTTTATATTCCTCTTCCTTTGATACCTGCAAATCCCAGAAGAAAGAGAGTTTTCAGTAGCTGGATTCATCAAATGAATCTCATAAAATCCAAGTGTACTTTAAAAAGTTCATGGAAAAAAATAGAATGAAAAGATTTATTTTGGTGCAAAAAATGTTTTGAAATTCATACTTTTTTGTAATAAGAATCTCCCCTGAGCTTTTTTTTTTTGACTCACCAAATAAAATATTTCATATTTTTGCAACAAAGTATTATATTTTTATTTTATACATTTAGCAATATTTTCATATTGGCTGCTTATTTGGATTATGCCCCACATTCAACCAAAATAATCTGACTTGCACCAAACAAAAATAGCAATAACAGCATTTTCAAGGGCAGAATATAGTCTGCCTTTTGTATTAATAACATTTGCATTGAATAAGTGAACTCTTTAGCAATATATAGCATAAAATTTCCTTTTTTTTTTTTTTTAAAGACAGGCAGAGTGGGCAGTGAGAGAGAGAGAGACAGAGAGAAAGGTTTTCCTTTTGCCGTTGGTTCACCCTCCAATGGCCGCCACGGATGGCACGCTGTGGCCGGCGCATCGCACTGATCTGAAGCCAGGAGCCAGGTGCTTCTCCTGGTCTCCCATGGGATGCAGGGTCGAAGCACTTGGGCCATCCTCCACTGCACTCCCAGGCCACAGCAGAGAGCTGGCCTGGAAGCGGGGCAACTGGGACAGAATCCGGCGCCCCAACCGGGACTAGAACCTGATGTGCCAGTGCTGCAAGGTGGAGGATTAGCCTATTCAGCCACGGCGCTGGCCTATAGCATAAAATTTCAACTGAAACCCTTGTTCTGATAAATTCTTCAACACATTCCAAAACACTTCCTAAGTCTAGTAATAGAAATTGCATTTTTTAAAATAAGTGTTATCTTTTGATATCATTTTTCAATGAACTTTCTTTTTTGAAAATATTCAAAAGGCAGAGAGAGAGAGAGAGAGAGAGACAGAGAGAAACACATGTTCTCATATGTTGGTTCATTCTCAGTTGATCACAACAGAAGGGGTTGGGCCAGGACAAAGCTAGGAACTGGAAATTCAATCCAGGTCTCCCACAAAGATGAACTCAATCACTAGAGCCATCACCAGGGTCTGCCTTAGCAAGAAGATAGAGTTGGGAGATGCATTTGGGTATTGAACCCAGGCACTCTGATATAGGGCATGGGTATTGTAATGGCTAAGCCAAATGCCAACCATGAACTTCTCACATTCAAAGATAGAAACTGGACTTAAGCACAAATGATCTTTAATCATTTCATAAATTATTTACATATCTTACATATCTTACATTTCCTATTCTTTGATGGTTTAAAAAATCAGTACATCTGAAATAAAGACGGTTTTGTAGTTATGTTGTCAAATTTGCCTCCACGCATCAAAAGGGTACTTTGTAGCATCGTTTGCTTTTAAAAATGTCAGTATTTAATCACTCCATTTTGTAATGCACCAGCATATAAAGAAACCTATCTGTTGTTTCATTTGAAAATAAAACGGGGTGGTAGATGAAAGTTATTAGTGAAGTAAATATAGACTCCTTGAGAAGAATAAAACAGAATAGTTCTAGCATTTAGTAAAGAAAAAAATCTCACTTCTAATATCTTCTATTGCAACCTCAAGTTTAGGAGAGGCAACCATATGTTAGGGATACTATATGTATTTTGCTAAGGAGAGGGAGCTACATATAAAGCGTTTTTCAAGCTTAACTGTGTATCAGTGGCAATAGTAAAGCTTGCTAATGATACAGTTTCTAAATTTTCAACTGCTTTGGAAAGTTATGGACTTGTCTACTAGGAGGGCCTCAGTGGTCACCACTCAGGAAGAGAGATGTTTGATTTATAAGTGTTTAAGCAGATCTTTGAGGTGTGAAGCTGTGGCATACTTCTATAAATTAAATTTTGTTTAATTTTTAGGAATATCTTATTGAGAGATAGGATTTCCTCCCTCAAAATTTCCATCACTTTCAAAGAAACAAAGTTTCTTTGTAATATAAGCTTTTTATGTGATGTTATAGATTATATCTCCACTATTAAATAATTTATAAATTTGGCTCTATATTTCCTTTGTAACTGTGGTAAATTAAGTCCACTACTACTGTATTTTTGCTTTTGATTGTATATTTATCACCACAGTTTTGAAACAGTCTCAGAAATCAAATAATATTGTTTAGTCTATTGCTGCTGGTGACTTGACAGATAGAAATTACTCATCTTAGTCTGAAGAGGCAAGTTATTTGCCTTTTCATCCAGAGGATGTGAAAGTGAAGGGATTTTTGTATTAGAAGTTCCTTTCCTTGTCACAGTTTATTTGAATATAGGAATGATAAAGACAAAACAACAATGCTATTTCATCATTTTAAAGAATTTTAACTTACATATCCACAAATATGGGTAAGATTTTAGTAGGAAATCATGTCCAATAATTTTTTTCCCCTAAAAGCTAGTAACTTTAGAATTGATCACTACAACTATTCTAAAATGTCTATAACATCTGATTTGGTATTTTCAAAAATTATGATGAGGTAAGGTGAAGGATTTAGGAGATCTGCAAAGTAGCCTAATGTTTGGTTATAGGAACCTTGGAAAATCCAATATTTTTTTTTGATATTGTAATCATTTATTTATTTATGTAAAGGAAACAAATTTCATGGATTTCATATATACAGTCTTAAGAAATAGTGATACTTCCCACCCTACACTTCTTTCCTCCCTTGTTCCCAAGATCCAGTCAGGTGGAGAGGAAGAGAGCTGTGGGATGACAGAGGGAGGGAATTTACCCTGTGCTGAATTACTGCCCTATGCTGTTAGGACAACTTATCAGATTTAATCTTTCCCACCTTGCTGCAAGGTAGGTGTTATCACACTTACTCTGCATATTAGGAACTTGAGGTTTAGAGAGGTAGAGTGACTTGCCAGAGGCAAGATCTACTCTTTTTCCTGCCCAGGTTCCTTCTGTGACTCTTCTGTGGATGAAGTTCAGACTTCCTAGTTCAGATGGCCAGACCTTTATTATCTGACCCTTGTTAATCTTTACAGCTTCATCTCTTTTCATTCCTCATGTAGAGTCCAAGTTTACAGATAGTGTTGCACTTTCCCAAATAATGCCACAGGCTAGTGCTTCTGCTATGAGTAATATCCCCTGTTCTTATCACAGTCATCCTGTGACTAACTCCTCTTCATTCTTCAGGTTTTTTTTAAACTTTTATTTAATGAATATAAATTTCCAGTGTACAGCTTATGGATTACAATGGCTTCCCCCTCCCATAACTTCCCTCCCACCCGCAACCCTCCCCTCTCCCGCTCCCTCTCCCCTTCCATTCACATCAAGATTCATTTTCAATTCTCTTTATATACAGAAGATCAATTTAGTATAAAGGTTTCAACAGTTTGCACCCACATAGACACACAAAGTGAAACATACTGTTTGAGTACTAGTTATAGCATCAAATCAAAATGTACAGCACATTAAGGACAGAAAATCCAATAATTAATGCCACTATTATTAAATAATCATCATGGAAGACTGACACAGCATGTTCACTTTTAAATGCCAAAGAAATAAAGCAGAAAATAAATGAAATACATATGTCCACACCAGTTCACATGGAAATTCAAAAAATACTGATTTAATTCCTAAGATATTTAATTCCTCAGTAGACACCTACAAACATGATCTACTTTACTATCCTGGCTTCACCCTTTCTGTGTTTTAACTGGCGTGAATACAGAAAGAAAATAGTACTCTGAAGATTCAGACCAGTGGTTTCTGTATTGGAGACATAGTGTAGATTATAAAGTCAAATAATTTTCTTCCTGAATTGACTGAATCCTTCAAAAGGGAATTGATACTGGAAAGGAAATAGAAGAAAATAATTTTGATATCTTAGCAATATAATATATTTTAGTCATTCGAGAGCAAAATTAAGTATAATGTTTTCTAAGATATGAATTAAAACTTTTCTCTAAATTCATGTCATTTTAAAATATTAACACTTATATTAATGTTTTAATAATAATTTGTATATGAAATTCTAAAAGTATAAATGAAATCTCTTTTTTTGACTGTTTTTTCTAGAGAGAAAGGGAGACATAGTTCTTCCATTCTCTTGTTCCCTTCTCAAATGACCTCAGTGGCCAGTGCTGAGCCAGGTTGAAGCAAGGAGCCCAGAACTTCATATGGGTCTCCCATGTGGGTGGCAGGGGCCCAAGTACATGGGTCATATTCCTCTGCTTTCCCAGGCACATTAGCAGCGAGCTGATTTGAAAGCAGAACAGCCAGATCTCAAAACAGTTCTTTGATATGCCTGTCATTACAGGCTGTGGTTAACCTACAATTTGTATCTGAAATTCTGAAAGTATAAAGGAAATCTGTTTCTTTTTATTTTAAAAGTCAAATGGATCAAATGAAAAGATCAGGTTTTAGTGCATAGTAGATTATTTTTCTAGGTGTTTTCTTATTTTAAAGAGTGAAATCATAAATATGTTATGATTTAGATGTTAGATTTTTGCTATATTTGATGATTAACTTTTCAAGAACAATATAAAATATAGCAATGAGTATTCACATTGGAGATACTTATATTTCATTGGAGTCTAGATTTTCAAAAATAGCAGAAATCTGTTTTCCTGATGGTCATATAGAAGAATAGGTCTATGGGGAAACGATTATAGAAAGACTAAAGATTTTCTGAATAATAATGAGTTTTTAGGAATTTCCCTTTGGAAGGGAATGTTCACTTTGCTTTATTAATAATTCTTTCCTGTATAAGTAAATGATTTTTCATGATGATATTCCTTATGCTGCCTTCTAGCAAACATTGTTATGACCAAGTGAGGAAGTAGAGATGATTGGGAAACAGGTCTTTGTGGAACTGTACCTATGGAATGCATGAAATCTATTCTCTTTATATTAATGAAAAATGGGGAAAGGGTTTAAAAAGAACTCTGATGAAAAGTTTTCCATTCACAAAAGGCAAGTGTGAAGTTCTATGGTAGGAAAATTCTAAGTATGCTTTGAGGAACAGAAAGAAGTTAGGACAATCAGAGGACTGTGAGGGAGTCTAGATTGGCTCCTTTGTTGACTTGACTACCTTTGTTGGTTTGGTTTGGTTTGGATTCATTGAGTTCATTGTGGTGCTTGGTTGGTATTATGGTAGTAATGTAACTGATTTATATTTGAAAAAGACTGGCTGTTCAACAAAGGTGTGAGGAAATGGAAGCTGGATATTTTTAAGGAAACTCTTCAGGTACTCTCAGTTAGAAAATAATAATGATGAATAATAATGATGGGGTCAGCATTGTGGCGTAGCAGGTAAAGGCCCTGCCTGCCTTGCCGGCATCCTATATGTGTACCAGTTTGTGTCCCAGCTGCTCCAATTGCAATCCAAAGCTCCCTGCTAGTGGTCTAGGAAAGCAGCAAAATGTGGCTCAAGTGTTTGTGTCCCTGATACCCAAGTGGGAGACCTAGTTGGAGCTCCTGGTTCCTGGCATCCGCCTGGTCCAGCCCTGGCCATTGTAGCCATCTAGGGAGTGAATTAGTAGATGAATGATCAATCTCTCTCCCTCTCTCTCTCTCTCTTTCTCTCTCTCTCTCTCTTTCTCTCTCTCTCCCCCTGTGTGTGTGTGTGTGTGTGTAAAACTCTAAAAATATAATGCTGGCTTTAGTGTTGGAAATTTATAAACGTGGATAAGAGTGAGCATTATGGGCCGGCGCCGTGGCTCACCAGGCTAATCCTCCGCCTTGTGGCGCCGGCACACCGGGTTCTAGTCCCGGTCGGGGCACCGATCCTGTCCCGGTTGCCCCTCTTCCAGGCCAGCTCTCTGCTGTGGCCAGGGAGTGCAGTGGAGGATGGCCCAAGTGCTTGGGCCCTGCACCCCATGGGAGACCAGGATAAGCACCTGGCTCCTGCCATCGGATCAGCGTGGTGCGCCGGCCGCAGCGCGCTACCGCGGCGGCCATTGGAGGGTGAACCAACGGCAAAAGGAAGACCTTTCTCTCTGTCTCTCTCACTATCCACTCTGCCTGTCAAAAATTTAAAAAAAAAAAAAAGAGTGAGCATTATGATATAGTGGGATAAGCTGTTACTTGGGATGCCCACATCCCATATTGGAGTACCTAGGATCAATATCTTCCTGCACTTTGGTACAGCTTCCTGACCCAAACATTTGGTTTCATGCCATACATGCAGGAGACCCAGTTGGAGTTCCTGACTCCTGGCTTCAGCCTACCCCAGCCCCAGCTGTTGAGGCATTTGGGGAGTAAGCCAGCAAATCGAAGATTTCTCTCGCTCTCTCACTCTTGCTCTCACTCTCTAGTTCTCTCTCCCTTTCCCCCTCCCTCTCCCTATCCCTCTCCTCTTCCTCTCCTCCCACCATATCCCTCCCTCCTCTTTCTTGTGTGTGTCCTCCTTTCTGTCACTCTGGTTTTTAGATAAATGAACAAATAAATCTTTTACTAGTGTATATAATTTTGGTATCTACAGGTGGTAAAAAAAAGCTAAGATTTGCTTATGGATTTGATAATTCGGATACAATTGAAAGACAATGCATGTGTTACTCCCCATTTTTTCTTTGTGTCCTTTCACAATGGTTCTCTTCACCAAGATGTGCTGTGTCAGAACGCCAATGATTTAGAATAGTAAGAAGTAAGAATTGTTTTTTTTGTTTGCTTTAAGCTTGGTTCCCGCAGACTCTTCCTATTTGAATTCTCAATATGGCATTGCTTTTAGCAGAGAACCTTTTCCTTTCCCCAAGTTTTGCTCTATTAAGAGGCATACAGATCCACTATATCTTATATCTGTGCAATCAAAACTTTTGTTAACTCATCTGTTGCCAACATCTATGGGACTTTAGTCTATCAAAAGGTGGTTGGAAGTAGTCTTAGTTTACTTCAAATATCTGTTTGCTTGGATGTTCTTTGTGGGAGGTTTTTGAGCTTGTATTAAGTGGCCTTACAAGTCCTTTAGATTTACGTGAATTTAACAGTATCCAATGAAAACAAAGTTGGGCCTACACGGGCTCACTTGACAACTCTTACCCAAAAGACTATTATAGATGAAACAGGAATCTTTGCAAGTTATCAGTGATGAATGCTTATATAACTCTTCTACCTAACACACCGGTGGCTGCATGGAATAAACCAAATTGTATGCTTCTTCAGTGAAAAGAATTGCTGTATGAACAAAGTTTGGATTTCAGTCACTAGTATTGGTCTTCAGAATTCCATGTGTTTCCAAGTGTTAGTGAATTTCATTAGCAGAATAATAGATTCAAAAAAATCACCTCACATAAATTTTTAATAGGACTAGCAAGCCAATTTATTTCTAAAAAAACCTTAATTTATGACCATAGATTGATTTCCCAACATACTGTATGAATTATGTTTTATTTTCTTTCTTGTATTTTTTTTCTTGACAGATAGAGTTAGACAGTGAGAGAGAGAGACAGAGAGGGAGATCTTCCTTCCGTTGGTTCACCCCCCAAATGGCTACCACAGCCAGCGCAATGCGCTGATCTGAAGCCAGGAGCCAGGTGCTTCCTCCTGGTTTCCCGTGCGGGTGCAGGGCCCAAGGACTTGGGCCATCCTCCACTGCACTCCTGGGCCACAGCAGAGAGCTGGACTGGAAGAGGAGCAACTGGGACAGAATCTGGTGCCCCAACCGGGACTAGAACCCGGGGTGCCTGCGCTGCAGGCGGAGGATTTGCCTAGTGAGCCGCGACTCCGGCCTTCTTGCTTGTATTGTGACATTAATTGACCTTGATTTCTTTCTATTGGAACCCCAAATCATACCCACCTTATACCATTTCTCTCTTTCTCAGTGAGAAACTTCATTCTATATGATTGGTAGTAAATTATCTATGGAAAATAGTTTTCAAACTTAGAATTTTTATTTTGTCTGAAAACTGGGAGTTCTCACTATTTCAAGCTCTCCTATAAAATTAAAACATTTGTTGATATTTTAACTTCCTGTGCTATGGTTTTGTGCTGGATCTTTTGTCTCTATCCAATAATCTTCAGTCATCATTTGACCTAAACTTAAATTGATGACAAGACATGAATACATCTGGAAAAATGGATAACAAAGTCTTCATATGATAAAATTAATATAAGATACTATAAAGTTAATTTGCAACATTGGACATACGATTAGATTATTCAGATACAATACTAGTTGATTCAGAACAGTAAAATTTAGCCCAAACCAATTGATTGATGACCTTAATTTTATGTATTAATTTTTCAACAATAATTTTATAGTAATTTTCTTATAATTTTTGAAAGAATTAGATATTATAATATGGTCCACTATTAAGGCTTAATATTTAAATGAATCCTCAAAGAGAAAATGCTTTATAATAGAAAGTGATAAACAAAATAAGATTAAAAGATGGCTTGGCAAGACAAAAATTTTCTATACAGCAAGGCAGTAGAGCATGGGTGTATATGCAACAAATAAATTGCAAAGAGTTTTGCATGATGTATTAGAAGACTCAATATACCCTGCGACACACATAATCACACAAACCACAAACTGTTACATAAAAACATACATTTATTTCATTGGATGAAAATCTCACTCTTCTAAACATTTCTGCTAGTTTTCTGTTTCTGTACCCTGACCAATCCAAAAGAACAATTTATCAAGTGGTGAAGAATACCCCCATAGATTTTGAAATTTCTGAGTAAGGTTTTGAGAAAGCATTCCTTTCAGGAGCACTTGCCCTTGTACATAGAGATATATCCTAAGAGAGCATAATCTGAATTTAAACTGAATGTCTATTCTAATTGTAAAACATATTAGCAAATTTCACTTTGGTTAAGATCCTCAAACAAAATAATAAAGATTTCTAATATATAGTTGTTGAGAGTACTGAAATGTCTTTCCTTCCCCTCTCCCTCTCTCTCTCAACCAAATCTGTAGGAAGCTTGAATAGATGGACCGTGAGGCAGGCTATAAAGAAATCACTTCTGTGCGTCTGTTGACTAGCAAACTGCATAAGAGGAAATGAACTAACCCCTCTAAGCCAATCTCTGAAAACTCATACTTGTGATGGGAAATGTCTACTTTAGGTTATCAGAGTTCATCAGCAAGCAGACATGGTTTTATTAAAAATTAGGAGACCAAATGATATATTTTCTTATCATATCTAAACATCCTGGCTGCTACTTGGTATCAGATTCCCATAAAAGTATAGAAACTCAATGATAGATAACTATTGGAGCTTATTTTATTTCCACAGAAAATTTAATTTCTGAGAAGTACATTTCAGGAAGTTGGTCCTGACAAATATACAAATTAAAGATAGAAAATAAGTAATACATGTGGTAATTTAATTTATTGCTTTGCAAGCTACTTCTGATACATCTCAAGGAAAGGAAATTATTTTAATGTGTGTAGTGTGATGTCACTCAGATTATATCTGATTTTAGTGAAGCAGAGAGAAACCAAGAGGGAGGCAGGTAGGCTAGACTTACAGGAATCAGGAACAGGAGTTCAAGAAGTATCAGAGGGCAGGTTGAATGTCTGATTAGCTTAAATTTCTTAATTATTTATGGTTATTTATATTATTAAAAATAAGTTGATATAGCCTTGTAGGGCTGATATTCTATTAGGCTAGGAATATATATTTTATATATATGGAACAACTAGTGAAGATTGCACATTATTACCTTATTATCCGGTAACCTCTGGCTACCTGTATTCATTTTGACTATGTTTTCTAATTTGAGTTACCTAAATTTTATTTCTGAGAAGTCATGAGCTGTCATTACTTTTGCTTCTATGTAACAGCTTTTCCTTTTCTGTTAAGTAACTTTAATAAAACCATTTAAGTCTATAAAATAAGTTTTAAGTCACCAGGATATATTGAAATTGATTTTTGTCTCTTTTGGATGCTGAAGCTGATTGAGTGTCCTGATCTCTGGCCATGAAGAAGTGATCTTGTAAAAACTGAAGCCTGTGAAACTTTTTGTCCCGAGAAAGTGATCACTTCTCATCACCGCAAACAGGTAGTACCCCTATGTGACTAGGCACGTGGATTCACTGGTTACGAAACCAAATCTGAGGCTGGAACTACACACCCAAAATGGGAAGAAGAAAGGTCTGGAGTACATGGCCAAAATTACAAAAGTACATGATCTTTATTTTTTTTCTTAAGAGTGAGAACTCATGTGGCTCAGGTTTTGAATTATTTCAGGAGACGAAGGAACTGCTGACTAAAACCAGCCTCGTGATTTTAAATTTTTAATTCTTAGAACAACATGTGGCACATCTAAATCAAGTAGTAAATATTTCATAAGTGAATGAGTTTGTGATTAATTGAATAGTGAATTAATTTATGAAGCTATCAATGCCAAAAATCACAATGAAGAAAATTTCTTCTTGGTTTATGCTTTTCTATTGTCATTTTGATTTAATTTTTAGCTTCCTTGCTTGATTCTTTCAAAATTTCATGGGTTGATTTTACTTATTGCAATATACTTTTTGCACATGATAAAAGTGAAGCTAAAGGACAAATAATGATGTGGCCATGCAGAGACAACCAGTGAACAACGGAACTCAGATTACAGGGTATTATGCATTTAGAATATAATCTTTCCTCCTCTTCTTCTTCTTCTTCTTCCTCTTCTTCCTCCTCTTCCTCCTCCTCCTCCTCCTCCGCTTCCTCCTCCTCCTCCTCCTCCTCTGCTTCCTCCTCCTCCTCCTCCTCCTCCTCCTCCGCTTCCTCCTCCTCTTCCTCCTCTTCCTCCTCCTCCGCTTCCTCCTCCTCTTCCTCCTCTTCCTCCTCCTCCTCCTCCTCTTCCTCCTCTTCCTCTTCCTCCTCTTCCTCCTCCTCCACTTCCTCCTCCTCTTCCTCCTCCTCCTCCTCTTCCTCCTCTTCCTCTTCCTCCTCTTCCTCCTCCTCTTTTTTTTTTTTTTTTTTTTTTTTGACAGGCAGAGTGAACAGTGAGAGAGAGAGACAGAGAGAAAGGTCTTCCTTTTCCGTTGTTTCACCCTCCAATGGCCGCTGCGGCCAGCACACCGCGCTGATCTGAAGCCAGGAGCCAGGTGCTTCCTCCTGGTCTCCCATGCGGGTGCAGGGCCCAAGCACTTGGGCCATCCTCCACTGCACTCCCTGGCCACAGGAGAGAGCTGGACAGGAAGAGGAGTGACCGGACAGAATCCGGCGCCCCGACCAGAACGAGAACCCTGGGTGCTGGCAGCGTAGGTGGAGGATTAGCCTATTGAGCCGTGGCGCCGGCCTTCCCTTTCTTCTTACTACTGAGAAACTTTTTATCTATAAAATGATCATATATCTGAGGGAAATAAAAAATACATTGGAAATTATGAAAAAGTTTTCATTTTTTTAACCAAAATAAACTTGTGTATCCATTCCATTTCTATCCATAAGCCTTCTGAAGTACCCCTGTATATATGCATGCATGCAGATACATGTGTGAATTCATATATTAATATTACTACGAATATATTGGTAGGTGCCTACCAATATATTTATCTACTGATATATATATATATATATATGCACACACACACACACATTTGCCCTCTCCTAAGTGAAAGCCAAAAGTATCAATAAATATAGACATATTTTATATTTAAAACCCTATAAAAAGGATAGTAAGTTATAATTAGTCTCCCCTCTACATTCTGCTATGTGAGGTTACTCACATGGATTCTTTTTTTCTCTTAGCCTAATATAATATTTGGTACTCTATAAGATAATACCACATATTAAGTAATCTGTAACTTCTATATAAATAACCTTCCCTAAACATAGAAGACTAGCTTTGGTCTTCTCCCATATAATCTTCCATAATTACATACACTACTAATTCCTTTTTATCATATGGTTCTTTTTAAGTCTGTGAAGTCTTTAAAGACAGGGAAAATACTTCTCATTGGCCCATGCCCCTCACCAAGCCTAACCTAGTCTTGCATAATAAATGTTCTCAAGTAATTATTGGTCAAGGTAGTTGTAAAAGGCTCAGTAACATAGCTTTTCATATTTTTGTTGAAATAAAAAGCTGTACAATTTCTTTCTTTCTGGTTTATTTTGAAACAAAGAGAAAGGCAGCTGCAACAGCCTTGGAGCTCATTGCCCTTTAGAATAAATTGCAAATGTAATCCAGTATTGTATATTTTTTATACTGAGTAAAAATCTATAAGCCTTAGAAATTTCTTAGATAAATATAATAGGTACATTCACAGAAATACACTACTACTTTGGACTCTTTTACATGTTTTTCACAATTGTTTTTCTGAGCCCCAATTGTATATGGTTCTATACTATATCATGTCTCAAAGAATGATACAGATCCAGCCCCAGCATTGCCAGCATTGGGCAATTTCGAGACTGGTACTCACCAAAGAAAGCTGATTCTATAACTTGTTAATTTTTATAAATTTTATATATAGAAAGCAATAGAATATTATCTATTTTCATTCTAATATTTTCTAGGAAATTTTTTCTTCCTTTTAAATTTTGAGACATCTAATTTCTTATTTCATGTACAAATGTATCATGGCACATCTGCCCCCAGCATCCTCTATTCCACTATTAATCTAATTAGCAATAAAATCCTGGAAGATACTTTTGTACAATGGAAAACAATATAGTGTTACTTCCCGGGGAGAAGTGGCAAGGGGGCTATGTTGTGTTTAGTACTTCTATAGCCTATAAAAAATCTACTAGGCCAAGGGGATGAATCTTGCCTGAGGAGAAGCAGTATCTCACAGATATCTATAGCCCTGGTTTGGTTGCTAAGGAAAATGCCATCATAAAAACAACTCTGCAGGGCTCTCAAATTAGAGATGCCATCAGCCATTACATTAATACTAGCACACTTTAACTTAATGAAATGCATTTCATGCTGTTATCACAAAATGCCCTTGAGAGAAGTGATACGGTATTAATACAAATGATACAATAAGCAGAATTGTATTGTTCATTGATTTAAAAACTAACCATATTCTTTGTGTAAATAAACAAGTATCAGTACCAAATTAAATTTAGAACAAATTTAAATTTGGAACTCGTACCTCTACCCTCCTTTCCTCTACTTTCATGTATTGTTGGATGCAGTGAATTATGTATAGTTTAAGTTCTGGATGAAGTATGTGTTATGCCTGTGAGTTTGGGGGATAAACATTTGTTGATGGATTCCTGAGTAGGACCAGGTGATAAGACAATGGGATCAAATCGCAACACAAAACTGGCAGGTAGTATGTTGTTCCTAAAGTAGGTTCATGTATATTTATATTTGTTAAGGATTTAATATTGATTCTCACAATACATTTGCAATGCAAGGTCCTTAATATCGAGGAATCTTGTCATTTGTGGGAAAATGGAGCACCAGCACAAATGCCATCACACATGATAGGTGTTGTCACATGCATATGAAGTAGGTGACTCAGGCTTGTTAGATTCTCTGCATTATCCAAAGATGCCATTCATGATTGCATTACTGAAGAACAAATGTGAGAAAGTTTTAACAGATGGTGGTGAGCAGAATCTGGGAAATATCCAACTTTTACAGGCTGGCACTTAGCTCAAATGACAGGTAACGGATCTGGTATTAGATTAAAAAATAATTAGGGCTCACCTTGAAGTGTCATGAGACTCTCCAAGTTCTTACATGACGGAGCGATGGATATGAACCCTGCAGGAAGATAGGCTATGTGTTTGTGCATTGTTTTAATAACATCTCACATGTCTTTGCACTGTTTTAAGTATTTCTTGAGGAAGTACTTGCCAATCTAGAAAAATCTGAGAAGTCTTCCTGAATAACCCATAACCAATAGAAGTAAAACATTGGTTATATGCAACTTGGAGTTGCTTCGATGATGGTGTTCCAGGTGAAGACACATATTTGAGGCTTCAAAGAAGACTTGACATGACATCAGAGGAGAGAGTGACCTTTTAGAAAACTGCTGATCCACTCCATCAGCCTTCCATGCTGGGACACCAGTTAATTCAGGTAGTAAGGTCTCTAAGGGGATCTTTACAATGTGGAGATACACTGCATGTCAGGTTCAGCCCAAGTAAGAGATACCCAAATATTAGTTGGCTGTGTAGCAGAGCTGGCTATACAGGTGGATCTTAATGGCAAAAATGTAGTGGTGGTTAGCCAAGAATAAGTGATAATCATCCCCTTGTTTCCATAATTGACAATCTACTTATTGGTGACAAATATTTTGAATTTAAAAAAAAAAGTATCTGGTTGGGGGCTTGATTCTAGAGTCATGCATTTGACAGTGATAATGTAGCACAGTTTTCTATGAAAATATAACCACAATCTTGGTCTCATAGACACACCTTACTATGCTTTGTAAAACAGGATTGGTAGATTCATTGGCAGCTTCCTAATTCCTAGCTGATAAGTGAACTGAATCCTTTGAAAGGTGCTGCCAGATAGTGCTATTTAGTGACAGGCCTCAAATGTATACTTCCACTAAGATTTTTCCTGGATGATTCAAGTTTTTCTGTAGCAGTCTAATGGATGTCTTTAATCCTTTTTAAGCCGGCTATAAACTGTAACACATTGCTGACTCTGCAAAAGGATCCATAATAGAGTCGTATATCTTTTCTTATGTGTATGGTTCCAGGATTCGTTCATCAGCATGATGCCTGATTTTTCTAGGTCTTACTGGGGCTTGCAGCCAATTTTAATGGAAGCTTTTGGGAGAAGAAGAAAACGTTCACTGTCAATGCCATATGTATCTCAACAAATTAGATCCATAACTTGATGTTGTTTTGTGTGTTTGGCAAGCACCACATCAATTTGACTTAGTGGTCATTTCAGGTCTTCCGCAGTGGGGAGAGACCTAAGAAAATCTTGAAATTAACTCACATTTGCTGCTGGCACAGTCTATCCAACTGAATCCAGAATCAAAGTAGCATTTGGCAAATTGTAAAGTTCCCGGTAGCATGTTGGCCACAGCTCTTTTCTCCTCAGCAAAACTGACCTGACTCCACAATTCCTAGTCTTTTAAAAGCCTGTTCTTTGCTTTTCAGAGAAAAGGAATCCTGACAGATCAAAGAGGGTCAAGATGATAAATAGCTCCAGACATTAGCCTTCCAGTGGTGATTTCATGTTAATAACAAATCCCTAGAATAAATGCTTCAAATTAAAGCCATGAATTATTAATGAAAGCACATCATAAGCTGTGTCTAAACACTTGCATAGCACTTTTGAAGATGGAATCCCTCTCTATGTCTTTCAAATATTTCCAGTTACAGGACTGTCTACACTAACTACTTTAAGGACATGTTCACATATTTAAGAGTATCAATGAGGGTGCTAATATTTTTTCTGATAGTAATATTTTTATATACTAGTGACTAAACATTAATACTGACTCAGGATACCCTGAGAATATTAGGATTTAAATATTGCTCTTTCTAAACTTAAAAAATGAAACTATTCAGATGAATTGATTATAAGTACAATGCAAACAAGAATGAGCATAGAAAGATATTTATAAAGGATATCCCTTAAAATTTTTATTGTTTGTGAGCATGTATATATGTGTACATAGACACACATATACACACATATATGTTATGCAAACATGCATGTATTAATTGAATATATATGCAAATATAAATACATAGACATATTCAGAGACAGAATAACATCAAGAATTAATTGTACAGAAATCTAAATATCAAGGAAATATACAGAAATTTCTAAAATATTTACACAAGTCTTATGTAAATGAGAATAAGATCATAAAATTATCTTGTTGTTTCTCTTTCCCACACATATACCCAGCTCCATTGTTCTTTTTTTTAAACTTTTATTTAATAAATATAAATTTCCATAGTACAGCTTTGGGGGGGAGAAAGCCACTGTAATCCATTGTTCTTATAACCACAAGTATAAGAAGAGAAATGTTGGTTTATCTGAAAAACCCTAATATTAGTAAAAGCATATGAATTGATAATTCCAACTTATTTTTCCTGTGGACAGATTCGTGGTAGTTTCTTTGGAATTTCCTATGATGTGTTATTTTTCATTTTTAAAGAGATTGTTATTTCAAAATATGATGCACTAGGGACCCATGTTACGCATAGCGACTGAAGTTGCTGCATATGGTCCCAGCATCTCATATGGGTACTGGTTCATGTCCCAGCTGTTCCAACTTCTGACCCAGCTCCCTGTTAATGGCCTGGGAAAAGCAGTAGAAGATAGCATAAGTATTTGGATCCCTGCCAGTAATGCAGAAGATCCAGATAATGTTCTTGCCTCCTGGCTTTGCCTGGTGCAGTGCTGGCTGTTGAGGCCATGTGGGGAATGGACTACCAGGTGGAAGATAGATTCATTCATTCATATTCTCCCTCTCCCTCTCCCTCATCCTCTCCCTCTCTCCCTGTCCCTGTCTCTGCCACTCCCTCTCTTTGTACTTCCTACTTTCAAAATAAATAAATCTTAAAAAATGGAAAAGAATAATGCATCATTTTGACATGTCTTTAAATATCAATCTACCTTAGAGAATAATTTAAAACTGTGATTAGAACCACAGAAAAATAAATAGAATACCTCGAAAACTTGGACTCTGAGAACTTCTGCATATTTTATGACCTTTTCGTACGTCTTGCTCAAATGGCCCCTTTAAATAAAAGCTAAATAGGTTTGTGGTTAGCATTTTTCTCTCAGACTCATTTGTTCCTGGCAGCTCTTGGTACTTAATAGAGGTGTGTACATTTTCAGCGGTGCACTGGCAGCATTTTGAGCACATCAATACCTGTCAGAGTCCTCCTGGGAGCGTATTCTGGTTGTCATGTGAGATGCACATTGTTAACACTGAGTTTGGTAACTCTTGTCAACAATCCAAGAAATGTAAAATCTTAGATGTTTCCTTGGAGAAAAGAAGACACAAGTTTGTATTGACAAATTAAGCAGAAAAGAGCTCCACTACATCCTCATTCCTTTTCTTCAGTCAAGGTGATAAGTACAATATCTGACATCTGAATCAGTGTGGCAGAAAGTGAGACTGCTCTATCATTTGCCTATTTTTTTTTTTTTGCTGCCATTGCCTCACTCAGTTATGAACATTGTGTTTAAATCTTATGTGACATTGATGTTACATTGTAAAATGATGTCCACCAGATGGAATACACCAAAATTATTGTATTCTTGGGCTACAGTTACATTAAATTAAGATGTGTATTGCAGAATTGGTTTAATATCTTGAGTAACAATTTAATGGTTTCAGCTCTATAACCTAGGTAAATTTCATTTAAATAATATCCAGTAAATGCCTACTATATGCAGGACATTCCATGAGATAATATTAAATCTAATATTTTAAAATTAAATCATGGGAATTTTTTTGAGCAAGATAAAGTGAACACTCTTTGTCTTATTATTTTAACAAATACTAATATAAAATCTTGACCAAAGCCCTAGATAACTATTAGGAGACTACAAAAATTAAATACTACCTGATGGATTGGGAGGGGTCATATTATGAAGTGCCACATAACAGTCAATTTGCCATTTATAGTTACCTTCATAGTATTTTCCAACCTGGTCTCACAGCAACTTAAATGGTGTGTGCATATCAAACAGAAAGAGAAAGCTTCAAGAGAACTCCACTACATCTAATTTGTGAAGTGGGAAAAAGGATTTCAGATAGTAACAGTTGCTGAAACAAGAACTTTTAGTCAGCTAAAATTCGAAAGAAAGGAGAATTTTTTTTTTTTATTTAGGCCCTCGTGCAAAGATATAGTCACAGTGGTATTAAGAGTTCATCTCACAAAACTATAGGATAATTTCACAACCAGGATTCTGATAAAATCTACTCATGTTATTTGGATTTCCCTTGTACTTATGTGTGTATGTGCGTGTGTGTGTGCATTTCAGTGATATTGTACTCACCAACTAGAGTCAACAAACAGAACAATCTCACCAGGGCAGATTGCACATGCTGCGCTTCCCTAACCATATTTACCTCACACACACTCCTGTATCACCACCAACAACCTCCAATCTGTCCTCCATTTCTGTAATCTTATCATTTCAAGAACATTATAGGGGATGTCAACATTGAGGAAAACAGGGAAAAGAGCTCAAGAGATCACTACAACATGGTGTATATGAATATTCCAATATTCAAGAATAAAAAGATTAGTGACATGTAGCAAGAAGAACCTAGAGAGAACTTCAGTGAGTTTGGGCCTTCTGGTTTTCTGTGCTTTGTAAACAGCCTGAGAGCTGCCAGATGGACATTAGAACAAATAAGGGCTGCCAGTGGGACCTGAGTTCTGCTGGCTTCCAAATCTGAGCAAATCCCACATGAGGCGTTTTAGCCAGTCTGCCCTCACTGGCCCTTGAGAGTGGCCATTCAGCAAACAGTATTTGTGAAATATAGACAGTAGTAGATGTTTTCAGATAGTATGAAGGTTTTATTTTTTCTTAAGCAAGGCAATATATTAAATGAATAGCTGATTTTACGTATGTACTTTTGGTGTAACTTTCATATAATTTCACAAATTGGAAAGTGTGTTTATTTCAGATAAGGTTTCAATTGTGAATGTAGATTCAACTGCATACTGAAATTATTAAATAAAAATGTATCCTTAGTCTTAAAAAAAAAAAGAGTTCATCAGAGAGGGTTAAATAAAGCCCAACTCTCAAGAGTAATAAACATACTGGGATGAACACAGACACATAGACTAATAAATATAGTAGAAATGCCACAAAAAATGCTTGCATTTGTGATTTTTAAGATGCCAGGAACATAAAGAGGGGAAAGGATGGTGTCTTCAACAAATTGTCTTAATAAAACTGGATATACACATACAAAAGAATGAAATTGGGCCATTTTCTCACATTATATAAAAAATACAACTCAACACATATTAAAGATTTAAAGGTAAGACCCCAAATTTTGAAACTATGAGAATCAAACTGGGAAAAAATACACATGACATTACTCTGGACAAGGATCTTTTTCCCATATGACCCTCAACGTACAAGTATCAGAAGTAAAAATAGACAAGTGGATGGAATCAAAATGAAAGGCTCCGGCACAGCAAAATAAGCAGTCAACAGAATGTAGAGTTAACGGTGTGATTGAGAGAAAGCTTTAAAAACCAAACATCTGATAAGGGTTTGCTATCCAAAATATGTGATGACCTATTAAACTCAAACTAAGAAATTAAGTAACTTGATAAAAAATGGGCAAAGAGAGGAGGGTGTTGTGGTGCAGGGGCTTAAGCTGTTGTCTAGCATGCTGGTTAGAATTGCAAGTATTCTTTCCATCAGGCTGCCTGCTAATGCATCCTGGGAGGCTGCCTGCTAATGCATCCTGGGAGGCTGCATTGATGGTTCAGATGCCTGGGCCCATGCCACTCATATGCAAGACTCAGATGGAGATTCAGACTTCTATTTTCTGCCTGATCCATCCCTGGTTGTTGTGAGCATTTGGGAGTGAATCAGTGGGTGGAAGATTCTGTCTGTCTCCCTCTCTCATGTACTTGAAATTACATAAAAAACAAGTAAAGGTTTAAAAGTTTTTAAAATTGGATGAAATGTAGGCATATGTAGTACTAATCAATAATAAAAAGCAATAAGTAGTTTGGTTAAATGAATATCAAGGTTATGCTAATTTAATGAAATCAACTTCAAAAGTTTACAGGATTCCATTTATATAGAAGTCTCTAAAGGACAAAACTATTATGACAGAGATTAGATTAGCGGCTTACACTTGGAGTGAGTACTTGATTAAAAAGTCCCAGTACAGGGAATATTTTTGGGGTAATGGAACTACTTTTTAGCCAAGTTGTAATGATTGTGTGTATATATCTGTGTGTACATATGTTAACAATCATAGAATTCTACAATGAAAAATAATTATTATACCAAAATATTAAAATTTAAACAAAATGAACAAGAATTGTATGTTTTCATGATCTTGTTATTCCTTAATGTATATAATGTATATCAAATGTCCTTGGATGTATATTCAGAGTTCAGGGTGTTGGAGACAGGCTACGGCACTACTTTCCAGTAATTTGAATTATGATTTAATAGAATAGTTCAGCGACTGCAGAATTGAGGAAAATTATACCTATAGTTAGATACCTACATATAATATATATTTATTATATGAAATTATATATAAATGTTATATATGCTATAGACATAATTTTATAATATATTTGTTACATATATTATAAGACTTTGCTTAAAATTAATAGATTAAACATTCATTACCTATATCATTACCCTGTATTTTAATATATAATATAAATTATATAGTTATATACATACATATCACATATATGAGGGTCTTCAAAAGATCATAGAAAATGTTCATTATTTTAAAAACTATGCAAAGATTTCAAAATGCTTTTACACCAAAATAAATTTATCTTTTCATTTTTCCAAGTTCTCATGTACTTTTTGAAGTACACTCATGTATACTCATGATGTGGTATATCCCAGGTAGTATATAAGGTCTCTTGACTAAAATGAAGTACACATAATAAATATTTCCTCATATATAAATTTGTAGGTGATTGAAGAAAATATATTAAAAATAGAATGACTTCAAGTGCAAGCAAATCTAATAACCTGTAGCTGGTATTACAAACTATTAGCATGACTCATAAAGAAAACTGGGACATTAAATCTTGTCCTATAGATATAAACCCTTGTAAATTCAAGAAACATTTAGGTCAGGCTCCTTTAACCAGGCCTGCTGAGACATGTTCAGTGTGAAAAATTCTTGGGTATGAGTATACCGTACTTTAGTAACCTCTTTGGTCAGAATGCACATGACAATACGAAGAATGATGACACTTCTGGTTAGATATATTTGTTTCCAGCCTATGTGTGGAACTTCTTCAACATGGTAACATTGTAGTTAACTTTTCTTTTTTTAACCTGTTTTACATAAAATGAGAATCCATATTTGGGAGAAGTAAATACACCTCTACATTCTTGGAGAGTGTTGTCAATGTTTCAATCGTATATCCTGATGATTTTGATTTTCTTTGTAACTTTTTGAATAAGAATAACTTCCATGTGCCTTTTCTTTCTATCATTTTGGAAGGTGTTCTTTATAGGCTATTATGGCAATGATGAGTCTCATCTTATTTCATCAGCCCAGCTTGCTCAAAAACAAAGATTTGAAGTTACCATAGAGAAAACTATCCTAAAGAGTCTCATTCTATTGGGCAAGAGCCAATAGGGGTAAAATAAGGGAAAATGGAGATTGAAGAAAAGAGAAGGATATAGTTAATCTTGAGGAGAAAAGGGCTGATATCACCTACCATTTCTGTATCCCAGGGCATCGGAAGATTTGAGCAGTGGGAGCAATCAAAGAATAGAGATAATATAACCTAAGAGATAGAAAATGTGGCCAGTTTTTCTTGTCATGTCCATTTTCCTCCTGAATTTTGCATTATTTTTTGCCTATTCCAGAGAAAATATTATCTTTAAAGAACTAAGGGTAGGAACATCCAAGGGGAGATAGGGATGGCTGATTTCTTGTCACCACACCTGGCTTTAAGCATAAATAAACAGATTTTTACAGATTTCTCTTTGAGTTGCTAAAACAAAATCATCAGGATAAAGGGGGAGACAAGCCTTAAACTCAAAGCTATACATAAGAATTGCTTTTCTTATGGAGTATGTTTTGTAGCATTCTCTTGAAGATCTGTTCAAGTTGGGGATAAAAACTAATATCATCCACAAGTTAAATTAGAAATGGATGGATTATCTTCATTTTCACACACCTAGAGAAAATATTTATCTCAGGCATTTGTTGCCTCCATTTTTGGAAGTTACCAATTTTTATCAAGAGCATTTTGGAGAAGTTAAACTTGTTTTTGTCCACATGCATCTTGATATCAAAAGCCATGACCTTCCCCTTGACAGCTCAGTTGAGAGGACATAGGTCATTTGAGGCACATTTCTAATGGACACTTCAGTTGTAATTATGCAAGAACTTTATACATATTCACCAGTAACAGTCTTTCCTTCATTTTTAAATACATTGTCATTTAGGTCTCTTGAGTATCTCATGGCAAGACTATTTAAGCTGTTAGCAGAAATCACATGATAAAATCTCTGCAGCTAATATATACATAAACATTCCATATAAAATTATGGAATAACTTGTGGTTTTTTAGCTAAAACACTACAATACATTTAGATCTTTATATCTACATATTTACCTCGAGTGACAAATATGATAACAAATATTTCATACTAGAAAATGACTTGGGCACGTTTTATTTGAAATACCAAGATAAGTTTTGAAGCTTATGTAAAGTCATATAATTTCAAATTCAGTTAGTTGAAGATCAGATGTATCATTTATTGATAGATTAAGACATGGAAAAGTTTAAATGTGATGAAATGAGGAATGTGTTTCTCTGATACTAACTGTACTAATGCAACTGTCTACTTCTCAGAATCCATGTCAGTATCTCAGAGAATGAATGATCAGATGTTTGCTAATCCATTTCCCTGAACACATTTTGGTAATTTTCATATTGGAAACCTCAGTATCTTTTTAATGCTTCCCAGATCAAATAACTTTGTATATGGCAACATTATTAAGTTCTGTAGTTTAAGATTAAAATGTGCTAAAATAATAACTTTCTAGGACATCTAAATAATACTAAAGACAAGGTTCAAGTGGGCTCCTATGAAACTGAATTTGGTAGTTGAATTCCAGAATGCACCTGGAAAATATATATTTATCTTTGAAAACCTGATTGGATAATTGTACACTGCTTTCTACAGCATATAGATTGCAGGCAGACAAAATCTGTTTTGTACATCATTTGTAAATTTCAAATTCCTTATTCAACCCTCCATAAAAAATGATATTTTATGCTGTTTGAAAGCTTATGAAATTATGTCCACTTAAATCTTGATACTACTGCATTGAGGTAAAATTAGTCATATTATTCCATGGTACAATGAAAATGGACAGCAGCAAAGAAGCAGAGATGGGATGAAGGGACAGGACTAACTAGTGACTAAGTAATGCTCCATTTCAGGAACTTGAGCTGAAAACCATTTAGGAAACTGGTGAACATTATAGTAACTGAAATGTTTTAGGAAATCTAAAATGTGAGTTATCACATCTTGAATTCATGCAAAAAAAAATCCAAAATATCTGTCCCTGTCCAACTTGACATTCATTGGTCCAGTCAAGCTGAAAAGAATAGATAGCCCTCCTAATGACAAAGGCATCCACACCCTCTTCACTACAGAGGTTATCAAGAATCTCTCACAGATTAAAAAATACATAGCGATGCTTTTCCTACTTCTTTGCATAACATTCACCCTCAATCATTATTATTATATTTCAAATGACCTAAAGTTCTAAAAATTTAACAGTCTTTTGTTGTGTTTAAGGTCCTTGCCAAAGTCAAAAACAGAATTAAAGTAATTTAATTGTCATCATTTAAACTTTTTTATCAGTTTGCAAATCAAAGGTTATAATATTTAAGTCAATTGAAGCAATATAAATGAAATTTTTCACATATTTCTGACTACATTTTTCAATCATTAACTGTGTACACAAGTGTTATATAAGTACTTACAAATAATGAACTTTAGAAATAAACATTATCTCATATTGTATATCCCCTTCATGGAGTTGAGAAGTGGTATTCAAAACTTGGAGTCATTTGAAGAAGTGACATGGAGGGAGAATCCAACATGGCTTAATAGAGAAAATATGTGCTGATTTGACCATGGAAAATAACAGAATAAAAACAGAGTAACTCCATTCCCAGGAGAGAGTTGGAGATAAGTTTGTAGTGGAAATTCTACAGAATCAAGAGAGATGCCGTGGAGCAGCGTGGACAGTTCAAACATGCAACAGTGAGCAAGGACAACACAGGTGATGCCCACAAGGGACTGGAGGAGATACCATCTTCTTGAAACTAGGTGAGAGAAGACTGGCATCCCATGTCACAGGTGGTATTGCCTGAGGGAGAATCTTGCTGACCACACTGGCTTGTAGTCCATCCTGGAGCACTAATCCTGTGAAGGGAGAACACATGTCTTTCTCTCCATCCCCCAGCAAGGGCATCAGACATTAGCAGGGGGAAAACACTATCTTAATGCGAGTACTGGCTGCAGCAGCTCACACAAGTGTGCAACTAGGGGGGTTTTTTCAGAAGGATGAATCCATGGTCCCAACTGACTTTGAATATGGACTGGAGAATTGGCAGAGTTGGAGTACCCACTTGACCCATGAGATTCCCCCTACCTTACTCTATCACTGGTGCCTAGAGTCAAACTGCCAAGGTAGAGTGCCAACAAGAGGCTAGCTCCAGGAATGCTCATGCTATCTGTGTGGATGGGGCAGGCTTGCATGGCTGAGAGTGAATCTTCTGCTGCTTGTAACTGTGGGAGTCCTGTGCTATGACTGTTTGGTTTCTGTGACTGTGTGATAGGGCATAGGGTATACCCAGGTCTCTGGGAAATTGATGTCTGGCTTCAAATGCTGAGTTTCCCGAGTGCCTGGGATGGTTCATTGCAGAGAGTGCCATGCTCACGTGGAGAACTGTACACAGACTGTGTGGTTTATGCTCCACTGTACGTGAGGTGTGTATCCATTTTGGGCTAACTCTGGGCATTGATCACCTCGGCAGATAGAAGGCTAGGTTGTGATCACACCAGTCAGTATGATTATATCCTCTCCACTGCTGTCAATAGAAGAAATCTACCATGACCAATTTGGGTGTCACTCTGGACCCTTGCCCCCAATAGCTCCCTGGCCTCACCCAGCACATACCTCTGGGTATCCACTGAAGGAGCAGATACTCCACTAAGCCACAGATGTATATTTCAAAGATAAAAGCCATCAGAGGAGAAAACCAAGTGTTTCCACAAATGTGTAAAAATCAATGTGAGATACAAGAAACATGAATAGGGAAGACAGTATGATTCCCCAAATTAAACACAAACTTCACTATTAAAATGTGAAGACAACAGTTTGCCCCCATATAGCAACACAAAGTGAAAAAAAAATACTGTTGGAGTACTAGTTATAACATTAAATAAGAGTGTACAGCACATTAAAGACAGAGATCCCACATAATATTTTTTTAAAAAATTAATTTTCTATGCCATTTCTAATTTAACACCAGGTTTTTTTTTTTCATTTCCAATTATCTTTATATACAGAAGATCGATTCAGTATATAATTAGTAAAGATCTCATCAGTTTGTACCCATGCAGAAACACAAAGTGTAAAAATACTGTTTCAGTACTAGTTATAGCATCACTGCACATTAGACAACACATTAAGGACAGTTCCCACATGGGATGTAAGTACACAGTGACTCCTGATGCTGACTTAACAATTTGACACTCCTGTTCATGGCGTCAGTGATCTCCCTAGGCTCTAGTCATGAGTTGTCAGGGCTATGGAAGCCTTTAGAGTTCGCCGACTTTGATCTTATTCCGATAGGGTCATAGTCAAAGTGGAAGTTCTCTCCTCCCTTCAGAGAAAGGTACCTCCTTCTTTGATGGCCCCATTCTTTCCACTGGGATCTCACTCACAGAGATCTTTCATTTAGGTCTTCTTTTTTTTTTCTTTTCCATGGTGTCTTGGCTTTCCATGCCTACAATACTCTCATGGGCTCTTGAGCCAGATCCGAATGCCTTAAGGGCTGATTCTGAGGCCAGAGTGTTGTTTAGGACGTCTGCCATTCTATGAATCTGCTGTGTCTCCCCCTTCCCATGTTGGATCTTTCTCTGATCTTTTGTATATAAAGAGAATTGAAAATGAATCATGATGTGATTGGAAGGGGAGAGGGAGCGGGAAAGGGGAGGGTTGTGGGTGGGAGGGAAATTTTGGGAGGGGGAAGCCATTGTAACCCATAAGCCGTACTTTGGAAATTTATATTCATTAAACAAAAGTTTAATTAAAAAAAATGTGAAGACATAGATTGATGAAATACCTGAAAATGAATTGAAAAATGATCATAAGATTACTGAAAAACAGAGAAACAAGCAATGAGTTAGGGAAATACATACACAATATGGATGAAAAATTCTGCCAGGTGATAGAGATATTGAAGAGAAATCTAACCAATGTATTAGAAATGAAGAATTCATTTAGGTCTTCTTTTTTTTTTTTTCCAGAGTGTCTTGGCTTTCATTCCTAAAATACTCTCATAGGCTCTTCTGCCAGATCCGACTGCCTTAAGGGTTGATTCTGAGGCCAGAGTGCTACTTAGGACATCTGCCATTCTATGAGTCTGCTGTGTACCCCGCTTCCCATGTTGGATCGTTCTCTCCATTTTTGATTCTATCAGTTAGTATTAGCAGACACTTAGTCTTGTTTGTGTGATCCCTTTGACTCTTAGACCTATCAGTATGATCAATTGTGAACTGAAATTGATCACTTGGACTAGTGAGATGGCATTGGTACGTGTCACCTTGATGGGGTTGTATTGGAATCCCCTGGCACGTTTCTAACTCCATCATTTGGGGCAAATCCAATTGAGCATGTCCCAAATTGTACATCTCCTCCCTCTTTTTTTCCCACTCTTATATTTAACAGGGATCACTTTTCAGTTAAAATTTAAACACCTAAAAATAATTGTGTGTTAATTACAGAGTTCAACCAATAGTACTAGACATCACAAGGGTATCATAATTACTATGCTAAGTGCCTGTGCTGTTTCTAGCACTTTGGAAATTGTGATTTATGGATTAAAATATTTAAAATCCATGAACTGATGTGTACATTAAATGTATACAAGTGCAGAATGAAATACCATTCACCTATAAAAAAGATACAAACATAATTTGCAACAACATGGATGGAACTAGAGGTCATTATGCAAAGTGAAATTAGCCAGGCATAGAAAGACAAGTACTCCATGATCTTAATACTTATATGTGGAATCTGAAAAAAAATGATCTCATGGAGTTAAGAATGTAACCAGAAACTGGAGAGCGTAGAGGAGAGAGAATTATCAGAAAAGATTGATGAATGGGAACTAAGTGATATTTAGATAGATATAAGAAGTTATAATGTTTTATTGCACAGTGGAGTGACTATAGATAATGATAATATTCCAGGGATTTCTGTCTCAAAAAAACAACAAAATGATGATAAGACCAGAAGAAAGGATTTAGGTTTTCACCATAGCAGATGTTAAATGTTTAAGGCTATTGACATATTTACTCTGGTTTGATAGTATATAATGCACACATATAACAAAACATCACACAGGTCCCATAAATATATATAAACTTGAATGGCTTAGTTCAATGTTAAAAAAAAGCTTACTGAAAAATCTAGAATTAGAGGACATTTATAACACATTGAGCTTTCCTTGATAATTCAGAATATGATGTGAAAAAGTATTGATATGGTTATCATTTATATTTCAAAATTTCACACATAAACTCAGTTTTTTGGTCTAAAAGTTATTTCAGCCTTAAGAGGCTAGTGAGATATCATTTTAAAATACATTTTATTATTTTCTCTCAGCTAACATTTTCATTCAGCAAGGTAATAGTAGAGTATAAATCCTCTGTCAAAACTTATGTAAGATTCAGTGGAAAGTCTTATTGTTGGTATAATAACTTATATTCTTCTCATCACATGTTTGATATATTAATAATTACAAGAAGGTATTTTATAGTTGCTGATTAAAATCCTGCTACTGAGGACATAATTTCATTGGTTGACTTTTAAGTTCCCTTCTAACTTTAATGTTTTATTTAGTCCTCAGATATTTAATTTATAGATATTAAATAGTAATTCTTGTAATTTAGAGATAAATTTATATAAAATCAGTTATTGAGTTTGACTTCTAATAGATCTTCATTATAATTTTTTTAAATATGCACTTGGAATTTCCATTGCAGTCATGATAGACAAAATTGCCATCTCCCTGTGTAGTTCCTTCTTTCCTATTGCCATCAATCCCCAGTCACTCTTATCTAGGCTCTGTTGCCTTGATTATCAAGTGACAACTAGCCTGATAGAAACACGCCAACATTTCAGGATTTTTTTTAAAGTCTAGAACTTCATTAAAATAAAACCATACCAATGATGTAGAAAGAAAGATGAACATAGCCTTCCTCCTTTGAAGGGGGTGAATATTTTAGTGGTAACAGTGTGTACATTTTTTGGAAACTATTCTGTGGAAAGTACATCCACTCATTGACTGTACCTGAGGCATATTGCTTCCTTTGCCTTCACTTTGAATTGCTTCTAAGCAAAGCAGTGTGTACTGTCTTGTGCCTGAATTTTTTACTTAGCATGATGTCTATGAGATTCATTCATATCACTGCAAGTATTAGCAATTTTTCCCTTTTGTTGCTGAGAAGCATCCACTGCATGTATGTACTATCATTTATTTATTCCCTCATACATGTCATTTGTATTGTTCTTAGATTTGGACAATGTTATAAATAATTTAAAAGTTTATTGTATTCATTTTTATAAATAATTCTGCAAGAAATTTTTTAAAACAATTTTTTAAAAAAGATTTAATTATTTTATTTGAAAGTCAGAGTTATACAGAGAAAGGAGGAGAGGCAGAGAGAGGTCTTCCATCCACTGGTTCACTTCCCCATTTAACAGCAATGGCTGGAGCTGCACTGATCCAAAGCCAGGAGCCAGAGCTTCTTCTCAGTCTCCCACATGGGTGCAGGGGCCCAAGGACTTGGGCCATCTTCTGCTTTCCCAGGCCATAGCAGAAAGCTGGATAGGAAGTGGAGCAGCCAGGACTCAAACCAGCACCCATATGGGATGCTGGCATTGCAGATGGCAGCTTTACCCACTGTGCCACAGCGCCAGCCCCTGTACAGGTCTTTGTGGACACATTTTCTTATTGTTGAGTAAAAACGTGAGTGGAATTACCATTTTATAAGGTAGGTGTATGGTTAAATTTGTGTGAAAAAAACTAAACATCCTGAAGCATTTATGCCTTTTTATATTCTCATTTGTTTTTCCTAGTTCCTCCCATACTCACCAATGCTTAGTGCTGTCTATTTTTTATAACATTACCTATACTTGTGTTTGTGCTATATGTTTTATTTTGATTTTTCCCTGATCATTAATGATGAATTTTTTTCACAGTTTTATAGCCATTTGATTATATATTCTTTGGGAAATATCAGATAAAATCTTTTCTTGTTTTTACCAGTTTCATAACATGTTAGTTGTAGGTTGTTGGTTTTTTTTTTTTTTTGCTGTGCTTTCCTATTGCATATAGTAAATGATTTCTATATATTCTAGATAAATCATTCATAAGTATCTATTTGGTCAGTGCTTTTTTGTGTTTTTAAAACAGTTTATTTTTTGAACTTGTGGAAGTTAATTGTATATAATGATATAGATAGGTATAGATGTATTTAGTGGGAGAGGGGGATGAAGATCTTTCATCTGCTACTTCAGTCTCTGAACCAGTGATCTAGGGCTCAGCCGGGTGAAAGCTAGGAGCCTGGAGCTCCATCTGGGTCTCCCAGGTGATTAGAATGGACTCGAGCACTTGATCACTTATCGACTACAAGGTTCACATTAACACAAAGCTGGATCAGAAGCAGTGTAGCTGAGACTGGAAGCAGACATTGGGCTATGGGATATAAGCAGATTAACTTGTTGCCTCACAATTCCTACCACTTCTTTTCTTTCCTTCATGTTGTCTTTTGTAGAACAAATGGTTGTTGTTTGATGAAGTTAACAGTCACTTTTTCTGTATGTGCCCTATCGAAGAAATTTTTGGCTAATCCAAAATTAGAATTTATTATTTATTCTTCTAGATTTTAAACACATATTTGTGTTAACATTTACTTCTATTCAATTTATGTAGAGGATTGCATAAAGACCAAAGATCTTTTTTCTCTTCTGCACATCCAAGTGTTTTGGAAATGTCTTGAAAATAGTATATTTTTCGGCCAGCACCGTGTTTTAACAGGCTAATCGTCCCCCTTGCGGCGCCGGCACACCAGGTTCTAGTCCCGGTTGGGGCGCTGTATTCTATCCCGGTGGCCCCTCTTCCAGTCCAGCTCTCTGCTATGGCCCAGGAGTGCAGTGGAGGATGGCCCAAGTCCTTGGGCCCTGCACCCGCATGGGAGACCAGGAGAAGCACCTGGCTCCTGGCTTCAGATCAGTGCGGTGTGCCGGCCGAAGCGGCCATTGGAGGGTGAACCAGCGGCAAAAAGGAAGACCTTTCTCTCTGTCTCTCTCTCTCACTATCCACTCTGCCTGTCAAAAAAAAAAAAAAAAAAGAAAAAAGAAAATAGTATATTTTTCACCATTAAATTGTTTTTGACATTTTGTTGAAAACCAATCGATTATGATATATATAAATATGTCTATTCTTCAAAAATTCTGTTCCACTGATTTTCTATTCTTATAGTAATATTGAGATATCTTGTTTCTAAAGATTTATTTATTTATTTATTTAAAAATCAAACTTACAAAGAGAGGGAGAGATAGAGATCTGCTATCCACTGAGTCATTTCCCCAAATAGTCAGAATGGCCAGAGCTTAATCAGGCTGAAGCCAGGAGCCAGGAGCTTCTTCTGGGTCTCTCACATGCATGCAGGGGCCCAAGCCCTTGGGCCATCTTCTGCTACTTTTCTCAGGCCATTATCAGGGAAATGGCTAAGAAGTGGACCACCAGGGATATGAGCCAGCACCCATATGGGATGCCAGAGTCACAGGGAGCAGCTTTCCCAGCTATGCCACAATGCCAGCTCCATTAATGTGATATCTTCATCACTATACAGTGCTTGAAAAATTAGGTTGTGCAAGTCCTTCAAAATGTTGCTTTTTTTTCAAAGATATATTTCTATACCATCTACTTTTAGATTCAAAATGAGGAAGATGATATTAAATGCATTTCCTAAATTTGGTACAACTGATTTAGGAACTAAGCAATGGTTGGTACATTTCTTGAAGGCATTAGAATTAACTGAACAATTAATAGTTATCCAAATTAATTAATTGATTATCCACTGGTAATAAAAACCTAAACTTATTTTCTCCTTAATATGCTTATTTGATTTTCAGTAATAAATAAACTACACTACACTGTAAATTTATTTACTTTGTTTCCTGACATAACTATGTTCTATTTTTATAAGGCACATTGTGAGAAATTCTGCTTATGTTTGAAAAGATTATATAAAGCAAATTTCTGTCCTTTATGAGAATAAAAAGATTAGCTCTGTTATGACTACTGTATAATAGAAATACTACCATTTATAAATTACTAAGAAAATGATGAATTTCATTATGATTTCTAGGAATGGTGAATAGAAAAAATGTATTTTTAAGTTATGCTAGTTTGGAGCCAGCGTTGTGGCGTAGCAGCTAAAGCCGCCGGCTGCAGTACCAACATCGCATATGGGTGCTAGTTCGAGTCCTGGCTGCTCCACTTTTTTTTTTTTAAGATTTATTTGTTTATTTGAAAGTCAGAGTTACACAGAAAAAGGAGAGACAGAGAGAGAGAGAGAGAGAGAGAGAGAGGTCTTCCTCCCGATGGTTCACTTCCCAATTGGCCGCAACGGCTGGAGCTGCACTGATCCGAAGCCAGGAACCAGGAGCTTCCTCTGGTTCTTCCATGCATGTGCAGGGACCCAAGGACTTGGGCCATCTTCTACTGCTTTCCCAGGTCAGCAGAGAGCTGGATGTGAAGTGGAGCAGCCGGGTCTCAAACTGGCGCCCATATGGGATGCTGGCACTTCAGGACAGGGTGTTAACCCACTGCACCACAGCAATGGCCCCTGCTCCACTTCTGATTCAGCTCTCTGCCATGGCCTGGGAAGGCAATAGATAATGGCCCAGTTCCTTGGGTCCCTGGACCCACGTGGGAGACCTGGGAGATGCTCTGGGCTCCTGGCTTTGGATCTGCCCAGCTCTGGCTCTTGTGCCATTTGAGGAGTGAATCAGCAGATGGAAGACCTCTCTCTCTCTCTCTTTGCCTCTGCCTCCGTAACTCTGCCTGTCAAATAAATAAATGAAATCTTTATAAAAAGATTATAATAGTTCATCTAATTTATTTTTCTCAATATATGTCAAAAAATTCCATTACTTTTCAAGAAAACCTGCCTAGCTATCGAGAATGCTGTGTTCACCCTGCCAGCTAGATCTTACTTTCCATGCTACTATGCCACAAGAAGAAGGTACGAAGTATAAACTTCCCAACCATAAAACCAGCAGTTGATGGAAAGTCAAATATACAAAACACTCATTACCACATTTAAAACAATATTCCTTTGACTACGAATGAGGTCAATTCTGGTAGTGGTAATCAGATTAGAAAAGCAATATTTCTAAAAAAAGAAAAAAAGAAAAACAATATTTCTAGTGGAAGTTTGGAGAAGGAGAAAAGAACATGATGTGCAATGAAAAACATAACCTCTCACAAAATCATTTTTGTGGCGTCTATCTCTTAGACTTGTTTATAAGGCCTTTGCCAAACTAATTTAGTTATTGTGGAAGCTACTAAGAGGATGTTTTTAAAATCTGATCAGCAAGACAATTCCATTTCATAGATGTTCTTTCTCATCTCACAGTATGGAGCTGGAGTGAATGCTCGCAAAAGTGCTATGATTTCTGTTATATTTTGGAAATGTAGAATCTGGCCAAAATTAGTAACAGTATTTACCTTAGATCTATACAGGAAATTAAAGTGAACACATCACAGATAATTTATATCTAGTATCTAGATATCTAGTATCTAGTATCTACTATCATTTCAGACCAGAATTTCATGTATAATTTTAAATGAGAAACATTAAGACAAAAAAAAATCTCTCGTTAAAATGAAGGGTTTCACAACTGCAAGTGAACACCAGTGGCACTTAAAATAAGCTCTGTATTTGTCCATATTAAGCTTTTTCTTTTTTCACCTACTTTTAAATAAATATTTTCCCTCTGGAATTTTTCGTGTTCCTATTGCCAGATCTGGGGCACTCAGAGGGAATGAAAATTAGGTGATAATCAGCATCATTGAGCATCCTAACGAATCAAAATTCACCATTCAAGTTTATACTTGCATGTAACTCTGCCTATCAGATAATTAAGGGGTCTTACCTCTTCAGAAAAAAAAAATGTAGCAACTATTTCTTATTTGGAACTCAATTCAACTTTTATATGTCAGGTGCATAACAACAGTGATTACAAAAAAATGATGACCTGATTTCTGTAGGGCTTATATTCCACAGGAAAAAGAATTAGCCTCACATGTAATAAAAGATGTGGTCATTACCGAAGTGTATACTATTGAGATATATTAGAGCCAAATGAATTTTTGTCTGCTTAGACAGTGAAACCAAATCCAATGCTCTTTATCTCATAATTCATTATCCCTTAGGCACAAAGGCCAGACAAGCATTACTAAAAATGTGAGTGTAGCCAATACAGTCTATTCATGACTTAGCTTAATGTTTTTTTGCAAAAGTATAAGAAAATTTTATATTCATACTAATATTGCCAAGAAAGCTTCTCATTAGATTGATATTAGGTGAGTTGCTTGAGGTTTGATGACTTTAGAAATGCTTCCTTAACTGATGCAAATCATACAGTAAAGGGAGAAGCCACATATTTTACTCATTTTCTTTTTGGAGCTTTGATTTTTGAATGAATAAGTGATTCAACAAATATATTCGTAATACAGCTTTGTAGTGAACCCCAGAACTTACCCTTCTATTAGGTAACTAAAAGACAGATCCTGGTGATACTTTTTTTTCTCAATACTTTATGACCCCTTTCATTTAGTGTACTTCTGAGATTCTCTACTGTTTCTTGTATACCATTAGCTTTTAGTTTGTTTACTAAGAAATTTTTTATATTTTTGTACTTCACAATGAAAATATTTGTTTAGAAAATACAGATAGCTTTTTTTTCTTAACACAACATTGCAATTGGAAATACCTGAGTTCCAATCTTGATTCTGTCACTTTTAAACCAAATGTCACTAAGCCACTCCAAAGTCTTCATTTCCTTCATAAATGGAAAAACTACTTCTTTTCTTTCAACCTAAGATTTCTTTTGCCATAAGATTAATTAGCAAAATGCATAAGATACCTGGCACAATGCACATAGTAAACACTAAATGGTATAAATTTTTTTAATAATTATTTTAATAGTGCCCATAAACTGCTCGACAACCTTCTATTATTTTGCCTCAGTACACCAACAAATGTGTCAAGTCACCTAGGAGTTTAATAAACTAAAATATTGATTCACAATAAAACAAAATCCTAATGTATGTTTCTATTTACAGTTGACATTAAACCTAGGATTACCGCTGTTTGCGATCTTGTATTTATCTGCAGTCATATTCATTCATTCATCATTCATTCATTTCCAGCATTTGTCAAGAACCTACTACATGTGGATGCTGTTTTGAATCCTCAGATTATTCAGATCTCTGGCAGGGTTCATTCAATTAGAAAGGGTTTTCTGAACAACAAATCTGATACCTCCTCATTGGCCCATTGGTCTTTTCCAATAGAACAAGTGTGTCTCATGAGGGTAAATATTCTGTTTTGTTTGCTGCTTTCTTAGCACCTACAAAAATGGTGGGTGCAAAGAAGAAGCTCAGTGAGTGTTTATTAATAAAACCAATAGGGATATAATTCTGATGAAAGTGAGCACTTTTTCTCGTGGCCTAGTGTTCTGGGACAAGTAGTCCTTCACCTTGACCTCAAGACAGACTCTAACAGCCCTAACTGGGATAAAATTGCTCTCTATTCATGGAGTATTGAATGCATTGGAGTAACTATGGCTTCTTTTCCTTCCTCTTCTCTCTGAAGCCCTAAAACCTATGTTAAACTCACTATTCAGTTCTCACCCTCCTTTTGTACATATAAGATCCAAGCACTTGTGTCCAAAATGCGATGAATCATATCCTTCCTTTTGTACTTATCAATTACCCTAGGGACAACTTAGTCCATGGAAACCATATAACTACATGTAAACAAAGTTTCTGATTTTTGATGTAACACTAGGACCTGACTTGTTGAACATGCTAACGAAGATCTTAAAGTCACTTTATAAGTTTTTCCTTCTCTTCAAAAACTCTTATTCCTCAAAAATCTTAATATTCTAGAAATGTTAATTGAAAATGTCAATTTTCATGTCAAAGGGAGGCTTTTGCAGCATCACTATTTCTAAAACAGATTTTCAAAATATTTCTTTTTCAGGTAGAAGGAAGGAGATAGTAATCAATGTCAGTGTATCTTAAAGTATCATGGCCAATGATTTTTGATAGATATTATCTTTTTAAAAAATCAATATGCTTATATCAAATTTATTAGAATAATTTTTCATTATTGTTTGGCACAGTGGTAGTAGATTATATTTTCACCTTGTCTAGACTGAAGGTGGAACAATAATATTAAGGAAAATTCTGTTTCACTCTTTAAAAAGTCATTTTGTATTCATGGTATTGAAATTTATAGTCTTTACAAAAAAGGAAATAGCACTCATATTTTCTGAATTCCTAGTTTGTATGTTTTTTTTTGGTCATATCTCTTGTACTTGAAATGTAATGACTTCTGGACCCAGAAGTTAACAGATTTTTATCTCTGTCCTCTCAGGGTTTGAAAGGAAAAAGAAAGAGAACAACCAAATGTTTTTTTCTTGTATTAAGCTTAAAAAACAGTTTTACTCTGGACTCTAGCATTTGTCAGAAGGCTTAGATCAAAGACAACAAATAATTCCACTTTTCCTTCATGAATCATTTGCAAATTTTTTGAAAAGCTGAGTGCATGGAGTTTGTCTTCATGTGGATGCTATTACGACTGATGTTAATTCATAGTGGTCCTCTCTAAGCCTAGAACTGTGTATTCTTTTGTTTTCAGATTGAAGATGAAATTTTTAGTCTGTCCTCTGACAGTTCCTGGTCTGTATTTAATTGAGGGGAATTATCTTGTGTGTGATAAATTCTATCACTAAGATTAAGGGAGGTGCTGGAGGAGCATCTAGGAAGTAAACAAAAGGACATTTAGGGGAGACTTCAAAGAGAAGAGATTATGCAGTTGGTATATGAAGGCTCAATTTTAATGTTTTCCAGTTAAATAAATAGAAATAGAGTAAGAAATTCTGGGTTGAGGGGATATCTTGTATTGACATGGGGGAATGAGATTATTCTTTGAATAATAAGTTTTGTATGGCTCTCATACAGGATTTATAAAGGAGATTTAAGGATACAGCTAGAAGATATATCAAGGTCACACAGGGAAAGTTCAGTAAATAATATACAATAAGGCTAAAAAATGTGAACTTTTATTTAGAGTAAACTTAGGTAGCATTAATATCCAATTTGTATTTTATTTGTTTTTAATTTTTTTTAAAGATTTATTCATTTATTTGAAATTCAGAGTTACACAGAGAAGGAGAGGCAGAGAAAGAGAAAGCGAGAGATCTTCTGTCTGCTGGTTCACTCCCCAGATGGCCACAATGGCTGAAGCTGTGCCAATCCGAAGCCAGGAGCCAGGAGCTTATTCCAGGTCTCCCACGTGGGTGCAGAGGCCCAAGGACTTGGGCCACCTTCTACTGCTTTCCCAGGCCATAGCAGAGATCTGGATTGGAAGTGGAGCATCCGGGTCTCATACCAGCACCCATATTGGATACCGGCACAGCAGGCGGCAGCTTTACCTGCTATGCCACAGTGCTGGCCCCTGTTTTTAAATGTTTTTTAAAAAATTATTTTACAGGGTGAGCTTTTATCTGCTGGTTCACTCTCCAAATGCCTACAACAGCTGGATCTAAACCAGCCTAAATTTAGGAATCAGAAACTCAATCCAAGTCTCCCACATGGGTGGCAGGAACCTATCTACTTAAGACATCATCCTGCCTACTAAGGTGCATAGAAGAAGGAAGCTGAAATTAGGAGCAGAGCTGGACTTGCACCCAGTTACTCTGTTATGGGATACAGGTATCCCAAACAGCATATTTACTGTGGGCAAATATCTTTCCCTCAATTTGTATTTCAGAAAAATTACTAAACAAAAATGTGAAGAACAGAATTAATTTTACCTACTAATGCATAACAAATTACCCCCAAATAATCCACTAGTACAGTTTCCTCTCTGGTTTCTTGTGATGCATATTCCTTCCACATGTAAAATATACTCACCTGCTCTTAAGATCCCCAGTCTCATCCCATTAGAGCATTAGCCCAAAATCCAAAATCCTGTTACCTAAATCAGGATCAGTTGCAGAAAAGATGCCTAGGGTGTAGTTTCTGAAGAAAAGCTCAGAGAATATTTGGCCTTGGAAATAAAGAGATAGTATATCTGCATTTCCTTATAATACAAAACAATGCAATTGATACAAAATGGTGGAGCAAGCTGGGATAATACAGACTTCTGTGTTCAAAAATGAGGAAAATTGGATCGGAAGTACAAAGAATCATTGATCCATAGCCATTATCAAATTCAACTGGGATGTTTATTGATTAAAATTTAAGTGCTGGGAAAAATTCTTCTTGTCTCTTTAGCTTTGCCCTCTGGGATCTTGATTCCAATCTCTTTATTTATTTATTTTTTCATAAATGAAAACATGTGGTTAAGGATGTGTTTATATTTTTAGCAGCCATTTTTCTACCATTAAAATGTAGAGGGCCAAAGGCCTAATTTTTGTTTTTTTTTTTGTTTGTTTGTTTGTTTTTCAGATTTATCAAGGGTGGCATAGCAGGTTAATCTGCCCAACTGTGGCTCCAGCATAGCCTGTGAGTGCCAGTTCGAGTTCTTGCTGCTCCACTTCAGATCTAGGCCCCTACTGATGTGCCCAGGAAAACAGCAGAGGATGGCCCAAATCCTTTAGCCCCTGCACCCACATAAGAGACTTGGAAGAAGCTTCTGCCTCTGCAGCTATTTGGGGGAGTGAACCAGTGAATGAAAAAACTCTCTCTCTCCCTCTCGCTCTCTCTGTCTCTCCCTCTCTTGATTCCAACTTTCAAATAAATGTTGAAAGTAAGATTTTTGAGAGAGAGAGAAAGAGAGAGAGAAAGACTGTTCAATCTTGCATCTGCATTTTGACTATCCAGAGGGCTACAGTGGCCAGGGCTGGACCAGGCCAAAGTCAAGAGTCAGGAGATCCATCCTTGTCTCCCACGTGGGTGCAGGGGCCCAAACACAGGCCATCTTCCATTGCCTTTCCAGGTCATTAACAGGGAACTGGATCAGAAGTGGGGCAGCTGAAACATGAAACAGCACCCTTGGGGAATGCTGGCATTGCAGGCAGTGACTTTATCTTCTACACAACACTGGCCCCTGCTTTTCTTGTTAATTGTTAATATTTACTCTCATGCTTTTCAGTCCAAGCTGGTAATAATCCTCACAAGCCATTAAAAAAAAACCATGATTTTGGATCTTCTATGAATCTTACTAGTGCATAATCCATCAGACAGAAGCAACAGCCACAAAACACTTTGAGACAAGCCTGTCTACCTCTTGTGCTCCTGCTAAAATGTCTGAGTGGCAATGCACTTAAGCTTCCTGCAAGCCCCATCATTAAACTGGGAGAATTTCGGAGGCACATCAAGAAAATCATTCTTACTGAATTTTGTCTTTTAGAGGTAGTAGCAAGACAAGTTATAGTTACACCTTTACCTCATCTTTGAACCATATTTTTCTGGCAGTGACCTGGACTCGATATTTGCTGAGAAGTCATTTCTTAATTTTTCTATCATTTCTCACCTGCAGAGGCTGAACATTTTCAAGACCATGAGCCCTGGCTTACTTTAATTTTACAGGGCTTTCCTTTAGTTTATCTCTATTTTCTCATATTTTAGTATTAACTGCATGAAGAAACCAGATGGCACATTTAAAACTCGAGTTGAAACTGCCCTTAGTAATACTAACTAGTTAATTTGGAATATTTCCTACTTTTGATAGTATATTTTCTGCTTTACAGAGCTGCAAATAAGAAGCCTGATAAATTTCTGTCATTATACGACAAAGCTCCCCTTTCTTTCAGGTTTCCTTAACTCTTACTTCAATTTCCTGTAAGTCCTTCCTAATAACTTACTAAAGTCTAATAAAAGGCAGTAAAGTTACTTCAAGGCATTCTAGGCTGTCACTAATGCTCTTCTCAGTCTATTGCCTGATTCCAGAGTCATTCTCACATTTTAGATATTTATTACAGAATCCCACTTCCAGGTATCAAAATCTGTATGAGTTTTCTATTACTTTTATAATAAATTACCTAATTACCTGCAATATTTTGCATCTTGCCAAAAAAAAAAAAAAAAAACCTTTAGCAAACCCCTGTATTATCTCACTGAGTCTCTGAATTAACAATTTAGAAGTAGCTTAGCTATGGCTGTAGCTCAGGGTGTCTCAGGAGATTTTAAACAAGTTGTTCGAGACTTATCTGATGTGAATGGTAAAGTATATAAAGTTGATGATAACAAAAGGCCCAGTTTTTCACTAACATGGACCTGATTCATTGAGCTACTCAACTGATATGGTTGTTTTATGTGCCAGAAATGAGTAATTCAAGAGTGTCAGGGTCACCGCCAAAGACAGAATCTGCAGTCTCAGATAAGATATATGAAGTGAGCTACCATTGCTAGCATTGTATATATAATCCAACCTTGGTGTTCTGGGCTGAACTCTGTGCCTTCTAAAATTTTGAAAGTTCTAATAGGCAGTGTCTTAATATAACTCTACTTGGAAATTTGAACTTTTAAGGGGTAACTGAGGTAAAATGTGGTCACTAGTGGTCCTAATCCATTATGACTAGTGTCTGTAAGGAAAGGAAAGGGGAAAATAGACATTGAAGATGGAGGAAAGACCATGCAGTCAAGAAGGAAAACATGACCGTGTACCGGAGATAGGGTCGGAGAAGAATTAAAACCTGCTGACACTTTTGGTTAGGAGAGAAGGTGCAACCTATTCTTAAGAGTGTGGAGAAAAAAGAATGTTTGTGAAAAAGAGGGTGGGAATTTAAATTAATATTTCAAAAACATATTAAATATTATATAAAAATGTGTTTTAGACAGAATGGAATGTGGACACAAAGCAAAGAATTCTAGGTATAGACAATGGGAGGACAAAATGAGGCAGAGCTTATAAGAGAATATAGGAGGGGAGATTCTGTGTTTTCAGTGTTGGCCATAAAAAAGACAGGAATGGGGACTTTGTGGCAGCTGGACTGCCACCATCCATATTTGTGCTGCCAATGTCAACTCTCTAAGGGCCACCTGCATCTGTTCTGGCCCCCTCAATCTACTTTCCATCTTAACTGTTCCATCCCCCAAAACACACTCTCTCTCTCCTCCCTCACAACCTCTCTCTCTCTCTCACATTTGCAAATTATTTTCTTAATTGTTATTTTAAGGGAAAACAATCCCAAGTTCATCACATAGAAATGAAGACCATGATGAATTGGTTATCATTTCCTCTGTACCCTTGTTTTTAATGTAAACACAAGATTCCTGGACCTTCCTCAAATCTCTGTTCAGTCCACAGTTCTTCAGATGGTATTTGCTGATAAGTCGTAATATATTAGATTCTTATATCTTCTCAGAGAACCACCTTTTTGCCCTTGAGAATATCTATCTGAGTTTGCAACTACATATTGAATATCATAATTATCGAATTCTCATTCATCCTCTGTCTGTCCTATAGAACAGTA
The DNA here is from genome assembly GCF_033115175.1 of Lepus europaeus. NCBI lineage: Eukaryota > Metazoa > Chordata > Mammalia > Lagomorpha > Leporidae > Lepus > Lepus europaeus. The sequence continues at coordinate 54,441,398 of NC_084830.1, forward strand.
AGGTCTTTGAAAGAATAATCTCTACCCGGTTTCAACTACTATTTTATATAGCTAGCACAGTGCCAATGATGAGAATTCAAGTATTTGTTGAAATAATGGTTGAATATATTCACAGAATCCTAAGTAATGTGTTGGTGTAGCTCCGTTTTGTTATAACATTATTTTTTTTTTCATTTTTAAACTATTATTTTGAAAAGCAGAACGAAAGAGGAAAGGACAGGGAGGGAGTGGCAGAGAGAGACAGGCACAAACATTGTACATCCACTGTTTCACTCTCCAAATGGCTGCAACAACCAGGAATGGAACGGGTTGAAGCCAGGAGCCAGGAACTCATGTTGGTATTCCACGTGGCTGGCAGGAGTCTGGGTATTTGGGCCTTTTTCCACTGCCTTTCCAGGCACACTATTTAAGAACTGGATCAGAAGCAGAACAGTTGGGTTATGAACTGGCACCCTGAAATGGGGTGTCAGCCTTGAGAGCACTGGTTTAACCCACTGTGTGAAAAATGTTGACTCCTGATATTTTCTTATTAGTTCAGGAATAGAATAGTGGAAGGGGTGATTCTCATAGCAGTGGTTCTCTGCAGCTAGTCCAGTGCTGTATTTTTCACATTAAACCCTTGACTGTAATGTTAATTAAATACATGTTACCTCAAAAAAAAAAAAAAATAAGAAGGGAAGCAGAAAGGAAAGGAGAAGGAGAGCAAGAAAGGAGGAAGGGGAAGTGGGTGGGAGGAGAAAGGGAATATTGTTATATTCTTAGAATTGTATCTGTGAAATACATCAAATCTGTTTTCTTTGTATTAATATTACATTGACATGAAAAAGTAAAGTTCATTATAAAAATAAATATTACTTCTATCATTCTGAAAAAAAAATTGAGTTAAGAAGTTTTAGTGACTCTACAAAGGTTCCCCTCTGTGGGACCTTTATTTTTATGCAAGTAATCCGTGCTTCCACCCTTAGCTACAGCTCTTAAAAAAGCTTGACCCCTCGCTTTATCAGATATATTTAACTTCCTTCTAGCCAAAAACTGTCCATTTAGTTTCTGACTCTTGTTAAGGGAACAACTCAAAAACATCCTCTATTAATCAGTAATAATTAAAATAGCAATGTACAGTTAACTACTACTGTATGAACAGTTTTAGTGTTCCTGCTATCTCTTCTTTTTTAACCCTTGCTGAGTGCTCGAGAAAATTGTTAGGTTAACATATAAATCTATTCTAAGAAATTTTTCAATTAAAAATTATTAAGAATACTTCATTTACACAACATAAGACATGAATTAATTATCATGTAACTGAGGATACTTCAAAAGGTAACCTAAATTCACATTTCCAGTTTCTATTGCACTACTGTCTATCATATGTCCTAGAATACCAAATAGTTCAAGTTCAGCTAAAGTTATTTGTTAAAGCCTGTGGCAGTCTCATAGTTTTGAGACCATCTAATGTGTCTTTTTTAAAAATCTACAGTTTAATGGATTAGTATATTAAGAAATAAGTATAACAATTCCATTATCTTATTCCAAAATGTTTTATTACCTCATGAAGAAACTCCATGTCCCTATCTCATTTTCTAAAACTTTCAGCTCCTGGAAGCCACAACTCTACTTTCTGTCCATATGGACATTAGTTTACCTATCCTGAGATCTTACAACATGTAGTTCTTTGAATTTGCTTTGTTTCATACAGTGTGATGCTTTCAAAATCTATTTATGTTGTTGCACATTTCAGTATAGCATTTCTTTCTTTGAATAGTAATTCATGGCGTAGATAATTCATAATATGTTCACACATTCATCAATTGATGTACATTTGGATTGTTTGCATTATTATGAATAAAGCTGTTGTGAACATTTGTGAATATGAATTTGTCTGGATATGTTTTTAGTACTCCTATGTGTAGAGAATGAAAGTAGAATTTCTGGGTCAAATGGTAAAACAATTTTTAGCTTTTTGAGAAACCATCAAGCTGTTTTCCAAAATGCCTGCCCAATTTTACATTCCAATTTTACTTGTGAGAGATTTCCTATTTCCACATCCTTTCCATTCTTATTTTCTATATTTTTCAGTATATTCATTTATTTTTATTTTCTTAACAGAAATTAAAATTATTCATAGTTATGGGGGATCATGATATTTCCATGTTTATGTACACTTTTTAAAGTCAGATCTGGGTAAACCAGATCTCAACCATTTAGTATTTCTTTATGGTGAAAACATTCAAAGTCTTATATTACAGGGTTTTGAATTTTAAAAAATACAGTTTATTAACATTATCTGTATTCACCATACTGTTGCATAGAACCCTAGAACTTCTTACTCCTGTCTTAGCATAATTTATTCCCTGTTAATTAACAGTTCCTCATCTTTCCCTCTATCCTTCCCTCCACAACCTCTGGTAACCATCATCTTAGTGGATATGAAATAGTATCTCATTATGACTTTGATTCGCATTCCCCTGATATTAATGATTTTGAGCAGCTTTCCATGGACTACTGGCAAAGAAATGTCCTTTGCTCATTTTGTAAATTATTTATTTGCATTTTTACTGTTAAAATGTTCTTTATGTAGTAGGGATACAAATCTTTTATCAGATATTTAATAGAAAATACTTCCTCCATTCTTTCTGATGTCTTCACTTTTTATAGTATGAGTACAGAATTGGTTTAATTTTGATGATTTCTAATTTATATTACCTTGGTTACTTTTATTTTCATTGACATACCTAAGAAACCATTCCCAAATACCTTCTTTCAAAGATTTATCTCTAGATTTGTCTCTGAATTTTCTTCTAAGAATTTTTTTAAAGATTTATTTATTTATTTGAAAGTCAGAGTTACACAAGAGAGGACTTCTATAGGCTGGTTCACTTCCCAGTTGGCCACAACGGCCAGAACTGCGCAGATCTGAAGCCAGGAGCTTCTTCAGGGTCTCCACATGGGTGCCGGGGCCCAAGGACTTGGGCCATCTGCACTGATTTCCCAGGCCATAGCAGAGAGCTGGATCTGAAGTGGAGCATCCGGGACTTGCACTGGCACCCATATGGGAGGCCGGCACTGCAGGCGGCGGCTTTATCCACTATTCCACAGTGCTGGCCCCCTAAAAATTTTATAGTTTTAGAATTTGCAGTTAGATATTTGGTCTGTTTGAGTTAATTTTTGGGTACAGTGTGAGGTAGAAGTCCTACTTTGTTCTTCTGCATGAAGCTATCTAATTGTCCAAATACCATTTTTGTTCTTTCTCATTAAGATTTATTGACAATATTGTAGAAAATTATTTGATCAATCTGCCCATATGCTTTGGTATCAACAAAATACCACAGATCGAATAAGTTATAAACAATAGAAGTTTATTTTCTCACAGGTCTACAGGTTATGAATTTTAACATCAGGTTGACACTAGGTTTTGTGACTGGTGAGGCCTATTTTCTACTTTCAAGGTTCTGTCTTACAGCTGCATCCTCCACTGAAGAGAAATTGCAGGTCCTCACATGGTGGAGGTAGACAGAGACAAGCTGAATATTTCACGAAGCTTGTTTTATAAGAGCATTAATCTGAATCTTGTGGATCCCATCTTTAATACCATCACATTAACTATTGTGTTTCAAAACCTGAAGTTTGGAGAGAATCTATTTAAGTAACAGCAATCAATTCTGGAATCTCAGTTACATCCAATTAACCTTCATGTCTATCTTTACTCCATTTACCATACTGCTTGATAATTATAGATTTTTGGCTAATTTTTTAAATTAAGAAGTATGAATTCTCCAGCTTTGTACTTTTTTTCTCAAAATTGACTTGGCAATTCTAGATCCATTTTATTTCTAAAGGAATTTTATGTTCAGCTTATTCTGTAAAAATAGGAGACAGATTTTGATAGAGACTGTGAAGAATTTTGAAATGCATTAGAATTTTGATGGATTAGATGTATTAAATGTATAGACCATTTTGAAATGTATTAGAATTTCAGAATTTAGTTTTCTTCTCTCTGACCATACCTTTCCATTTGCTTAGATGTTTATTTTCTTTCAAGAATGTTCTATTGTTTTCAATTCCTCATTCTTATTCCATTTTGTAAAATTTATTTCTAAATATTTTATTCTGTTTTGTTGGCAATGAAAATTAACTTATTTTCCTTTATTACAATTTCTAATTATTCATTGCAAGGGTAATGAAATATATTCAATGCTAATATTGTACTTTCAAACTTTCTATACTCATTTATTAGTTCTGGTGTTGAACAAGTTTCCTATTTTTAACCCAATTTGCATATGTGGGATAAATTCCACTTCACCATGATTTATAACGCTTTTAACATGATCAAGTTGGGTAGGCTTTTGTTGTATGCCTCTGTGTTGAAATTGGGACAAGATTTTATCTCTAGTCTCTGTTTCTGTGAGGCTTCTGTCTAGCTTGGTGTCTGTGTAGATTCACATTATTATTTATTAAATCTCCCCTCTTCTTGTACTTTGAGAATAGTTTTATGAAATATTGTTTTTATTTTATTTTGTTTTGAGAGAAAAGCAAGATTTATTTAAGTCGGAGACCTCCTGCCCAAGTGGCCAGGAGGGGGGCTCTGAGAAAGGCAAAACCCAAAGGGGCTGGTGGTAGGGGGTTTTTTAAGCACAATTGTGGGGGGGGAGACCTGACACTCAGCTAATAATCAGTTACAAGGCAGGGATAAAACCCTTCAAAAGATTTAAGTTGTAATCTCACTTGCCATATCTGGCTTGATCATGAAAAAACAAAGGAGAGATCAGAAGGGTGGGGTAGATAACTTCCTTCTATTCTCATGATAAAACCAGAAACTCAGAAGGGTGGAATGGGCACATTTGCTGAAGGCAGGTTTGGGGGAGAAACGTGTAGTGGGATTTGGCACCTTCTTAGGGGGAAACTCCTTTTCCTCATTTTCCACCAGGACCAACCTGACTGCCTATTGACTTGCCTGATCCCTCACATTCCATGTGGCATCATGATTGCTCTGGCTTCTTAGGGGCAGAGGAGGGAATAGCCGTCAAGACAAGGGTCCAAAAAGAGGTGGCTGCTCAAGGGTGCTACAGTGCCAGTTTGCAGAAACTGCTTCCATCTGAGGTTTCATATGCAGAGCTGTCTAGAATTTCATTGTTTCAAGTCTGGATGAAATGTACCAAACATATTAAATACACAGGGTCTAAAATTAAGGACAGAGTCATTCATTAGAGGACTTTAGAAAGGTGCTATCGAAATCAGGTGGATGTTTTCCCATTGAGAGGCAAATAGAAATGGACAGGAGTGGCTGGATAATAATCAGGTGGGCATTGAAGCCTAGACAGGTATATGGGGGATCCAAACCTATCATTCTCTTCACATGGGTCACTGGAACAGACAAGATAAAGGAGGTGTGACTCTCCTTAGGGAAGACATCCCATTGATTCCCATTACCTGGCTGGCCTGAGAAGAGAACTGACCTGAGTAGGTTAGTATCAAATAGATGGCATCTCTTGAAGTAAATGTACAGTTTTGCCTGCAATGTTACAACACTAGGCCATCCTCTCTACAGCAGTGGTTACTTTGGAAACTAGACAGAGTGAAGGGGTTTTCAGCTCAGAGCCAACAAGGTCTACAGCTCTGACCTGGGAGTCCTTCAACTCTGGGGCTATACTGTTTCCAATGCCCTGGCTCTAGGCAGAGCCAACAGGGATCTTCAGAAGCTGGTTTCTGTCATGACTGTTGTCCATCCATAATCCTGCCATTTCACATAGAAAACCAATGCCCTTTGGGGGTGGACTGACCTTGTTGTGTCACCTTGATGGCAGATCACTGTGTAAACCTGTTATTAATTTGCCTGCTGCCTAGCCATACATTGCTCTTGCTATGGTCCTTTGTCTCCTGGTTTCTGGTAAAGTAAGCCACAGAGATAGCCTATAGGATGTCTGCCAAGAGGGTCCTCAGTCCCATTCCTAATCATTGGTGGCCTGAGCTGGAAATCTATAGTCACAGGCATGTGGTGACAGTAGTTTTTCCTGTGAGGTAGATACTGCCCATAAGAAAAGCTATGTCCTCTCTTTAAAATCAAGCATTATGACCACCTTATCCAACCTGTCCATAAATTTTGAAGTTATTAGTAAAACATTTGATCTCTCCTTTAGTTTGGTTTGAAAAGGAATTTTTTGGGGCCGGCGCTGTGTCTCACTTGCCTAATCCTCCACCTATGGCACCAGCATCCCATATGGGCACCAGGTTCTAGTCCTGTTTGCTCCTCTTCCAGTCCAGCTCTCTGCTGTGGCCCGGGAAGGCAGTGGAGGATGGCCAAAGTGCTTGGGCCCTGCACCCGCTTGGGAGACCAGGAATAAGCACCTGGCTCCTGGCTTCAGATCACTGCAGCGCCAGCCCTAGTGGCCATTTGGGGAGTGAACCAACGGAAGGAAGATTCTCTCTCTCTCTCTCTCTCTCTCTCACTGTCTGTAACTCTACCTTTCAAATAAAGAAAAAAAAAAAAGAAGGGATGTTTTGCCTGTTTAGTGTGTCCACGGCAAAATCAATCAAGCTGTGTAATCATAACTTAAGTTCTTGTCTAGTCCATGCTATTTGGTCTTCCCTATGTGGCCAGGCTATTGTTACAGAAAAAAATGTTAGCCATCCCTTTTGTAAGGTTTAAAGATAAACTGTACATGCTGATGGAGAGTCCTACAGAATAGAAGTTTCCCATCTTGATAGCAGTAGAGAAGAAATAAGGGAATAGTTTGGGTCTCCTAGATTTTTAATTATTTAAACGTTGAGTAGAGTTCATCAGGAAAGTCATCTCAACCTGTTTTTCATTTATGTGTGTGGGGAGGAGGGGGTTAGTTACTAATTTAATCTTTTCACTTGTAAAACATCTTTTTTTATTTATTCTTGAGTCACTTTTAATACTTTGTGTCTTCTGTGAATTTTTAAAAATTTCATCCAAGTTATTTAAATTATGGGCAAAAACCTGTTCATTATATTCCCCTTTTTTGTTAGGGTAGCTAAAGGTTTGTCAGTTTTGTTGGACATCCCATAGAATATGATTCTGCTTCCATTGATTTTCTCTACAATTTTTCTATAGTATATTTTTATTCAGTATAATCTTGAACAGTTTATCAGTGTCTCAATGATTTAATTGAAGTACAGATTTTTAGACATCCTTACTCTGCCATTTATACCGTCCCACAGTCCAATGCTCATTGAGATGATAAGATTATTTTCGCCCACTTTGGCTGCATTTGGCTATAAACCACCCACTTATGAGAATATTCTGTCTCTGATAGTCATGTTCTGTTTTTCAGTGTTCCAAGCTGATTGTTGTATGTGGGTAGGCATCACACTTTTTCCTAAAATTTTTTATGTGAATCCACTATGAATTCACTATGAGAATCCACTGGGACACTTAATAAAAAGTTACCTTCCCATATAAGAAGAAATAACCTTCAAAAATTATTTATTTTCTGCTGAATTAACTCTAAAGCTAAGTAGAAGTTCTTTCCTTTTGCCTACTCTGTATTAAGGAAGTAAGTAGGAATGATTATTTTCTCTCAACTTAGATGCAACTGCAACTAAGTGTGTGAAATTGCTAAATATATATGAAGATCAAGGAATTATTATTATAAATATTTTTAGTAAGGCATGCATGATTTTTAAACACTTTGACATGCATTATCTCATTCCTCACTTGAATACAGTGTCTGTTTGTGATGTTATTTAGATAGCTAAGACTCTCTGTGCCTTTAAGTACACAAGTTGCTTTCATATTATCTCACATGCTTGTGTAATATACTGTAAGGTCAGTATCTTATCTAGAGAGGGTCTTATGTCATACAGTACAAATTTATGCCCAGTCTACAGCTTTCAAATTCAATCCCAGACCTCTTTACACTAATATGAATTACCTAGTTTATTAATTGACGAAATTCTGATTAATAAAAACATTGTCAAGTCATATTTGAATTTGAATATTATATGATATTTCTTTTTAACCAACTTCAATATATTGATGAAGTATTTGAAGCTTAAATGTGACTAAAACATACAGATTTTGGGAGAAAAAAGTGAATTACTACAGGATCAGTGCTTGTTTTGCCCTATGCATGACATTTGAATTCAGAAAAGAGCAGTTGTAATATCTTCTTACTTCAGTATGCATCAAGAGCTTTGTGTTCTGTGTGCTGGATTATAATGAGGTACTCATCATTAAAGACCAACATAGGGGATCAATTAACTTAGACTCAAATCCAGCACCAGGAGTTGGCAGTCCTAGTGGATAGAACCACAGTACTTAAACATATCTCTAATGCTACTTCCTAGCTGAAAAGTTATATTTTCCTTTGCAGTGGATTTTCTTGATACTGGGGCTAGTGTGTTCTGCATATGATTTGGGGTATTCTCAAAAACATGTTTGCTGTTTTAATGAGTTCTCAAGAGACAGAAAAGAAAGGAGGGCTTCTCATTTATAGGGCTCATAGTGATTTAAAACATTCATTATAAAGCTACCTCATATGAATTCATCTTTCGTATACAGCTGCTTTGGTCTGAAATTGCACACAACATTCAAAGCCTATGCCCTAAGTCTTATCTCATAAAGAAAAATAAATAAATTCAGAATGTGCATAGCAATTGAACCATGATGTAGTATCCCTAGTTTAATATAGGTCATTTTAAATGCATTAATATTTGGAGATAACTTTTTAATAGGTTGTGGCTTAGATTTTTATTTGCATAAAATTGAATACAATGTTCAATTGGTTAGTTGGAGCAAATGTTCTCTTTGGAGACAAGATTGCTGACACAAAGTGTCAATTCTCAGAATATATGGGTCAATCTATAAGTTTAAATAGAATATAAAGAATGATGTCAAAATGAATGTGAAATACTTCATTTGTAAACTGAATATTTTTTAAAATTTATTTTGAGAATCAAAGTTGCAAAGAAGGAAAGACAGAGAGAAAGATGTTCCATCTGCTGGTCCACTCCTCAGATGGCTTCAATGGCCAGCTCTGAACAAAGATAAACCAGGAGTGAGGAGCTCTATCTGGGGTTCCCTCGTCGGTAACAGGAGCCCAACCACTTGGGCTATCTTCTGCTTATTTTCCCAGGTCATTAGCATGGAACTTGTTCAGAGGTGGAACAGCCAGGGCATGAACTGGTACCCATATAGGATGTTGGCCTCACGAGAGGCCGCTTTACCTGCTGTGCCGTGATATCAGCAAAGATGATAAACACGTAATATTAGATGATATCTTTAATGAGAAAAATTCAACATAATCTGATAGTTGTTTTGTTTAGTTGAGTATAAATGTCATGATATTTCTACAAAATAAATCTTATTTTTGGTACTGTCTTATTTTGAAGATTTTTTTTTATAGCTCACACTCTGAAATTTGATTTATGCATATTAACAACTATATTAACTTATACATTATACTAAAAAATTTATTTCATGGATGTTATTCAAAGAATTTTTTTTTTCTTTTTGACAGGCAGAGTGGACAGTGAGAGAGAGAGACAGAGAGAAAGGTCTTCCTTTGCCGTTGGTTCACCCTCCAATGGCCGGCGCGGCCCGGCGCATCGCGCTGATCCGAAGCCAGGAGCCAGGTGCTTCTCCTGGTCTCCCATGGGGTGCAGGGCCCAAGCACTTGGGCCATCCTTCACTGCACTCCCGGGCCACAGCAGAGAGCTGGCCTGGAAAAGGGACAGCCAGGACAGAATCCAGCACCCCGACCGGGACTAGAACCCGGGGTGCTGGCGCCGCAGGCGGAGGATTAACCTATTGAGCCACGGCGCCGGCCCAAAGAATTTTTTAATTCATCCTACTGGATTTTGCTTAAAGTCTTTTCTGTGTGTGTATGTGTATGTGTGTCTGTGTTCTTGATTGCATTTACAGATGGTTCCCCAAATTATAATGTTTCAACCTAGCTCTTTTCTGAGTTCACAAGGGATGAGAGTAACATACATTCAGTAGAAATAGTATTTCAAACTTTGAGTTTTAACCTTTTCCTGGACTTATAACATGTGGTGCTATGCTGTTTTGTAGTGAGGGGTAGCAGCAGCTGCCACACAATCCAATGAGCCCCACAGTCAGGAGTAGAAACAGCTGGTATCATAGTGGATACAATGCTAAGCTTGGATGTTCTATAGGATAGGTATACCAAGTGTATTTACAACTGCAGTATGTTTAATTTATTATGGGTTTATCAGGTTGTAGCCCCAACATAAATCCAGGATCATCTGTTTTTTGTTCAAACAGATTAGAAATGGTAACATGCTGTCTGGGTTGTGTTGACACTGTGATAGGTTAAATAATAAAGATTAAAGATATTTGTGAGTGACTTTTTTTCAGGGTCTGCAATACAGTTTGTCTTTTTAAAATTCTTTAAGTTTAAAACTATTTTATTTTATCAAATGAAATACTAAATACTAAAATAAAAAATACTACACAATTTTCTGACTAAACATCTCCATGTTACCTATGCCGTAGCAGCAAAAAAAAAAAAAAAAAAAAAAAAAAGGAAAGGGGAATTTTCAAACTACTTCAGTTCTTTGATCATTTCATGTCTACCTTATTAAAAATTTAAATACATTATTACCCAGCATAGTAGATATTTGATATTTTTAGCCTTTCAGAATCCATTTACTTTGACGTAGCAGGACTGTGTTAAATCCTTGCTTTCTAGCTGCTAGGCAATGCCAACTCTTTGGCTCGGAAACACTAATTAATCTCTTGGGCCCTTGACCACATCAACTTCCCCTATGATGTATCAGGCCCAGTATATTGATGACATCATTGTGATAGAACCTGGAAAGAAGGACACAGTAGATATTATTGATGCCTTCAAAAGTACACTGAATGTGTGAAAACAGAAAAAAGATTTTGAAAATAAAGAAGACTGGCAGTTACAAATTATTAGACTTCAGGTATCTGAAATAATAACAGCTATCTCCTGCAATTTGAAGGGTGAATTGCTCCATAGTGAACTCACACATTGAGAATGAAGTATAATTCTCTGTAACTCTCTTTGGATATAGGGGTTTGTATGTAACATGTGTATATCCTTGACTCATTTACCAGGTGAGATGAAAAGCTGCTCCCTTTGAATGAGCCCAAGTAAGAAGACATTCTACAGTGGCCTAGTTTCTGTGCAATCAAGTTCTTCTGCCCATGTGATCCAAGAGCTCCCATGCTGCTAGAAATATGAGCACTCCTACCACTCGAGGCAGCTAGGTTAGGCCTAAGGTAAGCACAAGTTAAAAACAAAAGCTATAGTAAAAGACCAAACTTTTGATTTCCAGTTTGATGTGATGCAAGTACTTTATGAGAAAAAGATCTTGACTTTTTACTGGCCTGGTAGTTACTGAATATCTGACCATGATATATTTCATGATTATATAGCTTAAACTATCCATTGTGAATTATGTATTCTGTAATATCCAGCAGTTATCTATTATGAAATGGAATTGAACTTAATGGAATTGTGCTTCGGCAGGGTCTGTTGAACAAACAAGATTCCTGCTGTATTAGATTTTCATTGCTATAACAATATATTTGAGACATGCTAGTTATGAAGGAGAGAGGTTTATTTAGCGCATACTTCTGGGGGCTCAAAGTCCAAATAAAATCCTGCAAGATTTGGCAGAGGCTTTGAGGTGTATGGTCGAACATATGCAGAAGAAGGAATAGATGACAAGATAGGAAGCAGAGAAAGGTTGGATTCAATCTCGAGAGTTAACAACTCTCTAACAAAAATTATATTCTGAGAGGATGACCCCAGTAACCTAAGGACCTCCTACCTGGTCACATCTACTGAACACCATGGTTGAATTAAATTTTAACCCTCTTCAGACTATAAATTTATGACCTTGTGATTTAAAGTCCTGCATGATATTGGGGCCAAATCATGTTCAGACCACAGCAAGTGTACAGATTGCTTTCCATCCTTGGGGGACTACCCATGTTACAAAGTGAGAGTGCATTTGTGGTCTCATTGGACTTACCTACACCTAGTTAACTGAAGAAAAGAACATGTAAGCCTGGATTTTGAATACATCTGCATGAAACAGTAGCATCAACCAGAATTAGGCTGGTACCACATTGCTTCCCATTCAGGGGTTGTTCAAAAGGAACAAACAGCAGATGAATCCTCTTATGTCAGCAAAACTTCAAAGGGCATATATATTTTCAGATCTCCTGATTGGTAAGAAATATTTGTATAAGCTGTTAAGAAAAAAACAGAAGTTGAAGTTTCTGATACATTTTTATCATAATATGCCACCAGTGAAACTGTCACTTTTCTTAAAAATGTGATTTCCTCTTCATATTCAGGATAGCTCACCCCATGTTGTGTCTGAAAGAAAACTCACTTTACAGTTACAAAAGAAAAAAATAGGCCACTACACGTGGAATTCACTGACAATGCTGTAAGCCACACTATCCAGACGTAGCTGGCTTTACAGAATGTTAATACGCGTTATTCACGGTTATGTTATAATGCCACAAGGGAGAGAACATCTCTGGGGTTGGTATGTTATTTGGTAGGATTCACTGGGTATGCTATGTGTGTATGTATGTGTGTGTGTGTATCAGTTTCTCCCATACCAAAAATCTTTAGTTTTCAGAATCAATGGAAGGATAGATATGGGAATATCACTTCTAATTTTTTGCCATAATGACCTAACCACATAAATTTCGCTTTCCAGCAATGCTGGTTGCAATGTATTAAAATACTGCAAGGAAATGCTTCCACTAGGAAATATAAAAATATTTCCACTTAGTTGGAAATGAGGTTAGGCCTGCCACCTGGCTATTTTAAAATTTCATTTTACTGTGAAAGCAAGTAATAGGAAGTTTAATAAATGAAACTCATGGTAAAAGAAAAATCAGACAAAATTTAAATGGATGATAATATTACCTATAATGCCTATAATGGTATGAAACCTAAAATTATTTATGAATAGAAAGGCTTATAAGATGAGAACTATGAAATTTTACTGAATATATAAAACCTTAAGTGGAGAGAACTGGTATTCTTGTATGAAATGACAGCATATCAAAATTATAAATATATTTAAAATTCATTTACTTCTATTTTCCCTCAATTGTTAGCTTTACTTCAGTTTCAATAAAACCTCAAATTTGGGGGTCTTAATCTTTTTATGAAAGGATGAGTCTCCAAAACAGGAATTTATAGTTTGAATATTCATGATAATCCCCTCAATTTAGTAGATAATGCATTATATTAAAAAATTCCTGTGATTAAAACATATATTACCTCAAATGAATGGCACATTGTAATCTAAATTGGTGCATGTGGATGAATTTATTAGTTATTTTATATTCTTGCATTTTAAAATCAAAATCAGCAAGAAAAACTTCCCTTTACCATATAGCTTTATAGAGATACATGATGGCTTAAACACTGTTCTTTGCTGCTTGATTTTAAACTTAAGAAAGACCATAATATTTTATATAATTAAGATTTATCTTTATTGTTGGGGATATATGAGCATTTTTCAAATTATACTTCCATTATATAAATGTCTATATTTTTTTCTGTCTAGTACTCATTGATGTTGAATCATTTTATTCTTATATACTGCCATTTTTGATACATGGTTCTTAGTGTACATGTGGAAGAATATTTCTGGGATGTGTAACTTGAAAGGAATTGATAATTTATGCAGAATGTAAATGTTAGTATTTCCAGTCACTACAATTCAACTACTCTAGCCATACTCCATCTCTTCACATTTTTTGCAACATTTAGTATTTCTTAAATTTTGCTAACTGAATGGGTATAGACCTATATCATGTGGTCTTTATTTTTCCTTGCCCTATTCTTCATATGCTTATTTGCTATTAATTATTTCCTCCTTTTTATCATTTTATGTCAGTGTGTATTTATGCTGTTCTTTTAAAATCACATCTGCTTGATCTTTTAGATCTCTGTTGTGCAATGGAATAAATTAATTTTAATATTTTAATATTATATGGTCATAAAACATACCCTGATAGTTTCTATTGTTTTTCTAATTTGTTGATTTCACTTTATGGCTTACAGTACAGTCCTCTTTGGTTGATCTTCCACAGTCAGTTGTAAAGAATGTAAATTCTCCCTTGTTGGGTAGTATGCTTTAAAAATATTCCTCATGTGTCATTATTTGAAAATATTTTAAATTGTTCATACATTCTCATTTTCACCTATTTCTATCACTTATTGAAAATAATTTATAAACTCTTAAATACAGATTTAAACTTTCATTCAAAATTAATGTATTTATTGTACCCTTTTACAGACATACATAATGTAATTGAATAATTCAAGAACTAATAGTATGGGAAAATTACATATATCTCTCAGTGGGTAGATTTCCCTGATAAGGAATAAGCTCTTGACTTTAATTATCATGTATAGAATTTCCTGATAATTTTCTGAATATAAATTTGAATAAAAGTTGTTGTTTTCAAATTACAACAATCTATGATACTTGGAAGTTGGCTTATTTGAGGCCATTCTTGGAGAAAAACAATTTTTCAGCTGAAGCTAGACTTTTTCTCTGATAGCTTATTCCAAGCTTTGTTCTAAGGCAATGCACGTGACCTCCTTCCTGTTTGTCACATGCAATAAGCAGCAACAAAAGAAAGGGAAAGAGATTTTTGCTGACTCATCTAAAGCAGAAAAAGAAAATATAAGCTGAATTAGAATACTTTATCCTGAAATAAACATTCCAGATCCTCTAATTCAGAGTTGTCAGTTACATAGGGTTGTATCGATAATTTCTAGTTTCTATCTAGGGCAGATATCAGTAAATAATCTCAGCAATTTCTAACTGAGCTCAAACATACATAAGAATTCTTTAAAATAGAACTCTGGAACTCTTAGAAGGAGAGAGAGTATAATGGTGATTACAGAGTGTAGGGGAGTGATGGATAATGAAAGGGGAGAAGTTGATCAAACAGCCAAAGTCTCAGATGGGAGGAATAAATTCTGGGGTTCAGTTGTACCTCAGGGTTGTTATAGTTAATAATGATGTATTGTGAATTTCAAACTAGCTAAAAGAGAGTTTTAAATGTTCTCATCACAAAGAAATGATAAATATCTGAGATGATGGATATACTAATTAGCCAAATTGGATCATTCCAAATATATGTGAATACTATTAGTACTTGTAAAATTAAGATTAAATTAAATTTTAGAAAAACTTATTCTTTCACTATAACTGAGTTTTTTTCTCTTTTTCCTTTCAATCGGTAGTTTTGAAGTCATGATATTTAGTGGTTACATATGAAGGGTTATTTTCTCTTATAGGAGAATTGATCATATTACCAATATAGTATTCCTTTTTTATTTCTGATCATATTCTTTGGCCTCATACTTTTGGTATCTAATATTATAAAGCTTCCTTAGTTATTGTTTGGTTAATATTTGTAGGATTTATGTTCTCCCATCCTTTGCTTTTAAACTGCATATATTACTATAAAATGGGTTTTTATTTTCAGTATTTAGCTGTGTATTACTTTTAATTTTTAAAAATATTTTATATAGTTTTATTTTAATTTTAAAGGCACAGAAACATACAGAGAGGGAAACAGAAAGATTTTCCATCCATAAATTTACTCTCCAATTTCCCTTAACAGCCAGGGGAGGGTCAGTCTGAATACAAAAGCTGGTTCTCCCACGTGCGTGGCAGGGACCCAAGTACTTCAGCCATCACCTGAGGTCTCCCAGGACCTATGTTGCTGATATTAATTGGATTGGAAGCAAAGGAGCTGATTCTGGAACCAAGGCACTCGATTATGAGATGTGGTTGTTCAATACAGTGACTCAAATGCTACAGAAAACACTTACTCCTAATTTCAATTTTTTGAAGCAATCTGATAGTTTCTGTATTTTATCTATAGTGTTAAAATCATTCAAATGTAAAGTGATCATTGATATGGTTAAAATAAAATCTGCTATCTTGCTAGATTGTTCCCATTTGCTCCATCTGTTCTTTTTCTTGTTTTCCCTTTAATTTTATTTCCTCTTAGATTAGTTGATTATTTTGTCTTTATAATTATTTATATTTTTAGAAAATATAATATCATTATTTTTGTCACCTCTATTATTTATAGCTTTAGAAAATTAAGCTTTTTCTAAGATTTGCGAAATATATGCTTAATTACTTAGAAATTACCCTAAAATAATTTATTCTATATCAATAGAAAGCATTTAAATTTATTCTATATTAACAGAAAGCATTTAAAATTGTACAAATGCTCCTCCACTTATGATGGGGTAAGATTCTAATAAGACCATTATAAGTTGAAGATATTGTGATTTGAAAATTCATTTAATATACCAAGTTTCTGAATACAATAGCCACCTACCTTATATTCAGAACACATATCTTAGTCCACATCTGGGCAAATTCATCTCAAGCAAAGCCTATTTTATAACAAAACATTAAACATCTCACATAACTGAGTACTTGTATCCAAAAAACACTGATAACATGGTACACTGTAGAGTGTTGATAGTTTGTTTTGGGTTGATATGACTAATTGGGAGCTATGGCTCACTGCTGATGCCCAGTATCACCATAGTATTGGACCACATAACACTTGCTCTAGAAACAATTAAACTTCAAAATTATGATTTGTACTGAACGCACATCTCTTTTGATTTATCATAGAGTCTAACAATCACAAATGGAATCATCATGAGTTGGAGACCACCTGCATTCTCAATTCCTGCCTACATTCTCTTGAGATATCCCTATAATTTATAAGAGCTTTGAAAATATTGCTAGTTTTTTTCTTTATACACTCATTATTCTTTTGAGCAGATGGGATTTTTTATTTTACCAGAATTTATTTCATTTCCAGTGTTTATTTCTTTATTTCAGTTTGTTTCTTCCTGGTATAATATATCTTCTGCCTGAGTAAATTATTTTAACATTTCTTGTAGATTATTATGCTATCGGTTAATTCCACTTTTTTAGATATGAAAAGTCAGTCTTTTTCTTTTTAAGTAAATACACTTTAAGTGTAGGGAAGTTTTAAGCTTAGAAGTTTTAGAGAAGCTTAATTTATGTCTTAGGAAAAGGGAGCAGAAAGTATAGAAAGTTACCATATATCTTCTATCCTCATGTAAGCCCAACATTCACCACTATCAACATTTTGTGCCTGAATGGCGCATTTCTTACAATAGATGGAGCTACATAAATATATTATTAGTATCAAATAAATTATTTAAATTAGTGTTTACTCTTGATATTAATCATTCTAGGGCATTACAAAATAACATTATGACATGTTTACACCAGAGTAGTTTCATTGCCTTAAACCTCCTTCATGATGTATCTGTTCATCCTCTATCCGACCTAACCACTGGACACTATTGATGATTTTTGTGACCTCCGCAATTTTGATGTTTCCAGGATATCATTTAGTCGGAATCATATAGTATATTGCAGTTTTCAATTGGATTCTTTCAATTAGTACTTTAGTTTTTTTCCAAGAGTGGCTTAATAACTCATTTTTCTATCAAGACAATGTTCCATTGTCCAGCTGTTCCACAGTCATTTACTAATATAATCAATGAATTTTTGTGTCTTTTCCTCTGAGATGGTATTGTCAATAGTCACATTCATATCCAATAAAGTTACATATTAATGATTTACAATTCACACCAGTATTTTTTCTTCTTAAAAATATGTGATTGTAAAGTAAATTGAAGGTATGCTCTTCTAAAAATTAAAGGAAAATAACAAAGGAAGGAAGACAGAGGGTGGGAGTGAGGTAGGGAGGGAGCCAGGGGTGGAAATATCATTATGCTCTTAAAACTGTATATATGAAATACATGAAATTTATTCCCTTTAAATGAATAAAAAAGGTAGAGAAACATATCCCAATGAAAGCAAACCACAGAGTATTGCCATTTGGGATTTATTCTATGTCACAGATTACAGACCAGTCTGAAGAGAGAGGCTCTGCTACAGAGAGGCCTCCACCACAAAGATAAACGAGAACGATGAAAGACAGCATTTCCAGGAGATTGTCTGAGCGAAAACAGCAGAAAGACGTGGTTGGAACTGTAAACAGCACAGATACAGAGAACGCTATCAGAGAGAGAGGAGCAAAAGAGCCCCAACTCCTACCCAGGCTCCTGGGCCAGGGGGGCTCTGTCTTCCTGGGAAAAGTAAACAGAAAGCTCCCTGCATCCCACCATACAGACTGGCAGCTTGAATTGGAAGAGAATCCCACAGTCTCCCTGGCTTTAAATCCAGTCTAGAAAGTTGACTTGGGTTAGGGCAACTACTTACTCCAGAAGAAAAATCCACCTTGCCTACTCTCCACAGGTTGCCAGTCCTAGGCTGTAGCACTGTAGCCACTGTTGTATAACATTCTGTCTTAGGGAGCAGCAAGCAACCCTGTTGCTACCAGAAGCCCCCAGAACCAGAGTCAGGGCACATCACAAGGAGGGAGCCAGGGCACTGCATTCTGCAGTGTGGGACTATTGGACACAAGCCCCAGACTGTGCTAATTTGATCCAGGGAAGCACTCCTCTGCTTTTTGGAACTCAGTGCCAGCAACAACTAATACACAAGCTCAGAAAAACAGACCTAGAGAAGCCCTCTTCAGCATCTCTTAGCACAGGATGCTGAGTGGCCAGAGCACATGCCCCAGTGTTGCCCTTGCATGCACTGTGGGAACTAGGGTCAGACCCTTTTGTATCCTGTAGCCCTGGCACTCTGGCTGATGGTGTACAATCCCTACAGTAATGCACTCATCAGTGGAACCTGGAGGTTTCTACATCATTTCTTCTACAAGCTGGTGACTGCCAGTCTATAATCCCCAGCATAACCAACAGTCAGCCTGTGAGACTCTAGTAAGGACCACACAACATCCTGAAGCTCTAAGACTGTTATTGTTGGATCTGTGAGTATTAGAGAAACCTATGCTTCTATATGGGGCCAGGAGAAAACCCTACCTGCATTCGTCTACTCCAGATCTGCATTGGCTAATGCGCAATGTGGGACCTGTGTACAGTAACCTCTAAGTCCGGTAGCTTTGGAAATGTGACTGTTGGAGCTATATTCCACAGAGGCACCAGAGTTAATTTCAAGAAGCCTGGGTTAAGGCACTACAGCATCCATTAGCTCTGTATATTATTCTGTGAGTCCAAGGGACACCTGTGCTCACCCATGGTGACTGGAAGAATTCTATATGAACCCAGCTGATCCAGATTTGTACCATTTAATGCACAACTGTTAGCATAACCTGTGAGTGAACTGTGGGATGTGGATAAGGTACTCTGAATCCTACAGTTCTGAAACTTAGATTGTTGTAGCTATACTCCACAGTCACCTATTGGGCCTGGAGAGGACCCTATCTGGATCCCATTATTTCTCATACATTCTGACCAGTGCACAATCCCCAAAATAACTTGTGTAAGATATGTGAGACCTGGGTAAGGTCTCCACTGCATCGTACAGCTCTGGGACATGACTGCTGCATCTATAATTTCCAATAACAACTTCACTTTTCCTATGAGACACAGGGAAGGTTCCATCTCTATGTAAATGCTACACACCAACAATTGCCAATACACGTTCACCAACATAACCCACACTTTTCCTAGAAGCAATATAAGGTACTCTTACTGTTGTGCAACTCTATGACTGTGACAAATAGTACTGGATTCCTCAATGGAATCTAGCCTGAGGGATTAGATTGTAAGTATCTTGCACACACTGTATTTCACAGTAAGATGACAGTATAGTTAGAAAACAACTTTTGTAAAGAAATACTTATTAGTGATACTCATAATGTTGAGCATTTTTAAAAGTTGATTTATTTATTTTTATTAGAAAGAACCATGATTGGAGTCAGGGGGAAGATTGTTCATTTGGTCGTTCATTCCCCAAATATCTGAGATAACCAGGGTTGGACCAGGTCCAAGCCAGAAACAGGTGCTCCATCTGGGTCTTCCACACAGGTGGCATGGAACCAAGCACTTGAGCCATAAGTTATTCCCTCCCACTGTACACATTAACAGGAAGCTGGATCAGAATTGGTGGTGGGACTTAATCTCAGGCACTCTGATATGAACTTGGAGTCCTAAGTGGTAGCATAACCTGCTGTGGCACAACACCCTTCTCGTGTTGAGTATGTAATATGACATGATCAGTATAGCTCTGAGCATTGTTTTTTTGAATTTGGACTATCAAAAAATATTATCAAACAATCATTTAATTTTATATATTAGCTCTTAGATGAAATTCAATATATACTCCAAATCCATCTTTATCCATTATCTTTGGGATAGACATATTAATAGATTGCATCATTTCAATAATTATCTTTATGAAAAATTTAGTTTCTTTGTACTTGAGGATTGACATTGACATATAATAAAGAAGAGGAGATTAAAGATTAACATATTGTATTTATTTTCGCATTTTATTGCTATATACCTAAACAGAGTTGATAACAGGAGTCTTATTCAAATTGCACAATATGTTGGATCAAACTGAAGCTTCAGATATGAATAATGTTGAAGTTCCAAGGGGAAATTAAAGCTCTTCTGTCTGCATTTCGGTGCTGAGAATAATTATGTCAGCAAAGCAACTTGACTGTCTTCCAAAAACCTCACATGATAGAATTAGCCTAGAAATTTTGTCATTTGTTGACATTTGCCTAAAATTTTACTGTCTCATAAACTTTAATTTGCTCACATATTGAGATTTTTCTAATTAAATCAAATAAATAAAAATTAATTTAAAATGAATTAAAACTGATTTAAAATACCAGAATATACTTCTTTTTGGTTTATTCTTAGATATAGGTACTTCTCTCTGGATTTTCTGTAGTGTGGGTATTTCTAATGTTTCTACGTTTCCAGGAGGAATCATTCTTATTAGACTTGACATAGTCTTCCTGTTATTGTATTAGCACATTTAATTAGATTATAAAGTCATGTGATATAGTAGGCACATAATTCACTGCATAGAGTTAAGAGTTTTGGATATCACTCTTTTTAATCCTTCTTTGTTGATTTCAATTTATTTCTTAGGCAATAATCTTACTGAAAAATTTATTGTAGAGTAGGAAACAAATACCAACACCAAATAATATCCCCAAAATTTATCTATTGCTTTGTGTGATTTAGTTCTACATTGTAATCTGATTTTCTAGTTGATACCATCCTATATTTTAGACACAACTGGAGTTGATGAAATTTTAGAGTAGAACCAGATATTTTAATACTCTCTGAAAGAGTTCACAGTGTTAAAAAACTGAATGATAGAGCCAGGATTAGAAACCAGTACTCCTACATCAAATGGTCAAGTCTGCATGTATGAGTTGCTAGAGGTCCCTCAATTAGTTGTAATGTTAACACAATAACTAATATTTCAAATTTCTACCTTGCTAATGATGCCTACATATTATTCTCATTAATCCTTATAAACTCTCTATAAAATAGTATACTTAAAATGAGAAAAGTTAACGATGGGAGAAGCTTTTGTACTCTATATTGTTTTTATTTCTATCTCAGGAAGTCTATCAAGTGGTTGTTTTGTTAGGACTAAGTGAGATATTGTGTGGATATTACTCCCCACTCACTTTTGTTTTTTTTTTTACCTCATCTCAAGGAGAAATGGAAATTCTGGAAACAGAGGCAATAATTATCTTCCAAGTGGTTATGTCATTCCAAGGGAACATGATAGAAATGCTTCTAAAAATATGGAACAAAAACGTGTACTGTATACTCTATGAGAGAAGTGGAGCTATACAATGAAGAAGGAAGAAGATGGATTTTATTCCACACTCAACTCTGATCTATGTTGAACTTTATAGCAGTGAGTTCATAATTCTATAGGTTAGTGTAGGGTAGGGAAGGATCATGTCAGGAGATTTGTTTCGAAGAGCAAGTTAGATTCTACTATTAATACTGCATTTTCATAATAGATTTTTAGTAAGCATATAATTTATTTGAGATGATTTTGAGGATGTAGAAATCCATATGTCTCAACCTCCCTCTTCCCCAATCATTTCCTTGGTATAATCATTGAAAAGTTTCTACAAGGGCATATGACACACAGATTTGTCATTTAACTTTAGGTACATAGTAGTTTTGTATTATTCACCTTTCGTCTACTGACTATATACTGGAAGTTATTTCTGTAAAATGATTTGGATCATGTAATGACCATAAGAAACAATGAAAACTCCAAATTCACAGGATGACATTGAAGCATCCTCACTATGTGATTCCAGTATATGAATGTATATATGTAGTATATACACACACAGAAACACAGACATATACATGCCATTGAAGTACCCTAATGTATGTATTCTAGCATATCCATCTTCCATTCACACTTTTGATATTTCATGGAATACCAGTCTTCATTTTCTGAAATAATGTATATTTTATTTTAATCTTCCTTGCTTTATGTGTATGCTTTTTCCTGATATCAAAGTCCTAACTCCACTTGTTATTCTCACTCAGTTGTCTACAGGAGAATTTCCTGATGATTTTACACCTCATAAAGACTGAGCCATTCTATGTTATGTAGTCAATATGTGACCCATGCAGCATCATATATCATCTTTCCAGCACTTTTGTCTTCAGATATTTGACCATTTCTTCTTCCATCAAAAATATTATCTTTTGGGGCATAGAATCTAACTTATCATTTTTCTCTTTTCACTTCCTTTAACTAAACACCTATGCTATAATATGACATAAATTAGTGACTTAAATATTTTCTGTACCTTAATTCAAATTTTAAAAAGATATAGCTAGTAATGAGAGACATAATCATATTAGAATAGAAGATAGAAAGAGTGAAGAAAGAAGGTAAAAAAGGAGAAATATAAAAAAAAAAAAACAGACTAACCACAGAAAGTAGGAATTCCAAATGTCTACATGAGGAATTTTGCAAAATCTGTTTAAAAATAATAATAAAACTGTAAAACTATTTACAAATAAGTATTCATAGTGATTATAAATTAGAGGGGCCAATGCTATAGTGTAGTGGGTAAAGCAGCCCCTGTGGCACCGGCATCCCATTTGGGCACTGGTTCAAGTCTTAACTGTTCCTCTTCTGATCCAGCTTCCTGCTAATGCTCCTGGAAAAACAGTGGAAGATGGCCCAAGTGCTTGGGCTCCTGAAACCCATGTGGGAGACCTCGAAGAAGCTCCTGGCTCCTGGCTTCAGATTGTCCCAGCTCTGGCTATTGCAGCCATTTGGGGCATGAACCAGTGGACAGAAACGCTCACATTTGATCACTCTCCCTCTCTCCCTCTCTCTCTCTCTCTCTCTCCCTCTCTCCCTCTCCCTCTCCCTTCCTTCATCTCCCTCACTCTCTTCCTCTTCCTCTCCTTTTCCTTCTCTCTGTAACTCTGCCTTCCAAATAAATAAATAAATTAGAAAATGACATATAACACATTTAGAAACATTTATTTAAAAAAAAAGTCTCCTGAATCTCAGTTGGGTGAGACATGACATCTTATCCAGGCTTGCTGCCATCTCTCCACCCACTTACCAAACATTTAGATTCTTCCCTGGCCTCAGGGGCAGGCCCTGTACTTGGCATATCTGTCATTCTGCTGAAGGAGAATTACTTTATTTGCAGATAAATGCTGAAAAAAACACTATACATGATAGCCTGCAAGTGGAAATGACCCAGATGTCCATCAAGTAGTGACTGCAAAACAAAATGTGTCATATCTGTACAATACATTTAGCAATAAAAGGAATGGAGTCAGATACGTCTCATAGCATGGCTTAACCTCAAAACAAATGTTCCATGTGTAAGAAGCAGACGCAAAACTCCACTACAAAATGAATGATTTCATTTATAAGAAATGCCTTGTAAGGTACGTGTGTTCATTGTTTCATTTTCATCTTATTAAGTAAATGAAAACGCCAAGCAGCAGGTTTGTATTTTGTTGGAAATTATTAACCCTATATTGCTTTCAAAACAAAAATTCAGCAAAAATCAGAAGCATTTGTGAGAACTAGTTTCTTATGTAGCATTTATAATTCAGGATAATTTGTAAATGATGTTCCATCATCCCTTATATCAGTATAACTTAGAATAAGTGAATGTACAGATATATATGCATATATTTTTATATCTCTGTGTTAAACATTAATGTGACCACTGCTAGATTGAGAGGGATCAATACTTATCTGAGACACAGAGTAAATGAATAGGTGAGCAGTTTGACTACAAATGAGTAGCATGAGCACGCATGTATTAATAAGTACATATAAATAATGCATTTTCTTATATTTAAATTAATTATAGAAATATTTGAATCATATTTAAAGGCTAAAATTTTAAATAGAATATTACCAACATTACCAGAGAGGTTTATTTATCTGATAAACTGAAATATAATCTTCAAAGAAGGCCAGCACTTGTCATTTAAGAACTTCAGACAATATAGGGACTCTATTGGCCATTGGCCTTGATCTGTACAGTTCTATCCCAAAGTAAAGCTATTATTTTCTTCAACATTATTTTGTTTGCCATCTTCAAGCTTGCTTTCCTGATTAGAATCTGGTATCCTGGGGTTTCATCGGTAGAAAAGCTGTTGGAAAAAAAGAAAGAAAAGAAAATTTATTTGTGTCTCAAGACATAATGCACTTTCTCCTTCCCTGATTTCAAATTACTTGCTGCTTATTAATGTAGTGCTTCAAGCAAGCTTTTGAAAATAATACTAAATAATATACTGCATTTTTAAAGTAAGTCATCTGCATTCATGATTTCCAGTACGAAAATAATGCCTTTGTGTTTTTTCAAATATTCAAAGATATCAAATTGCTTGTCTATGGCTATATAACAGATAATTTGGTATAAATTGTATGCCCCTTAAATTTCTTTATGCAAGTGTTTTACTTAAGAAATAAGTTATCTTAGGGTAGAAAAGCAATGATAAATTTCTAAACTATATAAAATAAGCAATGAATTATGTAACCCTAAAACATATATTTCTAAATTTTTCCCTAAATCTGGATTTTTACCTTGTTTTGCATTTTATCTGCATAACTATTATAATTGAAATGATTTAATGGAAGCTTTTTGTTTATTGGGGTTGATTGGGTCAAGTTTTTCCTGTTTTTCTATTCCTCTAGAACATGCAGATTAAAATAGTACATGACAGATCATTGTATTTCCACATCCTTCTTTACTAATTCAAGTCAGAAAAATAAGAAAAATAATTTAAGCCTCACTGAGCACTTTTCCTATTAATTAAACATGGCTAAACACTAGAATATTAGAACTATAATTTATTGGGGGCTTTTTTGGACTTAATTCAAGAGTCCAACATTATCGGACACATGGTTTTGATATTGGGAATGACCCCCTAAAATCTATACAAAAATGTGGCCCCTTAAACTTCCCCAGAAGCACCACGTGGGATGCCACATGTTACTGGAATTTGGAGTGTCATACGATATCACTATACTCTTATTACTAAATCCCCAATATTAATAAGCCCGAGAGGGTTCTTGCCTACTATTTAGAGAAGAATTCTAAATAATGGCATAAATAAATGAGGCAGCATGGTACATTTTAGGTTTTTATTTAGTGAGAAATATGCATAGGAGAGTCAGAGCTTTACCTAAGAGAGAGAGGTAAATCTGGGTTCATGCCAAGCACCAGGAACCAGCCACATGGAGGAGCATCTAGGCCAGGAAGCCTAGGGTGGGTGACCCAAAGGCCAAGTGCCCTGGGGGCACAGGGCTACAGCCAGCCCCCTCCTGGCTTGAGGCCAGGAGAAAGAGAGGGTGGGATACACAGTGTCCCAGGCTTTTAACCCACTTCCAAAGGGGAGTGGTTAATTAACCTGATTGGCTGTTGGGCACCCAGGTGTGGCCAGGTAGGGGCTTGAGGTCACACAGGGGTGTGGTGAAGGCGTGGTCTTCCAGCTCACAAACCTAATCAGTTTTAGCCTGTATGCCTGCCTACTTCAGTTTATACCAGTGTAACACATCACAATCTGGCCTTGGTATTCCTGCTTATTGGCTTACCCCAGTATACAGACAAAGGGGAAAAAGGTGCAAAATAAAATTTTTGGTAAAAGATCCTTGAATGTAAATTTAGAGTCTAATTTCCCAATAACCTAAGAAAATATATAACCATAAAGCAGGGATATGAGACATAAAAGGCTACTTCTTACTCTTTCCCTTCTCCCTCATATCAAAGCTTTACCACCACAATTCAGTGGAAACAATTCATAAATATTACTGTTATCACCTTTGTTTGCAAATCAATTGAGCCCACCTAAATCCAACAACTCAATGCAATATAGACCCTATTAACACTGTTTTTTTTTTTGGGGGGGGGGGTACTCTGGTTAATTTCCCCAATTGTAAAGAATATAGGAGGTTATTTAATAAAATTGTTTTCTCAGTGCCTTTGCCAAATCCTTTCACTATAATTACACAAAATTGTAAGCATGCTTGTTACTATACACACCTCATCTCTTATTCAACACTATTTCCTAGGTAATACCATTTGTCTTCCTGATTTCAATATCCTCCTATCTATCTATGAGACTCCTACTATCTATCTACTATCTATGAGAGATACTCCTACTATCTATGAGAGAGTCTTCAAAACATTCATCAGAAACTGTATTAAGAAAAAAACTACACATGGATTTCTAAAATTTTCTTCATCAAAATAACAGCTAACCTATTATAAATATCTGAACAGAATTTAGTCTGATATACTAAGGAGAGTAACACATCACTTTAAAAAAAAAACTCTAATACAGCAATATGAATTCTACTAAAGCAAAGAAAAAAGCAGACAACAAATTGATGGAGAAGGTTGATGAAAACATAGAAATACCATGGGTGCTTTATAAAAATTTTATGGGGACAGCATTCTGAGTATATCATAAGTTTATAGTGGCTACTAATTTCAAGAACAAATGAGAGGCCAGCACTGTGGCATAGAGGGTAAAGCCGCTGCCACCTACAGTCCCAGCATCCCATATGGACGTGGGTTCAAGTCCTGACTGCTGCACTTCCGATCTAGTTCTCTGCTTTGGCCTGGGAGAGCAGTAGAAGATGGCACTAGTTTGGGCCCCTGCACCTACATAGGACGACCTGGAGGAAGCTCTTGGCTCCTGGCTTTGGGTCAGTGCAGCTCTGTTCATTGCAGCCAATTGGGGAGTGAAGCAGCGAATGGAAGACCTTTCTCTGTGCCTCTCCTTCTCTCTCTGTGTAACACTCACTTTCAATAAATAAACAGGGGCCGACGCTGTGGTGCAGCGGGTTAATACCCTGGCATGAAGCGCAGGCATCCCATATGATTAAATCGAACTATCATAGAATCTGGACCTGTGCAATGAATCCTTGCAAATATGAACTGCATTGGTTCCTTATAATGTACTTCTGTTCATATTGATGTCCTGTTTTGAATCTTGTTTGGAATGTCTTATTTGAATCCACTCTACATAATAGAAATATCCATATCCACTGTAAAGCAAAATATCCTTAGATTCAACTTCTGAGGCCACCTCTTGTATTGCCTGTGTTTCTGTGATTTCTCATGCTGCAGATTTTTCAATCCAATATTAGAGAATTATACACGTGATCAAACCTTGCCTCCAAACCCCAAATCCTCGTTCTATTATCTCTTCAATTAATCTTCATTTGAACTTCCTTTTTCACTCGCCCTGGTGGAAGTTACCATATTGAAATATCCTTTTCCATATTCTTAGGGATAGCTCCTCTTTAGTGTGTTTAATAATGTATTAAAGGTTTTGTGTATTATGTTCCTGTGTATTTCAAAACTGCTGCAAGAAAGAATGGCGTCCTACTTATCTCCCATCTGCATGACATTCCATAGTGGTGAGCAGGAGTCAAACATGTATTTGTTGGATGAGTGAGTAAGTAAATAAATGCACACAATGCATGAATATAACTATATAACTGTACTACCTTATAATGTTGGACCAAAAAAAAAAAAAGGGAGAGTAAGAGTTAAGATGTTTCCAGTGTACCTTAGTGAGTCATTTTCAAACTTAATGTATGTGTAATATGTGTTTCTTTATCTTAGTCCAGAAAAAAATTAAAAACTTAGAATAGTTAAGTCACTATCCAAGGTCTTAGCCAGTGAGTTGCTTTTAACCTCTTGACATTCGGGGCATGCACAATGCTGTAGTTCCTGTTGAGAATCAGAGCAGACAATTGCTACACTGAATAGGATAGTTCATTGTTTCTTATAAATAAAGACACATAATTTACAGTTTCCCTCAGACCTTCCAAGGACACAAAGTGAACACATCACTAATATCATATTATGCTACATGGAAAAATCTCAATAATAAAGTAATATAAAAGGCCACTTTAGTTAATATTTTAATCCCATTTCTCTATGAACTTTCTAAATATTTATTTATTTATTTGAAAAGCGGGGAGAGAAATACAGCCATACAAAGATTTCCAATTTGCTGGTTCATTCCCCACGTCTCCAACAGCCATGATATCAGGTGTCAAGAGTATAGAACTCAGTTCAGGTCTCTCATGTGTATGGTAGGAACCCAATCACTTGACTTATCACCACTGTCTCCAGGGTTTATATTATATGGAAACTGGAGTCAGGCGTCAGAGTCAGAAATTAAATCCGGGAATTTCATTGTGTGGTGCATGCCCTTCGGTGTGTGTCTAAACAGGTGCCTTAATCACTAGGCTAAAGGCAAGGGCTATTGTATGTGTGTGTATGTGCACGTGTACATATTTTAATTAAAATAGGCTAAACAAATTAATAAGTTTGAAATAGTATCAGCTGGTGTGGAAAATTGACATTTGAACTATATGTTATGCTTCCATTATCTATTTTTTTCATGAGAAATATCAACTATTTATTTAAACATAGTTGTTATAAGGTGAAATTTGGGACATGCTCAATCGGACTTGCCCCAAATGGTGGAGTTAGAAACGTGCCAGGGGATTCCAATACAAACCCATCAAGGTGGCACGTACCAATGCCATCTCACTATTCCAAGTGATCAATCTCAGTTCACAATTGATCACACTGATAGGTCTAAGAGTCAAAGGGATCACACAAACAAGACTAGTGTCTGCTAATACTAACTGATAGAATCAAAAAGGGAGAGAACTATCCAATATGGGAAGTGGGAGACACAGCAGACTCATAGAATGGCAGATGTTCTAAATAGCACTATGGCCTCAGTATCAGCCCTTAAGGCATTCGGATCTAGCTCAAGAGCCCATGAGAGTATTTTAGGCATGGAAAGCCAAGACACTGTGGCAAAACAAAACAAAACAGAAAAAAAAACAAAAAAAGAAGAAGACCTAAATGAAAGATCTCTGTGAGTGAGATCCCAGTGGAAAGAACGGGGCCATCAAAGAAGGAGGTACCTTTCTCTGAAGGGAGGAGAGAACTTCCACTTTGACTATGACCCTGTCGGAATAAGATTGAAGTCGGCGAACTCAAAAGGCTTCCATAGCCTTGGCAACTCATGACTAGAGCCTAGGGAGATTACTGATGCCATAAACAAGAGTGTCAAATTGTTAAGTCAAAAACAGGAGTCACTGTGTACTTACTTCTCATGTGGGATCTGTCCTTAATGTGTTGTCCAATGTGAAGTAATGCTATAACTAGTACTGAAACAGTATTTTACACTTTGTGTTTCTGTGTGGGTGCAAACTGATGCAATCTTTACTTAATATATACTAAATCGATCTTCTGTATATAAAGAGATTTGAAAATGAATCTTGATGTGAATGGAATGGGAGAGGGAGCGGGAGATGGAAGGGGTGCAAGTGGGAGGGAAATTATGGGTGGGGGAAGCCATTGTAATCCATAAAGTGTACTTTGGAAAATATATTTACTAAATAAAAATAAAAAAAATAAGGTTAAATTGAATTACAATTGATATTCATCAAAACATCATTTTACCAAAAGATATAATACTGGGTTTCCTTCATGTAGTAAGTGAAAGAACTGAGAAAATCTCTTCCAAAACAATTCCTAGTCTCACTCTTTTTTCATTTTCATTTTAATCAGTTTTAATTGTTTCAATATGATTTGTAGATGCAAGTTAAGATATTCCCCCCCCTTTTTTTTTTTGGACAGGCAGAGTGGATAGTGAGAGAGAGAGACAGAGTGAAAGGTCTTCCTTTTTGCCGTTGGTTCACCCTCCAGTGGCCGCTGCGGCCGGCACATTGTGCTGATCCGAAGCCAGGAGCCAGGTGCTTATCCTGGTCTCCCATGCAGGTGCAGGGCCCAAGGACTTGGGCCATCCTCCACTGCCTTCCCGGGCCACAGCAGAGAGCTGGCCTAGAAGAGGGGCAACCGGGATAGAATCTGGCACCCCAACTGGGACTAGAACCCGGTGTGCCGGCGCCACAAGATGGAGGATTAGCCTGTTAAGCCACGGCACCGGCTAAGATATTCCCTTTTGCCCTTCCTCCCTCTCACCATCCTTCCTTCTACCTTTTCTCTTTTATTTCATTTTTGAGATAACATTTTAAATTCATTACTAATGTAAGTCTAAATACTTCACTGAATGATAAATTTATTAATTAAAAAGCAAAAAGACCCTACTCTAATGAGATTATAGACAATGGCTATAGACTATAACTGAAGGTATAAATGACCATTTCACTTATGTACAGTTTTTTCGATCAAATAGTCATTGATAATTTCTTTCATGAAATAGAACCAATGACAATGTAACATCTAAATATTTCCAATGTGTTTACAAGATATGAAGTAAGTTCATTTAGACATTAAGCCATTTCCTCTCAACAGTTTTTGCATATGCATAGGAATAATTTTGTATGGATTGCAATGCAAATAATTACATATTTTTGTATCCTATTAGATCAGGGAAAATAAAGTATTTGTATTTTTTTGACTGGCTTATTTCACTAAGTATAACAGATTCCAGTTGCATCCATTTCATTGCAAAAGACAAGATTTCATTTTTTTTATATCCATAGTGTATATATACCACATTTTCTTTATCCAGTCATTAGTTAATTGACATTTGGGTTGATTCTATATCTTAGCTACTGGAAATTGAGCTACAGTAAACATGGGGATACAGATAATTCTTATGCTGATTTCATTCTTAGATAAATTTCTAGGAGTGGGATTGCAGGGTCATATGGTATATCTTTTTCAGCTTTCTGGGGTATCTCCATGCATTCGGCAATGCCTATACTTGTTAGCATTCCTACCAACAGTGGAATAGGTTACCTTTCCCCACATATCATCACTAGCATTTACCATGTGTTTATTTCTGTACAAGAGCCATTCTAACTAGAGTGAGGGGAAACCTCATGGTTTTGATTTGCAATACTCTGATGGCTAATGATCCTGAGCATTTTTTTCATGTGTCTGTTGGTCATTTGAATTTCTGCTTTTGAAAGCTGCCAGTTCAAGTACTTTGCCCATTTCTTAACTGGATTGTTTGTTTTGTTGTTGTGTTTTACCTATTTCTTAATTGGATTGTTTGTTTTGTTGTTGAGTTTCTTGAGCTCTTTATGGAGTCTTTGTATTAACCCTTTATCAGTTGCATAGTTTGCAAATATTTTCTCCCATTCTGTTAGTTCCTTGTACACTTTGTTAAGTGTTTCCTTTGCAATGCAAATGCTTCTTAGCTTGATCCAATCCCATTTGTCCATTTTTACTTGATTGCCTGTGCTTCTTGGGCCCTTTCAAACAAGTCTTTGCCTATGACAATGTCTTTCAGAGCTTTCCCAATGTTCACTTCTAGTAATTTGATTGTATCAGGTCTTATATTTAGATCCTGGTTCCGCTTTGAGTTGATTTTTGAATAACTGTAAGCTAGAGGTCTTATTTCCTACTTCTGCATGCAGAAATCCAATTTTCCCGGCACCATTTGTTGAAGAGATTGTCCTTGCTACAGGATTTGATTTTAGCCTCTCTGTCAAAGATAAGTAGGTTGTAGATGTATGTATAGATTTCTGGAGTTTCTATTCTGTTCTGTTGGTCTAAATGTCTATTTCTGTGGCAGTAGCAGGCCTTTTACTTAATAATACCCTGTAGTATGTCTTAAAATCTGGTGTTGTGGTGCCTCTTGCTTCTTTGTGTTATTTAAGGTTGAATTAGCTATTCATGGTTTCTTTTGTTTCCATATGAATTTTAACACTGATTTTGTTCTAGATCCGAGTAGTATGTCTTTTGTACTTTGGGACCACAATGAATCTGTAAGTTGCTTTGGCATTAGAATTAGTTTTAAATCATTAGCTAGATTTGTTGCTCTACACTTTTCCATTAAGTACATTTTAAAATAATTCATTTTATATAATTATGTAGGCAATTATTTAGAGCTTAGTTAATATTTGCTCCTTGAAGATAAGATGTTTTCTTGATATTGTTGACTTTTCTGTTTGTTTCTTCTCTAGTGCAGAATCATACATGGGTTTTGGTTTCTATTTGGATTTACCCCAAATGAGCAATATTATGTTAGTTATATATTCAATATGGTAATGTGTTAAATAATGGTTGATAAATAATTTTTATTTTTGTATTTTAGACTATTAATTATTAAAGAAATAGGTTTTTCATATAATTGAATAATGATTTGTTCAGAAAATATTTATATTCTTATTTAAGGCTTGTCTTTCCAAACTGGACATTGCAGATAGAGAAGTGGAAACACTTACCTTTGAACGTGCACTTGCCATAAGTGAGTCAATTCCTTAGAGTCCCTCCATTCATGCATTCATTCATTCATTTATGAAAACTGCTAAAATGTCTCGTAGGTCTTTAGAATTTGCAATAGTAAATGTGCATTTGGCAATAGAAAATAAAATACTGCTCATGACCTAGAGCTTACAGTGGAAGAAATTGTTATGAAAAGAATTTAATATTTCCTATGAAAGATTAATGAAACAAATAAATAACGACATTATTCTGAGGATAATGGTTAATAGAAAAGGACATGAGAAAAAGTTGAAACACAAAAGCCAACAAAGAAATCTTTTTGAACTTTAAAGGATGATGCATATTTGAACACCCTCCAGTATATTTTCATATATGGAGGCTGTTTGAATAAAATTGATCTGACTTAAAGAACAATTCATATTCTCTAGTAAATTTATCGTTTGTGCAAAACTCAGGATCATAGTTCTAACTTGTTATATATGTAAGTTTATTTTAATGAAGTCATTCATTTCTTATGCTTTATAGTAATGGTGACAACAGCCTTCACTTATGAGTATTTTTCTATAAGTAATAATGTAATTGTATCTTAAAACCCTGTCAAGAGTTCATATGATGTACTGCGAGAATAACATTGATAGGAAAATAAACAAATATATCATTTGCAATTACCTACTACTTTGAGACTGTAAGAAAATTACTAGAAATAGTAAATGAATTTAACGAATGTCTTCACTAGTTTGTATGCAGTGGGTTGTATAATACTTACCACTGTTTCTTGATTACCTTAGAATGTTTGACAGTTTTAAAAATATACACATTGAGTGGGGTAAGCAGTTAGCCTTGTGCTTAAGACATACAGACATTGGTAAATTCAGACATTGCAGATAACTGCAACTGACATTAAGAGTACCCGGACTTGATACCCATATCTGGCTCCTGAATTCAGCTTTCTGGGAGGCTGCCATGATGGTTCAAATACTTGTGTCCATACTACCCATGTGGGAAACCTACACTGGATTCCTGTCTTCTACAGCAGCAACTGAGGGCATTTGAGGATTGACCAGCAGTGTCTCCCTGTGTGTATGTATCTCTCTGTCTCTTTGCCTCTCAAACATATATTTTAATGTGCTTAATTTTTTAGTGAAAAAATATACCTGAACAATTTAGTTCTAATACTAATACATTTAACATATTAATATATTTTCATTTTTAATACATTCTATGTTTATTTAATACATTTAAATAACACATTATTTTAAAACATTCTACATTAACTTTATATTCTTTCGTGTCATACATAATATCACTATTATTATATTGAACTTTTTTTAGGTGTTTTTTTTTCATTTATTAAAATTTTATTTAATGAATATAAATTTCCAAAGTACAGCTTATGGGTTACAATGGCTTCCCCCCTCCCATAATTCCCTCCCACCCGCAACCCTCCCCTTTCCCGCTCCCTCTCTCATTCCATTCACATCAAGATTCATTTTCAATTCTCTTTATATACAGAAGAACAGTTTAGTATATATTAAGTAAAGATTTCAACAGTTTGCCCCCATATAGCAACACAAAGTGAAAAAATACTGTTGGAGTACTAGTTATAGCATTAAATAACAGTGTACAGCACATTAAAGACAGAGATCCTACATAATATTTTTTTAAAAATTAATTAATTTTCTATGCTATTTCCAATTTAACACCAGGTTTTTTTTTTTTTTTTTTTTTTTTTTTTTTTTTTTTTTTTTTTGACAGGCAGAGTGGACAGTGAGAGAGAGAGAGACAGAGAGAAAGGTCTTCCTTTTGCCGTTGGTTCACCCTCCAATGGCCGCCGCGGTAGCGCGCTGCGGCCGGCGCACCGCGCTGTTCCGATGGCAGGAGCCAGGTGCTTCTCCTGGTCTCCCATGGGGTGCAGGACCCAAGGACTTGGGCCATCCTCCACTGCACTCCCTAGCCACAGCAGAGAGCTGGCCTGGAAGAGGGGCAACCGGGACAGGATCGGTGCCCCAACCGGGACTAGAACCCGGTGTGCTGGCGCCGCAAGGCGGAGGATTAGCCTGTTGAGCCACGGCGCCGGCCACACCAGGTTTTTTTTTTTCATTTCCAATTATCTTTATATACAGAAGATCGATTCTGTATATAATTAGTAAAGATTTAATCAGTTTGCACCCACACAGAAACACAAAGTGTAAAAATACTGTTTCAGTACTAGTTATAGCATCACTGCACATTAGACAACGCATTAAGGACAGATCCCACATGGGATGTAAGTACACAGTGACTCCTGTTGCTGAGTTAACAATTTGACACTCTTGTTTATGGCGTCAGTAATCTCCCTAGGCTCTAGTCATGAGTTGCCAGGGCTATGGAAGCCTTTAGAGTTCACCGACTTTGATCTTATTCCGATAGGGTCATAGTCAAAGTGGAAGTTCTCTCCTCCCTTCAGAGAAAGGTACCTCCTTCTTTGATGGCCCCGTTCTTTCCACTGGGATCTCACTCACAGAGATCTTTCATTTAGGTCTTCTTCTCTAGATGTACAATGTAATACTTTATCTCTAGATGTACAATGTAACACTTTATCCTTTTTAGTATTTTTTGTTGTTGTTGTTGTTGTTCTAGTACTAGTGGTTGAACTCTGTAATTAACACGCAATTATTCTTAGGTGTTTAAATTTTAACTGAAAAGTGATCCCTGTTAAATATAAGAGTGGAAAAAGAGAGGGAGGAGGTGTACAATTTGGGACATGCTCAATCGGACTTGCCCCAAATGGTGGAGTTAGAAATGTGCCAGGGCATTCCAATACAATCCCATCAAGGTGGCATGTACCAATGCCATCTCACTAGTCCAAGTGGTCAATTCAGTTCACAATTCATGGCTCTGATAGGTCTATATTGAACTTTTATTGAGACTTTTGGCTACTTTTAATTCTTTAGTATCTTTAATGGCTGCTTAAACCTTGAAGCTTTGCCAGATTAAAGATAATTATAACATTTTTATCTTTAAGACAAGAATGTAAATAAATTCAAAAGTCCTTCACAAAAATGATACTATGTTCAATTGTTGTTATGTACCCTGTTAATTTTCATCTCTTTCCTTGTGATATGTTTCATCTATTTTCATGGTAAGCTGATGTTTCATTTCTTCCACAGCATTTCTACAATGATCAATGACTTGTTGGATCTCACACCATATGCTATCTCCCTACGCAATCATACTGCTAGAGAGGCTAGTGCTCAGCCTTCTAAAGCTTCTTGTTAGAATATCTCATATTGTTAAAAATACCTTGTTATAATACCTTATATCTCTGTTTTCTCACTTCAAATACCACACCTCTTTTCTAATATTTGGGAGAGTTTGTTCAGGTGATATAACTCACACTTTCAGCTTTCTGTAAAATCTTGGTTCAAATATAATTCTTTCTTCTGAATCTCTCTTTTGTCTTAAAGATTTATTTATATATTTGAAAAGCAGAGTTACAGAGAAGGAGAGGCAGAGGCAGAGAGAGAGAAGTCTTTCATCTGCTGGTTCACTCCCCAAATGGCTGCAATGGCCAAGGCTATGCCAGACCAAAACCAGGAGCCAGGAGCTTCTTCTGGGTCTCCCTTGTGGGTGCAGGGGTTCAAGGACTTCGGCCATTTTCTGCTGCTTTCCCATGAGCATTATCAAGGAGCTGGTTCAGAAATGGAGCAGCAGGGACTTGAACCAATACCCAAATGGGATGCTAGAGCTGCAGGTGGCAGCTTAACCCACTAAGCCACTGCACTGGCCTTCTAATGAATCTCCCTAACCCATCTTTTATTGAGAGCATTATGCAAGCATTCATGGCAGTTTCTACAAACTTTTGGATAACAACTTTGTGAGTCATCATTTTCTTTGAAGAAAATGATCAGCAAACTAGCATTCTGGAGAAAATTTTAAGATGTTTGATGAGAAGATGTCAAATTCATTCATATACAATAAATTTTGAACAGCCCTTGTCTCGAATGCTAGGAAACAGTTTTTTAAATACTATTTGTTGAATTTTTTACTTAGTATGGAATTATCTTATGTGTATAAAGTTAATTGAAAATAGATCTTAGTAAAAAATAAGAATGGTAATAGGAGAGGGAGGAAGAAGAAGGGTGGGAATGTGGGTGGGAGGTTGACTAGGGTAGAACCACTATGTTCCTAAAGTTGTATTTATGAAATGCATGAAGTTTGCATACCTTAAAGAAAAAATTTTGGGGTAAAAAAAGTCACAGATCATTGAAACTCTGGTAGGATATCAGTTTATAAATATTTATTTATTTATTGGAAATTTCTGAACTGAAGAGAGACAGAGGGAGAGACAAAGGGAAAGAGATATCATCCATCCACTGGCTCACTCCATAGATGGCCATAATGACCAGGGCTGAGCCAGTCCAAAGCTAGGAGACAGAAGTTTCCTCTGGGTCTTTCACATGAGTATGGGATCCAACATCTTGAGCTATCTTCCACTGCTTCCCCAGGTCATTAGCAGGGAGCTGCATTAGAAATAGAGCAATGGTGACACAAAGCTGGCATGGCAAGAGGCAGTGTTACCTGCTACTATGTCAAGATGATCACCCCAGTATACCATTTTTAAAAGTTGGTTTGACAAAGGTAGAAAAAAAATTGACAAAAATATATTTGTAGAATATTCATATACACAGACATTTCTTTTTTTTTTCTTCTTCTTAAAATTTTAGCTACCACATGTAGGGAACAACTTGTGGTATCCATCTTTCTATGTTCAGCTTATTTCACTCAACATATTCTCTAGTTGCACCCATTTTGACACAAATAGAGGAATTGCATTCTTCTTTATATCTGAATAATATTCTAATACATGCACCTACAAACATTTACACCATAATTTATCTATTCATCTGCTGTTGGACACCTTGGTTGATTCCATATTTTGGCTGTGTGAACAGTGTTACTATAAACTAGTTACTGTTTTTATCAACAAGTAACAAATAAAGAAATCAAGACTTAAGGATACTGTCCAATGAGTAATGATCCTGAAATTTAAATCTAGGTCTGTATTACTATTATCTTGAGTACTTTACAAGGTATTTAAATTACAAAGTAAAGTTTATTTTACACCATTCATTGAATAGTCAAACCTAGTATATACCATAATGTAAAATTACAGAGAATCTCAAGTTTGGTGTTGGTATAAGCTTTGTCTCATAAAATAAAACAAATAAAATATTTTAACTCAAGATGTTAATCAGTGTGTTCTGTTTCACTTTGGTTAGACCCCACAGGGAGAAAGTTCTCATATACAATAGAAATGGTAAATGAATGTATACTAAGTAAATAACCACCTTAAACGTTAATTTGTAGAAAATGTGGTTGTGGTGTTTTTTGGAGTAGTGAAGAGAGAGAATATTTCATGGAAACTTGGACTGTATTTTACAAAGCAAAGTATTAGCTAATAAAATAATCTCACAATACAATTAGAGTCATCTAGAAACCATGAAAATAGTAATTTATAAAACAGGATATTCTAACAATACTGTTGTGGGATGATAGGAGAATGATTATGGTGAGTGTTGGCAGAATGGATGAATTAACACATTTATTTCTAAGTAGAAAAGCAGTGTCAGTGTTGTAGTGAATCTGGTTTAAGCCGCTGCATGCAACACCAGTTTCAGATGGGAGCACCTGTTTGAGTCCTGATTGCTTCACTTCTGATCTAGCTGCGTGCTAGTGTGCCTGGGAAAGCAGGGGAAGATATCCAAGTATTTGGGTCCCTGCCACCCAAATAGGAGACCTAGATAGAATTACCAGGCTCTCGGCTTTAGCCAGGGCCATTGCAGCCTTTTGGGGAGTGAACCATCAGATGGAAGATATTCTTTCTCTCTCTCTCTCTCCCTCTCCCTCTCCCTCTCCCTGTAGCTCTTTCAAATAAATGATAAATATTTTAAAAAGAAGAAAACGAAGGCTTAGTGGCAGAAAGAATATCATAATTGGATTTAAATCTTTTAGTTTGGAGGTAGTCATTGATCTGCTGGATAAGCTGTAAGTTGGGACACCTACATCACCTGCATCCAGTATCAGAGTGCTTGGGTTTGTGTCTCTGCTCTGCTCCCAGTTTCAGTTTCCTGATAATGTACACCATGGGAAGCAGGAGGTGATGGTTCTAGTAGCTGGGCCCCTGCCACTCCCATGTGAGACATGGATTGAGTTCCAGGCTCCTGGATTTGGCCTGGCCTAGCCCTTCGATGCTGTGGGCATTGGGAAGTGAAATAGCTGATGGAAGATCCCTCTCCCCTTCCCTCTCCTACTCCCCAGCCCTTTCCCTCTCCACCTCCCCCTCTCGCACTCTGCCTCTCAATAAATAAATATTTTGAAAGATATGGTTTGTTAAACTTTTAGAAAATAAAAGGTTAAAAGTGAAGTGTTTTTAAAGAAAATATTTTGAGTTTATTTGAAGAATTTAATGTAGCCTGGAGCTGCCTTGTCCTGTGTGTATGTGAGATGGGCGATTTAGGAGGGAGGTTGGACTAAAAATGTGTATTTGTTGAACATCACAATAGTCATGTTATTTAATGTCTTAAGGATAGGTAGGTAGAGGTGTGGGTGTTTGGTGCAGTGATTAAGAGGCCACTTGTAAGATTTGCACCTCATATACAATGTGCCGGGGTGGAGTTTGAGTTATAGCTCTGCTTCTGATCCAGTTTCTTGTTTCTTGTTAATGTGCTCGCACCCTGGGAGTCAGCAGGTGATGGCTCAGATACTTGAGTCCCTGCCATCTACTTGGGACACCACAGTTGAATTCCAGGCCCCTGGCTTTGGTCTGGCTCTCCCCAGCTGTTACAAATATTTAGAGTGAAACAGCAGATGGGACATTTCTGTCTGTGCTATGTCTATCTCTGTCTCTCTGACTTTTAAATAATGAATAAATAAATTAGACTAAGAAAAAATAGAAAATTTCCTTTATCACACTACTATATCCTCTAGAAATATGTACATGCTACGTTAAAATATATATTTCTATCTCCATACACGCAAGTAATGACAGCAAAATGAAGAATCCTAGAAGAAATATATATGGTCCACATTTTCCTCACGCCTACTAGAAAGTGCATGTATGAAGGAAACTTCTCCAGTATTATCAGGTTAGTGCAAACAGGAGACCCTAAGAGACTTCCGAATCCATCTACATGCAAACCTAAACTTGAGTTTATTGGTTTCAAGTTTGATTTAAAACCTCTCCCAGTTTAACTCTGATATACTGTGTTATGGCTTAAATATTTAAGTAGAGACTTTTTCTAAAACTGAGGGGAAAACACACACATCAAACGTGTCTAATGTTTAATTCAGTGAGGAAAGCTTTCTCAAACTCTAACTTTTATGTAGTGGTTTAGAATTTTTTTCAAGGGGTTTTTATCTGTAAGTGAGAATAGAAATTTCAAAAAAAAAAATCCAGTGTTTCTTCATATCATAAATAATTTCTGTCAGAGTTCTTTGATTTCTACCTGAAAAAAAGCAACAACAATGATCATTGTTTATTTATTTCGACATGAACTTAACATGTTGTATTACAAAATAATTAGACAGATGTGCTTAAGCCTTATATAAAGACTTTTTGGACTTATTATTCTCGCCTGAAAAATAAGGATAAAATGTTTATTTTAAAATTGCAGAATACACTCTGTAGATTGTGACACTAATTCAATGAAGAGATAAGTAAAAAAAAAAGAACATTGTAAACAATAGGGTTTGCTATTTGATTTTGCAGAAAAAAAAATCTTCCCTGAGAAACGAAAAGCGCTTCAGTTTATAAAATTTTCTAGCTTCTGAATTTTTTTTTCAATATTAGTTACTAAAGAAAGGCCTTTTTGGGTCCTTCTTAAGCCCCCAGTTTTTGTTCTGAAGC
Source organism: Lepus europaeus (assembly GCF_033115175.1). Classification (NCBI taxonomy): domain Eukaryota; kingdom Metazoa; phylum Chordata; class Mammalia; order Lagomorpha; family Leporidae; genus Lepus; species Lepus europaeus. The sequence continues at coordinate 54,481,963 of NC_084830.1, forward strand.
AAAATTTGAAGCATTAAAAATACTGAAAGAATCTCCATTGGAAGATTCAAGAAGTTACTGAAACACAGGGATTGTCACAAACAGGCAGATAGAAATCCCCCAGTTAATAGGAATAACACAATGGCAACCACTGTGATGAGATTCTGCAATGATTAGGATGATGTTTCCACTGCCAATTTGCCATCCCAGATGCATCACTTAAACTGCCTTTGTGGCTTTTAACAAATTGGCAAACCTCTGTAGTACTTACTTACCTAGTCTTTAAAATATGATTACCTCCATAATGTGGATATAATGTTTAAAAAAAACTCACATAAATAGTGTAAAATTATGCTTAGCACTTATTAAGCACACAGAAAGACATTCCCGCTCTACTGTGAGTTTTACCCTCCTGTCCTTCATACCCTGAACTCTTTTCTTCATCAAAAAATGATATCAGATATCATCAAGGATTGTGATTACACATTTATGGATAACATACTTTTTAGTCAGTCTATATTCTGAATTATCTAAGTTATATGCCTGTGATAACACCTTTTGTAGTTTTTTTTACTTAAATTATTAGATTAATGTGTATTCATTTTAAAGGTGATTATCCCCTATAGTATTAATTCCCCATTCCTTAAAGAAACATATTGTAAATTGTAAGTTAATGATGTATATCTCAGTACACTTGAGGGCCATGCTGCAGTACCAGAGACTTTTATTATATATAATAGATATACTGATTAAACTGATTTTTATTTCTTGCTACGTTCTTTTTTTAAATTTTGTTATTTTATTTATTTGAGAGGTAGAGTTACAGGGAGAGAGGGAAAGACAGAGAGAAAGCTCTTCCATCTACTGGTTCACTCCCCAAATGGCCACAGTGGTTAGAGCTGGACCAATCCAAAGCCCAGAGCTTCCTCCAGTCCTCTTATGTGAGTTCAGGGGCCCAAGAACTTGGGCCATTTTACACAGCTTTGCTGCTACTTCTACTATGAGAAATAATAAGCAAACTTTTAGAAATAGTACTTGGGATCTATACATTTGTATAGAAATATTCTGATATTAAAGCATTTGAATGTATCAGTGTGATATTGAGCATGAAATTAGTACATAGCTATTAAAGTTTTTCAAAAATATTATTTGAAGAAATACATGAGCAACCTTTGAAAACAAAGATATGACTAAAATAGATTCATTTCTGAACAGTATGGGAAAAATAAAAATGTTATTGTACTAATTTAATGGCCTCTTAACAACTCTTCAATATGAATATATGGGACATAATATTAACAACTTAGCAGCCTGACACATTTATTGATATAATTATTTCATATACTGGATCCAACCAAAGAAATCTATGTTATAATCCTACTATTTTGAATGCATACTTATACTACCCACACTCCTGCCTATGCTCCCCCCCCCTTTCTCCTCCCTCTCCTATTCTCACTCTTAATTTTTACAAAGACCTACTTTCAGTTTATTTTATACACATAAGATAAATCCTACACTAAGTAAAGAGTTCAACAAATAGTATGATGTATGAAGAAAAAAACAAACAAAAAAACTGTTCCTCAATAGTAGAGATAAGGTATATAAATGATCATCAAATCTCAAAATGTCAATTTCACTCCAGCACATTAAATTTTAGGCACTCTATTAGTTGCTGCAAATCAGGGAAAGTATATGGTATCTGTCTTTTGGCGACTGGCTTGTTTACTAAGTATAATGGTTTCCAGTTGCATCCAGTTTGTTGTGAAAGATAGAATTTCATTTTTTATCACTGAGTAATAATCCATAATTTATACAATATTCCATGATATACCAAAATTTCTTTATCTGATCAACAGTTGATGGACATCTGAGTTGTTTCCATATCTTAGCTATTGTGAATGGAGATAGAGTAAACATGAAGATACAGAGAACTCTTGCATATGCTGATTTCAATTTGTTTGGATAAATTCCCAGGAATGGGATTGCTGGGTCATATGGTAGATCCATTTTCAGTTTTCTGAAGTATCTCCGTACTGTCTTCCACAATGGCTGCCAAAGTTTACATACCTACCAAGAGTGGATTAAAGTGCCTTTTTCATCACATCCTCACCAGTATTTGTTTATTTTTTTTTATTTCTGTATGAGAGCCATACTAACTCAGGTGTAGTGTACCTCATTGTAGTTTTAATTGCATTTCTCTCATGGCTAGCAATCCTGAGCATTTTTTTGCAAGTGTTGGTTGGCTATTTGAATTTCCTCTCTTGAAAAGTGCCTGTTCAAGTCCTTTGCCCATTTCTTAACTGGATTGTTTTGTTCTTGTTGAGTTTCTTGAACTCTATAGATTCTGGATATTAATCCTTTCTCACTTAAATAGTTTGTAAATATTTCTCCCATTCTTTCTGTTGCCTCTTCACTTTACTCTGTGTGTGTGTGTGTGTTACATAAGCTTTTCAACTTGATGTAATCCCATTTGTCAATTTTGTCTTTGATTGCCTGTGCTTCTGGGTCTTTTCCAAGAAGTCTTGGCCTATTCCAATGTACTGAAGATTGTCCCCAATGTTCCCTAGTAATTTGATGGTATTCTGTCATAGATCTATGTCCTTGATCAATTTTGAGTCAATTTTTATGTAAGATGTAAGGTAGTGGTCTTGTTTCATACTTCTGCATATGGAGATCCAGTTTTCCCAGCACCATTTGTTGAAGAGGCTGTTCTTGCTCCAGGGATTGATTTTAGCTCCTTTGTCAAAGATAAGTTGGTTGTAAATGTATAGATTGATTTCTAGAGTTTCTGTTTGTTCCATTTGGTCTACATTTCAATTTTTTTAGCCAGTTCCAGGCTGTTTTGATGATTACTGACCTGTACTTTTTCTTGAAATCTGGAATTGTGATACTTCTGGATTTGTTTTTGTTGTATAAGATTGCTTAGGCTATTCATAGTTTCCTTTGATTCTGTAAGAATTTTAGGATTTTTTTTTCTAGTTCTGAGAAAAATGTCATTGGTGTTTTGTTTTATGTTGCATTGAATCTGGAAATTATGGACATTTTTAAGATATTAATTCTTCCAATCCATGAACATGGATGATTTTTTCCATTTTGTTCTGTGTTCTAATCTTCTATTTCTTTCTTTAATATTTTGTATTTTTCATCATAGAGATCTTTGACATCCTTGATTAAATTTATTCCAAGGTATTTAATTTTTTGTAGATATTGTGAATGGGATTGATCTCACAAGTTATTTCTCAGCCATGACATTGCCTGTGTATATAAAGGCTGTTGATTTTTGTATGTTAATTTTATATCCTGCTACTTTACCAAACCCTTTTATGACTTCCAAAAATCTCTTAGTGGAGTTTTTGGTCTCCCTCTATATAGAAACACGTGGGTGCAGAAGCACTTGGGTCATGCTCTGCTGCTTTCCCTAGAGCATTAGCAGGGAAGTGAATCAGAAGCAGAATGGCCAGGACTCTAACTAGTGGCCATATGGGATTCAGGCACTGTAGTCAGTGGCCTTATCTGCTACGCCACAGTGCTGGCCCCTCTATCTACTTTTTGAACATGAGAGAATTAAGAGGGGAGAAATTCATATTCTATTTCATGTGATATTTTTGGGAAAAATAGAGGTTGAGAAAAATGCAAATATGTTATAAAGTCCATATACCTAGTTTTCCATAAAGTTAACATCTTATACAACTCAATAAAGTAATACTGGTAGAATATAATTAACTTCTTACTTTATTTCTATTTTACCAGCTTTTTTTTTCCACTACTGACTTTTCTATGTTCTAAGATCCAATTCAGGACACCACATAGAATTTAGTCATCTTTTCTCCTTAGCCTCCCCTGATCTGTTATAGTTTCTCAGTCTTTGTCAGTTTTTCATTCCTAACAGTTCTTAAGATTATTGATCAGTTTGGCTTTTGTAAATAGAATCCTCAATTTGAAACTGATGTTTTTCTAATGATTAGACTGGATCTATGGGTTTGGGGTAAGAATGCCCAAGATTAAAGTATTACATAATACATATTAAAGTATTACATAATACAATGAAATAGATGACATTGATGCACCTTTTCACTGGTAATGTTAATTTAATCACCAACTTAATGTGGAATCTTCCAGTTCCTTCCATTCTAAGTTATTCTTTTTCCTTTCTATGGTCTGCATTTTGGAAGTGAGGATAATCATTTATAAATGTGGAGCTAAGAGAGAGGCGAGGGAGACAGAAAGGGGAGAGAGAGAGACAGAGAGAGAACAAATGTTCCATCCATTGTTTGTTACTCCCCAAATGGTCACTGCAGCCAGTACTGAGCCAGGCCAAAGAAAGGACCTTCCTCCATAGCTAACAAGTGGGTAGCAGGGGCTGGGGCACCTTGGACATCTTCTGCTACTTTTCTCAGGCATATATACAAGGAGTAGGATCAGAAATGGAACAGCCAAGACATGAATCAGCACACATACGGGATGCCAGCATTGTGGGCAGAGTCTTTTTTTTTTAATATTTATTTTATTTATTTGAATGATAGAGTTACAGAGAGAGGCATAGACAGAGAGAGAGGCCTTCCATCCACTGGTTCACTCCCCAGATGCCCGCAATGGCTGGAGCTGTGCTGATGCAAAGCCAGGAGCCAGGAGCTTCTTCTGGATTTCCCACTTGGGTGCAGGGGCCCAAGGACTTGGGCCATCTTCTACTGCTTTCCCAGGCCATAGCAGAGAGCTGGATCAGAAGAGGAGCTCCCAGGACTATTATCAGTGCCCATATTGGATGCTGGTGCTTCAGGTCAGGGCTTTAACCTGCTGCACCACTGCATTGGCCCCAGTGTGCAGAGTTTTAACTCACTATGCCAAAACCCTGGCCCTGAGAAAGTACTTTTAAGAATTATTTTTACTTCATGAATTATCAAAGTTGGAAAATGATATATACACTTTAAGTATCAGTTACTCTGAAAAACTGAGCTTTATTTCTCCTTACGTAGTATATTAAAAAAGATATTGAGAATATATTTTCATGACATAATACATCATATATGCTACAATAAGATTAAGTACTTATTTCTATTTCTATTTTTCCTTGAAAAAAATGTCATTGTCCCTGTGAAAATTTTGAAATTCAACTTTACATCGATTTCCCTATTTAATTCATTCAACACTTTAATAAGATGTAGACATTTATGCTTTTGGATTATAGCAGTTTTTCCCCCGATAACCTCCCTCCCACCTGCAAGCCATCCCATCTCCTACTCCCTCTCCCATCCCATTCTTCATTAAGATTCATTTTTAATTATCTTTATATACAGTAGATCAACTTAGAATATACTAAGTAAAGATTTTAACAGTTTGCACCTAAACAGATACACAAAGTATAAAGTACTTTTTGAATACTAGTTTTATCATTAATTCGCATAGTACAGCACATTAAGGACAGAGATCCTACATGGGGAGTAAATGCACAGTGACTCCTGTTGTTGATTTAACAATTGACACTCTTATTTATGACATCAGTAATCAACTGAGGCTCTTATCATGAGCTGCCAAGGCTATGGAAGCCTCTTGAGTTCACCTATCTTATTTAGCCAAGGCCATAATCAAAGTGGAAGTTCTCTCCTCCCTTCAGAGAAAGGTACCTCCTTCTTTGATGGCCAGTTCTTTCTGCTGAGATCTTTCATTTAATTTTTTTTTTTTTTTTTTTTTTGCCGGAGTATCTTGGCTTTCCATGCCTGCGAAACTCTCATGGGCCTTTAGCCAGATCCGAATGCCTTAAGGGCTGATTCTGAGGCCAGAGTGCTGTTTAAGGCATCTGTCATTCTAACATCATACTTTTTAAATACAAGGAAACCAGTACTTAGATATGTTATAGCCTTAAATACAAATGAAAAGAAACAAATGAAAGTTGTAATATAAATTATCTATGTTTCTAATTTAAGAAGCTAGGAGAAAAAAAGAGGATAGATTACGTGTAAATTTTGCAAAACTGAAGAAATTATAAAGATAAGAGCAGAAAAATCAATGAAAAAATAAATTTAAAATTAAAATAATATATATGCATTCTTGGAGAAGATTCTTAGGAAAATAATAGAAAATACATTAATTATGAATATCAGAAATGTGAGAAAGTATACCAGCAGAACTACTATGTTATTAAAATAAAACTGAAGAAGTATTACAACTTTATGCCAATATATTTGACAATTTTGATGAACTGGACAAGGTCCATGAATGGCACAAATTGCCAGTTCACACAATCAGAAATGGATAACTTGAAGAGCCCCATGGCCCTAAAACAAGTTATTTGTAGGAAAACAATTTCCCATGTAAAAAAGCAGAGACCCAGGTAACTTCATTGGTAAACTCTACCCAGCATGTCAGAAAAATATGCTATCAAATCCACCTAAAGCCATCATAAATTATTTGAAGAGACCAGTGTGCTTCTAGTACAAAATCTGAAAATGACACTAAAGGAGTATGAAAATCCAAATGACTAGCCTCCCTAAATAATCAAAAAATATTAAAATACTTAAGAAATATTAATAAGTTGAAACTATTAACATAAGATAGGTTAACAAATCATGAGCAGGTATCATTTATCTGCAGAATGGAAGATTTCTCTCTCTCTCTCTCTCTCTCTCTCTGTCTTTCCCTCTCTCCCTGTAACTCTGGCTTTCAAATAAATAAAACTTTTAAAAAACCTACTAAACAATAAAATACCAAAAAGCTATAGCTAGGATTATACTTAGAAGTAAGAAATGGAATGTTTTCTTTCCAGTATTGGAGCCAAAGCGTGTATATTTGCTTTCGCTTATTTTCTTCAATATTTTATTGGAAGACTTGGTCAAGTTGGGAAAGAAGCAAAATTTTATTCACATTTAGCATTATTTTCTCTGTAGAAAATGCTAAGGAATTTACAAATAGTCTTCAGTGAGTATTGAATGAGTTATATTTCAGGACAATAGATCAATATACAACAACCAACTTCATTTCTCTTTTTAAGAATAAACAAGGAGGTATTTTTCAAAGAATTTATTGATCCATTAGATATTCAGGGTCACAGCAAATGCATGATAGTTACAACAATAAAATTCTCATCAATTCTCATGTTAATGTGATATTAATACTAACAGAATAGATTCAATGTAGTTAGTAGATAAAATTCTAAGAATATAATTTTAAATGTTATTTACAATGCACAAAATATGAAATAATTAAATGTAAATTAAAGAAGAATAAGTTTTATTCTTTTACATATATTGTTTCCATGATGCTATTGTATTCATACATGTATTGATATAAGATTTCTAGCAATGGAATTGGAAATTCACTGCATTTTAAACTTTCAACAGATTAAGGTAAAATTCTTTTAAATTTAATTTGCTAATGTAGAATTCTACCAGTACATAAGAAAATGACACCATTCTCCATAATCTTTCCTACATTGAATATTAACAATGTATATTTGAGTGATGGAGAGAATATGTATGTGTGTTTTCCTGTCCACTGAATTACTCCTCAAATGCCATTGGCTAGGACTGTGTCAGGCCAAACCAGGAGACTCTCTCACATGAACAGAAGGGACCTAGGTACTAGCACCACTGCCCCACAGGGTCTATATTAGCAGGATCTGGAGTCATGTGCTAGTGATGGAAGCTGGAACTATTAAATGTCCTGCTCAGACATAGCCCATTGAACTCTTTTTTTATTTATTTACTTGACAGAGAGTTAGACAGTGAGAGAGAGAGACAGAGAAAAGTCTTCCTTCCGTTGGTTCACCCCCCCAAATAGCCGCTACGACCAGAACTACGCCAATCCGAAGCCAGGAGCCAGGTGCTTCCTCCTGGTCTCCCATGCAGGTGAAGGAGCCCATCCTCCACTGACCTCCCAGGCCACAGCAGAGAGCTGGACTGTAAGAGGAGCGACTAGGACTAGAACCCATCGCCCATATGGGATGCTAGCACTGCAGGCAGAGGATTAACCAAGTGAACCATGGCACCACATTGAACGCTTAACTTCTCAGCTAAATCTCTGCCCCAACAGTGCCATATTTTTAATACTGTTTGAAAATATGATGAATGTTATACATAGGATTGTGTCTCCTCAATATTCATTTGTTGATGTCCTAATTCCCAGTATCTCATAATGTAATCCTATTTGGGAATAGATTTGTTGTAGATATGATTAATTGATTTTGATGAAGTCATACTGTTATCACTTTGATAATTGTCCTTGCATTTCAATGAACTCTATTGTTTTAATAATCACTTGATTGTCTTGCTTTTGATATAGTGTTATTCAAATTTCTGAGAAAAAATATTCCATTTACTTTTTGAAAAAAATTATTTATTTATTATAAAGACAGAGTTACAGAGAGAGGAACAGACAGATAAAGAGATCTTCCATTTGTTGCTTCTCTCCCCGAATGGCTGCAACAGCCATGGCTGAGTCAGACTGAAAGCTAGGAGCCGGGAAATCCATCGGTGTTTCCCACATAGATTTAGGGGCCCAAGAATTTGGGCCTTCTTCTCTTGCCTTCCCAGGCATATTAGCAGGGAACTGGGTCATTAGTGCAGCAGCAGGGACTCCAGCCAGCACCCATATGAGATGCCTGCATTATAGGAGGCTTTTTTATCTCACTGCTCCACAACACCAGTCCCTCCATTTACTCTTTTTGCCTCCTTTCAAACTTTGATAACCTGAACCCTTAGGTAACACTTGCCACATAACAGCCAATGTGGGAAGATATTTGTTGAATGTAGTAACTTATTAAAGAAACTCTCTAATCCAGAAGCACCAAAAAAACTAAGTGAGACTTGCAGAGTTATGGAATTCAGGTTTTATATCACTTATCCTGTGGCGTATAGAGTAAAAAGAAAGTCTATTATATATAAAATGCTCAAATAAGAATATAACCCCCAAATTCCTGTTAATAATATTCCATGCTTATTGAGTAAATGTAAAAGGAAATTAATCCCCATCCTTATTTTATAGAATACTAAACTTCTACAGTAAAATATAAATTTTTCCAAATAAAGATAAACAAAATAAAAAGACACCAACCTTTTTCTTTTTAATTAAATGGTACCTGTTTGTCCTCTGCATTTACTTCTGTTACTATGTTCTAAGTAATATAATGAAAGGATATCTTAAAACAGTCCTATTAGCACATATTTCCCTTTGGATCAATAACAAGACTTTTGGGATGAGAGTTAACTCATTCCCCAGTGTTGAGTGCCGTGCCATGCCTACCACAGTATTCAATATCATGAGCAAGAGGCAAAAGGCTCTTGGGAAGTAACATGAAGATCAGATGAGATCACCTAGGAGTGTGACAAAGCATACCATATGTTACAGTTTCCGTTACCTCATGAAAATAACAGGAACTTGATGCCAAAATGAGATTGCCAGGCCTTTATTTTTGCCAATTCTTGGAATCTAAATTAAGGGTGGGGTGCAGATGAGGAGGAGGAGTTGTCCATCAAAATAATTACTTCAAAATGACTGCAAAAGCATCATTAGGGAAACAGCAGCACTAATGACTCCACCATCTAATGCTTCTCAAAGCAAAGAAATAATGCTTTCTGTACTTACGGGAGGCTTCACTACCAGTTTCACTTCAGAGTCATCGAGCTGAAGGACTTTTTTCTTGGGTGCAGAATAGTTGCCAGGATTCTCCATGAACAGTATATTTTTTTCAAAAGGAAATGATACACTGTTTGTCTAATGTCTATTTTTCACATTTATATTTTGTTATAAAAAGAATACTCCTGGAATGACTTGGTGACAAGATAACAGACACTACCAGAGAAAAGGTCCCTAGGCCTGAGTTTCAGTGGATAATTGAAGGGCTGCTTATTCAGGAAGATAGGTAATGTTTATATCTACAGATGGCTTGATGCAGTGCGTTTTACAATGTGTTCATCTGTAATTGTGGCAGGATTTGTCCTGCTGTGTATCTGTCAAATGATTTAAAGTAATGCCAGGGAGGATTTTTGTTTGTCTCAGCCAAGTGATCAAAGAAAACCAAAAACCAAAAAACAAAAAACAAAACCCACAACCTTAAAATGCTTTGAAAGAATTATAATTTGGATCCAACTCAGGATTTTCCAATTGTATTAGAACAAATAATGGAATATACAAAATTTCTGTGACTATTCAACTAGTCAAAGAAAGGTAGATATATACACACACATAAATATGAGTACCAGATATTTAGAAAAACACATATGTAAGCAATACTTCTTTGTGGTGATATTATTTTGTTTGGCCAGATGTAAAACAAATTCTAATTTTGCGATCCGATTGTTTATAATATTATGGAGAGCAACTCTTGTTACAATGATGATTTTCTAAGTAACCTTGTTTGCCTTTGGTTCATTGTTCTGACCCTGGTTTTGCATATACCTTGGGATAAGTGAGTGCAATGCTTAACAGTAACCTGGCTTTGGGCCATATGCAATAATGATTAAAACTGCAGGCTGGAGACGTTGCGGAAATTGTAGCATGAGTTTTATTGGAACCCGAAAGACGTGGGGCTGGTGATTTCCCTTACTACCATTGGGCTTGCTATCATTAAGAGCTTCCCAGAAACATAGTGGAATAATAACGATAAGTATGCCATTAAGAGTAGGACTATAGAAAGAGGTGAAAGAAAGGAGAAGATACAGCATCGAGAAAAATGGGAGTTTATTTTTATCTGATATCATAATGTGTAAAACCTAGGCTATTATTTACATTGCATATTACCTTAACTAAATATATCTGTGAAACATTTAAAAAGGATGACTGGAAAAAAATCTCATTTTCTCTACCATAATGATGAATGCTGACTCTACAGAGCTGATGGTTATGAATAATTGTAGCATTTTATTGACTAGTTCACTTTGCAAACTGTTTTACAATGAGGAAATAAACTAACAGTTTCAGTGTCAATCATTTTCCAAATTCAAGACTGTACTTCATTTGCTTTCTATATTTCTATAAATTAGGAAAGTTAAGACGTCTTTGTCCAATATTGTTAAGTGTGTAATATGGTAGGATTTTATTTATTGAAATGGGAATTTTTGATTGAAAATTAAATTCATGGAAAAAAGTCAAGACAATTTGGTATGATTCAGCAAATGACTTATATGTCGTTCAAGCACCTATACTCCTCTTTAGACCTCTGCTTCCTTTCCTCTGTGACTATGTTGTCATTTTGATAGATGTAGTCTATAGCCATGCATTTAGTGAGGTCCTAAATAAAGCTCTGACTAGAATGTTCATGTTTTCTGAGAACTCACTGGGGTTCTGGGAGAATACTCATTGAGAATGAATTGCTTCTTTGGTGAGCATAAACATGGTGAATATGATCTGATGCAAGATTGAGACCAAATAGAAAATACTAGTTAAGGTCAGGGAGACCTGTATGAAGGTATGGGTCAAGATAATTCTGCTGAAAATCAATCATTGTCAACCCTGTGAGAAGGTAACAGCCAATGCCTACTGATAGAGCTTTACAGCTTCATCTCTTTAATGGTTTCAGATTTCTTTCAAGGTTGAAGGAATTTTTGTTATTTATCAAATGCTCAGAAGAGGAAATGTTTGTCTGAGTGTGAATGGAAAGATGGCATCAATGAATATTTTTTCTTGCAGAAAATACCATATTTAATTTTTTAAGTTAGGTAGGATGACTTGTTCATGATATATGAGCATATGCTAGTGTTTTTTTTAAGTGAAGCTTACTCAGTTATTACTGAGGTGTGATGAATATTGCTGTTATTTTTATTTATGGTTCGTTTGGTCTCAGAATATAGCAGTTTTAAAGTACAGACCAATCACAAGCTTTATTTTAAGACAAATCTTTTGTTCAATAACCATTTCTTTATCTTTCCTACTTTATTACATGTTAAAAGCCATTTTTTAATTGTAGTGACAAGACTAGAATCTTAGTAAATCATAATAATATTTTCTAAGTTTTACTCATTCTACTTTTTCTATTTTTAATCATAAAACTCCAGAAATAAGCAGAATGTTACTTTTTACGCAAATTGAAAACCTCCATCTGGAATATGGCCTTTCAGAAATATCATTTTAATCAATTAGTGTAGAAAACTTTTAATTCGTGTGATTATTGTTTTATCCTAAGATGACAATTACTGCTTTAAATAAAATTATGAGTTGTAGGAAATCATGGTAACAACCTTAAAAAGTTAGTCCTAATTAACTCTGTGGCTTGTTAAGAAAATGAGAAGCTGATTCTGATTTATTTTGTCAAGATATTGGAAATTTTATTAATATGGGGTTAAAAGTTTATGAAGGATTGACATTTATAACATTTGAAAACACTGACATTCAGACAATTTAGTAATCTACATGGTATGAAGGAAAAAGAAAAATAGCAAACAAAGAAACAACGTTAAGTAGTTTCTTCTTTTTTTTCTCCTGAATGGAGTTCCTGGCTCTGTGCTCAGAATACATTCTCCAGAATCCCTGAAATCATATTTGTGCCTCTTAAATAGCTATATAATTAACATCTCCATTGCTTTTTGTAGCAGTAGGTATTATTTATATTTGTCATATTCTTATGAGTTAAATGTTATTTTATTCATCTTATGATAAAAATAAAAATAAAAAATAGAGGCATAATGATACAATAAACTCTTGTGTTCTTAATTTTCCCCCAGAAAATATATCTATTGTATTTTAATTTCTCATTAAAATTTTATTTATTTATTTATTTATTTATTTATTGACAGGCAGAGTTAGACAGTGAGAGATGGACACAGAGAGAGTTATAGACAGTGAGAGAGAAACAAAGAGAAAGGTCTTCCTTCCGTTGGTTCACTCCCCAAATGGCCACTATGGCCGACGCTGCGCTGATCCGAAGCCAGGAACTGGGTACTTCCTCCAGGTCTCCCATGCGGGTGCAGGGACCCAAGCACTTGGGCCATCCGCCCCTGCCCTCCTGGGCCACAGCAGAGAGCTGGACTGGAAGAAGAGCAATAGGGACTAGTACCCGGCACCCCACTGGGACTAGAACCCGGGGTGCCAATGCCACAGGAGAAGGATTAGCCAAGTGAGCCACGGTGTTGGCCTTAATTTCTTATTAAACATTTTAATATTCTTTGTAAACATTTGATATTCTCTGTAATCATTAAAATAAAATATAAATTCATTTTAAAATATTCATTGAAAATTATCAGACACCTAATTATTCATAGGGAACCTAAGTTTTAATAACAATGATCATATCTTTGATTTCCCTGTTAGAACTGTTCCATCACCAACCATCACTCTTCTGTAATCTGTGTAGTGTGAGAATTTTGCTGTTTTTCTTATTTGAATGATAGCATCAGATATGCCCCCATCTATTTGAAAGACTCCTTGTATTTTGCTATGTTTTATAGTTGGTGATAATCATAACAAGAGCAAGTATGTATAAAGTACTTACATTTTGCCAGATACTGTGTTTTGTATTTGAAGATAATCACTCATGTTACCATCATGCTGTAGATATTAATAATAATCCCATTGTGCAGATAAAGAACATAATGCATAAAGAAGTAAGGTAATCATGTGTTTAATCAGCTACCAAAATGTGCTGGAGCCTTGAAGTTAACTCACAGGAATACAACTTTATCAACTGTAACAGCAAACCCTATTCTCGATAAAATAGTCATGCTACTATCAAGGAAATGCAAATAAAGGGAAATATGCAGGAGTTCTCCAAACTAAGGATGACTTATCAAACTGAAGAATACTTGTCAAATCAATGAGAAATTAAATACTTTGGTAATATCTCTTAGACACACAAAAATAAAGGACAGAAGTGAAATGCAGACCATTCCAGAGAAAAGTACATTCAAATAGTCCAAGTGAATGTGACACCTTGAAAAGACACAAAACACTAACAGATGCAAATATTTATAAATAGGAATAGAAAATATGGTAGATGTTCTTAGCATTGATGTACGTGGTTCTCTCAGTAATATACTAAGCCTACTTGATTGTAGAAATAAACCATTACCATATTTTACCTCTATTAATTTTATTTGGACTTGGGGTTACCTCTGAAAGCTCATTGGGTTGCAACAAATGAATTATATTAAACAACAAATAGTGATAAAATTCTAATCTTGTTTAACATAGTTTCACAATATGTAACTTAAAAAGACTGGAGGGCCCTTGTTGTAGCATAGGAGGTAAAGCCACCGCCTGCAATGCCTGCATCCCATATGGGCACCAGTTCAAGTACCAGCTGCTCCACTTCTGATCCAGCTCCCTGATAATGTGCTTGGGAAAGCAGTGGAAGAGGCTCTGAATGATTGGGCCCTTGCACCGTGTGGGAGACCCAGAAGAAGCTCCTGGCTCCTGGCTTCCATCTCACCCAGTCCTGGCCACTGAGGCCATTTGGGGATTCAATCAGCGAATGGAAGACCTTTCTTGGAGATATGAGGAGAAACTGATGAAAACACAAATCAGGAAGCTTTAACAAATGTTAATAAGTGAATTATATATAAATTATATCAATTATATCAATAATAATAATAATAGAAACCAAGAAGATGAAAAATACAATTTGTAATTCAGTCAAGACCTCCATAAAAATATAAAATAAACATACTTTTCCACTCTAAGAGCTAGTATAAACTTGATTGATAAATTCTGCCTATAATAAGATTCCAAATACATAAAACAGTTACTGGATTACCATTTTCATATCATCATTATATAAAATATTTTATTCAAAATCTAAACAACATGGAAAACAGGAGATATTTACAGATGAAAATTACAAGCATGTTATTAAATATACTATGCATAGAGAAAAGTAGAAATTTTTAGATTTAAGGTCAAGAATTAGTAAAAACAAATGCTGGATTTACTCTTCTCCTTCAGGCAACCAAGAAACCAGACAAAGCATGTGAAGCAATGGCTTTAGGGAGCGAAGCTATTAGGCACGAAGAGACAGTGATCCCTGAAAGGAAGGGAAAAAACATCCCCAGCTTACCTAAGAGATTTTTCCAGACCAGGGGAAATGAATGCTGGTGGACTTGCATGAGTGGAGAAGTTGGTGCAGTTCCAGCCACCAGAATGACTGAAGTTCACAGGACAGAACACCGGAGAGGAGGATGCTTTGTCTAGTGACATCTTTGGTGAAGTTCAGAGTCTCTCCTAAGTATTTGGAAAAATACTCAGAAGTATATGATTTTGAAAAAAAATATCTGATGTCAAGGGAAAAGTCCGCTGAAAGAATTATAGAAAACAGTTTCAACACTTAAACATGATAAAGGATATTGATTGTTCCCATCAGCCAGTTGGAAAAAAAACCTCAAAATTCACAAATAAGCAATGGATAGAACACAGAGGAAATTTTCCCAGTGATGGAGAAGAAATAGCCATAGACTCATTAAAGTTCTTAAAGGCAAGGCCCTAGATAATCTAAGCTTTTCAGGTAATTCAGTTGATTCCCATGGCAAAGGTTAGGAATATTTGTAGCAACACCAAAATTTCAAATACTCTAAAAGCCATAATTCATAATATCAATCATCCAATCAGAATATCGGCTGTCTTAGTTCATTTTCAATTGCTATAATGGAATATCAGAGATTGATTAATTTATAAAGAATAGATTTTATTCAGCTTATGATTCTGGAAGTTGAGGAATCTGTGGGCATGGCAAAAGCATCAGATAAGAGCACTTGTGGTACATTATCTCATTGAGCTAGAAAGGCATAAGTGTGTGCAAAAGAGCTTACTTTTTTTTAAAATGTTCTAAGCTGCTTATTATTTATTTTTGTAAGTCACATAAATCATGTGCTAAGAAATACACTATTAAATTTTAGGCAAGATGAATTATAAATATGACACTACTTTAATTTTCACTTAGTATGATTCTAGACTATATAGAAATAATTATTTAAAAATATACATAGTTAAGATTCCCAATACTTGTTATCTTTTATTTATTTGAAAGAGAAGAGGTGTAAACTTTCAAGTAACTAAGTGTTTTCAAGACTTTTAGACATTAGGGAACACAAGTGATAGGGTTACTGTATATTTTCACAGATTTAATAATTTTGGGGGCTAAAAATCTTGGTATAGTTTTGAGAACTGCAATTTGAAGCATCCAGTGATGCTGATGAGTATTAAGCATTGACAGATTTTAAAATTCCATTAAACTCTCAGTTAGGTATTTCAATACTATGTTGGTCAGAGGGTTATCTTTCCAATGATAATCTGTTTGTTTTGTTTTTTGCCAGTTTTTTTTTTTTTACTTTTTAAATTAAGGTGAACAAATTACATATACAGAATTAGGATCATAGTAATACTTTCCAACCTACCCTCCCTCCAGCCCATGTTCCTACCCTCACACCTCCTTCCTTTCTTATTCTTTTAATTTTTACAATGATCTACTTCTAGTTTATTTTATACTCATAATATTAACCCTCCATGAAGTAATAAAGCAAATCCCCATGAGAAGTAACACACTCTTGAGATAATGTCATTTAAGGCACTCCTGATGGTGCCTCATGACTTAAGCAGCTCCCTTTTGGCCCCAGTCCTTACACTGCTGTATATGGAATTAACATTTCAACACAAGAACTTTTGAGACACACAGTCCATCTATAGATAAGGCATGCAAAGAAACATAAAAATACATTTTATAATAGGCAAATAGTTAAACATAACACACAGATAGACCTAAATCATCGATGACATTAAAAACTGTATTACCGTATTTTATCTATTGAAAGTGTTAAAGACACAGAAGATATATAGTGATTGGAGTATGAAATGAATGTCTTAGAAGAAAATACACTTGATGATGATACTATGAGTTTAATGTTGCAAATGAAAATCTTAATGAACTAGAAGCCATAACATTTAGAAAAATATTCAAAATGAAGCCGAGGAAGGAAACAAGGAAAAAACATGAATGGTATCTAGCACAACATGAAGAAGACAAGTACAGGAATAATTTGAGTTCCCCAATGAGAGAAGGAGCAACAGAAAATATATGACTACAATGATGAAATAATGAACAACACTGCCAAATGTGAAAAAGATATAAATTGACAGATCCAAGAAACTTAATGCATACCATAAAAGTAAAATTGAAAAGAAATTCCACAAGAGCACATTATCCCTAATTTATGGAATTATTGAGCTAATCACAGTTAAATCAATGAAATCTGAAAAAGGAGTCATGGATAAGAAAACAAATTATAATCAAAGACTAAACATAAGAAAAGCAACAGATAACCTCTGGAAATGATCCTCAGAAGTCAATAGTGAAGAAATATCATTGCTATCTAGGGGAGTAAAGCAAAAATGTAAAATTCTTAAGCAAAAAAATTTCTTTCAACACTTTGTTTTCACTATAATTTTTAACGGCATGAAGCCAGGAAAAAAATAAACATGCAACCCACCTTCCAAGAAATATGGAAGGAAATCCTTCTGGCTGAGGAAAATGATCTTGGTGAAAAGTTGTAAGATTTTTTCAAGTGCTTTTTTAATAGCTTCTCAGATCATGCAGTTTTCATGTTAAGCCAACTTGCATTCCTTACATAAAACCCACTTGGTTATGGTATATTAGTATAGTCCATTTTAAATATTGCTTGATATTATTTGATAGTATTTCATGAGAAATATTTGTGACTCTATTCATCAAAGATACTAATTTATAGTTTTCTTTTCCTGTAATGATTTTGTTTGCTTTTATTATCAAGGCCATAGTGACCCAGTAAAAACTAATTAAAAATATTTCCTCTTTCTATTAATTTTTTTTTTTTTGACAGGCAGAGTGGATAGTGAGAGAGAGACAGAGAGAAAGGTCTTCCTTTTTTGCCGTTGGTTCACCCTCCAATGGCTGCTGCGGCCGGCGCATCTCGCTGATCCGGAGCCAGGGGCCAGGTGCTTCTCCTGGTCTCCCATGCGGGTGCAGGGCCCAAGGACTTGGGCCATCCTCCACTGCCTTCCCGGGCCATAGCAGAGAGCTGGCCTGGAAGAGGGGCAACTGGGATAGAATCCGGCGCCCCAACCGGGACTAGAACCTGGTGTGCCGGCGCCACATGTGGAGGATTAGCCTGTTAAGCCATGGCGCCAGCCCTTTCTATTAATTTTTTTGGAAGAGTTTGTAACAGATTGGTACTATTTCTTCTTTAAACATTTTGTAGAATTTAGTAGTTGTAACATACAGACCACATGTTTTTTAGAAGTCATTATGCTACTGACTCATGCTCATTGTTGGCTATAAGTCTATTCAGATGTTCAACTTGTCATGAGTAAGTTTTGGTAGTCTGTATCCTTATAGAAATTTTGACCTCATCCAGTTTATCTAGTTTTTTTGTCATAAAATTGTTCATGCTATTTCCTTACAGTCATTTTTATTTCTGTGAATATAACACAGTAATTATGTTCCTCTCCTTGTTCAGTTTAGCAACTTGAAATGTCTTTCTGCCTTTTATCAATCTTAAGGATTTTTTCAAAGAACCACCATTTCATTCTTTTTTCCTATTTGTTTTAAATGTTTTTTTTTAAATATTTAAACTTATATCAGGTGAACAAATTTCATGTATACAGATTTAGGAGCACAGTGATACTTCCTACCCTGCCCTCTCTCCTGCTCAAGCATCTACCTTCTCTCCTCCATTTCTTTTTCTCGCTTTTAATTTTTACAATACCATACTTTCAGTTTATTTTATAATCATAAGCTTAGCACTCCATTAATAAAGAATTCAACAAATAGAAGAAAAAAAACACTATTCCTCAACATTAGAAACAAGAGCTATAAACGATAGCCAATTCTCAGAATGTCAATTTCACTCATAAACATTATATTTTTGATACTCTATTAGTACCACAGACCAGGTAAAACATATGATGGCTGCCTTTTGGGCACTGGCTCATCTCATTAAGTTTTCTGGTGTCTGGCTCCATCTGTTTTGATGTGAAAGAAAGGATTTCAGTCATTTTTATTACTGAATAGTGTTCTATACTGTGTGTGTGTGTATACATATATATATATATATATCCCACATTTTATTTATCTATTCATTGGTTGATATATACTGTGGTTGATTTCATATCTTAGCTATTATGAATTGAGTGGCAATAAGCATGGGGGTAGATAACTCTTTCATATGCTGATTTCATTTTGTTTGGGTAAATTCCCAGAAGTTGGGATGGCTGGGTCATATGGTAGATCTTTTTTCAGCTTTCAGAGGTATCTCCATTCTGTCTTCTACAATGGCTATTCTAGTTTGCATTCCCACCAACATTAGATTAGGGTACATTTTTCCCCACATCCTCTCCAGCATTTATTGTTTTTTGATTTCTATATGAGAGCCATTTTAATTGGGGTGAGGTGAAACCTCATTGCAGTTTTGATTTGAATCTCCCTGATGGCTAGTGATCCTGAGGATTTTTCCATGTATCTGTTGGCCATTTGACCCTTGTTTGAAAAAAAAAAAATGCTTGTTCTAGTCCTTTGCCCATATATTTTGTTGTTGTTGAGTTTCTTGAGCTCATTATAAAGCCTGGATATTAATCATTTGTCAGTTGCATGGTTTGCAAGTTTTTTGCTTTCATTCTGTCAGTTGAGTCTTTACTTTATTGATTGTGTCTTTGCAGTTCAGAAGCTTCTCAACTTGATGTAATCCCATTTGTCTATTTTTGTTTGATTGCCTGTGCTTATGGGGCCTTTTCCATAAAGTTTTTGCCAGTGTCTTGAAGAGTGTCCCCAATGCTCTCCTCTAGTAAATAGATGGTATTAGGTCATAGATTTTGATCTCTGATCCATTTTGATTTGATTTTTATAAAAGGCATAAGGTGGGGATCTTGTTTCATACTCTAGCATGTAGGGATCCAATTTTCCTAGCATCGTTTTTTGAGTGATTATCCTTTCTACAAAGACAGATTTTCACTCCTTTATCCAAGATTAGTTGTAGATGTGTGGATTGACTTTTGGGGTTTCTATTCTGTTCCATTCGTCTACATGGTCTACTTTTGTACCAATATCAGGCTGTTTTTTGGGGGTGGGGCAGGCAGAGTTAGACAGTGAGAGAAAAAGACAGAGAGAAAGGTCTTCCTCCCATTGGTTCACCCCCCCACACGGCTACTATGTCTGGCGTGCTGCGCCTATCCGAAGCCAGGAGCCAGGTGTTTCCTCCTGGTGTCCCATGTGGGTGCATGGGCCCAAGCACTTGGGCCATCCTCCACAGCCTTCCCGAGCCACAGCAGAGAGCTCGACTGGAAGAGGAGCAACTGGGACAGAATCCGGCACCCCAACCTGGACTAGAACCCCGGGGTGCCAGCGCCGCAGGCGGAGGATTAGCCAAGTGAGCTGCCGCGCCGGCGCAAGGCAATTTTGACTATAATTGTCCTGTAGTATGTCTTCAAATCTGGTATTGTGATGCCTCCAGCTTTGTTTTTGTAGTTTAAGATTGTTTTAGCTTTTGGAGTTTCTTGTATTTCCATATGAATTTTATCATTTTTTTTCTAGATCTGAAAAGAATGTTGTCAGTACTTTGGGAACACATTAAATCTGGAAATTGCTTTTGGTAGTATGGACATTTTGATGACAGTAATTTTGTTTTTATTTTAAAAATTTTAGTTAAGGTATACAAATTCCAAGCATTTCATATATGCACATTTAGGAACCTAGTGATACTTCTCACTGTACCCTCCTTCCTGCCAGCACTCCTACCATTGCTCGTCATTCCTCTCCTATTCTTTCTTTTAATTTTTAAAATGATATACTACTTTTAGTTTACTTTATACTCATAAGATTATCCCTATGAATATGGGAGATTTTTCCATTTTTGTGTCTCATTCTAATTCTTCCTCTAATGTTTCATAATTTTCATTATAGAGATCTTTACCTCCTTTGTTAAATTTATTCCAAGGTATTTAAAATTTTTGTAGCTTTTGAATCAGACTGATCTTACAAATTCTTTCTCAGGCATAGGATTGTGTATTCATAGGCTATTGATTTTTGTGTGTTAATTTTATATCCTGAAGCTATCAAATTCTGATGAGTTCCACTAGCCTCTTGGTGGAGTCTTTTGGTTCTCCTATATATCAGATCACCTGTAAATAGGGATAATTTGACTTTCTCCTTTCCAATTTGTGTCCCCTTAATTTCTTTTTTCTTGCCTAATGGCTCTGGTTAGAACTTCAAGAAATCTTATTGAATAACAATAATGAAAGTGGTCATCCTTGGCCGGCGCCACGGTTCACTAGGCTAATCCTCCACCTTGTGGCGCCGGCACACCAGGTTCTAGTCCCGGTCTGGATGCTGGATTCTGTCCCGGTTGCCCCTCTTCCAGTCCAGCTCTCTGCTGTGGCCAGGGAGTGCAGTGGAGGATGGCCCAAGTCCTTGGGCCCTGCACCCCATGGGAGACCAGGAGAAGCACCTGGCTCCTGGCTTCAGATCAGCGTGATATACCGGCCGCAGCAGCTGGCCGCAGCGGCCATTGTGGGGTGAACCAACGGAAAAAAGGAAGACCTTTCTCTCTGTCTCTCTCTCACTGTCCACTCTGCCTGTCCAAAAAAAAAAAAAAAAAAAAGAAAGAAAGTGGTCATCCTTGTCTGGTTCCAGATCTTAGTGGAAATACATCTAACTTTTCCCCATTTCCCCATTCCATATGATTCTGGCTTTACGGTTGTCATAATGTTGTGTTGAGGAATGTTTCTTCTGTACCCAATTTGCTTAAGGTTTTCTTCATGAAAGGGTGTTGTATTTTTTCCAAAGTCTTTCTCTGCATCTATTGAGATAATCATATGTTTTTTGTTATTCTATTTGTTAATACAATGTATCACATTTATTGATTTCTGTATATTGAACCATCATTGCACACTTCAATTTGTGTAGATTGTATGTATCCAGGAATCTATCCATTTCATTTAGATTTTTTTTAATTTGTTTGCATATTACTGTTTGTAATAATATCTGACTATTTTTATTTCTCTGGTATGTGTTGTTACATTTCCTTTTCATCTCATTTTATTGATTTGAGTCTTCTTCCTCATTTTTTATTGTTAGCTGGGCCCATGGAATATCAACTTTGTTTATTTTTTTTTCAAAAAATCAGCTTTACATTTCACTGATCTTTTGTATTTTTTATTTGTTTTGTTTATTCTCAAAGTTTTATTATCTTTTTCCTCCTACCAGTTTGGGGTATGGTTTTTTGTTGTTTTTCTAGAACCTTGAGATACATTGATAGCTCATTTATGTGGTTCCTTTCCAATATCATTATGTAGGCATTAATTACTATAAAAATCCCTGTTAGCAATTCTTTTGCTGTATCCCATAAGTTTGGATATGTTGTATTGTAATCTGTATTTGTTTCTAGGATTTTTTTTTTATTTCCCTTTTGACTTCTTCTATGACTGACTGTTCATTCAGGTGCATGTTTTTCAGTTTACATATGTTTGCATATTTTCTATTGATTTTTAAGTTGTTAATTTCCAGTTTTATTCCATTGTGGTCAGAAATTATACATTTTATAATTTCAATTATTTTAATTTACTGAGACTTGCTATATGGCCCAACATATGGTCTATCCTAGAGAAAGTCTCATGCACTGATGAATAAAATGTGTGTTTTTCAACAGTGGGATGAAAAGTTTAGGAGATGCCAGTTAGGTCCACTTGGTCCATAGTATAGATTAGTTCAGCTGTTTATTTGCTGATTTTCTGTCTAGTTGATCTGCCCATTGATGAAAGTGAGATTTTGAAATCCCCCATTTCTGTTGAATTGAAGTCTGTGTCTCTCTTTATATCCATTAATATTTGTTTTCAATAATCAATGGTCTTGGCGTTAGGTACATATATATTGATTATAAGCAATTCTTCCTATGGAATTGGTTCCTTAATCATTACATAATGCTCTTCTTTGTCTCTTTTAAGTTTTTGTGTAATTTTTGTTACTTCTGTGTCTGGTTTCCTAAAGCAGAAATGTAATTGCTTGATTCAGGAGCTATCATATTTTATAGATATTTACACCTATAGATTTCCCTTTAAACACTGCTTTAACTCATATTCTATTTCATTTGTGTTTGTCTTATGCAATTTCTTTTTTTTTATATAATTTATTTATTTGACAGGAAGAGGTATAAACAGTGAGAGAGACAGAAACAGAGAGAAAGGTCTTCCTTCCGTTGATTCACTCCCCAAATGGCCGCTACAGCCAGCGCTGCACCAATCCAAAGCCAGGGGCCAGGTGCTTCCTCCTGGTCTCCCATGCAAGTGCAGGGACCCAAGCACTTGGGCCATCCTCCACTGCCCTCCCAGGCCACAGCAGAGAGCTGGACTGGAAGAGGAGCAACCGGGACTAGAACCCAGCACCCTATGGGATGCCAGCGCCTGCAGGTGGAGTATTAACCAAGTGAGCAATGGCGCCGGTCCCCGTTTTATGTAATTTCTAATTTCCATTTTGACTTGTTCCCTTACTCATCGCATATTTAGGGGCATGATGTTTAATTGCCACATATTTAGCAATGTAATTTTGTTACTGATTTTTTATCACTATATTTCACTGTGGTCACAGTATACATTTTGTTTGCTACCAATTTATTCCCTTGACTTTGCTTTACATTTTTTAACTCTTTTGGTCAGCTTCCTGTTTGTCCACTTTTTATCATTGCCCTTGGTAGATATGATGTCAAATGTATTGTTTTGTACACTAGTTGTTTTCAGTATTGCCTCTTATTATTTTTTGTATCCATCTCCTCATTTGAGAAAAGGTTGTTTTCACAAAGCAAACTCTGGGTCAGATCAAGTAAGGAAAGCTCTGAGTGGGGATCTCTAGGAGACTGCTAGTTAGTTCAAATAATGACTGTTCTCTAGGAATACTTTTTTGGAAGAACTCTGAGAATATTTGGTCCTCTTCAGAGTTCCTAGACTCATGGTTTTCATAGCAATTGCTCAGCAAAAAATAGAAAGATAAATTTACAGTGCTTAACCTCCCTTACCTGCAATGGTCCAGGACCCCAGTGAATTCTTGAATTCTCAAATAGAGCCCAGACTTATATATGCTATATTTTTCCTATTCATACATTGTTTTATATAACATATAATTTATAAATTAGGTAGTTTTGGAGTTAATGACCATAATAAGAAAATATAACTTATAATAACATGTCTTCAAAAAGTTATCTGAATGTGATCTCTGTCTTAAACAGCACAGATTTCTTTTTCCTTGTTGATAATTTTATATATAGAAGATTCCTTATTAGCATAAATCTTACATTTACTTATAAATCTTACTATAACTCTTACTTAATCCTCAGCCTTTTTTTTTTCATTTTTTATTAAGTCAAGTATTTTCTGTTTCCCACTTAATGAAAGAACTTTATGGCTTCTTTGTGGCATGTCAGAGTTTGCAGCATCACTATTCTTGTAATTTTAGAGTCATTATTGAGTAAAATAAAGGCAGCTGAACACACACACTGCAGTAGTCTACTTGTCTACCTTGTCTACCTAACCAATGAGATGTGTTGGAAAAAGGAAGTATTCATAGCCCAGGAAGGACAGAGGTGGATGGCATGAGATTTCATTGTGTTGCTCAGAATGATGTACAATTTAAAACTTATAAATTAAGTTGATTTCTATATTTTTTCATTTAATATTTTTGGGTCATGATGGACCACAAGGTACTGAAACCTCAGAAAATAAAATCATGGGCAAACGGGTACTACTGTAAATGAAATATTCTTAATTATTCAAAAAAGAACAGAGAAATAAGAAAAGGGTAATAAAAAACAAATAATTTCATCAAAAACTAACAACATGGTAATCAGCTTAACCCTAGCCACATAATAATGGTCAGTGCACAAAGTCTAAGTATCCCAAATAAAAGGCAAAGCTTCTTAGACATTAACAAAAGAGAAAAAAACTCACCTTTATGCTGCCAACAGGAATTATTTCTAATTAGAAAACACAAATAAGTTAAATATAAACTGATGTAGAAAGCCATAGTAAAAGTAAGCTTGAGTGATTATAGTAATACCAGATAAAGTAGAATTCAGGGCCAACAATATTATGAGACTTCCTGCATGTCGTTTATTAATGAGCAGTGTCCTTTCATCAGAAACACCCAACAATCCTTAAAAATGTATTCACCTAATAGAGTTTCAAATATGTAAGGGAAAAACTATAGAATGAGAATATACCCAAGCTTAAGGGTAGAGATTTGAATACCAATGTCTCAATAATTAATATAATGAGTAGGAAAAGAAGCAGTAAGTATAAGCAACACAGTACATATCAATTTCCGTTAGATTCCATTGACTAGAAATCAATGTTACAGCAACATATAAATTCAAGAGAAACTAGGAGTATTTTCTGTGTCCTCATATTTGAGGAATACCTAGGAGCCCTGTCACAGAGATGTATAGCCTACCATCCTGTGCCGTATCTGCACAAACACATTCTTATTAGCTTTACTAGTAATTTATGAAAATGCTAGACATCTGAATCCTCATCAATACATGAAATGAAAAATAAAATGCAGATTTTTTCAGTGTTTTCCTTTAAGCCAACTATAAAAAATCAACTGTATTTGTCTTATTAAGTGAACAAAAAATAAGACCGTAATACAAATAATTTGAATGTGATTTTCTATAATACACATTATGACTCTACTTTTGAAAGTTTCTAAAAAATCAGCAGGCTCAGGGTGGACATGTGGTATAGCAGTTGAAACATTGCTTGGGATGCCCTCAGCCCCTCTAAATGGCCTGCGGTAGATCCCAACTCTCAATCCCAACTTCCCACTGATGTGGTCCCTCACAGGCTGCAAATGATGACTTGTGGACGTAGGTCTTTGTTACTCATGTGGGAGTCCCATACTGAGTTTGACATCCTGATTGTTGGAGGCGTTTGGGGAGTAAACCAGCAGATGGGAGGTCTTCTCTCTCTCTCTCTTTCACTCTCTCTCTCTTTCTCTCTCTCATTTTCTCTCTCTCTCTCTCTCTTTCCCCCAACCAGCTTTTAAAACAAAATCAGTAAATACAAAAAATTTTGTTAAAATATCACTTCATATGATCCCCTCAAGAGGATGATTACTTTGGGGATTAAAGATGAAGAATAGGATTAAAGGGGTGTACCAACATGGCTATAAAGGTGCCTGAACTATATCGTGCACTAAAATAAAAGTAACAAAGTGAAAATATTATAAATCATATTTATTTAATTTTAGGGAAGATAATTAACCATTCACCAAAAGTTAGACCTTCCGTTCCTATGAATACAGTTGCAATTGGGGATCACATCCGTACTCAACAAAGGTAACTAGTCCTCCCTTTAATGAAGATGTGCTCACAGGGTTCAAGGAGTTCTACACAATGGGATGCAAACAACAGTGCTGGGCACACTTTCTGAAACTGGCTGCATGTTCTTTTAACCTCTGGGTAGATAAAACAGAGATAATTGCAGTGAGACTTAATAAACCACATGAAGATGGCTCCAGATTCTTCATCAACTCATATTCCTAAAAGATGAGAGAGTTCTGACCTAAGGACACTTTGACTCTTACAGTACTGTCACAGAAGCAGAAATTCTGTATACTTCTGTCATGATCTAGACACTGTGAATTTTAAATTTTATTCATCATTGCTTTATCATTGCAATGTTTTAACTTTATTATTGA
This sequence comes from Lepus europaeus, assembly GCF_033115175.1. NCBI lineage: Eukaryota > Metazoa > Chordata > Mammalia > Lagomorpha > Leporidae > Lepus > Lepus europaeus. Next base: position 54,508,568 of record NC_084830.1, read on the forward strand.
AATTATATATATATGTATATATATATATATTTTTTTTTTTGACATGCAGAGTGGACAGTGAGAGAGAGAGGCAGAGATAAAGGTCTTCCTTTTCTATTGGTTCACCCCACAATGGCCGCTGTGGCCGGCGTGGGGCGCACTGATCCGAAGCCAGGAGCAGGTGCTTCCTCCTGGTCTCCCATGGGGTGCAGGGCCCAAGGACCTGGGCCATCCTCCACTGCACTCCTGGGCCACAGCAGAGAGCTGGACTGGAAGAGGAGCAACTGGGACAGAATCCAGCATCCAGACCGGGACTAGAACCCGGTGTGCCGGCACCACAGGTGGATGATTAGCCTATTGAGCTGAGGCGCCGGCCTAAATTATATTAAATTTCAAAAGCTATTATATCATTTGATATGCTTTAACCTTTTCTGGATAATGAATGAATGAATAATTATGAGGACATTGTCTTAAAACTAACAATTTGAGAATACAATCTTTACAAATGACGTGAAAATATGCAGGAAATATCTGGGATATTTAAATAGCTATTTTAAATAGGAGCAAAAGCTAAAATCTGGAATACTCTCAACTATGATATACAAAGGAAGAAATAATATTTCAGTAATTTAAATCTATTACAAAACATTGTCAAATTGATACTTTTGTTCATTATTGTTACTTCTTTCATGTCTATAATTATATCAATTAAATTATTAAAATTGCTACTAATATTTAGGTGCTAGAGTGAGAGTAGCATTTTGCATTTGTGATGCTTATATTCATCTACACATTTAAAAATTACATAGAATACATTCCTTTGCCATCATATTTCCAAGGTATTAGTTCCCAAGCTTTTCACATATTTTAGCCTTTTAACTTACATGTACTATGTTTTGGAAGCTTTGATCTATCCCACCAATATATATCAATACATTATTTTTAATGTATAATTTACGAACACAAAATGATTCCCTAGAAACATTTTTTGATCACTCTAATCTAACCAAAATAGCCATACTAAATTTTTCATAATCCTAGCCAAAAGTCAAGAAGCTTTTTGTTTAAATCAGCCTATTACATCTCATCAAACCTTCTTAAAATGTTAAAATGGACTAAAAGTTTACATTATATTCTTATTAATAGCTTGAAATACAAAGTCCCTGGTTGGCAAATACTGCTAGATATTTGACATCTTGATGGCAAGCAATATCCACAAGAACCAGCATCTCCATGGTAACCAATTATTTTCCCATTTTCTCTGAAATATTTTTCTATTCAGCCTTAGATAATGGAATTAATGGAAGAACCACCTGAGGTATACAAGTAAGTAGAAAGTTTATTGATGCACCATGTGGCTACTCTCCCTATCCATAAAGAAAAACGCATCAGTTGCTGCAAAATTAGTTTTCTAAATTATATTCTCTAACAACTTACCCCATGTAAAAATTTTAACTCAAGCTAGTCTCATTAAAGCAATTATCTGTGCTGCATTAAAACGGTATGCCTTCTGTTGTGGTTTTTCTCTGTACATATCTGTAGTTAAGACAGTTAATTCAACCCACACTTAACTCATTGTAGATGATAATATTTAATGGCTATCACACACACACAATTATTTTCCATCCTAGTAAATCAGCTTTTCCTTGCTCAACCAAGGTAGCAACAAGGATGTCAAAATACCAAAATACTTATAACTATTACTGTTAAATCAGATAATTATAAGAAAACTAAAATGTAAATTATTAAAATATTGGTTATATCAGAACATTTCGTTTCCAATAAACCTGTCTTTTGGGAATTCTACTTTAATAGTAAATACTACTGCCCTTTTCCTATAATTCATGTATCACCAATTGGTTTAGTGCAGTTGCTGCCTTGGCATTCATTTTTAGACTTGATATACGTTAGCTGAAACCCAGTCATATCCTTTTACCTGTGCCTACATTAAAAATGTCCCTTCATGCATGAATACTTGTGATGGGGTCTGAATATTTCTCATCTCACTAGCCCCAAACTAAACACATCCCATAGTAGATGACCATGATGAAACCTAAGGGGCAACACCAGAGTCATGTAAATAAGTGAACCCAACATGCATACTTCAAAATGTTTTCTTTTCATGTTTTATGTTTTTATTCTTTATGTTTATATCAAAAATGTTCTCAAAATGTTTTCAGCCAATAAGCAATCACTGCTGGGAAACCTAAGGGCTAATGTCCATTGATCTTAATATAGGCTTAGTCCTACAGGTTCACTTTCCACTCCCTGGTTGAGATCCCTATGACCTCCTCATGGCCTATAGAGAGCACCAACAAACACTCTTGGACCTTTGAGTAATAATTTATTTTCTGTTTTATACATGTTGATTTCATCTCTTCATGTATCTCTCCTGACAGACACATAGGAAGTTAACTTTTCCTTGGTTAGGCCAAATTAGTCTGTCCATTCTGGTTTACAGCCACTTTTATTTTATTTTTTAACTTTTATTTAATAAATATAAATTTCCAAAGTATAGCTTTTGGATTACAGTGGCTTCCCCTGCCCCCATAAGCTCCCTCCCACCCACCACTCTCCTATCTCCCACTCCCTCTCCCATCCAATTCACATCGATTCATTTTCAATTATTTTATATACAGAAGATCAATTTAGTATATGCTAAGTAAAGATTTCAACAGTTTTCACCCACTCAGAAACACAAAGTGTAAAGTACTTTTGAGTACTAGTTATACTGTTAATTCACATAGTATACTACATTAAGGACAGAGATCCTACATGGGGAGTAAGTGCACAGTGACTCCTGTTGTTGACTTAACAACTGACACTCTTGTTTATGGTGTCAGTAATGACCTGAGGCTCTTGTCATGAGTTGTCAAAGCTATGGAAGCCTTTTGAGTTTGCCAACTCCTATCTTATTTAGCCAAGGCCATAATCAAAGTGGAAGTTCTCTCCTCCCTTCAGAGAAAGGTACCTCCTTCTTTGATGGCCCGTTACAGCCTCTTTTAAGGGAGAGAACTAAGTCTAAATGAAAAAGAAACCTAACAGTAAAAATATATTTAAAAAAAGATGAACTTCATTAGATTTATATCTAACATTTTTAATAATATTTATTTAATAGAGTATTACTGCTTACAAATTATAAATATCCTATTTAGGGTAACCCAATTTTTATATAGTCTTGTATTAAATATTTATTGGAACATCTCAGATGTTTCTCAGCTTGTCTTTCATAGATGGAAGTAAGGTAACTTTTAATATTTGAATCCTCAAAGTTTTTTAAATATAAAGTTTGTATTTTTATGTCATTTAAATAGTAGATAAGGAGCGAGAGAGCAAACGAGAGTGAATGAGAGAGAAATATATGAAATATATTGAAATATATGATATATATATATATATATATATTCTAGCAACTGGTTAATTCCTCTAATATTCTCAACCCTTGGACTGGATCAGGCCAAAGTCAAAACACCATCTGAGTCTCCCAACGTTTCTTCTGTTATATTTTCCATTGCTTTCTAATTTGTGCCCTCTACCTTCTGGTGCCACTTTATTTACCTGAAGCTCTGCAGATTATCTTTTGTCATCCATTTTAACCCAGCATGTGAACTAAAAGGAGATCTCAGATGCAGTAAGCAGCATTTCTAGAGATGTTTTTAGATTCCAATATATAATGCCTTATCTCAATCATGTTGCCATTTCTCTTCATTTATGTTCTAAGGCTATTCCAGAAATCTAGGAAGCAACATAAAATTTTTCTTGCTTTATTCTTTGTCTGCTTGTATCTGCTTAGGACCCAAAGCTGAGTTACTTTTACAGTAGTTCTTGGAAAATCCTATGTACAAACTCTTAAACTGCTGCCTGCAGCTTCACTCTGTAAGGCTCAGGCAGTGTTAAATCAAACATAAATAGAAACAAACAGTCCCTTTCACAAGAATCCATATGTAAACTACTTCTTCAAAGACTTTTCATATTCATGCCAGAGGTTAGGGAGTAGCTGAACTCAGCAGTCCATCAAACATACCTAATTTATGAGTTTTATGCAGCTCTGAAAATATGGCACGTGAAATAGTGCTCCCCTTTTTCTAAGTACAGATATTTAAAAATTTATATGTGTATAGTAAGAGGAAAATGAAATGATGAGTATATATATGTATATATCTTTTAAATATTCTTCGGCTTTACTTTTGATGTTGCAGAAGGAGGGATTTTGGTTCATGATGAGAAGGATATAAGCTCAATAGTAGTAGATGAGAAAATGATTAAAAATAGTGCCTGATACTCCATAAATATTCATTGAATCAATAAATGAATAATTAAATAACAGGTGGAGTTCTATGTTGATTGACCAGACAAGTCCATCTGAAATCGTATTAAAAGGGCAAGGGTAATTGCTATTGGTTCAGTAGCATGACTTTGGATATTAAAATAATAAAAGAAGCCCAAGTTATTTCCTGAAGCAACAAGATATAATTGAAACATACATTCATTAAACTGCTGTGGTCTCCTATTTTCCATATGTACCTTTACATCTAACTTACATGTAATTCATTCTGTGAATAAATAAATCTATTTCTTAAGGCTTGTCAACCTCATTATGATCAATTTAATAATTTTTGTTGTTTACCAAAAATACTTTTTTCTTTTTACTTTTTATGTTGAAATAGATTAATCTTTGGTCACTTAAAGCTTTAGCATTACTGGAAATACTAAATTGCAGATCATTTCAATCTCACTTTGACATATTCAATCAATCTAGAATTTATAATATCATTATTTTGTAGACCCCATGTCTGTCTATTCATGTTATATCAGCTTTTAAGTGTGTTTATTCACAATGAAGATAATTTATGTAAAATGTCTAAAACATTAATTTATTCACTAAAAATATATTTTTATTTAGAAAATAAGTACTCTCTTCTTCATTAAAGTTCATCTCTATTCTCATTAATTCTATCTCTTCTTTTATATGTTGATACATTTTTGCCTTTTTTATTCTAAAGCTCCATTTAGATTACCTTACTATCTAGAATTCATGAGGCTGTCCTGTCTCTTTTAAGATTTAACCAATTTTGACAAAAGTTTCTTTTGTCTCTTTAGTAAGCGAAGACATTTTAGGTGGCCACTAAGGACCGCCTCTTTGTGGTATTCACATCCTTGTGTAACCACATCCCCTTTTGTGTGGGTAGGATCTAGTGATTTGTTGTGACCAACAGAATATAGAAATATGAAGGGATTTTATTCGCAAAATGTGTTTATGAAAGATATTCCTTTTATCCTGTGTGCCCACTCGCTCTCTTGCTAACTGATGAAACCAGCAGTGTTAGAACAGGTCATGTGGTAAGGAACTGAGGGCCGCTCTGGCCAACAGGTGGCGAGTAACTGAGGCTTTCAGTTCAGCAGCACCAGAAAATTGACAAGGACTGACATCCGGTTGGGTGAGTTTTGAAGCAGAGCATTCCTTAGTGAAGCTTTAAATGAAGACAGTAGCATGTAAGAGACACTGACTCAGAGAACCCAGCTAAATGTGACCAAATTTTTGACCCACATTAACTGAAAAAATTTTTTAAAAATCTGTGTTGTTTTAAGCTGCTAAGTTTGGGGGTAATTTGTTATGCAACAATGGATAATGAATAGACATTGTCTTTGTACATTTGTTTTGTTCCTTGCTGAATATAGAATTCTAAGTTGACAGTCACCCCATTGCATAACTTTAAAAATGATTTTCCATTATCTTGGATTCTGTAGTTTGTATTGTTCCTTAAATATTGATGATATTTTTCCTCTGGCTCTTTTTAAGATTTTCTCTTTACCTTTATTTTGGAGTACAGAGTTTATAAGTATCTAGGCATGATTTTCTTTTTATGTAACCAGTGTTGAAGAGGAAGTTAGGCAGTGACCAGAGACAAGAGAGAGACAAGACCCCTGAGGAGGGCAAATGTCCTAATTTCTGTTTATTGTAACCCCTGTTCCAGTTCCCCATAGGTATTGGCAAGTTTGGGCAGTCATCCAAATCTCTGTCACCCACAGGTGTAGACATGTCTGAGTAGGTGTCCTCACTCTGTTCTCTGCAACCCTTCCGCCCCCAGGTAACGTTCCCCGTGAGTGGTCTCAAGTTCCTCATGGGTGGTCCTGAGTCTGCAGGCAACAACGAAGCCCACTAATGCTATAACTGTTAGGGCGTGATGTGCTGGACTTATAAATATTACAATGTACCTAGACCGGACGCCCAGTCTTGGGAAGTGATTCCCCTGGCCCCATCAACATTAATAAACTGTTTCTGCTGAGCCTCCACCCAGCTTCTGGTGTCTGTTTGAACTAAGGGAATTTCTCCCGTCCAGCTTTCTGCAACAGTATGAAGTCACTGATCTTAATGGAATTGTAAATTGATGTTTTCCTTCATGTTTGGAAAACTAAACCTTTTTTAATTCCATTATTTCTCTGTTCCATTATTCTCTCCTCTAGGAAGCTACTATTTTTACATGTTGCAAATGTATTCCATAGATCTGGTGTCATTCTCTAATGTTTTATATTTTTAATTTTTTAAAACAGACATAAAAATGCTGTATATTTATGGAATAGTGTGAGATGTTTTGATACATGATACAATGTATAGTATCCTGTCAGAGTAAATACATGCATTTTATCAACTATTTAAACATTTGTGGTTTAATCATTTAAAACAATTTATAGTTTTCGAAATAAATACACAGGAGCCAATGCTGTGGTATAGCAGGTAAAGCCACCACCTCTGACGCCAGCATCTCATATGGACACCAGTTCATTTCCTGCCTGCCTCACATCCAGTCCAGCTCCCTGCTGATGGCCTCCAAAAAACAGGGGAAGATGGCCCAAATGTTTAAGCCTTTACCACCCACATGGGAGACCAGGAAGTAGCACTTGGCTCCTAGCTTCAGTTTAGCCCAGCCCTAGCCATTGCTACCACATGGGGCTTGAACCAGTGAATGGAAGATCTTTCTCTCTCCATGTCTCTACCTCTCTCTATAACTCTATCAAAATAAATAAATAAACAAATAAATATTTAAATATGTATTTACGTGTATATATATATATATATATATATATAAAAACACAGTACATTATATAGTCGTCTTTTTGTGCACTAGAATCCTAGAATTCCTTACTTTTATTTAATTATAATTTAGTACCTGTTAGCCAACCTTTCCCAACCTTTCCCCTGCCACCTTGACGCTTCCTCCTCAGGCTGTGGCAATCACCATTATACACTACATTACTATGAGAACACCTTTTTAAGAAGTCCACATGTGGGAGTGAGTTCATGTGATCCTTGTTGTTCTGTGCTGTTTCCCTTAACATAATGACCTCTGGTTACATCCATGTTGTTGACAAAATTTCATCCCTTTGTGGCTTAGCAATATTCCATCTGTACCACATTTTCTTTATCCATGAATGCTTTTTCCATATCCATGAATTCTTAGGTTGTTTCCATTTCCTGACTAATATGAAGAATGCTTCACTGAACATGGGCATGAAGATGTTTATCCAACAGTCTGATTTCATTTCCCTTCGACATGTACTCAGTACCAGGGTTGCTGGATCTTATGATAGTTTTATTTTTAACTTTTTTGGAAAAACATTTATTTATTTATTTATTTGAAAGGCAGAGTTAGAGAGAGAGAGAGAAAGGCCTTGCATCCACTGGTTCACTCCCTAGATGGCCACAATGGATGGAGCTGTGCCGATCTGAAGCCAGCAGCCAGGAGCTTCTTCTATGTTTTCCATATGGGTGCAGGGGCCCAACAACTTGGGCGATCTTCTAGTGCCCTCCCAGGTCATAGCAGAAAGCTAGATTGGAAGTAGACCAGCCGGAACTTGAAATAGCACCCGTATGGGATGCCAGCACTGCAGGCAGTGGCTTTACTTTCTATGCCACAGTACTGGCTCCTATTTTGAGCTTTTTAAAGAAAATCCATACTGTTTTCCACAATAGCTAAATAGCTATAAAACTTTTTTTTTCCTACATCTTTGCCAACACTTCCTATCTTGTCTTTCTAGCAGTAGCTGATCTAACTGCAGTTAGGTGATATCTAGTGGAGGTCTTGACTTGTATTTCCCTGATGATTGGTGGTATTGAACATTGTTTTCATGTGCCTTTTGGCCATCTGGGTATCTTCCTTTGAGATGTGACTATTTAGATGTAATACCAATTTTTAATTGTTTTGCTATTGAATGGTTTAAGTTCCTTGCAAATATTTTCTCCCATTTTGCAGGTTGTCTCTTCACTCTGTTGATTGTGTCTATTGCTGTGCAAAAGCACCTTAAGTTTGATGAAATTCTTTTTTTTTTTTTTTTTTTTTTTTTTTTTTGCAGGCAGAATGGACAGTGAGAGAGAGAGAGACAGAGAGAAAGGTTTTCCTTTTGCCGTTGGTTCACCCTCCAATGGCCGCCGCGGCTAGTGCGCTGTGGCCAGCACACCGCTGATCCGATGGCAGGAGCCAGGTGCTCCTCCTGGTCTCCCATGGGGTGCAGGGCCCAAGCACTTGGGCCATCCTCCACTGCACTCCCTGGCCACAGCAGAGAGCTGGCCTGGAAGAGGGGCAACCGGGACAGAATCTGGTGCCCCGACCGGGATTAGAACCCGGTGTGCCGGTGCCGCAAGGCGGAGGATTACCTGTTGAGCCACGGCACCAGCTTAGTTTGATGAAATTCTAATCATCTATTTTTGCTTTTGTTCTTTCTGCATTTTGGGTCATATTTGAGGTTTGCCTTGTTCATGCCAATGCCCTGTAGCACTTTCTCAGTTTTCTTCTAATAGTTTAAAAGTTTCATGTCTTATGTTTGGTATTTAATCCATTTTAAGTTGATTTTTGTACATAATAAGACATGGGTGTCCAGTTTTCTTCTTCTGCATGTAGATATCCAGTTTCCCCAGAATATTCTACTAAACAAACTATTTTTTTTTTACTTTTAAAATTTTTATTTATATAAAGAGATCATATTTCATTTATCTCATAGGTACAATTCTTTTTTTTATTAAACTTTTATTTAATGAATATAAATTTCCAAAGTACCACTTATGGGTTACAATGGCTTCCCCCCTCCCATAACTTCCCTCCCGCCCGCAACCCTCCCCTTTCCCGCTCCCTCGCCCCTTCCATTCATGTAAAGATTCATTTTCAATTCTCTTTGTATACAAAAGATCAGTTTAGTATATATTAGGTAAAGATTTCAACATTTTGCCCATATAGCAACATAAAGTGAAAAAACTACCATTGGATTACTAATTATAGCATTAAATAGCAATGTACAGCACATTAAAGACAGAGAACCTACATAATTCTTTTTCAAATTAATTAATTTTCTATGCCATTTCCATTTTAACACCAGGTTGGTTTTTTTTCATTTCCAATTCTCTTTATATACAGAAGATCACTTCAGTATATAATTAGTAAAGACCTCATCAGTTTGTGCCCACAAAGAAACGCAAAGTATAAAAATACTGTTTCAGTACTAGTTATAGCATCACTTGGCTTTAGACGACACATTAGGGACAGATCCCACATGGGGTGTAAGTACACAGTGACTCCTGTTGCTGATTTAACAATTTGACACTCCTGTTCATGGCGTCAGTAATCTTCCTAGGCTCTAGTCATGAGTTGCCAGGGCTATGGAAGCCTTTAGAGTTCGCTGACTTTGATCTTATTCCGATAGGGTCATAGTCAAAGTGGAAGTTCTCTCCTCCCTTCGGAGAAGGGTACCTCCTTCTTTGATGGCCCCGTTCTTTCCACTGGGATCTCACTCACAGAGATCATTCATTTAGGTCTTTTTTTTTTTTTTTTCCATGATATCTTGGCTTTCCATACCTGCTATACTCTCATGGGCTCTTCCGCCAGATCCGATTGCCTTGAGGGCTGATTCTGAGGCCAGAGTGTTGTTTAGGACATCTGCCGTTCTATGAGTCTGCTGTGTATCCCACTTCCCATGTTGGATCTTTCTCTCCCTTTTTGATTCTATCAGTTAGTATTAGCAGATACTTGTCTTGTTTGTGTGATCTCTTTGACTCTTAGACCTATCAGAGCTATCAATTGTGAGCTGAAATTGATCACTTGGACTAGTGCGATGGCATTGGTACATGCCACCTTGATGGGATTGTATTGGAATCCCCTGGCACATTTCTAACTCCACCATTTGCGGCCAGTCCGATTGAGCATGTTCCAAATTGTTCATCTCCTCCCTCTCTTTTTCCACTCTTAGATTTAACAGGGATCACTTTTCAGTTAAAATTTAAACACCTAAGAACAATTGTGTGTTAATTACTGAGTTCAACCAATAGTACTAGAACAACAACAACAACAAATACTAAAAAGGATAAAGTATTACGTTGTACATCTAAAGTCAGGACAGGAGCTGATCAGTTCATTGTTGCTTATAGTGTCCATTTCACTTAACAGGTTTCCCCTTTGGCGCTCAGTTGTCACCGATCAGGGAAAACAAATGATATTTTTCTCTTTGGGACTGGCTTAATTCACTCAGCATGATGCTTTCCAGATTGCTCCATCTTGTTGCAAATGACTGGGTTTCGTTGTTTCTTACTGCTGTATAGTATTCTATGGAGTACATGTCCCATAATTTCTTTATCCAGTCTACTGTTGATGGGCATTTGGGTTGGTTCCAGGTCTTAGCTATTGTGAATTGAGCTGCAATAAACATTAATGTGCAGATGGCTTTTTTATTTGCCAAATTAATTTCCTTTGGGTAAATTCCAAGGAGTGGGATGGCTGGGTTGTATGGTAGGGTTATGTTCAGGTTTCTGAGGAATCTCCAGACAGACTTCCATAGTGGCTGAACCAGTTTGCATTCCCACCAACAGTGGGTTAGTGTCCCTTTTTCCCCACATCCTCTCCAGCATCTGTTGTTGGTAGATTTCTGAATGTGAGCCATTCTCACCGGGGTGAGATGGAACCTCATTGTGGTTTTGATTTGCATTTCTCTGATTGCTAGTGATCTTGAACATTTTTTCATGTGTCTGTTGGCCATTTGGATTTCCTCTTTCGAAAAATGTCTATTGAGGTCCTTGGCCCATCTCTTAAGTGGGTTGTTTGTTTTGTTGTTGTGGATTTTCTTGATTTCTTTGTAGATTCTGGTTATCAATCCTTTATCTGTAGTATAGTTTGCGAAGATTTTTTCCCATTCTGTTGGTTGCCTCTTCATTTTCCTGACTGTTTCTTTTGAAGTAAAGAAACTTCTCAATTTGATGCAATCCCAAATGTTAATTTTGGTTTTGACTGCCTGTGCTGTTGGAGTATTTTCCAGGAAGTCTTTGCCTGTACCTATATCTTGCAGGGTTTCTCCAATGCTCTCTAATAATTTGATGGTTTCGGGTCGTAGATTTAAGTCTTTAATCCATGTTGAGTGAATTTTTGTGTAAGGTGATAGGTATGGGTCTTGCTTCAAGCTTCTGCACGTGGAAATCCAATTTTCCCAGCACCATTTATTGAATAGACTGTCCTTATTCCAGGGATTAGATTTGGATCTTTGGTCAAATATAAGTTGGCTGTAGGTGTTTGGATTGATTTCTGGCATTTCTATTCTGTTCCATTGGTCTATCCATCTGTTTCTGTACCAGTACCATGCTGTTTTGATAACAACTGCCCTGTAGTATGTCCTGAAATCAGGTATTGTGATGCCTCCGGCTTTGTTTTTGTTGTACAGGATTGCTTTGGCTATTCGAGGTCTTCTGTGTCTCCATATGAATTTCAGCATCATTTTTTCCAGATCTGAGAAGAAGGTCTTCGGGATCTTGATGGGTATTGCATTGAATGTATAAATTGCTTTTGGGAGAATAGACATTTTGATGATATTGATTCTTCCAGTCCATGAGCATGGATAAACAAACTATTTTTAAATGCATGTTTTTAGCACTTCCGTGAAGGATTAGTTGGTTATAGATGAATGGATTTACTTTTTTTTTAAAGATTTATTTTATTTATTTGAAAGAGTTACAGAGAGACACAGAGAGAGATCTTCATCCAGTGGTTCACTCCTCAAGTGGCCGCAACGACTGGAGCTGAGCCAATCCAAAGGCAGGAACCAGGAGCTTCTTCCGTGTCTCCCACTTGGGTGCAGTGGCCCAAGGAACTGGGCCATATTCTACTGCTTTCCCAGGTCATAGCAAAGAGCTGGATTGGAAGGGGAGCAGCTGTGACTCGAACCAGCGCCTTTATGGGATGGTGGAGCTGCAGGCCTGGGCTTTAACCAGCTGCACCACAGTGCTGGCCCCATGGATTTACTTCTGAGATTGCTGGTCTCTTCCATTGGCCTAACTAATTTTATACTGCTGTCATGATATTTAACTTACTATATCCTTATAATATTTTTTAAACTTAGGTAATAAGATGTTCCATGGTTGTTATTTTGTTCAATATTGCTTTAGCTATTTGGGTTCATTTTTAGTTCCATACAAGTTTCGGTAATGTTTTTTTCTACTGCTGTGATATTAGTCATTATAAATGTGTATGTAGAATCTATAAATTTCTTTGGGTAGTATGAACATTTTAATTGTATTGATTCTTCCAACTTATAAACACAGTATATATAATAGTGTATATTTCTGTTTCTAACCTCTTCAGTTTCTTTCATAGATGATTTATGGTTTTCATTGTAGAGATCTTTTAATTGTTTAAATGCATTCCTAAGCATTTTATTTTAATTTTGAATAGCTATTGAATATAAGATTGCCTTCTTGATTTTTGTTTAACAAATAAATCACTATTGGGGTATAACAACACTACTATTTTTTTTTCATATTGACTTCATATCTTGCAACTTTGCTGATTTGTTTCATAGTTATAAGAGAGTTTTGATGGCATCTGGGGTTTTTGAGATATAAGATCATGTCGTAAGTGGCCATTTGATTTCCTTCATTCAACTTGGATGGCCTTTGTTTCATTCTCATGCCCAGTGCTCTGGTTAGGACTTTCAATTCCATGTTGAAAGTGGGCATGCTTACCTTACTCTAAACCTTAGGGAGACAGCCTCTGCATCCCCATTTGGTCTGATGGAATTATTGGCCTGTTAAATAAGGTTGGTCTTACATTTCAGCACATTCCTTCCATCTTGAAATTGTCCAGAGGTGTTAATCATGAATGGATGTTGATATTTAAATGCCTTTTCTGCATCTATGGATATCTGATGATTTTTGTTTTTTCAAATGTGTTGCAATTGTCTTGTGACCTGCCATATGAGCTATCCTGGAGAATGTTCAATATGCTGTTAAAAAAGTGTATCCTGCAACTGTTGCATGGATTATTCTTGCTTTTTTAAAAATATTTATCTTATTCATTAAAAACAGAATTAGAGAGATGTAGGGACAGAGAGAAAGGTCTTCCATCCACTGGTCACTCCCCAGATGGCTGCAACGACTGGAACTGCGCCGATCCGAAGCCAGGAGCCAGGAGCTTCCTCCAGGTCTCCGACGCGGGTGAAGGGGCCCAAGGACTTGCGCCATTTTCCAATGCTATCCCAGGCCATAGCAGAGAGCTGGATCAGAAGAGGAACAGCCAAGACTAGAATCAGTGCCCATATGGGATGCTGGCGGTTCAGGCCAGGGTGTTAACCTGCTGTGCCACAGTGCCAGCCCCACATAGATTATTCTCTAGTGCCTTTTAGGTCCAATTGATCTTATGTGCAGTTTAACACTACTGTTGACTTTCTGATGGATGATCTGTCCAAATCTGAAAGCAGGGTGTTAAGGGAAACTACTATTATTGTTTTGGGGTTCATTTTTCCATTTTAGGCTCATTAATATTTGCCTTATGCATCTGGTTGCTCTGATACTGAGTGCACATTTAAGTTCATAATTGTTATCTCCACTTTCTGAGTTGAGTCCTTTATCATTATATAATGACACTCTCGCCCTCCTTTTATAGCTTTCTTTTAGATTGTCTTTGCCTGGAATATATTATACCATCATTTTGCTTCCAGTTTATGTGTATATTTAGAGGCTAAGTTTCTTATATGTGACATATAATTAGATTATTGTGTTATTAAGTCACTCTTATGTTTTTGGTTGGAGAATTTAATCCATTAGCAATTAAGGCAGTCATTGATAGGTAAGGTCTTACTACTGCTGTTTTTATTCTTGCTTAATAGTTTTATTGCATTTTCTTCCTTTATTTCCCTTTCCTGCAGTCTTTGTGGTGAAGTGATTTTTCTCTAGTAGCATGCTTTGATTCTGTCCTTATTATTTTGGTAATTCTATTATAGCTTTTTTTTTTTTTTGACAGGCAGAGTGGACAGTGAGAGAGAGAGAGAGAGAGAAAGGTCTTCCTTTGCCCTTGGTTCACCCTCCAATAGCCACTGCAGCCAGTGTGCTGCAGCCAGGGCACTGCGCTGATCCGAAGCCAGGAGCCAGGTGCTTTTCCTAGTCTCCCCTGGGGTGCAGGGCCCAAGCACTTGGGCCATCCTCCACTGCACTCCCGGGCCACAGCAGAGAGCTGGCTTGGAAGAGGGGCAACTAGGACAGAATCTGGCGCCCTGACTGGGACTAGAACCCTGTGTGCCGGTGCCACAAGTTGGAGGATTAGCCTATTGAGCCGTGGCGCCAGCTCTATTATAGCTTTTAGCTTTGTACTTACCATGAGTCTTAGAAAAGTCTCCCTGTAGTCATAATAAAGTATTTTAAGTGATATCTATTTATTATTGTTTAAAAATGTAAAAAAGGTAGCAAATAAAAGTGCAAGAAATGAAAATTCTGAGAAAGAAATCCACATGTACATCTATTCCTCCTCATATTTGGAACCATTGTATTTTGCCATCACTTAGCATTTTATTATTTCTAACTTTTTAGACTACACTTCAAGGATATGTGATTTACACACAATGTTTATGATATTACGACATTGTGAATTTTGCTGGACAGACAGTATTACCAGAATGCTGTCATCATCTCAAAGAACTCCCTTTAGCATTTCTTGGAAGGCAAGTCTGGTGGTGATAAACTCTCATCTTGTGCTTGAGAATATTTTTCTCTTTCCTCATATCTGAAAGTTATCATTGTAGGGTACAGTATTCATGACTGACTTTTTTTTCCCTTGGCTCCAGTGTTGTGAAAGTCTTATCCCACTCCCTACTAGCCTTCAAGATTTCTACCAAATTATCTTTAGTAAGCTCAATTGGGACCCCTTTATATATGAATTCTTTGTTTTCTCTTGAAACTTTGAGAATTCATTCTTTAAACTTGAAGATATTGTTTACAATATGTCTTAGTGTCGAATCTGTTTGGCCTAATCACAGTGGAGATATTTGACTTTCCTGTGGGTTTGGGAAGTTTTCTGTTATTACCTTTTTCTTTCTTTTTTAATTTTATTTATTTTATTTTTTATTTTATTTTATTTTATTTTTTTGACAGGCAGAGTGGACAGTGAGAGAGAGAGACAGAGAGAAAGGTCTTCCTTTGCCGTTGGTTCACCCTCCAATGGCTGCTGTGGCCGGCGCACTGTGGCCAACGCACCGCGCTGATCCAAAGCCAGGAGCCAGGTGCTTATTCTGGTCTCCCATGGAGTGAAGGGCCCAAGCACTTGGGCCATCCTCCACTGCACTCCCTGGCCACAGCAGAGAGCTGGCCTGGAAGAGGGACAACCGGGACAGAATCCGGTGCCCTGACCTGGACTAGAACCCGGTGTGCTGGCGCTGCTAGGTGGAGGATTAGCCTATTGAGCCGCGGCACTGGCCCGTGTTATTACCTTTTTCAATATGCTCTACTCCTTTGGTCTCCAGTCCCTCTTGAAAGTCACTAAATTTAATGTTGGCTCTTTTCATATTGCACCAAATTCCCTGTAGCTCTCTTTATTCTTCGTTCCTTTTGAGTGTTTTTTTTTTTAATTTTTCCCCTTCCAACTTTGTAATTTTTTAAAAAACATATACTTATTTATTTACTTGAAAGTGTTAAAGACAGAGAGAGAGAGAAAAAAAAATCAATTGTCTGTCTACTGCTTCACTAGCTAGAGAGAGAGAGAGAGAGAGAGAGAGAGAGAGAGAGAGATCAGTTGTCTGCTGCTTCACTTGCCAGATGGCTGAAAGGCCAGGGCTGACCCATACCAAAGCCATAAGCTGTGATTTTCTTCCAGGTCTCCCAAGTGAGTGGCAAGGGCCCAAGCACTTGAGCCATCCTCTGCTGATTTCGCAGGCACATTATCAGGGCACTGGATTGGAAGTGGAACACCTGGGACTTGAACTAGTGCCCATAAGGGATGCCAGCATCCAGGCTGTAGCTTTACCTGCTATGCCACAACACTGGCCCTCCAACTGTATATTTTCCAGTCTATATATATGCTCATTGATTTCTTTCTTCCTTTTGATTTATACTGCTATTGATACCTTTATCAAATTTTTAATTTTGCTTAATGTACTTTTAAGTTGAAAGATTTATATCGTTTTAATTAATCCTATGTTTGCATGAAGTCTCTATGTTTGAGTATTAAAGCATTTCTCTCTCTGTTCTCTTTAATTTAGTTGAGTTTTCTTAAACATACTTTTTTGAAATCTTCTGAAGCTTTTAAAAATTCCAATTCCCACATGATTGGTTTCTGACACCTGAGTTCGTTAATTAGGTGACATCATGTTTCCCTGGAAGTTCTTGATGCTTGCTGATATGTGATGTTACATTGAAAGATGTGTTAGAGTAATACAGCTTCATTTGTGGCTAAGGAATCTTTTGCTACTTAAGCAATAGGTGCCTCAGTGAAGGTCTGCCATCTTTTTTTTTTTTTTTTTCTCACTGTTTCAGTCCTACAGTCCTCTTGAATCTCAGATTTGACCCAAATCTGCAGTTTGTTTCTTGTTCAGAATGAACTGGTAAAGTATCTAAGAAATGCTCCTCTATCTCTGACTCTTCCTGGAATCATGGTGGGCTCAGATACCTAGTACTGTACAAATGAAGACCATGAAGCTAGATGACACCAGAGCCCATAGTTAACCAAGATGAGTGCTGCCTGGAAATAGAACCAAAGCTTCCCTGTTAGAGTCTGTCTCCTGCTTAGGCATTAAGGTCTGCCAAGTGTTTGCCCTTACCAGCCAAACACTTTAAGCATTGGCCTAGAGGTATAGGCTTTTGGGTTTTGTCAGGTGTTGAATCTCATTGCCCTGGGCTGGCTCTGAGTTCCATAGCAAAGCCCTGTGCTCCCTCTCCTGACTCTCCAAAAAGAAAAGTTTTGCTCTCCTTTCTGTTTGAAGTTGGAGAAGTGGTGGCAGAGTCAGTACCCTGACTACCTGGCTAGGGAGGGTCTAAATACTCAATCGCAGGTACAGGGTTGGGGGCAGAGGCCACGAGACCTGGACTGACTCTGAATTTTATCACAAGGGGGCTTGCCGCTGGGATTCAAGTCTATAATTTGATTTAACTCCTTCTCCTTTCCTCAGGCAGGTGATGTGGTATATTTCCTCCATGGGATACTCCTATTAGGAGCTGGAGTGTGGATGACAAGAGCATCTCTGTCCTTCCTGCTTTCTTCCATAGACTTTCCTTATTTTTATACTAACACTGGTGGCCTCTGGCCTGGCTTCTGGAGCTCTTATGGCCGTGACTTGGTCTGCTTCACTATGAAGTGTTCACCTCCATTGTTGCTGAAAATGGAGGTTCATTCAACCAACTGCCATGCAACCAGCTGCTATCTTGCTCCACTGGGTCTTTGATATTTTGATCATTTAAATTTTGTGTTTCACTTCATATATTTTTAATAAATTCCTCAATTTAAACCTAGTATTTTACATTTCATGCCTCTTATTTTTTTTTTCTTAAGGCTTTATTTATCTATTGAAATACCCTTAATCTTGATGGCTTTTATCTATGGCTCCTTTTATTTTCTTTTTAATATTAATACCAGTATTTAGGATTCTTTGTTTCATAACTCTAAAATCTAATTCATTTCTGAATCTACATCTGTTCATTGTATTTACTACTTAAGTATCAGTTACTTTTTCTTGCTCATTATATATTGAATATAGTTTTTAAAGTTTATTTATTTATTAGAAAGAAAGTTACAGAGAAAGAAGGAAAAACACAGAGAGATCTTTCATTTCTGAGTTCACTCCTAAATGGTTGCAGCATCCAAGACTGGGTCCAGCCAAAGCCAGAAGCCAGGACTTCCATTAGGTGGAGCCCAGGTACTGGGGCGGTACGTCCAGCAAGGCAGGCTGTCAGGTTGATCTGAAAGAGGAACGACATGGCATAAGATGACAAAGCAAACTCAAATGAATGACTTCAGTGTGAGGAAACCAGGGGGCTCTCCAACAAAGACCAAAGGCAATGACAGAGGCCCTGATGTTTGGTTATTCCCAGTTTTTATTATCAGCAGTGATGTAATTGATTAATCATAAACAATGTGCAGTATTGCAAAACCAGGGTCTTGTAACAAGGAAGTTTAAACACAGAGAAACAAGGAATAATTAGTTTCAGTGTTTACAGGGAAGTATAGGAAACCGCAGTTATACATGATTACTTAACGCTAACAACTACAGTGATAATCACAGTATCAGGAAATCTTCAAGGAAACACATTCTTGCCCACTAAACCCTAACCAAGACAGAACGTCTCAATTGTTTCCCGGAGCCCACAGCATTTCCTCATGTCTCATCATCATGCACTGACCGTTGCCAGTCATACGACCTGACTGGTCGTCTTTGCAGCTTGGCCAAGCTTGCTTTCAGCAGACTTCAGGCCAGGTGGTGGTCTCTGACACTTGGGCCATCTTAGACTGCTTTCCCTGGTACATTAGCAGGGAGCTGGGTCTGTAGAGGAGCAACCAGGACTTGAACCAGCGCCCATATGGGATGCTGGTGTCACAGGGAGCAGCTTAACATGCTATTCCACAATGCTAGCCCCTGAATATGTGTTTTTAGTTACATGCTGGATATTATATAAATGTTTTGTGTTATGAAAACTCTTCTCTAATGGATACTTCATTTTGATCTATGAGATTGCTATTCCATGATTTTTTCATCATGTTGAAGTTCACAGTTTTCTTGGGAAGCCATTTTTTATTGTTATCTTTGTCCTGAACAGGAGGGTGATCCTTAAGGATGCGTTTTCCTGTTTTGAGGTTAACTGAATACATGGCTAGACTTTGAGATCGCCCACTCAAGTTAGTCCATCATTCTACATTATCCTGGTTATTTGCTAACTCTGTATACCCCGTTTTGTTTTGTTTCCCATGATCCTGCACTGCACACATGCATCCATGGGGTTCAGCTCAAATTCTAAGAGGACTTTCTATAGATTTTGTTCTTAGTTTTTTGTGATCTACTTCTGTGAAATCACATCCCCAAATCTGAGTTGCCTTAGACTCCATAAAACTCTGTGTCTGTTTCATCTGTCCTGTAAGACTCCTCCAATCTACTTTGATATTTTTTCTCTGTACCACGATTTAAAATGCTCTCTGAAGGAAATTTCTTTAATGTTTGGTTCATAGATATATTTTTTTCTCTCAAATAGTTTTATTCTGACTTACCCAGATTTAGTAGTGTCTTGTAGAATAGGAGCTCTGAGGACCCTGGGATCCAGTGTCCTGGCAGGAATGAGATTTCTTTTTAAGGATGTGGCAATAGATGCAGAGGCATGAAATTACCTTCAAGTGGCTGGATAGACAATTGAAATCACCAGGAAGACTATATTTATCTTGAACAGTCCTCCTGAGACAGCTTTAAGAATTCCTAGAGTTGCAATAAAAGACTTTGTGAGAGAATTGTGATACTATGATATAAAGAGCAGGGCAATGATCCAATGCATGGTGAGACGTTGCTATTAAAGTGAATTTCTCTTCAAAACAAGCCTCACAATTGCTTAAGAAGAGTCAGATTATTTACATATTTGATATTATGAATAATTGATTATGATTATTTAAATCTGAAAAGTTATCCCAGTCCAGTGTGTGATTGGGCAAGCCTCTCATTTCATTGTCAATAGAGCTGCTTCAGATCTAGCCTTGGATAAGAAAGTACTTAAGAAATAGCTCTTTTCTCCTTTTAGTATAACCATATCTGTGGCTGCCAAACTTTGGAGTTTAGTTTGTGTGATGCTGTAACTTAAATTATAATAATAAGAATAGGCATTTGCCACATCCCATATTGGAATACCTAGGTTCAGTTCCCAGCTCCACCCCTGAATCCAGCTCTGGCCTTGCCCTGGGGAGGCAGTGGTGATGGTTCAGTTAATTGGGTTCCTTCCATCCATGTGGAAGATCTGGATTCAGTTCCTAGCTCATAGTCTCAGCCTGTTCCAACCCTGGCTGCTGAGAGTGAACATTGAATGAGATCCCTCATTCTGCCCCACCTCCCTTTCAAATTAAATAAGTAAATCATTTAAAAATATTAATAATCAAAGATGTCAGGGAGATATATCAAACTGGAAATATGGATCCAGAAGTTGTTTTATTTCTTGGAGAGTGCTAACGAGCAACAAAAACAAAACCCCCAAAACACAACCGCTACTATAAAACCAAAGAGGCAACAGATATCCATGAGTTGAAAGGAAAAGGGGATAATTTTAGTTTTGGCTACTTTCCTGCACTAAGATGGTCAGTCCTTTCAAATGTGATGGAGACAGCTAGGTGGTTTGCAGAGGATTTCATTAAAAGGTAGAAATAGTTTCTTCAGAAATCACATTCATCTTCAAAAAAGTGACTGTGGCATCCACTATAAACATTCACTGCACAGGGACTGAGGAGACATACTGAACTTGGCAGAACATCACTTACGAAAGGCTGGGGATCATCCACTTGGAAGCAAAGGGAACTCGTTTTCTTGCAACTCAACGGATGGTGGTCTGACCATGGGAAATGCAAACAAGAAAAAAAAAAATATATATATATATATAAACCACAACAGATATTATTTAAGTATATTTGGTGCCACACTCCTATGACTTTATCTTTAGGCCTTGATTTTTTTCTGTGTCACTGGAGTCCATGTTTGGTTTGTAATGAGCCACTTTTGCACATATTGAGTTCATGCTAATGAAGTGACTTAAGTTAGGGTCCTATGTGGCCTCAGAATGAGGCTGGTCACCTGAAAGACCAAGATATACAGGAGGAGTGGTGTTGCAGATTAAATTATTTGAAAACTCTTAAATAATGTGATTTGATGAGCTTTTGGGTTGTTGAATGCATCCATGTACTGGGAGAATGGTAAACCCCTACCCCAAGAGGACACATACTCCTGCCCTTTGGCTCTTTTGCATCCTTTCTAATAGCATGTATAATAAACTGGTAAACATAAGTAAAGTATATCCCTTAATATGGGAGAAATTCTAACAAGTTTTCCAACCTGAGGAGGAGGTGGGAAAACCCTGCTAATAACCAATAAGTTGAAGTAGGAGTGGAAACATGTGATTGACAGCTAGAGTCAGTGCAGCATGGTGGGTGGTGGGTCTGAGCCCTTACCTAGTAGGATCTGGTGCTACTCCAGGTAGGAGGTTACTGAACTGAAATTTTAGGATTTCCAGCTGCTGTCAGAGCACGGGTTAGTGTGGAAGAACACCCACACAACTTGTCAGAAGTGTTCTGTGTGAGAGTGGAATGAAGCAGTGTTCTCTAGAACATTATTTTTATTCCTAGTATAGCAAAAAGTTGATGGGCCTCTGAGACATATCAATTATATCCCCATTGATAAAGGAGTTGCTGAAAAGTACTGTGTTCTGTTGTAAAAAAAAAAAAAACCCTTCCAGTATTTGTCAAACATTAACACATAAGAAATTCAGAGTTATCCTACCAAGACCTGGGAGATTAGTTACAGATTATAAACAGACATTGTCAAATTAGTAACACGCATATCACGAAAATAAATTAGTACATTTATGTTTGCCTTTCCAAAAGCTTTTTTCGGATGCTTTTCTGTACTTATTTTGCTACACATGATGTATCTCTTATTGAAAAGGAACATAGTTTGCAAGGTTCTATTTTTTAAAACAGAAACACTGAAACCCTTGTAATTCCTTATAAAAATGACTGTCAATTCATCTTTAAGTAAATTAAACATTTATAGAATATCTAACCTTTCACAAAACCAACCTCCCAGGCACTAAAATTGCTAGTACTCTGTATCTCTCTTTGAAAAGATAAAGAGCGGAGTCAACGCTGTGGGGCTTTAAAATTATGGCTCCAGGGAGTCTGAGGATTTTGAACAGAGCAGAAGGCAAAGTATCCAAATATTCATCTATAATAGAAAGCTCTTTCCTTCACTAGGGTGTTTATTTGTTTTGACTGTTCTTTGGATCTTGATGACTAATTAAAAATGTATTTATCACAGAAGGAAGATTGAATTTCAGGTTGCCTCAATAAAGGCAATCATAGATACATGTAATCTTAAACCTTGAATCATTCTATTTCCTGAAGTTATCTTAATTTAATTTTTGTGCATTCATATTTTATTTTATCACATGTATAATTCCTTCCTAGAAATAAAGTGTTATATAAATCTTCAGTTTTGAATATCACCCACAAACTATTCCCCAAGCAATAAACAGATTAAATTTTCCTTTACAGAGTTATATGGCAATTGTATTTTTTCCAACGTATTTTTTAGATATTTATTTTCTTGAAAATCAGTTACACAGAGAAGGAGAGGCAGAGCTGGGGGGTGGGGGGGTCTTCCATCTGCTGGTTTACTCCCCAGTTGGCCGCAATGGCCGGGGCTGCACCAACCTGAAGCCAGGAGCCAGGAGTTTCCTCTAGGTCTCCCAAATGGGTGCAGGGGCCGTCTTCTACTGCTTTCCCAGGCCATAGCAGAGAGCTGGATCGGAAGTGGAACAGCTAAGACTCAAACCAGCACCCATATGGGATGCTGGCACTGCAGGCGGCAGCTTTACCTGCTACGCCACAGCACTGGCCCCTTTTCCATAGTAATAAGCTCACATTGCCACAGTCCAAAACAGTGCTAATTAGGTTATTTTACTACATCATGAAGCAAAGAAAAAAAATGAAGTTGCCTCTGTTATAGATCCTTGGTGTGAAATATTAAAAGTCAAACATTTGTAACAGGCACAACAGACACAGCTGAAGAGAGGTATAATTAAAAGATGTTGAAAGCACTTTGGAGACCTCAACCTCCTTCAGCACAGTGGCTCTCTTTGGCTTTGCAAGGGTTACTTACTCCTCAGGAGTGTCGTGAACCCATGGTGTCTTCTGATGGACTCCTCTCCTCAAGTTCTGAGTCTTCCAAGGCTTAGTCCTAGATCTCATTTTGTTTTTGTTTTTTGTTTGTTTGCTTTTTAATTCTCTATATTCTCACATAAGGTTTTTTTTTTTCTCAGACATATATGTCAGCAAAACACTAAAATTTAGAAACAGCATTTAGGAGAGAACGTCTTTGAGGCAAACAAAACCATACAAACAAAAAACCATGTTCAGCCCAGTGCCGCGGCTCAATAGGCTAATCCTCCACCTGTGGTGCCGGCACACCAAGTTCTAGTCCAGGTTGGGGCACCAGATTTTGTCCCGGTTGCCCCTCTTCTTGTCCAGCTCTCTGCTGTGGCCCGGGAGTGCAGTGGAGGATGGCCCAAGTCCTTGGGCCCTGTGCCCAAATGGGAGACCAGGAGAAGCACCTGGCTCCTGGCTTTGGATCAGCGCGGTGCGCAGGCCACAGCACACCAGCGGCAGCAGCCATTGAGGGGGAACCAACTGCAAAAGGAAGACCTTTCTCTCTGTCTCTCTCTCACTGTCCACACTGCCTGTCAAAGGAAAAAAAAAAAAAAAAAAACCATGTCCAATCACTTAACAAAATTCAGCACTGATTAATTTTAAAATTATCAGAAAAACAGTAATAGAGGGGAGTTTCTTCCATCAACATCTATGGAAACCCACATTTAAATTCATACTTAACAGTGAAATACAGAAAGTCATTATCCCAAATTTAGGAGACAACAGGTATATTCACAAATTCTAGTCAATGCTTGAATGGAGGTCGTGTTGTTGCAATAAAGCAAGAAGGAAAGAAAAGTGATTGCTAATGAAAATATATAATTAAATATTTTATTTTCCAATGACATGATTGTTTCTGGAGAAAATTCTGAGTAATCATCAAATAAACATGGAATTGTGAATTTAGCAAATGTGCAAGGTATTAGGACAACACATTTCTTATTTTATTTTATTTTTTTTGGACAGGCAGAGTGGACAGAGAGAGAGAAAGGTCTTCCTTTTCCGTTAGTTCACCCCACAATGGTCGCTGTGGCCGCCATACTGTGCTGATCCGAAGCCAGGAGCCAGGTGCTTCTCCTGGTCTCCCATGCAGTTGCAGGGCCCAAGGACTTGGGCCATCCTCCACTGCTCTCCTGGGCCACAGCAGAGAACTGGACTGGAAGAGGAGCAACTGGGACAGAATCCAGCGCCCCGACCAGGACTAGAACCCAGGGTGCCAGCGCCACAGGCAGAGGATTAGTCTATTGAGCCACGGCGCTGGCCAGGTCAATACATTTCTATATACTGGCAGGTTAAATGTAAAAATTGAAATTTTAATGTGCTACAGTATCATTAAAAACATGAAATATGTGATTTTTGGAAAACAGGTACAAACCTATTTGATCAAATATGACATTGTACCATGAGAAATTTTAAAAGATGTGAATAAATGGTGAGATACACAAAATTGATAAATTGCACAATATTTTTAAAATAGCTATTATTCTAAAGTTGATCTAAAGAGTCAATTCAATACCACTCAAAATCCCTACAGATTTTTTTGTTTTGTTTTGCTTTGCTCTTAAAAGAAATTGTCTTATAAAATTGAGTTTAAAGATCATATAAAAATGCAAAGAATACACAAACAACTGATTGAAATCCCCAAAACAATAAGTGAACTTCCAAAATCTCTACAGAGTTGTTGTTTTGCTTTTACTAGAAATTGGTCAAATGTGATTGATTATTTCTATAGATATGTATAAAATCTGAAATAGCTAAGTCAATTTGAAACTGAAGAAGACATCTTGAGGACTTTATTTTAACACTCTAATAAAACTACAGTCATAAATACAGCATTATACTGTAACCCAACATAGAGGCTAAAAGGAACATTGGGAAGGAAATCTTCTGAGAACTCTGTGAAATTATCATCTCATTGTTGTTGTTTTTTTTTTTTTTTGATAGGAATGCTCAATAGCATGAGCCATATAAGAAAGGTTAATAACTTGAGATTTATCAAAAAATATAAAATTCTTCTCTCTTTTTTTAAAAAGATTTATTTATTTATTTGAAAGTCAGAGTTATACAGATAGAGAAGGAGAGGCAGAGAGAGAGATAATCTCCCATCCACTGGTTCACTCCCCAAGTGGCTGCAACAGCCGGAGCTGTGCCGATCCAAAGCCAGAAGCCAGGAGCTTATTCCAGGTCTCCCACCTGGGAGCAGGGGCCCAAGGACTTGGGCCATCCTCTACTGCTTTCCCAGGCCATAGCAGAAAGCTGGATGGGAAGTGGAGCAGCCAGGCCTCGAACCAGTGTCCATATGGGATGCCGGCGCTGCAGGTGGCGGCTTTACCCACTTTGCAACAGTGCCGGCCTCAAAAATTCTTCTCTTAAAAAGAGGTTGCTAACAAAATGAAAAAGCTTACTATAGTTTAGGAGAAAATGTATATACATAACTGGAAAAACGCTGCTATCCAAAATAAATAATGAATACTTACAACGTGATAATAAAAAGACAGCTCAATAAACATGGACAAAAGATGTGAACATTTTACACAGAAGTCATAAAATCATCATAAGCTAAAAAATGATGCTCAATAACAGAAATGCTGCAATATATGCTTAATAAGCAATGAGATATTAAAATATAAACACTAGAAAGCCCAAATAGTCTTTGCCTAGTGATAGTAAGTATTGGCAATACTATGGAGCAACTAGAACCTTCAAACATTGTGGGTGTACTAACAAGAGGGAAATTGGAGCATACTTGCACAAAAATTCTTGTGTAAAAGATGCACAATAATTTATTTACATTAGCCAAAAATGAGGGAAAATATGTGTGTCCACCCCTGAGTGAATAGACAGAAAATTATGGTATATTTAAGCAGTGCAGGGGTAGACCTTTCACATAGCAGTGAAGGTCCCATGTGAGATATCTGTATCCCACAGCAGAGTGCCTCCTTTAGAGACCCAGCTTCCCTGAAGTTTCCAGCTTCCCACTGGTATGTACCCTGGGATGCATCAGGGATGGCTCAAGTATTTGAATCCCGCTACCAACATATGAATTCTGGATTGAATTCTGTTTCTGGCTTTGGCCTGGATCCAATCCTAGGATTTTGAGGCATTTCTGTGAGTGAATCAATGAATGGAGAGTGCTCTCTCTTGGCCTTTCAGATAAATAATAAAATAAATACTTAAAAAGACAGACGGTGGACTATTGATCAGTAACAAAAAGGGGTAACTTCTGATTCACAAAAATAGTATAAATAGGTTTTAAAACATGCTCAGTGAAAGGAAATTTTTTTAAAAAGTATGTATTATAGAATTCCATTTGTTATTTTTTTTTAACTTGAAAGGTATATTATCAGGGAGGGGAGAAGGGGAGGAGAGACAGATGACAGGGTGTGCAGGGAGAGAGAGAGAAAGAGAGATCTTCCATCTGCTGGTTCACTCTCCAAGTGACCGAAATGGACAGGGCTGGGCTAGGCTGAAAGCCAGGAGCCAGGAGCTTTTTCCAGGTCTCCCACATGGATGCAGGAGCCCAAGCACTTGGGCCATTTCTGCATTCCCAGGAGCATTAGCAGGGAGCTGACTTGTAAGTAGAGCAGCCAAATCTTGAACCGGCCACCATGTTGAATGCTACCTTCCTAGGTGGAGGCTTGATATGCTACTCAACAGCACTGGCCTCTAAATTACATTTCTAAAAGCAGACCAGTGGCAACAAGAGGCTAGGAAGGAGCAGAAGGAACGTTTTTGCATGATGGAAATGTTCTTTACTCTTACTGTGGCATGGTGGTTAAATAGAGTAATCTATTTGCAAGAATGTACCCTACTGTATACTTAAAGACTTTGCATTTTATTTGTATGCAATCTTGAATGCTGCTTTTAAAATTATGTGAGGAAAAAAGGACAAAGCTTCCTGGCTTATAATAAAGATGGTATCATATATTATGTACTGAGCATGTGCCAGGCGTTTGTCTCAGCACTTTAGATCCACTATCCCACTTAATCTTCTCCACATCCCTAATAAGCAGAAACTATTACTGCCCCAGTCTTAGAGATGACAAAAGTGAGGTTTAGAGAACAACACTGCCATTTTTTCCTTGTGTTAAGCACACAGGATTATTTATTAATTTCTTAAAGTTTCTAGAAAGCCAAAGAATTTCCTGTCTCTACTTCTTAAATTGCTTTTTCTTGGCATCAAGATTTAGTCTAGTTCCTGTGGAGTGAAACCTTGAAAATCAATACATCTGTTTAACAGTTTGCAATCTCTGGAATTCTCATTGAGACTGTCTTTCTATATAAAAAGCAGGCCAAAATGATGACTGCAGCTATTATCAAATGTAAAATGAAACCATCAAATGGAAAAAGTAGTCCACTTTGAGTGTAGATTATATATAAATATCTATGCTTTGGACATGTAGTTTTATTTCCCAAAATATGATAATTTTTCACATTTAGGCTTTCTTTCTTGGGGAAAGACTGAAAAATTTAAAATTTAAAATGAAAATAAATGTAATGTTTAGATAATATGAAGTTACTTCAAAAAGTTGGTGGATATATGGAATTAAAAGTAAGTCTATTGGTGTAAAAATGTTTTGAATTTCATGCCTAGTTTTTTCATAATACACATTTTCCATGAACATTTCCCCACAGTTGTAAAATAATATTTGAAATATACTTTATGACTATAGAAAATTATAGCAATCATGTATTAAAGGCAATATTTTCCTAAAAGGATTCTATGTTGATACTATATTAAATATAGAACAAAAAATATTATAAAGAAAGAACTTTCCAATGTGAATACTTGTTCTTCTCGAAATTCCTGTTTCCTTTGGGTGTAGGAAAGGTAGAATGCCCTTTTCAGTAGTGTCCTCGGAGGGTTCTGAAGAGTCCTTCCTCAAATATGTCCTGTCTACTCTTCTGCAATAAATGATTATTGGAGGCATGCAGTAAGCATGTCAATGAAAATGTATCTTACTTCAACAATTCAATATATGTATATAATACAAAAAGTCTTCAAAAATTCAGGAAATTGCAAATTATGAAAAAATTGTACCAAAAATAGATTGCTTCCATTTTTTTTTTAATTTTTGACAGGCAGAGTGGACAGTGAGAGATAGACAGAGAGAAAGGTCTTCCTTTTGCTGTTGGTTTACCCTCCAATGGCCGCTGCTGCGGCGCACCCCGCTGATCCGATGGCAGGAGCCAGGTGCTTCTCCTGTTCTCCCATGCAGGTGCAGGGCCCAAGGACTTGGGCCATCCTCCACTGCACTCCCCGGCCACAGCAGAGAGCTGGCCTGGAAGAGGGGCAACTGGGACAGGATCGGTGCCCCGACTGGG
This sequence comes from Lepus europaeus, assembly GCF_033115175.1. NCBI lineage: Eukaryota > Metazoa > Chordata > Mammalia > Lagomorpha > Leporidae > Lepus > Lepus europaeus. The sequence goes on from NC_084830.1 coordinate 54,537,043, forward strand.
ACTAGAATCCAGTGTGCCGGCGCCGCAAGGCGGACGATTAGCCTAGTGAGCCGCAGCGCCGGCCAAACACAAGCTCTTTTTTTTTTTTTTTTTTTTTTTTTTTGACAGGCAGAGTGGACAGTGAGAGAGAGAGACAGAGAGAAAGGTCTTCCTTTGCCCTTGGTTCACCCTCCAATGGCTGCCATGGCCGGCGCACTGTGGCCAGTGCACCGCGCTGATCCAAAGCCAGGAGCCAGGTGCTTCTCCTGGTCTCCCATGGGGTGCAGGGCCCAAGGACTTGGGCCATCCTCCAATGCACTCCCGGGCCACAGCAGAGAGCTGGCTTGGAAGAAGGTCAACGGGGACAGAATCCAGCACTCCGACCGGGACTAGAACCCGGTGTGCCGGTGCCGCAAGGCCGAGGATTAGCCTGTTGAGCCGCGGCACCGGCCTATTGCTTCCATTTTTCTACAAACATTTTGAAAATTCCTTGTGCTTGCATACACACATATATATGCACATGTGTATATTCTATATTTATATTTTATCTTTCAAGCAATATTCTAAGCAACAAAATTACAAATTACAAAGATCTAGATTGTTGCTTGAAACTAGCATAATCTTTAAGAAATAAAATCTTATCACAGTGAATATTATTACTAAGAGATAACAAGGCATTCATGTTAAGGGCATACAGTAAGGGAATAGTTTTTTGGTATGCATACAATCAACTTTCTACAAAGAAAGTAATAATGAACATGTTTGCCTACAATGCCTGACCATATAAACTGAACTGTGATTAAGCATTGACCATGAGTTTATTTCTGGCAAACAAGCCAACACACATCCACAAAACCAAACCAAAGAAAATTCATGCTTGCATTTTCACTCCTGGAGGACTGGGGAGAAAGGTATTTTCTAATTTCTGTAAAGAGAGCACATTTCTCTTTGGCTTTCCTTTTTCTCAAATCAGTTTAATATTCCTCTGAACTTGCAATTTCTCCAGTACTCACAAGAAACTTGGATGTTATAAGTTTTGGTATTAGGACAGAAAACAAAGCATGGTATTGTAAAAATTACCTCTGTGTGTGGCAGTGTGTGTAAAATTAAGTAAATTTAACATTTCTTTAATATTTAATAATAATGTATAAGTAACTGAGGCAGGGGCTGGGAAGAAGAGGCCAATTCAAGGAGCTCATGGCCTATTATACAACATACTGGCTTATTTTTATGTATTCATAAATTCACTTGGTAAGCAATTCTGTGACCCAATCTACCCAAAAGTAGAGTGCAGATAGCAGGTTAGGCCTTTAAGGAAGAATAGAAAAACAAACAACCTCAGTGTTCAATACTATGTTATGAATGATATATGATAATAGAGGATAGAATAGTGTGCTGTGATCATTTTTTTAAAAGGCTACTTTTGCTGCATTGTGGCACAGTGGGTTAAGCTGCTGCTTGACACACACACATCCCATATCAGAGTACCTGGTTCAAGTGCCCACTACTCTGTATTTCTTATCCAGCTTCCTACTAATGCCCCTGGGAGGCAGCAGATGTTCACCCAAGTATTTGGGCCTCTGTCACCCTTGTGGGAGACCAGCATAGTTTCAGGCTCCTGGTTCCACCCTAGCCTAGTAATGGCTTTTATGGACTTTTGGAAAGTGAACCATTGGCTGGAATATTCATGTTCTGTCTCTCTCGTTCACTCTCTTTCTTGCTCTCTTTCTCCTCAAAGCAATCAATCTATGATGACACCAACATACAATTCCCTTTATAGGCCAAAATCAGGACAGAGTTGTAAACAGGATTGAGACTCTCAGCAAAATAATTGGGTGAAGACATACTATTATTGACAAGGTGCCTTATTCATAGATTCAGCTCACCCAGCATGGATATTATGGAAAGCAAGAAGTTTGATGCAAAACCTTATTAGCCCTTTTAAAACATTTCAATACCAAGTGATGATTCAATTACTAGGCTACCAGGTTTACTTTGCTGGCACAGAGATGGAAATCATGCTGTTGTTTTCCATGTGGATGAGAAGACTAAATGGCTGCGGTTCTGACAAGTTACTTAAACTCTGTGTTATACCTCATAGCTGTTGATGAGCATAATATTTATCTTCTCCTCTATATTAGAAAGCATGTATAGTGATGGATAGGATAGATAATAATGGAGCAACTCAGTTAGGTTGCAGATCAGAAAAATGGCACATAAAACCAAAATACTCTAATGTGCCAGTATTTGGCATTACAGAGGGTGAGTAATAATACATTCCTGTACTTTTACTTTTCTGAGAACCTTTGTGTTCATTAAGCTGTCAGTGGCAATGGAGGAGGCAGTTCCAGGGTTGCCAGGAGAACAGATGTGAGTAGATTCCCTCCACTCTCAGATTGGATTTCATCTTTCATTTGAAAAATAAAAGAGCTCTGAATTCTTTTAGAGATGGTCAGAAAAAAATGTCACTGACATTGCTCCTCCTCAGTAGTAGGTACTGAGCATCTTATTCATGGGGAAGCATATTAGTCCAACTCATTACAGATCAACTCTGCATCAAACTGTCAACAAATATACTATTGATAGCGACTCCCAGTGTTTCCTTATGTATTCTTGTAAAATATATTTTTTTTTTGACAGGCAGAGTGGATAGTGAGAGAGAGAGACAGAGAGAAAGGTCTTCCTTTGCCGTTGGTTCACCCTCCAATGGCCACTGCGGCCGGCGCTTCGCGCTGATCTGAAGCCAGGAGCCAGGTGCTTCTCCTGGTCTCCCATGCGGGTGCAGGGCCCAAGGACTTGGGCCATCCTCCACTGCCTTCCCAGGCCATAGCAGAGAGCTGGCCTGGAAGAGGGGCAACTGGGATAGAGTCCGGCGCCCCAACCGGGACTAGAACCCGGTGTGCTGGCGCCGCAAGGCGGAGGATTAGCCTGTTAAGCCATGGCGCCGGCCATTGTAAAATAATTTTTATGATTGCAATATTTGATTGCATAATTTGCTACTATGGAATTGCTAATAGATTCCTATAAAAAGGAGCACATACACACAAGATTCATTCTTAGATGAGAATTATGAAATAATGGGTTAAAAGGAACTGATTCCTTTTAACTCTTGAAGGAAATCAGAGGTGGAGATAGAGAACATCAAACTTGCAAATGACTGTAATGTTTAGCTCTGACCCAGTTCCACATTTGTTCCATAAAACTAGCTTCTGTCTTTCACAAAAATGATGCAGAGAAATTCCAAATCTGTCTGCCAAGCTAATTAAGGAAATTAGAATTATCCATTAGTAAGTGGTCGGCTATTCACTTTGTGAAAATCAAAACCATCAGTGGATTCAGCAATGAAACAACACTTTTATTCAAGCCACCTAACTGCATTACAGATAATTTTTAATTGGGAGCTGAAAATCTATATACTTATTATGTGCAACACATTTTATTTTGAAGTAAATATACGTGCAAAATGACCAAACCTAGCTAGTTACTTATGTATTATTTCACATAGGTATTATTTTGATTGTGAGAACAGTTTATGTTCATTCTCGGCATATTTTAAAAAATGCATTTCAACACTGGAAAGGCAGAGAGATGGAGACAGACAGATATTCCCCCATCTGCTAGTACACTCTCTACATGTGGGAAACAGCCAGGAAAGGACCAAGCCCAAGCCAAGGCCAGGAGCTTGGATCTCAACGTAGGTGTCCAGGTATGTTCCAATCCTGTGACCCATCTCTGCTGCCTCCCAGGATAAATATCAGCAGTAATCCAGAATCAGGAATGGAGCTGGGATTCAAACCCAGGTACTCAATATGGGATGCAGACATCCCAGGTAGCATCTTAATCCCTGCACCACTCCCACTCCAACTCTGGGATTTTCAGAAATACCATTTGTTGTTGATTATGGTAACCATATTATACAACAGATGATACTATGCTTCTTTTTTATAACTTTGACAAAAGAACAAGAGCAAGAAAATGTTGAGGGGGGGAGAGAGAAAAAGTTATGAAAATATTATAGATAAAATTAAATGATTTAAACCATCTCTTCTCTTTCCTATTCAATCCACAATTCTGGCACATGTGTGAACTTTTAGACTTTCCTCAATCACTCTTGGAAAAGCTGTCCTCCTGAAAATGCTGGAGTAAAACCTTTACAAGTTTGTGTGTATATACATCCCCATATCACCATTCCCAGGGTATTAGTGCTTCCTCACAGAAGACTTTGGACCACATGGAAGGAATTTTTGCACCAGTTGAGGGAGACTTAAGGGAAAGAAATCAGAGCAGGTAGGAGATGCCATGTAATTCACTGCATTTAAAACAGAGAGCTCTCACCTTTGTGTGCCTGATATCTATAATGCGGTCACCTCATGATCCACATATATGTATATGTATATGTATATATATATATATATATATATATATATATATACATATATATGAATCTAACAGCCTCTGGTCTGATTTGGAAATAGTAAGGAAGCATAGCCATAATCACTTTCCTTTAGCTGATATTGGGACAAAGAGATACAAATAAAATATCTTAATTTGCTAAGAAATGAATAACAGTGAACTGCTGTTTTATGGTTCGATTTCTCATTTTAGGTCACATGTGAAGCTTTTCCCTGTGACAGAATATCAATTTTTTTAATGTTTATGCTTGAAGCACCTTTATGAACTATTTTTCTACTTAATATGTTAAAGGGAGAAAGCTTCTTGGTGATTATGATAATAAAAAAAATGATTTTATCCAGCAGAGTTTGATAGTTTCTGGTAACATGATGAAATCATAATATCAACAAATAAAAGCACAAAGATATTTTATCCTCTACTGGAAAATGACTGATTAAATACTTTGTATTGTGAAATACCATGCAGAAACGACGCAGTCAATTTCCATTTTTGAGCATTGCAGGAGGGCTAGAAAGTAAGGAACAATATATCATGAGCTTGGAGAATTAAATTCTAATTAAATCTTTGTGACTTAGTAAATATGAGCTTTTTAAGTTTTAGCTTCCTCATCTGTAAAAATGGTAAGCATCATTACAGTTAGGAGCAATTAAGATAATCTATGCTTCACATGCCTTGATTTTATCATAAATACATATGTAATTCTTAGGACTGTAACACAAGAAATGCCTTTGAAAACAATTTTGTTGTGCACACGAGAATATTTAATGATAATTTTGATACATGACAGATAGTATCAATCTGCCTCAATATCTGAGCTTGAATGAAAAAGTAAATAATACAGGGGAACTTTTCAAAATGATCGTTAAAAGAATTACCAAATCGCATTTAGATCAAAGGAATAGATTGCTTACTAGTGTTACACAGCATAGTTGCATGACTACAGTTCATAATAACCTGGTCTATATTTTATGAATAGCACAAGGGAGCCCCAAACCTCAAATCATAAAGTAAAATCAAGAAAAGAAAAATGATTACTCCATTTTGATCAATATTGACTGTACATATGTATTAAGATGTTACACAGTAGCCCATAAATATGTATAATTATGTTAATAATTGTTAAAAATACTTCCAATAGTTAGTGCTTGACTTCTTCTCCCAAAGTTATCACTATGTCATATACATAAGAAGGGAAGAAATCTGAACATTTTCTATGGCCAGGAGTCATGCCAAGTATGCAGGCGCATTTGTTAGTGCTGTTGGTAGAGTATGTAAGTGTGCAATATCTAGGAATGACAGTTGATGAAGCATGAGACAACTAGACTTACGGACCTCAGATTTCTCTTCTGAATCCCATGATGCCAGAGACTTGTACAACTGGATCAAGTCGGGATTGTCCTCCCTGACTAAAAGATATGCAGTTCATATCCTCAGAATCCTTCCAAATGCACTGGAATAGCTGGTTTCTTCTTTTTTTATTTTATAAATATATTTGACAGGCAGAGTTAGACAATGAGAGAGAGAGACAGAGAGAAAGGTCTTCCTTTTGTTGGTTCACCCCCCAAATGGCTGCTACAGCCAGCACCATGCCAACCCGAAGCCAGGAGCCAGGTGCTTCCTCCTGGTTTCCCATGCGGGTGCAGGAGCCCAAGTACTTGGGCCATCCTCCACTGCCTTCCCGGGCCACAGCAGAAAGCTGGACTGGAAGAAGAGCAATGAGGAATAGAACCCAGCGCCCATATTGGGTGCTGGAGCCGCAGGTGGAGAATTAACCAAGTGAGCCACGGTGCCAGCACCTGGTTTCTTTTCTAAAAACTTCAAAGGCATGATTATATGTGTGGCTCATAGATACTAAGACTTATTCCTCCCTTCTTACCCTGTATCCATTTATTTGCAACTACATTCAAAGCCCATGGATGTAACTTGAATTTCTATACTGTACTCCAAGAATTTGACATTAGTCAAAACACAGTGCATTTCTAATCAGGCTCCAGGATGCTTCTAACATCAGATTAACCCTCAGAAACCCTGTCACATGCAACTGAACATTTAACAACTTATCAGGATATCTGAAAAACTCTAAAACTTTTATACTCTTTTAGCTAAATCATGATGGCAGGTTTGCCCCTAAGGGATGTGTGACCTCCAAGAAAATACTTTGAGAGAAGGAGGAACCAGCAGCTGCAATTTCTTCTTTAACTGAAGAACTGGAATTGGGCATAGCCACTTGTCCCTGCAAAATCTTATAGGTGTAAGTCATGGAGCTTTTTACAACATTTGTTCAATCTGGCATGAGGATGACAGGGATTGTAAATCACCCAAATGGAGAAAAGCACAGATAGGGTTCCCATGAGTTAGTGTCTGGACAGTATGCCCACGAGTTGATGGATCAGAATCCATGAAGGAAGGCTTGGCAGTTTTTAAGAAATCATTACAAGATGAAGCCCAAAGTAGGAGTTCTACTCACTGTATATAGAGATGGAACTGCCTAGTGGAAAAGTTTGTTAGTTTTAATAAAATTCCCATGGATCAGTTAGCACTGGAGGAACAAAACTGCCACTGCATGTAAAACTGGATTGGGTAGAAATAAGGCTCTTTGTCTAAGGGTTTATTTTTTTTTAACTTTTATTTAATGAATATAAATTTCCAGTATACAGCTTATGGATTACAATGGCTTCCCCTTCCCATAATTTCCCTCCCACCCACAACCCTCCCCTCTCCCGCTCCCTCTCCCTTTCCATTCACATCAAGATTCATTTTCAATTCTATTTATATACAGAAGATCAATTTAGTATAAATACTTCAACAGTTTGCACCCACATAGAAACACAAAGTGAAACATACTGTTTGAGTACTAGTTATAGCATTAAATCAAAATGTACAGCACATTAAGGACAGAGATCCCACATCAGGAGCAAGCGCACAGTGGCTCCTGTTGTTGACCCAACAAATTGACACTCTAGTTTATGGCGCCAGTAACCACCCTAGGCTGTCGTCATGAGTTGCCAAGGCTATGGAAGCCTTCCAAGTTCCCCGACTCTGATCATATTTAGACAAGGTCATAAAAGACAGGTTGAGGATAGTAACCAATGATCCTAAGAGTGGCCTTAACCAGGTCTGAACAATTATACAGCATTAAGTGGGGAAGAGGACCATCAGTACACACAGGTTGGGAGTAGAGCCATTGGTGGTAGAGTAGAGGTTATGATTACAAAGGAATGAGGCCCAAGTGGACTAGACAGGGTCTAGAACAAAGGACAGAGTCATTATTAGAGGAGCTAAGAAAGGTGCTGTCTAAGCTACAAGTAATTTTTCTGATTGAGAGGCAAATAGAACCTGATAGAAGGGGCTTGATAATAATCTGTTGGGCTTTAGGCCTTGTAAGTTAAGAGGCCCAGACCTATCTATCTCTTCACATGGGGTATATCCTAAGGGAGGTGTGAACCTCCTAGGGGAAGGCACTCTGTTGACTTTCATTACTTGGCTGGCCTGGGAGGAGAGCTGGCCAGGTAAAGGCAGGGGGCATCTCTAACAAGAAATTTACAGTTCTGTCTAAGGGTTTAGACACACACCTATTAGCAATAGTATTCATACCAATACTGAGTGTTCTGAATTGAAAGGGATGCTCTCTAGCTGCACTGAGGGTAAAGAGAGATTCTGAAAGAATTCTACTACAGAATTCCTGATTTGTATTTTCTATAACCCTGAGAGTGGCTAACTTGAAATACATAGTAGGAAAATATGAAGCAAGAAAATGAAATAATCCAAAGGTATTTATAAGTCAGAAATAGGGGCCAGCACTATGACACAGCAGGTTATGTGACTGCCTGTAACTCAGGGATCCCATATGTGAGTCTGCTCAAGTCCTGGCTGCTCCACTTATGATGTGGCTCCCTGATAAGTCCTTGGACCCTTGTAGTCACATGGGAGACTCAGAGCAAGTTCCTGGCTCCTGCAAGGCCAAGATCCAGCCATTTTGGCCATTTGGAGAGTGAACAGATAGCTGAAAGATCTATCTCTCCTTCTCTCTCTCTGTAACTCTGCCTTTAAAATGTTTTTTAAAAAGCATATATATATATATATATACACATATATATATGTGTATATATATATATATATATATATATGGAATCAAATTTGTTCCACTGGGATGTAGAAGAGTTAAAATGTAACCTCCTTCTTGTTCCCTAATATTCAAGAAAATAAACATCAGAGACAAAAATGTGTGGCTATCTTTGATATATGAACATGTTAGTATATGGAAAATCTCACAAAGAAGTTTAGCATTGTTAGGGCGAAATAAAAGAACAGCCATAAAAATCAATGAACAAAACAGAAATTCCAGAGGCAGGAAGTCCAAGACAAAGGAGTTCTTAAAAACTGTAGCCTTTTTGCGATTCTCATAATTTTTTTAGCATGACAAGAGAGATTCAGTTGCATTTACTTAGCTCTCAAAGGGTAACTTAATGAACAAACTTTGAATGTTTCTCCAAGGCCCGCCTTAGGTTCTAGCCAGCACTCCAGTCTGATTTGAAATACATATTAGAGTTGCCATATAAAACACAGCGATATCCTTTTTAAATTTAAAGATGATTTCTTCGTATAAATCTACACCAAATAAAACACATGCTACTTTTATACTTAATATTATTTATTGCTTATTCAAAATTCAAATTCACCTGGCTGTCCTTTATTTTTCTTTTAAATCTATCAAAATACAGGCATAAATTTTCCTGGGGCTGGCAGTGTGGAACAGCAGGTTAAGTTGCTGCTTGTGACAAAGGCATCTCATATCATAGTGTGGGTTGGAGTCCCAATTACTCTTGGTCTGCCCTAGCTTCCAGCTAATGTGTCTATGAAGGCAACATATGATGGCCCAAGTACTTGGGTCCCTGCTACCCTTTTGGGGAGACCAGGATGAAGTTCCAAGCTCCTGGCTTCAGCCTGGCCCAGGCTAGTTGCAGTGATTTGGGGAGTGAACTCACAGATGGAAGATTCTCTCTCTCTCTCTCTCTCTCTCTCTCTCTCTCTCTCTCTCTCTCTCTCCTCTTCCCCTCCCTCCGTTCCTCTCTTCTACTCTTCCCCTCCCCTCCCCTCTCTTCCCCTCCCTTCCCTTCTTCTCCCCTCCCCTTTCCTTCCCCTCTCCCCTCTCTATCTCCCTCTGTTATTCTGCCTTTCAAATGATCAAATAAATACATCTTTTAAAAAATTTTATTCTTGGTTACATAACATTAATTTTTGTTTCCTCAGTCTGGCTCTCATTAGTTAGTCTTATTTATCATCCTGTCCCCTTTAATGGAGTTAATTTATCTTAGTCGTCAATTTGGTGTTATATACCTGTGAGTGAATTCTACTACTGGATGTTATTTAATGTGATATCTAACTTAGAGTTGTCTTCTACATTTTGTCAGCTGAATACATAATAGTTCCTCTTCACCAGGGAGTAAATTTTGCCATAAATATTATTCTGAACTCCAGAGATGAAACTAGACATTTCAGTTATTAAATTTACTATGGGTACATTTTAAAGTATTTTAATGAATACATCATAGACCAAAACACCATCCTAAAAAATGAGAATAGAAAGCAGAAGTAAAAGAGAAGATTCTTGTTCTTGAAGTTCTATTGCATTTGGAGAAAAGGTAAATAAGCAAATAACTTTAACATTAATTGCAACAAGAAGAGGCAGCTCAATGAAGAAACTTTTTCCTGAGGATCAAAGATGCCCTTTCTGAGGTCAGGATAGTGGAGGATGAGTGGCAGAAGTTGACAAGAAAAGAAAAGGGTTTGCAAGGAGAGCAATCAGGAGGGCCAAAGACAAGAAAGTCTGAAGGAGTTTGACATGTTCTAAAATGTGAAATGGCTCCATATATCTAGACCACTAATGCATATGGCATTAGTAAAAGACTAACAAATACTGAAGAATTTTATGCACATTCCTAAAGATTTTGACCTTTATTTTGTAAAAGTTGCCAGGTGTGAACCTCTCCTAATTATGAGTTTATATTATCATATACTCCAGGTAGTTTGGACATATAAGATTAGTAGTAATGTTAGAAGGCCAAGACAAGGCAGGGGGGGAGAGGGGGAGAGGCAGGCGCGGGTGGGGTGGTGGAAAGGAGCAATATATATAAACACACTATTTTCATAGATGTGCAGCCAGAGGAACGTAGGACATAAGCTGAGTAAGAAATATAAGTAGTCTGAAGAATGTGGCAGATTGAAGCAATTATTAACTGAATACAATTTACTGAGCACTTCGTGGAATGATAAGGAGAAGCTGAGGGGAAGCAAAGAAACTTAAATACTTGTAAATCCACTGTTTCTGAGTCAATGATATATTTATCTAAAGAGACTGGAACATAGCTGAGTGGTTCTAGGGCAAGAACAGTTATTCATTTGGCTGACTCAATCCCAGGCTCAGGGCTACAGTGAAATACTTGAGGTACTTGTCTCAGGCATAAAATTTATCTGATTTTTAAATCTACTTGTTTTTCTGTTGCTTAGCCTCCACTATGATTAACCAGAACGTCTGTTTACTCATAGACTTTTCCAAACTCATTGACATTTATTTCTGGGAAGTAATTTTGTTAAATCAATTTCTGAATGTAATGCAATCTTTATCAAATACCAGTATGGCTGTGGATGGAATTTGACAGACTCTAAAGTTGATTTAGAAAGAATGAACCTAACAATAGCCAATGTTTTCCTGATGAAAAAGAATTTGTTAGGAAGATCTGCAATATTTAATAGTAATATTTACTATAGTATCATAGTGATGTTAGCCTTCATACTTGAATAAACAAATGGGTAATCAGGAAACTTACCCTTGCATATATGAAACTTAGATTATATCAGGTAGGCAATAGTGGTCAATGAAAAAAAAGGCTGATTATTCATTCAGTAAGTAGTGCTGATACACCTGATGCTCCATACAGAAAATAAAATTGATGCTTTTATTAAACAATTAAGAAATCAATTTCAGGCAGAATGAAGAGATAAACATTAAACAGATTTTTTTGGAAACCGATGAGAAGGATTATCTCTGATTTTGTAGTAGATGATATTTTCTCAAAGAAACACAATGAAAATATTTCATTACAATATATTCATTATTATATTACATATTACAATATATTCATTACATAAGCAAATAAGTCCTACAAATCGGTACAAAAAATCTTGTTCCTTGCTCCTAAAAAATGAGCAAATGATATAAACAGTCATTTCTAAGAGTAACAAATAATGACAAAAGATCTATTAAATGGGGCCGGCGCCGTGGCTCAACAGGCTAATCCTCCACCTTGCGGCGCCGGCACACCGGGTTCTAGTCCCGGTCGGGGCACCGATCCTGTCCCGGTTGCCCCTCTTCCAGGCCAGCTCTCTGCTGTGGCCAGGGAGTGCAGTGGAGGATGGCCCAAGTGTTTGGGCTCTGCACCCCATGGGAGACCAGGATAAGCACCTGGCTCCTGCCATCGGAACAGCGCAGTGCGCCGGCCGCAGCGCGCTACCGCGGCGGCCATTAGAGGGTGAACCAACGGCAAAGGAAGACCTTTCTCTTTGTCTCTCTCTCTCTCTCACTGTCCACTCTGCCTGTCAAAAAAAAAAAAGATCTATTAAATGGATATTAAATATTTTTTTTAAAAATTGAGAAATATGCAATAAGAAAAAAGTCATATTCTCCCAAATGATGAAAATTAACATGTTGACAATGCCAGTTGTTATCACGTGTATGAATATTCCTCATTTTACACTGTTTGTTAGGGTGTGATTTGTGGCAATCATTCTTGAGACTATTTTTGCAGTACACAGGAAGGTTTTATGTGTACATCCTCTGTGGTCAAATGATTCCACTCCAAGGTACAGACTCTGAAAAGAACCCTATACATGTGAACCAGGAATAGTGTTAAAAACATTGAAAGTGGCAATACTCTGTGCTACTTGATAAATAAAAATCTAGAAAACTACCAATTGTTCATAAAATGGGTAGATACAATATAGTACAAGTGTATGGATTAAATAAAAAGTATTAAAATTAAATGTACTTGCCAAATTATTAGACATGAATCAATAATATTAATACAATTAGCTTTGTAACAAAGACACATATTGTGTAATTCTGTTTACATACGTACAAAATAGATAAATATGTGATAACAGGTATGTTTAGAAATAAAGAGAAAGTAAAATGTAGACAGGCAATGTTTTATTTTTAAAGTGAATAGTTCACTCATGAATGTTTATTTTAATTTTGAACCATTAATATATGATAGGTACCATTTTTGAATGTCTATTTTTACAGATTCTACAATTGGCATATTGGCTGCAATGTTGGCGAAGTCTTGGATGAACATCTTGGTGTTCACCAGGATATTTTATTCTCCTGGGCATTCTACCTGATGTTTCTTATCATGTATTTTGGATTCATTTGTTCCTGGATTCTGTTCTAAATGATTCAATATTTTTCTGGTGCCAATCTCAAGAAAAGTTCTGAGTTGTCCACTATTTGTATTAGTATCTGATCATAGAAGTCTCTTCCAGTGCCTGATGTCCTTATCACTGCTTGGCTATCTCCTTTGTTCATGTCCAATTTCTGGCTAATTATTGTCTTGGCAAGAGTTGTGATTTCATTTTTTGTGAACTTAAAGTTATTCCTTTTCCCTATAAACACTGATGTCTGCCTGATTGACATAATTGTTGGTATCCACCAGCAACCAATTGTTTTTTGCCCTGGCATTAGTTTTCCTTCATCAAAATGTCTTTCTATGAGCATACTTCAGAAAGTTTGTGAGAAAAATGGAATTAAAAAATGAGTTTTGTAAAAAACAGTTTGAAACCCATTGATAATTTTTATCATAATATGCATTTCCATGGACTTTGTGAATACCATTGTATATGGAATCTTTGCACCAAAACAAACTCTTTCAATTCCATTTTCCACAAAATTTTGAAATGCCCTCATACATTGTACCAATGTCAAGTAAACATTATGACATTCATTTCATTTCAGCCAGTCTTATTAAAGCTATTGGAATAGTTTGAAAGTAGGAAACATTTCCAATATCTTTAAGATTTTTGCAAAAATGTCATATAGTATCTTATCATAAATCTAATGACTTCGGTTAAGTTGCTAGTGTTCCTTCTCAAACTGGGGACAATTTAATGACAATTCAACACTTTTTCTCACTGAACCTGACTGTAGTTCAATACGCACAGTTTTTAAACCAATGATGATTTTCCTGGTCTAAAACCTTGTTAACTCTTCCTGCTAATGATGAAGATATTTCTATCTAATGAGCTTATTTAAAGGCAATCTAGACTTGACTTCCACAAAGACGACTAGTAGAAAGTGCTTCCTATAAATTAGGTTCAGCAACGTTTTGTGCTGCAGGGAGGCTGTGGTTAGGTCAGAGGGAGAGAACTGGAGTCCCACCCATATCTTTATCTCCTAGCAAAACATGTTCTGATCATAACTCTTCTCAAGAGAAGGTCCCGTGCAGGGGGTACTCTTGACAACTAGATTCTGTTGAGCCCTGAAATCTTCCAGGTTTAATCTGTAGTACATTCACTACCCTTTGCTCTGGTCTTTCTCAAATCATTCATTAGCACATAATTTTAATACCTGTGTTTATAAATAGAAAATTGCATTTGCTTATTTTCATTAAAATCTTATTTTTGATATTTGTAAAGCAAAATTCCAGGTAAGTTAAATAGGAAAACAGAAATACACACCCACATTCGTATACAACCACCCTACTGCAGACACCATGAATACTACAGTAACCAATAATCCTCAGTTGGATAATGGAGGGGAATTAATCTAAAAAGAGATGATATTTGCAAAACTGTATACCAGTGATTAGGAATTTGAGAATAATAGGTTTAACTTAAAATACCACATCAACTTTCATAATTAGTTGATTTTTTTTAGAAAAAGTCAATATAAATTTTGATTTTTGTGTTGCTATACATGAAAAACAATTTATGATCAGTTTGCAAGTAGAGAATGTTATCGCTACTTATATGCCTAAAGTTTTGAATTTTTTCTTAGCATAGTCAGAATAAATGCTGCTTGCAAAGGTTTGCAAAGCTCACACTAAAGCTGTTTCAATCCAGGGTTTAACCATGTAAAAATCAGAGGCAGTACCTTGTGGATTTACCTTATGTCTCTGAGTTGAATGTATTTGTAACTAGCTTTGATCAAAACTAAAGTCGAGGTAAATCCTCCCCTGCTTAATGAGTACCAGGTCGATCTAGAGCAGAGTGTAGCTAAATCCACAAAGATATTGACTGAATCTAGGCTCAATGAGATAAAATGCTCATATTATTATCATTTTCAATTTTGATGCATGAAGTACCCAAAAGTATTCTTGTACTAATATTATTAAATACAACTAAAAAATAAAGGTCAAAGGATTTTCTAAAAGCTAAATTATTCAAAAGGGGAAAATGTACTATAAAGAGCATGTGCTTAGATTTTAAACAGGTTTGTATTCAAAATCCCATTTTTGTGATTTGAAGCAAAGTATTTAAAATTTCTGTGCATATTTTTAAGCCTTAAAATGACAAAAAAGTTATTTAAACTCATGCTTGTAAACTTGTACATGGGATTAAACAGGAGGCAGTTTTTGGATATTTATATGGGGATTGGTAAAATTATTTTTCTATTAACAATAACAATACCATAAATACGAGTTTGTGTCACTCAAATACTTTCATGAGCAACATGAATTTGGTTTACATTTTTTTTATTAATGAATATAAATTTCCAAAGTACAGCTTATGGATTACAATGGCTTCCCCCCCATAACTTCCCTCCCACCCACAACCCTCCCCTTTCACACTCGCTCTCCCCTTCTATTCACATCAAGATTCATTTTCAATTCTCTTTATATACAGAAAATCAGTTTAGTATATATAAAGAGTTCAACAGTTTGCCCTTACATAGCAACACAAAGTGAAAAAATACTGTTGCAGTAATAGTTATAGCATTAAATAACAGTGTACAACACATTAATGACAGAGATCCTGCATGATAATTTTTAAAAAAGATTGATTCATTTTCTATGTAATTTCCAATTTAACACCAAGGGTTTTTGTTTTTTTTTTCATTTTCAATTATCTTTAGATACAGGAGATCGATTCAGTATATACTAAGTAAAGATTTCATCAGTTTGAACCCACACATAAACACAAAGTGTAAAAATACTGTTTCAGTACTAGCTATATCATTACTTCACCTTGGACAACCCATTAAGGACAGATCCCACATGGGACGTAAGTACACAGTGACTCTTGATGTTGATTTAACAACAATCGGACTTGCCCCAAATGATGGAGTTAGAAACGTGCCAGGGGATTCCAATACAATCCCATCAACGTGGCATGTACCAATGCCATCTCAATAGTCCAAGTGATCAAATGCTGTTCACAATTGATCACACTGATAGATCTAAGAGTCAAAGAGATCACACAAACAAGACTAATGTCTGCTAATACTAACTGATAAAACCAAAAAGGGAGAGAAGGATCCAACATGGGAAGGGGGAGACACAGCAGACTCATAGAATGGCAGATGTCCTAAATAGCACTCTGGCCTCAGAATCAGCCCTTAAGGCATTTGGATCTGGCTGAAGAGCCCGTGAGAGTATTTTAGGCATGGAAAGCCAAGACACTCTGGGAAAAAAAAAAAGAAGAAGAAGAAGAAGAAGAAGAAGAAGGAAGAAGGAAGAAGGAAGAAGGAAGAAGGAAGAAGACCTAAATGAAGGATCTCAGCGAGTGTGATCACAGTGGAAAGAATGGGGCCATCAAGGTAGGAGGTACCTTTCTCTGAAGGGAGGAGAGAACTTCCACTTTGACTATGACCCTATCGGAATAAGATCAAAGTCAGCGAACCCTAAAGGCTTCCATAGCCTTGGCAACTCATGACTAGAGCCTAGGGAGATTACTGACGCCATAAACAAGAGTGTTAAATTGTAAAATCAACAACAGGAGTCACTGTGTACTTACGTCCCATGTGGGATCTGTCCTTAATGGGTTGTCCAAGGTGAAGTAATGATATAGCTAGTACTGAAACAGTATTTTTACACTTTGTGTTTATGTGTGGGTTCAAACTGATGAAACCTTTACTTAGTATATACTGAATCAATCTCCTGTATCTAAAGATAATTGAAAATGAAAAAAAAAAAACAAACAAAAAAACAAAACCTTGGTGTTAAATTGGAAATTACATAGAAAATGAATCAATCTTTTTTAAAAATTATCATGCAGGATCTCTGTCATTAATGTGCTGTACACTGTTATTTAATGCTATAACTATTACTGCAACAGTATTTTTTCACTTTGTGTTGCTATGTGAGGGCAAACTGTTGAACTCTTTATATATACTAAACTGATCTTCTGTATATAAAAAGAATTGAAAATGAATCTTGATGTGAATAGAAGGGGAGAGCGAGTGTGAAAGGGGAGGGTTGTGGGTGGGAGGGAAGTTATGGGGGGGAAGCCATTGTAACCCATAAGCTGTACTTTGCAAATTTATATTCATTAAATAAAAGATAAAAATAAATAAATAAATTTTTAAAAAGTGGTGCTCACCATTTTGTTCCCCAGAAGGAATAATACATTAAATATTAAAGATATTATGCTCTTCCAATCCCATAAGAACAAAATAAAACAAACCATAAGTATTTTTCTTTTTGAAAAAAAAAGAATATATTTAGTATGTATGAACTTTTCATGTAAAACTTCACAATAAGAGAAATCTTTCATTTCTTGGGTTTTGAATGCTTTTGAAGCAATTATTCTGGAGCAAGTTCAGATGGCAACTGTAAGTTCCAATTATCTATCACGACGTATCAAGCTCCTCTTTAATTCTGTGACTTAGAGTGACAATATTCATATCGCTTTCCTATAAATTTACAATTTAGGAAAAAAAAAGCTGCTATATTTGACTAGGGATAAGGATTCATTTTAGGAAAGACCACTCAGTCCAATGACAGAAACTTCCATGCCAGGAATTCACAAAGGCGCTGTCAGTCTTAGGCCTTGGTTGATCTCAATGTGAACACATCCAGAACTTGTACAGCATGGTGACTGGGTTGTAAGAGCTGCTTTTCCATGAGAGTAGGAATGGAAACTGCTAGTCTTTTATTGCCTGACTTTAGTGTCTTCAGTCTATTCCAATATTTAAACATAGGTATTTGAAGGTATGACTCATAAGTATTTCTATCGTGAAAGAATTCACCTGCTCATTTCTCCTCCCTTTGATCTGTCCTCTATACTGTATAGGACTATGAAATTCAGACCTCTTCAGCAATGCCACCAATTTCTGTGGGTAATTGACAATAGTGAATTCTGCATGTAATTTTTGAATAGATTTCCAGGTAATTTAACACCACATTGACCAAGCCCAGGCCATTAAGGAGTACTAAGCAAGTTCCTATCGGCTGGCGCCGCGGCTCAATAGGCTAATCTTCCGCCTGCAGCGCCAGCACACTTGGTTCTAGTCCCGGTTGCGGCACCGGATTCTGTCCCAGTTGCTCCTCTTCCAGTCCAGCTCTCTGCTGTGGCCTGGGAGGGCAGTGGAGGATGGCCCAGGTCCTTGGGCCCTGCACCCCATGGGAGACCAGGGGAAGCACCTAGCTCCTGGCTTCGGATCAGCGTGGCGTGCCGGATGCAGCGGCCATTGCAGGGTGAACCAACGGCAAAGAAAGACCTTTCTCTCTGTCTCTCTCTCTCTCTCTCTGTCCACTCTGCCTGTCAAAAAAAAAAAAAGTTCCTATTATCTTCACTCTCTGAGAATATTGTGGGATGTTCTTCTATCTGCACTGTGTTCTGTCTTCCATGAAATATTCCTTTGGCAGAACGCGGATCAAGGGATACTGCAAATCGTAGGTCCATGTAAGTATTCTTGAGTAAAGAGAGTCAACGACGTTTTGTGCACTTGTCTTAGTCTGGGCTGCTATACAGAATAGCATACATTAGGTGTCTTATGAAGAATACAAAAACGTATCTCCCAGTTCTGGAGGCTGTCAATCATAGGGTTCCAGTATGGTCAGGGTCTAATGAAGGCCCTCTTCCTGACTGCAGATTATTAACCTCTTGGATTCTTAAATGGTGCAAAGGGGGTTGAGTGTTCTCAGAGGTCCCTTTTATAAGGCGTTAATCCCATTCATGGAAATTCGAAACCTATTGCTTGACGGCCTTGCCTCGTACTATGATAACAATGGGGGTTGAATATCAATATTTGAATTTTGTGAGGGCAAAATATTAAGTCCATGACAATACCTATAATCTATTGTAATATATCAAGTGTGAAAACCTGTCTATGGAATTATCAGTTATTAGCATATGAATTGTCTAATAGATCCTAGTGAGTATATAATAGGCCGAAGCCAGGAGCTTCATCCAGGTCTCCCACATGGTTGCAGGGGCCCAGACTCTTTGGCCATCTTTCACTGTTTTCCCAGGTGCAGTATCAGTCAGTGGATCAGAAGTGGAGTAGCTGGGACTCAAACCAGCATGCATATTGGATGTCAGCATCACAGTTGGCAGCTTTACCTACTATACCATGATGGCAGCACCTAATTTCTATTTTATATAGTTTGCTTTGCATTTTATTACCCTAATTCATTTCCTCTCATTTATGCTTTCTATTTAAGTATTGCCTGTGGACTATAATGTACTACAAATCTTGTACACAAAAATATTAATGAAGGTACTAAAGACAAACAAGAAAATTTGCTAGAGCTATAACTTGAGCTTTCAAATTCATTATTATCCTTTGTTTGTGGTCTTGAAGCTAGTTTTCAATTTCAAGAGCTCGATTTTTTAAAATAATATTGGTCATTATTATAACAAAGAATTAAATTTTACAAATGAAAATTTCATTTGATTCATTTTAAAATATGCAAGACAAGCTTGCCAAAGGGATATATAGCAGAGACAGCCAGTAATTATATGTCCCTAACTGCCTTCCCCCTATGTACTTCTGTTAAGTTCGACATCCAGCAGGGAACTGGCATAATATCACAGTATGTGGTGCCATCAGCCACTTGGTTTGCTGGGTGTCACTGCAGGACAAGGCCAGGTGAAGAATGAAGTGGAAGGAAAAGGAGCAGAGAGTTGGGAAATTGGCAGATTAATATCCTGTTCTGAAGAGAGAATTAAAGATGAGTCCTTAGAAAGCTACAGATACATCCAAAGCATTTGAACCCAGGTAGTGTTTTTGAAATAAAGGGAGTCTTTTCTAAGGTAAACATAATAGATCCTGTTTGTAGAGGTCAAAGTATCATTAGGAGTCACAGGAAACTAGTCACTTTGTGAAGTTTGCCAAGCAAGACAATGGAGTCAGAAGAAAAAAATCAGATTCCTGGACATGGGGATTGGCAGGAAAAGGGAATCAAGCAGACTTGGATCAGATGGCTGAGGTGTTTGGCACTATTGCTTTGTCAAAATGTCAAAATGTCACTTTAGGGTGAGTTATCAAACAGACACCACTGTACCAATGATTTGTGTCTTTGGTCGATCTAACAGAGAGAATAACCAATTTTCCCTGTCATTTCCTTTAGTTTCTGGGAGAAACTTAATAACATCACCCTAGTAGATTATGGATTTGCCAACTTTTTCTTACATATCTCAGTTATATTGTATTCCTTTTGCATTATTTTCAGAATTCCCACAGAAATGCTAATGCCTTCCCTCATTGTTTTCTAGCATCCAATCACACTGATGACGGCATCTCCTCCCTTTGTGTCAGCTGAGACTTTCTGTAATATCAGCTACTAAACAACCTAGGTTTCGGAGGCTGGTTGGTGTCAGCACTTCCTCTGTAGTTTGAAAACAACCACAGACAATAAATAAACAAATGGCTATGTATTTGTGGCAATGAAATTTTATTTACAAAAACAGTCAGCTTGTGGGATATAGTTGTACTTTGCTGCCACTTGCCTTTTTTAAAAAAGATTTTACCTATGCATTTATTTACTTGAGTTTCAGACAAGGAGAGGGAGAGACACAGAGAAATGTCTTCCATCTGCTGGTTCACACCCCAGGTGGCCACATGGCCAGAGCTGAGTTGATCTGAAGCTCCGAGTCAGGAATCTCATTCAGGTCTCCATCACAGGTTCAGGGGCCGAAGCACTTGGGCCATAAGCAGAGAGCTGGATCAGATGCAGCCAGGACTTGAATCAGAACCCATGTGGCATCCGGTAACACAGGCAGAGGTTGAGCCTACAATACCGCAGTGTGGCCCACCACGTCCCTTTATGTGGTAAACTCACTCCTGCCCACAAACCCCTCAGATTCCAGCCCTACACAGTATTTAGCCTCTTTGATGGTTTTTCTAGTTTTGCAGTGACTAGAATACGGTTTCCTGAAGCTTTTTTATTATTATTAATTTTTACTGTTATTCAGTAAGTCCTTTCTTTTGAAGTTTTTCTCATGTATCTGAAACACAGAGGGATGGAGCTTTGTTGGGATTTCTCACGCTGGATGACAGGCATCCAACTATTTAAGCCATTGGTGCTGCCAATGGATGCACTGGAATCAGAAGGGGCAGACCTTGAACCCAGGCAGGATAGGAAGCTGATATGGGATATGGCATCCTAAGCGACATTTTAATCGCTGAGTGAAATGCTCACCTCCTCAGGAACTCCTTTCAATACAAAGACTTAAACCTACTGAAAATATTCTTCTATTATACCAATAACTTTCTGTGCTCAGTCTCTCCATTCTACTCTTTTGTTATTCTATTAAGGAATAGTTAGAATTCTGGCAGTTATTCATCATATCATATAACTTTTCCTTGTTTTATATTAATTGTTTTATTTTGTGATCAGGAAAAATATCCCCATTAAGCAATCAGTAAACTTCAGGTATTCAGTATAGAAGACTTGCTCCTAATAATGGGTGAAGGCCTTGTATAACTGAGACAAGATGGATGATTTTTTATTCTAGGTCATAGGAATTCATTTCTATCTTGGCAATCCTAAATTCTCAGTAGTCTATCATGTTCTCTAAAAAACTGATCTAGGTGTAGCCTCTGCTACAATTTTCACTGAAGAGACCTCTATGATCTCTATTCAGGATTTAATCTTAAATCCTATAGAAATTATATGAGAAAATAATAATACCTTGCTTACTGTAGTCCGGATGTTACTTAAGTACTTTGCATGCATTAATACTTTTCATCCACACAACTCTATTTTAACAATTTTGATCCATGATACATTGGTGAGGAAATTCAAAATTAGCAACATAAAATTTGTCCATGTTTTATAATTAACACATAAAAGAATTAGTACTTAATCCTAGAGTTTGGCTACAAAGTTAGTGTTTTTAACTACCACCTCACTATTCCTATCTCCTTGGTGACCAAACACAAGTTATCCTTTCAAAATTTTGGGCAATGGTTGCCCTCATCACTTCCAGAATGGCCCAGTCCCACTCTGATTCCAGCATTCTGAGTTTTAATTGATTCAGATGTTGCTCTATTGCCCATGTAAGATATATGTCTCAGTTCTGAAACATTACATACTCAAATTTCATAATTAATATTTAACAGAATTTCTTTAATATTACTGTTTGCTTTTGGATATTTTTCTTTTCCAAATGTTTCTGGCTTTAAATTAAAAAAAAATTATGTTGTGGGTTTAAATAGGCATTGTGAGTCAGAAAACTCCTCCCTGACCTTTTACAGCAAGGTAATTGAGTCCCAAAAGAGTTGCTTTGGAATTTTTTGAAGCTGCACGATATTACAATTTTACTTAGGAATAAATGACACTAAATAAAAATTTTCCTTTTCTTAATGTTTATTGCAGCTCATTTCACAATAGCTAAGACCTGGGATCAACCTAAATGCCCATCAACAGTAGACTGGATAAAGAAATTATATGACATGTACTCTATAGAATACTATACTGCAGTCAAAAACAATGAAATCCGCTCATTTGCAACAAAATGGAGGAAGCTGGAACACATAATGGTGAGTGAAATAAGCCAGTCCCAGAGGGACAAATCTCATATGTTCTCCCTGATCAGGGACAACTAACCAAGCACAAAAAAGGAAACCTGTTGAAATGAAATGGACACTATGAGAAACGGTGACTTGATCAGCCCTTGTCCTGACTTTTGATGCACAACTTAATACTTTATCCCTATTAGTATTTTTTGTTCTACTTAATACTATTGGTTGAACTCTGTAATTAACACACAATTATTCTTAGGTGTTTAAATTTTAAATGAAAAGTTATCCCTGTTAAATATAAGAGTGGGAATAAGAGAGGGAGGAGATGTACAATTTGGGACATGCTCCAGCTGACTTGCCCCAAATGGTAGCATTAGAAATGTGCCAGGGGATTCCAATTCAATCCCATCAAGGTGGCATGTACCAATGCCATCTCAATAGTCCAAGTGATCAGTTTCAGTTCACAATTGATCATGCTGATAGGTCTAAGAGACAAAGGGATCACATAAATAAGACTACTGTCTGCTCATGCTAACTGATAGAATAAAAAAGGGAGAGAAGGATCCAACATGGGAAGCAGGATGTGCAGCAGATTTATAGAATGGAAAATGTCCTAAACAACACTCTGGCCTCAGAATTAGCCCTCAAGCCATTTGGATCTGGCTGAAGAGCCCATGACAGTATTTTAGGCATGGAAAGCCAAGACACTCTAAACAAACAAACAAACAAAAAAACACAAAAAAACAAAGATCTCTGCGAGTGAGATCCCAATGGAAAGAACAGGACATCAAAGAAGATGCTGACGAGGATGTGGGGGAAAAGGGGCACTAACCCACTGTTGGTGGGAATGCAAACTGGTTAAGCCACTATGGAAGTCATCCAGAGATTCCTCAGAAGCCTGAATATAACCCTACCATACAACCCAGCCATCCCACTCCTTGGAATTTACCCAAAGGAAACTAAATTGGCAAACAAAAAAACGGTCTGCACCTTAATGTTTATTGCAGCTCAATTCACAATAGCTCATACCTGGGATCAACCTAAATGCCCATCAACAGTAGACTGGATAAAGAAATTATGGGACATGTACTCTATAGAATACTATACAGCAGTCAAAAACAATGAAATCTGGTCATTTTCAACAAAATGGAGGAAGCTGGAACACATCATGCTGAGTGAAATTAGCCAGTCCCAGAGGGACAAATCTCATATGTTCTCCCTGATTGGTGACAACTAACCAAGCATGAAAAAGGAAACCTGTTAAAGTGAAATGGACACTATGAGAAATGGTGACTTGATCAGCCCTTGTCCTGACTGCAGATGTACAATTTAATACTTTATCCCTTTTAGCATGTTTTTTCTACTTAATACTATTGGTTGAATTCTGTAATTAATACATAGTTATTCTTAAGTGTTGAAACGTAACTGAAAAGTGATCCCTGTTAAATATAAAGGTGGGAATATGAGAGGGAAGAGATGTACAATTTGGGACACGCTCAATCGGAATTGCCACAAATGGTAGAGTTAGAAACATACCAGGGGATTCCAATTCAATCCCATCAAGGTGGCATGTACCAATGCCATCTCACTAGTCCAAGTGATCAAATGCTGTTCACAGTTGATCATAATGATAGGACTATGAGTCAAAGGGATCAAAATAAACAAGACTAGTGTCTGCAAATACTAACTGATAGAATCAAAAAGGGAGAGAATGATCCAACATGGGAAGCAGGATACACAGCAGACTCAAAGATTGGCAGATGTCCTAAACAGCATACTGGCCTCAGAATCAGCCCTTAAGGCAGCCGGATCTGACTGAAAAGCCCATGACAATATTTCAGGCATGGAAAGCCAAGACACTCTGGCAAAAAAAAAAATGATCTAAATGAAAGTTCTCTTTGAGTGAGATCCCAGTGGAAAGAACAGGTCATCAAAGAAGGAGGTACCTTTCTCTGAAGGGAGGAGAGAACTTCCACTTTGACTATGACCTTGTCTAAATATGATCAGAGTCGGCGAACTGAAAAGGCTTCCATAGCCTTGGCAACTCATGACAAGAGCCTAGGGTCATTACCGATGTCATAAACAAGAGTGTCAATTTGTTAAGTCAACAACAGGAGTCACTGTGCACTTACTCCTCATGTAAAGATAAATGTTTAAATTTTTTTTTTCCTTTCCTTAAAGTAATGTGTATGTGTGCATGGATACATCGGCCTTTTGGAACATACAGTTTTTTATTTAACATTTATTTAGTAAATATAAATTTCCAAAGTACAGTTTATGGATTACAATGGTTTCCCCCCCATAACTTCCCTTCCACCCATAACCCTCCCATCTCCCGCTCCCTCTCCCATTCCATTAACATCAAGATTCATTTTCAATTATCTTTTTATACAGAAGATCAATTTAGTATATATTAAATATAGATTTCAACAGTTTGCACCCACACAGAACATAAATTATAAAATACTGTTTGAGTACTAGTTATAGCATTAATTCACATTGAACAACCCATTAAGGACAGAGATCCTACATGAGGAGTAAGTGCACAGTGGGAACATACAGTTTGTTTATAGTCTACATTTCTTCATAAAATTACGTTGAGCATTATGATATATTTCTGATTTATTTTTAAAAAGAAAATATGAAATTTTACTCCAATAATAATTGAATATAATAGCATTAAACAAATTTATTATCTAGTAGATACTGTTCTCCCTAGATCCTGGGTACAAAACACTGAAAATTACAGAGAGAAATAGCTGGTATGACTTAGCTGCAATTTCAGTAATCTATAAGTACATCTAGATTATACAAAAAGAGAAATGTTCAAATATGCATGTACAAAAATGGATATTACACAAAATTAAAGCCATCAATGTCTTATCTTTCGACTAATAAACTGCATTGTCATTATCTACCCAATGATTTCAGGTTGGTACATTCAAATTAATTTAACTTGATATTTTCTTACATGTTTAGAGCATGGGAATTTCTAGTAAATATTCTGGTGAATAGTTCTAGAAGATAAATTCAAATCAATAGCTCTTTATTGATTAACTGTTGTGAAGTCAGCACCATGTACACAAAACCATCCTAGTAAATACATTAACAATAAGACAAAGAATCTATAGGAATCTATGAATACCAGGTTGTAAATGATTGTGATGTAAATGGAAGATATGTATAAGAGTTGCTATGAGTGTTCAGAAATTGTATGAAGTCGCACATTAATTATAAGTAGCTTTATACTGAAACAAATCTAATTTCATTTAGTAATTCAGTAGGTATTTAGCATATTTTGTCATCCCCAAAATTATATTAACATTATAATATAACATAGTACGTGGGAGCCTAAACATATCTTTAATTCATTGGTTATGTGATAAATCAAAAATTGCATAGAATGCATTTTATCCATAGAATATTTATCTTTTCTTGTTTACTTATCCCAGATTGCCCTATTTTAACATCTACATTATATATATTTTTTATTTTAGTTGGCAAAATATTGTTTTGCCAAAATAATGAAGTGTATAATTATTTCTTTCTTTTGAAGTTTATAATACTATAATATATTTTCCTACATTATCTATTATGATTTCTAGAACACAATGTGAATTATCAATGAAAAGATGTGGTAAAAACATATAAAGGGCATAATATATTTGCACAGGTTATTTATTCATGAGCTACCTTATTAGCATTATTTTTGTTCTCTTCTGTGTTAGTAAAACAAAATCTTATGCTAAACTTTCAAAACAAAACTATACTTTAGACATTAAGAAAATGATATGACACAACTAAAAGTGTTACTGTAGAATTATAAGTTATGTTACTATGAAATGCTATGAGACCATTTTTTGGTCTTACCCACCAATTCTAATACATGAGGGTGATGCTGGATAGCTAAGGTAAAACTTATAAATTCAAGTATGACTATGATTCTTCATGAACTACTTTTCTGACATAGTATGTAGAGTGAACTTTAGATATGATATGTAGTTCAATGTTTTTTCTTTAAATGTTATGGTTTTAGATCAGGCAAGTTAAGCTAGGGATCTGTAGAACAATATATCCAAGATCAATTGTTATGTCTACTCAAGATTTTGAGGAGAAAAGTGACTTGTTTGTTTATTTTTTTTGCCAGATTTGCATGTAGTGGGCTCTTCTTTTTGTAGTTCTTTAAAGTATAAATTTAGGCTATTTATATGAGATCTCTTAATAGTAATGAAGGCATCTACAGCTTTGTCACTATTCTTCTGTTGGGCTCTATAGACAGAAATAAATAAAATTAATAGATTTCAAAAAGTTTTAAGCAAAAGATTTGGAAGATATTCCTCAAAGAGCACTGCGTATGTACTAACAAGCTATTTGTTATAAGATATTTTGAAAAAGTTAAATTTCTTGCTTGAATTATCTATCAGTAAGTAACTATCCACTTTTATAACAGAGGTTATTTTGAAAATAAAAATTTGGGGGTCGGCGCCATGGCACAATAGGTTAATTCTCCACCTGCGGTGCCAGCAACCCATATAAGCACCGGTTCTAGTCCTGGCTGTTCCTCTTCCAATCCAGCTCTCTGCTGTGGCCTGGGAACAGTAGAGGATAGCCCAAGTGCTTGGGCCTCTGCACCCACATGGGAAACCAGGAAGAGGTACCTGGTTCCTGGCTTCAGATGGGCGCAGCTCCGGCAGTTGCAGCCATTTGGGGAGTGAACCAATGAAAGGAAGACTTTTCTCTCTGTCTTTCCCTCTCTCTGTCTGTAACTCTACCTCTCAAATAAATAAATAAAATCTTAAAAAAAAAGAAAATAAGTATTTGGATTGCTTTGAAACTGGGAAATGTTATTATGCAGAAATGGAACTCTTATATACTGTTGGTGAAGATGTAAATATTTATTATTATTTCTTCAAAGAGTCAAAAGTGCCAAAGTGAACACTTTGAGTTAAACATAGTATATAATTAATTTTCATAATGAGAGATAATAAAAGTTAAAAGGGTTGAAGTAGGGGCCAGCACTGTGACATAGCAAGTAAAGCCACCACCTGCAGTGCTGGAATCCCATATGATGTGGTTTCGAGTCCTGGCTGCTTTATTTCTGATCCTGCTCTCTTCTGTGCCCTGAGAAAGCAGTAGAAGATGGCCCAAGTCCTTGGGCCCTTGCACCCTTGTGGCTGGAAGAAGCTTCTGGCTCCTGGCTTCAGATGAGCTCAGTTCCAGCTGTTGTGGCCATTTGAGGAGTAAACTGGAAGATAGAAGACCTTTTTCTTTCTCTCCGCTTCTGCCTCCCTTTAACTGTCTTTCAAGTGAATAAATAAATCTTTTTTTTTTAAAAGAGTTGAAGTCAAAATATGAATATTCCAATCAAGGAAGTGTCAATTTAAGGATTGAGTTTTCACTGGATGACTGAGAAACAATATTGATGATGGAGTAATATTTAGTTGATGAGCAGTTAGAATGTCATTAGGAACTGAATGTCTAATAGGGTGAAGTAGTCATTTAGTATATGGAGATTTGGTTATAGAACTTTGACCCCCATACTTGGATGTCACCTCAAGATAAACTTGAATGTATTTCCATATGCAGCCGTAATTATTGGCATAAACTATTCACTTGTGTTGAAAGGGTTCAGTTTCCTCCGAGGCACTGTTGGACTTTTTATCTGCAATGTTGAAAAGCAGACTTTAAAATCCTGTCAGACACTGCACATTTGACTGTATACAAAATATAAATTCTAAGATTTATTTATGCCTGGTTGTATTCTTCTCAATCTATGGTCACTCACCTTGCCTGTACTCCCTCTTTTTCTTTGTCACTAATTATACCTTTTCCAGATCATTTGATGAATCAAAGTCATAGAAAATTTATGATAAAATGAAAAAAGCATCTGCTCTTCCCTATTATCAATGTTCAAAGAACTTTTTCTAATGTTTTCAAGATCTATGGCATAACGCCCAGCCCAGATTACTTCAGATAGACAGACTATGTCATCACTCAGAATGATTGTTTCTCTTAGGCATGCTAAGTCAGGGAAGCTATCACCATTATCTTATTACTTTCTTCATCCATGGCCATGCAGGGACCTCCTGCATTGAAAGTGAGGGCTTAAAATCACTACTCATCTTTTCTAGTTAGTAAAGACCTACCTACAAGACAAAAGTTTTATTTAAATCAGGCATCTGTTTATGATTTTCAATATGGCAAATTGCCATGTTGACTCAGAGCCAATTCAGTAGCCAAGGCTTTAGAAAACAACTTGACATGCAAAGATATTCAAATCTTCTAATCTCTCAAATTGTATTTTAAAGAGTACATTTTAAAGAGTAAAATCATGTGAATTTTCACTTGAAGTCAATCATGTAATGCCTTTATTCTTAATTTCCATTTTTATTATATAAAGGGTTTCAGGCTCGACTCCTTTAAGGCCTGTTAATTGATGGATGATTCATCTGTTTCACAGTTTTGCTGAACTTTCATTGTTAACCTTGCCAACCAAAAGAAAGTTGGTGCGGAACTCAGCAGCTACTGCAACTGAAACGAGTTGTTATTTCAGAATTTTCTTACAGGTATTAAGAAAACCATGATTTATTCTTCAGATATCTAGTAATAATCCAGAGGATCCAGCAATATCAGTGAATGAATTTTGAAAGCTATTCCAAGTGAATAGTACTGTTCCAGTAAATCCATAGCAACTGTTGGTTCAGGATTTTTCCATATTGCTTGAACAAACCATAATTCCCTTGGGTACAGTTAGCATGGTTTGGACTTCCATGTTTACAATGTTGGTTGAAAAATAAAGTATACTTAGATGTATTCTGTTATCAAGGTATCTGAATTACCGGTCATTATGCTCTATTGGCATCAAAATAATTGTCGCATGGTTATTTTAAAAGGAAACTCTATAGAATATTGCTTAGACCTAACATTTGAAAAAATAAAAAAGAGACTTAATTATTTATTTTTGCTATGCCATTGACAGAAAATAGAAATGTTGCAAACCTTTCTTCTCTCCTTTCATAATTAGATCATAAAGGCCTAAAAGACAGATGAACAGGAGGAAAAAAACTTTATTTGTGTGCATATAGGAGCTTACAAGGGAAGTAGCAGTCTCTTAGACTCGAGAGGCTTGCTGGCACTGTGGTGTAGCGAGTAAAGCTGCCGCCTGCAGTGCCAGCATCCCATATGATGTCGGTTCAAGTCCCAGCTGTTCCACTTCCAATCCAGATCTCTGCTATGGCCTGAGAATGTAGTAAAAGATGGCCCAAATCCTTGGACCCCAAAACCTGCATACAAGACCCATGAGAAGCTCCTGGCTCCTGGATTTGGATTGTCTCAGCTCTGGCCCTTACGGCCATTTGGGGAGTGAACCAGCGGATGCAAGACTCTCTCTCTCTCTTTCTCTCTCTCTCGGTCTCTCTCTCTCTGCCTCTGTAACTCCACCTTTCAAATAAGTAAATAAATATTAAAAAAAAAATTAGAGGCTCAAATAACAGTAAGGGGAATAGCAGAAAAGAAATGATTCTACAGGAAAAGCAAAGGGGTTTCTATAGGAAATACAAACGGATTATCTGAGAACAAAGAGGAAATAAGAAATTTCATGATAATGTCTGTGTTTTCAGGTGGGAAGAGTCTTTCTATCTTCTTAATTGTCATCAAATGTCCCTAGAGAGGGGATGTATGGTATGTTTACTTTTGGTTTTCTTTCTGGTAGTAAGGCCAACCTTGGGAGGGAATATATACAGCCTCATTTCTTGCAAGGTTTTGCTTATAATCAGATGAGAGAAGCTCTGAGAAGGCTTCTTCATGCATTTCTTGAATCTCTATGTCTCCATAGCTACTAGAGGGTTCTGGGGATGTCAGTCCCCTATTTCTCCCATTTTCAAATGTCCTGAAATGTTTTGCAAATCAGAAGTTGCAGGGGTTGCTGTGAGAGAAAGCTCAGCTTAGAAAATGGTGAGCCAAGAAACCTTCAAAGAAAGAGAAAAACAGATTAAAATAAGGATGAAGAAACAGGAAAAAGACAAATATAAGTACATTGTTCCATATCACACTGTTCCAGACTCCCAGTCCTGGGAGTAGTTCAGTCCAGTTAAACACTATGTCTCATTTACCTGATGGAGATTATTAACTTTTCCTTTTTTTTTTCTTTTTTTTTTTGACAGGCAGAGTTAGAGAGAGAGAGAGAGACAGAGAGAAAGGTCTTCCTTCTGTTCGTTCACCCCCTAAATGGCCACTATGGCCAGCGCTGTGCTGATCCGAAGCCAGGAGCCAGGTGCCTCCTCCCGGTCTCACATATGGGTGCAGGGCCCAAGGACTTGGGCCATCCTCCACTGCCCTCACGGGCCACAGCAGAGTTGGACTGGAAGAGGAGCAACTGGGACAGAATCTGGGGCCCCGACTGGGACTAGAACCCGGAGTTTCGGTGCCGCAGGCGGAGGATTAGCCAAGTGAGCCGCAGCACCTCATATATACTAATTTAGGGACGTAGTGATTCTTCCCACCCTGCCCTCCTGCTGGCTCACACTCCCACACTTACTCCTCTTCCCCGTCCTATTCCCATTCTTTTTATTTACAAAGATCTATTTTCAGTTTCCTTTATACTCATAAGATTAACCCTACACTAAGCAAAGAGTTCAACAAATAGTATGAAAAAATACACTGTTCCTTAGCAGTCAAGACAAGGGCTGTTCAAAATCATCCCATTTCAAAGTGTCAATTTCACTCCTTTAGATTACCTTTTAGGCACTCTATTAATTTCCACAGATCAGAGAGAACATATGGTATTTGTCGTTTTGGGACTGGCTTATTTCATTAAGTATAATGGTTGCCAGTTGCATCCATTTTGTTGCAAATGACAGGACTTCCTTTTCTTTTTACCACTGTGTAGTGCTCTGTGGTGTACATCTACCCTAATTTCTTTATTCAGTCTTCAGTTAGTGAACATCTGGGTTGATTCCATATCTTGGTTTTTGTGAATTGAAGTGCAGTCAACGTGAGGGTATAGCTCACTCTTTCATATGAGTATTCTTTTGCTTTGGGTAAATTCCCAGGGGTGGGATGCCTGGGTCATATGGTAGGTCTATATTTATATTCCTGAGGGCTCTCCATACTGTATTCCACAGTGGCTGCACCGGTTTCCATTGCCACCAACAGTGAATTAGGGTACCTTTTACCCCACATCTTTACCAGCATTTGTTATTTGTTGATTTCTGTGTGGGAGTCAGAGTAATTCTAACTGTGTGAGGTGAAATCCCTTGTGCTTTTTTTTATTTGTTTAAGGAATACACTTTATGATTTTAATATATGTAGATTTGGGAACATGTTGGTTCTTACCCCCTGCCTCTCTCCCACCCATACTCCCACCTTTCTTTTTCCTCCCTCTTCCTTTCCCATTCTTCTGTTTTACAGAGATCAATTTTTAGTTAATTTTTATACTCATAAGGTTAACCCTACACTAATTAGAGAGTTCACTGAGTAGTATGAAAGAATGAAGAAAAAAAACAAAATCAACCAACTAAACAAAAACAATATCGTCATCAACAGTCAAGGCAATGCCTTTTCAAAATCATTACATCTCAAAGTGTCAGTTCTGCTCCAGTTGATTACATTTTAAGTACTCTATTAGTAAACCCAGATCAGAGAGACCATATAATATTTATCTTTTTGTGACTGGCTTATTTCACTAGTATAATGGTTTGCAGTTGCATCCATTTTCTTGCAAATTACATGATTTTATTTTTCTTAGCTCTGTGTAGTATTCCATAGTGTATAAGTACCATAATTTCTTTATCCAGTCTTCAGTTGATGGACATCTGGATTGATTGCATATCTTGGCTATTGTAAATTGAGCTGAGATGAACATGAGAGTCTAGATTGCTCTTTCATACGCTGATTTCATTGCCTTTGGATAAATTCCCATGAGTGGGATGGCTGGGTCATATGGTAGGTCTGTATTCAAATTTTTTATATATCTCCATATTGTCTTTCACAGTGACTGTAACAGTTTACATTTCCACCAACAGTCCCTTAAGTTACCCTTCTCCCCACATCTTCACCAGCATTTGTTGTTTGCTGATTTCTGTTTGAGAGATATTCTAACTTGGGTGAGGTAAAAACTGGTTGTGGTTTTGATTTGCATTTCCCTGACAGCTAGCGATCCTAAGCACTTTTTCATGTCTGTTGGTCATTTTAATTTCCTCTCTTAAAAAATACCTGTTCAAATCCTTTGACCCTAATACTCTAGTTTCTCTTCAGATCATATAAATGTTTTGCCTTTTACAAATCCTTTGCCCATTTCTTAACTGGATAACTTATTTTGTCGTTGTTGAATTCCTTGAGCTCTTTATAGATTCTGGTTATTAATCCTTGCCTTTAATGATTTTGAGACCATATATATGACTATAAGGAAACCACATGAAGTAGAATGAGTCTCTCCAACATCAGAGAGGGATAATTAATTCAGGGTATTACAATGATGTCAAATGATGGAATGATTTATTTATTTTTTAAAGACTCATTTATTTATTTTAAAGGTAGAAATACAGAGAGAGAAGTTGAGAGAGATGGAGAGGGAGAGGGGGAGAGGGAGGGGAGGGGAACAGGGAGAGAGAGAGAGAGTGTGTGTGTGTGTGTGTGTGAGAGAGAGATCTTCCATCTGCTGGTCCATTCCCCAAATGGATGCAAGCCATGAGCCAGGCACTTCATCCGGGCCCCTCATGACGGAGTGACTTATTAAAGTGGCCTGTATTACAGGTGATTGCCACTATGTAGAGAAATGCTGTGTGTTATTAACTTGTCAAACAGCTGGGATAACGTAAGGACCATAGAGGTGAATGGGGTAATCCAGTGTGAGGGTACTGACTTAGTCAATTAGGGTGGCAACTGGGGACATGGCTGAGGATGAGGGAAGTAATCAAGATGAGAAATATGCTATAGAATATATTTGAAATGCAATTGGTGGGGGCCGGCGCTGTGGCGCAGTGAGTTAAAGCCCTGGCCTGAGGCGCCAACACCCCACGTGGGCGCTGGTTCTAGTCCTGGCTGCTCCTCTTCTAATCCAGCTCTCTGCTATGGCCTGGAAAAGCAGTAGAAGATGGCCCAAGTTCTTGGGCCACTGCACCCAAGTGGGAGACACGGAAGAAGCTCCTGGCTCCTGGCTTTGGATCAGCACAGCTCCAGCTGTTGAGGCCATCTGGGGAGTGAACCAGTGGATGGAAGACGTCTCTCTCTGTCTCTATCTCTCTCTCTACCTCTGTCTTTAAATAAATAAAATAAATCTTTGAAAAAAAAAAGAAATGCAATTGGTGGTTGCAGAAGTCTGACAGCAATCCTATTAATTTCACAACAATACAAATAAAAATTCATCAAAACTCAGTAAACCAAGAGCTCAAGGTGTGGAAGATGCAAATTTAATACTTCAAAGAAGGCCAGTGTCTCAGAGTCAAGACAAGGAGAGCATAAGCAGCCTTAGGGAGGGCAGCACATTGCAAAACCCTTAATGCTATTAACTGGTTGTCCTCGACATGTTCATTATCATTTCTTTGTTTCTTGGGAAAAGAATGGACAAATTTGACTTAATGCTTTTATGGGGTGAGTTTTTAATGCCCTGAGCTATTTCATAGCATAAACGGGTAACAGTTGTTTGTACTCATGGAAATCCAGATTTGATGCTTGATTGTGTTAGGCAATGGGTGCCTTCAGAAGGATGAAGGAGTTTGTAAGAGCACATTGTTTAGTTTGGTTGCAGAGTGCATCATCAACATATTAGAAAAGGGTGCAGCCTTGAATAAATGTCAGTGTATAAGTCAGCTCTTAGGACTTGGGGAATGGTGAAAATGACTGCACAATAACTTGAGATAATGTGAGTCCATGTGAATCGCCTTCCCTAAATATAAGTACAAAGAAAAATTGTTGTGAGTTAAGGTGCAATGCTATTGAAAAGAAAGCTGAGCAGAGGTCAACGACTGTAAACCAGTCTGTCAGTGGGAATTACAACTGGGTTAAGGACTGTGGGATGATGAAGTTTTACAAAGGAGTTTATAACTTTTTCATTTTGCATAAGTTGATAAATTTTATTTCATCCTGAATAAGGTTTCCCTTCCTTTTTCACTGGCAAAATTGATATGTTACAAGGGGAAGAAACAAAGAACTGCTGTCTGTGAAAGTCTTTTATAGGTCCAAATCCCCATTCCACATCCTGCGAGACAGGGCAATGGGCTACAGGTGGGGTGGGTTTCTTCTTTTTCCAGATAATGAGCATGGCCCTGCACTTATGAGTAGTCCAATCTTGTTAGTATGTGAGGCCCAAGGACTAATTTAAATACTTTAGAGTACATATTCGCTTCAGAGGAATTTTAATCAAAATGAGTCTTCTGTAGGGATAGTAGAAAAGTTGAAGTTTAGCCTTAGGACAAGAAAATTAAGATGTACTTTTCATTACATTGCACAAAAAGACATCAAAAGACTTGTGGAAAAATAGAATTAAGAGACATATTTGTTTTGGTGCAATTTTTTGAAAAACCTATGCTTAGTTTTTGCATATTATGCATATTTTTCACTTTATGAAAGCACCTGGTATGCATGAATTTCACAAAGATTTTGCACCAAAAGAAACTTATCTTCCATTTTCCCACAATCTATTTGAAGTGACCCATTATCTAAGGACAGAATTTGCTTAATATGTCTCTACCCAAAAGGTTTGCCAGTGAGGAATCAGAGACCAGAAAAGATTGTGGAGTGTTAAAAGGGTCTAATAACATTGATATTGGGGCAATCTGGGTCATAGACAGCAAAACAGACTGCAAGAAACTTCAACAGTTTGAGTAGGTGATATTCAAATATAAATCCTTTGAACAGTCAGTAGAAAAAGTAGATATAAAAATCTATTTCCAAATCTTGTTTTAGTCTTTTTGTTTTAAAGATTTATTTGTCTATTTGAAAGGCTTAATTACAGAGAGTGGGAGAATCAGAAACAAAAGATTTTCCATCTGCTGGTTCACTTCCCAAATGACTCCAATAATTGGGACTGAGACAGGTGCATATCAGAAGCCTAGAACTCCAGGTTCCCAAGCATTTGGGTCATCTCCTGCTGCTCTCCCAGGTGCATTACAGGGAGCTGGATCAGAAGTGGAGCAGTCAGAACTCAAAGTGGCACTCGCAGGGGATGCTGACAATATCAACCTCCTCTATTTTAATCATAATGATAGATTCTGGGGTGCAATTAAGGAAGGGTTAACCCTATCAATTGGTGGGGTTTATAGGAAATTGCCCTGAAGAAGGAGCAAAATGAGCTAAAAAGATGCTGAAACCCAGCATAATCTGCATTAACGGTTCCCTTCTCTCAAGTTCAGGTCAATCCTTTTCCAGTGTCTTGGCTTTTTATGGTAACTATAAATGTCTTGAAATTAATATGGGGAGATTTTATGCCTGGAAAAAAACAAAGTTGGAGTTATTCTGAGCCATATTTCTGTTTTTGCAAAGATGTGATTATTAGCATGAGTATTATTAATTTTGATGCCTTATTTTTCTTATTTTCTTGCAATCTTTGAAGGAATTGGTTAGAAACGTCAATCATAATACTGAGGAGATGACCTATCCATGGAACCACATTATTTTGGATTTGTTACTTTATATTAGGAAGAAGATTTCCCATTAAGTGGAAATTAAAATTTCTTGTGCTCTGGGGCCTCCAGATTTGGGGCAGGGTATATTTAGAATGTTGTATTGAGTATTTCATAAAGATTTAAAGATATTCTCGTCCTATTTATGTGTGAATTCTACTTTGGTCCAGTTAACCTTCAGTGAGAGGACTTCTTTTGGAATTTCTGTAAGGACCAGACTATCAGTTGTTATTTGTAAGAGAGCCTGGAAGAAGTTTTGGTTTACCCACCGAAGAGGAACTTCTCCAGTATAAACATGAGTGGGAAGGCCACCTCTAAAAAGTATAAGATTTAATTCAATGGCCAAGTGCCTGTGAATGTCCTAGGGGAATGAATGTAGGTACAGAGACAGAATTTAATGTGAGACTCATCTTACCTTTTAGCACTAAAATAATATTAAGTAATTTTTAAAAACTTCCTCTCAACCATAAGTAACTCTTCTATAAGAAATAAAAACAGTATATATGATAGCATAGCTACTTCATAAAGTCACACAATTTAAATGAAATAATGTATAACTACCAATGAGCATTTGGTGCAAAACCCCAAACAGCCCTAAAAGTATAATGGTTGAGGCCAACATTGTGGCACAGTGATTTAAGCTGCCTCTGATGATGTCAGCATCCCATATCAGAGTGCTTGTTCAAGTCCTGACTGCTCAGCTTCCAAACCAGCTTCCTGTTAATATGCCTGGGAAAGCATTGGGAAATGACTCAAGTACATGAGCCCCTGCCACACATGTGGAAGACCCAGATGGAATTCCTAGCTCCTGGCTTCCACCTTTCCCAGCCCTAGTTGTTCCAATCATTTGGGGAGTCAACCAGCAAATAAAAGATATACCTCTGTATCTCCCTCTCTGTCACTCTGCCTTTCAAATAAATAAATATTTTAAAAATAAAATTAAAATAAAGTATAAGATTTCTAAAAAAACACCTTTTTTGTGTTTATATGAAGGACACGAATTAGCTAGCTATGGCTCCTCTAGGCATTGCCGGCTTCAAATAACTCCTCAATGTTTTTCCATATTGAAAGCATGACTATTGAGTGCTGTATAGTTTGTCCTAGTGGGAGCAAAAGCAAGAAAGATATAGTCATCCATATGGGCATTTTAGAATTTTTTGTTTGTTTATTTGAAAGAGTTACAAAGAAAGAAAAGGGGGAGGGAGGGGAGAGGAGGGAGGGGGAGAGAGAGAGAGAGAATCTGTTAAATCTTGTTTGTTCCCCAGATAGCTGCAATGGCCAGTGCTGGGCCAGGCTGAAGCCAGCTAGCCCCCACTTATGTTTTCATTTTAGAACCCAAGCGTAATGAATCCTCGCTATCCAGAACATGATTTTCTCACTGTAGAGAACAGAAGCAAGAGGGCTGAGAGAAAAATATGACTGTGTCTTCAATAATTCTGCTGGGACATGGCATACTACAACATCTGCTCATAATTAGGCATGCCAAGTTGCATGCCCACAGTTAGGCACAATAAGTCATATGAATGAGTGAGTGGGATAGCTTATTCCACCTAGAGAAAGCATAGTAAGAAAGAGATAGAATTCATGATTATAGGGTACCAAAGCAATCCACAATAATGTGCATGGCAAAAATATCCAATTGGAGAGCAATGGGTATCTAAAAAAGATAGCTATTGCTATATTTTGATCAGTTTATTATCTTATTTGATGGTACAACATTGTGGTATATGTGCCAAATGTTCATCAATTACACAGTGATGTCCAGCCTACTATGTAGAAATTGCCATTAAATTAAATTCATATTTAATAAACCAAGATGTTGTATGGCTTTATTATCATTCTTAAGTACCATCATTTTCTGCAAATGAGTTAATCTTTAAGGTGTGGAGTGAAAGCAGTAATACTTGTACTTTTTAATTTAAAGAACAGCACTCTGGTGATTGTCAGTAATATTTTACTTAGAGGGAATACAATACAAAAAGACAGTAATAACCTTAGGGTTCGACATAAGGAATTGGCACCTCCTTCCTTAAATGCATCAGTGGTCTCCAAGTTATATTTGTGTTTGAGAGATAAGCCAAATGCCATTACTCTGACCTACAGTGGTTTGTATTTTTAGAAAAGACGAAATAACCAACACTTGCATTTTTACATCTGTGATATGAACCAATAATCCCATGAAATTGGATGAGCACTAGCCTTCCGTAAAAATGATTAGTCCCATTTTCAAAGATAAAAATAATAAACTGTGAAAATATTTGAAAGAGAAGATTTCCTTCTTTTAAGCTGTGAATTAAATTTCTTTGAGAAATGTTGAAAGCCACACATTTTCTTCAGAAGATGAAAAACTAAGTTGTATTATTTATTATTTTGAACTTAGTAAAGGGAGTGCTAAAGAAAAATTACACATTCCCTCAAAAACAATTTGCTTTCTAGCATTTTATTTCAACTGCTTTCATTTCTATGTGCAAAGAGAGTGAGAGCACAGAGGCTGAGTGTGCCAGTAGTGGTGTCAACTGTGGAGGAATAAAGCTCATAGGCTGATTTTGAAGTCTAGCCGGCATACAAATCAATGCATTCTAAGCGTTGTTGAAGTCCAAATCAAATCTGACTTTTCTGAAGCAATACGATCCTTTGCTTGAGGCATCAAGCATATTACAACATTATGTTAGTTTCCAAAAAAAAATATTTTCTGAACTTCAGTAATGAATGTTTGTTCCAAAATTCTAATGTAAAGTCTCAAATCCTCATTTGCCCTCATAAGCAAATATTTTATAATTTGTACTTTTATTCTCATCAAAATATTAATGTGATAGATTAAGATGCTGCTTAGGACACTGACACCCCCTAGTAGAACTTGAACCCTGGTTCAAGTCCTGGCTCTGTTCTGAATTCCAGCTTCCTGCTAATGCACACTCTGGAAGGCAGCAGGTGATGGAGGAAATGCTTGGATTCCTACCACCCACATGAGACACCAAGATTGAGTTCTAGCTCCTGTTTTAGGCCTGGCCCAGTCTTTGCCTTTGCAAACATGTGGATAGAGAACCAGCAGATAGTGGGTTTTTTTTCTATCTCTTTTTGTCATTATCTGTCTCTTTGTCCCTCTGCCTTTCAAATGAAATTTTTAAAAAAACATGTTTAGTTTTAAGTGTTATGAGAGCTCATGCTCACTAAGTTAACCATATGTCAGTAAACATGAGACATATACTCATTAAAAACTAAAGAAATCAATGTCTAGTTATTCCTTGCTACCTCCTGTGTTCTATTATAATAGTATACATTATAATAAAAAGAAGGAAGATGCTATAGTCATTCTAATTCCAGACATTCTCATTTCTAGAATTTCTGTCATATACCAGCTTATGCAGATAAATAACTGGAAAATGTGAAGAAACAATGCTTCAAATTAAGATTATACAACAGTACTCCTAGATTCACAAAAATTTGGTGATATTTTTGGTGAAATTGTGAATAATAAGGCACTATGATTTATATATTACATTTTCTTAAGAGCCACATAAAATTTAGTGAAATTCATAGCTAAATAAACATTTAAAGTTTTGAATTAAACAGATTAAACACATATGGTTTATTGATGATGCTGTATCTATATATTTAAATGACAGGATGCTTAAGGAGCAAGTAATGTGAATTAAGTCTTTAAGCTCTAACGTGTTTTCCCAATGAAAGCATAGGACTTTATTTTCTCTACTTTTAATTAGCTCAAAGGTATTAATCAATGCTAAGGCCAGTATCTGATCAACAGACTAGAAATGAATCATCTATATGAAGAGGAAAGAGGTTGAAAGCTGTTGTACTCATGGAACTGGTACTTTCACAAGACCAAAGTTTCCATGTGATTAGTGGCACAATGAACATGTAATGGATAGCTTTTACTTTGTCCAGGGAAAACTGGAGGTTTTTTTTTGTGTGTGTGTTACCATTTAATTTTATTCTTAAAACAACATTATTTTTTGTGTCAGCAAGACAATCATTATAATTGTGAATTATAAATACATAAATAAGAAATAATTTCAGTATTACCATCTAGACATGCATGCATAGTTTTTCATAATGTGCATTTTCATTAACTTTTTGATGACCTTATCTATGCATAGATTTCTTTTTTTTTATTAAACTTTTATTTAATGAATATAAATTTCCAAAGTACAGCTTATGGATTACAATGGCTTCCCCCTCCCAAAACTTCCCTCCCAACCACAACCCTCCCCTTTCCCGCTCCCTCTCCCCTTCCAATCACATCACAATTCATTTTCAATTCTCTTTATATACAGAAGATCAGTTTAGTATATATTAGGTAAAGATTTCAACAGTTTGCCCCCATATAGCAACACAAAGTGAAAAAAAAAATACTGTTGGAGTACTAGTTATAGCATTAAATAAGAGTGTACAGCACATTAAAGACAGAGATCCCACATAATATTTTTTTAAATTAATTAATTTTCTATGCCATTTCCAATTTAACACGTTTTTTTTTCATTTCCAATTATCTTTATATACAGAAGATCGATTCAGTATATAATTAGTAAAGATCTCATCAATTTGTACCCATGCAGAAACTCAAAGTGTAAAAATACTGTTTCAGTACTAGTTATAGCATCACTGCACATTAGACAACACATTAAGGACAGATCCCACATGGGATGTAAGTACACAGTGACTTCTGTTGCTGACTTAACAATTTGACACTCCTGTTCATGGCGTCAGTAATCTCCCTAGGCTCTAGTCATGAGTCGCCAGGGATATGGAAGCCTTTAGAGTTCGCTGACTTTGATCTTATTCCGATAGGGTCATAGTCAAAGTGGAAGTTCTCTCCTCCCTTCAGAGAAAGGTGCCTCCTTCTTTGATGGCCCCGTTCTTTCCACTGGGATCTCACTCACAGAGATCTTTCATTTAGGTCTTCTTCTTTTTTTTTCTTTTCCATGGTATCTTGGCTTTCCATGCCTACAATACTCTCATGGGCTCTTCCGCCAGATCCAAATGCCTTAAGGGCTGATTCTGAGGCCAGAGTGTTGTTTAGGACGTCTGCCATTCTATGAGTCTGCTGTGTATCCCACTTCCCATGTTGGATCTTTCTCTCCCTTTTTGATTCTATCAGTTAGTATTAGCAGACACTTGTCTTGTTTGTGTGATCCCTTTGACTCTTAGACCTATCAGTGTGATCAATTGTGAACTGAAATTGATCACTTGGACTAGTGAGATGACATTGCTACATGCCACCTTGATGGGATTGTATTGGAATCCCCTGGCACATTTCTAACTCCATCATTTGGGCCAAGTCTGATTGAGCATGTCCCAAATTGTACATCTCCTCCCTCTCTTTTTCCACTCTTAAATTTAACAGGGATCACTTTTCAGTTAAAATTTAAAGACCTAAGAACAATTGTGTGTTAATTACAAAAACTGGAGTTTTGACTGGTGTTATCAATATGGTGCTCTAGGCTTTGAGAGGAAATGCATTTCTACTTGTATTTCT
Organism: Lepus europaeus; assembly: GCF_033115175.1. Taxonomy (NCBI): domain Eukaryota; kingdom Metazoa; phylum Chordata; class Mammalia; order Lagomorpha; family Leporidae; genus Lepus; species Lepus europaeus. The sequence continues at coordinate 54,578,516 of NC_084830.1, forward strand.
TCTTTCTTGCCACTGAAATGATGTGATACTAGAGCCACTGGAAAGGAGTGAAAGAAAAAGAATTTCTCCAACTTCACATCATTCAAATTCATTAATAAGAATACATGGTCATTGTGGTTGGCTGATGAATAAAACCCTGTTATTTTCCTAGATTCTGTTCTTCTGCCAGGGTTAGCTTGGAGTTAGAAGTAGGTGGAGCCTATTAAAGATAATGCAAATTTTCTGTGTAAGTTTTCTTCTCAGACTTAGGCCTGAACTGTGGCATTGAATGGCTTCCAGAGAATATAACTATGCTGACTTATACAAGGTTCAAGGTGCTGTGACCCAAAAGCTTCTTGTTCCTTTCAAGGTATTTAAGAACTCTAGGAGCAGTATTCCCTGGATGGTTGAGTCCTACTCCTGGTAACACTATCTTGTACTTTCTCCTTACTCCTTGCCCTATTCTTCTAAAATATATCTATTCATTTTACAAATTCAACTCATATATCACCTGTTGAGGAAGGCTTCTATTACTCTACCATGACAGAGTTAATCAGTCCTCATTCTCATTCTACACATAATTCTATTGATGCACTGCATATTAGTTTGTTTACATGAGCATCTCCTATAATAGATTTCTGTAGTTGAAAGAAGGAGGTTTCATTAATCTCTGTATTACAGAACAAAGCACAATGTCCTCTCTACTATGTGTGCTCAATAAATAATTCTTCATTTGAGTTAACTAATGGCTACACTACAGCTCCGTTTTTCATTCCCTTTCATTAGAACTTATCTTTGTTTTTCCATGCAGCTTTTTCTATTGTATCACAAAACCATTCACTGCTGAGATAAACAAAGAAAAGATGACCTATTTTTCTATATCTGAGCAAATATTTGTCATAAACACCCACCTAGCTGTATAACTCAAGAAAATTAATTCTGGTGTAATTCAGTTATTTCAAGCCACCCTGATAATTTAAGTAGCCTCTTCTAATGACATAAGGACAATGTTCTCCCTGCAAGGTTCCACTACATGTTAAGTCTGAGCTTTTAAACACATGTTCTTATTTTCAAGGTACCAGTTTGATATATGGTGGGGTGAGATTTTAAACTCCTCATGATTTATGTGACTGAGCTGTTCTCTACTGGAGAATTAGTAATCTAATTTTCTCTTTGGATTATTTACCAGTCTAAGCTGATCTTACCATGTTGTGTATTTTTTAAAATTTTTTGTGGGGGGCAGTGAGTGGGGGAATTAGGGTATAAGGTAGAACCCCAAATTATAATCTCTGTATTTCTAACCACTAATCTCCTCATCCATTAACTCCTCATTCATTTCAGCATTATCATTGTGACCCAAGTCCTTGCTGAGTGACATGAAATTATTTTCAATGAGTTAAAGTATTGCTCTCATATACACAAAATAAATATATGAGCATGTGTTTAAAATGTCTTTAAATCGATGAATGAGAAAAATACTGTAATCTTGGAAAAAGGAGAGTTCAAAAAATGGAGATTTATAGAAACTTTCTACAAAATAAATAATGAAGCAAGTTTTCTAATAGATAACATTTGTTACTCATCCTCTGGGCAATCAGCAATCTTTATAGTTTTTTTTTTCTATTAAAGGGAAATCTAAAATTAAACATTTTATAAATTTTGGGGACAAAATGTAGGTGAGGTTATAAAACTTCATTAGAGAATAAATAAAACTTCATTAGAGAATTAATAATCTTGGAGTATATTCATTAGAAAATGTTTAAGTATATAGCATTGAAAGGCATACAGTCATCATTTTGACTTATTTCCAAGTTTCAAGTAGTGTCTCTTAATATTGCTCAAGTACTCTAAGGACTTTCAGTTCCATTCACTGGATCATACCTGAACTTATGGATCTTTTCCATGACACATGTTGGGCATGGGAAATCAGAATATATATGAGAGATTTTCTCCCCTATTCATCTAATGATAAATGTCTTGGCAGCTGATCTTCAGTTTCCTTTTGATGTGTTATGAGGTCTTATAGTGTTTCTCAACAAATATTGTAGCTTTTTTTGCCTTTATAACTTATGGAACATACCATTAGTCTCATTTTGGTCACTGACTTTCACCAAGTCCAAACATTTACATGTTTCTACTAGGTCTTTTCTACTGATTGGACTAATAAGGGGGCCAGGAGAGAGTATAAAATAGAAAACTCATTCAAGGAATCTCTATATTTTTCTCAATCCTAAGTTAAGGAGAAAAAGCTTTCAGGTTGTCTTCCTTGCTGGACAGAATGTTCTCTATGTAAAATTTACAGTCAAGTTTGCAGCCCTGCCTATTGCCATATCAGTGGGGAAGACTAACAAATTATTATACCTTAATTCTTATCTTCTCCCTAAACATGGCCTTTCAATAGGTTGGTCTCATTAAATAGAACAGAAATCAGCCTTAAGTTCTAAATGTCACTACATACTTCTATGTTGAACCATCTGCATCTTATAGACCTTTCAGCCATTTCCATATCTCTAATACTCTTTTGAGAAATTCTTGATTTCTTAATTAGAAAAAAAAGATATGTTATACTCCAGACTTGAGTCTTTTCATGATATCCTTTTTTTTTTATATACTTTGTATATGATTCTGATTTAGCATGCTGATTCTTCTGCCTGGAATATACTTCTGCAACTTTAAAGCTAAATATTGTGTCTCTTATGACTTCATGGTATCTTGTGTCTCACACAGGCTAGCACAAACCATTATTTTTGTTCTTTGTAATGAATCACCTTAAAAATTAGTGGCTTAAGACAGCAAAAGCAATGTAAATAGCTTGTGAATTTGCAATTTGCATAAGGTTCTGTGAGAAGGTTGTCTCTGTGTCTACTAGCATTGGTTATGTTGATTCATCTGGAGCTGGAGTATCTACTTTCAAGAAACATATTTACACATCTGATGAGTTGTCCCTTGCTGTTACCAGGGGAGGAATTTAGTCAGGGCCATTGGGTAGGAGCTTTGGTCCTCCATATAGTTCTTAGCAAGTGGTTGCTTGAGCTTCCTCACATGACAAAGACTGAGTTCTAAGAGTGAAACTCTAAGAGACAATAAATCTGAGCTTAGTCTTAAAATTCCTCTGGTGTCATTTTTGGGACCTCTCTCAGTTTGAGGCTTTCCTAAGCACACCTCTGCAGAGGTTGTCTGTGTCTTTCACCCCTTGTGGTTGTGAGTTACTCTTATCACGCTGGAAGCCTGTGGTGTGGTGATGAACTGTGAGTGTTCTGTAAACTTCCAATTAAATCTGAATTTTTTGGGGGACCTGTTTCACCAGTCAATGTGTTTCTGCAGCATTTCATCATGAGGAGTGCTCCCCCTTTTTTAAAAAGAGAAATGCTATAAAATGTGGCAACTGGCATAAGAGTGATGACCTTCTTCAACAACCCTGAGGCAAGACTCTGGTAAAGTCTTTTTCACTGAATAGTAGACTGTTAACTGTGGAGAATGTTTCAGATGTGTTTTGCAAGTATTATTCTTGTCCTCTCTGTCGCAGAGTACAAGAAGCTCTGTCTTGCATCTTCAACCTTAAGAAACTATGGAATTCCTGAAAATAAAGTACATGAAACTGTGCCTACCCCCAAGATGCAGCCTTCAAAGCTTTCTCACTCTCATACTAGTCATATCGAATCTTCAGTCATTTGGTATAGCTACCATACAAATATTCCTTTCAGTTTTAGCTACCATTGATTCTACTCTAGGAAAACAAATCTTTGCTCTGACTGTGGATTCACTTGTCTCTTCAGGTTTGGGCGTGGTTGTTTGCCCTGAAAACTAAGTTCTCTGATAAATCCAAGAAGTCAGTGATTTTTCAGCTTTCCTGGACTATTTATATAAGGATAGGAGTGAAAAATTCTAAGATTGTTTATATATCATAGATGAAACCAAAATTGATGTTAAAAATATGATCTTGCAAATTATCACATCCAGCAAGTTGGCTATCATCAAACCGTCAATAATAAAATAGCAAATATTAGCAGGGGTGTTGAGAAAGGGGAACTTTTGTACACTGTGATGGGAATATAGATTGTTGCAGCCATTATGGTAAACATATTGAGATTTCTATGTAAATTAAAAATAGAGCTACCATACCATCATATTTTTTAAAAATGCAATTACCACCTCATAAAAATGTGTGAAGTCCCTGGTTCTAAGAATGTGGGTGTTCTTTGATGAATATATAAAGAAGCTGAGAAATATACATGTATATGGAATAAAATATTACCTATAAATTCAAATTTACACTGTTAATTGTGAACTCATCATATGATACCTTAGTGTGGCACCCATGGTTTGATATTTGTTTCTGGCGCAGATAATAGAAATTTTCTAATATGCCATATTATATTGATGGGTGATTTGAAATTCTCCTTTTATTCACCCTTATATCGAATACATATATAATATATATAATATATGTATATATAATATATGTATATATAATACATATACTTTTTATGTGTTTGTGTGTGTGTGTGCGTGTGTATTCCTTCTTCAATTTCTGTGCATCAGACCAGGTCTGTGTTATTTATTTCATAGACCACCATCTATCTTCTGGATGATTTCTCTTCAAATCCAGTTTTCCTGTAATATTGTGTTCAATTTATCATTTCCTACTCAATAGCCTACAACAATATCTCATTACCTAATAGTTGACCTAAAGCTCTTTCCTGTGCTTTCAAACAAATTTTCTACTCTTTACTATTCCATTGCATCCATGTAACTCTTCAGTGCACCTGAAGACAAACTATTGATTTCTACATTCTGTTCTAGGACTGTTCTTAATGCTTTATATTCAACACTGGAGTATTTTCGCCATGTTAAATAAAAACTTACTTGTATTTCAAGAGAAATACATTGTTTTAGAAGATTTTTAAAGGCAGAGTTGCAAAGAGAGGAAGAGGAAAAAGAGAGAGAGAGAATCTTCCTCCTTTTGGTTCACTTCCCAGATGGCTGCATCAGCTGGGGCTGGGCCAATCTGAAGCCAGGAGCCTTCTTCTGGGTCTCCCCTACTGGTAAAGGGGTCAAAGGACTTGAGCCATTTTCCATTGCTTTCTCAAGTGCAATAGGAGGGAGCTGGATCGGAAGTAGAGTAGCTGGGACTCCAACTGGCACCCCTATGGGATGCTGGCATTGCAGGCAAAAGCTTAACCTGATACACAACAATGCCAGCACTGAGAAATCCAAATTTTATCCTACTTAAAACAGTACTCTTCACTGGTTATTTCTTCTCTGTATTTCACCTGCCCCCATCTTTCTTTATTTGGATATAATTGTACTTACAGTAAAGGATAAGGACTAAAAAGGTGAAGAAGAACAACATGTAAGGATCACAGTGCAGAAATTTACATGCTGTTTTTTCTTTAAAAGAGCTTTTTGTCATATGTTTATTTTATTTATGAGCAAACTGAAAGATAGTAAAATAAATATCAAAGCTAAGATTCAAATTATGGTCTCTAAGATTTAACAACTTTTCTTCTACCTTTTGGCTGAAATGATCTAAATTTGGTTGCAGAATCAAAGACTTTATTAAGTGAGTAAAACTAAGGATCTAAATCAAGAAACAATTGCTAGGTTGTCCAAGTTCAATGTTCCACAAACCTAAGTTGTTATTTTTGTTTTTGTTTTTAATGTGGGCAAATGCATTGAATGAGTTTTTTTTTATGATTTTATGTATTTATTTGAAAGACAGAGTTACAGAAAGGCAGAGGCAGAGAGAGAGAGAGAGAGAGAGAGAGAGAGAGAGAGTTTTCCATCTGCTGGTTCACTCCCCAAATGGCCACACGGGCTGGAGCTGAACCAATCTGAAGCCAGGAGCTAGGAGCTTATTCTGGGTCTCTCACATGGGTGCAGGGGCCCAAACACTTGGGCCATCTTCCACTGCTTTCCCAGGCCATAGCAGAGAGCTGGCTCAGAAGTGGAGCAGCCAGGACTCGAACCAGCGACCATGTGGGATGCTGGCACTGCAGGTGTTGGCTTTACCACTATGCCACAGCAACAGCCCCTTAAATGAATTTTAAAGCAATGCAGATTCATGTGTGGTTATCAATCATGTCGAAAATCACATCATTCTTCATTGAAAAATGAATACCTCTTAATAGCTAACAGACTTGGTTATTGATTAAGATGGTACATTACATTCCTGCTCTGGATGCTATCTATATGCAAGAGGCCCACAATAGGGTTATTAATCACTCATGCTGTGATTGCCCTTACACTTAAAGCTCCCTCCCAAGGTGCAGTAGATACTGCCTTGATTAGGACTACAGTTTGTAGAAAGATCCTGTTACCTGGGAACCAGTAGTAGTACATTTTTTCAGGCAAGGACAACATCCTGATTGACTTGGGCTTCTGCAGCCAGCATTCCACTTTTAAATTCACATTTCAAAGGAGTAAAACAGACACCTATATCTTTCTCTTGATAAAATTGGTTTCATCCTTGAATGCTCTCAGATAATTTCCACATGTTAATATTATTTCTCTAGCCAGATTAACAGGAGAGACAGAAAAAACAGTCTGCTATGTACACAATTTATGTTTTAACAAATAGTTATTTACTTGCCTCACTTTCTTGATTGTGGTTTCCTTAATAAAATCAACCTTACATGATCATTTTTCTATTTATTGTATGAATGAATGGATTTATTTATTAAATAATTAATCTAGGAAGTGTTGTGGGTGTGAATGTTCTAATCCCTATTTCACATCTTTGTCTCTCACAAAGACAAGAATTCTATTTGAAGACATTTACAAAGATGTACAAATAAGAACAGGATATATTTAAAAGGTGACAAAGAGAACATATAGTCATGAGTTGCCCCACATGGAGAAATACTCATTAGGAGTAGGCCAGGGGGCTGCCCATAGGGAGAAGTGGAGAGAAAGGAAAGAGACAGAGAGTATCTGAGTAGCAACTCCATCAGTGGTCTTTGGTAAAAGAAAGGCCTCTTCCCATTTCTGGCCTCTTGTATGAGGTAGAAGGTGGGCCATTACATGCATGAAACCCCTTGAGAATTTTGTGATACCTCCAAAAATTTCATGTGGAGCTTAATTTTCATATTTTTATGATGTCTTTTTCCTCTAAGTCCCATATGAAACAGGTGCATCTGAGTAAGGGGCATTTTGATTGATAGGTAGCAGGATAATGTTACACTGGGGGATAGCAGGAACTTCCAGCTCACTCAGATATATCTAGCTGCCTGCCTATTCACCACACATTGAAGGGATATATCCTTAGAAAACTGACTGTAAAAAATTACAATTGGTACACTCATAGGCAACAAATGCTAGTTTCTATATTTTATAAAGCAGTAGAAATTAAATTAGGTTTATTAAGCAAAATGTATATTTCAGTCTCAGAAAAGAGTGGTGGTAGTAATATTTAAGAGGAAAATTTCCATTTTCAAATGGTTGTGCGTTTACTCCATTAACATTTCTAGCTCATTTTGTTGTCAATGATTACTTTGTGCTTTAAGAATATTGACTGTTATAAAGAGGCAGAGAAGGCTGACCTAGGCTGAATAAAAAATCTAGTCATTACATCGCCACAGAGATATCAATTAGAATAGCTACTCATGCATCAGATCACCTTCACAAGAACTAAGGAAACCAGGTGAGAAACCACAGTTTCTAATTCTTGTATAATAATAAGAAAATATGCATTGAAGGAAGCAGAAAGGGAAGAGTTGCCTGAGTCCCTGGGAGATGCCTCCCACATGGGGCAGGGAGAGGGAATTAGGTCCAGACCTTAGACTTGAAACCCAGTACCAGGCTTGCCACGATGAAAACAAAACAAAGCAAATCAGCATCGGGCTGGGTCCTGTGAGGCCTCTGAATCTTCTTAGCCAGAAGGCCAACGGATCATTTCCTTCACCTCTCTCCCATCCTCCAGCAGACAACCTTTGGAGCCACTGTGGAATAGGTGGACAAGTCAATTTAGGATTTTGCCTTGGAGCTCAGAGCTAGGCCCACCACACTGAGATCTGTGTAACGAATATCAGGGTTGTCAGAATCAAGATGGTGTTACTTGGATCAACTTTAACGAAAATAAAAGAAAAAATACATTATGAAGAAAACGTTCTTATACACCACGGTCACCTAATAGTAAATATCACAAAAGACTCTCCAGAAATACAATATAACAAGATCTCCACAACCTTATCCAAAAATTATTTCTACAAGGAATCTTGGGAAAATATTTGTAAACATCTTACAAGGGATTAATAATCAGAATACATGATCAACTCAACTGAATAGTAAAGATCCACATAATCCAATTAAAATGGGCAGTAGACCTAAACATTTTTCAAAAGAAGACATGCAAAGGGCCAACATGTACATGAGAAAAATGCTCAACACCACAAATCATCGGGGGAATGCAAATTAAACCACAACGAGATTCCTTCAGATATATTGTCTATTATAACAAAGACAAAAGTTAACAAGTTTAGGAAAGGCTGTTAAGAGAAGGCAAATCATGCATGCTGTTGATAGAAGTGTAGAGCAGAACACAATATAAAAGTTCCTCAAAAAACTGAAATTAGAACTATCATCTGATCCAGCAATCCCCTAATGGATATATAAGAGAGGGTAATGAAGTCAGTCTACAAAGACATCTATACTGTCATGTTTATTTCAGCATTACTCACAACATTCAAAAAATGATAACCGAGTGTCCATCCACTAATGAATGAATAAGGAGATGTCATAAATATACACAAGGGAACGCAACTGAGGCATAGAACGGGTGAAATCTGATCATACACAACAACAAAGATGAAACAGTAGGTCATCTCATTACGTGAAATGAGCCAAGTCCAGACATATGAATGTTGTATGATCACCCTTCTATGTGAAATCTGAAAGTGTCGAACTCATGGAAGTCGAGAGTAGAATGGTGAGAGTATCAGGAGGTCATTTAGTGGGTACGAAGTTACTGTTAGAAGAGAGGGTTCTGGTATCCTGTTGTAGTGACTGAAGTTAATGGTAATGTACTATATACTTTTCTCAAAAAATGGTAAAAGAATAGATTTTATATGTTTTCATTAAAAATAAAGAAATGAGAGAAGTTTGAAGATATATATGCTTACTGTCTCGTACCTCATACAGTGCATATATGTGTCAGAACATTACATGGTACCACATAAATAGGTACAACTTTTGTGTATCACATAATTTTTTAAATTTTATAAAGAATATCTAACCCATAAAATATTTTCTTTAAATAACAAATGCATTTATTTGCAAATTTATGTTTATAAGTAATTATAATGTAAATATAGGCTTATGAAGCAAACATTCTAAATAAATTAAATCTAGAATAAATTGTGTAATAAATCCTATTATCATGGAGCTATACTGAATTTACCAGAAGTTCATTTAAGAATAGAGCTTATTTTTGTTAGCACTATCTGCATGTATAAGTACAACTTATGAATATTCAGTCTTTTGAAACCAGATTCCAAAAATATCTCACTTCACTCATTGACAGGCATAACATAATATTTCTAACCCCAAATGTTTATAAATAAACTTTTATGTTTCCCTATTTTTTTAGATAATGTAGAAGACTGAAGTTACAGCAAAGTCATTTTAGTTTGGAAATATGTTTTTAAATCTTCATTTTTAATGAATGGCTGAGGTGAGTTGTAGAGAATATGTCTCTGTGCTATCTAAATACGTAAGTGAAATACTGTGTTTCAGAATGTTAAGACTATACAGAAAACATTCTTAAAATGAATATGCTATCATTACTGGTAATAATGTAATAAAACAACATTTATTGCAATAACATGGTTAATATAATTGCATATCATGGGAAATTAATAACTAATTTACAAATGTGATTTGTTCATTAATATAAGGGATATTTAAACATGCTCATGGGTTTTAATACTACTTGTGAAGCTGAGTGATAAAATAATAGTGAAATTATACAACACATACAACTTTATTAACTCTCCTTGAGTCTCAAGGTGACTAGAAACCAGCTGTTTTGAAAGGGGAAAAAAAACACTGCAATAAAAACAAAACAACAAACTGTGATTTATGTTGGAGAATATGTCTGAGCTGCCTTTTTTGAAGACTTGAGTTCAGGAGACAAGACATAATTGTGTGCATGAAATGTAAAATCCAAGACAAATTTTACCATGTATTCCAGAGATTTTATCCTGGAATCAAAATTTCTTTCATATTTAGGTAATTTGTAAAGAAAATATTCACAAATCCTTAATGTCACTTATTTACATTTAAACAATGGATATCATTGAAAATGATAATATTTATGTGCTAAAGGGTGAATAGGATTCTGGATAGAATTTTCTCAGTTTTACAAGTAAAAATTGAAGCCAATGCTGTGGTGTGGCAGATAAAGCCACCAACTGAGATGCCGGATAGGCACCAATTCGAGTCTAGGCTGCTCCATTTCTGATCCAGCTCCATGCTAATGTTCCTAGAAAAGCAGCAGAAGATGGTCTAAGTGCATGTTACTGGCTTCTACCTGTCCATTCCTGGCCTTTGTGATCATTTAGGGAGTAAACCAGAAGATGGAAGACCTCTCTGTCTCTCTCTAAATCTCCCTTTCAAGTAAATAAAATAAAGCTTAAAAAAAGTCAAGGCTATTACATATAAATAAAAATTAAAAAGTAATTTAGTGAGATTTTGTGTTACTCATGGGTTATGCAAATCTGGAAAATTATTATTCTCAATTTAATAACTAAAAAAAAATCTACAAAAGCATAACTTTTCTTGTATTCATTCACAGTAATAAATTTTGGAATTCTAGAATTTTTTACCAAGAAAAGATTCCATTTAAATGTGACATGTGGTCCTCCAAGAGGGTGGCAAAGGGACGGAGTGCACTGATTGTCTGAGAAAAGATAGTTTAATAAAAGTGGAGATACTGTAGTTTCAGGAAAGAGTTAGGGAAAAAACTGCAGAGGAATCTCTTCTGGAACTAGTGGGACATAGTGGACCTACATGGAGGGCACGGGCTCCCACAGCTCGGGGCCCCAGCTGCCGAGTCTATGCACCAGTGCTGGAAAGGGAGGTGAGGCGAAACCTCAGTAGCCTGAGACACTGGCGGAAAAGTGGAAGGAAGAGCCTAGAGGGAATGAGGCTTGAATCCCCATGGGGGAAAGTTCATTAGGTAACTAGAGGAAAGGAAAAAAAAAAGAACCAGTATGTACATGATTCTCTCTCTCCACTCACCTTACAAAGGATAGCAAGACAAAGAGCAGGTGCCATTTTGGACATATGTAACAGCTGTGCCACCTCAGGGCTGCACCTGCCCTCAGCCAAGCAGAAAAAACCTGACTCTGGTGGGGAGAAATAATAGGAGGTTAAGACCTAGTGAATGTGTGGAGCTTATGAATTGAGACTGTGGGGAAAAAAAAAAATGAGGGTCTGTGAGTGAACTGAGTACTCAGTGGGAGACGCCACAAACTTGGTAACCTTGGCAACCTGGTGGGAGATTGCAGGGGAATCTGAACTTACACTGAGGACTGCACAGATCCTTTGTGTGGTCCTTGGGACAGAGCAGACGAATATTATACCTACAGGGGCCAGTGCTCAGACACTGATTACCTTCAAGGAGAATAGCTCAGCTGTGTGGAATTACTTCCATTCTGAATAAGAGAGAGAGAGAGAGAGAGAGAGAGAGAGAGAGAGAGAGAGAGAGAGAGAAGAAAAGATTTACTATGCCAAACCTGGTTGTGTCACCTTTGGCACACACTTAACCCTGGAGAACTGAACACAGCTCTCTGGCCACACCCATCACAAGCCGCTAAAGATCCACCAAAGGCAGAGAGTCCACTTAATCTAGAGTCATAGTATAATGAGAAAAGCCACCACAGCGAGGGAAAAAAAATATAAGAAGAAATCAAAGAATATCTCTACAGTGCCAAGCAACAAATGCAGAAACCGAGGAAACAAGAACAAGGAAGACATTATGACGCCCCTAAAGGAACATGACACACCAATTCAAGATTATGAAGATGATGAGATAGGAGAAATGCAAGATACGGATTTCACAAAATTTATTATAAGAACATTTAGAAGTTCTCAAAAACAAATTCTTGAACTACAGAAATCCTTACTGGACAGGATAGAAAATCTCTCTCATGAAAATGAAATATTAAGGAGGAATCAAAATGAAATGATTGTGTTAGTGAAGAGAAATCAAAATGAAATTAAGAATTCAATAGATCAAATTACAAACACATTTGAGAGCCTTAAAAACAGAATCAGTGATGCAAAAGAGAGAATATCAGACTTAGAAGACAGAGCACAGGAAAGTATACAGTCAAACCAAAGAAAAGAAGAGGAAATCAGAAATCTAAAAAATTCTGTTGGGAATCTACAGGATACTATTAATAAGCTGAACATTCGGGTTCTAGGAGTTCCTGAAGGCATGGAGAGAGAGAAGGGCTTAGAAGGCCTTTTTAGTGAGATACTAGCAGAAAACTTCCTGGGTTTGGAGAAGGACAGAGACATCCAAGTACAGGAAGCTCATAGAACCCCCAATAAACATGACCAAAAGAGATCCTCACCACGACACATTGTAATTAAACTCACCACAGTGAAACACAAAGATTCTAAAATGTGCAAGACAGAAATGTTGGATTACTGTCAGAGGATCTCCAATTAGACTCACAGAAGACTTTTCATCAGAAACCATACAGGCTAGGAGTGAATGGTGAGATATAGCCCAGGTACTAAGAGAGAAAAACTGCCAGCCCAGAATATTATATCCTGCAAAGCTCTCATTAGTGAATGAAGGTGAAATACCTTTCATAACAAACAGAAACTGAAAGAATTTGTCACCCTTCATCAAGCCCTGCAAAAGATACTTAAAGAAGTGTTACATACAGAAACACAGAAACACGGCCATCAATTTGCAAGAGGGTAAAGGAAGAAAACCTACCAGTAAAAGATCACAGGAAGTTCAAAGCATATATTAGAAATATTTTTGGGAAAATGGCAGGGCAAAGTTACTCCTTATCAATAGTCACATTGAATGTTAATGGCCTGAACTGTACAGTTAAAAGACACAGACTGGCTGAATGGATTAAGGAACAAAACCTATCTATTTGCTGCTTACAAGAAACACCTCTTTCCAACAAAGATGCATGCAGACTGAAAGTGAAAGGTTGGAAAAAGATATTCCATGCCAACAGAAACCAAAAAACTGCTGGCATAGCTATATTAATATCAGACAAAATGAACTTAAACACAAAAACTATTAAGAGAGACAAAAAGGAGCACTATATAATAATTAAGGGATCAATTCAACAGGAAGATGTAACTATTGTAAACTTATATGCAACTAACTAAAGGGCACTGGTTTATTTAAAAGATACATTAAGCGACTTAAAGGGAGACTTAGTCTCCAATACAACAGTATTGAGGGACTTCAATACTCCACTTTCATAAACAGACAGATCAATCAGACAGAAGGCCAATAAGGAAACAGCAGAGATGAAAAAGGGAATGTAACAACAGACACCACAGAAATAAAAAGAATCATCAGAAATTACCACAAAAGTTGTATGCCAGCAAACAGGGAAATATATCAGAAATGGATAGATTCCTAAATTGAACCAGGAAGACATAGAAAACCTAAACAGACCCATATCTGAGACAGAAATTGAATCAGAAATAAAGTCCCTACCAACAAAGAAAAGCCCAGGACCAGATGGATTCACTGCTGAATTCCACCAGACATTTAAAGAAGAATTAACTCCAATTCTTCTCAAACTATTCAGAACAATTGAAAGAGAGGGAATCCTCCCAAATTCTTTCTATGAAGCCAGCATCACCTTAATCACTAAGCGTGATGCAGCATTGAAAGAAAATTACAGACCAATATCCCTGATGAACATAGATGCAAAAATCCTCAATAAAATTCTTGCTAAAAGAATGCCACAACACATCAGAAAGATCATCCACCCAGACCAAGTAGGATTTATCCCTGGTATGCAGGGATGGTTCAATGCTTGCAAACTAATCAATGTGATATACCACATTAACAAACTGCAGAAGAAAAACCATATGATTATCTCAATAGATGCAGAAAAAGCATTTGATAAAATACAACACCCTTTCACGATGAAAACTCTAAGCCAACTGGGTATAGAAGGAACGTTCCTCAATACAATCAAAGCAATTTATGAAAAAGCCACGGCCAGCATCCTATTGAATGGGGAAATGTTGGAAGCATTTCCACTGAGATCTTGTACCAGACAGGGATACCCACTCTCACCACTGCTATTCAATATAGATCTGGAAGTTTTAGCCAGAGCCATTAGGCAAGGAAAAAAAATTAAGTGGATATAAATTGGGAATGAAGAACTCAAACTATCCCTCTTTGCAGACGATATGATTCTTTATTTAGGGGACCCAAAGAACTCTACTAGGAGAATATTGGAACTCATAGAAGAGTTTGGCAAAGTAGCAGGATATAAAATCAATGCACAAAAATCAACAGCCTTTGTATACACAGGCAATGCCATGGCTGAGAAAGAACTTCTAAGATCAATCCCATTCATAATAGCCACCCAAACAAAAAAATACCTTGGAATAAACTTAACCAACGACGTCAAAGATCTCTATAATGAGAATTACAAAATCTTAAATAATGAAATAGAAGAGAATATAAAAAAAATGGAAAAATCTTCCATGCTCATGAATTGGAAGAATCAATATCATCAAAATTTCCATTCCCCCCCCCAAAAAAAATTATAGATTCAATGCATTACCAATCAAAATACCAAACACATTCTCATCAGATCTGGAAAAAATGATGCTGAAATTCAAATAGATGCATGGGAGATCTCGAATAGCTAAAGCAATCTTGTAAAACAAAAACAAAGCTGAAGGCATCACAATACCAGATTTCAGGACATACACAGGGCAGTTGTAATCAAAACAGCATGGTACTGGTACAGAAACAGATGGATAGACCATGGAACAGAATAGAAACACCAGAAATCAATCCAAACATCATGAGCCAACTTATATTTGATTAAGGATCTAAATCCAATCCCTGGAGCAAGGATAGTCTATTTAATAAATGGTGCTGGGAAAATTGGATTTTCACGTGCAGAATCATGAAGCCAGAACCCTACCTTTCACCTTACACAAAAAATCCACTCAACATGGATTAAAAATCTAAATCTGCAACCCAACTCCATCAAATTATTAGAGAACATTGGAGAAATCCTGCAAAATATAGATGCAGGCAAAGACTTCTTGGAAAAGACCCCAGGGGCACAGGCAGTCAAAACCAAAATTAAAAATTGGGTTTGCAAGAAATTGAGAAGTTTCTGTACTGCAACAGAAACAGTCAGGAAAGTGAAGAGGCAAGCAACAAAATGGGAAAAAAAATATTTGTAAACTATGCAACCGATAAAGGGTTAATAACCAGAATCTACAAAGAGATCAAGAAACTCCACAACAACAAAACAAACAACCCACTTAAGAGATGGGCCAGGACCTCAATAGACATTTTTCAAAGGAGGAAATCAAAATGACCTATAGACACATGAAAAAATGTTCAGGATCACTAGCAATCAGGGAAATTCAAATCAAAACCACAATGAGGTTTCACCTCACCCCAGTTAGAATGACTCACATACAGAAAACTACCAACAACTGATGCTGGCGAGGATGTGGGGGGAAAGGGGCACTAACCCGCTGTTGGTGGGAATGCAAACAGGTAAATCCACTATGGAAGTCAGTCTGGAGATTCCTCAGAAGCCTGAATATAACCCTACCATACAACCCAGCCATCCCACTCCTTGGAATTTACCCAAAGGAAATTAAATTGGCAAACAAAAAAGCAGTCTGCACCTTAATGTTTATTGCAGCACAATTCACAATAGCTCATACCTGGGATCAACCTAATTGCCCATCAACAGTAGACTAGATAAAGAAGTTATGGACATGTACTCTATAGAATACTATACAACATTAAAAAATAATGAAATCTGGTCATTTGCAACAAAATGGAGGAAGTTGGAAAACATCAAGCTGATTGAATTAACCCTGTCCCAGAGGGACAAATATCATATGTTCTCCCTGATCCGTGACAACTAACTGAGCACCAAATGGGAAACCTCTTGAAGTGAAATGGACACTATAAGAAACAATGACTTGATCAGCCCTTCTCCTGACTGTCGAGGAACAACTTAATACTTTATCCCTTTTAAAAAGTATTTGTTTGTCCTACTTAATACTATTGGTTGAACTCTGTAATTAACACAGAATTATTCTTAGGTGTTTAAATTTGACTGAAAAGTGATCTCTGTTAAATATAAGAGTGGGAATAAAAGAGGGAGGAGATGTACAATTTGGGACATGCTCAATCGGATTTGCCCCAAATGGTAGAGTTAGAAACATGCCAGGGGATTCCAATACAATCCCATCAAGGTGGCATGTACCAATGCCATCTCACTAGTCCAAGTGATCATTTTCAGTTCACAATTGATCACACTGATAGGTCAAAGAGTCAAACAGATCACATAAACAAGACTGGTGTCTGCTAATACTAATTGAAAAAAATTTAAAAAGAGAGAAGGATCCAACATGGGAAGGGGGATACACAGCAGACTCATAGGATGGCAGATGTCCTAAACAACACTCTGGCCTCAGAATCAGCCCTTAAGGCATTCGGATCTGGCTAAAGTGCCCATGAGAGTATTTTAGGCATGGAAAGCCAAAATAGTCTGGCAAAAAAACAAAAACAAAAACAAAACAAAACAAAACAAAAAAACTAACTAAATGTAAGATCTCTATGAGTGAGATCCCAGTGGAAAGATCAGGCCATCAAAGAAGGAGGTACCTTTCTCTGAAGGGAGAAGAGAACTTCCACTTTGACTATGACCTTGTCTAAGTAAGATTGGAGTTGGTGTACTCAAAAGGCTTCCATTGCCTTGGCAATCCATGGCAATAGCCTAGGGTGATTGCTGACGCCATAAACAAGAGTTGCATTTGTTAAGTCAACAACAGGAGTCGCTGTGCACTTACTTCCCATGTAGGATCTCTGTCCTTAATGTGTTGTTCAATGTGAATTAATGCTATAACTAGTACTGAAACAGTATTTTACACTTTATGTTCTGTGTGGGTGCAAACTGATGAAATCTTTACTACATATATACTAAATTGATCTTCTGAATATAAAGATAATTGAAAATGAATCTTGATTTGAATGGAATGGGAGAGGGAGCAGGAAATGGGAGGGTTGCAGGTGGGACGAAATTTATGGGGGGGTGGGAACCACTGTAATCCAAAAGCTGTAGTTTGTAAATTTATATGTATTAAATAAAAGTTAAAAAACAAATAAATAAATGTGACATGCAATTTTTATCAAAAATAAGAAGTAAAACATTAATACTGTTAAAATATTATGCACTCTATTTGAGCATTTATAATATTTCATTCATAATATAAAATTCTCCCTTATAGTCTGAATTTTAGTCATGACACCCTTTAGAAGGTTTTTGTGCAACAATAATTGGTTTGTTTCCATTTGTAACAGGTTTCAGTAGGAGAGGTATAGATTCCTGAATCAAAATTTAAAAAGAACATATTCCAAAAAATTAATGAAAAGGCTGTATCTATGTAAAGAATTATAGTATATGGACTGGTGTTTTGACAAAGCACGTTAAGCCACAACTTGTGATGCCAGCATCCCATATGAGTAGTGGTTCAAGACCTGGTTGTTCCACTTCCTATCCAGCTCCCTGCTATTGCACCTAGGAAAGCAGTGGAAGATGACCCAAGTGCTTGGGCCCATACACCAATGTGGAAGACATGGGAGAAGTCCTTGGCCCCTGGTTTCAGTCGGTCCCAAGCCTGGCCATTTGGGCCATTTGGGTAGTGAACCAAGGGATGGAAGATCTCTTCCCTCTCTGTAACTCTGCTTTTTAAATAAATAAAAAAATGAATCTACAAAAATATTATGATTTTCCATTGGCTGTTTCATTCCTCAAATGGTTGAAGTCAAGAGCCCAGAACTGCATCCAGGTCTCCCACAGGGGTGGCTGGGGGACAACTGCCTGGTCCATCTTCCACTGTATTTCCTACACACATTAGCAGGAGGTAGAGCAGGTAGGACTCAAACAAGTACTGAAATATGGGATGCTGTTGTAGATCAGAGCTTAAACCACTGAACCACAATATAGGTCCCCACCTAATTGTTTAAAATTCACAGATCCAGGTAGTGGGATGCTTTAATGCCCACCTAGTTCCAGCTTACCAATTTTCTGAGGGGGTATGTGTGTATGTAAAGCATATCACTTTTAATTCTATAATCCCTACAAAAGTTGAGTTCCCATATAGATATTGCATAATATTCAAATTTTGATGCATATACTTATCTAGATGCTAAGTATGCTTATGTCAATTACCTTTTAGCTTGCTCTTTTCAATATTTTGTCTATCATTGCTATCTATTTGCATCAGAATATTCTCAAAGCATATGTTCACCACTTACGTCATCTTAATTAAAAGTTTAAAAATTAAAATTTTAGTGAGAAGACTAATGCTTAATTATAAGGCTCATTTAAAGTAATATTGAAAGAAAAAAACTCAATAGTCCTACCCTTTTTCATTGTCTGCATTTTTTGAATAAGCAATTGTAATACTCATCATGAGTTGGCATTTAAAAATAAATAATTCCACTGGATGTTATGATTCTGTTGCTATTTAAAGTAAATGAGTCTTTGCAATTTTAGTGACAGTTGTGTCAATGGAATGCCTGCAGGCCAGAATCCTGTTTGATATTTCTATCAGGAAGTTGTATAGGAAATTTAGAATAAAATAATTGACTAGCTTGAGAGCCTTAAAAAACAACAAAATTTGGGTTTATTGTTTCAGTATTGTTTTTCTAATTTATTGTAGCAATAGTTTTCACAATTCTATGTTTCAGTTTGTGGTATTTATAGTAAAATATTTTAAACTATGCTCATAATTATCACTCTTTTGAAACAATGTCATTTTTTGATAATACTATTACTGATTTCTCCTAATAATATATTAAAATTTTTGTTGATAAAAATTAAAAAAATTAAGCTCCCTACATTTAGGGAATAGGCAATAAAATGCACAGGTAAAAACTCAAGTTTCAAATCCTACCTCCAGAGAATGACTAGCCATGAAACTTGGGCTAATAACATCACCCTGCTAAGCACTGTGACAAGAAATTACTTGTGGGAGATAAGTATAAAGCATTAGAAAATAGCTTGCAGAGAGAAAATACTTTATAATTAATTACTATTATTTGATGATGAATTATGTCTTATTTATCTTTGAACTCCCAAATTATATATCCCATTCCCCCACATGTTGTAATTGTGAATTAGATTTCATCTAACTATCTCTTTCTGTACAAATTTTTCAATCATAGAAAGTTTCATTTTCTGGTACTCAAAAATATTTCAAATAAATAATGAGTAAGCTATATTAATTATTAAAATGTTGATTGCCAGAGCCTTACTTGTTCTCACAAGTATAGTGTCATAAGTGTTCAAGAAGTGAAAGTTAGGCCGGCACTGTGGCTTAACAGGCTAATCCTCCGCCTTGCGGCGCTGGCACACCGGGTTCTAGTCCCGGTCGGGGCACCGATCCTGTCCCGGTTGCCCCTCTTCCAGGCCAGCTCTCTGCTGTGGCCAGGGAGTGCAGTGGAGGATGGCCCAAGTGCTTGGGCCCTGCACCCCATGGGAGACCAGGAGAAGCCCCTGGCTCCTGCCATCGGAACAGCGCGGTGCGCCGGCCGCAGCGCGCCTACCACGGCGGCCATTGGAGGGTGAACCAATGGCAAAAAGGAAGACCTTTTTCTCTGTCTCCCTCTACTGTCCACTCTGCCTGTCCAAAAAAAAAAAAAAAAAAAAGAAGTGAAAGTTAAATTATCCAGGTACAAGCAGAAAGCATTTTTCTTTTGCATAGTATGCATATGAAACCTTTGATCATATTGATTTTGAAAATACCTAAGAATCTTTGTTGGCTTGATTGCTTATTTCTAAGACTCAATCTTAGCCAAGATTTTTTTCTTCTAAATAGTGAAATGGACAGTCCTTCTGTAAATAAAAATGGCTCCCATTTAAGTAGATAAAAGTGCCCAAGAACATTGGAACCATAACCCACACTGTGCTCTCACTTTTATGTTGAATTTTTTAAAATTTATTTGAAAGGCACAGTTATGGGGTGGAGGGAGAGAAAGACAGCGAGAGAGAGAAGGAGAAAGTGACCGAGCTCCCCAGTCTGCCAGTATACTCTCCAAATGGCCATAATGGCTAGGACTGGGCCAGATAGAAGCCAGGAGCTTTCCCCAGGTCTCCCAGGTGGGTGAAGGAGCCCAAGCACTGGATCCAACCTGTGCTGTTTTCCTAGGCCATTAGTAGGGAGTTGAGTCAGAAGGGAAGCAGCCAGGAATCAAACTGGCACCCAGATGGGATGTCAGCATTACAGGCAATGGCCCAAGCCATCATGCCATAGCAGTGGCCCCTGGTGTCACTTTTTTAATTGAGGTGCATGTTGTACTTCCCATTATTCATTCTTATACTTTCTGAAGACATTCTCAGTGATAATTCATTACTTCTTATTATGTCTGATTTTGAGGGAATTAGGTTACTGTCATTTGTTGGAAATATTCTCCAGTGAGTACACAGGCACTATGGTGTTAAAAAATAACCTTAAAAATCCACACTATGCTCCCCAAATCTGCTATCTTCATTTTATTTAGCATATCACCATTTACCATGACTTTATCTTGCTTGACAAAGAAATGTGTATCTTCTACCCTCTTCACATGGAAGGGTAGAACAGTGCTCTATTGAGTGTATCAAACTCTGTGGCACCAAGCACAGGCACAGATGGGGAACATACTGATTTTGAGAGTTTATCAAGTACTGCAAAACAAGAAAGGGTTTCATAAATGAAATGATTAGGAGAAGCAGTACCATATTCATCTAAGGTAGGCCAAGTATTCATGTTCTTGTCTACTGTTTGTTTTCATATATATATATATATATATATATATATATATATACACAAACTTTTCCTTTATATATACATATATGTGTGTATATAATATATATATACATATATATATATATATATTCTTTCCTCAATATATCTTTCTATACTAGAATGAAATTTCAGAAGTGAGATGTTTATTAAGGTGGCTTATATACATGCTTATTTTAATTTAAAAATAGCAAGTAAGCAAGAATCTAAGCTCCAAAATTCTTTGTTTGAGTTTCTGAGATAGAACAAAACTGACTTCCCAACCACAGGTCTAGGTTTGAGTACCACAGGTGCCTCTCTTGAAGTTAGGTTTGAAAAGAGATTTTTTGGGGGCTGGCTCCTTGGCTCACTTGGTTAATCCTCTGCCTGTGGCGCCAGCATTCCATATGGACACCAGGTTCTAGTCCCGGTTGCTCCTCTTCCAGGCCAGCTCTCTGCTGTGGCCCGGGAGTGCAGTGAGGATGGCCCAGGTGCTTGAGCCCTGCACCCGCATGGGAGACCGGAAAGAAGCACCTGGCTCCTGGATTCGGATCAGTGCACAGCACTGGCCGTGGCGGCCATTTGGGCTTGAACCAATGGAGGGAGGATGTTTCTCTCTGTCTCTCTCTCTCTCTCTCTCTCACTATCTATATCTCTACCTGTCAAATAAAAAAAAAAAAAGAATTGACTTATCTGGTTTCTTTTATTTTTGAAATTTTTATTTATTTTACTTGAGGGAGGGGGAAAGGGGAATGATTGACTTTCCATTGACTGGTTCCATTTCCCACAACAAACAGGGTTGTGCCAAGTCAAATCCAGGATCTGGGAAGTCCATTCTGGTTATCCTCCATGGTGGCAGGAGCAAAGGCACTTGAGATACCACCTAAAGTCTCTGCTAGGTGTGCATTTGCAGGAAGCTGGAATGAGAACCAGAACCTAGACTTGAAACTCGATAATTCCATATGGGTGTCCTAAGTGGTGTCTTATTTTATTTAAGATGTAGTTATTTTTTGATAGGCAGAGTTACAGAGAGAAACTAAGAGAGAGAGGGAGAGGGAGAGGGAAAGGGAGAAGAAAAGGGAGAGGGAGAGAGACAGAGCTTTCATTTGCTGTTTCACTCTCCAAACGGATGTAATGGCCAGGACTGGGTCAGGCAGAAACACAGGCCTGTAACTCCATCCAGGTCTTCTACGTGGGTCGTAGGGGCCCAGGTAATTTAGCCATCTTCCATTGCTTTTTTTTTTTTTTTTTTGACAGGCAGAGTGAACAGTAAGAGAGAGAGACAGAGAGAAAGTCTTCCTTTTGCCGTTGGTTCACCCCCCAATGGCTGCTGCAGCTGGCACACTGCGCTGATCCGAAGCCAGGAGCCAGGTGCTTCTCCTGGTTTCCCATGCGGTACAGGGCCCAAGCACTTGGGCCATACTCCACTGCACTCCTGGGCCACAGCAGAGATCTGGCCTGGAAGAGGAGTAACCGGGACAGAATCTGGCGCCCCAACTGAGACTAGAACTCGGTGTGCCAGCGCCAAAGGCGGAGGATTAGCCTATTGAGCCATTTTGTGGGCCTTTCATTGCTTTTCTAGGTGCATTAGTAAGGAGCTGGGACTTGAACCAACTGAAGTGGAGCAGCTGGGACTTGAACCAACACTCATATGCCTTAACCTGGTATGCCACAATGCCAACCCCCAAGCAGCATCTTAACCTTTGTGTCAAATGCCCACCCCTGCAGCAGCAGAAGAATGGTTTATTGTAATAAAAAGGATCTAAGAAATAAATATTGCAATCAACAAATCCATTGGAAATATAAGGTAGAAACATGTCAAGATACTTATAAAATGGAAGTCAGAAATGGGCATTTGGCTAAGTCCCCAGTTGGGTTAATCTCTGTTTTAATTCTGATATAATCAAAAACTATTTTACTTTACAGTTTCTGCTTTTTGTCCATTCTTTTAATATCCTTCCTGAAAATGAGTCAAATCAATAAAAATTTATGGAAATTTATATGCTCAGATGCTAAACAATGCATTACCAATTAATATTTATTAATCCTATTAAATAATATATTACAAAAGTCAGTGATTCCACAAGAAGAAAAATCACCAAGAGTCAGAAACATAAATTGACAGAAGGCAAAGACTTAAGCCCACGAGTAGAATCTATGTTCTGAGGCAAGCTGTGGTGCTGAGACACTAAGAGAATGTTTCTATATTTATTTTTGCCATATTTTAAAATACTTTTTAAAGGTAGATACTAATGTAGGGAAGGTGCCCAAAGGATGTCCTGTGTTGATTAGGGCCCTTTATGCTTCAATAATACATCTCCAGAAGGGCAGGTTGGGAAGTGAGGGGTTAGAAGTACAACAGAGAAAGATTGATTCAATATATACTAAGTAAAGATTTCATCAGTTTGCACCCACACAGAAACACAAAGTGTAAAAATACTGTTTCAGTACTAGTTATAGCATTACTACATTGGACAACCCATTAAGGACAGATCCCACATGAGATGAAAGTACACAGTGACTCCTGTTGTTGATTTAACAATTTGACACTCTTGTTTATGGCGTCAGTAATCTCCCTAGGCTCTAGTCATGAGTTGCCAAGGCTATGGAAGCCTTTAGGGTTCGCCAACTTCGATCTTATTCATAGTCAAAGTGGAAGTTCTCCCTTCAGAGAAAGGTACCTCCTTCTTTGATGGCCCCGTTCTTTCCACTGGGATCTCACTCACAGAGATCTTTCATTTAGATCTTTTTTTTTTTTTTTTTTTTTTTTCCCAGAGTGTCTTGGCTTTCCATGCCTAAAATACTCTCATGGGCTCTTCAGCCAGATCCAAATGCCGTAAGGGCTGATTCTGAGGCCAGAGTGCTATTTAGGACATCTGCTATTCTATGGGTCTGCTGTGTCTCCCCCTTCCCATGTTGGATCATTTTTGATTCTATCAGTTAGTATTAGCAGACACTAGTTTTGTTTGTGTGATTCCTTTGACTCTTAGACCTATCAGTGTGATCAATTGTGAACTGAAGGTGATCACTTGGACTAGTGAGATGGCATTGGTACATGCCACCTTGATGGGATTGTATTGGAATCCCCTGGCACGTTTCTAAATCCACCATTTGGGGCAAGTCCGATTGAGCATGTCCTGAATTGTACATCTCCTCCCTCTCTTTTTCCCACTCTTATATTTAACAGGGATAACTTTTCAGTTAAATTAAAACACCTAAGAATAATTGTGTGTTAATTACAGAGTTACTATGTGGGGGCAAACTGTTGAAATCTTTACTTAATATATACTAAACTTATCTGTATATAAAGGGAATTGAAAATGAATCTTGATGTGAATGGAAGGGGAGAGGGAGCGGGAAAGGGGAGGGTTGCGGGTGGGAGGGAAGTTTGGGCGGGGGGAAAGCCATTGTAATCCATAAGCTGTACTTTGGAAAGTTATATTCATTAAATAAATTTTAAAAAAAAAGTACAACAGAGAAAAAGTGAAGGAAAAATCCAGATTCCTGAGGTTCGAAGTGTCAGTTGAGAATTTTATTGCCTACTAGCAATTATTGAGGCATAGAAAAATGACATTTTCCACACAAAGTTTTAATAGTAAATTACCAACAGACCCTCTCTAAAAGCAATTAATGACATATTATAACCCATGAAGAAAATGTGGTAAAGTCTCACTGTTTGCAGTAGATAACTTTTTTTTTTTATTTTTGACAGGCAGATTGGACAGTGAGAGAGAGAGACAGAGAGAAAGGTCTTCATTTACCATTGGTTCACCCCCCAATGGCCGCTGTGGCTGGCGCACCGCGCTGATCCAAGGCCAGGAGCCAGATGTTTCTCCTGGTCTCCTGTGCGGTTGCAGGGCCCAAGGACCTGGGCCATCCTCCACTGCATTCCTGGGCCACAGCAGAGAGCTGGCCTGGAAGAGGGGCAACCGGGACAGAATCCGATAACCCGACCGGGCTAGAACCCAGTGTGCTGGCGCCGCAGGTGGAGGATTAGCCTATTGAGCTGTGGCGCCGGCCTGCAGTAGATAACTTCTGTACAATTGCTATGAACAGCAAATTAGAGAATACTGAACTACCTTTCCAAGTGGAAAAACAGAGGCTCCTATGAGCTTCTGTTCATACCACATCATTTTTTTATAGATTTATTTATTTTACAGTTACAGAAAGAGGTAGACATACACACACACACAGAGAGAGAGAGAGAGAGAGAGAGAGAGAGAGACAGAGAGGGAGGTCTTGCATTCACTGGTTTACTCCCCAAATGGCTACAGCAGCCAGAACTAAGCTGATCTGAAGCCAGGAGCCAAGAGCTTCTTCTGAGTCTCCCACATGGGTACATGGTCCTTGGGCCATCTTCTACTGCTTTCCCAGGCCATAGCAAAGAGCTGAATCAGAAGTGGAGCTGCTGGGTCTCGAACTAGCACCCATATGGGATGCCAGCACTGCAGGCCAGGGCTTTACCCTGCTGTGCCACAGCACCGGCCCCAGCACACCACATCATTTATATCATATCATTTGCCAGCATCCTTGGAGAACAACCCAGTCCCACCCGAGTCAAAAAAACTGTTCTTCCACATAACCCTTTTCTATATTATACTTAGCAGGTATTTTTAAGTTTCTTTCTCAACCTCTGTGTCTTCATTTGAAACATGAACCCGAGAATGTGGCTAGCATAAACGGAGTAGGTTCTTGAACCTGGGAAAATGTGACTATGGATTCATTTGGCTTTTAGTCTCACAGCATTATTGCCCACTGCACCATCTTTTTCCAGTCATCATCTCAGAAATCTATCTATAGATAGCTACATGATATAGACATTAAATGATCACTCTCCTGAGTGGACTTATTGTACAGATCAATGTCCGTGTCTTTTTTATTGGATGTATAGTAAGTATTGTTGATTCATTAACATCAAACTTAGAGCTAACAATACTAAAACTCACCCCTGAACTAAGCTATTCTAATGCATGTATTTTTTTCCACAAGTCATTTAACAGCTTTACTGTGGTTAAGAATACATAAATCATATAACTTAGGTATAATTAAAAATAAAGTTTGTGGGAAATGTGTGCTAAAAAAGAAAAAAAAAAGAATATCAGAAAGTACTGCAGCACCTTATTTAAAAGGCCATTTTAAACCAAAATCACCAAAAAAAGAACAAAGATATGGAATTTAACAAAGCATGAAAATGACACATGCTTACAGTATAAGAACAAAACAAGGAATTTGAGGCAGGGTGTTGTCTTTTCAACATCAGCTCTATATGTATGTACTGAATGGCTCAAATTTTTCACAATTCTGAGTTATGTCCACAAATGACCAGGAAATGCTGTGCGTATTAACTCTGGTGTTATAAATCATTTTAATAAATTGGTAAATAATGAGGCTGAACTTGTCAGAAGGAAAGCAGAAGGTACAAACACTGTTAATCAAAAAATTCAGTGGGCAAATTTACCAAAGCATGGCTCTATTGGATCATACTAATTACAAATAATTTTATATTAAATTAGTTATAATAAAAATATTGAAGAAAATAGCATATAAAGGAAGAGATAAAATTAATTTTTAACACGCTTATCTGTAATCACCTTGAAGGCTTACAAGAAGGTTGAAAAATTAATTACTGGAAGAATAGTAGTATAATACATTACATTCAAATGGTATAGGAAATACAAGGCAATAAATAAAACACAAATAATCCATGATAGGGTAAGAAAGAAAAAAAAAAGAAGCAATGAAAAATCACACAAAGTATAAAAAGGAAGATAAAAAGCAAATATAAACATATAAATAATGACAAAAACATAAAGTAGTGTGGCAATAAGAGAGGGTGGAAAAATCTATATACTGTTTTACAAAGAATAGCCCAGCAGATGAGAAATACGGCAAAATGTTTTATCAAATAAATGCTGATTGCTTGGACCATAGGACAGCAATATTGATAACAAGCAAAATGGAATGCAAGCCAAACTGCACCTAACAGTGATCAACAAGATTATGAATTTGCATAGACTTAACATAATGTCAAAATTTATATAACAAAACCAACAGAATTTCATGGGAAAATCTTTTACCATAGTAATGCCACAAACTGACCTGACAAGCAGACCAGACAAACAAACAAAAATGTTTAAGAAAATAGAAGACATTGTGGTGCAGTGGATGAGCAGCTGCTTGGGACACCTGTATCCCATATCAGAGCTACAAACTGAGGCCCAGCTCCTTCCTTCCAAGCTGACTTCCTATAAATGCACCTGGCAAGGCAGTGGGTGATGGCCCAAGTGCTTGGGTATGGGACCCAGATGGGGTTCCTGGCTCCTAGTTTCAGCCTAGCCCAGCCCCAGATGTTGTGAGCATCTGGGGAGGGGACCAGCAGGTAGGAGATGCCTCTGTCTGTGTATCTCTCTGTGTATGCATGTGTGTCATTCTGCTTTTCAAATAAATAAATAAATCTTTTCTTAAAAACTTTATAGAAATATCATACAAAGAGACATCTTTCTCAACACATCTAGTCAGTATCCATTCTTCTCAAGCACATAGAATTTTTGTAACTGTTCACATTTCAATTGAGGTGGATTTAATAGTGTAAAGTTAATTGTTAAATTCTAAAATTTCTAATGAAATTTATTTTAAATAATCTTAAAATTGCATAGGACATTTCAAGTACAACAGAAAGATCCATTCTTCCCTTATCTCTGGTACTGCTGGAGGGTAGGTTGCTGATCTGAGGTCTTATCTTCTCTGAATATTTTAGTGTCTATTTCCTATAAACAAGAACATCCTCCCACATCTGCCACACTACATCAAATCATGAAATTTACATTAATTCATTAGTAATCTGCTTATCACCAGTGTGTCCTTTGTAGTGAAAAGGTCAGGTTTGGAGTTCTGCATTGCATTAAGTTGTCATGTCCTTCTATTCTCCTCTGATCTGTTAACAGTTATATCATGACAGGGATAATTCTGAAGACATTAGGCTGGTTATTTTGTGCACTGCCTCTCCATTTGGTATGCCTACTGATTTCTCTTAATTAGACCTTTGGCAGGAGTATCAGAGAAATGATGCTGTGTTCTCACTGTAAGCCATCAGGAAGCTCACAGCTTCCATTTGTCAACCTTACTGAAGATCATCACTTGATCTCTGTGGTTGCTATCGGCTTCTTCTGTGAATCTGCTCTTTTCCCCATTCATAATTAATATTTTGCATAGGATTAACTTGGAACTATGTAAATAGTTCATTGCTCTTTAAACTTTCAAATTATTCACTTTTCATTTATAACAATTTGGACTCACTATCATTGTTTATTTGGGTGTTCCAGTTCTCTTGTTCTATTTATACAAATGGAACAAATCTCATGTACTTCATATATACAGTTTTAAAGAATAATGATACTTCCAATTCTACCCTTTGGCAGGTCAGGGCCCATTCAACCGCTTCCCTGTTACTTCATATAACTGTCTCAGTTTTGGGATACATCCTTACTTTTTGGTATAACAGGATCTTCCGAGCTCAGCTTGTCTTTTCCAGATTTTGGTTAGAATTCAGTCATTTCTGCAAGAGATCTGGTTAATCTTGAAGGAGAACAGTACTTACACTGTGCTCACAGGTCCAAGTTGCTTATTGATATGTGGAATTTGCTGCCACACAACACCCCCCATGGACAGAATTAGAGAGTGTGCATCTGTGTGTATGAGCACATGTGTATATTATATTTCCAAATGTATCTATCTGTAACCTATGTGTCATCTATCTATGGTAATCCATATGTTTTAAACATTTTCCAATTCCAATGTAACAGGAGTGCGGTTATTTTCATTTTATAGTTGTTTGTAAATTTCTCTTCAGTAGAGAGAAAGCTGATTGCTAATTTTCTTAATAGAACTCCTGATATAATCAATCGTCCTACAGGAATGCAGAATAGCCAGCAAGCAAGCCATTAAAGACCTGTGAAATCATTTGTTTTGGTTCTCTCAAGGCAACTGCAGGTGGATGCAAATTCAATAAATCTATAGCAGAATAAATTTTAAATTAATAATTTTGTGCGCCCCTCTAATGATGTTATAAATCTCCAAGTGGCCCTTGGCTGAAAAAAAAAAAAAAAAGTTTCCCCATGCCTGCATGCAACCAACCTCTAATTGCAGCTGTCTCCTTTCACCTCATAGGGTTGTCCTTCTCACCGGTGTTGGGTTCTGTCTCCTTATGCCATGCTATTATTTTGTGACAGTTCTGTTCAAGCTCTGACACACTAAGAAGGGCTAACTAAGAGTAGACTTGTTCTCAATTTTCTTGAGTCCTGGTCCCACACATACTGAACCTGTATGTATGAGCACTAAAGTGTGTCTTCCTATACTCTAACATTCTATGACAGCTGTCCCCTGGAGGTGGTCCCCAGTGAACTCTATTTTCTGGTATTCAGTTTTATGCAGTCCCTACCCACGGCATACCAGGGTGAGTTCACGTGAGTAATAGCCTAAAGCAGAATTGATGCAATGCCATTTCTAATATAAGATTATAAAAAAAAAATAGCTCCTGGGGCAGGTGTTAGGTACAGAGGATAAGATGCTTGTAAGGATACCCATATCCCATGTCCGAGTGCCTGGGTTTGAGTCCTGGCTCACTTCTCATTCCAGCTTTCTGCTAATGTGCACCCAGAGAGTCATCAGGTTAGGTCCCTACCACCAACATGAGAGACCTGAATGACTTCCTTGGATTTGATTGAGTTCAGTCCGAGCTGTTGTAGGCATTTGGGCAATGAACCAGCTGATGGGAGGTGTGTGTGTGTGTGTGTGTGTAAGTGTAAGTTAATAAATGTGTGTAATTTCAAAATGTAATCTTTGAGTTGATTTGCCTCATAGCAATAAATAAATAACATCCCAGCTTGGGTGCTACACTGCCTCCTCTACATCATCACCTACTGGGCTCTGACAACTTGTGCCTATCAACCCCCTATAATACCTTTGACTCCTTCACCCTTCTATGTAAGCCCTGACCTGAGTGCTGCATTGTGGCCTTGCCTGCACACTTCACTGGTTGTCTCACATGGATGCTTTAGTAATGGAGAGTCCAAACATGGAAATAACATTCACTTACTTCTGATGAAATAGATCTAAACAGAAAAAGATGCAATATTAGGAATATTAGCAATAGTAGGAATCCTGAAAAGGAATAACTACTTAAAGCAATTTAAAATAATAACTGTTTAGGAAGGACAGGGTGAATGTTTTTCAAGCTAATAAAATAATATGAAAAGTTGGCACAAATACCACATTTCAATAAGTTACACATTTATATTAGATACTTTACATAAAGAATTGTATTTATATTTTCTTTGCCAAACATAATTTAGGAAATTTTGATTGATCTATACTAAAGAAGTGAATTGAAATGATATTTAAATGTCTAGTTTACACAATACACATACCCAGACACAAATACACAGATACACTTAACCTCAAAATGTCTCAGTGGTTTTACATCTTTGTTTCAACAATCCTTTATATGTGTATGGATGTAAAATTTTCTAAGAATATGAAGTAGGTTAGCTCTGGATATACATTTCAAATACTTTTCTTGAGTGACAGCTTAAAGGGAAAATATTTTCAACAAAGGAAAAGCAGTGGATAAAATTCAGCAACACATTATTTCACAAGAAAAGTCTCATAAACAGTAAGATGTATAAGGTTCTATTAACTTAATAGTGTCCTTTAAAAATATATTAATAATGAAAAGTGCAAAACATTCTCCTTAAATGTCTGGTGAATGCATGTTTTTGAAGATTTGATTCAACATTGGAATAGATAAAGAATGTAAGAAGGTAGACTAAGGAAGGAAAAAGAAAGTTGCATTGAAGATAGAAAAATACAAGCAAAACTACCATCTTTTTATTACTGTATCACTGTCCATACATAACAGTTAAAATATCTATAGAAAAGTATAAAGCCAATAGAAAATTTTAAGTAATTATAGTATTAGTATTTAAATATATTTTAAAAAGATAATAAGAATAGATGATATTATCATTTATACTTTCATTAATATTCATTATCATGGTTAATAAATATAATATTATAAATAATATCCCAATTATAATACCATTTATAGAAAATAGAAACACAGAAAGATACAAAAGAAAAAGAAAAGGGCAATATTATATCATAATGGTTGGAAATTTTCAGTATAAAGATGGAAATTATTTTCAATTCAATCAGTAAAGTTAATGCAATTTGTGACTTATTCCAATAAGGAATGTCACTGTGCTTAATGAAATGAAATGTAATAATGAAGTATGAAAGGCAAAGAAATGCCAAGAGATTCTGAAGCTGAAGACAAGGAAGAAGTAGATAGGTAAGTACGATGCTTTGAGTATAGCTTTCCCTAACTAAATATCTCAGCTTAATGTAAAGCCATTATCATTGAAACAGGTTTCTATACAAAAGAGGAAGAAGCTCAAGAATAGATCTTTGTCATAGGACTTTTTTGATATATGATAAGGAATATATTAATCCATTGCACAAATATTATAATTGATGTATGTTGCAAAACCTGAATACATTTAAATAAATGATAGGTTGAGTAAAGATTTAGATGTTAAAAGTACAAAAATTGGCCGGCGCCGCGGCTCACTAGGCTAATCCTCCGCCTTGCGGCGCCGGCACACCGGGTTCTAGTCCCGGTCGGGGCACCGATCCTGTCCCGGTTGCCCCTCTTCCAGGCCAGCTCTCTGCTGTGGCCAGGGAGTGCAGTGGAGGATGGCCCAAGTGCTTGGGCCCTGCACCCCATGGGAGACCAGGAGAAGCACCTGGCTCCTGCCTTTGGATCAGCGCGGTGCGCTGGCCGCAGCATGCCAGCCATGGCGGCCATTGGAGGGTGAACCAACGGCAAAAAGGAAGACCTTTCTCTCTGTCTCTCTCTCACTGTCCACTCTGCCTGTCAAAAAAAAAAGTACAAAAATTTAGGTGAAAATATAGGAGATACTGTTTAGGACTTCAACAGTATAAAAAAGTTCCTTACAATGACTGTAAAGACACTAATTGATTATATTAAAATTAAATTTTCAATATGACAAAATATACCAAGAACAAGTTAAAGAGATAAGGAATGGATGTGTTAAATATTTTCAAAATAGATATAAAAAGAAGTGCTCACGAACAATCTTGGTCTGTGAGTTTCTTTCTTATGATATCTTTAGGTCTTATGTTAGCATGTATTGCCATAATGAAATTTTGGTGAAGAGTTTCTTGTCTTTCTTTCCGTCTGTCTGTCTGTCTGTCTTTGAAAGGCAGAGAACAGACAAAGAGAGACAGGGAACTCCTATCCCTGGTTCACTCCCTCAATGTCCATAATGGCCAGGAATAGGCTAGGCTGAAACCAGAAACCATGCTCCCACATGAGTGGCAGGAACCCAACTACCAACTTTAGCATCAGCAGAGACCTAGAATCAGGAGTAGAGCTGGAGCTTGAAGCCAGACACTCACATACAGGATGCAGGCCCCTCAACTGGATTCCTGACTGTTAGAGCAAATGACCACTCTTCTTTTGTGTTTTCTGAAAAAGTTTTGTGAAGGCACTGGCATTATATCTATGAAATATGTGATCAAATTCTGCCTCGGAGTCAAATGGCTGGGATTTGTGTGTATTTGTGTATGTGTATGTGTGTCTTGGGGGGATTTTCACTAAATATTCAACTAATTTAATTGACTTAGGACAGTGTTTCTGTTTAGTGCTGAACTCTTTGATTTCTAAGGCTTTTATCACTTCAGTAAGTTGTCATCTTATTCCCCATAAAGTTCATAAAGTTGTGTATGGTACCTTCTTATTCCCCTTTTATGTCCTGTAGGAGACATAGGAATGTTCTTTCTCTCTTTCATTCCTCATATTGATCATTTATAGCTTCTCTATTCTTTTCCCTCAGATGATCTAGAGACTCATTTATATTCTTGATTTTTTATTATATTCTTCTTTCTAGTTTTTTGGATTGAACTTTCTTCTTTTTTTCAAACTTCTTAAGGTGGGAAACCTGAATATTTCTGTTGTATATATTTCTTCATAGTAGAAATGTTGACTTAGCAGCTTACTAACATATTTTTTATAGTTAGAATTCACCTTTATTCAGATCAAACTATTGTGCAGTTTCTCTTGTGGTTTATGACATATGATTTATTTACAAATATTATTTTATAATTACAACTCTTGGTGTTTTTCTTGTTTCAGCAATTTTATGCCTTCTGTTACCCTGGTGTCTTATTTTGCTGGAACCTCCATAACAAAACACAAGAGACTGGTGGCTTAAATTAGAGAAATTTGTTTTCTCACGGTACTACAGACTAAAGTCCAAGATGAAGGAGCAGCAGGGCGGGTTTCCTCGGAGACCTCTCTGTCTTGTTGACTGTTGTCCTTTGCTGCCTCTTTACATTATCTTTTCTCAATGTGAATTCTTGTCTGGGTTTTCTTCTATGTGTCTTAATCTCTTCTTAAAAGGTTACCTTATGTAAAGTTCTTGGCTCCAAATACAATTATGTTCTGAGGTACTTGATAATGGAAGGTTGGTACATGAATACGAGGAACACAATTCAGCCAATAATGCATGGGATCTCTTTCTATACTTATACTTCATCTTATTGGTGTCTTTATATTTTATATGCATTACTGGAAACTGTACAATTTTTGTTGTTTTTAATCTATTTAAGATTTAATTGAAGGATTTGCTCTATTTTCTCTCTACCTTTTCCAAAAACACTCTTTTATTGTATATATTTATGGTATATAACATGATAGACACAGTGAAATGATTACTACAGGTAAGCAAATTGACATGTTAATTGCCTTCTATAGCTATGTCTTTTTCTTTTATAAAAAGACTACCTAAAGTCTACTCTTGTAAATATTTTAAATATAGTCCTCCTGCAGTATGTTAGATCTCTACACTTAATCTGGAGAACCCATCCAAAAACTTGTGTCTTCTGACCTACATCTTCTCATTGCTTTTTCCTGCCCTTGGTAACCACCATTCTACAATTTCTCTGCATTTGCATTTGATTTTTTTTTTTTTTTTAGATTCTACATATAAGAGAGATCAGGCAGTATTTTTTTTTTCTTTCTGAGCCTGGCATATTTCACCCAACATAACGCTTTCCATTTCATTCACATTGTTACAAATGGCAGGATTTCCTTCTTTTTAAAAAGGTAAATAAATTCCAGTGCCCATGTGTTTATATAAGCACTACAGCATGTACACATAATGTCTGTATACATACCTACATGAATAATTCACATTGAGAAAAGATAATGTGAAGAGAAGGCAAATGGGCAGTCATCTGCAAACCACAGAGAGAGGTCTCCTAGGAAACCAACCCTATTTTAGAGAATTCGCGGAAAATTCACATTATCTTTTTTTAAAGATTTATTTACTTATTTACTTATTTTAAAGGCAGAGGAACAGAGAAAGAGAGGAAGAGAGAGAGTGACATTCCATCCATTGGCTAACTCCCCAAATGGCCAGAACAGTGGGGCTGGCCAGGCTGAATTCAGAAGCTAGAAACTCCTTCTTGCTCTAACACATAGGTGGCAGGGGCCCAGTCCCTCGGGATCTCCTCTTTTGTCTTCCCAGGCACAACAGAGGCAGGAAGCTGGATTGGAGTGGAGTAGCTGAGAGTCAGACTGGCACTGTGATATGGGGTGCTGCTGTATCAGGCAGTGGCTTACCCCACTGTTGCACAATGGTGACCCCACAATATATTTTTAAACTTAATTAACTAATTGATTTGAGATGCAAGATAACGCACACAGAGAGAGACAGGGACAGAGACAGAGAGAGAGAGGAGAGAGAGAGAAAGAAAGGCAGATAGAGAGAGTTTATATCTGCTGGCTCACTCTCCGAAAGTCTTATGGTTGTGGCTGGACCAATTCCAAAGCCAGCAATTCAATCCAGGTCTCCAATGTGGGTGGCAGAGATGCAACTACTGAGCCATTACTGCTGGCTCCTGGGGTGTGGCGTTAGCAAGATGCTGGAGTCTGGAGCTGGAGATAAATATCAAACCCAGGCTTTCCAATATGGAACATGGGCCTTTTAACTGGCCCATAAGTGCTAGACCAAACACTCACCCCACATTATCTTTTGATTCCACTTTCCACAGACTGTGAAGCCCTGTGTGTGTGCGTGTGTGTGTGTGTCTGTGTACTATATTTCTCTGCCTTTTTTTTTTCAATTATTTGAAAGGCAGAGAGATAGAGACAGAGAGATATTTTATTCATTGGTTCACTCTCCAAATGCCCCCATAGCCAGGAATGGGAAAACCAAAACCAGAAGCCCAGAACTAAACCCAGTCTCCCACCTGAGGGATAGGAACCCAAATATTTGAGCTATAATCTGCTTCTTTTTTTTTTTAATTTTTATTTTTGACAGGCAGAGTGAACAGTGAGAGAGAGAGACAGAGAGGAAGGTCTTCCTTTTGCCGTTGGCTCACCCTCCAATGGCCGCCACGGTAGGCGCACTGCGGCCGGCGCACCGCGCTGATCCGATGGCAGGAGCCAGGTGCTTCTCCTGGTCTCCCATGGGGTGCAGGGCCCAAGCACTTGGGCCATCCTCCACTGCACTCCCTGGCCACAGCAGAGAGCTGGCCTGGAAGAGGGGCAACCGGGACAGGATCGGTGCCCCGACCGGGACTAGAACCCGGTGTGCCGGCGCCGCAAGGCGGAGGATTAGCCTAATGAGCCGCGGCGCCGGCCTATAATCTGCTTCTTCCCAGGGTGCACATTAACAGGAAGTCAAAATTGGAAGGGGGGCTAAGACTCAAATCCAGGTACTTTGGCATTGGTTACAGCTGTCTCAAGCAACATCTAATCACTGTATCAAAACACCCACTACCATAATCCATTCATGCATTCATTACTGGACACTTAGGTTATTTCATATCTTCAATATTGTGAATAATGCCACGATGAACATGGCAGTACAGATATCTGTATAAGTGTCGAGTTCATTTCCATTGGGTATATATCCAGAGAGAGAAAGCTAAGTCATGTGGTACTCCTATTGTTAATATTTAGAGGAAATGTCATACTGGTTCCCATAATGGTGGCACTAATTTGCATTTCTACTAGCTGTGTATAGAGTTTTTTTCTCTGCATCATGCAAACCCTTGTTAACTTTTGTGCTTTATAATAGTCATAGGTATGAAGTTATATCTTGTGATTTTGATTTTGATTTCTCTGGGGATTAGTCATGTTGATACTTTCATGTACTTTTTGGTCATTTTTGTGTCTTCATTGGAAAAGTGTCTAGTTAGATCATTTGCCCCTGATTTTAATAGTTACTTGAGATTTTACTATTGACTTCCATGAGTTGGTTGTATATTTTGAATATTAATCTCTTGCCATACATGTGATTTTCAAACATTTTTTCCTGCTCTGTGGGTGGCCTTTTCATTTTGAGGATTGTTTCTTTGCTATATAGAAGCAGTCCCACATATTTAATTTTACTTTTGTTGCCTGAGGTTTCAATGTCATATTCCAAAAATTAGGGCAAGCCAATAGCAAGCAGATTTTTCCATGATTTCCTATAGGAACTTTATAGTTTCAGGTCTTATGATTAGATATTAATCTGATTTTATTATTTGATGTATGGTGTGAGATAAAGATTCCATTTCTTTTTTTTTTATATATATATGTTGATAATCACTTTTCCCAGGGTAATGCTAGGGCAAATCAAATCGGAGAGGTTTTACTAAATAAAAACATCTATGAAACAGGAACTCTGGAAATTGTAATGAACTAAGCAGGGACTGGAAACATGGTGTAAATTCAGAGATAGATATTAGCCTTCTAACAAAAAGCAAATATAAAAAACACTCCAATCATTGAACAGCTAAAGTGTAATACTTCCATTCCTGAATTCTGTAGTTAGCTAAACTATCATCAAGGATGATTATAAAGAATACAATAAACAAAGTTATAGAAATATACAACTTCAATAGAATGATTCCAAAAGTATAAATTTCTATCACCAGCAAATGAACACTGGTAAAAGAAGCAGCATATAAAAATAAAAATGTGAATGTATATTCTTGATGCATCTCAATATCTATGTATTATCAAAAATAATAAAATCTATTCTTATTTATTTATGCACAAGAATAATTTAAGCCAATTCAATGGAAATAATTATACATGTTTTGTACTCTATTAGTTTCTAGAGATCTCTTTTTGGGACTGGCTTATTTCACTAAATATAGTGATGTCCCATTGCATCCATTTTGTTTCAAAAGATAGGATTTCATTCTTTTTCACAGTTGAGTAATATTCCATAATGTATGTCTACCACATTTTGTTTACCCAATGATCAGTTCATGGACAACTGGGTTGATTCTATATCTTAGCTATTGTGAATTGAGGTGCAATAAATATGGGGTGCCCATAACTCTTTAATATGCTGATTTCATCTCATTTGGTTAAATTCTCAGGAATGGGGTGGCTGAGTCACATGGTAGATCTATTTTCAGCTTTCTGAGGGATTTCTATACTGTTTTCCACAATGGCTGTCCTAGTAGTCATTCACACTAACAGTGGATTAGGCTATCTTTTCCCCCATATTATCACCAGCATTTACAGTTTGTTGCTTTCTGTATGAGAGCCATTCTAACTGGAGTGAGATGAAGCCTCATTGTAGATTTGATTTGCGTTTCCTTGATGGCTTGTAATCCTGAGGATTTATTTATATTTCTGACTCATCTCTGAATCACAGGTGCCTAAACAGACCTACAGCAACTCAGAGACAAAGAATGTGACCTAAGAATAGAGTTGCTGTTTTAATAAGCAATTTCATAAAGAAATATCAGCCAAGAGTAACAGGCATCAATCTCCATTTGAGAGTGAGAGTGAGAGTGAGAGTGAGGTGAGAGTGAGAGTGAGTGAGAGTGAGAGAGAGGAGAGGAGAGGAGAGGAGAGGAGAGGAGAGGAGAGGAGAGGAGAGGAGAAAAGACAAAAAGAAAGAAAAAACTAACATGGCAAGCATTTGATGTAGTGATTAAGACACTTTCTTTGGGAGCCAGTGCTGTGTGCAGTACAGATGCTTGGGGCCCTGACACTCATGTGGTAGACCCAGAGGTGCTTCTGGTTCCTAGATTTTGCCTGGTTTACCCTGGGCTGTTCTAGCCATTTAAGGAGTGAGCCAGTGGTTGGAAGACCTCTCTCTAAGTGTGTGTCTCTGTGTCTGTAACTCTGCCTTTCGAATAAATAAATAAATCTTACAAAATGGGGACACAATTTGGGATACCTTTGTTCATACTGGAGTGCCTGTTTTGAGTTCTGGTTCTTCTGTTTCCATTTTCTGTTTCTGTTTTCTGTTTTTCTTCTGGTTCTTCCTGCGAAAGCATTCCCTGAGAGGCACCAGGTAATAGCTCAAGTGTGTGGACCCTGGCACTCATGTGAGAAACCTGGATTGAGGTCCAGGCTCCTGGCTTTGACCTGGTGCAGTCCTGGCTGTTGTGTGTATATGGGGAGTGAACTGTTGGATGAAAGATTAATATATCTCTGTAGATGCTTGTTTGTGTGTGTATGTGTGTCTACCTTACAAAATTAAATAAAAATTTAAAATGAAATAAAACTTTCAAGTCTTTGAAATAAATGAAAAGAAATTCCATTATATAATATCCATATTATAAAAAGACACCTGTCAAATAACACATGAGGAAAATGGGCAATGTGATTGGCAATAGAAAGGAGCTGTACTCCATGGCCCTCTCATAAATACCCATATGGCTAATCAGTGGGGTTTTCTATGGCAGTTCCCACACAAAA
Organism: Lepus europaeus; assembly: GCF_033115175.1. NCBI lineage: Eukaryota > Metazoa > Chordata > Mammalia > Lagomorpha > Leporidae > Lepus > Lepus europaeus. The sequence continues at coordinate 54,617,325 of NC_084830.1, forward strand.
GGATTGAATCATGTTCAAACTCAAAAGCACCTTCTAAGAAGATAATTTTCATTACTTGTATTGTAGAGAATAGCCTCAGCTGAATCTTGAGTTAAAATCAGTATAATGCTCAGAGACATTTTATAAAGCCACATATGTGTATTTTGAAGGCTAAACAAATTTAACATTAGTTTGGATATAAATAATATGTTCCATGTAATCAAAAATTCTTTTGTCATCGAACATTTACAAAACAATTATAATGTGGAGTATGTTTACATTTTACAACTTTGGTTGACAAAGACCTTTGTGTGGAGTAATAATAAAAATTGTCTTATCTGTTATTTTATTAGTTATTTTTACTTTTACCATCTTTTCCTGCTATGCTATAGAAATACCTACAGAAACAGAAAATAGCTACAGAATAGAAAAAAAGTTGTATCCCTTAAACTACCATAAAGGAAGGACACCTACACCTTACTTAACATGTACATTAACACCTGTGTTGGCAAAAATCTAAAAAATAAAATATTTACTTAGCAAAGAAACATATTTGTATGAGTCATCTTTCCTAAATATTATTTTATTTGAAGACACTTGTTTTGGTGTCCAACACTACCTAACTTAAAATGTTTATTTCTATCATTATGACAAAACAAATGTTTGTTTTTGGCCGAATCTAAATGCACAAATGTTCTTGCAAATGTTGCATAGGCCAGCTGCTACTAACACTACATTGTAAATGCACTTTGCCAGGATTTTTGTCTCTAATGGTTGCCTAGTTGAAGACATTTGTAAAATGTTTATCAGGTAGAATGTTGTTCATGTTTTCAAATCTATCATATTTATTGTATTTTTTGGTCTCTATGAACAAAACGTTTCACATGTATAATATCTATTGATTAGTGGAGAAAATTATTTAAAAATAAATGGGAGAAAGCTACCATGATAACTCCTTGAGAAGGAATGAAATGAAAAAAAACTATTTACTTGATCATGTGTAGTATAAAGACTGGAATATATAATGTTGACACATTACTTCTTATGGAGTTGATAATCTAAGCTGCTCCACCAATGTGTGTGTCTGTCTGTATGTTTGCATATGTGTCATTAAGCCAAATGTAAGAGGAAAATGATTTAATATAGTTATTTGGATATTTATATAAATATCGGATTGCCTGGGGATGAAACAGAACTTGTATATTTGATGTGATGTTGTGGTCCATGTACTTATCAAGAAACTAATGAAACTATCATCCTTTCAGTCTACTATATAAAGAATTGTGTCGCTTTACTTTTATGACTCAAGTGATCTAATGATACTTGTTGAGTCTTTCAAAGATCAGAATGCTTTATGGAGATTATTGAAAAGTCTGTAGAAGAATCATAGCCTTATGATTTTGAAGCAAATAACTATCCTTTCTGGCAAATTACCTCTCATATTAAGAAAAAATTACTGATTTGCTATTAGGTACTGATATTACCTGAGAAAAATTATCCTAGTGTGAAGTGTTAGAAGATTTAATGTGCAGTTAGGAAGGGACCCTGTGGGAATAAGGAGCCAGATGTTTGTATGAAATCTACCTTTCAGTGATTAGACAAAAGGCATTGCTCCAAGAAATTTAAAAGATTTATAAAGATTACAACGGGTCCTATATCCATAGGTAACCATATGGAAAACTAGGCTCTGGCACCATACCAGAACACACCACAAATTTGCTTGTCTCAAGTACTTAACAGTTGATCAAGTGGACATAGCTTGCCTTAATTGGTCAGGTCAACAATATTTCTTAATTGTCACAAATCACAAGTTGTTCACACGGTAATGTTTGTTAATTGGTCAGGAATCATGACCATGTCCACTATATAAGGGACAGGAAAAAAAAAAAAAAGAAGCGGGCCCTTGACATATTGAAACTATGTAGAAGAATTGATCAATTGATAGGCAGTCCCTGTATAAACTCCCTATACCCAGAAAGAGATGGATCCCTCCTTGGTGACCCCTCCTATCAAGCAAGACTCTTTCTTTCCTTAAATCTACTTTTACTTCCTTTACTCATTTACCCCCCCCCCATTTATTGTCTGTATCATAATTTTTGGTCATCATGAGAAAAAGAGCCGAGTCCAATCTCCTGTAACACTATTAATTACATAACCAAAAGACCAGAGCTCTAATGTCAAGTGGAAAAATACATATAAATTTGATTAAAATAGATCTCGAAAGCTCAATTATTCTGCTAAAGCTGGTGGCTCACATGCCACCTGTTTATCATCCACTTTTCATAGGAAATCCTCATGTACCAGTTAAACCAGGTATTTATTTATTTATTTAACTTTCATTTAATGAATATAAATTTCCAAAGTACAGCTTATGGGTTACAATGGCTTCCCCCCTCCCATAACTTCCCTCCCACCCACAACCCTCCCCTTTCCCGCTCCCTTTCCCCTTCCATTCACATAAAGATTCATTTTCAATTCTCTTTATATACAGAAGATCAGTTTAGTACATATTAGGTAAAGATTTCAACAGTTTGCCCATATAGCAACATAAAGTGAAAAAACTACCATTGGAGTACTAATTATAGCATTAAATAACAATGTACAGCACATTAAAGACAGAGATCCTACATAATAGTTTTTTTAAAAAATTAATTAATTTTCTATGCCATTTCCAATTTAACACCAGGTTGTTTTTTTTCATTTCCAATTCTCTTTATATACAGAAGATCAATTCAGTATATAATTAGTGAAGACCTCATCAGTTTGTACCCACACAGAAACACAAAGTATAAAAAATACTGTTTCAGTACTAGTTATAGCATCACTTCACATTAGACAACACATTAAGGACAGATCCCACATGGGGTGTAAGTACACAGTGACTCCTGTTGCTGACTTAACAATTTGACACTCCTGTTCATGGCATCAGTAATCTCCCTAGGCTCTAGTCATGAGTTGCCAGGGCTATGGAAGCCTTTAGAGTTCGCTGACTTTGATCTTATTCCGATAGGGTCATAGTCAAAGTGGAAGTTCTCTCCTCCCTTCAGAGAAGTTGAACTCTGTAATTAACACACAATTATTCTTAGGTGTTTAAATTTTAACTGAAAAGTGATCCCTGTTAAATTTAAGAGTAGAAAAAGAGAGGGAGGAGATTACAATTTGGAACATGCTCAATCGGACTTGCCGCAAATGGTGGAGTTAGAAATGTGCCAGGGGATTCCAACACAATCCCATCAAGGTGGCATGTACCAATGCCATCGCACTAGTCCAAGTGATCAATTTCAGTTCACAATTGATGGCTCTGATAGGTCTAAGAGTCAAAGGGATCACACAAACAAGACTAATGTCTGCTAATACTAACTGATAAAACCAAAAAGGGAGAGAAAGATCCAACATGGGAAGCGGGATACACAGCAGACTCATAGAATGGCAGATGTCCTAAACCACACTCTGGCCTCAGAATCAGCCCTCAAGGCATTTGGATCTGGCTGAAGAGCCCATGAGAGTATAGTAGGCATGGAAAGTCAAGATATCATGGAAAAAAAAAAAAAACCTAAATGAATGATCTCTGTGAGTGAGATCCCAGTAAACCAGGTATATATATATATATATATATATATATATATATATATATATATAACTATATGATGTTGATACTTGTTCTAAGTGGTTCTGTTCTGTCCTTTAAGCTTCATTTAAATGAGGCTCTGAAGAACACTGAAGATTGAGAAACCTCCAAACTTCAAATTTTAACTAGTAGTCTACTCTGTTCAGAAGTAAAATGGGCTCTAATAACTAAATCAATCAGTGGCTAATGATTTGGTCAAAGCCAGTGATTTTAGATGTCCATAGGTAGCATTTCTTCCCCATTTGATCAGTGTTTGTACAATGAGCTCCTGCTCAAAGTAGACATGTGATCAAGAATGAAGTGACACATGGGTCAGGAACTAGGGGCATGATCTTAGGACATTGACCTAGTAATTGATACAGATCTGTGTCTAATCTGCCAACAGCAAACCTCAACATGGCCTGCTCAAATGACCCTAAACTCGAACAGTATGCAGCCAAACTAACTCTGGTCAATAGACCTCTCCTTGGCAAATGGGTAACAACTCCAGGTAAGTTACCATACATTATATTATAATTCTAATTGGTAAGCATTTGTGGTAATATACTAATTAACTATACATAATTTCACAGCCTCTAAGGAGAATGTGTTACAGAAAATAAATATTTACTAATATTAAATATTAATAAATTCTGGCTAGTAAATTTAATCTCTTGGAAAGATAGAAAATTAGTGGGATATTTATGACAATTTAAAGTATAAAATATGGATATTAAACTGAATTTTGAGTTTTTCAACTGCTTTTTTGAAAGAATAAGTGGTCCTTTTTATCATTATTACTGTTAGTGAGACAAATTTAATCTGCATTGAATTTTTTTTGTTTATGGTGGCTAGAGTCAATGATCTGGATTAGAGTCTATATTTGTTACAGATACAATTTGGGCAGGGGAGCTTCATATACATCAACTGTATAAGGGGGTAGTAATTGTCTCATGGGTTATTATATATAAATGCTAATCCAGACACTCAAAGTGAAGTAGTCAAACCTTCATCTTTCATGGGTTACCCCCTGTAATTGTTCTTTTTAATTATTTTTAAAAAATATTTCATTTATTTATTTGAGAGATAGAGTTCAGACAAAGAGAGGGAAAGACAGAGAGAAAGGTCTTCCATCCACTGATTCACTCCCCAAATGGCTGCAATGGCCAGAACTGGGCTTATCCAAAGCCAGGAGCTTCTTCCAGGTCTCCCTTGTGGGTGCAGGGGCCCAAGCCCTTGGGCCATCTTCCACTGCATTTCCTTTTTCCATAAGAAAAGAACTGAATAGGAAGAGGAGCATCCTTACACAAACCAGGGACCATATAAAATGCTGGCGCTGCAGAGGGAGGCTTAACCTACTACACCACAGCACTAGCCCCTATGTAATTGTTCTTTTTCTCTGCTCTGTAAATGTCCGAAGGATTCTACTGCATTTTATTTTTTTAAATCTTTTATTTTTATTTTCTTCTCTCTGTAAATGTCTGGGAGATTTCTTTGCATTTTATTTTTCAAATTTTTTTTTGTTTTGAAATTATTACATTTATATATTTTTATTAAAAGTCATATTGGGAGAATTGGTAAAATCCTGTCTCATTGCTCTGGATGCAATTTATAGTAGCTTTTCAATAACCACCACCATAACATGCAAACACACACTCAATATCCCTTGCTTGGTGCTTTGTTTTTGCTTCTTCAAATAGTCAATTATTAGCATCATCCCTCAACAGCTTTCCATGTTAGATGGTTGGAAGCTGCAGCTTCCAGTCTAGTTTTATTTCCAATCTTCATTCAGTATGAAGAAAGACTTACATGGTATGCTCAAATTTCACCCCTTCTAAATATTGCTATCTACATTTGAAATATATTCAAGGGACTCAGGAAAGTGCTATTTTTCTTAGCCATTATATGGTTCCTTTTTGCAGAGGAATAATTTCAGTCAATTAAACTTGCAAGCAACTCTAGTTAGAACTTTCCTGACTGTCATAAGTAAGAAATGCTTTTAAAAATGAATACTTCATAAGGATTGAGACTTCTGATGGGAGCTGTCTATTATCTGCCTGACATTTGTGGAGACTTGATGAACTGCCTCATTTCATCTGAGATACTATGCAGAAATTCCTAAGCTCTTTTTTTTCACTTGCTAAATGAATTTAAGTTACTATCTAGGTTATGCAATTATTACACATGGCGTTTCTGAGGTTGTTGCAAACAACCATGCTCAAACGTATTTTAAAAGTGGTAACATCCTTCATATATGAGCCTTTAGTGATTTTTTAATATCCTTTGAAGCAGGTGCAATCTTTATTTTCACACTATGTCTATGACAGACCTTTCAATGGATTATTTCTTCTCTGTCCTTTTATTTTATAGTTTCTAAAGTATTTAACTATTTCCCCCAAGGTTCTCAAATGACAGAATTCTAAAATAGTTTTTTTTTTCTGACATCCAGATTTCCTTTTTGTTGTTTGTTTGCTTCTTTTCCCAAAGAAACCTTTTATTTAATGAGTACAAATTTCATAAATACAACTTTAGGAATATGTGATTCTTACCACTATACCGCCCTCCAACCCCCACTAACACCTGACCTCCTCCTTCCTCTCCCATTCCCAGTCCCATTCTCCATTAAGGGAAAAAAAAAACTCTTGGTCAGCAGTCAAGACAAGGGCTGTTCAATTCATTGCTTCTCAAACTGTCAATTTCATTTCTGCAGATTGACTTTTATGTGCTCTATTAGTTATAACAGATCAAAAAGAATATATGGCATTTGTCCCTTTGGGGTTGACTTATTTCACTTACTATGATGTGTTCCAGATTCATCCATTTTGTTGCAAATGACTGGATTTCATTTTTTTACTGCTGTATAGTATTCTATAGAGTACATATCCCATAATTTCTTTATCTGGTCTTCAGTTGATGGCATTTAGGTTGACTCCATGTCTTAGCTATTGTGAATTGAGCTACAATAAACATGGGGGTGCAAATAACTATTTTATTTGCTGACTTCATTTCCCTTGGGTAAATTCCCAGGCATGGGGAGGCTGGGTCATATTAAGATTTCTGAGGTATCTCCAAACTAATTTCCATAGTGGTTTTACTAGTTTACATATCCACCAACAATGGATTAGGGTACCTTTTCCCGTACAGACTCCCCCGCATTTGTTGCTTGGTGATTTCTGCATGAAAGCCATTTTAACTGGGGTGAGGTAAAACCTCATTGTGATTTTGATTTGCATTTCGCTGATGGCTAGCGATCCTGATCATTTTTTTTTTTATGTGTCTATTGCCCACTTGTATTTCCTCTTTTGAAAAAAAATGTCTATTTAAGTTCTTTGCCCATTTCTTAACTGGATTGTTTGTTTTGTTGTTGTGGCATGTCTTGATCTCTTTATATATTCTGATTATTAATCCTTTATCAGTTGCATTTTGGCAAATAATTTCTCCCATTCTGTCAGTTCCTCTTCACTTTCCTCAGTGTTTCTATTGCAGTACAGAAGCTTCTCAATTTGATGTAATCTCATTTGTTAATTTTGACTCTCACTGCCTGTGCCTCTGAGGTCTTTTCAAGCATCCTTTGGTTGTTCCCATGTCTTGCAGGGTTTCCCAAATGTTATCTAATGATTTGATGGTGTCAGGTCATATATTTAGATTTTAATCCATTTTGAATAGATTTTTGTGTGATGTGTAAGGTAGGAGTCCTGCTTCCTATTTCTGCATGTGAAATTCAGCTTTCCCAGCACCATTTGTTGAAGAGACTGTCCTTGCTCCAGGGATTGGTTTTAGCTCTTTGGTCAAATATAAGCTGGTTGTAGATGTTTGCATTGGTTTCTGGCATTTCTGTTCGGTTTCATTGTTCTATCCATCTGTTTTTGTATCAGTACTAGGCTGTTTTGATTAAAACTGCTCTGTAGTATATCTGGAAATCTGGTATTCTGATGCCTCAGGCTCTGTTTTTGTTGCATAGGATTGCTTTAGCCACTCAAGGTCTCCTATATTTCCATATGAATTTCAGCATCATTTTTTCCAGATCTGAGAAGAATGTCTTTGATATTTTGATTGGTATTGCATTGATTCTGTAGATTACTTTCAGAAGTATGGATATTTTGGTGATATTGATTCTTCTAATGCATGAACATGGAAGATGATTTTCAGTGTTTGTATCTTCTTCTATAACTTTCTTTAATGTTTTATAGTTCTCATCGTAGAGATCTTTGGCATTCTTGATTTAATTTATTCAAAGGTGTGTGATTTTTTTTTGTAGCTATTGTAAATGGGATTGATGTTAGAAGTTCTTACAAAGGCTGTTGATTTTTATGCATTGATTTTATATCCTGCTACCTTACCAAACTCTTCTGTGAATTCCAGTAGTCTCTTGGTGGAGTCTTTTGGATCCCCTACATATAGAATCATGTCATCTGCAAATAGGGATAGTTTGGCTTCTTCTTTCTCAATTTGATCCATTCAATTTCTTTTTCTTGACCAATGGCTCTGGCTAAAACTTCCAGGATTATATTGAATAGCAATGGTGAGAAGGGACATCCTTGTCTGGTTCTGGATCTAAGTGGGATTGCTTTCAACTTTTCCCCATTCAATAGAGTGCTGGCCTTGGGTTTGTCATAACTTGCCTTGATTGTGTTGAGAAATATTCCTTATATACTCAATTTGCTTAGAATTTTCATCATGAAGGGATGTTGTATTTTATCAAATTCTTTCTCTGCATCTATTGAGATAATCATATGGTATTTGTTCTTCAGTTTGTTGATGTGATGGGTCACATTGATTGATTTGTCAATGTACAATGATCCTTGCACATCAGGGATAAATTCCACTTGGTCCAGGTGAATGATCTTTCTGATGTGTTGTTGGATTTGATTAGCCAGAATTTTGTTGAGGATTTTTACATCTGTGTTCATCAGGGAAATTGATCTGTAGTTCTCTTTCTCTGTTGCATCTTTTCCAAGTTTAGGAATGAAGGTGATGCCAGCTTCATAGAAAGATTTTGGGAGGATTCCCTCCCTTTCTGTTGTTTTTGAATGACTTGAGAAGAAGTGGAGTAGGTTCTTCTTTAAATGTCTAGTAGCATTCAACAGTGAAGCCATCTGTTCCTGGGAGTTTCTTTGTTGGGAGGGCCTTTATCACTCATTCAATTTCAATCTTGGTAATGGGCCTTCTTAGGTTTTCTATGTCTTCATGGCTCAACTTAGGTAGGTTGTGTGTGTCAAAGAATCTATCTGTTTCTTCTAGGGTTCCCAGTTTTTGGCATATAGATCTTTGTAGTAATTTCTTATTATTATTTTGCTTTCTGTGGTATCTGTTGTTACATTTCCTTTTTCATCTATAATTTTATTGACTTGGGTTTTCCCTTTTTTGGTTAGTTGGGCCAATGGTGTGTTAATTTTGCTTATTTTTTCAAAAACAGCTCTTAATTTTGCTGATCTTTTGTATTTTGTTTCAATTCTGTTATTTCTATTCTAATTTTAGTTATTTCTTTTCTCCCACTAGTTTTGGGTTTGGTATGGTGTTGATTTTCTAGATCCTTGAGATGCATTGATAACTCATTTGTTTGGCACCTTTCCAATTTCTTGATGTGGGCACCAATTGATATAAACTTTCTTCTTTTTTTTTAAACTTTTATTTAATGAATATAAATTTCCAGTGTACAGCTTATGGATTACAATGGCTTCCCCCTCCCATAACTTCCCTCTCACCCGCAACCCTCCCCTCTCCCGCTCCCTCTCCCCTTCCATTCACATCAAGATTCATTTTCAATTCTCTTTACATACAGAAGATCAATTTAGTATAAAGATTTCAAAAAATTTGCACCCACATAGAAACACAAAGTGAAACATACTGTTTGAGTACTAGTTATAGCATTAAATCAAAATGTACAGTACATTAAGGACAGAGATCCCACATGAGGAGCAAGTGCACAGTGGCTCCTGTTGTTGACCCAACTAATTGACACTCTAGTTTATGGCGCCAGTAACCACCCTAGGCTGTCGTCATGAGTTGCCAAGGCTATGCAAGCCTTCCAAGTTCATTGACTCTGATCATATTTAGACAAGGTCATAAAAGACAGAGTGAGGATAGTAACCAATGATCCTAAGAGTGGCATTTACCAGGTCTGAACAATTATACAGCATTAAGTGGGGAAGAGGACCATCAGTACACACAGGTTGGGAGTAGAGCCATTGGTGGTAGAGTAGAGGTTATGATTACAAAGGAATGAGGCCCAAGTGCGCTAGACAGGGTCTAGAACAAAGCACAGAGTCATTATTAGAGGAGCTAAGAAAGGTGCTGTCTAAGCTACAATTAAGTTTTCTGATTGAGAGGCAAATAGAACCTGACAGAAGGGGCTTGATAATAATCTGGTGGGCTTTAGGCCTTGTAAATTCAGAGGCCCAGACCTATCTATCTCTTCACATGGGGTATATCCTAAGGGAGGTGTGAACCTCCTAGGGGAAGGCACTCTGTTGACTTTCATTACTTGGCTGGCCTGGGAGGAGAGCTGGCCAGGTAAAGGCAGGTGGCATCTCTAACAAGAAATTTACAGTTCTGCCTGCAATGTTGCTGACCCTACTTGATCATACCCTCAGCTGCAGTGGTCACTTTGGAAGTTGGGCTGAGTGAAGGGCTTTTCAGCTTAGAGCCAATAAGATCTGTGGCTCTGACCTGGGCATCCTTCGACTCCAGGGCAGGTCCATTTCCAGTGATCCAACTCTTGGCAGAGCTGCCAGGGCTCTTCACAAGCTGACTTCTGCTGAAGCCCAGGCTTACCACATTGAAAGCCACTGCAGTGTACTGGCCTGTTGGGTCTCCTTTATAAACTTTCTTCTTAACACTGCTTTTGCTGTATCCCATAAGTTTTGCAATGTTGTATTGTTGTCTTCATTTACTTCCAGAATTTTTTTTAAATTCTTCTATGATGCACTATTTATTCCAGAGCATGTTTTTCTTTTTTTCTTTTTTAAAGATTTTTATTTATTTACTTGAGAGGTAGAGTTACAGACAGTGAGAGAGAGAAACAGAGAGAAAGGTATTCCTTCTGTTGTTTCACTCCCCAAATGGCCGCCAACAGCCAGGGCTGTGCTGATCTGTAACCAGGAGCTAGGAGCTTCTTCGTGGTCTCCCATGTGGGTGCAGGGACCCAAGTACTTGTACCATCTTCTACTGCTTTCCCAGGTCACAGCAGAGAGATAGATTGGAAGAGGAGCAGCCAGGACTAGAACCAGCACCCATATGGGATGCTCTCACTGCACGCAGAGGGTTAACCTACTGTGCCACAGTTCCAGCCCCTAGGAGCATGTTTTTAGTCTCCACATGTTTGCATATGTTCTAGAGATTCCTGAATCGCATTGTGGTCCAAGTAGTTGCATGGTATGATTTTTGATTTTTTGAATTTGCTGAGACTTGCTCTATGTCCTAGCATATGGTCAATCCTAGAGAATGTTCCATGAACAGGTGAGAAGAATGTGTATTCTGTAACTGTAGGATGAAAAGTTCTGTAGACATCTATTACATCCATAGTGTTGATTAACTCTGTTCTTTTCTTGCTGATTTTCTGACTGGTTAATCTGTCCATTGCTGAACATGAAGTATTGAAATACCCCATTACTATTGTATCCATTTAGAGCTCTTAACATTTCTTTTAATTAGCCAGGTGCTCTGTAATTAGGTGCTTACATGTTTATAATAGTTACATCTTCTTGTTGAATTGATCCCTTAATCATTACATAGTGTCTTTCTTTTTTTATTTTTAACAGTTTTTATGTTAAAGTCTATTTTGTCTGGAATAGGATGCCTACACCAGCACTTTTTGCTTTCTGTTAGCATGGAATATCTTGTTCCATCCTTTCACTTTCAGTCTGTATGCATCTTTGTTAGAGAGATTTGTTTCTTGTAGGCAGCAAATAGATGGGTTTTGTTTTTAATCCATTCAGCCAGTCTGTGTCTTTTAGCTGAATAGTGAAGGCCAAAATAGTTTTAATTATTAGATACTTATATGTAAAGATGGAAAAATAACAAATTTGAAATTCTGTAATTCGACTATAAAATTTACCCTACAGAAACGTGAATATAAAATTACATAAAATGAAAGTCTCAGAAAGTATAGTGTTAATATCATTGTATTGCAAACAAGCCAATTGTATGCCAATAGAGCATGAATAAACTAAATTACTGTATATCCATTTAAAAGAGTACTAATGAAGTATATGTAAATATATATGCATATATATGGTTACTGATTATTTATATATTATAATAACTACCTTAATATAACTATTACAAATATGTATTCTCACAATCTATTAATATACTAGTGTTTAATAATGTTACATGGTTATAAATTCATGGACTTTGGAAAGATACATAAAGGCTGTATTTTTAGTTTGCCTCTTTGAAAAACTAAGTGACTTTTATTTGGAATAAAAAGACTAAGAAACTTGCTTAATGTACTGTTTTTATTTCATTGCTTATTAATTCAGAGAATGGATTGATATACATTATGGACTGCTAAAAATTTTTCCTTTAATACCTTAGATGTGGCAGTGTTTTTTGTTTTTTTGTTTTTTGTTTTTTTTGACAGGCAGAGTGGACAGTGAGAGAGCGAGACAGAGAGAAAGGTCTTCATTTGCCGTTGGTTCACCCTCCAATGGCCGCTGCAGCCGGCGCATCACGCTGATCCGAAGCCAGGAGCCAGGTGCTTCTCCTGGTCTCGCATGCGGGTGCAGGGCCCAAGGACTTGGGCCATCCTCCACTGCCTTCCCGGGCCACAGCAGAGAGCTGGCCTGGAAGAGGGGCAACCGGGACAGAATCCGGCGCCCCAACCGGGACCAGAACCCGGTGTGCCGGCGCCGCAAGGCGGAGGATTAGCCTGTTAAGCCACGGCGCCGGCGGCAGTGTTTTTTTTTTTTATTTTAGCATCTCCCTTGAAACTCTGATAATAATCAAATAAAGTAAAAATACAGAAAAAAAATGAGTGCGACTTCAAATCACAATAAGCTGTATGTACCAAATAAAATAATATCTATATCCAAATTAATAGGTTCACATAGAACTGGTATGTGCGTTTTTGGCCTCAAGTAGGATGCAGATTTTTCTAATCATAGTCTTAAAATGCTCATCCAATATACTTTTGATCTAAATGCAGCAGCACAATGGCACTTAGAAAGAAACTGAAAATATCTTTAAATGATTTTATTTAATATAGAAAAAAGTGAGGAGGTGCCCAGGGGACAGAAGGAAATATGTAATCTACTTCATTGGTACTGACCTGAATCAGCTGAGCAAGTTATATATGCCAGGTCTTTGCATGTGTCACTCAAAGCTCTAATTCCCAAACTGAGGGCGCTTCTGCAAAATGAAGGAGAAGATGCACCAGGAATCTCATAAATGATAGAAGTAATGGAAGAGGGTAGAAGAGACACACCAAAGGTTTCTTCTTCCTCTACCTCCTTCTCAATCTTCTGCAGAGTTGGCTAGGATGGATCTGACTCATTTAAAAAGAAATACTAACACAAAAAGAACTAATAATAAAACAGTCAGATACACATTTTAACTGAATGCTAAACATTGGAAGAGCAATTAATCCCTCTAAAATCTTCAGATATTACACTACACTCTTGAAGAAATTGATGGTCACAAGTCAGTTCTATGGAGAAAGTTTTTCAGACACAGTGCAGCATATTGAAGAGCAAATGATAAGCCAAACTAAGGTGATTAGATGTAATCTGATGGGCTACAGGAAAACTACTAGACAGAAAAATGAAATCATCAATAAAGTTAAAATGAAAACGTTATCACAAAGGATGTGCAATCTTTAAAAATTTCTTCAAGACAAAATGAAAGTAAAAGAACAGATCAGAAAAGTGAAGTTGTATATGAAAGAAAAATAATATCCGAATAGATATAATTTATATGCCTAAGAAATAAAAAGAAACAGAATAGAAAAAAATAGGAAGAAACATATACATACATGTGTAAAGAAATAACTGACACTACAAATTAAATGAAATAAGCAGAGTTCCAGGAAAAATGGATACAAAATGTTTCACAGCTCTACACATCTCGATGATGTTACTAAATGTCAAGTATAATTAAATTTCTATAGAAATACAAGCAGGAAAAGCAAATTAACTACAAAGCAGTCTAAACTGATTTTAGGCATACAAAATTCAATGGAAAAATATGATCCTTTTTTAATTAAAATTCTTACTGTCATGGCATGTGACCAATGAAATTATCACATATAAAAGTAATAGATGATGTCAAATATAAATGATGCATAATTGCCTCAGTCCATGTAGGTAATCACATGTGGAGTGGGCCTATGTCACAGTTCACCTGGGCCCACTTAGTATTACAGGTCTGAGTTGATATTTAAAGTTCCCTTTTTCCTTGTTAAACATATCCTACTTAGATAATACATTATATTATCACACTAGTAATGGTACTTCAAAATTCATGGAATTGAACCATCTAAAAGATTTAAATAAAAATATTCAGAAATGGCTGCACAAAACTTAAAGTATCAGCTTTGTCCTCACCTGGAGGAGAAGCTGCTGGAGCCATAAACTGGTAGGCACGCTGAAATGGTAATGTTGCTGATTGACTGGATGCTGAGTGTGGATCAGCATGGCAGTGAGAAACTTTGGGAGGCTGCAATTTTAATGGGCCTCATGTACTTTGATGAGTTTTTAACCTCAAGGAATCTGCATGAGGTTCTGAAGGTAGAAAGTTAAGGAAATAACCCTCTTACTTCAGCAGAGGAAGAGGGAAAGTAAACATTTAGAAATATGGTGGGCTTCCTACCCACAGGGTATTTTCTAAGATTCCAGTGGATGCCTGAAATAGCAGATAGTACCAGATAAATGTTGACTGAATTTTTCTCCTATATGTACTTATACATGATACCACTTAATTTGTAAACTAGGCACAGTATGAGATAATTCATAAAAAGTAATAATGGCATAAAATAATAATAAACTATAAGAGTTATGTGAATTTAGTCTTTCTGTCTCTCTCTCTCTTAAATTATCTGTTTTATCCACTGCACTTCTTCTTGCCAGGAGGTTCAATGCTGATGTGATGAGATGAGATAAGAAGCAGGCATGTTAATGCAGTGTTGGACTACTGAGCAAGGGTGACTTGAGCACAAGCGTTGTGATGCTGTGACAGTCAATCTGAAAGCCCAGATGGGACTAAGTGACTGCTGGGAAGGTAGAATTTACAGTGTGGATACATTTGACAAAGAGTTGATTCACTTCCCAAGTGGGATGGTCAAGTTGATCAAGATTTCATCAGGCTGCTTGGAGTACTGCATGAATTCCTTTTCTATTTAGTATTTTTGGACTCAATTGATCACACAGAACTGAAACTGTGGAGAGTGAAACTGCAGAAAAGGGGAGGGGCTACTGTAGTGCCAGAATGTTCTCCAAAATCAAGGCCGACTCAGTGGAGGAAAAAACATTAGTCTATCCTAATCCAACAGTTGACAGGCAAATTAGTCAAATTTCAGCTGCTTCTACTCTGCCTGTCTCACCTAAAAGCAAAGAAAAGCAGACTCCAGTGAAGATCACAGCACAAGGACACATGGCCCAAGAATCACAAGCCCTCTAAAAACTGAACTTTAATCATAATATTATACATCTTGGTGCCAGCATTGCAGTATAGTGCTGCCTGTGATGTTGGCATCCCACATATGCACTACTTCCACTCTCAACTGCTCCAGTTCCAATCCGGCTCCCTGGTAATATGCGTGGGGAAAGCAGCCGAGATGTTCCAGTACTTGGGTGCTTGAACCCATATGAGAGACTTGGATGAAGCTCTTGGCTCCTGGCTTCAGCCTGGCCCAACCCTAGATGTTAGGGCCATCTGGTTAGTGAATTAGCACATGGAAGGTCTCTCTTTCTCTTCCTCTTTTTCTCTGTAACTCTACCTTTCAAATAAGTAAATGAATCTTTTCTAAAAAAAATTACAAATTTCTTCCAACCACCATGTCAACAAGGCTCTAGTATAATAATAGTGGATTACATTTAAAAGCATTGCAATATGCAGGCTCCTTTCAAGAAGGAGCATATTAAGAAGATTGCAAGAAAATTATATAAGGACACAAGAGGAAATTGATACAGCTACAGAAAATATGAAACATAACCCGATTCCTAGTCATATTAACATAAAACCTCACAGTAATGGTCTGATTCATCAGACTTACCTTGCACAAAAATATGCAAGGTACCCTAAATAGACCAGAAAAAAATGACAGTCTGTGGAGGCAAATCAAGCATCAGAACTAGACTTTGAAAAGTTCATGGACAATGGAATTAAATGCAAATTTATTTTGGTGCATAAAATTAATGATATTCATGCAAGTGGTTACCATAAAATATATTTCCCATTAACTTTTTGAAGCTCCTTCATATGCATGAATCTCAAAATACTTGATACCAAGAGAAACTTCTTTTCTAATTAGATTTGCCAAAAACTTTTAGAAGTTCTCTCATGCTGAAGAAGTTGGTTCACGTGTTTGTGGAAGCTGACAAGTCCAAGATCTGCAGAGCCAAAGTGCAGTTCAAATCTGAAGGCTGAAAACTTCGGTAGACAGCCCAAATCAAGCCCAAAGCTCAGCAGCTGCTCTGGAAGCTGGAACAGCCCACGTCCCTGTTTAAAGGCTGTTAGCCAGGAGAATTCTTTTATTCAGAGGGGGTTGAAGCCTTTCGTTCTTCACCTGAGGTTCACCCACATCATGAAGGGCAGTCTGTTTGAATCAATCTGCCAAATTA
Source organism: Lepus europaeus (assembly GCF_033115175.1). Classification (NCBI taxonomy): domain Eukaryota; kingdom Metazoa; phylum Chordata; class Mammalia; order Lagomorpha; family Leporidae; genus Lepus; species Lepus europaeus. The sequence goes on from NC_084830.1 coordinate 54,633,690, forward strand.
AATGCTAATCTCACTGAAAAATGATCTCACAGAAATACCCAAAATAATATTGGGCCAAGCATCTGGTGACCCTGTGACCTAGTCAAGTTGACAGACAAAATTAATGATCACAGATATACAACATTCCTCCAGAGAAATTTATGGACAATATTCAGGCGGTAGTTGAATTACTTATGTTCCTTAAAAAATATTCAACATCATTTGCAGGATTATCATTGCATAATTCTCATGATCCTCACTCTTCTGAAAAAATTCTTAAGCTACTTACAAGTAAAATAAAGTTATCTCTCAAAATTAGGTGTGGAATCTCTTCAGATCTCTCAATCAAGATAAGATATCATAGTAAGTGCAGATCTTGTGTTCTTTTGATCTGTACCAAAAGCCATTATGCGTTATTTATCACAAAAGGGGAGAAGAGAATAGCTTTCTCTAGAGGGAAGCCTTGATACCCTTTAGAAAGTTTTAAATAATATTTTTTTAAATTTAGTTCTTCTGTTATTCCAGAAAATGCTGTCACATTTTTATAGACTGCAAGCTAATTATAATGAGATAATATAAAATAACACCTTATAGTATTCAAAATATGACAAAGGATCCATGCACTTTTTTTATAACCATGCTTACCACAGGTGATAGCAAAATAATGGATGAGAGGAATAAACAACTAGTAAATCTTTCTTCCTCATTTCTCACGTTTTCACAACACAAATAAGAAAATTTGAAAATGGAATATTACATGATCTCTCTCACTAACAAAGAAGCAGTCATCCTGTGCCTATGGATGTCATACTGGTTAGTCTTTAAAGAAACTTTCTGAAGTAATGAACCATATTTTATTTAACTGATGGGGATACTGAGGGTCAAGGAAGAGGCACACGATAGCCATTTATAGTGAGGGAGTCAGAATGTAGTGCTGGTCTCCTCTTAAACTCTTTACTATTATTCCCAATAACTCCTCCTTCCCTCATAAGAAATGTTCTATCTACTTTGTAAAAAAAAATGTAATCATATTATTTCATATAACTTGGACATCAAATGACACTTTACAGAATATTAACAATATCATATCATGTCATCAAGTTCCTGAATTTATCATTGGGATTTATACAAATGTCCTTAAAAACTCAGCTAGATGTACATGAAGTTATTCTGTTTTGAAGGTTTTTCTCAGCTGAGTATTCCAGATTTCTTACTATTTATTATACAGCATATCTCCTCAGTCCTTATTTACAGGAAATTTAGAGGGCTAAATCTTGTTGGTTTCTATTTATTGAAAACCATCTTCAGTGCCAATAGCATGCATACATTCATTACACAATATATGTTAGTACTTCGTTGAAAGGAAAAATAAAATTGAAATCAGGCTTGGTTCCAAACATCAAAGAATCATGCTGTATGCTACTATGTATTTTACCTTAGTGAGATTTGGCATCAGAGGCCACACAAAAGAGTCATCTCACAGCCATCCCTGCCAAGGAATTAGCATTGAGAATCTGGTACCAGATGTCAGTTAGGTGTCCCTGCCTGTCTGATTGTAGACTATGATCGCATTTTATGCACTATTCTAATATCTTTGCTTTCTTTTTGTTCAGCAGTAAAACCTGTGGAGAACTGGAAAGAAATATTTTTTTTTTCCTTGTGATGCTATGAGATGCTTATACCACTCAATTTCAGCCTACACTGGTGTTTTTTTTTTTTTTTAACCTTTGATTTGTAATTTGTTCAGGGTAGAGGTGCACATCAATTCAAATTTAATCTGCAAAATGAAAAACAGAAGAATACAAAATGTAGGCAAAAATGTTCAGCAAGTGAAGTAAAAGGATCATACAGCTTTTGTTTGTGGGTCAAAATCTCATAAAATACAAAAGTGACTGGGAGAACATAACATGAATATGGAACAATGCGTTGAAATTATTATTTGTTAGTCCAGTTTCAAAATGAGAAGATATATGCCAAGACAGGGATCAAAACACAGCTTTATAAAAATCAACAAATACACAGCGGGAAGTGCCAGAGCAAGAGTTAGTTTGTCATGTGAAGCCAACTGGGGTTCTACATTTCAGGTGAAGCAAGTCACAGGGCAGCAATGAGAATTTTAAACTTCTGCTACTTATACAGAGAACCAGATTAATTGATTGGGTTACTGGCTCATGAATCATTTTGTTATATCATGTAAAACTGATAACCAGCTTTATCAATACCTATACCTATATTTATTACAACTTACCAAGGATATTTTTAAAATACATTTGAATGAATCGATATATATGAGATAATTAGGAAGTCTTACAATATGAAATTATACTAATTTTTTTAACTTTTATTTAATGAATATAAATTTCCAAAGTACAGCTTATGGATTACAATGGCTTCCCCCTCCCATAACTTCCCTCTGACCCGCAACCCTCCCCTCTCCCGCTCCCTCTCCCCCTCCATTCACATCAAGATTCATTTTCAATTCTCTTTATATACAGAAGATCAATTTAGTATATATTAAGTAAAGATTTCAACAGTTTGCACCCACATAGAAACACAAAGTGAAACATACTGTTTGAGTACTAGTTATAGCATTAAATAACAGTGTACAGCACATTAAGGACAGAGATCCCACATGAGGAGCAAGTGCATAGTGACTCCTGTTGCTGACCCAACAAATTGACACTCTAGTTTATGGCACCAGTAACCACCCTAGGCTCTTGTCATGAGTTGCCAAGGCTATGCAAGCCTTCCAAGTTCATCGACTCTGATCATATTTAGACAAGGTCATAAAAGACAGGGTGAGGATAGTAACCGATGATCCTAAGAGTGGCATTTACCAGGTTTAAACAATTATACAGCATTAAGTGGGGAAGAGGACCATCAGCACACACAGGTTGGGAGTAAAGCCATTGGTGGTAGAGTAGAGGTTATGATTACAAAGGAATGAGGCCCAAGTGCGCTAGACAGGGTCTAGAACAAAGGACAGAGTCATTATTAGAGGAGCTAAGAAAGGTGCTGTCTAAGCTACAATTAAGTTTTCTGACTGAGAGGCAAATAGAACCTGATAGAAGGGGCTTGATAATAATCTGTTGGGCTTTAGGCCTTGTAAGTTAAGAGGCCCAGACCTATCTATCTCTTCACATTGGGTACATCCTATGGAGGTTAATGTTGATGAATATTCGCTTAAAAATAGTTGTAATGGCCAGCGCCGCAGCTCAATAGGCTAATCCTCTGCCTGCGGCACTGGCACCCAGGGTTCTAGTCCTGGTCGGGGTGCCAGATTCTGTCCCAGTTGCTCCTTTTCCAGTACAGTTCTCTGCTGTGGCCCGGGAGTGCAGTGGAAGACGGCCCAGGTCCTTGGGCCCTGCACCCACATGGGAGACCAGGAGGAAGCACCTGGCTCCTGGCTTCAGATCAGTTCAGGGCGCCAGCCACAACGTGCTGGCCATAGTGGCCACTTGGAGGGTGAACCAACAGAAAAAAGAAGTCCTTTCTCTCTGTCTCTCTCTCTCTCTCACTATCTAACTCTGCGTGTCAAAAAAAAAAGTTGTAATAAAAAATTCACAAAATGTAAATACATTTTAAAATAGGATACATTAAATTTAACTGTGTTTAACTTAACAAATGTCAACTCCCTTGATATTTTTAAAATCCATTGGCATTTTCTTTAAATTAAATGGCTCAGGGCTTAATTAATTGTTTCCTCAAATTGCTTAATTTAACTTCTTAAGAGTTACCTATGTAGTTAGACTGTGCGTAACATAGAATGTTCTTAGTAAATAATAATCTAAATATTGACTGTCTGAAGGAATGATTAAATTAGTCTGCAAATGTATAAAGGAAAAGAAACAGTTCTTAACTCTGTCTAATGTTAGGGCTATGTTGGAACATAGTAAGAATAAGTAGGCAAGTTCTGCAATTCCCATAGCACTTGTAGCATGTTGATGTGAATATTTCCATTCTTGGTAATCACAGTTTACATATGTGTGCATACACACATAAATTGAGATGAGGAAAATGGAACTAAGTCTGTTATAAATGACTCAAAGCTAATTTTCTTTATTAATTTCATCATAAAATTTCTATTTCTGAGGCCAGAGTAGTAGCACAGTAAGTAAGCTCATGTATGGGATGCCAGCATCATACACCAGAGTGCTGGTTCCTTGTGGCTGCCCTGCTTTCCGTCCAGCTCCCTACTAATGCAGCTTGGAGAGCAAGGGAGGATGGCCCAAGTAAGGGACCCGGATGGGCTTCCAGGCTCCACCCAGCCTTAGCCAGTGTGGCCATTTGGGGATTGAATCAGCAGATGGAAGCTTTCCCTCTCTCTCTCTCTCTCTCTCTCTCTCTCTCTCTCTCATCTCTATCTCATCTCTATCACTATCACTATCACTATCACTATCACTATCACTATCACTATCTCCTCTATCTCTATCTCCTTCAAATAAAAAAATAGATCTTTTAAAAAAAGAAATAAAATTCCCATTGCAGTCAGTATCCCTCCCAAAAATCTGCCCATATAATACATTTACAAATACTGAATATATTATAGTAAGTAGCACTCCATATAAATAAGTAAGCTCTCATAGAAGAGAAATTCTTGGGATCCAAAGAAGAGAAAATTGCTACCTCAGTGATATAATGAAGCTTAGACCACAATTAATTCTGAGTTCTTGCAGATCTTAATAACAGGATTACACACATTACAGATATTCATGGAGAGTGAGTATGTCTTTGAGCTCTCACTAGAATTTTTATTTACATGGTATAAGAAAATTTCAAACTGGTTAATGGACCTGGCTTGATACCCATGCAAAGTCCCTCTTAGAATAGACGAAAATCAACACAAAAGGAGTTTACCCTCAAACCAGACATCTCAAGATCATTTTGGAAATGTCTTTCTCAATAATAAATTAAAAGTTATTAAATACACTGGGAGTAAATTGTATTTAAAAATAAGAAAAATAAACAACAAAGTTAACCTTACTATTAACGTTAGACATGCAGGACTCCTCATGTATAGGACACATAATAACTGTTTACAATATTTTAAAAATGCAAAAGTCTGCCTAGAACTTGTCGATGTTAAAAATGTGCTCTAAAAAATAAAACAAGAAAATTTAAAAGAAACTGAAGAGAGAATCTGTAAATATAAATATTACAGTTAAGATCTTATAAAAAGAAAATTAAGATTTTAATGTCAAGTAATGCATATATAAGGAAATAATTAGAAAACTGAAAAATCTCATTAAATTACTCAGGATGTACCTCAAAGATATATAAAGATAGAGAATATGTAATAGAAATCAAGAATGATTGAAATAAATGGCTTAACATATATGTCACTTGGTTTTCCAAAGTCCACTGTAGAGCAATTAAAGGAGACACAAATCAAAAGAAAATGGCTGAGAGTTTATAGACCTGAGGAAATATATGAACCCTTAATGCAATAATCATAGCAAATCTATAGAACGATGTATACAGTAGCAGAACAGTAATAGGAAAATTATGTTAAAAGGAACCATTTAACTTCATGGAGAAGAGAATCAGACAGCAGCCATTGGCCCCAATTATGAATTTCCCCTATTAAATACCCAAACTGAATTCAGTTTTGCTCAGCTCCTGCACCAGTCCTTGTTCTGCTTTGAGGGAATACCGCTCTTACTCCTTGGTATCTTTGATACTAGTCAAGTCTGCCTGGACATGTCTTCCTTGGTGCCAAGTATTTAGCGTGCATGAATGTTCTTCCTGAGTATCCTGGTGAAGATCTGTGGGTTACCTTAGAGGCTGAGTAATCAGTTTTGGCACTCCCTGAGGTTGTCAGACAGGTTTTGTGGGGGACAACAAAAATACTTAATTCATTACCACTGGACTTATTCTTAGTTTTCCAACCTAAAGCTCTTGCAGGAAATCACTTGTTCTAGAGTTGAATATTCTGCCAAGGCTGCCTCTTCAGAGATACTTGTAGAAATTATATCTCCTTGGTGCACAGATTAATGGGTTTCTACAAGATGCCATCAATATATATTGCACAGCATAAGCAGGGGGTGCGAGGACTTCACAATTCTCATTTGGCAACAGTAAAATTTAAGATATTTTGCATTGTGTCCCTTTAATTTAGCTGAATAGTATATATTAAGTAAGTAGGAGGCAATGGTAAAATCATTGCAAGATAGATGAAAATAAACCAGGACATTTTCTGTAAGTTTTATGCACAAGTGAATTCTGAGTCTATTTACAAAATTTGAGGAAAAAACTACCTTGGTGTCCTTTGGTGTTTCTGTCAGATTTGATTGAACTTCCTCAAACACCATTAATGTTGGCAAGAGAAGTTACCCTTATAGATAGACTGATTGATTTATAGCAAAAAGCTTTCAAGTCTATGCATCATTCACTCATCTTTTAAAAAAAAAGGGGGGGTGCTCAGTTAAATTTCTTAGACAATATGTCTGATAGCAGCTTGTGGGTATAATAAAACTAGGCTTCTAGTCCTAGCTTTACTGTTGTCTTAACTGTGTGTGTGAAAATGCTTTGAATTCCTACTTGTAAAATAGAACTTGTAGTTCAGTGTTGCTTTATGGAATTAAGCTGACAATGCAGGTCCTAGAGCCTGCTTTGAACTAGGAAATCTCATCGTAATATTGAGTAGAATTTTCTTTCTTGAGGCCAAGAGAATGATTTTCTTTAAGCCAATGGAGGAAAGCCTAATCGTGTATACCCAGGTGAGAACAAATAAACAGAAGGAAGTCTCAGTAATGAATATTGTGATGGGCCATTGTCTCATTCCTCCGGTTGTAAAGAGAGCTGTCTCAAAGTTTTAGAATTCTACCCAAACGTGTGAGATTTATAAACCAAAGCCTATTGTATTAAATAACTTGAAGAATATTAAGTATTGGGAAGGATATAAAATATCAGAGGGACATTCAGTAAAACCATCTCTGTCAAAATATTTCTCTAAATGTGTGCCCAAAAAGCAGAAAATCAAGTATAGGAAATGCTTCCTCTGGGGATTGGAGCAGGTTGGGTTGGCAATCAGGGAGCTGTTGAACCTTGGTGACCCTCTTTGGAGCTCTGAAGTCCAAGTGCCTGGCAAGGTGGACAGGCAGCTCAGGACCATGGCCAGGGCCAGCATGGACCAGTGGTATGACTGACTGGTATTGATGTCGGGAATGTCAGGGGACATTGGTGTGACAGTGGCCCAGGTGCTGGTCCAGTAGGGCTTGAAGGTGGTGCTTACATGAGGGGCAAATCTAGGAACTGGCCACAGAATTTTAAGAGGGCAAGCTATGCCAGGACTTTGATCTCCTACAGATGGTGCCCAAGGCAAGAGCTGCAGGAGGCCCAGAACCACATCTGAGCCTCCTGTATCTCTTCAGGCTTGGTGAAGACAGTTCACCTTGAAGCCCCATGACAAGGACCCTGAGAAAGCAGCTGTCACCTGTGTGCCCATCAAGTGTCTCAAAGCCAAGGATGTAGCTGAGGCTATCATCTCATCCTCAGCTCCCTCCAAACATCCATATAAAGAGACATCCAGATGGGATCACAGGACAGGTGACCTAAAGTCCTGCAGGGAACTCCTCCCTTCCCACACCTCAAGGCTTGGCTCCTGACTCTGCATTTTAGGTGTTGATTGCAGCACCACTGGGTCCCATTCCTGTCCACAGAATCCTCAAGAGCTAAAAAACAGTTTTTGGATGGGCCAACATTGTGTAATAGAGGGTGAAGCTGTGGCCTGAAGTGCTGGCATCCCATATGTGTGCTGGTTCAAGTCCTGGCTGCTCCATTTCCAATCCAGCTCCTTGCTAATGCACCTGGGAAATCAACTGAGACTAGTCCAAGTGCTTGGGCTCCTGCACCCACGTGAGAGACCTGGTAGAAACTCCTGGCTTCCAACCTCAGATCCGCCCCGCTCTGGCCACTGCAGCCATTTGGGGGAGTGAACAGGTGTATGGAAGATCTCTCTATATATATCTGTCTCTCCCTCTCTCTCTCTGCAACTCTGCCTTTCATATAAAATAAATAAATCTTTAAAAATGGTTTTAAGAAAGAAAATTTGTTGGACGTTTTTGTATCACCTTGTCAAATTGTGCCCTTTGCAAACGTGACAAATGGGCTGGAGAGAGGAGGTGATTTCCTTGATGTTTTACTGTCAACTTGTTCTCTGTCCCTCCCTTTGTCTCCTTAGCCTTTGCTGGCCTCAATTTCTTGCCTTTGATCTAGAAAAGGGGCTGTGGTCCAAAGGGGGACTGCCTCCTATCTTCCTGCCCTCCAGCCTGTGCCCCTCAGATGGGGTCATCACTTACCTCTGCCTATGGCTGCAGAGTACAGGAGCCTGGCTCCCTGTGTATTTCACTGTGATCATGAAAGAAAAAAGAGAGAGAGAGAAAGAGAGAGAGAGAGAGGGAGGGGTGAGAGAGGGGGGGAGAGGGAAGGAGAGAATGAGGAAGAGAAGGAGGGAGAGAGAGAAGGAAAGAATGTTTCCTCTTCATAAGCAAGACTTATAACAAGCTATTTTTAAGGATTTATTTTATGTGAAAGCAGAGGATTATGGAATTTGTCCCCTCCCGTAGAGTTTATCACAATACAAACATGGTCCAATTATAACAGGGGGTTACAGCTGAAAGAGCTGAAAAACACAAATTGACGTCAGGAGTACTTAAGGGAGCCCAAAATTAAGAGAGGGGAAAAAGCTTATTAGAATAATTTGAATATTTGGGCACGTATAACAACAACAGCCATTAAACACAGCTCAGCTTCTAGCTAGTTTAATATAAATTTTCCTGCTAAATTATTTTTAATGATTTAATTATTTATTTGAAAATCAGAGTTACAGAGAGAAAAGAAGAGACAGAGATCTTGCATCTGCTGGTTCACTCCTCATATGACCACAATGGCCAGGGCTGGGCCAGGCTGAAGCCAGGAAGCAGGAACTTCATCCAGGTCTCCTATGTGTGTGCAGGGGCCCAAGCATTTCATCCCCCACTGCTCTTCCCATGTCGTTAGAAGGGAGCTGGATCAGAAGTGGAAGAACAGGATCAAAACAGTGCCCAAATGGGATGCAGGGTTCACAGGTAGCAGCTTTTCCCACTACTGCTATGCCTTAACACCAGCTTTCCTGCTAAATTCTTATTTACTCCCAATCTTATTATCTAATATATATTTCACATTCAATTAGTGTGACTTACATAATATTTTCAAATGTCATTTCTAAGACAACATCCTTGCAATCAAAACCTGTGGTCACAATATGGCCAACAGCAGATAGAACATAGCTTAAAAGTATTCTATCATGCTTCTATTTGGTCATCTCAATGGCTTCTTGGTTGTTAATTTGTTCTTTTTGTTTTCATTAATAATTTGAGCACTTTGGCTGAGACACTTTCCATATGCCATATTTAAAAATATTCTTTATTATCTCAGATCCAACTCACATGTATTTGTTTTGTGGCACTTGAAGTTGAGGCAGTACATGACGTTGGGTCACTACATTACAGGCTGCTATTCTTATACAATGTGGCAACTGGTAAAACTTGCCCCTTATTTTTAGGAGATCAAATGTTACGGGCATTTTTAGCACTGATTTACTTTGAATGGGACATATTCTTTGTTGGATTGGTGTGCAAAGTTTCACTGCAGAAATTCTAGTCATGCTTTCTGCCTTCTTTGGAGCAGACAGAAATGCAATAGAAATTCATTATGCTGAAATCTATGTGCATGAACAATAGTTCTAACAGCCTGAATAAAAATTCTATATTTATGTCTGAATTTATAAATATGGAGATTTTGAAGAAAGATCATAGATTCACAATTGTCAGAATAGCTCTAGGCCAACTATGTACCCACATTTATATATCTCACAAATAAAAGCAAACTAGAAAATTCATGTATCAATCAATCACTGTTTATTGAGTCCTTCCCCTGTGCTTTGTTCTGTGCATGTATCTTACAGCTGTAGGTTTATTGACTGATGTGGATCATTGAACAATCAATATGGCTGGAGCAATATTTATCAGTCATAAAAGCTGCTGGGCCACACAAAGAGTTGTCTGTGCTTATCCAGGAGGTGCGCAGTTCTCTCCATAAACTGCATGAGGACATGGCTTCTATCTAAATTATTTAAATAATTAGGAAACAAGAAATTTCTTCAAACTCAGATTATTTAGGTAAATCTGGACAAAGTGCCATTTATGCCATATATGTAACATATAAATAGAAGTTTTCTTTATTAGAATATTAATAAATGCATCTACTTAAATTATATTTTCAAAGCCTCTCTCTGGGTCTCAGCATTTGCTACAGCAGGTTAAGCAGCTGCTTACAATGCCAGCTTCTGATATTGCAGAGGTGCTCAAGCCCCACATGTTTTCTTCCCATTAAGCTTCCTGCTAATGCATACAGGAAGGTAGTGGAAGATGACCAAGTGCTTGGGCCTTTGCCACCCATGTGGGAGACCTGAGTGCAGTTCTTAGTTCCTGGTTCCATCGTGGTCCAGACCTGGCTTTTGTGGCCATTTGTTGAGTGAATCAGCAGATGGAAGATCCATGTCTCTCGCTCTCCCTCTTGCTCTCTCTCTCTCTCTCTCTCTGTTGTTTTGTCTTTCAAATAAATAAATAAGTAAATAAATATTTTTAAAATCAAAACATTTTTTAAATCTCTCTCTCCCTCTCTCTCTCCCCCTTCTCCAATCCCATCCTGTCTTCCTCCCCCACCTCCAACCTTTTACTGGCTTTATTTTTGTTGTAAATCTTATAAATCAGGATAGAAACTCTGTACATTACTGAAAATACATGGCAGCAGAATGGACAATAAGAAGAAACCTGAGAAATATTTTGGAAGAATAGAGCAAGACCAAAATGATTATTTTATTTAATCCTGAATTAATGGAGCCAAACGGAAGACTGCCAACTGGCTTTCCAAAGAGTTTAATAGAACTGTGAGTTTCCACCAACCACAGCTTGACCTTAACCTAAGATCCTTTGGTTCAGTTGGTGCAAGAGTATAGAGATAATGAGAGACCAGGGAGTTCACAGAAGTCGCTTCTGCTGCAACAGCACAAAACCAGTGTTCAGAAAACCCTCTGCAGGCTGCTTTCATCAAAGATCACGCATCAAATGTTTGATTATCTCTTTCTTCCTTTGTAGAGAGTAAGCAAGGCAGAGAAAAGAGCTGTCACAAAAGTATGCCTGGTTTCTCAACCTGTGCTCTCATTCATTCTCTCTATTCTGTATAGGATCACTAGAGATGTGAAAATTGGTGGACTAAGCAAAAAAGGTTTCTCTTCAAATAAAGATTATGAAATGAATTTGTCTTCTTGTAACACATTTGGAAGAAAACACATAATATCCATTGTGATTTCTGTCTGATTGTCTTAAATATGCAAATAGCAGAATACAAAGAACATTCTAATATCCCAAGGATATATTTTATTTATGTCATTTTCCTTTGGAAATAATCATCTTAAAATAAACATTTGTCTATGTTCAGAGTTTTTTTTTTTTAAAAGAAACGTATTTTATTTTTAGACTGAAATTAAAATGAATATTAGGTGTTTTCTTCTAAATGTGTTATAAAAAACAAATGCTCAGATTATTTTTGAAGCCAGTGATTCATGTGTATTGTGGGGAATGTCTGACATCAGTCATATCACTTTATTTCAGCAATTTCTCTTTTCTTTAAACCCATAATGCTTCTTTAATGGTGGTCCTCACTGAGCATCAGTCATGTTCAAGACCTGGTTGTGCCATGGCCGGCACCAGGGCTCACTAGGCTAATCCTCCTCCTGTGGCACCGGCACACCTGTTCTAGTCTGGTTGAGGCACCAGATTCTGTCCCGGTTGCTACTCTTCCAGGCCTGCTCTCTGCTGTGGCCCGGAAGTGCAGTGGAGGATGGCCCAGGTGCTTGGGCCCTGAGCCTTCATGGGAGAACAGGAGGAAGCACCTGGCTCCTGGCTTCGGATTGGTACAGTGTGCCAGCTGTAGCGGCTATTGCAGGGTGAACCAATGGAATGAGGACCTTTCTCACTGTCTAATTCTGCCTGTCAAAAAAAGAAAAAATTGGTTGTGTACAAAAAACTGTTTAAAGACAACACGGGTGTTGTAGCCAAGATACAAGAACAGGGATTTTCAGGGGATTGAGAAAACCTATTAAAATAAAATTTGTGAAATTATGTAAGGCAATCAAGATAAAGGAAAAATAAAATTTAAAAAGGACTGAGAATGACAACAGCATGAAAATTTGTTCCCAGTCTGACCTTATGAAAAGAAAATGCTATTTATAATACTGCTGATTCTTAAAAACAATTTTGTCAGGTGGGCCTTCACAAAACTAAATATTCACTTAGAAGCTTCCTGAGCTAATAGGAACAACAGTACAGAATTTACTGGGATCATGTTTCTCAATAGACCCAGCAATGCAGAGTTGGCAAGAAATCAATATTGCCCAATGCAATAAGAACTGTGTGAGATACTAGTTTAGGAAATCTTGGAAATATCTTCAGAGATTGCTCAGGAGGCTAAAGTCTTACCTAATGAGAGAGTTCAACGCCATCTGAATTTGAGAATTAAAGTTAAAAAGATCCCCCTTCTTTCCAGACTGAAAGTGATGCTGAGAATATTTGGGATCCTTCTATTTCAAAGTATAACATAGGGGCCAGCGCTGTGGCATAGTAGGTTAAGCCTTCACCTGTGATTCCAGAATCACATATGGGAGCTGGTTCATATCCCAGCTACTGCACATCTGATCCAGCTCCCTGCTGCTGGCCTGGGAAACCAGGAAAAGATGGCCCAAGTGCTTGGGTCCCTGCATCTACATGGGAGACAGGAAGAAGCTCCTGGCTCCAGGCTTTAGATTGGCATAGCTCCAGCCCTTGAGTCATTTGGGGAGTGAACCAGTGCATGGCAGAACTCTCTCCCTGTCTTTCCATCTCTCTGTCTGCAACTCTGCCTCTCAGATAAATAAATAAATAGTTTTTAACAAAGTGTAACATATATTGCAGTCATATGGCTTTCTATCTACAATTAACAATGCCTGAATCAAGCAGTAAGTGGGAGTGAAAGACTCTTTGGTCAGACCCATCCCATGTACATTCAGATCACCTAAGTCTTCATTTCCTCCTCATTGTGCAATGCTTTATATTCTAATTTCCATAAATTATACATTTATCTATGGAAATTATTCTTTGTCCCTCTATTTTTGAAGCATTTATGACTTTAACCTTATCAAAATACCATCTTGCCTTCACTATATCTTATCTATGAAACAATGTCTATTTAATGTTTTCTTTAATTGGGATAAAATATACTAAACATAAAATTTATAATTTTGGCATTTTTGGTATATACTTTAGTGGCACTAAGTACATTCATATTGTCTCCCAGCCATCCCTACTAACAATCTCCAAAAATTTATCTTGGCAAATGAAACTCTACACCCTTTAAATAGCAATTCCCCATTTACCTTTAATGCCAAACCCTTGGAAATCAGCATTATACTTCCAAACTCTATAAATTTGAATATCCTAGATACCCCAGATATCTTTGGAGTTATAAAAGTATTTGTCATTTGGTGTATGAGTTATTGCACTTAGCATGTCTTCACAGTTTATCCATATTGCAGTACATGTCAGAATTTATTCCACTTTTTCATTAATTAATTAATTTAAAAGACAGACAAACAGAGTCTATCTTATATGCTGATTTGCTTCAAAAATTACTGCGATGGCAGGGTGTGGGCTGGGATGAAGCCAGGAGCCAGGAACTCTATCCAGTCTCCTAATCAGTGGCAGGAACCTCATTACTTAAGACATCCCAGCTTTCTCCCAGGTCTCATTAGCAGAAAGCTAAAGTCAGGAGTGGAGCTGGTTATCAAACCTGACACTCCTATGTGGGAAATGGGCATCTCAACAGACATGGTAGCTGCTAGGATAAAAGCCCATCCCTAATTCCTTTTCAAAACTCAGTATATACTCAATCTGTATATCCAATCACTAATTGGTAAGTATTTGAATTCTTTCCCTTTCTGGACTTGTATAAATAATGCTACTGTTAGCATTTTTGTACAAACATCTACTATTTCTGCTTTCAGTTCTTTTGGGTACACTCTCAGAAGTGTAATTGCTGGATGAAATGGTAATTCAGTGTTTAATTTTTAGAGAAATTGCAATACTGATTTTCACAGTGACACCACCATTTTATATCCCCACCAGAACTTTATAAGTGTTCTAATTTGTCCAAATTCTCATCAACAATTATTGGTTTTTAGTGGTTTTAATAATTTTTAAAAATAATTAGCCATCCCTCTCAGTTCTGCCTCAGACAGCTCCAGCGTTCTGTGTCATCTATCCTCTCCTCTCAGGTGATCCCTTTGCTTCCCTCTTCCACATTTTCCTCAGCACAACAAAAGGATCATAGCGTGGTTCCCTTATGAGAAAGGGGTAGAAGTGAGCGAGAACAGTAATTCTTTTTTTAAAAGAGTTATGTATTTATTCGAAAGTCAGAGCTACACACAAAGAAAGGAGAGGCAGAGAGAGAGAGAGAGAGAGAGAGAGAGAGAGAGAGTCTTCCATCCGCTGATTCACTCCCCAGATGGCTGCAATGGCTGGAACAGCGCCAATCTGAAGCCAGGAGCCAGGAGTCAGGAGTTTCTTCCAGGTCTCCCAAGTAGGTGCAGGGGCCCAAGGAATTGGGCCATCTTCCACTGCTTTCCCAGGCCACAGCAGAGAGCTGATCCAAAGTGGAGCAGCTGGGACTCAAACTGGCACCCATATGGGACGCTGGCACTGCAGGCAGCGGCTTTACCGGCTACGCCACAGTGCTGGCCCCAAGAACAATAATTCTTAATAGACTTTGTTATACACTTTATGATGATATATAACATATATGCAAAACTCATATGTAACATAATTAAATAATGATAAACCACTTACATAGTCAAACATTAATAATATCTTTGATGTTCTATTGGCACTGCTTCCAGTTGCACCCCCGCCCTTTCACCAAAGTTACCACCTTTATAAGTGGATAACTTTGCTTTATATGTTTAAAACACAGTAAGATACCATGTCACCTAGTAGACAGAAATATTTTTAAAATCTTGAAATAGCATTTATGAGCCAAGATTTAGAAAATAGGATCCCTCACATACCACTGCAGAGTACATTATGTTAAGGCCATTTGTAAAACAATTTGATGTTAATTCATACAGGAGGTATGTCCTGTGCAGTCTAGAAGCTTCTTTCATAAAACTTCCACACTTGTACACCAGGAGACATATACCAGCAGAATGCTCAAAGCAGGACCATTACTAATGCAAAACATAGAAAAAATGTTTGCTAGCAGAGAATTATAAATAAAACTTAAAAAGAAAAAGAAAACAAAATAGAAGGAAAAAACAAAAAAGCATAGAAGTGTAATAAAAATGGAAGAATTTCAACTTTACATATCAAAATGTATATTTCAAATTCTTAATAGTGTTAGAAAAAACATGTCGCTACCTGAAATATATGTGATTTTATTACAAAGGATATAAAATGCAAAAACTACCAAGATCATATGATAGATATCACTCATGCTCATTGTACCCTGGTTATCCTGCATCTTTCAGCTTATGCACGATCCTGATTACCTGGAGTCAGGTGAACATATCTGATATGTTTCAAACAAACACACACACACACAAATAAACACAGTGGAAAAGTTCCTAAATTGAGCATTGCTTTCATATCAACTGGAATGTAAGAAACCATGGATCATAGAAGCTGCATCTTCAAGTTGGCAAAGCCTCTTTTTCTTGGCAACCAGGGTGACTTGGTGGAGTAGAGCTTCTGATAACTGTTAAGGGACATATACTTTGAATGGGAAGTAACACTTTGATATGTTAAGAAAATAAGACTAGGAGTTGTTTAGTATTGCATCAGTTTAGCTTGTACAACTATTGTATTTCACATGATATTCTCTATATATCATTCTAAAGAATTGTTATTTTTCATCTCACATTTAAGACATTGAAGCATTTGGATTTGCATTTGCATTTAATGATAGGGTGTAAGGTAATGATCCATAATTATTTTCTCCAGATGGATAGTCAGTTATTCTGGCACCATTTATTAAAGAGTCAATTATTTTTCCATTAATTTGCCATGCCAAAGCAATTCATAATGCCAAACTGTCATATATCAGATTTCTTAAAATCTAATATGAACTCTGTTTCATTGTTTTTTTTTTCTACCTCAATGTCAATATCAGTTATCTTAATATTTAGAGCTTTATAGTAGATCTTGCAACATGAAAGAACAAATTGTCCTGCCAGTTTCTTCTTGTTTAGGGGAATATTGTCTTACTTCCTTTTGCTCTTTCTGATAAATTTTGGAATTAGCCTTTCAAGTTACTCATATAAATACAAATTCTGTCTATCATTTAGAATAGGACTGACACATTTATGATAATACTAGTCATGTTAATCTCTTCATTTATTTAGGTTTTCTTCAATAAATTTCAATAAATATTTGTATTCATCACACCACTGACTTACAAATATTTTATGTTATTTTTTCTAGGTAACATTCTAGAAATATGTTTTTATAAACAATATATTGTGTGTGCATCATTAAATAGTTCATTTTTATTCCATATAAATATACTCACATTTTCTCTCTTTTTTTTTAAGTTTTTTTTTTTTTTTTGACAGGCAGAGTGGACAGTGAGAGAGAGAGAGACAGAGAGAAAGGTCTTCCTTTTTGCCATTGGTTCACCCTCCAATGGCCGCTACGACCGGCACATAGCGCTGATCCGAAGCCAGGAGCCAGGTGCTTCTCCTGGTCTCCCATGCGGGTGCAGGGCCCAAGGACTTGGGCCATCTTCCACTGCCTTCCCGGGCCATAGCAGCACATTTTCTCTTTAATACTGAACTTTTTAAAAGCATTTTTTAAATATGGTATTTATATCGGGGCTGGCGGTGTGGTTCAGTGGGTTTAAGCCTGGTCCAGATGCGCCTGCATCCCATATGGGTGCTGGTTTGAGTCCTGGCTGTATCACTTCCAATCTGGCTCCCTGCTGATGCACCTGGGAGAGCAGTGGAGGATGGCCCAACTCCTTGGGCCCTTCCACCAATATGGGAGACCCAGAAGAAGCTCCTGGCTCCAGATCGGCTCAGCTCTGGATGGTGCAGCCATTTGCGGGGTTAACCAGTATGGTCTGGAGGGTTAGCAGGGGCTGGGCACCCACTTATAACTGTGAGGCACTCTCATACCCTCACCCTATCATAGGCTCCAGAACTCATACAGCCAAGGCAAAGCACTCACAAGCAGCTGGCTCCTGGAACATCTTTGCTGTCTCTGTGGATGAGGCAGGCTTACAGGCTGAGAATGGATCCTCTGTACCCCTTGACTGTGGGAGCCTTATGGGCTGTTACTTGAGGGGAATTATGAGACCATGATAGGACATGGGGTAGAGCTGGGTCTCACTGCAATTGTTTTGTCTGGCTTCAGAGACTGAGTTCTCTGATTACCTAGGGTGGGTAATTGCAGAGACTTCCATACTCATACTGATGATTGCAAGATCCTTTGTGTTGTTTAAGTGCCTGGATGGGGGGTCGGCGCCATGGCTCACCTGGTTAATCCTCCACCTGCGGCACTGGCATCCCATATGGGCGCCAGTTCTAGTCCTGGTTGCTCCTCTTCCAGTCCAGCTCTCTGCTGTGGCCTGGCAAGGCAATGGAGGATGGCCCAAGTGCTTGGGCTCCTGCACCCGGATGGGAGACCAGGAGGAAACACCTGGCTCCTGGTTTCAGATCTGTGCAGCATGCCAGTGGTAGCAGCCATTTGGGGGGTGAACCAAAGGAAGGAAGACCTATCTCTCTGTATCTTTCTCACTGTCCAATTCTGCCTGTCAAATAAAAATTTAAAAAAATAATAAAAGTTGCTAAGAAAGAGTATTTTAAAAATAAGTGCCTGTATAGGTGGAGGATGTACCCTCTGTGGGCTTACCTGGGAATTGATTGCTTTGGGAGAGAGGAACTGAGGCTGTGATTATGCCAGCAGATATGATTATACCCTCTCCTCTGCTGACGATAGAGGAGATTTACCATGCCCTAAATTCTCACCCCACCTCTGAGCACTGACCAGAGCGCCTAGGCACCACCAGCACGCGCCTCTGGATCTCCACTGGAGGAGCAGATCCTCTACTATTCCACAGAGGTATAGTTCAGAGAAAAGCCATCAGAGGAGAAAACCAACAAGTGTTTCCAGAAATGCCTGAAAATAAATCCAGAAATTCAAGAAACAAAAACAGGGAAGACAATATGACTCCCCAAAGGAACTTAACCACACTTCAATATTAGGATGTGAAGATGAAGGGATTGATGAAATGCCTGAAAAGAAATTCAAAGGAATGATCATAAGATTACTCAAAAGCACAGAGAAACAAATTCATGAGACAAAGAAATCCACACATGATATGGATGAAAAATTGGTCAAGATATATAGGCTCAAAATCAAACTGAAATATTGAAATGAAGAATTGAGTATGTCAAATAGAAAATACAGGGGAAAGCCTCAACAATAGACATGGTGGGGCAGAAGAAAGAAGATCCAGAAGACAAATCCTTGGAAATATCTCAGACAAAAAAGGAAGAAAAATTATAAAGACTAAAAACAATATTCAAGATTCATAAGATACTATTAAGCAACCAAACATACATGTGTTAGGAGTTCCTGAATATTTAAAAAGAGAGAATGAATTAGTAGACCTAGTCAGCGAAATAATAGCAGAAAACATCACTAATTTGGAGAAAGAAAGGAACATCCAAGTACAGGAAGTATAAGGAACTAATAGACATGATCAGAAAAGATCTTCACCACAACATATTACACTCCAACTTTTAGTAGTAAACTTGTTGGTTCTATGTTTAGCTGCCCTCCTATAGGTTCCTATGGACTTTTTCCAGCCACTTCTATTGTATTCAGTACTTTGGGATGGCTCTGTAAACAGATGAAGCCAATAATGTATTAACAGTACCAACTGAGAGAAAGTATGGTTAACTGAGGTTACTAAAAACAAAAAGCAATTCAAATCAATTGGCAATTTACAAAAAGAGTTAAAGATTTTAAAAGCTATTATTAAAATTGCTATATTGGTCTATTATGCTATGTTATATGTGTGTACATATTGTATGTCCACATGGGGAAATTTTATTAAGAGTTTTATTTTAAACATAAAAACATTCTTATCCATTTCTTTTTAAATAAATACTAGAGGTGAAAGTAGCACTTGGGGAGAGGATTCTTCCTTCTACTGGTTAACTTCCCAAATGGCTGCAATGACTAGGACTGGGCCAGGCTGATGTCAGGAGACAGGAACTTCTATATCAACCAAGTGGCTGCAGGGTCCACGCACCTGAGCCATCTTTTGATGCTTTCTCAGGTGCATTAACAAGGAGCTGGATCAGAAGGGGAGCAGCTAGGTATTTAACTGTAAGGGTTGCTGGCATCACAGGTGCCACTATACTACAACACCAGCCCTTCTTATCTATTTCTGATTTACCAAGAATTTTGTCACAAATTCTGGTTATTTTGTTTATTTGACAGAGTTATAGACAGTGAGAGAAACAGAGAGAAAGGTCTTCCTTCTGTTGGTTCACTCCCCAAATGGTCACCACGGCCGTCGCTGCGCCGATCCAAAGCCAGAAGCCAGGTGCTTCCTCCTGGTCTCCCATGCAGGTGTAGGGACCCAAGCACTTGCGCCATCCTCCACTGCCTTTCCGGGCCACAGCAGAGAGCTGTACTGGAAGGGGAGCAACCGGGACTAGAACCGGCGCCCATATGGGATGCCAGCGCTGCAGGCAGAGGATTCACCGAGTGAATTCACCTGTGATTTCTTTAAAAAATTACTTCACCAATTGTGATACACATATGAATCATTTTCCCTATAAATTTTCATATTTACATATATTGTAATTTTGAAACAATGTTATATTCACAGAGTAAATCCAATATGTCATGGTATTTTAGTTTTTTATGATGCATCATGATTTTTCATTTTTCATAATTTTGTTAATATGTTTTATATGTTCAATATATTTGAATTTTAATTTTGCTTGAGATTTCTGAATTTTGAAGTTAATGTTAAAATACAATGGAGCAGGCCGGCGCCATGGCTCAACGGGCTAATCCTCCGCCTTGCGGCGCCGGCACACCGGGTTCTAGTCCCGGTCGGGGCACCAATCCTGTCCCGGTTGCCCCTCTTCCAGGCCAGCTCTCTGCTGTGGCCAGGGAGTGCAGTGGAGGATGGCCCAGGTCCTTGGGCCCTGCACCCCATGGGAGACCAGGAGAAGCACCTGGCTCCTGCCATCGGAACAGCGCGGTGCGCCGGCCGCAGCGCGCTACCGCGGCGGCCATTGGAGGGTGAACCAACGGCAAAGGAAGACCTTTCTCTCTGTCTCTCTCTCACTGTCCACTCTGCCTGTCAAAAATTAAAAAAAAAATAAAATAAAAATAAAAAAATAAAAAAAAAATATAATGGAGCAGGGGCTGGCATTGTGATATAGCGGGCTAAGCTGCTACCTGCAAAGTCAGCATCCATATGGACAATGGCTCATGTCCCAGCCGCTCTACTTACCATATCCAGTTTGCTGCTAATAGGAAAAGAAGCAGAAGATGGAGTAAGTGCATGGGCCACTGCCACACACATGGGAGATCTGGAACAAGCTCCTGACTCCTGGCTTCAGCCTGGCCCAGCCCTGGCCATTATGGCCACCTGTAGAGTGAACCAGCAGATAAAGATCTCTCTTCTGCTCTGTATTTCCGTCTCTTTCTGCAACTCTTTCAAATAAATAAATCTTAAAAAATTTCAATGGAGCAATACATTCTTTTTCTAGTCTATGGATAATACAGGAAACTTTGATATAATTCATGAGATTTTTTAAAGCACGATAGAAAAATTATTTGGACGTTATTTGATATGAATATGAGTGAAAGGTATAAAGTAAAAAAAAATTAAGATTTTATTTTATTTATTTGAGATGCAGAGTTGCAGAGAGACAGAAACAGAGAAATTACTTCTATCGTCTAGTTCACTCCCTTAAAGGCTGCAATGACTGGGGCTGAGCCAATCTGAAGCCAGAAGCCAAGAGCTTCTTCCAGGTCTCCCATGTGGGTGCAGAGGCCCAAGCACTTGGACCATCTTCTGCTTTCCCAGGCCATAGCAGAGAGCTGGATTGGAAGAGGAGCAGCCAGCACACAAAGTGGCACCCATATGGGATACGGGCATTACAGGCAGAGGTTTAGCCCACTATCCCACTGTGCCAGCCCTGTAAAGTAAAATTTTAATCTACTTATTTAATTTTTTTTCCTTTGTAATAAGCCTATTTGAGCTTTATAACATTTTTAAACTAGTTTTGATAATATATTTAAGGAATTTATTTTTTCACCTCAGAATTTCCATGCATGTATTATACATTTTTATTTCTACTATGTCTTGTACCTGGAATTTGTTTATTTTTAGTAATTTTTTGTTCATTTTAATGAAGTCATATTAGTCTTTATGAACTTTTGTAGAAATTCTCTGAGGTTTGTTCAAGTTTTATTTTAGGGGCAGGAAATTATTTTCATTCCAACTCCCATCTCAAACCAATATGAACTAGAGTTAAGGCATCCTCAAAGGGAAATATCTAGCAGGAAGTCTCATAGAGACTGACTTAAATATCTGCTGTTCGAGAAATCCAGAGCTCCAATATCATTTCTAGTATTTCATAGCCTCTGAATAATTTGTTTTTTCAGAAGTCCACCCATACATCCAGTCTCATGTTGGTTCTCCCGTGGTGGCTGGGGTAAGACGGCATGGAGTCACGACACAGACACTGGGAGTCGGGTGGAAGCGAGCTACAGGCGAGCAGTTCGCAGACTCTGTTATTTCAGGAAGTACACATGCTTATATAGCTGACACAGCCAATCCGGTCAAGGGGAGGTCCATACCATAACCAATCAGTGCCTGTTGCTAGGCAGACTCCCCTGCCAGGTGTGTTCCGCTGCTATTTCCTTTTCTTTTTTCTCACCAGAACCATCTTGGCGTACCCTGCTCATTCCACCACATTTCCCTCTTTTCGTTTACTTTGAGCAACAGGAGGTATGATTCATGGCCATACCATTGTTGACCCCGTTTCTATGTGGACTCTTCACGGGGCTGTGCCTGTCTTAGGTTGTCCCCCAGAGGATCTTACCCACCATTGGCTAACCAGCCCTCTAAGAAGAAGATCACAGGTGTGCTTGCTCAACTGGGGGCAGGAATGAGGGAGGATGGTAACCAGGAGCGGTGTGACAGCTTTTAGGCTGCAGGCTGTTCTAGCGGCTGACTGGAGTTGGCGAGGTGTAAAACTGTAGCGAATGTGGCTGTGAGCGGTTACTCAGGGCGGGAAGTTAGGTCAGCAGTTTGACAATAGGCAGAAGGCGGGGTCCAGAGGAGGAACTGAAAGAGAAGGCTAAATACTAGACGTTAGTTTCTTCAAAGAAGGCAATGGCAATGGTTTTGGGAGCCTGGGGACTAGCTAGGACGGTGCATGCCTGTTTGATAAGGGCAGTGTTTTTGTTTTGGGAGTGTAACCTCTTGCAAAATTTTTGTTTTGGGAGTGAAATCTCTTGTGAAATTATCCAACACTGAGGAGGAGGTAGCGTGACACTAGTCTGCCATTGTGAAGGCCTTTTGTCAACAAATATTTTATTTTTTTATGTTCTCACACCTTTATTTGCCTTTCTAGCCTTTCCCACTTAAATAAGTCCTTCCTCTATGATTTAAGACAAAATAGATCGCACAGAACAAAAAATAATTATGTTTTTGAACCTCCACAACATGACTTGAACAAGCAAAAGATTGGAAAATTATTTGGGCATCTGGTTCCTTCCTCACAATTTACCTACTCAGCCAAGAAGAAATGAGATTTCCTTCTTGCGAATAATTTTGAGAGAAGCGAAGAGAAGCTCATGTGAGACTCAGAATAGTCCCTATACTTTGCCCATTTACCTTGCTGAATAATTGACTGGAAGGGAGTTGAAACTTTCTTAGAGACTCTGGAATCCCTTGGACAGAAACAGATCAGAACATCACAAGCAGCATGGTGTGAGAAAAACGGATTAGGAATAGCTCCCCAGCATACGGATGCATATGAAAAGGTTTTACACAGCATGAGACAGATTTTCTTCATCTATCCTTTTCAGGGGAGAGTAAAAGCAGCTGACTTATGGGGCCAGATCAGAATCCATACTGTGTTGCAGGAGAGGCCATGCAGAGCACGCATTATTGTCACACAGTGACAGGGGACTAACGGGTACAAACCTCACTCCTCAGAGTCTAACTACACAGAGCACAATCCCGACCCAAATAAGTAGCATTAGCAGCAGCAGCAGCAGCTTCTCCTGGGAATTATTTCTTCACTTATATTTATTTTATTTGAAAAGAAGAGAGAGACTGATAGAAAGACGTCTTCCATATATTGGATCACTCCCCAAATGACTATAAAAACCAAGGCTGGGCCAGCCCTAAACCAGGAATCAGGAACTCAATCCAGGTCTCTCCCATGTGGGTAGCAGGGATCCAGCTACCTGAGCCATCACTGGCTGAAGCTAAATTATATATACTAAAACATCTGTGCTCATCACCTGCTGAACCTATGTATTTTTTGATGTTTATTTGATTATGTTTCACCTACTTAGAGGCAGGCATAGAGTGAGTGAGTGAAAGAAAGACAGAGAGGGAGAGAGAGAAAACTTTTTCATCCATTGGTTCTCTCCCCAAATGCCTGCAAAATCCAGGGTTGGGTCAGTCCAAAGCCAGGAGTTTGGAATTTTATCTAGGCTTTCCACTTGGGTGTCAAGGGTCAAAACATTTAAGCTGTCATCTGCTACCTTCCAGGATGCATTAGCAAGAAGCTAGATCCTAAGCAGTACAGCTGGGGGCTGAAACAGGCACTCAGATATGGGATCTAGACATTGTAATTGTGGCTTTAACCATCCTGCCACAACGTTCACCCCATAAACCTGTAATTGTAACAGGATCCCTCTGAAGATGAGTAATTGCAATGACAAGAAATGAGTGAACAGATGAGAAAAATAAATTGTCATATAGACCCTGATGTTATAAGTTTGCCCTAAGATTAAATGCCTAATCAAGAGAGATTTGGTCTTAACAGAAAGACAAAATATCAGAGAACATTGAGAAAAGATTTCCTCTTCTGTCATGATCTAGAATTTTTCTTGCTGGTGCTGCATTTTTCAGGATGGTCCTTACACACATCTGACTGGAGAAAGAAGAGTCAGTGCCTAGCATCCTAAAATAGTTTTCTCCACTTGTTTGTTACATTCTTGTAGCTACAGTGACTTTTAATTCTAAATATCATTGCTAAGATTAGCCTTGTCCACTAGAGTATCAAGAACAGGCTTGCAATGTCAAATGAGGAGAAGAGTACATCACTGATTTCTGATGAAATGTTCTTACTGCTAATTTTAGTTAAGTGTTTGTCATCAAATATTCCTTGCTACAGTGTGAACTGTTTCATTTTATTGACTTTTTCAGAAAGAGGCAAATAATTTCCTAAGTACTAATACTCCAAGCACCATGTGTTTATAAGCTAATTTATTTAAATGCACCAAAGAAGTTTTCTTTGTGTAATAACCATGAATGTGCAGACAAGGATTTCCATGTGTTGATCTGTTACACAGTCTAGACAGTCCTATGGTCTGTTTTATAGAATTTTTTAAAATTATACTCTTAAGGTTGTGACTTCTCTATTCAGTAGGACCAAAGACATGGCTCTCCAGGGTAAATCACAATGTGGGAAGCACATTAAAACATCTGTGCTGACTACATAGAGCAAGATGGTTTATGAACAATTTGAGCTATTTACATTGTTAATAATATGGTAGTATTTGGTGGGAGGAGATGCTATAAAAAAAGATTTGCTTTTGAAAAGGACTTACTTGGAGAGGAAATGCTTTCACAGAAAAGAATATTTCATCTTTGCCATGGAATTGGTAAAATAGTTTAAATTCTAAGTTTGCAAAAGGCTCATAACATGGCCTAAAGTAGAACTAAATATCTTTATACTTAAGCACTTTCTAAAGATGAAAGTTGAATACAACATAAATTCCAGTGTCTAGAAAAAAAAAAAAAACAGTTGCATGTGTAAATCTAATGTTCATCAGCCCCACTATAGCATCATATTATATCATAGTGGAATATCATCAACTGTATCACAGCAATGTTAAGAGTCTGAATCAATAATAAAGACTCTCCCAATAAAGAGAAACCCAGGGCTTCATGGATTCACTGCTGAATTCTACCAAACATTTAAAGAACTAATCCCAATTCTTCTCAAGCTATGCAAAACAGTTGAAAGGGAGGGAATCCTCCCTAACTCTTTCTGTGAGGCCAGCTTCACCTTAATCCCAAAACCTGACAAAGATAAAACAAAGAAAGATAATTATAGACCAATACCCTGATGAACATAGTTGCAAAAATCCTCAGCAAAATACTAGCTAACCGAATCCAGCAACACATCAGAAAGGCCATTAAACCAGACCACATGGGATTTAACTCCAATATGCAGGGATGGTTCAAAATACATAGATCAAAAAATGTGATACATCACATTATCAAATTGAAGAATAAAACCATATGATTTTCTCAATAGATGCAGAGAAAGTTATTTGATAAAATATAATATCCTGGCCGGCGCCGTGGCTCAACAGGCTAATCCTCCGCCTTGCGGCGCCGGCACACCAGGTTCTAGTCCCGGTCGGGGCACCGATCCTGTCCCGGTTGCCCCTCTTCCAGGCCGGCTCTCTGCTGTGGCCAGGGAGTGCAGTGGAGGATGGCCCAATGTGCTTGGGCCCTGCACCCCATGGGAGACCAGGAGAAGCACCTGGCTCCTGCCATCAGCTCAGCGCGGTGCGCCAGCTGCAGCGCGCTACCGCGGCGGCCATTGGAGGGTGAACCAACGGCAAAAGGAAGACCTTTCTCTCTGTCTCTCTCTCACTGTCCACTCTGCCTGTCAAAAATAAATAAAAAAAATATATAATATCCTTTCATGATATAAAAAAAGAACTTAAGTAAATTGGGTATGGAAGGGACATTCCTCAACACAAGATAAATTAACTTGATTGTATCAGAAAATGCAGAAAGGCTGTTTGGTTTTCAAGTTGTTTTAAACAAGAGGTATTTCAAAGCCAAGTAAACCTTGATCAACATTTTGTAGCTTTCTTATCTTGGGAAAAGAAAACATTGTGACTAACTTTGATAAGGTTGAACACTCATTGTAAAGAAAATGCAAATTTTGTACTCTAATACTAAAAAAGATGTCCAACTGCAATGTATAATCAAACATTATTCATGTCTCTTATAAAAAATGCAGAAAGAGGACCTTTCCACATCAACCTAGTGATAATACTTTATAATTATTAAATTGTCTTAACATTTATAGCAAAATAGTAGAAAGTGTTGTATCTAAATTAATGTATATAAATTTAATTAAGAATATGATATAAGCAGTATACACAGCAGACTCATAGAATGGCAGATGTCCTAAACAGCACTCTGGCCTCAGAATCAGCCCTTAAGGCATTCAAATCTGGCTAAAAAAGTCCATGAAAGTTTAGCAGGCATGGAAAGCCAAGACACTCTGGCAAAAAAAAAAAAAAAAAACCTAAATGAAAGGTCTCTGTGAGTGAGATCCCAGCGGAAAGTACAGGTCATTAAAGAAGGAGGTACTTTTCTCTGAAGGGAAGAGAGAACTTCCACTTTGACTATGGACTTGTCTAAATAAGATCGGAGTTGGTGAACTCAAGAGGCTTCCATAGCCTTGGCAGCTCATGACAAGAGCCTTGAGTGATTACTGACATCATGAATAAGAGTGTCAATTGTTAAATCAACAACGGGAGTCACTGTGCACCCTACTCCCCATGTAAGAACTCTGTCCTTAATGTGTTGTACTATGAGAATTAATGCTAAAATTACTACTCAAACAGTACTCTATTCTCTGTGTCTGTGTGGGTGAAGTCTGTTGAAATCTTTACTTAGTATATACTATGTTGATCTTCTGTATATAAAGATAATTGAAAATGAATCTTGATGAAGAATGGAATGGGAGAGGGAGTAGGAGATGGGATGTTTGTGGGTGGGAGGGAGGTTATGGGGGGACAAGCTGTTATTTATGGAAATTTATATATATTAAATTACTGTTGAAGAAAAGAGAAAAGAAAAAAAGAATATGATATAATACATAAAGTCTTTACTACAAGGTCCATAATAATGGAAATTTTTAGACAATAATACAACAAAAATTCTTTAGAAAAAAATCAAGTTATATTCCAGAATCTTCATGGATTATATATCAAGCATTCCAGAAAATTGCATTCAGATCTCTAACTTTTAATTATCTCTTGGCAGGAAGATTTCATAATTGGCTTTAGTAATCTTGTCAAGTATTGGGTCTGAAATTTCTTTAAGACATCCTATGTCAAACAAACAGGTATTCTTCAGGTTTTCCTGTGTTATTCTTTGTTATTACTTCTTTAGTTTTTGCTGTGGAATCATATGATGCTTTGGCTGGTAATAATTTGAGATTTAGCCTATTTTTAGAGAACATTCTCTTGCTGTAGAAATAAATAAAACTTTTGTTAACATGCTACAGGGTGACTGGTGATTATGTACTTTCTACTAATTATTTCTTTTCATAGTTCAAACTTGACTATATCACGAATAAGTGCTAATATTTTGCATTGAAATATACCTGGATTATAATCAAATTTCTATTTACCCTTTAACTTAGCTTGATCTTACTATATAGAATTCATTATAGGTTAAAATAGAGATAATTATACCTATCTTAGCCCAAGAAAATGTGCCCAAGAGCATTACTTGATTCCGGAAATGCAAGCTGGGCATTTAATTTTTTTCCTCCTTGAACAGTCAGGAGTGGCTTACAAGCAGTCATATCAGCACTGGGCTCTCCTCTCAGCTAGGACAATTACTATTTCAAATAAAACCTCTATTAACTTCTATTATTTCTTTTTTTTAAGATTTATTTATTTCTTTGAAAGTCAGAGTTACACAGAGAGAGGTGAGGCAGAGAGAGAGAAAGAGAGGTCTTCCATCCGATGGTTCACTCCCCAGCTGGCCACAACGGGCAGAGCTGTGCCAATCTGAAGCCAGGAGCCAGGAGCTTCTTCAGCGTCTCCCATGTGGGTGCAGGGATTTGGTCCAACTTCTACTGCTTTCCCAGGCCATAGCAGAGAGCTGGATTGGAAGTGGAGCAGCCAGGTGTTGAACCAGCGCCCATATGGGATGCTGGTGCTTCAGGCCAGGGCATTAACCCACTGCCCTACATCACTGGCCTAAAACCTCTATTTCAATTGTTACCTCTTTCTTGCAGGCACCTCAGAGTTTGTTAGTCTTGATGCTCTTAAATTATGTGCACACATACACATATTCTAAATAGTCCCAATGCTTTGTAGAGGACACCACAGGAATCATACCCTACTGTCACTGTCAATTGTGAAATGGCTCCCTGAGTACTTTGATACAGTTGGGAAAGCATATCCACGTATTCACTTCCTTCAGGGAAATTCTCAGTTGGAGACTCCCCAGGTGCTCAGATTTGTTTCATCAGCTTATAGGTCTAGTGCTGTCAGACATCTGGACCCTGCAGGATGGCTATGAAAAGCAGTTTAAAGTAAAATACAGCAAAAGTATTTTGACATCTTTCTTCTCTCCTAGTGAAACTCCTCATGAAAAACAGAAACGTAGAGTGACTGGCAATAATTATATCTATCAATTCAATTACCCTAGAATATATTTGAAAATAAACATGGGGCTGGCTCTGTGGCTTACTTGGTTAATCCTCCAGCTGCGGCTCTGGCATCCCATATGGGTGCCAGGTTCTAGTCCCAGTTGCTCCTCTTCCAGTCCAGCTCTCTGCTTTGACCCGGGAGGGCAGTGGAGGATGGCCCAAGTGCTTGGGGCCCTGCACCCGCATGTGAGACCAGGAGGGAAGCACCTGGCTCCTGCGCCGTCCATAGTGGCCATTTTGGGGGTGAACCAACGGAAGGAAGACCTTTCTCTCTGTCTCTCTCTCTCTCTCACTGTCTAACTCTATCCGTCAAAATAAAAAAAAAAAAAAAAAGGGCCGGCGCCGCGGCTCACTAGGCTAATCCTCCGCCTTGCGGCGTGGGCACACCGGGTTCTAGTCCTGGTCGGGGCACTGATCCTGTCCCGGTTGCCCCTCTTCCAGGCCAGCTCTCTGCTGTGGCCAGGGAGTGCAGTGGAGGATGGCCCAAGTGCTTGGGCCCTGCACCCCATGGGAGACCAGGATGAGCACCTGGCTCCTGCCATTGGATCAGCGCGGTGCGCCGGCCGCAGCGCGCCTACCGCGGCGGCCATTGGAGGGTGAACCAACGGCAAAGGAAGACCTTTCTCTCTGTCTCACTCTCACTGTCCACTCTGCCTGTCAAAAAAAAAAAGAAACATGACATTTTAAAAAGCATATTTAATATTTACTATGCTTTATTTGTGCTTTTAAAAATAAAGATATATTTGGGACTGGTGCTGTGACGTAATGAGTTTAACTTCCGCCTGCAGTGCAGGCATCCTATATGAGCACCAATTTGTGTCCCAGCTACTCCACTTCCAATCCAGCTCTCTGCGGCCTGGAAAAGCAGAAGATGGCCCAGGTCCTCAGGCCCCCGCACCCACTGGGTGACATGGAAGAAGCTCCAGGTTCCTGGCTTTGGATCAGCATAGCTCTGGCCATTTTGACCTTTTGTGGATAAACCAGTGGATGGAAGATATGTCTGTCAGTGCTTACCTCTGCTTTGTAATTCTGCATTACAAATAAATAAATAAATCTTTAAAAAATAAAAGAAATATATATTTGACCATGATTAGATTTCACTTTATGATAGTATGCATCATTTTTGAGGGAAGCTTTGAGCCTTAATTCATTTTTGTGTCACTACAACCTGGCACAGTTTCTGTTACATAAAAATCATCAAAAAATTTTTGCATGATGAGTAAAAAAAAACTTAAAAAAAAGCCTCAAATAAAATAGGTAAATATATCAGCATTATTTCTCACCCAACTCTATCACTAGTTTTCTATAACATTGATCAATCTTTTAAATTTTCTTTCAGTTTGTCCAAGCTGGAATTTAGAGCCCTTCTTCATTTCCATAACTTATCTTTTTTGCCAACTGAAATAATAAAATTATAGTTTTGTTATTGATTTCTATGTTATTTTTCTAGACACAACTTTTTTTTTCCATTTAATTCCACACTTTTTCATTGATACTATTTCATATACTAATTGAGGAAAATAGTTTTCATGGAGACATTAACTCTGTTTTTTATTTTTGTTGTGACAAATACAAGCTAGTTCCACTCAGCTAAAAATGGACATCAGTTACTTCAAAGCCCTCTGCTGAATAATTCAGGATATGAAAATTAAAGGAAGTACAGAAACTGCTCTCGATTGTCATATAGTCACATACAAGTTATTTGAAGCATGCATTAACCTATAAATATTCTTAGAGGTTAGATTTGAATTGTTAGATAGCGGTATAATTCAGAGGACACAATCTAAGCAGAGGAAAGATGCATTTCAAAAGTTTACACTTAATATGGCATGGTATAAGTTCTATAAACTGTCATTAACATAGTTATATCAGAGAATAAAATTTACTTGTTTCCATAGCTTGAAGTTCGACAACTTAGAGATTGAAGACATTAGAATTTGATAAGTTATTTATTCTTTCATTTTCATGTACTACCCAACAGGTAAAAATGAGGCTGCATTCATTAAGCCTGTATCAAGATTCATAAGAAGAAATCCTGTTGAATTTGCTTCAGACCTCCTACTCCCCACCTGAAGGTACTGTGATTATTTTTTGGTTTAATGTATTGTTAGTAAATGCATAAATCTGTCAAAGTTGAATATGGTGAAAGTGATATAAAAAATAAAATCACACACTATAATTTTTTACCAAAAATCATCTTCTCAAACATAGACTGCATTGGGTAAAACCTCAAATATTTTATCTTTTATCAGTGAAATGATATTGCCAACTGAATAAAAATGAGGAGAGGGAATCCAGCATGATTAGTTAAAATTATGGGGAGAGATAAGCCAAATAACAAGTAAGTATCTGTTGTATTTTAGGGAAGAGGCAGTTTTAGATGAGTGGGAGTATGTGTCTCAACTTCATTGCAATTTGTAGAAAATTGCTACAGGCTTACAGTATTTGCATGAGATTTAGCTCTTTAGAAAAAGAAGCATGTTGAAAAGATGAACAAATTATAGTGGACAAATGAGGTCATTCTAGTGTGACTGGGACATTAAAAATGAATAGAAGGAAAACGCGCGATGTGATACATTTTCTCTCACACAGACATCTTTCTAAAGAGCCCATTGATTTAAGGGAGGTAAAATCATGTAAAAACAGAGTGCTACAGTGGCAATCAGAACTGTGGCAGAATATCCTTCTATTATGGAGATCCTTGTAGTTAACCCCTCATTGCACAGTATGAGCTAGGTTGTTGGTGAAACTATTACTTCTCAGTTACTGTCTGCAGCTGTACAGGAAGCACCAAACTTAAACAGTAAGTTCATTTCTAGCTTTAGTGAAGGTATACATGATAAATCATCTTCTGTAATTCAGAGAAGCCAATACCCTAAGGTTGTCATTTTATCTAGAAAAAAAAAGTGTGTGTGTGTGTGTGTGTGTGTGACTGCAATAGGCTGGACAAAACAGGTGGGACAAAATGATGTTAGAAACGAGTGGGAAATGAAAGATATAAACTGATATTTATTTTTATGATTACTCTGTTTTACTATAGATATAACACCCTGATATTATTGTGTTCATTTATTTTTCAAGTTTTTGGAGGACATCTATGTGCCAAAAACATTGCTAAAGATGTTAAGACACAAAAATAACTAAGACATCATTTTTTCCTGAGAGGTATCTACTAAATAATGGGAAGATATGATGCTACAGGTACTATGGGATATTATGTTATACACAAATTAAACCTTAGAGACAAATTTGGATTAATAGATGATATGATCACTTTGCATCTTAACAAATGTGATATTTTTGGGGGGAGCTTGCATTTTTCTACCCATAAAATGGATGAAAAGGCATATTATATCTAAAATTATATACATATATACAAATAATATTATATGTAAAATAATGAAGAGCCATAATTTGAGATCTGGATGGATGTAAATGGGAGGATCTAAAAGTAAAAGCGTTGACCTGTTAGATACAAGTACATAAAAATTAATAAAGTCTCTAGCAGAAAACTATGTAAGAAAAGAAAGCCAAGAAATCCAGGATAGATAATGCCAACATTTGTAGGGTGTGTTAAAGAAGAGAAGCCAATGTAGAATGAAAAGAAAAGATGAGATAAAGCTGTGGCAAAGAAGCGTTGGTCATAGGAATGGACATGAAGAAGGGATCAGTAACTCTGACTCAAGATCAGATATAAAGAGAAGTAGAAGGAAAGAGGAATGCATAATACCAAATTTCAGTGATGCTCTTTGGTATTTAATTGACCAAAATCATGTTAAGGCCTGAACATAGAGATGTGACATGGGATTAAATAACCAGCATTGGACTGGGAATTAAAAGAATTCCTGTTAGCCGATTTCAGTGGAAACAATCATCTTCTCTCATTCTTAATTTCTCCACCTGTAGCAACAGTATGAAAACCATTCCTCAAATCACACTTAGTAGGATAAAAGTTAAATGAAATGTTGATATGTTCTGTGGTGTTAAATACAGTATAAACATTTTCATAATAAATTATGATACGTTCCAAGATATCTTTTGGAAGAAGTATGCCCTTAGGTTATAGCTGAGTACCCACATTATCAGCTGTTTCAGTTTAGATTATTATGTCAGCTGCTTTTCTCTACCTGGCACCAGGAGAGGACTTCCAGTCATGAGTACTGTGCTGGTACCAACATATTATGAGTAATTAATAATCCAAAGCCCATTTCAGAGTTCATAGAAGATAATAAATTTTCAAAATAGAAAAATTTGGGCCAAATAATAGGAAAAGAAGTATCCTTTTTAATTCTCACACAAAATCACTTTTCAAATTCCAGAACATCCCATTAGGAATTTTAGAATAAAATAAGCCATGGACTAGTTGGGGGCGAATTGACATGTAAAGAATATTTAGTCTTCCTAGTCAAGAATATCACCCATTTAATATATTATTTCCATATTCTTTTTATTCTGTAATATTAAAAGTTTCTTCTTGATCATTTCATTGTTCTCTTGAAAGAAGTCTTATGTCCATTAGATTGACAAATGAGTTACTGTTTGTATATAGAAGGCTATTTTTCTCTATTCATTTGGTAAATAGACATCTTTAAAAGCTTTTTTCTTTTCCTTAAAATGTATTTTCATTTAATTACCTTTGGTTTTCTACTTAGGCCATAACATCTTCAAATAAAGTTGACTACTTCTTGTTCCCAAAAGTTGTAATTCTCCTAAGCTAAAATCATAGGACAATATGGAATAATTATGAAAATAGTGTTATTATAACTACATTAACTTTAAAACAGAACAAAAATATTTTACTTCCTAAATTTTATGGTATTAAACATGTACATCAAGTGAATAAAGTCATGTATAAAATTAATTCAACCTAATTTGAAAGTGGAGTCAAGTACATTCCATGGTTTGAATGGTTGTCCACTCTAAAACTCATGTTCAAATTTATAATATTTTATATGTTAAATTTTATGTGTATTTTTTTAAATGTATTAATTGATTTGAAAGGCAGAGAGAGAGACAGAGTGGGAGAGAGGGAGAAAGTGAGAGAGAGAGAGAGATCTTTAATCTGCTGGTTCACTCACCAAATAGCCACAGAAGCTGGGGCTGAGCCAGGCTGTTCTATCTACCAGTTCACTCTCTGAATGCCTAAAACAGCAAGAGCTGGGTGAGGCTGAATCCAGGAGTCCGGAATTCCGTGTGTGTCTACCACGTGGATGGCGGAATCCTAAGCAGTTGATTCATCATCTGTTAACCCCAGAATGCAGTACAAGGAAGCTGCATCAGATATGGGATAGCTAGGACTTGCTCCAGGCATTCTGACATAAGATGCGGGCATCCCAAGCTGAGACTTAACCTGCTGTGCCACAGTGTTGAAATTTAACAGCCACTATAATAGTCCTAGAAAGTGCTTAGTTAACTTGGACTCCACTTTCTTGAATGTACTACTGCCACTACTGTGGGAGTGGTTTTGTGGTTTTGTCCCCTCTTCCTGGAGCTCTTGCCCTTTCTTTGCCCTTTCAATGGGATCAGTGTGATGACTGCAGCAAGGCATGTCCTAGATGACTACCTCCTCCATTGTAAACTCTCCCAACCTGCAGAATCGTGAGCCAGTGAATTTCTGTTCACTATAAATTTCTCAGTCCGTGGCATTCTCTTATAGTATCACAAAATGGACTACTATTATTCAAGTTAAAAAATATTTCAGGAGAGGAAGGGTGGAGGGGGTGGGAGAGACAGAGAGGGCACTCCCATCCACCATTCACCTGCTAATGTTTGCAGTGGCCAGGGTTGGGGAGTGAGAGGCATGGCCAGAACCAGGAACCAGGAACTCCATCCAGGTCTCCCTCCGGTAGAGTAGGAACCCAGTTACTTAAGCCATCACTGCTGCCGCCCAGAGTCTGCACCAGCAAGAAGCTGCAGTCAGGAGCCAGAGCCTGTGATCAAACCCAGATACTTTGATACAGGATGCAGGAGTCTTAATCACTAGGCTAAATACCATTCCCAATTGTGCAAATTTTTTAGTAGAATATTTAATACTATCTTCTAAGTTACAATATTAATATAAATATCCTCATATTTTCAGTGACAGTGTTAGCTGCATTGCCCAAAATAACAGTTACCCTAAATAATATTTAAATTTACAATTTTCTGATTTGACAAGCTGATATTAAGTTCTCTAGGGCTAGCATAGCAGCAATTTCTAGTATGTCATTCTGCTGTAAAAACCTTCTTTTACAGGACCCAAGAAAGCTTGCTACTGTATTTTTTGTTTGTTTGTTTGTTTTTATTTTTTTTCAGTTCACAAGATGAATAAAAGAAGGGATGGGGAGCATTCCTTTTCCCTTTAAGGGCTTGAACTAGCAGAATTAATCATTTCAGGTACCTCTAGTCACACAACTTAGTTCTATGGTATTAAAAAGGACTGAGAAGAGCCCGCATTGTGGTGCAGTGGGTTAAGTCACCACTTGTGATATCAACCTCCCTTGATGGAGGCAATTTGAGTCCTTGCTGCTCTGCTTCCAATCCACCATACAGTGAAGGCAGTGGAAGATAGCCCACATACCTTGTCCCCTGCCACCTGGGAGGCAGACCCAGATGGAGTTTCTGGCTCTTGGTTTTGATATGGGCCAACCCCCAAAATTGAGAGCATTTGGAAGGTGAAGCAGTGAATAGAAGATACCCTTTCTCTCCCTATTTCTCTCTCTGTCTGTCTCTTTCTCTCTCTCTCTATAGATCTCCCTCTCTGTCACTCTGTCTTTCAAATGTAAATTATTAAAAAAGATGGATAAATATATTACTTACCTAAACAAATACATTTTCACCATCAGGACTATTATAATATATGGTAAGGAGAAAAATAGGTATTGGAGTTCATGATAGCTAACAGTCTTTGCCACAATCTCATAGTATTTTTAGATATTAACCAGTGCTGATTCCCCCCCTCCCACATCCTCTTGTAACATTTTGTCCCTTTCATGTTCTGAATATTTGTGTTTCCCCCAAATTAAAGTTGAAAGCTAATTCCTCATTTGATTTTATTAAATGTAGGGCCTTTTGAATGCAAATAGGCCATGGGTTCTCTATGCTTTTTGGGGGGGATTAGCGCTGTTCTAATAGACTCTCCTGATGGCTACTTGACTGTTCTATCATGTGTAGACATACCAAGGCACTGTCTGTTAAGCAGAGAAAGCTATCACTACAACCAAATCTGCTTATGCCTTGATCTTGGACTTCTCAGCCTATACAACCATAAGAAAGATTTTTCTGTTTTTTTATAAATCGAACAGTTCATAGTATTTTCATTTAATCAGCAGAAGTGAACTAAGGAATTTCCCATGAACTTTGCCCCCAGTTTATATGTGCCAATCTTTATCTCAATTAAAAGACAATAGTGCCAAAGTAGAAGAAAATACTTGATCATGGTTTTTGAGTTTCAAAACTTAAATGTTGAGTCAGAAACATAAAACATTTTCCATAAACTGTATTATAGTATATATAAATATTTGGTATCTGAAAAAGGAATGGAAATCATTCAATCATTTGGGGAAAAGAGAATGAAAATCATTTTGGTAGCACTTCATGTGTCACCTTGTTCTTCCTTTGCCCTAAAGGAACTGTCAGACAGAGTATATAACTGTTCCGATGTCTGGCAGAGCACAAACATCTTTACAAGTTCTGAAAAATCTAAGTATTATCAACTATGAAATCCTTAGCTTTGCATTTGAGAAAAGCCTACCTCCCTTTTCCCAATTTCCATCTAATTTAGTTTTGTACCCTACATTTTGGGAAGCCAAGTGTGTTTGGTTTCCCTCTTTCCATTTTTCTCTTTGACTCCTGCACTAAGTTGTTTGCCTCTGGTTAGAGGAAAGCTGGAGCAGTAAACAGTGGGAAAGTAGGGGAGTAAAGAGTAGGAAAGGTCCTGCTGTACTGGCATAGTTGCATCTAGCATCAATCTCCTTGCATTGTTAAATTGTGTCCAGTTACTGACTTTATCTCCTTGGCACCTGTTCTGTGGTTCCTCTGAGTTCCTTAGCCTCTGCATTGCAGTGATATCCTTTTCACAAAGCATCTCTTACTTACTCTTGAAAAACACACCACTTGCCTCCCACCTGTAGCCACTTGTAGTGGCTGCCTCACTTCACTCCTACCTGGTCTATCAAGTGCCTTCCTATTCTCACCAGCACTCTCCAGGTCCAGTGGATACCTACTGAACTCTCAATTTGTATGATCTTAAGCTCTTCTCATGTTGCTTGGGACAGGAAGAAAACTCACTGGGGAAAAAGGTAAACTGCCTAGAGCTTTGAGCTCCTGTGTTCTCTTCACATCAACCTCCCCTCCACAGCCTAGACAAAAACACTGAGAAAAGGACTGAAAATCAGTACAATAATTCTTTGTGGGTTCTGCTTAACCAGCTTAGTCCCATCAGTTTCTCTTGACCTTTCAGGCCACTATAGAACTCTGAAATGACAGAGAAAGTTCCACTTTAACCTTCTGTCACGGCAGCTGGGATGACATTCTAAAAGACCTTGAGCAAAAAACTTTTGGCACTGTACCTTGGATAATAATAAATTTTAAACATTTTCAATAGGGAAGAATCATGAGAAAGCTTGAGAATATGTTTCCATCAGTAGGAAATAGGGGAAAAATAGCAAATTGTAGTCAGACAGGTGTAAAACTGTGGATTTAGGGTCAATATTAACAAAACACTTTCTTGGTTAAGAGTGCTATACTATTATAGTTTTAAGGATCTGTGATTATTTTTATTTTTTTTAAAGACAAAGGAATAGAATTTATTAGTAATCAGGTAATTGTCTTTATATTAAATTGGTGCTTTTATTTTATTTTTTTTAATCAAGAAACTTTTTACTTTAGGTATACAAACATCATGTGTTTCATATATACAAATTTAGGAACTTAATGATTCTTCCCACCCTACCCTCCCTCCTGCCCACTCTCCACCCATCCTCTCCCTCCCTCTCCTATTCCCATTCTTACTTTTTACAAAGATCTACTTTCAATTTACTTTATACTCATAAGATTAACCCTACACTAAGTAAAGAATTAAAAAAAAAATGAAAAAAAAACTGTTCCTCAACAGGACTGTTTAAAATCATAGCATTGCAACGTGTCAATTTCACTTCTAAAGATTACACCTTTTAGGTACTCTATTAGTATGGGTGAAATGGTCATTTTCCATTGAGTTACTGTTTATAATTGTTGTCTATATTCCCACTAAACTAAGGTCTTTTTGCTTTTTGCTTTTTACTTGTTAAACTTCAAATTTGGTGAAGTATTAAGCTTTTTAATTGTAATGTAAATTTAAAATACTTTATCTCTAAAACTAAAAAAGAAAGGAGGGTGGGAGAGAAAAAGGGAGATGGAGGGAAGAAAAGAATATCATTATGTTCTTATAATTGTGTCTACAAACCATATTGAATCTGTTAAAAACTAATTAAAAATTTTAATATGACCTTCTTATATTTGAGGTTTTATGCTCCTCTCCATTGAGAAAGAAACATGAAATAAAAAAATAGTCAAAGATGTCAGATTTATCTTTACCATCTTGAAATCGTGTTTAGGCAAAATTTTTTGAAAAACTGGCACTGGAAATTAGTTAGGCTCAGTAAAGGTTAGTTTACTATAGCTACTTTATTACTATGACTTAGGAAGAAAAAAAAGGGAAATTATTGTAATTTGAAATTAAAAGATCCTTGTGTACCAAAGAGAAAACATGACTATGAAAGAACAAAAACAGGGGCAGGTGCCATGGCTTAACAGGCTAATCCTCCGCCTTGTGGCGCCGGCACACCAGGTTCTAGTCCTGGTTGGGGCGCCGGATTCTATCCCGGTTGCCCCTCTTCCAGGCCAGCTCTCTGCTGTGGCCCTGGAGGGCAGTGGAGGATGACCCAAGTCCTTGGGCCCTGTACCCGCATGGGAGACCAGGAGAAGCACCTGGCTCCTGGCTTCAGATCAGCGAGATGTGCCTGCCACAGTGGCCATTGGATGGTGAACCAAGGGCAAAAAGGAAGACCTTTCTCTCTGTCTCTCTCTCTCACTATCCACTCTGCCTGTCAAAAAAAAAAAAAAAAAAAAAAAGAACAAAAACAAAACTTCTCAAAATGCCTGCAAATTGTGTGATAATGGCAGAGACTAACACTTCACTCAGAATAAGAAGCTGGAACTGTTGTCCAATGCATGTTAATATGGAGTTCTTTTTGCCATAGCTAATTTATTATTTATGACAAAATCTGTTTTGCCTTAGGCAGTTACTTAAAATCTCATTATAGTGACTACTTGAAAGTTTTGGAAACAAAATAGAAGTAGTATTAAAAATAAATATTGATTGCATCCCTAAGTAAATGTATATGCACTTCATTGTCTTTTATGAAATGACAGAGAGAAAAGGAGAGGAGAGATCATATACTCTAAAAGGTTAGATGGAAATTACAAAGGTCTTATGTTTTTCACTATGTTTTTGACTGAAATTTTATTGCATTTTTTTGTTATGATTGGTCACTTGGTTCTAACTCAGATTTTAACATGTACTTAAGGGTCAATCATTTTTTTATCCATGCTTTGTTATAAAGAGCATGTGTTAATATATCTTTCCCATTAAATTTAAAATGTTTTTATATGAATTTTTGAATATTAAAATGGCAGATCAATCATACAGTCAAAACAAAGCATGTTCAAATGATTTCATTTGAAAATGTATTATTCTATCCATTTGTTAAGTCCTTAGAGACTGCAATACATTTTTAAGATATATTGGGTAATTTATATATTTGTGATTTATTGATTTATTAATTTCTGGTCAGATATTTAGGAAAATTCTATGTGGAAATCAATTGTTTCATTGATACAGAACAGCAATGTTGAGCTTACCATATCCTATTTATGGCACGTAACACCTCTGGGCCCATGAAAGGCCCTCTTTTGTTCTAATTCATTTAATTTTTAGTTTTGAGTATTTCTTCCCTCATTCTCACTATACTACTATTTCTCCAAAAGTTCCAAAACCAATATATTTATTATATATCTTTATATATGAATTTACCTTGTACTTGAAGGAAAATATGGTTTAAAATTTACATAAATATTTATGTTTCATAAATCTGTTTCTGTTGTCTACTTTTATTGCACAACATTTTTGAGATTTATGTTACTTTATGAGTAATTAGAATTTTGTTTCCTAAGTAATATTCAAAATTCAAATTTTCAGCACTTACTGCTTTATTATATAATGATCAATACCCATGATTGCCCCCAACTCACCTGCCATAAATAAGCTGCATTGAATATCCTTCTATATGTCACTTTATAGATGTATGTAAGGACATTAATGAGCTAACTATGGGATACATGAACTTAGTGGTACAAATATATGATTTTTAAAAATTCAGTTTGACCCAGAATAGCAGAACCAATGTATGGTTCTCAGTTCAAAGTTCCCATCTACCCACAACCTTAAGAGTTCTTAGCATTATCCATATTTCCAATATGTGCTATATCATGGACTGACTTTTCACATTGTTTGATGAACTTAATTTTCATTTTTTTTTAGCTTTACTTTATTTCTCTCTAATGAATTGAAGTAATGTTTTAAAATATTTATTACTCATTCACGTTTCCCTTTCTCTAAACTCTTATTCACCTACTTACCCATTTTTCTTCTTTGGATTTCCACTGTTTTTGGTGATACATAGAGTTTTTTTTAGTCTACATATTAATATCTTCTAAGTTTTATACATTGAAAATATCTTTTCTTTCTGTCATAATCTGTCAAATTTATCTATGGAACTCTTTGTTCAATAGATACTAATTTTGGGCCGGCGCCATGGCTTGGCTAATCCTCCGCCTGCGGTGCCAGCACCCCATATTCTAGTCCTGGGTGGAGCTCCAGGTACTAGTCCCGGTTGCTCCTCTTCCAGTCCAGCTCTCTGCTGTGACCTGGGAGGGCAGTGGAGGATGGCCCAAGTGCCTGGGCCCTGCACCCACGTGGGAGACCAGGAGGAAGCACCTGGCTCCTGGCTGCAGATCAGCGCAGCGCTGGCCATAGTGGCCATTAGGGGAGTGAACCAACGGAAGGAAGACCTTTCTCTCTGTCTCTCTCTCACTGTCTATGACTCTCTCTATCTCTCTCTCTCACTGTCTAACTCTGCCTGTCAAAAAATAAAAAAAAAAAAAGATTAAAGTAATAGATATTAATTTTGATGTAGTCAACTCCATTATTTTTAACTTTTTAAACTTTATATTTTTAAGATCTTATTTAAGAAGTTTCCTCCCACCTGTGGGCTTCAAAATTATTTTCTTGTATTTAAGAGAAGGTATTTTGCAAAAAGTCTAATGTAATCATGTGGCAGTGTAAGTTTGTTTCTATTTTCCATTTACTTATTTAAGACTACAGTAATATCTATGGACATAATGCTTTTGATTATATTCATAAAACAGTACAGTTAGGTAGGTAATAAAAATAATGAAAGTAGACATTCGGACACATTAATAGAAGAATATAACAATTCAGGTTTCTATGGTAGCTATGAGAAGAAAGGGATGGAAAGAAAAAACAATAGACACAGTAGTGGTTACTGAGCTTTTCTTACATGCTAGGAAACATTCAACATTAATATCAGTATCCTCTGGGTTCAACATTAACCTGACACCTAAAATGGATGACTGGAAACAAACAAGGGGCATTGCAGATCCCTTCCACAAGTAAGCTGAAGAAAGAGTAGGAAATATCCATTAACAAAGACATAAGGATGTGTTTTGTTTTCTTATCTGTTGTCAAAATGTTTTTCTCTACAAATATTTTGTATACTTACTTAAAAGAACATTAAACTACTGCTGGCATTTAGTGTTTGTCTATAGCTCAGAGTAGGTTTATGTTATTAAGAGCTTTTAATTTTTTATTTGTGAATTAACATTATTCTTGCAATTTTTAAATTCTCATCCTACATACCTTGCTTGGATGAGCTCCTTCATACCTTTCATGGCAACCTCTCAGTACCCTAAATTCCTCTGAATAGTTACATCCAGAAGAGGTTTCATAATTTTCTTCAAAAAGTATTTTTAGATCTTTCTCTTTTGCTCTCACTCATGTTTTTCTAAGACACACACACACACACACACACTCCTTCCCTTCTTTGTCCCCAACCACAGTCTCATTCTATCTGGTTGTGGACACCCTTCTATCTCATGGCATACTTCAAGCAAAATAGTAACTTGAAAGTTTTTTTTCTCTCAGAACCTAAACAAAAGCAAAATAAAACCACACAGATATTATATGAAGTTTTAGTATTAACAGCAAGCTTTGGTTTGTAGGGGTTACTGACAGGGAGCAAAATGATGAAATAGGCAGAATATAAGGTAATTCCAGAATTCTAAATCTTTGTTTGATTTTAGTATGTCTAAAGAAACATAGTTTGACCCATAATTTATTAATAGTGTGTTACTGAAAATCTGTACTATTTTGAGACTGCATCCTTTTAAATACAAATTTGCATCATTAGCAAAGGTCTTAGGAGGAAAAGAAGAGGAAACAAAGGAAGGAGGGTATCTAAATGACAATGCTGTGTTTCTTGATACTTTTCACACTCTTTCTTGCATGATGGTGATTAATGATCCCTGACTTTGGCTGTCTCTTATCAAGCTCCTTCAGGTCCTGATTTAGAAAGTGAAGCTTAACCTTCCTGCTCTTATCAAGGGTATGGGGAGCCTTTGGATAATGACAGACTGCAAATGAGGACTCCTTAACTGAAAAGATAAATGAAGAGAAGTAAGATAAAACCTTAATATTATGATGTTTATGGAAAGAGTATATATGAACTGAGTTTTCAAGTTTTAGTTTGCTAAAATCAAGGGCATTTCTTGCAAAATACATAAAAATTACACTAGAACTGTTAAATTACAAGTTATATATTCATGCTGAGCCATATAGTTCATGCATGTAAATTAATTCATGGAATTTTAGACATTCAAAAATGATAATTTGATACATGGTCATAGATTAAAACACTAGATTCAATTATCAAGGGAAGATAATAGCAATACCTGAATAAATTTTTGGAAACTTTACTTTGCATGAAAATAGCTGGTGATATATGCATTTTCTTGATCTCAAGAAACATGTTTTCCTTTACTGAAGTCTTGTCTTTGTGCTCTGGGTGTTAGATGAGAGCCCTAGAGGTCTGAAAGTTCCAGACCTTCCCATGCTGTCCTCACATTTCCTTAGTGGAACTCTTCATGCTCCTGGTAGGATCTCCTCCTTATGGCTACCCTATGATCCCTTCCACATGTCCTCCCCAACAATGACCAAGTCATCTCCATCACTTACACTGTGAATGTCAGGATTAGTCTTTTAAGGATTTTATCAAAAAAGAAGTGATACATCAGAGCTATCTAAAAACTAAAAACATGAAATAGAGTGAAATGACTTACTAACTCAAGAGAACACACACCAGAAGAAATTCACTGGAAAATTCACTGAAGGAAAAAGTATAAACTTTTAACTGCTGGATAGGTGTTGAATCTGCAGCAGCTCTATTAAGACCAAAATCTAGCACTCTAGACAGAACAGATTGGTCCACAGATCTATACTCAGCTAGGCTCAACAATATCTATTTTGTTTTTGGCTGTGAAAAGCCCTCAATTAGCTCCACTAAGAGTATAACAATCTTGGGATGACTGCATTTATTTGCTCCTTTCTCTTGGCATCACCAGATAAGGAAGACACAGCATTCTGTGGTGATACTTTTTGGAAGGTTTGTTTTAGCAAAAACAATTTCACTGCACACATTTACTCCTCCTAACACTGGTCTCCAGTGTAAACCTTAACTTTCAGGTTATCCCAAATCACCTGTCCTCTAAACTTCTACTCTGATCTAATCTCATACACTTGGCATCTCATAACCCTCAGGAAATCATTATCAGGCCTCATCGAAATCTCCCATTTTCTCCAGTTCTGGCCTATCAGTTTGAAAAGTCCCCTTCCCTTCTGCTCAAACTAACCTCTGACTCTCCACTTATGACCCTGCCCCACTGCATACTTTTAGAAAGTAGATGTTGTTCTCTTACGCAACTTCAGATCGCTGGGTGTGTGCGTGGCCTCTGTGCTCACAGCCCATCCTCCATCTCATCCCTAAGAACCCCCAGCTTTGAATTTCATGTCAACAGATTGTGTACTAGATTCAGAAATTGACCCCTAAAAGGCTCTGAGTTTTCCCTGGTCATTTGTTTTGTCCAGTAAGGCAGTTAACCCTGTGGATACCAGAATGTGTCCAAGACAAAGCAATCATGCAATATGACAAAAGACCCTTTGTTAATTCACCTCAGTTGCCCAAGCAGGCCTCAATCCAACCTTCAGACATTTGAGTGAGTCCATCCTAGATCAACCACCTCTATCCAAGCCAATGAAGACCAGAAGAGTCCCCCAGAAAACTCACAGGACCATGAGAAACAGTGAGTTTAATGTCTGAAGTCTCTAGTTGTGAAGTGTTTCTTTTGTAATAGAGCAAAAGTTAACTGATACAGATTATATCACCTAAGCATTTCTTCTTTAATACATAAAAATGTTAAGTACCTTTTAGATAAATATTACACCAAGTTAAGTATAATGAAAAACATTTGTTTTGTTTATGGTTCAGATTTCCTGAAAATTAGAATATGCATAAAGGTTAGAAAATAATTATACTAAA
Organism: Lepus europaeus; assembly: GCF_033115175.1. NCBI lineage: Eukaryota > Metazoa > Chordata > Mammalia > Lagomorpha > Leporidae > Lepus > Lepus europaeus. The sequence goes on from NC_084830.1 coordinate 54,678,186, forward strand.
TCAACAGTAAACAAATTATTTCCAAGTCTATGCCAAAATTAAAATGATGAAGTGATACAGATGACATGGTAATAGTTAATTATAATATTAGCATAATAATATTATTCCTTATCATCCCTTAAATTCTGGCATTAGCAAATGTTAATTGAAACCAATAAGGTAGACCCTATTATTATTATTTTTTTTAATTTATTTGTTTTCATTGAGTTGAAAGGTGGGTTGACAGAGACAGAAAAAAAGAGATGTATTTCATCTGCTTTTTTACTACCCAAATGCCCCAAATAGCTAAGGTTGGGCTAGGCAGAAGCCAAGAGCCCAGAAGTCCCTGTAAGTCTCCCACATGAGTGACAGGGGCCCAAACACTTGCGCCATCATCTACTCCCACCAAGGATACATCAGTAGGAAGCTGGACCAGAAACTGAGTACACAGACCTCCAACCAGCACTCAGATATGACATACGGGCATCTCCATCTCTGTTTTTTGGCAAGACCTAAGGCCTAGTAGATTACCTCTCAATCCAAAGCCTCACAGATACTAAGAAGTAGTTTTATATTCAAACCAAGGGCTATCTTAGTCCAAGGTTTCAGCTATATTCTCTCTCTGAGTGAATCTTCTTTAAAACACTGCTTTAAAGAGTTTATGGGGAAAAGGGAAACAGAATATATCTGATTTAATTTCTCTGGCTAGTGGATAAGGCAACACAGAACAAAGAGGACAACTAGTTTGTTGAAGATGACATAGAGAATAAGTCATTCAATAAATGTGCCAGCAACTTGGAAATAGTAGCAAATTGACACACAAATAGAAGGAACAAGCTATTTTCTCTAACATATGCTGGACAGAGTCATGCATGTAACCTGGTTTATTTTTCTCAGTAAACTAGTGAGCAACATGTATTAATTCTACTGATAAAGACTCTGAATTTGGGAAATGACAAGGAGCTAAGCAATATGGTTGAAATTCAAACATACTTCTGCCTGGATTCAAGCAGCATGCTTTGCCAATAAATACACAGCAGTTTGGGGTTATACTCACTTACTGTACATTTTTAACTGTGTCTTTGAGAGAAAGGCATTTCATCTGAGAAAGAATGTGCTCTATACCATAAGAGAAATCTCTATTTGAAAATTAGGTTTCTTTAATTTCTTTTAAATTAAACTGATGGACAAGAGGAATAACATTCAAGGTAAATGCTATCTCAGAATGCAAAATGTGTTGCTTTTAGAATATTACTCAAAACTTTTGTTCTTAAAATAGAATATCCATATGCTTCACACAAATGATGAATAGATTAATACAATTACTCTTTTGTAATAATTTTAATAAATAAATAATATGAAAATTAATTTAATATTCCATTAATGTAATAACAATAAAAGGCTTAAGGATATCATTTGGAACATAGGGGAAATTTGTCTTCAAGAGTATACATGAAAGGTGTTTTTTCTAATAAAATCTGTCTTCTGACCATAGGCCCACCTCTATATGAAGGTGTAGGTCAGTTCACAGAGAAGGAAACCACAGGATGGGCAGAAAGCAATTGCAGGGTTTATTTTGCCTCCTGAACCAGCCTGTGAATTATTTAAATAATGCATATTAATGATGAGTGAATGAATGAGGCATAGGAAACAGTAATGTTAAGAGGTGAAAAATTCAGCCTATGGGAAAGGAATGACACACTAGGTCAGATACATGTCAGAATGACACATTACAGATGAAAATTGTGTGCAAAACTGAATATGTAACATTTTGAAACACATATTTTACATTCAATGAATTATTTTTAAAATTTTGTATTTTAAGATAGTATTAAAATATTATCAAATTAACTTTCCAAATGCCTTCTATTTATGAGTTTAGAATAATGAAATATTAAAATGCATTTTAATATACTGATTAAAACAACTCCAAACTAGATGAGAGTTACCATTTTACATTAACATAATGCCAACATAATTTCAATTTAAATATATTTCCATATCTTTTGATCAGAATCATGTTAATATTCAAGTTCATTACCATTTACTAAACATATTCCTTTTAGAGGTCATATGAATATGTTAGTTCCTAAGCATAATTACAACTGTTGAAATTTCTTAGTTAAAATTTTCATTTAAAATAGAAAATGTGCAATGTTTCAGTAAGCAAACTAACCAGATACCGTTCTCTTTGTGTATCTTTGAAGGTTTGTTGTCTTTCTTCTGATTCCGCTTGAGAACCTAGGTAGACATGTTAATATCATTGTCAGTTCAATATCATTTATTCTTCTAGTTGTAAGTGATATTCAGAAGTTCCATTTTTTTCTGGGTTAAATCCTAAAAATCACATGTCCACACCCAAGAAGCCCGCCTTCCATGCTTTCTGAGAAATAGCATGAGTGCTAATGGGGAGCCCATTTTGAATAATTCCTGGAAGTGATTTCCTATGCTGTTATGAATCAGTATTCATGTCATGAAAAATATTTATTAGACTATTTCAGAGGAAACTATCGCTATGAAATCTTTGACTTACGTTACTAATCCTATGCAACTAGTCATGTACCAAGAATTAGGAAGTTTAAAACATTGTCCTTTGGGACCTGCTGACAGGAAGTTAGGAAAGAAATTTTACAGCTAGAATGTGACCACCAAATACTGTCATATTGACTGACAGTTCCATTATGAATTTAAGCCTAGGATATAAAGGAGTCAATTGAACTACACATTTATCACTGCCTGCAGTTGTGGATGAGAAGGAAAAACTTGTTAGCATGGGTAAGTGGAGGTTACATTTTTTAGGAGCTGTTGATCTACTTCTGCTTGCAACTCAATTACAATTGTGGCATGTGGGGGATTGGGAAACCACAGCTAAAAGAAAGCATAGGTAATTATTAAAATGTGGGAAATATTGGACTACACATATGCCATCTGGGAGTTGGGGTTTAGTCTAAAGTAGATCTTGGAGGACCTGAAGCTGTTGTTGCTACCAAGAGACATAGGATCAAAGGCAAACTAAATCATTTAAGCCTTGATTTTATCATCTAGAAAAAAAAAAGGGGTTTTAAACGTCTCTGTACTGGAAAAAGTCAATAAACAGTGCAGACCAAGGTTTTTCTTTTTCCCTTTATTTTTAACTGATATATAAAAATCGAACAAATTTTTATTACCCTGTGACATTTCCATATATGGTTAGTGGTGCTTCAAAAAGTTCATGGAAAATGAATTAAATTATTACTTTGATTATTATTTGGGAGCAAAATCATGAAATTCACAGGTTTTTTTTTTTTAAATACATATTCTCCATAAACATTTTGAGGGCTTAAGTATTGTGTCACTTCAAATTTAGGGTAAAAAAAAATCTTCTAAACATTTGTCATTTCTTTACATTGAAGACATTCAACATCCTAGGTTCTTTGATAAATTCACAGTACAGTATTGCTTTCTTTAGTCTCCCTAGTATACAATAGAAAACCAGAACATCTCTTTCCTTTCTAATTTTAACTTAGTCACCATGAATCCACCTTTTCCCATTTTCCCATTCTCCCTACTCACCCCATTCTACTCACAGATTTCATGAAATCAACTTTTTTAGACTTTATATTTGAGTGAGATCATGTAATATTTGTCTTTTTGTGCCTGGCTTATTTCACTTCACATAAGTATCTCCAGTACCATTTGTGCTTTTACAAATGGCAGAACTTTAAGCTTTTACATATCTGAATCCTTTCATTGTATATAAATACTACATTTTTGTTTATCCATTAATATCTTCATGAATACATAGGCTGATTTCATATGTTGCCTATTGTGAATAATGCTTTAATAAATGTGAAAGTGCAGATGTCTATTCAATATACTGCTTTCATTTCATTTGAAAAATATCACTATTCCATAGTAGCATTCTGGATCATATAGATGTTCTATTTTTAATTTTTTGAAGAATCTCTGTGCCTCCCATAATGACTGTAATAATTTATATTATCACCAACATTACATAAATGTTCCCTTCCCTCCGTGTCTTCACCAACATCCACCTTTTGTTTATTTGGTAATAGGCATTCTAATAAGTCTTAGGTGATTTCTTAATGTGGTTTTGATCTCATTTCGCTAATGGTTAGTAATGTTTATCAATTTTTATGTCCTTGCTGATAATTTGTCTCTTTTGAAAAATTCTACTTAGATTTATTGCCCATTTTAAAATCAGATTGTAATTATTTTTTGCTGCTGACTTGTTTGAGATCCTTATATATACTTGTTATTAACCCCTCGACAGATGTATAATTTACAAAGATTTTCTCTCACTGTAAATTGTCTCTTCACTCTGTTGACTATTTTCTTTGCTGTGTAGAAACTTTAGATTTGATTAAGATTTTGCTATCTTTTGTTTTCTATGCTTTCAGAGTCTAATCAAAGCAGTTATTTGTTTATTTATTCTAATATCCTGAGCATTTTGCCTAGGTTTATTCCAGTAGTTTCATAGCTTCACGTGTTACATTTTGCACTTCAATAATTCTTTAATTTATTTTCACATGTGATAACAAGGATCTAGTTTCTTTCTTCTGCATGTGGATATTCAATTTTTCAAGTACCATTTATTGATAAGGTTGTCCTTTCTGCAATGTGTGTTAGACTCTTTGTTGAAAAACAGCTGGATTTATTTGCATGGATTTACATCTAGCATCTCGAATCTGTTCTGTTGGTTTATGTGTCTGTTTTTATACCATTAGCATCCCATTTTAAATACTATGATTTTGGAAAATATTTTGAATTCAAGTAGTGTAAATGCATCCTACTTTGTTTTTTAGCAGGTGATCACTTTGACTATTGAATGGTTTTGGAGTGCCATATAAATTTTAAGATTTTTTTTTCTGGTACTGTAAAGAATGCTATTGGTAGTTTGGTAGGGAGTGCATTGAATCTATAGATCACTTTGTATAAAACAGATATTTAAACAAGACTGATTCTTCTAATGTATGAACAAAAGATGGCTTTCCATTTCTTTGTGTACATTAAATTTCTCTAATTAAGATCATAATTTAAAAAAAAATTTGAAAGGCAGAGTTACAGAGAGGCTGAGAGAGAGAGAGAGAGAGAGAGAGAAAGGTCTTCTATCCACTGATTGACTCCCCAAATGGGTACAAAGGCCAGAGCTGGGCTGATCTGAAGCCAGGAGTCTGAAGCTTCCTCCAAGTCTTCCACATGGGTACAGAGGCCCAAGAACGTGTGGTGTCTTCTAGTGTTTTTCCAGGCCATAGCAGTAAGCAGGATTGAAAGTGGAGCAGCCAAGACTTGAACCGGTGCCCATATGGGATGCCGGCAGTGTAGATGGCAGCTTTACCTGCTACGCCACACCACAGCACCAGTCCCATCTTATAATTTATTGTACAGATCTTTCACTTCTTTTTTTTAAGATTTATTTATTTATTTGAAAGTCAGAGTTACACAGAGAAAGGAGAGGCAGAGAGAGAGATCTTCCATCTGATGGTTCACTCCCCAGATGGCCGTGATGGCTGGAGCTGCGCCAATGTGAAGCCAGGAGCTTCTTTCCAGGTCTCCCACATGGGCGCAGGGGCCCAAGGACTTGGGCCATCTGCTACTGCTATCCCAGGCCATAGCAGAGAGCTGGATTGGAAGAGGAGCAGCTGGGACTATAACCGGTGCTCCAGGCCACAGCGCCGGCCCCTCTTTCACTTCTTTAATTTTTTTTTTTTTTTTTTTGACAGGCAGACTGGACAGTGAGAGAGAGAAAGACAGAGAGAGTTAAAGACAGTGGGAGAGAGACAGAGAGAAAGGTCTCCTTTTCTTTGGTTCACTCTCCTAATGGCCGCTATGGCCAGCGCTGCACCGATCCGAAGCCAGGAACCAGGTGCTTCTCCCATGTGGGTGCAGGGCCCAAGCACTTGGGCCATCCTCCACTGCACTCCCGGGCCACAGCAGAGAGCTGGACTGGAAGAGGAGCAACTGGGACAGAATCCAGCATCACGACCAGGACTAGAACCTGGGGTGCTGGCACCACAGGCCGAGGGTTAGCCTATTGAGCCGAGGTGCCGGCCCCACTTCTTTAATTAAACTTATTCCCTTGTATTTGATTTTGTTTTCACTGTTGGAAATGGGATTATTCTCTTAATTTTTCTTTTAGGTAATTTATATTGGTGTAATAGATAGTGATGCCACCAATTTTTGTGTTTTCATCTAGTTTCTGCAACATTGCTGAATTTATTAGTTTTAATAATTTTTGTTGGAGTCGCTGTAGTTTTTAATATATAAGATCACATTATCTGAAAAAAGTAACAATTTTACTTCCTTCTTTACAATTTGGGTACCCTTTGTTTCTTTCTCTTGCCTAATTCCTCTGACTAGGACTTATATATCACAATATTGGGTAAAAGCGGGCATCATTGTTTTATTCCAGATTTTAGGGAGAATACCTTCAGCTTCTTTCCCATTCAACACATTAGCTGTTACATTATTTTATATTGCCTTTATTATTTATTACTTGTATATCTAATTTGTTTTTATCAAAGAGGGATGTTGAATTTTAGCAAGTATCTCTTCTATATCTATTGAGGTGACCATAGCCTTTTTTTTTTTTTTTTTTTTTTTTTTGACACGCAGAGTTAGACAGTGAGAGAGACAGAGAGAAAGGTCTTCCTTGCGTTGGTTCACCCCCCAATGGCCACTACGTCAGCGTGCTACTCTAATCGGAAGCCAGGAGCCAGGTGCTTCCTCCTGGTCTCCCATGCGGGTGCAGGGCCAAGCACTTAGGCCATCCTCCCCTGCTTTCCCAGGCCACAGCAGAGAGCTGGACTGGAAGAGGAGCAACCGGGACAGAACCAGCGCCCCAACCAGGACTAGATCCCAGAATACCGTGCTGCAGGTAGAGGATTAGCCTAGTGAGCCATGGCGCTGGCCAATTATAGGTTTTTTTTTTTTTTTTTAAAAGGATTTATTTTTATTGGAAAGGCAGAGTTAACAGAGAGACAGAGGCAGAGAGAGAGAGAGAGAGAGAGAGAGAGAGGTTTCATCTGTTGGTTCACTCCTCAAATGGCCACAGTAGCTGGAGCTGAGCCAATTTGAAGGCAGGACCAGGTGGTTCTTCTGGGTCTCCAACATGAGTGCAAGGATCCAAGGACTTGGGCCATCTTCCACTGCTTTCCAGACTATAGCAGAAAGCTGGATCTGAACTAGAGCAATTGGGACTAGAACCGGCGCCCATAAGGGATGTCGTCACTGCAGGTGGTGGCTTTATCAGCTATGGCATGGCGCTGGCCCCAGAGATGGCCATATGCTTTTGTCCTTCATTCTTTTGAAGTGCTATATGAAGTTCATTGATTTACATATGTTAAACCATCTTTGCATCCCTGGGATGAATCCTGCTAGATCATGGTAAAAAAAATTCTTAATATACTGTTGAATTGGACTCAGTTTGCCAGCAATTCCTTGAAGATTTTTGCATCTATATTCATCAAAGTCATCAGTCTATAGTTTCCTTTATTTGGTATTTCACACTTTGTCAAAGTTACCAGAATCCCTTTATTCCTCTTGATTAATGTATCCTTTTTTCTTCCAACTACATATTTTTTTTTAAAGATTTATATATTTTTTTTACTTGAGAATCAGAGTTACACAGAGGGAGGAGAGGCAGAGAGAGAAAGAGAGAGAGGAGAGAAAGGTCTTCCATATGCTGGTTCACTCCCCAGATGGCTGCAACAGCTGGAGCTGTGCCAATCCAAAGCCAGGAGCCAGGAGCTTCTTCCGGGTCTCCCACGCGGGTGTAGGGGGCCAAGAGCTTGGGCCATATTCTACTGCTTTCCCAGGCCACAGCAGAGAGCTGGATTGGAAGAGGAGGAGACAAGACTCAAACCGGCGCGCATATGGGATGCCGGCGCTTCAGGCCAGGGCGTTAACCCGCTGCGCCACAGCGCCAGCCCCCCAACTACATAGTTTCAAATACTCTGTATTTGAGTTCACAAATTCTTTATTCTGTTTTTTCCATTCTTCTTTTTTTATTTTATTTATTTGACTGATAGGGTTAGACAGTGAGAGAGAAACAGAGATTAAAGTCTTCTTTCCGTTGGTTCACCCTGAAATGGCCGCTAAGGCCAGAGCTATACTGATGTGAAGCCTGGAGCCATGTGCCTCTTCCTGGTCTCCCATGCGGGTACAGGGGCCCAAGAACTTGGGCCATCCTCCACTGCTTTCCTGGGCCACAGCAGAGAGTTGTCTGGAAGAGGAGCAGCCGGCACTAGAACCGGCACCCATATGGGATGCCAGCACCTCAGGCGGAGGATTAGCCAAGTGAGCCATGGCACCAGCCCCATGTTTTTTCCATTCTTCTATCAATGCTTCTATAACATTTTTATTTTTACTTAGTGTACTTTTAAGTTCAAGGATACTTCTTTTCAATTTCCTCAATCTTTTTTATTGAGTTTCTCTGTTAGACTATCAAGTCATTACTGTATTTTCTTGAAGTTTATTGACTTTCCTTCAAAGAGGTCATTTGAAATCCATCCAGGTTACAGATATTAGTTACTACATAGCAGGATTTGGGACTTTATTTTGTTCATTACGTGACACTGTGCTTTTTTGAAAATTCCGGGTACTTATTGATATATGATGTATCTGTGTGTTCTAGTATTGGGTAATTGTTCCAGATTTGGTAATCTGCTTTGTTTGCGTCTACCCTAAAGAATCATAAAATTGGGAGCAGCACTGTGGCATAACAGGTAAAGCTGCCGCCTGAAGCGCCAGCATCCCATATGGGCACCAGTTCGAGTCATGTCTGCTTCATTTCTGATCCAGCTCTCTTTTTTATGGCCTGGGAAAGCAGTAGAAGATGGTTCAAGTCCTTGGACCCTTGCACCTGTGTGAGAGACCCAGAAGAAGCTCCTGGCTCCTGGCTTCAGACTGGTCAAGCTCCGGCCATTGCATCCATTTGGGGAGTGAACCAGTTGATGAAAGACCTCTTTCCGAGTCTCTCTCTGCATCTGCCTCTCTGTAACTCTGCCTTTCAAATAAATAAATACATCTTTTAAAAATATTTCTAAAATCTGCTTTTCTTTTTTTTTATTTAAAATAAACAAATTTCATGTGATTCATATATACAGATTTAGGAACATATTATTAGGGTGATATTTCTCACCCTATTCTCTCTCCCACTCTTCTTCCTCTTTCCTCTCTTATTCCCTCTCAATTTTTGTGATGATGTACTTTCAGTTTACTTTATACTCATTTGCTTTGCGCCTGTGTAACTCTTGCAATTTTAGCACCAGATGGCAGACTAAGTCTAGATTTGCCCCAGGTCTCCTGTTTGTGTTTGTCAGTGTTTCAGCAATAGCAGGCACCATAAGCCTAGCTTCGTACCAAATCCACAGCTGGTGAATCATTCTGAATGAACTGATGAGTGTCTAAGAGTAGTAGTCCATCCCTACAAGTCTCTATAAGACACCAACTCAGGTTTAGAGGCACCCAATATGAGCCCTACCACAGAAATAGAAGCCTTTGGGGTTTTATCCGATACTGGTTCTCACCCAAACAGGCCTGGCACTGAACTCCAAGCAAAGCCCTGTACTCATTTTCTTGCAGCATTTCAAAGCCCCATTCCCAAGCAGCAGGAGCCTTGCTCCACTGTCTTCCAAAGATTAGGGGCAAGATGGATGGTCCCATGGTTGTCTGGCAAAGAAGGGTCAAGAATCTCCATCTGTGGGTATTGGCTTAGAGGCAAGAGCTGTGTAGCTCTATCTAGATTTGAGTTTCATTGTACATTCATGATACTGAGTTTCAGTTCTAAGTTCTGGACATAACTATTTTTCTTCCCTAAGCAGGAGGACTGTTTCTACTCATGGTACTGCTTGTGGTTGGGATAGGTGTTATATAGGCCAAGTTTTCCTTTCTTCATTGTTCAATGTGTCTTTTCTCATTACTCTACTAAAACTAGGCACTGTGATCACTCACCTATCTTCTTGTGCTCTGGTGGAAGTGGTTTGCCACGTGAATAGTCCAAAACAGTGTCTCCCTGGAAAGAGTATCGCTGAAGCATCTTACTCAGTCTCCATCTCTTAAAAAAATATTTATTTATTTGAAAGCCAGAGTTAGAGAGAGTGGGAGAGATATAGGAAGAGAGATTTTCTATGTGCTGGTTCACTCCTCAAATGATCACAATGGCCAGAGCTTGTCCAGGCTGAATCCAGGAATCAGGAGCTCCATCCAGGTCTCCAACATAGGTGCAGGGGACCAAGCACTTGAGCTGTGTTCTGCTGCTTTCCCAAGCCATTAGCACGGAGCTGAGTTGGAAGTGGAGCAACCGAGACCCAGACTGGTGCTCACATGGGATGCTGATGCTGATGTCTCAGATAGTGGTTTTACCAACTGCCAGCCTGCTCAAGTACCATCTTATCGATATTCTCAAACCTAAGAGTGTATGTGTGTATTTCACTGGAAAGTCAGAGACAGAGACAAAAAATGAGAGAGAGAGAAATGTCCCATCAGCTGGCTGATTTAAATGTCCACAGCAGCCTGGATTGAGTTAGATAGAATCTGGGAGCCAGGAACTCATTCCAGGTCTCCCACGTAGGTGGCAAGGATACAACAACTTGAACCACCAAATTCTTCATGCATAATAGGATACATGTTAGCAGAAAGCTAAAATAGGAAGCAGGCTCAGAACTTACACCCAGACACTCTGATATGGAATTCAGATACCCCAAGTGGTATTTTAACCACTACAACAAATACCCACTCACTAAGAGTTTAACATAAAGCCCTGGTAACTTCAACATAGGCAGGCATTGGTGCAGTTGTCTTTGCTTTAATCATTTAAAAACAGAATAGCAGTGCCCACAGATTGCTCTAGAACAATTATTAGTTTTTGTGAGTAACAGAGGAATATTCAAGAAAAATGATAACATTTGAAGTCATTTCCCAGGCTGGTAGAGGCATGACTCATCACCCTGGGACAGTCAAGGAAGAGAAAGAAACTTATTTCTATTCCCTCATCCGCTTTGGAATTTCATCTTATCAGCATATGAGTATCATCTTTTATACATAAGTCCCATGTCCTCACCATCCACCTTCTTTCCCATGTATATCAGAGCCTGTATTTTGTAAGTAACATGTCATTAGATGATGCAGGAATGTGTAAAATTTACCCTTAGTGTAGAAATGCCAGATCCCGGCCGGCGCCATGGCTTAACAGGCTAATCCTCCACCTTGCGGTGCCGGCACACCGGGTTCTAGTCCCGGTTGGGGCGCCGGATTCTATCCCGGTTGCCCCTCTTCCAGGCCAGCTCTCTGCTATGGCCCGGGAGGGCAGTGGAGGATGGCCCAAGTGCTTGGGCCCTGCACCCGCATGGGAGACCAGGAGAAGCACCTGGCCCCTGGCTTCGGATCAGCGCGATGTGCCGGCCACAGTGGCCATTGAAGGGTGAACCAACGGCAAAAGGAAGACCTTTCTCTCTGTCTCTCTCCCTCACTATCCACTCTGCCTGTCAAAAAAATAAAATAAAAATTTAAAAAAAAAGAAATGCCAGATCCCTGTAGGATTTTTGGCATACTCATTGTATTGTGTGTCTTTAACAGTTTCATAGCTCAAAGCATCCACCAATGTAAAAGCGGTCAGTTGAAACAAGACACTAAGGTCATCATGGAATAATAAATCGTGGATAAAAAGAAATAATCGTGGAAAAATTAATAATATCTTACAAACAACATGTATAAATAAGAAAATGTCCTAAATAATATAATTACTTATATCATATAAAAATTAATATCTCAGCTTTAAAGAGTATAGGTCAACAGATTGGTATTCATGATAAAAAATCAATGGAAGGGCCAATTTATTGATTAAGAGAGGCAAAATTTTTTAGATCTTCCAGAAATGCAAAGAGGGGAGGAATATATACTGAGAATGGTTGTCTCTTCTGCCTTTAGTACTTGTAGTACAATACAATTCTGATTGGGACACTACTTATACCCAGCAGGAAATTCTTGGTGCTGGCCCTGTGGCATAGTGGGTAAAGCCACTGCCTGCAGAGCTGACATCCCATATGGACGCTGGTTCTAGTTCCAGTTGTTCCACTTCTGATCCAGCTCTCTGCTACGGCCTGGAAAGCAATGGAAGATGGCCCAAGTGCTTGGACCCCTCCACCCACATGGGAGACCTGGAAGAAGCTGCTGGCTCCTGGATTCAGATCAGCACAGCTGCAAACATTATGGCCATCTGGGGAGAGTGGCTCTGTCTGTGGCTCTGTCTCTCTGTAACTCTGCCTTTCAAATAAAATAAATAAATCTTTTAAAAAAGGAAAAAAAAAACAATTCTATGCATCTAAATATTTTCAGGTAATATGGAGTGAAGAAATGTTTATTGCATATCTTTTCTTATTAAAGATTTTTATTTATTTATTTGACAGGTAGAGTTACAGACAATGAGAGAGATAGACAGAAAGAAAGGTCTTCTTTCCATTGGTTCACTCCACAAATTGCCTCTATGGCCGGCGCTGCGCCAATACGAAGCCAGGAGCCAGGTGCTTCCTCCTGGTCTCCCATGCGGGTGCAGGGGCCCAAGCACCTGGGCCATTCTCCACCGTATTGGCATGCCTTAAAAACTAATAAGCTCATGTTATCTCTTAAAATAATATACAAATAAAATTATATTTTTAGAATGTGGAACTCCTGAATAATGACATAAACTCCAGAATAGTATCTCAAATTTTCAAAGGATGTACTTTATATTTTATGAATATATATGTGATCAGATAGATAAGAAGTGTAATTATCATTTTTCTGAATAAGTCTACAAATGCTAAATTTGAGCCAGGGAGTCTATGATATAGGTTTCTACTGGGACCCAAGAGGTCTAAATCTCAGTAGAAATAAGTAGGTAGTCATATAAGAACCATAAGTACTTTAACAACAACCAGCAGTGTTACACCTATACATTATTTCTAGAGAGAGTATTAAAAATTCTCAGATAAAATATATGAAAATTAAAAGCTTATTTTTGTTACAATGTTTGTGTTAATCATCACATTCAGACTTTTACTTTATATCATATTTAGTCTGCTCACTTAATGTCTATAAATTGCATTTTAATTGCCTGTAATACTACAATAAATAGCTCCTCTTTATGAGGTTGATGTAAAAATGATAAATATGAACTCCATAGTTTTGTAATCCATTCATATTCATAGGCGCATTCCTTGGGATGATACTAAGGTTTCTCAAAAGATTCATGTTTCTGAAATCATATTAATGTGAGGAAATATCTAAAACTAGAGTTTTGTTTGCTTACTTAAGTTAAACCAAAGCTTTTAGTGTGATAGACGTAATACACTTGTCAGACCAATGATCAACATGGGGCCATTAAACAGCATAGTAGCACTTAGGAGTATGACTTTGTAATCATATTTACCTGGGTTAAAAGTAAACTTTGTTTTTCTTATGAAATGGAAATTACAGTAGCATATATTGTATAAGTGTTTTGTGGATTAAATTATAGTCTATTAAGAAAATTTTAAAGAGTATGTCATAACAATGATAAAAAAAAATTATTCCTAACTATTTTTCAAGAGAACACACAAAGCCTTCAAAACACAGCCAAGAAAACCTTTGAGTACTAATATATCCTACTGGGGTTTACACCCATTTCCTAATTGATCTTAATGTAGTCCAGCCTCTAACAAAGCTAGCTTCCATCGTCTGGTTGATCACAGTTGCAGTGCTGGCAGAAAACTGATGATGTTTTTGATTTTATGAAGTTTGCAAAGTTGACTATTTGTTAACTGGAGACCCAGTAGCATCATTGTATGATTATAGTTTGGAGATATTTACTTTGTACTGTAAAGAACCTTCATTTCTTGTTATTTAGCCAGGGGTGATGCTTCAAAAGCATAAAATAATTAAATTAATTTCATTATCACTTAGAGATGTAATCTAAATTTCTTAACATATTTTTATAACCAAATTTATAATAAGCAACTTGTATGATCATCATACATTATTTTAAATTTATATCAGTGTGATGCCTTACAGGACTGCCTTTCTACTACAAAAGACCCTTCCATCTGGGTATGTCTCTTAAAATGACTATTACTTTCCTTTCCTTATATTAATATTTTTCTGCATATAAAATATTCTCCCTTTGGTAGATTTTATGCAATCTTTTCAACTTGTGATATCAGTAAAAGTGACCTTTAAAATACATAAGTTTCCATAAAAGGAAATGCAATCTTAAAGGGAACTGCATCTACATGAACTAAGACTTCTCAAGGGCATGCAAGTCATGGTGCTTCATCTGTATAGAACATTCAGAAATGCAAGGAATAGAACTGTGAATTAATTAAATACCGTTTCTTATTCTATGCTCACATAAATAATTAAAATAACCAATACAATTGTTCTCAAATTCTAGTAACCTGATTAACTATCCTCTAACTGTTGCACGTCCTTAATACAATGCTGTAAATTTGCATCATACATTATTTATAATCTTCTAGTTCAACTTTGTTTAAATGCTAACCATTAAAATGAACACTGAAAGTTACAGATGAAACCTAATGAAAAAACAACAACTGTAGGTTGTCCTTAGAGAAAAATAGGGGTCTAGATTATTTTTTATTATGGGGTTGAATACTTAATGAACTTTTTAATATTAACCACTATGTTTTTAATAAAGTAAAAAAAAAAAAATCTTTGAATGAAAAGTAGACCAGAGTGGCCAAGGAGGAGCAACAGGTAGAAATACTTGGAAAGGAAATTTCAGGTAACATTCACAGAATGAATGGCTTGGCATTGTTAGAGCTTAAGATGAAAAGAGGATTTTAGGGACTTTGTTCTTGTGGCAGATTGATAGGGTGATAGGAAAGGAATGTGAGCTGAGAAGCTCACTCCTGCAAGCTGCATGAGATCAATGAGGCTTTTAGAGTGGGAGGAGAGAAAGATACATGGTGGTTGTAGAAGGGAGCTTTAGTGGATCCTCCTAACTGAAACTTTGAACTGATGTTCATGTCAAAGGAACTTCCAAGCAAACGCTGACAAATTACAGTTTTCATGAACCCACTCATTCCTCCCAACTGAGCTTTTAGAGCCAGAATCTACTCTGTGTTGGTGAAGCAGTTTCCTATGTCAAGTCTGTCCACTTGTGAGATTGCAATAGATTGATGTAGCCAGTTTTTTTCAGACCATTTGCTTTACCTAATCCTCCTGATGTGATCTTATGACTATAAAATTGATGGAGGATAAGTTTTAAGAAACAGGGAATAAAAATGGAGATACATTTTTAAGGAAAGTAAGAAAAATTTCCACTGAGGGGGCAAATCAGAACTCCATGAAATGTTTAAGAAAAGTTTTATGAAATGGTTAGGAAACAGAAAGTGAAATAGTTTTTAATATTACCTGAAAGCTGAAGTCCTAGCCCTGAGTATGACATTCTCATCCTCCACAAGGTCATCATTTCCTTTTCCCTTGCTAGTCTTTCAACTCGACTCCTGTACTAGAAATACTGAGCTGCTTGTAATTCTCTGCACATAACATGCTATGATATTACTTCTGTCTTTATTAATGCTGTGCCCTTCAACTAGAATATCCTTGCCCAGCTCTGTGGCTGGATAACTCTGATTTATTATTGACAACCCACATTATTGAACATCACTTACTGGAATTCTTTCTTGATCCTACTGGGGGCAGGAGCCCCTTACAACACCAGTTCACATTATTTTCTTTCTCATTGTTTTTGGAAACAACTATTTGTAAAATCCATTTTCTCCATGTGTCTTAGACTTTGAGCAGCTTTGGGGAAAGGTTGATTCCTTATTTTTCGTAGTCTCCCCAGGGCTAAGCACTGACTTTTAGTGATAGTGGATGAAAGAATGAATGAACAATGAATGTATGAAATATCCTAATTGAAAGTGCTCACCTCACTTATATATCCTACCATTGATATAGGTGATATTTGCGGGAAAATGAGTTTGAAAGTAACTGATATTCAGGCCAAGATGGAGAAATCACAAAAATGTAATTCTAAGTTAGAGTAATAGGGATGTTAAAAAGGAGCTTTCAGTGAAGATGCTTCAGGGAAAAATCATATATGAGAATTTAACTTTATAGTGGCTTGTGAAGTTTCAGGTGGTTATAAGACTCCTATGTGGCCATGGAAGAAGTTTGTTGGAGTGAAATGGAAGGCAGTCATTGGATTTGATGCCATCAGAACAGCAAAATTGTGGTGTTGGCAAGAGCACCCTGAATGATGTTCAAGTCAATTATGCTAATGGCAGGAAATGGGTAGAGAAGAGTGACCACTTTGGCTACACCGCTATCAATCCAGGGGCACTCTGACATGGGATGCCTGTGTCACAAGCAGCAGCTTAGTCCACTGTGGCCCAATACCAACCCCATATGTGTGTTTTTACTAATTGATTCACAATTGGGTCTTCCCTATCCTTTCTGATAAGAAATTTTAATTTACCATATACTTTCAGCATATATATGCTTAATTCAGTAGCTATATTTAGCCCTGTTGAAACATGGTGGTTGGTAGAAAAGCCTAAAAATAAGAGTCCTTAAGATATCCTGCTTCATGCTTTGGGGGTTAGATTTCAAGAGAGAAGGCAAAGGAGGAAAATAAGTGGGCTAGGGTCAATTATCAGTTGAAGCTTGGAATGACTGAAGAGAAATAGATAAGATAGTAAAACTAGAAGGGACATGAAAATAAGGAAAGTTTTTTTTTTTCTTTTTTAACATGCACAAGAAGAATTTACTAATTGGCAGCAAGTTTACAAATATGTTTATTTAAAAATATGCTTAGACCAAGTGCCTCTTGTTGGTTGATGAGTTTATAATTTTAAACATGGCGACTTAAAGTCTTTTGTCATCCATAGTTATATATGATGTGCTGCTCATAAAACTAAAGCGTTGTTGGTTCTGGGTTTAGCTGTCCTCCTATAGGTTCCTATGGACTTTTTCCAGCCACTTTTATTGTATTCAGTACTTTGGGATGGCTCTGTAAACAGATGAAGCCAATAATGTATTAACAGTACCAACTGAGAGAAAGTATGGTTAACTGAGGTTACTAAAAACAAAAAGCAATTCAAATCAATTGGCAATCTACAAAAAGAGTTAAAGATTTTAAAAGCTATTATTAAAATTGCTATATTGGTCTACTATGCTATGTTATATGTGTGTACATATTGTATGTCCACATGGGGAAATTTTATGAAGAGTTTTATTTTAAATGGCTTATAGATAAGATTGTCCATAAATTTAAGCTGCTAAAATCAATCAAAGATACATTTTAATTTGTGTGACCTGAATCTCTGTATCATATGTTTTAAACGTGTTGGTAGAAAGAAACTAAAAACATTTTAGATGGTTGTGCTTAAGTTTACTGGCTAAACAAACTACACCATGTTAGATATTTAAGAGGTGTTTTCAAATACATGATTCTTAAAATTTATAGAAGGCATTGGACCTTCTGGTAAATGTTTTCTTAAGTTGTTATCTAATGGTTGAAATGGTTTGCTAAGTATTCATGTAATATTGCTATTGTCAGCAAGCAATCTAGGACTTGCTCCCTCATTTCTCTATTCTAAGCCCAACTTGTTCTTTCATTTCTCTATTCTCTTCAAGGTAGGAAACTAATTCTATTATGAAGGAATCTGTAGGATGCACAATTTAATCTTTAGACCTTATAAAATGGCTAACATTTTTCTGTAATAGCATAGCCAAAATAAGAACTTAAATAATAATCTCATAGCTAGATTCACTTCGCCATCAGCGAAGTAAACAGTAAGTAGAAAAAACCTCCCTTTCAGACCAAAGGGAAAAAAAGTTTTTAAGGGAGAATATAATTTTCCTCATGGGCATTGTCTACCTTAGAAAAACTACTACAGAAAATGCCTGTGACTATAGACTTGTAGTTCAGGCCACCGAAGATTAGAGATGGGACTTAGGCACTCCCTTGACTTGCATCCTCTGTTTTGCTTTAACACAAACCAGGAGGAAAAGAAAGCTAGGCATCAGAAGCACTGGGTGGCAGGCCTATTAATGGCTGATCTGTACAGTGATCTGCCCTCAAGGAGACCCAACAGGCCAGTCCACTGCAGTGGTTTTCAATGTGGTAAGCCTGGGCTTCAGCAGAAGTCAGCTTGTGAAGAGCCCTGGCAGCTCTGCCAAGAGTTGGATCACTGGAAATGGACCTGCCCTGGAGTCGAAGGTTGCCCAGGTCAGAGCCACAGATCTTATTGGCTCTAAGCTGAAAAGCCCTTCATTCAGCCCAACTTCCAAAGTGACCACTGCAGCTGAGGGTATGGTCAAGTAGGGTCAGCAACATTGCAGGCAGAACTGTAAATTTCTTGCTAGAGATGCCCCCTGCCTTTACCTGGCCAGCTCTCCTCCCAGGCCAGCCAAGTAATGAAAGTCAACAGAGTGCCTTCCCCTAGAAGGTTCACACCTCCCTTAGGATATACCCCATGTGAAGAGATAGATAGGTCTGGGCATCTTAACAAGGCCTAAAGCCCACCAGATTATTATCAAGCCCCTTCTGTCCGGTTCTATTTGCCTCTCAATCAGAAAAATTACTGTAGCTTAGACAGCACCTTTCTTAGCTCCTCTAATAATGACTCTGTCCTTTGTTCTAGACCCTGTCTAGTGCACTTGGGCCTCATTCCTTTGTAATCATAACCTCTACTCTACCACCAATGGCTCTACTCCCAACCTGTGTGTACTGATGGTCCTCATCCCCACTTAATGCTGTATAATTGTTCAAACCTGGTAAATGCCACTCTTAGGATCATTGGTTACTATCCTCACTCTGTCTTTTATGACCTTGTCTAAATATGATCAGAGTCGGCAAACTTGGAAGGCTTCCATAGCCTTGGCAACTCATGACAAGAGCCTAGGATGGTTACTGGCACCATAAACTAGAGTGTCAATTTGTTGGGTCAGCAACAGGAGCCACTGTGCACTTGCTCTTCATGTGGGATCTCTGTCCTTAATGTGCTGTACACTGTTATTTAATGCTATAACTAGTACTCAAACAGTATGTTTCACTTTGTGTTTCTATGTGGGTGCAAACTGTTGAAATCTTTATACTAAATTGATCTTCTGTATATAAAGAGAATTGAAAATGAATCTTGATGCAAATGGAAGGGGAGAGGGAGCGGGAGAGGGGAGGGTTGTGGGTGGGAGGGAAGTTATGGGAGGGGGAAGCCATTGTAATCCATAAGCTGTACACTGGAAATTTATATTCATTAAATAAAAGTTAAAAAAAAAGAAAAAAATATGCTTAGAATTTATCAATATTTTGTGATAAAAACATTTCTAAGCAATTCAAGGTAGTTTATCTGTGGGTTTCTAGAACATTTTAATGATAAGTTGCATCGCATTGTTCAAATGTGAGATTCTCAGGAACTATTTAAGTAAAAATATTTATTCTCCAATGGAAGGAATAAAATAATTATATATTCTTAGTTTATTTGTAACATGTTCTCTAATTACACACTTATACTTTAAGATGTCTTTTTGTATATATATACATATATATATATATATATATATATGTGTATATATTAAAAACAATAACTCGGCCAGCGCCGCGGCTCAACAGGCTAATCCTCCACCTTGCGGTGCCGGCACACCGGGTTCTAGTACCGGTTGGGGCGCCGGATTCTATCCCGGTTGCCCCTCTTCCAGGCCAGCTCTCTGCTATGGCCCGGGAGGGCATTGGAGGTTGGCCCAAGTCCTTGTGCCCTGCACCCGCAAGGGAGACCAGGAGAAGCACCTGGCCCCTGGCTTTGGATCAGCGAGATACGCCGGCCGCAGCAGCCATTGGAGGGTGAACCAACTGCAAAAAGGAAGACCTTTCTCTCTGTCTCTCTCTCTCTCACTATCCCCTCTGCCTGTCAAAAAAAAAAAAAAACAAACAAACAAAAACAAACAAACAAAAAAAAAAACAACCCTCCAGAAAAGCAATTTTTTGTTCCAAATCAAATGAGTTTCTCTCTGCTTAATATCATTAATATACAGTAGACGGAATGCGGTCACTAACTGAATTGACTGAATATTTATAATCTCCTGAAAATTATCTCGTTAAACCAGGTTAACAGAGATACTTTCTCAATGAAATTGTTTAAGCTTCAGTATATAAAGTTGAACCAAAATAGTTACTTCCTTTGAGGCCTTTAGGGCAAGTTGAGGGGAACTAAGTGCTTTAGAATGACTCCAGCATGGTGAAAAATGCAGACGTGTTAGGTTTTGAAGGATCCATGTGGGAGAACTCAGATCTTGCAGCACTGTTGGAACCAGGGCTACACTTACTGTCCTTTGATGATATTTTGGTTTTGTTGTATATAAAGCCTGATTGCTACAGTCCTTATTATCTGTCCAGCATTGCAAGAACTGTGCTGTGGATACATTAGAATTATTTATTCCCACACAGAAACAACGATAGCTCAGAGGAGATCAGCAAAACTATATTTTATGGTTCCAACAAGTTCAAACTTTTTAACTGAGTCTGATCCTGAACCTTCATATAAATACTTAATGGAAATGAAAAAATTGAAGGACCATAGGCCAGATATGGGAAGCCTCATAAGGCACAGAATACTTTATATTGATTTGCTTTGATTTCCTACTGCAGGTCACACATATATCATCATATAATCATCTAGCTTCCTGGAATAAAGCATAATCTTCTACTTTATCATTTTATTCAATAGTTAGCACTTTGGGCTCCTAGAATTAGATCTTTTGTGGCCTATCATTTTTCTTAAGCATCCACTCACTTTCTGTTTGAAATGTCATTAAAATTTCTAAAGGCAAACATGGGCGATATTAGGTAATATTCTTCCCATTCATCTTCTATATTTGAGCAAAATGATTTCCATCTTTATTTCCTATGTTGAATTTAATCAGGCCTTAAAAAAATATTATAAAATCAACAATTCATCTAGCTAAATATAACCATGTTTCTACCCTAACAAAAATTTTCTATTTTCGTTTTTATTTAAAAGGCAGAAAGACAGAGAGAGAAAAAACAGAGAGAGATCTTCCATCTACAGATTCATTGCCAAATGTTCACAACAGCCAGACTGGGCCACGCTGAAGCTAGGAGCCTGTATCTGCACCTGGATATCCCATATGAGTGGCAGGGACACAAGAAATTGAGCCATCATGTACTGCCTTCCAAGATTTGCATTAGCAGGAAGGGAAAATGAGAAGCAGAGCCAGGGCTTGAACTCAGACACTCTGACACAAGATACAGGCATCTCCAAGGGGCAGCTTACACTCTTCTATGAATACCCAGCCCATCTATGCTCCCCCCACCTTTTTTAACTTGCAAATTAATATGTAATTTGCGTGACAGCAAGTGCAACCTTCTTATCTATACATTTAGTTTTCTTTTAAAATTTTTATATATAACTTGGAACCTATTTTTCCCTAAAATTAATTATACTCTTGCAGTAAAACCTATGATCACAACTACATTATTATTTTTTGTCAGTTCTAAAAGTTTGTTTTGGAATTTTGCACATCTCCACGTTGAATGATACCCAGAGTAAATGCACAAAGTGCAGTGCTGCTGCTGATAGTCAATTTGCCACCGAGAGCTCCTTTCTGCTTTTTAGCGATAGTTTTGAATCTTCTTAGTTTTAATTTTTCAGTAAAGTATCAAGTTTTGTGGCATTCAATTTTCCCACCAATTTTATTCCTAATTATCCCCATCTCATTAGAGTTTATGTACGGACACTTGTACCCTCCTCTTAGTCTCAGAATTTTCCTTTAGCTTCTCTTGCAGGTAGAGTCTCAGTCACCTTCCTCATTGCTGATTTGAGTTTTGTCTCAGTATTTTTCTATGTAAGACTTTCAAGTTGTGCTTTATCCCATTACGTGTTTTTATATTCAGACAATGAGATTGATCATGTTTTATTGGGTACCTTCTGTTTGGAAACATGCCAGAAATGTATTTAGAAATTGTTTTCTTTACTTTTGCAATATTTTATAGTCTCTTCTCTTTAACCCAGATATTTTTTCTTCTAACATTCTCTTAGCTGTACTTGTTCTAACATCAGAGTATTTGATTTAGGTTTACATTTATTAGCTTTACAACTTCAATCAAGTAGTCTAACCTGCTGAGCTACAATTCTAATAACATTAAAATGGGGATCTTAGCAGTACCTGGGACATAATATGGGTGTGAGAATTTATTGATATTATATTTCAAAAGCATATGAAATAGTCTCTGACATAAAGCAAATTAGAGCTATCTGCATTCCAGTGTTATCACACTTCTCATGCCAAGCATGTGGAAATGAATAGGTGTGCAGGTATAAATGTTTGCCAAGCTCATGGAGGTGCTGAGACATAATACATTTCATTATTATACATTGAGACAAATGTTTGTCCCTCCAAAGGCAATTCCAGTGATCCAGTGAGTTTGAGAAACTCTAGGTAAAATAAGGCTTTAATAAAGTTCTGAGAAAACCAGAAAATATCTGTTAAACACATTTACTTATGGTCAGAGTCACTACAGGGTTTGATTCTACATACATTGGGAAGTGTTTATAGCATGAATTTGAAGATGAGATGCTTGATGCAAAGATATTCTTAGCACATATTTTAGAAACCAAGTGCTTTCTGGTTAGATATTCTTGCTGTTTTCATTTTTATTTTTAGAGCAGAACAGTTAGGATATATTAGAAGAAAGTTTGTTTGCTTTTTCTCTTCATAAGTGTTACTATTTTCAAGATGTCATCCTTCCATGAAGTAGTGTTTTTCCAATAAGGGCAATGTGATACATGTAATATCACATTACTAGAAATGACTGGAAAACATTAGGAGGTTTCTCATAAGTGGTTATCATGTTATGCCTTAGCATCTTCTGATGGTGTGTCAGCCAGATGAGGGCGATCTCTAAAATTAGTAGCGTATGCTTTGTTATTAAACATAGCTGCTCCTTAGAGTAGGAAGCCATCCTATAGAAAAAAATTCATAACACAATACAAATGCATCTCTGAACACTAAATAACAAAATATCTAAGTAAATACATGGGAAAATGCAGAGGTAATATGGAGGTAGAAATGCAGCCTTAGTAATTAGAAATAAAGTTGGAATTACACTTTTATTTTAAATATATGGCTTATTGGGTAAACCCATTGAAGGACATACTACCTAGTGATCCATTCTGTTTAAATGTACTTAACTTATGACTAGATTATATTTTAAGAATGAGTTGTTATGTTATACCAATATGTTTATTACGTCCTAAAATAGTATCTGGTCTTTTGGGACCATTCCATATATATAGTTGAATGAATGAATGAAGAACACTTAAAATACAGAACTTTAGTTTTTTTTTACATTTTGCAATATATGTGATTGTTAATATAACAATATATTGAGGGATTTTTGAGCATTAATTCTCAGGTAACAGTAAGTACTTCACAAGAACATAGGTTACCCGTACTAATAAACGGGGGACTATGTTTTAGGCAACCAAAGTTACTCCACTTTAGATAAAAAAAAAAACAATGCTTCCATATTTCTCATGTGGAAAAACTGAAATTTCTGACAACTGTGTTATCCTGGAGTGGGATGTTTGGCATAATTTCTAGCTAAGAGGAGTTCTAATATAGCCACGTATTTTTATTAATCAATAAACTTTATTCACACTAAGTAATAGAAATACCCTTACAAAAGAATCTTGAAGAAAAAAATATTATTTAGTTGCTTCACATTTCAGAAATACTGAAGTCAAACTTAATCAAATTAGTAAATAATCATTTACAAGTATAAATGCATAATACATTGGGCTTCCTAAAAAGGGATCAAGAAACCCTATTTTTAATTTACAAAAGACCTTGTTAAAAGAATGAAAAAATAAAACTAGAATATAATAAGGACTTGTAAATCATATATCTGATTAAGGACTTATATCTAGAACATGAACAGTAAAAGAAAATCCAATTAGAGAATGAGGAACATATATTTCACTGAAGAGGATATACATGTGGCAAACAAACATTGTTGAACTCTTTATTTAGTGTACAGTTAATTATATGAGTATAAAATATACCAAAAAAAAGATCTTTGTAAAAATTAACAATGGGAATAGGAGAGAGAGGAGGAAGAAGGGTTGGAGCATGGCCAAGTATCACTATGTTCCTAAAACTGTATATAGATGTAGGGAACCAGACCGGAGGAACCGTGCCCCTAAGATGGCGCCGACTCCCTGCTTCCGGGTTCTTCCTCATCTCAGGGAGTTCCCGCTCTTGCTCGCTCCTTCCCGCCTTAGATTTCCCGCTCTAGCTCGCTCCTTCCCGCCTTGCCACGAGATTGTCCTATCCCCGCGCTTCTAGCCTATCACCTGATTTGTGACGTGTATTGTGCATATAAACCCTTGCTACGCGGGTGTAAGGGAAGTTCCTGCCCAGAAGAGATCGAAGCTGGATCTCCTGCTTGCCGAGCAATAAAGGAACCCCGTGCAAAGTGTTCGGTCTCTGTCTCTTGCTGGACGAGGACGGCGCCGAGCAGCTGGTGGCCCGTACGGGGATCGAACCCGCGACCTTGACTGAAAATAAGATAGCGGACGTGTTTCCCCGCTTTAAACTGAAAGAATAGCAGACTTGTTCCCCCGCTTTAAACTGAAAATAAGATAGCGGACGTGTCTTCCCGCTTTAAACTGAAAATGGGAAATTCATCTAGCCATTCAATGTTGCTTAATCCGTTAAAAGCATTATTGCGTAGCAAAGGGATTAAGGTTTCTAAGACCACACTTGTCAGGTTCCTTGGAAGTGTTGATTTCTTTGCGCCGTGGCTCACCCACGAGGGCCAAATAACTCTTGAGTCTTGGGAGAAATTAGGAAAGGATCTCCGGCGCACAGTTAACGATCCCCAGGAACCCGATATCGACCCCGTTGTTCTCCCCTTATGGGAACTACTGCGGGCGTGCCTCCAAGAGGAGAGGTCGGTGGGAGCGGACCGCCCGACTCTTACGGCGGTTCGCGAGGCTCTCGAGGAAGTTCGTTCTCAGAGCTCGGACGGCGCCCGGGACCTCATACAATTTAAGGACACGGGATGCCAGACTTCCTCACTGGCCTCAGGCTCCGAATGTGGCTCCGCCTCCTCTGAGTCTGAGGGGGAAGGGGACGGCGATCCTAAATCCCCGCCTCCTACGTATGCGCAGCTGCGGCAAAAGTTAAAAGATGCCTGTTTACGCCCTCTAGTGCCTACGGCTCCTCCTATCGATGTCGTGCCCGCCCATCAGATTAAAGACGCAGCGCCTCCTACTGGCGGTCATGTAGGCGTGCCTCAGCCCCATCTAACACCCGTGCCGCCATGGCCATTAAACGTCCCAAATGTGCCACCTTTTTCAGGCAGACAGTTTCATCAACAAGCCTGGAAACAGTTGCGAACTGGCGCTCCCGCTGCCCCCGCTCAGGCTTACCCTGTTTTGGCTTTGGGCACGCGAGAGGCCCGGCACGAACCATTGGACATGACAGTATTAAAACAACTTAAGGCTGCGGTCCATGACTATGGACCCACAGCCCCATTCACATTGTCACTCCTTGAATCAGTCGGCCAGTCCATTTTAACACCTAGCGACTGGACCCAATTGGCTCGGGCCTGTTTAAGTCCAGGCGGCTTTCTTTTGTGGCAATCTATGAATACAGAGTGCTGTCATGACCAGGCAGATGAAAATGCTGAGGACGGCCACCCTACGTGGAATGCTGATATGCTTTTAGGGCGTGGACCTTATCAGGCTGACCAGACCCAATTCCCTAGACAAGTATACAGGCAAATTTCCAACTGTGCCCAACGTGCGTGGAGGCAGGCGTCCAATCCAAGTGACTCAGCTAGCCACCTCACCAAGATCGTTCAGGGCACGGCCGAACCCTTCGCTGATTTTGTCGCTCGCATACTTGAGGCTGCGTCGCGTATTTTCCCTTCCGAGGTTGACGTTCAGCCACTGGTCAAACAAATTATTTTTGAGCAGGCTAATAAAGAGTGCAAAAACATTCTTCGACAATATAGACATAAATCTCTGGACTCCTGGTTAAAATACTGCAGAGATACCGGTGGGCCACTTACTAATGCGGGCCTAGCTGCGATGCTGGCAAAAGTCAAAGAAAACAGTCCAAAATCTAAATCGACCCGACCCCCCATATCTTCAGGACTTTGCTTCCAATGTCATCAACCGGGTCACAGAAAACGCGATTGCCCCAATCTCAGCCATGGGTATTCCACGGCACAGCCTTCAGGCATAGAGCCTTGTCGCCGTTGCCGCAAGGGCCCTCATAGGGCAGAGGTATGCCGTTCTGCTTTCGATATCGATGGCAACCCACTTACAGGTAGCGCCCAGGGGCCAAAAAACGGCCAGAGGGGGCTCCCCAACCCAGCGAGGAGCCCCCAAAATCAAATCTACTCTCAGGTTCCACCTCCCGTGTCTGCGCTACACCCAGTGCACCCTCAGCCCGTGCCACTCACGGGTCCGCAGGCCTGGACCTCCGCGCCACCTCCCCTCTCCTCTTAACTCCGGAGATGGGGGTACAATTAGTGGAGAGCGACTGCTCCGGTCCTCTGCCCCCGGATTCGGTTGGATTAGTGTTGGGTCGGTCCTCCGCCGCCCTCCGAGGGCTAGCTGTGATCCCCGGGGTAGTTGACTCTGATTTCACTGGTAAAGTAAAGATCATGGTTCAGGCCCCTCAGGGACCTTTAGTAATCAATCCTGGAGACCGTATCGCACAAATGTTATTACTGCCCAGTCTTCACTCTTTAATCCCAGCTAAAAACCACGTTCGCGGCGCTGGTAACTTTGGGTCCTCTGGCATTAATTTTACCGGCTTACATATGCTTTTAAATGAACGTCCCACTTTAGTGTTGCAGATTAATGGCAAGGACATTAAGGGACTTTTAGACACAGGAGCCGACAAATCCATTATAGCAACAAAGGACTGGCCTAGTACATGGCCTACAAATGTGGCGGAACAAACCTTGCAAGGACTTGGTTTTGCTCATTTCCCAAAAATCAGTGCAGCCTTGTTGTCATGGCAGGATAGCGAGGGTCATAGAGGACAGTTTTCTCCATTCATTTTACCTCTACCCATTTCCCTTTGGGGGAGAGACGTCCTGGCCGAAATGGATGTTGCTTTGGTCACCACTTCCCCTGCAGTACGATCTATGCTACAAAATATGGGTTACGTCCCAGGCAAGGGACTCGGTGTCCAGCTCCAGGGCCACCCTTCCCCCATTGAACCAAAACAAAGACCAAGTAAAGTTGGCCTGGGTTTTTCCTAGGGGTCACTGTTTCGCCTCCTAAACCAGTGGAGCCTTTACCCATCTCGTGGCTAACGGACGTACCCGTCTGGGTTCCACAGTGGCCCCTATCTCAGGAGAAACTGGAGGCAGTCAACACTCTGGTCTTGGAGCAGGTCAACGCTGGTCATTTGATCCCATCCACCTCTCCATGGAATACGCCTATTTTTGCCATCCGCAAAAAATTAGGTCAATGGAGACTCTTACATGATCTTAGGGCAGTCAACGCACAGATGCAGCCTATGGGCCCTGTGCAACGTGGTCTTCCTCTGCTTTCGGCACTTCCCAACCAATGGCCTGTTATTGTAATAGATCTTAAGGATTGTTTCTTTTCCATTCCATTGGACAAAAAGGATACCCCACGTTTTGCTTTTACTGTCCCCACCCAGAACCAGGAACAACCGGACAAGCGTTGGGAGTGGACAGTCTTGCCTCAGGGTATGACTAATAGCCCCACCATGTGTCAAGTCTATGTAGCCCAAGTACTAAAACCTCTTAGAGACCGATATTCCGACTGCAGGTGCCTACATTATATGGACGACCTACTGTGTGCAGCCCCCACAGCAGAGAGGCTCCTGGCCTTATACAGTACACTCCAACAAGTGCTGGAAGGGGCAGGGCTGCATATTGCACCTAATAAGGTGCAATTGTCGTCTGTAGTTTCTTATCTTGGGGCTATAGTCGCCCCTACTCAAATTAGACCTCAAAAAATTCAAATAAAAATCAATGCTATCTCCACTCTAAATGACTTACAAAAACTTTTAGGGGATATCAATTGGATTAGGCACTACCTTAACATTCCTAATGCTGCATTGCAGCCCCTCTTTAATATACTTAAAGGAGACCCGGATCTTGCTTCCCCCCGAACCTTCACCTCTGAGGCCAAACAAGCACTGTCAATTGTCAACGATGCCCTTAGTAAAGCTGCCCTAAAACGTTGGGACCCTGCGGGAGACCTTACTCTTTGGGTCCTCGACACCCTTAAACAGCCCACCGCGGTCCTATGGCAGGATGGGCCTCTCCTCTGGATCCATCCCTCAATGTCATCTACTAGATCTATTAGTTACTATCCCGTGGCAGTGGCGGAGATAACTCTCCTAGCCATTCAGAGGGCTATCCAACATTTTGGACGCGAACCATCCACCATTGTTGTCCCCTATTCCATGGAACAGGTACGTGTGCTAATCGCTTGTACTGATGCTTGGGCGGTTTTAGTCTGCTCCACTTCCGCAACTATTACAAACAGAACACCCTCTGATCCTTTGCTAACCTTTGTTCAGTCTCACCCAGTTATTTTTCCAAAGTCCACATCCCAAAAGCCCTTACAGGGAGCCCCAGTAGTGTATACCGACGGTTCTAAAACAGGAGTCGGTGCATATGTTGTTTCAGGATCTGTGCCAAAAACATTCCAATTCGCTACTAACTCCCCCCAGGTAACTGAACTTCTTATAGTTAACCAAGTCTTCTCTGATTTCCCCGGACCTGTCAATATTGTGTCTGATTCACGCTATGTGGTTAATTCTGTGTCTATCCTTGAGGCCGCAGGACTAGTCAATTCTTCATCCTCCGTAGCGACAGTTTTCCTCACCCTGCAAAAATCTATTTGGAATCGGTCTGCTCCTTTCTTTATTACTCATATTAGAGCTCATTCTTCCTTACCTGGACCCATGACCACAGGCAATGCTATAGCTGATCAAGCCACACGCCCCATTTGGATACTCCAATTTTCTTCCCCAGAAGAGCAGGCTATCCAGTTTCATTCAGAGTTCCATGTAAACGCAAAAACCCTTGCCGCCAAATTCGGTCTTTCTCGTGCTGCCGCTCGCGATATTGTTCGCCATTGTGCCGCATGCCCTACTTTAACCCCTGTGCCTTCGGTGGGGGTTAATCCCCGAGGATTACTACCAGGACATATCTGGCAGATGGATGTCACCCACATATCCGAGTTTGGGACCTTAAAGTATGTTCATGTGTCAGTTGACACCTGTTCCCAAGTAATTTTTGCTTCTCTGGAGACGGGTGAGCGTACCACCCATGTCATTAATCACTGCCTTGCTGCATGGGCAGCCTGGGGCAAACCAAAAACTTTAAAAACAGATAATGGTCCTGCATACACAAGTAAATCATTCCAAGATTTCTGCACCCGTATGCAGGTACAACATAAAACTGGAATCCCTTATAACCCTCAGGGACAGGCCATAATTGAAAGGGCTCATCGAACCCTCAAGGCTTTTCTCTTAAAACAAAAGGAGGGAATTGCCACGGGCAAAACCCCTCGAATGCGCCTCTCCCTTGCACTGTTTACTATAAACTTTTTGAATTTGACAGATCATTCTATGTCCCCCGCTGAGAGACACATGTTAAAGGAGCCATCTTCACGAGGCTATGTCCGTTGGAAAGATGTCCTCACGGGAAAGTGGTACGGCCCGGATCCGGTATTATGCTGGAACCGAGGCGCGGTCTGTGTCTTCCCACAGGAATCTGGAAGAGAACCTCTCTGGATACCGGAAAGATTGGTCAGAAAAACAGCCCCGCCGCCACAAGATACACCTCTATCACCTACGGACGACATCTCCCCCGAGATAACCGAGATTACCACGCTCTCACAGGACGACAAATTGCAACAAAACAACGAGACGTGAGATGCACCCCTTCCGCTTCTTCATACTGGCAGCGGCTTTGCTCCCTGGCTCTTATGCGGGCTTTAACTCCAACCCCACTGCTTTACTGCAGAACGTAGGCAACCCTTGCGACTGCAAGGGGGGGACCAGCAACACCGTACTGCAGCGTACTCACATCGCCACAGCTGATTGTGGGGACAAAACTGCATATCTGCCCCTCCAGGGGATCCCCGGCCTACCACGCGGCTACATATGTGTGCCCAAACCCCGCGTTTCTGATCCCCATAGCAAAAACCACTCCTGTCCTTGCTTGACCTTTCAAGAATCCATGCACAGCTCTTGCGATTCCTCATACTTCCAATGCACTTCTGGCGGTCAGTCGTACTATGCCACCCAGTTACAAAGTACTCGCAGGTCCTCTAGTCCTGACCATTTGCCACAGGTAGTCCATTCATCCCCCTACCTCTCAGCCCCCTGTGTTGGTACGCCTGGACAGTGGGCGTGCTGGCGCACTACGGCACCCGTGCATATCTCTGATGGCGGAGGCCCACAGGACCAGCTCCGCCACCAACAGCTAACAAAGCGATTAAAACCCTCGTCCCCCCATCCCTACTCACGCCTCACATATGGACAATGCCTCCATCAGGCACACACCTTCCTCGAGTTGTCTTGTTCCCCCTCTCATTCATTGGGCTGTATCACCCATCCCTGACGGGGAGCGAAAACTGGGTATGCGAGACCAAAGGTACTGCAGCAGGAGTCCACCCGGGGGTTCCGGGGGTCCTGGGAGAGCATATGCATATGCATGCAGGTTCAATTCCCAGCCTGCCCCAGCAAAAGGGAATAAAAACTGATCCCTAACGGAGACATCAGGGGTTGTGGCCAGGCCCTTGAAGTTCCGTAACTAACGGATCACAAGCACGCTGGGTATGCACCTCTACTCTCTGCCTAGTAAATATTCTCCCGGCCCTCATGAGCCAGGGCCGTCGGGGATGTGATTTGTGCAAAAACAAAAGGAGGGAGATGTAGGGAACCAGACCGGAGGAACCGTGCCCCTAAGATGGCGCCGACTCCCTGCTTCCGGGTTCTTCCTCATCTCAGGGAGTTCCCGCTCTTGCTCGCTCCTTCCCGCCTTAGATTTCCCGCTCTAGCTCGCTCCTTCCCGCCTTGCCACGAGATTGTCCTATCCCCGCGCTTCTAGCCTATCACCTGATTTGTGACGTGTATTGTGCATATAAACCCTTGCTACGCGGGTGTAAGGGAAGTTCCTGCCCAGAAGAGATCGAAGCTGGATCTCCTGCTTGCCGAGCAATAAAGGAACCCCGTGCAAAGTGTTCGGTCTCTGTCTCTTGCTGGACGAGGACGGCGCCGAGCATATAGAAATATATGAAACTTGTATATCTTAAATAAAACTTAAAAAACTATTCAAAATCATCAGTCCTCATATTAAAAGCTAATGAAATACTACTACATACCTGTAAATGTGACTAAAATAAAGATGTGATAACTCCAAATGCTGGGAAATCAGACTAGATGACTCATACATTGTTAGTGATAGTATAAAATCATATAGCAAATCTGGAAAATAGTTTGTCAGTTTCTTTTAAAAGAAAGAGTAAATTTAAAATAAGACTCAGAAATTGCTCTCTTTGCCATTTATCACAAAGAAATGAAACAAATGTTCACATAGTAACTTGTATATGAATTATGTTCACAGCAGCTTTAAACATAATTGCCCAAAACTAGAAATAATCCAAATATCCTTCCACAAGTGAAGTTATACAAACTGTGATACATTCAAACCATAGACTCTGAAATAACAAAGAACAGAAAATTGATACATAGAACAATGTGAGTGAAACTTTGGCAATTATGCTGAGTGCAAAGTCGGACTCCATTGGCTACATACTATGTGATTCCATTTTATAGCATTCTCAAAAATATTATTCAGTGCCATGGATTTACATGGGTGTAAATGCAAGTGGTTATGCCTGGATTTTAAAAAGGAGATTTTGGTGATGGGGTCTGTATCTTGAATGTGGTGATAGTTACAGAAGCTACACCTAATATTATTCCAAAGAAATATGTATACCTATACTAATCAGTGTACATACACCTGTGAAATCAGTCCTGTGAATTTTTGTAATGCCAATGACCTGGTTTTGATATTGTATGATAATTATGCAAGAATGCTTATATTAGGGAAGACTGGTAAGTGTGCATTGGACTCCTCAAATCTTTTTTTTAAACTTAGTCTGAATCTACAATAATTTAAAATACAAAGTAGAAAAAAAAGTCACGCCAAAGAAAATATGGCAAGCTTTTCATCTAGTGATTAAGAGCCTGGTTAAGATGCTTACATTCCACTTTAGATCACCTGAATTTGATATCCAGCTATGGCCACTGACTCCAGCCTGGGAGACCCTGGGGGGCATCATTCATGACTAAAGTAGTTGGATTGCTGCCATGCATATGGGAGATCTGGACTGAATTCCTAGCTTGCAGCTTTAGCTAGGTAGAGCCCAGCTCTAGTCATTGCAGGCATTTAGAGAGTGGATGGGAATATTCTCTCTCTCTCCCTCCCTCTCAAATAAATAAATACAATTAAAAAAATAAAAGCAGAAAAAGCACGCCACACATAGATAACAATATTTTACAATGTTTTGTTTTCTTACTTGCTAGAGCAGTGCTTAACATAGACACTCAAAAAATTGTTATTTAATCAAGTATCAAAAAGTGTCTAATTGTTAATAGTAGATAATATATCTTTTTTAAAGAATTATTTTATTTATTTGACAGAGTTACAGAGAGAGAGAAAGAGACTGGCCACAAGGGTCAGAGCTGTGCGGATCTGAGCCAGGAGACAGGAGTCTCCCACGTGGGTGGAGGGGCCCAAGGACTTGGGCCATCTTCTGCTGCTTGCCCAGGCCACAGCAGAGAG
Organism: Lepus europaeus; assembly: GCF_033115175.1. Lineage (NCBI taxonomy): Eukaryota > Metazoa > Chordata > Mammalia > Lagomorpha > Leporidae > Lepus > Lepus europaeus. The sequence goes on from NC_084830.1 coordinate 54,711,031, forward strand.
CTGGATCAGAAGTGGAGCAGCCGGATCTCCAACTGGTGCCCATATGTGATGCCAGCACTGTAGGGTGGGGCTTTAACCTGCTGTGCAACAGCGCTGGCCCCCGATAATGTATCTTTAAATTCAATCTCAGATTCACATGGATGTAACATGTATAAGATAGTTTTCAAATTTATTTGCCCATGTCTAAATTACAATAATATACAATCAATACGTCTTAGCTTTGCTAATGAGTTTGAAGACATTAGTGAGACTGGTATGATGCATTCTTAATTCTCAGAGTTCTTAAGGGAAAAAAAAAAAGCACAACATATAGTAAAGTTACAAATGTGGGTGTCATTTAATTAAATTACAATAGCAGAAGAAAGAAAATCTTGGTTACATTAACAGTGAGGAAAAGACTCAAATACCTGATGTTGCCCAATTTTCGAACTTAGATGTGATATTGATTTTTGCAGCTTGTTAAACTAAAACTTACAGCCAGAACCACTTTTTATTTTGGGAGACCTTTTAAGGTAAGAAAATTGGGCTTCATTTTATCTTAATTCACCTGATGAAAGCTTTCTCATTCTCACTCTCATTCTAACCCCACCCCAGCCGTCTCTTTACTCTTTAATAGACAAGGCTTCACTTCAGGCACAGAAGAATCAATATGAAACTAAATACAGTGTGCAGCTACCCATCAAGGACTAAATGAAGAAGTATATAGATAGTCTTGTACTTTGTGGAAAATCAGTGAAGCCTACCCTTTTGCTACTTAACCTTTTAATTAGCCAAAATTGTGCTTTATTAGAAAAAAAGAGGCATAGTATTGGATGTAATTTCTCAGATGCTGACTCAAATATCAAAGTAATATTGATACCCCAAAACAGTGTCTTAAATATAGTTGGTGTTTTTTCCCAAGGTGGAAGAAAGTAGTCTTCTTAGACTGGAGTGGTATCTCCACGAAGACATCAGGGAACAAGATAGCTTCTATTGCATGTCTCTGAAAAACCCTAGGGCATGGCTTGATTCCTTTGGCATCGGATGGCAGCTATCTCAAGGGTCTTTCACAAGTCGTACATAGTACTTTCATTCACATGTCAATGGGAGTGACTTAATTGACTAGTATAGCAAGGAGAACTAAAAAGTTTCTTTCTAAAATAGAGGCAATATACTTAGGTGAAAAAATATACTTTCCTAAAGTTTAGAGACAAAAACACAGATGCCTTTTAGGAGGCAAATAAAAGTCCACAGTATGTGTTGCATTAGGGTTCTTAGGAAAAAGAACCAACAATATGCACAGAGACACAGATACAGAAGTTGTATGGATATGGATATATGCACATTTATATATTCATGCTTATATTTTTACACATATTTGTATATTTATGTGTGCATATTTATGTGTGTATGTATGTGTGAACACATATACATACACATATGTACACACCTACACACATATATGTGTATTTTATGTACACACACATATGCACACTCGCAAAGGAATTTATTACAAAAACTTGATTCAGATGATAATAGAGGCTGAGGAATACGAAGGCCTGTGGTCCCCAGGTAGAGAACCAAGAATGTCAGTGATGTAGTTCTCATCTTGATCTAAAGATCTGAGAACAAGGATAACTGATGGTGTTAGTTCCAGTCTGAGTCACAGTCTGGGGAAAAAAAACAAAACACACACAGGAGGGCAGATAGTTGACATTTTAGTCCAGGAGCCAGAGAAGATAGGTCTTTCAGCTCAGTCAGATACTTCATATTCAACTTTCTTGTTCTCCAGTATTCAACTAACTGAAGAAATATCAGCTACACTAGGGAGGGAGGTCACCTTTACTCAGTCTATGGAATCAAAAGTTAATCTCACCCGAAAACACCCTCATAGACATAAGAAGAATGATTGACCAATGTTCTGAGTACCTGGTGGCCCAAATTGACACATAAAATTAACTCTCACAAACTCAGCTCCATACTTATCAGTTTAAAACATAATTGTTTTCCAAATAAACAAAATAGCAAGGTCATTATTCCACATAAAATGAAATGACTATCCTGAGTACAACTGAAAACACATAAACTCTGTCACTAGAAGAGACTGTAAAATCTTTGAGTAATGTTTACTTCCCCTTGACAATATATAATAACATAAATAGTATGATGTGAGCTTAACAATACTTAAGTACTATGATATAAAGTTAACACATCTTATGTTGCATGATATTTAAGAAAGGGAAGAACAAAAATATTTGCTTTATATATACAAGTAAATGCCTCTTTTAATATAGTTTTTTAGATTTATTAATTTACTTGAAATCAGAGTTACACAGAGAGAGAAGGAAAAGCAGAGAGAGAGAGAGAGAGAGAGAGAGAGAGAGAGAGAGAGGGAGGGAAGGAGGGAGGGAGAGGTCTTCCATCTGTTGGTTCACTTCCCAATTGGCCGCAATGGCCGGAGCTGCAATGAACCGAAGCCAGGAGCCAGGAGCTTCTTCTGGGTCTCCCATGTGGGTGCAGGGGCTCACAGACTTGGACCATCTTCTACTGCTTTCCCAGGCCATAGAAGAGAGCTGGATCGGAAGTGGAGCAGCCGAGTGGAACCGGCACCCATATGGGATGCCAGCACTTCAGGCCAGGACCTGCTGCGCCATAGAGCCGGCCCCAGTAAATGCCTCTTATTACATGTGGATAAACCCATCCTCAGCTGAAAATTTGTCTAAAAAAGACAAAAATTCTAAATTTGGAGTACAGATTCTACTGATTGCATATTCCTTTTGCAACATTGTAAAGTCCAAAAATTGTATGTCAAACTAGCACAAGTCAGAGACTACCTATCATATATATTATCTATTTAATATATACATGTCAAATGTATCCACAACAACATAAGGTGAAAACATGCAAGAAACACACATTGCTGTAACTGGTCACATGGTCACTGCTGGCATTTATGATAACTTCCTCCACTACTATTTTGTATTTATTAGGCCTTCAGCAAGCTCCTTTTTTGGCTGTGGCTCTTTAACTGGCAGCGTGACAAACATTTATTCCTGAAGGGTCGGAGCCATTCGTACTCCTGCCTGGATTGGATTATTATAGTTTTCCATTGACGTTAATCACATGACATAGTAATACCAAGAGATGGCCCAGGGCATTCCCCTGACACACTCTATTATGTATTAGCAGTCCAGGATTTGCCCTTAGTAGTTAGGATCAGTTGTTCTGTCTACCTCTGTAATTCTACTCCTTGTTGATTCAGAGACATGAGAAGTCCAAAGTGACTGGGCAGTACTTTTAACTTCCACTCTCATGAGATTGCTGTCTCCTTAGGCTGACACATTCTCCACCTGGCACTAAGAATTTGAAGTCAATAGAGTATAAGTTCATGAGAATAAAAAGCATAAATTATGCTAGTGGGCCACTAGTTGTCATAGTAAGTGATGCATGTTTTCTGTCTGTTTCCACTGCTTGATTCATGGAATGGAAAACCTGGCTATGGAAGAAACAATACAATATGCTAGATTCTGATTCAGAGCAAGTTTCAAGAAAATCTTGCCCTGACCATGAAAGTTACTGTCACCTAACTAGGATTGTAACAGTCTCAAAAGACCACTCTTTTTTTTTTTTTTTTTTTTTTTTTTTTTTTTTTGGACAGGCAGAGTTAGACAGTGAGAGAGAGAGACAGAGAGAAAGTTCTTCCTTTTCCATTGGCTCACCCCCCAAATGGCTGCTATGGCTGTCGTGCTGTGCCAATCCGAAGCCAGGAGCCAGGTGCTTCCTCCTGGTCTCCCATGCAGGTGCAGGGCCCAAGCACTTGGACCATCCTCCACTACCCTCCCGGGCCACAGCAGAGAGCTGGACCGGAAGAGGAGCAACCGGAACAGAATCTGGCACCCCAACTGGGACAAAAACCCAGGGTGCTGGCACCACAGGCAGAATATTATCCAAGTGAGCCATGGTGCCAGCCCACTCCTCTATTTTACAAGACGTGCACCTCAGAATTGTGTGTAATATGATTTGGATAGTGTCCTCCATGAGCATGCCAAACTTCTTTGACTTTGAGGTGGGTTCCTTGATCAAAAGCAATGCTGTATGCAGCACCATCATGGTGGAGAGGGCATTCTATAAGAATTTGGATGGTAGTTTTGGCATAAGCATTGCATGCAGAAAAGGAATATCCACACATGGCATCTGTGTCTATTCCCGTGATGGCCATATCAGCCTTGTTGAGTAGAAGTCTATGCTGCTGAGTCTGTGCATAACCTCCATCTTGGCCACAATGACCACTGTGTTTATGTGCCCATTGAATGATGCCTATGATGGTTGGGGAAAGGGACCAACTGGTAACCTGATAATGTCTCATGCTATCCACGTGTTTACAAAAATCCTCTAGGGGTTACCCTTGATGAGAATTCACATGGAAACAAACATCTTTGAATTTCTCATGCATCAGAGAAATCTATCCATATATCTCTTTGCCAGACTCTTTATCACCAAATTTCGAAATGTTCCTTCCAAGTCACTGGCCATCTAGCCAAACCTTTTCCACAGCCCATGAATCAGGGATCACGTATCTGCCCATTTCTCCCTTCCCCACTGTTTTTTCCCTTTCCCACTGTCCTTCAGGGATATCTCAGAAATGGACTGTAATGCTTCCACTGTTCACATTTCAGTGATGACTGCGTATTGTGGACAGCCATCTATAGAATAAGTCTGAGTCTTCACTTACTCTGTAAAATGATCATAGGTGGCCACAGGTGGAAGCTGGGAGAGAGAAGGAAGTGTAATGGGAGTGAGGACTCTGGCTGTTTCAGCTACTTCTTTACTTGTTGCTTCGGAGCCATCTCAGACCTATAGTGGAATATAATGCTTCCATGTGTGCTACTTTTCATGCCAAATTCTTGGTTTGGTGATTCAAGTAATACACATGATGGGCAGCTCAGGGCACATGGACAGTTGGTGGACCACAATTGAACTTTTGGTCTCAATTAAGGCTCAGTAGCAGGCCAAGGGTTGTTTCCCTGAAGCAGTTGAGCTGTTTTCAGAGGATGGCATGGTATTGCTACAGAATCCTTTGGATCCACACTGCAATTCACCTATCACAGCCAGTCAAAACATCTTTAATTGCCACTTACACTTCAAGTACCATTGAATTTGGATTGATTAAACGGTTACAAATGTCAGATATTTTTTATCAGCTTAGCCCTTGTGTAAAGCCTTCTCTTGTTCTGTGACCTACTTGAAACTAGCAGCTTTTTAGGTCACTTCATAAATGAGTTGGAATAACATGCTCAGATAAAGGATAGGTCCCATCCAGACTCCAAAGAAGCCCATGAGGTGCTGTGCCCATTTTATGTTGTAGAAGGGGATGGGTACATCAAATTTTCCTTTGAATTGGAAAGAATATCACATGTCCAACATCACTGGACTCCAAGAAATCTCTCTCAGTGAGAAAGCCCCTGAATTTTTGATGAATTTTTCTCCCATTCTCTGACACACTAATTTCTAGGTCAAGAATGGTTGCCACCTAGTGAACAAGGATCAGTCAGCATAATATCATCAATCTAATGACCCAGAGTGAGTGAATGTTATGAATGATAAAGGTCATCAAGATACTTATGAATTAAATTGTAACATAGAACTATAAATTTGCTATACCACTGAGGTAGAACTATGAAGGTGTATTGCTCCCTGGCTAGCTGAAATGCAACTGCTTCTTGTGGGTGTTAAGGAAAGGAATGGGGGAAAATATATTTTTTCAGATCATTAACTGAAAACCAGGCACCAGGTGATATGTTAGTTTGCCCAAACAGTGAAACTACTTTGGTACAGCAGTTGAAATTTGAGTCATCACTTAGTTAAGCTAATAATTCACTGACATTCTCTAAATATGTCTATCTTTTGCTCAGGCCAAACAGGATAATTAAACAGATATATCTTAGAAATCACCATTTATGTATCTGTCAAGTCTATGATGATGGTAGTATCTTTGGAATCACTCCATGGATGCAGTTTTGCTTTTGATTTGCAATTTTTCCTTGTAGAGGCAGTTGTAACGGCCTCCAGCTGGCCTTTGCACTCATCCTGCAGGTTGGAAACCAATGTGGGGATTCTGTTAACTGCTAAATTTGCCTACTTCAATCATGCATTCTGGAACTGGGGAAATAACCACAAATGTATTCAGGGACTCACTGTGAGACAAATCTGAACCAGAACTCTACTGATCATGTGACCTCCGTAAGAAGAGAGTGGAGAGCCACAGTGATGTTTTGAGTCCCGTTTAGAACCTACTGTCCGGGGCCAGTGCTGTGATGTAGCAGGTAAAGCCACTGCCTGCAGTGCTAGCATCCCTTATGTGTCCCGGTTCGAGTCCCGGCTGCTCCACTTCCAATCCAGCTCTCTGCTATGGCCTGGGAAAGCAGTAGAAGATGGCCCAAGCTCTTGGCCCCCTACACCTGCGTGGGAGACCTGGAAGAAGCTCCTGGCTCCTGGCTTTGGATCAGCCCAGCTCTGACTATTGCAGCCAACTGGGGAGTGAACCAGCGGATGGAAGACCTCTCTCTCTCTCTGCCTCTCCTTCTCTCTCTGTGTAACTCTGACTTTCAAGTAAAATAAATAAATAATTAAAAAAATAACCTACTTTCAATTTAGGGATACTATCTAACAGTCACTGAAAAATCCTGTTATTTCCTTTTCTGCCATGTACTTCTGACCCGGTAAAATGCCATGTTTCACTTTGTGAAGACTGAGAAAAATATTAACAGTATAAATTTTTGGTATTACAGCAAGGGTCCTTTAGCAAGGAAAACTGGCCTCCTCTTCATTCAGGATATTCTGGGTTTACAGACAGGCTAAGTCTGAGACTTGATTTGAGGGTTGATTATTATCTGTTTCTATATTTCTGGTTAGATTTTGATCTGAAGAAAAACATTTTGTTTACACATATAAATGTAAGATTTTTAGTATGTTTTATGTCTATTTCAATTCTAGAAATAGCATTATCAACTAGAAAATACCACTTGACTAAGTCATGTTACTGTGATTGTTGCCTTGACTATACTCTTCATTATGATAAACACACCCATCTTGCCTGTGGCATTTCAATGTTTCCCTTTGCCCTATTATCCCAGGATCCAAATATTCTCATTGCATTTTAGGTTCCCCAATTTAGTGGCTGAAGTTCCTACTGTATGTCTTCAGAGAACAGTAACTGCAAGGCTCTTCAGGGATTCCAAAACTCCCCTCACAAATTTATTTTCCCAGTATTGATAAAGTACATATCCTAGACAGTACCCTTGTGAGCGAAGTCCTAACTGCCAAATGCACTCCAGTCTTCCAGTCTCCCTAATCATTTCTCCAATGTTGTAACAACCAAGGTGGGTGGTTAGGCAGATTGCTAGATAGATAGATAGATAGATAGATAGACAGACAGATATAAGAAATTAGCTCACATAATTATGGATGTTATGGAATACAAGATTTGTAACCAACAAGTTTAAGATGTAGGCATCCAGTGGTATATATTCTAATCTCACGTAAGGATAAAACCAGGCTTTCAGTTCAAGCAGTCATGCAAATTCCTTCTTTCTCATTATTTCGGTTCTATGTGATTTTTCTTAATTGGATGAGACACACCCATCCACAATAGGAGGGGGAATCTCTTTTATTCAATGCATTGATGCAAACAGTAATCTCATTTAGAAACACTCTAACAGACCCACCAAAAATAATTCTTGGCTAAATGTCTGGGCACCTGGTGACTAAGTCAAGTTGACACAGAAAATTAGCCATCACAGGTGCTGTGGAATGTACTCCAACATGTGAAAAAAAAAAAACTCGTAAAACAAACATTGTATTGAAGATGGATTTAATAAATGATATTGGAGATCCACTATATGCTTATTGCCAAATGCTTAGAGACACCCATAAAAGTGGAAAAAAATACATGTAAAGAAAATATCTGATATGGAGTTTGTATCTAGAATAAAGAGCTCTTATAAATCAACAACAAATGACAAATAACCTGGTTTTTAAATGGGCAAAGGATCTTAAAACCTCTGTCACATGAAAACTCACTAAATAAGGAAACGGGAAACAAAATCACAGTAAGATCTACTTCACATAAACCAGAGTGGTTTTAGTAAAAAAAGACAACAGTAAGTGCAGGTAATGATGTAGGGAAAGTAGAGTGTATATATATATATTGATCATTGGATTGTTTATTGTTATAGTCAATTTGAGAACCAGATATCAGTTTCTCAAAATGTTGAGCATAGAGTATTATATGATCCGACAATCCCCGGATAGATATCCATAAGAAATAAACTACATTTCCATAAAAATATTGAACATGAACATTCATACCAGCATTATTCACAGTTGCCCCTAGGCAGATACAACTCAGATGGTCATCAGATGATGAATGGTTAAACCAAATATGGTTTATCCATGTCATGGAGAATTATTTTGCTATGCAAAGGAATGAAATGTTAATATATGCTAAAAATTGCATGAACCTTGAAAATATTCTAAGAGGCAAATCATAAAGAAAACATTTTATTTTTCCATTTATATGAATCAAGCAGTATAGACAAATTTTTACATATATAGAAAGTAGATTAGTAGTTTCCAGGAGCTGGAGGAAGGAAAAGGGCATGACTAAGGGATATGAGGTATTTATGGGGTGATAAAAAATTCTGAAATAGAAACAGGTGAAAGATGCACAAAATATTGTGAATCTTCAAGCAAATGGCACCCATTCCAACCTGGAGATGAGAAAGCTCATCGCATGCAGAGCAACAATAATCATAACAGCTCTTACCACCATGGACAGCCATCATAGAATGTCTACCCATTTGGCCGGCATCGATGCTCACTTGGCTAATCCTCTGACTGCCGCACCGGCACACTGCGTTCTAGTCCCGGTCGTTGTGCCAGATTCTGTCCCAGTTGCTCCTCTTCCAGGCCAGCTCTCTGCTGTGGCCCGGGAGGGCAGTGGAGGATGGCCCAAGTGCTTGGGCCCTGCACCCACATGGGAGACTAGGAGAAGCACCTGGCTCCTGGCTTTGGATCAGCGTGGTGCGCTGGCCGCAGCGGCCATGGAGGGGGGTTGAACCAATGGAAAAGGAGGACCTTTCTCTCTGTCTCTCTCTCTCACTGTCCACTCTGCCTGTCAAATAATAATACTAATAAAAAAGAATGTCTACCCATAGCATTTTTGCAGGTATTGGGGCTACAGTGAAAGACATAGACATGACTCAGCAAGTACTTTTGAGAACATTATTTTCATAAAGAAGAACAGAGCACAATTTTCCACAACATGATCAAATCTGTGGCCAGATCTCCCCAAATAACCTTACAGGAAAATGGTCTATATATACCCTTCTTAAGCACAAAGCGACAAGTAAAGCAACAGGTTTGGCCAGGTGTCATAGAGTGCAAACACATATGCAGAACAAGGACACATTAATTTTGGAACAGAGAAAGATTTCCAAACAAGATGATATATAAAGCACAGTTTTTGAAGGCTTCTTATCCTTGTGCAAGGACATGTTTCAGACCTGAAGCAAACCCATGCAAGGATATACAGGATGTTCATAAAACTGTTTCCCATCGTATACTAAAAACCACTCAATTGTACAACTCAAATGGTTAGAGTACATGGTGTGTGTGTGTGTATAGATAGATATAGATATACAGATATAGATTATACCTTATAAAGCACATATTAAAGATAATAATATTGGGCCAGGCATTTGGCCTAGCAATAAAAAAGTCACTTGATATGCCCATATCCCATATCAGAATGCCGGAGTTCAATTCCTGCCTTCAATTCCGGGTTCCTGCTGATATGCATTCTAGAAGGAACCAGGTGATTACTCAAGTAGTTGCATTCCTACCACCCATGTGGGTTGAGTTTCCTGGCTGCCAGCTTTGGACCCAGCAAAGAGCTGGTGTGTGTACGGGAGTTTCTTCTGTTACTCAATTCTATTTCTGTGCCTCTCAAATACATAAATATTTCTAAAAATAAAAACTGAAGTAAATCTCTGTAAAAATTAAGAATGGGAATAGGAGAGGGAGGAGGAAGAAGGTGAAGCCTCAACTATATGGTTCTGTGTGAGAGAACTTACAGAGTTCCTACCTCCTGGCTTTGGCTTTCTCTGCCTCTCAAATAAAAAACAAATGACCATTTGTAACATAGGTATTAAGATATAGTATCATTCTCGGTCATCAAGAATATTGCAACTATTGTGGGTTAGATAGACAAACAAATAGTTGTACATTTCATTCTCTAAAAAATGTGAAAGTATTAGTTTATAATATCACATATTAACATTTTATAGAAAATAAAAAAAACAATGTCAGTTAATAACTCAAATGTATTACAGCATACTAAGAAAAAAGTCTCTCAGGCATTCACACTAAAGTTGGATGCGTTGGTTTGGAGCCTGTCTTGTTGACTTAAGATTGAAAACAATATTTCAGGGTCCATTTTAATAGACAGCACTCCTCTTTATCTTAACAGTGTCCTTTCTCTCTCCAGTACATTGTTTACCTAGAGCTTTAATCCAATCTACATTTGTACTGCTTTCTGACATGAGGAGGATTTATTCAGCACCCTTTTCAAAAGGACATTTCAAATAGGAAGAAAAGACAACCTAGGAAACGTTATATGTCTATTTTTATATAGCGCTGTACCCTGCCCTTTTAATTATATTAGACTTGAAGAAAGCAAAAAAGAAGTAAGGTAATTCAAGAGTGAAAATTTCAGATCTTATGTTAAAAAATTAAAGAAAAAATAAGTCTGAAGTCATCCATCAAGACATTTATTTTACATTTATTAAAATAAAATAGTTTATAGTATATTATTCTTATTTGTTTTTATTGTCATAAATGTTCACTAAGGTCAAGCACTTTGCTAAATTCCTTAAATTGCTTTTGTCATTCTGTCATTAAACCTAAATGTGTATGTTATCCTCATTTTAAGGTGATGAAAATAAGAATAAGAGACATCTGGTAATTTGTCCAAAGTCACTATCAGAATTCAGATCTAAGGAATTCAGGCTCTCAGCATCTTAAATTCATTGCCTATTTCATTTTTTTATTAAATGCTTTGATACATTATTCAAAAATAACAAAAACATTGAAAAGAGCAATAATTGCACCAAATATTTATGTTAAATCCACATAGCACAAATCACTAGGTTGATAGTATATAGTGATATCTAAATGAATGAATAAGAGAATGCCATATGTAATATTCATATTAATTAGTAGTTTAAATTCTATCTCTAGTTATGACTTCACTATGACACTGACAAAATTGAGAGAAAAGGAAACATGGATGATTGTTAGAGGAAGGCAGTAGGTCTGATAGTAAAAGCTCAATTGCTAATTTAAGAACTTAGCAGGAAGCTTACTGTCTATCAAGCATGTTTTAATGGAAATACAGCGTGAGTTCTTTCTCCAGCTGTTTGAGGGAAGATGGAGAGCAGCCTAAGCAGTCTTTTTTAAAAGGGTTCTTTTTCACCACTTTGTGTCTTTCAGAAAATCATTCAAGCTTTGTCTGAATACCATGCTATATTCCAAGGAGGGATCAATTCCCATTTCTTCTAGGTTATCAAAGAGGCTTAAGCACAGATTAAGAAATTGCTCAAGTAGTTAAAGTCAGTTGTGTTGTGGGTCCTATATTCTCCTTTATCTACTTGTCATTATTCAAAATCACTGTCATTATTCAAAGCAATAATATGATCTTTGAGATCCATGTCAGGTGTCTCATTAGAGTGTAATTATCTAATGACTTTATGTAGTTGATTTTGGGTTCTACTTTCAAACATTCTGCAGATTTTACATTGCTATTTGTACATTCCTTTGTTTATTTAATTCATTCACCTGTGTTATGAAACATAATTTATAGTTTGATTCTGTAGTTACTTCCATATTGCATATCAACCCTTGATTTTTGTTTTCACAATTTAATTGTATGCAAAGATAAATCTCTCCATACTTCATCTAGTGTAACCTAAGAATTCTTTCCTATATTTTATAACAGAATTTTAAATGCATCAGGAGTAATTGCTCTTGAAAGTTTTGATTATATCTTTATCCATGTTATGTAAATAAGCTTAATGTGGATAGAGGGAATAGAAACTAATATTAGAATAAGCACAGATCAGCTACATCAAACGATTGTTTTAGAGTTAACATGTTGGTTATCTTTTTACTTAATAAATATTATTTAACTTCATAAAGTAAACAACACAGAAAAGAAGTAGCCATTCTTCAAAATATTTTCTTATTGTCTTATTTCTTATTTATAATCCATAAATTATAGAGGAAAGATGTGAGTGGGGATGAGACTCTGCTAACAAGTGCAAGCATTTTAAATTCCATAAGACATCAGATATTTCTCCATGCAGCCATCTGTCCTTATGCGGTTGCTTCCTCTCAGAAAAGCTAGTACCTTAGTTCAAATTCACTTCAGCAGGCATCAGGCATTTGGCCTATTGGTTAAAGTGCTGGTTAGGTTGCCAGCTTCCCAAATCAGGGTGTGTGAGTTGCAGTCCTCTGTCCACTCCTGACTCCAGCTTCCTGATAATCTGTAGTAGTTGGGTCTGTGCTACTCACGTGGAGGCACGAATTGAATTCCCAACTTTTGGCTCTGGCTTCAGAGGTTGTGGATATTTGGGGATTTGTGGAATGAACCAGCTAATGCAACTTTTTTCACTTACTCACTCCTTCTCTGGAGCTCTGGCTCTGGCCTGGCTAAAGCCCTGGCCATTGCAAGCATTTCAGAAGTGAACCAAGAGATAGGATCTCTCTCTCTGTCCATCTCTCTCTCTCTCTCTCTCGTGTGTGTGTATGTGTGTCAATATTTCTTTAATTAATTAATTAAGTGGCTTTTTCTTATTTCAAGAATGGATGGATCTTGATGTTTATAGTGTCAGTCCATAAACTGAATTTCATTGGTTCTGAATCACTTATTTCCCTCTCTTCTATTTTTAAATGAATCACTGTAGGTTTCACAGTGTGTGTGTGTTTGTGTGTGTATACATATATACATACATATATATGGATGTATGTGTGTATATATATATATATATATATATTCCAAGTAGCCATCCCTGGATCCTGTGAGCATCTTTGCCCATGAACCAATGCCATCATAATTTCTGGACTAACACTTGATAAGGTCAAAATCCTCAAGAAAAACTAGAGTGCTCTTATCAGGGAGAAGATGAATGGATGCTAGACAAAATACCAGGTACCTACAAAACATCTAAAAACAATAACACTAGTTTATTCCAGTTTTTCTTAAACATCGTGCATGCACCCATACATATATATTATCATTGGGAGAGAAAATGAGACAAGATATGCTAATGCTAATGTCATGTTAGTTTAAAATGTATCCAGGCAAATAAGCTTCTGTTTCTCAGCTTCTGAGACACTCTAACAGCACCATGGCTTAGTTATTCTTTCCTGACACATATCATATTGCACAGCTTTTCAATTTTCATCAATTGATCCAACTGTTTTTTATGCTAAGATTTATTTATGCATTTGAAAGGCAGAGCAAGAGCAAGAGTGATAGAGAGAATCTCTCATCTGCTGGTCTACTCCTCATATGATTCAAACAGTGAGTTTTGAGCCAGGCCAAACCTAGGAGCCAGAAACTCCATTCTGGTTTTCCATGTTGGTGACAGGGGTCCAAACATGGGCCATTTTCTGCTGCATTCCCAGACCTGTCAACAGGAAAGTGGATCTGAAGCAAAGCAGCCAGACCTCACCTGGTATTCCGATCTGGAATGTTGGCATCGCAAGCGGTGGCTTAACTGGTCATACAACAATGCAGGCACCCAATTTTGTTTTCATTTTTGTTTTTTAGATTTATTTATTTATTTACAAGGCAGAGTTATAGAGATTGAGGGAGAGACAGAGAGGTTGAGAGCTCTCAGATTCTGGATCTTTCCCTAAATGGACGCAATGACCAAGGCTAATCCAGGCTAAAGCAAGAAACCGAGAACTCGTTCCTGGTCTTCCACATGGGTGGCAGAAACCAGGGTACTTGGGCCATCTTCCACTGCTTTCCCAGGCCATTAGCGGAAGCTGGGTCAGAAGTGGAGCAGCTGGGATTCAAACTAGTGCTCATATGAGATGGCAGCTTTCAGGTGTGGTTCAAACTGTTGCGAAACAATGCCAGCACACTTCCTCCCCATCCCTACACCTACTCCAGATTTTGTTTTAGGTTACTTTTGCAAAATACTTCTCTAGATCTCGATACAAAGCTAACCTGGTTAATTTACTGCTTTTTCTGTTAGTTTTCTTTACTTATTTCTTAACAGGAAGGAACATATTCTAAAAGCAGAAAAGGAACAAAATGATTATAGTTAAACACATATTTTTAATACAGTGTTTCCAAATTTTTTCATATAGTCAATTACTTTTATTCAAATGGAATATAATTTAAAAGATGCTTTTAGAAGCCTTATTAAAAGAAATTACTAAATAGCAGTGCAGGCTTTAGTAACAGAGCATTAACAAAAGGAGAAATAATTAACCATTTTAAAAATGCTATTCATGAAGCCTTGTTCTAAACCACACAGTCTTACATGTTTATCTGCTCTGCTACCATTTAACACTTGAAAAATCATGTAATCTCATTCTATTCAATGTCTCATCAGTGCCCTGCTGGCAGGAACCCTATGCTAACATTCATTGTATAACCTCCTCTCAGCCTATCATTTCCTTAATTTGTTCCATTTGCAAAGTAAATCTTCAAACTGACCTTTTAAACTAATAACTACTCTGTAGTAACCTCCAATAAGATGACTGATGAACGATCTCCATTTCTTCCTTCTTTTCATTTGAAACTGACCATTTTTGTTTTAGCATCCCCTAGTGTTCCTGGTTAGCTAAACTGTTTTTACTGTTTTTGCTGCTCATCCAGTCCTCTTTGGACCTCTATAAATTTACTTTATATATTATATATATATATATATATATAATATATAAAATATATATAGCTAGAAGTTCAAAAAATCATATTTATTTTTGTGAAAGGCATGTATAATGAAAATATCAAGTTATAATTTGTTCTGTTTTCTTGCTTCTTGCACTTCTACCCTCCTCTCCTGCCAGAGGGCATCACATGAATTATACTGAAGTCATGCATAACTTCTTTTCACTACTCTGTCTATAATTTCTTCCCAAGGTATTTTGCATGGGCAATTATTCCCTTAATTAACTATGCCTTGAATTTTCATAGGATCCCTTTCCTTAGACTTTAAGATTTATAAAATTGGGTGCTTTTATACCAAAATGTATCATCAATAGTTTTCATAAAATTGCATGCCAGCCATGATAAGAGAGAATGGGACACTTGAATAGAGACACTTAGGAACTGAAAGAGTTTGGGTTCAACATCTGGAACAGTAGAACAGGAAACTGGCCACAATGTGATTATCCAAGTATGTGATTAGCCAAGTATATGATTATCCAAGAGGGATGATGACTAAGCTAGATTAGAGAACATTAGTTTATGCTTTCACTGTTTATAAGCTATTATGATTTCCTCAAACAGTATTTAGCTGCAAAGTGACTTGTAAAGTCAGCTGCAGATATATATCTATTTTAAACTATAGCGATTAAGAGATAAAAATTCAGAGGTCAGCATTGTGGTTCCATGGTTTAAGCCGCCACTTGCTGTGCCAGCATCCGATAATGGAGTGTCCGTTTGAGTCCTGGCTACTCTGCTTCTGAACCAGCTTTCTGCTAATGCCTTCCTCTGGGAAGGCAGAGGAAGATGGCCCAGATGTTTGGGCTCCTGCCACCCAGGTGTGAAACCTAGATGGTTTCTTGCTTCACCTTGGTCCAGTCCTGGTTTTTGCAGCCATTTGTGGAGTGAACTAATGAATGGAAGACACCTCTCTCTCTCTCTCTCTCTCTCTCTCTCTCTCTCTTTCTCTCTCTCTCTCCCTCTGTCATTCTGCCTTTTGTGAGAAAGAGAGAGAGAGAGAAAGAGAGAGAGAGAGAGAGAGAGAGAGGGAGAGAGAGAGAGAAATTGGTCAAAATTCCAATTAATGTATCTTATGTCCATGAAGTAAGCTATTGAAATGGTGCCTGTGATTGAGATTTGAGATTGATAATGCCCTAAAATCTGTGTTTTGTGGAGTGTCTCCCACATGACTGTTAAACTGTATCCCTGACAACAGTAGGAACTGGCATCAAGTAAGTGGAGACCCATTGCCTTCTCCACTACACAGGGTGGGTGAGGCAATAATCAGAAGATTAGACATGATAGTAAAGGAAGTTTTTAAACTCATTTAAATTACATTTCATGAATCTAAATAAAAGGATGTTTTTAAGTGTGAACGGATCAGATATTTGGTGAAGTGATTATAGTTTCATTTGGGATGCCTGCATCCTATATCAGAGGGTCTGAGTCCACTTCTTATTCGAGCTTCCTGCTAATGCATACCCTGGAAGACAGCAAGTGGTGGCTCAAAAACTTGGGTCCCTAGCTGGCGTCGAGGCTCAACAGGCTAATCCTCTGCCTAGTGGCGCCGACACACTGGGTTCTAGTCCTGGTCAGGGCGCCGGATTCTGTCCCGGTTGCCCCTCTTCCAGGCCAGCTCTCTGCTATGGCCCGGGAGTGCAGTGGAGGATGGCCCAAGTGCTTGGGCCCTGCACCCCATAGGAGACCAGGAGAAGCACCTGGCTCCTGCCTTCAGATCAGCGCGGTGGGCCGGCCACAGCGCGCCAGCCGCGGTGGCCATTGGAGGGTGAACCAACGGCAAAGGAAGACCTTTCTCTGACACCCACCTGAAGACTGAGATCGAGTTCATGGCTTCCATGCTTCACACTGCTGTGTATATTAGAGTGGGAGATTGAGCCATTTTATCACAGAAGATAAGAGGTTTGTGGTTGTTTCAAGAAGAAACAATAGGTCTCATTATTTAAGATTGATTGATTGATTGATTTGAAAGGCAGTGTCACAGAGAGACAGAGGCAACGGCAGAAAGAGAGGAATCTACTGGTTCACTTTCCAAATGGCCACAATGGCCAGAGCTGTGCCGATCTGAAGCCAAAAGCCAGTAGCTTCTTCCTGGTCTCCCATATGCGTGCAGGGGCCCAAAGACTTGGACGTTCTTTTGCTGCTTTCCCAATTACTTTAGCAGGGAGCTGGATCAGAAGTGGGACTCGAACCGATGCCCATATGAGATTCTTGCACTGCAGGCAGCAGCTTTACCTACTACACCACAGTGCCAACCATGGAGAACTAGTTATTAGTGAAGGCAAAAGGTGGAAAAAATGCTTATTTTGATCCTAAAAATATGGAAGTATGTGGAGCACTCTGGTGAGGATATATGTACAATCAGAAGGAAGACATACTGGTAGTAAAATGGTGAAGTGCAAAAGATTATGTTTGGCTAAATCAACTTGCATTTTTACCATATAATATAGGACAGAAATAAATAATACTGATGGCCTTATAACGATAATGATTTTTGTTCAGGTTTAAAAAGTCTAAGAATGTTAACAGCTTTTTTTTTTTTTTCCTCATACCTGTGGATATCTCCAGCAAGTTAATTGGAAAGATTAATTCCAAAATACTCACATTCAATTGGTAAAAGTTAGTTGAAATTCCTAAAATAGCCTAGGCTTGAGAGGGTAGTAAAACTGAAGAAGATTGGAGTGGATAAAAAGAAAAATTATTTATCAGTGTTTCTCTTCACATTCATTCACTTACTAGTAGAAACACAGTACATGCTATGGCCTTGAGGAGTAATCTTTATGGGAAAAGCAAAATAGCTACAAGGAAAAGAATTATTTTCCACTCCCAATTAAAGAAAGTGCTTTGTTATTCAATATGTCTACTGCCAAGAGAATGGCTTTAGGTAGCATCTGATCCTTGGAGAGTAGTTTGCTTGTTTCATTGTCTCACCATGATACATGTCACTAATTCAATCGTTTCATTTTAGTTGTTTGAAATTTTCTTTTATATAGCACATCCTCTTAAACATTGTCTATATTCAGTAATTACAAACTCTAACATTGCATTTATCTTACTAGAAATAAGATGACTGAGAAAATATGCTTGAGTAAGAATATGGTGGTTTGGAAAAACACCTAATAATAACATGCATTATTGTGGTTATGTACGTTCTTTGTTCTATTTAAAAAATGAATTCCACTGATGTGCCAACAACGGAATGTGTTGTTTTCCATTTTGGAAAGTAGTGACTTGACTGTCCTCCAGATAGAACATTCAACCTTATGCATGAAGATAAATAAAAATAATAGGAAAACAGATGACCTGATAAGAAGAACACATGTTCTAGTCCCACCAGCCGAACGGCTATAGGGTTGGTTGACATTGGTTAAAGGGATTGAGGCTCCCATGAGTTATCAGCTTAGAGGACTGGACTGCTTAAAGGCACTGGAGAGGTCATCCAGAAACCAGTGAAGGGTGCTTTCTCTCGATTCTTGCCAAAGTGTAATCTGTTGAAATATTTCTGGTGAACAGAGAGATAGTATTGTATTTTCAAAATATCATTAAAAGGACATATTTTTAAATCAAAAAGCTTTTAGCCATACCTATCATTTTAACCTATTAAGATTTTTCTAAATGTAATGTTATCATTTAATAAAAAATTGCTATTTCTTTTAACTCTGAGGTAAGCACACATTTGATAAACATATCTATTTTGTCAAGTTGCTCCTGACAACTCAATCCATTATATCTATGGGCCAGTAACTTTGTGATATGGTTAGAACATGACCACATTTGCCCCATGACTGGTCTTACACATTATCATTTGAAAGGTATCATAGAAGAATGAAATAATATTCAATGGTATTAGATTTAGCAATCATAATAAAGTATATACTTAAATTTTGGAAGAAAGTTTGGGGAACCAGATCTCAGTGGAAAAATCTAAGGAATTGTAGAAAGAAAAAGCTTTAGAAATTACATACGGATTTTAGAACAACAGAAAATTTGTCATAGATGTTTCATTATAAATATTAATAGAAATGAATTTGGAAAAAATATGAACATAATAATTTAACTGTAGTACAATTCCAGAGCCAAAACAGGAATAAAATATAATTGTGCTAAATTGTTGCACTGCTGAATCTGCTGTTTTGTTGTGTTTTTCATTCCTTTGTATAGGAAATGGTTTTATATCCATAGTTTGGGCCAGAGCTGTCTGAGTCTGCAGTTAGGGCTTCATTTGATGGATTTAGGAACAAGAAATCAGACAGGTCATTACAGCACAATTTAATTTGCTGAATTTGAAGAGCTGGTTTATAAAATGCTTTTCTGAATTACTAAAGAGTTTATTTACAGCAAAATTTTTTCTCTAGATTACTTCCCATTATTATCCAGTCCACAAAATGACAGGTCAAAATAGGCCCATTATACATTATTTAAGTATACTATTATTCTAGTTCTCTAACACCAATATTTTAATGAAACGCTATTTTATTTTTTATGTCTAGATTAACAACTGCCAAATAATTCCAATATTGTTGACCGATTATATTTTACATTTATGTCTATTACATTCTTGCCTTTCAGTTTATGTTTGAGCTCCAAATGCTGGTTATGAAATCTGAATTTGCCAAGAAGTATTTGTTGGACATTATTCAAGTCACAGTCTCTCTTAGTCTCAGTTCTCAACTAAAAAGAATTTACAATAGCTGGTTTATTCACTTTACATAAACTGTGACAATTATAATGAATGAAATCTGTGATAAGGAACTATGAATACATGAAGAGGCTTTGCCCAGTCTCCAGCCTGTATGAAAACCCAGCATCTGAGCAGCCTATACCAGAGACAAAATGATTGCGACTATCATTCTTGCTTGGGTCCGCCCATTTATGAAATACTTCTTCTCAATAACCAGTGATTTACTTGTTGTTTTAAAATTCATGTATATACACATACACATGCAAACATATTTGAAAGGCGAGAGAGAGAGACAGAAAGAGAGATCCTCCTTCTGCTAGTTTACTCCACAATGGCCACAACAGCCAGGGCAGAAGTCAAGAACTCCTTCCTTGTCTCCCACATGAATGGTAGAAACCAAACCACATTAACCATCATCTGTTATCTTTGCAAGTACATTATCAGGAAGATAGATTTGAAGAAAAGTAGTCATGACTCAAACCAACTCTCCAGTATGGGATGCCAGAACCACAATGCTAGCCACTGTTTTATTTCCCATCATCTTGCAAGAGCAATATAAATTATTAATTGAGAAAAGTATAACTTCTACCAGCAATCAACTATATATGGATTACCAAATATTTAACAAGTATTAAACATGCTTACAAAAATCGGATAAAGGTAATAAGTAGCATTAGGTCATAATACCTATCATCAACTAAACACTGTAATGGAACACCATTATAGAATATTCATTCTTATGCTTGAGTTATTCCAACCACTATTTTACTGATTAAAAAGGAAAGTCACATAAAAAGAATCACTATGTTTCAGAAATGTTAATTATTATGCTACAAATGAAAGAATCAGGAACTGATTCTTAAGACATGTTAATATTCTGCCATTGTGTGTGAGACTGAGTTTATGGAAGTGGGAAAGGGAAATAAGTATTTTTGTGTGAATTGTTATATAACAAGAAATTTTAAAAATTTGAGTTGTTTGTACCTGGCACAATATTTGGGATGTTGTTGAGTTCTGTTTCAATGTGAAAGAAATTTCTCTCTTCAGTAAGATATTTATATAAACCTCAGACAGGAATGGTTAAGGAATTATTTGTGTTGGCCTCACATGAAACTTAGTGATTCATAATACACAATAAAAGTTTATTTTTTTCCTAGACACTATCCAATTAGATGAGGACACAACCAAGAATAACATGTTGTGTACTTTAGAAACCAAACATTATCCTATTTAGCATAGTATTCTTGTATCTTTATGCCTTTGTTTCATTGTAGGTTTCCTTTACTGGTATTTCTCCCACAAGATCCATCAATATAATACTAGTCTAAATTTTGGGATGATTCAAATTTCCTATACTAGTCTAAATTTTGGGATGATTCAAATTTCCTAAGTAACACTGTTCACTACTATATTTCAAAGTTTCTCTAAAATTACACACACATTGGATATAGATCTGTGTTCCTTCCCAAATTCTTTTGACTATCATTTTTCCTTATTTTTTCTTTGGGGAAGTCCTGCCTTTTCTGGGTCAGTCCTTCTCCTCTAGACCTGAAATAAGTGCTACCTCAAGGGGATGAGAATGGGCTTTCTGTGTGATTCCAAAGGGACCGGATGGTACAAAGTGGTGGTCCAGTGGCTAAGTTCTCCTGGGATGGAAGTTTTTTAAAAAATATTTTAAAATGTATTTGTTGGAGACACACACACACAGAGAGAGAGAGAAAGAGAGAGAGAGCCCATCTGATGGCTCAGCCCCCAAATGTTCACAGTTATGGTAGCTGGGCTGAAGAGAAGCTGGGATCTGGCAATGAAATCCAGGTCTTCTAGATGTGTGACAGGAACCCAGCCAGTTGAGCATCATCTGCTTCTCAGAGTCTGCCTTGCCAGGAAAGTGAAACCTAGAGTCGGGATGGAAGCCAGGCACCATGACACTGGACTGGAGCGTCCTAGCCTGTAGGTCAAATACCTGCCAGAATGAAACGTAAGCAGTAGAATGTACAGAGTGAGAGAGGTGATAGGTAAATTCACCTGCTTTTTCTCTCCCATGAATCTTCCTGATGGCCCACTAAATAAATGATGATCCTGCTGAGTAACCTGGTTTGGCTCTTTATGACTCCTTAGGAAATAGTGCCATGCTTCTTATTGTTTTGTATTTTTCCTACTGATGAATCACAACCTTGCATTTTGCTTTTCCTTGGGAAGTGCTGAAGCATGGAACCCATAGAGCTTGCCACTGCCCACAGGATGAGTTAGAAATAAATGCCCTGCTTCTGTTGCTCTTTGTTCCTTCTATTATAAAAGTGGAGGAACTTCTGGGCTGGGATTCTGCTTTAAAGTCAACTTAGTAGAAAGACTTGCTCATTGAGAAGAATGGAAATTCTCTCTCTCTCTCTCTCTCTCTCTCTCTCTGTCCCTCTTTCCCTTTTTCCCTCCTTCTTCCCTCATTCATTCCTATTAGTTTTTCCAATTTCTTTTCAGGAAGAAAGCAGCTCATATCCTCAGTATTCTCAGAAAACTTTCATTTCTTCCCTGGTCACATTGCACCTTCTCCATTTGTCCCCCACCTTAGCATTAACAGCCTGTCCTTGCTTTCAAGACCCTTACATTTGCACATATAGGTCTATTAGAGAAATAGAAATGATGAGAAGCTATAATTATAGTAAGGGATATAAGAATTCCACTTGTTTTTGAAATTGAACTATTTGAATATAACATTATAAGGCTTTACTGGAACCTGAATTTCATAAATACTTAACATTCAATTCAATAAGCATCTATTGAAAGCCTACCATCTTTGATTCTTTACTAAGAAGCAAAGTAATTTAAATAAAAAACGCGAAGAAATATATGAAAATAATGCAACTCAAACTTTACTTCATTATAGTAGCAGATGGAAGCAGTGTACTGTAGGAGTATGGACGCATTGAATGATTGATATTGACTGTGAGGGTTAAGGAAGGCTTCATGGTGTAGATGACATTTGAGCTAGAACTGAACTATTTAAACCGCCTAGGAAGATAAAAGGTACAGACAGAGTAGAATAAGCAAAGATGTAGAGATGTGATATGCTTGGATTACAAGCATTCTGAGAACTGAGATGGCTAGTTTTCACTTGTAAAGCAATTGCTACCAGCAGTCAAAACATTTTAAAAGGCAGAATGCAGTACCACAAACATGCTGGAGTGCTGTTCCACAATTGCAGATTATTTTTTTTAAATGCTTGACACATGTTCAGTACATTTTGTACTTGTAAACACTGTGCAATGTTCAACATGGCTGGTAGGGAGTCTTGATAAGATCTAGAGCTGGATGAATGAAAGCCAAAACCTGACTTTTACCTCAGACTTTAAAATTGCCAACCAAAAATACCATTCCATTTGAGCAAATAATTCCAAGGTCCAAAACCATTACAAAAAAGCAGCTTGGGTATCATAGAAATTTTAGAAAAGTATCTATCACAGTTTATAGGAACAAAGGAGGCCCTATTTACATTTGACCTTTAGGATGTATTGGACTATTTAGAGACCATGTTAAACCAAGAGACTCTTCCCAGGGTTTTCCACCTCCCATCAATGCTGCACAGGGAACTTACAGGGGATGCCAGTTGCTCACCCATTCCAGAGACATCTTGCACCTTGACAGTCTTTGTTTTCTTACCTCACTTTCAGCCATCTTCAAGCAGCATCAGGTCGCTCAGAATCTAGGTCTGTTCAGACCCGGAGTCTCTGCTCCTGTGCTATTCTGAAAGTCAGAGGAGAGATTTCCCAATTAAACCAGAACATGTGCAGATATGCTTCCAAACGTGTCACATTAGCTTGGATTCAACTATAAGTCAAAAAACCTGTAGTCAACCTCCTACTTACATCTGTGAATAAGCACATAAGCAACTGCAGGGCTGTTCAGGCTAAACAGATGGATGGTCCTGTCAGGAACAGATTGCAGTAGAGCTAGGATGTAGGATGTAATGCCACCCCCTCTGAACTGAGAAACATATTCAGCAGCAGGAAAGACATCCTTTCGAATGTAGCTACTCTTTTTAAATGCTCGGCATTTAACTATTTCTAAGGAAAGGTTAAATTCTTTTGTCTGCCAAAATATTTGTATGTCTTTATTTCATCTTATTTCTCTAGTTCCTTTTGCTAGATTCAGATCAACTTCCCTTCACTCTAAGTAACAATCATCCTTTGTCCTTTAATGCTACTATATGTGCAATCATCAAACTTCATTAACTGAGTTCAGTAACAGAAAGAATATACAAGAAACAACTTATAATAGACTTTACATGGGACAAACCAAGTGAATAAGCTATGCTCTGATATTTTCCTAAGTAATCTGAAAATTATTTTGATAGGTAAATATTAAAATTTTATGTACCTGATAAATCCTAAAATGTCATTCTTTTATGTGATCACATATATAGATACACATTATAAATATATCCTTTATAGTAAATATAAAATTATAATCCTGGAATATGCATGAAATTAATTTAAATGTACTAAAGCCTCCATAAACATTCATTTTAGTTATTTCCTCAATTTTTAATTCTATTTTAGAGGCATATACATATATATATATATGTATATATATATATAAATAGTTTAAGTGAAAACTATGTTCCATAACTCAGTCTTTAATAGTTTTATTTACCAAATGAGTTCATATGAATAAAATGTAAAATGTGAACCAGAAAAATCCAATTGTGTTATTTGGTTTTGGGTAGGTATGTGTTAACCTATCTCACCTATCATTCAAGTGTTCATTTCATTGAGTAAGGTGACTTTTCTGTTCAGACAGCTAGAATTTCAGTAGTTTAAAGAAATTTGGAAGATATTTATGTTATTATGATTTTGTGCCTTAATATTTAAGTAAATAACTAACCACATTTGTCTATTTCTGAATAATTTTGTCTTGCATATGAAAGTACTATAAATATTTTAATGCCAGTTATTGGAAAGCTGTATCGTTAAAAATGGCACAGCTGCCCTTAACAGGTGACTTTGCTCTACATTTCATGTAAAACTTGTCATTTAAGATGAATTTAATGTCTTGAGCAATTATTATGAAGTTTTATAATGTAGTGAATAAAAAAGATAAATCAAACAAGAATGGACACTTACTTGAGTATTTATTTTCTTTTGAATATTGAGATCTTCTTCAAATAGTGTTTATTTCAAAATTGATTATATTATTTTGGAGAATGCCACATAGTGGTTAAATTAATCTGAAAAATCTTTTAAAATAATATGTATCATTTTGAAGGAAAAATTGAATTTTCACACACTGTTACAGGAATTGATTAAGAGAATTATATAAAGCTAAATTGTTACTTCAAATTGGGGGTATTTATCATTACATTTCAGAGATATCACTTTGCCTAATACTATGTATGGCAGGAAAATGGAATTGGAGAAGAAGGTGTACAATAAGTCGTTTGTGTTTGTTCAAGTAACACAGGGTTATTAAGCAATAACATATGCGGGAAACCAATATTTCTTAGAGCTACTTCCTGCTCACAGAGAGCTCATAGTCTAATGGGAGATGTGAGTCGGCAAATAAAAATCATCATAAAATGTAATAAGGGGTGCCAGCACTGTGGCTCACTTGGTTAACCTTCCGCCTGCAGTGTTGGCATCCTGTATGGGCACCTGGTCCTAGTCCCGGTTTCTCCTCTTCCAGTCCAGTTCTCTGTTGTGGCCCAGGAAGGCAGTGGAGGATGGCCCAAGTGCTTCGGCCCCTGTACCCGTGTGGGAGACCAGGAGGAAGCACCTGGCTCCTGGCTTCAGATGGGCGTAGCTCCAGCCGTAGTGACTATTTGGGAGGTGAACCAATGGAAGGAAGATCTTTCTCTCAGTCTCTCTCACTGTCTAACTCTGTCACATAAAAGAAAAAAAAAATGTGGTAAGGGCTGGAGTTGTGAATTTTTGAGTAAAGTATTGTAGATGCGATTTTGTTTTCTCCTGCTGCTTAAAATAGAATATGGGAGGAGAAATACTAATTGTTGGAATAAGTATTAAATAAAAGGAAACAGAAATTAGGTTTGATCTAAACAATCTCAGCAAAACCCAAAAACAGAGTTGTAGTTATCCAAGAAAGGTTTGTGAAGCAGCATCTTGACTAACTTGGGAATAATGTATAATATACACAGGAATCCCATAAAGTTCATGAAAATGTTATATCAGCAGATGCACTACTAAACTGGATGGGAAAGGACAGACAAAGTGTGAAATGAAAGTCTACTGATGATGTAAACCCAAAATTTTACAAACATAAAACAGGATGATGAGTATTTAGGTGAAAACATGGGCTATTTTTTAGAATCAAAGAAGGATGACTCAAAGGACAGAGCTATTGGTCTGGAGACAGAGTCAGAAGCCACAGAGATTTGTTTTCTATCCATTCAACTCGACCAACTTTGCAAGATTGGCATTTGGGATTGCTTGGGATCATAGTCCTTGTTTCCGTCCATCTTTTCTCTTTCAGAACTGGGGAATAAAATGTCAGAATAAGCTTATCCCACCATTTAGCAACATGCAAATCATTTCTGTAGATTTTTAGGTCTACCGATAGAGAGTTGTGCCTCAGAGCAGTTGTGCCCAGAACATCACCAATACCTACTTTATATAATACATGAAGAGCTTTGAAACTTTTGAACTGAAGAGATTTAGATGAGATTTTGAATTTTGAGTGTACGACATGATAGGTTGAGACTTTGAGCAATTTGGGGATGAAGGAAATAAATTGGGTTTGTTATAAAAGTTTCAATGCCAAAGAGCAAACTGTGCTAGGAAGAATAATGCCCCATCCCAAAGCTATCCTTACACTGATTTCTGGTATCTGTTATTGTATTACATTATACAGTGAAAGGTTCCTTGCAAATGTGACTGAGGATAAGATTTTGAAATCTGGAAATTTACCTTGAGTGTTGGGTAGATCTTATCTAATCACATGAGTCCTTAGAAGTTTTTTTTTTTTTTCTTCTTCTTCTTCTATTTGTTGAATTCTTTACTTAGTGTAGGGTTAATCTTATGTGTGTAAAAAAAAAAAAACCTGAAAGTAGATCATTTCAAAAATTGAAAGACATAATAAGAGAGGAAGGAGGACGGGAGGGTAGGGTGGAAAATATCACTATGCTGCTAAATCTGTATATATGAAATTTGTTCACCTTAAAATTTTTCTTAAAAATTGAAACAATAACAAAAAAGATGTGAATATTTCTGGTCTTAGAGAGATGACAGTTTGAGAGGTATTTGCTGCTTCATTGCTGTTTCTGTGAGGTAGGGATTATATGTAAGGATCAGTGGAAGGCTGCTGAGAGCTAAGAGCAGCCTTGAAGTAATGGTCAACAAGAAAATGGAGAGCTCAGTCCCCTAAATGCCTGGAACTGTGTATTGTCAACATTGTGAATGAGCCAGGAATGAGGTTCACCCCTAGAACCTCCAAAGAAATGCAGCTGCCATCACCTGGATCTCAAAATCTGGAATTAGATTTCTCACCTACAGAGTTGTTAGAGGATAAGTTCATGTTACATAAGCGCCTAAGTTTGTAGTAGTTTGTTATGGCAATAGAGAACTGATATAGATGTCATACAACAGATACAAGTCAAGCAGAATCTTAAAGAGAAGGAGTAAAATTTTACTAGTCAAGAACTGAGATAGAAGCTTAAACAGTGTGGTTTTCCACATAGAACTGTAGGTGCAACACAAGAAAAGAAATGTGAGGGAACAGATGCTGCTAAAGGTGCAAAAATAAAATGGTATCAGAAAATACTTTCTTATAGTCATCAATCACAGTGCTGCATAAGTTTTCATTGTAATGTAAAAGATCAAATAGTATAGCATTTAAGAAACTATTAAAAATATAAATATTAGAAGTCTAAAGGAATATCCAAGTTCAGATCCTAAAGTAGGTTGGAGAAATAATTTTTTTCAGAAAAAAAGTGTGGAATAATCAATATATGAATTTAGATGATATCTGAATATAAATGAACTTATCCAAAATTATCTGAGTGAGAAGAGAGTTAAGGATGGAACCAAGGAAATGTTATTTGTTAAGGACAGTCAAAGGAGAAGTCAGTGGTATAATCTAAGGATATATTTTAAAAATGTGAATACTAGCCGGTGTCGCGGCTCAATAGGCTAATCCTCTGCCTGTGGCACTGGCACACCGGGTTCTAGTGCTGGTCGGGGAGCCAGATTCTGTCCCGGTTGCTCCTCTTCCAGGCCAGCTCTCTGCTGTGGTCCGGGAGTGCAGTGGAGGATGGCCCAAGTGCTTGGGCCCTGCATCCCGTGGGAGATCAGGATAAGCACCTGGCTCCTGCCTTCGGATCAGCGCAGTGTGCTGGCTGCAGCGCGCGGGCCGCAGCGGCAATTGGAGGGTGAACCAACAGCAAAAGGAAGACCTTCCTCTCTGTCTCTCTCTCTCACTGTCCACTCTGCCTGTCAAAAAATAAATAAATAAAAAATGTGAGTACTATACCTTTGTTGACCATGAAGATTTTTTTTTCAAGAATAGATTTCTCAATGGTCAAATATAGCATGCATATCAAGTAGACAAAATTACAGTGCAACCAGTGGAATTAGCAATTACAGGTTATCAAACTTGCAAAGGAGCTCCCAAAAAGTGGTAAAGTCAGAAGGTGAATTCTCAGTGTATTAAAATGTTTATGAGATGCAAAGGTATTGGAAGAGTAAAATAGTCTGTAATTGTGAGATGCTTGCTGATGTGCAGTGGAATGGGACTGGAGTGTGTGTGTGTGCATGTGTGTGTGTGTGTGTGTGTGTGAAAGCCATTTTTATCTGGTTTATTTTGCTGGGTATGTGAAATAACACATGCATATCTCCTGAGAAGAGAAGGTAGGACTACTGAGGACACTGAGATTAGTGTGTGATATCTCTCTGTTAGTCAGTTGGTACTGCAATAACAAAAATACTATAGTTCCAGCGCTGTGGTATAGTGAGCTAAGCTTCTGCCTGCAGTACCAGCATTCTATGTGGCCACTGGTTCATGTCCTCGCTGCTCCGATCCAGCTCTCTGTTATGGCCTGGGAAAGCAGGTGAAGGTGGTCTAAGTGCTTGAGGCCCTGCACCTACATGGGAGACTCAGAAGAAGCTCCTGTCTCCTAGCTTCAGATAGGCTCAGTTCTAGCCATTGCAGCCATTTAGGGAGTGAACCAGTGGATGGAAGACCTTTCTCTCTGTCTCTTCCTCTCTCCCTAATTCTACCTCTTAGATAAATAAATAAATAAATAAATAAAATCTTTTACAAAATACTGTAGACAGGGTGATTTAAATAATAAATATTTATTTCTCACAATTTTATCAATGTGGAAGTTCAAGATCAAGATGCTGAGAGATTTGGTGTCTGATGAGAGACTGTTTCCAGGCTTGTAGACTGACCTCTTTGTCCTCTGTCCTCGACTATTCTAGAGAGACAGAGAGAACTAGCCAATTTCCACTTTTTAAAAAATATTTATTTGTAATTTATTTGAAAGGCAGTTACCAGAAAGGGAGAGGGTGAGATAGAGAGAGACATCTTCCAACTGCTGGTTCACTCCTCACATAGTTGCTACAGATGTAGCTGGACAACGCTGAAGCTAAGAGCCCAGAACTTCCTCCAGGTCTCTGACATGGGTACAGGGGCCCAAGCACTCAGGCCATGCTCTGCTGTTTTCTCAGGTGCATTAGCTGAAAGCTGGCTTGGAAGTGCAGCAGCTGGGTCTCAAACCAGTGTCAATATGGGATGCTGGTATTTGCAGGCAGTGGCTTAACCATCTATGCCACAATGTCAGCCTCTTCTTCCATTTCTTAAAAGGACAAAAGTCCATTATGAGGGCTCCACTCTTATGACTTAATTACCTACCAAAGTCCCCATCTCCAAACAGCATCAATAAGGACTTTAACATATAAATGGTAAGATGAGGAGAGATAAACATTCAGTCCATAGTACCCTGGGAGAGAAATGATGGAGGTGGTGACCAGGGATAATTTCAGCCCAAGAATCAGATGACAATTTGATCATATTGAAGAGAATCATGTCGAAGTTAAAACCATAAGATCTAGAATATACTAAAGATAAATAAGCCAGTAGGAAAAAATACAGAATGAAAAAATGAGAAGGAATTTGGAAAAAATACCATTTTATTAGAAAACACAGATTCCTAAGAATACATGGACTGTCACAGAAGTTATATTATCAACTAGCACACTAATTTTACTACTTCTAAATTTGGGAGGCTCCATGACTCTGTTACTCTGATTAAGAAGTATTATATAAGATAGAGGATTGGTTCTGAAGCTGTATTTCCTGGAATCAAATTTTAATTATATAAATAGACACATTACTAATAAAATTGGCCTATTTATTTAATGAGCAAATGTGGCTGACCACATAATCAGTTTCCTTATCTGTGACATATCAATAAAGTGGACATATAATAATGAATACCTCACAAATACAATATAAAAGAATATTTTTGTGATCATGAATTGATGACATACATATGCTATAATTTAGATCAGTGCCAAGCACATACATTATGCTGACTGTATTTTAGCTGCTATCAAGAGTGACTAGGCATAGTGTGAAGGTCTTATCAAATACTAATTGAAGTGTCTTTTGTCAATTGACAGATGTCACAAGTAATAATACTGGCTTTTTGAAATTACAAATAGGATATGGAAAGGGAACAAAAGATGCTCTAAGTCTAGGGTAATGGGATTGGGCACACTTTTATTCATTTCCTTTTGGAATAATAGATAATATTTTTTGTCTGGATAATGAGAGATAATGAAACTTCATAATGAACTTGAAATAATCTTGTGACTTAAATGAGTTCCCCCCTCAACTACCATAATCTCTACAATGGTTTCATTGAGTTTATTCCTGAGGACTGTATGCACTGATGTGAACTCTGTTTTTTTAATATATTTATTTACTTGAGAGGCATAGTTACAGACAGAGAGAAGGATAGAGACAGAGAGAGAGGTCTTCCATCACTGGTTCACTCCCCAAATGATCACAACAGCCAGAGTTGGGCTGTTCAGAAGCCAGGAGCCAGGAGCTTCTTCCAGGTCTCCCATGCATGTGCAGGGACCCACCATTTGGGCCATCTTCCACTGCCCTCCCAAGCAATCAACAGGGAGCTGGATCCGAAATGATGCAGCCAGAACTCGAAACAGTGTCCATATGGGATGCTGGCACTGTAGAAAGATGCTTAAACTAATAGGCCACAGCGCCAGCCCTATGAATTCTGTTTTGGTTGGAGTGGTATATTCTATATCACACTAGAAAAGACGATGTGATTATATTGTCACTCTAGCTATCAGAAGATACCATACTGCCTTTCAGAGAGTGCTATGAGGTAGAAGAAATCCCCTGGTGTAGTAGGAAGGAAAGTAGGCAATACAAGCAAATGATGCCTTCTATAGGGTCCTGTAGAGAACAGAGAAGAGCTTGATGGTCAACCCAACATTGTAGAAGATACATAGCGACTTTTCAGAGTTGTGGAGCTTCAGTATAGAGACTATCCATAGAAATTGTACGGTTGGATGGGATTGAAGGCACATCCACTGGAAATCCTTTAAAGATAAATGAGGTGTTTGGAGAGAGAAAACAAAAAGGGAGTCATTTAAATAGTATTAACTAGAAAACATGTCAATCCAGTATTGGATCCTGGACACAGGGAAATATTTTTAAAAACTGTAGCTGTTCAATGGCTGATCTACAATGTATCTTTGTAATGATCACTACCATATATCATTCACTTTGATGTGAACTTGCTGGAAAGGACGGATACTTGTCTCCCAAAATTAAAAAAAAAAAATTACATTAATGTTGTTGTCAGAATGGTCACACAGAGATCGGAAGAAATCATCCTCTAGGCAGCAAGTTGAATAGTGAACTACTTAACTACATCAACATAAAAATGTGAGGCCTGTGCTATGGAGTAGTAGGCTAAACCTCTGCCTGCATCACTGCCATCCCATATGGGCACTGGTTCTCCCAGCAGCTCTTCTTCCTATCCAGCTCACTACTTATAGCCTGGGAAAGCAGTGGAACATGGCTCAAGTATTTGAGCCCTTGCACCCAGGTGGGATAACAGGAGGAAGCTACTGGTTCCTGTCTCCTGGCTCCTGGCTTTAGATTAGCCCAGCTCTGGCCATTGCATCCATTTGGGGAGTGAAACAGCAGATGGAAGAGCTCTCTCTCACTCCCTCTCTCTGTCTGTAGGTCTACCTCTCAAATAAATAAATAAAGTCTACTTAAAAAAGAAACATGTAAATGTGTTGGACAAACAGGATGAAAAGGAAGGAGAAATGGATATTCATTGGCCCAAGGACAATGAAGTTTAATATAAAGGAAAGATACTACAGAGCTGTGAACTTCTTGAGAAAAAAGTGAGCAGGTTTAGAAAACTACCTAAGACATAAAAGAGTGCTAATGAAACTTCTTGAGTAAAATTATGGTATTTTACCAGAAAAAGCAAAAGGAAATGATTCCATCTTTTCTCTTGGCTTGATTTGTTTTGTTATCTACTTTGATTCTTCCATCTCCCTAATGGATTTAGTCATTATTCATGTTATAGTAAAAAGTCTCATATCATTTTTCATTCAATAGTAAATATTTAGGTAAACATAATATTAGCACTCTAATGGTCATTCTTTTATTCCTCTAAATATATGTTTTAGTTGACATATTCATAATATGTATATAATATAGAAAAGTGAATATTATCGTCCCATTATATTTCTTCTCCATTTTGTGGTATCACATGATAGTACTTACTAACTTTTGGCTTTGATTATTCTTCTTAACTACACAGAAAAATTCTAAAGAAACAAAGAAGTCATGTGTAGGAATGTGTAATGTGTAATAGTTGTGTTTCTCCCTGAGAAAGTTTGGGCAAATATGTTAGTCTTACATAACAGAAAAATGTTGCCAAAATTGAAGGCTCAAAATATATTAATGTTTAGAGCTCATGGCAAGAGCCTCGGGTGATCACTGACATCACAAGTAAGAGTGTTAATTATTGAATTAACAACACAAGTCACTGTGCACCTACTCCACATGTAGGACCTCTGTTCTGAATGAGTTGTACTATTAGAATTAACTGTATTAGAATTAACTATATTAGAATTAACTGTAATCTCATAGTACAACTCATTCAGAACAGGTCCTACATGTGGAGTAGGTGCACAGTGACTTATGTTGTTAATTCAACAATTAACACTCTTACTTGTGATGTCAATGATCACCCAAGGCTAATACTAACTGATAGCATCAAAAAGGGAGAGAACAATCCATCATGGGAAGCAGGATACACAGTAGACTCATAGAATGGCAGATGTCCTAAATAGCACTCTGGCCTCAGAATCAGCCCTTAAGGCATTCGGATCGGGCTCAAGAGCCCATGAGAGAATTGTAGGCATGGAAAGCCAAGATACCATGGAAAAGAAAAAAAAAAGACCTAAATGAAAGATCTCTGCGAGTGAGATCCCAGTGGAAAAAACAGGGCCATCAAAGAAGGAGGTACCTTTCTCTGAAGGGAGGAGAGAGCTTCCACTTTGACTATGACCCTGTTGGAATAAAATCAAAGTCAGCAAACTCAAAAGGCTTCCATAGCCTTGGCAACTCATGACTAGAACCTAGGGAGATTACTGATGCCATAAACAAGAGTGTCA
Source organism: Lepus europaeus (assembly GCF_033115175.1). Lineage (NCBI taxonomy): Eukaryota > Metazoa > Chordata > Mammalia > Lagomorpha > Leporidae > Lepus > Lepus europaeus. The sequence goes on from NC_084830.1 coordinate 54,744,389, forward strand.
AATTGTTAAGTCAACAACAGGAGTCACTGTGTACTTATTCCTCATGTAGGATCTCTGTCCTTAATGTGTTGTCCAATATGAAGTAATGCTATAACTAGTACTGAAACAGTATCTTTACACTTTGTGTGTCTGTGTGGGTACAAACTGATGAAATCTTTACTTAATATATACTAAACTGATCTTCTGTATATAAAGATAATTGAAAATGAATCTTGATGTGGATGGAATGGGAGAGGGAGCGGGAGATGGGAGGGGTGCGAGTGAGAGGGAAATTATGGGGGGGAAAGCCATTGTCATCCATAAACTGTACTTTGGAAATTTATATTTACTAAAAACAAAAGAATTAACTGTAAAAACTTGTTCTCCTTTTTTCTTTTTTAAATTTATTTGACAGGCAGAGTTAGACAGTGAAAGAGAGAGAGACAGAGAGAAAGGTCTTCTTTCCGTTGGTTCACTCCCCAAATGGAAGCTATGACCGGAGCCATGCCAGTCTGAAGCCAGGAGCCTGGTACTTCTTCCTGGTCTCCCATGCGAGTGCAGGGCCCAAGCACTTGGGCCATCCTCCACTGCTTTCCCAGGTCACAGCAGAGAGCTGGACTGGAAGAGGAGCAACCGGGACTAGAACCCGGCGCCCAAATGGGGTGCCAGCACTGCAGGCGGAGGATTAACCAAGTGAGCCATGGCGCCAGCCCCTCTTTTTTTTCCTTTTTTTTAAATTTATTTGACAGCCAGAGTTAGACAGTGAGAGAGAGAGAGAGAGAGAGAGAGAGAAAGGAAAACTTGTTCTCAAACAGTACTTTGTACATTGTATGTATGTGAGGTGTGCAAATTGTTGAAATCTTTACTCAGCATAGAGTTCATCTTCTGTATATAAAGTTAATTAAAAATGAAACTTAATGAATAATGGGGTGGGAGAGGGAGTAGAATGTGGGACAGGAGTGAGGGTTGAAGGATGGGTATGGGGGAAAGAACCAATATATTCCTAAAGTTTTACCTATTAAATTTGCATTCATTTAATAAATGATTTTTTTAAAAAAGAAAGACATATAAGAGGAATGTTTATAAAGTTCATGGGCAATTCATATTATGAAAACTATACTTAGATTTTAAAAATTGCACCACATTATAATTATTTTTAGATTCTATGTCCATAAACTTTTAAAAATACTTTTTTATTTACTTTGTTCTCTCCATAAATACGCTTAGTCTATTTCTCTTTTCTAGCATTTTGTTCTTTATACCTACCTCTTATAGCAAATCCTTAGATGCCAGGAGCAGGTGCCTGACCTAGTAAGCTCATAAAAGCACAGGAAAACATGAGATCGATAGGCAATGTAATCTCTCAAATGAATCTGATACTTTTGCAGCTCTGATCCTGATAGCTGAATAGAAAATTGAAACACATGAAGGTTAATAATATCTACTGTTTTCCAGATATCAGTGCCAACTATATTTTTACAATAAGCTTTCCTATCCTTATATTCTATCTTCTTTATTTCTGGATATGAGCATATGGAAAAAATTCTACAGATTTATAAACTAAGTTTATCTGCTGCTTTCAAAACTTGTCAACATTTCTCTGACTACACTATCTCCTTGGATTAGAATTATGTTCAAATAAATAAATAGCTTCTACAACATGGAAATATCATCTTTTACCTCTGGCTATTTTCACAACATCCTATAAAAAAACAGGCTGTGAGTTATTATAGTAAACATATTTTTCAAATAATTTATATGCATAAAACAATGTTGTTTTCCTTAAAAATTCAAACAAATACTCTGTAAGGCCATTTCCTAGATTTTTATACCATCTTATTCTTCTAATATATTTTTGTTTATTTTTGCATTTTCCAAACCACCATGTAGAACCAAATAAATCAAGATGGAACAATCAAACAAATAAAAAAAAGCTTAGCTAAATAACTCCCATTTTATGACTCTAAGAAAAAAAGAATCAAGCACTGAAGCCCAATGGTGAAGTTAACCAAACAGCTAAGCTTGGTCTCTGAGTAAGCTAAAGACCAGCAATATTCACAAACCGGAAAGAATTGATAAACCAATCTAAATTTTGAGTTGGGTGGCATGTCAGTTCATTTCCTGATTTTTAAAAAAAGATTTTATTTATCTGGGAGGCAGAGAGATGAAACAGAGAAAGGGAGAGACAGAGAGACACGTCTTCCACCTGCTGGTTTACTCTCCAGATGGCTGTAATAGTTGGAGTTGGGCTGATCTAAAGCCAGGAGCCAGGAGCTTTCTCCAGGTCTCCCACATAGTTGCAGGTGCCCAAGCACTTGGGCCATCTTTCACTGCATTCCCAGCTGGATCCGAAGAGGAGCAGCTGGGACACAAACCTGAACCTGTATGGAATGCTGCTCCACAAGCTTAGCCACAGACTTAGCCTACTAAGCCACAGCGCTGTCCCTCATATTCCTTAACACTTTGTAAAATACAGAAGCAACAGAATTTGCACTGTACTTATTACTTTCCTATTAGGTAGTCTTACCGTGATATTAGTTTTACAGACGATATTCCTCTTATTGCCCTTGATCTTTTCACAGGCCCCCTGGGATTCTAATGAGGGCTAGATGGGCTGTAGGTGATTTTCATTTTAAAATGATGCTTAAATTGTATTTTATTTGCACTTTTGAAAGTCCTAACATTTTTTTTTATTTTTCTGATGCATTATAGTAAGTTGACAAACTAATCATACCAAAATGTCAGCTTTTGGATGAAAACTTCTATAAACCCAACCAACACGTGTGTTGCATAAAACCTTAACGTCTTGCACTAATAGTGTGCCAGATGGTACCATCTTGATGGGGAAACTCATGAATCTAGTATTATATTTCAAATTAGAAAAGGTTGATCTTATTATAGACTGTGAAATAGCACTGAAGCTCAAAGATGCAGCTGCAACTTTCGGCTCCCTTATGATATTAAAAATGAAAATTTATGATACATCTCAGAAAACATCTGAGGCTGAAGTAGGATACTTCAATATCTCTGTGGAGTTAGAGTGATTCAAACTTCAACAGGAGGGGGAAAGGTGAGGACAGTAGTCTAAAGCCACAGATATGACAACCTAAGAACAAAAGATTTAGAGGTAAGCTAAGAAAAATGAAGCAGGAACAGGTCGATGACAAGTCCTTAACAGGATTTTGTAGACTTGCAGAGGCTGGAAGTAGGCCAATGACTAAGCAGCAAAGAGAGATAGCAGGTTTAATTTTAAAAAGGATGTGGGCCAAGCTCTTTGAATCCTCATGGATATGGGAGCATTCCAAAATGAAAACAAACTGACTTCCCAGCTCAATTGCAGTAAAGACAGGTCTGTATAAGAGCTCAGGTATTCTTTTAATATCTGTCCCCTTATTATCTTTCTAACCACATTTCCCACTACTTCCCTCTAATACTTCACCCCTAAGGCACGAAATCCTCATGCTTATATTCATGCATCCCAAATATATGCCTGTCTCTTAGGGCTTCTGTAAAAACTGACAAATTTGCTGTCTTAAAACACAGAAATTGTTCTTTCTTGGTTCAAAGGTCAAAACTCCAAACCACAATGTAGGCAGGGCTCCAAGGGAGAATTTTTGCCTGTTCTAGCTTCTTGTAATTCCAGTTGTTCCTCAGCTTTTAGCTGCAAAACCCTATTCTTTGTATCCATCTGCAGGTGGCCTCCTCTTCCACATTCTTGTATCAAACCTTTCTCAGGCTTTTCCTGTGGGAAGGCATGGCATTGTCATGAGGCTTCTCTGCGTACTCCAGAATCACCTCATCACAAGATCCTTAATCTAACCATAATGACAGCAACTCTGTTTCCAAATAATGTCAGGTTCATGGGTGGGGATTATAACAGAGACATATTGGGGAGATAACCTTCAGCACACTGCCCGGGGGTATACGGAAAACATTGCTCATCCTACTCCCTCTTCCTGGAACTTTCTGTTCTGGAATGTGAACAACTCACTCTTTCATCTTGCTCAGGCCTGTGCTCTTGTTTTACCTTCTCTAGGAAGACATTTTTCAGACCAGCTTACTTAGAATTACAGTGTCTTTCCTCCAATCCACTGAGATATAAGAGCCCTATGTTGATTTATTTATTTTCTCCATAATACTTATTACCATCTTATTATCATTTGTTACCATGTAACATATTTTACAAGTATTTTCATTACTTCTTCCTGTCTCCATCCATGCATATGTAAGCTACACAAGGACAGAATTGTTATCTGTTATTCAATATTTTATTCAGAGCACCTAGAAAAGTGATCAGACTGGAACATAGATGGCACTCAATAAATAATTTTTGAATGAATTAAAAAACATGAGCATTAAAAATGTAAAATAATCTGTGAGAAATATGAAGACATCTGAGTTGATGAGCAATGGCAGTTAAGTTTGGGGCAGTGACAGGAATCTAAGATGGAAAAGTAGGGAAAAGACCTCCTGATTTTGACCACAGGAAGATAACAGAAGAAAAGCAGAATCATTGCATTCCAGGGGAATGTTGGAGAGAAGTTAGCAGAAAGATAACATCGTGGTGCCATATGAACATCAGCTACCAGTGACCTGAAGCCGGGATCTGGGGGAGACATCATTTTCTTTTTTTTTTTTTAGCTTTTATTTAATGAATATAAATTTCCAAAGTACAGCTTATGGATTACAATGGCTTCCCCCCTCCATAACTTCCCTCCCACCCACAACCCTCCCCTTTCCCACTCCCTCTCCCCTTCCATTCACATCAAGATTCATTTTCAATTCTCTTTATATACAGAAAATCAGTTTAGTATATATTAAGTAAAGATTTCAACAGTTTGCCCCCACATAGCAACACAAAGTGAAAAAATACTGTTGGAGTACTAGTTATAGCATTAAATACAGTGTATAGCACATTAAAGACAGAGATCCTACATGATATTTTTTAAAAATTGATTAATTTTCTATGCCATTTCCAATTTAACACCAGGGTTTTTTTTTTTTTTCATTTTCAATTATTTTTATATACAGAAGATCAATTCTGTATATAATTAGTAAAGATGTCATCAGTTTGCACCCACACAGAAACACAAAGTGTAAAAATACTGTTTTAGTACTAGTTATAGAATCACTTCACATTGGACATCCCATTAAGGACAGATCCCACATGAGATGTAAGTACACAGTGACTCCTATTGTTGACTTAACAATTTGACACTCTTGTTTATGGCATCAGCAATCTCTCAAGGCTCCAGTCTTGAGTTGCCAAGGCCATGGAAGCCTTTAGGGTTCGCCGACTTTGATCCCATTCCGATAGGGTCATAGTCAAAGTGGAAGTTCTCTCCTCCCATCAGAGAAAGGTACCTCCTTTGATGGCCCCGTTTTTTCCACTGGGATCTCACTCACAGAGATCTTTCATTTAGGTCTTCTTTTTTTTCTTTTTTCTTTTTTTCCCACAGTGTCTTGGCTTTCCATGCCTACAATATTCTCATAGGCTCTTCAGCCAGATCCAAATGCCTTAAGGGCTGATTCTGAGGCCAGAGTGCTATTTAGGACATCTGCCATTCTATGAGTCTGCTGTGTATCCCACTTACCGTGTTGGATCGTTTTTTCCCTTTATGATTCTATCAGTATTAGCAGACACTAGTCTGTTTGTGTGATCCCTTTGACTCTTAGACCTATCAGAGTTATCAATGGTGAACTGAAATTGATCACTTGGACTAGTGAGATGGCATTGGTACATAACACCTTGATGGGATTGTATTGGAATCCCCTGGCACGTTTCTAACTCCCTCATTTGGGGCAAGTCCGATTGAGCATGTCCGAAATTGTACATCTCCTCTCTCTCTTTTTCCTACTCTTATATTTAACAGGGATCAGTTTTCAGTTAAAATTTAAACACCTAAGAATAGTTGTGTGTTAATTACAGAGTTCAACCACTAGTACTAGAACAACAACAACAAAAAAATGCTAAAAAGGATAAAGTATTACATTGTACCTCAACAGTCAGGACAAGAGTTGATCAGGTCATTGTTTTTTTTTTTTTTAATTTTTTTTTAATTTATTTTTTGACAGGCAGAGTGGATAGTGAGAGAGAGACAGAGAGAAAGGTCTTTCTTTTTGCCGTTGGTTCACCCTCCAATGGCCGCCGTTGCCGGCGCATCTCGCTAATCCGAAGCCAGGAGCCAGGCGCTTCTCCTGGTCTCCCATGCGGGTACAGGGCCCAAGGACTTGGGCCATCCTCCACTGCCTTCCCGGGCCATAGCAGAGAGCTGGCCTGGAAGAGGGGCAACCAGGATAGAATCCGGCGTCCCAACCTGGACTAGAACCCGGTGTGCCGGCGCCACAAGGCGGAGGATTAGCCTGTTAAGCCACGGTGCCGGCTAGGTCATTGTTTCTTATAGTGTCCATTTCACTTCAACAGGTTTTCCCTTTGGTGCTCAATTACTTCTCACCGATCAGGGAAAACAAATGATATTTGTCTCTTTGGGACAATCATAAAGAAAAAAAATTAATATTAATTAATTAATTTTAAAGATTTATTTATTGATTTGAAAGTCAGAGTTACTCAGAGAGTTTGGAAGCAGAAACAGAGAAAGAGAGAGAGAGGTCTTCCATCCACTGGTTCACTCCCCAGATGGCCGCAACGGTCAGAGCTCTGCCAATCTGAAGCCAGGAGCCAAGAGCTTCCTCTGGGTCTCCCACATGGGTGCAGGTGCCTAAGTCATTGGGCCATCCTCCACTGATTTCCCAGGCCACAGCAGAGAGCTGGGTCAGAAGTGGAGCAGCAGGGTCTGAAACCAGCACCCATATGGGATTCCAGCACTTCAGGCCAGGGCGTTAGCCTGCTGTGCCACAGCGCCAGCCCACATTTTTTTAAAAGTATTGTTAATAGAGTTCAAAAACAGGTGATAGAAATTTTAATATTCTTTGCAAATCTTATTTCTAACAAATATCCATATCCATATGAGGGAATATGAATCTATTGGTTTCAAAAAAAATCTCAATAGACAATTATGAATTTGAAAAAGCACATTGAAAGAATGATATTCAAACATAAACAGAGAAATAAAACCATGTCAAATTTTTAGTTAGAAGCTTACAAATAAAACCACAATGTAATACCTATGCATAAGTCATCAAAAGAACTAGTATGAAAGAGATGGGCAATAATGAGTTTTGTCAAGAATACAGAGCAAGTTAAACCATAATACAGTGCTTTTCAGGTCATAAAGTGAGACAAGGACTTTGGATAAAGTCCTTTGGATAAGGTCTTTGTCTCCTAGAGCTGAACATAGGTGTGCTCAGAAATTCAACTTTTATATTCCCATATCCAACAGAAATGTGTAGAAGTATACTTACAAAAAGATATGTATAATAACATTAATAGCAGAATTTCTATAAGCATAGACCTAAATTTGGAGCGACTGAAATGCCCATCAGTCAAATACTATATAACACTGAAAATAAGCAAACTACTAATCCCTATAACAATACTGATTAATCTCATAAATAAAATGTGAAATGAAAAATGTCAGATACAAGGAGTACATTCTGTATAAATTCATGTATATAAAGTTCAAAGACAGGCAACACCACCATATGGTTAGAAATCAGTGTAATGCTTATCTTTGAGGATGCAGGGTCTAATAGGACTCATGAGGGGACTTCTGAATAATGTTGAAGTTTTTGATTTGGGTTACAGTTATGCAGGAAAGTTAACTTCAGGATCATTCATCAGTCTGCACTCTCATGTTCTTTAAACTTTATACTTTCCAAAGTTTTTTTTTTTAATATCCACTAATTTTGGCACAACTATTCCAGAAGTCTTTTATTTATCACCCCACCATATGTGTGATAGCGTCCCTCATTCAGGAGGTGCCATATGGCTTCTAAAATGTTAGGAGGGAAACTTCATGAATTCAGAGAAATCAGAAACCAGTGTAGGTCTCACCATATTTCACTGCATATCTAGCCATGTTCCAATGGACCACGAACATGTAGCTCCTGTACTAAATGAGAAAAGAAGGGATTTAATATGCTAAAAATGGAAACAGTTCAGTAGCATCTGTCCTGTGAGCAAGCCAAAAGTGTGTGTGTTGAAAAACCAAAATTGGGCAATGAACACATTGTTATTTATATAACTCCAATAGCGCCAGTCTATGCGAAACATATCACAGATCTGAAATTCTGTACTTCAAATTCAAATTCTGGTATTTTTACTATAATTAGCTTTCTATTCTTTATATTGTTAATGGTTGTGAATGTCCTTTATCCTTTTCATGATCTCCCTCTTCTTTTTTAAAAAATTAATTAATTAATTAATTAATTTGAAAGGCAAAGTCAGAGAGAGAGAGAGAAATTTTCCATCTGCTGATTCACTCCCAAATAGCCAAAACAACCAGGGCTGGGCCAGGCCAAAGGCAGGAGCCAGGAACTCCTTGCTGCTGTTACATATGGGTGGCAGGATGCCAAGTACTTGGTCCATCAGCTGATGAATTTCCAGGCATATTCTGCTAAATCAGAAGTGGAGCAGACAGGACTCAAAGAAACACTCTGATACAGAATGTGTGTGTTGCAAGGAGTGGCAAAACCCATTGTACCACAGCACTGGTCCCACCATGTACATTTTGTGTGCTTGATGTAATGAAATTAAATATGCTTGTCATAGGATTATTAGTTTTCTGAGCAGAAAATGCTTCGGGATGCCACTTGTGAAAGAGAGTGTTAGGGTTTCATTTCCATGATCATTTCCTCACTGAGTGTACCTGGTAGGACAGCTGTGTGAGTCTTTTACTGTGTTGACAACTTCATAAAGAAACAGAAAACTCTCTACCTTTTTGGCCTTATATGTTTTATTAGATAATGAATACTGATTTAAATTGAGAAATAACCGATTTTCAGCAAGTAGTGGTTACAGCATGTTGAGGTTTCTTTGATAATAATCTACTTTATATGGTTTCTAGAACAGAAATAATTATGCAATGGAAAGCTACAATCTCTGTAAAAGATATTTAAAGTTCTGAATAATTTGTATCATATTCTAAAATTAACGATCATAAATGATTCCCACAGCAAACTATCCACTCTCAGTAAGGTAAATATAAGCAGTAATGATGGCAGCGTAATATTTGTAATGTCTTTATATGCTCAGTAATTTTTTTAACTTTTATTTAATAAATATAAATTTTCAAAATACAACTTTTGAATTATAGCAGCTTTTCCCTCCATAACCACCCTACCACCCACAACCATCCCATCTCCCACTCCCTCTTCCATCCCATTCTTCATCAAGATTCATTTTCAATTATCTTTAGATACAGAAAATCAACTTAGTATATAATATGTAAAGATTTCAACAGTTTACACCCACACAGAAACACAAAGTATAGAGTACTGTTTGAGTAGTAGTTTTATCGTTAATTCGCATAGTACAACACATTAAGGACAGAGATCCTACATGGGGAGTAAGTGCACAGTGACTCCCATTGTTGATTTAGCAATTGACACTCATATTCATGACGTCAGTAGTCACCCGAGGCTCTTGTCATGAGCTGCCAAGGCTATGAAAGCCTCTTGAATTCACCAACTCCAATCTTATTTAGACAAGGCCATAGTCAAAGTGGAAGTTCTCTCCTCCATTGAGAGAAAGGTACCTCCTTCTTTGATGGCCCATTCTTTCCACTAGGATCTCACTCACAGAGATCTTTCATTTAGGCTTTTTTTTTTTTTTTTTCCCCACAGTGTCTTGGATTTCCATGCCCGCAAAACACTCATGGGCTTTTTAGCCAGATCCGAATGACTTAAGGGCTAATTCTGAGGCCAGAGTGCTGTTTAGGGCATTTGCCTTTCTATGAGTCTGCTGTGTATCCTGCTTCCCATGTAAGATCGTTCTCTCCAGTCATCTTGTGAAACTTGTAAAGTAGTTATTATAATTATCCTTATTCTCTTGATAAAAAGTTGAGGCATAATAATTTGGTAATTTTTCACCAAGTGACACAGCTAATAAATATTGGGGCTGATACTTAACCACATGGTAGAAGAAATTCTAATATCTGGATATTTAAACAAAGCAAGCCGCTACCCAGAAAGATGAATTATAATTGGAAATCATATGTGAAAGTTTAATTAAAATATTTTCCCAATGAGATTCAATTCTATCTTCAAAATGGTGGCATAATTTTCATGGAAATGGCAGGATAAATCATTATAAGACTTTTGTAAGAATTCTGTGAAATAACACTAAATAGTAAAGAATATTTTTTCCTTAGCCAAACATATACAAATAATGCAATTTAAATAATTAACTTTAAGTGTCTCCATGAGTCAGGCAAACCAGTTTGCAGTATTAAGAGAGAGATCTAAGTAAGAACACGAAAAAAGTAGTGCTAGGTGTTTTGTATTCCGTGCTGGAACACACTGAATACCTGCTGACATAAAGCTAACCAGATTTTTTAAGAAATTGAAAGGATTGTCTATGCAACCTTATGACAAGTGCTTTCCATTAAATATGACTAAGATGATGACTCAGGAATTACGGATAAGGATATTGGAAAATGAAGCTACCTCAGTGGCTGGCACTGACCAGTACAGCTTTAAGGCTGGGACTATGTTTGTCAGCAGTTTTCCCAATGGATTAGTCACAGTGCTATGTCAGAAATGGGCAAATTTCAGAGTGCTACATCACAGTAAGAAAAATTACTGAATATTTCAAGTATTTCAGCATGCAAAGGGAAATATTTGGTAGGCTCAGATATGAGCCAATTATTTGAACAAATTGCAAATGTATGTATACAAATAAAGTATGCAAAAGGGAAATTTTTATAATACTTCATATTAGTTCCAAAGCCATTGGCAGCTCCTGTTGAATTTCTTTTACTAATACAAAGAAAAATTAAAAAAAAACTTTCTAATTTTTTAAATGATTGTATTTATTTGAGAGTTATAATTACAGACAGAGAGGAATAGACAGAAAGGTTGCCCATCTATTGGTTCACTCCCCAAATTGCTACAACAGCTGGAGCTGAACCAATCAGAAGCCAAGAGCCAGGAGCTTCTTCTAGGTCTCCCAAGTGAGTGTAGGGGACCTAGCACTGGGGCCACCCTCCGCTGCTTTCCCAGGCCCTGAACAGATCACTGAAATAGAAGAAAAGCAGCCAGGACACAAACTGGCTCCCAGCTTTGGATCGGCACAGCTCTGGCCATTGCAGCCAGTTGAGGAGTGAACCAGTAGATGGAAGACCTCTTTCTCTCTTTGCTTCTCCTCTCTCTGTGTGACTCCGACTTTCAAATAAATAAATAAATCTTAAAAAAAAAAAAAACACACAGTCAGGACTCCAGCGCTGTGGCATAGTGGGTAAAGCCGCCACCTGCAGTACTGGCATCCCATATGGGCACTAGTTCGAGTCCCAGCTGCTCCACTTCTGATCCAGCTCTATGCTACGGCCTGGGAAAGCAGTAGAAGACAGCCCAAGTCCTTGGGCCCCTGCATCCACATGGGGGACCTGGAAGAAGCTCCTGAATCCTGGCTTCGGACCAGCGCAGCTCAGGCTGTTGTGGCCATCTGTGAATTGAACCAGCAGATGGAAGACTTTCTCTCTCTCTCTCTCTCTCTCTCTCTCTCTCTCTCTCTCTCCCTCTGCCTCTCTGTAACTCTGCCTTTCAAATAAATAAATAAATCTTTAAAATAAAAAAGCAGTCTGGAATTAGTTGCTCTGTTACAGGTGCATTATAACACTTAGCTGGGACATCCTTCCTTTCAGTTCCCTTTGATTTTCCTTGTTTGGGGACCTCTTATGTACTGCAATAATGACTATTCACAGTGCCTAATAAATACCTGTTTATGGACAGGAAGAAACCTATAAATTCCTTTGCTAATGTAAGTCTTCAAGTTCCCACAGCAAAGTATTTTATAATTCAATAAAGGATTAAATTAGCAACTTCATTCTTGTGGGATTTTCCCCACTTTTTAAGAATGTGATGCATTTCATTTGACCCCTAGGATTTTTGTCTATGTCGTTGTCAGTAGAATTAAGTTAGTTAATGAGAAGTAGCCTAAAATTATAGTTTTTCTTACACTGTTCAAGTATATACAATGTCTTACAACAACATGAATGCAGCATTTGAACAAAGTTAATCCTGCGCCTCACAGTGAACACTTTCCAGGATGCTGAACTTCTAGAGTGTAGATGATTAATTTTTTTAACTAAAACTTAATTTCTTTTTTACTTTTTGACAGGCAGAGTGGACAGTGAGAGAGAGACAGAGAGAAAGGTCTTGCTTTTGCCGTTGGTTCACCCTCCAATGGCCGCCGTGGCCAGCGCGCTGCGGCCAGCACACCGCGCTGATCTGAAGGCAGGAGCCAGGTGCTTCTCCTCGTCTCCCATGCGGGTGCAGGGCCCAAGCACTTGGGCCATCCTGCAATGCACTCCCGGGCCATAGTAGAGAGCTGGCCTGGAAGAGGGGCAACCGGGACAGTATCCGGCGCCCCAACCAGGACTAGAACCCAGTTGTGCCAGCACCGCTAGGCGGAGGATTAGCCTGTTGAGCCACGGCGCCGGCCCTAAAACTTAATTTCTACTGTGCTATGCACTCTGCCATTCTGCAGTTGAATTGTGAGAATAGTAGCTCTTCCTATTCTGATCTATTGGTTGGAAAGTTATCCACAGCAAGAATAATGTTAGGGCTTGGTGTTGAACATGGTTAGAGTTTCACCAGAGTGAGAAATGGGAATGCATTTTGGGCAGCAGAAATAATTTACTATAAAGACTTAAAGGAGTAAAATATGATGACATGGCCCAGGGGTGTCAAATTGTGTAATATGATGAGAGTGTATGAAACTTAGGAGGATTACCTATTGACACTGAGGCTATAAATCTAGGAATTGGGAGGGGAGGTGGCATTGTGTCACAGTGGGTAAAGCCACCAACTGAAGCACCGGCATTCCATATAGGTATCCATATGTGTCCTGGGTGCTCCACTTCCATTACTGCTCCCCGCTAGAACCTATAAAAGCAGTGGATGAAGACCCAACTACCTGCCACCCACATGAGAGACCTAGAAGAAGCTTCTATATCTCCTTCAGCCTGGCTGAGTGCTGGCCACTGTGGCCCTCTGGCGGAGTGAAAGATTTCTTTCTACGTCTCTCTGTCTCTCCCTCTCAGTAACTCTAACTTTCAAAAGAATAAATAAATCTTTCAAAAAGATCTAAGAAGCAGGGGCCGGCACTATGGCACAGTGGGTTGACACACTGGCCTGAAGCGCCGGCATCTCATATGGGCACTGTTTCTAGAGCCAGCCGCTCCACTTCCAATCCAGTTCTCTGCTATGGCCTGGGAAAGCAGTAGAAGACGGCTCAATGACTTAGGCCCCTGCACCCACGTGGGAGACCTGGAAGAAGCTCCTGGCTCCTGGCTTCAGATTGGCAGAGCTCCAGCCATTGCGGCCATCTGGGGAGTGAACCAGCGGATGGAAGACCTCTCTTTCTCTCTGTCTCTTAACTCTCTGTGTTAAGTCTGACTTCCAAATAGTTAAATAAATCTTTTTTTTAAAAAAAGAGATCTAAGAATCAGATTGTAAAGGGCCTATAAGGGCCTATTTCCATAGGCAATGGACAGCAACAGCAGATTAAGAAGGTAAATAGTTGGGGCTGGCACTGTGGCGCAGCATGCTAATGCCCTGGCCTGAAGCGTGGGCATCCCATATGGACGCTGGTTTGAGTCCTGGCAGCTCCTCTTTCTAACCGGGACTAGAACCTGGTGTGCCGGCGCTGCGGCTCACTAGGCTAATCCTCCACCTTGTGGCGCCGGCACACCGGGTTCTAGTCCCGGTCGGGGCACCGATCCTGTCCCGGTTGCCCCTCTTCCAGGCCAGCTTCCTGCTGTGGCCAGGGAGTGCAGTGGAGGATGGCCCAAGTGCTTTGGCCCTGCACCCCATGGGAGACCAGGAGAAGCACCTGGCTCCTGCCATCGGATCAGCGCGGTGCGCCAGCCACAGCGCGCCAGCCGCAGCGGCCATTGGAGGGTGAACCAACGGCAAAAAGGAAGACCTTTCTCTCTGTCTCCCTCTACTGTCCACTCTGCCTGTCAAAAAAAAAATTAGTAATTTGTTTTAACAAGTCAATTCATAAGAAAAAAGATAAAAGGAAGAGAATCCAATAAATAAGAAATGAGTCAATAATAGTGCAAATATGATTGAGGTTTCAGTTCTTCTATGAAAGGGTTAAGAAACAAAAGGTAATCTGACTTGATGATGAAGTCAAGAATTACTTTTACAATATTTTTGTTTGACAGACCAAGATAAAAATGATACAAATACTTATGGAAAATATCCTTTCTTGTGAAAGAGAGTTCTTGTTTATAACTTACAAACCAACTTTTTCTTACCTAGTTAAAAAAAAAAAGAAAAGAAAAATTTTAATTTAGAAATTAAAAAAAAAAAATGAAGGTAAAGAGACCTTGCCAACAGAGATTTGATAAGAACTGGTAAGCTGTTAATTGCTTACTTTTCAAGTCTGGGGGTTTTGTTCCAAAGGTTAGAGTTACTAAAGAGAGTTAATGAATAGCACAGCAACCATGCAGCCAAGTGATGTTTTAGAAAGGTATTAAGTTCTAACAATTATGATCATGATAATTAGGGAAAAATCACATAATTATCTCCTTTTCACAAATAGTACTATAATGTCTGTTTTAATATAAACGTTTATTTTTACAGCTGAAAATCTACATTATCCTAGTCAAATAATCATAATAAACTCTAAAATCTTATTAAACAGATAAGAGCAATACCAATAATGATAATTGCATATTATATCACATCTTTGTACGTATTTTCACATACATGGTTTTATTGTCTTACTCAATATTGTTGTAGTTGTGGAAGGCAATTGGTGTGGTTGCAATTTTAGAAATGAAAATGCAGTTTCTAAAGCTTGTTCAGGTTACACAGGAAATTAGTCACCAGGTTAGAAAACATTTAGATAGGAAAAATATTGGTGTTTTAAAACCTTTTTGAAAAATCTATATTTATCTTGTATGTGTATGCTTAATGAAGAACTAAACTAGAATTAATTGGTACTTGTTTACTAATTCTCCTTTTAGGGCGTGTACTATCTACAAAAGATCCAGACCAGTCTTATTTACTTGTGTAGACCTGGAATCTAAAATAATGGCTGACACACATGAAACGATGTTCAAAAACAGTTTCATTCATTTGATGAAAATATTAAATGAAAATGTACTTAACATATGTCAGGCATTTCTGTAGTCAAAATACATGCAAATGAACCAAATAAGCAAATTCCTCATCTCATTTAAGTATCTACTAGAGAAAAGATAAGCTGTATTTTGATATATAGAGAAATATTTGCAGTATGTTAAATGGCTATAAGTGGTAATGAGAAAAATAAAACTTATAAGAGTTTAGAAATATTTGTAATTTTTTGATAGTAGGGCCACAGAAGGATTCTCTGAGAATGCAATGTTGAGAAACAGTCTTTTGTTGGGAATGAGCCATGCAGAAATTTTGAAGCTTCTCAGGAACAAAAAGAAGAATTTTAAGAGCCACAGATGGGTTCTGCCCTCCCTTGTTGGAAAAACAGCAAAGAGGTTATTATGATTCTAGGCCAAGATTGAGGAGCATAAGTGTCAGAGATGAGGATCAAGAATGATCCAGAAAAATTAGGTTTGGATTCTGGGATCAATCTTTCCATTTCAAGGAGCAGAAAATCCCATTCCAACATATTAAAACAAGAAATAGATTTGTTTCTTTACATGAAACATCCACAGAAGAGGCAAGATTCAGTTATGCCTGATGCTGAACTCAGTTTCCCATGATAGCCCAATATTTTTGGCTGGCCTTATCAAATCAATCCAGCAAAAGTACTAGATGCCTTTTGATGTCCTCTGTCCTGATTAGTTGGGTCATGTGTCCATCATAAACAATCATGAGAGTCATGGTACTGGGATATTCTGCTTGGGTTGCTGCTGAGTCTCATGTTCCAGTCCAACAACACATGAACTGTGTGGGAGGAACATTCCAGTCTTAGCAAGGAAGGGGAAAATGGATGCTGAGAAATGAATCACTAACAAATAACCCCAACAGGTTCACAATGGAAATTATATCTAAGCTGAGAACCACAGAAATGACACTGGATATGTAGATGCTGGGGAATAAAGGCAGGGTTTTACAAACCATAGTAAGGAGTTTGCCTTTATTTAAAAAGACAGCAGAAAACCACTGAGGGCTTAACTGAATATCAATATAGCCATATTCCAGTTTTTGAAGAAGGTCTCTCAAATAGCAGTATTGAGAATAGACTGAAGTGCAACTAGGACAGTAGATGTGAAAAATCGGGGTATTAGGCCATTGGGATAGTAGGAGATGATTGAAATCTGTAGCAAGTTGCAGAAGAGAAATTGATAGACTTGAGGTATATTGGAAGTATATATTCCAATATACTTGAGGTATATTGGAAGTCAAAACCAAAAAGTGAGAGGAGAGAGGGGAGAGGGACAGTAGCATTGTGAATGATCAAGCAAGGAACTCCACAAAATCTGGCGACATTACTTTTCTTAAGCTAGTTGCTGAGTACATGAGTAATCATTTGTTTTTCCTGTAGCTTATACAAATGCATTATCCAATGTTTTATTGTATTATTTTGTATCCTATATCACTTTATACACAGCACTGGGGTTTATTATCCTATCATGGGTGTCAAGTATAAAATTACAGGGACAAACTTTCATCCTCAAGCCCCTAAATTACTGAAATCTGAATTTTCCTCTAAGGCATTCTTGTTTTCCTTCCTTGGCTATTTTTATTATTTCAAATCAATCTTTATTTTGTATGATCCTTCTTGAAGTAGTAGCAGAAAGCAGGACAATTTTTACTTTCTTGAATACTCAGAAGATTATAAACATATATATATATATATATATATATATACATACATACATATACACACATATACACACATATATAAAATTTAATATACATCTTCTGAATGACTCTGAATTTCTAGTCCAATATTTTGCTAGAAATCTATTCCTATGCTCAATTTTCAAACCCAGCCACGAGAAAACTTTTAAAAGCATGGTTCAGTGTTCAGCATCCACTGTGCTAGTGGGGCTTGGGCAATGTTTGAACCAACAGAAGTAAAATTGTGTCATCAAAGAACTAGTGGTATAACATGACTTTAAGCATATTTTATGGCTAAGAATTCAGATCCTTCTGGAGATTATGTGAGTGATTACATACAATTTATCATAGATGGTCCCCCACTTAGCGATGGTTCTGCTTAACACATTTTTCTTTTTTTTTAAATTAAACTTTTATTTAATGAATATAAATTTCCAAAGTACAGCTTATGGGTTACAATGGCTTCCCCCCTCCATAACTTCCCTCCCACCCGCAACCCTCCCCTTTCCCACTCCCTCTCCCCTTCCAATCACATCATGATTCATTTTCAATTCTCTTTATAACAGAAGATAAGTTTAGTATATATTAGGTAACGATTTCAACAGTTTGCCGCCATATAGCAACACATAGTGAAAAAAAATACTGTTGGAGTACTAGATATAGCATTAAATAAGAGTGTACAGCACATTAAAGACAGAGATCCTACATAATATTTTTTTAAAAATTAATTAATTTTCTATGCCATTTCCAATTTAACACCAGGGTTTTTTTTTTTTTTTTTCATTTCCAATTATCTTTATATATAGAAGATCGATACAGCATATAATTAGTAAGGTCACATCAGTTTGTACTCATGCAGAAACACAAAGTGTAAAAATACTGTTTCAGTACTAGTTATAGCATGACTGCACATTAGATAACACATTAAGGACAGATCCCACATGGGATGTAAGTACACAGTGACTCCTGTTGCTGACTTAACAATTTGACACTCCTGTTCATGGCGTCAGTAATCTCCCTAGGCTCTAGTCATGAGTTGCCAGGGCTATGGAAGCCTTTAGGGTTTGCCAACTTTGATCTTATTCCAATAGGGTCATAGTCAAAGTGGAAGTTCTCTCCTCCCTTCAGAGAAAGGTACTTCCTTCTTTGATGGCCCCATTCTTCCCACTGGGATCTCACTTGCAGAGATCTTTCATTTAGGTCTTCTTCTTCTTTTTTCTTTTCCATGGTGTCTTGGCTTTTCATGCCTACAATACTCTCATGGGCTCTTCAGCCAGATCTGAATGCCTTAAGGGCTGATTCTGAGGCCAGAGTGTTGTTTAGGACGCCTGCCAATCTATGAGTCTGCTGTGTATCCCATTTCCCATGTTGGATCTTTCTCTCCCTTTTTGATTCTATCAGTTAGCATTAGCAGACACTTGTCTTGTTTGTGTGATCCCTTTGATTCTTAGACCTATCAGAGCCATCGGTTGTGAACTGTAATTAATCACTTGGACTAGTGAGATGGCATTGGTACATGCCACCTTGATGGGATTGTATTGGAATCCCCTGGTACATTTCTAACTCTATCATTTGCAGCAAGTCAGATTGTGCATGACCCAAATTGTACATCTCCTCCCTCTCTTATTCCCACTCTTATATTTAACAGGGATCACTTTTCAGTTAAAATTTAAACACCTGAGAATAATTGTGTGTTAATTACAGAGTTCAACCACTACTACTAGAACAACAACAACAACAACAACAGCAAATACTAAAAAGGATAAAGTATTACATTGTACATCTAGAGCCAGGACAAGAGCTGATCAGGTCATAGTTTCTTATAGTGTCCATTTCACTTCCACAGGTTTCCCCTGTGGTGCTCAGTTGTCGCCGATCAGGGAAAACAAATGAAATTTGTCTCTTTGGGACTGGCTTAATTCACTCAGCATGATGTTTTCAAGATTCCTCCATCTTGTTTCAGATGACTGGGTTTCGTTGTTTCTTACTGCTGTATAGTATTCTATGGAGTACATTTCCCATAATTTCTTTATCCAGTCTACTGTTGATGGGCATTTGGGTTGGTTCCTGGTCTTAGCTATTGTGAATTGAGCTGCAATAAACATTAATGTGCAGATGGCTTTTTTATTAGCCAAATTAATTTCCTTTGGGTAAATTCCAAGGAGTGGGATGGCTGGGTTGTATGGTAGGGTTATGTTCAGGTTTCTGAGGAATCTCCAGACTGACTTCCATAGTGGCTTAACCAGTTTGCATTTCTACCAACAGTGGGTTAGTGTCCCTTTTTCACCACATCCTCTCCAGCATCTGTTATAGGTAGATTTCTGAATGTGAGCCATTCTCACGGGGGTGAGGAGAAACCTCATTGTGGTTTTGATTTGCATTTCTCTGATGGCTAGTGATCTTGAACATTTTTTCATGTGTCTGTTGGCCATTTGGATTTCCTCTTTTGAAAAATGTCTATTGAGGTCCTTGGCCCATCTCTTAAGTGGGTTGTTTGTTCTGTTGTTGTGGATTTTCTTGATTTCTTTGTAGATTCTGGTTATCAACCCTTTATCTGTAGTATAGTTTGCAAATATTTTTTCCCATTCTGTTGGTTGCCTCTTCACTTTCCTGACTGTTTCTTTTGCAGTACAGAAACTTCTCAATTTGATGCAATCCCAAATGTTAATTTTGGTTTTGACTGCCTGTGCTCCTGGGGTTTTTCCAAGAAGTCTTTGCCTGTACCTATATCTTGCAGGGTTTCTCCAATGCTCTCTAATAATTTGATGGTTTCGGGTCGTAGATTTAAGTCTTTAATCCATGTTGAGTGAATTTTTATGCAAGGTGAAAGGTATGGGTCTTGCTTCAAGCTTCTGCACGTGGAAATCCAATTTTCCCAGCACCATTTATTGAATAGGCTATCCTTATTCCAGGGATTAGTTTTGAATCTTTGATCAAATATAAGTTGGCTGTAGATGTTTGGATTGATTTCTGGTGTTTCTATTCTGTTCCATTGGTCTATCCTTCTGTTTCTGTACTAGCACCATGCTGTTTTGATAACAACTGCCCTGTAGTATGTCCTGAAATCTGGTATTGTGATGCCTCCGGCTTTGTTTTTGTTGTACAAGATTGCTTTGGCTATTCGAGGTCTTCTGTGTCTCCATATGAATTTCAGCATCATTTTTTCCAGATCTGAGAAGAAAGTCTTTGGTATCTTGATTGGTATTGCATTGAATGTATAAATTGCTTTTGGGAGAATGGACATTTTGATGATATTGATTCTTCCAATCCATGAGCATGGAAGATTTCTCCATTTTTTGGTATCCTCTTCTATTTCTTTCTTTAAGGTTTTGTAGTTTTCATCGTAGAGATCTTTAACGTCTTTGGTTAAGTTTATTCCAAGGTATTTGATTGTTTTTGTAGCTATTGTGAATGGGATTGATCTTAGAAGTTCTTTCTCAGCCGTGGCATTGCCTGTGTATACAAAGACTGTTGATTTTTGTGGATTGATTTTATATCCTGCTACTTTGCCAAACTCTTCAATGAGTTCCAGTAGTCTCTTAGCAGAGTTCTTTGGGTCCCCTAAATAAAGAATCATATCATCTGCAAAGAGGGATAGTTTGAGTTCTTCATTCCCAATTTGTATCCCTTTAATTTCTTTTTCTTGCCTAATAGCTCTGGCTAGAACTTCCAGAACTATATTGAAGAGCAGTGGTGAGAGTGGGCATCCCTGTCTGGTACCAGATCTCAGTGGAAATGCTTCCAACTTTTCCCCATTCAATAGGATGTTGGCCGTGGGTTTTTCATATATTGCTTTGATTGTATTGAGGAATGTTCCTTCCATAACCAGCTTGCTTAGAGTTTTCATCATGAAAGGGTGTTGTATTTTATCAAATGCTTTCTCTGCATCTATTGAGAGAATCATATGGTTTTTCTTCTGCAGTCTGTTAATGTAGTGTGTTACGTTGATTGTTTTGCGAACGTTGAACCACCCTTGCATACCAGGGATAAATCCCACTTGGTCTGGGTGGATGATCTTTCTGATGTGTTGTTGCATCCTATTGGCCAGAATTTTATTGAGTATTTTTGCATCTATGTTCATCAGGGATATTGGTCTGTAATTATCTTTCAATGCTGCATCTTTTTCCGGCTTAGGAATTAAGGTGATGCTGGCTTCATAGAAAGAATTTGGGAGGATTCCCTCTTTTTCGATTGTTTTGAATAGTTTGAGAACAATTGGAGTTAGTTCTTCTCTAAATGCCTGGTAGAACTCAGCAGTGAATCCATCTGGTCCTGGGCTTTTCTTTGTTGGGTGGGCCTTTATTGCTGTTTCAATTTCTGTGTCAGTTATGGGTCTGCTTAGGTTTTCTATGTCTTCCTGGCTCAATTTAGGTAGGTTGTATGTGTCCAAGAATCTGTCCATTTCTGATAGATTTCCCTGTTTGCTGGCATACAAGTCCTTGTAGTAATTTCTGATGATTCTTTTTATTTCTGTGGTGTCTGTTGTTACGTTTCCATTTTTATCTCTGATCCTATTGATTTGGGTCTTTTCTCTTCTTTTTTTAGTTAGTTGGGCCAATGGGGTGTCAATTTTGTTTATTTTTTCAAAAAACCAGCTCCTCATTTGGCTGATTTTTTGTAATGTTTTTTTGGATTCAATCCTGTTGATTTCTACTTTGATTTTAATTATTTCTCTTCTCCTACTGGGTTTGGGTTTGGTTTGCTGCAGATTTTCTAGATCCTTGAGATGACTTGAAAGCTCATCTATTTGGTGCCTCTCCAATTTCTTGATGTAGGCACCTATTGATATAAACTTTCCTCTTAACACTGCTTTTGTTGTATCCCATAGGTTTTGGTATGTTGTGCTGTTATCCTCATTTACTTCCAGAATTTTTTTGATTTCTCTTTTAATTTCTTCTATGACCCATTGTTCATTCAGGAGCATGTTGTTCAACCTCCATGTGTTTGCACGTGTTCTAGGGATTCCCGAGTTGCTGATTTCCAATTTCATTCCTTTGTGGTCTGAGAAGCTGCATGGTATGATTCTAATTCTTTTGAATTTGCTGAGACTTGCTTTATGGCCTAGTATGTGGTCAATCCTGGAGAAGGTTCCATGTACTGCTGAGAAGAATGTAAAGTCCTTAGATGTAGGATGAAATGTTCTGTAGATATCTGTTAGATCCATTTGGGCTATAGTGTCATTTAAATCTACTGTCTCCTTGTTGATCTTCTGTCCTGTTGATCTGTCTATCTCTGAGAGTGGAGTATTGAAGTCCCCCAGTACTATTGTATTGGGGTCTAAGTCTCCCTTTAAGTCCCTTAACAAGTCTTTTAAATAAGCTGGTGCCCTGTAATTAGGTGCATATACATTGATAATCGTTATATCTTCCTGTTGGATGGATTCCTTAATCATTAAATAGTGCCCCTCTTTGTCTCTCCTGACAGTTTTTGTGGTAAAGTTTATGTTGTCCAATATTAAGATTGCTACGCCTGCTCTTTTTTCATTTCTGTTGGCATGGTATATATTTTTCCAGCCTTTCACTTTCAGTCTGTATGCATCATTGTTGGAAAGATGAGTTTCTTGTAAGCAGCAAAAAGATGGGTTTTGTTCTTTAACCCAATCAGCCAATCGGTGTCTTTTAACTGGACAGTTCAAGTCATTAATATTCAATGTGACTATTGAGAAGGAGTAACTTTGCCCTGTCATTTGCCAAAGATTTTTTCTAATATATGGTTTGAGACTCCTGTGATCTTTTGCTGTGAGGTTTCCTTCCTTTACCTTCTTTCATATTGGTGACTGTGTTTCTGTGTTTCTGTATGTAAGACATCTTTAAGCATCTTTTGCAGGGCTGGATGAGTGGCGACAAATTCTTTCAGTTTCTGTTTGCTGTGAAAGGTCTTTATTTCACCTTCATTCACAAATGAGAGCTTTGCAGGATATAATATTCTGGGCTGGCAGTTTTTCTCTCTTAGTACCTGGGCTATATCTCGCCATTCTCTCCTATCTTGTAGGGTTTCTGATGAGAAGTCTGCTGTGAGTCTAATTGGAGATCCTCTGAGAGTAATCTGGCGTTTCTCTCTTGCACATTTTAGGGTCTTTTCTTTGTGTTTCACTGTGGTGAGTTAGATTACGACGTGTCGTGGTGAGGATCTCTTTTGATCATGTTTATTAGGGGTTCTATGAGCTTCCTGTATTAGGATGTCTCTGTCCTTCTCCAAACCTGGGAAATTTTCTGCTAGTATCTCACTATAAAGGCCTGCTAATCCTTTCTCCCTCTCCATGCCTTCAGGAACTCCTAGAACCCGAATGTTGGGTTTTTTAATAGTATCCTGTAGATTCCCGACAATATTTTTTAGATTTCTGATTTCTTCTTCTTTTCTTTGATTTGACTGTTTCCTTTCCTGTTCTCTGTCTTCTAATTCCGATATTCTCTCTTCTGCTTCACCCATTCTGTTTTTAAGGCTTTCTAATGTGTTTGTCATTTGATCTATTGAGTTCTTCATTTCATTGTGGTTTTTTGTCACTATCACAGTTTCATATTCTACTAGTTGTTTCATTTCATTTTGATTTCTCCTTAATATTTTGTTTTCACGAGAGAGATTTTCTATCTTGTCCATTAAGGATTTCTGTAGTTCAAGAATTTGTTTTTGAGAACTTCTTAATGTTCTTATCAATTTTTTGAGATCTGCTTCTTGCATTTCCTCTATCTCTTCATCTTCATAATCTTGCATTGTGGTGTCTTGTTCATTTGGAGGCATCATAGTGTCTTCCTTGCTCTTGTTACCTCGGCTTCTACGTTTGTTGTTTGGCATGTTGGAGTTAATTTATGGGTTTTTTTTATTTGTTTGTTTGTTTGTTTTTTCTGCTGTGGTGTTTTTTTTTTTTTTTTCGTTATACTATGCCTCTAAGTGGGCTGTCTGCTTTGATGGATCATTAGGGGCTGTGATGGGTGTGGCCAGAGAGCTCTGCTTGATTCTTCAGGTTTAAGGCTGTGCAAAAAGCGACTCACCCAGATTGTTCACTCCCTTGCTCCTTACTGGATCTCTCTCTCTCTCTCTTTTTTTTTTTTTTTTTTGACTCAGTTGGGAAGTTATCCCAAATGGCTGAAATTGAGGGTAGTTGAAATCTGGCCTCTGTGAGTATTCTTTTGATCTACTCCTGGGACCACACAAAGAGTTTATGCAGCCCTCAATGTGTTCTCAAGATTCACCAAATTCCGAAGTTACTGAGTTTGTGGCTGCACTTTAGATATGTAAAATGGCTCCTACTCTTTGTTTTGCTCCTTGAGTGACAAGAGAGGCCTCTGCTTTTACCCCCCAATGTCTCGGGTTTCTGCTGTCTTTGTCTTACCTCCCTCCCGTTCCCGCGCTGGCGAGATTCTGTGGCTCCTCTCCCACAGTTGAGTTTCCACATGGTGGGCTCCCTGTAGGTCCTCTGTGTCACATCCACTAGATCTGGAAACATTTCCTCTGCAGTTTTTTTTTTTTTTTTGAGTCTTTTCCTGAGGCTACAGTAATTCCACCTTTATGAAACTTTATTTTCCCAAACTACGGCGCACGTCCTCACTATCCGCCATCTTGGCTCCGTCTCCCTGCTTAACACATTTTTAAATTACATGGTACAAAATGATACATATGCAGTTAAAACATTCTGTGTATTTTATTTTAATTGTTTTCTGGGCTAGCAATGTGCAGTGTGACACTCTCTTGAATGTTGGATGGGATGAACTGAAGCTCTCAGACAGCCACCTCAAGGGGCAAGAACCAACATTGTACTGTATACTGTATTGTAAGCTAGGATATTTTGTAGAATGGGTGTACAAAATGTGTTCTTGGCTTAAAATATCATTTACCTACTATGGGTGGTTTATCCACATCTGTGTGTTCCTGTACAGTTTAAATCAATTTAGAGTTTGTTTCTGGTATTTTCAACCCAAATCCCAATCGATATGTGCACCAATGTGCATATTTAATAATTTTCTTCATTTCTACTCAAAAATTTCAGCCTAGGAATAGACAAGTTGAGTTGCACATATTAATCTTTGATTGGTATTGGGTTGGTTCACTGGAAGGGCAATGGATGGAAACTGAGAAATGGACAAATAGAAAAAAAAGTCAAAGGAAGAAAATAGTCAAAGGAAGGAGCAGAAAAGATAGGATGTTTGGCTCAGATACAGTCTCCTTTCAGAGATGAAGCAAGGCTGCTGATATTGAGCGGTGTTGTAAGGAGAGGATACTTCAGTAAAAGTGAAAGGGATGTTGGTGTAGAGAACTGGAGAAACATGTAAGTGAAACCAATGGGCAGTTTTTGAGTCAAAAGCGTAACAGAACACAGAGTCTGCTGCCAAAGGTTCAAATAGTTAAAAGTAAGCTAGACTTCCTATGGTGTTTATAATAAAGAGCGGCTGCCCATAGGCAAAATATATGCTATGCACATCAAAGTAAAATAAGCATTGGATACTAGAAAAGAGGAGCACTCTTCTGGTAGCAACAGCAAGTAGGAAGCTGCCGCCACATTTGACACTATGGACAGGTCTGAATTTACCCTCCTAACCATTCCTCTACTTATATGTAACACATTTTAAATTAACTCTGGCAAATCTAAAGTACACAGGTTGTATTTTTAACTATAAGCAGAAAGAGCCCAAATAAGCAAGGTACTGAAATCCCCATATACATAATAGCAAAACTTCCATTTTAACTAGAATGCAGAATTGTTAAGGCCTTTTTAACTTCAAAATTTTTTTTAGAAAACTAGCATTTTGCCTGATTTTTATTTTGGCAAAAAATTGGCAGGATAATCATTCACTTAAAAATATCACATAGTAGGGAAAGCATAAGTCATATATCTGTAGGAAAATTTAGAGGTTTTCTTCAATGGGATCCTCAGAGATGAGCTTTCACCCTCTACTACTTTCCATATGTAATGGGCTTTTAGAGGGGAAAACTTCTACTTACAGGAACACCATCATGAGTTCACAAATTTGGATCCCCATAAAAAAAACAATGGAATAATAAAGGTCGTAAACTTCTTATATTAAAAGAACTTATTTCTAATGAGTTTCTTATTTCTAATTTCTTATTTCTAATATTATTTGTCAATTTTTCATAGAAAATTATGTATTTCTTTTATTGAACTATTAGTGTCCTTTGACCAATTTTTTTATGGATCTTCTAATTTTTTATTTCATGAATATATTCCAGTTATTTTCACCAGTGTTTATTTTCTCACTTACTTCCTGTTATGCAACTATAGATAAATGATAATTTTTAATTTTATATTACATCGGGCTGGCGCTGCGACTCAATAGGCTAATCCTCCGCCTGCGGCGCGGACACCCCAGGTTCTAGTCCCGGTTGGGGCGCCGGATTCTGTCCCAGTTGCCCCTCTTCTAGTCCAGTTCTCTGCTGTGGTCCGGGAGTGCAGTGGAGGATGGCCCAAGTGCTTGAGACCTGCACCCACAAGGGAGACCAGGAGAAGCACCTGGCTCCTGCCTTCGGATCAGCACGGTGTGCAGGCCGCAGCGTGCCAGCCGCAGCTGCCATTGGAGGGTGAACCAACAGCAAAAGAAAACCTTTCTCTCTCTCTCTCTCTCTCTCTCTCAATGTCCACTCTGCCTGTCAAAAAAATTATATTACATCAAAGTTTCCTTATATTTCCTATGTTTAAAATGATTTTCTATGTTAAAATGATTAAGGACTTTGTCTGCTATGAGGTCAGAAAGAGATTATATGTCTGGTATGAGATCGGAAAAGATTTGTTACCAGCTCTAAATCTTAAATCTTCTGGTGTTTTGTTGGGATAAGGCATTAGATGCTGTTCTAAATTTTATTTATTTATGGCCAACTATTTGTCATAATACTACCTTCAACCAGAGCACCCAATCTTGCAAGGATTGGAAACAATTATTTAAAATAAACAAGTTTTCATATATCTTGAGTTGCTTTCTGCGTTTCCTACTGTGTTCCAATCATCTGTCTCCTTCTGTGCCAGAATCACAATGTATCATTTTTTTAGTTCATCTTAAATTTGCTATTTGAAGGAACACGTTTATAGTTTACTTATTCTCATTTGTTTTTTTCTCCTTGAAGAAAATTTTAAAATCACTTTGCTAATTAAAATGTGGTTTTATTTTTATCTCAATTGAATTAAAAGGTAAGCTAGATAAAAATGACTTACTAGAATTATTGAATGTTCCCTTTGAGAAATGTGAATAAGTGAAGGAAATATATTGTTTTCATTTATGCTAATAATCCTAATGTTAGATCGTATGGACTCCAAAAATTTCTTAATTTGACTTCATGTGCAATCCTGTTTGTCCACCATATTTTCTAAATTTAGTAATTAGAAGATTTTAAGCTATTCAAATTATTCATTACATCCAGTAAAAGAGAAATCTTAATATGTTCATTTGTTCTCTACTTTTAAGTGTATCAATGAACTTTATATAATAACATTTTTATTATAATATCTGCTCCCCCTCCACACATACTATATGTTTGTATCATTAGTAAATTATTCTAAAGTAGTCTTACTGCATCTATAGAGCCTAAACATCCTTACAGTAATGTCAGTTTTCAGAGTAACATTCTTAGTATGTTTTCAGTAATTAAGGTACTATAAATATCTTTCTCATATTACTGAAGTGACTTTCCTATTCTACTTTGTTTCAGTTGAGGAAAGAATCTGTGCAAGTCTTCTCAGAACCTCTGAAGGTAAGATTGATTTCACTCTGGATTTACTGATCTGATCATTATCACACAATGTTTTCTATTTCACATTCCTAAAAGCATTGAGATTCAAATATATGTGGAACTCCAAACCAATACTGATTTACTTTGATAATACAGATTGTATACATCTCCTTTTCCTTTTTATTACAGAATAATTATTTAAATCGTATATATCTGATATATATAATATGATATTTTTGATATACATATATATCACGAAATGATTGTGGCAATTGTATCCATCACATCACATACTTACTGTTTTTGTGTGTGAGGTTAGAGCATTTATGATCTATTCTATCAGCAAAATTCAAGTATGCAATACAGTATTATTAACTATAGTTACAATGATATACCTTACTTCTCCAGAGTATATCCATTCTGCAAAACTAGAATTTTCTTTATACTTTGACAAATAATTCCCCATAATGCATACTGACAAAATTCCCTGGTAACCACCACTTAATTTTCTGTTTCTAAAATTTTTAAGTTTTTAGATTCCAATATATAAAATGAAATCACACAGTATTTGTCTTTTGTGCCTGCCCTTTCACTTAGTATGTCTCTCAAGATCATCAATGTCAAAAAATTTCCTTATTTTAAAGACCTATATATATATAGATATCTATCTATCTATCTATCTATCTATATCTATCTCTCTCTCTCTCTCTCTATATATATATATATATATATATATTTAACTTTTATTTAATGAATATAAATTTCCAAAGTACAGCTTATGGATTACAATGGCTTCCCCCCCCATAACTTCCCTCCTACCTGCAACCCTCCCCTTTCCCGCTCCCTCTTCCCTTCCATTCACATCAAGATTCATTTTCAATTCTCTTTACATACAGAAAATCAGTTTAGTATATATTAAGTAAAGATTTCAACAGTTTGCCCCCACATAGCAACACAAAGTGAAAAAATACTGTTGGAGTACTAGTCATAGCATAAAATAAGAGTGTACAGCACATTAAAGACAGAGATCCTACATGATATTTTTTAAAAAATTGATTAATTTTCTATGCCATTTCCAATTTAACACCAGGTTTTTTTTTTTCATTTTCAATTATCTTTATATACAGAAGATCGATTCTGTATATAATTAGTAAAGATGTCATCAGTTTGCACCCACACAGAAACACAAAGTGTAAAAATACTGTTTCAGTACTAGCTATATCATTACTTCACATTGGACAACCCATTAAGGACAGATCCCACATGAGATGTAAGTACACAGTGACTCCTGTTGCTGACTTAACAATTTGACACTCTTGTTTATGGCATCAGTAATCTCCCTAGGCTCTAGTCATGAGTTGCCAAGGCTATGGAAGCCTTTAGGGTTTGCCAACTTTGATCTTATTCCGATAGGGTCATAGTCAAAGTGGAAGTTCTCTCCTCCCTTCAGAGAAAGGTACCTCCTTCTTTGATGGCCCCGTTATTTCCACTGGGATCTCACTCGCAGAGATCTTTCATTTAGGTCTTTTTTTTTTTTTTCCAGGGTGTCTTGGCTTTCCATGCCTACAATACTCTCATGGGCTCTTCAGCCAGATCCGAATGCCTTAAGGGCTGATTCTGAGTCCAGAGTGCTGTTTAGGACATCTGCCATTCTATGAGTCTGCTGTGTATCCCGCTTCCCATGTTGGATCATTCTCTCCCTTTTTGATTGAACCTTTTGAAGTGAAATGGACACTATAAGAAACAATGACCTGATCAGCTCTTGT
Source organism: Lepus europaeus (assembly GCF_033115175.1). Classification (NCBI taxonomy): domain Eukaryota; kingdom Metazoa; phylum Chordata; class Mammalia; order Lagomorpha; family Leporidae; genus Lepus; species Lepus europaeus. Next base: position 54,773,725 of record NC_084830.1, read on the forward strand.
CCTGACTGTTGATGTATAATGTAATACTTTATCCTTTTTAGTATTTTGTTGTTGTTGTTCTAGTTCTAGTGGTTGAACTCTGTAATTAACACATAATTATCCTTAGGTCTTTAAATTTTAACTGAAAAGTGATCCCTATTAAATATAAAAGTGAGAATAAGAGAGGGAGGAGATGTACAATTTGGGACATGCTCAATCGGACTTGCCCCAAATGATGGAGTTAGAAACGTGCCAGGGGATTCCAATACAACCCCATTAAGGTGGCATGTACCAATGCCATCTCACTAGTCCAATTGATCAATTTCAGTTCACCATTGATGACTCTGATAGGTCTAAGAGTCAAAGGGATCACACAAACAAGACTAGTGTCTGCTAATACTAACTGATAGAATCAAAAAGGGAGAGAACGATCCAAGACCAATATATATTTTTATAGACACCCCCCCACACACACAACACCACTGATTGATGTTTAGATCATCTTCCATATCTTGGATATTGTGAATTTTGCTTCAGTGAAGGTGGTTGTGCAGATAACTCTTTAACACATGGAATTCATTCCTTTGAGATATATACCCCACAGTGGAATTACTGATTCATAGGTTAGCTCTGTTTTCCATCTTGGCAGAACCTCCATACTGTTTTCTGTAAGGCCTGTACCAATGTACATGCACATCAATAGTATATGCAGTTTCCCTCACAGAGTAACTGTACCAATAACTTCCAAGGGTTACCTCAAGTCTTCATCAACGCTAAACCTTTAGTCTTTCGAATAAAAATCATTCTAAAAGCTGTGAGTTGACAACGCATTGTGGTGCAGATTTGCATTATTCTGCTCTTTAGTTGAGAACTTTTTCATATGCCTTGTCAGTCATTTGTAAGTCTTGTATAAGAAATGTTTATTCAGATCTTTTCCCTATTTTTTAATTGGGTGATGACAATGATGGTGATTTTGCTATTGAGTTACTTGATATATTTATATATTTTGGATATTAACCCTTTTTGGTACCTATTATTAAAAATGGTTTTCCTATTCTTGAGGATGTCTCTTCAATCTTGTTTTCTTTTCAGTGCAGGTGTTTAACTTGCTAAAATTAGATTTTTTTTTTTAACTTTTGATACCTATGCATTTTCTGTCCTTTAATGTCCAGAAGTTTTTCTTTATTTTTTTCCTAGGAGCTTTATGATTTTAGATCTTAAATGTAAGCTTTTAACCCATTTTAAGTTGCTTTTTGTATGTACTCTAAGAAAAAGGCACAATTTCATTCTTCTGCATGTCAACATCAAATTTTCCTAAACTCATTTACTGAAGTATATCCTTTTCTCTGTTTGCTGGCATCTCTGTTAAAGTAAAATTGAACATACATTTGTGGATTTATTCTGGGGCACTGTATTCTTTTCTGTTAGTATATATGTCTATTTTTATACCTGTACTATAATGTTATATTTTTAAATCTGTAACTATGATGATTCCAGGTTTCTTCTCTCTCAAGATTGATTTTGCTATTTATGGATTTTTCTGTTTCCATGTGAATTTGGGGATTTTTTTTTATTTATGTGAAAGTAACTACTAGAATTTTGATAAGGATTGCACTAAAACTAGAGGTTGTTTCTGAATGATAAGCTTCAGGAGTACAAAATATTTTGAAATACACACATATTTCCATCACTTTCTGAATATCCCAAGTATGAAAATAAACTTTTTAAATTTGATTATCCATGAATTTTTGAAGTAGTCTTATTAACAACATTAATTCTTCCAAGACTTTCTACTGATTTGAATCTTGAATTTATTATCAATGATTTATAGTTTTACTTCCTTATTTGATGTTATTTGCTATGTATTTCATTCTATATGACATTGTTGATGTAGATTGGATTATTTTCTTGATTTCTTTCTTCAGATAGTTTGGTCTTAGTGTTTAGAAACACAATAGATTTATGTATGGTGGCTTTATATTCTACAATATTATTGAAATAGTTCTTATTAGTTCTAACAATTCTTAACATTGACATTAGAAATTCATAGATTGAGATAATATTTAAAAACAGAAATAGTTTTGCTGCTGCTTTTCTGATTTGGAAGCTTTATTGTTTTTTCTTGTCTAGTTGGTTGTAGGCATTCCAAGTGGCAGCTTAACCCACTGTATCACAATGTCCATTCAAATTCTACTACTATACTATCAGTTGTAATTTCTCCTCCTACATTAAGCAATGAATATTTGAGCATAAATATAACATATCATCTATTTTAATTTCTACTTTTTATTAGAAATGTAGGCAAAGTTTTGTTAAATATTTTTGGAAAAATAGTTCTGTTTCATTGATCTTTTCTCTTGGTTTTATTTTGTTTATTTCTGCTCTGATCTTTTATATATTTTTTTTAATTTATTTTTTTTGACAGGCAGAGTGGACAGTAGAGGGAGACAGAGAGAAAGGTCTTCCTTTTTGCCGTTGGTTCACCCTCCAATGGCCGCCGCGGTAGGCGCGCTGCGGCCGGCGCACTGCGCTGATCCGATGGCAGGAGCCAGGTGCTTATCCTGGTCTCCCATGGGGTGCAGGGCCCAAGGACTTGGGCCATCCTCCACTGCACTCCCTGGCCACAGCAGAGAGCTGGCCTGGAAGAGGGGCAACTGGGACAGAACCGGTGCCCCGACCGGGACTAGAACCCGGTGTGCTGGTGACGCAAGGTGGAGGATTAGCCTACTGAGCCGCGGCGCCGGCTGATCTTTTATATTTCTATAAAATTTGAGTTTAGGTTCAATTTATTTGTCCAGTTACTTGAACAGTGAAGTTCAGTTGTTGATTTGTGGTCATTCTTTTTATTAATTGGTGTCTACCAAGTTCCCTCTTAGACTGTTATGTGCCCCATATTTTTGGGTAAGTCATGCTTCCATTTCTATTCATGTCAAGAGATATTTTTGTTTTTCCTTTTTATTTCTTCTTTGATCCTTTGGTTTTCTTGAGTATGTTTGATTTCCAAAGACTTGTGAATGTTCCAATTTTCCCTGCTACTGATTTTTAGTTTCATACCATTTTGTAGGAAAATAAAATTTTATTCTTAAATTTAAAATAAAAATTTTAATCTTAAGTTTATTACTATTTAATTTGTAGCATAATGTATGATATACCCTAAAATGTTGCATGTGCCTAGATTGGAATGTTCTATATATGTCTGTTATGTGCATTTGATCAAAGTGTTTTTTAAGTACGTGGTTTCCTTTTTGATATTCTAACTGATCATCTGATGTACCCATTGATGAAAGTGGATGTTGAATTCCCTACTCATATTGTATTGCTATTTATTTCTTTGTTATTTACTTGATACCTTTATTTGTAACAATTTTAGGTAGAAATAGTTTAAGGATTATTATATCTTCTTGAACAAACACCTTTATAATTATATTATGATCCTCTTAGTCTCTTATGATTATGTTTGATTTAATTATATTTGTCGTATGTAAGTATCACCACTCATTCTTTCTTTTTTTAAAGATTTATTTACTTATTTGAAAGGCAGATTTACAGAAAGGCAGAAGGAGAGAGAGATGAGAGAGAGAGAGAAAGAGAGAGAGAGAGAGAGAGAGCTTCTATCCACTGATTCATTCTCCAAATGGCCACAATGGCCAGAGCTGGGCAGATCTGAAGCCAGGAGCCTTGAACTTCTTCCAGGTCTCTGATGTGGGTTCAGGGGCCCAAGAACTTGGGCAGTCTTTGCTGCTTTCCCAGGCCATTGCAGAGAGCTGGATTGTAAATAGAGCAGCTGTGACTCAACCACACATATGGGATGCTGGCACTGCAAGCGGCAGCTTTACTTACTATGCTACAGTGCCAACCCCCATTCATTATTTCTTTCGAGTCCAATTTGCAAAGAACATCTTTTTAATCCTTTTATTTGCATCCTACATGTATCCCTAAATTAAAATGAGTGGCATGTAAAGAGCATATCCTTGGATCTTGCATTTTACCAATAAACTACATATTTTGAATGGAGAATTTGATCTATTTACATTTAAAGTAGTTATTGAGAGGAAAAATTACTGTTATTTCAAATAATTTTCAAAGTTTTGCAGTTACCAGTTACTTTTTTCCTTTCTTCCACTCTTGTTTGAATACTTTGTGATTTGATGATTTTTCTCATAGTTACATACTTTCATTTCTCTTCATCTATCATAGATAATCTTTTTCTTTGTAGTTAGTATAGGAATTTCATAAAATGTATTATACTTATAACAATCTATTTTAGGTTGATCATTTCTTTGTATATAAAATTCTATACTATAACTTCTTTATCCATGCTTTATGTCATTATATATCATGTTTCCATTAAAATTATTATAAGTATAGCTATTTTTACTGTATTAAAACTTTATACTAGAATTCAGTGGTTTATGTATCACTCTTAAAATATTGATATTTTGTATTTGACTATATTATGACCTTCATAATGAGATTTTTACTTCCATATATTTTCAAATTGCTAATTAGAGTCCCTTCATTTCAACTTTAAGAAATCCTTTTAACATTTCTTGCAAAGTGAGTCAGGCTGTGATTAACTCCCTCAGCTTTGTTTTTCTGGAAGAATGTTTAAGTTTCATTCATTTCTTAAGGAAAATTTCCTAGTATATTATTCTTTATTGGCAGTTATTTTCTTCTAGCATTTTGATTTTATTATCCCACTCTCTCCTGTCCTGCCAGGCTTCGGGTGAGTAATTCACTGATAACATATGAGTTTCCCTTGCATGTAAAGAATCACTTTTCTCTTGCTGTTTCCAAATTCCCTCTTTATCTTTCAAATTTTGATTTTTTTTAAATTTTAAGTTACATAATTTCCATGTATTTCATATATACATATTTAGGAACACAGTCATACTTTCCACCATACAGTCCCTCCCGCCCATGCTCCAACCCTTCTTCCTACTCTCTCTTCCTTTCTCACTATAATTTTTACAAAGATCTATTTTCAGTTTATTTAATGATCATAAAGTTAACCTTATACTACTTAAAATAATTCAACGAATAGTATGAAGGAAAAAACACTGTTCCTCATTGGAAGAGACAAGTTTATACACAATCATCAAATCTCAAAAAATGTCCATTTCACTCCAATACATTACATTTTAGGTACTCTATTAGTTATCTGAGATCAGGGACAACAGACGATATCTGTCTTTGTGACTGGTTTATTTCACTAAGTCTAATAGTTTCTAGTTGCATCCATCTTATTGCACAAGACAGGATTTCATTTTTTATAGCTGAATAGTACTCCATAATGTGTGTGTGTGTGTGTCATAATTTATTTATCCAGTCAATAGTTGATGGACATCTGGGTCGATTCTATATATTAGCTATTGTGAATTATGCTGTACATAGAGGTATAGACATCTCTTTCATATGCTGATTTCTTTTGGATTGGGAAAATTCCTTGGAGTGGGATGACTAGATCAGATTGTAGGTCTATATTAAGATTTTTGAGGTATCTGCATACTGTCTTCCACAGTGGCTGCACCAGTATACACTGCTACCAACAGTGGATTTAAGTACCTTTTTCTTTATATTCTCACCCACATTTGTTTGTTGATTTCTCTATGAAAGTCATTTTAACTGGAGTGAGGTGAAATTTCATTGTGGTTTTTATTTGCATTTCCCTGATGCTTAGTGATCCTCAACATTTATTCAAGTGTCTGATGGCCATTTGAATTTCCTCACTTGAAAAATGCCTATTCAAGTCCTATGCCCATTTCTTAACTGGATTGTTTGTTTTGTTGTTGTTGAATTGAGTTCTTTATAGATTCTGGATGTTAACTCTTTATAAGTTATATAGTTTGCAAAAAATTTTTCCCATTCTATCAGTTGCCACTTGACTTTGCAGAGTGTTTCTTTGCAGTGCAAAAAATTTCTATTTGATGCAATTCCATTTGTTAAATTGGGCTTTAATTGCCTGTCTTCTGGGATCTCATGCAAGAAGTCTTTGCATATTTCAATGTCTTGCAGAATTTCCCCAATATTCAAATTACTATTTTGATAGTATTGAGTTGTATATTTAGGTCTTTGATCCCTTTTGAGTTGATTTTTTTGAGTAAGGTGTAAGGTAGGGGTCTTGGTTCATATTTCAGCATGCAGAGATCCAGTTTTCCCAGCAGCATTTGTTGAAGAGACTGTCCTTACTCTGGGGATTGATTTTATCTCCTTTGTCCAAGATAAGTTGGTTGTAGATGTGTATATTTATTTCTAAAGCTTCTATTCTGCCTCATTGTTGGACATGTCTATTTTTGTACCAGAACCAGGCTCTTTTGCATAGGCCCTGTAGTATATCTTGAAATCTGGTATTTGGGTGCCTCCAGTTTTGTTTTTATTATTTATGATTGCTGTCATTATTTAGGGTCTCCTGTGTTTCCATATTAGTTTCAGCATCATTTTTTCTAGATATGTTAAGAATGTCATTGGCATGTTGATTGAGATCACATTAAGTAAGTTGCTTTTGGTAATATGGACATTTTGATGATATTGGTTCTTCCAACCCATGTACAAGGGATATTTTTCTATTTTTCAATGTCTTCTTTTATTTCTTTCTTTATTATTTTGTAATTTTCATCATGGAGATAATTGACATTTGTGGTTAAATTTGTTCCAAGGTAATCAATACTTTTTAAAGCTATTATGAATAGGACTGATCTTAAAAGTTCTTTCTCAGCCATGGCATTGTCTGTGTATACAAAAGCTATTGGTATTTCTGTGTTTAAATGTATTCTGGTTACTTTACCAAACTCAAAATTTTATGAGTCCACTAGTCTCTGAGTGGAGTTTTTTGGATATAATATGTATGAAATCATGTCATCTACAAATAAGGATAATTTGACTTCCTCCTTTCCAATTTGTATCCCTTTGATATTTGTTGCTTAATGGCTCTGGCTAAAACTTCTAGGAATATATTAAATAGCAGTGGTGAGATTTGACGTTCTTGTATTGTACTGGAACTTAGGGGGAATCTTTTAACTTCTCCACATTCAAATAGGATGCTGGCCATGGGTTTGTCATAGATTGCCTTGATTTTGCTGAGCAATATTCCTTCTATACCCAATTTGCTGAAGGTTTTCACCATGCAAGGATGTTGTATTCTATAAAATGCTTTCTCTGTATCTATTGAGATAACCATATGACTTTTGTTCTTCAGTTTGTTAATGTTATGTATCATATTTATTTTGATTTAAAAATGTTGAAGCATTCCTGCATACCAAGGATAAATCTCAGTTGGTTTGGGTGAATGGTCTTTTTGATGTGTTGTTGGATTTGATTAGCTATTATTTTATTCAGGATTTTTGCACCTATGTTCATCAGGGATATTGGTCTGTAGTTCTCTTTCTGTTGTATCTTTCTCTGGTTTTGTAATTAAGATGATACAGATATCATAGAAGAGTTTTGGAAGATTCACTACCATTAAATTATTTTGAATAGTTTGAAAAGTATTGGAGTTAGTTCTTTACATGTCTGCTAGAATTCAGCAGTGAAGCTGTCCAGTTCTGGGCTTTGCTTTTGGGGAGTGTCTTTATTACTGATTCAATCTCCATCCTGGTTGTTGGTCTGTTTTCTAGGCATTGGGATCCTTTGGGCTTCAAGGAGCTGCATGTTAGTTTCTCACTCCAGATTTAAAGATCATTTTCTCACTAAATTTTTTAGAAATATTTCTTCTCCTTCCTTTGTTCCTTTTTTTTTGATTAATAGTTTCCCAAAATGTCTATATTATTTCTTCACTCTTTTTATTTGTTTTATTTTTCTTCTTCTGACTAAGAATTTCAAAAGACTTGTCTTAAAGTTAACTGAGTCTTCTGTTTGATAAAATCTTTTAAAATGATTGCAAATATGTATTCCATTCTTTATTTGGAATGCAGAATTACAAAAAAAAGAGGAGATATAGAGGAAGAAAGGAAGAGAGACCGAGAGAGAAAGAAAAGAAAGAGCGAGAGTGAGATGTTCCATACTCTGGTTCTGTCCCTCTATGGTGGCAACAGCCGAGAATGGGTCAGGTGGAAACCAGGAACCAGGAACTCAATTCTGTTCTCCTACATGGGTAGCAAGAACTGAAGCACTTGTACCTTCTTCCACTGCCTTCCTAGCCACATTAAAAATAAATTGAATAGGCAGGATTAAACAACTGCTCTGATATGGGAATATGCGATCTTGGTATTGCAAGCAGTGTCTTTTTTTTTAGGATTTATTTTATTTTACTTGAAAGTTGGAATTACACAGAGAGAGAAGAAGAGGAAGAGAGAGAGAGAGAAAAGTCTTCCATCTGCTGGTTCACTTTCCAGTTGGCTGCAACAGCTGGAGCTGTGCTGATCTGAAGCCAAGAGATAGGAGCTTCTTCTGGGTCTCCCACACGGGTGCAGGGGCCCAATGACTTGGGCCATCTTCCACTGCTTTCCCAGGCCACAGCAGATATTAGAAGTGGAGCTGCTGGGACTCAAACCAGCACCCATATGGAATGCTGGCACTGCAGGCGGCAGCTTTACCTGCTATGCCACAGTGCCGGCCCCATCAATCTGTGTCTTAATCTACTGTGCCACAATGATGGCCCTAAATCTTCTTCTCAAGTCCTCAATGCGAAATTTCACTTCTGTCATTGTGTTCTTAAGCTCCCAAAACTCTGTTTTTTTTTTTTACTATAGTTTCTATCTCTTTGTTGAATTTTTCATTTTGTTTGTGTACTATGTTTCTCATTTCATGTAGTTTTCTATATTCTATTGTAGCTCACTAACCTTTAAAATTATAATTTAATTTTTTTGCCTTGTAGTTCATAGATATTCATTATTATAATGCTGTAATGTCTGTTGCATCAGTTACTTTTTAAAAAAATTTTGTTCTGTTTGTGAGGCAATGTTTTCTCTTTTATATGAAATATCATAGCCTTGCTTTGGTACCTACACGTTCAAAGAACTAGATACATCTTCCAACCTTTTGTGTTGGCTTACACTGAGAAGTGTGTTTACCAATCAGACTGTCTAGAATTCTAGAGATTCTGAGTGTAGCTGGTGGAGACTGAAACTGTGTCCTCAGATAGGTTGGCCTGGAATGTGGGCTGGTGGCAGGCCCACTGGTACTTTGTTGATCCTAGAACCTGTGTCTGCTGGGGTTGACTACAACCTGGGGCTTCTGGGGATGTTCTGGAAATGGGAAAGCCCTAGAATATGGTACAGCAGTGTTTAGCCTGGAACCTAAGTTGAAAGTACAGGTTGGCAGAAGGGATAGCCTAGACTTCAGACCTTGGGGACCAGGCTGATGCCAGATGTCCTAATGACCACCCTAATGCTGGAGTGAGCATAGGTCCTGGGGACATGGGATTCACATGGAGCCTTGGCATTTAGGGAGCAAGTTGGAGAATGGACTCACTGGAAGTGGCCTGGCACTGGAATAATTCTTGATTTTTAAGTTCTACAATGTAAGCCTATAAATTGGAATTGTAGGGAACAATCTGATTCAGAGAGACCTATGGCCTTTTTTTCACAATGGTCTGCCTGCTAGCAGAGTTCATGTCAGGAGGCCTTGTAATGAGGATCCTGGTAAAGTTGAGTGCCTACTTCCTTCTCCTTCACACTCACAGAAATAACCTCTCTCCATGCTGCTTCATGGCCTTAGAGGAAAGGTGTCATGATTAACACGAAACTGTCCTTTCTATCCTCTTTTGTGGATCCCTTTCTTGCTTCTATGTTCCACATACATGTTAGAATTTCACATATGGATTCTTTAGCTCTTGTTATGATCTTTTGTGCATGGATAGTTATTCAAATTTGCATTTCTTTGATAGGAAAAGAACTGTGAATCTATCATATTGTTAATAATACTCTATTTTCTTATTTTCTTTTTCAATAGAAATCTATGTGAATATAATTTTCTTTCAGATATAGAGAATTATATTTGAATTTTTTAAAAAGGTTTTATTTATTTGAAAGACAGAGTTAGAAAGAGAGAGAGAGAAGTTTTCCATTCTCTGGTTCACTCCCCAAATGACTGCAAAGGCCAGGGCTGGGTCATGCCAAAGCCAGGAGCCTGAAGCCAGGAGCATCATCTGAGTCTCCCATGTGGTTGGCAGGGACCCAGATACTTGTGCCATTTTCCAATGCTTTCCCAGGTACATTATCAGATATCTGGATTAGAAGTATGACAGCCAGGGCATAAGCTAGCACCAATATGGGATGCTGCCACTGTACGCAGCAGTTTTACCTGCTATTTCCCAATGCTAGTCTCTGTATCTCAATTTTTTAATTAAATCTAGAATTTTAAGGATTTAAAGTAAATTGCTTTTCTTTTTCTCCTGAAGTTTGGTTTATCCATTTATACTACTTAATGACTAAAATGTGTATTTTACTTTTTCATCATTAACAAGAGAAAAGGCCATGGAATACAATTGTAAGAATGGCAATAAAACTAAAAAAAATGCAGTTTAATTTATGTGACCTTGTTGAACAATTCAGTGATCTGAGACACATAAATAATGATGACTATATCTAGTCTCATAATAAACTCTGCTTCAGGAATTTCATTTGTTTGCATTGAAACATATGTGGACATTAGCTTTATGTGGTAGTTACACAGATAAAAAACACTTTTTAGATTTGATGATATACCCTAAATGTCACATGGATTTACTTCCCAGATAATGTTATTCACAAGATAACTTTAGTTTAGAAGTTGTAATTAACCCAGCACCTATTAATTTTAATATTCTTCATCCATATTTTTCCATAATCAATGTGATTAGGTTTACCAATACAATCATAACCTTAAAATGTCCCAGTATCACAAAGTCCATTATCTCCTAGTTAGATTTCTCTGCCTCTTTCAATAACTCAAGAACTTAAATATGTGAGTTCTTCTGTAAGTGCACCACAAACTACTCAGTCAAATGTCCCGTTTGCTCTTCTTCCAGTCCAGCTCACTGCTGTGGCCCGAGAAGGCAGTGGAGAATGGCCCAAGTGCTTGGGCCCTGCACCCGCATGGGAGACCAGGAGAAGCACCTGGCTCCTGGCTTCAGATCAGTGAGATGCGACGGCCGCAGTGGCCATTGGAGGGTGAACCAACGGCAAAAAGGAAGACCTTTCTCTCTGTCTCTCTTTCTCACTATCCACTCTGTCAAAAAAAAAAAAAAAAAAAGACTATTGCTTGTGATGCTTGTATCTCATATTAAAGTTAATAATACTCCAGTTAGAGTCCCAGCTCCTATGATCTAGTCTTTCCCCTAGATAACACATATCCTGGGAGGCAGCAGGTAATGGATCAAGTACTTCCATCCCTGCCACCCATGTGGAAGACCCAGTCAGTTTGTCTTGTTTCTTGGCTTCAGCCTGACCCAGCCCTGGTTGTTGTGGGTATTTTGGGATAGGACCAGAGGAGCTAACACTCTGGCTTTCATATAAAAAGTGAAAATTTTTGAACTATTAGTAGTAATATAAAAATCAAGAAGATGACTTATTCTTTCCCTTCAGAGGTAGACATGCTAACCAGAGACCATATTAACAAGTGAGTAAATTTGTGGCTGGTCCTGTGGCACAGTGGGTTAAAGCTGCAGGCGGAAGCACCTACATCCCAAAGAGGGGAGTAGTTAGGGCCCTGGATGCTGCACTTCTGATCTAACTCCCTGCTCAGGCATCTGGTAAAGCAGCGAACGATGGCCCAAGCCCTTGGACCCCTGCATCCATGTGTGAGACCTGGAAGAAACTCTTGTCTCCTGGCTTTGGCCTGACCCATCATGGGTTATTGTGGTCATCTGGAGAGCGAATCAGCAGATGGAAGATTCTCATTCTCTCTCTCTCTCTCTGCCTGCCAAACAAAAAAGTAAATCTTAAAAAAAGTGAGGAAAATTATAAGTAAGGAAACATACACATCTGCATGTATGTTTGCATACACACAAACATATATTATTATGCTTTTATCCTAAGAAAAGTCACAGTTTTCAACTTGTACTTGTGTTATTAAGTTAACAAGTGGGCCCATCCCAGTTTCTCAGGGACTTCTAAACTTGAGGATTTTCTGGTGTTGGAAGCCTCATCTAAAAGAATCTCAAGGGATTTCTGTGTAATCTCATGGCAAATGCAGGAATCCTAATATGCATGCTTGCAAATATTCTTAGTATTATATATAAAATTAGGGTTCTTCACTTAGTTCATGAAAATGCACATTTTGAAAAACTATGCACAGATTGCAAAAATGTTTGTTCCAGAGTAAAGTGATGATTTAATTCCAATTTATCATGAATTTTTGGAAGTACCTTGTGTGTGTGTGTGCATGTGTGCATTCCTGTATGTGTATCCTTGTCACTATTATTATGAAGTAAAAAAAGTGATTATACTTTCTCATAATTGAAGACTTTTCTCAAGCTTTTCAAATATGTCACCATAATGTGTTCAAGTGATAAGAACATAACTTATTTTTACTGATTCATATTTTAGTTTTTTCCCTAAAATAATGAAGTGATTTTATTCTAGATCATACTCCTAATGGTAAAAAAAAAAAAAGCAATATCCTTGTGAAGATTAAACGGAATTCAGTATTTCTTGCTTTGAGATATTTCATACTATAATATGAAAACTAATATAAAAGACTATTATACATGTGACTAATGAAAATGCTTTTATCGAATGTATGGTTAATTCACCATAGCTATTTCATAAAATATCATTCATATATTCATCATGACTTAAGTAAAGACAAAACAAAATCAGAAATGTTACCGATTTCATGCTACCTGCTTCACAGTGGCTAATAGAAAATGACTATTTTACACTGATGAAAATTCCATGATGATGTTACCTAAGTAGAAAACTTATTTACAGTGAAAAGAGTATGGGTAGCCTCACCAAAAGTTTTTCACCTTTTCATGTCAAAACCTACAGACATATTTTTGTTCCCTTCAGGGTGTTTCCTTAGTATTTCATCTAATCAGGAAGAAGAGTGCTCAAGGATTCTTACTGCAGCAATGCAGTTTACCAAGTTGAATTATAAAAGGCAAAGCTCCAAACTTACAAGTGTTTCCATACTATTTCCATAGAATTATTTTCAAAGATGGAGAGGTATCTGAGTGGTAGGAAGGAATTACTTTTTGGAATAGCATTATTTCTACATTTAACAATTATTTTATTTATATTTCTTAATTATCAATAATGATGGCATCCAACTAAAAATAACTCTTCAGTCAGTATTTCAGGTAACGAAGTACAGAAACAGAAATGAGAGCTCTTTCACTTAACTAACATAGTGCAAATTAATATTTTTAAAACGTCATTCTACATTTGTCACAGTAGTTTTTACAGAAATAACCTTCCTATAAAATGTCATAAATCATTTACCCATAGAAAAATTATCTCTCTCATGTGTAATTTAAGGACAATCAAGTACTTAACGCAAGGATTTTATTTAAAAATATTCCAGTCAGTCAACATAACACAAGAACATTTTAAGCACATTTGTAGCATCATTGCCCTTTTTCAATTGGTAATTCAAGTCTGTCTTCAGCATTATTAAATACCATTGAGAATGCAGATTGGAACATACTTTCAGGAATGCAATAAAAATGATATAACAAAACCATAAAGTATATGCATCTTTCAACTCTAATTCTTCTTTAAGAAATGCATTTTAATACATTTAAAACCTAAAGAAAGTATATGTATTTCAAAGCAGTATTTATAATAGTGAAACGTTGATAATAATCTGAATTTCAAATAAGATATAAACTGCTGGGGCTGGGGCTGTGGTATAGTGTGTAAATCTTCCGCTAGCGGTGCCAGCATCTCTTCTGGGCACCAGTTTGAGTTCCAGCTGCTTCACTTCCAATCCAGCTTTCTGCTATTGCCTGAGAAGGCAGTGGAATGTATGAATAAAAATATACATTACAAAGTGATTTAGAAAATATTATTTTTAATGAGATAATATAAAATGTAGCTTATTAAATATAAGAACACAATAAAAATTATAAACTTGAATAAATATTAAAAAGTATAGAAGTATTATTAGGAAGGGATTAACCCTTATCATTCTGGTAAAATGGGCTTATAGAAATTTCTAAAACTTTTAACAAAAGCATGTTATCATCTTGCAACAATAAAAATTACTATAATTTAAATAAAAAAAGAAAATATACAGAGAGAATCTGCAGTGCAGTCTTGAATGGCAGATGAAAAAATATCTCCAAAGGTCTTGATACACTCCTGAGTCTCACTCTTAGGCAGCCGTGATTGCATGGTGATTTCTTTGCTCTTGTTCTGATTCGGAAATGGGAAAACTAATGATTGAACTCAACGTGCCTAGAAATATTCATTGTAGCCATGTGCTTCTGCTCAGGTAGTTTGCTATTATGATTTCAATTCAATAAGCATGCATTCTTCCTTCCAAAATATAGTATTTATAGATTTAAAATGCAAATATGCTGTTTTTTCCACTGATTTTTCAACTTCTTCCCATTAGTATGAGACAGTATTTCCTAAACAATCTTATAAGGAATAGAAATATAAAAAATGAAATATTTGAAATAGAACAGAACAGAATTACATTTCCTGCATAAGGGCTAAAGGACATGTAGTGCTGACTGGAAGACCTTCCCTCAGTCCTCTGCTCCCTCTCCCCCTCCAGTGGTTGTCCATGGGCACTACCAGGGTTTGTAGAATTACTTTGAAATTGTTGATTTACAATATAATTCAGCAAAAAAAAAAAAAAAAGAACTATACTTACATTGCTGTACAATATAAAAACATATGTCATTTGGAATCATCCCCTAGGTTCACAATAGAAGTAAAAGTGTGATATATATGTATGAAATCCTTAATTACATTTGTGCTTCAATATTACTGTGCCAAAGTATCATCTATTTTCTTTTTATTGAAAACAAAGATTGTTGGACACCATCCTCAAATATTCCAATTTTTGATGATTCTGATACATGTGGATCATAATTTGAGGAATATAATAGTAAATTTTGCAAAATATTAGCTACCTAGGCCTCACTGCTGACTCTGGTCAATCATTAAATCACTAGACTAAAATGGCAACCTTATCACTTGTTCCCAAAGAAGTTTATTATCACATGATTATCCTCAACTACTTATTGAAGAAAAGATGAAACTAAGGGCTACCGCTTAGAAAGGAAAAGGGAAAAAATGATTCAAAGGCTCACCAGAGGAGTGAAAGCATATATGTTTGTATGTACAACATATTTATCAAGTTCGATCTTTAATTCCATTTTCCACAGACTTTTTGATGTACCTCATGTGTGTGTTTTTTGTATATGTATTGATATGTAGTTTTTATGTATAAGGTTTAGAATGAAGCAGGTCATCATTTAGCAAGAATTCATTCTTAATGTTTGAGCACAGAAATCAATGTTATTGTGAAATATGATATTAAAATAGGTCAGAATGCAAGGTGTAAATACATTATACTTAATATTCAATCTAAAGTAATATGATTAGATTTCTGATAGCTGTCAATAGTCCATGTGATTTAAACTTAAGAAAAAGCAAATTCAGACTTTGATATCACAGATTTAAAACACGTATCTGCTTAATAGATTTCCCTGAGAGTAAAAATATTAAACTAAGTAATCAAGATTTATACTTAACATTGAAGAAAAACTAGTTTTAGCAATGAAAAAACACAAAAAGAAAGTAGACTTGAACAACATGATAAAAGTTTTTAACTTTTAAATTGTAGCAATTGCATACACACATGAATATATGGGGATATATACACATATATGAAAACACATATATACACAGAAAGACACAATCACAGAAACATACACACAAAAATGCACATATTTGGACATGAATATGGTTAAATAATTCCTTTTAAACTTTCCAATTGAGTATGAAAATTGACCCTATCTTAACAAGCAAGGATGGGACTGTTTATTTCACTACATATGTGTATGAAATGAGATTGAAAGTATTACTAGACTAGCTTAAAATATGTCTCAAAGAACATGAGACAATTTTATGCTTCTTTTCAGTTCCATAGAGCATTTTAATACATATGTTTGCTACATAATAAAACACATATAATAGTAGGAAGAAACTGTGTTCAATTAAAGGTTTCACTTACAGTTTCCTTCCTGCTAGTTATTTTGTAAGATACTAACTTTCCATTCTGCCCTCTCTCATAATAGGAGTCTTCATGGATATAAATAATAATAGGACCCATAGTTACTGTAGATCAGATTCAACATGTTATTCATCAAATGACCTGACACTAAATATTTTGCAGGCCAAAAGGTCTATGTAGCCACTACTTAATTATGAAATTTTGGTGAAAAATTAGCCATTGTTAGTGTATAAATGAATGAGACATTGAAATTTGAATTTCATATAATTTTTTTCTGTTTTAACAAAGTATTGTTGTTAATCTTGGGACTTTCTATCAACTCTTTAAAAAGGAAAGAATCATTTTTATTTCAGGAGCCCTACAAAAACAGGCACTAGATGAAAATTGGGTCATGACTATATCTTGGGAAAATCCTTCTGTTTATTAAGGTAATTTAGTAATTGCAATGGGGATAATCAGAAAGGAGGACTGCCAAGGTCCAAAGCTAAGTCTAAAGTGAAAGCCATACGTCAGTTCTCAGAAGTAAGAAAGTGGGAATCTATATTTTTATTTACAGTTGTGCTCATAGAGAATAAATATAAATTCAGCCTCTTATCTAAACTTGGGAATTCAAAAAGTATACTTAGGGCAGCGATAAAGAAAAATTATATTTTTCTGTAAGTAAAATAGATGAGCACATATCTATCAATAAGCTGAGAAGATATTTTTTTAAAAAATAACATGCAGTTACATTTTAAGTTCTACTTTGTCACTGTGTTGTATAATTGTGTGCTGCGAAATGGCATACAGATCCCAGCACAATCCCCTCAAGAACAATAGTAATGCTTGGCCAATTGACTCTATTTCCATGTGGAGGAAGTATCTTTCCAGGCTAGTTACTTGTTCGTCTCAGATTGCATAAGGAAATTTCTTAATAGGGATTGCAGTATCAAGAGATGTTCATCATAACCTTTTCATAATTGCTAAAATTTGGAACACTGGGTAATTCTTAAAAATGAAGAATCAAAATAATGACAAATTTGAGTACTACAATACAGCACACTTAAGCAATTTTAAAAAGTACCTTTATTGTCTTTAGAAAATATTCGCTGGTTTCTGGTTACAGCATTATGGCTGTAACAAAACCTAATAGCCTTTTAGAGAAACTTAGAAATCCCAAATGGAATATATGTTTGTCAATCATTTTAATGACAGAATAGAGTTCACAAGAAGAAAACTGCATTCCAAACTTTAAAATTCTGAAAAACAATGCAAATAACAGGTTTATTGATATTATTTGTGCTTGGCAGGGGGTTATTTATCTTGATACCTAAGGGTTTGAGTCTCAACAATGCACAAGGATAAAAAATGCAGTAAACAAAGTAAAAGCATATTTGACAAGGACTCAGACTCTGCTTTTTAGCAGTGATGCAAATTAACATGCTTCCAGACTGTGAGCCATTCTACCATACTGTATGGATCCCTACTTGCTATCAATAATACCCCAAATATTCTAATGTTTTTACTCTTTTTTTCTGGACTTTCCGTTCAATGCATTGCCTTGGTTGTTTGTAGTAACCAATTTTCTTTCCTCACTTCTGTCAAGTACAAAGCCCACTGATAGCTATTAAAGCCTCTCATTAAAAATATTTCCAATAGCAAATTTATAGTTTTTATAAACATAGGTGATTTTTAATGAACAATATTCTAAGATGATTTAGCAATATTCCACAGACTCTTCAAAATTGTCCCAAACTGCATCGAAGGGGATATGCATTTGGTACAAATATATTCTTCTGTCCTGAATATTCCTGAAATATTATCACTACCTAAGAGTTCTATAAAGACTTCTCCTGTTGCTTTTGCAGGCTTTTGAAACAAAATACATAACAGGATTTAGCTGACTTGAAAATGGGGACAAATTAATGATTATTTGAAAATGTTCAAAGTATTAAATACCTGATAATTACCAAGATGAGAAGACACTAATAGACAAAAATTATCAGCCATGATTTGTCCTTATAAAACTTCAATAATCATAGGTTTTCACAAAGTTCTTTTTGTTATTGTCAAAAAGGAAAGGACAGCTTATACAGCAATTGTAAATGAATAAAGAATGTTTTCCTCCACTCAAAATAGATTCTATTAAAGATGTAGATATGTGTTTTGCTAGTGATTACTTTAAGTGAAATATTCATCATTAGACCATCAGCCTAAAAATAATTGATTGAATATTCCTACTGAGAAAATATTCAAAGGCTTCTAATATATTATTTGAAATTTAAATATGTAATGGATATATATATATATATATATATAGAAAAATAGAAATTATCCAACAATTGTTTCTGTTATTCCCTTTGGTCTTTTGTTAGTTTAATTAGGATAATGATTACATACATACAAATTCCTGAGTTCATTATGGACTGATTAAAAATATACATTCATATACCAATGCTAGTGTCATCCATCAAAAATACCTTCTTTTTTTTCACATTTTTTTAACTTTTATTTAATGAATATAAATTTCCAGTGTACAGCTTATGGATTACAATGGCTTCCCCCTCCCATAACTTCCCTCCCACCCACAACCCTCCCCTCTCCCGCTCCCTCTCCCCTTCCATTTGCATCAAGATTCATTTTCTATTCTCTTTATATACAGATCAATTTAGTATAAAGATTTAAACAGTTTGCACCCACATAGAAACACAAAGTGAAACTAAGTCCTGTTTTCTATTTTACATCAACTCCATTTTGTCCACTTTTTTTACTCACTTATAGTTTACTCTACCACAATCTCTGAATACCACTATATTGAACATTTTCTTGGTAAAGTTAATTATGAGAACATACTTTCTAAGCTCAACAAATACTTTATGGTCCCTATTAGTAGTAGTATTAGTGATAGTGTTGGTTGCTTTCTCTACAGTATTTATAACTGTTGAGGCTTTGACATCAATTACATGTATCTGTATTATTTGGAAACCATTTCTAGATGTTTCTCATATTTCAAGATCATAATGTCTTCATGGTCAAGGAAGCTTTCATCTCTTTCGTTGAGTTCTTTTATGTTAGTGTCCCCCCAGGATCTTCTCTTTGACTTTTTAATTTTATCTCTATGTGTATTACGCTTGATAATTCCCCATGTATTGTCCTGGTTTGGAATATACTCCAATAATTTCAGAGCCTCTTTTACTTCTTCATCTCCAGATACAAAAAAAAAAAAAATCAAATTCCTTTATAATATTGAGAGTAAAGACAAAGATAATTTTTTTTGACAGGTAGAGTGGACAGTGAGAGAGAGAGAGACAGAGAGAAAGGTCTTCCTTTTCCATTGGTTCACCCCTCAATGGCCTCTGTGGCTGGAGCGCTGCAGCCAACACACTGCACTGATCCAAAGCCAGGAGCCAGGTGCTTCCTCCTGGTCTCCCATGCGGATGCAGAGCCCAAGGACTTGGGCCATCCTCCACTGCCCTCTCGGGCCACAGCAGAGAGCTGGATTGGAAGAGGAGCAACCAGGACTAGTACTCGGCACCCCAACCGGGACTAGAACATGGGGTGCCAGAGCCGCAGGCAGAGGATTAGTCAAGTGAGCCATGGCTCCGGCTCGACAAAGATCAATTTTCATTGTTAATATGCATCACTCAAAAATTTGTATTTAATTATTATTTTGAGATATTTCAGTTAAATATATTTTTTAAAAATACAAAAATATATAAAGAGAAAAATATAAATAAAAGATATTGCCACTTAATAATGGATATATTTGATACCACATTCTTAAAATTTTCCTTTCTAAGCCTTTCATCAATTTCTATGATGTATATGGTTATTAGAAAGATTTATCAATATCAATTCTGTTTAGTAAATAACATATAGTATTAAATAAAGAGTATGAATTAATACAGCATGAACTTTAAAAAAGTATTTAGTCTTGAGAAGATTCTTATGACTATTACCATAGAAAACATAAACAGATCAACAACCAGGATGGAGACTGAATCAGTAATAAATACCCTCCCAAAAAGCAAAGCCTAGAACCAGACAGCTTCACTGCTGAATTCTATCGGACATGTAAAGAAGAACTGACTCCAATACTTTTCAAGCTATTCAAAACAATTGAAAGGGAGGGAATCCTCCCAAACTCCTTCTATGAAGCCAGGTCTATCTCTTAAAACAGCAAAAGAGAGGCCAGCATGTGGCGCAGTAGGTTAATCCTCTGCCTGTGGCGCCAGCATCCCATATGGACACCAGTTCTAGTCCTGGCTGCTCCTCTTCCAATCCAGCTCTCTGCTATGCCCTGGGAAAGCAGCAGAAGATGGCCCAAGTCCTTGGGCCCCTGCACCTACATGGGAGACGAGGATGAAGCATCTGGCTCCTGGCTTCAGATCAGCTCAGCTCCAGCCATTGAGGCCATTTGGGGAATGAATCAACAGAAGGAATACCTTTCTCTTTGTCTCTCCCTCTCACTGTCTGTAACTCTACCTCTCAAATAAATAAATAAAATCTTTTAAAAAATAAAAAAAAAACAGCAAAAGATACAACAGTGAAAGAGAGCTACAGATCGATTTCCCTGATGAACACAGAAGCAATAATCCTCAACAAAATACTGGGCAATAGAATCCAACAACACATCAGAAATATCATTCACCCTGACCAACTTGGATTTATCTCGGGTATGCAGGGATTGTCCATCATTTGCAAATCAATCAATCTGAAACATTACATTAACAAACTGAAGAGTGAAAACCATATGATTATTTCAACAGATGCAGAGAAAGCATTGATAAAATACAGCATCGTTTCATGAGGAAAACCTTAAGCGAATCAGGTACAGAAGGAACATTCCACAACACAATCAAGGCGAATTATGACAAACCTGTACCAACATCCTGTTGAATGAGGAAAACTTAAAAGCATTCCCATTAAGATCTGTAACCAGCAATGCTCACTTTCACTGTTGCTATTCAATGTAGTCCTGGAAGTTTTAGCCAGAGCCATTGGCCAAGAAAAAGAAATCAAAGGGATACAAATTGGGAAGGAGCAAGTCAAACTATCCCTATTTATAGATGACATGTTTCTATACATAGTGGATCCAAAAGACTCCCATAAGAGATTTTTGGAACTCATAGAAGAGATTGGTAAAGTTGCAGGATATAAAATTAACACACAAAAATCAATAACTTTTTTTATCACAGACAATGCCATGGCGGAGAATGTTCTTCTAAGATAAACCACATTCACAAAAGCTACCAAACAAATTAAATGCCTTGGAATAAATTGAACCAAATGTGTCAAAGGTTTCTACAATGAAAATTATAAAACATTAAAGTAGAAATAGAAGAAGACATTAAAAATAGAAAAATCTTACATGTTCATGGATTGGAAGAATCAGTAATATCAAAATGTCCATACTACCGAGAGTAATTTACAGATTCAATGCTATACCAATCAAAATATTAAAGACATTCTTCTCAGATATAGAAAAAATGATGTTAAAACTCATATGGAAACACAGGAGATCCCAAAATGTGAAGGCAATTTTAATTAACAACATTAAAGCCGGACGCTTCACAATACCAGACTTCAAGATATACTTATATTCAAAACAGCATGCTACTGGCACAAAAACAGGTGGATAGACCAATTGAACAGAACAGTAACTCTATAAATCAATCCACACATCTGCAATCAACTTTTCTTTGACAGAGGTGCTAAAATCAATTCCTGGAGCAAAGATAGTTTCGTCAACAAATGCTGCTGGGAAAACTGGATCTCTGCATGCAGAAGTAATAACCAAGCCCTCTACCATAAAGCTTGTGTGAAAATCCACTCAAAATGGATCAAAGACCTAAGTCTACAACCTAATGCCATCAAATTATTGGAAAACATTGGGGATATTCTGCAAGACATTGGCATAGGCAAAGAGTTCTTGAAAAAGACAACAGAGGCACAGGCAATCAAAGCCAAAATTGGCAAATGGGATTGCATTAAATTGAGAAGCTTCTGTATTGCAAAGGAAACACTCAGCAAAGTGAATAGGCAACTGACACAATGGGAGAAATTATTTGCAAACTCTGCAATTAATAATGGATTAAAATCCAGAATCTAGAAAGATCTCAAGAAACTCAACCACAAGAAAGCAAACAATCCAGTTATGAAATGGGTAAAGGACTTCAACAGATATTTTTCAAAATAGGAAATCCAAGTTGCATAGACACATGAAAAAATGGTAAAGAGCACTAGCCATGAGGGAAATGTAAATAAAAACCACAGTGAGGTAGCACCTCTCCCCATTTAGAATGGCTTTTGTACAGATCCTCAAACAAAAAATGCTTGTGAGAATGTGAGGGAAAAGGTACCCTAATCTGTTAGTGGGAATCTAAACTGGTACAGCCACTGTGAAAGAGAGTATAGAGATATCTCAGAAATCAGAAAATAGACCTACCATGTGACCCAGCCTATCCCTCATAAGGTTAACCCTACTCTAAGCACAGAGTTTAACAAATACTATGAAAAAAAAAACTGTTTAACAGTCAAGACAAGGACTCCTCTAAGTCATCACATCTTCAAGTGTCAATTTCTATAGATTACCTGTTAGGTACTCTGTTAGTTAGATCAGGGAGAACATATGGTATTTGTCTCTTTGGCATTTGCTTATTTCACTTATTATAATGATTTCCAGTTGCATACATTTTGTTGCAAATGAAAGGATTTCCTTTTTTCCTTTTTTTTTTTTTTACTTCTATGCAGTACCCCATTGTGTACCTATCTCATAATTTCTTTATCTGGTCTTCAGTTGACAGACATCTGGGTTGATTCCATAACACCTGTAAATAAACTTTAAAACCCAACTTCTTGAATGGATATTTGGTCATATGATAACACATCCTTTATGACTTAAATACTGAATAAGCATATGATTTTATTCATTTTACATAAGGAAATTCCAGATTATTTCCTGAAATAAAACTTCAGAAAAATTTCTTATTGAGGGATATGCTATAACATACTGTAAGGCTCATTATACATATGTTATATTCATTCAAAGAAAATTGTGCCAATTTAACCATTTCAGAAAAATGAATGGTAGCAAGGTCATTTAGCCTATTAGTTAATGCACCCATGTTCTACACCAGAGGACCTGAATTCAATTCCTGGCTTGGGCTGCTGATTCCAGCTTCCCACTAATGCAGAGCTGGGAGGCAGCAGTTGTTGTCTCAAGTAATTGAGTCTGTCCCACCCATATGGGAATGTGGGTTGTGTTCCTGGCCCTTAGCTTCAATAGGGCCTAACCCCAGTCATTGTGGGTTTAGGTAGTGAACCAACAGGTGAGAACTCTTTCTCCATTCTCTGTCTCTGTCTCTATCTCCCTTTCTCTCTCTGCCTGTCAAATAAAGTAAATTTTTTTAAAAATTAAAGAGAGCATTTCTTCAATAATTCGATATGTAGAAAATTATTTTTTCAAGATGTATTTATTTATTTGAAAGGCAAAGTTAGAAAAAGAGGGAGGGAGGGAGAGAGAGGGAGAGAAAGAGAGAGAGAGAAAGAATTTTCCATCCACTGGTTCACTCCCCCAATGGCCACAGTGTCCAGAGCAGGGCTGATCCAAAGCCAAAAGCCAGGAGATTCTTCTGGGTCTCTCACATGGGTGGTAAAGGCAAAGTGCTTCAACTATCTTCTGCTGCTATTCCTGGCACATGAGCAGGGAGCTGGATTGGAAGTAGAGCAGCCAGGGCATGAACTGGCACTCATATGTGATGCTAAAGCCCCAAGTGGTGGCTTTGGCCACTATCCCACAGCACCATTCTCTGGAAAAGTATACCTTATAATGATCACCTTTACTTCCATTCTTATTTTCTAAGTTTATTTATATTTTTGTTATTAGAATTTTGGTGAATTAATTTATGGAATCATTTACCTAATTCTATGTTTAATTTGTATTTCTTTATTGGAATATATGTTCATCATGTGCATTTCATATATGTATGTAAAGTTTGCTATTTCATAAATATATGTGTTTTGATAAAGGAAGTTCTTAATGTTTATGTCTTCGAAGTTAAAACCATTCTATTTCATGTTCTCTTTTATTACTGTTTTGCTTGAAAAAATCTTCCAGGCATTTTCACCAATATGGCTTCATCATCTTCATTGTTTTCAAATTTGTTTTCTGCTTAAATATGACCTTGTTATATTTATTTATTGCTGGAGCAACCTATAACAAGTATGGTGACTTAAAACAAAATACATATATTATCTCATAACATCTCTAGGCCAGGAGTCCATGTACAGCTTGACTGTATCTACCATTGACAGCCTGGTAGGGCTGCAAGGAAAGTGTTTGCTGAACTTTGCTCCAATGTGGAAGACTGAACCCGGAAGAGTCTCTTCCAAGCCTACTCAAATTGACAGCGTTCATTTCCATGTGACTGAAGGACTGAAAATGATGCTTTCTTTCTAGCTGTCAGCTTGAAGTCACCCTCAGCTCCTATAGACTTTCTGCTGTTTCTTGCCTTTTGTACTTTCACAGTGCTTTCACTTACTCTTTTATGCCAGCAAGGGGACCATATAAAATAAGTCTGTTAGAGAGATGATGTCTTATATATACAAAAGTAATCATAAGAAGGTCATGTTGTCATAATTAACATATAATAATAGTTACAAACAATTTATGGTTTCCTTCCATACTCAATAGAAGTAGGATTACACAGATGCATGGATCCCAGGACCCAGGGTTCAGTGGGGGCAATGGCACTCTAAGGTCTGGAACAATAGGTTCATGAGTGATATATTTGATATTGAAGAACTGAGAACTTCCACCTGCAGCCAGTTCTTGTTCTTGTCAAGCTGTTTCTTCCCAAATCACTTCTGTATAACCTTAGCCCACAAAAACTCTTCTCCATTCTTCTTCACAATTCCAAATTACAAAAACAATGGCAACTAATTTGCAAGTACAACTCCATCCTTGAGAAAACATTTTGAAATTCAGCTCAAATTCAGGTGATATTATAAAAATATTCTGACTTTTTCTCTCAAGTTTGGATGTTTCTTTCAAATTTTCAGGATCAACATTTTCAAATAATAGCATGTTCTAGTGAAAAGCAGGTCGAGGTTGAGTCTATTCCATTGTTCATTTGTTAGTTAAAATAAATCCCTAATTTTTTCGATGTAAGTAGATTTTTCTGAGACTTTTCTAAATTCTCGAGATGACAACTCAAAAAATTTTAGTTTGTTATTTCTAAAAATGACATGGTGGATTTTTTGGTAATTTGGCTATTGCTACTTCTCATAAAATGATGATATTCATTATTCTATAAATAACTTATAATTATATATTGTGTGATTTTTGTCCAATATAAATTATTTAATTTCTCACTTTTCCCAGAAGTTTGTTACTGATTTTTACTTTTAATTCATAATTGTCAAAAACTCAAGAAATAACAAATTTCATTACATCACCCCATTGTTTTCTTTGGTAACAAATATAGTCATTTTTTTTAAAGATTTACTTATTTATTTGAAAGAGTTACACAGAGAGAGAAGGAGAGGCAGAGAGAGATGTCTTCCATTCGATGGTTCAGATTTAAGACCATAATGATACTCCATACCCTATCCTCACACTCGCCATCGCTACCACACTCTTCTTCGTTCTTTTTTATTTTTTCTTTTAATTTTTACAATAACATGCTTTTTTATTATTTTATAATTATTTATTTTATAGTTATTTTATAATCATAAGCTTAACACTCAACTAAATAAAGAATTCAAAAAGTAGTAGGTAGAATACCATTGCTCCTCAAGAATGTAGAAAAGGGCTGTAAAGAACAGTCGAATCTCAAAACATCAATTCATTCACATACATTACATTTATGCTGTGTATATAAATTACCACAAATCAGGAAAAACATAACATTTGTCTTTTGGGGACTGGTTTAGTTCACTAAGCATAATGGTTTCCAGTTGTATCCGTTTGGTTGCAAAATAATGGATTTCATTTTCATTTTTTACAGCTGAGTAGTTTTCAGTCATGTATATACACCACATTTGTGAATTGACCTGCAAATAAACCTGGAGGTATGGATAACTTTCATGTTCCAATTTCTTTTCATTTGGGTAAATTCCCAGCAGTGGGGTGGTTGGGTCATATGGTAGATCTATTTTCAAATTTCTGAGATATCTCCATCTTCAGTAATGGTTGTACTAGGATGCATTTCTACCAAAAGTGGATTAGGGTACTTTTCCTCTGCGTGTTCACAAACATTTACTGTTTAATGATTTCTATATAAGAGCCATTCTAAATTGGGTGAGGTGATACCTCGTTGTGGTTTTTATTTGTATTGCCCTGACAGCTAGTGAGCCTGTGCATTTTTTCATGTGTCTGTTGGCCATATCCTTTCAAAAACACCTGTTTATGTCTTTTTCCCATTTCTTCACTGGATTGTTTTCTTGTTGTTGAGTTTCTTAAATCTTTATATACTGATTATTAATCCTTTGTCAGTTGTAAATTTGCAAACATTTTCTACCATTCTATTGGTTATAACACTTTGTTGATTATTTCCTTTCCAGTCAGAAGCTTCTTAGCTTGATGTAACCCCATTTGTCTATATTTGCTTTTTTTTGCCCATGTTACTGGGGCCTTTTCCAAAAAGACTTTCCCTATGCCAAAGTCTGACAGAATTTCCTCAATGTTTTCCTCTTTCTTGTAGCTGTCCTTGATTTCAGCTCCTTTGTCAAAGATTAATTGGTTGTAGATGCATAGATTAATTTCTGGGGTTTCTATTCTGTCCCATTGGGCTACATGTCTGTTTTTGTGCCTATACTGGGATGTTCTGATTGTAACTGCCCTGTAGCATGCCTTGACATCTGGTATTGTATGCCTTAACTTTTTTTTTATTAAGGTTATTTTAGCTATTTGGAGTCTGTTGTGTTTCCATGATATTTTACATCATTTTTTCTAGATCTATGAAGAATGTCTTTGGTATTTTGTTTGGGATCACATTGTATCAGTAAATTGCTTCCAGTAGTATGGACATTTTGATGATATTATTCTTCTAATACATGAAGATGGACACTTCTTCCATTATTTGTGTATTCTTTTATTTTTATAATGTTTTGTGATCTTCATTGTAGAGTTATTTCATTTTCTTGGTTAAATTTATTCCAAAATTTTTTTTAACTTTTATTTAATGAATATAAATTTCCAGTATACAGCTTATGGATTACAATGGCTTCCCCGTCCCATAATTTCCCTCCCACCCGCAACCCTCCCCTCTCCCTCTCCCTCTCCCTTTCCATTCACATCAAGATTCATTTTCAATTCTATTTATATACAGAAGATCAATTTAGTATAAATACTTCAACAGTTTGCACCCACATAGAAACACAAAGTGAAACATACTGTTTGAGTACTAGTTATAGCATTAAATCAAAATGTACAGTACATTAAGGACAGAGATCCCACATCAGGAGCAAGCGCACAGTGGCTCCTGTTGTTGACCCAACAAATTGACACTCTAGTTTATGGCGCCAGTAACCACCCTAGGCTGTCGTCATGAGTTGCCAAGGCTATGGAAGCCTTCCAAGTTCCCCGACTCTGATCATATTTAGACAAGGTCATAAAAGACAGGTTGAGGATAGTAACCAATGATCCTAAGAGTGGCATTTACCAGGTCTGAACAATTATACAGCATTAAGTGGGGAAGAGGACCATCAGTACACACAGGTTGGGAGTAGAGCCATTGGTGGTAGAGTAGAGGTTATGATTACAAAGGAATGAGGCCCAAGTGGACTAGACAGGGTCTAGAACAAAGGACAGAGTCATTATTAGAGGAGCTAAGAAAGGTGCTGTCTAAGCTACAATTAGTTTTCTGATTGAGAGGCAAATAGAACCTGATAGAAGGGGCTTGATAATAATCTGTTGGGCTTTAGGCCTTGTAAGTTAAGAGGCCCAGACCTATCTATCTCTTCACATGGGGTATATCCTAAGGGAGGTGTGAACCTCCTAGGGAAAGGCACTCTGTTGACTTTCATTACTTGGCTGGCCTGGGAGGAGAGCTGGCCAGGTAAAGGCAGGGGGCATCTCTAACAAGAAATTTACAGTTCTGCCTGCAATGTTGCTGACCCTACTTGGCTGTCCCCTCAACTGCAGTGGTCACTTTGGAAGTTGGGCTGAGTGAAGGGCTTTTCAGCTTGGAGCCAATAAGATCTGTGGCTCTGACCTGGGCATCCTTCGATTCCAGGGCAGGTCCATTTCCAGTGATCCAACTCTTGGCAGAGCTGCCAGGGCTCTTCGCAAGCTGACTTCTGCTGAAGCCCAGGCTTACCACATTGAAAGCCACTGCAGTGGACTGGCCTGTTGGGTCTCCTTGAGGGCAGAACACTGTACAGATCAGCCATTAATAGGCCTGCCACCCATTGCTTCTGATGCCTGGCTTTCTTTTCCTCCTGGTTTGTGTTAAATCAGACAAGACGATGCAAGTCAAGGGAGTGCCCGTGTCCCATCTCTAATCTTTGGTGGCCTGAACTACAAGTCTATAGTCACAGGCATGTTCTGTAGTAGTTTTTCTAAGGTAGACAATGCCCATGAGGAAAATTATATTCTCACTTTAAAACTTTCTTTCCCTTTGGTCTGAAAGGGAGGTTTTTTTTTTTACTTACTGTATACTTCGCTGATGGCGATGTGAATCTAGCTATGAGATTATTATTTAAGTTCTTATTTTGGCTATGCTATTACAGAAAAATGTTAGCCATCTCTTATAAGGTCTAAAGATTAAATTGTGCATCCTACAGATTCCTTCATAATAGAATTAGTTCCCTACCTTGAAGAGAATAGAGAAGTGAAAGAACAAGGTGGGCTTAGAATAGAGAAATGAGGGAGCAAGTCCTAGATCACTTGCTGACAATAGCAATATTACATGAATACTTAGCAAACCGTTTCAACCCTTAGATAAGAACTTAAGAAAACATTTACCGGAAGGTCCAATGCCTTCTATAAATTTTAAGAATCATGTATTTGAAAACACCTCTTAAATATCTAACATGGTGTAGTTTGTTTAGCCAGTAAACTTAAGCACAACCATATAAAATGTTTTTAGTTTCTTTCTACCAACAAGTTTAAAACATATGATACACAGATTCAGGTCATACAAATTAAAATGTATCTTTGATTGATTTTAGCAGCTTAAATTTATGGACAATCTTATCTAAAAGCCATTTAAAATAAAACTCTTAATAAAATTTCCCCATGTGGACATACAATATGTACGCACATATAACATAGCATAATAGACCAATATCAAAATCCAAAATATCTGGTTGAAATAAGATTCCTTAAAATCATGACATAACATAGACCAAATCTGATCATTGTTACAAGGTGATTATTCAAGTCTTTGAAAATAAGCACATAGTTAAATAACCCATAGCTCTTCATCTCCTCCCTCTCTTTTTCCACTCTTAGATTTAACAGGGATCACTTTTCAGTTAAAATTTAAACACCTAAGAATAATTGTGTGTTAATTACTGAGTTCAACCTATAGTACTAGAACCACAACAACAACAACAAATACTAAAAAGGATAAAGTATTACATTGTACATCTAAAGTCAGGACAGGAGCTGATCAGTTCATTGTTGCTTATAGTGTCCATTTCACTTAACAGGTTTCCCCTTTGGCGCTCAGTTGTCACCGATCAGGGAAAACAAATGATATTTTTCTCTTTGGGACTGGCTTAATTCACTCAGCATGATGTCTTCCAGATTGCTCCATCTTGTTGCAAATGACTGGGTTTCGTTGTTTCTTACTGCTGTATAGTATTCTATGGAGTACATGTCCCATAATTTCTTTATCCAGTCTACTGTTGATGAGTATTTGGGTTGGTTCCAGGTCTTAGCTATTGTGAATTGAGCTGCAATAAACATTAATGTGCAGATGGCTTTTTTATTTGCCAAATTAATTTCCTTTGGGTAAATTCCAAGGAGTGGAATGGCTGGGTTGTATGGTAGGGTTATGTTCAGGTTTCTGAGGAATCTCCAGACAGACTTCCATAGTGGCTTAAACAGTTTGCATTCCCACCAACAGTGGATTAGTGTCCCTTTTTCCCCACATCCTCTCCAGCATCTGTTGTTGGTAGATTTCTGAATGTGAGCCATTCTAACCGGGGTGAGATGGAACCTCATTGTGGTTTTGATTTGCATTTCTCTGATTGCTAGTGATCTTGAACATTTTTTCATGTGTCTGTTGGCCATTTGGATTTCCTCTTTCGAAAAATGTCTATTGAGGTCCTTGGCCCATCTCTTAAGTGGGTTGTTTGTTTTGTTGTTGTGGATTTTCTTGATTTCTTTGTAGATTCTGGTTATCAATCCTTTATCTGTAGTATAGTTTGCGAATATTTTTTCCCATTCTGTCGGTTGCCTCTTCACTTTCCTGACTGTTTCTTTTGAAGTACAGAAACTTCTCAATTTGATGCAGTCCCAAATGTTAATTTTGGTTTTGACTGCCTGTGCTGTTGGAGTATTTTCCAGGAAGTCTTTGCCTGTGCCTATATCTTGCAGGGTTTCTCCAATGCTCTCTAATAATTTGATGGTTTCGGGTCGTAGATTTAGGTCTTTAATCCATGTTGAGTGAATTTTTGTGTAAGGTGATAGGTATGGGTCTTGCTTCAAGCTTCTGCACGTGGAAATCCAATTTTCCCAGCACCATTTATTGAATAGACTGTCCTTATTCCAGGGATTAGATTTGGATCTTTGGTCAAATATAAGTTGGCTGTAGATGTTTGGATTGATTTCTGGTGTTTCTATTCTGTTCCATTGGTCTATCCATCTGTTTCTGTACCAGTACCATGCTGTTTTGATAACAACTGCCCTGTAGTATGTCCTAAAATCAGGTATTGTGATGCCTCCGGCTTTGTTTTTGTTGTACAGGATTGCTTTGGCTATTCGAGGTCTTCTGTGTCTCCATATGAATTTCAGCATCATTTTTTCCAGATCTGAGAAGAAGGTCTTCGGGATCTTGATGGGTATTGCATTGAATGTATAAATTGCTTTTGGGAGAATAGACATTTTGATGATATTGATTCTTCCAATCCATGAGCATGGAAGATTTCTCCATTTTTTGGTATCCTCTTCTATTTCTTTCTGTAAGGTTTTGTAGTTTTCATCGTAGAGATCTTTAACGTCTTTGGTTAAGTTTATTCCAAGGTATTTGATTGTTTTTGTAGCTATTGTGAATGGGATTGATTTTAGAAGTTCTTCCTCAGCCGTGGCATTGCCTGTGTATACAAAGGCTGTTGATTTTTGTGCATTGATTTTATATCCTGCTACTTTGCCAAACTCTTCGATGAGTTCCAGCAGTCTCTTAGTAGAGTTCTTTGGGTCCCCCAAATAAAGAATCATATCATCTGCAAAGAGGGATAGTTTGAGTTCGTCCTTCCCAATTTGTATCCCTTTAATTTCTTTTTCTTGCCTAATAGCTCTGGCCAAAACTTCCAGAACTATATTGAATAGCAGTGGTGAGAGAGGGCATCCCTGTCTGGTACCAGATTTCAGTGGAAATGCTTCCAACTTTTCCCCATTCAATAGGATGTTGGCCGTGGGTTTTTCATATATTGCTTTGATTGTATTAAGGAATGTTCCTTCCATACCCAGTTTGCTTAGGGTTTTCATCATGAAAGGGTGTTGTATTTTATCAAATGCTTTCTCTGCGTCTATTGAGAGAATCATATGGTTTTTCTTCTGCCGTCTGTTAATGTAGTGTATTACGTTGATTGTTTTGCGAATGTTGAACCATCCCTGCATACCGGGGATGAATCCCACTTGGTCTGGGTGGATGATCTTTCTGATGTGTTGTTGCATTCTATTGGCCAGAATTTTATTGAGGATTTTTGCATCTATGTTCATCAGGGATATTGGTCTCTAATTCTCTTTCAATGTTGCGTCTCTTTCTGGCTTAGGAATTAAGGTGATGGTGGCTTCATAGAAAGAATTTGGGAGGATTCCCTCTTTTTCGATTGCTCTGAATAGTTTGAGAAGAATTGGAGTTAGTTCTTCTCTAAATGTCTGGTAGAACTCAGCAGTGAATCCATCTGGCCCTGGGCTTTTCTTTGTTGGGAGGGCCTTTATTACTGTTTCAATTTCTGTGTCAGTTATTGGTCTGTTTAGGTTTTCTATGTCTTCCTGGCTCAATTTAGGGAGGTTGTATGTGTCCAAGAATCTGTCCATTTCTGATAGATTTCCCTGTTTGCTGGCATACAAGTCCTTGTAGTAATTTCTGATGATTCTTTTTATTTCTGTGGCGTCTGTTGTTACGTTTCCCATTTCATCTCTGATCCTATTGATTTGGGTCTTTTCTCTTCTTTTTTTAGTTAGTTGGGCCAATGGGGTGTCAATTTTGTTTATTTTTTCAAAAAACCAGCTCCTCGTTTGGCTGATTTTTTGTAATGTTTTTTTGGATTCAATCCTGTTGATTTCTTCTCTGATTTTAATTATTTCTCTTCTCCTACTGGGTTTGGGTTTGGTTTGCTGCAGATTTTCTAGATCCTTGAGATGACTTGAAAGCTCATCTATTTGGTGCCTTTCCAATTTCTTGATGTAGGCACCTATTGATATAAACTTTCCTCTTAACACTGCTTTTGTTGTATCCCATAGGTTTTGGTATGTTGTGCTGTTATCCTCATTTACTTCCAGAAAATTTTTGATTTCTCTTTTAATTTCTTCTATGACCCATTGTTCATTCAGGAGCATGTTGTTCAATCTCCATGTGTTTGCACGTGCTCTAGGTATTCCTGAGTTGCCAATTTCCAATTTCATTCCTTTGTGGTCTGAGAAGCTGCATGGTATGATTCTAATTCTTTTGAATTTGCTGAGACTTGCTTTATGGCCTAGTATGTGGTCAATCCTAGAGAGGGTTCCATGTACTGCTGAGAAGAATGTAAAGTCCTTAGATGTAGGATGAAATGTTCTGTAGATATCTGTTAGATCCATTTGGGCTATAGTGTCATTTAAATCTGCTGTCTCCTTGTTGATTTTCTGTTCTGTTGATCTGTCTATCTCTGAGAGTGGAGTATTGAAGTCCCCCAGTACTATTGTATTGGGGTCTAAGTCTCCCTTTAAGTCCCTTAACAAGTCTTTTAAATAAGCTGGTGCCCTGTAATTAGGTGCATATACATTGATAATCGTTATATCTTCCTGTTCAATGGATCCCTTAATCATTAAATAGTGCCCCTCTTTGTCTCTCCTAACAGTTTTTGTGGTAAAGTTTATGTTGTCCGATATTAAGATGGCTACGCCCGCTCTCTTTTCATTTCTGTTGGCGTGGTATATCTTTTTCCAGCCTTTCACTCTCAGCCTGTATGGATCATTGTTGGATAGATGGGTTTCTTGTAAGCAGCAAAAGGATGGGTTTTGTTCCTTAACCCAATCAGCCAATCGGTGTCTTTTAACTGGACAGTTCAAGCCATTAACATTTAATGTGACTATTGAGAAGGAGTAACTTTGCCCTGCCATTAGCCAAAGATACTTTCTAATATCTGGTTTGATATTCCTGTGATCTTTTGGTGTGAGGTTTCCTACCTTTACCTTCTTTCATATTGGTGACCGTGTTTCTGTGTTTCTGTATGTAACACATCTTTAAGCATCTTTTGCAGGGCTGGGCGAGTGGCGACAAATTCTTTCAATGTCTGTTTGCTGTGAAAGGTCTTTATTTCACCTTCATTTATAAATGAGAGCTTTGCAGGATATAATATTCTGGGCTGGCAGTTTTTCTCTCTTAGCACCTGGGCTATGTCTCGCCATTCTCTCCTAGCTTGTAGGGTTTCTGAAGAGAAGTCAGCTGTGAGTCTAATTGGAGATCCTCTGAGAGTAATCTGGCGTTTCTCTCTTGCACATTTTAGGATCTTTTCTTTGTGTTTCACTGTGGTGAGTTTGATTACAATGTGTCGTGGTGAGGATCTCTTTTGGTCATGTTTATTAGGGGTTCTATGAGCTTCCTGTATTAGGATGTCTCTGTCTTTCTCCAAACCTGGGAAATTTTCTGCTAGTATCTCACTAAAAAGGCCTTCTAATCCTTTCTCCCTCTCCATGCCTTCAGGTACTCCTAGAACCCGAATGTTGGGTTTTTTAAGAGTATCCTGTAGATTCCTGACAGTATTTTTTAGATTTCTGATTTCTTCTTCTTTTCTTTGATTTGATTGTTTCCTTTCCTGTTCTCTGTCTTCTAAGTCTGATATTCTCTCTTCTGCTTCGCCCATTCTGTTTTTAAGACTCTCTAATGTGTTTGTCATTTGATCTATTGAATTCTTCATTTCATTATGATTTCTCGTCACTATCACAGCTTCTTGTTCCACTAGTTGTTTCATTTCATTTTGATTCCTCCTTAATATTTCATTTTCACGAGAGAGATTTTCTACCTTGTCCATTAAGGATTTCTGTAGTTCAAGAATTTGTTTTTGAGAACTTCTTAATGTTCTTATCATTTTTTTGAGATCTGCTTCTTGTATTTCTTCAATCTCCTCATCTTCATAATCTTGAATTGGGGTGTCTTTTTCATTTGGGGGTGTCATAGTGTCTTCCTTGTTCTTGTTACCTCGGTTTTTGCGTTTGTTGTTTGGCATGTTGGAGATATTTGGTTTCTTCACTGTGGTGTTTTTTCTTGTTACACTATGGCTCTATATTAAGTGGACTGTCTGCTTTCAGTGGTGCCTTAGAGGCTTGAGATGAGTGTGGACTGAGAGCTGTGTTTGGTTCCTCAGGGCTGAAGGTGTGTCAAAGATGACACTCCCAGGTTAGGTGTGGTAAATCTCTCTCTTTTTTGATTCAAAAGGGAAGTAATTCCGCACAGCTGAACATAATTGGAAGTAGTTAGCAGGCAAATGATATACCCACAGGAGCCAGAGATCAGAAGCTCTTTCCCACGGACCACACAGGGAATCTCTGCTGCCCTCAGTGTGGGCTCCAATTCTCCTGAAATCTCCCACTGGGTTGCCAAGTTAGATGCTAATCTCCTGTTTTTTCACCCCTCCCCCCAGAGTCAGGTTTTTCTGCTAGGCTCAGGGCCGGTGCAGACCTGAGGTCGCCCTGCTTATGACGTATGTCCAAAATGGCGCCTGCTCTGTCTTGCTCACCTTTGAGAGGTGAGCGGAGAGAGAGAAACTTGTGTCCGTATCGGTCGCTTTTTTTATTTTTTTCCTCTCTCTCTTCTAGTTAGTCTGGTGAACTTTTCCCCACGAAGTTTCAAGCCTCATTCCCTCTAGCCTCCTCTTTCCGCTTCCCCGCTGGTGTCTCGGGCTATTGTGGTTTGGCTCACCTCGCGTTCCAGCGCTGGTGCGTTGAGTCTGCTGCTGGTGTCCCGAACTTGGGCTCCCACGCTCTCCACGCAGGTACACTGTGAATCACTAGTTCTGGAAGAGTTTCCTATGCTGTTTCATCCCCTACTCTTCCTTGACCCTGCAGTATCTCCACTTATATTAACCTGTCTCTCTCTCCGGACTAATCGTGTGCTCCGTTCCTATTCCGCCATCTTGCCGCCTCCCCCAAAATTTTTAAAATTTTTGTAGCTATTGTGAATGGGACTGGTCTTACAAGTTTTTCTCAGCCATGGCTTTGTGTATATTAAGGTTATTGATTTTTGTGTGTTGATTTTATTCCCCACAACTTTGTCAAACTCGCTTATGAATTCCAATGTTCTTTTAGGGAAGTCATTTTATTTTCCTGTGTATGGGATCATGATACCTACAGACAGGGATAATTTGACTTGCATTCAATTTTTTCCCTGTAATTTATTTTTCTTGCCTAATGGCTCTGGCTAAAACTTCTAGAACTGTATTGAATAGCAATGGTGAAAGGTTGCATCCTTGTCCAGTTCCAGATGTTAGTGGAAATGCTTCCAACTTTTCCCCATTCAATATGATCCTGGCTGTGTG
The DNA here is from genome assembly GCF_033115175.1 of Lepus europaeus. NCBI lineage: Eukaryota > Metazoa > Chordata > Mammalia > Lagomorpha > Leporidae > Lepus > Lepus europaeus. The sequence goes on from NC_084830.1 coordinate 54,809,707, forward strand.
TTTCTCATATAGGTTTTAGAAAAGACTTTCTTTGATGGTTTGGTTCAAAATTAAGTAGACATTTAAAAATTCAACTTTAATAAATATTTGAATTATTAGAAGGATAGTGATATTTACCATCTTTAATGTTCTTATTTTGGGTGTTTTTCTTGGCTTTCTTAAGCATAATGGGAAAATTATTTGTAAATAACAGTTTGCCCTTTTTATATGATATAGCTCTCTTATATTGTTTTTCTTTATTTCCTTTATTTTTCTGTTCCATTCTAACTATTTTAAGGGTGTTTTTGCTGTAATAGAAATTATTTACTTGTCTGGCTTGATATTTATTTATTTGTATTTCTGTTTATCAAACTTGTTGTAGTGGAAATTGGAAAACTGCGTAATATATTTCATTCTACTTGAGATTTTATGTGATTTTTTTGATAATTTGCAAGAAATAAATGTAACTTTTATTGCTACTTATAATCACATTTATGTACAGTATGCTCCTTTACTTCTAAGTTGTAATAATGAAACAATTTCTAGGAATATACCCTTTGTACTTCCTTGATCCTCTTCTACTCATAAGTAGTTTTAAATTTACTCTAAATATATAGTCCCTCTTTGTTAACAAAAGACATATTTTTTAACATAGCATAACTTTCATGAGAACTTTGCCAATTGCTTTTATGGTACACTATTAAAAAGAATCTAGTACTTCTGCTTTTAGCTCAGACACATAAACAAATTGGAAGCTTCACTCCATTGAAACAATCTTGTAGTGAAACTGATGGTTTATCCTGGACCCATCAGAAAATTCAGGTGCCTTAGCAAACTGAAACCTGAAGAAGAGATGTGAAATGCAGAGATAAACTTGCTTTGATAAGAAGATATTGGGGCCAGTGCCACTGCTCACTAGGCTAATCCTCCTCCTGCGGTGCTGGCACCCCAGGTTCTAGTCCCGGTTAGGGCGCTGGATTCTGTCTTGGTTGCTCCTCTTCCAGGCCAGCTCTCTACTGTGGCCCAGGAAGGCAGTGGAGGATGGCCCAAGTGCTTGGGCCCTGCACCCACATGGGAGACCAGGAAGAAGCACCTGATCAGTGCAGCGCGCTGGCCGTAGCAGCCACTTGTGGGGTGAACCAACAGTAAAAGAAAGACCTTTCTCTCTGTCTTTCTCTCTCACTGTCTAACTCTCCCTGTCAAAAAAAAAAAAAAAAAGAAGAAGATATTGGAGCTATAAACTAGTATTAGATGGCAATTTAAGAACTGTAATCTGAATATAGAGTTTTGTGTAAATGAGAAACTCCTGGAGCCCACATTTTAGCACCCACTCCCAACATACACACTTTTGCAGGATTTATATCTTGGGAATCCACCAGGTTTTTAACAGTCAGAAGAAATTGTCTTGCTTCTTCCAAGTGAGAAAATAATAATCAACTTAAAATACTTCCAAAACATTCTTAATAATAGAGGCTGATACCCAAGGGAAAAGATTAATCAGAGCCATATGCAGTGTGTGTAAGAGCCAGTATCCATTGTAGTTCCTTTTATATACCATTTCATCTAAGGAGGGAAAAAATCTAGAGACCCTGTGAAGTCAGAGCCCAGGGATGTTGACCAACTAAGGAGCTGATATTTAATCATAGAAATAAACAATCAGACTGCCTGATAGGAGCAAGGAAAAGGAGTCCCGTAGCAGTGTCTACACAGGCAACAGTGTACCTGTATCCATCAGATTGGGACAAAGGTACAAGAAAGTTGTTTCCCTTCCCTACATCCTGCACCTCTATTCCATACCATTAGAGTTTGAATGTAAAAAGAAATTCTTAGAGAAAACCAAGCATGAAACCATTTAAAAAGAAGGACTCTTGAAGAATTGTAGCCCTATAACCTACATCTGCAGCAGACACTAAACGCAGCCTAAATTGGTTCACCCTCCAATGGCCACCACGGCCGGCGCGCTGCGGCCAACACACCACGCTGATCCGAAGCCAGGAGCCAGGTGCTTCTCCTGGTCTCCCGTGGGGTGCAGGGCCCAGGCACTTGGGCCATCCTCTACTGCACTCCCGGGCCACAGCAGAGAGCTGGCCTGGAAGAGGGGCAACCGGGACAGAATCCGGTGCCCCGACCAGGACTAGAACGAGGTGTGCCGGCGCCGCAAGGCAGAGCATTAGCCTATTGAGCTCTGGCGCCGGCCTAGAAACTTAATTAAGTTTAAAGAGGCACCCAAGAATAATACATAACTATAATTTATGAGACATAAGAATATCCTTCACTGGGGCCGGCGCCATGGCTCACTTCGTTAATCCTCAGCCTACAGCACCGGCATCCAGTAGGGTCCATTGTGCATGGAGTCTGTGAGGATTGTGGAACATTGTATCAAAATTCCACAACAACAATGTAAGCTACCACAAGAAACTATGAGGCAGCACACAACACCAAATATAATCACAGGGCTGTCTGCCATCCTTCCATTAGGATACTCACCAGTTGTGGAGAGAATCCACAGTCAACTTCTGGATGTGCAATGTTTCCTGCTTTACAGTTTCAGTGAATTGTGTTACATTATGATGGGCACCTGATACACACACAAACACACACCACTCAGTTTTTAGTATGGCACATAAACCACCTTGTGCTGCTCTAAGGATGTCCTATGTTATATGATTCAGTAAAACAGTTTTTTCTCATTTGCTATACTTCTCATGCCTTGTTACTCATGTTAATGGCCTGAGCTGTATATAGAGCCAACACAGTAACTTCAGTTTTAGTGACTATGATAGCCATATTCAGGGAGAACCGAGCAAATATATAATACCATCATGCTATATGGTTTACACGGTGTTGGGGGCCTTAAAGGCTTGGGAGGAAACTGTGAAAGTATGGTAGATAGGGTTAGCCCCACGTGCAACATCCCACCTAGCCATAAGGCAAGAAAAGCCATCCATTGAATCCACAAGCCCATAAGGTACAAGGGTACAAGATCACTGTGATTTTGGGGATTCTTTCTTCCCCACTTGATGTCTTCAACCATTTTTTAATGCAGTTATGCATAAAGATGCTGGAATCCATTCCATTTGAGATCTATTCTCTTATTGTTCTATACACTTTGACCCTCATGGCGGTGGGGGTGAGTCTATTACCTCTGTAGAAAGTCTGCCCGATCCATTTTTCCAAGACTATCCCAACTCTGGCTGGGTTTTTTATCCTGTTCCAAAACTAAAATCTTTACATTGGTCCAGGTGTTGTTCCATTGTGGATCAGAGCTCCATCCTTCCAACCAAGTTTAGTTTTAATCAGTAGCTGTGCTTAATTACCTAGGCAGTCAAGTTGTGAAGCTGATAAGCAGCTCAGTGCACAACCAACCAGCCACAGGTTGGGTACCATGCCAAAGTTTTCTACCCAGTTCACCAGTGTGTTTGCAGTCACCAGAATAAGGGAGATAAGACAACGAATTTAGTGATACCAACTGTGAGACATGAACCCACTTAAGACCACTTACCCACCAAAGGATGGAATTAGAAACCTGAAGGAAGCAGAAAGCAAGCCTTTATAGAAACCCAGTCTCAACAGTGGTGACCAACTTGTGTAGCAGGACAGAATTTCCAGGCATTCATTTATTTTTACCCAGGCACACAAAGGCACACACCTTCTGCCTATTTCTCACTGGTTGAGATAGCTCCGAGTTACAATCTAATCTGATATGATATCTGAGATAGGGAGGGCTAATTCAGAAGCAGGGACCCAGACTTGTTGCTGGGAAGATAGGAGCAGGGAGGAGGGAGGTCTGGCCTGGGGTTGGGAGATGGGATTTAGGAAGGGGGACTTGTGATGACTGCAATATCCAGGAGAGCACGTTTGTTCAGAATGATACTGGGAACTGGTACAAACAAGTGCCCTGTGGTTACTGATTACAGATAGAGTTTAGAGCATTGATTACCAAAAAAGCAAAGTGTGAAACTTATGCAGCAAACTCAGCAGTTAGTTAGCCTACTTTGGGGTTTTTGCAACTGTTTATCCTATGTGCCACTAAGGACTGGTGTTATGGCTGCACTGAAGCTAAGCTAAGTTCTTATTAAAATACTCCACTGTGCCTTTTCTAACACAACAAGGGCAAATCCTAACCATCAGGTAGGATACAAGCAAGAGATTTATCTTGAAATTATTCAGCAGCTGGCAAAAGCATTTGCCCTAGCCTCTTATACCAGACTCATAAGGGCATAACTTTCACTGAATATTCTTCCACTTGTAGGGATATTGAAGAGGACAGCATTGGCCATAAAGTTAACACAAATGTACCCCTGAGCACAGCAGTGGCTCCTTCCTTGTGTGTGTAATATGCCTTGACCACAGGAGCCCAAGAAGCCATTGCCAATAGTGTTGCCTCCAGGTCATATTCTATTCCTTCTACCTATGGTGACAGCAACTCAAACCAGGCCTTGATAGCTTTTTATACCTTTTATGCCCATTGGCAGGTGACATATTCCCCTGGCTCAAGGACTGTGGGTTCAAATAGCAATCTGGTTTCAAAAGGTCAGTGGTTTGCACCTGCTGTGCCATTTAGAACATGGAGTTCTAAATGCAAGCCCATACTGGGCTAAAATACAAGGAATGTGGCGACCTGTGGTCCTATGCTGTGAATGGGCCCTGCTGCATTATGCAGCAAAGCCCCCATGGGAGCTAGCGCCTCTGCCTGGGACACTCACTTAACAATCCTAACACAGTATTTTGTTGCTTGCAACCAGGGAGCCCAAGTCAGATACGATTCTGAGGCCTTGCTTCAATAGGCCATTATACCATTTAATCATACTGGTTCCTTGGGGACAGTGACGTGCATCAATGCCTAGGCACTTAGTCCAACTCTGCATTCTGGAGCTAATGGGTCCCTAAGTCACTCTCAATAAATTTTGATCCTCAATACATAGAACCTAGTCTTGCCAAGGCCTGCAGTCCTGCCCAACAATCAGACTGCCTGATAGGAGCAAGGAAAAGGAGTCCCGTAGCAGTGTCTACACAGGCAACAGTGTACCTGTATCCATCAGATTGGGACAAAGGTACAAGAAAGTTGTTTGCTTCCATTCAAGGGGCACCTACCCCCACATCACAGTTCCAGGGGCTGCTGGCACTTTGTGGGGATGTTCCTTGGAACAGACATAATAGCCTTTGTAAGCATCTCTTAGTAAGTTCCAGGCAGGTTCCAGGCTTTTACTGTAGCTTACATTGTCTTTTTGTCCTGCATGTAGTAACCACTATGGAAACCACTGAGCAGAATCATTTTCTGAGGCCTTTTCCAACCAAAGTATCTTAGCTATAGTATCAGACTCATCATTAAACTTTTGGACAAGAGGTGTTTGACCCATCACACGGTATCTGGTGATTTTCTTCTGATGTCCCATATCTCACAGGTCTTGCCAAATGGTTTGGCCTCAAAAAATTCATAACTGTCCAATTTCCTGCATGCATTGTCACTATCCAGACAGTTAGGCCTCAATAGGTAGCTCATGTGCCCATGCAAATAGTAATAGGTGAAAGCTCATTATCAAAAATGAGCCACTCTGATGATAGTTCAGCCTATTGGCTACTTTGGTGATTACCTGATTCCTACAAAATTGTCTCAGTGGAAGACTGGAAGGCTACTGTAGTCTGTAGGCTACTGTAGCATGAGATGTCCTCTGCTGGGTCTGTCTACATAACAAGTCTTTGCCAGGGATTGGTAGGATCTCAATCTGGTATGGATTAGGTATTGTTTCTATGGTACATGGAAGCTCACGGAGTGTAGTCAGTCAAATAAATTACAGGTCCCCACATCCCTTTTATTTTAGCCCAGAACAGGCTTGCATTTAGTACTCTATGTTGTTGTGTGTAGGCACTCCACTTTGTCAGTGTGGGCATCTGTGCTGTCCTACTACATGGTTTCACTGTCCAGTTTCTTATCCAACCGACAATAGGGTAAGACATCACAAAATGATGGGTGGGGCCTGGTGTGCTTTCAGTAGCCATCAAGTGGCATACACTTCTTCAAGTTGTTTCTCAGTTAAAGAGTTCCGAATGCCTGCTCCTTCCCACACCTGGGAAACCAGTAGACTGCCTTAATCTTGCATGCCTCTGCCAAACCCTTCTGCAGTGACATTTGCATCAAGCTCACACTGAAGGTAGGATCAAACATGTTGAAGGCCTTAGTGAATTACATATTCTGCTTAGCTGTTGGGGAGGCCACTTGTTCTTTCTTCTCTCTCTTTTTTTTTTTTTTTTTTAAAGACAGGCTTTCATTCTTTTTTTTTTTTTAAAGATTTGCCTATTTGAAAGAGTTACACAGAGAGAGAAGGAGAGGCAGAGGGAGTGAGAGAGGGCTTCCATCCACTGGTTCTCTCTCTAGTTGGCCACAATGGCCGGAGCTGTGCCGATCGGAAACAGGAGCCACAAGTTTCCTCCAGTTCCTTCCACATGGGTGCAGGGCCCAAGGACTTGTACCATCTTCTGCAGCTTTCCCAGGCCATAGCAGAGAGCTGGATTGGAAGTGGAGCAGCTGGGACTTGAACCAGCACCCATATGGGATGCTGGCACTGCAGGCAGTGGATTTACCTGCTGTGCCACAGTGCCGGCCTCTCTTCTCCCTTTCTCACCTGATGTCCTTCTTTACCAAATGGTACAAGGGCCTCAGCATTTGTGCCAGCTCTGGGGTAAACACACTCCCATATCCTAATAATCCTACAACTTATCATAACTGCTTTACAGTTGTTATTATGGGAAATAATTTCATTTATGACTGCCTCAGGGATGACTTTTATCTTTCCTGACCAGAATTGCCAAGAACTTGACAAAGAGTCCTGGTCTCTACATTTGGACTCATTGACCTCCCAGCTACCTAGCTTTAGAGGCTTCAGAAAAGTTGGTATAACAGCTTTCAAATCCAGAAGTGATCAAACCATCATACTAAATCCATCACTGTTAAACCATGACACAAGTTGAGGCTGCATAGATACTCTTGCAGAAGACCAGTGAAGGTCCATTTCTGGCCATCCCAAAGAAAGACAAACTGATCTTGATTCTTGGGAGATATATCAATAAAGAAGCACTCATTATCTAGATCTAAAGCATAATAAGTTCCAAGTTCATGATTGAAGCAGAACATGATAACGCTCACTGATAGAACCACTTAATACTGGGAAGGAACAAATTCCTTAAGCTCTTGATAATCCACCATCATCAGTCATGTCCCATTGACTTTGTATAGCCCATACTGTATAATTAAATTAGTTATGTGTGGTCTTAAAAGTGCCCACCTTGTCCAGTTCCTGGATTATTCCAATAGTTTCTTCATGAGCCGCTGACAATTTGTTCTATTTAATATTTGTCACCCTCCTTGGTGTGGATAGTTGCAATGGTGTTTGAGTAGCATGCTCTCCAAGTACAACTTTAATCACACACACTCAAGGACAGAATCCCAAACTACAATTTTTAGCCATAGACCCTGTAGAATATCAATACCCAGTATGTACTAAGATATGGGAGATAACATACACAGTATGTTCCTGAGGTGGTAGACACCCTATTGGCAAGTGCAGGTTTGTTGCTTTTAACTGGGTAGAGTGTTCTCCATAGCCATCTATGGCCACTGGAAATCTTTGAAATTTCCCAGGACTGCCATATAGTAAAATATATTCAGTTTCTATGTCAAACAGTGTCAAAACTCTGTATATTAGAAGAGGACCAATAGATACTAACTTCACCATGTGGTCTCTGGTCACCATCTGTCCCTGATAAATGGGTACCTTGGCCCTTTCCCTAATCAAATGTAAATGCCCATTAGCGTTCGTTTCAGATCACTCAGTGTTATTAAAAATTGTATAACCATATTACTTGAATCCCTGGTGCCTGCTTGTATGCTTTACTCAAATTGGACTTCTTAAATGGCTAGAACTGTTATTCTGATTCAATGGTTGCCATAAGTCTATCAATATCTTACTAGTGTGCTCATCGAGTTTTTCCCTATCTGTCTCTGCTACCAGGAGATCATCCTACATCTGGGCTTAGATGAACTTAATTTATCCTTTCCCTCTTTCTTCTCCCAGGTCATGACACACACCCATTTCATAATGTGTGCTATCTCCCAAACCAACAATAGTAAGGGTAATTACATTGATAGACTGTTTCACATACTGGGCTAATATTGCTACCAAAGGGCCAAACAAGGCAGAGGGAGCAACCTGTAACACAAGACTCCACATCTTTACAGTGGAAATTTCCTCATCTGGCCCCTGAGACCCAACATTATGGATGTCATTGCACATGCCCAGCTCACACAACACCTGATCTAACTCAGCATACATCTGCCTCCCAGGTAAATCCCCAGCAATGGGTCACACCATACAAGCCTCTACCATAATCCAATCTAAAAGAGAGTGATTCTCTACCACACGAGTGGTTTAAGACTGCTTCCACAAAGCTAGGTATATGGTCAGAGATACCAATTTTTCCACTTCCAACCCTGAGAGCAAAAATCCAATTCAGTCCTACACCCTATCATCAGAGCAGCCAAGCAGTAGTAGACTCAGGCCTTTTGTGTGAACTTGGCCCCCAGATCCACTAGCTCTACCTGAGTGCGTGGTCAGAACACTGAATGTTATCCCACCTGGGAGCAGGGGACTCTGGTGAACCCTGAGAACCACTTGGTTGCTGGGTTTTTATCTTCTGAGTGGTCACTGGATGGGCCTTGAGCAGCAGTGGAGGCTCACTATTTTCCTTGTCACTGGAGGATTCAACTACTGCAACTGCTGAGTTATTTCTGGATTTAGGTATAGCTCAGAGGGTGCCAACCCCACTTTCCAGGATGCAATGACATGTGTCTTCACATTTTGATCTTCTCCCATCTCCTCCAGGGTGAGCCACAGCCCTGTTCTTTTGTCTATACATACAATCTAGCTGGTATTTTAAAAGACATCCCCACAGCTCCGGCTGTTCCCTAGGTGTCCTTGTTACCTAATGTTTCTCCAAGGGCGTGCAATGCCTTCTCTATGTTAGTGGGCAAGTCATCCACCTCAGCCCCACGCCCGGTGAGGGCACCAAAGCAGACAAGGTAACAGTCGTGATGGACTGACCCTAAATCCCACACTTCAGAAGGGCAGCAGGGATGGTAGGTTCAGATTCAGACAGGCCGATGAAAACTCTGGAGTCTTGTGACACACTGGATACCCAGGGGAGGGTATCCAGGAAATCCATTCTATGTTTAGAGTGGCAGGCAAGAGGCAGCAAAGAGATCCATGCCTAGCCCTGCCTGAAACTTCTTACACATTTTAAAAAAAACTGCAGGCAGTCAAGGAGAGAATGCATCAGCTTCCAAGGCCCTCTGACTTTGAAAAAAATGTCTCAGCTTCCAGGCCTAAAGATTGCCATGACAGTGAAGGAATCTGATTGACTCATTTTTCTCAACAAAGGATATTCTAACTTACCTGTATTACACAATGAAGTAGTATGCTATTTTAAAGTGGACTTAGAATAGTTGAAAATATAGATTTATAAACTCTAGGATGATGCAGAAAAAATTTTAAATAATACAATTAATATGTTAGAAAATAAAATGAAGTTGTATGTTCAAAAAACAAAAGCAGAAAACAGGGAAAAATAAATGGAACAAGTGAAACAAATAGAAAACAGTTATAAAGATGCTATGTTACACTAATAATTTAGTAATTCCTTAAATATTACTTGTTGAAATATTCCAATTAAAGGCAGACATTATCAGGAAGGATAAAAACACAATATTTAAAAATATGTTGTCTATAAGTAACTCCTTTCAAGTATAAATTCTGATTATTTACAACTAAAATGAAGCACACAGGCATTTAATACTGACACTTATCAAAGTACAGCTAGATAGCTATCTTACTTTGAGACATATTTCAGAGCAAGGAAAAGTTTTCAAGAATAAAAAAAATAAATCATACAATGATCCAGTGAACATTTTTCAGGAACAAGTAACAATCCCAAATGTATATGCACCTAACAACAGAGCCAAAATATATGGATGTGAAAAACTGATGAGATTGAGAAGAAACAGAAACAAATGAGCAGACATCTATTATACATGAAATCTTAAGCAATACACTGTTAGTAATAGATATATCATGATGGCAGAAGAGAAGTAGGAATGGAAAGGACCTTTAATGGACAAATCCCCCTTTTTATAAACTTAATCTTACTGACATTTATATAACATTTTACCCAACAAAGTAGGATACACATTCTTCTCGAGTTCACAGGGGACACTCACCAACATAGACCATCTGCTCAGCCAAGAATCTTGTCCTAAGATATCTGAGGGAATAGAAATTAAAAAAAAAATTATATCCTCTGTCTTTTAAATAAATAAATCTAGAAAACAAAGCATATCATCATGAATATGGAATAAAACTTGAAACCAATCAAACTCATGAATAATTGAAGATAGAAAGAAACATGGGTCAAACTAAAGAACAAAAGCAAAACTGTAAAACATTTTTAAAATGAAATTTTTAAAGTGAAATGAAAAACTGGGTCATTGAAACATGTGAAAGGCAGCAAAAATAGTGCTCTGAGAGAAATGTACAGATGATGCACAGTAAATGATATCCAAAACCAACAATATAAGACTTCAGTTTATGAACAATTACAAGACCAATATATGTCTTACATTAGAAAAAGCAGAAGAAAATAAATAATAGAATATAGAGCAGAAATCTACAACAACGGAAATAGGAAAAATTTAAAAACTCAACAGAAACCAAGCAACAATATGAACAACAAAAAATCAACAAAAATAATCAGAGAAGGTAGAATTTACCAACAGTTGCAGTGTAACCAATGTCACTCTGAATGATCCTATAGATATTAAAAGGAAAATAGAAAAACTTTTTATATATAACTGTATAATTTAGATAAAAAGGATCAAGTGCCTGAAATATGCAAAGAATCAAATTTACAAAAGGAGAAAAAATAATGTGATTGTCATTATATCTAATTGAGAAAAATGAATCAATTACTAATAAACAGAAATATCACCAGGCCCAGATGGTTTTACCAATCATTTCTACCAAATATTCAAGGAGGTAACTTTATCCATTCTAAATAATCACTTTCAGAAAACAGAAGCAGAAGAACATGTTGTACCTTATTATATGAGAAGAACAAAATTCATAAACCAGAAAAATGTATTACAAAAAAATGAAAACTACAGACCCATATCCTTCGTGAATATAGGCTTAAAAATCCTTAACAAAATATTAGCAAATTGAGTAAAAATATGTAAACTAATTATAAGCAGAACCTTGGGATTTACTACTGGATTAGTATTTCAAAATCAGCCTTTATAATCTTTTTTATCAAGAGACTAAAGAAAAATATGGTTGTATCAAATAATGCAACAGGAAACACCAAAAAAATGAAGTGGGAACTGTCAGAATGGAAGAAAATATTAGCAAATGATGCATCTGATAAATAATTCATATCCAGAATGTATAAGGATCTCAAGAAATTCAACAACAAAAAAGCAACAATCCAATTATGAAATAGGCGAAGAACATGAGCAGGCAGTTCTGTTTTATTTTGTTTTGTTTCTAGCAAAGCACGGTACTTTAATTATAACAAAATGGACTTTGTGTAAAGCTCACCAAATTTTATGTCCTTACAAATTGGTAAAATATTTTTACAAAGAAATTAAATTTGAAATGTAAGCATTACATGTTCCAGTATTCTATCAAGGCAAACACATTTCTGTATATTTTAGAATCTACATTAAAGAATTTTTTTCATACCTGATTGCCTTGGAAATGTCACTGGTCATTTTCTATTAAACAGGATAACTTCCAAAAGCAAAATTAGCCAATTTTAATTCATTTTCCTTTAACTATCATCATTTTCACAATATCTCTAAATATAACAATTTGTGAAAATAATACCCAACTACAAGATTTGTGTTACATCATTTTTACTATGATATATTTACAGCTTACTTTACCATCATAAGATTAATCCTCCACCAATTAAACATTCCAAGAAATAGTAAGCAATTAAAAAAATGTCATTCTACAGTAAAGACAAGGGTTTTACACAAAAAGTGACTATCAAAATGTCAATTTTGTATATATACATTACATTATTTTATACTCTATTAGTTACCATAGATCAAGGAAAACATATAGATGGTATTGCCTTTCTGGGACTGGCTTTTTCAGTAAGTATAATGGTTTCCAGTTTATACATTTTATTGTGAAGGATATATTTCTTTCTTTTTATGGCTGAGTAATATTCCATAGTGTATATATACGACATTTCCTTTATCAATAATTGATTGATGGGCATCTGGGTTGATTTCATATCTTAGGTATTTTGAATTGAGCTGTAGTGAATATGGGAATATAAATAACTTTTTCATATGCTGATTTCATTTCATTTGACTAAGCTTCCAGGAATGGAATGCATGGGCCATACAGTAGATCTATTTTTGGATCTCTGAGGAATCTCTTTACTGTCTTCCATGATAGCTGTATTAGTTTGTATTCAAACTAGTAGTGGATTAGGATACACTTTTCCCTACATACTCACCAATGTTTATTGCTTATTGATTTCTGTATGAGACACATTCTAATTTGTGAGGGGAAACCTCATTATGATTTTTATTTGCATTTCCCTGATGGCTTGTGATCCTGAGCATTTTTTCATGTGTTGGTTGAGTCCTTTTCCTGTTTCTTAACTGGATTTTTGTTTGTTTTATTGTTGTTATATTTCTTGAAGTATTTATAGATTCTATATATTAAATTTTATCAGTTTCATACTTTGAAAGCATTTTCTCCCACTCTGTCAATTGCCTCTCCACTTTGTTGAGTGTTTCCTTTGCAGTGCAGAAGGTTCCAATCTGTCTGTTTTTTGCTTTGGTTGCAAGTGCTTCTGGGGTCTTTTCCAAAGAGTCCTTACCTATACCAATGTCTGGTCAAATTTCCCCCAGTGTTCTCCTCTTGTAATTTGATGATTTCAGGTAATTGATTTAGCTCCTGGACCCATTTTGAGTTGATTTTTGTATAAGGTATAAGATAGGAGTCTTATTTCATACATCTGCTTGTGTAGATCCAATTTTCTCGGCACCATTTGTTGAAGAGACTTTCCTAAGGCTGGCACCACAGCTCACTATGCTAATCCTCTGCATGCAGCGCTGGCACCCCGGGTTCTAATCCCAGTTGGGGCGCCAGATTCTGTTCTGGTTGCTCCTCTTCCAGTCCAGCTCTCTGCTGTAGCCCGGAAAGGCAGTGGAGGATGGCCCAAATGCTTGGGCCTTCACTCACTTGGGAGACCAGGAGGAAGCACCTGGCTCCTGGCTTTGGATCAGTGCGGCATGCTGGCTGTAGCGGCCATTTGTGCAGGTGAATCAATGGAAGGAAGACCTTTCTCTCCGTCTCTCTTTCTCTCTCTCACTGTCTAACTCTGCCTGTCAAACAAAAAAAAAGAGAGAGAGAGAGAGAGATTTTTCTTTGTGGATATACGTTAGCTCACTTTTCAAAGATTAGTTCCTTTTTGATGCATGAATTGATTTCTGAAGTTTCTATTCTGTTACCTTGATCTACATGTCTATTTTTGTGCCAGTACCAGGTTCTTTTGATTATAACTGCCCTAGAGTCTACCTTGAAATCTGGTATTGTGATGCATCCACCTTTGTTTTTGTTGTATAATATTGATTTAGTGATTCATAATCTCTTGTATTTCCATATGTATTTTATCATCTTTTTTTCTATATCTGAGAAGAATGTCACTGGTATTTTGATCAGGATCATGTTGAATCAGTAAATTGCTTTCATTGGCATTGGCATTTTGATATTAATTCTCCCAATCCATGTACATAGAAGATTTTTCCATTCTTTTGCGGATTTTCCTATTTTTTTAATGTTTTATAATTTTCATTGTAGAGAACTTTCACTTCATTGGTTAAATGTATACCAAACAATTTAAATTTTTGTGCAGCTATTATGACAGCCATGCATTGCCTGTGTATACAAAGGCTATTAATATTTGTGTGTTAATTTTTTATCCAGCAGATTTATCAAACTCTCTTATGAGTTCCAATGGACTCTTTGTGAAGCTTCTGATTCCTCAGTATATAAGGGATAGTTCAGCTTTCCTCTTCCAATTTCAATATTTTGGTTGCTTTTTCTTGCCTAACGATTATGGCTAAAATTTCCAGACCAATATTGAATGGCAGTGGTGAATGTGGACATCCTTGTCTTGTTCCAGATCTTAGTGGTAATGCTTCCAACTGTTTTCCATTGAATAAGATACTGGCTTTGGGTTTGTCATATATTGCCTTCATTGTGTTTGGAAATGTCCCTTCTATCCAATTTGCTTAAAGTTTTTATCATAAAAGGATGTTGTACTTTATCAAATGCTTTCTCTGCATCTATTAAGATAAATCATGTGGTTTTTATTCTTCAATTTGTTAATGTGATACATCAATTTATTGGTTAGTGTTATGTTGAACTATCTTTACATAACTATGATAAATACCACTTGTTCTGATTGCATGATCATTCTAAAGTATTGTTAGATTTGAACAGCTAGTAGTTTGCTGAGGATTTTTGCAGCCTTGTTCATCAGTGATATTGATCTATAGTTCTCTTTCTTTGTTGTATCTTTCTCTGATCTTGTAGTTAAGTTGATGCTGGCCTCAGCAATGGGAAGATTTCCTCCCTTTAAATGGTTTTAAGCAATTTGAGAAAAATTGTAATTGGTTCTTCGTTAATGGTCTGATTAGAATTCAGCAGTGAAGTCTCCTGGTCCTAAGCTTTTCTTTGTTGGGAGGGTCTTTATTACTGATTCAAACTCCCTCTCGGATATTGGTCAGTTTCTATGTCTTCATGACTTACTTCTGGTAGATTGTGTACAGGAATCTATAGATTTCTTCTAGATTTTCCAGTTTATTGGCATATAGCTCTTTGTAGTAATTTCTTCTGAATCTTTTTATTTCTGTGATCTCTGTTATTACATCCCATTTTTCTTCTCTGATTTTATTTATTTGGATCTTCTCCTTCTTGTTTCGGTAGTGGTGCCAATTGTGTACCAACTTTGCTAATCCCCCCCCCCCCAGAATAAAAAAAAACAGCTCTTTATTTCTTTTTTTTAACTTTTATTTAATGAATATAAATTTCCAAAGTACAGCTTATGGATTACAATGGCTTCCCCCCTCCCATAACTTCCCTCCCACCCGCAACCCTCCCCTTTCCCGCTCCCTCTCCCCTTCCATTCACATCAAGATTCATTTTCAATTCTCTTTATATACAGAAGATCAGTTTAGTATATATTAAGTAAAGATTTCAACAGTTTGTCCCCACATAGCAACACAAAGTGAAAAAATACTGTTGGAGTACTAATTACAGCATTAAATCACAATGTACAGCAAATTAAGGACAGAGATCCTACATGATATTTTTTAAAAATTAATTAATTTTCTATGCCATTTCCAATTTAACACCAGGTTTTTTTTTCATTTCCAATTATCTTTATATACAGAAGATCGATTCTGTATATAATTAGTAAAGATGTCATCAGTTTGCACCCACACAGAAACAAAAAGTGTAAAAATACTGTTTCAGTGCTAGTTATAGCATCACTTCACATTAGACAACACATTAAGGACATATCCCACATGAGATGTAAGTACACACTGACTCCTGTTGCTGACTTAACAATTTGACACTCTTGTTTATGGCGTCAGTAATCTCCCTAGGCTCTAGTCATGAGTTGCCAAGGCTATAGAAGCCTTTAGAGTTCAGCTCTTTATTTCACTGATCTTTTGTATTTTTCTCTTTCAATTTTGTTTATTTCTTTCTAATTTAATTAATTTATTTTCTCCTACTAATTATTCGGTTATTTTTCTAGTCCTTGAGATTCATTGATAGCTCATTTGTTTGATACTTTTCCAATTTCTTTATGTAGGCATTAATTGCTATAAAAAAATCCCTTTTAACAGTGCTTTTGCTATATCCCATAAACTTTGATAAGTTGTATGATATCTTTATTCCTTTGCAAGAATTTTTATTTCTTTTTTTTATTTATTCTATGATCCCCTTTCATTCAGGAGCATGTTGTTCACACTCCATGTGTTTGCTATTTTATAGAGATTTTTTAAGTTGTTAGTTTCCAGATTTGTTCCATTGTGGACAGAATAGATACACGGTATTTTTTTTCTTTATTTTTCTGAGACTTGTTTTATTGCCTAGCATATTGTCTATGATAGAGAAAATTCAATGCACTATGAAAAAATCTGCATTCTGCAACTTTGAGATGCAATGTCCTATAGGTATCACTTAGGTCCATTTGGTCCATGGTATAGATTAGCTCTCTTGTTTCCTTGTTTATATTTTGTCTAGTTTTTCTGTCCATTGATGGAAGTGGGGTTGTGAAAATCCCCCATTTCTGTTTTATTGGAGTCTATGTCTCCCTTTAGATCTTTTAAGATTTGTTTGAAATAGCCAGGTGCCCTGAAATTGGGTACATGTATTTTGATTATAGTAATATCTACCTGTTGAATTGATTCTTTAAATATTACATAATGCCCTTGTTTGTCTCTTTCGACAGTTTTTGTATAAAAGCCTATTTTTTATGATAGTAGAATGGCTACACCTGCCGTTTTTTTGCTTTCTGTTAGCATGGAATATCTTTTTCCATCAATTTCCCTTCAGTCTGTATATATTTGTTTTGCTGAGGCATGTTCCTTGTATGCAACAAATAGATGGGTCTAGTTTTCTAATCCACAAAGACAGTCTGTATCTCTTAACTGAGGCATTGAGACCATTTACATTCAAGGTACTTATTGATAAATAGCAACATGACACTGCTATTTTTCCATAAGCATTCTTATTGTTTGCTGTACATTTCCTTTGTCATTTTACTATTGAATTTCCTGCCTCACCTTCTTTTATAATGATAACTATGTTTCTGTGTTTCTGTGTGACACATCCTTAAACAACATTTATAAGGCTGGGTGAGTAGTGACAAATTCTTTCAATTTCTGTTTGTTGTGGAAGTTCTTATTTAGCCTTCATTCATAAATGAGAGCTTTTTAGGGTACAGTATTCTGGGTTGACAGATTTTTTTTTTCTTTTAAGACTTTGTGTCTCTCTATTCTCTCCTAAATCTGTAGAGCTTCTGATGAGAAATCAGCTCTCAGTCTAATTGGAGATTCTCTGAAGGTAATATGATATTGTACATGTTTTAGAATCTTTTCTTTATGTTTTATTGTTAACAGTAGAATATGTCATGGTAAAGATCTTTTCTGGTCATATCTACTAGGAGTTCTATGTTCTTCTTATACTTGGATTACTCTTTCTTCTCCAATAAGGAAGTGTCTTATTATCATTTCACTGTATAGGCATTTTAATCCATTCTCTTTCTACACCTTCAGGTACTCCTAAGTCACATATATGTTGGAACATTTGATAATGTCCTTTAAATATTGAACAAAGCTTTTACTTTTCTAAATTCTTCTTATTTGTTTTTTTGGACTGACTGAGATATTTTCAAAAATATGATTCTAGCACAGATATTCTTTCTTCTGCTAAATCAAGTCTATTGTTAGTTAAGACTTTCTACAACATTTTTATTTGTCATATTGAATTCTTCATTTGTAATATTTCAGTTTGATTTCTCTTTAGAATCTCTACCTCACAGGAGAATTTTTCATCCATATCATATATGGAATTCCTTAATTTATGATTTTTTTTCTCATTGCTGCTGAATAATCCTACGATTATTCTTTTAAAGCCTTTCAGGGATTTCATCAATCTCTTTATCCTCACACTTTAATATTAAAGTATTGTTGTATTGCTCTGAAGGGTCATATTGTCTTCCTTATTCTTGTTTCTTGTATCTCTGCCTTTATTTGTAGGCATTTGTGGAAAACTTGTTAATTATCTTCACTGATTTGTTTTATCTTTGAACTATGCCCCTGTGGCTTAGTGAAGTGTCTGCAACTTCTGTGAATACCCAGAACCATATTATGAGTGGGGCCAGGGATCTCCTGAAATTTTTCAAGAGTGAGGTAAGAATACAGGGTGATACCCAAATCAGGTGTGGTATATCTCCTATATTGTGGATATTGTTGAGGCTATGGAAAAATGGTACACTAATCCATTGTTCTGGGAATGTAAACTATTATAATCATTATGGGAGACAATATGGAGATTCCTCAGAAATCTAAAAAATATATTTATCATATGACCAACCATCCCATTCCTGGGGATGTACGCAAGTGAAATCAATTCAACCTATGAAGGAATTATCTGTACTCCTATGTTTAGAGCTTCTCAATTCAGAATAGCTAAGCTGTAAAAATCAACCCAGATGTCCATCAAATTATGACTGGATAAAGATAATGTGAGATATATCTATGTTATGTATATATATTTATATATATAGAAGATGGAATGCTATTCAGCAATGAAAATGAATGAAATCATGTCTTTTGCAATAAAATGGATGCCACTATAGACTTTATGCTTTGTGAAATAAACCAGATCCAAAAAGACAAATATTTTCGCTGATTTATAAAACCTTATAGACACAGTATTTACAAAAACCTGAATCTATAGGACTGAAATTGACATCTTACAATTTGATTTTTATTTATAACCTTTGTTTGATGCTGTAAAACTATGGTCTCTGTAATCTTAACTTGTTGAACAATATATTTATTGGACTATTAAGCATGTTATAAAGTAAATTAAAATATAGTATCACAAAAATTAAAAGAAAAAAAGAAAAGAAGGAGGGAAAGAATTACTGTCATATTGTTAGAAGTATATCCTTGAAATACTTTAAATCTCTTCTCTCTGTGTTAATATATATTAAAGATAAAATAATGAAAAAAGAGCCACCAGGTTGAAGGACATATACAAACAATTATAAAACTTACTTCAATCCTATCATATTTGGGGCCAGCATTGTAACACAGCACGTGAAGCCACCATGTGTGACCGCTAAGTGTGCCTATCATGTGTGGCCAATAGCATCCCATATCAGAGAACTGTTTCAAGTCCCAGCTGCACTGTTTCCTGTCTAGTTCCTTTCTAATGTGCATGCGAAAGCAACAAAAGAAGGCACAACTGCTTGAGCCCCTGCCAGTCATTTGGGAAACCTGGATGGAGCTCTTGGGCTCATGGCTTCATCCTGGACCTGCCAGAACCACTACAACTTATAGAGTGAACCACCAGATGGAGAGTGTCTTTCTCTCCCTGTGTCTCTTCCTCTCACTTTGTCATGTGCCTTTGAAATAAATACAATAAATCTTATTTTTAAAAAAGACTATAATAATCAAAACAACATACTATTGATCAAGGAATAGACAAATATTTTAACAGAGCACACTAGAGATAGCACCCAGAAATAGACTTACAAATATATGTATTCAACTGATTTTTGACAGAATAGCAATTGCAATTTAAGTGTAAAAAATGGATGTGCTATTAAGTTATGAAAAAAACTAACCTGGATGAAATGTAAATACATATTATTAAATAAAAGAAGTAAGCAGTCACTTAGTATGGGGTTTATGCCTGGTTAGGATTTACACTGTTTACCTCTTCTGATAGCTATCAGTGGCTAAAATTTCTTTTTAGATCTTTACTATTACTGTCTGCAGCCCTACCACCCCCATTCGATTGTTTTAGAATTTCTCTAGAAACTCCTTCTTATTTAGATCACAAGTCATCTTCCATTTTTTTTAAGCTTTAGCCATCTATTACTATATAGTACTACTCAACATACAGTGCCAATATTTTTACATTGTGTCTCAATCTTTTTATGGGCCAGTAACTCTAGGCCATGGCCTTCACAAATTCATCTCAGGCACCACCAGTTCCTATCAGAAGACAGGAACTGGGCATTTACCTTCAATCTAGGAAGTTAGAATCTGGTCAATATTACAATGGATGAGCTTTGATAAAAACAAAGCAGGATTTTGTTGTTGAGAACAGAACATTCTGGGTATATTTAACATGCTTACATCATCTCCTCCCCATGGACCCTGCCTCGCAGGAAGCAAAAGGGACTTGAAGGAGTTGAAAGTCATGAACGTGTGGGAGCTTCACTAAAGCTGCACCCCAGGAAATTTTGTTGATGTTGTTGTTGTTGTCTTTTAACCTCTCCAACTTGACAACACTTAGAGTCCAGGTTTGGATAATTACCATTTCAGTGTTGTTAGGCTCTGCTCCCAATAAACTCTAATTCTCTTTATGCACCTATATCCTTTGTTTGCTAGTCAGCAGTTTCCCTGTGGGTTCAGTTATCTCATGAGCATGCTAAGAGCTGTTGATTTTCATTTACTTCGGGTTTTCTTGGTTAAATTTTCAACCTCTTTGCAGGTCAGACCACACTACATAATTGATTAAGGTAAATACATATAGCAAATTATTAAATACTAAATTATTTAAGATGATTAGATGAGATTAGGAACATGCTGGGAGGGTAGAAATTTCAAATCTTATAAAAAGAGAGCTGGATATTTGATCACATATGGTTGAGAATGAATGAACTTGAAGGTAGGATTTTAAAAAATGAAATTGTAACCCACATGAAATTATAGAATCATCCTTGCAAATACTGATTTATTTCTATTTATCACACTTTTTCTTTTGTTAGGTTTGTAATCTCAATTATTAAAAGTTATATGAGGTAATGTTTATTGTAAATGATAGTCAACAAATTTAGCAATGTGATTAACCTACTGATGATGTTTTACAGTTTGATATTAGAACAAAAATCAACCCAGTTCTCTGTTCACAAAGTTTGAGCTTGTCTGTATAAATAGTCAGAGAGGACAAATGAAATTCTACCCCTACTGGTCTCAAGAGACTCAATTGAATCTGACTACAGATGATTTTGCTTCTTTGTTAATAGTATCATTTCTAGCTTTCCAACTAAATAAATGCATCTACAAGCTCTTTTGCATCCAAGATTATCTTTCTAGGCTTTGTGACTTCATGTGTAATTGATTTATAGTCATTAATACATTAATTAACTCATAATAAAACTAATTTTAAGAATTTGGATGCACTTGATAAATCTTAGATTTTTAAATCGCAGACTTTAGTTTTTTAACAGTTTTAGGATAACCAACAAATTATCTGGAAAGTATGGAGCTGCCATATGGCTTCCTTGCTCCTTCCAGTGTCCTCTATTATAAACATCTTGCATTAATATGATACACTTGTGCTAATTGAAGAGCCAACACTGAACACTGTTATTAACTAAAGCGCATAGTTTACATTATGGTTCACTCTTTATATGCATCAACTATGTAGTATGAAACAGGTTACTTATCTTACCGTTACTTGTGATACACACGTTCTATTCATTTCTCCCTCTTTCCTCCAAAACTCTTAACAACTGCTGATCTTTTTTTTTAAACAGCCTGTATGGATTTGCCTTTTCCAGAATATCATTTTGTTGTTACAGTACAGTCTGAATGTTTTTCAGATTGTCTGTTTTCACTTGGCAATATACTTTCAAGATTCTTCCATGTTGTTTCATCATCTGATACTTTATTTTTTATAGATGAGTAATATTGCACTATATGGATATATCACCTTTTTTTTTATTCATTCATCTGTTGAAAGGCATCTTGGATATTTCCATGTTCTGATTATTTTGAATAATGCTCCTAAAATTATTGTGTGAATTTTGTGTATGAGAAAGAAAGTATGTATGTATGCGTATGTGTGTACATTTTGATATTATTTGGGTACATGCTAAGAAGTAGGATTGCTGAAATATAGGGTATAAGAATGTTTAATTTTGGAAGAAACTGGCAAGTTGCCTTCCAAAGTGCATGCACAATTTTGCCTTCCTACCTTCAATGAATGATTGTTCTTTTGCTCCATATCCTAGCCAGAATGTGTGTTGTTCATGGTTTGGTATTTAGTCATTTTCTGAGCTGTGTAGTATCTCACAGATGTTTAAATTTATATTTCTCTAATAATATGCTATGCTGAGCATCCTTCATGTCTATTTGCCAACTTTATTTCATCAGGGGCATGCTTATTTTGATCTTTTGTCAATTCTTAAGAAATTATGTTGTATATTAGCTCATTTTTAAAAATAAACGTCAATTGAAAGACACTTCAATTGTCAACTAAAGCAAATATTATTTTATACATTTTTTTAAAAAACAAAATAACAGAATATGTTACTTAACCACTACAATCAATTTTTGGTAATTATAATAAAATACAACATGCTTTTACAAGAGAAAATATTGCATTTTATTGTTCATGATTTTTTAAAAAAATATTTATGTGGAATAAAGACACAGAGAAGGGAAGAAGAGGGGGAAGAAGGAGGAGAGAGCAAGACTAATCTGCTTTTTCACTCCCAAAATCGCTGCAATAGCCAGGG
This sequence comes from Lepus europaeus, assembly GCF_033115175.1. Lineage (NCBI taxonomy): Eukaryota > Metazoa > Chordata > Mammalia > Lagomorpha > Leporidae > Lepus > Lepus europaeus. The sequence continues at coordinate 54,832,096 of NC_084830.1, forward strand.
CTTGTCCAGGCTTATGTCATAAACAAGGAACTTGATCTTTGATGGTCACGTAGGTGCAAGGGGCCCACATACTTGAGCCATCATCAATTGTCTTTCCAGGAACAATTTCAGGCACCTGGATCAGAAGCAGAGCAGCCAGGACTTGAAACACGCATGAAAAGCAAAAGATTAACCCACTGCTCCACAAAACCAGCCCCATGAATGAATTATTTGTAATGAAGCATTTTCATTTTACAAATAATTATTAAACAAACTATAGAATATTCATTATTTTATTATAATAGGTTAATGTTATAATGAAGACTTTTTTCAAAGACTGTAGCTCAAGATGTGATTATTTGACCAAAATTATGAGAGGGATCAGTTTAACAGCTTTCAGTTCTACATTTGGGTTTAATAATCCCATAGCAGATTCTGACAATCACTTAACAAACTTATTGTGAAAACTGTATTTGATCATCATATTTGCACATCTATAAAAACAATATGAATTGTAATGATACGTTCAAAATTACTTCCTTTTCTTCATTTGAGCAGTGAAACAGATCATTTTATATCCCGAGGTAAGATTTCTGACTAATTTATGTAGCTATATTCAGTTACACAGTCATGTTTTACATAAAAAGCAAATCAATTTTATAGTCTAAAATGACTTTTCTTTAACTTGCATTATGTTTGTGTAGCTTTTAAAAATAAGGATTAGAGACAGGTATTTGCTGAATGACTAAGAAACCCATGAAGATATCTACATCTTACATTGCAACACCTGGGTTTGAGTGCTGGCCCTGGCTCCCTGTTCAGATTCCTGCTAATGTGGAGGCTGGAAGGCAGTAGGTGATGGCTCCAGTATTTGAGACTCTGCCACCCATCTGGAAAACCTGGATGGAGTTCCCAGTTAGTGACTTCAGCCTGGCTCAGACCCAAGCCATGACGTACATTTGGGTAGTGAAACTATACATTGGAGTTTCTCTCTCTCTCTCTTTCTCTCTCTCACTCCCTCTTTCTCTCTTCTCACATACTTAAATAGATAAATAGAACATAAGTCAGTGTATTTCTTTATGGAGAAGTCATTCTTACAATCTTAAAACATATGTTTTCATGTTTTTGGCAAAGTATTATTTTCTTGACTTAAGTGACATGCAAAGTGAGGTGTCTTGAGTCTATTTTTAATAGACAATATTGGTGGGGCATGTGTTTGTGTAACAAAATGATATTAATAGTTATTCTATATTTATTGTTTACTACATTTCATGTACTGTGCTATGGACGACATAAACTACTTCATTTAACATATGATAAAATAATGACAAATTTTATATCAGTGTCAAAATTTCAAGTACTAACCCATAATATAATATCTAATCAATGTTTGAATCAGAATTATTCATCTACATTATTTTTGCTCATAACTTTATTACATATACACACACACATGCAAACAAACACACACATACACACATCTATAAGATTTTAAAACCTCAGGTGAAAAATAGATGACAATATATTGTATAACCTGAACCACTATCATAAATAATTACCATCTTCTTGTTTTTAATGATTTTTCACATTTTTATTTTAATTTTTATATTGTTTAATGAATACAACTTCATGAATTTAAAGTATGCAGATTTGGGAAGATGATCATTCTTCCTCCCATACCACCCTCCCCCCCCCAAACTCCTGCCTTTTTTCCTTTTCCCTCTTCCTTTCCCATTTTTATTTTTTACAAAGATCAATTTTCAGTTATTTTTCATACTCATCAGATTAACCCTAAACTAACTAGATGGTTCACTGGTTAGTATAAAGAAAAAAAAAAAGAACAAACCAAACAAAACAAGAAAAACATTGTTCCCTGACAGTCAAAGCAAGGGCTGTTCAAATTCATTGCATCTCAAACTATCAGTTTACCTCCTATAGATTATATTTAAGTACTCTAATAGTTACCACAGATGAGAGAGACTATATAGTATTTGTGTTTTTGTGACTGGCTTATTTCACTAAGTAAAATGGTTTCCAGTTTTATTCATTTTGTTGCAAATGGCAGGATTTCATTTTTTTACTTCTGTGTACTATTCCATAGTGTACATATACAGCAATTTCTTCATCCAGTCTTCAGTTGATGACATCTTGGTTAATTATAAATGTTAGCTATTGTAAATTGAGCTGAAATGAGCATGCAGGTACGGATAACTCATATGCTGATTGTATTTCCCTTGAGTAAATTCCCAGGAGTGGAATGGCTGGGTTATATGGTAGGTCTATATTCAGCTTTCTGAGATATCTCCATACTGTCTTCCACAGTGACGGTACCAGTTTACATTCCCATCAACAGTGGATTAAGGTACCCTTCTCCCCATATCTTCACCACCATTTGTTGTTTGTTGATTTCTGTATGACAGTCATCCTAATGGGTGTAGGGTAAAAATTCATTATGGTTTTTATTCACAGTTCGCAAATGACTGGTGATCCTGAACATTTTTTCATGTGCCTATTGGCCATTTGAATTTTCTCTATTGAAAAATATCTGTTCAAGTCCTTTGCCTATTTCTTGACTAGGGTTTTTTTGATTTTTTTTGTGGTTGTTGAGTTTCTTGAGCTCTTTATAGATCCTGGAAGTTAATTCTTTGTCAGTTACATAGTTAGCTAATATTTTCGCCCATTCTGCCTCTTCACTATGCTGAGTGTTTCATTGGCAGCGCAGAAGCTTCTCAGTTTGATGTAATCTCAATTGCTAATTTTGGCTTTGATGGCCTGTGCTTCTGGGGTCTTTTCCAATAAGTCTTTCTCTATGCCAATGTCGTGTAGGGTTTCCACAATGTTCTCTGGCAATTTGATGGTATCATATCATAGATTTAGGTCTTTGATCCATTTTGAGTAGATTTTTATGTAAGGTGTAAGGTAGGGGTTTTGTTTCATACTTCTGCAAGTGGAATCCAGTTTTTCAAAAACCATTTGTTGAAGAGTCTGTCTTGGCTCCAGGGGTTGATTTTTGCTCCTTTGTCAAAGATAAGTGGGTTGTAGATATGTGGATTAATTTCTGGAATTTCTATTCTGTTCCATGGGTCTATATGTCTGTTTTTATGCCAGTACCAGACTGTTTTGATTATATTTGCCCTATAATACATCTTGAGGTCTGTATTGTGATGCCTTCAGCATTGTTTTTTTTTTGTTTTTTGTTTTTTGCTTTGCTTTCTTTTGACAGGCAGAATTATACAGTAAGAGAGAGAGAGAGACAGAGAGAGAGAGAGAGAGAGACAGAGACAGAGACAGAGAGAAAAGTCTTCCTTTTCTGTTGGTTCACCCCCCAAATAGCCGCTATGGCCGGCGTGCTGCGCCAATCCAAAGCCAGGAGCCAGGTGCTTCCCCATGGTCTCCCATGCAGGTGTAGGGCCCAAGCACTTGGGCCATCCTCCACTGCCTTCCCAGGCCACAGCAGAGAGCTGGACTTGAAGAGGAGCAACCGGGACAGAATCCAGCGCCCCAACTGGGACTAGAAGCCAGGGTACCAGTGCCGCAGGTGGAGGATTAGCCAAGTGACCCACGGCACTGAATTCAGCATTGTTTTTATTGTTTAAGATTGCTTTATCTACTTGGTGTCTCCTGTGTTTCGATATTACTTTTAGCATCATTTTTTTCTAGATCTGAGAAGAATGTTGTGGATACTTTGATTCGATGGCATTGATTTTATAAATTGGGCAGACTAGTATGGACATTCTGAAGATGTTTCTACCAATCCATGAACATGGAAGATTTTTCCACTTTTTCATGTCTTCTTTTATTTATTTCTTCAATGTTTTGTAATTTTCATCATAGAGATCTTTGAAGTCCCTCATTAAATTTATTCCAATATATTTAAAGCTTTTTGTAGCTATTGTGAATGGGATTGATCTTAAAAGTTCTTTCTCAGCCATGGCATTGTCTGAGTATACAAAGATTGTTGATTTTTTTATGTGTTGATTCTATATCCTGCTACTTTATCAAACTCTCCAATGGGTTCCAATAGTCTCCTCATGGAGTCTTTTGGGTTCTCCATATAAAGAATTTTGTCATCAACAAATATGGATAGTTTTACTTCCTCCTTCCTTATTTGTATCCCTTTGATTTATTTTCTTTGCCTGATAGCTCTGGCTAAAGCTTCCAGGACTATATTGAATAGCAACATTGAGAGTGGTCATCCTTGTCTGGTTCCAGATCTTTATGGGAATGCTTCCAATTTTTCCCCACTCAGTAGGGTGCTTGCTGTGGGTTGTTATAAATTGCCTTGATTGTGTTGAGGAATGTTCCTTCCATACCCAATTTGTTTAAGGTTTTCATCATAACAGGTTGTTGAATTTTGTTAAATGCTTTCTCTGCATCTATTGAAATAATCATATGGTTCTTGCTGTTCAGCTTCTCAATGTGGTTTATCACATTTTGATTTTCAGATGTTGAACCATCCCTGCATATCAGGGATAAATCCCATTTTGTCTGGGTGGATGAGCTTTCTGATGTATTGTTGGATGTGATTGGCTGCTATCTTGTTGAGGATTTTTGCATCTATGTTCATCAGAGTTACTGCTCTGTAGTTCTCTTTCTCTGTTATGTCTTTTTCGGGCTTAGGAATTAAGGTGATGCAGGTTTCATAGAAGGAATCTGGGAGGAATACCTCCCTTTCCATATCCATTATTTTGTTTTGAATAGCTTGAGAATAATTGGAATTATTTCTTCTTTAAATGTCTGGTATAAATCAACAGTGAAGCCGTTGGGACCTGGGCTTTTTTTTTGGGGGGGGGGTGGTCTTTATCACTGATTACATTTCTGTCTTGGTTATTGCTCTGTTCACGTGTTCTATATCTTCATGAATCAATTTAGGTAGGTTGTATGTTTCCAGGAATCTATCCATTTCTTCTGGGTTTCTCAATTTTTTGGCATACGGTCCTTTATAGTAATTTCTGATGATTCTTTTTATTTCTGTCATATCTGTTGTTAAATTTCCTTTTTCATCTCTGATTTTGTTGATCTGGGTTTTCTTTCTCTTTTTATTTTTTTGGTTTGTTGAGCCAATGTTGTGTCAATTTGCTTATTTTTTCACAAAAATAGCTTTTCATTTTGCTAACCTTCTGTATTATTTTTTGGTTTCAATTTTGTTAATTTCTTCTTTAATTTTAATTATTTCTTTTCTCCTACTAATTTGAGGTTTGTTTTGCTGTTGTCTTTCTAGGTCCTTCAGATGCATTGACAGCTCATTTATTTGATGACTTTCTAGTTTCTTGATGCAGACACCAATTGGTATAAATTTACTCTTAATGCTGCTTTTGCTGTATCCTATAAATTTTGATATGAGGTATTGTCATGTTCCTTCATTACCAGAAATTTTTTGATTTCTCTTTTTATTTCTTTTATGACCCACTGTTCATTTAGTAGCATGTTATTCAGTCTCCATGTGTTTGAATATGTTCTTGAGATTTAAGCTTTAGGTTTCCAGCTTCAATCCATTGTGTTCACAGAAGGTACCTTGGTATGATTTTGATTTTTTTGAATTTGCTATGCTTTGCTTTATGGCCTAGTATATGGCCTATCCTATAGAAAGTTCTGTGTACTGAGAAGAATATATATTCTACCACTATGGTATGAAAAATTCTGTGGATATCAGTTAGGTCCATTTGGTCCAGAATGTCGATTAACTCTCATTTCTTTGTTGATTTTCTGTCTGGTTGATCTAGTCATGGATAAAAGTGGAGTGTTGAAATCACCTGTTACTATTGTGTTGGAGTCTCTATCTCCCTCCAGATCCTTCAACAGTTATTTTAAATAGCCAGGTGTCCTGTAATTGGGTACATATATATTTATTATAGTCATGTCTTCCTGCTATATTGATCCCTTAATCACTACATGGTGTCCTTTGTTTCTTTTAAAGTTTTTGTGTTAAAGTCTATTTTTTCTGATATTAGGATGGCTACACCTGCCCTTTATTTTTCCCATTAGCATGGAATATCTTTTTCCATGCTTTCACTTTCAGTCTTATGTGTATCTTTGTTGGGGAGGTGTGTTTCTTTTTTTTTTTTTTTTTTTTTTTTTTTTTTTTTTTTTTTTTTTTGACAGGCAGAGTGGACAGTGAGAGAGAGACAGGGAGAAAGGTCTTCCTTTTTGCCGTTGGTTCACCCTCCAATGGCCGCCGCGGCTGGCGCGCTGCAGCCGGCGCACCGCGCTGATCCGATGGCAGGAGCCAGGGGCTTCTCCTGGTCTCCCATGGGGTGCAGGGCCCAAGCACTTGGGCCATCCTCCACTGCACTCCCTGGCCACAGCAGAGAGCTGGCCTGGAAGAGGGGCAACCGGGACAGAATCCGGTGCCCCGACCGGGAGGTGTGTTTCTTGTAAGCAGCAAATAGATGCATATTATTTTTTAATCCATTCGGTTAGACCGTATCTTTTAATTGTAGAGTTGAGGCCATTACATTCAAAGTAACTCTTCTTAGTAACAACTTGCCCTGACATTTTTCCATGAATATTCCTATCATTTACTCTGGATTGCTTTTGTGCTTTTAGTGGGGGATCTTCTTTCTTCTCATCCATTCATGATGATGGCTTTTTTTCTGTATTTCTTTGTATAGCACATCCTTTAGCCTATTTTGCAAGGCTGGTGCATGATGACAAATTCTTTCAATTTCTGTTTCTTATGGAAGGTCTTTATTTCACCTTCATTCATAAATGAAAGCTTTGCAGGGTACAGTATTCTGAGTTGACAGTTTTTTCTCTTAAGATTTGGACTATATCTTGCCATTGTCTTCTATCCTTTAGAGTTTCTTATGAGAAGTCAACTGTGCGTCTAATTGGAGGTCCTCTGAAAGTAATCTGGCATTTAGCGCATGCACATTTGAGAATCTTTTCTTTATGCTTTTTACTGTGGAAAGTTTGACTACAATGTGTCTTCGTGAAGATCTTTTATGGTCATATCGGTTAGGAGTTATATGTGTTTCCTGTTCTTGATTATTCCTTTCTTTCTCCAAATTAAGAAAGTTTTCTGAAATTATTTCACTAATTATGCCTTCTATCCACTTCTGTCTTTCCACACCTTCAGGCACTCCTAAGACCTGTATGTTGAGTAGTTTCATAGTATCCCATATATCTCCAACATTGTGTTTAAACTGTCCAATTGCTTCTTGTTTCTGGTTTCACTGTAAAATTTCTGGAGATTTGTCTTCTAGTTCTGATATTCTTACTCCTGCCTTGCTAACTCTGTTGTTAAGGCTTTCCACTGCATTTTTTATTTGAGCTATTGAATTATTACTTATATTATTTCAATAAAATCACAATTTTGTGGAAAAAATTTACATTCAAATCATATATTGTTTTTAGTTCATGGATTTGCTTCTGATTGCTTTTGAGTAATCTTATTCTTGATTTTTTGAACTCCATTTCCAACATTTTCTCAATTCTTCATGTTCACATTCTAATGTCGAAATGTTATTATGTTCCTTTGCAGAGAGGGGGTCATAGTATCTTTCTTATTCTTGTTTCTTGAATATCTATATTTGCTTTTAAGCATTTGTAATTTTTTTTTCTGATGGCTTTTATCATTGAGCTATGTCTCTGTGGCTTAGTGGAATGTCTACGCCTTCTGCTAATATCAAGAGGTGTGTGGTGGATCTGGCCAAGGAGCTCTGGTCAGTGCTCCAGATGGGGTGAGTATTCAGGATAACACCCAAGTTGGGCATGGTAGTTCTCCTCTGAGTAACTGGACAGAGAGGAATGGTATCTCTGTTGGTGTAACAACCCCTTTTCCTCCAAGCTGGGGAATACCCTGCCGTTAGCCCCAAGTATGTTCAACACTCATCTGCACTGCCAATAAACCTCACATACAATCTGGGCAGTCTTTCCTGTAAGCATGGTTCTCTCTGCTATGAGCTACACTAGGAAACAAACCAAAGATCCCTAGAGTGTACAGCAGTACTCTGTGATTGCCCAGAACCTTGCTACACCCTGCCTCCTCTCTTGCGGTCACAGTGTTTTCTCAGTCTCAGCTCCCAGGGCTCTCAGGGTCAAGTACTGCCAGTGAGGCCACTACACCCCACTAGCCTGTCCCATGTGCAAGGAGACTGAGGTGTTCTCAGAGCCATTGTCTGTGTGTGTTCCAGCCTGCTAGATCGAGTCTGGTCCTCCTAGCTAGATTTGATGTCAGTGAGGAACACAAGAGTTTTTCCTATGGTAAGATCTCTGGATCACAAGTATGCAAAATACCCACCAGCTGTTATCCCACTCCCTTCACAATAGGAGAGTCCTGCAGGTGGCACTTCCCTACCATAGGGATAGCTCCTCCTCCCTCCCCATCACCAGATGGGTGCAGCTGGCACAGTGCATGATAATTGCTGGGGGTGTGCATGGGAGCTGAAGGGCTGCTACCTACCTGTGTCCAAAAATGGCACCAGCCCTCCCACCACTGGCTGCAGGTCACTGTTGTCGCAATGAGAAAAGGAGAAACAGATGCACTGCTTCCACACACCCCCACCCCGATGAGCAGTCACCCTGGTGTCCTGAGGGATTTGGACCAGATAAAAAGGTGCAGTTCACGGAGCTCTCCCTCTGGCTGTATCAACAGCGGCAGGGTCCATGCAGTCCATCTCACATGGTTTCCCAGAGCAGGTGCCTTCTTCCTCTCTCCAAGCTGCTGGGTCTTTTGTTGTCTCCTTATGCCTTGCTGCATGTCTGCCCCTTCCACAGGTTCGGGCCATTTCTACTGCTTTTGCAGGATCTAGCACTGCTTTTTTCTGTGCAGCTTTACCTTGAGAGTTTACTCTCTCCACTTTTTGTATTAATTTCACCCAGTCTAAATTGGACCACCATGTCGCTATTCTGCCTTCTTGGAACCCCTTATCTTCTTTTAAACTTACAGTCTACAGAGGTTTTTAAAGAAAGGTAGAAGCTTAGAGATAAACAAAGTCTTACTTTCTCACAGTAGTGTATATTATTTTATCATTGTTGAAATATGTAACTTTTTCAGTGCTATACATTATGCCATTACAAAAATTTCTCCTTTACTTTTAACTATCATTACCTGAGTTTGATATTTTATATTTACATATATACTTCAGACTACTATTTGGATATTAATTTTTTGTAACATGCATCAGTGTAATTATTTCTAATAGAATTGAAGAGATGAGAGTAAATTGAGTTTAAACATTTATATTCTCATAAAATTTTGAACTACCTGAATGGTTAGATTATTGAATATTATAATAAAAATGCATTTCCATTCTAGAGTCATAAATATTCAGTGTTCAGGCTAAATTTGTTTATGACTGTTATATAATAACAGTTATATAATAGTTATAAATATATATAAACAATTTATATTTATATAGTTTATATAATATATAAACAATTATATAACAATTTATAATTTTTTTAAATTTTATAATTTTTATATTACTTTTGTAATAATTATAAATTGTATAAAACAATTTATAAAGCCACTGAAATTTTTAAAATCTGTGGCTTTATAAATTGTTTTTATATTTCTGAAATGACATTACAAAGAACATTCTAGTTTTTATAACCTGAAAATATGAAATTTATATTTCTGTTAAATTGCTGTTGTGATATGAATCACTTAAATTGAAAGAAGCATCCACGTAAAATTTAATTGTTGACATCTCAAAAAGCTAAACTTACTCCATTTTCCAAAATCATCTTCAAAATACATTAGTTACTTCAGGAATCTGATTTATAGAGCTGTACTTATTACAAAAACAATGAAGAATATATGCATGACTATATTTCATATAGTATATCTCAGAACCATTTGTATTTTTTACCAGCTAATGTTGGGAAATTTTTATTTTTAGTAAATAATAGCATTCAATTATGTTCTATTTTCATTTGTCAGTTAAAAATAATTATCAAATTATATATATCTCCTGTTAAATACCTTACTGGCCACTAAGAAGTATAAATGAGGGGCTGGCGCCGTGGCACAGTAGGTTAATCCTCTGCCTGTGGCACCGGCATCCCATTTGGGCACCAGATGTAGTCCCGGCTGTCTCTCTTCTGATCTCACTCTCTGCTGTGGCCTGGGAAATCAGTCAAAGTTGCGCCCCTGCACCCACATGAGAGACCTGGAAGAAGCTCCTGGTTCCTGGCTTCGGATCAGCGCAGCTCCGACCGTTGTAGCCATCCGGGGAGTGAACCAACGGAAGAAAGACCACTCTCTGTCTCTCCCTCTCACTGTCTGTAACTCTAACTCTCAAATAAATAAATATAATCTTTTTTTTAAAAAAAAAGGAAGTATAAATGAAAACTTTCATATATCCTAATGGCAGTTGAGATATATTTCTTAATTCTAATTAACGCTTCAAGTATCTCACCATAGTAGATAATGTCCTGCAAATTTTGATATCTAGATGCATTATCTATTTAATTTCTTTATTCTTATGAGAAGAGGAATAAAGAGATTTTAATGTTTCTCAATGTTTTCATAATTTTAGTATAGTTCATTATCACCATGCTGTTACATTAGAGTTTTGAGCAAATTTAAGTAAGGCTGAGGTATTTTACACTCAACTGCATTTACCAAAGTCAAAAAAATCTTTTATAATTATTGTCAGATTTTGCACAAGCATGAACATGTAATACCTCCACAAATTAACTATCTATATTTATGACATGGTCAAAATAAGCCAAATTATTAGCAATACTTTCTATCCCTTTGTTTCCTATTTTCACTCATTATTATTGCCAATAATGTTAAAAACTTTGAAGAAAATTATTGAAATTTTCAAATTTTTTCACCTTAATTCGCAGTAATTTAGAACAAAATCATGTTCTCTTCTCTTAGAATTACATGTCCCTGGCTTCATAAAATGTATACTTAAGGTGACTTGTTGTCAGTCATTCAATACAGCATTGAGAGTAAAGGCAGCCATTGTCTTTATTTTTTTTAAAAGAGATTTTTTTTTTTGACAGGCAGAATGGACAGTGAGAGAGAGAGACAGAGAGAAAGGTCTTCCTTTTGCCTTTGGTTCGCCTTCCAATGGCCGCCGCGGCTGGCGCGCTGCAGCTGGCGCATCACGCTGATCCAAAGCCAGGAACCAGGTGCTTCTCCTGGTCTCCCATGGGGTGCAGGACCCAAGCACTTGGGCCATCCTCCACTGCACTCCTGGGCCAGAGCAGAGAGCTGGCCTGGAAGAGGGGCAGCCGGGACAGAATCCGGCGCCCCAACCGGGACTAGAACCGGGTGTGCTGGCGCCGCAGGCGGAGGATTAGCCTATTGAGCCGCGGCGCTGGCCCATTGTCTTTATCATATATTTTTCCATCTCATAATCTAACACATAATGTAGTAACCTAAAATTTGGTTCATTACGTGAAGTGAGAAGAAATCTCTGAAAAAAAAGTAAAGACTGTCATGTTTTAACCATGTGAAATGCAGTAGCGTGTTTTCTGGGAAAGAATGCGAACCTCTCATGGTCATTAACAAGATCAATTACCTTAACTGAGTTATCATATGGATGTGTATAATGTTTTAAAATTTTATCACAGAAATAAATTTAAAATGTATAATTCATCAGGTAATTTAAAAACTATTGTAATTAATATTTTATCTTCTTAAAGTTTATCATTTTTATTTCCTGAAGAAAGCAAACAATTGCATATTCTATCTTACCTCAATATCTCTCATTAAACAATAACCAAAATGGAAACAGAAATGGTGGCAAAATTGAATCCTTATTTGTATTGACTAGATCAATAGTTTCATCTTTCATAATCTATTCAGGGTTTGAATATGAGTTTTCAAAACTCTATATGTGAAAAAGAGTGTATTTCATACCTCTCTAGTGGAGAAAAATTCTTGTTTTGCTAAAGACATTGCTACTTAGGTACTGGTGAATTGCAAATAGAACACACATTTTTGGTAAAATCTAGAACTTTGACAACTTCTGTATTCAACAAAATTATTTTTGAAAGGTATTTTCTGGTTAAACAATTGTAATATAAAATGAAATTTTATTTATTTTTTTAATATTTAATTTATTTGAAAGGTATAGTTAGAGGAGGGGGGGCAGATATCTTCAGTCTGCTGGTTCACTCCTCAAATTGGCCAATCTGGGCCAGGCTGAAGGCAGGAGCTGGAACTTCATCCGGGTCTTCCATATTGGTGCAGAGGCCCAAGCAATTGGGCCATCTTCTGCTTCCCTCCCAGGCACATTAGCAGGGAGCTGGGTCAGAAGTGGACCGACCATTCAGGACTCTAAAGAGTGCCTGTATGGGATGACAGCACTGCAGGCAGCAGCTTTCTCTGCTGTACCACAACACAGGCTCCTAAATTTAAATTATTTTTAGATAAAAATTAAATGTGCTATATACAGGAAAAAGGAAGATGTTTATTATATATTTTAATATGTCTTAGTCCATCTGTGATACTATAACAAAATACTATAGACACGATAGTTGATAAACAACAGTAATTAATGTCTCATAGTCCAGGAGACAGAAGTCTAAAATCAAGGTACTAGCAGATTTGTGTTCAGCAAGGGCACGCTTCATCATAGCTCCTCCATACTGGGACCTCACCTGGTGGAGGAGAGGCCCAAGATCCCTCGGGCCTGTTTGATAATGGCACTAATCTCAATCATGAAAACTCCAACCTCATGACTTAGTCACCTCTCGAAAGGCCCCACTTCTTTTTCCCTGACCTTGTGGTTATGGGGAAACCCAGACATTCACACCATAGCATGTGATAATAAAAAATTATCTCCCCCTAGCTTATAATTGTCACAATACAGCAGATACAATAAAAAATAGTGTTTTTAGTTAAATGCTTCATTGAATTCATGAATAGCAAATCTTTTCTCCATACAGAATAAAATATGACCTTAGTACCACTTGTTCATAACAGGCATCATGTAAGTTCAATATTAAATAGCATAAGAATTTAGTTTTATTCTATAATGAAATTATTGTTTGTTGGCTAAGATATACATGGACTTCCCAAATCTAAATCTAAATAACATAAATGTGTATTTTAGCTTTAAAGATGTACTTATTTATTGGAATGTCAGACTTACAGAGACAGGGGGGAAGACAGAGATATTTTTCTATCCACTGCTTCACACCCCAGATGGCTGCAATCCCCAGGTCTGGGCCAGCCCAAAGCTAGGAGCTCCCAGGAGCTAAGAGCATCTTCCAGATCTCCCATATAGGTTGCAGGAGCCCAAGCATTTGTGCTATCTTCCTCTGCTTTTCCAAGGCCATTAGGAGGGAGCTGGTTCAGAAGTGGAGAAGCCAGGTCACAAACTGGCACTCATATGTGATGCAGGCAGTGGTTTTACTCACTATGCCACAACACCGGCCCCAAGTACACATTTTCAATCATAAATATAGCTTTGGGATTCTCATAAGAATATACCTTCAGTAATGACCCCTCATATAACCTTTCTATAACATAGGTCTTTCATGATTAGTGAACTCTCTAAAGTCTCATTTCTTAGTTTTTTTTTTTAATAGTTTAACTCAAATTTTTTTTCATTTATTAAACTTTTATTTAATGAATATAAATTTCCAAAGTACAGCTTATGGATTACAATGGCTTCCCCCCTCCCATAACTTCCCTCCCACCCGCAACCCTCCCCTTTCCCGCTCCCTCTCCCCTTCCATTCACATCAAGATTCATTTTCGATTCTCTTTATATACAGAAGATCAGTTTAGTATATATTAAGTAAAGATTTCAACAGTTTGCCCCCATATAGCAACACAAAGTGAAAAAATACTGTTGGAATACTAGTTATAGCATTAAATGACAGTGTACAGCACATTAAAGACAGAGATCCTACATAATCATTTCTTAGTTTTTAAAATTATTTGAGGCCATACTCAAGCTGCATGCAATGCATGCAATGTCATATTGTTGTCCCACGTACTTTCTTTGTTAAAATTTTATGTTATACATGTTTCATGTATTTCATATAAACATACTTAGTAACATAATGATACTCATGTGTCTGGAGTATAAGTGAAACATTGATATTATAAATTTCACATAATGTCAAATATGAACAAACGTTATTGTGGTTTTTGTAGCAGTTATAATGGAGTTGTCAAAAAATCTGGTAATAATCTAGTGGCATAATTATCTATCAGTGAGCTTGCATTTTAATGTTCTTTATCCCATTCTACATTTCATTTTCTCTTCATCCTAAAAAAATGAATTCAGTTTGCTGATTAATAAGCTCAGCTAGCTGCCTGCATCCAATTGTGTTCAATTTCTCCATCATGAGTACATTGACATCTTGAATTTAATTTTATATGTCACTTTTTTCAGAAATTATTTTTTCATCTCATTTCTGTTTTGGTCCATGGCAGAGGTAATTATCTATCTTTTGACAATTTCTTTGAAAACCTTAACAAGTTTCTATGTCAAAGATGGAAACTAAATTCTTGTATCTTCCTACTGGCTATTTTTCTCATTAATAAAATAATATATAGTGTATTCCAAAAATAATAATTGAAACATTCAGATTTTCAAATTGTCATAGTAAATTTAAAAATAACTCACACTCTTAAGCTAGATAAAGCTACATTTTAATGATGAGAAATATATCAGAATAAGGAAAGCAATTTCCTGGTAAGATTTATACTCTTCAGTATCTTTCAGTCATGTCTATGTTATGTAAGCACAAGCATATCCAAGAACCTATCTGGACCCTAGTGATTTTATTAAATACCTTTGTCTTCATGATGCTTAGTCAAACGATATAAGAAAAGTTCTTTCAACAGTCAAATGATCAAGCGAATAAACCTTTATGGGATGATTGCATGGATCACCTAATAATTAAATGACCATGAGTTAATCATACTATAATTATATTAGTTTTGTTGGAGGCTGGGGAAAAGTAGATACCAAATGTGTGCCCATAAGAGCCATTTTACAACTGTGATTAAATAGATTTTAATGGACTGATCAAGATAAACTTTAATGAACTTCTGAAAGCAAAGGGGAGAGAGTACAGGCAATTTATGGTAATTCATGTAATGGTGAAGTGATAATATAGCTAGAAACCTCACTACTATATATGTGTCTGTTTAACATAAACACATTATAAAATATATAATCAAACTAGCTGGGCAGGTAAAATTTCTATGTATATTCATTGGCTCTAATTAGGACAGCATCAATCTTAATTTATAATTATAAATGTGTATAGAGTTTTCAACTCTAAGTTAAAGATGTTTTCTTTTTATCTTTTTCCAAATACTATCATTAATAATTTATGTGCCCTTCTCTATGTATGAGAAACTCAATAGAAGTTACATAATTAGACCTGGGTTCTGTTTTATTTCAATGTTTCATAATAATGAAGTTTATCATGTTCATTTTCTTTCATGTCTGTTCCATTCTTATTGTCCTAGAATATAACTGACTTTTCATCAGTCCTTTTTTTAAACCTTTCTTAATATTGCAAACTATAGATAGTATTTATTGTCTAATGTCATCCTTTCAATCTGACAAGTCAGGCACCTTTATAATAAAGTTATTAAACTTTCCATCAAAGTAAACTACATTTGTTTACTCTGAAAGTGAAATGTCTGGAGATGTGACATGGGTGAAGGAGAGCAAATTCAAAAGCCTTTTCTTTTTCCTCACAGTACTGACCAGCAAATTACCTGCCACATGGCAATCCAGGGAAGGTTGTTCCAGAGAAAAACACCAGAAAATGACAAAGTGTGTTCACAGGATGTGCAATTTTATGTACCAATTTGTCTGGAAATTACAGTAGTACCATCGAAACCTGTGCTTGCATTGAGTTCTTACCAATATGCTCTATGATTAGCAGTAGGAACATTTGCCAAAATATGCCGTGCAAAGAATGATTCCTTCTTGGTGTTATTTTATTCTGACGTAAGCGTCATAATTCTCATTATTATCAAACATTTATTGAGCACAGTGTCATGTAAGGTCCTAAAGAAAAAACTATTTCTCTATTCACAGTACTTCTAGCTTCAATGTTGTGGGCTTTCCACAAAGCAGTTCTCCAATTCTCTACCAACACCAAATGCATGGCATAAAATTTAATGGAATTCTGACACCACCCAGAGTTAGCACAAACCCTACAGTTTAGGGACTTAGTCCACAAGCCTGTCCTCATAAGGTATCAGCCCTACTTATCTACAATTTTCCTATGCCCTCCTCAAGAAAAATAACTTGCTATAAAGGATCACAGAATTCAGGGCATCACTTTACTTATATTTACAAGTTTATTATAAAGGGTTCAACTGAACAACCAGATGAGGAGGTCCAGTGTAGTCTGAATACAGGAACTTAGGGTCCTATGGACTTAGGATATCCCACCTTCTCACATGGATGTTTTCACCAGCTCAGCATCGCTGTGAACCTTGTAGTTCAATAATTTTTATAGAGAATTCATCATATGGACATGGTTGATCATTGACAAGTGAGGCTGGAATTGCCACAATTCTAATCACAACTTGGTATTTCTGGTGACCCAGAAACCCATCAAGAGTCTCCTCACTAGAATTAAAGACATTACTGTCACCTCCCAAAATTCCACAGGATTTAGGAGATCTATGTAAGATGTTCCTACCATCCCCATCATTCAGGAACTTATAAATATTTTAGGAGGTCTGTGTTAGGAACCAGGGAGAACAAATAAATATTTCTTTATATGCACCAAGTATTATATAAAATAATACAGCAACCACTTAAGTTTCTTTATTGTAAGTATTACTGGACTTCAAGAACAATTTTTTGAGAGGCTGAAGAAAACTGGAGTCAGAATGAATGTAAATTGTGTAAAGGTGAGAAATTTGTCTAAGTGGTTTTCTATTCTAACACTATTGTTTACCAATATGCTCATTACAAAGCAGGTACTGCATGTGTTGAAGGAAGGGATCATGATTGAAAATAGTGGTATAACAAAAAATAGGAAGGTAATTCTGAATAGGATTCCTGTGTTATAATAATCTTTCCTCACCTTTCCCAGTATTTTCTTTCTTTTTTTTTAAATTTTTTTTTTATTTTTAGATACACATAGGGAAAAGACAGAGAGAAAACTGTGATCTTGTTGTTCACTTCCCTAATGCTCACCACATCCAGAGCTGGGACAGTTCAGAGCCAGGGGAGCCAGGAACTCACTGCTGGTTTCCCACGTTAAATGGCAGGGGTCTCACCGCTTGAGGCATTAGCAGGAAGTTGCAGTCAGAGATGGAATGGGGCTTGACCCCAGGCACTCTGGTCTGGGAGGCCAGCATCCAAAACATTTTTCGCACCAGGCCCAATGCTCACCCCGTGAATCCCAGTGTTAAAAAATTAACTTGATATATCTGTCATTGCACACTAACATATTGAACTTGCCACACATCTCAGGATTTTTTCTATTAAAATGGCTACTATTGTACTCATATAATCTTAACAATCTGCTTAGCACTGACACAGGAGCTCCATTTTTCAGTGGTTTCACTTTGTTTGGTAAAGTATATTGTATCCAATTAAAATTTATAGCAAAAAAGCACTGTTTTTACCTACTTATGTTGCCTGGCTTATCTGACAGTTGATGAGCATAATTCTTATGGAAAAGACAATGCATTTGAGATACATCTCTAATCACAACTCTTATTCTTGTGTAATATCCAAGTGCAGAATATATTTTATTTGCCTTTCATTTAATTCCAAACACAGAAAATAAAGCAGAATCTTGACCAATTTCCTTGTTTCTTTAAGCAGCAATATAGAAGAGCAGTGTTTAATAGCAGAGAATGTTAGTGGCATGCCAAGGATCCACTGTACATAGGGATTATTTTTAAGTGAACCCCATAATAATCAACCCAATTGTCTACTGATGATTTTTTCCAGATGGTATACCTGAACATTGCAGGTTATTTATGTAAAAATATAACATACGCAGGTAATCCTTGACATTTCAACACATGCTGTATTAGTTGGAACAGGTGAAATAAAACAAAAAAACAACAAACAGAGCTTCCTTTTTGGAATAACATTGGGAAATCATTTAGTTTTTTGGTTTTTTTTTTTTTTTTGCTTTTTTTTTTTTTTGACAGATGGAGTTAGACAGTGAAAGAGAGAGACAGAGAGAGAAAGGTCTTCCTTGGTTCACTCCCCAAATGGCCTATATGGCTGGCGCACTGCGCCAATCCAAAGCCAGGAGCCAGATGCTTCCTCCTGGTCGCCCCTGCAGTGCAGGGCCTAAGCACCTGGGCCATCCTCTGCTGCCTTCCCAGGCCACAGCAGAGAGCTGGACTGGAAGAGGAGCAACCTGGACAGAATTCAGTGCCAAAACCTGGACTAGAACCCAGGGTGCCGGCGCCACAGACGGAGGATTAGCCAAGTGGGCCACAGCGCCAGCCAGAAATCACTGAGATTGAAATGCTCAGAGAACATTCTTTCATGTTTGACACACTGTTCGAAGCATCTTGTGTATTTTAAAGCACTTTAGCATTTTGAATATATCCTTTGTTCCTTCCCTACCCATTATAAAGATGAACATAGTATACGTCTTAGTCTTCTCATACTGCTATAACAAAATATCCCAGACTGAGTGGCTGCTTCAGAGTTCTGGAGGCTAAAAGTTTAAGAACCTTTCAGCCCACTCAGTTTCTGAGTTGGGTCTCTTCCTGGATTTTAGTTGTCCACATTATTGCTGTGTTATAACATGACCTGTGTGCATAGAGATAGATCTGCCTTCCTCTTCCTCTTCTATGATGTCATCAATCTTTTAGGGATAGGATCCAATGCTGACCACCTCAGTTAAACTTGATAACCTTTTAAGACCCTGATTTGATCTCCAAATACAGTCACAATGGGGGACAGGTCTTCAATACATGAATGGGGTATAGGCTAGGGTACAATCCAGTTCACAGAAAAGTCATTATTTATTTTGTGTACTTATTAATTTAAAATAATTTACAATTTCTAAATATAATGATAATGGGCCAGCACCGAGGCTCAACAGGCTAATCCTCCGCCTGCGGCGCCGGCACACTGGGTTCTAGTCCCGGTCAGGGCGCCAGATTCTGTCCCGGTTGCCCCTCTTCCAGGCCAGCTCTCTGCTGTGGCCAGGGAGCGCAGTGGAGGATGGCCCAAGTGCTTGGGCCCTGCACCCCATGGGAGACCAGGAGAAGCACCTGGCTCCTGGCTTTGGATCAGCGCGGTATTCCGGCCGCAGCGGCCAATGGAGGGTGAACCAATGCCAAGGGAAGACCTTTCTCTCCGTCTCTCTCTCTCTCACTGTCCACTCTGCCTGTCAAAAAAAAAAATATATATATATAATATATATATATATATAATGATAATGCATGCTTCCAGAAAATATTTAGAAAATTCAAAATGTGTACTGTTGTTATTCTATCATGTAAGTATGAAACCAAATAAAATATAAATTCAGAGAAAATATATGCGTTTTGTTTTTATATTCTGTTTTTACTAAATAATTTCCATGTGGTCTGCTCCAACACAAGTTGATACAATTAATGGAATTTTAAATCTTTCAGTTTCTTAAGATGCCTACATTCCATGTCAAAGAGCTTTGTTCAAAGCCCAGCCCCAGCTCCTGACTGTAGCTTTCTGTTAATGAAGATTCTGAAAATTGGTGGTGATGGCTCAAACATACTTAGGAAACTTGGATTAAATACGTGGCTCCTGGTTTTGATGCAGGCCCAGCCTCAGCTATTTCAGGCATTTTGGAAGTAAACCAATAGATGGAAACCCCCTACCTTTCTGTGTCTCAGATAGATAAATAATAATAAATTTACTATCATAAAATATATTTTTTCAATATTGTATTATATATATATACACAAATTAAAAGCATTAGAGTTCATATTTCTGGAAGCAGTTTTGATTATTCTTTGCACTGAATTTCATGGAAAAGGATGTGTCTTTTTAATTCTTCTTGCAAATATGGTAAACTATTATTTATGCAAAGGCAACTAGAAACAATTAGTAAAGAGATTTCCCCAGGGTTACTCTAGAGGGAATAAAGTAGATAAAAATGCTTTATTTGACTGTCAAAGTATATCCATGTTTCACAAATAGGATCACCAACCCTGCACTAGTTATAGTCAGGAACTGTATGTGGATTAATCATATAATCTTCAAACCTCAAGATGCAACTATTTTGAAAAAAATTGAACAGCAGACAATAAAAATCAATATTTGATACAAGTAGATATTAAATCCTACTCATAGAAGAAATATCTTTATTAAAAAAAGCTGAAATATTCTCTAGACAATAATTATTTTTATTAACTGTTTTAGTGGCCAAATTTTAAACATATGAAATTATATTGTAGGAACAAAATTGTTCCTGCTTTTATAATTGCATTTATCAGATGATCATTTTCAGCTGTGTGTAGTGGATAAATGATTTATTTACTAAGTTTTTCATTTTTATTTTTTAAATTTTATTAATATGAAGGGGACAGATTTTATGCATTCCATAGGTAAAGTTCCAAGAAGAAAACCATACTTCTCTCACTTTCCTGTTCCCCTTTAATATCTCTCTCTCCCTCCCCTCTCTTCCTCAGTTTTTGCAAAGACATAATTTGAATCCACTGTATATTCAAAGGCTTAAATCACCACTAATCATAATATTCAAGTAAAAAGAAAGAAGACCACAGTTCTACAGAAGTATAGACAAGAGTTAAGAATGATAATCATATCCCTCCTATACATATTATGGTATTCTGTATTGACTGCCACATATCAGAGAAAACATATGACATTTGCTTTTATGAGACTAGCTAATTTCTTCAAGCACATTGGTTACCAGTTGCACTCATTTTGTTGCAAGAGGCAGGACTTCATTCTTTCTATAGTTGAGTAGTAGTACATAGAGTGTGTGTGTGTGTTTGTGTGTGTGTTTCTCTCTGTGTGTGTGTATATATCACATTTTCTTTAACCAGTCATAAATCTACATGTTCATAAAAGTGTAATGATTAAAAAATGTATTCATTTACTGGCTCAAAGATGATTTGTTACAAGAACTGTTTAACATGGCTCTAAATTTTTTACCATCGAAACTTTGATGTCACATTTTTAATTGAATGACAACAAAATATTAAATAACATTTTATTTTTTCAAAACTCTAGTGCCTTCAAGGTAATTAAATAAATAAAAGGAAAATAGAATTCTTACAGATTATTTTACTTAACATGAGGACTAGTTCTTTATATGATTCTAAAATCTTTAAAATTATTATATTTTTATTTGACAGTGAGTAAAATTAATATTTAATCTAATATTAATGTCATTAAAATTTTTCAAAGCATTTGGATGTTTCAAAAGACATAATGTTTTTCTAAATTTATCTAGCACGTATGTTCTTAATATTTGTATAAATTGCCAATATATTTTCCTTTTATTCAATTATTATATAATTCATAATTATTAATATCAATTCCCTAAGACTTTTTTCTTCTAGTAACACAGAAAACTGACCAATCTCAACAAATAAATGACATAATAAGCTCTTTTTAAACATAGAGTTATCTAAATATTTACCATCTATGATACTGAATTTCAGATATAAATAAAAAAATCCAAATGGCATGAGCATATCACTAGCATAATATTATTTGTATGATGGTAACATATTTATTGATCAATTACGTTAAGTCTGGGAATGCAATGAATTTAAATGAAAATTGAACAATTCATTCTTCAAAAAGTCAAATCAGTACCTGACAACAAAAATAGATTTTTATAAAATTCAAGATTCAATGATGCAATTTGGAATATTGCTGGTAGATATATTATTCCTTTCTACAGATAGTAAATTGACATTTATTAAGTGGTGGCAGATCCAAGAATAAAACTAAGGAAATTAAAATTTCTTACTCTTTGCATAAAACTAGTGATTATGGAAAATAAGCACTTTTCCCTCCACCAGCTTAGGCAATGAAGTATGAATTTCTCCATCTACAACTTTTCCAGGCCAAAATATCTCAGATCATTTTTTTTTAATTTAACAAAATATGTTGCACACCTTTTAAGAGTCAGACACACTTCATGGTACCAGTGAATATTTCAGTGAATTAAACAATATTAATTCCATCAATTAATTAGATCAAATTAAAACAATATTAATTAATTTATTTATTTATTATTTATTTATTTTTTTGACAGGCAGAGTGGACAGTAGAGGGAGACAGAGAGAAAGGTCTTCCTTTTTGCCGTTGGTCCACCCTCCAATGGCCGCCGCGGTAGGCGCACTGCGGCCGGCGCACCGCGCTGATCCGATGGCAGGAGCCAGGTGCTTCTCCTGGTCTCCCATGGGGTGCAGGGCCCAAGCACTTGGGCCATCCTCCACTACGCTCCCTGGCCACAGCAGAGAGCTGGCCTGGAAGAGGGGCAACCGGGACAGGATCGGTGCCCCGACCGGGACTAGAACCCAGTGTGCCGGCGCCGCAAGGCGGAGGATTAGCCTACTGAGCCGTGGTGCCGGCCAACAATATTAATTTAATTAATTAATTGATTATTTAGCTGTTACCAAACATCAATTTTGTTGAGGAGTGACAGGCAATAAACAATAAGTCACTAAATATATAATGAGCTAAGAAAATAAGGTAAGTCAGTAGTTCAGGTGGTGAGCAAGGGTGCTATTTTAGATGAATGGTCATCAAATTATCTTTGACAGTGATATGTAATGGGGAGCTGAATGAAAACGTAAAAATTTTTAAATCTCTAATGGTGAAAATGGACTTTGTTCATCTCATTTATTTATGGGTTGCTTTGGGAAAGATTCAGAAATAGAGAAACTATTGAGGCAAGAACATGGCTTGGGTGCTTTAATTTAATATGGTTTTCTTCAGAACATTGGATCCCTTTTGGTTGAAATTCATATAAACATGAGCTATGTTTGATATTTTTGCCTCTTTGAAATCCCTAGATATTTTTAAGGTGAAGCATAGATGGTGACAATTCTATTTCTTGCCCATGATAAGACAAATTCAAATTTACCACCTAATTAATGACATCTAGATTTGAAATCTTGGTTTCAAAGAGTTTGAAATTCAAAACAACCACATTGATGTCAGGGTACATATGAGTTACACTAACACAAACAGAGAAATTTTGAATCTGAAGGTCTTAAACTAATGAATGCTTGACATAAGCCTAAGGCACAATATAAATATTACAGAATCCCAGTTCATTCTCAAGGAGTATACACACAGATATAATCTAGACTGCATCACAAGAGTATTGTTAAACTATAATCCTCTACTATTATGCCTTCCTCTTTCCTTCTGTAGCTTCTGAGAGCAATGAAGTAGATTCTGGCCAATAATGCTCCAATACACTGACTCATCCATTCCAGTATGTCTATTGAAGAATTATCAGTTTTGTATATTTAGGTACGAACAACTCTTAGAGTCAATGTGTCAGGCACTGTGCTTATATCTAAAGATAAACATGAGTACAAATAGAATTCCATTCTTGAGTTGGTTTATATATCTCTAAGGTTTAAGATAACATCTATAATAGTTAAAATAAAAATAGGATAATGTGACAACTTTTATTATGTGAGAGAGTTTGTTGCCAGTACTAGTGTAGCTCAGAGAGGAGAGTGTTCTGTTCTGCATGGAGACACACAGTTTGGATATCCAGAGAGGCTTATACTTGAACTGACTCTTGAAGAATAATGAGAAACAGTTTAGATAGATAAAAGTGGTGTTGCAGATATTAGCCAAGGGAATATTGCAAAGGCACAGAGATGATAAACTACATCATTAGAAAGTAAAAGTGTGCTCACAATACCATCATCTGACCAGTACCAAATCAAGACAAATGAATATCACATGTAACACATAAATTGTACCCTAACTTTTGTGGAAAGATATTTAATACTTTAAGCAGATTGGTGTCTTCTTAGTATAATGTTGCCCACATTTGGTAATGCTGGTCCTGGTTTTTAACTGTAATCTTTATAAAATGTGTAGAGTGATATATAATTGTGGGTTTTTTATATTTCCCTATTAAGTGATGTTAAATCATTTTTCATGTTCTTATTTGACATTCTTGTGTAAAGTGTCCATTTTAAGAATTTTTCCTCTTATTGAGCTGTAGAAATTCTTTATATATTCTAGACACATTTTCTTATCTATTATACATGTAGCAAAAATGCTCTCCGACTGATGCATTTTCATGTTTGTACTAAGCTTTCTTTAGAGCAAATATTTTTGATTCTAAGATAGTGCTATATGTATGTAATCTAAGAACATGCTTATTAATTCAAAGTCACAAATACTATGTTTACATTACATATATATAATACCATGAAACAATACATTGTTTCCTTCAGGAAATTTTACAGTTTGAGATTTTCTACCAAGATCTTTTTGGATAAATTTGGGTATGATGTGAGGTAAGATTCAATGTATAGATCCAAACAGATATAAAATTTTTGCAGCAGTGTTTGTGGCAAAAATATTAAATGACATTGAAATGTTCATCTAAACTCAATTGGCCAAAGATATGTGGAACTTTTTCTGGACTCATTATTCCATTCTGTTGATCTTATGTCTATCTTTTGTCAATCTCAAACTATCTTGACTGTTGTAGTTTTCATAAATTGTTCTTTAGAGGCCAAGGTTGTGGTGTAGTGGGTAAACTACCTGCAACACCAGCATCATATATGGACAACAGTTCATGTCCCAGCTCCTCCTCTTCCTATCCAGCTCCCTGCTAATGAACTGGAAAAACAGCAGAAGATGACCTACGTGCCTGGATTCCCTGTTACCAATATGGGAGACCCAGATGAAGCTCCTGACCTTTGCGTTTACATGAGGAGTGAACCAGCGAATGGAAGGCCTCTGAATCTCCCTCTCTTTATCTCTTTCAAATAAAAAGAAATGAATAAACTTTTTTAAAAAGTTGCTCTTTGTATTCTAAATGTTTTGCACTTTTTAAGAAAAATTAAGAATCAGTTTGTCATGCTCCTCCAAAAAGCCTGCTAACATTTACTACTTTCTATAGCTTAATTGAGGGTAGATTGGTATCATCAAATCCCTGAATGTGGATCATGAATCCATTTATCTAGGTATTTCCCTATTTCTTGCCACAATGATTTGCAATTTATGATGTGCATTCCTTAGATGCTTTTGTTAAATCTCTATCATTACATTGAAACTGAATTTATAATTTATTTTTTTCTTTTTTGTCTTACTAAATAAAAGTGCTATTGATTTTCCTACAATGGCCTTTGGTACTGAACTCTCCTGAGATAACATTAATCTTAATCATAGTCATTTTTGTATATTCTTTGGGATTTTCTAAGTGAATCATTATATTATCTGACATTAAATATATTTTTACTTCTCCCTTTCCCTTATGTGTATCTTTTCTTGTCCTGTGGCAAAGATCTCCAGTTTAATCTTCAAATGATATATCAAACCAAGTATCTTTGCCTTATAAATGCTCTTTTATGTTGAGTAAACTATTTTGGAATTTGTGGTAGAGCAGATGTTGGTGGCAAATTATCTTCTTGTTTATTTGCCTAATTGTTTTAATTTTAAGATTAATTGTTTAAAGACATATTTTCTAGATATAGAATTCTGTTAGCAGTTTACTTTTCCAAACTCTTTAAAACTGTTCCACCCAACTTCCTTTAACTTCCATGTTTTCTAATGCCAAATAACTGGAGTTTTAAGAAACCCTGTCTGTATTACATAATCTGCCTATTTTCTCTGATTCCTTCAAAAGTGTTTTTCAGTTAATTTCAGGTTTTCAGTCACTTGATTATGCTTCCTCTAGTTTTATTTGAATTATGCCTGTTTTAAGTTTCTGAACATCTTAAATATGTATACTTCTGTCCTTAAAACCATGGAAAGTGTTCAACTGCTATTTCTTGGATAATTTCTTAACATCTTATCCTCTCTGTTATGGTTTGGTATTAGGCTGAGTGACCCCTCAGAGTCTTACATTACCCCCAGAGCCTTCTATTCCTGGTTAATGGAGTAATGTTAATGTTTACTGTGTTAAGCTTGGAAGCTAATCCAGTTTGGTGTCTGAATGTGGAACTTTTAGGAAGTGATTATACTGGTTAAGTTGTTAAGGTAGAGGCCCCATGATCAAGTAGTGGTGGCTTTATAAGTAGAGACCACAAAGACAGAAGCAATGATTGAGCTTCATGTCTCTGTTTCCAGGCTCAGCGAGTGATCCTTCCTCTGAGCATTCTCCACTGTTGCTATCTTTCAGTTTCACCAGATGTCTGAACCAGGAGGGGCTTCCTGATCTTGGACTGTGAATCTGCAAAACTGTGAGCCACAATGAGCTTCCTTTCTTCATAGTTATTTTTGTAGTGATGAAAAGATGACTTAAGGCCAGCATTGTGGCTCATTTGGCTAATCCTCTGACTGTGGCACTGGCACCCCGGGTTCTAGTCCCGGTTGGGGTGCCGGATTCTGTCCTGGTTGCCCCTCTTCCAGTCAAGCTCTCTGCTGTGGCCCAGGAAGGTGGTGGAGGATGGCCCAAGTGCTTGGGCCCTGCGCCCACATGGGAGACCAGGAGGAAGCACCTGGCTCCTGGCTTTGGATCGGCACAACACGCCAGCCGTAGAGGCCATTTGGGGAGTGAACCAATGGAAGGAAGACCTTTCTCTCTGTCTCTCTCTCTCTCTCACTGTCTAACTCTGCCTATCAAAAAAAAAATTGAAAAAAAAAGGTAACTAAGACAGTCACCATCATCTTGCATCTCCTATACTCTCACCCACTAAATTTAGCATTTTGTTGATTCTTGCTAGCAAGAAGTGGTACTGAGATATTATCCTAATTGTGATTTTCTTTGTCCATTATTTTTCTACTTTATAAATGGATCTTTTACTATAAAAAAGAACCTTCCTTTATCTCTAATTTTCTTTATATTTTAAATATTTGTTTCAACATATATTCATCTATATCTTCTTGTATGTGTTTTAATCCATTACTATCTCAGAGTAGACGATGAGAAAACATAATTAGTTTATTTCTAGCACTCATTTTGCTCTTTCTCTTCTCCAACTCTGAAAAAAAAAAAAAACTGTTCACCCAAAGAATATTTATTTTGTTTGCATTCTTTTTCAGTTGAAACTACTCAAACAATTTCAAAATACATCTGACAACCAAAAATAAAATTGATTACAGAAAATATCCACATATTCAAAACATTTGATCTAGTATAAAAGATGTGATTATGTTGAACTTAAATAACCAGAGAGCAGCACTGCATGTGCCAGAGGCTAGGAGGGGGTGGGGACTATGGAACGGGAAGATGTAAGACAAAGGGTAAAAACATTTCAGCTAGGCAGGATAAATATTTTCTGGAGATTTTTTTCATGTCAGTAAAAAAAGAGATGATTAATATATTCAAGAAAATATAATAAAAGATGTTCATTGAAATGAAGACCTTCCAAGAGAATTGAAATAGTATTGAAATCCAATGAAAAATTTGGAATGAAGTCATAGGAATTCTAAAAGTTTATGTTAGCCAAAGTAAAATATAATATTATGCTGAAAACAGTTATATTGATGGAATTGTATCTCTGAACTATATTGAATCTGTTAAAACTAATTAAAATTTTTAAAAATAAAATTATGACTTAAAAGAGAAATTATCTGAAGAATAGATTTTTTTAAATGAAAAATATGACACATGTAAGAGTAGTCAAAAGAGAGAACTTAGAGTTCCAGAAGAACTGAGGAGAAAAATGTAAACCTAAATATCTGAAGAGATAATTTCGAGTATATGCCAAATAAGAATAAAATATTTAAGCCTCTCGTTACACTAGATAGGCACGTTCGGGAGCATCTGATCAAGCCCCTACTTGGGATGCCAGCAACCTGCCTCAGCGTGCCTGGGATCAAATCCCACCTCCATTTCAATCCAGCTTCCTTTTAATTCATCTAGAGGACAGCTGATAATGATCCAGCTACTCAGGTTTCTGCCAATAATGTGGGAAACACCAGTGAAGTCTGTGGCTCCTGACTTTGGCCTGGCCCAATCCAGGTTGTTTTATATATTTGGGGAGTGAACTGGTAGATGGAAGATTCTCTTGGTTCATCTCTCTGTCTCTCTCTTTCATCTCTATCTCTCCGTTTCTTTCTCACACACTTTGACTTTTAAATAAATAAAACTTTAAAAGTAATACACTCAACAAATCCACGTGTAACAGAACACTTAGTGACTGAGATACATGCACTAAGGGATCCTACCAAACGAGTGCAGCAAGCCAATGTAATTTGCCCTCAGATACAAGATGAGAACACACAACACCAAAAATAGGGAGAAGAAAATCTCATAAACATATTCTGGTCTGTATTTATTTAAAAAATAATTGATACAGGCCGGCGCCGTGGCTTAACAGGCTAATCCTCCGCCTTGCGGCGCCGGCACACCGGGTTCTAGTCCCGGTTGGGGCGCCGGATTCTATCCCGGTTGCCCCTCTTCCAGGCCAGCTCTCTGCTATGGCCCGGGAAGGCAGTGGAGGATGGCCCAACCTGTACCCGCATGGGAGACCAGGAGAAGCACCTGGCTCCTGGCTTCGGATCAGCGAGATGCGCCAGCCGCAGCGGCCATTGGAGGGTGAACCAACGGCAAAAAGGAAGACCTTTCTCTCTGTCTCTCTCTCTCACTATCCACTCTGCCTGTCAAAAAAAAAAAAAAAAGAAAATAATTGATGTAATAAATGGTAATAGCAAATCACTAATGAATCAGGCACTATTAAGCAGTTTATACATGTGATATTAATGGCAATATTTTGTGTAAACCAACATTAAATGATAAGAAAAGACAATGCATAAATCCTAACAAAAGGAATATTTTTGTCTTTCTCATCTATAAATTATACCTGACTTCTTTTCTAGACAATTGAATTTAAGCAACTATTTTTATAAATGTCAAAATAGCACCTTTGTTATATTTTATTCAAGATAATAGATACAAAACAAGCTAAAGGTTTCCTAAATTGTTTTCTGTTATTTAAGTTCCATCACATAAAAGTCAAGCGAAAAAATAAATTTCAGTTTCATTAGGAAGAAGTTTCTTAAGCTCCTTGGTTCCAATCAGAGGTTACTTTGGAATCCTGCTCCTTGCTTCCAAGCAAAGAGCTTACTTTGAACTGTGATTTCTCGGGAAAAAAACAAATAGAAATTCCACTGAGGAAATCTATGCTGTGACGTTTTGGCAGTGCACTGCTCCCTCCTGCCCAAGACTCCACCCTTGTCTGGGAAACGTAGGAAGTCCCCTCACAGCAGTAGGTGTGAGAGAAGAAAGCTGAATGAATGAAGAAAATCTATGGCAGAGAGCAAATGGTATTCACCAAGTTTCATGATAGGTGGCCACATTCACATTTGCTTCAATTTTGTAGAAAACTATTCAAGACAGTTATATCTACTAGTAGGTTCTACTTTCTCAAAATTCCCTAAACTCTCTTACTGCTTTCCTTTCTGTTAACTAGAAATTACAAATAAAGGGACTTAGTATGTGCCCATTTTACATGGAATTGTTTGGAGATTTTTATATCAAATGTTAGCTACAATGAAATTAAATCCTACCCTACTTTTTTTAAAAATATTTATTTATTTGATAGTGAGCATTGCAGAGAGATATGGATAGACAGAGGCAGAGAGAGAGAGAGAGAGAGAGAGAGAGAGAGAATGTGTGTGTAAGAGAGAGAGAAGAGATGATCAATCTGCTGTTTCATGCCTCAAATGACTACAATGCTTGGGGCTACAACAGGTGAAAGCCAGGACCCAGGAGATTCATCCTGGGTTTAATGTGGGCTGCAGGGAGTTAAGTACCTGGGCCATTTCTGATACTTTTCCAGGCCATTAGCAGGGAGCCTGATTGAAAGTGAACAGCTGAGACATGGACCAGAGCCCAGATGGGATGCCTGCATCATAGGTGGGAGTTTTACCTGCTACATCACAATGCCAACCGCTCTACCCTACTTTTAATCATCTATTAATAATGCATGACCATGTTCGTAAGCTCTTTCTTATTTCTATTTACCACAAGTTTCTGTTATATGGGTAACATCAAGGGTATGGTGATACTTAACAAAAATTGATAATGATTTACAAGCTCAAATTCAGAGCTGAAAAAGAATATGAATGACATGAATATGAGTCACAACCGAGTAAGAAGCAGCAAGTGGAGTAAACCAGCAGATGGAAGATTGATATCTCTCTCTCTCTCTCTCTCATCTCTCCCTCTGCCTCTGTAGACTCTGCCTTTCAGATAAATACATATTTTTAAAGACCAATTACAATAGCAAATAGGAAGATAATACACACAGTCCCTAACACAAATCTGTGAAAAAGGGTTTAGGGAGGGATGATCTTAAGAGGCTAAATGTAAGAGCTGATGCCTGAACTGAATGGTTGTTATACAGTGGATACTAACAGTTTTTTAAAAAGTTTTACTTAGGTAAACAGATTTCTTGTATTTCACATATACAGATTTAGGAACACGGTGATACGTCCTACTCCCCTACCCTTTGTTCTCCTTCCTCTCTTAATCCTTCTCTTAATTTTTACAATGATCCACACTCAGCTTTCCTTATACTCATAAAATGTGTGGAGAGGATTTGACCTCACAATAACCTCAAAAACAAACTATTATTTTCATCTTATAAATATTAATATAAAGCTTCATTGAAGCTAAGAATGATACCAATGTTTATACTGTTAGAAATGATAGAGCTATCTAAGTCTAGAACCATTGCAGGCTCCAATAGGCTATAATTTCAGTCCTATTATTGTATTAATTATATTATATATATATATATGTTATACAGTATAAACCTAGCTATTAAAATGACATGCATATAGCCATAATTTAAATGAGAAATATTGTAGTATATTACTAAATATAAAAAGGAATTTGACAAGAACTATGCACACATGCATACATGTGTGTATAAATATATAGCATGAACTTGGATCTTTCCAAAGCATTCTTACTCTTACTAAGATTTCTCCCTCAATTTTCCTATTTGTCTCTCACAGCACATTTTCCTGTCTTCACTGGATCATTGTCACAAGGAAATAACATGTCACTCATCTTAATAAGAGTAAACTCTTTACCCCAATTCTCTCCTAGTCGTGGTTGAATTTCATTGCTTCTTAAACAGAAAAAAACACAAGGACAGAATCAGCTATAGGTTAGTTAATTCAAAATGTTTCTTTTCAATTTTAATGTGTGCTTTGAAATAGTAACAAAATACAAAAAAAAAGTGTTTATTATCCTTTACTATAAGTCAACTTTATTTAAGATGTGTGAAAATAAATACATTTTACATAGCCAGAACTTCTTTCAAATAACTTTCAAAGCCATATATTTTGCTTTGTAAATTATAAATACCAAGAAACCAAACACATGGTGGGGAGAGGAGACTCAGTGGTTTCAGAGGCTATAAAATGTTGTACCAATTGAAGTGTGTGGGAAACTATAGATGTGTCTGGATGTGCCAGGTCAAGCTGTAGATGCAGGAATCAGGTAGAGTTCAGCGGCTGAAGAAACATTTTATTGTATACTAATAAACAGGTCAATAGACAAAAGAAAATTTCAGCAAAAGACCTCATCCAACTTAATTAGTACATTAAAATTAGATACTTTTGGACAATAGATTTGCTCTTGAGAAAGAGAAAACGGAAATTGTCATTCAGCTCAGCTTCCTGTCAAGATGGAGTAACAAGGGCTGGATTTATTCTGGGACTTGAAAAAACGGAACAGGAAATGAAACAGTCATACTTAAGTTATCAGATGCCAGACAATGCAATACATTAAACAGAAGAGGTGAGTCCTATTACTGTTCCTGGTTAGAGCCTGGATAAAAACTTCCAAATCGCGGTGCAGGGAATAGTAATCCAGACAGTCTTGTTGAGTGGAGAGATGAAAGTCCAAGGAGATCAAGGGGACAGAGGACTGAAAAGAAAGACTTGTACAGAAAGAACCTCAGGGCTATGCAGGCGGTCACCTTTGAATATTTGGCTGATGACTGATCAGTGTGTGGGGGGAAGGAAAAGACCTGAGGACAGTCGTAGGACCAGAAGAAACAATGTGTGGCAAACATGGAGCAGAGAAAGGTAGGTTTTCCAGAGCCAGAGTGCAAAGCTGATGACTAAGTTTGGTGCATGCATGATGGGCTCAACATTTAAAATCAATCAGTGTAATTAATAATATAACAACTAGTAAAGGAATATCAAATAATAACATACATATATGTAAAGAACACATTTGTTGAAATACAACCTCCATTCCTAATAAAATCTCAGTAAACTTAAAACAGAAAGGAATTTCTTCATGAAGACTAGTACCCCTCAAAAGGTTTGCTCTCAAAAGTCTGGTTCCACATTGTACCTGAGGTTCTATCCAGTTTAACAGGGCAATAAAAAATAAAAAAAGGCATCTAGGTGAAAATAAATAAGTAATGGTATTCTTATTCAAGGAGGACATGATGATCTGTGGTAGAAATCTGATGGAATCTCAGAAAATTCCACAAGAAGTCATGTGACCTTATCACTGTTTCAGTTTATCAAATTAGAGTACAAAAATAATTATACTTTATATATTAACAATAAATTGTTACTGAACTTAAAAATAAAGTTATAAAATACATACAGATTAGCAAAAGATTTGTAAAACTTCATATTAAAGAATATTAAAACAAATAAAAGGATATCTTTTGGTGATGATCAGAAGATCTGATAAAGAAAATATTTATTTATTTATTTATTTTTTAACTTTTATTTAATGAATATAAATTTCCAGTATACAGCTTATGGATTACAATGGCTTCCCCCTTCCATAACTTCCCTCCCACCCACAACCCTCCCCTCTCCCGCTCCCTCTCCCCTTCCATTTGCATCAAGATTCATTTTCAATTCTCTTTATATACAGAAGATCAATTTAGTATAAAGGTTTCAACAGTTTGCACCTACATAGAAACACAAAGTGAAACATACTGTTTGAGTACTAGTTATAGCATCAAATCAAAATGTACAGCACATTAAGGACAGAGATCCCACATGAGGAGCAAGTGCACAGTGGCTCCTGTTGTTGACCCAACAAATTGACACTCTAGTTTATGGCGCCAGTAACCACCCTAGGCTATCGTCATGAGTTGCCAAGGCTATGGAAGCCTTCCAAGTTTGCTGACTCTGATCATATTTAGACAAGGTCATAAAAGACAGGGTGAGGATAGTAACCAATGATCCTAAGAGTGGCATTTACCAGGTTTGAACAATTATACAGCATTAAGTGGGGAAGAGGGCCATCAGTACACACAGGTTGGGAGTAGAGCCATTGGTGGTAGAGTAGAGGTTATGATTACAAAGGAATGAGGCCCAAGTACGCTAGACAGGGTCTAGAACAAAGGACAGAGTCATTATTAGAGGAGCTAAGAAAGGTGCTGTCTAAGCTACAATTAAGTTTTAAAGAAAATATTTAAATCTTTACCAGTTTTATCTATAGATCAAATGTACTAATGGAAAAATTTTAGAAACAATGTTTAGTGGAGATTGAGCAAAAAGGATTCATGAGTCAAGCAGCACTCAGAACCAAGAGAAGTTCACATTGCCCAGGAATGAGAACAGTGAGTCTTTATAGTCCAGATACTGACGCAAAATAGAAAAATCATGTGGCCTGTTTCAGGGAGGCCATAGACTTATTTGGGTTGTGTGGAATGAACTGGCTAGCTCTCTGTGATTGGCTGAAACTAAGCTGATTATAATTGCCTGAAATGTGGCTGTTTGTTATATTCCTAAATTAGGTTTGTTTGCTTACAAACTAAGTTAAATTGCAATTCTCTGTGTGGGAACATAAGGTATGGAGTCAGTCTCAGTCAAATTTAAGTTAATTTTTTAAAAAAAACTACTTTAATCAAAATCCCATTACATTGTTGTTGTGTTGTTTTTGGTAGGAAGTAATCATCTAATGCTGA
This sequence comes from Lepus europaeus, assembly GCF_033115175.1. NCBI lineage: Eukaryota > Metazoa > Chordata > Mammalia > Lagomorpha > Leporidae > Lepus > Lepus europaeus. The sequence continues at coordinate 54,866,023 of NC_084830.1, forward strand.
AATGTATATGGAATTATACGATACCAAGCATAGCCTAAAATTACTTTGGAAAATTAGATAGAAATTGCCATTTTTTATTTTTAGTCACATGTAAGTAAAACTCACAATTAAAAAATTGTATATATTGAAAGTGTGTTATTATACATATATGTTGTGCACTGATAGCACTAATATACCATTCACCTCGCATAATTACTATTTCTTTTTTTATGGTGACAATATTTTTTTTTCTTTTTATTTTTGACAGGCAGAGTGGACAGTGAGAGAGAGAGACAGAGAGAAAGGTCTTCCTTTGCCGTTGGTTCACCCTCCAATGGCCGCCACGGCCAGCACCCTGCGGCCGGCGCACCACGCAGATCCAAAGCCAGGAGCCAGGTGCTTCCTCCTGGTCTCCCATGCGGGTGCAGGGCCCAAGCACTTGGGCCATCCTCCACTGCACTCCCTGGCCACAGCAGAGAGCTGGCCTGGAAGAGGGGCAACCAGGACAGAATCCGGTGCCTCGACCGGGACTAGAACCCGGTGTGCCGGCGCCGCTAGGCGGAGGATTAGCCTATTAGCCTATTGAGCCGTGGCGCTGGCTATGGTGACAATATTTAAGATATTTCGGCCGGCGCCGCGGCTCAGTAGGCTAATCCTCTGCCTTGCGGCGCCGGCACACCGGGTTCTAGTCCCGGTTAGGGCGCCGGATTCTGTCCCAGTTGCCCCTCTTCCAGGCCAGCTCTCTGCTGTGGCCAGGGAGTGCAGTGGAGGATGGCCCAAGTGCTTGGGCCCTGCACCCGCATGGGAGACCAGGAGAAGCACCTGGCTCCTGCCATCGGAACAGCGCAGCGCGCCAGCCGCGGCGGCCATTGGAGGGTGAACCAACGGCAAAGGAAGACTTTTCTCTCTGTCTCTCTCTCACTGTCCACTCTGCCTGTCAAAAAAAAAAAAATATTTAAGATATTTCTTTGTGAACTTCAAATATACAGTGAAATCTCATTACCCATTGTTACTGTATTGTATATTAGATCCCCAGAACACATTCATGATATTTGTACAAGACTGTACATTTTGATCAACATCTCTCTATACCTCCTAGTCTCCATCTCTCATAACTACCTTGCTACTCTCTACAAACTGGAAATTTTAAGTATTCTGGAAGAAAATACTGAGAAACCATTTAAAGATCTCAGCTTAACCAAAGAGTTTTTACATGGCATAACAAATGTACTGTCCCTTAAAAAAAAAAAAAAAGCATGTTAGACATCTTTAAAATTCAAATTGTAAATTTTAAAATTTTGCTCTTCAAAGGGCAATAAAGATAATTAAAATCCCAAAGGACAAACTGTAAGAAAAATCAGAAATTTGATAAACAGATGTCAAATACTCCTGTGAAAAGATACTCAACAGCATTAATCATTAAGAAGTGGAAATTAAACCACAAAGGAGTGAGAACTACATACTATTAGAATGAATACCCCTAAAAGTCTGATTATAATAAGTTGTCAGCGATGTGGGTGGACTAGAGTTCTGCTGTACTAGTGATCGAAGTGTAGAATAGTAGAACCACTTTGGAAAACAGATGATTTCTTAAAAATTTAATCATACAGCTATCACACGACCCATCCATTCTATACATGGCTATTTTTCCAATAGAAATGAAACATAGTTCATATTGTACACTGATAGTTTAGCAACTTAATTTGTAATATCCAAAAACTGATTATGGGGTGTCCTATCAACCAGTGAAATGATAAATTGTGGTATATCCATCGCATGGAATATGCTGCCATTCCATTCTTCTATACCCATGAGTCTTCTATACCCATGAGTGATTACATGAGTTGTACTATCAATAAATGCAACAGTATGGATGAACCTGAAAGTAAGCTTTTTGTATAAAAGAAACCAAACCAAAGATAAATAAATAATGTTATATTTTATGATCTTAGCCACATAAAAGTAAGAATGCAAACTAATTTTTGATAACAAAAAGCAAATCAATAATTGAGCAGTGGTAGAGGGAATAAGGAGACAGAAAGGGACAGGATTATCAACAGATATAAAGAAACCTATGAAGAGGATTGATATGTTCCTTTTCTTGCTGTAGTGATGGTTACTGGGTGAATATATATGTCACAAGTTAGCGAATTTTACACTGTCTATATTTGAACTTTATTATCTGCTAATTACACATGATTAATCTGATAAGAAAAATCAAAGTGGAATCCTTATATATCTTATTTCATCTTCACTCAGGTATGGCTTACAACATTGCTTTTTACAAAAAGCTTCATTTTAAAAAAGGTATATGATCATTACTATTTCATGATATAATTTTGTAACAAGGTGATAACAGTTATTTTAGAAAGAATGTATGAAGTTATAAAAGCTGGAAAAAAGAGGAGGAAAGCTTTTAAAATTGAGATTTGAATGGAACAGGAAAAATGTATTTTGTTACTTGAAAAATTATTTCTTTTGTTTTTTTAGTTGAAGGAAAAGATAGAATGAGGCAAGAGAGTTAAATAATCTAGGTACCCCACCTGAATATGACAAAATCTTGTTCATCATTAAGTCATTAATTTTATCCTCTCTGTACAATGAAATTAAATCTAATATTCTATGATTTTTTTGTTCTTACTCTAAAGCTATGATCTGTGACTCTTGCATAGAATTTACATTGGCCAGGAGCTCAAAAATAATCCCATGCACTTCTTAATGTTAACTGCTGAGTTATGTCTAGGCAGTTAAACCACATTGACATTTTATGTTGAGGAAAACAACTTATTGGCTCATTATAATGAATAATCGTCTCTTAAAAATTCCCTTCTAAAATAAAATGCACACTACAAGAGAATAATAAATTTTAATTTTTCTAAATTATGACTAAAAAATCTTTCATTGAGCAATATACTCTTCTCAACCCAGATTGGTCATATTAAAAATGCACTTATATATATGAAAGGCAAATAATCCACATAAACTCATTATCACAAAACACAAAAAATCTTGAAACAGATCACTTAACTGATAAATTTTAGAATATTGCTATTTAATAAAATGAAATGTGAAAGAATTCTGTTTCATTTAAAAGGACACATAAATAGGCAACTTAAATATCTTTGTTCCTTTGACTAGCAAATATATTTTGTTAAAGAAAAATATATTTGATGAAACTTATTAAAACACAATTAGGAAGTCTTTATTCAAAACTGTTGTGGTTGGGATAGAGATTGCTGCAACAGAATTTTGCAGTTGGTCAGAGAGATTGGATACAGCTCTCAATATGATATGGGTAATTGTGAATTACAACAAGGAGCAGCTTGGGGACCAGAGGACAGAATATTGCAAAAAGGAATCAAAGTCAAGGGTTACAGGGACTGTGGCTAAGGACACATAACACGTTTTGTGCTGAGATAAGCCAAGATGATCAGACATCACTTAGCGGGTGGAGGAGGATGAAGAACTTGATCAGAGGTCCAGGGTGTTTAGGTATACTTGGTGAAGGTTTCTTGGTAAAGTCAACCTTTGTTGAAGCTAGGAAGTGCACAGATGGGCCAAGGAGTCTGGCTAAATGTTGGCCAAGCAACTAAATCTTAGTCATGACCAAAGAATAGTATTGTGGAAAGAGATGAAATCCATCTGAGAGAAAGTGTCTAAAGCTTATCCCTTAGCGATAGAAACACTGTAAGGATGGTGACCTTTAAAAATCATTTTAGAATAACAACTTTAATTTAGGAAATGAGTCATTAATATTATTTAAAATTAAATCTTTAAAATGAGACTGCATTGAGCAGTAAAAAATTATCATTGCATGCAGGCTGCGCACAGTTTGCATTTAGGCAAATTTGGAAAAATTAAATGTTAGACTGTTCAACTACTTCCAAAAATCAGTGTGGAAGGAGGGCAAAGAAGAAGAGCATGGCAATTCTTGTGCATGGGTGGACAATTATAAGCTCAAAGAAATGTTTAAATGTTCCACTGTCCTTAGGGAAATCTCTGCTTCAGAATCCTCACTGTTTTTAAAAGAAAATTACTTCCTTTGAAAGAGAACACTTACAAAGACTTTCAAGAATGAACTGGCATGAGTAGAAACCAGCTTCACTCTGTGGATATTTACATAACACAACATAATAGAAAAATAAACATGGTAGACTACAAGGAGTGAAAGGAATTGAAAGATAAGGAAGAGACAATAAGGAGAAAGAATGGTATAACAATTCAGTGATAAGCAATTCAGTCTTACAGAAAGCTATTATCTATTGCTTCAGACAAATGTTGAAATTTAAATGATTCAACAATGAATATTTTATTTTACATATTCAACAGTTATCCCAAAGAAAGTTGTGTATTTCATAGATAAGTTTTTGTGTGTGTGTGTCAGTTGATTTAAAAAGATGAGAAAAGCAAATCAATTGATTAGTTTATATAAAGTCTACTAAATCTAGTTGGAATAATCATTCCCAAGCATTGACTCAATTAATCAATTCTATGACTGCCTAGAGATATATTGTTACTATTTTGTTAACGATAATTTGAGATATTTTTGGGCTTCTTGGAATGTTTACCCTAAATTGAGATGAGGCAAGAATAAAATTCAAACTCAAACTAGGCAATTTTATTTTCATAGTTCTGGCAGAAATAATTTAGAAAATGAAGATTATGAATTAAAGTTGCATTTTTTGCATGTCTCCGAACTTTGAATATCAATATTTATCTTTTTCTTCTCTAATTATAAGCAATTATAGTTATGTTCTCTCTTTTTTAAAAGATTTATTTTTAGGGGTCAATGCTGTGGCATAGCGAGTAAACCCACGGCCTACGGTGCCAGCATCCCATATGGGTGCTGGTTCAAGTCCCTGCTGCTCCACTTCCCATCCAGCTCTCTTCTATGGCCTGAGAAAGCAGTGGAAGATGGCCCAAGACCTTGGGTCCCTGCACCTGTGTGAGAGACCCAGAGGAAGCTCCCCAGCTCCTGGTTTCAGACTGGTGCAGCTCCAGCCATTGCTGCCATCTGCTGAGTGAACCAGCTGATGGAAGACCTCTCTCTCTCTCTCTCTCTCTCTCTCGCTCTCTCTGCCTCTCCTTATCTCTCTGTATAACTCTTTCAAATAAATAAATAAATAAAAATTCCATGCAGGTTTCCCACATGACTGTTGGGACCCAAGCACTTGGGCCATTCTCTTCTGCTTTGCCAGCCACCTTAACCAGGACCTGGATCTGAAGCAGAGCATCTGGGACCCAAACCATCACTGCTATGGGATGCTGAGATGACAGGCAGCAGCCTAACCCACAGCTCAGCACTGTGGCCCTTGTAGTATTCTCCACAGTGGTATTCAATATGTTATTTTAGTTATCTACTGGATCAGAATAAATTATACAAAAAATAAAACCATAATAAATATAAAACATTGGTATTTATATCTTAAACCATTTGTTGCATTTCCAATATTATATTTTATTATATCTACTAATGTAGCTGTAAAAAGAAAACAAATGAAATAAGCCTACATATTGATCTACTTTTTCCTGACAATAAAGGGCCGTGGCACTTTTCACAACCATTACACCACCATTACCACTGCCTAACCCCCCAACACACACACATCCATTCATTTTCAGGTAATTTAACTTCTCTAATGCCAAATCCTTTTCTAGTGCTTTATAATTCCCTAATGAAGTGTCTCAACAGAGTTGCTCTTCTTGACAAATTCTAGAACATGTTTGTCATAGCTATCAGTCAGCAAAATGTTCATTGAGCAGCCACCCACTGTGTGTGATGGACTGCCCCAATGCTTAAGGAAAATAGCATAGTATTTAAAAAGAACCATTTATAGTGGGTACATGTATTTTCTTCTTTTTTTTCCAGAGCAGCATAACAGTATGTTCATATAGAAGGAAATTTCCTCACATTAACAGGTATATTATCCATCTATTTCAACTATTTCAACTCTACCTCATATCCTGACTTTCTATTTTTCTTGCAAAACAATTCCTAGACATTTGAAGTAGATCACAGTGATAGTTGGTCCCACTGCAAGAAAAGATAATCCTTACTCTTATACTACTCAATTTACTACTTTACCCTATGAGCACCCAAAGCATGGGACAGCAAGGCTCCAAGTATATGTAACTGTAGCACAAAATGAATGATACTGTGAATTGTAGAGGCAGAGTCAAACTGAAATATTCTTCTGAATACTGGCAAAGTCTACTTCAAATAAGTATAGCATATTATATAGTTAATTTTATACATGAAAATACTATTAAAGTTTTTAAAGTTAATACCTCTCAAGACTTACATACATGGGTACAGAAAAAATAATGTTGTCATATCATATATATATGCATGTATATAATTAATATGTAAAAATTATTGTAATAAATGAAATAAACATATTCATATACATTCATTTTCTATGATGAGAAAAGGGAGAAAAAATAGCTTACAGAAATTTGAGGTAGACACATACTTTTTGTATCATTGCCTTAGACTATCAGAAAGATTTGAGGGCCTTTTAAGTAAAAAACACTATCTGAAAGGTATTGCCTATATTCTTTAAAAACATTCTAACATTGTATTCCCAAACAACAGAAGCTGCCTAACAGAAACTAAAAGAAGCACGTGCATGCCACGATGTTTTAAGTGGACATGCCTAGAGAACAGCTTCTGCTCTCAGGCCTTCACGGAGTTAACCAAAGTGTGCACCTGCTGTTGAGAAGGATGTACTGGCACTGTGGCTCAGAGGCTGATTAACCAGACCTGCTGTTGCTTGTGACGTAGGCAAGGAGGCAGCCAACAAGAATTAACTGAGGTACCCAGCCCCTCCCCACGACCTCTCCTACTCCTCCCAAAACACCCCAGTTTGTGCTGCAGCTGAAGTAACCCAAGGCGCTATTTCCACAAAACTGAGGCCCAGAATTAGTGCCAGCAGAAAATGTATAACATATTGTTGACTTTGCTCCATTAGTGACCTATAGCTAATTCTAATGTTATAATAGATGGCTGACACTGCTATTCTCATCATGTCACTTCTTGGACTTACTAGAAGGGAAAGAAAATGGTCAGTACTCAAACCCTATCCCAAACACCACCCTCTATGGATAGTCAATTCCTGTTCTCTCTGGAGATTATATAAAAGGGATTATACTGAACCTGGATAGGAGCACCTTACTCTTGAGCATGCCTGCTGTCCTGCTCAAGGGTGTACTTTTACAGGGCTTTTAATGACTCTTACTCCTCTGCTAACTTTCACCTATGTCTGGTTCTCACATTCTTTCTTGAATCAGAAAAAAAGAATCTGAACCTGGCCATCTCTCTTGAGGCTCAATAAAAGATGGGCTTGAAAGATATCATGGAAAAAAAAAAAAAGACCTAAATGAATGATCTCTGTGAGTGAGATCCCAGTGGAAAGAACGGGGCCATCAAAGAAGGAGGTACCCTTCTCCGAAGGGAGGAGAGAACCTCCACTTTGACTATGACCCTATCAGAATAAGATCAAAGTCAGCGAACTCTAAAGGCTTCCATAGCCCTGGCAACTCATGACTAGAGCCTAGGGAGATTACTGATGCCATGAACAGGAGTGTCAAATTGTTAAGTCAGCAACAGGAGTCACTGTGTACTTACACCCCATGCGGGATCTGTCCCTAATGTGTCGTCTAAAGCCAAGTGATGCTATGACTGGTACTGAAACAGTATTTTTATACTTTGCGTTTCTGTGTGGACGCAGACTGATGAGGTCTTTGCTAATTATATACTGAAGTGATCTTCTGTATATAAAGAGAATTGGAAATGAAAAAAAAAAAACAACCTGGTGTTAAAATGGAAATGGCATAGAAAATTAATTATTTTGAAAAAAAAATTATGTAGGATCTCTGTCTTTAATGTGCTGTACATTGCTATTTAATGCTATAATTAGTAATCCAATGGTAGTTTTTTCACTTGATGTTGCTATATGGGCAAAATGTTGAAATCTTTACCTAATATATACTAAACTGATTTTCTGTATACAAAGAGAATTGAAAATGAATCTTTACATGAATGGAAGGGGAAAGGGAGCGGGAGGGGGGAGGGTTGCGGGCGGGAGGGAAGTTATGGGAGGGGGGAAGCCATTGTAACCCATAAGCTATACTTTGGAAATTTATATTCATTAAATAAAAGTTTAATAAAAAAAAAAAGATGGGCTTGATAACAAGCCAACCATCTGTCTTTCAGAATCCAGAGGAAAGTGGTTGTTGGCTAGATGATAACATATAGCATAGAGTTGACTGTGTACTTACATCTCACAGGTGCATTCATTTGCTAAAGTTTTGGTAACAAAGTTCCACACACTGAGTGGCTTGAGATGATATGAATTTATGGTCTTGGCATCCTTGAACTTGAAGTTCAAGTTCAAGGTGTTGGCAAGCTCATCCACCCTCTGAGGCTGCTAGGGAAGAATAAATCCCAGGCATGTCTCTTAACCTTGGTAGCTCCTTGGTGTATGACCACGTGATTCTTCATTTGGCGTTATCTCTACATCTGCATGTCTATGTACAAATTTCATCATTTCATAGGTACACCAGACAGATTTGAACCTACTCTCCTGAAGTATAATCTCATCTAAACTAATTACATCAGCAATGACCCACTTCCAAACAAAATCACATTCTGGGCCAGCAGGTGCTCGGATCGCAACGTATGAAATGATGAAGGACATAGTTCATCCCACAATAAAATACAAATGTCTTCTTACAAGCAAAAATCATAGATACAAAATTAATATGATATCTTCCAGATGTTGGAGTATATCTGTAACTCTCACATTGTTCATTAAAATCAAGTAGTGCTAAAGTCTAAGCATGATAAGCAGACTGAAGACCAGTGATTGATCTCTAATAAAGTTACATTGCTTAATCAGCCATAATTTAGATAAGCAGCATGAACGACTCCAAAAACTACTTCTGCATAATTTTCAAGATTCCAGTATTGTATCAGTTAAGAAAAATTTGACCTTGAAATATGCTTTTATTGAAGATTGATGAAAAATATCTAAACGGGGAGTTATGTGATTTTTTTTTAGGGAACACATAGGATCAATCTGAAATTGACTTAAAGTTATTGTTTTAGAAACCAAAATGATATAATGAACTGATTTTCACTTTATGTGATAATTTCCGGACAAATATCTGTGAAACCAATTTTAGGAAAATGAAAAACAAGAAACCTCCCATTTATAAAAACTAACAAACAATTATGGAAAGATTTCAAAGTTTACATCTGTGATATATATTTTGTTCCTGATCAATGCTAAAAGGAAAGAAAATAGACAACTCGTTTTCAGTTTTATTATAACTATATATTTCTCCCTATTTCTTTAGTTGCAAAATACTTAGTGAGCAAATTTATCAGTTCTGTAAATCAAGGAAGACCTTTTAAAATATGTATGATTAAGAAAAAGATGTGATTAAATTTTCAATAAACTTAAATTGAGACTCTCGATTCATTTTTATAAAATAAGCATTTGTGCATTGCCAATTATGTGAAACACATTACAGAAATCACTATCAAAATTGAAATGGAAAATTAGATCTGATCCCTGCCCATGAAAAGGCTACAATCCACTTAGATGAACTGAAATAATTAATTGAGATAGAAATTTACATATAGGCTCATTTTCTTTTTTTTTTAAAGATTTATTTATTTGAAAGTCAGAGAGAACATTACACAGAGGAGAGACAGAGCGAGAGAGAGGTGTCTTCCATCCGCTGGTTCACTCCCCAATTGGCCACAATGGCTGGAGCAGCCAGAGCTGCATGGATCTGTAGCCAGGAGCCAGGAGCCAGCAGCCAGGAGCTTCTTCCAGTTCTCCCACATGGGTGTGGGGGCCCAAGTTCTTAGGCCATCTTCCACTGCTTTCCCAAGCCATAACTGAGAGCTAGATAGGAAGTGGAGCAGCCGGACTCGAACCAGCGCCCATATGGGATGCCAGCACTGTAGGCAGCGGCTTTACCCCCCAAGGCTCTTTTTCTCTAGCATTAATTCTATGTGATACTAAACAATACATAATTCTGACTATGTTACTAAAGAATTCTACAGTACCATATTTAATGACGATTTAGACTTCTTGTATTCCAGATATTGTTCTAAATGTATGCATTTTAAATGCAATTTTGTGTGTGTGTCTATACTTTGATGACCTCATATGACTTCATTGAAAAGGCAAATTATGGAGAACTTGCATGGGTTTCAATGTTTCTTAGAACCAAAATAATATTATATTTTATTTCCATTGTCCATGAACTTTTTGAAGTCCTCTTATATGTACTTATTTACCCTTACCGAAAATATTTTGATGTAGGATAAACTTATAACCCTCCTTGTATAGAAAACAAGAAACTGAGACAAAGAGAAGTTGTATGAGTATTTGTTGGCTACTGAGGCTGCACAATTAGTAAGAGTTGAAGCTATGCTTCATTCCAGCTGGTCTGTTCCTCCCTTTTGATTTATCCTTGCCCTGAATCACCTCCCCACTTTAGAATCTCTGTAACCACTGACAAATTAATCTGGAATTCACTAAATACATTAAAATATCCAAAATAGTAAGTGCAGAAAGATCATTGTAGACAACCCCGAAACTATGAAAAATGTCTTTTAAATAGTAGATGCTGTGAAACTGGAGAGAAGAAGCTATTATGTTCTCCTTCACACGCATCTCTTCACTTAAGAGAAATCCTTCAGTGGGGGCAGGCATTGTGGCACACTGGATTAAGCTACAACCTGTGATGCCACCAGCATCTCAAATTGGTGCACAGATTCAAGTCCTGGCAGCCCTGCTGATATTGGAAATGACCCCCTAAAATATATATGAAAATGTGGCCCCTTAGAGTTCCCCAGAAGTCCCATCTGGGGTGCCACATATGCTATTGAAATTTGGAGTGCCATATGATACTGCCGTACACTTATTAATATTAATAAGCCCGAGAGGGTCCTTGCCTAATGTTTAGAGAAGAATTCTAAATACCGGCTTAAATAAACGAGTCAGCATGGTACATTTTAGGCTTTTATTTAGTTAGAAAAATATATAGGAGAGTGAGAGCTTTATCTAAAAGAGAGAAGGGTAAATCTGGGTTCATAGCAAGCACCAGGAACCGGCCACATGGAGGAGCATCTAGGGCAGGTGGCCCGAAGGCCACACGCCCTGCGGGCGCATGGCTACAGCAAGCCCTCTCCTGGCAAGAGGGAAAGAGAAAGGCAGACACACCATGTCCCAGGCTTTTAATCCACTCTCAAAGGGGAGTGGTTAATTAACCTGATTGGCTGGTGGGCACCCAGGTGCGGCCAGGTAGGGCATGCGATCACACAGGGGCGTGGTGAAGGTATCAGGTAGGGCATGAGGTCACACCGAGGCGTGGCGAAGGCATGGTCTTCCAGCTCACCAACCTAATCCATTTTAACCTGTATGCCTGCCCACTTCACTGCTTTTGATCCAGCTCCCTGCTAACACCCTGGGAAAGCCACAGAAGATGGCCCAAAAAACAGAGCCTGTGTTACCCACTTGGGAGACCAGGATGGAGCTTCCAGCTCCTGACGTCAGCATGGCCCACTTCTAGCCATTGTAGCCAGGAGATGGAAGGTCTCTTTCTCTGTCTCTCTCTCTTTCTCCATCTGTCATTCTTTCAAACAAATATATCATTAAAAAAATAAGAAGACAAATGCCTCATCCAATATAGGAAAAGTTGCTCAAGGAATGCTACTTATTTGGAATAATAAACCTCAGGGAATGGCCAGCTCACAGGAAAAACAAAAGACATGCTTTTAAATACCAACTTCTTGCTGTAGAAAAAAGGAGGTATAGGGCTAAAGGAGAGATGCTCCCACACACCATGTCTACTCTCCAGGATCCATCCTCCCAATCTGGAGAAAAAAATGACTGGGGGAACTTGAACAAAGGGGTAAGGGAAAAAAACATCATTCAGCTATTCAGATTCAGGTGTGCGGAAAAAGAATGCCAAAAACCTGCCTCATGGTGAGTCATTCCACCATTTTTTTTTTCCTGACTGAGGAAATGCAGATAATTGCAAAAGATTTGTTTAGAAATCAGTTTCCTTCAGATTTATAAATTGAAATTGCTGATCATCCTGGCTTACTTCCACATCCCCTTTTCAGAAATGAGTAATAAGCAGCATGGGGCACAAGCCAAAAATACATTTTTTCTAAATCAGGAAATGAATAAAACAAGCAAAGAACGACCCCCACTGTCATGATCAATTCTACCACATGCTCCCTAGTAACAGGGAAAACAATTCTTAATTTGTGATTTTAAAATAGCATTACTACTGCCATATTATTGAGCAAAAGGAAGAGCAGTCCTTTCCAGACAGCAATCCGAGAGACCCTTGTAACCCAGTGAATTATTATAAATGTGACTTGAGTGGCACACCTTCATCTGCCTGAATTATCGGGAAGAATGCTGGCATACCTGTTTGCCTTGGGCAAAATCAGCAGCCCCAACTTCCCTGAAGATCCATTTTCACTGGGACTTTCATTCTTAGGTGCCTCCATCATTAATCTGACCGATTGCCCTAACTCTTTCCTTCTTCTACTGTGCCCTCAGGTACTGCACAACTGAACAATGCACAATCTTCTATATGAACTTTCTCCAAGCCTTCTCATCTAAACTAAAGTGGCTTTCTCCCAAGGGCACAGTTTCCCTTTCTCAAAGGGAGGCTATTTATGTCTCACTTCTCCAAGTCTCTCATTGTCTCCCTTCTTTCTGCCTGTTTGTATTCAGCTAGAACAACAGGAAGATGGGGTAAGAAAAACTGAACATATCTTCAAATGCAATGATGAATACAAAGTAGACAAAAATCTTTAAACTTAAATAATTATAAACATATTTTGACAACACAAAGAAGAAATATTTGTTTTGATTTATGCTTGTTTTAAAATTTTTGGTCCGCATTGATCTCCATATAAGGTGAAAATGTGGAGAGACAAATTCCTCTTTACAGTTGCTGAACTGTATTTAAAGTGTGTTATCACCTTAAAGTCTAGAGACATGGTCAAGAAACAGCTTGATGAATTTACATAATTAAAAAGCAATGCTTTACTTTTGTTAACTGGTGACTCCAGATAGTGAATTAATAATTGACCTATTCACCTCTGTGATTTATACCAGGACCTGATTCTGAGATTTCTTGTCCCAGGGGAGTTTATCCACTCCATGATTTTAAATGCCACTTCTGTGCAGATAACTCAAACATTCATATCACAAGCTTATATCATTTCCCATCAAATGAACTCATGTAACTAACAGCCTACTTAAAATTTCTACCTCAAAAACTTGATATCCAAATCAAAACATTTGTTTTCTCCCTGCCTGCTTCTCAGACCAAATAGTTTTCCCTACCAATGCCCTCATCTGGATGTCTTCTAACAGTAAGTGGCACCGACATTTCTTTGATGATGCTTCTGAAATCAAATTCGTCCATGAGTCCTGCTATACTTCCCAAACTTACAATGAAGCTGAATCTCCAACTCATCTCAAGTCTCCCTGCCCATTTAGCTCCCCTTCCACATCCTTCGTGTAAGTCACAGTCATTCTTTTTTAATACTGCTTTCACCCTCTGCTTAGCCTTCCTGAATTTATTTTCTCCCACTCATCCAACTTCAGGTCATTTGCATACCAGCAAATCAGATTGACACTGTCCTACTTAAAAGCTCCTGAAAACTACCCTTTGAATTTAAAATTAAAAATTAACCCCATTTTCCCTACTGACCTGAGATAAACAGGCTTTTGTTGTATAGTCAAATAGTAAATAATAAAAACTATTCATATTTCACAGCCATATAAAGTCAGGTTGTAGGCCAGATTTTGCCACTGGGCCATAGTTTGCCAACTCTATCTAAAACAACACTTCAGACCACTTTTCTGATCTCTCCTTATGCCTCTTTTCCTCTAGGCCAGGGCTATGCCCTAGCCATACCAGCCTTTCATCTCTGCGTTCACTCTTATTCTGCCCTACAACATGGTTTCCTTTGTAGTATGAATGACCTGTTAATTATGTTTTATTCCTCCACAAAAATATAACCTCTTCAAAATTCTGTTTCTTATTTTCCCTATGTAAACAAGCATTTTCACCATAAATATCTACTTTTCATAGCACACATCACTCTGCAAAATTATCTTCCCGATGCTAAGTATAAAATAGGCAGTAATAAAATAATGACTGAAATAAAATATTAATTCTCCAACCTGACATATAACATAATGTGAGGGAGAAAAAAATGACTCTTTGGGGAGAAAAAAATGAAATGGTGTGTTTTGCTAGATATAAATACTGAATGACTTGCTCACAATGTACACGTAGTTAAAATTTAAGGAAAAGGAAAGAAACACAAACATCCAGGTAAAGGGGGGAAATCACATCAAAAAGAAAAATCCAGCATTCCAGGTTGGTCTCATAATTTATTGCAACTTTGAAGATTTAGTAAAAGTGCAGCTGTGTAACTTCTAGGATAAAGAAAGCCTAACTACACATTGGAAAGGAGGAAGACAGTTTATCCCTGTTTGCTGATAACACGATTATAAATATAAGAGAACCAGAAGACTCTACCAAGAGACTATGAGATCTCATAAGAGAATTCAGCAAAGTTGCAGGCTATAAAATTAACACAAAAAAACAACAGCTTTATTAAACATTGGCAGTGTCATAGCTAAGAAAGACCTTGTAAGACAAGAGACATTCACAATAGTTACCAAAAAAAATTAAATACATTAGGATAAATTTACCCAAGGCTGTAAAAGATTTCTACAATGAAATTTACAAAACATTAAGGAAAGAAATAGAAGACAACTCATACAAAAATGGAAAACTCTTCCATGGTCATGGGTTAGGCAAATTAATATCATGAAAATGCATGTACTACCCAAAGTAATTTATAGATTCAATGTGATCCCAATCAAAATAATAAGGACATTCTTCTCAGATCTATAAAAGACAATCCTAAAATTTAGGTGGAAACACAAGAGACTCAAATAGCTAAGGCAATCTTAAACAATAAAAACAAATCTGGACACATTAAAAAACCATATTTCAAAGCATACTACAGTGCAGTTATAATCAAAACAACCTGTTACTGGCACAAAATAGTCATGTGGACCAATGGAACAGAATAGAAATCCTATACACTAATCCACACATCTGCAAGCAACTAGTCTTTGACAAATGAGCTAAAACCACTCCCTGAAGAAAGGACAATCTCTTGAACAAATTGAGTTTCTGCATGTGAAGTGTAAAACTAGATCCCTATCTCATACCCTATAAATAAAATCAACTCACAATGGATCAAGCATTTATACCCCAAGCTGAAACTATCTAATTACTAGAAGAAAACACAGGACAAATGCTGCAAGATATTGCAGCAAAGTCTTTAGGCAAAGACTTGAATAAGACCACAGAAGCAAGGCAATAAAAGCAAAAAATAGACAAATCAAGCTAAGAAGTTTTTGCACAGAAAATGAAACATTAAATAAAGTGAAGAGCAACTGACAGAAAAAAATTTGGGATTGATGAATCTGATGAAATATTAATATCCAAAATATATCAGGAGCTCAAGAAACTGAACGACAAAAGAAACAATCCAGTCAAGAAACGGGCAAAGGGTGTGAACAGACATTTTTTCAAAGGATGAAAGACAAATGACAGACACATGAAAAATAATAGAATCACTAGCCATGAAATTTCACCTCAGTCCAATTAGAATCACTATCATGCAAAAGTCAAACAACAACAAATTCTGGTGAAAATGTCAAGAAAAAGGCACACTAATACACAGTTGGTGGAAATCTAAACTGGTGCAATCTTTTTAGAAGAGTATGGAACTTCCCAAGAAATCTAAAAATAGATCTACCATATGATCCAGCTATCCCACTCCTGGGAATATCTAAAGGATATTGAGTCAGCAAGTGAAAGAGTTATCTGTATACCCATGTTTATATTAGTTCAACTAGCAATAGCTATGATAGGGAGTCAATCCAGATGTCAGTCAGCTGATTATTGAATAAAGAAAATGTCATATATATACACACAAAGGGATAAATGGATGCAACTGAAAACTATTTGTTTAATGAAATAAGTCAGTCCTCAATGGGAAAATATTACATGTTTTCTGTTATTTGTGGTAGTTAATATATAGAGTACAAAAAATAATCATAATGCATATGTGTGAAATCAGCATCTTGGAATTTGAGTATTGTTTATAGCCATTTCTAAATTCTGATTGAACATAGGTCTTTCTACTATTGTTGACGCATTTATTTAGTGAAGCATTAAGCCTGTGATTATAGTTAATTAAAAGTAAGTTAATTAAAAGTAAGTAATTAAAAGTAAGTTTTAACAAAAGAAAAAAATAGAAAAGAAGGAGGGAAGTACCATTATATACTTAGAATTGTATCTATGAATTACCTGAAATCTAGCCTGTTAGTATTAATACAAATTTAATAAAATTCAAAAAATTAAAACACATATTACATTAGTATTTTCTTAGTTTTAAAGTATACATCTGGAAAAGTTTCATATGTATTTTCTATAATATCTCAGTTCTTTAGAAGAAAACATCAGACTTTTATTACAATTATAATATCATTTACCATCCCATGTTGTCAGGCAGTATAAATTGGAAGCCAAGTAGACATTAGTATTGCAGGCTGTCATGATAATAGTAGAAGTTATCACTGCAGTGTGTCAGGTCTTTTGAGTCATCAGGAATTAGGAAGTCATGTTCTTCTAACATATCTCAATCTGTAACTTTTTTTTGCTTTTTTAAACGCAGCAAAACACACATCATGAAAACATGGCAATAAACCAAATTCTCACTTTTTTTTAGCAAAAAGAAAAGAAATTATAACTCAAGTAATCATTTCATGGTTTAAGGGCCTACAGGACTGCCATTCTTATGACAGTGTGAAGAGCTCTGTAGGACTTATACCTAGTAACACAACTGGACTAATAAAAATTATATTAAATAAAAGCTTCCTAAGAGCAAATAATTAATAAACACTTATTAATTAAATCTAAGACTATTAAAAGCCTTTGACATTTGAGCAATGACCTACTTACCTTCTGTCTGCTCAACATGATGAAAACCACTCTTGATGGGTATGGGTAAGAAGGGGAGGATACCTGTGGATCTAGCTTCCAGTTAGGGCTTACAGTGTTTCTCCAAAATGAGCAAGCTGCTAGAATTTTTCATCGGCATGTTCCAGTTTGCAAAAATTAAATTCCAGAAGAAAGCAACTGAGTGGTTGGAGGATCCCTTCCACCTAACTAGTGCCACTTGTTGGTTGAAGGCTTTAAGCCAGGCAAAGCAGGTAAAAAATAAACAAGTTACAATCACCCTCACTTTAGCTGGCTCATAGAGCAGCTGTTCAGCTGTAGGAAGGAAAAATCGAAGTGATCTGAAGCTACCATCTCAGCCCAATGCCCAACTCATTAAGTGGAAGGTCACTTTGAGACAAATGAGTCACTGGCCTTGCCCTCAGCTCCCTAATAATACAAAACTACAATTTGCTACTACACAAATATGACTCATTTTTAGACTTACTTGGCTATACATTTAAAAATTAGAGATATAGCTACCAATTTATAAACCCGAATCATACTTGCACAGAGATAACAGAATATTTATTTGATTTTACTCCAAGTCTTACATATAGGGAGAAGAAGTTTTCATCAAAACAATTATATAGTCTGAATTGTTTGATTTTGCAATACAGATGTATTGGATATTCAAATGTGCTTTTCTGTTAATTCATTCTTATGGATAAAATAAATAATAGATGTTAGCTCAGGAGGATATTAGGATTACACATCAGTGAGTTCAGTGGACATAGGGGTTCACAATTATAACAGAAGCTGTCAGCTGATGTGCCAGGGTGGTTTTGCCTATTGCCAGGTGATTATTTTTTTTTAAAGTATGATTTGGAATTTTTTTTTTATTTGACAGGCAGAGTTAGAGAGAGAGTCAGAGAGAAAGGTCTTCCTTCCGTTGGTTCACCCCCGAAATGGCCACCACGGCCTGCGCACTGTGCCGATCCGAAGCCAGGAGCTTCCTCCTGGTCTCCTATGCAGGTGCAGGGGCCCAAGGACCTGGGCCATCCTCCACTGCCTTCCCGGGCCACAGTAGAAAGCTGGACTGGAAGAGTAGCAACCGGGACTAGAACCCGGAGCCCATATGGGATGCTGGCGCCGCAGGCAGAGGATTAACCAAGTGAGCCACAACGCAGGCCCCGCCAGGTGATTATTATGATGAGGTAGTGTCTGCCCACTTTTCATTTCCTCGCTTGAGCAAAATGATGGTCTCTTTGACACAGCTACCAGATACTCCATTGTGAAATAGCAGCTTTGGTTTGCTACAGGCATCCTGTGCAGACTGAATCTTGGCATCACTCTGAGGAAAACATTTTTCCCCTTTCCCACCTGAAGTGAAAGCATGGCTCACTGATGTTTCAGGTAAGCTGCCTCTTATGTATCCACTGGGCGGCTGCATCTGTTCAGCCTCAGCACCAGCTATGCATAACTGAAAGCAAATATGGTCACTGCACTCAAAGTGAAGAATTCAAGGTTGTTCTTTTAGTTTTCAGTACTCTTGATGATGAATTCTGTTATAATCTTAGTGAGTCTGGCTGTGTCAATGACTTAGACATTTGGTCTTCCAGTTGCAAAATTAGACTGGCAGATTAAAGAAATCCCTCTGGTGGGGAGGGGATATCATGAAATTTGGAAACTAATTACAACCACTGTTTAAGCTGTCTGGATCACTCATGGAAATTCCCATGGTAGGAGTCTCTTCTGCCATCAGACCAAGTGGAGCAAAGCTGTTGAATGAGCCTGCAGTATCCAGTCTGCTACTCTTCCTGCCCAAATCCATCATCATACTAAGTATGGCAATGTATCCACCATCATAGCCTGAGTGCAAAGAAAGGATGATATTTTTCAGAGGCAAAAGCTATCACAAAATGCTTCATTTGTAATTCCTGCCAATAGCTGACCAGATTGTCATGTCACAAAAGAGGCTATATGGCACAGAGTAGTAATACCACTCACTTCCAGCAAATTAACCACAGCAGGCCTTTGCATCTTTTAAAGGATATTTGTAGTACTTCATTTTAGTCAATGCTTTTCAGGTCATGGTATTGCTATTTCCATCCAATAATTTGAGTTATATTTACTGACATTTCAATGTTAAGGACTAAAACTGAAAAATTATTAAGCACAAAGTATATGCAAACAAACACACTAGTAGCCAACTGTTGGCAAAACCATCACAGAATAATATTTCTCCCAAAGAACTCCACAGAAGGCTCTTGAGAAGATAAAAGTGAATAAGAGAAGCAATACGATAGTGTCATTGTGAAAAATGGTTTTGGTATTTTGAATCTCTTGAGAGGGGATCAGAAACAAACAAGAGTTTGCAGACCATACTTTGAAAACTACAGTGCTAGGTCACAAAGGTTCTTCTAAAGTAGTTTCTTGTGAGAAGCAGATTTTGTTAAATTTTATTGAAATGGACATCCATCTTTAGACTGAATATTATTTATTTAAATTCTTAACTGTAAAAAATGTTCACAAGTTGGTGTACCATGTGGACATACACTTATCATTTGGCAACATCTGCTCCATTGTCTATTTTTGGTCACCATTCTGTATATCTTGGCTCTTAAAATATATGTTTAACTATGTAATAGTATCTCATATCTCCATATTAAAAGCTTTCTGTAGATCCTGTATAATAAAAGCTTAACAAATTATGAAGCTATTTGTATACTGGGCCATATTCTCTGGAGGCATCTAAGACTCGTTGTAAATCTCATATTACAATTTTCTATTGAGATACACAAATGCTATAAACTATTTCTCTGAAGTAAAATTTAAAAATATATTGCTGGGGCCGGCGCCATGGCTCCCTTGGTTAGTTCTCCGCCTGCAGCGCCAGCATCCCAAATGGGTGCCAGGTTCTAGTTCCAGTTGTTCTTCTTCTAGTCCAGCTCTCTCCTGTGGCCCGGGAAGGCAGTGGAGGATGGCCCAAGTGCTTGGGCCCCTGAACCCTCATGGGAGACCAGGAGGAAGCACCTGGCTCCTGGCTTCGGATCGGCACAGCGAGCTGGCTGTAGCAGCCATTTGGAGAGTGAACCAATGGAAAGAAGACCTTTCTCTCTGTCTGTTTCTCTCTCACTGTCTAACTCTGCCTGTCAAATAAAAAAAAAAAAATTGCTTCCTTTTCTTCTTGCTTACATTACTTTAACACCATTGACATCCCCTGAACTTTATGAAACAAAAACATCATACAATATATGGTTTGCTGACTTTTGTGGAAAACCGATGATATCATTTTTTTTTTGTTTTTTGTTTTTTAATGATTTATTTATGTGAAAGGCAGAGCTACAGAGAGGTAGAGGCAGAGGCAGAGAGAGATGGAGAAGTCTGCTGGTTCACTCCCCAAAAGGCCACAACAGCCGGAGCCAGCTTTATCCACTACACCACAGTGCTGGACCCAGTGATATCATTTTAATCTAATAATTTTAACACCTTTAATCGATCTTAAAAACAGATTTAAGCCTGTGGCCCGCTCCGTGGTGCACTAGGGTAATCCTCCGCCTGCGGCGCAGGCATCCCGTATGGATGCTGGTTCTAGTCCCAGTTGTCCTCTTCCAGTTCAGCTCTCTGCTGTGGCCTGGGATAGCAATAGAAGATGGCCCAAGTGCTTGGGACCTTGCACCCACGTGGAAGACCAGGAAGAAGCACCTGGCTCCTGGCTTTGGTTGGATTGATGCAGCTCCAGCCGTTGCAGCCATGTAAGGAGTGAACCAACAGAAGGAAGGCCTCTTTCTCTGTCTCTCTTTCTCACTGTTTGTAACTCCACCTGTCAAATAAATAAAAATCTTTAAAAAAATAGATTTAAGCCTCAGTAGCAATAAACATACTCAATGATCAGATCTTTGATTCTAAAACCATCTCTTCAGTGAAATAAAGCAGAGTTCCTTGGAGAAATTTCTGATTTTAAGACTGGAGATCGGAATATATCTGATGAGCCCAAAGGATCTTGTAGTACTAAAAACTAAGCAAGTGCTCAAACACACACACATACACACACAGAGGCATACATGGATGGTAGTTAATAAAAGGAGTATACTGAAAAGAGTTCCCTTTAGCCAAGGGAAGAAGAACAAAATAAAAGGGTAGTATGAAGAACAAAATAAAAAAGTAGTATGAAATTATAATACAAGGTATAAAGTAAATATCACTAACTCTATACTCATGTAAAATCATTGCCTAAATAAGTAGATGGAGAATAGAAAAATCTTCCATGGAGAATTCAAAAAACTTTATGTACATAATCACCTCCACAAGAGAGTGGAATATAATTCTCTACTTCTCTTCTTAAGTGCGGGCTTCATATGGTGATTTCCTCCTAAACTGTACAATACAGAAAGGAAAACTTGTAGTAACTCTATTGTGAAGGAACCTAGGAAACACTCCCTCAACCAGGCTGGCATCCACAGTGATGAATCATGTTGACACTGCATACCCTTGGTAGTATATGAGGAGAATTGCACTTTCCCTCCATGATCTTTCTTCTGCAAATCCATACAAATCTAAAAAGCCTATGGGATTATAAGAAAAATAACACAGAAAGCCCAAATGAAAGAAAATCTCTAAAACACCCAACTAGTGGCTCTCAAAACTGCCAGGCTGGAACAAGCATTTGGCACAGCAGTTAAATAGCCACATAGGATGCCTACATCCCTTATCAAAGAGACTGCATCCAAGTCCTATTTCCATCCTCCAATACAGCTTCCTGCTAAGTCAGACCCCGGGAAACAGCAGGTGATGGTGCCACTACTGGGGTCCCTGACAACATGTGGAAAACCCAACTGAGTTTTAGGCTCCTATTTTCAGCCTGACAAGGCCAAGATGTTGCAAGCATTTAGGGAATGAATCAGTAGATGGAACATTTCTGTCTGTCTGTATTTCTCTCTCATTTTCAGACATAAATAAAAAATTATAAAAAATTCACCAGATTATCAAAAGCAAGGATAGCCTGAGAACATGTCACAATGTACAGAAATCTAATACATGATAATTAAAGTAAAATAACATCTTTCAGGAGACTCCAGAAAAGAAAAGTAAAAGACTAAGGAAAACTAAATGAAATGTTGTCTTAGGTAATAATAACGTAGCAACACTGGTTTATTATTTGTGGCAAACATAGCATACCAATATAATAGTTGGGAACTTGGGGAGAGGAGTGTATGGGAACACTTTCATTTTCACAATTCCAATATAAATCTAAAAGTATTCTAAAATAGTCTGCCCAATTTCAATATTTTTATTTTTTTTATTGTTGACTGATTCAATACATTTTTCTCTGTAGTTATTTATTATAATTAATTGCCTTTATAAAATGTCTTGATGCCCTCAAAGGACATTAAATATGCAACTCAAGAAAAACAAACTCAAAAATGTTAACATTTGTTCCTGTGAAAAATTATATATAGGGCTCTTTGTAAAGGTCACATAGTGCTTGAGATTATAACTTCTTTTCTATGAATCCAATTTTTAATTCTTATGCTTTATAACTTCTGTGTGGCGTAATCTTACTTTTGTATGCACAAAATAACATGTGCAGGCTACTGTGCAGTGGATGGAAGCAAGTCCCTCTCTATTCATCCTTTTGTAAAGCAAAGAGCATACAAGGTATTTGGCTGACACCCAGGTCTTGTCTTTCCATTTCCACTTCGCCTTAGTTTTATTTATGAGTTGCCAGGCTTTACATATTTTTCATTCAAAGTGAACTCTGCTTTTTATTTATTCTTAGGAATCAAAGAGGGCAAACATCAACAATTTCTGTCCATTGAAAATGGGGCTTTAAGATGAGGAGCATATCTTTTCAGCTAGGCACATTCTAAATTTGAGTGAATTCCAACAAACAGCTAAAGTGTGTCACAAAAATTCCTGTTGGAGGAACTCCTATGTTGACATTAGAGTAATGGATTAAAAATAGTATCATCATAACAATGATATCTTGCATATAGAATTTTTATAAGAGTTAGATGTAATAATTTTCATGAGGCACTTGTAATGTTGATGGCTCATAGTTAGGTACAGCTATTATAGCATGCAGATGTTTTAGTAAATTCTGTTTCTTTCTGGACCTACATTCGTTATGTATACAAACCAGCCCAAAGCCTATTCTCATCAAAAATAAATAAATAAAAACACAAAAATATGGAACTGAACATTTCATGAGACAGTATTAATAGTCCCTGTCTTATTTCCAAAATGAGCAATTGAGAAAACAAGTCTCCAATAACCAGATTTTTAGTTACTACAATAATTTTTTTTAAATTTTTATTTAGTAAATATAAATTTCCAAAGTACAGTTTATGGATTACAATGCCCCCCCCATAACTTCCCCTCCTACCCGCACCCCTCCCATCTCCCGCTCCCTCTCCCATTCCATTCACATCAAGATTCATTTTCAATTCTCTTTATATACAGAAGATCGATTTAGTATATATTAAGTAAAGATTTCATCAGTTTGCACCCACACAGAAACACAAAGTGTAAAATACTGTTTGAGTACTAGCTATAGCATTAATTCACATTGGACAACATATTAAGGACAGAGATCCCACATGAGGAGTAAGTACACAGTGACTCCTGTTGTTGACTCTTCATTTGACACTCTCGTTTATGGTGTCAGTAATCTCCCTAGGCTCTAGTCATGAGTTGCCAAGGCTATGGAAGCCTGTTGAGTTCGCCGACTTCAATCTTATTCAGACAAGGTCATAGTCAAAGTGGAAGTTCTCGCCTCCCTTCAGAGAAAGGTACCTCCTTCTTTGATGGCCCTGTTATTTCTACTGGGATCTCACTCACAGAGATCTTTCATTTAGGTCCATTTTTTTTTTTTTTTTTGCCTGAGTGTCTTGGCTTTCCATGCCTAAAATACTCTCATGGCTCTTCAGCCAGATCTGAATGCCTTAAGGGCTGATTCTGAGGCCAGAGTGCTGTTTAGGACATCAGCCATTCTGAGTCTGCTGTGTATCCTGCTTCCCATGTTGGATCATTCTCTCCCTTTTTGATTCTATCAGTTAGTATTAGCAGACACTAGTCTTGTTTGTGTGTTCCCTTTGACACTTAGACCTATCATTATGATCTATTGTGACCCGAAATTGAACACTTGGACTAATGAGATGGCATTGGTACATGCCACGTTGATGGGATTGTATTGGAATCCCCTGGCACATTTCTAACTCCACCATTTGGGGCAAGTCCGATTGAGCATGTCCCAAATTGTACATCTCCTCCCTCTCTTATTCTCACTCTTATATTTAATAGGGATCACTTCTCAGTTAAATTTAAACACCTAAGAATAATTGTATGTTAATTACAGAGTTCAACCAATAGTATTAACTAGAAAAAATGCTAAAAGGGATAAAGTATTAAATTGTACATAAACAGTCAGGACAAGGGCTGATCAAGTCACTGTTTTTCATAGTGTCCATTTCATTTCAACAGGTTTCCTTTTTGGTGCTCAGTTAGTTGTCACTGATCAGAGAACATATGATATTTGTCCCTTTGGGACTGGCTTAATTCACTCAGCATGATGTTTTCCAGTTTTCTCCATTTTGTTGCAAATGACTAGATTTCATTGTTTTTGACTGATGTATAGTATTCTATAGAGTACATGTCCCATAATTTCTTTATCCATCTACTGTTGATGGGCATTTAGTTTGATTCCAGGTCTTAGCTATTGTGAATTGAGCTGCCATAAACATTAAGGTGCAGACAGCTTTTTTGTTTGCCAATTGAATTTCCTTTGCGTAAATTCCAAGGAATGGGATGACTGGGTTGTATGGTAGGGTTGTATTCAGATTTCTGAGGAATCTCCAGACTGACTTCCATAGTGGCTTAACCAGTTTGCATTCCCACCAACAGTGGGTTAGGTGTCCCTTTTTCCCCACATCCTCGCCAGCATCTGTTGTTGGTAGATTTCTGAATGTGAGCCATTCTCACAGGGGTGAGGTGAAACCTCATTGTGGTTTTGATTAGCATTTCTCTGATTGCTAGTTATCTTGAGCATTTTTTCATGTGTCTGTTGGCCATTTGGATTTCCTCTTTTGAAAAACGTCTTTTGAGGCCCTTGGCCCATCTCTTAAGTGGGTTGTTTGTTTTGATGTTGTGGAGTTTTTTGATCTCTGTAGATTCTGGTTATTAACCCTTTATCTGTAGCATAGTTTGCAAATATTTTTTTCCCATTCTGTCAGTTGCCTCTTCACTTCCCTGACTGTTTCTTTTGCAGTACAGAAACTTCTCAATTTGATGCAATCCCAAATGTTAATTTTGGCTTTGACTGCCTGTGCCTCTAGGGTCTTTTCCAAGAAGTCTTTGCCTGTACCTATATCTTGGAGGGTTTCTCCAATGTTCTCTAATAATTTGCTGGTGTCGGGTCATAGATTTAAGTCTTTAATCCATGTTGAGTGGATTTTTGTGTAAGGTGAAAGGTAGGGATCCGCTTCATGTTTTTGCACGTGGAAATCCAATTTTCCCAGCACTATTTATTGAATAGACTGTCCTTACTCCAGGGATTGGTTTTGGATATTTGATCAAATATAAGTTGGCTGTAGATGTTTGGATTGATTTCTGGTGTTTCTATTCTGTTCCATTGGTCTATCCATCTGTTTCTGTACCAGTACCATGCTGTTTTGATTACAACTGCCCTGTAGTATGCCCTGAAATCTGGTATTGTGATGCCTCCGGCTTTGTTTTTGTTGTACAAGATTGCTTTAGCTATTTGAGGTCTCCTGTGTCTCCATATGAATTTCAACATCATTTTTTCCAGATTTGAGAAGAATGTCTTTGGTATTTTGATTGGTATCGCATTGAATCTATAAATTGCTTTTGGGAGAATGGATATTTTGATGATATTGATTCTTCCAATCCATGAGCATGGAAGATTTTTCCATTTTTTGGTATCCTCTTCTATTTCTTTCTTTAAGATTTTGTAATTTTCATCGTAGAGATCTTTCACGTCCTTGGTTAAGTTTATTCCAAGGTATTTGATTGTTTTTGTAGCTATTGTGAGTGGGATTGATCTTAGAAGTTCTTTCTCAGCCATGGCATTGCCTGTGTAAACAAAGTTGTGCATTGATTTTATATCCTGCTACTTTGCCAAACTCTTCTATGAGTTCCAATAGTCTCTTAGTAGAGTTCTTTGGGTCCCCTAAATAAAGAATCATATCATCTGCAAAGAGGGATAGTTTGAGTTCTTCATTCCCAATTTGTATCCCTTTAATTTCTTTTTCTTGCCAAATAGCTCTGGCTAAAACTTCCAGAACTGTATTGAATAGCAGTGGTGAGAGTGGGCATCCATGTCTGGTACCAGATCTCAGTGGAAATGCTTCCAACATTTCCCCATTCAATAGGATGCTGGCCATGGATTTTTCATAAATTGCTTTGATTATATTGAGGAATGTTGCTTCCATACCCAATTTGCTTAGAGTTTTCATCATGAAAGGGTGTTGTATTTTATCAAATGCTTTCTCTGTGTCTATTGAGATAATACAATAAATGTTTAAGTAAAAAAAAGTTAACTTGGGGAAAATGTATTATTTCTTTGCATTATTCTTTCTTTTCAATCAGTCAATTTATTATGTGGCTCCCATGTGTCTGACATTTTTGTGTTTGGTGCTGGTAATTTAATTTATTTATTTTATTTTTTTAAAGATTTATTCTCATTTATTTGAAAGAGTTACAGAGGGAGGTAGAGAGAGAAAGAGGGAGGGAGAGAGAGAGGGAGAGAGACAGAGAGAGAGAGAGAAATATTGCATCTACTAGTTGACCCCCAGAAAAGTCAGAAAGGCCCCAACTGGACCAGCCTGAAGCCAGGAGCTTAGAACTTCCTTCAGGTCTGCCAAGTATGTGGCAGGGGCCAAATCACTTGGGCCATTCTCCACTGCTTTCTGAGATGCATTAGCAGGGAGCTGGATCTTAGGTGGAGCAGTTGGAACTTGAATATGTGCTTTTGTGGGATCCCAGTATTGCAGGTGGCAGTTTAGCCTACTGTGTCACAATGCAGCCCCTCTTTGGTTTATTCTTGCCAATATGAAAAACCATGTATGGTTAGTTTTTGGTGACTGCATGAGCACATAGATATTTGAATCTGGATTAAAAACAGAATGTAAGGTAAATGTAAACTGAGTAGTTGTATATTATGGCAGATGAATTGGTAAAATTAACCAAGGAATATATAACGTTACCTAGGAAAATAATTATTGAAGAAGAAAAAAAAATAAAGGACAAATCCTTCAGAAACTTAAATTTCTAAAGTTTGTGTAGAGGAAAGCAAAGGAAAAGCCGGTGAAGTAATGTTTAAACCAAAGGACTGTGGGGAAATGAAAGTCAAGGAAAGAGCTTGTTTCAAGGGGAAAGTGATCAACTGCAATGAGCATAGCTGAGAAGGAAAGTAATTGTGAATGCTTTTAAAGTAGGCTTATAGGGCCAATGTTGCAGCGTGGCAGGTAAATTGGCGTAGGCAACACCATCATCCCGTATGTGTGCCCCAGATGCTCCACTTGAGATCCATCTCTCTGCTAGTGGCCTGGGAAAAGCAATGGAAGATGGCCAAAGTGATTGGGCCCCTGAAACACATGGGGAAGGCTTAGATGAAGCTCTTGGTTTCTGGATTTTGTGTGGTCCAGCTCTGGCAATTGTAGCCACCTGGGGTGCGAACCCGTGGATGGAAGATATTCTCTCTTGCTCTCTCTCCCCACTCTCTCTCCCTCTTCCTTTCCTTCTCCTTCTCCCTCTCCCTCTTTCTTTTTCTCTGTCTTGCTCTCTCTCTATAACTCTTTTAAACAAATACGTAAGTCTTAAAAAAGAGAGTTGGCTTATTTTTAAAACATATCCACAGGAATCTTCTTTACTCTAGTAAGAATAGTATTAATGAAATTGTAGAATAGAATCTAACATCTAATTTAGGATTAATGACTGGAATTGGGGCCCATGAACATAGGCTGGAATCAGGAGTTGGAAGCTAGAGCCAGGAGCTAGAGCTGAAGATCAAACTCAGATACTCGAATGTGGAATTCACAGTTCTGAAACAGTAGACTAAATATCCAATAATACTTTTGATTGACTTGATTCCAGCTTAATTCTCATATACAGATTTATCAAAGCCAATTTCCCCAATTTACTTTATAATTATTAAGTTTTGGTGAAGTTTATAGGACAAGATAGACAACTATTTTATCAAAATTTGCTTTCTTTGAATCCCTTGTTGTCCCCAAGATATGCATTTTGGCTTAGGCCAGTTAGCTACAATTGATATAATCAATTTGAGATAGTTAACAACACATATTTTCTTCATATAATAATTATGAAGAAGTATTTATCGTGTATTTTATGAGAAACCATAAACCTTGATGTATCTGAATCTGAATTTGAAAAACAAAAAGGAGATACTTCTCTTCCTGTATGACTTCTCCTTCTCCGTTTCCTCCACTTATCATACTTTTTCATTTGATTCCATATCATATGTATTCTAATTTGAATTATAAACATGGGGTTTCAAGTCACTTTCATATGCTGATTTAATTTAATTTGGGTATAATCCCAAGAGTAAGATGGCTGGATCATATGGCAGATGTATTTTCAGATTACTGAGGAATTTCTATACTGTCTTCTGTTACGGTCATACTGTTCCCATTTCATCAATTGTGTATTAGATATCTTTTTCCCCATGTCCTCTCCAGCACTTGTCATTTTTTGGTTTTTGGATGATAGCCATTCTAACTGGGGTGAATTAGAACCTCATTTGGTGTTTATTTGCATTTCCCTGATGGCTAGCAATTCTGAGCATTTTTTTTTAATGTATACTTTTGTCATAGGTATTTCTTCCTTTGAAAACTTCCTGTTCACGCCCTTTGCCCATTTCTTAACTACACTGTTTTGTTGTTGAGTTTCTTGAGCTCCTTATATAGGATATTATCTCTTTATCAAAAGTATCATTTGCAAATATTTTCTCTGATTCTGTCATGTTGTTGAGTGCTTGCTGCTCAGAAACTTCTTAATTTGGTATAATCCTATTTGTTTGTAAGAAGTCTGCCTAAATTGATGTTTTGCAAAGTTTCTCCTGTGTATTCCTCAAGTATTTTGATGGTTTAGGTCTAGATTTTAAACTTTGATCCATTGTGAGTTGATATTTAAGGGTGTGAGGTAGAGTAGAGGTGTTGTGTCATACTTCTGCATGCAGAAATCCAATTTTCCCAACATCAAGTTCAAGAGACTGTCCTTTCTTCAGGAAGCAATTTTAACTAGTTTGTCAAAAATTACTTGGTTGTAGATGTGTGGATTTGTATATGGGTTTTCTATTCTGTCCCAATGGTCCACATGACTATTTTTTTGCAAGAATCAGGCTGTTTTGATTATAAAAGCCATGCAGTATGTCTTGAAATCTGGTATTATGATATGTTCATTTTTGTTTTTGTTATTTAAGATTAATCTAGCTATTTGGGGTCTCTTGTGTTTCCATCTGATTTTAGGATTGTTTTTTTCTAGATCTGAGATGAAGGTCCTTGGTATTTGCATTGGGATCACATTGAATTTGTAAATTATTTTGAATAGTATGAGCATTTTGATGATGTTAATTCTTCCAATCTATGACTGTGGTGGAAGATTTTGCCTGTGTGTGTGTGTGTGTGTGTGTCTTCTATTTCTTTCATTAATGTTTTGTAAATTTCATTGTAGAACTCTTTCACAACCTTTTGTAAATTTATCCCAAAGTTTTTAAAGTAAATTTTTGTAGCTGTTATGAATGATATTTATATTTTTAAAAGTTTTATTTATTTAGTTGAGAGATAGAATTATAGGCAGAGAGAGGGAGAGAGAAAGAAAGATATTCCATCTGCTGGTTCACTCCCTAAATGGCTGCAATAGCCAGAGTTGGGCCAATCCAAAGCCAGGAAACAGGAGCTTCTTCCTGATCTCCCATGTAGGTGCAGGGTCCCAAGCACTTGGGCCATCTTCTACTGCTTTCCTTGGCCATCACCATTCATAGATGCAGAATAAAGAAGGAGAAACATACATTTGTGAGGAATATAATAAGATAAATGTTTATTTCTGAGTTTATTATACTCATTCATTCAGCAAATATTTATTCAACTCCTGTTCTAATGTGGATGTCTAGCATACTATTGTGTAAAGAAGTTAGGGTCCTGGATCACAGAAAATAGATTTTTACTAGAAATAGTAAATTCAGAGATATTTTATACAGATAATAATAATTGAAGAGTATATATTGTTCTAAAGATCAATCTTTGGGGCAGTCTAGCATGCTGAAGAACTGTTCAAAGAACTTCTTAAAAACAAAAATGAGATAAAACAATTTAAAATTGTAAATTGTTTTTTATTCTAATGAGTCCTTAAAATATAAATCATGTATAAATAAGCATGTTTAATATATTTAATTAGCTTTATGTATTCACTTAATTGGTTTTTTAAAAGATTTATTTATTTTATGTGAAAGGAAGAGTCACAGAGAGACAGAGGAAGAGAGTGAGAGAGATATCTTCCACCCACTCATCCACTCTCCAAATGGCTGCAATGGCTGGAGCTGGGCTGATCTGAAGCCAGGAGCCTGGAGCTTCCTCTGGGTGCCCCCCTGAAGGTGTTGGGGAACCTGGGCCATCCTCCAGTGCTTTCACAGGTCTCAGCAGAGAGCCAGATCAGAAATGGTGCCGCCGGAACTTGATCCTGCACCCACATGGGGTGCTGGCACCACAAGCAGCCATCTCACCCACTACACCACAGCACTGGCCCCTTAATTAGTTTTTATCCTAGGAAAAGTTTTGAAAGATAGAGAAAGGAGAGAAAGGAGAGAGACAGGGAGAGAGGGAGAGAGGGAGAGAGAGAGAAACTGTAACTACATTGCTTTTATCAGTGATTCTCCTTCAGAAGTCATGTTCTATCACTTCTTCTGAAATCTACTTAAGACAATCACAGAGGCCTACCAGAGTGGGATAAAAAAATATTGGAATAACCATTCTTGGAAAATACATTCCACCACATCAAATTTCACATAAACCTTCTAATTTTATTTGGAATATTTTTGGATAAAAGTGGCATCACCAATATGCTAAATATTTCTATCAACAGAGAATTTAATTTGTTAATTTTTAAATACCTTGAAATAGTGTTTATACCTTTCACCATAAAAATATTTTACATATATTTTAGGTTTATATCTCATTCTGTGGTGCTATTATAGGATGTGGTTTTCCTTTACATTATTTTGTTATTTCATAATATTTACATATAACTGAATTTCTGATACTAGATTCATATAGTGAAAATTGTAAACTATCATTGCTAAAATAGTCTGTACATTTCCTTTCCAATATTTTTATAGAGAAAATGGGCATATTTTAAAAATTTACTTTGGCCAGTTTTGACATATACATCCCCATGTAAAGCACCATCACAACAGGAGAGTATTTTCAGTAAAGCAGAAAATTCTTTTGTGCGTCCATCCAGCAAATCCAGCATACTGAAGTACTATTGTTTTGATTTCTATTGTAATACATGACTTTTAATTCTTTAGAGCATAAAAAAAGTTACACAGTGTGACCTGTTTTGTGCTTGGCTTATTTTTCTCCAAAAAAAAAATGTTCTTGTATTTTGAATTAGAGTAGCAAACTATTGCCTAGTAAAAAGTAAAGAAAACTCTAAAACACGTACAAAAGGCAGTTGCAAAGAGAAGCCACTGTCTTTAGAGCTGAAATAGAATGTCCAAGAATCACATTCCTCTTGGGCTGAGATAGACCTTGTTGGTAGGGGCATGCTTGAGGCTTACCGGATGACAGAAGGATGGTGCACCTGAACTTGCTTGAAATATACACAACAATACTCTAGATTCTGATCTCTGAGATGCTGAAGAAAACTGTTCATGAGGAGGGATACCACTGGTGGTTCTCTGCCTCAGGATCACCCAAGGTGAGCTCTAAATTCAGGTATTTGCTTTTCCCTATAATGTAGTTCTGAGACTGAATAAATACTCTAGCCAACCTGCTTTTACTGTTTTATATGTCAATGAATTTTACTTCATTCTTTCTCTTAAAATGACAATTACTAGACTTTCAGATAAAAACTGAAGAGTTCTTAAACAGCCTTAATTAATTCTCCAAAGCCATAATATATGAGCATCTGCTATCAAGCTATAAATTCGTGATAATTGAAATAAAGTAGAATAAAGGTAAAAACTTGAAATTTAAAAGGCTAGAATTCTCCTTTTTAAGGTTTATTTTATTTCTTTGAAAGGCGGGGGGGGGGGCAGAAAAAGGGAGAGATGGAGAGGTCCTCCATCTATTGGTTCACTCCAAAAATGGTTGCAACAGCCAGGACAGGACCAGGCCAAAGCCAGAGCCAGGAGTTTCTTCTGGGTCACCCACATAGATGACAGGGGCCCAAGCACTGGCCATCTTCTTCTGCTTTTCCAGGCTATTAGCAGGGAGCTGGAATGGAAGTGGAGCAACCAGGACTCCATCCATATGGGATGCCCTCATTGCAGATGGTGGCTTAACTCTCTACCCCATATACTGGCTCCTTAAAGGCTAGATTTCTATGCTTAATTCTGTAACTGACATTGTAAGTGAGGGTCCAGTATTGTGGCATAGGATTAAGCTGCTACCTACTATGCTGGCAACTCACATGGGCATTGGTTCATGTCCCTGATACTCTACCTCTGATCCAGCTCCCTGCTAATGGCATTGGAAAAGCAGGGAAGGGTGGCACTGCCACTCACATAGGAGTCCCAGGTGAAGCTCCTGGCTCCTATTCTCAGCCTTGTCCAATTTTGGATTTTGTGGTCATTTTGGGAACAAAGCAGAGGATGGGAGACTCTCTCTCTCTCTCTCTCTCTCTCCATTTCTTTCTGTCTTTCCCTTTCTCTTTGTAACTCTGTCTTTCAAATAAACAAATAAGTCTTTAAATAAATAAATAAAATTATAAGTTAGTTTATATGAGGTACCATCTCTGGGCTTTAGACACACCATGGGTAAAAAAAAATGAGTAAAATTAATTTATCATCAGGTCAGTTTCAGTTTCAGTGTTTCATGGTATAGTTCAAGATGTTACTCTAAAAGTGTGCTCAAAAAGTTAATGGAAAATATGTACTATGAAAAAACTATGCTTGGATTGCAGAAAATAACTATTCATTTTTAACTCCACTTTCCTTTGATATTTTGAAATAGCCTTTTCGAACAACATCAGGCAATTGACAGCTAATTTCTGTATTAGATTGTATATCTAGAATCCCATGTAATATGGCCTACACTGCTTTAGAAGCATTCCTGGTAGTCTTGAAACCACACCATGTCTTTGGTCAATTTCTACCCCAGGGAATAATTAATAAACAAAATTCATTGAAAGTAAACAATATTCTGTGATGTAAAACATGTTATAAAAGAAAGAAATGTCCTTGGGGCTCTGAATATGTGCACACTGGTGCATGTAGATCCTTTAAAGAGCTGTTTGCATGTTGACATATCATTTATACTATCTAAGCCTTGATTTCGTCATCAATAAAATGGAAATTATACCACATATCATAACACTAAGCTGAGAATTAAAATGATCCATACACATCACATTTCGAAATGTGCATATGCCCCCTTTACTGCACTTTTACATCCTACTTCATCAAAATAAAAGTGTTTTGTCACTTTCAAATTTTCACTCTTTTTCCAACTTGGTTTTTAGGAGTGTTTTATTTCTCCAGGATGCTCATTTTTCAATTGAAAGTGCAGAATATAATTTAATAAATCATCTCATCCCCAATAGCCTGTTTGCAGTTGCTGTGTACTTTTGGCACAACCGCACAGAGCTCTCCACTATAAATGTCACCTATGATAGATACTATTGGCTATCAGGCCACTGGCAGCTCTGGCCCATGGAGCAGGTCAGCAGGCAATTTTGCAGAGTGTCTGAGCAATCTACAGGAAGATCTTACTCAGCAGCAATGCCGATTGCTTTTACTTAAAATTTAATTTGTATGATGAGTGCTTAAAGCAAGTTTTTACTCTTACCACCACGTCAATAGCTTCCAAGAAGAAACTGCAGAGGCATAAACAAAAAGGAGATGAAGAGGCAGAAACTTAATAGGAACCAGACAGTGTGGATGCAAAAGGCCAATTTCTTTTTAACTTCTGTGACTGTCTGAAACAGCCCATGTACAAGATTGACTAGGGTGGTGAATGTCTCATAGGTTCCTTTTTCTTTATCTTTTTCCTTTTAAAACTATGTTCTTCCTTAGAAGTGACAAAAATACTTGCTGTGATATTGAAAGCATAAGGAATACAGAACAAACATAACCAAGCTTAGAGACTCACTCAACTATTAAGTCTATAAATCAGAAGATCCTTTGAGTAATCTTCACAAGGAATGCTATGTACTGATTACTTAGAGCTTTGAAAGGTCCAATTGAGCAGTGTCAAATCATTAAGGGAACAACAACTGGAGCACCAGAAGAGGATAAAAGGAGTAATAATTGATTGAAACATGGTACAAGTTACTGAAGGTGAGTCAGTCAATGACAGCGTCTACCTTCTTCATAATTTTAAATGCGTGGTTCACAAGCGCCGTGTTTAATAGTAAAGTCTATACAATGTATCCCTTTAAAATTTTATTATGCTAGCACAAGAATTAACCTGCATTTTAAAGGACTACAATTAGGGGCCTGCATTGTGGCATAGCAGGAAAAGCCGCTGCCTGCATTTCTGGCATCCCATATGAGCGCCTGTTCGAGTCCCGGCTGCTGCACTTTCTGATCCAGCTCTGTGCTATGGCCTGGGAAGGCAATAGAAGATGGCCCAAGTGGTTGGGTCCTTGCACCCATGTGGGAGACCCAGAGGAGTCTCCTAGCTCCTGGCTTCAGATCGGTGCAGCTCCAGCTGTTGTGACCATCTGGGAAATGAACCAGCAGATGGAAGACTTCTTTCTCTCTTTCTCTGCCTCTGACTCTGTAACTCTGCCTTTCAAATAAATAGTAAATCTTTAAAAAAATAATAAAGGACTACAAGTAACACCTTTATTGTGTGGAGGTATAATATTTTGTCCATTTTCTTATTACCTTTCAAAGCAAGTGGAGTACTTTGTAATTTCAGTGTTAAAATGTAAATCAGACAGATTCACATGAATTAAAATATTTTTTAAAATTAATTTCCTAAGTCACCATAAACCACAGGATTTTTCTTTGATTCCTTGCATCCAATGTTTATTATTTTGAAATTGAGTTTGCTTAATTAGCCTGTACACATATTCTTTATATCACAATATCTGAAATAGGCAATGCTATTTGATGTCTTTGTTGAATTCATTTGTGATCTTATGATATATTTCTGTTAAAAATGGTGAAATGTGTTTTGCCTTTAGCATGTAAGCAGAGTTATTTCATTCCTTTAAACAAGGATTTTACTATGTATGGTGTTTACATTAACAGTTCAGCAAAAAATAGATAATTTTTAAATTAAAATTCCTAATTTTTATTTAAGATTTTTGTTTAAAAAAGATATGCACTATGTTGGTTTTTTGGTTTTTTTTTATTTGCTTTTTTTCACAGAAAACTTTTATTTAATAAATGTAACTTTCAAAAGTACAACTTTTGGATTACAGTGGTTCTTCCTCCCATAACAAACCTCCCACCCCCAAACCATCCCATTTCCTCCCTTTCCCATCCCATTTTTCATTCAGATTCATTTTATTATCTTTATATACAGAAGATCAACTCTATACTAAGTAAAATTTCAACAGTTGGCACCCACACAGACACTCAAAGTATAAAGTACTGCTTGAAGATTAGTTTTACCATTAATTCTCATTGTACAACACATTAAGGACCGAGGTCCTATATTTGTGTAAGCATACAATGACTCCTGTTTTTGATTTAACAATTGACACTTTTATTTATGTCAGCAATCACCTGAGGCTCTTGTCATGAGCTGCCAAGGTTATGGAAGGCTCTTGAGTTCACAAACTCCAACCTTATTTAGACAAGGCAAAGTGGGAGATCTCTCCTCCATTCAGAAAAAAGGTACTTCCTTCTTTGATGGCCCATTCTTCCCGACGGGATCTCACTCACAGAGATCTTTCTATCAGGCATTTTTTTTTGCCACAGTGTCTTGGCTTTCCATGCCTCCATTCCTCTCATGGGCTTTTCAGCCAAATCCAAACGCCTTAAGGGCTGATTCTGAGGCCAAAGTGCTTTTTAGGGCATTTGTGATTCTATGAGTCTGCTGTGCTGTGTATCCAGCATCCTATGTTGGGTTGTTCTCTCCTTTTTAATTCTATAATTATTATTAGCAGACACTGGTCTTATTTATGTGATCCTCTTGACACTTAATCCTGTATTTATGATCAATTATGAACTTAAACTGATCACTTTAACTAGTAAGATAGTGTTTGTACCTGCCAACTTAATGGCATTTGGAGTCTCATGGCACATTTTTAGCTTTACCCGTAGGGATAAGTCATAGAGAGTGTGTGCCGAACTGTGCGTCTCCTCCCTCTCTTATCTCACTCTTATTTTTTTGAAAGACTTATTTTATTTATTTGAAAGATAGAGTTACAGAGAGAGGTAGAGACAGAGAGAAAGGCCCTCCATCCACTGGTTCACTCTCCAGATAGCTGCAACCGCCAGGGCTGCACCAGTTGGAAGCCAGGAGCCTCCTCCAGGTCTGTCACATGGGTTTAGGGGCCCAACGACCCGGGCCATCTTCCACTGCTATCCAAGCCCATAGTACAGAGCTGGATCCAAAGAGCAACAGCCAGGACTCGAACTGGCGCCCGTGCAGGATGCCGGCACCCTAGGCCATGGCTTCAACCTGCTGCACCACAGGGCTGGCCCCTCCCACTCTTATTTTTAACATGGATCAGTTTTCAGTTAACTTTAAACACCTAAGAATAATTCAATGTTAATTCAAGAGTTCCACCAATGGTATTAAGCAGAAAAAGAAAATACTAAAAAGAATAAAATAGTAAACTGTTCCTCCAAGGTCAGGACAAGCACTGATCAAGTCATTGCTTCTCGTAGTGTCAGTTTCACTTCTATAGGTTTTCTTTTAGGTGCTCAGTTAGTTGTCACAGATCAGGGAGAACATAGGATATTTGTGCCTTTGGGACTGCCTTATTTCACTCAGCATTTTGTTGAAATATCGGATTTTTTTTTTACCACTGTGTAGTATTCTATAGAGTTCATATTCATAGTTTCTGCTTTTCAAAATGTCTTGAAAAAATAGACCCCCAAAATATATTTTGAATATTGATGTAGTCAATTAGGTAAAGAGTACCCCAATTAGAGTTCACTATTTTTAGTCACTGTTTTCTTATATACTGATTAGTTTCTTTTTTTTTTTTAATTATTGACAGGCAGAATTAGACAGTGAGAGAGAAAGAGACAGAGAGAAAGGTCTTCCTTCCGTTGGTTCACCCCCCCAAATGGCTGCTATGGCCAGCATGCTGCGCCGATCCGAAGCCAGGAGCCAGGTGCTTCCTCCTGGTCTCCCATGCGGGTGCAGAGCCCAAGCACTTGGACCATTCTCCACTGCCTTCCCAGGCCACAGCAGAGAGCTGGACTGGAAGAGGAGCAACTGGGACAGAACCGGTGCCCCAACCAGGACTAGAACCTGGAGTTTTGGCACTGCAGGCGGAGGATTAGCCTATTGAGCTGCAGCACCAGCCAATTAGTTTCTATTATCCATCCTCAATATTGACTTCACAGTTCACATTCAAAATAATGCTAATTCTATTTATACCATATGATATTACATGGCTATGCCAACTTCTTGGAAAATTAGTATAATAAAACTTAGTTATGATTTTACAATCTATTGGAGCTGATTCATGATTTAAAACACAATCTTTGCATTAATTTTATGTTACTATGTTACAAATTTGATTAATTAGATCAGGTGTTTTGGTGCAGTGGGTTAAAGAGCCATTTGGGACTCCAGCATCCCATACGGATCTCTTAGGATCAATTCGCCTCTGCTTCTGATTTAGCTCCCTGCTAATGCACCTTGGAGACATCAGATAATGGCTCGAATACTTGAGTACCTGCCATCCATCTGGGAGACCTGAGGCATGGATGGAATTCCTGGCTCATGACTTGGATTTGGTCCAGACTCAGGTGTTGGGTGGGGGTGGCATTTGAGAGAGCAAATCAAAAGATCGAAAAATCTCTCTTAATCTGTGTGTGTGTGCGCATATGTGTGATCTCTCATTCTCCCTTTCTCCCTCTTTCTTTCTTGGTGTGTGTCTCTGTGTGTGTCTCCCTCTCTCCCCATCACTTTCCCTTCTAAATAAAAATTAAATCAATCTAAAACAACAACAACAAAAAAAACTTTGATTACTGATTATCTAAGAGGTCAGAGTATATTGATAACCCCAAAAAACATTCTTATTTTAATATCTATTTTTTTAAAAAATCATCCTGAAATATAATCTAGTTATAGATTTTGGCTATATTTAAAATGAACTGAAAATCATCTATGTCTCCATTTTATAGTGCGTTTGGTACTTTTTTCCCCCAAGATATCATTGATCCTGGTATGGAAAATACTGCAGTTATAGAAGTTAAGCTAATTAAATTGTGTGAGTACTAACATTGAGAATATGTTAAAAAATAGTTGTTACTGGTAGGAACAATCCTATTTGAAAAGGAACCCTTAGGCCCCATCTCTTGATTCAGTGGTAGGTTAGGATCCCCTAACAGTCTTGGTGAAATTTAGACTTCCAAATTCATAAAAGTGGTGTGGTGTAAGTGACTCGCTGTCCAAGGAGGCTACCACCCAGGCACAAGGAAAGCAGAAGTTGTTAAGCAAAGACCTGGAACAAAACTGAGACCTCCAAGAGAGTAATTAAGATAGTTAGCTCTGCTCCCTTTGCTCTGTGAAGCCTTCTAATGCTAATGGAATCAAAATGTTTTCTGATTAGCACAGATCCGGCACAGTGTGACTCTGTAAATTCACTCAACTTTACCAAGATTACCTTGTGTTTCTGATAAGTAGAATAATAAATAATTACCTTTGTCTTTTTATATTATTAGTCTGTAACAGATAGGCAGTAGAGTGGTATATTAATCATGTTGTTTATTTTTCTTTCCATGAAGGTAAGTGGGCAATATAGGTGTAAAAGTAACTGAAATAAGGACATTTTCACTGTATACTGTACAGACCTTTTATAGGCATCACCTGTGAGAATGACACGGTAAATTATAAACTTTATCTTATATGATATTACATGACTCTTAGTTTGCCTAGAAATATTGGAGTATGGAATTTCTAGGGTATTTTAAAAAATAATCTTGCTTTGACTAAGTAGATACATTAGTTTGTAGACAACATCTACTTAGATATTTATTTCTGTAACGAAACACAGTATAAATGTTTTATGATACACATTTGATTAATTAATATGCACATGTATCCTCAAACAGGGATTAAATGAGTTCTTTCTCATGAGCCACATATATGGGACTTACTTTGTATGCTTTGCAGGAGCATCAAAAGCAGGATCATCCTAAAATAACAGATCATTCAAAAAATGATTCAAGATGAATAAAAATGTGAATATGAATATATTACAAATTATAAAGCTCCCAATACATTTCTCAGTTGTATTTGTTGGAATTATGTTCTTAGTTTTACAAATCAATGCAAGGATCATTTTGTGTACATAAAGGGGAGTAAAATGTCTTCCCAATTGAATCATTTACTACTGCCACAAAGAGAAGAGGCAGAAAGGAAGCCTCTGAAAAACACAGACGTAGGGTGCCCACGTGTGTCAGGAAACCATGAATCAAATCTGTATCACAAATTGGGGAGGTCCCAAAAATCCATAAGGAATGCTTGCTGTGAACTAGACATTCCTGTGCTCACTGATGGCTAAGGTAAAAGCTTATTGACAGCACTTGTTACGGGTCTTGACAGAATCTGAAAAAAATCAAAGAACACAATTTTAATTGAAATCTTAAAAGTTAAATGTAAGATTCAAGTATTTTTCAGGTCACATCCTCTTTATGAGCTTATATTTTCTGTATGCAGATATGTTAACCAATATCATGTCCATTTATAGGATACAGAAAACTTATTCATGTTTGAACAATTTAGATTCCCCAAAACTTAATGTCTTCTCTTTTTTAACATATGAAACAAGGGAGTCTTTGAATTATACATCTCGCTAATAATATGATAATCAGAATCACATAACTAAGCAGAATAGATATAGCTTGTCTCCAGCAGAAGATATCACGGACCATTTGATTTTCTAGGATATTAGGGTTCTGTCTTATTTTCTCACTTCGTGGAGGTTTTTAATTAACCTTCCAGGATAGTAGGTTGAGCATTCTATCCAAAACTTCCCTGGAGCAGAGAACAGCCAGATGTTTAACTATCACACTATGGAATGCAGTTATATGGAGGTGTAATAAGAAGTTTCTACCGTATCTATCTCATAGCATGGAAGCAATGAAAAAAATTAATCATAGCAGTCATTTCCATCATTAATAGTATGTACAACAAATGGACTAGGACAAATGACTTTTCAAATTGATGAATGTCATGTTTTTGTGTTTGTATTTTGTATTTGTTAAGTATTTGTGTTGCTGACTGAAAGTTTTTGGAAAATGGCAAAGATAGTGTTGACTTAAATAGATCAACAAGTGGTAGATATTTGCATAACTGGCTTTGATAACATCATTTCTCAATCTATTCTTGCTTGCCAGGTTTTCCTCCTCCCTTCTGCTAATTACAGCTCTTTTCAAGCCCATGAACATGGAGAATCATCAGAACTTGGACTTTAGATCTTTGATATGTTTTCTCCACATTCTCTCCTCTCCTAGTTAAACAATTTTCACCTCTCTGTGTATATAACTAGCATTTTTCTCAGTCTCATATCCCTTAAATTCATTCTACCCATTAGAATATATTGATATCCTCCCCATCATTTCATATTCAGTGTATCCAAACTGAGCTCTTTAGTGTCTATTCAAAAGCTGTTATTTTCCCTGATATCTCTACTTTTCCATCAGTCACTCAAACCTGAAATAGCACATGCATTTTAGTATTCTAATTTTGTAATGAATTCTTTTTAAAACTTATATTCACAAGGTGTTTTGAGAACTGCCAAAATCCATTGTGCTTTCCCAATATAAGCCAGATTATGATTATTTTTACTTAATGAGTTGAATAATTCAATATCCCAAATGACGGGTCTCTCAATTGTTTCATGTACCCTTTAATCCTAGTCAAGTTCAATGAGGCACAGCTTTTGGATTATAGCAGTTCTTCCCCCCATACTTGCCCTCCCACCCCAAAATGTCCCATCTCCTACTCCCTCTCCCGTCCCATTCTTCACTTAGATCCATTTTTAATTTTATACAGAATATCAACTCTATACTAAGTAAAGTTTCAACAGTTTGCACCCATACAGACATGCAAAGTATAAAGTACTGTTTGAAGACAAGTTTTACTGTTAATTCTCATAGTACAACTCATTAAGGACAGAGGTCATACATGGGGAGCAAGTGCACAGTGACTCCTGTTGTTGATTTAAAAATTGACACTCTTATTTATTTATTTATTGACAGGCAGAGTGGACAGTGAGAGAGAGAGAGACAGAGAGAAAGGTCTTCCTTTTGCCATTGGTTCACCCTCCAATGGCCGCTGCGGCCGGTGCGCTGCGGACGGCGCACCGCACTGATCCAAAGGCAGGAGCCAGGTGATTCTCCTGGTCTTCCACGGGGTGCAGGGCCTAAGCACTTGGGCCATCCTCCACTGCACTCCCAGGCCGCAGCAGAGAGCTGGCCTGGAAGAAGGGCAACCAGGACAGAATCCGGCGCCCCGACCGGGACTAGAACCCGGTGTGCCGGCACCACAAGGCAGAGGATTAGCCTATTGAGCCACGGCACCAGCTGACACTCTTATTTATGACATCAGTGATCACCCAAGGCTATTGTCATGAGATGTCAAGGTTATGGAAAGCCTCTTGAGTCCACAAACTCTGACATTATTTAGACAGGGCCATAATCAAAGTGGAAGTTCTCTCCTCCCTTCAGAAAAAGGTACCTTCTTCTTTGATGGCCCTTTCTTTCCACCTGGGATCTCACTCACAGAGATTCTTCCTGTAGATCATTTTTTGCCACATTGTCTTGGCTTTCCATGCCTGAAATGCTCTCATGGGCTTTTTAGCCAGATCCGAATGGCTCAAGGGCTGATTCTGAGGCCAGAGCCAGCACCAAAGTCTGGATGTTATCCACTACTCTCATCCCTCTTTCTGGAAGTAGGGTTCTTCATTTGAACAAAGATTTTTAGGCCATAGGACATGAATAGCAGTAGACCAAGAGACAAATGTATGATTCTCCTTGTAACAAAACAAAAATAACAAAGAAGGACAGGAAATTCTTTTATTAATTAATAATTTATTTTTATGTATTGAAAGTCAGAGCAATGGAGTGAAGTTGTGTGGGGAGCGAGAGACCTTCCACCTGTCACTCACTCCTCAAATGCCTGCAGCAGTCAGGTTCAGACCAGCTGGAAGCCAGGAGTCGGGGACTCTATCCAGGTCTCCTACATG
This sequence comes from Lepus europaeus, assembly GCF_033115175.1. Classification (NCBI taxonomy): domain Eukaryota; kingdom Metazoa; phylum Chordata; class Mammalia; order Lagomorpha; family Leporidae; genus Lepus; species Lepus europaeus. The sequence continues at coordinate 54,908,671 of NC_084830.1, forward strand.
AGCAAAAGAATCTCAAATATTTGGGACATCACACGATGTCCCTCAGGGTGCATATTAGCAGGAATCTGGATCTAAAGTGGAGGCAGGACTCAATTTCAGGCATTCTGATTTAGGCTGTGGGTAGCCTAGGCAGAAATTTAACACACTGCACCACAGACCCACCTGAAATTAGTTTTATTTCTTATATCCTGTGATTAGATATCTTTCTAATTAACAAATTATGAGTGCATTTACATTCTTTCCTTTGAGAATTAAAAGACATTTACTTAAATTTGATCTCTGCAAATTTATTAAAAATTCATATAAATATGATTGCATCACATTTTCTTATATGGATTTTCTCATTATTTTAGAAGCATGATTTTTAAAATTAATGTAAGAGATTATACTTCATGTACTCTGTAGATACAATTCTAAGAACATAAGAATATTTCCCTTCCTCCCCCTTTCTATTTCCTCTCTTCCTTCCTTTCATTTTTTCTCTTAAGTTTTGTATTTTCAATTTACTTTATAATCATAGTTTTAATAGTCCACTAAATATAATTTTCAACAAGTAAAAAATAGAATGACCACTCTTCCACATGAATACAGATATGGGCTCCAAAAAGAAAACCAAATCATCATATGTCAATTTCACTATTACACATTCAGGGTTTTTAGCTACCAAAATCTGAGAAAACATGATGTTTGTCCTGTGGGTCTAGCTTATTTCACTAAGCATGATGGTCTTCAGTTGTATCCATTTTGTTGCAAAAGACAGGATTTCATTCATTTTATAATTATTATTCCATCTCTGTGTGTGTGTGTGTGAGAGAGAGAGAGATAGAGAGATAGAGAGACAGACAGAGAGAGACAGAGGGAAAGAGGGAGATTTTCTTTATTCAGTCACATATGGGTTGATTTCATTTCCATTAGTATATTCCCAGGAGTGGGAAGGCTGGATCATATGGTAGATCTATATTCAGATTTCTGTAGAATCTCTGTATTGTCTTCCCTACTGGTTGAACTAGTTGACATTCCTACCAACAGTGTATTAGGGTAACTTTATGCTCCACATCCTTGCCAGCATTTGTTATTTTTTTTATTTCTGGGTGATGCCCATTCTAAGTGAGGGGAGGTGAAACCTCATTGTGGTTTTTGTTTGCATTTCACTGATGGCTAGTGATCTTGAGCACTTTTTCATGTGTCTGTGGCCACTTGTATTTCTTTTTATGAAAATGCCTGTTCATAACCTTTGCCCATTTCTTAACTGGATTGTTTGTTTTTATGTTGAGTTTATCGAGCTCACTGTATATTCTGGATCTTAATCCTTTATCAGATACATAGTTTGCAAATGTTTATACCATTTTATCAGTTGCCTCTTCACTTTGTTGAGTGCTTCCTTTGCTGTACAGAGCTTCTTCGCTTGATGTAATCCCACATGTCTATCCCTGCTTTTATTGCCTGTGCTTTTAGGATCTTGTCCAAGAAGACTTTGCCTATTCCAATATCTTTCAGAGGTTCCCCAATGTTTATCTCTAGTAACTTAATGGTATCAGGCCATAGATTTAGATCTGTGAGTTTATTTTTATTTAGGGTTTTAAGTAGGGATCTTCTGAATATGGTGATTCAGTTGTCCCAACATCATTTGTTCAAGAGACTGTCCCTTTTCCAGGGAATTATTTTAACTGGTTTGGTGAATGTGAACTCACTTTTAAGATTATACAGAAAGACACCAGTTTTGTACCATTATTGAGTCTATCAATCAACTTTAGAGTCTTTTTATTGTTTTGTAATATTTTATTCCATATGAAAAAGTGATGTTGAAACTTTGATTTTAGTGTTCATTCTGTTGTACATAAGAAACATTTTTATATGCTATATGTAATAAAAGAACATTTGAGAACATCCTTGATATATTTTTGAGTTTAAAAGTACATTTGTGGGGTGGATGTTGTGGTGTGGACCTGGTAGTCCAGTAGGTTAAGCCAATGCTTATAACACCTATCCTATTTTGGAAAGCTTGATTGATACCCAGCTCATATGCTGTCAATTCAGCCTCCTGCTAATGCATCTGAGAGGCAGAAGATGATGGGTCAAGTGTTTAGACCCTTGCCACATTCATGGAAGACCTCAATGGAGGGGCTGGTGCCGTGGTGCAGTAGGTTAATCCTCTGCCTGTGGTGACAGCATTGCATATGAATGCCGGTTCTAATCCTGGCTGCCCCTCTTGTGTTAACAAGAAACAGGATCAGAAGTGGAATAGATGGACCTCCAGGAATGACAACATAGCATGTGGATGTCTCAGGTGGAAATGTAACTGTTGCTCTGAATGCCCATCCCCTTATTGTATTATTAAACAACTAATATGTCTAAGATGTAGTATATATTTTATTATTACACATTATTATTATTATTATTATTATTATTATTATTATCACACATATTATTACACCATTTCTCAGAGAGTGTCCTCCTCCCTATTTCATGGGAATCACTATGGTATCAGTCCTAGTAAAAATTCATGGATCATAACAAAAAATGTCTGAATGTTATATGTGGAAATGAAAATTAGGAAGTTATATATATTAGAAACAGTCCAATTGATTTCTTGTGTACTACAGTTTGAGGATAGTTGGTTTAGTCATTAAAAGCATGGGCTGAAGCTGGCACTGTGGCATAGTGGGCTAAGCCTCCGCTTGCAGCACAGGCATCCCATATGGGCGCTAGTTCGAGTTCCACTGTTCCACTTCCAATCCAGCTCTCTGCTACGGCCTGGGAAAACAGTAGAAGATGGCCTATGTCCTTGGGCCCCTGCACCCATGTGGGAGACCCGGAAGGTGCTCCTGGCTCCTGTCTTCAGATCAGATCAGCTTCAGCCTTTGTGGCCATTTGAGGAGTGAACTAGTGGATGGAAGACCTCTCTCTCTCTCTCTCTGTCTCCCCCTCCCTCTCTCTACCTCTCTCTTTCTGTGTCTCCTTCTCTCTCTGTGTAACTCTATCAAATAAATAAATATATCTTAAAAAAAAAAAAAAGCATGGGCCATTTGAGTCACATCACAACTAGATTCAACTCCCAGTCATTTAATTTATAAAGTGGTTGTGTTTATTGATCAACATATCCTGTTTATGCTTCAGTTTCCTTGGTTACACATGCCTTAGTAAAATGAGGAGAACAGTAGAATCTAGATTATATGTTTTATGAGGGTTTTTGTAAGGATTAAAAAGGAAGCATAACATAGTGCTGAGCAGAGTTTTTAGTGGAGTTTGATTCTTATTAGGTCCTAAGAAAATGATCAACAAAACATACTAATATTGTTATATTTGGATTTTAAAATCTAGAAAAACTAATAGTTTAACATATATCACCAGTTCTGTTATTGGTGTTGTTGATAATTATAATGATGACACGTAAAGCTTGAAAAGCTAAAGGAAAAATAAAAACAAAAATAGAAACAACTGCAGTTAGAAAGCTATTCCTTAAGGAGAAGAAAGAATAGAGAAAAGAATATGTCTTGGATCCATGTCTCCTCTGTGCTTTGTAATCTGGGTGATTCTGGCAAGCCACTTTTCCTGATTACTTTTTCTATGTATTAAAAGGCTGTGGCCGGTGCCGTGGCTCAATAGGCTAATCCTCCGCCTGCGGCACTGGCACAGCGGGTTCTAGTCCCGGGTGGGGTGCCAGATTCTGTCCCGGTTGCCCCTCTTCCAGGCCAGCTCTCTGCTGTGGCCCGGGAGTGCAGAGGAGGATGGTCCAAGTGCTTAGGCCCTGCACCCGCATGGGAGACCAGGAGAAGCACCTGGCTCCTGGATGCAGATCAGCGCAGTGCACCAGCTGCAGAGCACCGGCCGCGGCGGCCATTGGAGGGCGAACCAACAGCAAAGGAAGACCTTTCTCTCTCTCTCTCTCACTGTCCACTCTGCCTGTCAAAAAAAAAAAAAAAAAAAAAGGCTGCTATATCTCATCGCACTGGTACAGCAATGATAGTTGATAATGCACTTATTCTTTAGAAAAAAAATTGCACAAATACTAAGAGCTTTATGTTTAATAATTATGTGGTTATTATTTTCTCAAAAAATGATGCTTTAATTGTCAATTGACAATGACTGCATAGTTTCCCTCTCATTACCATTCTACCCTAATGTTTCCAAGATGTCAATAATTTTCCACTAAATATTGTGATGAATATTAACAAGATGATATTCATATGAGATTTGCCCACGTGGTAAGTATATGTAAATATATAATAAGTAAACAAAAAGACTGATTTCATATAGTGATAAAATTAAAACAAATGAGATAAGATGATGCCGTTGAAAGTGATGAAGTGAGGTACTTTAGAATCAAGCATCAGGATCAGACTCTGAGTTGGTAACATCTATGGAAGAATTAATTCCATGAAGAAATTATTAACACAAGAGAATGTGAAAGAGCATGTAAACATAAAATAAGTAATATGTATATGGTAAACATAATCTTGTGTGAAGAAAGGCAGAGTGAATACAGAAAAATAAGCTAGTTCCAAGACTGGCCTAGGAGGCACCATGTTATATTTTGGTCATGGGTACTACCCTAAGGGATTTTTAAAATTTATTCAAAGGTTAAGGCATAACCATTAAGGAATTTGAACTTTAGAATGACATAATTTGATTTATGCTTTTGAAAGTAGAGTCTGGCTGCTGTGTAAATGTTAGAATATAGTGAAGCAAGAATGGAGGAGAAGCTACCATTAGGATATTATTGAAATAGTTCAGATGAAAGATGATGGTGTTATTGGTTCTGATTTAACTTATAGTGGCTGTGTTGCAGAAAGAGAAGCCAAGGACATTTACTAATGAATTGAATTTGTCATTTGCGGAGAAGTGAGAAATCGATGGTGATCATAGATTTGGTGAATAACAGATCACTCAATATAATGGCACATTATTGATATAAGGAACACTTGGGAGAGTAGCATTGACTATTTAAATTGGAAAAGTCTGGAATATGGTAATGAGTTCCAGGAAAATGATAAATTCGATTATCATCTTTGTGTAGGTTGCAATTAAAATCATGAGACTTAATGAGATTATCTAATTAAAGAGTATGCCTGGAAGAAGAGAATGTCTAAAGCACTATAATATTTACGTGCCTGGTAGAGGTGGAGCAACTAGAGTAAACTTTGACATGAGTATAATGAAATAGGAAAAAAAAGAAAGTCAAGTATCTTGAATATATTTGAAGGCAGAGTGTGTTTCAAGAAGGAAATATATCTATGTCAAATGTTATAAAAAGCCAAGTAAAATAAGAGAGCAGTGAATTGTCTACTATCTGACCATTTGAAACCCTGAAAAGAACTTTTCCATTGGAGCTGCATGGAGAAAAGTCTCAATGTAGTGGGATGAAGAAAGAGCAAGGATTTGTGAAGAGAGAAGAGCTTTAAAAATAGATGACTCTTTTATGCAATTTTGCTTGAAAGAAGAATGGGGAAAAATGAGGCATTAACTATAGGTACTTTGGTTTATATGATGATATATTATTTAAAATGATCAGATTAAAGAATGTTACATGCCAAGTTGGATGATCCAATAGAGAGGAAAAGAGAATTTGCTGATGCAGCAGATAGAAAACCTAATTGCAGAAGCAGTCTCCTTTAGAAAATAAATAGAAGTGGAATCCAAGATACAGATGGAGGGACCAATTAAATGGAGCCATGGATATTTGTCTTGTAGCAGAATGAGAATTATATGGGATAGGTGCAGGTAGGTTGATGAAATTGTTGCAGGTCTTGTCCAGATGTTTACTATACGCATACATAAGAGCATGCAATATGAGAAAATATGAACAGGAAATGATCTCTGCCCTTAGGAGCTAACAATCAAGTGAATACCCATCAAAATTCTTTATGTAGGATCTTATTGTACACTATCTTTGGATATAATATTTTAAGTAGGAAGTTTGATGATTTTTCCAATTTTTAATATTCACCAAGTTTGTTTTTTTTTTTTTTGACTCTGCAATTTGATGGTGCAGAGACTTAGATAATAGTTTGCTTCATTGCACTTACCCTCCTTGTAGTCATGTGTTTTCAAGCTGCTGGAATAGACTGATATTGCCTGTCATTTTTTCTGACACCATTTAAATCATAGCAATGCTTTAATAGTTTCCTAAAAATAATGCTATCATTAATTCACTTCCTAAACAAGTGAGTTCTATTTTAAGTTTATTGAATTCAAAGGATATTGAATATTTGTATATGAATACATGAGAGTTATGTCTTCTTTTGTGAGACTCAGTGGTCTATTTCAACTCAGATGAGAACACGTCAAAGAAAATATCCTGGGGTTGTGGTCAATAGCATGATCTTGATGCCCGGTTGATCCCAAAGCGTCTGAACTTGGCAAATTCCTTAGTCACTGCTTAACTTTGATCAGCAAATAAGAATAACCTCTCCCTCTCTCATGGAGGTTCTATTGAATGAATAAGTAAAATACTTGTAAAGCCACAAATTCAGTTCACGTCTGGCATATTCTGTGGTAAACATCTAATTTTTATTCTTATAATTGTTATTCTCCCTAGTACTACTAGAAAATATGAGTACATATCACCTTTCATGGATGCTTCAACTTCAATATAGGAGTTCACTTCAATCCACAAACAACTACATGTAGATATTATAGTGCAGAAAGGGAGGGAGTGAGGAGAAATGAAATACAAGAAATCTGAAGATCACACAAATAGTAAGTGGTAGAGCGTACAGGAAATTAAAATCCTGGAAGTATGACTCTAAAGCCCAAGCTTATAGACTCTATATTAATCATGAATAAAAATACTGCTTGTCATTTGCACTATTAAAATGGAAGTATTTTAACTTTTATTTGGTCTTTATACAGCTCACACTAAAGATAATGGAAGCAATGAGTAATTTGTTATTGCTTTCTTCTGACTGAATTGTTCCCATTTCTGGGATAAGAAGTGATATTTCTGCATCCTGGGTACTCCAAAATTCCCTAGGAAGCAATGACAGAACTAATGGCTCAAATACTAACAAAATTACTCCAAATATTATTAAAATATATAATTTAGTAATTATAAAGGATATAGAGACTAGATTCCATATCTAGAGAGAATCTTTTTTTTAAAGAATCATTTATTTATTTGCAAGTCAGAGTTACACACAGAGAGGAGAGGCAGAGAGAAAGAGAGAGAGGTCTTCCATCCACTGGTTCACTCCCCAACGACTGCAATGGCCGGAGCTGCACCAATCTGAAGCAAGGAGCCAGGAGCTTCTTCCGGGTCACCCAAACAGGTGTAAGGGCCCAAGGACTTGGGCCATCTTCTACTACTTTCCCAGGCCATAGCAGAGAGCTGGATCGGAAGTGGAGCAGCCAGGACTTGAACCTGTGCCCATATCGGATGTTAGCACTGCAGGTGGCAGCATTACCTGCTAAGCCACTATGGCGGCCCTGAAACTCTTTGATCATCCGTGTGAAGGGATGAGACCTGAACAGCTTACATTAGTCTCACTTCATTGGCATCTCATTCATTCTTGTAGCAAAGAAAGAAACAATACCTCAAGCATTCTATATGACATTATTTTACATAGATTACATGTTTCAATGTATCGTCATATATTCACAGTAATCACAAGTTGGAATTTATCAATAGGAGTAATCTTGATTCTCATATGAGTATTTTCTTTATGTTTAAGTTATGCTAACTGTCTCATTAGTATGGCTTATATAAATACTTTTGCTCAAATGAACCTAAATAAATGTACCACAGTGGTATCATGTGACTGAAAATGCTGCATAGTACTGAGGCATAGAATTGGATATTAATATCAACTCAAATTAGAGACATGCTCTTTTGTTTTCTAGACCAGTGCCCTGGAAAATATCCTTCATATTTTCAACAATGTATTCATTCAAATTCAAAATCCCCTTTGAATTTCCTGAAAAGGTATTAATATATTGACCATTTAATAGTGTTGAAATAGACTACTTCTTACCACTTATGTAATAACTTTCTATCTTTATGTGTTTCTTTAAAATTCAACTCTTAATATTATCTATTTGTGTCTATGTATCCGATACGATAACACAGAAAACATATTTAAAATCCTTTTAATAATATTGCAACCAATCAAAAATAAAAATACTTATGTGTATCAGAATAAATTTATCTGCAAGTAACATGAGACCAAAACTGGATCAAATTCTAGGGAAATGGGGCCAGCGCTGGGGCGTAGCTGGTAAAGCTGCCGCCTGCAGTGCCAGCATCCCATATGGGCACTGGTTCAAGTCCCGCTGCTTCACTGCCATGGCCTAGGAAAAGCACTAGAAGGTGGCCCAAGTCCTTGGGCCGCTTGCACCTGCTTCAGAGACCCGGGAGAAGCTCCTGGCTCCTGGCTTCGGATCGGTGCAGCTACAACCATTTGGGAGTGATCCAGTGGGTGGAAGACCTCTCTCTCTCTCTCTCTTTCTCTCTCTCTCTCTCCCTCTCCTCTTTCTGTGTAACTGTGAGTTTCAAATAAATAAATAAATCTTTAAAAAATATTCTAGGGAAATGTATTGACTTATTTAAATAAAGGACTAAGAGGAAAGTCATATTCAGGATTTACTAACTTAAATAGTGCTTGTGCTATGTATGCCATGTCTGTAGGCTTTTTCTGATTGTATCCTTTCTTGTGTGGCTTTAACTGGAGATGGATTGTTACAAAGCTGACTCTTATAATCTGCCTTTCACACACTTACCCAAAAATGTTCCCAGAAAGAGAGAACCTGTCTTCTGTCTTTGTAAGCTGATGGTAACCTGCCATGCAACTCTTTGGCATGAATGGAATAGACTGTGCACTCTTGAGTCATGCCTGTGACTAGAGGAAAGGTATGCACTGGTTGGCTTGGCTTTGGCATGCTGTGTCAATCATCGTATCAAGAAGGATGGGAGTTACTCCTTGAACTATAAATCAGAGATGGACATCTGAAATCCAAAGAGAGAACTATTTTGCAAGAGGAAAAGACAAGGATAGATGCAGGAAAGAAAATAAACACAACAATGTCTATTTAATGTTTATAATGGGTGTTCTTTAGGGGGCTTTCAATAAAGTAACCAACATGAATCTTATTTTTTTTTAATGAATTGGTTACATGTATAGTGGAAAATGTGGAGAAACGGAATTTCTCAGCCTAGTGATGGATAACATAGTGCAATAGACTTTGGGGTCACAGATTCGTGAAAATTCAGTATAGTTTGAAGCCATGCGTGCATTAAAATGTGATAATAGCATACTGCTTGAAAATTCTCTTCACACAAATTCTGAATTATCACATAGCTTTTTATTGTAAAAAATATTTTTATACTTGATAGTGGTATCTCAAATTCTACAAATCATGCAATATTTTAGTATCATTTAAAGTGCTCTAAAATTAGAATAAATATTTAGCAATGAATGTGTTACATGTATAACTATACATGAACTATATTTAAATTATGTTATTTATTAGAGCTATTTGGATAATGGTTTCTTAATTTCTCAATAGGAGTATTGATACATTTATTAATCAATTTCAATTATAAGGGATCTTCAAAAAGATCATGGAAAATCTGTATTATAAAAATCCTGGGGTGAACATTTGGCACAGCAGTTACCACATAGCGTGGGATGCCCACATCCCATATCAGAATGCCTGCCTTTGGCTCCTGACTTCAGTCTCCTGCTAATGCAGACATGGGAAGCAGAAGGTGATGGCTCTGGTGACTTGGTTCTTGCCATTCACATAAGGGACCTTGACTGCATTCCTGGCTGCTACCCTCAGCATTGACTCAGCCTTGGCTTTTGCGTAAATTTGGGGAGTGACAGCAGATGGGAGATCTCCCTCTCTTGCTCACTATCTGTTTCTCTGTTTCTCTGCCTTTCAAATAAATGAAATAAGTAAAAAAAAATTAATAAAAATACAGGCATGGATTTCAAAAAATTTTTAACAATTTATTGTTCAATGCAATTTCCTCATGAATTTTTTGAAATATTCCAATTTAATACAATCTTTGAATTAAATCTAGCTATAACTGCAAAATAATTCTAATGATCATCTCTTGGTATTATAATGAAATATATTTTTGTGTCCTTTGACTATGTTGTTTGACATATAATAAAGCTACATCCTTCAAGGTGGATATGAAGTCTAACACCCCAAAGTTAGAAAGGCCATTTTCTATCTTTATTTATGTATTTTATTTATTTGAGAGACAACCAGGCTGAGAGAGGCAGATGGTCAGAAAGCTCCCATCTATGACTTAACTCTTCAATTGCCTGTAACATCTGAGATGGGGCCAGGCTGAATCCTGGTCCCACATGAGTTGTAAGCACCCAAAGACTTGAGCCACTGCCAGCTTCCTGTAAATTAGCAGGCAGCTGGAATGGAAAGCAGAGTGGGACTCAAACCCTTGCATTCCAGTATGGGATTTAGACACCCCAACCCAGTGTCTTAACTGCTAGACCAAATGCTCACCCCAGATGTATACTTTCATCTGTTGAGGTATCAACTCAGCTTTCCGTATTGTTTCTTTTCCTTTTAAGATTTATTTATTTAATTGAAAGAATTACAGAGAGAAGTGGAGACAGAGAGAGAGGTCTTCCATCTGCTGATTCACTCCCTAAACGGTCACAAAGGCTGGAGCTGAGCTGATCCAAAGCCAGGAGCCAGGAGCTTAATCCAGTTCTCCCACGTGAGTTCAGGGACCCAGGGACTCCAGCAATCCTCCATTGCTTTCCCAGGTGCATTAGCAAGGAGCTAGATCCAAAGTGGAGCAACCTAGGGCTCCCATATTGGATACCAGTGCCACAGGCCAGAGCTTTAACCTGCTGTGTCACAGCACTGGCCCCTCTTTGTAGTTGGTGTCTTGAAACCCAGATAAAAGAAGTGCCAATTAAGTTGCCTGGGTTTTTTTTATGTTATTTTTATTTTACCAATCAGCAAAATTCATAAAAATTAATAAAATATTGAAATTAAATTAGAACAAAAGAATAATCTAAAATAGAATTTGGGAATTGTTAATTCTACTTATGGAACTTTTATAATATGAGCAAGTTCTTGACAAGCAAGTAGAATCTCTTGTAGAAGAGTTTTTCAGTTCATGTAATATTTAAAGATCACATTTCAGACTATTTGTATCAGTTTAACAAAAGAGGACAAATTGGGTTCACCTATTTTATGTGGGTAAGGTCAGACCTAATCTTCTAATCTTCTCGACATATAAAAAGAGTGCATTACTTTAATTGTAGGAGAATTGCGCAACTGTTCAAGGCAATTTTTAATTCAAATCTCTGTGATTTACCAGTGGGCAGAGGAAGCCGATTCAGTTGGATCAGATCACTACTTTTTCCATGTTTTATTACACATTTCTTCTGCTTTTTTCTGATATTCTCCCCAAGATGTAAAGATAAGCTAGAAATGCCACATTTACCCAGCAGCTAGCAGCACATAAAAATCTCTTCCAAGAATGCAGTTCAATTTCACAAACAGGTGTTGGAGCTGTGAAGATGAAAGACAGGGTTCTGCACTAACGTCTGAGCCAGGCAAGCATACCACACTTTATATTTGAGATTGGCAAACAGAGCTCAAGGCTGGTTTCCCTTAATGCAGATAATGATGATATCCCTTTGGTTAGGATAATAAGTCATGCCCTTTTTCAACTGGTCTAAGAAAGCAAAAGACTGCTGGAAATGACTTTATTGTCACTTAAGGGAAGATCAAACCATTTCACATCATCTTCCTACTAGTTTTAAACAGAAAGGTCCAATACACTGAAATCCCATAGCTCAGACAGAGTAGTCATCCTTGGAATAGCTAGAGAACAATGAGTAATAAATATTTACTCTCTTGAAAACTGCAAGACAAAGATGCTACACTGGCTCTGTTAAAACTAAATAGGTTAGTGCCTCACACAACCAGCATGCACAGGCTGGCCACTGACAATCAGCCATGAAGCTGGGGCTGCCAGTGGCAGTTCCAGAAACTCAGCAAGAGATTGATTAAAGTGAGCTTTCTACCATCTGTGGTCACGTTATGCTTGGGATAGTTCATATATCTGCAAGGGCAGCAGTAAATATGCCAACAGAGGCAACAGGTTTCCTTGAAGCAGAAAAGAAAGTGGAGTCAATCAAACTAAGGCGATAGCTTAAATCTAATAGCACAGGATTCATGGAAAAGAGCTGACTTTGGCATTCTGTGTGAAAAGACCATCCAGGGTGGATATATTATGCTAGAAATATAATTCTTACTTGAAAATTTATGATTAAATTTTTAATTTGTTCTAATATTTGTCCAATTAAATCAGTTATAGGCATTTTGGCTGAAAATCAACCTTTACATTAGGGAGCAATATTTTTAAAGGGTTTGGCTGGAAATGGTTATGCTTTATTTGGATGAGAGGAAGAAATGGAGAAGGAAAAGATGGAGGATAAGATAAAGAGTAGGACGTAAAGTGACTTTTCCCCAAAAACACAAATATTGCAATTCATCAAGCAATCTCTCAGTCCTGTAAAATCCTTGTGTTGAATCTGGTTTGTTGTTCATTCATTTTATCACTCATTCATTCATCAACTATGCACTGTGTGCTTACTTTGCACACAGTGTCAGTGATGAAACCCTTGGAGACAAGCATTCCTAGATTCCAGGAGTATATTTTAGGTATAGTAACATTTAAGCAATATAAACAGATAGCTATATAACTTGAAAATGTTGCATATTCTGTGATTCACAATAGTTTAACAACAACAACAAAAAACTAATGCCACAAAAGAGCATATAAGAGTTCTTTAGAAAGATCATGGAAAATGAAATAAAATATGTTTATTTTTATGGAAAAATTTGGGAATTTATCCCTATAGAAGGTGTTCAGGAAGTTCATGGAAGGGCTGGCATTGTCAAAAAGCAGGTAAAGCTGCTACCTGTGATGCAGGCATCCCATATGGGCGCTGGTTCATGTCCTGGCTGCTCTACTTCCTATCCTGCTTATGGCCTGGGGAAATGGTCCAACTACGTGGGCCCAGTCACCAACAAGGAAAACCCAGATGAAACTTCTGGCTCTTGGCTTCAGCCTTGCCCAGAGCTGACCAGTCAATGAATCAGCTGATGGATGATCTCCCTCTTTCTCTCTGTTTCTTCCTCTCTCTGTAACTTTGACTTTCAAATAAGTAAATTAATCTTTAAAAAGTTCATGTAAAATATTTCAAAAATTTTTCTACAAAACTAAGTATATCTTTTAATTCCATTTTGCATATTTTTGTATCTTTGTACAACCATTCTACCAAGTAACATTTTTCTCTTTGAAAAAAATGATTCTACATCTCTTGGCTCTGCAAATGCCCTTTTCCTCCTCACTTTCAAACAATAATCTTATAGTTTATATGAACAGTAGAAAGTTTATATGAACAGTAGAAATCATTCAAAAATATGCCTAATATTGTCTTATGACCAAATCTACAAACTTACCCTCATCTTTCAGGAACTTCGCCTTTCCATTTTTTTTATCCTAGGAGACGGGGGAGATGGACAGGAGGAAAGGGCTGACTGTCTCTTGGTAAAGGTCAACTGTTCCACATATATTGCCTTCTCCACCATTTGGCCTCTTTGATAATTTCTCTTCATCCTGCATCATTAAGCTCTCAATCACTGCTTCCTATGTTTCACATCATTTTACATACATAAGGCAATAATTACTAAGTCACACTGGGAAAACTAATAAGACTGCAAGGACTAGAGCAAGTGGTCTCCTTTTCTTGGGCCATCCAGAATGCTACAGGCACAATCAGACCTGAGCTTTTTTTTTTTCTGGAGCTTTATATAATAAGATAGAATGTCTTTGGTCTTGTAACAAAATTAATTTAATTAAAAAAAACACCCTTTATCCTGTATGCTCATCATGACCCTTTTTGATCCCCTTCATATAAAAATTCTCATAATTTTAAATTCAGAACTTTTCCAGTCACTTTCTTATTTCTTATTTACTCTTAAAAGCACTTCAATCAATTTGCCTTCCGACTTCTCTGAAATCGTCTTTGCAGAATCAACTGTGATCTTTGCATGGACAAATCCTACACCTGCCCCTCTGCCTCACACGTAAAAGCTTCCTTCTGTGATCTGCCCTCTCTCTTGACTCTCATGACACAGAATTTCCTCTTTCCCATGACTTCCTGAGCATAGTTTTCTGCAGTCTTCTTTGCTGTCTCTTGTGCCTCTGACTTGAGAACTTGGTTATGTCACCTCTTCTTTTCCCTCTTTCTTCTTTTTCCTCAACCAATCACATGGTTTTCATCGCCACACACATATGTTTTAATTAAACAAAATGTAAAACCTCCATCTTATCTTTGCATCTTGCTGCTTGTGTTTGGATGTTTTAACTTAATGAGTCCAAACTTAAATTCATTCCTTTCTTCCTCACTCTTCCTTGTATGAATGCAAATCTTACAAAACAATCAGTAAAAAAAAAAATTCAACTAAATTTTGTTTCCTCACTTCCCCAAACCAGTCCATCAATGAGTCTCAGCAATTCAATCTTTCTCACCAGTGTAGAATCCATTCTGCTGTCATTGAAGCTCAAGCCACTGCTCTCTCTCCCCCGAATCACTGGGATAAGCTCTTGATGCTTGTTTTTTAACTCCCACCTTTACTCTCCAAACTGTTCTCAGAAGACCAAAATGATCTAACTAAAACATGTTAAATTATTTCCTAAAGCATTTCAAAGTACACAAAACAACATCTGTGCTCTTTTCTGGATCATAATGCCCTGAGTAGCACTGCCTTGGCCTCTGTCTCTAAAACCTTTTTGATCTACTTGCCTCTCACTGTGGCTTTCTTTCAGCCACTCATTTCTCCTATACAACATGAATGCTTTTTCAACAGAGATCCTTTGCCTGAAAAAGTCTGCTCATCATTTTTCTGCAATTACCTTTTGTATAGCTTTTAGCTCTGATCCTAATTGTTTCTAATCCTTGTTTGTTGTTGAAAATCTGAAGTGAGTTTTTCTGTCATTCCCTCTCTTCATGTTACTTAGAGTACATTTTATTATACTGTAACTGCTTCCCTATCAATTGTCATTGGCATTAGAAGGTAAACTCTATAAGGCTAGACATCATTTTTATTCTGTTCATAAAATTATGGCAGAAATCTCTGTCACACAGTACAAGCTCAGTGATACTCAGTGAATGTGGGTTCCATTTCAGTATAGGAGACTGAAAATGTTAACTGTTTTTTTTTTTCCTTCCTCAATACTCTATTTAAAAATATGCAAAGCATTAAAAGAAAGAGAACAAAAGCATAGTCCATTACTAGAAACATTTTTCAACAAATATCTGAAAAGCCTAAAGGAAATAATTAATAGAGATTGATTAGATAAAGTAGAAGTCACAGTTGAAAATGTACAGTCATGTGGCTGCATTTGGGGACCCAGGCATCATAACCAGCAAGTTCAGCCAAGTGAAAGGCAGAGAAAAGCTATGAAGCTGAAAGTAGAGACAGTAATCACAGAACGATATACAGAACAGTTGATTTATCCAAAACTTACCTCTGTACCCTATGTAGATAGAGAAGGGCTTTCGATCTGACACTGAAGTCTAGATGAAGGAAATCAGAGCTTTATTCTCTACACAAATCATAAAATCTATCTGCTGGCGCAGTTGTTTAGCACAGCAGTTAAGACATCGCTTGGAAAGCTTGTGTTCCATATCACAGTTCTGAGTTCAAGTACTGGATCTTCTGTTTCTGTCTTCCTGCTAATTTGAGCACTGGGAAGGAGCAGCCATGGCCCAAGTCCTCGATTCTCTGGGCCTCAAATAGGAAACCAGGATTAAGTTCCAGCCTCCTAGCTTCTTTGATCTGGCCTGACTCCAGCTCGTTGGGGCATTTTGAGAGTGATTCAACAGAAGAAAGATTCAACTCTCTCTCTCTCTCTCTCTCTCTCTCTCTCTCTCTCACCTTTCAAATTACAAAATAAAGACTATCTGCAAGTTAAAGCTGATATGGTAAGTTTTATCACACCACATTAAACCTTCATTATTTTTGGCATTTTAGGGGTCTTCCAGGATAATGGCTATGACCTCATCCTTTCACCTTAAAACAAACCAATTGATTATATCTACCTCAGCACAGAGCAAAAGTATTTATTCTCTTAGTAGAAAAAATAACCAAACACCCCCCAAAATGTAACATGAAAGAAGGAACATAGAGAATAATGTTCCAGGGGAATCTAAAAATATATCAGTAATATTAACAAGCAACACTTGCATTACTATTCTTAGATTTAATTGGTGTTATCAGACACAACAGAAAGTTCTAAGAAACCTAAAGACTATAAAAAAGCTAAGTTTGAGTGACTTCTCCAAATACATAGTGAAAAGAAGACAGATAGCTTAGAAATCTGATTTTAGAAGGAAATAGAAGATATTTAAATTAATACAGGATTTTCTATATTTATTTGAATATCAGAGCGTGAATAACAGAGGAATAGAAATTATCCAAGTATATGATGAGAAAGAGATGGCTGCTTCAGTGAATGGTGTTGAAAAAACTGGTTATCCACATAGAGAATAATGAAATCAGACTCCTATTTCAAATTCTGTATAAGAACAAACTCACAATGAATAAAAGACTTAACTATGAGCCTGAAACTGAGAAGCTACTAGAAGGAAACATAGGGTAAACACTACATGACACTGGTTTGAGTAATAATTTTTTAGTGGTGACCCTAAAAATTCAGACTACAAAAATAAAAATACACAAATATGATTAAAATAAACAAGAAAGATTCATATAATAAACTAGAAAGATTTCTGCACACAAAGGAAACAATTAACAAATTAAGTAAATATTTTCAAGCCAAAGATCTGATAAGGGATGAATATCTAAAGTATTTTGAGAATTCAATTAACTCAATAGGAAGAAAACAGATAATGTGATTAAAATGGACCTGAATAGAGACTTCTCAAAAGAAGACATGCAAGTGTCTATGTCTAATAAATTTATGAACAAAATGCTCAACATCACTAATCCTCAGGGAAATGCAAATTAAATTTACAATGAGATACCACTTCAAAACTGTTAGAATGCCTATTGATAAAAAAGATGAAAGAGCCAACGCTAGTGAGATGTGGAAAAATGAAACACTTGTACACTATTAATGAGAATGTAACTTAGAACAACCATTATGCAAGGCAGCACTAAGGTTCCTCAGAATAATAAAAGTAGGGATGGGCATTCGACATGGCAGCTTAAGCCATCACTTGTGTCATCTGCTTCCCGTATCAGAGTACTTGGGATCGAGTCCTCCATCTGCTCAAAATCCAGCTTCTTGCCAATGCTTACCCTTGGAAACAGCAGGTAATGTGGTTCTGGGCTCAGTCCTGACCCATGACCTGCTGTTGCGAGAACTTGGGAGTAAACTAATGGAAGCAAGATTTCTCTCTGTCTCTTTTGCTCTGCCTTTCAAACAAATAAATAAACTTTAAAAAACTAGAAGTAAAACTACCATACTTATGCGAGGACCGACTTACTATTATTTACCCAACAGATTTGAAACCGATATGTTGAAGAGATGTCCTCACTCCCATGTTCATAACAGCATTATTCACAATAGTTATTAGGAAGTCAACCTTAATGTCCACCAGCAGGAAAAAAATTAATATGTGGTTTATATATACTGTACAATACTACGCAGTATGTAAAAAGAAGAAAATTGTGTCATTTGTGACAACATAGGTAAAATTGGCAAGCAATATGCTAAGTGAAAAAGCCAGGTACAGAAAAACCAAAAATGCATGTAAGATGGTGGTTACCAGGAGCTGGAAGCTGGGGAGATGGGGGTCTATAAAAACTCAGTTAGACAGGAAGAATATTTTCTTTTCCTTTGAAGTATATTGCAGCATACGGTGAATATGATAAATAAAATTGTATTCTATATTTTAAAATTGCTAGGAGTGAATTTCAAATATCTTCACCCTTCCAGTTTAAAAGTATTTGTTAAATAACAATTAATATACATGATATCCATAAATAATAATTGCCAGATTTTACTTCCTTAATATATATAATTGTAATCACCAGCTTAAAATTTAAAAAGAAAATTAAAAATTTTAATACCATTATATTATCAGAATTGTACCTATGAACTACATTGAATCTGTACTCTTTGTGTTGTTATACATTAATATGGAAAAAATTAAAAGAAATGAGCAGAGACAAGGAAACCAAAGTTTGTCACAGATGGGGCCCTGATAGTTCTGAATAAAGAGAAGAGATTCAGATTCAGACCTGTATTTCTTATGGAAAATGCTAGGATTTCCAGTATTTCAAAAATTATGGTCTGTTGTAGATTGAAAAGAAATTCTAATAAAATATTCAATGATAAGGAAGTGAATGACAAAAACTTGTTAGGTATGCAAAAACACTGTGAGGACAAAAACAAATCCTCAGAATAACGGGGGAAAATTCAATCTAAATTGTTTTACCCAGCCAAAAATGTCATCAAATATAGGGACAAAATAGACATTTCCCTGGTTCATGAAAGTTACCTCCCATAAGCTCTATTTTAGGAATTTATGAAATTAATAATGTTGCAAAAAAAAAAAAGCAGATTAGTGGACAGAAGACATGGAAGGGAAAGGCAGAGGGATTTAACTGCTTTGTGAGTCCCCCATGGCAACTGTGCTGCAAGGCTCCAGGCAAAATTTCCAACTGGAGAAAGAGGAGGCAATGGCTGGCAGCCAGGGAAGAGAACTTGGAGAAAAACTGAGGGATATGATAGAACAAAGGAAATCGTAAACATGTAGACTTTTTGAAGAGGGACAGAAAATGAAGAAAGTCCTGGGAAAAATTATAAAGTTATGACACAAATGAGAAAAAAAGTTAATTTCAGCGTTGATTTCTTGGATTGTATTTTACTAACTGGGATGGAATTTAGTGATGAGAGCTGATATATAATGAGATTTTAAATATTTCATCCTAAAAACTATTTTACACAGGTAAATATTGTTAAATTCTCATATATCAATCTATGAGTTTATATCTTAATTGGTATGTACATTATTCGGAAGTCAGTTGTTGAATTCTGGTGGATCCTTCTCTTGATGTTCACCTTTCATGATATCATTTTATTATAGATTAATTATTTCTATTATAAAATTAGGTGCATAATTATAGAGCTCATATCACAACAACTGAATGTGAGAGTGATGGGCATTGTGGCAGAGCGGGTTAAGCTACATTTTTGGGTAGCCCACAATCAATAACAGAGGGCTGGTTTGGGTCCAGACTACTTCACGTCCAATCTAGCTTCTTCCTAAAGCACACTGGGAGGAAACAGATGATGGCTTAAGTAGTTGGGACACAGCCACCCATGTAGAACTGGATGGATTTCTGGCCTCCAGGCTTTGGCACGGCCCAGCCGCTGATTGATGTAGCTATTTGAAGAGTGAATGAGCACATGGTAGACTCTCTCTTTTCTCTGTCATTATGCTCTCAAATATATGAAAATAAATTTTAAATATAAATATATTTAAAAGGGATAGAAGTCTAAGATTTTCTGCATATTATATGCATAAACCATACAGTAAAAATTCATAGGCTTTATCACATTTTTGTTACAACCTTTGCAAATTTGTCCAGCTTTCGTTTTTTCTACTAAGTATACATTTATTTTGCTATCAGTTGTAATTCAATAAGCATTTTTTTTTATTTTTTAGAGATTTATTTATTCAAAACACAGAATGACAGAGAGAGATATCTTCCATCCATCGGTTCATTTCCTAAATGGCTGCAAGGACCAGGACTAGGCCTAGCCAAAACCAGAATCTAGGAGCTTCATCGTGGTCTCTCATGTGGGTGTAGGGGACCAAGCACTTGGGCCATCTTCCATTGCTTTCCCAGCCATATTAGCAGGGAATTGGATAGAAAGTGGAGCCTCTGGGACATGAACTGATACCCATATTGGATGCCAGTGTCACAGAAGGTGGCTTAACCTACTATGCCACAACACTGGAACCAAGCATTTTTTTAAAAAGTTATAGAAATTTAATGTTTCCTTCAAATTACCTAACTAATACATTGAACTTCCATAAGTTTTATCACATTGTTTTCACCACCTCTGTAATTTTGTCCAATTTTTGGTTTTTCCATTAAATATACATTTATATTGACATCAGTTGTAATACATCCTAGCAGATTCCACATGAGGTTGTACAGAATTCTCATTTTTCAACTCCTTTGGAAGTATTTTTGCCCGTCAACAGAGAATTTTCATAAAAGTTCATGCTTTTCTCCTTTCAAACATGTCAACACACACACACACACACACAGCAAGCCCTCCAGCTCAGGACAGGTGAAGAGAGCAGTGGCCATCCTGAAGAGCCAGGGCCAGCAGGGGGGCCACAGGAGAATCTCAGGTTCCTCCTGAGGGTGTACTGCATCCTGCCGGCCGCAGTGATGGGATCTGGCATCCGCTGCCAAAACGTGACTCCCCTGTAGCCTAACTTGGAGCAAGTCAAGAGGAGGGGTCTGCAAGCTGAGCCACCCAGGGTTTTCTTTTTCTTGAGCATTTTGCGAATGGTCACGAATGAGGATCACAACCGCATGCAAAATATATATATATTCAATCAACCAACAATATCTGAGCAGTATCAGTAACATCTGTTCACTCATTAAGAGTTACAGAAAATGGCCAGTGCCATGGCTCACTTGGCTAATCCTCTGCCTGTGGCACAGGCACCCTGGGTTCCAGTCTCAGTTGGGGTACCGGGTACTAGTCCCGGTAGCTCCTCTTCCAGTCCAGCTCTCTGCTGTGGCTCCGGAAGGCAGTGGAGGATGGCCCAGGTGCTCGGGCCCTGCACCCACATGGGAGACCAGGAGGAAGCACCTGGCTCCTGGCTTCAAATTGGTGCAGCGCCGGCCATAGCGGCTACTGGGGGAACGAACCAACGGAAGGAAGATCTTTCTCTCTGTCTCTCTCTCACTGTCTAACTCTGCCTGTCCAAATTAAAAAAAAAAAAAAAAAGAGAGAGAGAGAGAGAGAGAGAGAGTTACAGAAAACCTCTTGAAATCAGTTGACTATTGCTGGTTTTCCTAATGTCCTCAAATTCTGAATTGTCCTCCCTGGAAAAGTACTAAACTTAATCAAGTTTATGTTTTTCTGGTCACTGTTGTTTGTCCTTTGCAATCTTACACAATCTGATTACCTCCCCATTAGTAAATGGGTGTTCTTGCTTGATTTACAAATAAGCCACTCAGAAACTTAATTTGATTCCAGTGTCACTTTCATTTTTAATTGCTTTAGTTTTGTGAGTAAATTTCATTATTACATATCTCATTTAAAATTTTCTGATATGTTTATATCACTTTCTCATGAGTTAGAAATATTTTGATCAGTAATTATATTGACATCAATGTATGCTGTATTCATATAGTATAATTAAATGATTAATAGTTACAATGACTTTGAATAAAGCACAACCATCTTCTAAGTATCTAATAACTCATATACCTCATTCTAGCTTAAAAGCATGATATATAGGCTGGCGCAGCGGCTCAATAGACTAATCCTCCACCTTGCGGTGCCGGAACACCAGGTTCTAGTCTCGGTCGGGGCGCCAGATTCTGTCCCAGTTGCTCCTCTTCCAGTCCAGCTCTCTGCTATGGCCCGGGAGTGCAGTGGAGGATGGCCCAAGTGCTTGGGCCCTGCACCCCATGGGAGACCAGGAGAAGCACCTGGCTCCCGGCTTCAGATCAGTGTGGTGTGCGGGCCGCAGCGCGCCGGCCGCGGCGGCCATTGGAGGGTGAACCAACCATAAAGGAAGACCTTTCTCTCTGTCTCTCTCTCTCACTGTCTACTCTGCCTGTCAAAAATAAAAAAAATTAAAAAAATAAAAAAATTTTTAAAAAGCATGATATATAAGCACATTTCTTGCTGTTTTGACATGGCGAATTTGCACTGATAATAAATAAATAAATAAATGGCACAATAAGTAGATATGCCATCTGAAAAATTTATAACTATATCACTGTGAAATGTAGTCCTATGAGCAGTAATGCAAAACGCTGAGAACACTCACATGGTCTCTACTCATCTCTGGCATTATATCATAGGAGCAGCCATACACAATATGTCAACAAATAAGCATGACTATGTTCTAATAAAACTTTATTGAAAATTATATTTGTATATAATTCTAATGTATCACAAAATATTATTTTGTTCTTTTAATCAACTCTTTTGTTCCACCAAAAGATTTATTTATTTACTTGAAAGGCAGAGTTACAGAGAGAGGGAAGGAGAGACAGAAAGATCTTCCATGAGCTGGTTCTCACCCTAAATGGCTGCAATGGCTGGAACTGGGCCAGTCTGAAGCCAGGCGCCAGGAGCTTCTTCCTGGTCTCATCGTGGGTGCAGGGGCCCAAGGACTTTGGCCATCTTCTGTGGCTCCCAGGTGCATTAGCAGGGAGCTGGTTTTGTGAGTGGAGCAGCTGGGGAGCCCATATGGAATGCTGGTGCTGCAGACATGGCTTTACTTGCTATGCAAGAGCGCCAGCCGATTCAATCAATTCTTTAAGAGTATAAGAACTATCATTAGTGTGCAGGCCATACAAAACCACATAGCACGCTGAATGCTGACTTTTATCTGCAAAGCCTGCATCACCAAGTTTTCCTGCCCACTGACTTTTGGTTAGATATACCCACAGGGAATCCTGACAAAGGACTGGTGCAGGGGGAAGAATGAGTTCGGTCCATGTTTCTGCCCCCTAACTTTGGACTGGCTGCAGGTGTCTACATATCTGTGCATAAGTTTTAAGACTACATTCCTCCAGTGGAGGTTTAATTTGCATTGTAGAGCTGGTCTTTTGTTTCCAGCTTTCAGTAACTGCTTGCTCCTTCAATTTAATCCTTCATGCTTCAGTGTATACAGGGGACACTGACTTACTAGTCCTGGCATAATGCACTGTCCTTATGATTTCCTACACTGTGACATTATCCATCATTAACCAGAATGTCCTAATTTGTACACTATCCTTTCTGCTGGGGCCCTAAATGGTCCATACACTAATACCAGTCTCTCAAAGTGACTACATGAATAGCATGTTAACATAATTCTACATCATTTCAAACACACTAGACATCTACAAAGTGTAATAGATTCTATATTCTCCTCTTCCTGGTATATCTCGTCACAGCAGTTTGTGATAGGAGTAGATACAGCAGGCAAGAGATTCAGAATCGAGGATAAAGACAAGAACAAATTTTTTCTCTGATGGTTAACTGCAAAGTCATACAAGTAAATTTTCTACCAATTCTCTCTCATTAGATATGTAGTTTAAAATATCTTCCAACTAGTGGTCTATATTCAATCTCCTCTAACTTTCCATGCAATACTCTGAAAAAACATAGAATAAATTATGGAAACTCTCAACAACCTCAGGGAGATTAGAAGTGATTTGAATGCTATTTCCAGATTTAGAGAAATTTTTACCACCTAGAAGGCAGATGGAATTGAATTTACAGCACTCAAGTGTCCTGTGAGTATTAGGTGCCAGAACAGAACAGAGCTGCCAGCCTGACTGAAGGAGGATACTTTTCCCCCTTTTCCATCCCTTGGGTCATGAAAGCATTTTCCAAATGAAGCAGAAAGCAGTCACATCTGGAGAGCATCACTGTTGTTTTTGAGACTACTGTCTGTTTCAAACAATTCCTAATTGGGCCTTAAAGCAGATACAGTCCCTGAAAATTTTCTTTGGCTTTTAACGATTTTTTATGTATTTATTTGTGAGTTGGAGATACAGACAGAGAGAGGGAGTAACAGAAAGATCTTCCATGTGCTGGTTCACTCCCCAAATGACCACAATGGCTGGAGTTGTGCCGATCCAAAGCCAGGGGGCAGGAGCTTCTTCTGGGTTTCCCATACAGGTCCAGTGGCCCAAGCACTTGGGCCATCTTCTACTGCTTTCCCAGGCCATAGCAGAGAGCTGGATCGGAAGAGGAGCAGCTGGAACAGGAACCTGCACCCATATGGGATGCCCGTATCTCAGGTAGAAGCTTAGCCCACTACTCCATAGTGCTATCTCCTCTTTGGCTTTTTAAAAAAACTATTAATTCAACACTCTATTGAAAACACACAAAGTGCCTGACCGTATATTAGATGTTATGAGAATAAGAGTTGTCTCTCAAACAGACTATAGTTGTACAGAAGAATTACAATTAAACATAATATAGAACAAGGTGTGTCATGGGAGTAAGGGGGCTGGGGTTTAGGGAAAATTTCCTAAGGAACATGGTGTCTAAAAGGATGCCTGAAAGATGATCAGTATTAGCCCAGCTAAGGCAATACACATTAGAAAGAGGAACATGGGGCATAGTTTCAAAAGAAATATAGTTGCAAAAGAAGATATGAAGGGGCAAGAAATTGAATAGTTTAAAACAATTGTTCCTCGTAAAAAGAAGTCCAGACTTTATTTTAGTTATCTTTTTACATTTATGGGTGTGACACTTTTGTAAACATCTAGAAAATGGAACCAAGGACAAAAAGGAAGAATAACTATTGCAATCGAGAGAACAATGAACACTGCCAGCATGAGGTCTTCTAGCATCATTAGGGTTTTCCTTTACTACTGAGAAATAAACACAGCTACAAAGAACCAGGTGCAGGGAAGTAGAATAAAAAGGTGGCAGGCTTTAGTAGATCAGTGACTGCTTTGCCCAGGTGCCAGCCTACGCTGAGGAGGGGCCCTTAGGGAGGGGCTGGATGCTGGCTCAGGTTGAGGGAGTCTAAGCTCAGAGGTAGGGAAGAAAGTGAGAAGTTTAACCAAAGGATGATTAACAAACATCTTGATCCACTGGATCACTGGGGCAAACACTTCAGCTAAAAACATAGAAGAAGGTATTTCATTACTCGTACCTAAGTCCTGTTGGGTGGAATGGGTCCTTGCCATCAGTCTTTTCTAAAACATGAAAAGGAGGTGGGGATCTTTAACGCCTCTGTATTCCAGGATCAGCAGGCTCTTTGCAGGATAACAATGAGCTCAACGTTGTCACTTCAATGCACTGTATCCTACAGGAGTCATAGATTTATCATTAAATTCATCTATGCAGAATTCAGAAACCAGGCGTGTGGGTAAGCAATGATTCTGCTTGAGATCAGCAAAACTGAAATATATGCCAGATGCTGAGAAATGAATGATTTGTTAAAAGCTTATTCATGCCCAGCTTCCCTCTGAAGTTGTGCTGTCATCTGATTGATTTAGGTGCTTATGCACTGCTACCAAATTACTTTCACTCTGCAGGCTTTTCGATAACACTCGTGGGGCCACACCTTCTAGAATGCAAAGTGCTACCAGGAATTACCCTTATTTCCTGCCTGGTGACTTCTTGAGTCTTATAGCATCCACATAGTTGTGTGTGAGGTAAGGGAGTAGGATAGAGAAATGATGTTCTCACTATCTCAAAAAGCAGTATTTCTTCAGGAAAGGAAGGCTATTGATTTTTTTAACTGACTGAGTCTCTGAGTTTTTTGGCCGGTGACAATTAGTGAGTTAGGGACAGATGATAATGAAAACTTCTCAGCTGCTGTGTTTTAGTTAGCAGACAAAATGAAATGTCAACCATTGTTTTCAATGATCCCTTTCAGATTCTGCCAATGGATAGGTTATTTTTTCCTCTCCTCGACAAGAATTGTATTAGTATCTTCTTGAGAATTATAACGATAAAGCAGAAGATGTTATATTGCATAGGGACTGGCTTACCAGATACTGTTCATAACTCTAAATCATAAATTAAACTTTTATTTCACAAGGTGATTTTTGTTTAAAAGAATTAACAAGCAGGCAACTTAAGTACCCAACACAACTTTGATATAGCTCAAAATAATCTATAATGAAAAAGGACAGTTAGGTCAACTGTGGCAATTAGCAATCTGCCAATATCTAGAATGTTTAGATGAACTAAAGTCTCAGACAATGTGACTTAATATCTAATAAGAAAATTATAGCACATGAATTAAAATGCACATGAAAACTTATCATCTGACAGACTTAAGGGCTTTACAAAGATGGTATTAAATATTCTTGCAGCTTGGGCTGGCGTCGCGGCTCACTAGGCTAATCCTCCGCCTGCAGCGCCAGCACCCCGGGTTCTAGTCCCGGTCGGGGTGCCGGATTCTGTCCCAGTTGCTCGTCTTCCAGTCCAGCTCTCTGCTGTGGCCCAGGAAGGCAGTGGAGGATGGCCAAGGTCCTTGGGCCCTGCACCCACATGGGAGACCAGGAGGAATCAACTGGCTCCTGGCTTCGGATTGGCGCAGTGCACCGGCCGTAGTTGGCCAAGAAAAAGGAAGACCTCTCTCTCTGTCTCTCTGTCTCTCACTGTCTAACTCTGCCTGTCCAAAAAAAAAAAAAAAAAAAAAAAAATGTGCTTGCAGCTTGATTAAGCATTAGACACTTTTTCTTGGTAACAAGTACTCACCTTCCCTTTTTATAGTATATTTAATTTAGAACACTTGATATTGCTCATTCTTTCCCCATTCCTTTATGATGTACATGTTCTCCCAGCTTCCTGCCAGTGCTGCCATAACACAATGCCATTCTTGAGAACATAGAAGCCACCCACTTCCAATGGTCATCGAGAAAGATAGTGGCGAGTGAGAGTAAGAGTCTAACTTCTTCAAATCAAAATAGCAAAAACACAGATGGCTTCAGCATACTGATTACCATCCTGTCTCTTTCAGTGACTTTTTTCACTCCTTCACCATAGCGCTTAATAGCTCCCAATAGCTCTATTTGTTTAAGTAAAACTCTGTCATCTAAATCAATAGTCCTAAATAAAATCTTCCTTGCTTGTTCAGCTTTGTCTGATGTAATTTTCTTTGAAAGTAATATGTTTCTACATTGCCTTTTTATATAAGTGATGGAGATTGTATTTTTACATAAATGTTCACTTAATTTGTAGTTGCTGGATCTAATTTTAACTGATGTTCCAAAATACTGTGGAATTTAAGGAACTTTCTATGGTGAAACAATGAACTTTTGTGAAAGGAAGGTCAATGCAATTTGAGGAGAAACTATTTAATATGATAAAATTTGGAAGGAAATCATTTGATTTCAAGAATATTAAATTCCTTCCTTCCTTCCTCCCTCCCTCCCTTCCTTCCTTCCTATCTTTCCTTCATTCTATTTTTTCTTCCTTCCTTTCCTTTCCTTTCCTTTCCTTTCCTTTCCTTTCCTTTCCTTTCTTTTTATAGGTCTTTCTTCTCAGGTAATCATTGTAGCTTAAAGGGCACAATCTGTTTTTCAATATGTTTCAATTATCATTTTCAAAAGTAGAAAAAGAAATTCAGTGAACTTTGGGAAATTTCACATGATTCAAAGCATTTACACTAAATGCAATTTCTGTTTAATTATAAAATGTCTTGATCAAAGTTTAAATATGAAATCTGTGTTTTAGGCTAAATTTCTTGCTTCATACCTTACTCAGAGTCAAGAATATAATGGGGCTATCTTTAGCACTGGGAACCCATTGTTCTCCCAGGAGTCTTGATCCTGCCAGACTGCTGTATGTTATTTCATTTTGAGCCAATTCCAATTGACTTTTACTCTCTCACTCTCTTTCTGGATTGCTGTTTGTATCATTCTCCCCTCCCCCCATCAGGCTTTTAATCCAGAGAATGTGGCTGTCATTTCTAGTGGATGTGCTGTTTCATCCAAAGATGAGTAGTAGCAACTTTGAACTCAAATATCCATAAGAATCACACCAGGAATTTGTTTAAAGTGCAAAGATCTGGACCCGTTCCCAGAAATTCTGATTTGCGTCCCTTCTAGACAGGCTTAACATTTACATTTTGAACTAGTTTCTTAGGTCGGTTGTTTAAAACTTAGGGGATCAAATTTAGAGAAAAGTTAAGATAAGGTAGAACATATAGATCTTAGAAAAAAATAAAAAAGTCAGACATTATTGGTGTGAGGCTAGAAGAATTAGAGAAAATATATGTATGGATATGATTATTCCAAAAAAGAATAAATGAACAGGAGATCCATGCCTGGCCATTGACTTGGCCCTATAAGCGGCACGTCTCACTCTTATTTTTTTTTTCTTTATATGACAGGTAGAATCATAGACAGTGAGAGAGAGAGAAAGAGAGAAAGGTCTTCCTTCCATTGGTTCACCTCCCAAATGGCGGCTACGGCCAGAACTATGCCGATCCAAAGCCAGGAGCCAGGTGCTTCTTCCTGGTCTCCCATCTGGGTGCAGGAACCCAAACACTTGGGCCATCCTCCACTGCCTTCTCAGGCCACAGCAGAGAGCTGGACTGGAAGAGGAGCAACCAGGACTAGAACCCGGCGCCCATATGGGATGCCGGCACCACAGGCGGAGGATTAGCCAAGTAAGCCTAGGCACCGGCCTAATCATCACTCTTCAAAGGAGTACAGGAAACTAGAAATAGGAAAATTTTTCCGAAGTGTTCCTCGTGGCAAGGCAATGACAGAAGCTAACTTGTTCATGGAAATTGTTCATCACTTTTACTTGAAAAAAACAGATCTGGGCTGCTTCATCTCATACAGACATAAAGCAGTGTTTGAAATGATATTTTCTTTTTTTTCCTTTCTTTCTTTCTTTCTTTTTTTTTTTTTTTTTAATTTGACAGGTAGAGTTATAGACAGTGAGAGAGAGAGACAGAGAGAATTTTCTTCCTTCCGTAGGTTCACTCCCAAAATGGCCGCTACAGCTGGCGCTATGCCGATCCAAAGCCAGGAGCCAGGTGCTTCCTCCTGGTCTCCCATGCGGGTGCAGGGACCCAAGCACTTGGGCCATCCTCCACTGCCCTCTCAGGCCACAGCAGAGAGCTAGACTAGAAGAGGAGCAACAGGGACAGAACCTGGTGACCCACATGGGACTAGAACGCAGGGTGCCTGCGCCACAGGCGGGGGATTAACCGACATTTTCAAAAGCAACTATGATTTTTTTTTCTAAATACAAGTCTGTGGCAACAACTTATTTAACTTGAAACTGTATGTAACAATTTAGAATAAGTTACCACCTCATCTTTAGCAATTACTCTATTGATTGGCACAATTCTTTTTTTAAACTTTTATTTAATAAATTTCCAAAGAACAACTTTTGGATTACAGTAGCTTTTTCTCCCCAAAACCACCCTCCCACCTGCAACCATCCCATCTCCCACTACCTTTCCCATCCCATTCACATCAATTTCATTTTCAATTATCTGTATATACAGAAGATCAATTTAGTATATACTAAGTAAAGATTTCAACAGTTTGCACCCACACAGAAACACAAAGTATAAAGTACTGTTTGAGTACTAGTTATAACATTAATTCACATTGAACAACACATTACAGACAGAGATCCTACATGGGGAGTAAGTGAACAGTGACTCCTGTTGTTGATTTAACAATTGACACTTATTTATGACATCAGTAATCACTCAAGGCTCTTGTCATGAGCTGCCAAGGCTATGGAAGCCTCTTGAGTTCGCCAACTCCAAACTTATTTAGACAAGGCCATAGTCAATGTGGAAGTTCTCCCTTCAGAGAAAGGTACCTCCTTCTTTGATGGCCCATTCTTTCCACTGGGATCTCACTCACAAAGATCTTTCATTTAGGTCATTTTTTTTTTGACTGGCACAATTCTTAAAGACTGCCTTTTGGAGGCTCAGCTGAAAGACATGGCATTCATTTTTTAAAATGATATTAATATTGGTTTATGTTATGTACCTTCATTCCTTCTGTGCAACTATAAAATATAACCATAAGCATATGCTATTTAATAAATGGTTTCCATGAAAAGCAAATTAAAAAGAAGTATACAGAAGAAGTAAATCACATTTTTAGGACTTTGGTTTTGTTAGTTACATTGTCTGTTTAGGCTAAGTTGATAAGTTTAGTCTAACTGGAAATTGGATGAGGCCCCTAACTATTGTCTCCACTTCTAGGTCCCTATCTGCCAGTCAGAACCACTGTCTGTCCTCTATTTGTTGTGAGTCTGAGTAGGATCTGTTGGCCTACTTAGAAACAAATTGTCCATAGCAGGGAACCAGAAACAGCCACATGGTGCACTGTAATAAAATGTATAAACTTCTTAGTGGTTCTCTGTCCCCACTCACCAAAATAGATAGATATTTCTACTTAGTACACTTTGGCAATGAGTGAATAAATGAAGTGCTACCACATGGGTGGAGAATCAAGCATATAAAGATTTGTGGGTAACAATCATTTGTCAATGCGTATGTATTCTCATTATCTTAGATTTACCACTTTCCAACAGAACTTTCTAGCTTTGCATATCTTAAATAGTTAATGCAAACAGTTTTCCAAAATATCTTCTTTATTATATGTTACATGATGTGTTTATTGGTAAACCTAAGGCTGGGTACTTTAATTATATTTTAGCTATTAAAAAAGCCATACACAGGAAAGTATAGTTCTATATGCATTTAGCCTCAATCAGTTTATTTTGTAAAGCTCCACAATTCTCACTAAATGCAATGCAGAATATTTTTAATGTATTTTTTTTGAAAGGCAGAGTTACAGAAAGGCAGAGAATCTTCCATCCACTGATTCACTCCTCAAATGGCCCCAATGGCTGGAGCTGGGCTGATCCAAAGCCAGGAGCCAGGAGCTTCTTCCGGGTCTCCCACATGGGTACAGTAGCCCAAGGACTTGGGCCATCCTCTACTGCTTTCCCAGGCCACAACAGAGATCTGTATCTGAAGTGGAGCAGCTGGAACTTGAACCAGCGCCCATATGGGATGCAGGCAGCAGCTTTAACTGCTACACCACAGTGCTGCCCCACCAAATGCAGAATATTATCATGATTAAAGTGATTTTTGTTTTCCCCATCTCTCACCCAGGTTAGACTTAATTTTCATGGTAAATATCAGCATGTAAACATTAAAACTAATAATACTTCTGTGCATAGTCTTAGGTCCTCTTTTGTTCCTCATTAACTAGATGTATGCATATTAATAATATTTTTGGAGGCTGCATTAACTAATTAGTTGCCCCTGATCATTGTTATACTCTCATACTTTAACACAAATTATAATGTTCCTTTCAATCAAGAAACATCAAGAACCAATTGAAGGACAAATACTAAATTTTCTTTTTATTTAAGATTTATTTATTTTTATAGAAATAATTTTATTTAAGATTTATTTATTTATTTATTTATAAAGGCAGAGTTACAGAGAGAGAGAGAGTTCTTCCATCCACTGATTCACTCCCCAAATGACCACAGTGGCAGAAGCTGGGCTAATCTGAAGCCAAAAGCCAAGATCATATTGCAGGTCTCCCACGGGGTACAGGGATCCAAGGGCCTGGCCCATCTTCTACTGCTTTCCCAGGCCATAGCAGAGGGCTAGATTGGAAGTGGAACAGCTGGAACTCAAACCAGTGCTCATATGGGATGCCGATTCTGTAGGTGTCGGCTTTACCAGTTATGCCACCGTACTGGCCCCAAATGTTAAATTTTCTGCAGCTGAATTGCACTGCCTCACAGTAGATAATTGTACGCATCTCTTCCCAAGTTTATATTCACTGACGCTCAATTGGCAGTTTGTCAGTGGCCAAGAAGGGAATATTCATAGCATAGTAATCTACAAATGTTAGATATCCAGACTTTATTTCCCATGAAAGCTTATTCATTAGCACACCACTTACTAACATCCTTACCCTCAAATAATTTACTCACAAATAGTTGATAAATTTAAATAAGCCTTTAGCTTTTCATCCTGAACAGATAATGATGGTGCCAGTATACAAATATCCAATATAGAGATAAGGCTAAAATATAATAATAATTTCTAGAAATGACTGGAATTTACTTGACGAGTGATGGAGATCTAAATTAGGAAAATGATAGTGGGGATGAGCATGCACTTCTGCAGGAGATTGACTAGTATATCAGTCTTTCGTCTTTCACTACTATCCTCAGAAGCAAAACTGTAACAGGAATTGCTTTGCTACATAAGAAACTAGACAAAATAAGTGTAAGAATTACTTTTAGACATGGACAGAAGGTATTAGAGAATAGTAATCTGTGAGAGAAGAGAGGTTAAAAAAAAGAAGAAGCATAAAAATAGTTCCTGTTGCAAAGGAAAAAGCAGAGCCCAGAAGACAGCCATGCATCCTGTGTCATTAAGGGAATCAAGATTGGAGTTTGTTGAGGCTGAGCAGCTACACTGTCTAGTACACAGTGCCAGAAATATAGGGGTGGGGATGCAGAGACAGAGAGAGAAAAGAGAGGAGAGAGAGAGACAGAGACAGAGAGAGAGAGAGAGAGAGAGAGAGAGATTACCTTAGGAGGTCGCTTAAGAAAGATTAATTTTGTGCATATATGAGAGGAAATTTCTCCCAAAATTGGGAAAATAACTACTAAAAGACTGAAATCGCATAATTCTCAATGCTCACATAAGATAGTAATGTTCTATAAGCCCGTGTGGTTAACCTACTAACATAAGAGGCATTAGTTATTGACTTCAGATGGACAATATATTTGTATTGGTCCAAACGTAGTCCCAGGATAAAGGCTGCCCTCAAACTAAACTAAAATAATTAAAGGGAAATATTGGAAAGATCAAATTAAAATCCAAAGAAGAATTCTATATTAAATTAAAATAATAAACATGATACAGCATTCAACAATGCCAAATCTAAGCAAAAATTATCACATATCAAGATATGAGGAAAATATAATCAATAACCAGAAGAAATATTAGCAAGCATAAAAAAATCCATCAATGGAAATGGAAGCAATTCTAAGCCACTAGTATAAAAGCCTAAATATATTGGAAAATGGCAGGAGAAAATGACCCTAATGAGAAAAATAGAAGAAACAATAAAGACACAAATGACACTTTTCTTGATAAAAAAAAAAACTTATGAAATGAAAAATACA
Source organism: Lepus europaeus (assembly GCF_033115175.1). Classification (NCBI taxonomy): domain Eukaryota; kingdom Metazoa; phylum Chordata; class Mammalia; order Lagomorpha; family Leporidae; genus Lepus; species Lepus europaeus. The sequence goes on from NC_084830.1 coordinate 54,941,570, forward strand.
TACAAAGAGTCTAGAGATTAGAGATTACAACAGAAAACATAAATTAATCAGTTAGCTTGAATACATAGTAAGATAAACAATTCAAACTGAAGAACAGAAAAAGAACTGAAAAGAGAGGCACAGTGCCTCAATAAGGAGTTGAAAAATGGCAGATGGTCTAACTTAGGTATAATTAGAGACCCAGGGAAAGAGGACAGGGAAGGATCAAAATATGTAAATAAATGTCCAAACTTGGCCCAAATATGATAAAAACTACACATTCACAGATCCTAGAAGCTTCATGGAACCCAGCAAAAAAAGAAGAAATTATCTTAAGCCTGAAATTTGCTGCAAATAATTAGAAACAGCCAGCATATGTGCCAAACTTAAGGATGAGAAAAGACCTCTTGTGAGGACCATGGAACCAGAAGACAATGATATATATCCTAATTCCTGGAAATTGCATCCTGCTGTATATGGTAATACAAAAAGTTATGCAAAAACCATTTCAGAAGAGAAATTCTAAATGAACTCATTTTTGGAAAATCTATACTACAAGGAAGATCTTCAAGAAGTTTGGAAATACTAGATTGGAATAGATATCTAAGCAACGGAATAAAGAAGCTGGCATCATTGCCTAGCAGTTTAAGCTGCTATCTGCAATTCTGGCATCACACGTGAACACCCGTTCAAGTCCAGACAGCTCCACTTCCTATACAGCTCCCTCCTAATGCACCTGGGAAAGCACCAGAAGATAGCCAAGTGCTTGGGCCCTTGACACCCACATGGGAGACCCAATTTCTGAATTCGGCCTGGTCCAGCTCCTATCATTGTGGCCGTCTGGGGAATGAACCTGCGGATAGAAGATCTCTCTGTCTCCCACCTCTCTGTGGCTCTGCCTTTCAAATGAATATATGCAGTCTTAAAACAAAAAAACCAAAGGAATAAAAACAACATCATATGGTAAATGTAAGGTCAATGTGATTTTAAGGTGGTACATTTAAAAGACAATGTTTAAAGGACATATAGAATTTGTGAAAGATAGACATTAAAATACATGACAAACTAACAAAATGATGAAGAGATAAGTGAAAGTATATTGTCATGATGTTATTAGGCAATACATGATGGTATAACATGATTGTGTGTAAAATGTGATAAATTAAATATGTATAATGTGTGACTAATGACCCAACAGGAAAGATAAATAGATTCAATAAAAATACTCAATTTATTGATAAGAAAATGAGAAAAGGAAAAAAAAAATGAAAAAAGTAACATGTTTTATAAAGACCTAGAGGAGAATGGAGCTTTTTTCTCCAAACACAAGGAAATAATATTCTGATTTAAACATTAAATATTTTGTGCTCGAATCGAATTGTCACTAAACCTCAAAAATATGTATGATTATTGTGTATCAGTTAAAAATAAGTTTCAAAATGGCAAAAAATCTGGATAGGCATTTCTCTGATAGAAGGCATACAATGGCAAAAGGTAGGATTAAAATTAGTAAATATCATTATCCATTAGGAAAATGCAAATCAAAACCCAGATGAAATACAACTTCACTTCCATAGGATGATAAAAAGAAAAAATATGAGAGTAACAACTTTTAGCAAGGATGTCCAGCAATTGGAACACTCCTATAATGTTGGAGATAATGTGAAACTATAGAGCTGCTTTACAACACAGTATAGTACATTTTTCAAATGGTTAAATGCATAGATAGAATATGATTCTTCTCCCAGAAAGAAACAATAATAAAAGGATCATATAGTATATAAATTCATCACATAGTGTCTAATTCTAGAGTAGGAATAGTGTATAACATTCTAGAATAGGAAATAGTGTGTAATTTCTAGAATAAGAAAATTTATGGAGACAGAACTTAGATTAAAGTGTGCCTATGGCTGGTGTGGAGGAGGTAGTTATAAAATTGAGAAGGAAGAAAGGTCCTTAGGTCTTTTTGGGACTAATAAAAATATTCTGAAATAGATTGTGGTAATTGATGCACAGCTCCATGTACATATTAAAAGCCATTTATTGAATTAATTCATTAAAATGGATCAATGTATTCTACATGAATTTTTTAAAGAAGACTCTTACAAAACTGAACAGATACAATGAGTAAGAAAAATTGAAATGATAGCTTTAATTAATCCCAGCTACATAAATAATTACAGAGAATATTCTAAGAAGTCCAACTGAAAAGCTGAGACCTCCAGGAGGATCAAGAAGCAAAAAGTAATTATATCCTGACTCCAACAAATCCACTTTAAATTTGAAGACATAAATAGGATAAAAATAAAACCATGGGAATAGATACATTTTGCAAACATTAATCAAAAGAAAGGTAAATCTGTTCCATTAATAGCAGAGAAACAGTTCAGAAGAAAAGATACCATCAGACATCATGCACTGAATTCCTCAAAAAGATAAAGAAATCATGTGTTTTACTATGAAACTTAAAAACAACACTACTAGTCAAACAATACCCTATACCTTGTGCGGTTGTGTGAGGGCAGCCTGTTGAAATCCTTGCTTAGTATATACTAAGTTGATCTTCTGTATATGGAGGTAATTGAAAATGAAACTTGATGAAGGGCGGGATGGGAGAGGAAGTGGGAGAGGGGAGGGCCGAGGGAGGGAGGGAGTTTGGGGGGGGGCACAACGATACAAAAGTTGCACTTTGTAAATTCACATTTATTAAATAATAAAAAAAATATAAAAAAGATAAAGAAATCAGATTCCTCCAAAGATATATTCCTAATGCATGTGTACTTTGACACAAAGCTTCAAAATTCATGAAATAAAACTGATACACTTCTAAAACAAAATAGAGAAATCTACAATTACAGTTGCACAGATCATTAAGAATATAGGAGGTCTGAACATTATCACGTAATTTGACAAAATTGACATAGAATATTTTACCTGACAAAGACAAAGTAAGCAACTTTTGAGTTTTTCATGAAACTGTCACCCAGATCAACAAAAATGATAAATGCTATCTGGCCTGGTTAGGAAAAAGATGAACACACAAATTACCAATATTAAGAGGAACAACTAAAGATTTTTTTTTTAAAGATTTATTTATTTATTTGAAAGTCAGAGTTACACAGAGATAGGAGAGGCAGAGAGAGAGAGAGAAATCTTCCATCCGATGGTTCACTCCCCAATTGGCCAAAACGGCCAGAGCTGCGCTGATCCGAAGCCAGGAACCAGGAGCTTCTTCCAGGTCTCCCACATGGGTGCAGGGGCTCAATGACTTGGGCCTTCTTTCACTGCTTTCCCAGGCCACTGTAGAGAGCTGGATCGGAAGAGGAGCAGCCGAGACCAGAACCGACGCCCATATGGGATGCTGGCGCTTCAGGCCAGGGCGTTAACCCACTGTGCCACAGCGCTGGCCCCTACTACTAAAGATTTTTTAGACAGACAATAAAAAGACAATGAAACTCCTTGAGACTTTATCATTCTGAAAAGGTGAAATGGATGAACTCCTTTAAAAACATGACATATCAAAGCATCTTCAAGAAGTAACAGACAGCAAACAGGATAATCTGTCCTATTGACCAAAAAGAGAAGAAACATATGATCAATTAAAAGATGAAGAAAAAATTTTAAGGTCAACATATTCCTGATTAAAACATTCCATTACTTCAAAATAACATAATAAAAATGTTATCTTGAAAAATGCACAGGTAACATAATTAATTGTAAAAGCCTCAGCCAGTGCTGTGGCATAGTGGATAAAGCTGGCACCTGCAGTGCCCACATCCCATAGGGTGCCAGTTTGAGTCCCAGTTGCTCCTCTTTTTTTGACAGGCAGACTGGACAGTGAGAGAGAGAGACAGAGAGAAAGGTCTTCCTTTTGCCATTGGTTCACCCTCCAATGGCCGCTGTGGCCAGCACACTGCACTGATCCAAAGCCAGGAGCCAGGTGCTTCTCCTGGTTTCCCATGGGGTGCAGGGCCCAAGCACTTGGGCCATCCTCCACTGCATTCCCGGGCCACAGCAGAGAGCTGGCCTGGAAGAGGGCAATCAGTACAGAATCCGGCGCCCCAACCGGGACTAGAACCCTGTGTGCCGGCGCCGCAAGGTGGAGGATTAGCCTATTGAGCCATGGCGCCAGCAACCCAGTTGCTCCTCTTCATATCCAGCTCTTTGCTATGGCGTGGAAAAGCAGTAGAAGATGGTCCAAGTCTTTGGGCCCTTGCACACACACTGGAGACCTGGAGGAAGCTCATAGGTCCTGGTTTTGGCTCAACACAGCTCCGGCCATTGCGGCCAGTTGGGGAGTGAACCAGCGGATGGAAGACCTCTCTCTCTCTCTCTCTCTCTCTCTCTCTCTCTCTCTCTCTCTGCCTCTCCTTCTCTCTGTAACTCTAACTTTCAAATAAATCAATAAATCTTTAAAAAAATGCTAAAAGCTAAATGCCTTCCCCATGAAACTCCATGCAAGATAGGATCTACCTCTTGTCACTTTCACTCAACATTGTTTGAATGTCCTAACCATTTAAATAAGAAAGACAAAAAAGTAAAGGAATTCAGATAGTAAAATATTATATAATATTATCTCTATTTACCAATTACATGATAATATATGTATAAATTGTAAAAGAATCTACAAAAAGTGTTTGATTATTATTATTATGTGTATTTGAAAAGTCATAGAATACAAAGTCAAGACAAAAATTCTATTTTATTTTATTCCTGTAAGCTATCAATACATGTTTAAAAATTGAATGAAAAAATGACATTGATACATGAAATACTTAGGGGCAAAATTAGCAGACCCCACAAGACTGATCCATTTATAACTATCAAAAAAGTATGATGAGAAATTCCACATTCACACAAATTAAGAAATACATTATTATCATGGATTAAAAGGCCAAGTAATGTTAAAGTGGAAATTCTCCTTAAACTGATTTACATATTAGAATCAACAAAACTTCAGCAGATACTTGTAAAATTATATGGATATGCAAAGGATCTACAATCTACACAAAACATAAAACTGTCTGTCATACAGCCACAGTGAAGTGAATTTTGCCAACAATTTGAATGAATTTCACAATGGATTCTTTCTAAGTCAATCCTTCAGACGAAATTTCAGCCTGGTTACCCCCTTGAGAACTGTTTTGTGGACTCTGTGTAGAAAATTCAGCTAAAAAAGAGCAATAATAGCAGTCAAGAATGCTATTTACTTCCCGCACCTAATTAAGACATGTGGTTTATGATGCGTGGAAGAGTGGACTGTGATGTATTAGCAAGGTTGTTTTTGGAATGAGATATGGTCTCAGTAGTAGTAGGTTGACAAGAAATGTCCCCAAAAAGGGTCAACATATTAATTGTGATTTTCCCTGTGAAAATTTGAAACTGAAGAAATAAATAATGGGCTTGTTATATTGATGGTGAGCCAGATGTTTAAAAAAACCTCAGGATATAAAAACATGCTATTTTAAGCTCAAATTTTATTTGAAGTGGCATTAATTTTGTGTTTGATAGCAAATTATAGTGTTTTTAATCACATATAGTTTTAATTTTTTATTTTATTTTTAAATGCGATATTAACATGTAGTACACATTTAAAGGGTGTAATGTAACATTTCAACATATATACACACACCATGAACTGACTATACCAGGTAACCAGCCTTTTCATTGCCTTATCTTTTCTTTGTGTTTGGAGCCTACCAGTTATCTGTTTCAGTTCATTATGTAGCATATCACATAACATCTTGAGCTACAGTCATTCTACTGCACTGCAAAATGCCAGAAATGCTACATTCACTCCACTGTGTTTTAGTACCCATTATCCAACCTCTCCTAGTCCCCCTGCTCCCACACTTTTTGGCATCTCTCTCTCTCTCTCTCCCTCTCTCTCTCTCAGAAATTTTAAACTTCTATATATGAGAGAAAACCTGTGGCATTTGCCTTCCTGTTTCTAGCTTATTCTACACAATGTAATAGTCTCCAGTTACATCCATTTTGTTGCACATGTCATTTCATTGTTTTCTACAGCACAATAATATTCTGTTGTGCATATATACCACACTTTCTTTATTCATTCATCCTTGGATGGAACACCCATTAATTACATATCTTGGCTGTTGTGAATAGTGTTACAATGAATATAAGAGTGCAGGTTTTTATTTCTTTCATATGCTTATTTTATTTTTTCAGATATAAATATAACTAAAAAGAGGGAGAATTGGATCATATGGTTGATATATTTTTAGTGTCTTGAGAAACCTCCATGTGTTCTCCACTGTACTAGTTGCATTCCCTTCAAAATTGTGTAAGGGTTCCTTTCCTCCAGCGTTTTTTAAATCTTTTGAATAGTAGGCATTCTAACTGGAGTAAAATGATGCCTGATTGTGGTTTTGATTTTCATTTCTCCAGTGACTAGTAGTATTGAGCAATTTTGCATATGGTTATTGACCATTTGTATTTCTTCTTTTGAGCAATGAGTCCACTTCTTAACTGGATTTTTTTCACAGGATTTTTAAATTGTTTTTGAGTATTTTCAATTCCTCATGTATTCTGGATGTTAATCTTTTATCATGGGAGTGGTTTGCAAATATATTCTCCCACTGTGTTGTTTGCTCTTCAGTCCGGATCATTCCCTTTCCTTTGCACTAGCTTCTTAGTAATGTAATCTCCTGTCTCTGTTGCTGCATGTGTTGCTTATGTTTTTGGGGCCTTATTTACACAATTGTTGACAATGCCAATGTCTTTAAGTGATTCTCCTGTATCTAGTTGCATTTTCTTCTAACAGTTTCAACTGTTACATTTAGATCCTTAATATATTTTGAGTTGATTCTTGTACACTAAGAGTGGGTTAAGGGCCGGTGCCGCGGCTCAATAGGCTAATCCTCCGCCTTGTGGCACCAGGTTCTCGTCCCGGTCAGGGCACTGGATTCTGTCCCGGTTGCCCCTCTTCCAGGCCAGCTCTCTGCTGTGGCCCGGGAGTGCAGTGGAGAATGGCCCAAGTGCTTGGTCCCTGCTCCCACATGGGAGCGCTGGCTGCAGCGGCCATTGGAGGTTGAACCAACGGTAAAGGAAGACCTTTCTTTCTGTCTGTCTCTCTCACTGTCTACTCTGCCTGTCAAAAATAAAATAAAATAAAAAAATAAAAAAAGAGTGGGTTAAGGCACTGCTTATGACATCTGTAGGCTATCTCAGAGGCCAGTTCATGCCCTGGTTGATCGGCTTCCAATCCAGCTCCCTGTTAATTCTTCTGGGAGGGCAGAAGCATTATTTGGGCCCCTGCCACCCACATGGAAGACCCGGTGCAATTCCAGCCTCCAGCCTTTGGCCTGGCCCAGCTCTGGTCATTCTTTGTTTCTTCTTTCTCTGTCAATTTGCCTTTCTTTTTATTTTATTTTATTTTATTTTATTTTATTTTATTTTATTTTATTTTTTTGACAGGCAGAGTGGACAGTGAGAGAGAGAGACAGAGAGAAAGGTCTTCCTTTGCCGTTGGTTCACCCTCCAATGGCCGCCGCGGCTGGCGCACCACACTGATCCGAAGGCAGGAGCCAGGTGTTTCTCCTGGTCTCCCATGGGGTGCAGGGCCCAAGCACTTGGGCCATCCTCCACTGCATTCCCGGGCCACAGCAGAGAGCTGGCCTGGAAGAGGGGCAACCGGGACATAATCCGGTGCCCTGACCGGGACTAGAACCCTGTGTGCCAGCGCCGCTAGACGGAGGATTAACCTGTTGAGCCATGGCACTGGCCCAATTTGCCTTTCAACTAAGTAAAAAATAAATATTAAAACTATACTGATTTTGCCTCTTTGTCTATTTCAGATTTGTCTATGATATAAACCTCTTTTGTTAAGAATTATTTATTGGTTTGAAAGAGTTACAGCAAGAGAGTGAGAGACAGAGAGAAAGCTAGAGATTTTGCATCCCCTAGCTTGCTCCCCATTGGCCACAATGGCCAGGGCTGACCATGCCAATGCCAGGAGAAAAAAGCTTCTTCCAGGTCTCTCAGGTGGGTGGCAAGGGACCAAGCACTTGGGGGTTATTTTTGCTGCTTTTTTGAAGCCATTAGCAGGGAACTTGATAGGAAGTGGAGCAGCCGGACTTGAACCAGTGCCCATATGGGCTGCCAGTGTTGCAGGCAGTGGCTTTACCTGCTACACCACAATGCTGGCCCCTATGTGTATTTTCTAAGTCATTTTCTACTGTTGCTCTACAATAAAACCCTTTATTATTAAATATAGTATTTATCTCATAGTTTCTTAAGTGTATTGAATGTGCTAATAGCAAGATTGCCCTACAGAAAATGATCCACAAATATTTCTCATGTGACACTTCCTCCTCCTTTTCCACTTTATTTAGTTATTTTTATCTCCTATTAAATCTATTATGACATTTTTATGCTAAACGGGACAACTCCTTTACCTCTGATCCCTCTGAAATTCTCTATTGTGACAACTTTATTCATTCCTTTTAGTTGATAATGTTATTATTCATTTTCCTTTGCTTACATAGCAAACACTAAATTTTAAGTTTATATATACTTTTTTTTTTTTAATTTTTGACAGGCAGAGTGGACAGTGAGAGAGAGAGACAGAGAGAAAGATCTTCCTTTACTGTTGGTTCACCCTCCAATGGCTGCCGCGGCCGGCGCACCACACTGATCTGAAGCCAGGAGCCAGGTGCTTCTCCTGGTCTCCCATGGGGTGCAGGGCCCAAGCACTTGGGCCATCCTCCACTGCACTCCCGGGCCACAGCAGAGAGCTGGCCTGGAAGAGGGGCAACCGGGACAGAATCCGGCGCCCTGACAGGGACTAGAACCTGGTATGCTGGCGCTGCAAGGCGGAGGATTAGCCTGTTGAGCCATGGCGCCGGCCTTTTATATACTTTTGATTCTCATTCCATGATGGAAAGAAATGAGTTACACAATTTTGTCTCAGTTCCTTGCACCATCCTTGACCCATACTTAGTAAACGGTTAGAGAAAGGAATGAATAGATAATATGGCCTCTTTCCTGTGACAGTTTTGATTGATAAACTATTCTTTACCTAAACCTGACAACATCTGCCTTATTAGTGGAGTCTCTTCTCCTTCTTCCTTATTAATGGAGTCCTCATGATTTTTACCCAGGTGAATAAGATTATTTTCTTTCCCTAAATCCCTAGAGTGCATTGTGTCCTTTTAATATGCACATCTTTCTCTTTTGTTTTATAATTTTGTACATTTTTTGAGAGACAAACTTTACACATTTTTTATTAACTTGTGATTCCTTACAAAATAGCACGTTGCCTTGCCTATTGTAGCCCAATGCTATTTATTGGGAAGGTTTATACTGTGTGGCATTTTTATTATGGATTTTTAGGATGCATTGGAATTTTAAAGGTTAGATGTTTTAAATCAAATCTGGGATTATTTTTTTTTAAATTTCATTGATTAAAGTTGCATATTTAAACAATAGAAAATGTAATATAATTTATGATATATATTAATATAAGGTACGTAAGATAAACATGAAATACTATGAAGATAAATAAAAAATAATTAGGTTAAGGAGGTTATTTACTTAAATATGAGTAAGTTATGCCATGCTTTTATTTATTTATTTATTTAGGGAAAGAGTTTATTGGGGGAAACTTGACGGACTGGAGGGAAGGGGCGAAGAAAGAAAAGAGGGAGAAGGAGAGCATAAAGAGACAGATACAGAGGTCAGCAGACAGAAAGAGAGAGAGAGCCACGTGTTCAGGAACAGGACATTTTAAAACTTTGCTGGGGCGGGGGGAGGCTGGTGCTGTGGCGAAGTGGGTTAACACCCTGGCCTGAGGCACTGGCATCCCATGTGGGCACTGGTTCTAGACCCGGCTGCTCCTTTTCTCATCCGGCTCTCTGCTGTGGCCTGGGATAGCAGTGGGGGATGGTCCTTGGGCCCCTGTGCCAGCATGGGGGGACCCGGAGAAGGCTCCTGGCTCCTGGCTTCGGATCGGCACAGCTCTGGCCATTGTGGCCCTCTTGAAGTAGGAAGGCATACAGGTTAAAATTGATTGGATTTGTGAACTGGAAGACCACTCCCCTGTGTGACCTCATGCCCCTACCTGATGCCTTTGCCATGCCCCTGTGTGTCCTCATTCCCCTTACCTGGCCACACCTGGGTGCCCACCAGCCAATCAGGTTAATTAACCACTCCCCTTTGGAAGTGGCCTGGCCTGCTCTTTTTCCCTGGCATCTTGCTAGGAAGGGGCTTGCAGTAGCCCCATGCCTCCAGGGCGCACGACCTTGGGGCCATGTGCTCTAGGCTTCTGGGCCTAGATGCTCTTTCACATGGCTGGTTCCTGGTGCTTGGTATGAACCTCTATTTACCTCTCTCTCTTAAATAAAGCTCTCACTCTCCTATGCATCTTTCTCACTAAATAAAAGCTTAAAACGTACCATGCTGCCTCGTTTATCTGTGCCAGTATTTAGAATTCTTCTCTAAATATTAGGCAAGAACCCTCTTGGGCTTATTAATATCAGGGATTTAGTAACAAGCCCGTGGTGAAATCGTAAGGCACCCCAAATTCCGGTAGCACATGTGGCATCCCGGATAGCATTTCTAGGGAACTTTAAGAGGCCCCATTTCAGGGTAAATTTTAGGGGGTCTTGTCCGATTTCACTCTGGGGAATGAACCACTGGATGGAGGACCTCTCTCTCTCTCTCTCTCTCTCTCTCTCTCTGCCTCTGCCTCTCTGTAACTCTGCCTTTCAAATAGATAAATAAAAATCTAAAAATAAATAAATAAATAAAAAATTTGCTGGGTGAGGGCAGGGAAGGGGAAGTAGGAGCAGCAAATCCCATTAAGATGGGGGTGGGGCTTGACACTGGTGGTTGGGCCATGTGGCCATCTGGCTTCCAGCAATGGCAGAGGGGCTAGAGCCTAGGATGGTGCTTGGGTGTAGATTGTGCCATAGATAAGCCTGCGCCATTTTACTAACATCCCCCCCTTTCATTTATTATAAAGCAGGAGTTGTATGGGATTACATTAATCCCAAAAGTCCAGGAGGGGTAGAGGGACGATGATCTGTCTTTAGAGCTACTTCCTGTTGACATGGGGCAACAAGGTACTCTTTACTGGCATGGGGCGATATCTCAAGCTCATGCCGTGCTTTTAAAGATGAATGAGAAAGTTGAAGGCCCATAGATTAAAAATTAATTATGCCATTTCTATAGTTGCAAAAGAAATAAATATGCCAGCCTAATAAATTGAAATGAAATATGTAGATGTTTCTTACTTGATCTTCCTAGTGAGGAAATTGGGATAATGATTAATAACTTCCATTGAATTAAAAAAGGTTGGGGCCAGCACTGTGGCATACATAGGTGGTTAAGCTGTCACCCGCAGTACTACATCATATATGAGTGCTGGCTGCTCCACTTCCAATCCAGCTCCCTATTAATGTGCCTAGAAAAACAGTGGAAGATGGCCTAAGTCTTTGGACCCTTGCCACCCATGTGGGAGACCTGAATGAAGCTCCTGACTCCTGGCTTTGGCCTGGGCTAGCCCTGGTTAACGTGACCATTTTGGAGTGAACCAGTGGATGGAAGCTCTCTCTGTTTCTCTCTCTTTCTTATACCCCTTCCCCCTCTTAACTCTGACTTTCAAATAAACAAATCTTGGAAAAAAAGAAGTATGATTATTATAAGCAAAAATTATAAACCTACAAAAAATTTAAAAAGCAAAAAAAATTCAGGTGTTTTTCTTAACCAATAATCCAAGAGTTATTTTGAAATTACAGTGTATTCCATGAGTGTTGGTAAGTGTTTAGATCCATACTAAATAACAAATTATGCATATTTGTATTATTATTAAATATCAAGGGCTAAATATTAAAATAATCAAAATTATAATATAGTATATTGACAACTTCTGTGTCATATAGTAAATACAATTCTTAGTCATTCTGTGATTAATGGTGGTCTTGCAGGGGTGAGGAAGTTCCTGTGACAGTGACTTGCTATAAAAGAAGGAGCCTTACCTTTGAGTTGCGCTTGGTTACTGTCACACCATGTGATCTTTCCCTCTCATACACACTCCCATGATAGTATCATCTCTCATGTTACGACCTATCCAAGGAGGCCCTCACCAGAGCTGAGCAGATGTTGCTTACCAAGCTCTGAAATCTCCAAAACTCTGAACTAAATAAGTCACTTTTCTTGGTTTAGTTCTCTCTGTAGAAAACCATGTATTTTGATATAGCAAGAGGAAATGGACCAAAACAATGTGCTTTTTAAATTTTCTATAGCACAGATATACATAAATACCAGGAAAAAAACCTAACATATGTAGCCTCCCTTGCAGTAAAAAAAAAAAAAAAAAAAAAAAAATAAATAAATTTCACAGGTGTTCTTTTGATATTTAAAACCATTACATTTCTACCAGCTAATCAAAATGAATCACTATAATGTTCTATTTTAAAACAATGTACCTAATAAATGGTAGAGCAAAGTGCCAAATAGTATTTTGTACAATTTGCAAAACAACTTTCTTAGGTGTGATACCGGGAGTTTATAGACTTCCTTGCTGTTGGCAAAGAAAAATAATTCTATCTCCACAAATTTTAAATAGAAAATCCTTCCATATTGTTCAAAATCCAAAATAGTAACTTGTTTTATTCATTATAAAAACGGACTGCTTTAGGAATAGAGTCCTCCAAGTTGTACCCACTCTATAATGGAGAATGTGTTACTATGTCCAATACAATGAAGGATTTAGGAAGCAAGGTTAGCAATCTGGGTGGTGGAGTCTCATGCAACAGCTGGATTTCAGTTAGCTTTATCAGGAAATAGACCCTTACCTTGAAGATCAGGACACAAGTGTGCCAGATGATTTAATCAACAATCATTATTTGTTGACAAACCAAACACCAAAACCACTGAATTGCTATCAAAAGCTAGAAAGCATTGGTCAGAGCTGTGGGTTCTGCTCACCAAGGGAAGATTGTCCACTATCAGTTTATTCTACCTCTTTCTGAGTTAGAACATTTTAGCAGATCCTTTAGTACAGTGGACACTACCAAGCTTTTTTTTTTTTTTTTTTTTTTTTTTTTTTTTTGACAGGCAGAGTGGACAGTGAGAGACAGAGACAGAGAGAAGGGGCTTCCTTTGCCGTTGGTTTACCCCCCAATGGCCGTTACAGCTGGCAACTGTGGCCGGTGCACCACGCTGATCTGAAGCCAGGAGCCAGGTGCTTCTCCTGGTCTCCCATGCCGGTGCAGGGCCCAAGGACTTGGGCCATCCTCCACTGCCTTCCCGGGCCATAGCAGAGAGCTGGACTGGAAGAGGGGCAACCGGGACAGGATCTGGCGCCCCGACCTGGACTAGAACCCTGTGTGCTGGTGCCGCAGGCAGAGGATTAGCCTATTGAGCCGCAGTGCCGGCCACTACCAAGTTTTAACTCAGCCAAATCCTCAGTAATTAATCCCTAGAATTTGGAGGACACCCTCTGAGTTGAGGACTCCATAGAACAAGATTTGGTACACAGAGTAGGGAATAAAATTCTCCAAAGTGTACACATCACTTTTCATCTAATGCTAAGAACCTGCTAGACTCTGGTCTGGTACACACTTGTATATGCCATTCCAGTTGGACAGACATGACACATTGTTCCTTCTTACCTTGTTAGCTGTTGATTTTGAGCTAACCCATCTCAAAACGTGAATATTAATGTGGAGAGCATCATGCCTCCCTGGTTCAGGTATTCAGTTGTATTAAGAGCCTCAGCAACAAACCAACAGCTGCTTTACAAAAGGATGTACCTGATAGCAAGTAAAGGAGGATATTACTATACAGCACCAGATGAGCCATGGTCTGGAGGCTGCCTCTCATTGTCAGACACTCCTGTGGAAAATTATCAAGCACTACCAATTGTAGCTCACATAGGACATTACGGTTATGTGGCCCAGCATTTCCCTACCTGAGGCTCTCTCCATTCAGGGAAATTTCCACTAGCAATTTTGATATTCCTACAACAAACATATGACACATATGTACAATGAATTGACTGTTTACCACATAGCACATTGAATTGACTAAATAGATTCTACCCATAAAGTCCACTTAGTTTTCCGTCCCACAATGGACTATGCCCAAAATTCATTTGCTGAACTTGTGTAACCGTTTCTCCCATATGGCCAAATATCTAGATGAATTGCTTGATTGTATACAACAAAAACATGTATTTTGCATCCCTCTTCTATCTGAAGTTCTACACATCTTAGTATGTGGTCTTTGGATTTTTTTGAGACAAGAACAGCTGCACCTCTCCTTAATAATCTTTGTCTTTAAAGCAGTTGAGGTTGACATACAGTGAAAGGAGTGAGTAAGGATGGAGGGAGCAAATGAGTACTGCACACCAGTGTGCATCAATCAAGTGTTAAGAGGTGTTGTACTGGAACACAAGAATTTGTCTGTATTTGTTTTCACAATCGTTTCTCATTTTCCAATAGACCAATATTATCAGCAATGTAAACTCTCTGGAGCAATAAGAACCTTAATTCTAGTCAACAACACATCCATTTGCTGGTGCTGCAGCTCACTTGGCTAATCCTCCGCCTGTGGCGCCGGCACCCTAGGGTTCTAGTCCCTGTTGGGGCACCAGATTCTGTCCTGGTTGCCCCTCTTCCAGTCCAGCTCTCTGCTGTGGCCCAGGAGTGCAGTGGAGGATGGCCCAGGTTCTTGGGCACTGCACCCGCAAAGGGACCAGGAGGAAGCACCTGGCTCCTGGCTTTGGATTGGCACAGTGCGCCAACCATAGCTGCCAGTTGGGGAGTGAGCCAACGGTAGGAAGACCTTACTCTCTCTGTCTAACTCTGCTTGTCAAAAAAAAAGAAAAAAAGAAAAAAACAAACAAACAAAAACACCACCACATCCATGGTTTCACACAAGAATTTTTCTCTCAGAAAATCTAATTCCAGAGGATCAAAGCATCATTATAGCATACAGTAACTATTATGAGGAAATAAAAAACAGACCTCAAAATTCAAGCCTTTTACTATCATCTTTGAATGAATCTAAGATGGGAATGAGACAGTTTTAAGATACCATGGTTATATGGATGCCGGATTCTAGTCCCAGTTGCTCCTCTTCCAGTTCAGCTCTCTGCTGTGGCCCAGGAAGGCAGTGGAAGATGGCCCAAGTGCCTGGGCTCCTGAACCCACGTGGGAGACCAGGAAGAAGCACCTGGCTCCTAGCTTCGGATTGGCGCAGTGTGGGCCATGGCGATCATTTGGGGAGTGAACCAGTGAAAGGAAGACCTTTCTCTCTCTCTCTCTCTCTCTCTCTCTCTCTCTCTCTCTCACTGTCTGTAACTCTACCTTTCAAATAAAAAAAAAATTACAAAAAAGATACCAAGGTTATTTTAATTCTTCCTACAGGATCAATATATGCATCTCTCCTCTTATGTGAAATAAATTAGCCAATTTTTAAAAAACATTTTATTTATCTATTAGAGAGAGAGTTATAGACAGTGAGAGGGAGAGAAAGAGAGAAAGGTCTTCTGTCCACTGGTTCACTCCCCAAATGGCTACAATGGCCGGAGATGTGCCGATCCAAATCCAGGAGCTTCTTCCAGGTCTCCCACATGGGTGCAGGGAAATTAGCCAATTTTTAAAAGGTGCACCTGGTTTCTGTGCATAGCTCTTAGGAGTTGTCTTCCTTTCATGGTACCACAGATGTTCATCCACCTAACTGTTATCTGAAAGGAATTGGAACCTTTTCTGTCCTTCCAAGACTAATCTTAGCATGCTTGTTACAATGGAATGGACCTGGCCAGCACCGCGGCTCAATAGGCTAATCCTCCTCCTAGAGGCGCCAGCACATAGGGTCCTAGTCCCTGTGGGGCGCCGGATTCTGTCCTGGTTGCCCCTCTTCCAGGCCAGCTCTCTGCTATGGCCCGGGAGTGTAGTGGAGGATGGCCCAAGTGTTTGGGCCCTGCACCCCATGGGAGACCAGGATAAGCACCTGGCTCCTGGCTTCGGATCAGTGCGGTGCGCCGGCCGCGGCAGCCATTGGAGGGTGAACCAACAGCAAAGGAAGACCTTTCTCTCTGTCTCTCTCTTTCACTGTCCACTCAGCCTGTCAAAAACAACAACAACAACAAAAACAATGGAATGGACCTGATATTCCTAATCATGCGAAGAGCTCTCCTTTCTCATTTATGTCCAACTTACACCTTGGTTACAAGAAAATTAGCAACTACAGCACACAATTCAACAGCTTCTCTTTGAACCTACATTATGGTTGTCAGCATGCAGCTACTTGAATAATATTGTCTTATTAACGGTAATAACACTGAAGACCATTTATTTCCTGATTGACCATAAAATTCGGTTAATGTGCTCATTACGAATTCCCAAGAACTTCCCTTAAATTCTGTTATCAGTCTACGTGACTCTCTATATTTCCTCTTCCAGAAATCCTTACCTTTATAAATATTCTATCTTAGTTGTTAAAACATTTTTCAAGAATTACAAAGGATCTTGGATTTTTACTTAAATTGCAAGATTATAAGATATTCTCCCACAAGTTGCATGGATGCTGGGAGAAGACAAAGATTTCTGGGTCAGAGATAAAATACTGTATTTCTCATGGCAGTAACATTAGTCAAGATATCTGAATTTTTGCCCAGGTTGAATGATTACTAATTGAAATATCTGAATTTTGTATAGATTCCATGAAACCTAATTCTCATAGGGAGATTTTGAGAGGCCTTGATGAGCCCTGCAATCACATTGGATTTAGGCCAGGAACTCTAAGGGACTTGAAACTTTTATCATAGGAAATCAACCTGCCGACCCTTTGCAGCTGTGGGAGTTACTATCTTCTCAGGCTGGGCAACAGATAGCTTACTCTTGACTTCAGAGTAATGCACTTTATCTCCCATATCTGGTTGTTATGCGAAAATTCCTAAAACAAAAAGTCCAGAAAAATTTTTCAGTCAATACCTCACACACAATATACACAGACCAGTGAAAAACCCATGATAATTATTTCAACAATAACAGTTATGTGAAATCATCACAAAATAAAATTAATAATTTTGATAAAAATTGTCACTTTGGGAATTAAAATTAATCCTTTTCAGATAAATTTGATACTGTTATTTATATAATTAATGTAAATGGGTCTCTTTGCTAAAATTTATGTGCTGATATCATACATTTAATCCTAGATGTGTATAATATTTAACTGAAGTTCAAATATTTGTTTTCATTCCCCTACTTAGCTAGTAACATTAAATTTTCACACCAACTGAGTATTCTCAGAACTAGTGCTAAAATGATTTTTGAACCTAAAAGGATGGAAACAAATCATGAGGAATATGAGATGCATTGTGTCAAAGAAAAAGCTTGATATATGCTGGTGACATTGAAAAGAAGGCGGCAGTGGCTGATGCTCAGAGGATCTTAAATTCTAGTCTGAAATAGGTTAATGCACACTTCCCATGTAACATTATGCTTTAGTTAAGAAGGCTAACAAGTACTGTATCTGGTAACATCTGCTTATGTTTAATTGTAGTAGTGACATAATAGGGCCCATATGGAGTGAGGACAGTTGGTTTACAAAAATTATACATTAAAATATTATTTTTGAAGGGTAGAACAGTGCTTTTTCTCTCAAAGTTGGCACTTTACACTAATTTACTTATTATTAATTATAAACTACAACTATTTTCTATAAATTTGATAGTAATTTCTTATTTTTGTAGTCATTTAATTGCAATGCAAATATTTTCTAAGTATCTAATTAGCTTTACAATTGTTTTAGTATCTAAGCATATAACAAAAAAGACATTTAAAATACAACATAAAAAGGAGTAATAGTGATAGTGTTTGTACAACAAACCTCAGAATGCGATGGTGTTTACTAAACACTTCTACAGCAGAAATAAAAAAAAAATTCAGATTTTTAAAGCCATAGTCACAGAAAGAATAATATAGGATGAATAGAAATAGAAATGCCTATCAGAGATGATCTTTGTTTTAGCCATCTGCTGACAATGTTCATGACTTGAATCTTATTTTGCTTCTGTCTTCTCCAACTTTAAGAACTATTTCAATCTAGAAAAAGCAGGAAAGAGGAGAAATCCACAATGATTGAAGAATTAGCACAAGTAATCTCTTTACAAATATTTGTGTATTCTACATTCCCAAATCTTTGGATCTATACTTTCCAAGTGTAAAACATAGATGACTTCCTATAAGAAGCAATGAAATCAAAATTACAACAGAGGCTGATCTAACCTTGAGCAATTTACTTAAACTGGTTGGAATTAATTTCCTGGATTATAAACAGAGATGATTGGAAATATACTGTTCCTAAACCTTATTTTTGATTAAGGAGAATGTGGGCAAGTTAGATTGATGGGCATACACACTTGCCCACCAACTAACTATAATCTCTGCCTATAAATAATATTCTAATTATTAGAAGGAATACTAGCAATAAGTCAAAGCCATGAGAGCTAGATTCATCAGGAAAGACATCTTGGCATTTTGACTAAAAATACATTGGAAAATAACACCAGCATACCAACATCTAATATGAATTGTTACTGAGACATTGTCTGTGTAGCTTGATGACAATTAATGGTTCAGTTGACCAAGTGAATCCTGTTCCATTTTACATGTAAGGATAGCAGAGCAGTCATTAACTGACTGTTAATTTCTTACCAGGCAGGGTTCTAATACAAATCTCTTATGAGGTGGCTGTTAATGGCCCAGTTCGACAAGAGATCTTGGCATATATTAGGAAGTAATTGGAGGCCGGCGTGTGGCTCAATAGGCTAATCCTCTGCCTGCGGCGCCAGCACACCAGGTTCTAGTCCCAGTTGGGGTGCCGAATTCTGTCCTGGTTGCCCCTCTTCCAGGCCAGCTCTCTGCTGTGGCCCGGGAGTGCAGTGGAGGATGACCCAAGTCCTTGGGCCCTGCACCCACATGGGAGACCAGGATAAGCAAATGGCTCCTGGCTTCGGATCAACGTGGTGCGCCAGCTGCAGTGCGCCAGCCGCGGTCGCCATTGGAGGATGAACCAACGGTAAAGGAAGCCCTTTCTCTCTGTCTCTCTCTCTCTCACTGTCCACTCTGCCCCGGGGGTGGGGGGGGGGGGGGAGAAAGAAAAGAAAAGATAAATGGAATCCATTAATCCATTATGCATATTTTGGAGTAGAAAAAGAAAACAAATAAAATATAAAAGTATTCAGAGATCTGATAGTAGAAAGTTTTTTTTAAATATTGACACCCCCCAAATTTTACCACATTAAGCAGTTTTAGCACATGCTGGGAAAATTGACAAAAAGTTGTCAGCAGGCTTCCAATATCAAAACAAAATTATATAATCACAAGCCAACCCCAGATATGTCCAAGGGCTTTCATTATGTGATAGAAAGAGAAATCTATCAAATTTACACTACTTTCAACTTATAACTGAAGTTCAAAAACAGTGGACAGATTTTAAAAGCCAAAATAAATCAGGGAATGTAATTCATGACTCCACCTTGAAAAACTACTCTCTGATAAAATCCAAAAAACCAAAATTGCAGTTATCATATGCATTGAATTGGTTTATATAACTATCTGTTACTCATTCAACAAAAATTTGCCATTCTTTTATGCATCTTTTATTAAGATGCACAGTGGTGATATAGTAGCTAACAGTTCAGAGAAATCTCTACTTTAACGGAGCACACAACATTGGGGGTCTGAAAATGGGGGTGTAATGGTGGAGAAAATATAACTTTCTTTAGTGATAAAATCTAAGAATAAAATAAAACAGAACCATTGGATTCACAGTGCCTGGAAAAGGATATGGGTTTGTATGGTCTTTTCAGTAAATTATCTAGAAAGGATTTTCTATATATGTGATCAGTTATTAATTGCAACATTAGTACAAGTGCAAATTATCAACACTTCATCGACACTTTGCACATTCTACACTCAATTCTTCTCCAACTCTTCTGATGATAAAGTTCCCAGAATCCTATAATTTCACTGGTTAGTGGTCATTTCTCACCACTTGGGTAGAGCTAACTTTTTTCATTGTAAAATGTCCTATGATTCACTCCTAAGTACTACTGTATTCAATGTTTTTGTATTTTCAATTAGAATGAGGTCACAGTGAGAATATCTTTAATGTTTTCACCAGTTGGATTTTATAACATAGTTAATTGAAATTGTTAGTCCATGAATAAACTACCATGCAAGTCACAGATGCCTGCTGCATTATCATTTAACTCATCTCTGTCATGCACCCCTCCTTCCTGATAAAGTAATTCTGTCAGTGGGTATGATGACATGTTAGGTGAAATAACTGTGGGCCTTTTGCTGTAAACATGGGGTTGTGTACTGGCTCCACCTCTTTTCTAGCTGCATGACTTTGGGCAAGTTCTCTTGTTTCACTGAAATAGGCAGATTTGTGGCAAAGCTGCTTTGTATTTTGGTGAACCAAAGTGGTCCAATGTTTGAATAAAAAAGGGCTTTGTTATGACCTTGCTAATTTCCATTCTCTGCATGCTACAAAATTCACTAAGATACAATGTGGTTTTAAAGTGGCAAACCAATTCCCTTGGTAGTTCCTGAGAATGAAAGACTGTAGCAGAAATGATTTAAGTCACTGGGTCTCCACTGTTGATAAGACTGCCATTCCTGTTGTCATTAGTGTGGCTCTTTGTAACTCTCTTTTATCTTCACCCATAATTCTCTTTTGCTCTTGTTGCTACCCCAATCTCTATTCCATATGGCTCTCAGTTGTTGTGCAATTTATCTGTTGATATGAGTGTTGTTTTTGACTTGCCGTAAAACCCAAATTTCAGAACATCAATTTAATCCTTCTTTGTTGTGTTTGGCTTTTGTAAAGTTGCTAGATGTTTTCAGATCACTAGGTCAAATTCGGTGGTTGTTTTCTGCTTCCTTCCTTCCCAGTTCACATTTCTTCACTCAATCTGTCTGTCTAATTCTGAACTTTCCTCCTTCTTTAGCATTTAGAAAGTTTAAAGTTGACTTTCAGATAACTGAGGTTATACATATCATTCATCTCTCCCTCTCTCTTTGAAATTGCTTTAAACTTTTATAAATATTTACACCCTAAGGAGATTCTCCATGCACATTTAGCTGTCCACCTAAATTTACATTTCAGATAAACAATGAATAATTCTTTGGTTTATGTTTCAAATACTGCATGGTATATACTTACGCTACACACTATTTGCTGCTTATCTGAAGCTCATATTTAACTGTGAATCATATTCCTGTGTGTTTTTATCTGCTAAATCTAGCAACCCCAAAAGTAACTATATTTTTATATAGACCTAATATATATGGTTTACAATTAAGTGATGTTAACAGTCACTTTGCAGAGTATTAAAATATGTCTATGGTCCACCAAGGTGATATAAATCTTTACCACAATTAGAAATTGTCAGCACAAGTGTTGTGGCATAGTGTGGCCACTTGGGACACCCACATCCTGTAGCAGAGTGCCTGAGTTTGTGTCCCAACTCCGCTTCTCATCTGGATTCCTGCTAACATACTCTCTGGTAGGAAGAAGATACAGGTTCAAATACTTAAGTCACTGCCACCCACGTGGGAGATCCAGATTGATGTTCTAGCTCCTGGCTTTGGCCTGGGTCCACCCCACTCTGGATAGTGCCTGGATATTTGGGGGAGTGAACCAGCAGATAGAAGATCACTATTATTCTGCCTTTCAAGCAAACATATAAATTAACAAGGAAATGTTGCCAAACTTAATGTGACAAAATGCTTTACTGATGCTTACTACAATTATCTACTTAAAACTAGTTTCCAGTTTTATCATAATTGAGTATTTTATAGTATCATTTCCTATAACTGATTCTTATTCATTTTAATGGAATGAAAAACACATTTGTTTACAGATATGTAGATAGCCACCATATATCAACCAATATACTGGCTAATTCTAAAACACTGGAACATCTTATTGATTGCCTTACGTGACTAAAAAAAAAAAAGAGAAGGTAAAAAGAAGTTAGGAAGGAAAACCAGATGCTGAATTTGAATCACATTAAAAGGGGGAATGGAAAGCAAATTATAATTTTTCTCTCTTTCCAAAAAGAAAAGTAGTTTTTATGGTAAAACACTTGTACACAAATGTTAACAGAAAAAGCCTTTTTTCCATAGATGTTATACATAAAGAAAGGCGATCATCAGATCTTGTTGCATCTATCAAAAGATGAAAGTAAAAAGTCCTGACTGGTTGAAAAGTTTTCTTCCCCCTTCAGTCATACACATTATGATGACCCCCGCTGGGAACAACTGGCCAATGTGGCATACAGACGCTGACACACCCAGTATACACACATTAAGTAGCTTTGAATCCAGAAGCAAGTATAAAAACTCACCCTACTATTACATCATCCCATGTGTTCTCCTACATTTAGTTCAGGGTGATCTAAGAAAATGCTGTCATTTACTTAATATGGAAGAGACATTGAAAAATACTAAATTAGGCCAGCACCTGTGGCACCAGCACACCGGGTTTTAGTTCCGGTCGGGGCACCAGATTATGTCCCGGTTGCCCCTCTTCCAGGCCAGCTCTCTGTTGTGGCCCAGGAGTGCAGTGGAAGATGACCCAAGTCCTTGGGCCCTGCACCGGCATGGGAGACCAGGAGAAGCACCTGACTCCTGGCTTCGGATCAGCGTGGTATGCAGGCCGCAGCGCACCGGCTGCAGTGGCCATTGGAGGGTGAACCAATGGTAAAGGAAGCCCTTTCTGTCTCTCTCTCTCACTGTCCACTCTGCCTGTCAAAAAAAAATACTAAATTAATGGAAAAATTTTAGGTTAGATTATATTGATATCCAGTCCAACACTTTAAATTCTGGCTTCTTAACAAAACAGCTATTAATTAATATATAATAGGGGCCAGCGCCATGGCTCACTTGGCTAATCCTCTGCTTGAGGTGCCGGCATCCCATATGGCGGCCATTTGGGGAGTGAACCAATGGAAGGAAGACCTTTCTCTCTGCTTCTCTCTCTCACTGTCTATAAACTCTACCTGTCAAAATTTTAAAAAAAACTTAAAAAATTAATATATAATAATATAATAATAATGACTTTTGGGTGAATATCAGTTTATACATAGAGATTGAGAATTTCCAAATACTTTAGGATTATTTGATTTAAATTCTTGATTTCACAAACAGAATATATAGAGAAAGGACAGTTGACTGCCTTACAGAGTCAGTCAACTCTTTACTGACAGAGCCACAGTTAGAAAGGATTCTAGACTACATCTCAGTGTGATTTCCAGTATTCACTCGTCTGCTTACTGAATGATCACTTTATTTATGCAAGAGGTAAAAAGACCAAGAATTTGTGGTTGTGTTTGAAGACCTAATACTGATTAAGAAAAGCCTATAATATCTCTCTTGAGGAAAAGTATTAATCTCATTCTGTTTAGAATACACTCACAATCTGAGAGACAAGAAATAACATCTTAAATTCTAATTAAGGTTAAGGCACATCTAAGTATATATCTCAATGACCAATAAAACTTGGAAAAACTTTAAATGTAATAACTTTAAGCCATTAAGTTATAATTACAGAGAACCAAGTAAAACACTATGTAATACTCTGAAAATATAGATTTAATTTCATAGATAACATTTTACATTCAATTCTAGTATGAAATTTTAGTAAGAATTCATAAATATGTAAAAAATGTGATATAATACTGGAGATTTTTTAAATTAAAAAATTGGGAATACGGTAGAGAGGATTCAAATCCTTGACTGAAAACAGGACTAATAATCTTTAACAAGTCCCCAGATACCTTGCTATGAAACATTTTCGAGAACTGTACTTATGCCTTATTTTGGTTAAACCTATTGAAATTTCATAATCACATTTAAAATATATTATTCTGTTCCTAGTTCTAAGTTATTCTGTTCCTAGCTCCTATATTCTAAATCTTAAGTTTTCAAGTTTTGAATTTCATTTTAAAATGGAGAGAAATGGAAAGACTTGAATAGCTCACCTGATGGTGTATCAGAGTGGTGATATTCATTCTCCAGAACAACACAGTAATTGGTTGAGAAATGACACGGGAGTGGTGAGAATGAAGCTTTAAAATGAACAACATGCATGCACACAGGGCGTATCCATATATCTCTCTATGTGGATATAGATCCTTATTCAAACAAAAAATTTTGACAATGAAAAAGCTGCATAATTTTAATCTAGGCACACTTTGCAAAATCCCCACAATCATGTGTGCTTGTAAGCTCCCCTGAATGCTTTGCCTTGTTAAGTATTCAGATTCCCGTTTATGGTTGTCTTCAAGAGATAGCGGAATGACAACTTTTAGGAATAGTCAGTGACATGAACTAACTGTTTGATTTCTCTGCAAATTCATATGTAGAAGCCTAAATCTTCAGTGGCTAAAGACTTTGTGAGATAATGAGGTCTGGAGGGTGGAGCTCTCATGCATGGGATTCCTAAGGGGCACTGAAAAGATGAGCTAGGTCTACTCTGCATGTGAGGCTACAGCAAGGAGATGCTCATCTTCAGGCCAGCAAGCAAGCCCCGATGAGACACTGGATTGTAAATCTCTTGGATTTTCCAGCCTCAGACTGAGAGAAATAAATGCTCATTTTTAAAGCCATCAAGTCTATGCTATTTTTGGTATAGCATCCCAAAATGACAAAGGGGAAACGACTTTTTTCAATGAATGACAGCATGGAATGAGGCATCCTCTCCGTGCACAAGCCACAGTTAAGTTCTTCTATCACTTCCATTTTCTTTTTTTTTTTTTTTTAAGATTTTATTTATTTATTTGACAGGTAGATTTATAGACAGTGAGAGAGAGACAGAGAGAAAGGTCTTCCTTCCGTTAGTTCACTCCTCAAATGGCTGCTAATCCGAAGCCAGGAGTCTCCCATGCGGGTGCTTCCTTCTGGTCTCCCATGTGGGTGCAGGGGCCCAAGCACTTGGGCCATCCTCCACTGCCTTCCTGGGCCACAGCAGAGAGCTGGACTGGAAGAGGAGCAACCGGGACTAGAACCAGCGCCCATATAGGATGCCAGCACTGCAGGTGGCAGCTTTACCCACTACACCATAGAGCTGGCCCCTCAATTTTCTCAGTTGAGTCTTCACTAAAACATGAAGTTTGATCTCAATTTTACTTAAAGCAAACATGTGAACAATATTGAGCTAAATTCATTGACTTATTTTACAAGGTAAAACAAACATCTGAGCAAGATTTTTTAAAAAGGTAGAAAGTAAAATATATCAGGGCTGGTGCCATGGCTCACTTGGCTAATCCTCCACCTGCAGCGCTGGCATCTCATATGGGCGCCAGGTTCTAGTCCCGGATACATTAAAGTTTCAAAATCATCATCATTTGCTCATTTTCCAGTTCCAGAAATGTTTTATAGAAACATTTAAATTACATCTTTGGGCAATTTGTACTATATTTTTGTGTCCTATGGAAGCTGTAAGAATCTAAGTAAAGGCCTAAGATGTGTTGTTCGGATTCCTTGGGCTAATGTGATGATGACTTTACTGTGAGATATATGATGATGTACCTGATGTA
This sequence comes from Lepus europaeus, assembly GCF_033115175.1. NCBI lineage: Eukaryota > Metazoa > Chordata > Mammalia > Lagomorpha > Leporidae > Lepus > Lepus europaeus. The sequence goes on from NC_084830.1 coordinate 54,967,137, forward strand.
TATGAAAAACCTGGCTATAGATATTTTATATATTTTTATTCATATTAATTTTAACTTTTTCATTCAATCTTATAGAGACAGTCATATGTTTTATTTAAAAATTAAATAAATGGTAACTGTCAAATTATGATTTATTGATGCTCATTTTAATTCCTACTCTAAAATTACACTGCTTACCTTTTGATTACATGAAAAAAAGTTCCTTAAGTCTAAGCCTATCTGCTATGACTCTATTTTTCAAAAAAAGAAACAAATTCTTATAAATCTCTAGATTTGCAGACATTGATTATAACTTACAATGATTAAATTGCCTATTTTTGACCTGTGAATGACATAAATGAGCAACTATTCCAATATAAACAGAAACAGATATCTTTTTTTTTTTTTTCTTTTTTGACAGGCAGAGTGGATAGTGAGAGAGAGAGAGACAGAGAGAAAGGTCTTCCTTTTGCCATTGGTTCACCCTCCAATGGCCGCCCACGGCTGGCGCGCTGTGGCCGGCGCACTGCGCTGATCCGATGGCAGGAGCCAGGTGCTTCTCCTGGTCTCCCATGCGGGTGCAGGGCCCAAGCACTTGGGCCATCCTCCACTGCACTTCCTGGCCACAGCAGAGAGCTGGCCTGGAAGAGGGGCAACCGGGACAGGATCGGTGCCCCGACCGGGACTAGAACCCGGTGTTCCGGTGCCGCAAGGAGGAGGATTAGCCTAGTGAGCCGTGGTGCCGGCCAGAAACAGATATCTTAATAGTATTAACAAAAAATAACAACATCTAACCTACATAAAGAAATTGAATCTCTCAGGAGAGATTTTGTAAGCGTGTGTTAACAGCAACTACATATTAGACTACCATACCATTTAGAACACCCCACTTTTTAACAAATGGGGAAACAGTGAGTCAGACAGTGAAGGATACAGAAGACAACTAACTTCATTATGTTTAGTATCTGAATAAGAAGTAGCAACATAACAATGATTGTGCCTCTTCTAGCATTGGGGAAATTAAAGATAAGTGAAGTTAACTAATTTTAAAATGATGAAACATAATGAAAGCACAAAATATACTAAAACTAAGGTTATCTGACATCTTTTCTATTACTGTCCTTCCTTTCGTTATAACTAAACTGATATGGATTAATTCACTTTATAGTTGTTCTAATATGTAGAAAAGGGATGTTTATTGTCTCATTACTGTTGGAAATTAGCTCATCAAAGTTTCTCTGAACTTCATAAGTTTAGATTCTAATTCAATGCCTCTAATTTAATATAAATACTTTTACATCATATATTTTCATTGTGATCTTATGTCTTTAATGCATGAAAATCTAATTTCCATTTCGTTTTCCATTTCCTTTTCTTTGTTCATGAGCTAATAAAAAGTGTACTTAATACACTGTGTAATAGTTCAAAAGGGACTAATTATATTTTGATAACAATGTTAAAGAGCACCATTTTATAGCTCCTTTTCTTCTTTTGCTAAGAAATAAAACCCCTTTTCACTTCTGTTGATATCCATTAAACTCATAGCACTTTCTATTCCCCAACACAACTGACCAGGAACGTTCTCACACATTCTTCATTCTGAACATTATCCGATCTCAATATGTCTTTGATGTTTGTCTGCTACATGTAGTATGTATATTGTCTATGAATTACATTGAATCTGCACTGTTTGTATTGATATTACACTAACATAAAAAATTAGGGGCCAGCATTGTGGCATAGCAGGTTATGCTGCCACTCGGGATGCCAGCATCTCAAATGGGTGCCAGTTTGCATCTCGGCTGCCCCACTTCCAATTCAGCTCTTTGTTGATGAACCTGGGAAAAGCAGTGGAAGATGGCCAAAGTGCCACCTACATGGGAGACATAGATGAAGCTCCTGGCTTCTTTGGCCTGGGCCAGCCCTGCCCATTGCAGCCATCTGGGGAGTGAGACAGTGGATGGAAGATCTCTCTCTGGGTCTCTTCCCTCTCTCTGTAACTCGGCCTTTCAAATAAATAAATATGCCTTTCAAACAAAACCATAAAAAAAACTCTTCAAAAAATTTCTTATGCTCTTTAGTGTTTCAAAATTCATAGAAATCTGCCACATATCATCTCAAAGAATATAAATCCTCATTGTAGATGAAGAAAATGAAACTTAAAAAGACACAGATTTTCTAAAGCTACGTAAGTGTCCAGAGGGATTCTCAATCCTCCTCTCTGTTTCGCTAGCCACCTACACAATGAATTGTCCTTTTTCATCATACATCATGATATACCAAACCAGGGCTTGTCTAATAGTCCATGGAGTGTTATGCAATTTTGTTTTATCACAACTATTTACATGGTATCAGCAAAAAAAGCAATGAAGCCATTTGTTGAGCTAGGTTGCTGTTTTTGTATTTCCTTTTATGTTTTAGGAGTTTACAATGAATCTTTTTCCTTTTAAAGAAAAAATATGCTGTAAATCAGAATACAGGTAGTTTTCATGCCTTTGCCAACCGATCACATGATTTATATAACCCTGCTGAGCCATAATTTCCTCTTCTAATTAATGATGCATTTAAAGAACCTAAGAAACCCTTTCAATGTATAAGTACCAGGTCTTTGATAAAAATTATATTGAGGAATCATAAAAGATGGAAGTTTCAGAGGAGGAAGAATAATTAGAGACAAAGACATTAAAATGTGCAACACATTTGAAGGCACTACAGTGGTTAGCAATGAAATGACATCCGTGTTTATAAGAGACAATGAGTAACTGCGAGAGCAGGTGAAGGAGCGCATCAGAATGCTCTTGGACAGAAAGACATGTTATGGTAACTGATTGAACACTAAGCACACATTAACACTGGAGTCAACGAGATATTCAAGGCTTGGTGGAACAGTGGGTCCAGACTGAAATAAGGGAAACTTAGGAAACACTTCCTAAAGTAGAAGGTGGTGAACTTGGTTGGGGTCACGCTGAGTTTAGGTGAGAGTAGTGATATAAATTTTAGACCATGGAATTGAATTTAAGCCAGGGGATGCAGATCTGAAAATTATCCAAGTACAAGCAAGAGATTAAAATATGAAGAGGGAATAATCTTTCTTAAGGAGATGAGAATGAGAGAAGAGTAAAATTGGTTTTGCCTTCTACATATCCTGGGATGTGCTACATGAGATCAAGGTCACTGGGAAGAAGGTAATTGTAGCGCTGGAGGAAAGTCCTTACATGGTGGAAGACACCACTAGGGACACCAGCGAGACTCCATCGATGGGCTAGTGAGAAAAGTCCAGGAGCCCTCGGTTTCTTTTCCTCACACATCTGGTGAGTTCCTTCTATAGTCCAGACATCGAGGACTTGCAAACATAAATCAGTCTTTAAGGTAAGGGAATCTTACATTGGGTACTGCAAGTTCTTTATTTCAATAGTAATTCCTCGGGAAAAACAACTTCAAAGTCCAAGACTTCATCTTCATTGCTCTTAGGACCTAACCAAACCCAATCTGTCTATCTTAACTTTGTCCACATTTATTCTTTTATACCTTAAGTTGCAGGCTAGTTTACAGTGGTTAACAAATGTCCAGTAGAGGAATGAATAAAAAAGAAATGAGAAGAAGATCAAATGTTTGGGAGACACTTAATAGTGGAGGTTAAAAAGGGAGCATATGTCAATGAAAGACATAGAGGAAAAAAATCATGCTTTCTATGTGGGCAGGGATAATAGCTAGTGATTTTTCTTATTTATCAAATATGAGAGGTTTTTGCCCAAAATGGGTGCTCAGGAAACACTATGTCACTGAAAGTTAAAAGTTGTATCAGTAAATTATGACCAGCAGGTTCTATTTTTTGAGAAAAAAAGATAATCCTTTAGTACTACAAGGATTACCTTGATTGGAATTGATCATCTCCATCCTTTACAGCATGATATAAATAGCATTAAGGTGGTGGAAGCAGTGTGACTAGCTCAACCATGAGCAAACTCTAGAAAAGTGCTACTCACCCCTACCACAACTATAAATCGCCAGTGGACCTCGCTGCAGCCAGAGATTCGGCATTTCTGCCAAGTTCCCAGGCCATAACGCTCCATGCAGACAGCACACCTGAAATAACAATTCTCCAGATGATTACGGTCCACATATGCATGCCTCTGCCACTGGCAGATGCAGCACAGGATGCCACTAGTTGAGTACGAGTTCAATATTCTCTGAATTTTAAAAAAAAATACTGCAGAACTGATGCAAGTTGGGAAGAAAGCACGTAAATTGATATGAGAGAGAAATGAGCCAAGTTGATGTGACTTCCCAAGCTATGGAATTCATTTTGAATGTTCTAGTTTACTCCGCAATCTGGTCCAGTGATGTTATAATACCGAATTTATGTCTAAAGTCCAGCATGTGACTGATCACTTTTAAGTGTCCGTCACTTGCCTGTTGAAGCATACACATCCTTCACCTCCTCAGACCTCTTGTCTCCCATGTAATATTTTAAGGAATTGCAGCTAACCTTTGCCAGGAGCACTTACTCTTTGGTTTTCTCATTCATTCATTTTAATGAATCTCTTTTGAGTTTTATTTTCTTCAGTCACATGTGATTCTGAGATGGTTACTTAGTTTTGTGAAATTGTGAGAAAAATAAAGTATCTGAAAGAAAGCACGTGCCCCTGGCTGGCGCCGCAGCTCACTAGGTTAATCCTCTGTCTGTGGCGCCAGCACTCTGGGTTCTAGTCCTGGTTGGGGCGCCAGATTCTGTCCCTGTTGCTCCTCTTTCAGTCCAGCTCTCTGCTGAGGCCCAGGAAGGCAGTGGAGGATGGCCCAAGTGCTTGGGACCCTGCACCTGCATGGGAGACCAGGAGGAAGCACCTGGCTCCTGGCTTCGGATTGGCACAGTGCACCGCAAGGCCCAGCCATAGAGGCAACTTGGGGGGTGAACCAACTGAAAAAGGAAGACCTTTCTCTCTCTCTCTCTCTCACTAACTCTGCCTGTCAAAAAAAAAAAAAAATTAAAAAAAGGCACGTGCCCCAAGAGCTAAGTGTTGGGAGAAAATGTATCATTAACACCCTAAATAGGATATTCTATCTTTTAATTCACTGCGGAAAGGAAAATATCTACTTCTCTGAGGGGCCTGAGAAGTTCACAGTACAAAGACCTGAGAAGAGGAACTTCTTCATAATTCTGAGCCTTTAAAAACATCAGTCTGCATAACAGATAAAAGATGGAATAACAAACTTACCTGATAAAGTGACAACATTTCTGCAGCTACCCAGCTGAGTCCATATGTGAAACTGTTGCATTAGGCTTATTGGATGAGCACAGGTATGAGTCCATGATCCACAAAGATAACAGATATTAAATCAGGTTAAAAAACATGCATATAAAAACTTCTAGAAGGTAACTATTTCTGGAGCTAGTAATCAAACAGCAAATTTAATGAAAATTCAACTATTTCTTCTTAATTTCTTCAGGATAAAGTCTAAAGCCCAAAATATGGCCCACAAAACCTTTCCTAATCTGACCCCTGAACATTCATCTATGCAAACCCTGATCTTAACTTTATTTTACATACAGCCTAGCCCCTAGCCCTGACAAACAATTTACAGTTGCACACATGTATCCTGGTGTATTTATTCCTCCACTGCACACAGGTCTGAAGTGTTCTGTTTTTTCTCATCTGCATGGTAAATCTCTACTTATTTCTCCAGATTCAACTTGCAGATCAATTATTTTGTGATGCTTCTTCCAAAATCCTCAGAGCAAATCAACTACTTCTTTCCGTTTGTAACATACCATCTTGCATACATAACTACCTGAGTCCTTAAAGCACTGTACATCTGTCTCCTGAACTGGACCATGAACTCTTCTGAGCTCTATCACTGAAAACAGAAAAACATTATTTTACTTCTGCTAATATTTCTAGAATACTGAACATCCACTTATTCATTCATTGTGCATTAGTGAATGACCACACATGAATAAGTTTCATGTTTCCAAATCATGTGGTTTTTATTGTTCTTTTTAATCCTGAATTTGAGATTACCCTTTGAATTTTGGATTCCCTACTTTCAATGAAGTTCTTCCCCTTAGAATTGCTTCCTGAAAGCATAGGTTTCCAAGGACACCCCACTAGTCCAGCCCTGACCATTTCATAGTTGGACTGAAATTTTATTTGGTATCTATCTTGGTATCCAGTTCCTTCTTTTGGCCAATCTTTTGCATAATGTGAAGATAATCTTCTCTAAAGCAATCCTTCTTTGTTTATTTGGTCAAATGTTAATTCGGTCTGTCAGGGCAACCCTCTCCCCACACCTTGTCCTCCTCAAGTACTTTCTCTGTTATTAGCTCATTATTTTTTTGAAAGGACAGGGTTCTTACATACAATGAGAAATCCCTTCTTGCTGATTCCATATGGCACTCAGCTCACATTCAACTCCCTTAAAAATTTTTTCTAACATTCTTGCTCATTTCGCAAGGGCATTGTCATGTAGAACTGTTTTCTCTTGTATCTATTGTATAAATTCCTTATAGCTCCTTCTCTTCAATATCAAGGACAAGAAACTGAGTTTAGACTTCTTTGGTATCCTCTGTTTTCTAAATTTTGCACTTTACTAGACATAATGCACTCAAAAATGTTTATTAATTTATTGACAAATACTTACCACTATGTGTTTTTGCTTTATATTGGCAATATAGAACTTGTACATGATGACCTTGGCGTTTATGTTATCCTGTGTTTCTTTGATGTAAGTCATCTCAATCTATGGGTTATGAAAGGTCAAAAGCAGGAAGGAATTTCTGTATGGAAAGACTCTGAGTATGGTAGGAGACAGACTGAACTGGAGTCAAGAAACAAAGGTCTGAAGTTTGCTATTTGGATGCTTTGCTGAAAAGTTATCTCTTACTGCCATCTAAAACCAAAACTAAACTCTCAGGGATGTTGTGTCAATTAAACAAGATACTATGTCTGGAACCTTCATGTAAATTCTAATATGGTCTACAATCGAAGGTATCACTTTTCTATTATGTCTTCAAAATCCTTTTGTGTACATTGTATGCTAAGCAGGGGTCTGTCTGAGAATCTGGGGTCAGGTAGGATGGGAACTCGGAGCGTCTTAAAAAATTCGTGGAAAACGTGAATAATGAAAAAAAATATGAATGGATTTCAAATTTTTTGCACCCGAATAATCTTTTAACTCCATTCCATAAACATTTTAAAAATACTCTGATATTTCTTACTATTTTTAAAGTAATAGCTTCAAAGTACCATTCCTTAGCTTTTTTTTTTTTTTTTTCCTCTTTAGGATACAGATTATTACAGGCCAAAACAATTTCTGGCAACCTATTTTTCTACATTTCCCATCTGCTTACCAAACGTGGCCTCTTGTTGTCTTACTTTTGCTTTCCCAACTCACCCGTGAAACGCGCCTTGTCAATTCTAGCTCCCATCTCAGCGAGATAGCTGTCATACCTGGAACACTCTCCGTTCCTTCCCTCGCCTGCCTTTCTTTCCCGTGGGCTCCTTTTCCCCTCTGCTGGCTGCCAAGGAGAAGCACATTTATTGGCATTGCCCCCAAACAGATGCCTGCCTCCCTCCCTTCCCCCCCTTCCTCTTCCAGCCAAGCCATCACCTGCCAAGGGCTTGGCGGTTGCAGCCTCCCCTGTCCACTGCCTCTCACTGCTGCAGCTCCAGTCCTCGCTGGCAGCCTCTTCCGAAGTTCCCTAGCGCGAGTTCACGGTGCCTCGTGCCAGCAGCCTCCCCCTCTCCCCCGCAGCTCTCCCGGCTCCCGCCTGCCTCTCCCCCGCTCGGTCTGCGCGCAGCCGCTTCCTCCCGCCCTGGCCAGCTGCTGTGCTCGCCTTTCCCCAGTCCCTGCCCCGGCTCCCGCAGCGGGGTTCTTCCCAGCAGCCGCGCCCGCCTCTCCGGAGGGATGTTTGGCTAACACCCGCGACCACCTCTCCCGGACTCCGTGTATACGTGCAGCCACCGTTCCTTTGCAAAGTGAGCTTTTGGATCCCGCTTTGGAATTTGGCTTCCACCCCAGCCCCCGAGTCCTGAGCCTTCTTCCCGGTCTTGGGAGATGGCGTGGAGCGCTGGTAGAGGGAATTCAAGGCTCCTCGGACCCCAACAAAGTTTCGTACTCTTGGCTTCCCCAACTTGGGCAGCCCTGGCCACTGACCCCAGGCCCTCAAGCAGCACCTGGGGACGGGCGCTCCTCTGACTCCTTGCTCCCCAATCCTCCGGAGCTGCTCCGTTCTGAAAGACCAGGCCTGGGCCGATCCCTGGGCCCCACCAGGGTCCACATCCCGAGCCCCACCCAGTCCCCGGCTGGGGAGGGGCGCGCTGGTTTCTAGAAGCTGGGAGTGTGTTGGGGGTGGTGGTGGAGGAAGACGAAAGGATGGAGCCGCCCAGGTTCCCGGGTGCTGCCTTGGGTGATACTGTTAAAGGAGCTTGTCTCACACCAGGGCCCTTCTCGCGGGCTGGATGCCTCCAGTTCGCCATACATTAGCTGAGAAGCCTTTACCGGCCGTCTCCTTTAAGAAGCGCGCGCGCGTGTGTTGTGTGTGTGTGTGAGAGTGTGTGTGTGTGTCCGTGTGTCCGCGCGCGCGCGTCCGTGTGCGTGTGCGCGCGCGCACCGAGGGCCCCGAGAGCCAGGCAGACCCCGGGAAGGAGGAGTTATGTAGATTACGGATGATCTTTCTGGAGGGGAGCGAGGCGAGGAGGGAAGGAGAAGCAGAAGCGAGAGCGAGGAGCGGCGGAGGCCCTTCCCGCAGCAGCTGGGGGCGGCGGCGGCGGCGGCGGCGGCGGCGGTGGAGGGGGAGTAGGCGGTGGAGGCGGAGGCGGAGGACGCACGGGTTGGAGGCGGCTGCGGCTGCGACTCGGCGCTCGGAGTCGGAACCGCCGGTGAACTTGGGCTCCACGTTCCTGGTGACGGACCCCCGACGATGGTGAACGCAGGCTGCTGCTGACCCTGCCTCCGCCGCTGCTTCTCCGGGGCTGCCGAGCGCGGGGCCCCATCTCCTCCCCGTGCCCGGCTGTGGGTGAACCTGCAGGCTCCTTACCCACCCGGAGGACTTTTTTTTGAAAGGAAACGAGGGAGGGAGGGAGAGGGAAAGAGGGAGAAAACGAAGGGGAGCTCGTCCATCCATTGAAGCACAGTTCACTATGATCTTACTCACATTCAGCACTGGAAGACGGTTGGATTTCGTGCATCATTCGGGGGTGTTTTTCTTGCAAACCTTGCTTTGGATTTTATGTGCTACAGTCTGCGGAACGGAGCAGTATTTCAATGTGGAGGTAAGAGTACAAGGGCTTTCTTCCTCTCCCCCTGCCTGGGCTGCTCCCTGAAACCTTGCGTTCACTCGTCGGATCCTTGGGGCTCGAAGCAGCCTGGAGAGGGCTGAGCACATTGTTTGCCTCCTAGCCGCCAAAACCCTTGTTGAGTTTCCGTGTGTGTTAGGTGATGGATGCGCAGGAGACCGAGGATCCGTTATCCCCAGCGGCACAAAGCACGGTGCTGCGCGCTCAGACACAATTGTAGCCGACCCATGCTTCGCTCCCGGGCGGGCGCGAGGCGAAGTCCTCCATGCAGCATACGTGTGGCTTCAGAGGCAGCCTCAGTTTATGATGATGGATAAACAGATTGGGAGAGACAGCATTAATTGCTTGGCATCCTGTGCTGCCTTGGTATTGTTCCTGAAATCTTTGTGCCGGTGGTTGGTGTCTAACAAAGGAGGTTAAAATCAAAGAATCTAGAGGAGAGCGTGGGAATACTTGATATGTTTAATAACAGTACTTTGATATAAAACACTTGAGGAGACCGAGCCTCTTTCTCATTTAGACATAACTTAATAGGCTGTAACCAGATCTGGCCACACCGAGGACCTGAAATCCATCTCTTTCAAGTGTCTTCTCTCCCCCTTCCCCGCCAATTGAGAATAAACGTGGCTCAATGTGATAGTTCTGAGGTGTGTTTTTAATTTGATTTCACACTCTTGGGGCCAGACGGAGAGATTTTAGACTGGCGTTGGCTTTACTTTGATAGCTTTGGAAACAGACGGCACAAAGCAAAAGGGAACTTGAGGATAAGGACTTGTCAGACCTCTGCCAAAGTACTCCTCCTGCCTTCCACTCAGCACTCAAAGCCAGTCATGTGCTATCAATCAGTGCAAGTGGGTCCACACCTGAGCTGCAGCACAAGTGTATCACATAGACGGTGGGCTAGAAAGGCAGTAAGAAAGCCTTGGGGAAATTTACTCCTTTCGATTAGGTCTCCTATGCTGTGACAGCTCGGAGGAATTGTGATTAAGTCACTAAGGAATAATGTGGGTGTTTTCCCCTTATATTGTTGGTACTGTCATTTTGGGGAGAGTGCATTTATACAATAGCAGGACCTGTTGCACGTTGGGTGTTTGAACATGCTTCATGTAACTGACTTATATACAAAGTGTGCATAATAAATACCAGGTGTGAAGGTATATACTGACTGTTAACTATTTATGTAAACCCTTTTTTCAGGATTCCACATAATTAATGATGGTTGGTTCAAAAAATGGAAGGACCATTTTCAAAAGAGTTAAAGAAGTTTACAAAGGTTAACTAGGAATGTATGGCACACACACACGCACACCCCAATAAGAAACCCAGAATTATTTAACCCTTTGAAGAATACAACTATGTTTTTTTCTGCATGAAAAGAGAAGTGGAAAGGGGATGTCCTGACTTCCCTTGATTGCAAATTTTGAAACTTGGAAATTACACACCACAGATGGATTTTTGTACCTAACATTTAAGTCAAGAGATAATTTCACTTAAAATGAAGAAGTCATTAGTTCATTGACTGTAGGAATGAAAGTGGCAAGCTGTTATTTATATAATGTTACAGGCAGAGGAACCTATTGCTTGAGTGGTGCTGGGGGGGGGGCGAGGTAGTTAAAAGTTAAATACCAGATTCTACCTTGTTCACCATGAGAGGACAGGGAGAGCCTAGATTGACGGCTGTTTGCTTTGGGAAAGTCAGATTTGCTTTCTGAGAGTGGATTAGCATCAATATTTTGATGATCATTAGGTTTCTTTTCTGAGATTAAACATAAAATATATTGCATTTTATATTGGGGGGGGGAGCCCCTTAGTTTAATGAGATATTACTATGCAAGAAAAAAGTTACATTTTTTTTTTAAAGAACAGTGGATCAGTTTTGGGTTTCAGTGATCTCTTTCTTTCTGCCTTAAGATGTTTGCTAAAAAGTGGTTCATTGAAAAGGAGTTACTTTTCTATTTTTAGAGTATGTAAATTGTTCCATCCATATTTATTGCAAAGATTTCAGTCTACTGACAGATGGAGAGCCATTGGCCATCTGAGTCCTCAAAAACCTTGCCTGATAAAATGGGAATTTTCTAATGAGTTATCGTATATTAGGTTTCGTAGTTTGTATGATTCCCCAGTAATTTTTTAAAGCTATTGAGCATTTGGTTGGGTTTATAAGCCTTTTTATATGTACTGAGAACCCTTATTTTTTGTTGAAATTATAAGAGGAGCTCCTAGTAAACTCAAAATACTATAAAGATCCTAGGATGACAGGGTGTTTTCTGACATTAATTTCTGCCTGAATCAGTATTATTAGATGTTTCTTGTTAGTAGGTAACTCTAATGGGAAGAATAGTCTATCACTTTCTCTCCAGAAAGCTGCTTATGCTTTGTGCCTCATTCTTGATTGCACTATATACACACTAGGGATGCTTTATTTGATTGATTCTCAAGGACAATCTTAAAATAAGCAGTAATGGTATCAATCATGCATGAAGCTCAGAGGGGTCATATTTTTTTTCCTAGTAAGCAATCAAGTTATTATACTTGGAACAAAGCTTAAGAGAGATGCTGTTGGGCTGATAAAGATTATAATGCTTTATTCATCTCTGAACTTAATGATTTGTGGTATCCTCATACGTTTCATCTTTATGATGTAGGTTCAAAATCCTGTATCCCTCACTCCCCAACCCCCTTGCCCCAGGAATGGTTATATTACAAGTGTTTGTGTTAACTCTTTCTTGTCTGATTTTTAAGAGTAAAAGCATTTATAATTTTTAATGATCAGAATGTGAGCTACTTTTTAATGTGCTGATGAAAGCCAGTTACAGAGAAAGTGAGCATTTGTTTTCTGTTTGTTTTGTCTTGTTATGTAAGAACTGAAGTGGAGCACCTCTTCAGCTAAGAAAGGGTTAGATGCTACCAGAGTAGTACTATGGAAGAGATTCAATTCATCTTTTCTACTTACATTTCAGGTGGAACCATTTTTAAAGTTACATTTTCAGAATACACTTACTTAAATAAAGATTGTTTTGTGTACTGCTGGATTCTGGTTTTGGAAATGAGTCTGTTAGTGTGTAATAGCATCATGTGAAGGACTCATGCTGTTACTATTAACTGGAAGTCAAAAACTGTTTTCATTGGGCAGCATCCTGAATCAGAGGTGTTCATTGGTCAGAGGAATCCAAATGATTAACGAAGAATTATGTTTTTATCTCTGCTCTCTGAAAAATCATTTTCCCCTAAACTAGTTACCTTGCGATGGGGCTTTTCATAATCATATTTCTTTTTTTTTATTTCTTTTCTTTATTTGTACACTGCAGGTAACACTAATGTGTCATTTAGTAATAACTCACCAACTTTTATAATTGTCAGATGTTAATACACTAATATTTAACAATTAATAAATAAAACATAGCACACATTTCCAGTGAGGAAAAATTTTAAAGCAATTAACAATAGAAAAATGTGTAGAAATCTTAAAAATGCATATGTCAAAACATAAGAATGTGATTATTCTGACACAAATGTTTATGAAGTGAAATTTATTTTGTTGTTCCAGATTTAAAGAAGAGTGGTTCTGTATTTCAAAGGGCTATTCTGTGACAAATATTATGAAATAGAGATGTAATCATTTCCTAATTTTTTCTTGCAGTGTATTTCACTGATTTAAGATGCATTCACCTTTTGGAAAATGTCTGAACATACGCAAAAAGTCAGAGTTAGCATTGAGTGGCTTTGTACCACATGTAAACTTGTCATGATTTTAAAGTGTACTATGACATTTTTTAACCTCACATTCTGTGTTTACTTAAATAATCAGGATGTAATCATTTATTTGCTCATATGACAATGATGACACCATGCCTCCTTGACCCAGGGGCACGCCTGGCTTCTCCAAGCTGTTTCTGACTGGTCAGCAAGGCCTATGTGATTAATTCATAAAAGTTTGTAATCTTCAAGTTTGCAGTCTTAGCAAGACTTGTCTGATTTACTGGCCATTTGAACTGTGTATAAGGGCTGAAAATGATGCCAAGGAGACCAGAGGCTGGTTCTATCTTGTCCTTACCTTTCTCTGTTCAGTGTTGCCTGGGCAGGTTTCCTCACATCTGGGCTATTCATGCCCTTTGCAGGTCAACATGTCAGCAAGGTATGTTTGTTCCTACTGTTCCCTTGAGAAACCCACGAAAAACAGTCCAGGTCCATCCCTCTGAACAGCTGGGTTCATTCTCTTTCTCCTATTTTGTAAGATAAAGTTGGTTTCAATAGCAACTTTTTCACCTGAAGTTAGTTTCTACTTTTTCCTATTCATGTTATTTATTGTTATTGTCATAATAAATTTTTAAGACATACCAGCTAGTCCAGGAAGACCTTATTTAATACCTTTCCATTAAAAAAAATGTTGTGTACTGAAAATCAACCAATTAGCATCCAGTACACTTTCTTCCTGTGGGTTTCTCTTAGAGAGTTTATTTCAGAAATATGATTTTCACATTTTGTCTTGTCATCTGTTACTATCATAGAATGTCAAGTTCGGCTCACACCTTGTTTAACAAGACTGGGTTTGTGAAATCTGTTCATTTTTTTCCCTAATACCATAGAAAATAAATAGGCTTTATCAGTCTGTAATCATGTTTGTTTTAATTGGTTCAAGCCTAAGTGTTTCAATGCCATAGTAGAGGCAGTTCAATATATAACTCAGGCCAGCTCTGTGTTATACTCCAACATCAGAACATAAAAAATCCTTTAAACAATGAAAGGGATGGGATAAGAGTGGGCAGAAAATGAGTGTTCTCTATATTGACAAAATAATTTAAGGAAAAGACACAAAAAGTATGTCCATGTAATATTGGAAATCGCAATGTAGTATAATGGACTACTGGGACTGAATTCAAAGATTGTGAACTCTGGAGCTTGCATGGCTTTGAACTTGGGCAAGTAATTTTTTTCAGTGCCTTCATCTACAAAAGTAGGAATTCAATTAATCTTATTGAAGCCATTTCTGAATTAAAATGTGAAGAAAAAGATTTTATTTGAGAGAGAGAGAAAAAGGGAGAGAGGGAATAAGCGAGCATGCATCTGCTCCCCCCTCCCCATCGCCAAGTTCACTCCCAGATACCCACAATGTCTGTGGCTAGGCTGGGAGCTGGGAACCCAGTCCAGGTGTCCCACTTGGATGGCAGGAATCCAATCACCTGGGCCATCACTACTGCCTCCTAGCATTTGCATTAACAGGAAGATGGAATAGGAACTGGTACTGGGCATTGAACCTGGATACTACTATAAGGTACACTGGCTTCTTATCTGGTATCCTAAACACTAGGCTAAATGGCCACCCCTAAATTTGAAATTTTATAGTAGTTAGCTTGTAAGCTCTTGTTTTTATTGCAGGGGGTGAGGGAAGTACAATATTTACCTTGTAAATTTGGAGGCAACTAGATCACAGTGAGAGTTTAGGTTTTTTTTTTTTTTTTTTTTTCTTGAACTGAGTATCTTGAGAAAATACAGAATGTATACCTTACAGCTAACATGTTGTCAACTGTAGTGACAAAGGGTACTTCATTTTGGAAATAATCCTAACCTTCTCCTGAGTAGTAAAACACTGGCAGTAAATGATATATAATTTAAAAAAATCAATTGTTGGCCAAGGCAGTAAACATTACAATGTAATGTTTATCCAGATATCTTAATGTTATTTTACAAAATATATATCATCTACAAGTGGTACATCAGTCATCAGGAAGCAAGTTGGAATAAGTTCAAAATGTGAGTTTTAATTGAGTATTATGCTGAGTATTTTAATTGAGTGTTTTGGGGGGCTATTTTCAGTCTATGTCTCTGCCTATATATACAAACGAACTTTATTGTAAAATGAAGTGTTTATGCTGTGTGTTCCATTTGCCCATTGTAGTAAATAATTTTGACACCTACTCTTGGAACACTGATTTTGGTTTCCATCACACCTTTCATTTTGAAAGTGAAGAATCAAATTGCATTTACCTTAAAATATATATATGACTTATGTGAATGATGCAAAAATCCATGCTCAAAGCATAAAATGTGGGGCTGGTGCTGTGGCTCACTTGGTTAATTCTCCGCCTGCGGCGCCAGCATCCCATATGGGTGCCGGGTTCTAGTCCAGGTTGCTCCTCTTCCAGTCCAGCTCCCTGATGTGGCCCCAGAAGGGCTGTGAAGGATGGCCCAAGTGCGTGGGCCCTGCACCTGCATGTGGGGACCAGCAGGAAGCACCTGGCTCCTGGCTTTGGATTGGCGAGTGGCCATTTGAGGAGTGAACCAACGGAAGGAAGACCTTTCTCTGTGTCTCTCACTGTCTGTAGCTCCACCTGTCAAATGAATTAAAAAAAAAAAGCATAAAATGTGTGATACTTAACGTTTTCTTGGGAAAGCTATTTTTAAATCTTTAGATTATTTATGAAACCATATTTGATTGTTGCTTCCTGTCATTTAGCTTTCAGAATGGATATCGTTTGTCTTGGTGTTTCACCATGACTGTTTGGCAAGAGACATTCTTGGGTTTGGATCACTCGAATATTTGAAGAGCCATGTATCTGATGCTTAGCCAAGTATAAGTATTCCCACCATAGTCCCTACCTTTGATTAATTATGACCTCTGGATGCAATATATAAAAAGTGGCTAGAGGGAGCCATTGAGCTGTTTAAGTACTCCAATGGCTTGGAAGAATTTGGTTTAAAATCAAAGACAGTTGGTGCAATCATGTCTTAAAAAGAACCATAGCCAATCACAGATAACTTGGAAAAATCGATGACAATTTAAGATGTAAGCTGAGTTTACTAGGAACTGCTTGGGGCCAATAGTTAAATATTTGATTAAGAAGGAAATTAATACTTTTCTAGGGGGAAAAAGGTTCTGGGCATGACAGTGTGACAAAAAAACGTTATATTGCATGACTGCTTTATATTTATCTTACTTTTACGTGTGGTGGGGTAAATCAGAAAGTATACATTTTTGCAGCTGTCAGTGCTTTTGGTGTTGCCATTTTAACTAACATGACTAATGAAATAACTGTGGTTTTTCAGATTAGAGGTGGGATAAATTTAATTTGGCAATGCCTTTTACATTATGTGTAGCAAAAATCCAATTTTGAAAGGTCATGAAACTAATGTTATTCTATTTTAAAATGTTTACTAGGAACTTAGTGACTAAATACTTTTTAATGGAAGAAGAATTTAAAATATTTTTACCTGTTCTTAGAAGTATGTGAGAAATGATCCCCAAAAGTGTGAAACAATGTGGTTTCTATAAATAGCAACCTCAGAAATGTTTCCAGTTGAGCAGATTTTTACATGACTCCTGGTGGAGAGAGGGGGATTAAAAAGGTACTCACTAATGCATTAGGATAAGCAATAAGTTTGTATTCAAACGAGCAAATAAACCGCAATAAGTTACTCACTGAAATGGAAATTTATACTATTTGTTTTAGTTACACTTAAGTGAGGGGCTATAAACTACTCTTTTGAAGGGCAGGCTGGATGCTTTTTAAATTTATTTTTATTATTTATTTATTTATTTGACAGGTAGAGTTATAGACAGTGGGAGAGAGAGAGAGACAGAGAGAAAGGTCTTCCTTCTGTTGGTTCACTTTCCAAATAGCCACTACGGCTGGAGCTACACTGATCCGGAGCCAGGAGCCAGGAGCTTCTTCCTGGTCTCCCATACCGGTGCAGGGCCCAAGCACCTGGGCCATTCTCCACTGCCCTCCTGGGCCACAGCAGAGATCTGGATTGGAAGAGGAGCAACCGGGACTAGGACCTGGGACCCATATGGGATGCCGGCGCTGCAGGCAGAGGATTAACCAAGTGAGCCACAGTGCCGGCCCCAGGCTGGATACTTTTATTAACTTCCTTTCATGTCCCCTGATTGTATGCACCTGATGTTATATCAGTGGCATGCACTCTTGTGCCTCTGCACCCAGCTGATGCCCTTGTTTGCTGAGTGATGTCAGTACAGCTGTTTTAATAGGGACTTTTCACAATTGAGTTCCTAGCATGTGTTCATAGTTTCTTGTTTGTAACGAGTAGATCCTTGTATTTGTTTTGGGTTTCTATTTGGGTTTCTGCTATCTGTATATTCATTCCTTCTTTGTTTTGAATAATTGCCAGCCTGTCCTTCCCGTGGTCACAACTTGTGTCTTCTAGTTGGCGTCTTGAGGAAGCCCACATCTCAGTTATATTGTAGAAACCCAAAGTTAGATTTGGGAAGCATTTTATGAGAACCATATTTCTACCCCACTCCTTATTCTATTTTATTTGAATAAAGTAGAATAGATTCATGCGGCTTATAGAAACTAACATCTACTTAATGACTTGTATAAACTAGAGAGCAGACTTCTAAGATGTCGACAGCATTGACAGTAATAAGTAACATCCTTTTAGGAAGTATGAATGTTTCTTTTTTTTTTTAAGATTTATTTATTTATTCGAAAGGCAGTTACAGAGAGGCAGAGGCCACAACAGCCGGAGCTAAGCTTTCTCCAGGTCTCCCACGTGGGCTTCTGCTGCTTCCCAAGGCATGTTAGCAAGGAGCTGGATCAGAAGTGGAGCTGCTGGGACTTGAACTGGAATCCATATGGGATGCCAGCACTGCAGGCAGTGGCTTTACCCGCTAGGCCACAGCGCCAGCCCCACAGTGTGAATGTTTCCAATCTAACAACTCTACTCATACAACTTACTACTTTGTTCCTGTATGAAGGATTGCATAAAGATGCTTGTTTTATGGGGGACTCAAGCAAATTTTTTATGTAGCCTTTTCCTTGTTTTGAACATTTCTATAATGAATGCTTGACCTTTATTGCTTGTCTATAGTACAGTTTGTAATGACAGCACTGAGACAATGCCAGGCACTCCCCTTCGTAAGGAAAGGGAGGTGTCTCAGTTCCTGCATTCCTTGCCATGATGGGAATACAGGAACACGTCGATTCTGGCACTGCCCCCTAACTGGACAACTCCAAATAACCAGTAAAATGGTAATACTTGGAGTTCATTTAAATACCTTATTTTAATGATACAAAGTACATTAATAAACATTGGTTGAACACTTGCTATGTGCCTGTTAGTATCTACATGTTTCATGTAAACACACTTAATTCTCATATATAATCTTGTGAGTTATTCCTACTATTTCTCTTTTTTTTAATTATTTTTGACAGAGTGGACAGTGAGAAAGGTCTTCCTTTGCTGTTGGTTCACTCTCCAATGGCCACCGCGGCCGGCGCACCATGCTGATCCGAAGGCAGGAGCTAGGTGCTTACCCTGGTCTCCCATGGGGTGCAGGGCTCAAGCAGTTGGGCCATCCTCCACTGCACTCCCGGGCCACAGCAGAGGGTTGGCCTGGAAGAGGGGCAACCGGGACTAGAACACTGTGTGCTGGCGCCGCAAGGCCGAGGATTAGCCTATTGAGCTGCGGCGCCGGCCTACTATTTCTCTTTTTACAAACAAGGGATCTGAGTCACAGAGAGGTTTAGGCAGTTGGCAAGCCATGTTATTATGTAGTGTCGAGGTACAACAGCCTAGAATCCCAGGTAAGCAGGCCGATGGCAGAGCTGAGGCACCGGAGATAAAAAAAAAAAAAGAGAAGAAAGAAAAGAAAAAGAAAAAATAAGTTAGCTTCCAGGTTCCCAATAATGATGGGATGAAAACAAATCCTCTTTTGTATTCCAAACTAAAAGCACTTAATATGCATAATGAAAATGATAGCCCTGTGTCGAACATAAAGTGTAATCTTAGTTTTAATAAAAACTAGATAGCTTGTTGTTGATTTGATTGATCAAGGTTAATTATGTGGTACTTAGTAAAGTCTTACTCTTTAATACCCATTATGATTTTTTAATTGGAAGAAAATTGGTAGCCTACCTATTGGTAACCTGAATATTATTTAGTTACATATAATATTCAATTATGATATCTTATTTTTTAACTGTCATATTACAACTTATTAAATGTGATTTTTGGAGGATTCAGGAAGATTTGATTACAGTCTAAGATTAAGATAATTGAGTGTTATAGTGTTATAGAAAATGTAATGGAAAATCTGAGTCAGAAAAATTGATGTTCCACAGCCCTGCTGGGGAGGAATGTGTTTGTATATGGCCACTGAATGGCACGTTTTATTAGTTCTGGCATTTCCTAGTTTTATGTATTTCCTTTAGTAGAAGCTACAAGGAAATAGATTTATTTTCATTATTGTGAAAATGCCTGTTTAGTTGTTATACAAAGGGAATTTTCTCAGCACTGGAACAGTCCAGAGGTGGATCAGGTCCTTTGGAAGTTAGCAAGCACCTCCTCATTGTTTGACAGGCCTGATGTGTGGTTAATACCTTTGCTGTGGAGGGGATAGAAACTCCAACTGGGCGCTTGTCCAGTGCATGTAAAGAATTGTCTTCAGGCCTTAACATTCAGGGCTCCTATAATCCATCATTAATCTTCTGGGGGTGTTGTTTAGGTGCAGGTAAAAATCCAACTGATTTTACAGAATTTATCAGTGTTACATGTTCACTTGGCTACTTTCCAACTTCTCTAGAGGCCAGGTGTCATAAAGGCTTTGTTGAAGAGCTTTGAAAATAATGCCTTAAACTCTTAGCTGTGCCACTTACAAGTTCTGTGTTTTTGCGTGAGCCAAGTTTCTGACCAAGTGTCTTTGTAGGATAGAGATGATGATATGCAACTCAAGGAATGTTGTAAGATTAGAGAGTTCAGAGATATTGGACAAAGATGAAGTCAGCAGTTTCTTTATTTTGCTTTTCCCTCATCCTGAAATGATCAAAAAATAGAAGGAGAAAATATGTGACCCAGTGATTTTTGTGTCACTAGACATTGAGTAATGAAGTAGTTATCTCTGAAAGAGGGGAAGCAAAGGAAGTGAACCCGATGATTATCTCAGCTCACCTCCTTGATGGAGTTTCCAGCAATCACATCCAAAAGGTAGAGCTCAGGGTGAACTGGGAAGACTCCTTGCAAGAAGTGGAGCTGAGAGTATGTAAAGCCAAGGTGGCTAGAGTCTGTAGCTCAGAAAACTGGAAAAGGAGAAAACTGATAAGAGTGAAAGCACCATAAGTTTGCAGAGGGGCCCTTTAAGAATGTTGATGAGATCTGACCTCTGTCTTCCTGTGAAATCACTCCAGGGGCCTGGGAAAGGATCAGAGTGAATAACAAGGCCTACTGCTCATGAAAGGCTGGGGATAGTGCCCAGGTCTTCCAGCCAGACTGAAAACCTTGTACTTGATAGGGCAGTGGGTGAGCCTGTTGCATCAGTGGTGGGAAATAGTTAGCAGTGGACTGAACACACTGGTTCAGATGAACAAATCTTGAAAGACACACGTGAAAGCATCAGATGGTTTCTGAGTGACTGACCTCCATTCCACACCAATGCTCAGTATTTATTGGAATATAAAAAATACCTACCACCCGATAAGATAAAATTCATGTCTGGCAGCCAGACAAAAAATAATTATCAAGCATATAAAGAAGCAGAAAAGAACTACGCATGGATAGATGTTCTGTATATTTAAACTGATACCAACAATGTTAACAGGTGTTAAGAATTAGCAGTCAAGAATATTAAAGCAGTTATAATTATATTTTTATATTCAAAAATTGGCACATGGAAGATATTTTAAATCCAAATTGAACTTCCAGAGGTAAAACTACAATATATGAAAAGAATGAATTTGAAACTAACAGCAGATTAGACATTATTGTAGAGCAAAATAGTAAATAAACTTCAGTTGCAGCAACAGAAGAAATCTACAGAGAAACATAGGAAGCCAAACAAGAGAACACCAGTGAGATATGGACAAATGCACATGGCCTACTGTAAATGTAACTTGAGTTTGGAAAGGGAAGAGAATCAGGAAGAAAAAGGCTTTTCCTGATTTTTTGGAAAATATGTACACTCAGGGCCAAGAAGTTCAATGAATCTCAAGCACACAGAACCTGAGTGAAACTACCCTGAGGCATATCCTCATCAACGTGCTCAAGTGAATAGTAAGGAGAGACATCTTTAAAACAGATAGAAGAGCAGGTGGTTTACGCAGAGTGGGAATATGCAAGGATGAAAGATTGCTTGTTGGAAATAATGTGTAGTGGGCCTCAAGCTAGGGACTCCTGTATATTCCTGAAAGTGAAAACTTCAAAAGGCTTCTATTATGTTGTTATGTCTGTGTATATATGTGTATATATAATACTAGACAAAGATGAAAGTGTTTAAAACTGTTAGAAATTTGTTTATAAATAACAGGTCAACACATGATCGTAAACAATGTTTTTTTGAAAAATAAAGTTTACAGAACAAATTATCTTACATTTTAAGTACCTTTAATGCAAATAATGCTGGATTCTCTTCTCTGCTTCTGTATTCACACTTACAATATTATGAATTATGTGGCCTTTGGTGTATTTGGCTGTTAATTGCAAATGAATGAGAGTGAAAAGGCAAATAATGTCTTCATAACATAGTTTGATATAGCAGAACCCTGAAAGAATTTAGGGCACCCAGAAGTTCCTGGACCAAACTTTGAGCACCTCTGCTCTAACACCTACACTACCAGATATACCCATCTTATCAAAATACTAAACTCTATGTTTCTGTAATTGTTAGTGCTCAGCATAAATATCATGAAGCCTTCTTTTATTCTCCATCTTCACTTCCTCTAGGTCATTTCCATCATTATGCATTTATGACAGTCTCCTCTACTTACTCCTTAAAATGTCTTTTATATTTATCATCTGAAAATGTTTTACTCCAAAGATAGCTGAATGTAAGACACAAGGCTTCTTCGTACAAATTTGGTTAAGAATCTACTTACTGGTTTCTTAATTTCTAAGACTTGGCCAGTGGAAAACAAGAAGCCAGTTATGAAACTCTTTCATTTCTTTGTGTTTTTGGGTTTCGATCTCCTGACTCTGGAAAGACAGGTAGATCAAATTCAGGTTTGTTGGCAGAGAAACCTAAGGGACTGAACTAAAATTTTTTCTCTCTTCTTGCCTGGAACATAAGGTTAAATCCAGTATAGTAAAGACAAATAAATGCCTGGGAAAATATTCTATTGTACCGGGTATTTGGATAATAGACTATCTTTTTCTCAAGTAGGTTTTATGATTTATATTGATTTTATTATGACTTTATATTGCCCTAGAATATATGAGCTGACCACTGCCCTATGAAAAGCAGGACGCTCAGTAGATGTGCACAGAAGAAATGCATGGATTACATCACCTCATTCATAGGTGTTAGTTTCTAGTTTAACTGATATTTTATGACCTGCTGCAGTAGTTGCCAGTCCCTCAACTCATTTAGCCCAAGGGAGTAAGAATGTGGTGCCATTACCTTACATGTATTCTACTTTACT
This sequence comes from Lepus europaeus, assembly GCF_033115175.1. Classification (NCBI taxonomy): domain Eukaryota; kingdom Metazoa; phylum Chordata; class Mammalia; order Lagomorpha; family Leporidae; genus Lepus; species Lepus europaeus. The sequence goes on from NC_084830.1 coordinate 54,989,782, forward strand.
AAAGATAGTTAGCTTCAAACAATCAAGAGTCATATTCTTTTCATGATTAAATGTCAATTAGTAAGTGACTTGGACTTCTAGATTGGCTTTTCTAGCCATCTCCATAATGTAATATCAGTATTTTTGATATAAAGCATGTATTCAATCTTCATTCACCAATAGAACATCTATATCTGAACCTTTGGCTTGACATTAAACGTACTGTAAAGTTGGTCGTTTATTTCAGATTTGTGTATCAGAATATATAGGGGATATATAAAAGGAGAGTAACCTTCTATTTAGTTCAGTGACTTCAGTTGTAGTTATTGCTAGTAATGAACAGCAGCTTCTCCTAGATAGTTTTCAGGAATGAGCAAAATGATTTTGGTTATATTTCACCTGAAGTCTTCATTGATTTCAGTCCTTCTTTTAGCTTCATGGGTGAAAAAAACACAAGTTGATATATTGTCAAGTAGTATGTCCATTAGCATGTAAAGCTCTAGTATAATCATATAACTTAAATTTCTTTTACATGTAACTTCCATGAAAATTATATCTTTTTTTGGTTTTGAAAAAGACAGAACCCATGATGAATTGACTTGCGAAGTGTTAGAGATATGGTGCATTTTCTCTGCTGAACACCTTCATATTGGTGATAGGGTATGAAGAGGGAAAACAAGTTTGAATTATGTCTTTCTTAGGAGAAGGAAGGGAATCGGCCTTAGAATATTAAGCAGTTCATTAATGAACAGGCATTTAACAGGAAAAAGGAGGCATATATTGCAGTGTCACGTTAGGCATGTCAAAACGTACTGAGCCTATTGGTTGAGGACAGCCATCTGCCCTGAGGTTGCTGTTATCATTCATTTCAACAAGGAACAAAAAGCTAGTTTTCTTTTCTTTTTGTATTTGAAGAGCTTCCAGAAATTGTTTAAACATAAACACATACGCACATGATTCCCTCTCTCCCACCTGCCTGCCTGCCTGCCTGCCTTCCAAGCGAATGCATACGTACGTGATACTGTGTACACTGTTATGGTACTATACCTTGGGGGGGTTTTGTATTAGCACATATAAAATAATCTCATAACTTAGGACTTGTGTGGTAATTTATCTAACTATATACTGCTGGAAAAATAAGTTATTTTCAAGGTTGTTCATAGTATAAAATTTATGGAGTGTGCTTTTTTTTTTTTAATTTTTTTATTTTTGACAGGCAGAGTGGACAGTGAGAGAGAGACAGAGAGAAAGGTCTTCCTTTTGCCGTTGGTTCACCCTCCAATGGCCGCCGCGGTAGCACGTTGCGGCCGGCGCACCGCGCTGTTCTGATGGCAGGAGCCAGGTGCTTCTCCTGGTCTCCCATGGGTGCAGAGCCCAAACACTTGGGCCGTCCTCCACTGCACTCCCTGGCCAGGGCAGAGAGCTGGCCTGGAAGAGGGGCAACCGGGACAGAATCTGGCGCCCTGACCGGGACTAGAACCCGGTGTGCCGGCGCCGCAAGGCGGAGGATTAGCCTAGTGAGCCACAGCGCCGGCTGGAGTGTGCTTTTTTAAATGTATGACTTTATCTAACAAGTTAAATTACTAAAAGTGGAATAACTGTATTATGACTGTAAATATTTATACTTTTGGTAGATTCTGCCAAACTGCCATCCCCAAAATATTCAAGTTTACCATGTACTAACAGTGCTTGAGCGTGCTTGATTGCACACACACACACACACACTTGCCAACACTTTTTATTTTTATTCATAATATGATAGGTAGTAAATTAATCTTAGCATAATATTGCGTGTAATATTTTTGAGATAACATTTTAAATTTACATTAGAGGTAAAGGTTTAATGTGCCACTAAATAAAGAGTTTGACTAATAAAAAATAAAAGGCTCATGGTTCAGTAGGAATATACACAAGGGCCATAAATAGTAATGAAATGAAAAAATGACAGCTTCACTCATTATTTTAAAATGATGACAGATCATTAAAATTATATAGTATATCATTAATTTGACAATAATAAAACAAAATGTAAACTACTGTCTACAGTAGTACTGTTATACACAGTCATTTATATTTCTGTTTTTGTTTCAGTTAATAGATTTTTTTAAAAAAATTATTTCTTCCATGTAAGAGAGAATATGCAACATTTGTCTATGTCTGGCTTATTTCTCTCCATATGCTGTCCTCCAGTTGCAACCACTTTGGTGCAAATGATAATATTTCATTCTTTTTTTATTGCTGAATAATATTCTATTGTGCGTATACCACATCTTCTTTATTCACCTAAAGATGGGTATCTTTTAACTGTTGTGAACAGTGCAGCTATAAACATGGTGGTGCAGGTGTATACCCAGTAATGGGATTACTGATCATATGCCAACATATTTCTGGTTTTTAAAAGAAGTTTCCATGCTGTTTTCCACAGTGGCTGCATTAAAGAACATTCCCACCAACGGTGTTTGAGAGGCCCCTTTTTCCACATGCTCACCAATGTTTACTACTCTGTCTTTTGAATAATAGCCATTCCGACAGGAATGAAGTGATATCTCATTGTAGTTTTGTTTCACATTTCTGTGATGGTTAATGGTGTTGAGCTTTTTTTTTTTTTTTTTTCATAAATTTGCCATTTGTATTTCTTTTTTTGAGAACCGTCTATTGAGATTATTTGCCCATTTACTTACTAGACATTATTTTAATTGCTGAGGTTTTTGAATTACTGATCTATTCTGAGTATTAATCCTTTGTTGGATAAGTAGTTTGAAATATTTTTCCCATTATGTTAGTTATCTCTTCACTCTATTTGTTTGGTTGCCTGTGCAAAAACTTTTGAGTTTCATATAATCCCATTTTTCTATTTTTGCTTTTGTTGCCTGAGCTTTGGGATCTTATCCCAAGAAATCATCACCTACACAAATGTCTTTCCTCTACATTTTCTTCTAGAAACTTCATAGTATCAGGTCTTAAATTTAGGTCTTTGAGCCATCTGGAGTTGATTGTTGTATACAGTGAGATGGGAGGGAATCCGATTTCATTCTCCTACATATATACTTCCAGTTCTGTAAGCACCGTTTATTGAAGAAGTTATTCCTTCTCCAATGTTTGATCTGGGCACCTTTGTCAAAAATCGGTTGACTACATGTACATGGGTTAACTTCCGGGCTATCCATTGTGTTCCATTTATCTCTGTGTTGGCTTTTATGCCAGTACCATGAAGTTTCAATTACTACAGTTTTGTTTTATGCTTTGAAGTCAGGTACTGTGGTGCCTCCAGCTTGATTGCTGCCCCTGCTCCCTATTCTGCACCAGGATTGCTTTGGCTATTCTGAGTTCATTTGTAATCCTATATGAGTGTAATTAATTTTAATTTTAATTATGTAAAGAATTGCATTGGCATTTTGATAGGAATTGTGATGGACCTGCAGATTGCTTTAGATGGTATAGACACTTTAATGGTATTAATTCTCCAAATCTATGAGCAAGGGATATCTTTTTCTTTTTATATGCTTATTTTGTACCCCACAACTTTACTGAATTGATATATCAGCTCTAACAGCGTTTTGGAGGAGTGTTTTGGCTTTTCTGTGTACACCATAATGTCATCTGCAAATACAGATACTTTGAGTTTCTCCTTGCCAATTTTTATGACCTTTATTTATTTCTCTTCCCTAAATGCTATTGCCAATACTTGTAGAACTGTATTGAATATGAGTGGTGAAAGTGGACATCCTTTACTTGTTGCAGATCTGAGAAGGAATATTTTCAGCTTTTCCCTGTGCAGTATGCTATTGGGTGTTGGTTTGTCATGTATAGCCTTTATTATTTTGAGGTATATTCCTTCTGTACCAAATTGTGGAGAGTTTTTGTCATGAAGGGATATTGAATCTTATCAAATACTTACCAAAAACACAACATGAAAAGGGAACTATAGACCTATATCCTTGATGATCATAGATGCAAAAATTCTTAACAAAATACTAGCAAACTGAATCCAAAGCCACATCAAAAAGATCCTACATCATGATCAAGTGGGATTCATCCCAGAGATGCAAGGGGGGGGGGGCTCAACATTTCCAAATCAATAAACATAAATCACATCAACAAAATGAGGAATGAAAACCATATGGTCATTTCGATAGATGCCAAGAAAGTAATTACTTATTTTGCAAATTTAAACTAATATCAATATTGAATCTTTCTGTATTTTGATATATTTATACTTATTTTCTTATTGTTAGGACATTTTTCCTGCAATTATTTACTTTCTTTTGCTTATAAGAGCTCTCTATGTATTTGATGCTTCTCTGCCATATTTAATAAAATAAATTTTGTGATGTTTTGAATTTGCTAATATATTTTTCAGATTATTTATTTATATCATGATTCTGGTTTTCATGCTTTAAATCTTTAGCATTTCAAGAACATTTAAAAACATTTTCCGTTCTCCTTTTTATCTGTATAAAACTTTGATTTGTGTAAAATACTTTTAGTGTAGGCAATGAAATTGGAATCTGGCTCATCTCCGCCCCCTCCCCAATTATTTAACAGATGCTTCAGTGCTATACATTGAGTAATACATCTTTTCTTCTTTTTTTATTTTTTTAACAGGCAGAGTTAGGCAGTGAGAGAGAGAGACAGAGAGAAAGGTCTTCCTTGCATTGGTTCACCCCTCAAATGGCTGCTATGGCCAGTGTGCTGCGCGGATCTGAAGCCAGGAGCCAGGTGCTTCCTCCTGGTCTCCCATGCGGGTGCAGGGCCCAAGCACTTGGGCCATCCTCCACTGCACTCCCAGGCCATAGCAGAGAGCTGGCCTGGAAGAGGGGCAACCGGGACAGAATCCGGCGCCCCAGCCAGGACTAGAACCCGGGGTGCTGGCACCTCAGGGGAAGCATTAGCCTAGTGAGCTACGGTGCCGGCCCATCTTTTCTTCTATAATGCGTATGCGTCTCTGAAAATGAACACCACCTGGTTTTCTGATTGTGAGTTGTCCAGGGCTCCTCTGCCTCTCATCTTTTGACTAGGGCAGCTCCACTGTACGCTCATCTTTCTCAAATGCTCCTGGAACAGTGGTAAACAGGCTCCCTTGACAATGGCAGGAACACCAGAGAACAAGCAGCACACATGTGATGCCCCTTAACTCTAGTCTCATAACTCAGCACGTAAGCTCATTGACTATATTCATTTGCCTAAAGCAATCTAATTTTATGGCAAAGCTCCAAATCAAAGAGCTTAGATATACGCTTCACCTCTGATGAGGCCATTGCAAGGGTATGGATGCAGAAAGAAGTTAAGAATCGGGACCAATAACGAAGTCTATGACACCTTCATTGTTTTAAATGCTGTCTTGATTCTGTCCTAATTTTTACACATTGTAGTCTATTTTTGAAGGGAAATATCAAGCTCTTCTGTTTACTTCCTTTCCTAGGTTTTCTGCTTCTTGTAGCTAGGTAGTTAGTGTCTTCTTATTTTGTTGCTTTTTAGAATGAGAACTTCTATAATCATTAAGTGACTTAAAGAAAAGTTATAGAGTTGTATATATTAATTTTAAATAGCTACCCTGTTAGATGATCATATTGTTTAGTATAATCGTTCTATAGATTATCTTGAGTAGCCTGGCTCATGCTCAAGCATTTGCACTTAAAAATAATTTTCCCTCCTTCTCTATTTTTCTCTCTAATTCATTCTTTTGGATAATTCAATTGCCTATTCCAGAGCAGTGTAAAGTAATTACTGTGATACACTCTAATTTTCTTTATTCTGACTTTAAGGGATATAAAGATCCATTTGTTTTTAATTGTCAACCATTAACCTTAAAAATTGAACTGGGTGTCATTTTATGCAGGGTAATTAATTCTAGAATCTTTTTGTATTGCCCTTAAATTAAGATTAATGGTGAGGATAACACAATCTTGAATTTGGATTTTATAGTATCTGTTTCTCATTCAACATTTCCTTTGTCTTCCTGATTTTCAAAGTGTTTGTTCTCCCTTCTCACATTTCCTTGTAGCTTCCTTAAAGTTTAGATCCCTGAACTCTGTGTTTGGGTGTTTCTATGACCATTGCAATGATGGGAGGGCAGTGATGGATGGAACAGTGGCTAAATTCATGCTTTTATGGAATTTGGGCATTTTCTTCAAGGCTTTCATTCAAGACTATTGGCTTCATGCAATAAAATGCCCACTTGAATACCTGGAACAATATACAAAGTTTATCAGAAGATATCAGTGCAGCTCAGAGATAGCTGGGAAGGGTGGATGAAGCTAGCCTGGGGGCAGTTGCAGATACCTAAACCTGGGGTCTATGCAGAAGCTCTGTTACCCTGATCCCAGCTTCTGTCCATTAACTGGCTTCCCTCTTTATTGGTGAAGATTGTCTTTCTCCTTAGGATCAGTGCATTGCCTGGCAGTCTCGGCCCTCTATTTCCTATCTGGGAGAAAGTTACTTTTCTCCCTTTGGAATGTAATTCCAAGTCTTCTCTGAAATATTAAAAGGAAAGATTTACCATGAGGCCATTTTGGATCACTAAGTATTCCTGTAGGTGGAAGTAGTTTGTGGAGACTATGAATGTCTACTAGAATCAGAGAGCTGGGTTTAGGGAGTAACAATTTGCTCAGAAAACTAAGAAGAGAAGTTGGACAGTTTCAGCAATGAAAATCTAAGACAGATGAATTGATAGATGATTTTTTTCTGCTCTTAGCCATTGTCTTTCTCTTTCCCCTTCTGCATATCCAAGTGCTCCCACCCCCCACACACAATTGCTTTCCTATCTCATACATATACTACCTACACCCCTCTACTAGACAGTGGTAAGTTAAGTTCCTGCAGAATTATGATTGCAAGGGTGAGGTGTCAATGGAGAAGAAATAAGGCAAAACATTTTTGTGCACAGATTATCTAACGTACAAAGGTCAAAATTAGACCAAATGAGGCAGAGTTCTGAGCTAGTGTGACCGAAAGAAACACAAAGCCATTTGTTGTCAATTAAGTTTGGGTTTAATCAATAATCATTGTAACATCCTCTGCATTTTCTCCTCAAGACATAGAAATACATACTTTTAGGCTGGCGCCACGGCTCAATAGGCTAATCCTCCACCTGCGGCGCCGGTATCCCGGGTTCTAGTTCCGGTCGGGGTGCTGGATTCTGCCCCGGTTGCCCCTCTTCCTGTCCAGCTCTCTGCTGAGGCCCAGGAGTGCAGCGGAGGATGGCCAAGTCCTTGGGCCCTGCACCCTCATGGGAGACCAGGAGAAGCACCTGGCTCCTGGTTTCAGATCAGTGTGGTGTGCCTGCTGCAGCGGCCATTGGGGGGTGAACCAACGGAAAGGGAGGACCTTTCTCTGTCTCTCTCTCTCACTGTCCACTCTGCCTGTCAAAAAAAAAAAAAAAAAAAAGAAGAAAAGAAAAGAAATACATACTTTTAGTTTTCTCTCCAGCAGCTTCTTGGACTGATTTATTTGATGGTGTGACATCAAAGCTCTGAGAAGGTTGCTGTTGTTCTCTCAATTATTTTCCATGTTAGAAATTTAATTATAATGTAGATCAATTTTTTTTTTTAAGATGAGGGGTCTGGGGGACTGTTTGTGAATATGACTTTACAACAGGCTTCGTAGAAAGTTTGTGGTAGAAAGCAGGACTTCTGGGGAGGGTATTTGAAGTGGTTAAACTTCTGTGTGAGGGTGATCCTTAGTACCAGGGCTTGAGTCCTAGCTCTGATCCTAATCCCAGATTCCTGCTGATGTGTACCCTGGGAGGCGGGGGGTGATGGGTCAAGTTGCTGGGTCCCTGCTACTCACTTGGAAGACCTGGTTTGAGTTTCTGCCTTCTGGGTACTGGGGGAGTAAACAAGGTGGTAAGTTCTCTGTTAGTCTCTCTCTGACTCTCTGCCTCTCAAATTAAATAAATAAGCAAGTAGATATTTTGAAAAATGAATGAAAACAAGGTTCTGAATCTAGTATTCTTGTGAAAGTTTATGGGAAAGTGAGCTAGGATAAAACAAACAAAAATTTTTGCTCACTATTAACAAAAATACCATATAAAACAGTAAAAAAAAAAATAACCATTTGAATACTGATGTGTGAATTCATTAGCGTTACTTCCTGAAAACCACAAGGAACAGAAGGTGAATATTAGGACATTAACAAATGTCTTCTGTCTGTAACCTTGGACAACTTCATTCTGCCTCACATAATTTTACTAGAGATCGACATTCTTCCTCAGTAGCAAGGAGGTGTGTGTTGTGGCTATGATTCAAGCATGTCCTTTTTAGACACTATCAAATAAGACCGTCTTTTCTCCTGTTTGTTTATATTCATCTGTAATGTTACAGTTAAGCCATGTTTACTACATACACATAGTGTCATATCCATGCATGTATCTGTATGTTCATGAAGGATATAGAATACAGCATCAGCTGTTTTATATATGTTCTGGGATTTTCATCTTATTTTTAGAACTCATAGCAAATAAATCCGAGAGAAATTAAAAGGCGGTAAGTGCTTTCTTGTCTCCAGGGAAGAGTGGAGAAGAGCAGCAGACACTTAAGGTCCAGGGATTCTGTTTGTTTTTTTCCCCCAGGTTTCTTGCTTAAGATTTTTGCAGTGATAAGACAGGAGAGACAGGGAAGGGAGAGATGACAAGGAGGATATTTAGGGGACAAGAGAAGGCTGAGGAAGGACTTTTCTTCCCCTCTTGAATATTATCCCTAGAAGACTTAGTGCTGCTACAACAAATACTTTGTTCTAGAATTATCGGACGAAGTTCTGTGGGAGGTAATCCAAATCTTTCATCAAACTAACTTTAAAATAAAGGGTGTTTTGTGCAAAGTACATGATTGATTAATTTTATTGCATCATTGTAAGGCAAAAATTAAGATTTAAGTGATAATTCTCATTTTAATCTTTCAACTTCCTGTTTCTCCCCTCCTCTAAAATTATGCATAGAAAGAATGAACTTCGTGTTTCCTCTCCTTGTTTTTTTTTCTCTTATCACTGGTTTGAGTTCCTTTTTGGTTCTTGTAGCTGCTTGGATTTCATTAGCTGGTGGTGGAGTTACTCCAGTTTCAGGCTGTTAAGAGAACAGACACTTTCTGTTCATTCTTTCCTCAATGCCAGGAGATTCTGAATTTTGTGTTTCTCTCTGTCTGTCTGTCTGTCTGTCTCTGAGTTTCTCTCTCTTGCTGACACTGATGAGAGCCTGAGGATATGAATACACTATTTATATCTACTGATTATTTAAAGTTTTAATACAGGGAGTTTGAATTTACAATGTAAGGACAGAATAGTACGATTCATTAGAATTTCCACCTCAGTTTTCCTGAAGGAAGTGATAAAATTATTATCTTCTGTATATATATATATATATATATATACACATATACAATAGTAGATAGCTATAGAGATATTGGGTACTCTTTTCTAGAGAAACTACTTGCATATGGTCTACATTTCCTTCACCTTGTTAATGTGAATGTTTCTTGGCACTTACCCACCACATGGCAGACAATTAGATTTACTTTAAAAGGAATGAAATACAGTCATTGGGAGTATAAATATGCATTCTCATTTGTGTCTAGTGTGCAAAATACACAAAGAGTACATGTTACAGCTTTCACTATGTGTATAGTCTGGAAAGATAAGGATGTATGTGTGAATTGAGTGTAGAAAATAAGACAACATATTTCATAGGTCTTTTGTTGTAATAGGATATAATTTATAGACTCATTTGTAATTGGCAGGACAGGGAACACTTTGTGGATAAAAAGAGTTCGTATCCATCTTCTGAGAGGCAGTTGACTAAATGTTTTCCAAGTCATATCATTTAAGGACACATAACACTTTAATAACATCGTTATAAATGGCCTCAAACTGACCCATTGGGTGAAGTACCAGTCCCAAGTTCTTAGATAACACCATGTGCGGAAACACATCTGAGTGCCTTCACCATTTGCAGGTGAAATTATGCACTTTTATTTATTTACTTTTGTAGTAGGATGGCCTGTGGTGTTATTTTTGGTCAGAAGTATTTGAGGATGAGGAAACAGTGGGTGATGGGGAATCAGAGTGCATCTCTTGATCCTTTCCTGCTTGGCTTACAAATTCCAGGCAGGATTCAGACAGGATTAGGAGACATGGTGTTAACTAAATTAATTAAACAATTTGGAGTTTGACATTCTTTCATTTTTTTTAAACCTTTTTGATTTAAATGTCATGTGGATACCAACGGATAAACAAAAACTTTTGAAGCAAGGGTTGATGTATTTACCTTCTGAACTGAAAAGGACAAGCCATGAAAACATGAACTAAAGTGTTTACAATGCATTTTCTAAAATTGGGAACAGATGTATGTGTAGTTACAGAGTGTAGGTAAAGGGGATGGAACTTTTCATTACATACACTCAACTTTGTTCCTCTCTCCCATGTATCTTTTCTCCCATGGAAGGTCATCTCTCCTCTGTGTTCTTCTGACTGTGTGATCTCAAAGGACAAAGGCTCAAAAGACAAATTTTGGATTAGTACTAAGCAAGATACAAGCTATAAATTTGTTATAAATTAATGAAGTCAATTTTATCTATAAGTTTTCCATTATTAAAAATCTCCTCAGCATGGTTTAACTTAATTATAATTATGTTTTGAAATTCAGTCTGGATTCTCAAACTATACTTTTAACCATATAACATGCATTTGAAATAAGGTAGCTCTTAGAAAGCAGTATCAATAACACTCATTTTGAGCTAATCACAGAAGAGTTTGCCCTCAATTGAAAAGGTGTATTCGTATTTAATTTTTTGTCTATGATCTCCAGCTGTCACAGTTTTCTGTGCTGTGGAGCACTGGGTCTCCAACCTGCTGTGGAATTGGGTCACCTGGAGGGAGTTGTCTAATGTGATGAAGATCTATTTCAGAAGGTTGGGGGTGGGATTCCAGAATCTACATTTTGATAGAAAAATCTCCCCACCCCAAAGCGATTTTGATGCTGTGGAAAACGTTGCTCTTGCTTTGGGAAGCACAATTGCAGAATTTCCTTGAGGATTGTTATCTCAGCAATTCCACATGTTTTCTATTTTTTCCTCTAAATTGAATTCAGGTTTATTGGCCTGTAATCCTCTAGTTTATCTCTTGTTCTACATGTAAATTTGGCAATTGCAAGCACTATGCTGTCTGCCTCCCAATTTGCACTTTGATGTGTGCATGGATCTGCCTTCTTGAACCTTGAAGCACCTTAGTGTTTCAAAAAGTTTGTGGAAAATGGAAGTAAAATATAAGTTTCTTTTGGTGCAAAGGTTTTGAAATCCATGCATGGCTTATTCACAGTATGCATTTTCACGAACTTTTGGAAGACCCTTTGTATTCCTAATACAGGAAGTTTGAGGGAGAATGAGGGAAAGTGTCTCCCAGGTGAGTTTTAACTGAATGTGTTTAGAATATTCCTGCAGCACTTTTCTGTTTTCACAATGGTCACCTTTTGCCAGTTCCTTCACCTTCTCTTTTCCTTTCTAACAATTTGGAATAGGCACAGATATAATTTTAGCCACACTCTGTTTACCCAGCATTTGTCTTTTCTCCCTATAGATTTTGACAGGCCTAGGTCTTGGCAGTGTATACAGCTGTGCTCGCTGAATATGGTGGAATTATATTTGCTTGCACTGAATTTTCTTTTTTCAGTTGTTGTCTTCATAGAATTGATTTCTTTGCCTTGACAAATAACCAACATTTGTTGAGTACTTTGCAAATGTGCCAGGCACTATGGTAAATGTGGCATGTATTACCTCATTTAATTTATAACTCCTTGAGGTGTACATGGTATTACTACCAAACTCATTTTACAGATGAGGGACTGGTGGTCTTAGAGGAGTTGAGAAATTTGCCTAACTGAATTCTTGCAAATAGTTAAATATGAAATATGGGTATAATTTCATAGAGTCTAATCCCAGAGCACGCTTTGGCCACCAGCACTTAGTACTTAAAATCTATAGGCTGGGGTGGAGTATGGCTAAAAATCAGCCGCGTCCTGACTATGTCAGAGTCCTCACTTCAGGTCACCACTGAGTCCTTCATGAGGAAGGCATGTCATTTCTCTGATGGGTGAGTCTTTACACCTTTGGTGAAGTATCCTAAGATTTGGGGTGGTCCATGTTCATAGAAACCATTCGTATGTTTCATCAAAATGACTTAGGCAGGTTTCTTCTCGCCAGTACCCACAAAAGGCTAGTTTTAGATCTGAGAGACCTGCCTAGTGGCTACAGAGGAATTGTCTGGGTTTGGGGGAAGCTATTTTGCAGGACTTCTCTTCTAGACTTGGCATGTCCATCTTAGAGAAATCTGCAACAGCTGGGGCTGCACCAGGTAGAAGCTTGAAGACTAGAACTCAATCCAGACCTCCCATATGGGGACAGGGACCCAGCTACGTGAGTCATCACTTGCTGCCTCCTTGCTGTCAGCAGGAAGGGTGGAATCAGGACCAGAGCTGAGGCTCAAACTCATCTGCTTAACTCTAGGCCCAATACCCACCTATCTGATTTATCTTTACATCCCCACACAGTGCCTAGCAATTAGCAGACAAGTAAATGATTGTTGAGTAACTAAATAAATGATGGAAACTAGAAATTTGAGGTGGAAAAAAATTGGGTTATGAACCCATTATGAGGTATTTTATTAGAATAGTCTCTATTAATAATTAGGATTAATGTAGAATGAATATATATCACCATTATGAAATTTAATATGAATGCCTTGAAGCAAAATTTTAATCTAAGGTTTTATTTGACTTTTCTGTTTTCCTTCATGAAACTATTATGGCGTTGTTTCATATCTTGTGAGAGTAAAGTGGTGTAGTACAGAGTTCATCATAATATCATTCTGCATATAAAAATATATCCTGTAAAAGTGATGCATAACCATCTGTGTTTCACTTATAATCTCCAAAGAAATTACTACACAATATCAAGAATTACTTTACTTCTTTAACCAACATATGTTTTAGGAAAACATATTAAGGTTTGGAGAACATCTCTGAATTCTTTTCTGAAACCACCATGTTTACTAAATTTGAGCAGCAATTAAAAAAAAAAAGCAAAGCAAAACAAGCCACTTGAAAATATCTTTCTTTGGTGGTCTTGACCCACTGAAAAATTGACCATCAGAAAATATTTAAATTGTTCTTTTAAGACATAAGATACATTGTCTATTATATAAGTTTTTATCTGAAAGAGTAGGAAATCTGAGTTTTGGGGGCTCTGTTGAACCTGTATATCACCTTTCTCTCTTTCCTCTCTCTTCTTCAACTTCTTAGTCTGCAGATTGTCATTCCTGATAGAAGACCCCATTTGGAATTGTTGGGCTTTGCTTAGCTATTGTTTTCCTTCTTAAGTCTTTGGAGAACCTACATTCTGGATTCTGGGGCCAAGCAATTATTATATTTATAATTATTATAAGTAACCAATTATTTATTTTTGCAAAATTGAAACTTGGTGCAGTGCATACCTTCCAAAGAAGAGAATAATTTTAAATCCAAGATGAAACATGGAAGCAAGGTGTACTTTTAATAACTGTTGATCTCATCATGAGTTAGGATGAGGCTTGATTCCCATTTCCTTTATGCTGTGTTCTGAAATATGCTCTGTTTCTTGCTAGGACATGGTTGCAGCACTAATCCATTGAAATAAGGATTGAAACTTAAATGAGTGTTTCCCTCCCTTATTTATTGATAATAGTGAGATGTTAGATCCAGCAAAAAGAAGTACAACCTGAAACACACTAACAGAGCTTACGCATCAGTTCATGTGGTCTCATAGTCGGTCTGGATTCAGTTCCAGGTGTGGACCTGGGAATTGCACCAAGAAAGCTCATTGTGTGTGCATGCACGTGTACACATGTAGCTATGACGACAGGGTTTCCTTAGTAATAGCATCTTGGGAAAATCTCTTGACAGCTCAAGTAAAATACAAATTCTTCATCTATCAGGTTTGAGTACTGTATTTGTTTTGGTTGAATGACTGTAAGGCAGTTGGATTGATGCTTGTTCAAGTTGTGAAACATTATTATCCTCATCTTCAGACTGCTGCTTAATTTTTCCATTACGTTAATTCTTATCAAATTAGAGAATGTGCAGAAAAGTGTCTGACACAGAAGTTTCTCAACAAACATTAGCTTGAGATTTTCAATTACTGGGAGTGCTTTATACAAAGAGGAAAGATTGAGTGAAGGCATCCACTGTCCTGGACTTAATTTTTTTTTAAAATGTGTCTAATTATTTATTTATTTAAAAGAAAAAGAGAGAAGGGAGGGAGGATGTGTGTATCTGTGGGCTGTGTGTGTGTGTGAGAGAGAGAGAGAGAGAATGAGAGAGATAAGACAGAATATCCATCCACTAATTCACTCCCTAAATGCCTGTGAAAATTGGACTAAGCCAGGAGCCTGGTACTCCCTCCAGGTCTCCCATATGAGTGTCAGGAACCCAACTGCGTGAGAGCTGTCACTTGCTGCCTCCCAGGAAATTGATTAGCAGGAAGTTGGATACAGGAGTGGTGTTGGGATTCAAACCCAGGGATTCCAATCTGGTTTGCAGGCATCCAAAGTGACATCTTAACTGGGCCAAAGGTCCACCCCTTGGATTTAGATTCTAATTTCACATATACTTTGTACTTGAGTAAATTGCTTAAAATTTCCTGAAGTTCATTTTGCTGTTCTAAGGAAGAGGTATCTGTTTTACAGATTAAGTTTTAGGATTAAATGAGAGTGAAGAAAATTCAGTATATGTTTAAAAAGTATTTCTGGGCCAGCGCTGCAGCTCAATAGGCTAATCCTCCACCTTGCGGTGCCTGCCGGCACACCGGGTTCTAGTCCCGGTCGGGGTGCCGGATTCTGTCCCGGTTGCTCCTCTTCCAGGCCAGCTCTCTGCTGTTGCCCGGGAGTGCAGTGGAGGATGGCCCAAGTGCTTGAGCCCTGCCCCCCATGGGAGACCAGGAGAAGCACCTGGCTCCTGGCTTCAAATCAGCGCGGTGCGGCGGCCGCAGCGGCCATTGGAGGGTGAACCAGCAGCAAAAAGGAAGACCTTTCTCTCTGCCTCTCTTTCTCACTGTCCACTTTGCCTGTCAAAAAAAAAAAAAGTATTTCCAATATGCGTTTGTTATTTTTTCAACTATAAAGAAATGGCTGATGATCTGTTTTAAAAGGAATGGATTAAAATTTCAGTGTTTATTCTCATTGTCATTTAGATGGCAGCTTTATTTGAATAAAAACAATAGATAATTTAAATTTCATTATTCTAGCAGATATTTGGAATTGAGAGTGAATTTGATTAGGCGGGGTTCACTGGCCAACTCAAGAATACATTCTATTCATCAGTTAACTTTTAAAGATGTCTCTGAAACCAAAAGTAAAAGAAACTGCAAAGGGTTAAATAGAGAGGCAGTATGGAAGTGGTCAATTCCCTGTGGTTATGTGTAGCATTTTTATATAGGTATTTTCCAGAGGTTCTTTTTTTAGAATCTCAAAGGATTTCAAAACCCATTGTCAACTAGGACTTAAAACTATGGTCATTTAGTATTTTCAGCAAAGTCTTGTGATTCCTATTTGGTGGTACTGCTTATGGGTTTCCATATTAAGGCTTTTGTAAATACCAATAGAAGAAAAATTATGTTTTTTAAGATTCATTGTTTATTTGAAAAGCAGAATTGCAGAGAGGGAGAGACAGAGATCTTCTATCCACTGGTTCACTTCTCAATTTGCCATTAACAGCCAGGACTGGGCCAAGACCAAAGCCAGTAGCCAGGAGCTTCTTCCAGGTCTTTCATGCGGATACATGGACCCAAGGACTTGGGTCATCCTCTGCTGCTTTCCCAGATTCATTGACAGGGAGCTGGACTGGAAGTGGAGCAGCCGGGAACACAAACTTTGGGAAGCTGGATCATAAGCACTGGCTTTACTTGCTGTGCCAAAATGCTGGCCCCAGAGAAGTTTTTTGATCCAGATGCTAGAGTTCATTAACACCACTGAAAGTGATGTTTTATCTCTTATCTATATACTTCCCCCAATCATATGTTTTCCGTTAGGTATTTACCACCAACATTTATTGATTTATTTCGCCTTTTCCCCCAGCCTACAATTTGGGTACATGAAAGCGAGTACTATTTCAAGGTTGCCTGTTCTTTCCAGTTAGGATATGTACTTATTGGTGAGGGCCTCTCTACCAGTGTTATAGAACTCTAGAGGGGAAGTAGAAGGACATCAGAGTAAAGGTTATGCTGTAAAGTGTGTGCAGCATTTTTTTATGTGTATTTTCTCAGGATCTTTTCTTCTGATTCTTAAGAGGGGGATGGTTCCATAATTCCTCATTAACTAAGACTTAAAATTATTGACTTAGTGAACTGATTTTTTTAAGATTTATTTATTTATTTGAAAGGCACAGTTACAGAGAGAGAGGAGAGGCAGAGAGAGAGAGGTCCTCCATCCGATGGTTCACTCCCCACTTGGCTGCAACGGCCAGAGCTGCGCTGATCCGAAGCCAGGAGCCAGGAGCTTCCTCTGAGTCTCCCATGTGGGTGCAGGGTCCCAAGGACTTGGGCCATTGTCCACTGCTTTCCCAGGTCACAGCAGAGAGTTGGACCGGAAGTGGAGCAGCCGGGTCTCAAACCGGTGCCCGTATGGGATGTGGATGCCTCAGGCCAGTGTGCTAACCTGCTGTGCCACAGCACCGGCCTCAGTGAGCTGATATTTTTAATAAGTGAGGGGCTACAGTTGTGATACAGTGGGCTAAGTGTGTGCTTTTGATGCTGCCATCCCATACTGGGGTGCTAGTTCAAGTCCCAGTTGCTTAGCATCCAATCCAGCTTCCTGCTAATTCATCCATAGAGGGACCAGAAAATGGCCTAAGTACTTCTGTCCTTGACACCCATGTGGGACAAAATAAGATGGAGTTCTTGGTTTCTGGATGTGGCTTGGCCCAGGCCTGGAGGTTGCAGCTGTTTGTGGAGTGAACCAGTAGATGGAAGATCTCTCTGTCTCTCTCTCTTGTCTCTGTCTCTCTGTTAGTCTGCATTCAAAATAAATCTTTAGAAAAGAATACAAATTAAGGTAAAGTAAGTTAAAGTGATTTTGCTAGCTTCTAATTTATAAATTTATTTTCTTGTTAAATGTCGGTCTTTTCAGGAAAGCATGTAACTCTTTTAGAATAATTCTGGTTTAATAACTCTTGATTTTGACTTTCAAGATACTGTTTTGAGGAGGCAGCATCCATTGTGCAATGGAATGGGAATGAACATTGTATCCAAGCAGATTGAAGTTAAAGAATACTTTCTCAAGATACTATCTCTCCTGAGCCTTGGGAAAATTATTTAGCATGTTTGCATCTTAATGTCCTCGTATTTAAAGATAAGCTAATAATTATTACCTAGTTCTGCTAGTGTGTGAATCAAAGCTAGTATTTATAAAACATCGAATCAACACCAAGTTCTCAAAAGTGGTAACTGTAATTTGCATTAAAATATATCTTTTGAAAATATAATTTGGTAGTTTTCAATTTTCTTTTGTCTTCTCATTTTATTCAGTTTATTCTAAATATTGCAGTTAAACATTGGCTATTAAATCTAAATTTTGCCTTCTCTTGGTCTTTCTTATTTTTTTTTTTTTAAGATTTGTTTATTTATTTGAAAGTCAGAGTTACACAGAGAGAGGAGAACCAGAGAGTGAGAGAGGTCTTCCATCCGATGGTTCACTCCTCAGTTGGCCACAATGGCCAGTGTAGGGGCCCAAGGACTTGGGCCATCTTCTACTGTTTTCCCAGGCCATAGCAGAAAGCTGGATCGGAAGAGGAGCAGCCGGGACTGGAAGCGGCACCCATATGGGATGCCAGCGCTTCAGGCCAGGGCGTTAATCTGCCGTGCCACAGCGCTAGCCCCTCTTTGTCTTTTTTCTTCACTTTCACTTTTTATTAACTTGTTCACCTCCAAGTATATTTTTCTGCTTAATTAAGAATAGACAGCTTTAGCTTGCCTCTATCAAACTCTGGAAAAGCGTGGGCCTCTTTTCTGTCCTCACTCTAAGAAGCTTTTAACTTGCAGTGAAAGAAGGGAGTGAGCATAGAGCCTTATAACTAGAGCCCTGAAATGCATGGGGAGGATCCTTTTAGTTTACTTATGTCAATATAGCTCCTGGTAGTTTCTGGTAGTGGCTGCTGGTTTTGTCACAAAAAGGGTAATTGGAGGTTAATTAAGACTTTAAAATGTTTAGCCATGTCCATAGTAGTACAGCTTTAAGTACCTAAAAAATTAACCTTATTTTTGAACTGGTTTCAAATGTCAAGTTAAGATTTTACCTACTAGAATGAGATAATCACTTCACTTCTTGAATGTTTAAGGAAACTTGCCCTATTGTGCTTGTGCAAACAAAAACTGAGTAAAAGCTATGTTTAGCTTAGGTGATGGTTTCATCTGTTTGGTTTTATCTTCCAGAAGGCTGCAAATCAAGTGAGATGTCATGGTTTAGTGAACACCACCCTTGCTTTATTGGTTTGGGATTAGTGTTTATCTTAAGTGTGAAATGTGTCAGGGATTCTCATCCTTCCTGTCCTGCTTTCTGTCTTAAACGCTGTGGATTCTAATGCCTCTGAGAAATGGTGCCTCATAAGTGAGGTGGAAGTTACTGAACTTTTGTTAAATAAATTTATTGAATGTCTACAAGGTCATAAAAGCTTTGGTGTAGAAAATAAGTGGGCCTGGAAAAAAATCTTAGTATTCCATAGATGAAGATGGATGACAATTCTGATATTAATAACCCATTTTTCATAGTAAAAGGGAGGAAATCAGATCAGGTAGAGCCATTTAAGTGGCTTTGTGATTATTCTTGGAGCAATGGAAAGGTCTTGTATGGTTTCAAGTGGGTAGAGATATGGGAATGAATGCTAAAGTGTAGAGAAAGTATTGAATTGGCTCCATGATGGATGTAGATGAATTAGATGGCTATAGCAATTATGATAGTATAGGTGGGGAGATGGAGAAGGGCGAGGACCTCCCTAGAGGATAGACTTCTGGGACTCTGAGTGAGTGCTCTGTGTGGACAAAAGAGCATACAAAGGTTCTAGAAAGAAGAAGCACCTGGAAGGAAGAGAGGCAAAAATGTAGAATTCTAGGCCAGGGAAATGAAGGGAGAATTGCACCGACAAGGAAGGGGTGGCAAGCAGTTTATCACGATGCTGTTGAGAATTGGAAAGAGCACAGTGAATTCATCAAATTGGAGAAGCATTACTCCTGAGGTCATTTTGGAAGAACAAAGATGATCTGATCCAGATTGAAGTGAGTTAGGTATTGAATATCAAGGGTTTATGAAGTTAGCTTTGCGAGAAACAGAAAGGGGATCCCTGGAGGGGAATGAGATGCCAGTTTTATGTTTTGTTTTTAAGTGGGAGATACTTAAATGGCAAATGTTCTGAAGATGGATAGTGTGATGGATTTACAAGAATACCAATGTACCTGGTGCCACTAAACTATACACTTATAATGGTTAGAATAGTAAATTTTCTGTTTTATATGTCTTATCACAATAATACCTTTTTAAAGGAAAGCAAAAAATGTCATTGTGAGGATCCAATTGAGAAGAAGACATGAAATACTCAGTAAACAGATGAGATAATCAAATGTTTTATCCGTTCAACAAGAAAGGAGGTGCATGGCATCCAACATGGCTGTAGGAATTTGTCTTAGGAAGTAAAAATAATGCATCTTTCATAAGTGAGTGTAATACTGTGAACATGAAGGACTCTTCATGGGGCTCTTTCTTTGAGTTTTATTATCTAACAGGCCTTGGGGGTAAAGTAAAGTGGGGGGAAAGATAAAAGCTAATTCCCTGTCCCTGCTGGACTGTATTACAGACAAGTAAGTGATAGCAAGGAAGAAATGCTAAATAGTATAAGGAAACCAATCCTGGGAGCAAATTTCTGGGCTGCAGAATAGGAAATGTCAGGAATCAGGGTAGTTTACCTTCAGGAATTTACATTCACGTTGCAGCTTAATAAGTAGGAATTAGAGTTACACAAGGAGGGGGAAGCATGTTTCTGGCAGAGAACATTGAAAACAAAACAAAAAAGAAAGAAAGACGTAGCCTTGGGCAGAAGTGAGTTTGAAGCATTCAAAGATAGAATTAAAGCAGTTTACAGTTGGCTGGAGTGGAATTATTTTAGGAAGCCTTGTCGCAAACATTTGAGCTGCAGAGAGAGGCCAACACAGACAGGGTGAGTAAAAAGCACTCAGCAGCATTCTTCTGGCCACCTCCATTGTCTGTCCTCTACTTCTCAGGAGTGCTTTTCAGCATTCCACATCAGTGAGCTACTTTTCACAAAGGAGACAACAGGGTGTGTTGAAAAGAGCATTACGCTGGGTAGCAGCAGACCCATCCTCTAGTCTTGCCTCTGACTCTGCTTCTATGGCTGTAGACAAGTTATTTACGCTCTCTCTGGAACTCATTGTTGCCATTACAAATAAAAGCAGTGAAGTTAGGTGATCTTTCAGGTCCTTTCTCACAAGGCAATTTTAAAAATTTTTATAGGTCAGATAACACACATTTGGTATATGCCACATTAAGAGCAAAGACCAAGGGTTGACAGAAATTATTCGTGAGGTGCTTATGCATGTGTGTATGTCAGTGTTACACATGTAGGCTTGTTTGTAAAATCTGTTAGATGCTGCTTAGTATATCTTGAAGGGTAACTGTGCTTCCTTGGACAACACAACAGTGCATTTCAAATGACTTTATCTAAATTACTGGGACACAACATTATTTTAATAATGTCACCAATTTTTCTGACAAAATATTTTCTATACACTAAAGGTGATTCTTTGGTGCATCTTTTACCTTTTATGAAAGACTATGGATTTATTGTTAACAATTAGCACTGATTGTTTCAATGTATATTCAGTGCTCAGTAAATAAAGAACATTTAGCATCATTTTGTACTTTGATACATGCACTGATTGTTTCAATGTATATTCACTGCTCAATAAATGAGGAACTTTTAGCATCATTTTGTACTTTGATACATGTTATGTTAGTGGTGTTCAGGCTACATAGATAATGATGCTTTATCGTCACTGAGCACCTTATGAAGGTGTCACCTAGGGTAGAAGGTAAAACCACACCCAAGCAGTGCATTTCTGGGAAAGTGAGTCAATTTTTCTCATGTTTTAGGTCTCACAGGTCTATATGTAGCCTCATTATTTTTAATAATACTCCTTTTAAAAACACATTTCTCGCTTTGTTATAGTATACTTATAAATAGAGTGCATCGAAGTGAGGATGTTAGGCAAGACCATGTGACATCTCTGAGGGAAGTCACTGACTGGGGACATACCTGGGGTGGGGAGTCATGCTGGGCAGAGAGGAATGGTTCTGTCAATGCCTGTATTATGCCAACTACATTATGTGATCTGTGTCAGTGATTTTTATTTTAGTTAACTCCATTTATATCCACATGTTTTATATAATGAAACTGAGGCAGAGGTCGATTAAATAACTTGGCTAGTGTTAGAAAATGTAAGCTTTGACACCTAAATCCAGAAGCAAGGTCTACCTGACTCAGTGTTCATGCAGTTAGCACTCTGATTTAATTATGCTCACAAATTAAAAAAAAAAAAATGAGGTAAGGGAGGAAAGATGGAAGGCAGGTAGGCAAGCAGGCCAAACAAAGGAAGAATATTAGTACATGGTTGTGTATAAAATAACTTTATCCCTTTTACAGTTAAACTGAATCACGTTGAAGAAAGGGAGGATTGATGCTGCTTATTAAATGGTCTTCATGGTACTAGAATCTATTGTCAACTGACTCAAGATTAGAGTCCTTGGTATTAGAGGTGTTTGAAAATTGAAGATGAAAATATACATTTATATCAAAATTCCATGCTGATAGCCTATAACTTAAAACATAGCATGTATAAAAAAGAAAGCCATAGAATATTACCAGTATAAATGTTCATGTGTAAATATTGAATAAGCTTGAAATAAGCAATATATTGAAAGAATAATGCATGAAAGCAGTGAAACGCAACCTAGAAATGGAAGTTTCTTAATAGTATATACCCTATAAGTAGATTATAGAAAAAGAACACATTGTTTTCCAAAGAATGCCAAAAAGATTTTGAGAAACTAATTTTTGTAACTTTATAATGTGAAGAGAACAGATTTTATGCATTCCATAGGTTCAGTTCCAAGAAGGCAACCACACTTCCCTTACTGCACTGTCCATCCTATCCAACCTGGCCCCGCATGGGCCATTGCAGCCATGTAGAGGGTGAGCCAGAGATGTAAGACTTTCTGTCTCTCCCTCTATCTCTGTAACTCTGACTTTCAAAATAAATAAATAATTCTTAAAAAACCTATTTATCTACCAACACTGAGAATCAAAATAATTCAATACATAGGAACATCTGCGGCTGATTCTGAGGAAATAATATCAAATAGTTCATGTTTACCGTTATGAACATTGTTTAAGACTCCAAGTCAATATAATTAGGAAACAGGAAAATACATGTATCTACATGAACACATCCAACCTGGATCTTCAAAACATTCAGGGACATGCATCTTATAAAAAACTATATATGGATTTAAAATGTTTTTTACCAAAATAAACATATCTTTTAATTCCACTTTCCACGATGTTTCTGAATTCCCCTTATGTAGGTGTGTGTATATATACTTTAATATATGTATGTATAGATATACATACAAATATTATAAAAAGTTATCATCTAACTGTATCTGTGGAAAATCTGAGATTCTGTTGCATTAATATTCATAATTTTTAGGTTATTATACTTCATTTTTTGTCTACATATGGAAAAACTCTGGGTGGTTTTAATGTTACTTTTAATTCATTACTGAAAATATGTTAATATTTCTTAAAACAATATGTTCTAAATTTTAGTTTCCAAGAAATAAGCAGGAACTGTGTGGATAAAATTTTAAAACCTTCCTCTGGGGCACAAAAGACCCTGTGGATATGGGGTGGGAAGTGTAAGAAAAGCAGTGCAGCATAGTGCCTCCTCGCATGCGGCACCAAATGTAAGATAAAGGGCACAGAACAGAGAGGAGACAGGATACAAGCTCGCAGCCAGACCGAGTTCACGCAAGAGAATAAACTTGCCAAGGTCGACCAACTGCCAGCGTGCACACAGACCGACCATGTGGCAGAGGGCCCAGATCCTAGCAGGCTGGGCCTTTTCATTTCTCAGGTGGGATAGAAGTTGGGTGGAGGGTGGTAGGCTGAGGTGAGCCTACCCATACAGGTTCTTCAAGTTTGGTTTCCAAACCTGGGGAAGAATGCAAGGGATGGGGTAGAGAATAGGGTGTGAGACTAAATTGGTCTCTTGAAAGAAGGCAGGGGTCACAAGAACCTAAAAGGCCAGAGGCTTATGTCCTTGTTCCATCAGTAAGGACAGGGTCATGGTCAGGTGATATTCCCAGAAAGAAATTTCCGGAAGAATGAATAGACCTTTTCAAACTAAATAGAGTTTCCTAGATTGTGAAAGTGCATGGCCAGAAGTGAGAAAACATGGTGCATTTGGGAAAGCGCTGATTATCCACCCCATGAGTCTAGGGACAGCCTTCTGCGGTGCTTCTAACATCAGGTTGGGGAAGGCTCTCTGTGGATCTTAAATTCAGATTTCTGGGCTCCTGGGGTTTGAGGAATGTAGACATTAAAAGACCACAGGTGACTTCCATTGATTTTCTGGTTTTGAACTCTAGATAGGAAAGATTACTGGTCTAGGGGTCAGTATGCCCAGATTCTAATTTGATTATGATATTAGCAGCCACAATAGCCCCAGCATCTTTCTGATGGTGGTCAAAGCTATTATCATTCAAATATTATTTTAGGTTGCCTTTAGGATAATTTTGAAAATGAGTTCCATCTTCCTCTGACCCTTCCACTGCTGTTTTGATAAAGAAGCACATTGGGATGCTCCTTACCCTAGGAAGCTTGTCTCTTAAATCTTGTGCTGATAACCTGTTATTTCCTATGGGCCAGTAAAAAGTGTATAAATACTTTTTTGTGGGGCCGGCTCAGCTCTGGCCATTGAAGCCAACTGGGGAGTGAACCAGCAGATGGAAGAGCTCACTCTCACTCTGCCTCTCCTCTCTCCGTGTAATTCTGACTTACAAATAAATGAATAAATCTTTTAAAAAAATACATTTTTTACTTAAGATGAAGCCTAATATAGTATGAATAAATCCCTAGTTAAAATGATCTTATCTATATACTTTTCCTTTTGTCTTCCAACATTCTGAAAAGATATGACTTTTAACTCTATTTAATTTTTTAACCAGAGGAATTAAGTTAAATTTTGAAATTGCAAAGACTCATTGTTTGATTAAGGGCCACAGTTTTGGTATTGCTTTGTATCCCACTTTTAGCTTTTGCTTTAGAGTGAAGTTTTATACATAGTATTTTGTTTTCTCCTGATTTTGTGTGTGATAGATAGAGTTGGTAAAACTAAGCCATGCACTTATATGTGAGGATACTGAGTGACAGCAAAACTAGAGGGATTTGGCTGGCTCCGTGGCTCAATAGGCTAATCCTTTGCCTGCGGCGCTGGCACACCGGGTTCTAGTCCCAGTCGGGGCACTGGAGTCTGCCCGGTTGCTCCTCTTCCAGTCCAGCTCTCTGCTATGGCCTGGGAGTGCAGTGGAGGATGGCCCAAGTCCTTGGGCCCTGCACCCACGTGGGAGACCAGGAGAAGCACCTGGCTCCTGGCTTCAGATCAGTGCAGTGCGCCGGCTGCAGCGCACCAGCTGCAGTGGCCATTGGAGGGTGAACCAACAGAAAGAGGAAGACCTATCTCTCTGTCTCTCTCTCACTGTCCACTCTGCCTGTCAAAAACAACAACAACAACAACAACAACAACAACAACACCTAGAGGGATTTAAGAATATGAAAAAATTCTCATTATTGACATTACTAAAATTGTAAATTTTCAATTAGTGTCCATTTTCTCTAAGTTGAACAAATTGGTTTAGTTTGGATTGAAATTAGTCTATTATCAAATGATGCCCTTATAAATGTATAGTTACCTGTTAAGATAATCTCCAAAGATTAAATCTTTTGAACATATCTCTATATATTTTATTTTGTGTTGGTAAATTTTATATATATATCAATTAAAGTTTACCCAAAGTAGATAGGAAAAAAGGAATGACATAAAACCAATATAGATCCATTAGTATAAATACTTCATTCCATCTCCCCTGTAGATTATTCTGCATTTCTTGGAGAAGATAAAGTTCATATTTTGGAACAATATTCTGCAATGTTACATCCAAAAATTTTGGCTTAAGTCAAAATTTCTGGAGGTTTTTTTTTAAAAAATAAACAGAAAATTATATTTATCTACATAAATAACTACATGACAAAGAGACCTCAAAAAGTTCTTGAAAAATGTGTACTATAAAAAACAATGAATGGATTTCAAAACTTTTTTCCAAAATAAATGGATCTTTTAATTCCATTTCCCTGAATGTTTTGAGGTACTTTCATATTCCCATGTCCACTGAACTAACATCTTAAGACATAGAAATACTGGAATCCCTCCTTTTTAAGACATATGGAGATGGTGTTTCCAACATTCTGCCATTTGTGTTTGCTTAATTATTGTATCATATGTAGAGTTCTGTTTGTTCTACAGAGATCTATCTTTCTTCACATGAGTACATGGAAAAATAAGTTTTACTGGTGGCATTTCAGTCTCAGGATACTTTTCAGAAAGTCATCTATCACCCAACTGAATGCAGTACTTGCATGAAATAAGCGAATAGAGTTGCATTGTTGTATTAATTCAAGGTATCTTTGTTAAAATTATGTTACACATGGAAAAAAGTAGAGAAAAATGTGTATGTAAAAATTGTGCCACTGAAAACAGATGTTGTTCGGCTTTTTGTCAATTGTTTCTTGGTGGTTGTAAAACTCTGGCAGACTCTTCTATAAAATAGGGACTCTCTTTGGTGGAGGGGACTACAGAAGAGGTGAGAGTGTTGAGGAGATCTCTGAATTCTGAACCACTGATGTTCTTTTGCGCCTTGGGTAGAACCGCCTATGAGTTTAGGCAGCCATCAACATTTTGGCTCCACTATCTCTAACTCTCTCTCTCTCTCTCTCAACACTCATGCCAGGCTTTATGGATTTTATTAGAGGCACCCTGGTTCCCTAAGGCTTCATTGTGTTTCACTGAAGACTGTTGCATATTAGAGTCCCTCGTCCTTTTAAGATGGTATCCCAAACAGAAATACGGAGAATCACTGAATGTTTTCTACTGCTAATGTGTGCAAAACATGACACCATATTTTAAACTCTTTTCTTTACGATTGTTAGTTGACGCATAATGCACATGTTTATGGGCTGCAGTGTGATGTTGCCACACATGTGTATTGTATAATAAAACATTAACATGTGTTAATATATGTTGCATGTCTATCACATATATGGAATATAAACTTGTGTATCCTAAAAGAGAGTAGAATAGTGGTTACCAGAAGTAGGAAGGAGAGACATTGAAAAGTGGGTACAAAGGTACAATTAGATAGGAAGAGTAAGTTTTGGTGTTTTTCACTCTTGATCACCAAATGCAGTGGTCACTTTTATGGTGACATACTGGTTGCCCTTCTAGAGGTAGTAATTAAGGAGAATTCCAGAAAACACCTGCCTGCAACTTTGTGAGGTTATTTTTATAAACCTTGCTGATGCATCCTTACTGCCACATGAGAGCAATGCAGTGGGAAAACCAACTCCTCAAAACTTTCATAAGATGCTCTTTGATGTCATTCTACAAGTCTAAATACTTTTAGAAGGTTGTTATATTGCCCATTTAATTCACTAGGCTATTTTTGCACAATAGAAATATAATATAAGCTTCTCATATAATTTGCAACTTTCTATTAGCTATGTTCACACAGGTAAATTGAAGCTAAATAATTTTAATTATGTTTTATATAATACTATATGGGTAAAATATTTGAACATATCATCAAATAGATATTATATAGTTTATATTTTTGTACATTGCTTCATTTATTTTTAAACTGAAGGTGTGTCAGTAAGCAGATTTCACATTCAGTAACCCCATGTGTCTGGTGGCTGCCATATTGGACAGTGCAGCCCTGGACCAATAGTTTACACTGTAAATACTTCCCCTTTCTATGTCCAGCTCTGGTACTTAACACAGATCCACCAGTTAGGCTTATACAGTTTCCCTGATAATAATGTCATTGTGTTGCAAGCAGAACATTGTAAAATCTTTTCAGTTGCTTCCTAAGGTGTGAGTAGTTTCTCATTCTAAGGGAATCCTTTGTTACCATCCAATTACAGAAATCATTCTCTAATCATTCTTCTGTTTTAGGTCAGAGAAGTGATTATTTTTTAGATTTATTTATTTACTTGAAAGGCAGTTATAGGGAGGGAGGGAAGGAGAGAGGGAGAAAAGGGAGAGGGAGAGAGAGAGAGAAAATCTATCTGCTGGTTCACTCCCTAAATGACCTCAACAGCCTGAGCTGGATCTATCCGAAGCCAGGAGTCAGGAACTTCTTCTGGGTCTTCCATGCAGGTGCAGGGACCAAGCACCTGTGCCATCCTCCACTGCTTTTCCAGCCCATAAGCCAAGAGCTGGATCAGAAGTGTAGCAGCCAGAACTCGAATCAGTGCCCATATGAGATGCCGTCACTGTATAAGGTGGCTTTACCTGTCGTGCCG
The DNA here is from genome assembly GCF_033115175.1 of Lepus europaeus. Taxonomy (NCBI): domain Eukaryota; kingdom Metazoa; phylum Chordata; class Mammalia; order Lagomorpha; family Leporidae; genus Lepus; species Lepus europaeus. The sequence continues at coordinate 55,017,476 of NC_084830.1, forward strand.
CAGCACCAGCCCCAGAGAAGTGATATTTCAAAATTATGTGCAAAAAGCCTTTCATGTTCATTTTTATTTTATTTATTTTCCTTTTTTCTGAGCCATGCAGAGGAGCATCACATAGCCGCATTCTTGTACCTGAATTATTTCTGCAGCTGCTGTGACATTGGCATGTCTTCCATGTTAATCAGTATAGTTTCTTTTGGTGCTTTTTGTGTTGGATTGTCCTGGCCTTGTATCTCTAATGCTTCCCATTGCTTCACAGTTCTAGGAACTTAACAGCCAGAAGAAACTGCAGTTTCAAGATTGCAGCATTTCCGGTCTCAGGACCAAACATGGCCAGTGTACTAGTTTATGACTGGGTCACTTTTCAGTAGCATTTCCCAAGCAGTAGATATATGCTCACAATCCATTGCCACCCCGCTATTTCAGATCCACATTATGGAACATGGTGTTAACTGGGGGATCAGGGTTCACAGAGACGTCAGAATAGCCCAAAGTGTATATTGCAGGAATTCAATCTGAATGGTGATGATTTGAAAAAAAAAAAAAAGGAAAGCTAGGGCAGGAAAAGGAGCGAATTGAAGGGATTTGTGTTTGATCTTTCTGATCTTTACTTTCAAATATGTTTATCTATTTTGCTTGCTATATATGAAATATCAGGCACATGTAAGTGGCAATAAGATCTTAGTTGTTAAAGATGCTCAATAAATTTTTGTGAATTCAGTGCAATCAGTAGTGCTGGGAAAGATTATACAAATACCACTCAGATATCACCATGTCAAGTATCAGTGCGTGAGGACTGCCTACCAGTGAGGAGAGTCAGGCCTATCTTATTTAACTTCTCAAACCTTAGAGTACCATTCTGAGACTGCATGGATCCCATGATACAGAGCTAATCTTATGTTTGAAAAGTTAGTGTGCTAAAGATTATTCTTTGTGCTTCTGGTCTTAAACCCATCGCTGACTGGGGTGCAGACCATACATTTATTCCTTGTGAAATTTAGCATCTGAAGTGTTGCTGACACTGTAATAGTTAACTTAAACACAATTACCCTGATGGTTTACAAAACTGCTTGCATGCTACAAGTCTGAATAAACATTAATTTTCATAATAACCAGTGCAGCTGCCCAGAGCACAGTTTCAGCTCTGGGAGATAAGACGGGAGAAAGGGTGCTATGCATTTTGTTTTCAGTCCACTCTCTCTGGAAGACATCTGTGCATCTCTTGATTAGAATTTCCCTAAAGCTTACACGAGTTTCCTTCTAATAGCACACCTGGGTGTAGATGTTGATCCGGAGGCTTGGAGACTTTATCTGGATAGCCTGAATAGAATAATCATAATTAAAGGGATTTGAAGGAAAATACACATAATCATATTGGCAAATTAAATATATGGGCAAGATATATCCAAAGTAATTATTGTTGAGCTGCTGACTTCTCACAGCTTTTGCTCATATTAAAAATTCCAAATGTTTTGAGATGGAAGAAAAATTAAAATGTGTAAGTTGAACATCGTTAGTTTTACTTTGATGGCTTAAGAATAGTTAATATGTATTGCATGCATTCTTTGCCTAGAGCACATTTATTTCACTCCATTTTTTTTAACTCTATGTTGTAATAAGATGCTTGGAACATTAAAATGAAAATGTATTATACTGAGAATTTTATGAAATGAAAAAAGTTTATCCAGAAATAAAGATAATTGTTTTATTATAGTGTGTTACTATAGAATATTTGTGATTTGTACATTCAACTGAATCACAATTTAATACTTAAACAAATCTAGAATGAAACTTAACATTTAATTAATTTAACCAGTAACAGAGAAGTTAATGAATCTGAAAGTCATGTTCTCATTTACAGTTTAGAGATGGAGAGGATGAACTTCTCTTCAGTGACAGATAATCACCAAGCCCCAGATGATTTTTGGTAAAAACATATGAACAGAAATAACTGTTTTATATACTTCTTGGCATTCTTTGAGACACAGACTGATGAAGCAGGAGATTATAGTATTCTAAGTCCTACATATTTAAGGGAAAAATTAAAAATATTTTCTTTGAAATCCTGAGTAACTAATTTTTGCCTTCACAGTTATTTAGGGTAGTTCTCTGGAATTTTCCAAGAGACTGAGCTGAACATTTACATAAATACAAAGCAATATGTTTGAATGCAGGAAGCAGAGAATTACTTTCATATCTTATTTAAGCTTCTGTAGAGACTGTAGAATTATCCCCAAGGGAAATGAGTAATGCTGAGGACCAGAATTGCAGCAAACCAGAGTATTGGCAGAATATTAAAACACATGCAGCATGTGCTCACACACCCACACACCCAGGCACACAAACATATGCACACATACATTTACACATTTGTGAGTATAAGAAGCTACATTGCTCCTGCAGTGTAAATACTGCTTGTGTTTTGTCACTCCAAGTAAGGGTGCCTCGCACTGGAAATAATTGTGTTTTTTTTTTAAGATATTTTGTATCTGTTTATACACATTTTAAAATTTATTTGTTTGTAATTTTTACTTTATACATTTCTTATTTGAGATGTTAGAAGTCTGGCTTTTAAAAGCACTCAAAGAATTGTGTGCCCTGGATCTCACAAAGAGAATCTGAAAGCTACAGCTAAAATATGACACTGTCTTGAACATGTTTAAAATCCTACAATTTGCAAAGGACTAACAGTGATTTTCAGTTGATTTTACTGGTGATGGGGCATGAGGACTTCAGATTCATAGCTTACAGAATGATGAGGACTGTTCCCATCATTGCCAAGAAGAAATATACACTATTACTCATTTTTAAATGTTAATAATGGCATGATTTATGATGTTGGTGGGCATTTTTCCCTGAAATTGTTACTGTCACTTTGAGTATTAATAACAGGACAATCCATGATGCAATGTAGTAGATGCAGTGTGCTGTTTAGACATAAAATAAAATATGGTTAGAATAAAATAGGATAAAATGGATCCTGGAAAAAAAAATTACTAAGCTATATTGGCACTGAAATCATTATTTAAAAACATTTCCAGGAACAGAAATAATTTATCTTAGTCTTTAAAGATGGTAAAGAAATGCATTATATAAGTACTTAGGTTTATTCTGCAACTGCCAGCTCATGCATGCTATTTTTATTTTGAATAATTTCACAGTCATTTTTAACATTTTTTTGCTTTTGTGAATTATTAGTTTTTGGTCTCTTTGATCTTTACCCAGGTTCACACAAAATAATAAGATTAGCTTATAAGTTTGATTCAATGATTTCCTTTTCAAAAAATAGTATTATAGGGGCTGGCGCTGTGGCCCAGTAGGTTAATCCTCTGCCTGCTGCACTGGCATCCCTTATGGGTGCCAGTTCTAGTCCTGGTTGCTCTTCTTCCAATCAGCTCTCGGCTGTGGCCTGAGACAGCAGTCAAGGATGGTCCAAGTCCTTGGGCCCCTGCACCCACATGGGAGACTGGGAAGAAGCACCTGGCTCCTGGCTTCGGATCAGCATAGCTCCAGCTGCTGCAGCCATTGGGGAGTGAACTAACAGATGGAAGATCTTTCTCTCTGTCTCTCCTTCTCATTGTCTGCAGCTCTACCTCTCAAATAAATAAATAAAATCTTAAAAAAATAGTACTACAAGACTAAATTATTCATATTCCTGTAAATTTTATATAGCATATCTAAAATATCTTCTATGGCTAATCATTGCTTTAGCTTTATTAAATATTTATTATTTTTTTACTTCTTAACATGATTCTCTTTCTAGTATACCAAATTCTTTTGTAGGGATATGTCAGAGAATTGGATAGTGATATATAATTATGAATTTGTATGCATGTTTGGGATTTTTCCTGGAAAATTTTGGTAATTTTACTTGACCATGTATTTTTTCAGGTTTCTTTAGCAATGTTCTTGGTTAGTGATGCTGGCTGCTCTCATTCTTTATTTTCAATCCAGACTGGCCTTAAATATTACTTTTTTTTTGGTGTGATTCTTTTCTCACCTGGTATCTGGAGATATAGCAAATATTAGTTTCCTTCTTTTCTTGAGGTGCATAGATGAATATGTTTTATCAGAATCATTTACCTTCCACAGATATAGAACATAATAACAATTCAGATTAGTTAGACATAGAGAACTTACTAATTACAGATTGGATAATTTATATTTAAGCAGTGAATTTGCTGGAATCTCTTTAAGTGAACTTGCGTGTCATTCTTTTTTACTGTTTTATTCAAGAATAAAATACTTCACCATTTTTAATACATTTATTCTTTCTTTTTGGCATTTGTTTTGTACCACGCACAGTTTAGGCTTCTGGAGATCAAAGGTGAATTCATACATTCCCTGTCCTGAAGGACTCTTCATCTTCTGTTAGTAAGTGCAGGCAAAGGAACAGTTGTGCCCGCAGATCAGGTGAGAAGCCCATAGAGCTTTGCGATCAGAGAAAGCTAATTGCAAAACCAAGACTTGAAAGACCAATTGGATTTTTGACAAGTGAAAAAGAGGAAGAAAAAGTGGAGAAATTCAAAGGAAGCAATGTGTGCAAAAGGACAAAGATGATAGAACACTGGGCAGATTTAAGAGCATGCAAAGTACTGAACATGTCTGTGGAGTTAGGTGTTAGAGGTGAAAGAGAGGTAAAATATGGGATTGGAGATGTTATTAGACATCAGACATGATGAGTGTTATAAAATATGCCAGAAGATTAGGTAACAACAAACACAAATTCCTCTCTTACACATAACCTTGAATTTTGCTTTTGTTTCATCTTTTTTTGCACTTACAAGGCAGGCATTTAGCTCTAGGTAACTCAACCATGTAAAGATCCTGTGCTTGTACCTAATTGGATATTGCTGAACAGAAACACAAGTCCAGTTACTGGTTTTACTTTTAAAATCGTCATCAGAAATTTCGGACCCTCAACACCACTGAATATTCTCCTGGCTCTGTAGTACCCTTGTTTTCCTACTACCAAAAATGATTATTTTGTGATAGCTTCTTCTATTTTCATAATCTACTTCTCTCAGCTCCTTAAATATTAGTGATGATTGTTGTGATGTTGAAGATGACAGTGTTGACAGAGGTGTGGATGATGGTAGTGCTTTATGGTGTCCCATCCCATCGTATTATCAAAATTTTGATTTTCTGAGTTGTTCCTTCTCTACTCTTGTAACATCATTTTCTCTTTCTTCACCTGGTTGTTTATGTTGTTATATAGATAAATTGTTTCTCCTATATGTATTAATTGATTTGCCCATCATCTCTTTATCTAAGAAACCATAAGGCACTCGACCCTCATTAGTATGCCCTAAAATTCCACTTTGTTTCTCTTCTTTCCTTTACAGCAAAACTGAAGAAACCTTCAATTTGCCTTAGTCTCTCTCTCACCACACATTCTCTATCAGGCAGCCAGGTATCTATCCCTACGCTTTCACAGAAACATATTTTTTGAGGAATATCAGTGATCTCTGTGTTGGCAAACCTAGCTGATTATTCTTATCATATCTTGACTTTTCCATCCCTGATGAGGCACTTGGCTGTTTTTTTTTTTTTTTTTTTTTTTTTTTTTTTTTTTTTTTAATTGACTTAAACCTGTGCTTTCCTCCTACCCAGTGACTGATCCTTTCTGGCCTTTTAAAAAGTATTTATTTTATTTGAGAGGGAAAAGACAGAAAAACAGAAAGAGAGAAACCCTATCCACACTGCTCAATTGACAGCTTGCTCTCATCCAAACCAAAGCCAGGATCCAAGAATTCAATCAAAGTCCCCTACATTGTTAACTGGAATGTAACTACTTCAGCCATCCCCACTGCCTCCCAGGGTATACTGAGCCAGAAACTGGACTTGGGAACAGAATTTAAGCACCCCTTTTATGCAGCTGTCCCAACCAGTGTCTTAACTGCTGTGCCTCTTTGCATTTTGTAAACACCAGTGGTCTTTAGTGTGATGACACCCCATTATATTATTGAGTTCTTTCCTGGAAGAAAATAACATGTTTGGAATGAAATTTTTGTTGACTGTTTAATTATTAAGGAAAAAGAATTGCCTTTGAAGATGCCTGTTAACAGTCTCCAGTATTTGTAAGCACATGGTAACAGTTTTGTATGAATTTTTATATATCTGAACTAGAAAAGAGCATTTTAAATAATGGGTTTATGGCTGCAAAACACTGGGAAAAACAAATTGATTTCAGGTATTTTAGTTAATAAATTGTGTTGGTATATGAATTTTATTTTATCAATTTAATTTGTAGGTAGAATGCATGTTGGTACTGCCCTGTGTCTTAATTTATGTGTTATATACGTGACTGTACAAAGTTATTAAAAGCAAAAAGACAAGCTCTTCAAATGGGTCAGCTTAGAAGATTCAAGACCAAGCTCTCATAAAGCCAAGTTCTTTACTATTTAGCTGTCCAAAGCAAGAGAATTTTTTTCCTGAAATGATTTATTGGAAGCCAGCCAAGCAGCAGAGACTGGGCCCTGGTATTCTATTACAATTCTACTTCATTTGATTTGTCTAAAATCATGGAATCATAGAATTTTGTTTCCTGCAGTCTCTGGGGAAGAATTTTGAGGTTAGATAGGCTAAGTTTCCATTCAGTATCCCTATGATACTCCCTTTTGGTGATCACTACTCCCTGACCTGTGTGCTTACAAAGCATCTCTGCTAGAATTTCACCAGCGATCAGTGTTCACTGGTCTGCAGTTTTGAAAATGTATTTCCTGACAACCTTTTCATCACAGGTTTCATGATTGTTATGCTTCTAGGTTTTGGCTGCTTGCCTGTTCCTCATGACAACACAAATACCATCCACCATGTTTATGTGATTATATTTATTTGCAAATTCTGCCACTTCCTCCAGAATATAATTTTCCTGGGTTTAAAGGTAACTCTGGGGACTTCATAATCTCACTTTTTCTATCTCAGGGCTACAGTTTTCTCTGTCTGTCTCATTTTATTTTCTACTAATACATATTAATTTGGTACTGTGTGATGTTTATATACACTGCATAATGTCTTATCAGAGGAAATATATCTCTATCTCAAACATTTAACATTTCTTTATGGTGACATTCAGAAAATTTTCTGCTATTTTTTAAAAGAAATACTCAGTATATTATCATCATCTGTACTTGCCCTTGTCACCCAACTGTGCAATAGAGCACCAGAGCTTCTTACTCTTTTGTAACTATAACTTACTACCCATTAATAAACCCTTTCACATTCCTCCCACCTGCCTGCAGTCCTTAGCCTCAGGAAACCACCATTCTACTCTCTTAACTAGTATGACATCAACTATTTTTAGCCCGCCTATTAGTAGATCCATGAAATGCTGTTTTTCTGTGCCTGGCTTATTTAAATTAGCATAATGACCTCCAGTTCAATCAATGTTGTTTCAAATGACAGATTTTCATCCTGTTTATATATGAGTAGTATTCCATGGTATATATCTATCACATTTACCTTATTTATTATTGGGTGGAAGCTTTGTTTGTTTGTTTTTTCATTTTTTGGCTGTGGTGAATAGTGCTTCAGCTCTCTCTCAATCATGTTCATACTCCTTTCATTTTTTTACAGGCATTTTCCTTGATAGAGAAGCAGAAATAAAATAGGATTCAAATCAACCTGCCCTTTGCTGTTCTCTACTATGGCATGTGCATTTTAAGTAAAAAATGTACATATTCTTTGCTACCTTTTTTTTTTTTTACTCTGTCTGTCTTAGAAGGTCTTTGTCTTTGTTCCAAGTGAGGAGTCTAAAAGGATAATACTGTCTTTCTGATGATGAACATGATGATGAAGATGATAATGTAATGCTTAATATAATTCTGTTCTTAATGAAAACACTCTAACCCTGAGGATGATTATGCCAATAATACTACTTATAATATAAGATCAACTGCATTTCATTCACTCAGACACACACACACACACAAGGCACACAGATATACATACATGTACATTTAACTGAGTGTTTACCATGTACCATGAATCATAGTGTGCCTGTTAGGTATAACATTTCATTTAATCCCCGAAGGAGTTTTATGATGTAGGTGTTATCTCCATTTTATAGGTGAACATATTGAAAACTTAAGTATCTTTTAGCTGGTAGATTGTTGAGCTAGTTTTCAAATTTAGCCTTCTCTAGCCCCAAAGCCTATTCATGTAACCATTAATGTAATGAAGATGAAGATACAAATTTTACAGGTTTAACCTTTTCCTTTTTCGTTTGTTCTGTGGTTGTCTCTTTTACCATTTTATTGTTAACTAAACATTTTCTCTTGAGAGTTCTCAATTGCAAGATTCTTTTCTGCTTTAGCATTTTTATCTATGGGATAATATTAAATATTTGCTGGGATTTTGAGAGTCAACTTTTCCTAAAATTCAAATCCATGAGTGGCAATGCCTAAGGTGTATCTCATAAGCTTTTACAAAAAAATAATTCTATCAAGTTTCTCTTGTACACACATTTCCAAACCTCTCCTTTTTTTTAAAAAAAAGTCTTAGAGTCAGGTTTAGAGAAGAATTTCCTACATTTGTTTTCATAATCCAAATTATGGGAGAATGGTGAAAAAATAAATAATCCATCAATAACATTTCCTATTAAATTAGAGTTCTAGTAGGTCATAAGTAGTTGAAATTTTTCAAAATACTGTTGTTTTCTGTCAGTTTTATAATGCACAAATTATCACTTCTTTCCTCTATCTGTATATATAAATTGTTATAATCTCCCCCATAGAATGTCCTGTTTTTCCTCATTCATGTTATATTTATGTCTCTTGGGATTTAAACCATAGTTCAGATCTAGTGCAAGTGTGCCTATTTTGTTGCAGTCTCATTTATTTATTGTCCATACACCTAGCAAATGCCAGGCACTGTACCTGGTCCTGGGTGTATACAGAGGTAATAAGGTAGACGTTAGTCTTTCAAATAGTTTCTGGCATGACCTGAATGTGTTTGGATGATGATGTAAGGAAGACAGTTCTTTCTAGGAGCTAAGGTAAGAAGACTATGTACTATGTAAAAATAATGAAATTGGATGAGTGTTGAAAAGAAACCAGGGGACTCTGAAGGTGTGAAGTAGGTAAAGAGATTAAGCCTATTCTGGGGTATTAAGGAGACATATCGAAGGAAATGACATTTGGCCTGATATCTGATGAAATGAAAAGAGATCGCTTTATCTGTTTATTTTGTGCCAAAGTCTTTATAGGCTTAGGTGGAACATTTATTAATTCAATAATCACCTAATCCCTATCTTTTTTTTTTTTTTGCTTTCTATGAGGAACTTCTCTGATTGCTTGCTTATCAACAAAATGTGCACAATAAGTTATAAATATTCAGAGATATTTCAGAGCGTTTTTGGAAGCCATATATTGATTTTCAAATCATTTATCTTATTATACTTCTAATTATATTCAAGATACTATATGAATTGCAAAAGGAATACGATAATTGCAGGCCTTATTCTCTGATTCCTGTGCACGTTGTCCAATTTCCTTCTTTTTCTCCCTGGTATTCACAGATGAGAACTGATAAACTTCATAGGAAATTTTGAAACAGGATGATAACATTTCAATTGTTTCATTGACTGCTTGACTTGAATTTGGTCTTTAGTTTTGCACTTGAGTGTTATGACATTTTAATAACCCTGTTTATCCAACCATTACTTATTGAAATCCTCTATGAGTCACCGTATTCTGTGCTGGAAATATGACACTGCCCTTTGTCTTAAAGAACTGAGTCAGATGGCAGTGCCATTCCAAAAACATGGAAGTGCTTGAATGTGAGCATCAGCCCATCAATTTAATCACATAAGGCATCAGTGTTAAAAGTGCTGTGTATTTTATTCTAACTACATAAAGAAACAAAAATAAATATGTCTGTTTGCGTAATGAGATAATACAATATGTTTTATATATTTTGTTTTTAAGATTTCTTTATTTATTTGAAAATCAGAGTTATACAGAGAGAAGAGAGGGAGATGGACAGGGAGAGAGGGAGAGAGAGACAGAGACAGAGACAGAGAGAGAGGTCTTCTTCCATCTGATGGTTCACTCCCTAATTGGCTGCAACAGCTGGAGCTACACTGATCTGAAGCCAGGAGCCAGTAGCTTCTTTTAGGTCTCCCACATGGGTTCAGGAGTTTAAGGACCTAGACTATCTTCTACTGCTTTCCTAGGCCATAGCAAAGATCTGGATTGGAAGTGGAACAGCTGGGTCTCGAACTAGCACCCATATGGGATGCCGACACTGCAGGCCAGTGTGTTAACCTGCTGCACCATAGCACCAGCCCCAAGTTTTATATATTTTATAACAATGGTTTATGAAATGAACTCCTTATTTTATTTCAAGTTTTCTTTTAAATTCTTTTTTTTTTTTAACTTTTATTTAATGAATATAAATTTCCAAAGTATAGCTTGTGGGTTACAATGGCTTCCCCCCTCCCATAACTTCCCTCCCGCCCGCAACCCTCCCCCCTCCCGCTCCCTTTCCCCTTCCATTCATGTAAAGATTCATTTTCAATTCTCTTTGTATACAGAAGATCAATTTAGTACATATTAGGTAAAGGTTTCAACATTTTGCCCATATAGCAACATCGAGTGAAAAAACTACCATTGGATTACTAATTATAGCATTAAATAGCAATGTACAGCACATTAAAGACAGAGATCCTACATAATTTTTTTTTCAAAATAATTAATTTTCTATGCCATTTCCATTTTAACACCAGGTTGTTTTTTTTTTTTTCATTTCCAATTCTCTTTATATACAGAAGATCACTTCAGTATATAATTAGCAAAGACCTCATCAGTCTGCGCCCACACAGAAACGCAAAGTATAAAAATACTGTTTCAGTACCAGTCATAGCATCACTTGGCTTTAGACGACACATTAGGGACAGATCCCGCATGGGGTGTAAGTACACAGTGACTCCTGTTGCTGACTTAACAATTTGACATTCCCTGATCGATGACAACTGAGCGCCAAAGAGGAAACCTGTTAAGTGAAATGGACACTATAAGCAACAATGAACTGATCAGCTCCTGTCCTGACTTTAGATGTACAATGTAATACTTTATCCTTTTTAGTATTTGTTGTTGTTGTTGTTGTTCTAGTACTATTGGTTGAACTCAGTAATTAACACACAATTATTCTCAGGTGTTTAAATTTTAACTGAAAAGTGATCCCTGTTAAATCTAAGAGTGGAAAAAGAGAGGGAGGAGATGAACAATTTGGAACATGCTCAATCGGACTGGCCGCAAATGGTGGAGTTAGAAATGTGCAGGGGATTCCAACACAATTCCATCAAGATGGCATGTACCAATGCCATCGCACTAGTCCAAGTGATCAATTTCAGCTCACAATTGATAGCTCTGATAGGTCTAAGAGTCAAAGAGATCACACAAACAAGACAAGTATCTGCTAATACTAACTGATAGAATCAAAAAGGGAGAGAAAGATCCAACATGGGGAGTGGGATACACAGCAGACTCATAGGATGGCAGATGTCCTAAACAACACTCCGGCCTCAGAATCAGCCCTCAAGGCATTCAGATCTGGCTGAAGAGCCCATGAGAGTATAGCAGGCATGGAAAGCCAAGATATCATGGGAAAAAAAAAAAAAAAAGACCTAAATGAATGATCTCTGTGAGTGAGATCCCAGTGGAAAGAACGGGGCCATCAAAGAAGGAGATACCCTTCTCCGAAGGGAGGAGAGAACCTCCACTTTGACTATGACCCTATCTGAATAAGACCAAAGTCAGCGAACTCTAAAGGCTTCCATAGCCCTGGCAACTCATGACTAGAGCCTAGGGAGATTACTGACGCCATGAACAGGAGTTTTCTTTTAAATTCTACGTAAAAACATTTAAAACACGTCCCCATTAGGAGTAACCCTGAGCTAGTTTAAAAGATCATAGAGCAAAGAAAGTACTTACCACTGGCGTGGCTGCCCTGCTTATCATTGGTGTGGGAGCTCCGTCAGGACCCAGGCGGTGACTGCGTCACACTTTAGTTGTTTGGCCATTGGTTACGTGAAGGAAGTAGTTGAGGTGGTGGCTGTTTACTGTGCTGAATGGAAATTGTCCTGGTTATAGCAGTTGGTCAGGCTGTACTGGTGCAATCCAGCTACCCATCAGCTCTGTTCCCAATTCCAGTTTCTTTTTCTTGATTGTAATTTTTTTTCTGAATAAATATTTATTCCTCTCAGCTGTCCTTTGTCTCCATCATTCACCACATAGATGGGTATGAGGAGTTTGCCAGCTTTTGTCATGGCTCAACTTGTTTGCTCTGTGATGGTATTACCTTAGAAAGAGCTCTTGCTATTTTGCTCTTTTGTTATTTATTTAACATTTGTATACAAATGGGCATTTGTAGCAAAAGACAAGTTGTGGGGTGTAAGTCAGGCCCTCTGAGGCTTCGATTCCTTAGATCAAACCCTACTGGGGACTGAAACAAAAGCCCAAATGTCTACTCTTGGCCAGTTACAGTATCACATCGAATATTGGTCAGATCTTTTTGGTGCCCTGAAAGAAATACCTGAGTGATTTTTGAATCTTGTTCTGATGCAATTGTATCCACATAGTACTGTTTTCCATGAATAAAATTAAAAGCTACAAAAATTATTAATACAGTGAAATGTTCACATAGAACTACCTTGCACAGCTTTCCAACCTGGGCCCTACAAGTTGGCCCCTGTGAAGAAGGGTGGTGAGAAGAGACCTGGAAGTTTGCCATGAAAGAGATGGGGGCTCCAGATGTGCGCGCTGACACTAGACTCAACAAAGCTGTCTGGGCCAAAGGAATAAGGAATCTTCCATACCGCATCTGTGTGAAATTGTCCAGAAAATGTAAAGCGGATGAAGATTCGCCAAAAAAGCTCGACACTTTCGCTATGTACCTGTCACCACTTTCACAAATCTACAGTCAATATGGATGAGAACAGATTAAAGTTCTAGAAATGAAAAAAAGGGAAAAAGAAAAAAAATGGAAGTATCTTGTATATTACCAAAATGCCTTGCTCTCCTTTCCATCTGCTCTTTAAGCTCTATGAAGAGCCCTGTCTTATAAGTGGATACAGTCGTTTCTGGTTGCCTATTATATACACCCAAGTGCTTGAGTCTGGACTGCAGTTTCTTACAGTGGGGGAATTCAGTTTATATCCCTCATCCCAGGTTCTGAGAAACTCAGCCTGTCTTTGTTTAAAGAATGCAGCTAAGAATTGTGACAAGTGTTCAGGGAATTCATTGTGGGAAGTGATGTACTGGGAATGGAGAGAATGGAAGAAGAGTGAGTAGGAAGATTAAGAAACCCAGAGTGAAGCCAGCACTGTGGCATAGTGGGTAAAGCAGCCGCCTGCAGTGCCAACATCACATATGGGCGCTGGTTCCAGACCTGGCTGCTCCACTTCTGGTCCAGTTCCCTGCTGTGGTCTGGGAAAGCAGTGGAAGATGGTCCAAGTCCTTGGACCGCTGCACCCACGTGGGAGACCAGGAAGAAGCTCCTGGCTCCTGGCTTCTGATCAGCTCAGCTCTGGCTGTTGCAGCCATTTGGGGAGTGAACCAGTGGATGAAAGACTCACTCTCTTTCTTTCTCTCTCTCTCTCTCTCTCTCTCTCTCTCTCTCTCTCTCTCTCTCTCCTCTCTGTAGCTCTGCCTTTCAAATAAATCTTAAGAAAGAGAGAAAGAAACCCAGAGCAATAAATGAGTGTGGTTTTGGGAAGAAATGGAAAAAAAATCTTATTAGCATGAGGGTGAATAGAAACAACACATTTAAGTAGATATCCTCCACATGGATGGAAAGGAAAATTGAAGCATTTGTGTAAAATCCAGATGTTTGGAAGACTAGACCGTTGATTGATTAATTGACTGCTGGCAAGAAATTGTCTTTTTTTTTTTTTTTTTGACAGGCAGAGTGGACAGTGAGAGAGAGACAGAGAGAAAGGTCTTCCTTTTGCCGTTGGTTCACCCTCCAATGGCCGCTGCGGCTGGTGCGCTGCGGCCTGCGTACCGCGCTGATCTGATGGCAGGAGCCAGGTACTTATCCTGGTCTCCCATGGGGTGCAGGGCCCAAGCACTTGGGCCATCCTCCACTGCACTCCCTGGCCACAGCAGAGAGCTGGCCTGGAAGAGGGGCAACCAGGACAGGATCGGTGTCCCGACCGGGACTAGAACCCGGTGTGCTGGCGCCGCATGGTGGAGGATTAACCTAGAGAGCCGCGGCGCCGGCCAAGAAATTGTCTTCTAAGCAAGTGGAGATAGTGTGTCCTTCCCCTTCTCCAAGAAAACCTTTCAATTAGTAGAATTCCTATTAAAATTTCATTTGTGGAATAAAATCACATTGTCGGAAAAATGTATGGACACCCTAGACCCAAATTACAAGCTCCCTGAAGTTCCTGTTTGTGTTCTCTGTACCTGCTCTCTATCATGAACCAGGCATATTTGTTAAATAGGTGAAGGATTCATTTTGATGACAAATACATTGTTCTCTGGAAATCCTGGTATATTTAGCAGGAATTTCTGTCTCATACAGATAAAGCCTTGTTTAAATCTATCTTTTTTCTTCTATGTGAACATATTTAATACTTCATTCTTTCATTTACCTTCTGCATTCACACTACCATGTAATGAAAGTCTATTTACCAGTGTCATTGAATAGGATTGTGATGTGAATTTATGGACCAGTTACAAAATTGTCTCAAATATTTCCCCTAATTATTCTGCTTTTACCTTTTAATGAATTACTATGGGCTTACACATTTTCGGCAATTCCAAGTATAATGTAATCTGAACTTTCTCATGGACATCCCTTTCAGTATTTAGTAATAACATCATTTTGCCATCCACCATGTTTAACAATTCAACTGACTCTTAATTTTGAGAAATAATGAGTTTACTTATTTGAGAATCATAGTGACAGGGCTGCCATCTGTAGGTTCAGTCCCCATATACAGCTAGGGCTGAGCCTGGCCAAAACTAAAAGCCAGGAACTCCATCCAGGTCTCCCACATGAATAGCAGGAACCCAATTGCTTGAGCCAGCACAGCTGCCTTGCAGGATCAGCTTTAACAGGAAGCTCGAAATAGGAGCTGGAGGTGTGCATAAAACTCAGGCACTTTGATGTGGGATACAGGCATCCCAAGAAGTGGCTTGAACAATTATGCGATACACCTGATCCTTAATTTTTGACACAGTAAGAAATACGCATAACATCGAAATGACATATTTTTATGCACTCAGTGAGCAATTATTAAGTGTATGTTATGTTCCATGTATAGTATTAAGTGATGGATGATATAAAAGTAAGGCAGATGCAGTTCTTACCATATAAAATACCTGTAATGTGAAGAGGCAGTGACATAAGGGCAAGTATGTTACATCAGCAATGTCTTGTGTGTATTATGGGGCTCCAGCAAATCAGTAAGTGGGGGAGCCTTGAGTAAAAGAAAGTGATTGAGAGTTGAAATGAAAAGATACAGATTTAAAGCTTGGTCACTACTGGCAATTGTGTCTTGGACAAACTGCTTAACCTTTTAGATTCTTCTTGCTTTTCTCAGCTGTAAAATAGCAACGCATGACTCCCAAGTTTTATAAAAATCAAATGGTCATAATTTTTGGAAGTGTTTTGTAATTCTTAAATGCTATAAGCATGTTAACTTTCTTTTTGTAGGGCCTCCAATGTAAAAAGAAATGAAATTTCATAAAATGTACAGGCAGTTTTCAGGTAGAAAAAGGAAGGAGTTGACTAATAATATCAGCTGACCACAAGTGTCATATAATTTGGCATTCACCCCATAAGCATCTTCCTTCTCTATGCATATTAATTTCCTGCAATCTTCATGCATTTGGGCTATTTTAGAATGGTTATTAGATTCTCAACTAATGTTACCAGCTTCTGAGGAAATAAAGCAAAGGTTTTCAGGCGTGATGGAATAGCTATTTGCAGGTAATTGCTACTGATTCAGCATGATTGAAATCCAAATGATGAAATTGGTTAGAATAAAGATGTTCCCCTTTTCCAGCTCTAAGTCCTCCCATTAAAAACATGAATAGTTACTCACCTTAAACAGGCATACTTCTTTCTGTTTCTACAAGCTGCTCATTTGATGGTCTCTTAGAGAGCAATAAGTGAAACTGCTATGAGAAACTTTCCTCAAAAGTGTGAAATGTTAGGAGACCTGGTTTTTAGATAATTATTAACAGTTCCAGTTTGTGGTCTGATGCACTGAAAGACATGTTTAGAGCAGATAATCTCCAAACCTCTTGATAACACTGATTTTATGCAACAAGTTTTGAATCCCAATTTTTTATCAACTGAAGAAAGTTGTGTCAAAGGATAGAGTGGTCACTAATAGATGGTTTTAGTCTGATGGGAACTACAAAGACACAGATTAGTGAATCAGAAACAGACATTAAGAATGTATTCAGTCTGCAGTTCCAACATGGGTGGGTGTGGTTCTCCACAGGGAATAAAACGTGATGTTCCTGAAAAACGAGCGAGTTTGTGGCAGATCTAGGATTCCCTAGTCACTCAACGTGATTTATTGTACTTAGGTCCCAGTATTAAGTACCGATTGGGAAAGCTCTATCAACAGTATCTTTATGTGAATACATAAAATTAACCTAAATGTAACATCATATGTCAGCTTTTTGGTCTGGTTACATTGCTTGCTTCCTAAGCTTAAGTCTCCCTGTAGCCAGATTAAGCAGGTGTTACATTCTCAAAGAACAAAGATGAGATTCCTTATTTGTATCATTTATGGATTCTTTTGTTTTTAATTTTAATTATTTTAATAGATTTAATAGGATTTATAGATACAAGTGTAAGAACATAATATTTCCTACTTCCCTGCCTCCCTTCCTCCCACTGTCCTTCCTTCTACCTTTCTTTGTCTTTTTTTTTGTCTTTGAGATAATATATTTTAAATTTACGTCATAGTAAAAGGGCTTAGTACTTCACCAAATAAGAAGTTTAATAAGTACAAAGCAAAAAGGTCCTAGTTTAGTGAGAATATAAATGATGGCTATACACTATAATTGAATGTATAAGTGATCATTTTACCCATATACAATTTTTTGTCAATTAGTCATTCATAATTTCATTCATAGAAATAGAGCCAATGACAATGTCACATGTAAATATATCCTATTTGGTTACAAGATAATAATTAAGTGCAATTAGATTTTAAGCCATTTCTCAACAGTTTATGTACAGGGATAATTTTTATGCAGATTACAATGCAAGTAATTATACATTACATTTTTTGTACTCTATTAGTTACCCCAGATCAGGGAAAACATATGGTATTTGTCTTTGGGGATGGGCATATTTCACTCAGTATGATGGTTTCCATTTTGTTGTGAAAGTCAGGATTTCATTCTTTTTTATGGCTGAGTAATATTCCATAGTGTATGTATACTACATTTTCTTTATCCAGTTATCAGTTGATGGGCATCAGGATTTATTCCATATCTTAACTATTGTGAATTGAGTTGTAATTTTGCAGTACTTTCAGGCTCTATTGGCAATAAAATCACAGATTCTTCTTTACATAAATTGTCAGTTCTGCTACAGTGCCTTTGCTAACACATGCAAGCCTGCTTAAAAGTTCCACAGATATTTTCCTAGGCAGCCCCTTTAATAGCAATTTCAACATATTGAACTTAAGTAGTTAATGATCCACCCGCCCCTGCATGAAGCTTTGAGTTCCCTGTGATCAAAGACTGCTTTATTCATTTCTGGTTTTCATAGTACCTTAAATACTTGAACTCCTAAATGGGAATTCTGGAATTAATTTGGGGTAAGAGACCATGGTGGAGACCCTATTTCTGCTAAGTTAATATTCTTTTTTTCTTAGTTAAAAATAGTTTTTAACATATTCACTACAGTTCATACATACAATTCCAAGAATATAATGGTATATCCTTCCTTTCTCCCTCCTCTCTTGCCCACCCTCCTTTTTCAGGACTCAGTTTCTTTATCTGAAAATGGAAATGATCGTTTCTACCATGAGTTTGTCTACCTGAGGCCTGAGTTTGAGGACTGGTGAGAGTGACTGCTCAGGCACATTAACGGTTTTCAAATTAAAACTTTCTACAGTAAACTTACAGGATTCTGAGTGTAGTAATGATTTAAGTAGCACCACATATGGAATATTCGATTGGCTTAGTTTCCCAGGTCTTTGATTCTGCTATAGTATACATAAGCCAATGCAAGGAGGTATCCTGCGTGATACCTGAAACTTCAGCATCATTTTCTTTATATGTTTGTATAAACTGATGTGGGTTTAGGGTGCTATTTATAATACACCACATTTTTTATTAGCATAATGTATGACAATACTTAACATCACACAGGAGCAATAAGCTGCCACTGAATAATGATGACTCATCCGTAGCACAGTAGTTGTGTGTGTGTTGTGTGCAAGGCCCAGGGGTTCTGAGTATGACAGGTCTGGCCGTGACTTGAGCCATATCTTGAACAATTGTAGTGAGAATTGGGATAATCACCTAAATGTGCCTTATACTTGGTAGGTGCTCTTTTCATATTGATACTTCTTAGTTTTTACATTGCCATTGTTTTCAATACTTTAAAATGTAAGATTTATAAATTAGACTCTTGGTTTTTATTTCTGTTAATGTTTATTAGCTGCTACTTTTTGTATAGGACTGATCTAAAGCATTGTATAAATATGCATTCATACACACAAACAAGAGTACTTCAAAAAAGTTCGTGGAAAATAAAGTTAATGATAAGTTTATTTTGATGTGAAAAATGAAATCCATACATTGCATTTTTCACAGTACACAATTATATGAGCTTTTTTTAAAGAAAAGATTTATTTATTCATTTTGAAAGAGTTACATACATACATACATACAGAGAGAGAGAGAGAGAGAAAGAATCGTCCATCTGCTGGTTCACTCCCCAAATGGCCACAATGGCCAGTGATAGTCCAGGCTTATGCCAGGAGTTGTAAGCTTCATCCAAGTTTCCCATGGATGGCAGAGGCCCTAACACTTGGGCCATCTTATGTTGCTTTTCCCAGGTCATTAGCAGGGAACTGGATCAGAAGTGGTGCAGCTGGGACAAGAACTGGTACCCATATGGGATGCTGGCATCACAGGTGGAAGATGAACCCACTATGCCACAATGCTAGTACCTCAAACACATGAACTTTTTGAAGACCCTTTGTGTGTGTGGTTTTCAAAAATTTTTTTGCAAGAAAATTAACATGTTTTTCAATTCCATTTTCCAAGAACTTTTTGATGTACCTTCGTACAACATATCCACACACATGCAGACACACATTATTTTTGTTGACAAGGTGGGGCAGTAAAGTTAGCCAGTTATGCACAATACACATTTTGTTGAGGATTTATAAACACTTACTTCTGAATAGGGGTGTTATGGGTTGAGTTGTAACACTGGAAAATTCATGTGTCAGAGTTCTCACCTTATTTTTGCATAGGATCTTTACTGAGATTATCCAGTTAAATTTATATGGTTAGTGTAATTTCTCCTTTATATAAACATGCCAGGAGGGTAGATGATGTGAAAAGATATAGGAGGAGACAAACATTGTCATTACAACATTCACAAGGAACCCATCCTGCTTGCACCTTGATCTTGGACTTCTGGCCTCCAGAGCAGAGACAAATGCTGTAGTGTAAGCTATGCAGTCTGGCATACTTTATGTCAACCCTAGCAAAGTGATATGTGTAGTGGGTAGGGGATTATCCACATAAGTCTCTCTATTCCTGGCTGTCCTGTAATGTAAGCATTGCTTAAAGTACTATGCCAGAAGAGTTTATATGTACTGTGATATGTTTCATAGGATGAATGTCTCTGGAAAACAGAAGTCAGTGCTGCTAAATATTTAAAATGGAAAGAAAATGGAATTGTTCTTTTTGGAAAGTGCATCTTTCTGAATGCTATGTTTTAAAACATATTTGCTGGGGCAATGGAAAATGACATTATTATAGTGTACAAATCTTGACTTTTATAGTTGATTTTGTCTATTTGTAATTTATCAAGAAGTGTGGTTTCAAAGGTATTGGTATATTAACACTACTTTTGAATTCTTATACTTCAACTCACTCCAAAATTTCCAATTACCGAAAAGAACTTTTCAAAGTAAAGAGTTTATAATGCTTGCAAAGCCAAGAAACATCGAAACCCAAAAATAAAACAACCAACAGCCTCTAAACTGTCACAATAGTGAAGGGAAGCAACAAACTTGAACATGCACATTCTGATAAGTAGTAGGCAGGTCTTCCAGTAAGCAGCTTCAAAGTGTATACTTCCTAATAGATGCAAAAACAGTAAAATGAAAGTAAATAGTTTAACCTGTGTTTCTGCTGAAGTTCTAGAAAAAAATGCTTTAGCGTTCTCTGAACTATAATTTTGGTAGACAAGTTCATTTTACCATGCCAAGCTCTTGGAAGATATTAAGAAGCAAATCAAATACAATTTGCTAAAAGGAAGCATTTAAGATGCTTATCATTTCTTGCTTTAAAATAAAATGTAAACATAGTTTTGTTTCTTCTCTTAAGCCTATTGTGCGCCTCCATACTGTAAGACACATGACAGTTTTCTGTAGAGCTAAATTCAAGTTAAATGTTATTTTTTGAAGATTAGTTATTTATTTGAAAGGCAGAGTTACAGAGAGCCAAAGAGAGAGAGAGGTCTTCCATCTACTGGTTCATTCTCCAAATGCCCCCAATTGCCAGAGCTGTGCCAATCCAAAGCCGGGAGCCTCCTCTGGGTCTCCCATGTGGGAACAGTGGCCCAAGCACTTGGACCATCTTCTACTGTTTTCCCAGGCCATAGCAGAGAGCTAGATTGGAAGTGAAGCAGCTGGGACTCAAACCGGCACCACATGGGATGCTGGCACTGCAGGCAGAGGCTTTACCCCTTATGCCACAGTGCCAGCACCAATGTTATTATTTATTAAGAAATGTACAGCTGTCATGTTTCCACCGGCCACCCTTTTCCTGTAACA
This sequence comes from Lepus europaeus, assembly GCF_033115175.1. Taxonomy (NCBI): domain Eukaryota; kingdom Metazoa; phylum Chordata; class Mammalia; order Lagomorpha; family Leporidae; genus Lepus; species Lepus europaeus. The sequence continues at coordinate 55,038,474 of NC_084830.1, forward strand.
ATACATCTTACTGTTGTATATAGTACTGGGTACGCTTTAGAATTTTGTTTTCGGTGAGAGTGAAGCTTTCGCTTAGAATGAGTGAGGTTCAAATGTCACTTTTGTCATAAGCATGAAACACCCATATTTTAGCTCCGTGTTAGCCACTGGTATACAGAGCCAGAGACGCATAGTCCTCAACCCCAAGGGGCTAATAGTCAATAGATCTTATTTACATACCAGCTAAGTAATGTTGGCCATGTTGCTCTGTGAGTCTTTAATTATAGTAGTCCCACTTACCTGTGGTTTTGCTTTCTGCATTTTAACTCATCTGCAGTCAACTGCCATCTGGAAATATTAAATGGAAAATTCTAAAAAAAATAATTCATATGTTTTAAATTGTGAGTCATTCCAAGTAGTATGATGAGATCTTGCTCCATCCTATTTGATCTTGACCAGTTTTTGAATCATCACTCTTTCCAGTGTATCCACACTGTATACAGCACACACCCTTTAGTCCCTTAGTAGCTATCTGGTTATCAGATCAACTATCACATTATTGCCTTGCTTATATTTCTTATCAGTGGCCCAAAACATGAAAGTAATGTGTTGGCAATTTAGATATGGCCAAGAGCAGATATAAAATGCTTTCTTTAAATGAGAAAGTGAAAATTCTAAAGGAAAGTTTAAAAGACATTTTACTGATTTTGATTAGATCTAAAGTAATAATGCATTTTCTGTCTCCGAAATTGTGAAGAAGGAAAAAGAAATCCATGCTAGCTTTGCTTTCATTCCTGTGGCCGTAGTGCATTAATGCTTAGTTAAGAATGGAAATAAAACTAAGCTTGTGGATGGAAGGTGGGAACAGAAAATATGATCCCATTACCAGCAATTTTTACACCAGAAAGCATTGAGCCTATAGGAATTTAGCAAAGGTTCCCATGAGATGAAAGAACACCAGCCGTTCACTTTGAGTAAAGGATGGTTACACAGATTCAAAAATTGGTTCAGACTGAAAAAGATTAAAAAAAAAATGCTAGAAAGGCTGCACCTGTAGATGAAGAAGCTGCAACCAGATTTCCAGCAGAGTTGAAGTTGATTAAGGAAAAGGTATATCATAAAAGCTAGCCTTTGTGATTCAAACCAAGCTCTTGTGGAAGATTCCCAATGAAACCTACATTCATAAGCATCTAAAGGAAGTACCAGGGTTTAAAACACAGAAGAACAGATTGACTGTGGTGCTATGAGACAACATTGCAGAGCATACAATAAAACCAGGCAAGGTGTACAGGCAAAGAACTCACATATTCTTAAAGTGAATGTCCTCTCCCTGAAAACAATCATCCCATGTTCTCCCGATAAAATCAGTATAAATGACAGCCATCTTGTATATGGAGTGATTCCACCAATGCTTCCTCCCAGACAAAAAGGTAGAAAAAAAAATTGAAAACGAAAGAATTGGAATTTAAAGTCCTGTTAACAATAGACAGTGTGCCAGGCCATCCTGAATGCCTGAAGGTTTGCTAACAAAATGAAAACGTTAAAGTTCCATTATTAACACCAAATGCAATTTCCTTGCATATCCCTTTGACGAGGTCATTATTTGGTTTGTCAGTGCCATATATACCCTTGTGGTATTTGATCACATCCTACTGTTGTGACAGTTAATGCAGACCCTAATCTAGACATAATGCAGTTCTGGAAATCATCCATTATTGCTGATATAATAATGTTCATCAAAGCTATAATGGATGAATTTTACCCAGAAAGTACAAATCTTGTTGGAATAACTAATGAGAGAAGTTGTGAATGATTGGAAATTTTTCTTGGGAATCAATACAGAAATTTGGAAAATAATTTATGCATCAAAACAAATTAATGGAAAAGAATTTGCCATTATGCTTGTTGAAGAAGTTGAAGAATATATTGAAGGTCATTGAGGGATCTTAAATACATTAGGGATTGGAAGAAGAGTCATCTTCAGAGGAAGAGGAAGAAGAAACTGGAGCTGAACCAACAAGGTGGACATTACAATCACTTGTGAAAATGTTTCAAACCACGTGGACGTTAAAGAACAAAAGTATTTTGAATATTAACCTTGGATTAATGCAGCAATGAAGTCTCCTGTGTGAAGTGTTTACAACCTTTTACTTTGATGAGTTAAAAAGTACACAGTGATTTCCTCTTACAATATTCTATTTTTTTTAAATCCTTCAACTGTGGAGTAACCCTAAACATTGACATCATCTGCTGACATCCAGCCATTTGACATGATTTTGGCTCCATGATCCAGGGTCACCCTTGTCAGATGATCTGCCTTGTGACATACTATCAATGAAAGTCAGTAGAAGCCTTGGCCTCACTGTATCTCATCACCTGTGAGTTGCATTATTTCACATCATTACAGGAAGCAGAAGGGTGAGTGCACATAAAAGGCATCTGGCTCAATGAATAGGACGCCACTTGGGAGTCCTTCACCCCATATCAGAGTGCCTGAATGTGAGTCTGTGCTCTGATCCCGATTCCAGTGTCCTACAGTGTGTACCCTGGGAGACAGCAGGTTGTGGCCTAAGTGGTGGAGGAGTGAACCAGCAAATGGGAATGCTCTTGCTCTCTTGCTGTCATTCTCTCTCTCTCTTTCTGCTTTCCAAATATTTTTTATAAAAAAAGGATGATAGAGTACAATGATATATTTCGAGACCATATTAAAGTTTATTATTGTACATTATTATAATTCTATTATTGCTGTTAATCTCTTGTACCTAAGTCATACAGTAAACTATATCCATGTGTGTGTACATATGGGAAAAATAGTGGATGTACAAGTTTCAATATAAGGCATTATTTCAGGTATTCACTGGTATCTTAGAACTTATTCCCTGTGAATAAGAGGTGACCTACCATATTTATAACCTCATTGAATTGCTCTAGAAATTAAATATAATGTGTGTGCTTGCTATATGTAGTGCTCCAGATATAAAATACACTCAGTAAATGTTACTTTATTTGTCTTCCACTAGTAGATGGTGTGTTTGTGTCTATGTGTCACACCTAATGGAAAGTGTTTTGTTGTGTTTCTCCAGTGTTAGGTATAAGGAAGATTCATGGTCTCCTTTGCCTGTTGTCTTCTGCTCAGTGGTTTGTACAGAGTCCAGATGGGGAGAAGGAGTTTTAATTGAATGGCTGGGTTGAAAACATTGCCTGAATAGTGAAGCAGAAAAAGAAATATCGATTATACTATTAAGTGTGGTAGTAAAAAACGAGCAATAGGATGTGAGTTTAGGGAATTGGAGTTTAGAAGTAAAATGCTGTTATAAATTGTAGGGTGTATTATTTTCCTACATAAAACCGAAGTGCCTAATATACAGTAACATTTTCTTCTGGACTGCATAATATGATTGCCTGTGTGCAATAATATTTGAATCAAAGATAAGCATATTTATCTATTTAATGTTTTCTAATCTCAATAACCTGAATCAACAGAAGCAGTATAAATCTAAGAGTTTATAAACTATCTGCACTTACCATGGTAAAATGGAGTTTATATTGATGCTCTTGAGACCTAAGGAAATTATTAAATTAGAATCTGTATGTCTGCTTATTAAACCATAGAAATCTAGAGTATATTTGAGACATATGGTCATTAAAAAGTTTTAAATACCTTTAGCAATTCAAAAATACACTGCATTGCCTTGCCCAGAGAAGCCAACAGAAATGAGCTGTCAGTGTGCTTGCATCCAAGGTGCTTTAGTGCATTCCTTATCAAAGATCACTAATACAAGAAGTAGCTAGTGCTGCACTAGAATTGTATATTACTTAAAGCGATAATGCTCATCAAATTGTAGCGATTGGCTTTTAAGGTGATTACAGATTGAAATCTCATAGCTAGTGGTTAAAAGGGTCTGTTAACTGGGGTACACAACAGAACATGATAATAAAACATGAAGATGTTTCCATCATGTCGCTATGCTAGTTTTCCTAACTTTTAACCTATACTGTTGTTGCTAAGTTTTATGTAACTGCCATTGGTTAAAATGTTGACACTACTCCCCACCCCCTCCTGCCGCCCAGTAATTTTGGTCTTGGTTAATTGGCCATTTTACCTGGCAGGAGTAGAAGAAATCTCTTTTGGATTTTATTTGTGAATTGATTAAGTCATTTTGGATGCTAGTCTATGGAGACATGATATTCTGTTTTTATCAATAACGTGATGCTCAGGGCTTTACAAACTAAAAAAATAAATAAATAAATAAAATCACCAACAATGTATACTTGTTTTAGTAACTCATTTAGAAAATTTCAATAACTGGCCCTAACATAAATTTTTAGGAGAAAAAAGAAGGTAAGTCGGTTTTAAGTGGCAAGGAAAGTAAGTCGTTTTGCTTTCATTATATTTTAATGTATTTGTTTTGATTTAGCAGAAAATGCATTGCTTAAAAATGAGTGGTTATGACAAATATTTCAGAGTAATCTCATTGTAGAGAAGAAACATTTTTGTTAGTATTTTTACAAAACAGTTGAATCATTTTATAGAACTATGGAAATAGGGCAAGTTTGAAAAGACTTATAATTTTCATCACTTTGTTTTTAAGATTTATTTTAATTATTTGAAAGAATTACAGAGGGAGGTAGAGACATAGAGAGAGGTCCTCCATCCGCTGGTTCACTCCCCAAATGGCCAAAACAGCCAGAGCTGGGCCTATCTGAAGCCAGGAGCCAGGAGCGTCTTCTGGGTCTCCCATGTGGATGCAGGGCTTGCGCCATCCTCTGATGCCTTCCCAGGCACATTAGCAGGAAGCTGGATCTGAAGGGGAGCAGCCAGCACTCAAACGCACCCATATGGGATGCTGGTGCCATAGGCTGGGGCTTTAACCCACTGCACCACAGCCCCAGCCCCTCAATTATTCTTACTTATCTCTTCTCAGTGATATCACTATGGGCCTATTCTTTCCACCTCCTTTCACTGTGTGCTTTTTGAGTACATAGTTATTCATCTCACTTGAAGTTAATTAATGCTCTCTACCTTTTCTAGCAGCCATAAGTAAAATTTCTGGAAGAAGGACAAAGAAGCACCAATTAATCCACTTAATGGATAATGACTTGTACATACTTTTTACCAAATGGAGCAAACTCTTAGAGATCCATATTCAAGTTATATTTCTTTTGTTTCATTGACAAATATTGATGGGTAAGGTGGAGTTCTTGATAGCTGGAGCTGTTGGACAGGACCAACACGCATGATAAGCATTTGTACCTCCTCCTAAAACAGTCCTCAAAAATAATCAATGGTTATTATATCTTGCATAGTATTTAATGGAATTCATGTTACACCGTTAGCACAATTGTAGTCCGAATGGTTGGGGATTTTATTTCTTCCATTCTCTCTCTCTCTCTCTCTCTCTCTCTCTCTCTCTCTCTCTCATTATTATATGTAATAAAATAGATCCTTGTGTACATATACCCTTTTTCTATAAGTTTAAATGGTTTGCCTAGAATTGGTTCTCCAGAGTACAATTGCTCTTTTAGATTGTGATAAATGTTACCAAATTGCTTCACAGTAAGGGTGTATCAATTTAAATGCTGAGTCCTCACCAATATGTGAACATTATCATGTTATTTTTGTTCTTCTCAATTATATGTATTCTACATGTAGATCATATCCATCTATAGGTCCTTAAAGGTGCTGAATCTGGACTTAGATAGATATGTGTCCAAATGACAGAGGATTTAATCTCTTTGTGCCACACAGTCTTCAGGTTTTTTTTTTTTTTTAAGATTTATTTATTTATTTGAAAGGCAGAGTTACAGAGAGGCAGAGGCAGAGAGAGAGGGTTCTTCCATATGCTGGTTCACTCCTCAATTGGCCACAATAGTTGGAGTTGCGCTTCTCCGAAGGCAGGTGCCAGGAGCTTCGTGCAGGTCTTCCACGTGGGTGCAGGGACCCAAGGACCTGAGCCATCTTCTACTGCTTTCTAAGGCCATAGCAGAGAACTGTGTGGGAAGTGGAGCAGCCAGGACTTGAACCGGCACCCATATGGGATGCCAGCACTGCAGCCAGAGGCCCTACCTGCTACGCCACAGCACTGGCCCCCATAGTCTTCTTTTTCTTCATTTGTGAGGTGGATTTGATGGATGATAAAATGAAGAAACAAAGAAGATAGGAGTCATGCTCTCTTGTGCAGACCCTGGATGAGTCTTTTTAGATTTTCATGGTATTTTCAATATTATATTATTGTAAATAGGAAATGAAATATCTGAATTATGGCTATACATACATTCAAAGAGATGAAACCAATTATTTGAGTTAATTACTTCCTTATCAGTGGCACTTCTTTTATATTTTTCAAGTGTTCCAAGTTTCATATTTTACCTTCTAGCTATAAAAAGAAATAACTCAATTTCTGCTGTTGAGATAGGGGAGCAGTAGTAGGTTGGCTCATATTGCCCAGATCGGAAAAGAGAGTGTCACTGAGTTATCAGCTTGCTTTCTTCCCTTTTATTGTAAACAGTTATTTAATACTTACTGTGCACTGGGTGTTACAGAAATCACATGTGACAATTTTGTTCAGGAGATATACTGTGTTCATATAGGGTTTTATTTAGTTCTGCTTTTTTTAGTGATTTCTGTTGTTTTAGAAGAAAGGGCAAGTAACACAATGGGAAAATTAGGGGAGGCAAATGAGGGCTCAGGCAGAGAGGGATTTTTCCAGTCAGAGAGAGGCCTGATGTGGTGTTAGACAGGAATTATGATGTCTTACAGCTGACTCACTGGAAACTTAGTTTGGTAACTTATTCATATTTTTTTTGAAATTGAAAACCTATTTTAGCTGCTGATCTTAACATTGAGGCTTCTGACTGCGGAACTAGGTGCATTTTAATCATCTTGAAGACAGGAAAGAAAGGAAGTTCTATTAACTCTGCAGAGGTATGAACCACAGGCGGCCTGGACAAAGCAATCAGAAGTGAAAAAGATGTGAAGTAAGTCCTGTCCAAGAGAACACTAAATTGCAATTTCCTAGCTTCGGTCCATGACTTCCAGCACCCTTCCCAAGTTGTGACTCTTCCTCCCTGTTAGCCTACCCTTCTAGTCCTGGAAAATTGTTTTCTTTCCTAGTTGAGAAGTAACATAGCTCACCTTAATACTGTATTTTATTTAATTATAAACATCTTGAGGCTAGTTTAGCATTGTTTCTTTTTGGGTCATTTTTAAACATTTCATTGAAATACAGTATGCATACCAAGAAATGGACATAAGTGTATCGATAAATGAGTTTTTGGTTCTCTGATGTAAAGTAACCAACCTCTAAATTAAAAACATATACTGTGTTACTACACTGTAGCGCTGTAAGCAGAACCTCCACCTGAAGCGCCGGTTTCGTATATTGGTGCCGTTTGTGTATTGGCTGCTCCTCTTCTGATCCAGCTCTCTGCTATTGCCTGGAAAAGCAGGTGGAAAATGGTCCAAGTGCTTGGGCCCCTACACCAGTGTGGGAAACCCGGAAAAAGCTCCTGGCTCCTGGCTTTAGTTCAGCTCAGTTCTGGACATTGCAGACCTTTGGGGAATGAATCAGCAGATGGAAGAACTTTCTCCCTGTCTCTCCTTCTCTCTCTCTGTAACTATACTTCTCAAGTAAATAAATAAAATCTTTTAAACACACACACACACACACACATTTCTCATACCCCAAGAATCTTTACTAATGTAAATGTAAATACACTAATGAAAACAGTGTAATGTTGTACAGTTCTATCCATTTTACTGCAAATGTCAGGATTTCATTATTTTTAATGGCTGAGCAATATTCCATTGTGTATATGTACACTGCATTGTCTTTATCCAGTTGTCAGTTGATGGACAACTATGTTGATTCCATATCTTAGCTACAGTGAGTTGAGCTGCTATTACCATGGGAATGCAGGGATTTTTTTTTTCTTTTGCTAATTTCATTCCCTTTGGGCATATTACCCAGGGGTTCATTAGCTGGGTCATACATGGAAGATGTATTTTTCGTTTTCTGAGGAATCGCATTCTGTTTTCAATAAATATTATACCAGTTTGCATTCCCACTGACAGTGAATTAGTATACAGTTTTCTCTACATTCTCCCCAGTATTTTTTGTTTTTTGATTTTTGAATGATAGCTGTTCTAATTGGGGTAAGGTGATATCTCATTGCGGTTTTTATTTGCATTTCTCTGATGGCTAGTGGTTATGAACAATTTTTCATGTGTCTGTTGGTCATTTGTATTTCATCCTTTGAAAAATGTCTGTTTATAATAGAATAGTGAGACCCAGGATATCCTGTAGGGAGTGAACTGTGTACATGTTTATAAAAATAAAATGCTGGGGGTTTTGTTCACTTAGATTAGCAAATATTCAGTGTAAAGTTGTTAGGCCTCCTAGATACTTATAATGCATCTCTGAATAAATAAACTTATATTTCAGTGGAATTCATACCTATATTCTTAAGTAAAAACCAAAATTGCTATGAGCTTTACTGTTAAAAATATGAAGCCTCATCAAAGAAAGATCCCTTAGAGAACATAAATCTATTTAGAAAGATGCATAATCTACTGAGAGTCACAAGTAATTACAGACTATATTTAACTTTTCATTTGTTTGTGTTTTTATTTTATTCACTACATTTTTACACGTACTTCCAAAGTCAGTGAGGTAGGACCTCTAGTAAATATCCCAACTGCTGGAAGATGACTTTTTCCTTAGTTCTCTTGTACCTCATACAGGTTTCCAGAGTACATTGTCAAATAAGTTTACTATTGTTTATCTACTGCTGACTTCCTAAAGCAGTCTGGACCTCTTATAAGCAAGGGCTGCCTTGCATGTTTATTGAATGAATGTAGGTTTATATGTTTAATTGTAAACCAGTCTTTCTGTGGGCAGATTCACTGGATCAAGTGAAATAAGATCAAATTCAGCCTTAAAAGTATTTGAATAACAGCCATTGCAAGAATGCCAAATGAAAACTCCTTAAAAATTTATAAGAAAATGAAATTATTGAATTTGAAACACCAGGGGCTGAGGAAAGACATTGTTTTCTGGAAAGCAGTGGCCGTTCTTTTGAAAATAGGACAAAAGAAATTTGGGAGGACTCTAATAAATCTAAGTTCTGTATTTTGGAAACTTTCATAATCCAATATGTTCAGAATTGCTTCAATAGATTCTGAAATGAAGGGAAAAATAACATTTGGCTATTTTGATCTGACGAAAACTTCTAGCAAGAAAAGCTTGTCATCCAATGTGGACATTTGTACTTTGGCTAGGGAGGTTATAAACCCATGACACTCTGTGTTATTGATGTGTGATACAGCCTTTCTGATGGTGAAGATGGTTTGTGTATGTTAAGGAGCAGTCATGGAAGGACAGAGTTGGAAGGGGGAGGGGAAGAAAGCCTGATGACAGTATAGATGTACAGCTACACCTTTCTCTCTGTTTTCTATCTGTATATACTTCGGTAGTTTGCCTTGCCAGTCAGAAAAAGCATTTCTCTGATTCTGAGTATAATTTAGTGTTTAATGCCAGGCAGGAAACTAAGAACTCGCATAGGCGTGTAGGATAGGAGAAAGAGAGCATAAGGCAAGCAGTAGACCATGGCCTTGGGAAAGCCAATCCTGGCCCTGGTTTTAGTAGGTGTGGCTGCCTACAGGATTGGAGAAATGGAGTATGATCCCAGGTCCTAAGATGTCTAAAGATTTCTGAGAACACAAAATAAAGCAGCTCAGAGCAGTTTTTCATTATATTGGATGTTTTAACTCTTAGCTCATCTGTTATATTTCATTAAAGTTAAAAAAGTAGGTTGACAATATGTGCTTATTTCATGTGTTAGAGAAAACATGTTCAAAATGTGATTCCTTCCAATGAGAATCAGAAAATTCATGGGGAAATGGAATGAAAGGTAAATTTGGGGGCTGGCATTGTGGCACAGCAGGTTAAGCTGATGGCTGCAATGTGGGTGTCCCATATTGTCACTGGTTCAAGTCCTGTCTGCTCCACTTCCAGCTCCATGCTAAGGAGCCTGGGAATGCAGCAGAATTGCAGGTGAAGTCCTTGGGCCCCTGCTATCCATGAACCAGCAGAGAGAAGATTCTATCTCTCTCTCTCTCTCACTCTCTCTCTCTCTGTAACTCTTACCTTTCAAATATATAAATCTTTTAAAAAAGTAGGTTTATTTTGCTGAAAAAAAAAAGTTGAAATCCATGGATATTTTTTCTCATAATAATTTTTCCATGAACTTTTGGAGACCTCTTATATGCATGGATTTCAAATTTTGTCTCATAGCAAAATAAACTTTTCCTTTAATTCTATTTTGCGCCAACCTTTTTGAAGTACTCTCACAGAAAGCATTTACAATGGACTCATTAAACATGTTTCCATAAAAGAAATTTTATATGCTGAGATCAAAGTTTTCCATCAATCCATCACTGTTAAATTTAGGAAAGATTTGCCAAGTTCTTTGGATAGATTTCAAAAGTCAGGTTGATCCTCATTAATGGTAGATATTTTAAGATGCCTTTCATTAGGAAGGGAAACAAGTTGTGTTTCCAATTTAGATTTTTTTATTATTATTATCCTACATAGAAGTGTTTACTGGGAAAAAAAGAGTATGGCAAAAATACCATTGGTCTTGAAGTCAGGGGACTTCCTACTTCCAGTATTCAGTTATATAACTATAGATGAATTGGCTAATTTCTATATAACCAAGTTTCATCAGACATAAAGTGAGATATTTGAGGACAGTTAATATCTAAGTCCTGTCAGCCTTAAAATACAATTCTATTAGAGTGATCATAGACAATTCTTATGAAAATATTTGAATTGTTATCATTTGCAGGAGTTTTTGCAAAGGACTTCTCTGAAAATAAAACTAAGATTGTGGCCAAATATATGAAACTGATATAATTTCTGCAACTTAGAATTTCTAAACTAGTGCAATGGATGGCCTTTTCTAGGGACTTTGCCATCTCAAAATTACTCTGAGTCACTGAAATGCTAGATTTGACTCCAGCTGTTCCAGGAAAGCCTTTGAAGACACAGCATGGGCTTCTACAGCTGCTCACCCACAGCAGATCTTTGTGGTTCCTTGTTATTGTGGGAACCTAAGGGAAATAGCAGTGTAGGACCAGAGAGAAGCCTGAATTCAGTGAGGAAACAGGAGGAGGTTCTTTCCTTAGGCACGCTATTCCCATCCTGCTTCTTTCCTTCATTCATAGAAAGAGCATTATTTGAAGGAAACCAGGTTACTTTAGAGAATTGCTTGACGTCATAGAGGATGTGGGTCTGAGATTTGTTAAACAGGAACGGTCTGTTTATGCATCTGATTTAAATAGCATGCTAATAGTAGAATTGAAATACGTGATAGTTAATTATAGCTGTCATGGAAAATTATCAGCTTTATTTCAAAGACTTGTTATGGGTGGATTTTTAATATTGAATTTCTCCTTAGAGTTTCTTAATATCTCCAGCCTTCTATGATCTTTTTCACAGTTTAACATTAATGGAATGTAAAAAGAGCATCTTCAGAAATCTGCCAGCTCCATATAACTAACTTATTTAAGTACTATTCTGCTCTTAAATCCCACAGATCATGTTCAAATTCCTAACAATGATAAAACAAATTGTAACTACGCCACATGTGATTTTTTATGTACTTTCTGATCTTCACATGCCAGTGTTTATTGGTATCCTGAAGACTCTACAGTTCAACAAACCTTTATAAAAAATCATTTCATGTTGACAAAGCTCTATTTTGCCTCAGGGATAAAAAGGTGCTTAAGCCATTCCTGCACTGTAGGGGTTATGACTGCATAAGTGGGGAGTAACTCAAAAAAGAGGAGATTCTTTAAAAAAGATGGGGTAAGAAGATAAATATCAGGCTAGGAAAATCGAGGAAATGCAATGTTCTTGGTCACTTCCTGGTTTGATATATCTGGAAGTGTTCCCCTGCTTCCCTCCCTCTCAGTCATGAGAAGTCCCTGAAAGACCTTGTCTGTTCAGTTGAGACCTTTTGCACACTTGGTCTAGGTCCCTGCTTCTGTACTGTGCACTGTGGATCCTCACCAGGAGTTCCGCAAACATTATCGCTAGATGTTGATCTGAGAAGTTGTCATACAGAATGGATGAAGGTGACAAGTTCAATGACAATGGAAAGCCCGAACTGTCAAAAATGGTTGGAAAACACGCAATTTGGCACAAAGCAATTTCAATAGTAACAACATAGTATGTTCTGGCTGTTTCCATTGCTCTGTGGCAGAGCTGGTGTGGTAGCCAACATTTAGAATCTTTGAGTCTACATTAAACACAGGAACACATTGACTGAATTCTAAATATACTGATAATTCCATTCTAAGGTAGGAGAGACATCAGAATCTTACAGCAGACAAAGCTTTATGTAAAAGAGAAAACAAAACATTAGGTCGCATAATTATGTGTTTAGATCAACATTGTAAATTGTCATGTAAAACTCATTTAACCATTCAGTATTTGTTGGAAAAAATTACAATAGCCCATTTATTTTACTGAAAATATCTATCCTTATCACACACAGGCTAATCATAAATTAATAAAATAGATTTTGCACATAAAAAGAGTGTTTGTATCAGTCCTCTTGTCTCATGAGGAAAATAAAAGAAGTATGTTTCCTTGTTTGTAGAACTATTTAGAATGTAATGATCTTAAAATTGCCTTAGAAAATACTCAACTGTACACATAAAGATAGACTTGGGAGATGAAAAATAAATGGGTTAAAAATATAGCCTGGAAAAACCACAAGCTGAAAACAGGAGATGAGCTGTTTTAATAAGATCAGGGACACCTGGTGCAGAGACAGTACAAAGATAAGCTGAGAGAGAGGAGAGATAAGAATGACCTCTGGATAAATGAAAAGATAGAGTAGGAGAAAATGAAACCAGCATTTACAGAAAAGTTCCCCAAAGCCATGACTGCAGAAATTGGGATCTAAATGATTGGATTCCATCACTTTATAAAAAAAAAAAAAAAAAAAAAAAAAAAAAAGATCTCTTTAAGCCATCTGCTTTGCTAGGTGGAAAATTCAAACTCTTGCTCAACTGCCCATCCATGTGTATATTTATATAAGCCTGATGTGTTTTCTGTACATGTATTAAAAATCCTAACAATTAACCATTCTTTTCTTATTCATCATTTCACAAATAAGGATATACTGTGTTAAACCCAGATGGTTGTGTTGAGTATTTATAATTAATGTGTAAAAAAAAGGCAAGTCTCTCATACTGTAGGAAGCTTTGCTTTTAGATTTGAAAAATTACCTAAGTGGTTCAAAGTCAGTTTCTGTTAGTATCCAGACAGATCCCTGGGTCTCTTGAGTATCTCATTTTATACTGCAACTTATGGTGATGCATTTGTGTGTATTTGTGTGTGTGAATTTTTTATGTGATTTTTCAATAAAAATTTTTTGCAATAGATGTTAATTAATGGACAAGTTGTGATAATAACAGTGTTCCTATATTCTGAAAAATAAGTTTTCCTTTGATTATTGCATCTTGCTGTGGTATGGTACATCAATCACAATTAATGACCCAAGGATGTACAGTATTACTAGAAAAGTCCATGGTTCATTCAGATTTCTTTAGTCTCATCTAATGCTCCTTTTTGTGCCAGAATTCCGGACAGGTGCAACGTTATTTTCATTATCATGTCCCTTTACTGCCCTCTTGGAGGTGATGACAGTGCCTCAGGTTTTCCTTGTTTAGATCATTTGGGTAGTTTTGAAGAGTATTGGTCAGATTTTGTAAAATGTCCCTCAATGGAGATTTGTCTGATGTTTTTCTCATAATTTGACTAGAGTTATGGGTTTTGGGGTGTAACAACACCGAGGCCATTTCCATCACATCTTGTCAAAGGTACATAGAGGCAACAAGCCGTATCACTATGTGTGTCTTGATCACCTGGTTATGGTAGTGTTTTTCAGCATTTTCCAATGTATCACTATTTTTTCTGTATTCCCATAGTTTTCTCTTTGGCAGGAAGTCACTATGCCCATAGGATGATACCTATTTTATGATAGTTATCGTAAATATTCAACAGGACCATGCCTGTAAAAGACTTGAGAAAATATAGTTGTTTAAATCAGTATTATTAATGATAAATGTAATAATGACAGTGTCAGATGCATTGTAGGTAACCAGTACCTTTGCACATACATGACAGTTGTTTTTAAAAGTTGGGAGTAGATGAGGAAAAAGAAAATAGAATTTATTTGTGAAAGCAATAGTCTTCTGAAGAATTGTGCTATTGCAATCTTCATTTCTACTCTTTACCAAGTGTCTGAACTCATTCACAGAGATGTTTTCATTTATTTTTCAAATGTAATACTACTTTGAAAACTTATTTTTCAAATCTGTCTCACTTAAGTCAGATAAATCTAGTTATCTAATTTATATTCTATTTTACATAATATTTTTTTCTATATTACTGCTTTCATTTGGCTAAAGTGTTAAGGCCAGCTATTCTCAGGGGAATTTTAAGTTGCATTCATTTTTTTATTCATTTTTATTATGCACTAAAATATTTCTTTGTTGTGGCTGACCTTGTGGCTTAGCAGATTAAGCTGCTGCTTGCAACTCTGGTATCTCGTATCGGTGTGCTGGTTTGATTCCGTGCTGCTCTGCTTCTGATCCACCTTGCTGTTAAATGCCCCAGGAAATGCAGAGGAGAGTGACTTAATTAGTTAGGTTCCTGCCATCCACATGGGGGATCAGTATGGAGGTCCTGGCTCCAGGTTTTGGGCAGGCCCAGACAGGGCTGTTGAAACCATTTAGGGAATGAACCAGCAAAGAGAAGTGCTCTGGCTCGCTCTCGCTCTCGCTCTCGCGTACTATTTCTCTCTCTCTCTCTCTCTATCTCTCTCTCTCATCTCTGTCTCCGTCTCTGTCTCTCTCTCCTTCTTTATTGCTTTGCCTTTCAAATGAATAAATATAAATAATCACTATTGGAAATGCTTTGTAGAATACAATTTAAATTTTTACAAAACAATGTTAAATGCAATTTAAATTCCTGCAATTCTATTCAATTTCATTAAATTTTTTTCTGTTTTGCTGTTATACAGTAAAGCACTTGTTTCTCAGATGTCACATCAAAATACTATTCAACCTAATTTTTATTTCAAATTAATTTTTGGAACTTTGTAAACCATCTTCAAATGGGCATGGAAAGTGTTATGAGAAAGCTCTGCATGAGTTTCAATTATTTTGCGCCAAAATAAACTTATCTTTAATTACACATTCCATGAAATTCGTAGAGTCTCTTCACATATTTCTTTTTTATGTTTGGCAGATACAATAGATCCCTCTTATCTGCAGTGGATACATTCCAAAACTCCTAGTGGATACCTGAAGCATGTACAATTTTGAGCCCTATCCTGTGTTTCTCTATTTACATACCTACTTAATGTTGGTAAAGTTAAATTTATAAAGTAGTCACAGTAAGAGTTTAACAATAGCTAGTAATAAAAAAAGTAGTTATAAAAATACACTTTAAGAAATTATGTGAATGTTGGTGCTCTCTCAAAATACTGTATTGTGCTCTATGCCCTTCTTATTTTGTGTGATGATGTGAGCTAATACCGTGCATAAATGATAAGATGCAGTGAGGTTGATGACATAGGCACTATGACATAGCCTTGGGGTACTGTCAACTTTCTGAATTTATGTGAGAAGGAGGATCATCTGCTTCAGGTGGTCCTGCATCATTGAACCATGATGATGTGGAACAGGTTGTATATACAGGGAATTGTTAGACAAAAGGATGATTTCTGTCCCAGGATGAACAGAGCAAGACAGTGCATGATTTTACCATGTTTCTCACAGCAGTGTACAATATACAACTTGCATACAGGGGTCAGCATTGTTGTGTGACAGGTTAATCCACCACTTATGACACCAGCATCCATATCTGTGCCTGTTCCAAACACAACTCCTTCACCTTTTTTAAACTTTTATTTAATAAATATAAATTTCGAAAGTACAACTTTTTGATTGTAGCGGCTTTTCCTCCCATAACCTCCCTCCCACCTGCAGCCATCCTATCTCCTACTCCCTCTCCCATCCCATTCTTCATCAAGATTCATTTTCAATTATCTTTATATATCAAACCAGCTCCTTGGGATTGTGCCTAGGAAGGCAGGAGAAGGTCACCCAAGTGCCTGGGCCCCTGCCAGCAATGTGGAGAGCTAGGATGGAGTTCCTGGCTACTGGCTTCAGTCTGGCCCAGCCCAGGTCCTTGTGGCCATTTGGGGAACCAACCAGCACATGGAAGATCTCTCTCTCTCTGCCTCCCTCTCTCTCTCTCTGTTGCTCTGCCTAACAATAAAGGAAGAAGGAAGGGAGGGAGGGAGGAAGGAGGAAGAGAAAGAAAGAAAAAAATGTTTAAAAATAAATAATAAAACATATGAATAACATGTTAATTCCATTTCATATTTTCAGACCCAAACTGACCAGTGGTATTAAAACTTCTGAAAGCAAGACTACAAATAGAGGAAGCTACTGAAAGAATATTGGAGTAAGAATTCAGAAAGGAAGTAAACAGAATGTATTTGCTGGTCAAACCAGAAAGTATATACAATAATGAAAATGTTTCTATTAAGTGTGGTGATTGAGAAATCAGTGGGAGAGCTGTAATATCCATTAAGATAATGAGCAGTGTAGAAGAAGGGCTAGCACAATACACTGGAAAAAACTGCAGCTCTCAGAGTCATGAAAGCCGGAAGATTTTACAAACTACACCAAAGGATTACAAACATGGAGGGCTGCTTTCATAAACCTCAGGGGCTGGCTAATTTCACTTTTGTGTTGTTTACTACAAATTTTGATAGCTGAAATATTTTTGTCATTTACCAATAGGCCTTTTGCATTCTTTGTTTAGGATAGTTGATGATTTTTTAGCCATTTACCAAGTGCTCTGAGATACTTTTTATCTTCCTAAGACAAATAAGTTGATCCCAAGGGAGAATAAAATTGCTTATCTTTTATTAAGTGGCTCCAAAATGAAGTTAATGATATTTTCATATTTCAATGTGTATGACCTTTATTTAAGGATATGAAAATTTTGAAACTTAGTTTTCTTTTTCCTTTTAAACTTATATATTTACTTGAAAGATGAAGTAACAGAGATTAAGAGGGAGAGGGAGAGGGAGAGGGAGAGGGAGAGAGAGAGAGAGAGAGAGAGATGGAAAGAGATCCCATTCTTTGATTCACTGTCCAAATGCCCACAAAAGCCAGTGCTCAGCCAGACCAAAGCCAGGAGTCAGGAACTCCGTTCAGGTCTCGCTTGTGTGTGTGTGATTCACGTATGTGCACTATCATGGGTAGCCTCCCAGGTGCATTAGCAGAAAGAGTAGCCAGGCCTCAGATCTGTACTCCGATACATGATGCAGATGTCGCAAGGGGCAGCTTAACCCACTGTGTGACAATTCTTGCTCCTGGAACTTAATTTTCTTCTTATTTGCGCTTTAATAGAAGAAATACTTAGAATATCAAGTAGCTGGAATTGAATCTACGACAAAATACCTATGCGCAATCTAGTTAGTGTTTAAAAAATTGTAAGATAGGTTCTATGATATAGCTTTATAAGGAGTTTTTAGAGTTTCTGTTAGTGAGCTGTTAAGTCTTAATGTTTTCTGGAACTTGCATCATAGAAAAGTGTGAGGCAGAAAGGAGCATTTCGGTCAATGAGACTGGAATTAAGGTATTAATGTGGTACAGCTTAAAAGTAGGATAGACATTCCATTTGGCTAGAACATAGTTTGAATGGTGGGGAAACAATAGAAGCCACTGATAAAAAGGAAGCAAAGATGACTCCAAAATGAATGTTCATTTATAGATCTCTACTTTTAATGTTCCCAAGTAGCGCTAAAATAAAGGAAGTAAAGATTTCCGGGGGCATCATACAAAATATTTGTTGGAAAGCAGACAAAAGACTTAAAAGATAAAATGTTAATTTCCTACCCAGGTCCTCCTTGCCAAGGATATCAGAGACATGCCTAGTTGGGCAGTTTCACCTTTATCCCAGCCCTCTTGCTCTCCTTTCTCATTCACTGTCTACCCTGGCACTCTGTCCTGTATGTTCTACACTCTTAGGGTGTTTTCATGCCTCTGAAAACCACCGTCTGGAGGAGGTTTTGCTAGAGAGAGAAAGAGAGGGAAAAACTCCCTCTAGAATGACTTGTCTAGCTAAAAAGAAAGACTTTCTCCAATTTCAGTCAAAAAAACTTGGATTCTCTAACTGGTGACTCCAAGTAAAAGGATCCTGCAGGCACAGTGATGGAGAAGTGAGCAAGGTACCCTCGGAGTCAGAAAGGTAGGGATTCTCTTTACAAATCAGAGACATCATGGGCTGCCATTGTGGTGCAGTGGGTTTACCCGCTGCCGGGATCCCATATGAGTGCCAGTTCAAGTCCTGGCTGCTTTCCTTCAAATCCAACTCAGGTACCTCTTATGGCTGGGGTAAGGTCTCCACTCCTCTTACCTTGTACCATTACTCTGCTTCTGTTCACCCATTCATGAGACTTTTGATGGAAATAGAAGCCTGAGACAAAGGCAGCTAAAGTCCTAGGCAGGTACTCAGCAGACCCCCGAAATGCTTTTAAAAAAATCTGAATCTATTACGTTCATTCTTGCCTCTCTGGCTTCACATTTTGAGTTTTTCCTTAAATCTCCATGTGTCCTTATCAAATGCCATTCTTTCCATCCTCCCACCACCAGGCATTCAAATAACATTTTAAACCTCTGTGCTCTTACTTATGGTTTGGTCTTATCTGCTTTTCTAACTTGTTGTCTTTTATTGCCTGTCTGGTGAATTGTGGAATCTTGATCCTCTCCAGTCAGCTAATTTGAAGAGTTGTGTTGGTCATAGGCTTTTTTAAATAGGATTTTTATGAGAAATAAGCATTATTCTTAAATTCATAACATGCAGTTATAGATTAAATTTGATTACAGCATTCCTTTAACTCTTGAATATTAGTCATAGTAATATAAACTGTGTTATGAATGAGAAACACAGTAAAAATATAAGAGCCCTACAACAAAATTCTCCTAAAAAAACAGCTGTTTTTCCCTGTGTCCACACTAAGCAAGTACTTCTGGAAATATAGTGATGATACATGAACATGAGACTGCTGACCTCAGAGATGTGGAATAGAAGTGCTAGAGGAAATGGAAGCCATTAAAACCTATTACAGGACTCTCAGAATAGAAGCTCTCCAATGAAGAGAAGAGTGCCTGTGGGAATGTTTGCTTTGATGGGGAACTTAGCACTTGCCACTTCTGTCTCCTTCTACAATTTGAAAAAATTCTTTACATCTCCATATGTTTATTCTTTCCTGATACCCTCTTGAATCATTCCAAACCAAAACTGGACTTGCTAATTCGTTCTTTACCCTAAGTAATTCTGTTCGTCAGTCTAATAGATGAGTTACAACTCATAGTGGGTACAGCTGCCGTTGAAGTGCTGGCATCGGGTATGGGTGCTAGTTCATGTCCCACCTGCTCCACTTCTGATCCATTTCCCTGTTAATGGCCTGGGAAAAGCAGTGGAAAATAGCTCAAGTGCTTGGGACCCTGCACCCACATGGGAGGCCTGCAAGAAGCTTGTGGCTCCTGGTTTCAGCTTGACCTGGCACTGGCCATTGCAGCCATTGGGAGTGAACCAGTGAGTGGAAGCTCTCTCTCTTTCTCTCCCTCTCACTCTCTCTGTAACTCTGACTTTCAAATAAACAAATGTAAAAAAGGAGTTTATGATTTTTATTATATTTTGCTTATCCACATCTCCAGTAGTTTGTTATATCTTCTTCTTGTGCTTGCTCAGAGTTCTAAATTCCTTAACTCTCTGGTGATATTTCATATGCTTTTTTAAAATACATGCTCTCCTTTATTCACTAATTTTGTATCACATGGTATAGATAATTTAGGACATTGTTTTTCTTTTATTGAGGTTTTTTGGAGGTGAGTAGAGTCTCCATAGATTATCCACTAATGAAGCCTCAGTTTTGCCTCCCAGTTTCTCAGGTGTGTGTGTTGTGGAGGGTGCTTTAACATGGGTAATGTTGCAATCCAGGGAAGTGTAAAAAAACAAAACAAAACAAAACAAAACAAAACAAAACAAAACTTTGCATTAACATCTCTCCAGTGTACCTTTGGCCCACTTAGTCTGGAGTGGGGCTAAACATCACTACTTTTTCAGAATCGCTTTGATGAAGTCCATGTACTTCCATGGTTGAGAGCTTCAGAGGCCTAATCATTACTGTGGGAGAAAGTAGAAGAGATGCCTAGAACAGGCAGGCACTCCATACAGCCTTTGAATTCTGTGATTTCCTTATTGGAGGTGGGAGTGATGGGGTGATTTAAAAGGTCAGCACTAAGCTATGTGGGGAATAGGAAAAGCTGAAGTCTATGTAGCCTGCCCTCTGTCCATGCCCTGGGACCAATCTTTTCTCTTGACTGCTCCTCCTGGAGTTGTGTCAGTTATTTATCACCTTTGTGATCAGTCCTGCTCTGCTTTGTCTCTATCCTAGATTGGCATGAAAATATTCTTGTTAGAAATACAGGTGTTAATTTTCCAGTCTAGTAACCTCTTCCTCTGTGAATTCTCTAGATTGTTAGCTTTCCCTAAGAAAAAGATGGACAGTGCATTGGAACAGCTACTACCATGCAAGAGCAGGCTTGTATACAGCAAATGCTTCCATGAAGGCTGTCACTTCCTTATAGCACCTGGGTGCCTTGTCTCATGTTTCTGAAAACTTCTATTCTGACTAACTATTTGTGTCATTTCAAGAGTTACAAAATTCTCCAAATGACAAGATCAAAGTGAATGACAATGGAAAATATTGCTGTGGAGAATACATGCTTGAGTTATTCCAACATGATTTTGTTGGAAATCTTTTTTTTTAACTTTTATTTAATGAATATAAATTTCCAGTGTACAGCTTATGGATTACAATGGCTTCCCCCTCTCATAACTTCCCTCCCACCCGCAACCCTCCCCTCTCCCGCTCTCTCTCCCCTTCCATTCACATCAAGATTCATTTTCAATTCTCTTTATATACAGAAGATCAATTTAGTATAAAGATTTCAACAGTTTGCACCCACATAAAATTCTCCAAATGACAAGATCAAAGTGAATGACAATGGAAAATATTGCTGTGGAGAATACATGCTTGAGTTATTCCAACATGATTTTGTTGGAAATCTTTTAAAAAGTTCTTAACTGGCTGGCGCCATGGCTCACTGAGCTAATCCTCCACCTGTGGCACCAGTACTCTGGGTTCTAGTCCCAGTTGGAGCACTGGTTCTGTCCCGGTTGCTCCTCTTCCAGTCCAGCTCTCTGCTGTGGCCCGGGAGTGCAGTGGAGGATGGCCCAAGTGCTTGGGCCCTGCACCCGCATGGGAGACCAGGAGGAAGCACCTGGCTCCTGGCTTCTGATTGGCGCAGCCCGTCGTCCACAGCTTGCCAGCCATAGCGGCCATTTGGAGGGTGAACCAATGGAAGGAAGACCTTTCTCTCTGTCTCTCTCTCTTAAAAAAAAAAAAGTTGTTAATTTATTCCTACATTTTAAAATACTGCCTTCTGTATATATTTTAAACATGTTGTGATTCGGTATGTTAAATGAATGATACCATTATGCCTTTGCATATCTTGATGCTGTTTAGTATTTTCATTCTTCATTGGTTGGTTATAATTATTTCTCATGGCCTTCAGAAGATTAGCTTGCTTTGAATCATTTTTCTGTCTTGTGAGAGTTTAATTAAAAGGATATTAATTCTACTTAGAATCACATGATAGAGAATAAATATACCAAGAATGAGACTTGATTTAATGAATAAAAATTAATTATACAATTGATTTAATTAATGTTATATTTTTAAATTGTATATGTTTATAGGATATTATATGATTTGTTAATGTACACATGGACTATTGTCCAATCAGAGTAAGCATATTTATACCTCAAATATTTAATGTTTATTTATGTTGAAAACATCTAAAATTCTATCTTCTAAGAATTTTTTAGAGAAATATAAAGCATATTAAGATTATTTGTAGATGCCTTACTGTGAGGTGGTACCCCAGAATTTATTTCTGTCTAGCTGTAACCTATACCCATTGATCAATCTTTCTCATCCCTTGCACCTCCCCAGCCTCTGGTAACCACCATTATACTCTCAACTTCTATGAGATCCACATTTTTGTGCTTCATGGATGAGTGACATCATGTGATACTAGACTTTCTGTGCTTTGCATATATCATCAAACCAAATGACCATCAGATCCATCTGTGTTGTTACAAATGACAATATTTCATCCTTTTATTACTGAGCAGGATTCCTCTGTTTGTATGCACCACATTTTATTTATCCATTCATCAGGTGATGGACATTTAGATGTTTCCATTTCCTTCCTATTGTTCATAATGCTACAGTAACGTGAATGTGGATGTCTTAAGCAGATTTTATTTCTTTTGCATATATATATTCAGGAGTGGGATTGTTGGATTGTATGGGAGTTCAGTTTCTAGGTTTTTGGCAATGATTTGTACAATGAGTATAATAATTTACATTCACACCAGCAATATATAAGGATTACTTTCTCTCCATATCCTCACCAAAACTTGTTATTTTTGTCTTCTTGAAATAACCAGTCTAACTGGAGTGAGGTGATATCTCTTTTCAATTTGATTTGTATTGCCATGATGATTAGGGATGTTTGTTCATGTGCTCATCAGCCACTATATGTCATCTGTTGAGAGATCTGCTTAGTTATGTCCATTTTTAAGTGGATTTTTTTTATTGAGTTGTTTGAGTTCCTTAAATAATCTGTATTTTTTTAACAATTTTAATTATTTTACTAACGGATATAATAAAAAAGGGAGAGAATGATCCAACATGGGAAGTGGGAGACACAGCAGACTCATAGAATGGCAGATGCCATAAACAGCACTCTGGCCCCAGAATCAGCCCTTAAGGCATGCGGATCTGGCTGAAAAGCCCATGAGAGTATTTCAGGCATGGAAAGCCAAGACACTCTGGCAAAAAAAAACAAAACAAAAAAAAACAAAACAAAAAACAAACAAACAACAACAACAACAAACCTAAATGAAAGATCTCCGTAAAAAGAGATCCCAGTGGAAAGAACAGGTCATCAAAGAAGGAGGTAGCTTTCTCTGAAGGGAGGAGAGAACTTCCACTTTGACTATGACCTTGTCTAAATATGATCATAGTTGGTGAACTCAAAAGGCTTCCATAGCCATGGCAACTCGTGATAAGAGCCCAAGGTGATTAGTGATGCCATAAACAAGAGTGTCAATTTGTTAAGTCAACAACAGGAGTCACTGTGCACTCACTCCTCATGTAGGATCTCTGTCCTTAATGTGCTGTACATTGTGATTTAATGCTATAACTAGTACTCCAACAGTATTTTTCACTTTGTGTTTCTATGTGGGTGCAAACTGTTGAAATCATTACTTAATATATTCTAAACTGATCTTCTGTATATAAAGAGAATTGAAAATGAATCTCGATGTGAGTGGAAGGGGAGAGGGAGCGGGAAAGGGGAAGGTTGTGGGTGGGAGGGAAGTTATTGGGGGGAGGGAGCCTTTGTAATCCATAAGCTGTACTTTGGAAATTTATATTCATTAAATAAAAGTTTTTAAAAAAAGATTTTATTTATTTATTTGAGAACCAGAGTTACAGACAGAGAGGAAGAGACAGAGAGAAAAGTCTTGCATCTGCTAGCCCATTCCCCAAATGGCCACAACAGTTGGAGCTGATCCAATCTGAAGCTAGGTGCCAGGAGTTTCCTCTGGGTCTCCCACACAGGGGCAGGGGCCCAAGGACTTAGGCCATCTTCCACTGCTTTCCCAGGCCTCAGCAGAGAGTTGGATCAGAAGAGGAGCAATTGGAACTAGAACCCGTGCCTGTATGGGATGCTGGCACCCCAGGCAGAGGCTTTACCCACCATGCCACAGCACCAGTCCCTATTCTGTATTTTAGCACCTTCTCAGATGAGTAACTTGAAAGTATTTTCTTCAATTCTGTAGGTTGTTTCTTCATGCCATTAACTGTTATGTTTGCTATGCAGAAACCCTTTAGTTTGATGAAATCTCTCATTTATCTATTTTTGCTCTGTGTTGTGATCCAGAAACTCCTTGCCTATTCCAGTGCCATATAGGTTTCTCTATATTTTATTCAATTAGTTTCAAAGTTTAATCCTAACATTAAGGATTTTAATCCACTTTGATTTGATTTTTGCACATGGTGAGAGGTAGACATCTAGTTTCATTCTTCTGTATGTAGATAACCAATTATCCTAACACCATTTTTGAAAAGAATTTATTTGAGTTATTCTAACATAATTTAGGGGGATCTTTTTTAAAAGGCTGTTAAAACATTTCCTATTAAACATTGCCAATTGTATATATTTAAACATTTTATGAAGATGTAAGATAATCATAGTGGATATAATTTATTGTGTCCTGAATGACCCCCACTATGCCTTTGCAGTTTTTGAGCTGTTTGTTTGAGATTTTTGTTTTTCATTAGTTGGTTATGATTATTTCCTGTGGCCTTCAGAAGAACTGTTTCCTCTAACTCTTATTCTGTAGCAGTTTTTTTTTTTAAAGAGGATTTTCATTCTATTAAAATCACATGATACAGAGTAAATACACTCACAGTAAGAGTTAATTTGATGAATGAAATGGAAAGCTAATTTTTTTTTAAATCCAGTTTTGACTTCTGGGAAACAGTGTTTGGTATATTCTTATTTTGAACTATGTCTAGATAGTTAAATTTAAGTGGACATTAAGTATCACTGGTTAAGAGTAGGCATTCTCATTGAAAAGTTTCATGTCTCTTGGTAGGATCTTTTCCTCAAACAATGACACACTTAAATTCATCAACTCATTTGTGACCACATGAGCATGTGTTTGTTTATGTCTTTAAAATTTGGAACACATCACTAATTATTTAATATACTATTTTGGGTCCCTATGTCATTAGCGTTCTATTTTCTATTCCATTATATATTGAAGTAAAGCTGGAGAGGGTGTATTTATCATTCAGGAGATTTCTATGTGAATTGTCTTTTTGCATAGATGATAGACTATTTTCATTTCTTTGAACTTAATAGTTAATATGACATTGCTTCACAGTCAATCTTAAAAGTGCCCAGACTGGACATTTTTCTCTTCCTTCCACATATCACACAGAGAAAATCATATAACCTGTTCTTTAAATGTGCTGTATTGGATGCTTCTTGGTGCAAGTAACTGATTTTGAAATAACTAAATTAGTTGATGAATTCAATTTTATAGACACTATGAATGGTTAAGAAAGAAAAATACTTTATATTTTGAGAAGTCATCTGTATAAATAATATTAAATTAGGACATGAAAATATAGTTATATTCACCAAATCAAAAATATGCATCTTTATAAGTTCCTCACTTTTTAAATCCACTGGTCCATTTCACTGAAATAATGCAGGAACACTTCACATTTCACTTGATTAAAATAGATATTGCAATGCTGTCTTAGTGTTTCCTGTGATGTTTGGCTTCACAGGAAAACTTACTCATGTTATGAAATGTGATTTTTTTTTATAATAATACCTTCTGAGAAGATAATGTCCATGAGGAAAATGAAAAGTACCATTAAATTAAAAAAAATACTCTTAGTGAAAATGGCCAGCTTACCTTCCAATTCTTTAACATTTTTGGAAAGTCATAAACACTATTTTAATCAGTATGAGAATAGATTGCTTTGTACCAGTGCCTATCCAAAAGATTTTTTTAAAATGTAATCTGATACAGAAATGATATAGAAATCCTTTACATCATATATATTGTCAGAGTTAAGGGTTAGTAGAACAGAAATAGTTATGAATAGTAATGTAGTGATCCATGCTTCATGAATTTTTCATATTTCCTTGAGTTATACAAACCTGAACATATTAGATTAATTATTATAAAGAAGGTTTAAGTATCTCAAAGTAAGTCACCTTTTAAGTAAAGTTTAACCATTGTTACTATCATTTAAAGTGTTACTCAAGATTAATATTTAGCAAACTGATGATTCAGGGCTGGTGCCGTGGCTCACTTGGTTAATTCTCTGCCTGAGGCGCCGGCATCCTATATGGGTGTAGGTTGGGTTCTAGTCCCAGTCGCTCCTCTTCCAGTCCAGCTCTCTGCTGTGGCCCAGGAATGCAGTGGAGGATGGCCCAAGTGCTTGGGCCCTACACCCCATGGGAGACCAGGAGAAGCTCCTGGCTTTGGATCAGCGCGGTACGCCGGCCACAGTGGCCATTGGAGGGTGAACCAACAGTAAAGGAAGACCTTTCTCTCTGTCTCTCTCACTGTCCACTCTACGTATAAAAAAAAAAAATTAAAAATTAAAATAAATAAAAATAAACTGATTATTCATAAGTTTGATAATTAACCTCCTCAAGACATATAAATCTAGGTGACGATTGTTGTGAGCTTTTATTTTTGCACAGAAAAGGTGGGTTAAATTTTGTCTCTCTAGCTACCTTAGAATAGTTCATTAAAATCCAATGTAATGTGGTTTTTTTTTTTTTTTTTTTTTTTTTACAGGCAGAGTGGACAGTGAGAGAGAGACAGAGAGAAAGGTCTTCCTTTTGCCGTTGGTTCACCCTCCAATGGCCGCCGCGGCCGGCGCACCGCATTGATCCGATGGCAGGAGCCAGGTGTTTATCCTGGTCTCCCATGTGGTGCAGGCCCCAAGGGCTTGGGCCATCCTCCACTGCACTCCCTGGCCACAGCAGAGAGCTGGCCTGGAAGAGGGGCAACCGGGACAGGATCGGTGCCCCGACCGGGACTAGAACCCGGTGTGCCGGCGCCGCTAGGCGGAGGATTAGCCTAGTGAGCCGCGGCGCCGGCCAATGGTTTTTTTGTTTTGTTTTGTTTTGTTTACCAACTTTGTTTTACCCTAAAAACTCTTCTCCAGTTAAATGCAACCTATAAAAAGTTGTGATCTTTAGAGCATGTTGAACATATCAAATTTTTACAATGTGCCAGTTTTATAAAAGGATTTTCCCATGTAGTAGGAACTTTTTCATATATTTTTCTCCATATAATGACTGCCATTTTTTTTTTTATCAATGTGGCATGGTCTTCCAGGTATATTTTCAGTTTTTCACAAAGTCATTAGCTTTACAGGACAATCTGCTTCTTTTCCAGAGGTGTTGGGCTATAGCAAAATATCGTAAACTAGCTGGTTCATTAATAAAAGCAATTCAATTCATAAAGTACTGGAGGATTTGAGGTCCAAAATTAAAGCCTGGCAGAACCAGAGGCAAGGGATGGCCCTCTTCCTGTTGTATATTCAGTATCTTTATGTTCTGACGTGGTAGAAGGAATAAGGGATATCTTGGATCTTTTCTAGAAGGGCAATAGTATCGTTAATGGGAATTCCACCCTTATGACTTAGTAACCCTCTCAGAGCCCATGGAACATATCACACTGGTAATTAATTCTCAACCTGTGAGCCTATGGAGAGAATGAAAACATGATCATAGCAGCTGGCTCGTGTGTTGTATCTGTGTATCTGAGTAGCTTTTCCACTGCCAGTATTCTCGTCCTCATTCTTTTAGTGTGACTTTAAATGGAGCGGCCTCATCTTTTTGGCCTTTCTTTACCTTTATTTTAGCAATCTCCCACTAAGATTGAATTTGAGAACTTTAACCCAGCCTGCATTTTCTTCTTTTACCCTGTAACGGCCTGAGTTATTTTCTCGCCTCTGTCTTATAAAGAAATAGATGTGTTAACAGAACATTTCTTTTTCTCTCATATTTCTCTCAGCAGAGAAAGTGAACTTGAAATCATACATTTTTATGAAGTCTTTCATAAAGTACCGTGAATGGTCTCATAGAGATAGATTTATTACATTTATTTGAATTGTATGTTTTGTTTGTTACCTGCTTTCCATGGGCTTCAGGAATGCCCATCGTTTGCCTACAAAGTCACACCTTGATATTGTCACACTCCATTGACTGTCCATTCCCCTGTGACTGCTAGATGCCATCAGACACCGCTGTTACTGAACGCCTGGAATTTGCAGGCACCTGGGGCTGTCGTGTGCCAGAAACACCAGTCTGCCTGAATCCTTGCTCTGATCGTTTTGGTCATCTCAGGCTCGTGCGGCTCCTTTTCCGTCTCATACCGAGGCGGTCCCTGTGTATTCACCCTGTTCAGGGAAATCGGATGCTATTTCAGCTTTGTTTTCTTCCTTTGAAGCCGTTCCCGCGCTACAGCGTTTCTCTTTGCCCTTACACAGGGGACTTTCTTGGAGAACTAGCTCAGCTGTCAAAATACTACAACACTGTTGATTTTTATGCCTGTCAGAGAGTGCATTCATATAACTGCCGAACTCGAGTGTCTTATATTTTATGAACTCCCAAGACCGTTTACATATGACATTCAGAATCCTTAGAATCTTCATCGAGATGAATAGCTTATGTAGTATTCGTGCCCAAGTAAGAAGGACCTTGTGTGTTAAAACTGTGATATGGAAACATAGGTTAGATCATCATTTAACCTGGAGAATTTCAGTGCTAATACCTCTGTATTGAGTGTCAGACCTGTTAAGCATAGTTGGAAAGAGAAAAAAAAAATCTTCAAGTCTGAGAGAAGAAGTCACATAAAATATACAGTAAATAAGAGAAAGATTTTGCATTAAAACCTTAGCGCAGGAGACAAATAGCACCAGTCTGGGCCTTAATGGACCCTGTACCCTCTGTGCTCCGGTTTTCGTACATTGGTACACAAAGAAGAAAATGAAAGGTGTTTCACTGGAGCTAAGGATATACATTTGCCTTGAGGTTTATTCTCAGCCCAAGGAGGATATATCTGTATGTATTAGGGAGTTGTCTGAGTAATACCTACTGAGACTAGGATGAACAATAACTGAGTAATTACACACATGTGTTCAGAATCTTTGTGATATCATATTGTTTATGTGTGTGAAAGCCACAAGGTGAAGAGCAGTATTATAGAAGGATTAAAAGCCAAAATTCTGAGCCTTGCTGCTTATGTTCAAACTCTAAGTTTGCTATTTGCCAGGTGTGTGACTTTAGGCAAGTTACTCTACTTCTCTCTATCTTGTTTTACTCATATTTTGTGTAGTTAGGCCAAATCAATTAGTGAATATAAGTACTTACATGGATGCTTGGTACTTAAAAAATGCCTCATGTGTGATAGCTTCCAAAATCATTGTTACAGACACTGAAATGCATATTAAAAATAAATGCATGGTATGTCACAAGGGAAATTGAACCTATTTTTGCCCCTTGACCTTATATTTTTCATCTTCAGATAAATTTCAAAACCTCTCCCTAAGATATTTATGGAGCTTTTTAAATCCTGGTCCATTAAAGCTTTTCAATCACATTTAATACCTGCAAGTCATACAATGTATTTTTGTAAATTCACCAAATAATACTGGGATCTGACATTTTTATGTTTCCCAATTATGAAAGTACTTGAACTAGATAAGGCAGATTACTGCACAGAAAAAAAAAATGTGTCTGCTGAGGTGTTTGCCCAGTATGCTTGTGATTTGATAGAATACAAAGTATCATTTGTGACTGCAGCAGAAATCGTGTGTAGCTCTGAGCAAAGGAGATATCAGCCTTATTGTTAAGATTTTTTACTAAGACTTGTCAATGGGTAAACTGAAAAAAAAAAACTTATGTTTTCCCTTTAATAAAATCTATTCTAGTAACTAATTTACCTTTTAAAATATTAAGTTGTAGCTGTCTTTTGCCTTCCCACTTCCCTGTTGGTTAATGCTTTGACTCAAAAGAATTGCTGCAAGAGTGAAATTCTAGCAATCTAAGCATTGCATTATCTTGAACAGGCAGCCCAAGGACTGTTACCTAGAAAGCAGTTCATTATTCATCTATTTTGAGCAGTTGCCCAAATGAAACAATGGCATCACATATTCTATTAACATGCAGCTCAAAAGAGCCCTGCTTTCTAAACAACGCTGAGCTGAACTGAAGGATTTGGGCCTTCTTCCAACTATTAACGTTGAAAAAAAAACTTGCCTACATCAGCAGAAAGCTAGTATTTAAATGCAATTCCATAATAAATTTGAGTATTCTTGCCTTAAATATAGCTTTTTAAGCATCTACTCCCTCATTGCATCTTCCTCCAGTGCCTGCTGCAGAATTTTCTTCGTGAAATCATGCTGACTAGAAATAAACTTAGAAGGACATATGTGAAATGTTAAATAATTTTAGTCACAGAAATGGTCAGGGCTGCTGTCGCCTATAATTGCCAAGTGAAGTATTGGAGGCAGTGAGGGGAGAACCAGGCGTTGACCTTTTCCTTGTGTACCAGCGCTGATGAGTCTCAGCATTCAGCCGTCTTAAGGTTCACTCACGTGGGGGCAATATGAGCAGAATGCACTGACTGCCTTGCCAAATCATGCAAAACAGGTTCTGAGGGGCTTCAAAAAGTTCATGGAAAATATACATTATCAGGGGCTGGCGCTGTGGTGTAGCAGGTAAAGCTACTGCTTGCAGTGCCAGCATCCCTAATGGGCGCCGGTCCTAGTCTCAGCTGCTCCATTTCCGATCCAGCTTTCTGAGGCCCCTTCATATATGCTGACTTTTCTTTGTCTTTTTCTTTCATTGACACAGAGCTGTGAGGATTATCTTCTATCTGTTAACTAACCAAGCAGGCTAAGGGCCAGCATTTTCCAGTCATAGTATTTAAATTGTGACCACAGTATGCTGTTATTATTGAGATTCACATTGTCCAAGGATAGAGTTCTACATTTTAAAATCTCAGGATACTGTTTGACTTTAGAATGAACTCAAACCATCAGTTTCAGCATTCATGTGGCATTCACATGGAAGGCTCACTATGCCTAGATGGAAATTACATAGACAACTCAATAACAGTGCATGTCTGTGGTACTGGCCTCTCTACAGTTTATGAAAGCTTGGTTTCAAGTCTTCTGACCATTCTGTTGGACCACAGTACTTTGTATTGCACAACGAAAACATACTTAACCTTACTGCAAAGTATCATTTGGCTTAAAATATCTCCCCCTCCACTGTCATGCTTGTCTGAAAGTATCTTGGAAGAATAATGTTGATAAGGCCTAACCCCTTGACAGCTGATCTAGAAAGTTTGTCTACAACTTTTGCTACAGAGTGAAAGATGCAAATGCTAGGATAAAAAAGAAACAAAATGATGAATATAGATTTTGTGCGCTTAAATGCTCTTACCTACAGCTATGAACTCTTCCTTTCATCATTAAAGATGGGGGAAAACGAACAAAACCTGTTTTATTATCTCACTTCAAGATCTTTATATGAGTTGGTTCCATATCTTTCTTTTAAGTAAATCATATTTGTTTATTTTCATTTTATTTGAAAACCTGAGAGAGATTGATTGATTGATTGATTGATTCTACCCTCTGGTTCATTTCCTAAATGCCTACAATAGTTGGGGTTAGGTGAGGCCGAAGTAGGAACCTGGAACTCACTTCTGGTCTTCCACACGGATGGCAAGAACTGATATACAGAAGCTACATGTTAACAGGTAGCTGGAATTGGAAGTGGAGCTGCGACGTGAACTCGGGCACTTGAATTTGGGATACAGGCATCCCAAGAAGCATCTTAGCCGCTGCATCAAATGCCCACTGCACCATAGGTTTATTTTTTATTTTCTACATGAACACTTAAAAATTGCATATGTTGCTCCATTATGTACATAAATCTCATGTGTTCTCTGTTGCTTCTTTCAAATTGAAAGGTTTGCATATTTTCAGTTGTTCTAGTAAAATTTAGATTGCTTCTTCAGTTCTTAAGATTAAGGCTACATCAAAAACAGGTATTCACAAATACCATATTTGAGATACTTACCTATAATTGGGTAAATAATATTGCCCTTGCTATCTTCATTTCCATTTTGACTAAAATATCACTTAGTAATCAGTTCCTTCTGAACATTATTTCTTTGAGATACAATATTCACCAAAATTAAGCATAACTATGACTATTGTTAGTTGTTTATAAACGTGTATTCTCCTGAAAAGTAAGTTGCATTATACCTACAGATTGATATTTTTTGATACATCTTGCATAGTTCACAATTTTTCCTACATGTTAAATGCAAAGAATTTTTTCTAGTTGTGTTGTTTAATAGATTTTGATGTTTTGAAGGAGATATGTGACTCTTTGAAATGCCATTGAAAAGCAGTGTTGTGTAGGTGCAAAGTGAAAACCCTGTTTAGGCCTGATGTTGTGATCATTAACCTGGATAAGAATCTTAAATTCATCAGTTCCTCAGGGACTTGGATTTACTTTTTCTATTAGAAAATATAATTAGGAAATATATTTTTGATATAGTTCTTTTAAAATCGTATTTTCAGTGAAAAAAATTAACTGCTCAGAATACGAGAATTAGGCATCATCGGTAGTTTTATGAGCATATAAATACAGCAAGAGAAGATGGATTTTTCCCTTGGCATGTTTCTCCCAGGTCATGATAACTCCATAACTCCAGGAAAATTATTTTCCTACATAGTGAAGTACATTTCTCTGCTGACATGATGTGTCCCCAGAATTCTTACCTTCTTCCTTGTCAAGTATTGTTCAGACACATGAATAATTTCTGCAGTGGGCAAATACTTACATTAATAAATGTTTATTTCAGATGTTATATACCAGTAATTAAATCCGCTTTCATGCAGGCAAATGTGTTTATCACTTGTGTGATGTAGAATAGTAACCAAAGTAGATATTTGATAAGAATGTGTGAACTGACTCATGCTAAACTCTGGCTCTCCTGCCTAGACGTGTGATGGTGTTTTTCCTGTGCTAAAGCCACTCATGTTTTTCCCTATGCCAATTTAAGGGGTTTCTTACTGTACCCACCTACAATGGATGGCTAGACAATTTATAAATTGCTCCTTCATTTAAAAAAATCTTGTTGCTGACGTTTTTATTCAATTTTGCAAAATAGTTTTTCTTCATATAAGTATTTAATTGAACTTTTTTACACATAAATTCTCTGTGTTTAAAAATCAATCTTATAACTAACTTGATGCTATAAACTTTCTTTCTTATTAAGGATTTTAAGTGGTTTCACATTTTCATAACAGAATCAAGTTGCAGAGTGAATGTGTCTTCCCCTAATCTACTATGATTTTGTAGGGCTTTAAACAAATCTCTGGTTAACTTTTGTATTCACGAATAATACATTTGTTAGCACCTGTAGTCTGTCATTATACCAAGGCCGAGAAATACAAAGTGTTACACAGCCTTGTCTCAAAGCAATGAGAGTCTGGTAGGGGAGACCATAACCACAGTTGGTGAGTTAAGTGCTCTAACAGAGCACAGTGGGAGCAGGTAGGAGGGAAAAAACAAATATAGAGCAGGGAAATAATAAAGCTTCTCTACATGAGTTGATCAGTTTAAGTTGATTTTTTTTTGTTTCGGAGACAACTTTATATTACCTAGGAACCTGGCTGTCAGATGTTCAAGAAGAGGAATGAAAATACATGAAATGTGAGGAAGTAAAAAATACATTAATAGAGCATGCGTATATGTCAGTACATGTATTTGTCAGAAACACTGGAATGCGCAGCAGATAATTTTATGGTAGAGAGGAGTGAGTGGAGAGCTCAGAAACAAACCCTCAGCTAATGGTCTTTTTTTAAAATTTTTTTTTTTTACAAAAATGACAAGAATATACAATGAGAAAAAACAGTCTCTACAATAAGTGGCACTAGGAAAATTGGATAATAACATGCGGAATAATGAAATTAAACTGTTACCACATATGTTTAAAAAACAAACAAACCTGAAAGCATATTGAAGACTCAAATGCATGGCCTGAAACTGTACAAGTAAAAGGAAACAGACAGGAAAATTCCATGACATTGGTCTAAACAGTGGCTTTTTGGGGGTTATGACCCTCAAAACCCAAGCAACTGAATTAAAAATAGATCAGTAGAATTATGTCAAACTAAGATGTTTTTTTTTATTAAACTTTTATTTAATGAATATAAATTTCCAAAGTACAGCTTATGGGTTACAATGGCTTCCCCCCTCCCATAACTTCCCTCCCGCCCGCAACCCTCCCCTTTCCCGCTCCCTTTCCCCTTCCATTCATGTAAAGATTCATTTTCAATTCTCTTTGTATACAGAAGATCAGTTTAATATATATTAGGTAAAGATTTCAACATTTTGCCCATATAGCAACATAAATTGAAAAAAAAACTACCATTGGATTACTAATTATAGCATTAAATAGCAATGTACAGCACATTAAAGACAGAGAACCTACATAAATTTTTTTTTCAAATTAATTAATTTTCTATGCCATTTCCATTTTAACACCAGGTTGTTTTTTTTTTTTTTCATAAGATGTTTCTTTACAACAAAGTAGCTATCGACAGAGTGAAGAGACAACAGATGAAGTGGGAGAAAATATTTTCAAGGCTTGCATCTGAAAAAGGATTAATATTCATAGTATATAACCAACTCAAAGAATTTACATAACTCGATAGCAAGAAAATAAATTTCCAACTTAAAAGAATCTTTTTGGTTTTTTTTTTTTTTTTTTTTTTGGACAGGCAGAGTTAGAGAGAGACAGAGAGAAAAGTCTTCCTTCCGTTGGTTCACCCCCCCAAATGGCCGCTAAGGCCAGTGCGCTGCACTGATCCGAAGCCAGGAGCCAGGTGCTTCCGCCTGGTCTCCCATGCGGGAGCAGGTCCCAAGCACTTGGGCCATCCTCCACTGCACTCCTGGGCCACAGCAGAGAGCTGGACTGGAAGAGCAGAAACGGGGACTAGAACCTGGAGCCCATATGGGATGCCAGCGCCGCCGGCAGAGGATTAACCAAGTGAGCCACGGTGCCGGCCCAACTTAAAAGATTCTTAAAAGACCCATATGGATATATATATATATATATATATATATATTTTTTTTTTTTTTTTTGACAGGCAGAGTGGACAGTGAGAGAGAGAAAGGTCTTCCTTTGCCAGTGGTTCATCCCCCAATGGCCGCTGCGGCCAGCGCACTGCACTGATCCGAAGCCAGAAACAAGGTGCTTCTCCTGGTCTCCCATGCGGGTGCAAGACCCAAGCATTTGGGCCATCCTCCACTGCACTCCCAGGCCACAGCAGACAGCTGGACTGGAAGAGGAGCAACCAGGACAGAATCTGGCACCCAGACTGGGATTAGAACCCAGGGTGCGGGCGCGCAGGCAGAGGATTAGCCAATTGAGCCGCAACCCCGGCCCCATATGGATATTTTTTAAAAGTCAATATCCTAATGACCAACGGGTATATGAAAAAAAAGTCCTCAACATACTAATCACCTGGGAAATGCAAATTCAAACCACAATGAGATATCATCTTGCATCTATTACATCGTTGCAGCCTACACTGTTGTTGGGAATGTAAATTAGTATATCCATTATGGAAAACAGATTGGACATTTCTCCAAAAGGTTATAGAATTGAACCACAATATGATCCAGTAATTCCACTATTGGGCATATATTCAAAGGACATGAAAACGGTATATATTAAAAATTCTCCCATGTTCATTGTGTCATTGTTAACAATAACCAAGATAGGGAATCAACTAGTATCCATCAATCATTGAATAGATTTTAAAAAATGCAATATATATATGCAATGATTTTCTATTCTACCTTAAAAAATTAAGTGGGGTAGGTATTTGCCTAGAGCTTAAGACTCTGTTTATTACATTTGTATCACACAACAGAGTACTTGGGTTTGGTTCCTAGGTTCTCTTTCTAATTCCAGCTTCTTGCTAATGATGACACAAGAAAGAGGTGGTTTTTGACCCAAATACTTGGGTTCCTGCTACACATGTGGGAGACTTGGATGGAGTTCCTGACTCCTGTCTTCTGCAAGGCCCAGCTGGTACCATGTGGGCATTTGGCAAGTGCACCAGTGATCTCGCTGTTGCTCACTTTCTCTCTCTCTCCCCTCTCGTCTCTGTCTCCCTCCATCTCTGCCTCTCAGGTAATTTTTTTTTTTTTTTTTTTTTTTTTTTTTTTTTTTTTTTTTTTTTTACAATGAAGACAGTCCTGTCATTTGCAACAACATGGGTCAACCTAGAGAAGGTTATGCTAAGTGAAATAAGCCAGGCATGGAAAGGCACATTCCAATAGATCTGACTTACATGTGTAGCACAGAACTACTGAATTCAGAAGAATCAGAGGATGAAGGGTGAAAAAGGTTAAGAGGATTAGAGAGCTGTTGGTCTGAATAACTTGTTATTCAAAAGGAATCTCTCTAAGAGATCTATGCTACAAAATGGTGATTATTTTATAACTTTATATTGTGTTCTTGAAAATTGATAAAATACTAGATTTTAAAGGTTCTTATGACTTCAGTAGAAGTATGTGAGATAATGCATATGTTAAATAGCTTGTTTTATTTATTTATATACAATGTACACATCTATCAAAACATCTATACCAACAATATGTTTTACTTGTCTTTCAAAATGATTTTAAAACAAAGAGAATAGCTTCCCCCACTCCAGCCATTTTACAATATTAAATGTTCTATGCAGGAAATCTCAACTACTGCCCAAAGAAATTCATATTTAACAAAAAAGTGGGAACTTATTAAAAATGACTATTGCTAAACTGTAAATTTAACTTCAACATTTTAAAAAATTCCTGGTAGAACCAATTTTCTTCAGTAAGCTAGAAGTAAAGCAATAGGATAAGAAAACCACATACTTGAAATTTTCGATGAATGCTTCTAAACAATTCAGATTTAAGAAAAATCATGATGAAAAATATGAATGAAAATACAAAATATCAGTGTGTGAGAGGAAGCAGAAATAGCGCTTGTTTAGCTTTCTTCTGAAGAAAACAATTATGACCCATATGCTACATAAGAAAAAATTAAATATTCAATTGCTTAGCTAAGCATCCATTTTTGAATTAAAAGAGAATAGCTGAATATATCTAAAAGATGTGGAAAGAAGGAAATAATGAAGATAAGATTATGAATGAAGAGAAAAATCAGCATATGTTATAATAAACATATTTCACTGAATTCATAAAGCCACTCTGGTTGTTGAAAGACTGACAAAAATAGACCAAACTGTAACAGGATTAATAATTATAAAAGAGAGGAGAGAAATAAGCTGTTACTGGAGAAGTAATTATAGCTACTACAGAGACATAATCGTAATGAGGATATTATGGACACCTTTATGCTGGTAAGCTCAGAAAGATTTTGCTATATGGAACCACTTCTAGATCCCTGTCATGGTGTCCTAATTATACCCCCTCCACCCACCAGACTGGGGCCTTTCCACCTCTTAGTCCATCATCCACACAGCAAAGAGATCAGTTTATAACACAAATAGTCATGTGACTTTTCCATTTAAATACAAGCCCTACATGACTTTCCATCAGTGTAAAACATACGGAGTCCAAACCCTCCTGCAGGCCCCAGCCCCTTCCCCCACCTCTTTCTCTGCCCTTGCTGTGCTTGCTGTTTTCCCACCACACTGCTTTGCTTTCCCTGTGTTCCCACACGCACCTAACTCTGCCTCGGGGCCTCCACCCATGCTGTTCTCTCAATGGACAGCACTTTTCACTACATTCTCTTAGATAAATCTCACTGACCTTTCAGATCTCAATTAAATCTTCCTCTCTCTAAATACATCAGTACCAAGGCCTAGCCACATTGACACATAAAATTAACCATCACAACTGGTTAGTGACCTTTCGGTGACCAGGATGTGTGTTGGAGGTCACTTCTGTCCATTTCCCATGCCCCTCATTCAACGTTGCACAACCAGTATTGTACAGCTTGACCCTGTCCAACAGCTCTTCCCTCCCTGTCATGCCCCCTCAGCCCTCTTTCCCTCCCTTCCTTCCTTTGTGTCTTTCCATGTATACATGACCATATCAAGAGAATATTTAGTTGATGCTAAGGCGATGGTTTGCATTTGTAACAGTATTCTTCAACTATTTTTCCATTGAAAGGAGTTAAACAATGACTTATATTTATTTTATTAAAGTGTGACAATATTAAAATTAAAACCAGAAGATATTTATGATTTTTAAAGAAAGTGAATTAAACCAATCAAAAAGTAAAAGAAGATTTTAACTTCTCACTGAATGCCATCAACTTAAATACAATTAACTTTTAAACATGCCTCTAGGTTATTACAGAAGTAATACATGCATACTGCATCAAACATACTGCAGGATGAAAAATGAAAAACTGAAGTCTCATACATGTCTTTGATGTTTAGGTTTGTCCTTCCCATGTGACACTGGTGATCTAGATTATTGTTTGCCTTGTACGGAGTATGGTAAGGTTGCAAGACGCATGATCCTCTCGTGACAAGTTCACCGTATTCCACCTGGCTTTGATAAACATAATAAGAGTACTTTCTGAAGCAATTCATCACATTATAATTAATTTTTGTCTATGGGGCTGGAGGAAGAACATGTTACTTTGAAGTTTGTCCTGCCAACTTCAGGATGACGAATGCCTCAATTTTCTTTGAGAGGGTTATAGGCAAACTCTTTTATGGGTTGTATTACTTATAATAAATAATATTTGCAATAAGCACACAAGTCATTTCCAAAGCATATGACTGATTAGCATGGAGACATTCATTTTCAGTCTTTGAGAACAAATGTGCACACAAGCAGATCACCAATGATTGCCTGCACCTTCTTAGCAAGCACTGCTCCACGTACGTGCAGTATCCAGATACAGTTTAGAAAAGCTGAATTCAGGCGTGTGAACTTGAGTCATCCCTAGCTAGCTGTGTGACTTTGAGCAAGATGGATAAAGTCCATGACTTTGTTTCTTCATCCATAAAATAAGGTAGTTGGGAAAAAGTGTGAGATCCATTTTTGTCACTAAAATTCTTGCCAGAATTTTTATAAGAGATGTTTTGGAAGATGGTATTATCAGAAAATGGAAGTACTCAACTTCAGGAGGATTAGGATTGTCAGTCAATTGCTGATGTGGTCATTTGTAATTAATTTGTACGTGATTTTGAGCAGTGATTACGTTTTCCATCTTTAAAAAGGGGAGTATTTTCAATCTGGCCTAGCTTTGCAGTGTCACAGGGACTGTGAGATATTATATGCATTCATGATTTAATTTTCATTACTACTAATATGAATTCTGTCCTAAGTACTATATAACACAAGAAATCTTGAAAGGGTAGTTGAAGAATAGCTGTTAGAGAAGCTGAGCTCAGCGGTGGTGACCTAGATCTGAAAAGTAAGTCATAGCAAGGAGAGAGAAGGTGAACAGATTTGGTCCTAGGGTCGAAGTTAACTCATTCATGTTCACTTCATGTGAGTCCTTCTTCTGTCACGATTAGTGTCGGCAGCAGCTAATGTTGTCAGCTGTCCGAGTGCATACTGTGTGCCAGTCACTGCATCTTGCATTAAAACTCACACAGCCCCAACGAGGTACAATGTTTTGTTTTTATTGCTTTTGTGAGTGTGTGTGGCTTTTAGTCTTTTTCCTTGTTTGGTTTTAAAATTTTGTTTTGTTTTGTTTTGAGATTTATTTATTTTTCCAAGAAACCTTTTATTTAAGGTATACAAGCTTTGTGCATTTAATATATACAAATTTAGGAACTTAGTGATTCTCCCACCCCCTTTTCCCCCCCGCTTACACTCTCACCCTTCTTCCTCCTCCCTTGCCTATTCCTTTTCTT
Organism: Lepus europaeus; assembly: GCF_033115175.1. Lineage (NCBI taxonomy): Eukaryota > Metazoa > Chordata > Mammalia > Lagomorpha > Leporidae > Lepus > Lepus europaeus. The sequence goes on from NC_084830.1 coordinate 55,078,221, forward strand.
ACAAACATCTACTTTCAATTTACTTTATGTTCATGATATTAACCCTAAACTAAGTAAAGAGTTCAACAAATAATATGAAAAAAGAAAAACTGTTCCTCAGCAGTTGAGACAGGGGCTGTTCAAAGCCATCGCATCTCGAAGTGTCAATTTTGCTTCTATGGATTACCTTTTAGGTGCTCTATTAGTTACCACAGATAAGGGAGAATATATGATATTTGTCTATTTGGGGACTGGCTTATTTCACTAAGTGTGATGTTTTCCAGTTTTATCCATTTTGTTGCAAATGATAGGATTTGCATACTGTGTAGTAGTCCAAGGTGTACATATCTCATAATTTTTTATTTTTTTTAATATAGAGATCCAACTTAAGGTAGTACTTGGATGCAATTCTAAGAATATGATGATGCTTCCCTTCCTCATCCCTTTCTCCCTCCATCAACCACTCCCTCCCATGTTCATTCCTTCATTCCTTTTTACTTTCTTTTTAAAATTTTTAAGATAATACACTTTTAATTTGCACTATAGTCAAAGGATTCATGCTCCACTAAATAAACAGTTTGACAAGTGAAAAGCAAAAAGATTAGTTTAGCAGGAATATAGGCAAGTGCTATAAGGAATTATCAAATGAATAATGTGAATTTCACTCATATACAGATTTTAAAGATCACAGATCATTAAAATTATAGTAATGTGCCATTCTTAACTGTTTGGGGTATAAAACAAAGTTTGATAAAACTGTATTTGCTGCAATACTGATACACACAAGAGTTTCCTTTTTTGTTATTTTAATTTTTTTTCTTTTTTAGTTTATTTCCCACAAAGAAGAGGGGATATGTGTTATTTGTCTTTCTGTGTCTGGCTTACTTCACTCAACGTGGTGTCCTCTAGTTGTACCCACTTTGATACAAATGGTAGAATTTCATTTTTTGTAGCTGAATAATAGTCCATTGGTCTGCTGATGGATACCTTGGTTGATTCCTATTTAGCTGTTTTGATCAGTGCTGCTATACACATGGTGGCACAGATAGCTCTTTGATACAGTGTATTCATTTTTGGGAGAGTATATACCCGGTAGTGGGATTGCTGGATTGTATAGCAAGTCTGTTTCTAGATTTAATCTCCATACTGTTGTCCACAGTGGCTGCACTAATTTACATTCCCATGAATAGTCTTTATCAGCCATTTGCATTTTTTTGAGAATTGTATATTGAGGTCCTTTTCCTATTTCTTAAGTAGACTGATTGTTTTTGTTTAGTTTTTTGAGTTGCTGATATATTATAAATATTAATCCTTTGTTGGATAAGGAGATTGAAAATATTTTTTCCCATTCTGTTGGCCATCTCTTCACTCTATTGATTGTCTCCTTGATGTATAGAAGTTTCTGAGTTTGATATAATCCCATTTGTCTAGTTTTGCTTTGGTTGCTTGTGTTTCGGAGGTCTTATCCAAGAAGCCATTACCTTTACCAATATATTGAAATATTTTGCTCCATTTACTTTCAGTAACTTTGTAGTCTCAGGTCTTAAATTTAGATCTTTGCTTGCTCTTGATTTTTGAATATGGTGAAAGAGAGGTACCTATTATTCTACATATACAAATCAAGTTTTGCCAGCACCATTTATTGAATAGGTTATTCTTTTTTTTTTAACTTTTATTTAATGAATATAAATTTCCAGTGTACAGCTTATGGATTACAATGGCTTCCCCCTCCCATAACTTCCCTCCCACCCACAACCCTCCCCTCTCCCGCTCCCTTTCCCCTTCCATTTGCATCAAGATTCATTTCCAATTCTCTTTATATACAGAAGATCAATTTAGTATAAAGATTTCAACAGTTTGCACCCACATAGAAACACAAAGTGAAACATACTGTTTGAGTACTAGTTATAGCATTAAATCACAATGTACAGCACATTAAGGACAGAGATCCCACATGAGGAGCAAGTGCACAGTGGCTCCTGTTGTTGACCCAACAAATTGACACTCTAGTTTATGGCGCCAGTAACCATCCTAGGCTGTCGTCATGAGTTGCCAAGGCTATGGAAGCCTTCCAAGTTTGCTGACTCTGATCATATTTAGACAAGGTCATAAAAGACAGAGTGAGGATAGTAACCAATGATCCTAAGAGTGGCATTTACCAGGTTTGAACAATTATACAGCATTAAGTGGGGAAGAGGACCATCAGTACACACAGGTTGGGAGTAGAGCCATTGGTGGTAGAGTAGAGGTTATGATTACAAAGGAATGAGGCCCAAGTGCACTAGACAGGGCCTAGAACAAAGGACAGAGTCATTATTAGAGGAGCTAAGAAAGGTGCTGTCTAAGCTATTCTTTGTGCAATGTATAGGCTGGTCACTTTTGTCAAAAAATCAATTGGCTATATATACACAGATTAACTTCTGGGTTCTGTATTCTGTTCCATTGATCTATGTGTTCTTTTTGTGCCAGTACCATACCGGTTTATTTTTATAGCTTTGTAGTATGCTTTGAATTCAGGTATTGTGATGCTTCCAGATTATATTTTTTTGTTTTGTTTTTGTGTATGTTTTTTCCCCCCTCAGGATCACTTTGGCTATTCTGACTCTTTTGTGATACCATATGAGTTTTAGGATTTCTTTTCTATTTCTGTAAAGAGTGGCTTTGGTGTTTTGACTGGATTGCATTGTATCTATAGATGACTTTAGGTAGTATAGATATTTAAGGTTTATTTATTTATTTGAGAGGCAGAGTTTGGGGGGGAGGGCGGGAGAGAGGGAGGGAGAGAGAGAGAGGTCCTCCATCCCCTGGTTCACTCTCCAAATAGCTGTAACTGCTGGAGCTGGGCTGATCTGAAGCTAGGGACCAGGAACTTTCCTGGGTTCCCCACATGGGTGCAGGGGCCCACGCACTTGGGCCATCCTCCACTGCTGTCTCAGGCCATTAAAAGGGAGCTGGATTGGAAGTGGGGCAGTTGGGACATGAACCAGTGCCTGTATGGGATGCCAGGACCATAGGCAGAGGCTTAACCCACTGTGCCACAGTGCTGGCCCCAGTATAGACACTGTAATGATACTAATTCTTCCAATCCATGAGGAAAGAATATCTTTCCATTTTTTTGTCCTCAATAATTTCTTTATCAATGTTTTATAATTTTCATTGTAGAAATCCTTCATTGGATTGGTTAACTTTATTGCCAACTATGGATTTTTGTGGCTATTATGAATAGCATTCCTTTTTTTAATTTCTCTTTTAGCAACTTCATCACCATATATAAAAGCTACTGCTTTTTATATTTATTGTGTAACCTGTAACTTTACTGACTTATCAGTAAAGTTGATTCTTCCATGTGCAACATCATGTCATGCCAAAATGGGTAGTTTGACTTGCTCATTTCCAATTCTGATGCTCTTTATTTCTTTCTCCTTCCTAATTGCTCTTGCTAATACTTCTGATACTATATTAAGTAAGAGTGGTAAAAGTGGGCCTCCTTGTTTTATTCCAGATCCTAGAGAAATGCACTCAACTTTTCCCCATTCAATATGATAATGGTGGTTGGTTTGTCATTTATAGCCTTTAGAATTTTGAAGTTGTAACTTCAAAGCCTAATTTGTGAAGGGTTTTTATTATGAAGAGGTGTTGAATCATAGCAAATTCTTTACCTACATTTGTTGAGATGACTCTATGATTTTTGTTCTTCATTCTTCATTGATATGATCTATGATATTTATTGATTTGTGAATATAGAGCCATCCCTACTTCTCTGGGATAAATCTCACTTGATTGTGATCTTTCTGATGTGGTTTTGGATTCAGTTCACTAGTATTTGTTGCAAATTTTTGCATCTATGTTTGTCAAGGATATAGGTTTGTAACTTTCTTTTCATGTGTCTGGTTTTGCAATCAGAGTGATGCTGGCCCTGTCAGAGACAATATCACTAGCTAATAAACTGTGGAGTCAGATTCCACTGCAGATCATCAGATCATCAGACTCCAGAATATTTGCTTTCAAGTGCTATGCCATCCTGCCTCTCAGTTGCGCTATCCTGACTCCTTTGTGTTAACTGCTCTTTTATACACTTTCCAACTCCAATTCCCATCTCCGTGGGCAGATTTCCACACTATGAAATTCCTGTTTCCAATAACTCTTATAGTTTCAAAATTAAAAAGTTGATAGTTCACTGCTAATGCATTCACACTAACAAATCTTGTTATTTGACTATAAGACATCTATGGTCATATTCTGGGATTTATACTCTACTATCTTATTATGAGTTAAAAATTATATATGATTAATTTTTTAAAAAAAGATTTTGGCATAAATTAATTGTCCTTCACAACTGTCTTAAGTATTCCAAGTCAGTGATTCTTTAATTTGAAAGGCAGAGGTACAGAGAAAGGAGAGGCGCAGAGAGAGGCCTTACATCTGCTGCTTTACTCCCTAAATGACCACAATGACTGGGGCTGTGTCAATCTGTGTCCAAGAGCAGAGAGCCTCATTTGGGTCTCCCTCATGGGTGCAGGGGCGCAAGGACTTGAGCCACATTCCACTACTTTTCCAGGCTCATGAGCAGGGAGCTGGATCAAAAGTGGAACAATTGGGTCTCAAGCTGGTACCCATATGGGATGTTGGCATTGTAGGAGGAGGCTTAACTCCTCCGCCACAATGCCAGCCCCCATCAGTGATTTTTAACCTGAGTATAGGGATGCTAAATCCTTCAAGTAATTGATGATGGTAAGAAATATGTATGCTAAAAGAAATAAGTGCACCAAATGTAGATTTTGCATATAGGTCAAGGATGTTGGACTACCTGAAGCCCTTCCTGGGGTCATCAGTTTATAATACCTGGTCCACAGTTAGTCTTTATTGACCAACAGGTAGTAATTTGAGTAATGCTGCAAACTTATTATTAAATCACTTGGTTTTTTAAGACATTTAAGCAATTAGTCAGTGGAATGGAGGGAAATATCTACTTGGAGGTTTTGCAAGGGCACTTAGCACGTTTCTTCCATTAGTCTTTGACCTTTCTCCACTGGCCTCTTTCAGAGGGTCTGTTTTACTGAGTCACCAGAGCTAAAAGGCCCTGCTCTAATTGTGTCTGCAAGTAAAGGGCAGGGCATAACCCTGGAGTTGCTATATTTGTCCTAACATCTCTTAGAGAAAACAAAAGATCTGCTGCAGTTAAAGAAGAGTCAGGGCAGAAAAGTTAGTTAGATAATTAAATCCGAAAGCCGTCATTAATTTTAAAATAATTGCTGCAGAGACCCCTTGCACCCTGAGCCACTGAAATGTAAAGAACCTGGGTGCATCACTCGTAAGGCCACATCCCTTCCAGGAATGGTTGGGTAACATTGTGTTCACTTGATTTGGATTGTATTGCAACTCTTGCCAAAACTTTAACTTTTATGAAATACTCAGGAAAAAAAAAGACTATCACATTTTAGATCTGTGGCATACCCCAAATTCTAGCTTATATTTTAGGTGAAAAAATTAAGGGTACAGAAATGACAGACTCACATGAATAAACATATTGTGTTAAATAAGAGGAGTTTCTATGTTATTTATATCCACTTTTTGGTGATAGGAGCACAACTTTATATCGTTTCATTATGGATGAGACATTTTAGATTTTTCTACCTGCAAAGATTGATCATAAATCTCTATTACTAAGAGATTAAAAGCATACACTAAATGAAGTATAGTGAGTTGTTCACCAGCTTCTCTTTAAAAAAAAATCTGGGGGCAGACAATTGTGGCATAGTGGGTAAAGCTGCTGCCTGCAGCACCAGCATCCCATATGGGCACTTATTCGAGTTCCGGGACTTCAGATCTAGCTCCCTGTTAATATGCCTCAGAAAGCAATGGTAAATGGCCCAAGTCCTTGGGTTCCTGTACCCACATAGGAGATGTAGAAGAAGCTCCTGGCTCTTAGCTTGGGCCTGGCCCAGCCTTGGCTCTTATGGCCATTTGGGGAATGAACCAGAAGATTGAATACCTTTCTCTCTCTCTTTCTCTGTCTTTCTCTTTCTGCCTCACCCTCTGGAACTCTTTCAAATAAATGAATAAATCTTTTCAAAAATCTGTGATTGAATAATATTCTTATGAGGTAAGACAACTTGAAGCTGTACATGATATATGTCATTTGATATGTTTCTCATAAAATAGAATTATCACTGTGAAATTACTAGGTTTTACAATGTGGGAACCTTTCAAGTAACATTACGAATAAAACTGGAAAGCTGAGTGCTTTTGTGTCTTGTACCATATTTATTGAAATATGAATCAAGTTTGCAGTATGGGAAGTTTCCATGTTAGGGACATGTTGTGACCTCGACTACTTCATTTAGCATGGTTCAGCATATATTTCAATCTTGTTTAATATAGATAATGTGCTGCCAGCTTTGGTCATTTTTTTAATTAAACAATTATTTATGAGGCAGAAAGAGAGGAAAGAGAGAGTGTGAGTGCTCCCATCCCCTGTCTCATTCCCCATTTGCTTCCAATGGCCAGGGCGAGGACTGGACTGAAACTGGGAGCCAGGAACTCAATCTAGGTCTCCGCTGTGATTGGCAGCAACCCAAAAACTTAAGCCATTACCATTGCCTGCATTAACTAGAAGCTGAAATCAACAGCTGCAGCAAGCCTGGAGCACATGCACTCTGATGTGGGACAAAAGTGTCTTAACAGCATCTGAACTGCTAGGTTAAACTCTCATCCCTGCTTGGGTGATTGAAAGGAGAAAAAAAAAAAACTCAGTCCTGGCCGGCGCCGCGGCTCACTAGGCTAATCCTCCGCCTTGCGGCGCCAGCACACCGGGTTCTAGTCCCGGTCGGGGCAGCGATCCTGTCCCGGTTGCCCCTCTTCCAGGCCAGCTCTCTGCTGTGGCCAGGGAGTGCAGTGGAGGATGGCCCAAGTCCTTGGGCCCTGCACCCCTTGGGAGACCAGGAGAAGCACCTGGCTCCTGCCATCGGATCAGCGCGGTGCGCCGGCCGCAGCTTGCTACCGCGGCAGCCATTGGAGGGTGAACCAACGGCAAAGGAAGACCTTTCTCTCTGTCTCTCTCTCACTGTCCACTCTGCCTGTCAAAAATAAAAAATTAAAAAAAAAATCTAAAAAAAAAAAAAAAAAAAACTCAGTCCTGACACTAAGGACTCAACCTCTGTATTGGAAAGTTCTCATCTGCTTATATGGAATGTGCTCTTGGGATTTAAATGAAAGAGATATTATATCTCTGGTCAGGGGAATCAGAGTGGTTTCATTTAAGAGGAAGCACTTGAATTTGAACATTAAGAAATTTGCTTTGAAATGGTGATTTTAGGATAGGAAGGGCATTTGGAGTTGGATGAAGGAGATACTCAAAGACAGAAGAATTCTGGGAAGGGCTGGCAATGTGGTTTGACTTTAGCATCAACTGCCAACAGGAGAGTGGTATGATCGGGAATCTAGAACAGCAGGGTAAATAAGGTCGGAGTTTGTGGACTTAAGAGCCTTCCATAGCCTTGGCAGCTCACGACAAGAGCGTTAGGTGATCACTGATGTCATAAATAAGAGTGTCAATTGTTAAATCAACAATAGGAGTCACTGTGCACTTGCTCCGCATGTAGGACCTCTGTCCTTAATGAGTTCTACCATGAGAATTAACGGTAAAACTAGTCTTCAAACAGTACTTTATACTTTGTGTATCTGTCTGGGTGAAAACTGTTGAAATCTTTACTTAGTATAGAGTTGATCTTCTGTATATAAAGATAATTAAAAATGAATCTTAATGAAGAATGGGATGGGAGAGGGAGTAGGAAGTGGGATGGTTGGGGGCTGGGAGGGTGGGTATTGTGGGAAGAACTGCTATAATCCAAAAGTTGTACTTCTGAAATTCATATTTATTAAATAAAAGCTTTCTATAAAAATAAAAAATAACAAAGCACAATTTAGTATAAAAAAAAGAAAAGCAGGGCACTCTATAAAATGAAAATATCTAAATTTCTGACTTAGAAAAAATTTATCTGATAGGCAAATTTAAAGGCATTGGGGGAGAGGGAAAAGTATAATTACAATAGTAAGATTTGACATGTTTTGAATACTATATGCTGTATATTCTGCTAAGTTTTTCATATTCTCATGAAAATTTAAAAATATGTATATTATTATCCCTATTTAATAGATGCAAAGTCTGTGCCTTAGATGCACGTTGCTTAGGGTCATATGGGTGATTCTTATACATGGGAAAGAGAGTTCAACACTTGATCCCTTGGCTCCACAGTCTAAATCTTCCTATTTGCTATGCTATGATCTCAGACTTCAGGAAAAGCAGATGCACGTTATTTGTAATTCTGTGTAAACACTAAGGTCACCAAAAACAAGAATTACATTTTCTAATATTGAGCCTGTTCCTCACTGCCTTAACTCATGCTAAGTATAAACTGGCTCAAAAGGAAGTCATCAATATATGTTGAAAGCCCATTTGCCATTTATCAACAATAATATTTGATTCACTATGAGGTGGTTGTTGCTGACTTGCATTGGCTCTGTTCCAGTTGCACTATTATTTAAAAAGTAGTCTGATTCTCTTAAAATTAAAAAATTTTACAAGCTTCAAAACTTACTATGACTCTGCTTGCCTGTGAAGAGATTTACACTATAGAACTCTGTGTGGATCACTGGCGCGATCACATGTTAAGTGACCACATGTTAGCAGACAGAAATAATAATGAGCAGTGTACAAGTTTATAATTATTCCCTTTAATGGGTAGTAAGTGTAGCTCTGCCAAATTTGGAGACTGATGGCTGGCTTATCATTGTCTATGAAGTGCTTTTCTTTTCTTGGATCACTGAATCTTGTCCTATGTAGAATTAGGCTAAAATCATGCAATTTTGATGTAAATATGAGTTTCCTATTAAATCACTTTGAAATCAAAGATAAAAGCTATTTCAGAAGTTTAAATCATCATTAAATATCTGTCAAGGTTTAAATAGATGATAGGCATCACTTCTTTACTGCCCATATGTGAACTTTGACCTCCATAGATTAAAAACTAGAGAAGTAAATTCATGATAACCTTTCGATTTCCTCCTCACCCCATTTCCTCTTCATTTTGGTTTGATGACTATGTCTCAAAATGAACCCAGAGTTTGAAAATGACTTGGTGCAGCAAGTGTCATTATTATCATGTCATGTTAGATTACTTAACTTTCAATGGATTTTAGATAGGATGACTATGAGAAAGGAAATGATATTTTCTAGGTTATAACTTAAAAGTACTATATATATTTATCACATTCAGAAATATTTTGGGAAAAAGTGGTTTTTTTTTAGTAGTCACATTCTATAACATAATTTTTGGTATTTTAAAATGTTTCAGAATAAAAATATTTTTGATAAAATAGATATTTTTGGTGTAGAAGAGAAGGAATCTACCAGATGATTTCATTCATATATCCCATATAATGGGATTAGGCTTAGGAACTTTTACTATGGACATTTTGGTCACCCAGTTGGCCTTCTGATGATCTTCCTTGGAGCTCATGAGCTCAGGTAGGAGAAGAAGGCTGCCTGGTTTGAGGTGACAGGTGCTCTGATTGTTTCGCTTTCTGCTTGCTGGGCTGTTACTTGTCTGTTTGGAATGCATGCACCTTCCTGTGCTGAAGCTGAAGTTCTGCCTAAGGATTTGAGGTAAAGAGAAACTGAGTCATTCCAGATGGTGCCTTCACTGGTCTCCTCATTATCCTTTGGAATGACAGGGGTGAATCTACTCACACTGGGTCATTATACACATAACCCAATATAGACATAAAATTATTAGTTCTTCATTGAAGATGAGATTTCCAGTTTGTACAGTGTGTACTGCAATTCATTTGACCATTTCCATATTTATATATCTTCCCTAGAATCAACTGAAAGTAGCATCCAAAATTTTTCATCTTTCTGTCTGTCTCAGGCTTATAGCTCAGGATCAGCACAAGAAGGGGCTACTGGGCTTTGTTCTTTCTAATGTATATTGAATATACTTTCTATCATAGATATAAAAAATCAAAAAGAGGATTTTATAATTAGTTTCAAGATGGCATTATTGGCTATTTCAAGAAAAGCATAGTGTTTATTAGAATCCTTTTTTGGGTTGGATACTGACACAAATAATATACTCCTATGTTGCCTAATTCAATTCAGCAGTATTTTGTCAGTGGAAGTTTTTGTCTCCACTTGATCACTCTATGACCTTGTGTGCCTTCCTATATCTGCACCAACAGTAAATGAGAGGATTTTTTTATTGGACTTCTTGGAACAATTTGATTTTTGAATTCTAAGATCTTGTAATGCATGCAGCTTTATATGACTCACAGAGTAATCATGAATAATAAGTAAGCAGATGGCAAATTTGTGAATAAGAAAAATCGTAGCTCATTTATCCAGCATTTGTAAGAATTCATATCAATCTTATAAAATATTATAACATTTCTTAGAAGATATTGTTTGCTTTTTATCATTGCTATCATTGAAAAATGTAGATTTTAAATTCTACTTATACATAGTCTGACTTTCATGTTCCTTACTCTATAAAATGGCTTGTTATGAATTGAGGGTCAATTTTGAAAAGCGAAATTAAACTGTTAGCTATGTTTCCATTGCTTTTATTTCTATTCCTTAATAAAAAGTCAAAATAATCTGATCCAGTGTCTGTGTTTAGTGTAAAACTGCAATCTAGGTTCTGTGGACCTTGGTTTGTGATGCTGAAACAATGCCGTGATTTTCAAAATGCCATTTTGCCTTCCCCTTGAAGATTTTCTATGCAGCTTTCCCCAGAGTTAGTCTCTTACGATAATAGTTCTTTTTCTATGTTTCATGTACCCTTCAGTTACTTAAAAGTAGCTTATATTACTGTTCCTAGAGTAACATGGCTCCAGGGCAAGAGTTCTCTACGTGTGGTCCCCAGATTAACAGCATCAGCATGACTTAAATATTCCATTTAAAAGATTTAGGTATTTCGGGGCTGGCTAATGAAGCATCAATTATGACATAGAGGATTGACTGGATTCGAGTTCCTGTTCTGCTTCTGATTAAGCTTCCTACCAATGTACAGCAGCTGATGGACATAGACTAGACTCCCTGCCCACCATGTGCAGGACTGGGATTGAGGTCTGGACTCTGGACTTCAGCCTTCTCCAACCCTGGCTTTTTGAGCAATCGTGGAATCAACCAGTAAATTGAAGATCCCTCTTCATTTCTATGTCTCTCTGTATATATGCCCTTCAAATAAATAAAAGGTAAATTAAATAAATAAAATGTAAATTTAAACATGTGTTAGTATTTAACCATTTAGTTATCCTGTACTTACTTACTTTGATATATCTACTAAAATAATTCTTCATAAAAATCTTTGTACAAGCCTATATTTCAGTTTTCTCATAATTGTCTTGTAATAATCCACAAGTAGTACATCAAAGGTATGAACATTAATTAAAACTCTTGAAACATCATATCAAGATTTTCAGAATGATTTGCAAATATGTACTATTAGTGGAATATGAGAATGGTTGATTTAGTGCTTCCATTTTAGCACTATCATAATGTTTTAATCATTGCTTAGTTTATAGGAGAAACCAGTTTTTTGTTTTAATTTGCATTTCTTTGATTAGTCTTCTTTGAATATCTCCTAGTTCATTAGCCATTGCATGTCTTCTAGGAATTTTCCATTCACAAACATTGCCAGTTTCTAATTGTAGTTGCACATTTGCTGTTAAATATATGAACCCTTTGTCGATTACAAGGCTCTTAAAAATATTATGACTTTTTATGTTCTTGTATATCTTAGGTCTTCAAAGTGAAGTGTATTTCTGATTTGATGGACCTGTTTATGAAGGAAATTGTAGGCCAAAGAGCAAGCATCAGATTTTACTTAATAGAACTTTGAATTCCTTTGAGCAGATAATGATGATGATGATGATGATAGTAATGATGTCTTATAGATTGAAAAGGGCAAACAGAGAGCTTGGGTAAAGTATACCAGAGTGGGAACAGGACAGCAAATGGAGCTTGCCACTTAAGAAGCTGAATTGTCGAATGGCTGAGATCATCATCATCCAACCTTAGACAAGATTAAAGGGAGAAGAATCCAGATCCATGCCAATGCTGGGCATTAGATCCCTGTCAGATTTCGGTGGCAGAGTTATTTTGACTATCTGAGTTTCTTATATTTATATTCTCTGTATTTCTCTTCAGATTTGGGAGCTTCAACTATGACAATGTGCAATCTACATTTTTTCAGTGGTAGTTTTTCATCTTTTTAAATCATGGGAAATTCCTTCTGTCATGAAATACTTAATAAACATTCATCATTACTTTAAACAGTGTCATTTGATGGCTCACATTTGATCCTTTAAATCTTGTGAATTTTTTTTTGCTATAGCTGTGTTGTGAGAATTTAAATTATTTACTTTTTATCTCTAAGTGTTAACCAATTACCTAAAAGCAGAGATACTGAAGAGTCTTAATCTGAGACAAACCATGATCTGGGAGACACTTCATTGTCATTCATTTCAAGTTTTGACCACCTTATTGAAAGGAAATTGTACTCCATACAAAACTAACTTATTTGTTCATAACTTAACTAATTTGTTCATAATCTATAGATGACTATTGTGTTATGTAGGTAGGATAAATTATATACAGAGAACTCTGGTTATTGAATTTCTAGTTGTTTTCTTATAAAATATTTAAATCAAACCTATATTTTGAGAAAATAAACAAATAAATAAAAGTAGGCCCTTTGAATATCCATGGACATTTTTTTTCCTGAATGTTTTATACAGGGCCTAGGTTGAAGGTGGTGTTGACAGAATTAAAGTCTGCCCTCCCCACAGTACATGATGGGAATACGTCTAAGAGACTTTGACCAAATCTCAGTTATTTCTTACCAACAGAGAAAGACCCAATAGCTTGCTTTTGGGAAATGAGGAGTACCCCCAAAGAATCCCATAATCTGTGAGGAAAAAAAAATCCAGGTAGGAAGAGTTGGATGTAAAAAGAGTGATTTGGCCGGCGCCACGGCTCACTTGGCTAATCCTCCACCTGCAGTGCCAGCACCCCGGGTTCTAGTCCCGGTTGGGGCACCACATTCTGTCCCGGTTGCTCCTCAGTTGCTCCTCTTCCAGTCCAGCTCTCTGCCATGGCCTGGGAGGGCAATGGAGGATGACCCAAATGCTTGGGCCCTGCACCAGCATGGGAGACCAGGAGGAGGCGCCTGGCTCCTGGCTTTGGATCAATGCAGTGCACCGGCCATAGTGGCCATTTGGGGGGTGAACCAAGGGGAGGAAGACCTTTCTCTCTGTTTCCCTCTTTTACTGTCTAACTCTGCCTGTCCAAAAAAAAAAAAAAAAAAAAAGAGTGATCTACTTGAGGACAACTGGAAAATTTGTCTAGACTTTTAATAGATGATTTAATAAAGCACCTAAAATGCTTCTTGCTAGAACAATTCATAACAAATTCCATAGAACCTGAGAATGAATTTTCTATAATTGAATATATGAGTTGAAATCCTGTGTTTACCACTTATTCTTGGTAAATAATATGCATGTCCAAATATTTTCATTGGTATTATTGAAATAGTAGTTGTACCTATGTTTAAAGTAGAGTCTAGAAAATAGTGAGTCTTCAGTAAATGCTGTTTTATGATGGCAGTTCTACCAAAATTAATTTAGTAATTCAATATACATTTGTCTAGGTTCCAGGAATAAAAATGGAAAGGCGAGCATGAATTTGAGAAAGTAAGTCTCAATTTCATCCGGAAATTTGAAAAAAATATTAGTTCAAAACATGTATATGTGTGTATGTATACATCTATTACATTTACATTTATGTGTGATTTTATTAGTTTCCAGTAAATAATTGAAAGGCAAGTATCTAACTGGAAAATAATTTACTTATATGAAAATGTTTTGAAAGCTTAATATATGAAATAACTAACAAATGTGGATGTACTGATAAAAAAAAATGGACAGAATGTGAATGTGCCCTTTTCACATTCATACACGCAGTTCAGTCTTCCTAATAACCTAACAAATATAAATCAGAAGAATAAGATGCAATTTTACCTGTGAAATTGGCCAGAAAGAATTCTAATCCAGAGTATTATCAAGGATATGGGGAACTGAGTTATCATCTCATATCTGATAGGAAAAGTAAATACAGTATAATATTTCTTTTTTTTCTTTTTAAAATTGTTTACCTGTCAAATAAATAAATAGAGTTATAGACATATATATATATATATATATAGAGAGAGAGAGAGAGAGAGAGAGAGAATTATGGCCGCCATGGCTGGCGCCGCGCCAATCCAAAGCCAGGAGCCTGGTGCCTCCTCTCAGTCTCCCATGCAGGTGCAGGGCCCAAGCACTTGGGCCATCCTCCACTGCCCACCTCTCGGGCCACAGCAAAGAGCTGGACTAGAAGAAGAGCAAGTGGTACCAGAACCCGGCGCCCACATGGGATACCAGCGCCACAGGCGGAGGATTAACCAAATGAGCCACAGCACCGGCCCCAGTATAATATTTCCAAGGGCAGTTTGGAAATACTAAAACTTTAAAATATTTATATATAATCAATACTACGTTAGCACTTCTAGGAATTTTCAGTGTGTTTTAAATTGCTAATGATTTTGAAAACTATTCAAGAGAAGGCATGAAGTTAGAAAGTTAAGAACAATTCCTCAGGCATTGTGAACTTGTTCCATAGATATATGTTCATATGTTATGGGTTTGTGTATATGTGTGTATCTTTGTATGGAGAGAGTACATGTATATGATGAAAAGTGAATGTGGGCAATTTTGGAAACATAGGGATTTTGTTGGTGTATGTGTATGTGTTTGTCCCATCTATGTATGTGTCTATACATAAGGATGTGTGCATGAGTGAATGAATATTCAAAAATGAACAAGTTCAAAGCCAATATATTGAAATTACCATCATGTCTGAGTGAATTTTTTTTTTTACATTTCCTCTAATGAGTATCTTTTCATGTATTACTGTGTATGTATATAATTCATTATGCTTGGATAAAGATCATTTTATTTACTTAAATGTATTTTAGTAATTATGAAGAAACATCTTTAAAGCTAACAAACAGCTCCCCATTCCCATCTATACACCAATAAATTCTACTTGAATAAAATGATAAAGTGAATGAATTCTAAAAGCAGTAACAGATAACCAACAAATTGTATACATTTTTAATGCTCAACAGAAACATTTTGTACAATGTGTGAAGTCTTAATCTGACCTAATATTAATGTGAGCTATTTTGTTTTCTCACTCTGTATTTTTATCCATTTTAAATAAAATAACTTAGAGTTCTTTCATGTTAAAACTGGTTAAATTGTAAAATATATGATTTCAGAATTTATTTTAATTTTAAATAGATCCTTTATACTTTGATGTAAAATGAAAGTATTTCAAATATTTAAACAGGTGGTGCTTGTTCATAAATGATTTGAACTGTTTGTCCAGATTTACTTAACACCTCACTCAGGAAACTGCAGAAAAGATCAGAGGCTAATTTCATCCTCTACACCAGAGACTCAAATTATTCAGAAATACTAATGGATATTCTAGAAAAATACCCATAAATTAAAGATCATGTGGTCAGATAAACTTGGGAAATGCTCTCTAGTTTAATCTTCTTTTGTTGATTTTCCAGGTCACATGGAAAATAATTAAACAATAACAAAAAAATAATTCTTTTTGACTGTCTTGCACTGTTAATTCATTTTGATTATCCTAAAGTGAGACTTAAATTAGGTACAAAATAATAGTTCTGGGTGAACGCGTCAGAATTTACTTCTGAGTACTCAGTATATAAATGGCATAGTTTATCATTTACATGAACTGTCTGGAGAAAAATACTTTTGAAAGCAATGAACATGTGCATACTGGGAAAAGGTAAGTATTGATGGAAGCAAATTAACCTGAAACATCTGTTGTAGTATATGCTGCAATTTTGTTGCCATTTGGAGTCCTACTTATATGATATATATCCTAATTAGACTTAAAATTCAAATCATATGGTGTCTAGAATTCTGTATTAATTTTTTGAAGAACTAAATATAAAAATGGGCCTCAGTTTGTTTATAGCCTAATGTTAATACCCCTGTATGGTCTTTCTCCTTTTTGTTTGTTGAACATTATGACTACTGGCACATTAAGCCTGTGATTATAACATAAATTAAAATTACGTTACTGCAAAAATTAAAGAAAAAAAGGAAGGAAGGAAAATGGATGAGAGAGGAAGGGAGGGAAGAATGGTATTGTATCTATGAAATACATGAAATCTGTTATCTTCATATTAATACTTTTTTCTTCTTTTTTCTTTCTTAAAAATTTTAAGGTGATGAAATTTCATGTACTTCAAATACAAAGACTTAGTAGCATAGTGATACTTCCCTCTGTGCCCTCCCATGCACCCGTACTCCCATGCTCCCTCCTCCTTCCTCTTATTCTTTCTTTTGATTCTTAAAATTATCTACTTCGAACTTATTTTATACTCATAAGATTAACCCTACAGTATATAAGTAACTCAACAAATAGTAAGAAGAAGATTAACCCTACAGTATATAAGTAACTCAACAAATAGTAAGAAGAAAAAAACTCATTGTTTCTTTGCAGTACAGAAGCATCTTAACTTGATATAATTCTATATATAGACCAAAAACCAAGATCGAAATTGAATCAGTAATAAAGACCCTCCTAACAAAGAACCCCAGCTTCAGATGGTTTCACTGCTGAACATAATTCAAACTTTTAAAGAATTAATTTCAATTATTCTCAAACTACTCAAAACAACTGGAAGGAAGGGAATCTTCCCCAACTCCTTCTATGAAGCCAGCATCACTTTAATTCCGAAACCGAAAAAGATGCAACAAAGTATGAGTACTATAGAGTAATATCACTGATGAATGTAGACAAGTTTATCAGGTCGCAGATTTAGACTCTTGATCATTATGAGTTGATTTTTGTATAAGGTGTAAGGCAAGGTCTCATTTCATACTTCTGCATGTAGAGAACCAATTTTCCCAACACCATTCCTTTAAGAGACTGTCTTTTCTTAGGAATTGATTTTATTTCCTTTGTCAAATATTTGTGGGTTGTAGATATATGGATTGTTTTCTGGGGTTGTTATTTTGTTCCATTGGCCTACATGTCTATTTTTTCTTCCAGTTCAGGCTGTTTGGTTTTAACTGCCGTGTAATAAGTCTTGATATCTGGTATTGTGATGCCTCTGACTTTGTTTTTTTGTTTAAGTTTGCTTTACCTTTTGGGATCTCTTCTGTTTCCATATGAACTTTTGTATCAGTTTTTCTAGATCTGAGAAGAATGTCATTGGTATTTTGATTGAGATCACATTGAATCTGTAAATTGCTTTCAGTATGGATACTTTGGTGATATTTGTTCTTCAGTCCATGATATGGAAAACTTTTCCTTTGTGTGTGTGTGTGTGTGTGTGTTTTCTTCTATTTTTTTCTTCAAAGTTTTGTAATCTTCATTGTAGAGATCTTTCACCTCCTTGGTCAAATGTATCCCAAGGTGCTTAAATTTTTTGTAGCTATTATGAATTGGACTGATCTTACAAATTCTTTCTCATCCATGACATTGTCTATGCCTATAAAGGCTATTGATTTTTGTGTGTTAATTTTATATCCTGCAACTTTACCAAGCTCTCTTATGAGTTCCAATAGTGCCATAGTAGAGTATTTTGATTCCCCTAAATATAAAATCAGGTCATCTACAAATAGGGATAATTTGACTTATTCCTTTGATTTGTTTTTCTTGCCTATTGGCTCTGGCAAAACTTCCAGGACTGTATTGGAAATAAATCCTTGTTGGGTTCCAGATCTTAATGAAAATACTTCCAACTTTTCCCCATTCAATATGATGCTGACTGTGATTTTGTCATAAATTGCTTTGATTCTGTTGAGGAATGTTTCTCCTATACCAAATTTGCTTAAGTTTTTTTATCATGAAAGAATGTTTTATTTTCTCAAATGCTTTCTATGTAAATGTTGAGATAATCATATGGTTCTTATTATTCAGTTTATTAATATGATATATCCCATTTATTGGTTTGCATATGTTGAACCATCCCTGCAAACCAAGGATAAATCCCACTTTGTCCTGGTCATTGAGCTTTCTGAAGCATTGTTGGATTTGCTTAGCTAAGATTTTGTTGAGGATTTTTAGATCTATGTTCATCAGTGATATTGGTCTACAGTCTCTTTCCTCTGGTTTTAGAATTAAGATGATGAGTTTGGGATGATTTCCTCTCTTTCAGTTGTTTTGAATAGCTTGAGAAGAATTGGAATTATTTCTTGAAAAAGTCTTGTGGTATTCAACAGTGAAACCATGTGGTCCTGGGTTCTTCTTTGTCAAGAAAGTCTTTATTACTAAAATACATCTTGGTTATTGGTCTGTTGAAGTTTTTTTTTTATTTCATAATTTAATTTTTGTAGAATATAAGTATCCAGGAATCTATCCATTCGTTCTAGATTTTCAATTACTTGGCAAATATATATTTGTAGTAATTCCTGATTATTCTTTTTATTTCTGTGGTATCCATTGTTCCATCTCTTTTATCTGATTTTACTAATTTGAATCTCCCCTGTTTTTTTTTCCCCCCTTTTGGGCAGTTGGGCCAATGGTATATCAATTTTATTCAATTTTTCAAAAAACAGCTGTTCATTTCACTGAACTTTATTTCTTCATTTCAAGTTTGTTTCTTTTCTAATTTTAATTATTTATTTCCACCTACTATAGATATTTTTAAAAATGCAGAGAATGGCAACAAACCAGTATCCATATTAGTAAAAACCACCATTAGATACATAGGATTTTTACCTTAATGTTTAAATATTCCAGTCTTTTTTTTAAAAGATTTATATATTTATTTGAAAGTCAGAGTTATACAGAGAGAGGAAAGGCGGAGAGAGAGGTCTTCCATCAGATAGTTCACTCCCCAGATGGCTGCAACAGCTGGAGCTGCGCTGCTCCGAAGCCAGGAGCCAGGAATTTCTTCCAGGTCTCCTACAAAGGTGCAGGGGCCCAAGGACTTGTGCCATCTTCTACTGCTTTCCCAGGCCACAGCAGAGAGCTGGATTGGAAGAGGAGCAGCAGGGACTAGAACCGGCACCCATATGGGATGCCGGTGCTTCAGGCCAGGGTGTTAACCCGCTGCACCACAGCGCCAGCCCCTAAATATTCCAGTCTTAATAGAACCTTTCTTGGAAATCAACAGAGTCCACCACTTTGTGACCTAATCATATTTTTTTTTTTCAATTTTGTCCACTCTCACTCATAATATTCTCCCCTGCCTTTTCCTTCCACTCTCTGTATGTGCATGATTGGTACTCATGTCTTTTCTCATGTTCCTGGAGCTCATTCTCACATTGAGTGTCAGAATTTGTCATCTTAGAGGTACACCTTGCATAAATACTCGTCCATTTTATGTTATTATAAGGAATTACCTGAAGCTAGACACTTATGAAAAAAAGAGGTTTATTTAACTTACAATTTTGGAAGCTTAAATTCCAAAGGCAGGCATCACCATTGGATTGGGGTCTGGTGAGGGCTTAATGAGGATGGCATCTTGTCCAGGAGCATGAGGGGATGTGGCGTGTGTGCCAAACAGAAAACCAGAAAGGGTGAGTCAGGGATCAAGCCTGCTCTTATAATCACTCACTATTGTGAAAACTAACTCAGGGTCCTTAATCTCTGCAGACAAATACCCGGTGATCTAAGCACCTTTCAGTGGGCTCCATTTCTTAAAAGCCCCACCACCTTAATAAGGCCATGCTAAGAATAGAACCTCCAACATGTGCACCATTGAGGGACAAATCACATTCAAACCATAGCACTTACCAAATTCTTCCTGATTATCTCAGAATTAAATATCTAATTTCATTTATGTAAGTTGTTTTTTATAATTTTGTAAAACCTTTATATCCTCAGTTGAAAACTACTTAAAAGGAAGATATGTGATGTCTTTACTCTTGTTATCTGTACATTACCTACTATTACATGGGGTGTACAGATCTGAAAAGATCTACATGTGATTACTTTATCTCAGTATTAAGATGCTACTTTGGGCCGGCGGCGCCATGTCTTAACAGGCTAATCCTCCGCCTAGCGGCACCAGCACACCAGGTTCTAGTCCCGGTTGGGGCACCAGATTCTGTCCCAGTTGCCCCTCTTCCAGTCCAGGTCTCTGCTGTTACCTGGGAAGGCAGTGGAGGATGGCCCAAGAGCGTGGGCCCTGCACCCCATGGGAGACCAGGAGAAGCACCTGGCTCCTGCCTTCAGATCAGCGTGGCACGCTGCGGCCATTGGAGGGTGAACCAACGGCAAAGGAAGACCTTTCTCTCTGTCTCTTTCTCTCACTGTCCACTCTGCACTCTGCCTGTCAAAAAAAAAAAAATGCTGCTTTGAACACAATATACTTATCAACTGTTTTTCAATATAAGATATAAAAACTATACAAAGTAAAGAATGGTTTTCTTCCAAAATAAAAAAACAACAAGTATAAAAAATGTTTTGAAATACATCAAGCCAAATCCTCCTGAAAATGATCTGATTTGTAGTGACTTAAAATCACTAGATGTTTAAAAGGTATCAATTTTGTAAAGATCTCAGTGAAACATGGGATAGTCATGTCAAAATAGTAACATTTCTTTTTCCTTCATTTTTATTCCTCTGAGCTTTGTTAGAGGCAATTAATTCAAAGACATTAGCTGACACTCTGAGTTTTTTTTTTTTAAATGTTCTGTATTACTGTGCGTGTGTTTGCATTGTTCTGTTTTCTGTGGATAATTTTGGTTTGCCCTGTCTACTAGTTATATTTTCTTGTATGTTTCAGTAATTTTTATTAATTTTATTGTTTGGTTTCAGAGAATTGTCTTCTAAGGATATTGATTATGGATATTTTGTTTTCTCTTTTGACAGTTTCTTCATGTTTGATTTTATTTGATGTCTCTGTGTTTTTTTTTAATGTTATGGAACTTAATTGTTTTGAATTCTCACTTAGAAGTTTTCTTTTCTTTTTTTTTTGTCTTGTTTTCATTTTCTGGTGATTATTAGTCATGTTACATAGGCAAGATAAAGCACTAAAAAGTTTATTGAAGGTTGTGGCCAGACTAGCCAGCTGGAGTGTTTCACTGTTTGAAATTTGTGTAGCCATCTGGGGTTTCAGACTTTACCATTTGTAAAGGGTTTTCTTCTGGCATTTGATTTATCATGTGAGATATTCCTGCCTAAGGAAAACATACCTGGATGTGTGCCTAGGAAGCAGATGATAAAATGTACAGAAGACTTCACCGTTAAGTGTGCAAACTGTTTCTGTCTTCCTCAAGATCTCAGTCATTTCAGTGTCCGATCTATGTACCTCACCTCCAAGACTTAACAGGCCTGGGAATTCTGAATCTTCAACCTCCTGGTTAGATTTTTCTTGAACTACTACTGCCTCAGGTAGAATAGTCACCTATGTTCATAGATGATCTATGTTGGATTCTTGAGGTCTATTGATACTTATATGACTTCTGGGGGTTTTTATAGATTTATTTATTTTTTAATTTAGTAGAGTTTCCAAAGGGAACAACAGAAATATGTATACTTGTGGTGACAAGTTTATCCAGAAATATTAAACATCTCTTTTGATTATTTGTAAAAATTGTTATTGCACTTGTTTGGATAAGACTGAGCATTTTAAAAGGCAGTTTGTCTATATCATTCAGCTCACATTGACTTCATCAAACTATTCTTTCTTTTACTGACACCATTGTTTCTTGGTCAGCACAGTAGATACATACAGATGATTACAACTCTAAGAAATAAGGACCTTGCAGTTTGTAGTGAATAATTATACTTAGGTGAAGATTATCAATCACTGATTAGATATACACTAATGGTATACAACACTTCCTAGGAAATAGACTTTTAAAAAATCATATTGTAATACACACATATACACAAAACAATCTAGATGTGGACAGTTTTCTAGACATGAATACCAATTTACAGGACACATAGTGAGCAGGGGAACATGATGAGTTATACAGCAGAGACACAGTCAGCAGAATCTAGACCCACAAACTGAGGGTATCTCAGTAGGACAGCGAGGTTCCTTCAACAGTCAGTTGAAATAAAAGGAAATATGAACTGAGGGAGCTTATAAAAACATACTAAGCATAATATATAGCATTTTTTGGATTCTAGTGAAAGTAATTGTAAAAATAAAATATGAAATAGTTGGGTGGGAAAAATGGAAACTATATATTTGAAGATATTAAATAATTATGGGGAAATATTTTAGCTTTGTTGATAGTATTAGAGTTATTTTTGAGAATTTGTATGCATTAGGAATTAGTACTGAAATAAATTGCTAATAAAATGATATGTAGTAATATCTTGGGCCTGTTGTTTGGTTAGAGGAGTAAGGAGTATGGATGAAACAAGACTTTAAATATATTGAGAAATGTTAAAGGTGGTGTGGATACATTGGCTTCATTTATAATTTCTCTACTTTTGTCTTTGAAATATTTCATACAAAGTAAAAATGATTGGAAAGACTCCTTCTTTCAAAAGATGCATGTATTTGCTTCTAGAAAAACTCAGAATTCAAAGCTATTCAAATTCAAAACAAAAGAATGACATTAAGGATGCTAGTACACAAACTGCCTTTGAAGCTACAGTGTTTGCACTGATGCATGCATGCTGATTAGAGCTAGATGTTGAAATATTCATAAATAACTGGAATATTTTGAGGTTTTGTTTTATTTTCATCCAATACATTTTATTATGCATAAAATTTCTTTTAGGTGACTTTTTATTAAATAGCCCACTGCCTAACTACCTATGTATTTTAGAGCTCCAGAGGGCTTGCAAATCCCTAAAATGAATGAGCTGCTGATCACAAAAGGCTTTGTCTAAAATAAAATTCTTATAGATAAGTAAAACATTCATTCTCTAGTGGCTACAATCTCATGTGGAGGAAAAGCCAAAGTCGTTTAAACAGCCTCCATGTCTTCTAACTCTTATCTCTGTGTTTCTCTCCATCTCCAATTGCTTTCTCCTCATTCTCCTTTCCAGCTCTGAGGGTATACTCTTGTCCCATGGGTCTTAAAATGCCATTGTCTTGCCTGAGAGGTTCATAGTCACATCACTAATTATGATGCTTATTCGGTGTCATGTGAAATTTGACTGAGATGCTGTGCTCCTTCCTCCAGTATTTATTGAAAATGCCATCATCTTAGTAAGACTGTGCTTGGCTATTTGTCACTAACTTTCCCTTCCCAGTTCTCTTTTCTTGTGTGGCTTTATTTTTCCCTATGACTCTCAGCTCTACATCATATTCTGTATATTTACCTTTTTATTTATTTGAAAGGCAGGGTCACAGAAAGGCAGAGGCAGAGAGAGAAAGAGAGAAAGATCTTCCATCCTCTGCTTCACTCCTCAGATGGCCAGAGCTGGGCCGATATAATCTGGAGCCTGGAGCTTCTTTCTGGTCTCCCATGTGAGTACAGGGATCCAAGGACTTTGGCCATCTTCCACTGCTTTCCCAGGCCGTGAGAGATAGCTGAATCAGAAGTGGAGCAGCCTGGACTGGAACCAGCGCCCAAATGGGATACCAGCACTGCAGGTGTCAACTTTACCCACTACACCACAGTGCCTGCCCCATATTTACCTTTTCAATATTTTTTATTACCTTTTTCATCTTCTCTGGTCTATGAACCAATATTTTTGCCTCTCTTGTCTGATCTCATACCAGAATGCCTTACACATAGTTGGTGCTCTATAAGTACTTAACTATATGATTTTAATGGATGCTGTGACAACTCTGAACTAAATAGCAATGTGCCTCATGGTCCTGTGAACAAGCATAAGGGCTTCTGCTAGTTTTCTCGAAGGATTCATGATATCACTGTGCGATTTCGTGCTAGGTGTATTTGATGAAAATTTTCAACTGATTACATTCTTACCTATCCATCACTGTCATACTCATCATTTATGTGTGTGTATATGGTGAAAACACTTAAGATCTACCACTGTCTTTGTTGATTTTAAATGTATAACACATTAAAATAAAATTATAGCCACTATGCTATTTATTAACTATCCAGAACTTGTTCCTCCTGTAAGTAAAAGTTTGTATTCTATGACCAAAATCCACTCATGTCTTTTTTTTAAAGATTTATTTATTTACTTAAAAGAGTTGCAGAGAGTCAGAGGCAGAGAGAGAAAGTGAGAGACTAAGAGAGTGAGAGAGAGAGAGAGAAGGTCCTCCATCCACTGGTTCATTCCCCAAATGGTCGCAACGGCCAGAGCTGCGCCTATCTGAAGCCAGGAGCCAGGAGCTTCTTCTGGGTCTTCCACATGGGTGCAGGGGCCCAAGGGCTTGGGCCATCTTCTACAGCTTTCCCAGGCCATAGCAGAGAGCTGGATGGGAAGTGGAACAGCCAGGACTCAAACCAGCACCCATATGAGATGCTGGCACTGAAGGCAGCAGCTTTACCCGCTACGCGGCAGCGGCAGCCTTTCCCCTTTCTTATGTTAGATTTAAACTAATACTAAATAGATATTTTACCCATGATATGAATGTGTTGTTTCAAAAATATTGGGAGTCTATTGCTACTGTTGATGAAAAGATGCATACATATTTTATGTAATCTCCCACCCTAATTTTTTCCTTGGTGACTTTTTTAATTACTAAAAATAGACAGGAAATGCATTCAAAGGCCATAAGACATTTTGCTTGATACCATGGGCCATTGAGAAAGCTACAAGGCAAAACAATAAAAGTAAGTGATATAGCCTATCTTTTTTTGAGAGCTTTTATTTAATAAATATAAATTTCACAGGTACAGCTTTTGGAATATAGCAGTTCTTCCCCCCATATCCATCCTCCACCCCCCGAATCTTGTCTCACCTCCTATTCCTTCTCCCATTTCATTCTTCATTAAGATTCATTTTAAATTATCTTAATCTCAGTGTTTTGTTATTGAAGAACCAAAGTTTTGTGTGGGGGTGGGGCAGAAGGAGAGATCAGTCCATTTAGACCAAAGCATTTCTTGTGATTTGAAGGATATATCTCTGGGAACCTCATGTGCTCTCTCAGCCAGGTGATGGCTTTGAAATTCCCATAAACAATTACTTATTTTGCAAATAGTTATTTTTGTATTGTCCTTCCAAACATTCATATTTTATTTTTTGCTTTTTATTAGATGAAAATGGTGATACTGGGGATGCATATTTTTTGCTTGTATAAAGTAGAATGCATCTGGATCAAAACTTCTCAAACTACCAATGGCATGAAGGAACAGGAAAATTTGTGTTGATGGAGCTAAGAGATTGGTTACATAGAAGGAGATTGATTTGATTATATAACTTAAATAGCTTAAGGATGATGAAATCTAATTTTCCATTGGCAAAAATGCAGAGAAGGAGAAAACTGTATAAAGTCCTGTGGAGTATAAATATTATAAAGAGTCTCATCAAGTCATAATTTTAAACATGTAAGTTGGAAATGAATGTAGTTATCAATATATGTGTATGAGAAAACAATATACTAATAATATATGGAAATGTGTTTGTATCTGTTCTCACATGTAACCGTGTGTGTGTGTATTTTCAAAAAGGTTCGTGGATAATGCATATGATGAAAAAACTACACAAGAGTTTCCAAATTTTTCATACTAAAATGAGCTTATCTTAGTCTACTTTGCATGTACATTTTAGAATACCTTTTCTATGTGCAGGTATTCCCCAGCTTTATACATTGATAAAACTTAGATGAGTGAAGACCCAAAACACTGATTATAACTTTTGTTCGGATAGTGACTTCTTTTTTATTTATTTATTTTTTGGCAGGCAGAGTTAGTGAGAGAGAGAGACAGAGAGAAAGGTCTTCCTTCTGTTGGTTCATCCCCAAATGGCTGCCACGGCCGGCGCACTGCGCTGATCCGAAGCCAGGAGCCAGGTGCTTCCTCCTGGTCTCCCATGCGGGTGCAGGGCCAAACACTTGGGCCATCCTCCACTGCCTTTCCGGGCCGCAGCAGAGAGGTGGCCTGGAAGAGGAGCAACCAGGACAGAATCCAGCATGCCAGCCAGGACTAGAACCCAGGGTGCCGGCACTGCAGGTGGAGGATTAGCCTAATGAGCCACAGCGCCACCGATAGTGACTTATAAATACCTTTCTCTACTAAAAGTGACTGCAGCTTTGTGTAATAACATCTGGCTCAGGGAAATGGATGGAAAATAAAAAAATGAGTCTGGCATGCATCATTTTGCCATAATGAGTCCTTATATAATTATGAGAACACGTGGAAAGGAGACAGATACTAGCTTGAAGGGTGTCCTACTATTTGAGCCAAGGGTAATAGCAGTTTCAAAGTAAATAATGATGGTAAAAAAAAGTCTATTCAATAAAATACCAAGTCATGTGCCCATATAGATATAAATAAATAAGTAATTTGAAGTTTCATGAAGAATTAGATATTTAATTTCAAAGTATAAGCCATATGATTCTTATGAATTAAAATTGTGGAAAGCATGAATTCATTGGCATCATAAACTTGGTTAGAGTAAGCATCACCAACAGGGAAAATTGAAGCCATACATTGTTTGATGTATGCCAACAGCATCAATTTGAGATTTTCATGCCAAATATGCATAATGAAATTTAATTATGAGACAATATACAAAAACAAAATAAAATTAATGGACATTCTCAAAAAATTGGCTTTTAGATCTCTGAAGTATAAAGGTCACAAATGTCATGAAAAGACTGAGGAGTTTTCTAGACATAGGAGATTAAGGGGGCATCAATAGGCAACTCATGATTTTGAACTGAGTCCGTTTGCTGCTAAATGTATTATTTACACATCTGGATAACATCATGTATGGTCTGCTGATTCAATGATAATAATGTCCTGATGTTGATGTTTATATTCTGCTATATAGGAAATTATTTACATTTATAAGAAATCCAGTATTTAGGGTATTTAGGCATCATGTTTTTAGTAATTTATCTCAATGTTTCAGAAAACTTAATGATTCCATATTATATCTCTAAGTTTACAAGTTTATGATTACTTCACAAAAGAAATTATGATGAAAACCAGCTAATTTATTTTATAGTCTATAATGTATCTTTACTTTTGTCAAATCCAGTAAAAATATTATGCAGTGTCAACTCTGCTAAAAAAATTACTTTTATTTTTGTACTTATCAAAATCAGTCAGAAGTAGTAATAACCTCAGAGTTGTACCAGTCTTTGGATCATGCTTTGAGGAATACTGATCTAGATTACAAATTGTCTTTTGGGATAAAATATGTACTTATTATTCTGAGAAATAAACTGTTGAGTGTCATAAATGTGTGGAAAATCATACCAAATATTTTTGAGCTTGCATGAGCATTGACTAAAGGCTATCAAAGTGAGATAATCTTATATTGCTGCATGTTTCTATTCATGAAATACCTGAGGTGGGCATATGCATTAGTTATGCATGACAATCAGGATCTTGTGGAGAACAAGATGACATATTATAAAGTGTTTAACTAAAAAGAACTTCTGTGTAGTACTACTTCCTGAGATTAACAAAATACAGTCCTCATTATTCATTCCTAGGACTAGGATATCAGGGGTACATAATTCATTTTCTTTCTTTCTTTCTTTCTTTATTTTCTTTTTTTTTGACAGGCAGAGTGGACAGAGAGAGAGACAGAGAGAAAGGTCTCCCTTTGCCATTGGTTCACCCTCCAATGGCCGCCACGGCTGGTGCACTGCGGCTGGTGCGCTGCGGCTGGCGCATCGCGCTGATCCAAAGGCAGGAGCCAGGTGCTTCTCCTGGTCTCCCGTGTAGGTGCAGGAAACAAGGACTTGGGCCATCCTGCACTGCACTCCCGGGCCACAGCAGAGAGCTGGCCTGGAAGAGGGGCAACCGGGACAGAATCTGGCACCCCTACCAGGACTAGAACCTGGTGTGCCGGCACCGCAGGCTGAGGATTAGCCTATTGAGCCGCGGCGTCTGCCATAATTCATTTTCAAAACCTGATGAGACCTGACCTCTTGGAAGAGTAACTGTTCAACAAACATGGAGCGTCAGAGAAATGCAGTGAGGATAGCATAGGAGTCTTGATCATCTCAACTTCTTCTTTCTTCTGTCATCTCTATGGATACTACTTCCTATTAACTGAATTCAACTGGAAGTCAAATGGCCAGAGAGTCTTGGTGACTCAGTCCGTGGAGGTTAGCATCCTGTAGGACAGTGCTGAAGGGGTTTAAAAAAACAGATCTAAGATGAACAAATGGAAACTAAACTGCATAATGTTTAAAGAAATGTTTACAAACTCAGTTGCCTGTACTCATTTTAAAGTTTCCTAACTTTAAATCATGAGATTTGTGTGTGACTTATTATTTATGGGTTTTTCTTAAGCTCAGCAATTACATTGAGAGTTCACACACGGAATGTGTCCATATGAATTCTGCCCACTTATTCTGTTTCCTTCGAGTGTTAGGAAAGTTCCCTGAAGATGATCCCAGTGGTATTAGACAGGAAGTTGAATCAGCAGTAGATGCAGGAAGGCAAATTAGGAGGCCATTACTATATTTCAGTATCAAAAAAAATGGAGCTCGTTGCTAAAGGATATAAAAATTCAGTTAGTAAAAATACGTTCAAGGACTCTGTCATCCAACATGGTCACTATGTATGTATACTTTGTATGTATGTATACTTTGAAAGTAGCTGAGAGCTGATTTAATTGTTCTCACCACAAAGATAAATGTATAATACATGTGTCAGTTTGATTTAGGCATTCCAAAATGTACACATATTTCAAAACTTAATGTTGGATGCTATAAATAAATATAATTTTTATTATTTGTCAATTAAAAGTAGAAATACTAAAAAACAATATAAACTGGAATAAAAAATGATTGAGATCCTAATCCAGGTTGAGGATGGAGAGATGGTGAATGTTCTAAAATGTATTTTCTGTGCACAGTTTGTCAGATATGTGGACTGGTTGATTTGTTGAGAAAGAAAGAGAAAAAAGAATACGTTTAAGGTCACTCCCAGATTTGGTGTTTGATACACTGTATAGCACCATTTTTCTGTATTGATAATACAAGACTGGACTATGTTTGCCTAGACAAGCAGTAATGAAAGATTCAGCCTCAAACCTGGGAAACGGGAGGTGCCATAGAGACACATCTAGATGTAGGTATTTGTTAGAAAATCTGATGTCCATTTCTGGAGCACTGCACACAGGATTTGTAGGCATTTACAGATGGAAGACTTCTTTGTTATTGTTATTAGCAGTCTCCATCTATTAAAAAAGTATGATATGCCAATACCTTACTATAATCAGAGAGGTTCAGCAACTAGTGCCTTAGGAGAAGATGAGTTGTCTAATTGCAGGGAGATTGAATAGGCAGATCATTTCCCTAGGACGGAAGAAGCATCTGCACATAGAAAGAGCAATACGACTTGGATTTCTTTTCCAATTTGCTAAATGCTATTCATGTTCGCTATCCTAAGTGACTCCATCTTTTTCTAGCTGCATCCCCGCTGGTCAATAATTAGAAGTGGAACGCAAATAAATATGGCCTCAAGATCATAGTGTCAGAAAGCTCATTGGAAAAGTATCATTCAGGGTTAGCACCAGAAAAAATATTTGTGCTTCTTGTAGAGCAGTTCTGAGACCGATTTAATTGATCTTAAATTTGATTACTTTTCTATCTTTGCTATGAGCTTTAGGAATTCAGAGAAGTCAGATATATAGCATCTATACAGGATAGTAAAGTATAAACTTAATCTGCATTCTACTGCTGGCAATGTCTTATTTTCTACTCTTTTCTCCCCAGTGTTACTCTTTTACTCTTATCTACTAAACCTATTGCATAAATGTCTATGTGAACATTCAATATTAAATGAGGTAGAATATTTTAAATGAATAAAAATAAAATTATGTAATTATATTTTAGAGATCAGTTTTCTTCAGTCTCAAGCAGCTTAGATCATAAAGTTGACCCATTTCAAATTTCAATTTGCAGTGTTTATCAAGTCAGACTGACATGTTAAATTAAACACAAATGAGTAATGTATAAGTGTCAGTGTGAAGAGACTCAACATAATGTTTACTGGATTAGTGATCTAATGATATTGCTACAGAAATATTGAACTCATTATGTTTAATCAGTACAAGCATAGTCCCTGAAATTAATTTAGCATCCATTATTTTAAGCAACATTTGAAAATTTTGTAGGATACTATATGCTTATGCCGAAAAGAATTGCTTTCAACCAAACTTTGTTTCTAAATTTTTAGATAAGTCTTATAAATAATAATATAAATGTTAAGACATAAAGAAATAGGGGTGGGCATTTAGTCTTACAGTTAAGATGCCCATGTCCCATGTCATCAGAGTACTTGGGTACCACATCGGACTCAGGTTCCTGACTCCAGCTTCCTGCTAATACAGACTGTGGGAGGCAGCCATGATGGTTCCTGCCACACTCAGTGAAGACCTCAATTGAGCTATTGGCTCCAACTTTGCCCTTGCACAGTTATGTCTGCTGTGAGCATTTGCAGAGTGAATCAGTAGATATGAGCTCTCTCTCTATATATATATCTTTCTCCATTTTTTTCCTGGCTCCTGGCTTCCGATCAGCTCAGCTCTGGCCATTGCAGCCACTTGGGAAGTGAAGCAGCAGATGGAAAACCTATCTCTCTCTCTTTCTGTCACTCTCTGTCTCTGTCTCTCTGTAATTGTGCCTTTCAAATAAATAAATAAGTCTTAAAAGATTAAAAAGTTAAAAAATTAAAAAGAAAAAGTAAGCAGTAGTGTTTTCTACTTCAATCTTTTTCCTACCAGTTCTATTCAGAAGAGATAATCATTTCAATAATTTCTTGTGCAAATGTCCATAAATCTTGTGTGCTTATGCAAACATAATATGTAGGTGAGTGTATGTGTTTTCACTTATTTATATTTTATATGTACCTCTTCCTATATGATCAAATGGGTCCATCTGAATCTTTTTGGAAAGCATATGATATTCCAACATAATAATCAGTGGGAAACAAAAGTTATGGTGGAGAGTGGGTGCAGTTCACAGGACCCATATCTGAAATGATGAAATCTCAGAGACCCTCATGTAATGCTAATCAATAAAACAATATGATAGCAAAGAGTGTTTTTGGTATTTGTGTGTGTGTGTGTGGTTTCTTTTTAGCAGCTTTAAAGATTATAAATATTTTTGTTAGGAAATTAAACAAATCTATCACCTATTATTGTCATGTATTCTTTATATATCTCAAAAATAGGCTAAATAAATAACTGTAGCATGAACAGATGAGTAGTTTATTGTCCACTGTTGAGTTACATTGCTAGTCTCTGTGCTAATTATGCATGCATGGGTTATTTTATTGAATCCTCACCACTGCAGTCCTATAAAGTATGGTTATCTCCACTTCACAGATACAGAAACTGACATCTAGGAAAGCCATGTCCTTTGCTCAAGAGAATAATTTGCAAGTTTTTCATCCAACTAAGAACTCGTGTCCTCCAGAATCAGTGACTGTATCCACATGCACTACACATCATCACCTCTCAGATGATGACTTTACATACCTAAGATTGCCTGCACACTAAATGCAATGAGGAAGAGATAAGGTATATGAAGTTTCAAGAGATTATTAGGATTTGATCAGCCAAGGCACTTTGTGGTACATAGAATAACAGTGGTGTAGGCCTATGTGAACATAGTACATGACACTCAGGAAGCATGTTGTGTGTTCTATAGACAACCACAAGGTTTGGATGATGTCTAGAAAGTATTTGGGTCTTTAAAGTTAGGTCAACTTGAGGAGACAATTATGCATGCATCTTTGGAGTTTATAAGTTTTTGAAGAATTTTATACCAGTTCAATGATAATGGGATCAACCATAGTGTCTTGTGCAGAAAAATTGAATAAAGGAAATCATATTTTAGGATACTTCAATGTTGAGAAAAAGATAGTCTAGTGTATTCAGATTGGAAATGAAAAGGGTACTGGAGAGGCATCTTAGAGAATTTAGACTTTTTGAAGTGAGTTTTTCGTCTACAGCCATGCTAGCCTATACGTGCCCGATCTTGTCTGAAGTGGATTTTCACCTGTTTTTGTGCTTCTGTTTCCATCTCCTCATAGCTGAACCCTTTGAGGATTGAGTGCTCTCTTCATGTGTGCCTGTGGTGCCCATTTAAGCTTCTGTCAGAGCTCCTGCTTGTTTCTCTGAAGGCAAACATCCTGTGTTTACCTATGTATTCTAGTGATTAACATTCTATTTAAAAAAAGGTATGCACAAAATTTAAAATTGGAAATCAATACTGGTAATAGCAATTATACCTGTAGTTTATGTTAGTTTCTAAATCAAGAGTTCTGATCATGAATTCATGTACTTATCCATTCCCCCAGCTACTACCAGAATTGCATTTGCTTCCTAACTATTCCTTTTGGACTTCTATTACCTCTAATTCACTACATCTGATCCTGTCACTTAAGGTTTAAACCCTTCTCTACTTTCCATATTAACATTCCCCATGCAAAATCCTACTAGTTCTTGTGTGATCTGTCCAGTAGCTTTTTGCTATTCTTACTTCTAAATCTTGATGGCTTTCTTTCAGTTCTTTGAAAAAAATAAGCTTGTGCTATTCCAGTTATCTAGTGCTATGAAACAACTTTCTCCAAAACTTAGTGAGTTAAAAATAGCATTTATTTTGTTCCAAATTTGTAATTTGGGCAAAACTCAGCAAGGGCAGCAGCTTGTTTCTATTAGTACTGCTCAAGGGCTGCAGCTGGAATCTTTTGAAGCCTGCCATTCACTTGTCTGGCAGTCCCTGCTGCTGGCTAACAGTCTGGGAATCTGACAAGACTGTCCATGGGAGCACTCACCTGTGACCTCTGAATATGGCCTGTGCTTCCTCATGTTATAGTCAGTAGTTTCCCAAGGTGAGTCTCCAAAAGAGAGTAATAGGGAGAAGCTTATTACCTTTCCTCTCGGACTTCAGGGTTGTATAGCATCACTTCCACCACATCTGTTCATCAAAAAAGAAATGCTAAGGGGAGGGCATCTGGCATAGCAGTCAGGATGCCAGTTGAGGTGGCTGTGTCTCACATTGGAGTATTTGTGTTTGATTCCTGGCTCCAGCTCCTAATTGCAGCTTCCTGCTAAGGTACACTCTGGAAGGTAGCAGCATGTGATGACTTAAGTAACTGGGCTCATGTGGGAGACCTGGATTGAGTTCCCTGTTCTCGACTTTGGACTGGCCTAATCCTGGCCATTGTGGATCTTTCTTGTCTTGGTAAATTCATGCTGCTGTTAGCAAGTACCACAGAAAGGGTACTTATACATGGTAGAAATTTATTTCTTGCCTCCTGGAGGCTGGGAGTCTCACCCCTTGTTCCCAGCAGTGTTGGGTTTTGATGAAGGTCCTCTTCCAGGTTGCAGACTTCTGTCTTTTTGGCAAAGGCATACATGGCAGCAAGAAATCTAGAGAGCCTATCAATTCACTTTTATTAGTACATGAATCCTACTCATCACAGTTCCACCTGCATGAACCAGTTACCTCCCAAAGGCCCAACCACCTTATACCATCACATTGCGACTTGGGATATCAAACATATGAACATTCGAGAGAGACAAGCATATAGTCCCTAGCATTTTTTAACAGATCAATGGATAAACAAAATGTTCAACATATACATGCAATGGGATGTTATTCAGTATTAAAAATGACATATGTGTGGCAGGCATGTGGACTGGCATTTTGAAGCACTGGTTAAGAAACCTGCATTTCATTTTGGAATGATTGGATTGGAGTCCCGGCTCTGCACTGATTCCAGCTTCCTGGTGATGTGTATCCCAGGAGGCATAGGTAATAGCATAAATATTGGGTCCCTATAACCCATATGGGAGACCTAAATCAAGCTCCCAGCTCCCAGTCTTGACCCAGCCTGATCTCAGCCAATGCAGACATTTGGGGAGTGAACCAGCAGACAGGAGATCTCTCTCTCTCTCTCTCTCTCTCTCTCTCTCTCTCTCTCTCTCTCTCAGATTTATTTATTTGAAAGAGTGGGAGAGGGAAAGGGAAAGGGAGAGGGAGAGAAAGTCTTCCATCTACTGGTTCACTCCTCAAATGGCCAAAACAACATGAGCTGGGCCTATCTGAAGCCAGGAGCTTCTTCTGGGTCTCCCATCTGGGTGCAGGGTGCATGGATTTGAGCCATCCTTCACTGCCTTCCTGGGTACATTAGCAGGGAGCTGACTCAGAAGTAGAACAGCCAGGAATGGAATCAGTGTCTACATGGGATGCCAGCATTGCAGAATTTCTCTCCCTCTCTCCCCCCCTCCCCCCCTCCCTCCCCCTCTCCCTCTCCTTCTCCCTGCCTCTGCCTCTGCCTCTCTCTCTCTCCCTCTCTCTCTGCCTATCCCTCTCCCTCTTTCTCCTCTCCCTGTCCCTTTCCCTCTCCCCTGGTCCCTTTTCCCTCTCCCTCTCCCCTTTTCCCTCTCCCTCTCTCCCTCCCTCTCTCCCCCTTTCCTCTTTCCCCTACCCTACTTCTCAAATAAATATTAAGTGCTACATGCTATACTCTGCAGCATGGGCAAACTTTGAACATGTTATCCTGAATTAAGCCATCACAAAGGGACAAATATTTTATGATCCATCTTACATGAAGTACCAATAGTAGTCAAATGCATAGGGACAGTTGAATGGGTGTTAATAGAAGTTGGGAGAAGAGAAAATGGGAAGTTGTTATTGAATATAGAGTTTCTGATTGGAATGTTGAAAATTATCTGGAGATGAATGGTGGTTCTGATTGTACTTCAGTGTGAATGAGCTTCGTGCTAGCAAATTTTGCATTTGAAAATTGGTAAAATGATAACATTTAGGTTATGTGTATTTTACTGTGGTTTTTAAAAGGGAGCATTCATTAGTTGGGCAAAGAGATAGCAGAGAAATTGTCTGGAAAGTGTTGGAGTTCCTCCTGGGAAATGATTGTGTGCTGAACCAAGGATGGTAGCAGAAAAAAGATTTCCCACTTCAGATAAAAATTGGAGCTAAGATACGATCAGGGATATGCAGGAAGAGGAAACAGTGCACTAAGTTTGGCTCCTATAATTCTTGTCTAAACAACAGTATGGTGGCAGTCTCTGGATATTTTGGGTGAAGTCAGGATTCAATTGGTGTTTCATAAATACATGTGTGTTATTTAGGGCTTAATTTTAGAAGACAGTCAGGGAGAGCAAAGTATAGTCAGCAGGCATTGTGGAGCCCAACATAAGAAAGTACTGTGGAAGATTAATAAATGTGAAGAACGGATGTCTGTGGCAAAGAGGTTTCAGTGGTTTCTTACAGCATGAAACTGAAAAGGCTATGAATGGGATATTCAAAATAGAGTTAGGAATATTAATTGGTTTGGACAACTTGGACTATGCAAGTCTGTTTTGCATTTGCAATTTACAGAAGCCCTTGGAAGTAGGAGTTACATCCGGAACATATGAACCATAGCTCACTGCCAGTTTGTGTTGTTTTGTTTGCATAGAACCTGAACATACTCAGCTATTGTAGGTATCTTCTTAGACACTCTGCCTTATCATTTTGATATGTAAACAGGGTCCTAAGAGTCCCCAGCATCCCACTGAACTAGGTCTCAGAGGCAACTTAGGCAGACAGAGCCGAGCCTGGGTGTCAGTCACATCCCCATGAGGATACTTCAAAAAGTATGTGGAAAATCAAATAAAATGGTTATGCTCAAGGGATACATAAAATTAGAAATCCTTACATATTTTTCATAATAAAGATTTTCCATATTTTTGAAGGTCCCTGATATTTGAAGAGTGATTTTTCCTCCTATTGATGTTGCTTAACAAAGTTACTTGGTATTTCTGGGATTTTTATCCTGTCGTTTATAAAACAGAGATTATACTACTCAATTTACAGATAATGCTCATAAATTGCCTTGTACATGGTGAACAATAAAGGCAGTTTCTCTTCTTATAAAGACCTAGTGAGGAAAGTACTGCTATTTCAGTGTGGCTAAAGAATAAGCTCCATGGGGGGCCATCGCTGAGGTTTAATGGGCTAAGCCTCTGCCTGTAGCGCCGGCATCCATGTGCACGCTGGTTTTTTTCCTAGGCACTCCTCTTCTGATCCAGTTCTCTACTTATGGCCTGGGGCAGCAGTGGAAGGTCACTCAGTGTTTGGGCCCCTGCACCCACATGGGAGATCAAGCTTTGGATTGGCTCAGCTCCGGCCCTGGGGCCATTTGGGAAGTGAACCAGCAGATGGAAGATCTTTCTCTCTGTCTCTCCTTCTCTCTTTCTGTAAATCTACCTCTAAAATAAAGATAAAATCTTCCGGTGCAATGGCACACTAGGATAATCCTCTGCCTGCGGCGCCGGCACCCCGGGTTCTAGTCCAGGCTGGGGGGCTGGATTCTGGCCCGGTTGCTCCTCTTCCAGTCCAGCTCTCTGCTGTGGCCCGGGAGTACAAGTGAAGGATGGCCCAAGTGCTCCAGCCCTGCACCTCCATGGGAGACCATGAGGAAGCACCTGGCTCCTGGCTTCGGATCAGTGCAGGGTGCCGGCCACAGCGGCCATTTGGGGGATGAACCAACAGAAGGAAGACTTTCCTCTCTGTCTCTCTCTCTCTCACTGTCTAACTCTGCCTGTCCAAAAATAAATAATAAATAAATAGATAAAATTTTTAAAAACAAAAAGGAACAAAGAATAAATTCTATGAAGAAAAGTAGTAAGGGAAACTTTTGCAAAATCATGGTGATTTGGAAGCCTAGGAAATTATTCCTGCAGGATATGGGACGTGGTGCAAGAAGAGCTTAGAGATTATCTAGTACAAAATCTAATAAACAGATATTGATACAGTGAAAAGAATTTAAGGAAGTGCCTTCATTTTTTAAAAAGAGAATATTATCTTTGTATCAACTCTATGATATCCACACTTTTGATTACACAATTAATTGGAATGTACCCTATTTATTTATAAATATTGTGATGGGGCAGGCGCTGTGGCGCAATGGGATAAAGCCCTGGCCTGAGCCGCCAACATCCCACATGGGCATTGTTTCTAGTCCCAGCTGTTCCACTTCTGATCTAGCTCTCTGCTGTGGCCTGGGAAAGCAGTAGAAGATGGCCCAAATCCTTGGGCCCCTGCACCCACATGGGAGACCTGGAGGAAGCTCCTGGCTCCTGGCTTCAGATCGGCTCTGCTCTGGCTGTTGCGGCCATCTGGGGAGTGAACCAGCAGATGGAAGATCTCTGTCTCTACCTCTCTCTGTAACTCTGTCTTTCAAATAAATAAAATAAATCTTTAAAAAAAAGTATTGTGACCTACTGCTATTTATTGACAGCTGTGTTTTGTTCTTTTTTGTCATGTTTTGTTACTTTGTATATATCTCTGTGTCTGTTTATGTGTGTGTATCTTATCATGCATCTTTAAATATCTAAAGACACTCAGAAAAACCAGTAAAGACATAGGAGACAGTGCATCATAGCATCTGTAACTTCCAGCACCAGGACCTGTACATGATGGAATCCCAATTGAGGTGCTGCTGATTGTTTTGTTTTGCTTTGCTTTGGATCACTGGAGTCTAGCCATGACTTATTTTTTTTTTTCAAAAATTTTTAAAAGATTTATTTATTTATTTGAAAGGCAGAGTTATAGTGAGGCAGAGAGAGAGAGAGAGAGAGAGAGAGAGAGAGAGAGAAGGAGAGAGATCTTCTATCCTTTAGTTCACTCCCCAGATGGACTCAATGGCCAGAGCTAAGCCGATCCAAAGCTAGGAGCCAAAATCTTCTTCCGGGTTTCCCATGCAGGAACAGGGACCCAAGGACTTGAGCCATCTTCTTCTGCTTTCCCAGGCCATAGCAGAGAACTGGATTGGAAATAGAGTAGGCGGGACTCAAACCGGCGCCCATATGGGTATGCCAGCACTGTAGTCGGTGGCTTTACCCACTGTGCCACAGTGCCAGCTCCTAGCCATGACATATTGAGGGGGTTTTGCTTTCATAGTTGTTAAGTATAAAGTGCGATTCACTTTTAATCCAAGTGGAAAATTCTGCCCACCCTTTGCAACCTCAGTGTTTAGTTTATATTATAAATAAGAGAGTTTCGTGTTAATATGGTCATATTTGTCATCACAGCTGTTACTAATAACCCAGCTGTTTTCCTATCTCCACATGAATGTTGCTTCTTGATAAAATTTTATGGAGTAGCTTTTCGTCCTGTCACCATTCTGTTTCCATTTTAAGAGGCCATTTAGTAGATGGTAAAATTCTAAAGGAATCCAATTCTATGTGTGCGATTTCATATACCAATTCATTCACAGTGGGGACAGGATGTTGATTTAGAGCCCATTTTGTTTTTTGAATGAAGGAAAGGCTAATTTATGCCTCGTTAACTTACACTATGAATTTTCAATTTGATCAGTTCTGAAGAACTACTCCCACGTCAGTTTAATTTTTTGGTTAATAGGTAGTTATAATTCTTATTTATAGCCTCTTTTCTCACTAGAACACTAGGCTCTAGATCCTACAATTTTTTATAGCCAGTGAATTTATAGCATTTCAGGGGAAAATATTCTTAAGGTTTTGCTTTTCTGATAATACTAGAAGATAGGATGGTAATTGCATTTTAGTTGTTCATTTTAGCTGATAAGAGAAATTAACAAATCTGTGTAAATGTCTCATACTGAAAGCTGGAAATTAATTTTATTGCATTGAGATGTATCTATTGAAAATGCATTATTTCAGTTGTATTTCATCAAGAAAGTGAGTTATAACAGAATGTATATTACCTAGCATAGCTTTAAATATTTTATTAGTATGTTAAAATTTGATGTGAAGTAGAGAATTTAAAAATCATTTCTCATAATAATAAGAGTATATTTATTCTGTGAAGGAAATGATTGGTAATAAATAAATATTCTAAAATATATTTATCATTTTTACCTTTTTCATCCCACACTGAATTACAAGCCTTGGGTCATATTGAATATAAGCAGTGTAGCATTTGGCATGTCAGATATTAGCTGGAAAAGAATGATACCTGCCATAAACCTGAAACAACTGGCTCAGTCACAAATAGCCATTGTTGATTTACCAAGTAATCTTTTGGATGAAATAAAATTCCAAGCCAATCCTTCCTTATATTTACCTCCCATCATAATTTTTAATCCATCCCTCCCACCCATAATAATTCAGTAGTTTCATCACTTAACCATGTAGCCTTTTATTTTTTAAATATTTATATATTTATTATTTAAAGATTTATTTATGTATTTGAAAGAGAGAGAGAAGCAGTGATGCATAAAGAGAGAGCAGAGAGAGAGAGATCTTCCATCTACTGGTTCACTCCCCAAATGGTCACAAAGGCCAGGGCTGGGCTAATCTGAAGCCAGGAGTTTCTCCTGCGTCTCTAATGTAAGTGCAGTGGCCATGTACTTGAGCCATCTTCCACTGCTTCCCAGGTGCATCAGCAGGGAGCTGTATCAGAAATGGAGCTTGAACCAGCACTCATGCGATTCTGGCACTGCAGAAGGCAGCTTAACCTGCTTATGTGATGGGACGGGCCCCTGCTTATTTATTTTAAAGACTGTGTGTATATATGTGTGTGTGTGTTTGTGTGTGCAAAGGTGTAAAGGAAGGTAGGGACATCTTCCATGTACTAGTTCACTCCATAAATGACTGAAATAGCTGGGACGGCACAAGGCTGAAGCCAGGAGTTAGGAACTGTACCCATATCTCCCACATGGTTCACAGGAAGTCAGATACTGCTGCTTCCCAGGTACATCAACAGGAAGCTTGATCGGAAGTGGAGTAGCCAGGTCTCAGAACTGGCACGGAGATTGGGAAGTAGGAGTCTCAAGCAGTGACTTAACCTGCTGTGACACAACACCAATACCTACCTCTCATTTATTCTTTTCTTCCTTCCCCCTCCATCCCTCCATCCCACCCACCTCTCCCTCCTTCCTTCTATCCTGCCTTTGATTTTCTGATCACCTTCAATATTCAGGGTCATTGTTTCAAAGTAATCTTTCCATATATTATATCCCATCACTACGGATATTTAAAAATTTTTGCATTTTTGATTTACTTGAATAAATGAATAACTATACATTAAAACAATATCTAGGTTCAAAGATTGGAGAAAATTTTATTTCTTTAGGTTGTTCGAATAGCCTGAAGGAATAAATAACAATATGTATTCTGAAAATTAACTGCTATTCTAAAATTTAATTGCTAAGATTTATTGTTAGTCATGAGAACTACAAAGATATCCTTTTTTTTGAAAATCATCTTTTAGGATACTGCTTAATTGATGTGTATAAACAACTGATTCAGTTAATATAGGTTTTCACAATATAAATACATCAAGTATTGGTAACAAAAATACTCTTTAGTGGATTTTGATGAAATTTTATGCGCCTTCTGTTCCCTGTTGCACTAGAATCTAATAGAGGCATCATCTATTGACATAGCATTTAATGTTTAAAATTTACCTTTTATTGCTTGATATGTCTTACTCTGCAGAGAGCAGCACTCTTCTGGTTGTTCCTACAATTGAATAATCACGAGATACAGAAAATTGGTTTTGTTAGCAAGATGGCTGAATGAGTTAGTAACAAAGGGGACATCATTAAAAGATTTTGTTGCTCCACTTGAGTTTCTGTGCTTGCTTGATCTAATGATAATTAAATGAGGATCCCAGATACTAAAATAAGTTAACTTTTGCCTTGGAGAAATTTGTATCTCTCTTGATACTTTATATTTCTCATCTGAACTTGTCAATGCAATGAGCATAATATAACAAAAACAAAGGAAACCCAATAAAAATCACTTTGTTGAAAGTTTCATACTCTCCTTATTTGTTTTGGGACTTAAGGGATTTTCAAGCAGCAAAAGATTCTATGGCATGTGTTGTTTGTCCTTCTTCACAACTTCGAATATTTAAACCCAAACCATATTTTCACTCTTGTCCCATACCAAGGACAAATCTTAACTATAGTGAGCATAATTTTAAGAACTCAGTGCTATTAACCGTAAGAGGATAATAAGGCTTAGCGAGCAAAAATTTTGCTGGGGACTTAGCATATTTTCACTAATCCTCATATTTACTTTACAAATTATTTATCATTTCTTCTAAATGAACAAATGAAGCAGTCATTACTTACTATCCATGAAATGCTTTTGAGAGCATTGAAGACACTCAGGTATAATCTTGAGAAACAAATTTAATGTTTTCAATCATTCAAAGTAGGCAGGATTTAAAAACAGTATTGAAAACAGGGATATATTTAAGGCAACAACATATGAGAATGGTTGCCTGTGATATAGTCTGTGACATACATGATATATAGGCATATATACATACAAACACACCTGCACACCTATATATTTTAATTGTATTTTTATTAACCATGAAAAACATACAAAGACTACAACAAAATTGCTAATCTTTAATAGGAGAATAGGAAGTGGTAAGGTATACCTTTAAGTGTTTATTTGGAAGGGTAAGGCATAAATTGAATATGTGCTTTCTAAAACAGACTTTTATAACCATGTACTTCATACATATTTTACAAGTCTTCAATTTGTATATAAATCATAGGGTTTATTGATAATGATTTTCTCTTGCTAGTAGAATATTGTTATTAGGTGCCAAGACATACTTTCAAATATTACCATTAAGGATTTAGTATTTTTTACATAGAACATATTTGCAGTTTAGTAGAAAATATTATTTTGTTTCC
This sequence comes from Lepus europaeus, assembly GCF_033115175.1. Classification (NCBI taxonomy): domain Eukaryota; kingdom Metazoa; phylum Chordata; class Mammalia; order Lagomorpha; family Leporidae; genus Lepus; species Lepus europaeus. The sequence goes on from NC_084830.1 coordinate 55,120,035, forward strand.
TGGCTGATAAATCATGTCATTGGTTTGTCAGCCAGGAAGCAAACTTTGACCATCAAATGTTAGACTTCACAGCTTTCCCATTATTTCACAATTAAAAAAGAATAATCCACTGAGCAATCATTTAGAAAAACAGGCTTTCAGGACACAAAGCACATTGTAAAAGAGAATGTGAGGAAAAATCATGTTTTTTTATTATTTGAAATTATATTTATTGTTTAAAAGACTGAAGCATAAATATGTGTTTTCTGGAATATGGCATTTTTTTCATTATGTACTTAACACTTTTACGTTTCTATAGCCCTACTTGTGTATAAAGAATAGAGTTTATTATTAATGGTTTTATCTTTGCTGTCCTCGTAAACATAATTGCTGGTAGCTTAGCACCCATGAGTAACCTAGCAACAAGTCAGCTCTCTAACAAGTAAGAAAAGAATGCAAGCAAAGTGTTATGGAAAAATTGTTCAGATTAAGAATGTTAGTGCATGTATACAATTAAAAATCAAAATGGAACTCTCTAATATTGGAGGAATTTCATGACAATAGATATTGAATTTCATATTAAATAATATCATGGCATCCATTCACAAAAATAAAGAAATCTATTTCAAAATACACAACTCTTAACTAGGTAAAATAATATCTGTTTTCCCTGGCAACCTGTTCATTACAGATTAGATGAGAAGAGTGTCTTTGGCATGCTTTTGTTAGGTGGTAGATGAGGTTACTCAATTGAATTACACCAACACACCTTCCTGACAGTGATACATTGCTCATCTCTTAAGTAGTTCCAGAAGTAATAATCTTTTTTGCAGGACTTTGTTTTTATAGTACTGTACTTTGTGTGTGGGGGGAGGGATCAATTTTTGGAAAGGTCCTAAAAGATTTCACTTCTTGTTTTACATTGTAATCCTTTGACATATTTATTATTGATTTCTTTTGGTGAAATTTAGCTTTTATATTTGCTGTTTATTTTTATTGGGAAAATAACCGTCTTGCAGTGAAAAGCTACACTTTCATAGCATCACCATTTATGTGATGAATGGAGCCGGATGGGGAGGGAAACCACACACAGTGGTGTTAACCTTTCCCTGAACAGCATGGCTTCTGTTTTACTCCAGGAGTAGAATTACCTGGCCCTTATCAATTTGACAGGTAGTTCACTGTGCCTCATGAAATCTTGGAGCCCTAGGGAAGTTTGTGGTAGAGGACAGTAGGATATGCCCTGGGCTTTCTATTACTTTTAGAATCTACCTGGAAATGACTCTCAGTTGTTGCTCCAGTCATGATTAAGGTGTGAACTCCACTCTTGTATTTTTTCTCCCTCACTGTCCTCCCAGATACCTCTTCACCAAGGATGGGCGGAATGAAATCATGAGACCCCTACAGAGAGGGCTAAAAATACTTGATGAAAGAGTCAAATTTCATCCCTAGGTGAAAAGTGATGGCTAGCATGATTTGGAATAAAGTGAATCACATTTAACATATGAAGAAAGAAGTTTCTTTGCATGAAAATGTTACCTATCCTTGGAGATAACATACTACAATTGGGTAGATTGGTGGCATCATTTCATTTTGGGAACTTTATACCCAAAATGTAAGATAGAACAGCATGGTTTTTCTGTAAAGATGCTGTCATCACAGCTGTGGTAACTGATCAACTGTTCAGGAAAATAGACTTTCAGATGTATCAGTTGCACATTAATTTCTCCTTACAGCCCTGATGTCTTGATGGAGTCTGACTTTCTTTTGTGGAAGTCAAGTTCCTGGAGGACAGGGCTGAACTTATTTGAATTTTCAAAGTACTAGTTTATATTAAAAAGTGCATTTTGATTAACTTTTGTCCCAACTAGCTGTATGATATTTTTATCGACTATTTGCTGTTGTACATTGCACACTATCAGCTTTCAAGAAATAATTATTTCTTTTCACTTAGCATTTGTAGTTATGTTTGAAAGAGCCATAATGACCCTTCAAGTTATCTAAAAACAACCTGACCTACACAATACAGTTACAAACAGATCAAGTACTAATGGATGTTTGCCCTGGAAGATACAATAAACTTTACAAATATATTGTAGACATGAATTAGTTTAGCAGACAATTACTGTTAAACTGCAAAATTGTTCTAAAAGGAACTGTACTTGTTATTGCAGGTTTGGTTACAAAAGTACGGCTACCTTCCACCGACTGACCCCAGAATGTCGGTACTGCGTTCCGCAGAGACCATGCAGTCTGCCCTAGCTGCCATGCAGCAGTTCTATGGCATTAACATGACAGGAAAAGTGGACAGAAACACAATCGAGTAAGTACCGGCATCTGCACTCCTTCCTTTTTAGACTTGAGCCAAACTAAGTTATTGAAAAACTTTACATGAACTCTTTCAACCATAAATGGTATAATTTGTCTTCTGAGTTCTTTTTTGGAATTCCCCCTATTTTCACTTCACTCTTATGAAATTTCTTTTTTTTTTTTTTTTTGACAGGCAGAGTGGACAGTGAGAGAGAGAGACAGAGAGAAAGGTCTTCCTTTGCTGTTGTTCACATTCCAATGGCCGTCGCGGCCAGTGCTCTGCGGCCAGCGCACCGCGCTGATCCGAAGGCAGGAGCCAGGTGCTTCTCCTGGTCTCCCATGGGGTGCAGGGCCCAAGCACTTGGGCCATCCTCCACTACACTCCCGGGCCATAGCAGAGAGCTGGCCTGGAAGAGGGGCAACCGGGACAGAATCCGGCGCCCTGACCGGGACTAGAACCTGGTGTGCCGGCTCCGCAAGGCAGAGGATTAGCCTGTTGAGCCACGGCGCCGGCCCACTCTTATGAAATTTCATGACACATGTAAGACTTGAAGTCGAGTTTACTCACTTGATTTTTGCTACATTTTTTTTTAAATCCATGAATAGAATCAAAGTTGGGGTCCAGTTGATTGACAGAATGACAATGAATGATGGAACTGGTTTGTGCAGCTGGCAAGAGAATATTGTGCATGTCTCTTCTCAAATATATGTTAGGTGGCATCACATTAGTACCTTGGAATTGGTCATAATGGAATTATTTAATCCATGAAATTTGGAAAGGAATACAAACGTGGAGCAACACAAAAGTTTTGGGTGGCAGGAGCAGTATCAGTGAACTGGTTATTAACAGTTCACTAAATCCCCGTTGGTGATACATAAAAATGGCTTAAATCAAGAAAGTTTTCACTCAAAGTCTTTACTCTCAATTTCTTGTGAACGAAATCCTTGTTCTTACTCTCTAATATTATTTTATTGATTTATCCATCAATCATTTCTTCGTTTATTTATTCAACCAGTAACTCCTGGGTATTATATCTCTGATTGAAGGGTATACTTGCACCGACTGTGAAGATACAATCTATTTGTGAAAGCACCTTTGTTCTTTGCGCAGCTACATACAGTCACAAATTATTTTGCCAGAAGCACACAGTAAATTCTCTAATATTATGATACAGCATTATTATTTCTGGACCCCCAAAGAAGAAATGATTAATATTTTCAATAGATGGAAAACAACATATGTGTCTTTAGAATCCTTGGTACTCACAAAGTGAATATGTTTCCATTTTTGTTTTGCTTTGTTTTGTCTTTTGTTTTTATCATCATTTAACAACCCTGTGTAATAGGGAAGGCAAAGACATGTTTCTCTCTCTGCTTTATCAAACAAAGGGATTGAATGTCAAAGGCTAAGTGAAGTCTAGAACCCAGGTGTTTTGATGTGGAGTGTAGAACATTGCCTGTGGTGTATCTCAAGAAACACATATTTATCTCTCTCTTTAATCCTTAAATACTGAAATATCTGTATTCAGACAAACTTAATTAATTCTGACATCTAAAAGTAATTTAATATGTACTTTTTGATTTTTAGTTTGCCTTCTAATGCTTGCAGAATGATGCTAACCATGGCATTTCTATTTCATCAAGACAGGAATGTACATAATAAGACTTTAAGATGAAACTTCAAAGCAATTTGAAAAGTATGCATTACCTCTCCTAGCACTTTTAAGATATATACAAATATGAATTTTTTATGTACAAATATGAATACATCTTGGAAAATAAAATCAATAATAAACACAACACATTCTGGGGCAGGATTGTGGCATAGTGGGTAAATATGCCACCGTCGACACCTACATACTCTATTAACACAGGTTTGAATCCAGGCTGCTTCAGCTCTCTGCTAATGGCCTGGGAAAAGCAGAGGAAGTATTTGGGCCCCTGCTACCCACGTGGGAGATCCAGATAACACTCATGGTTCCTGGCTTTGACCTTGCATAGCACTGACCATTGTCACCATCTAGGTAGTGAATCAACATATGGAAGAGATTTCGCTCTCTCTTTTTCTCTCCCTTTCTGTCTCCCTCTTTATCTGTCTCTCTGCTCTCCATAACTCTGACTTCCAAATAAAGAACTAAACATTTACAAAATAAAACTAAATATTTAAAAAATAAATATAACATATTCTGTAACTTGTAGGAACTTACTATCAATATTGGAACTGGAATTTTGACATTTTATACCTATTAACCTGTAATCATTGATATTCTCTCTTAATTATATATCAAATCTCATTTTCAGTCATCATATACCTCTTATATGCAGTTTTTAATTTAACAGCAAAACCTCCAGCAAGTCCTGTATTCTGCTGGTATAGTACAGAGTTCCAGGTAAATTGTCCTCTTCACCCCAACTTTTTCTGTGGTTTGTTCCCCAGTGGAGAACTGTAAGCTTCTAAATTGTATTCTTTAAAATTATGGCACAATTTGTTAAAATACAAGTAAGTTAAGGACTTAGAAACAAAATTCCCTTAAATGGTTTGAATATCTAATTTGACTATTGTCACAATAATGGGAATGTTCTTGATTCTTATTTACTAGAGACCACAGAAGATGGTCAAAGACCAACTTTGAGAGCTTCTGTAGATTCTATAGGAAGAAGTTGGGTTTCATAGCTTTAATTTTCTAAAGCAGCTAGGTAAAGATGTTTTTAGGAGATAATGGAATAGGAATGGATGCACACTTTGTTGTTGTCTGAAAGGAGGATGTAAAACATGTGCAGATGTAGAGACACAGACTAGCTCAGCTTCCAGACTAGGAAAGATGAAGGTCTGTATCAGTGCAGAGGAGTTAAAGTAGAATATCTATGACACAGCATTAAAGAAAAAGATGAACTATCTATAGGCGACCCTTAATGTAAAACCAAAGGAATTGTGTTGCTTGTTATCTGGTTGTTTTGTTTTGGTGTGTGTGTTGTATGTGTGTGTTTTTAAAATAAACCTTTTTCTAATTTAGTCTTTTTTTTTTTTTAATTTGGGGGCAGTTGTTTGTTTCTTTAGTTTCTGATTCTGAAATACATCTTTCCCTTTAAACAGTGTTATGCGTGGCAGTTACTTCAATGGGAAACCCCAAAAGCCTTGTTAAAAGCTCTCCTAACCTGTCATGCCTTCTCTGTTTCCTATATCTTTTTGGAGACTTCACTTTCATTGTCCCTCACATTAGAAACCCCATGGCCTCATTTGCCCCCTGCCTGTTTTCTTCACCAGTGATGTATCTCCACAATAAGTTGTTATTGCTTGGGTTAATCCAATCAAATAACATACTATTTGGGAAAGTATAATCCCTGTATTCAATCTAGTAAAGCGCTCATCTGAGCTTTTGTGATCTAAAATGAATATGTAGGAACAACTGATGCTGAAATTGGATTCTGTTATTTTACTTGATCAAATTATAAGCTATTAATCTTATAGGAATGTTATTACATAAAATATGGACTATAGTTATATACCTAAATTTATCCCTTGATATTAAAATAATGCGTTATCCATTTTCAAATTCTAACTAATTTTAGAATCCTATCAAGATAACTTATTTTTAAATTAAATGATTGTATCCTCCTTTGAGAAACAGACATGCGATTCATTTATTCTATAACTCTTGAGTAATGAAAAATAATGATGATAGCTATGCTAAGACTTATATTAGGCTGAATAATTTAACCATTTTCAAGCAACAAATTTAGGTATTACTGTAGGTGGCATTTTTTATTGCTCTTATGTTAATTAGCAATGATATTAGAAAGATAGTAATAAATACTTCTAACCCTTCCCCAATGAGTTCATTATTTTATGTTGTAATGCTTCTTATAATTTATGGATTGTTTAGCTAATTTAGTAAGCAAATTCACTTAAGCTGCTTAATGAGTGGAGAAACCTTTATTGTGTATAAAATGATATATTTATCAAGGAGAGCAAAAAGAAGACAATAATGAAAATTAGTTTGATATGCTTTCATAATGTTAATAATTTTTCATTTCCATTTTTGTTAATGTTGTATGTAGACACAGTGGTAAGCACTGAAGCATACTTGATGAGATGTTATTTTAAAAATTATTTTTGTAATAAAGATATATTTGTTTGGAATTCAGAGCAATGGAAAGAAATAGAGTGAGGGAGGGGGAGAGATTGATTAATCTTCCATCCAATGCTTCATTTCCCAGATGGCTGTAATGGCCAGGGCTGATCCAGAGCAAAGCCAGGAGCCAGGAGCTTCTTCCAGGTCTCCCACATGGATGCAGGGACCCAAACACTTGGGCCACCTTCTGCTGTTTTACCAGGTGCATCAGCAGGGAGCTGGATCAAAAGTGGATCAACTGGGACAAGAACCAGTGCTCATCTGGGATGCGGCATTGCAGATGGTGGCTTTTCTCTCTATGCCACAATGCTAGCCCCTTAAATTATTTTTAGAAAGACAGAGAAACACAGAGAGATAAAGATCCCCCATCAGCTGGTTCACTCCCTAAATACCCAAAATAGCCAGAGCTGAAGCCAAGAGCCAGGGACCCAATTCAAGTTTCCCACAGGGGTGACTTGGAACAAAATACTTGAGGCATCATCTACTGCCTTGCAGAGTGCAAATTAGCAGGAAGATAATCAGAAGCAGAGCTGGGACTGCAACCCAGTACTTCAATATTGGATGCAGGCATCCAAAGCCATTTCTTAACCACTATTCCAAACACCCACCCTAAGATATTATTTCTTAAAGTGGTAAATCTTTTATTTTGAGCTCCCTCTGTATACCTACATATTGTATATTATATTTATTACTATGCAATAAATAATATAAATATACACTATTAAACAGGGAAAATGTACGTATATATTGGTATGCTGAATAATTCTGCTCAATTTTTTCAAACCATACCAAGAAATCTAACTTACTCAAATTGAGTAAATAGCTTTTTTCAAAGAATTATTATAAATTGTGCTTATGTTTGAACTCCTAATTTTATAATTTAACTATTTAGAGATATTAAGAACTCTAACATTTTTGGCTTGTCAGTGTGTAACCTTCTTTTTCTTCTTTTATCTACATTGTTAATACTTTATCTTCTTTTTCGGTTTGGATGTAAAAGATATGTTCTTTGGTAATTAAAAATCTGTTTCTTAATTTCTAAATATTCCAGATGTAGTCAGTGTACATTATGCGGTAGGTCAGTCTTCATTTTGGTAGCTACAGAGGTAATTGATAACTAAATTAGCAGGGGCTTTAGATTCCGATTGGAAAACGTGAAAGATGAAAGCATTAATAAAAGCTGACACTACCTGAACTTTTGTTCACATCAAAGATCATGATGGCTTACTGCATGTCTTCCCTGTGGTCAGGTGTTTAAATACTGTCCTGCTGAAGTTTCAGCCTTGAGAATAACATGCATGTCGAGGCAGGCAGTCAATGAGGTGACAGAAAAAAAGAAACTCAACAGTGTGAGCTGTCAGTTATCAAGATTTTGAACTCTAAGTTAATGTACTACCTAAAATCTCCTCATGACTACTTAACTTGACTCTGTGAAAACAAATCAGAATTTTAAGATAATAAAATAAGCATATTAAGCTATTTCTAGAAGAATCTGTTAGAGCCAACTATAAGTATTGCTCATACCTCAAAACTTGGAAAAATCTGGAGGATGGAAACATGTTTAGTATATTGTGACAATGAATATTGTTTGTAGAGCACTAATCAGTGAAACACATTACATTTGTCATCCCCCCCCCCTTTTGTCTCTCTTGTTAAAGGTAGTTGTATGTACACACAGTCACCATGTGGTCCAACACTCAATGCGAGGTGTAGCATTCCACCACGTATGGCTGCCCTCCTGCAGCACCATTGCAGGGGCACAAGGTACAAGGACAACAACCTGAAGGCTCTTCTGGGAATAATGCAATGTGTGACCCTATGTTACTGGCATTAATGCCCTACTCTTTTGAAAGAAAACAAAATGTTTAACTGAAGTTAATGGACACGCCTTCATGTGTATATAAACACATACACAATACTGCAAAAGTGTTTAAAACTTTCAGTCAACTTTATTTACATAAACAGGATAGTGAAGCTGATGATGTTTCTGTTACCTAAGTACTGATAAGATATCTGTTCTGAATAACATAAAATAATGCATGTTAAAAAATAGGTCACAGTGAACTGAAATATGCTGAAATTCATATTTGACTACTCATGCAGCTTCTAATACTAGAACTACTTCTGCTACTATAACTGCTTCCCAATACATGTAAACTAACGATTATTATGTTAGTAATAATAACAGTAACTATCTCCATACAATTCTAATTCTCCATATGAATTAAATATAATAATCCTCAAAGTAACTCAGTAAGAGAGGAAATATCATCATGTCTGTTTTATGCATGAAAGAAATAGTAACCTAAAAACATCGCAGAACTAGTGAGTCAGTGGAATCAGGTTGGGAATGCTAAAGTCTGAAACCAGAATTTTTGCTCTCAGTTTTTAGTGATTTTATATGTATAAAATATACTTTTACTAAGTATATACATATATATATGTATATATATATATTTCTTTTAAGATTAATTAATTTAAAAGAAAACATGAATGATCTACCCAGCAATTTAAAATGTTCTGGTTTGGAAGTGAGCATTGGTCTAATGGTTGTGATGCCCATATCCCATATTGGAGCACCTGAGTTCTTTTCCCAGCTCCAACTTCTACTCCAGATTTCTGCCAGTACAGATATGAGAGTCAAGTTAAAAGCTCAGATGCCTATGTGGTTCAAATATTATGAGTCAAGTTCAGTGGTGTGATTTAATCATGTAATTGGGGTTTTACGTATTTTTTTAATACCAACTAATATGTCTTTGCCAGAATACTTGGATACAAATGTTAGAAAAATTAACAAAGACTGTTCTCAACTTGACCAAGCTTCATTAATAATTATTTGCATTAAATCATTAATATTATATTTTGCCTGTTGTTTTTGTTTATTTCTTACTCTTAAATCATCTAATTCATGGTTAATTTTATATGAAGTGGCCACACCACAATGCCTATGAAATACATATTTGTTCAAGACAAAGAGCTGGAAAGAGTTAGGAATTTCTCAAGAAACATATTGGGTAGTGAGGGAGATCAGTATAGTAAGAAGATGTGCAGACTTCATTCATTTGCTTCCATTTGCTTCATGTTCCTTGTTGGAGACTTTGCTGGGTGCTGACCTCATTTTGGGCTCCAACTCACAAGTCAGTGGAAAAGAGACCGACACAAATCGGAATACACAGTATAATATGTGCTGCATTGAGCTGGTACACTGGACCTGTGTGACTTGAGAACTTAAAAAAAAAATCAGGATTTTCAGGGTGAGCATGGAAGACAAGGTATTCCAGAAGAGGTCACTACATACAAAGGTGGAATGAGGTTTGGTTCTGTAGAAATCTGAGCAGATGCTGGGAAATAGGGAGACAGGGAACACCCTTGTTAAGTATCCTGAATCAGATTCTTTCTATAAAGGCTTTTCATATGTCCACCATGTTGAAAACACATCTTTGCTCTGGGAAGATTTATTGTTAGTATTTTCAAGAAAGGTACTGATAAGAATGAGAGATACAAGAGATGTTATGGTGGCAGAAGAGACTACATGGTGAGTGGATGTGACTAGAGATAAGTAGAGGATGATTGTTGGATGTCTTGTATAGGCCTCAAGAGCTGCTAAAACTTTCAGTTGAGATAAGACATCAGATCAATTTGTGCAAGTTTGACAATCAGAAGTTTTTAAATTATATTCAGCACAAAGGTGATAACAAGATATGTAGGTGAAGATGTGAAAGCAGGTATCCCAGTTGTCCCCTGTATCCTCAGGGGACAGATTCCAGGACCCTGTGGATGCCAAAATCCACAGATGCCTATGTCCTTTATATAAAAAGGAGTAGTATTTTCAAGTAACCTATACATATCCTTTTTCTTGTGTACTCTCAATCATCTCTGAATTACTTATAATACATTATTATTTGTAAATGCTATGCATATATTGTTCATGTAACAATGATATGAAAAATAGTCTGTACATGTTCAGTATAAAAACAGTTTAAAAATTCAAGTTGCAGTTGATCAAATTTCAGATGTGGAATCCATACATGCAGAACCATGGCTGTGTTGGACTAACTATTGTAACTATTATCATGCATTTCTTACCTATAAAGTATAAGTTCAGAAGGAAGGAGCTATTGTTTGTTCTTTTTTATCCGCACTTGTGGATTACTCAGCTTGTTGTAAAAGTTGAAAAAAATTGTATGATGGATGAAATGAGTAAAGGAATGAATGAATAGTTGGTATGGACATTTACGTGTTGTTTCATTTGATCTGGATACTTTAATAAGTGGGAAAGTGGTTTCCTGAGAACTCGATAATGCATTGAAATAGGATGTACCTTACAAAATCTGGTAACTGCAATTTCTACATTATTGCTAACAGAATGAAAAGCAGAAATTTAATGCTTATTAGGAATGTACTTTTCTTAAGGAGTAAAAGTCATTGTTGCATTGTTGCATGAAGTTATTCTGATGTTTATAAAAGGAGATAGCTGATTTATCTCCATATCAAGTAAACCAATTCATTTTTCACAAAATGAACATCTTCAGAGTGTTATCTCTATATTCAGTTCCATTTTAAAAAGTATGAGAATTAAATCCTTGGTGAAATAGACAAAAAATGGATTCTTTTCATTTCTACTTTTTTAAATCTGTAACACTACAAAGATTCTGCATTAGCTTTGTAATTATTAAAATAAAGGAGCTAATGAACAGTAAAGCCATTTTTTTAAGCATTATAGAAAATCTACTCAAAATCATGAAAATATTCTCCTAAGATGCAAGAATAGAAAATATGACAATGGGCAAATGAAATTATACAGAAGAAAAGTTATATTACTATATCAGTTAAAATTAATAAATTGAAAGTAGCACTTTCTTTTCTTTTTTATTTTTTTGACAGGCAGAGTGGACAGTGAGAGAGAGAGACAGAGAGAAAGGTCTTCCTTTTTCCGTTGGTTCACCCCCCAATGGCTGCTGCAGCCAGCGCGCTGCGGCCGGCGCACAGCACTGATCTGAAGCCAGGAGCCAGGTGTTTGTCCTGCTCTCCCTTGTGGGTGCAGGGCCCAAGGACCTGGGCCATCCTCCACTGCACTCCTGGGCCACAGCAGAGAGCTGTACTGGGAGAGGAGCGACCAGGACAGAATCTGGCACCCCGACCGGAACTAGAACCTGGTGTGCTGGCACCGCAGGTGGAGGATTAGCCTATTGAGCCGCGGTGCCGGCCAGCACTTTATTTTCAAACATAAATATGTTAAAATTTACTGACATGGTGCTAAACCTCATATTCAGAAGTACTATTTCAGAATTTTATTTAGTTATTATTAAAGATTCAAAGCCAATGACTGCTACTTGGAATGTAAAATAATGCTTCCCTGTAAAGAAAAAAGTAGAGACATGCAAATGTTGTCTGAACAAAAAATCTACCCTTGTGTAAGCTAGGAGAGAGTATTATATAACAAATTCATTCCCAAATTTAAGATGTAACAGGTTATGGTAATTTTTGAATGTCAAAGGTAGAATACATTTTATGACAGAAATGGAGTACTAATGATTTGCCAAAGGTTACGTACCTTGTTAACAACAGATTCTAGTTAGAAGCGTGAGAGTACCTCACTGTTCGGTTAGTTCAAATGAATTAGAGGTGATAATTATCTCACAGACCTAAACAGTACCCAGTGGTTTCTGATCATTCAAAATATGCTGTATACTTAGATTCAAATTGCAAGACATCTGACATTTTCCCCCTTTAAAGGTTTGTTGTTGTCATCATGACTGTCGCAGGTTAACCTCCTAGTTGATCTCCTTGGAGATAAATGATTAGAGTTATTTGTAAGTGATTGGAACATACTGTTTTTTGCAGTTGGATGAAGAAGCCTCGATGCGGTGTACCTGACCAGACAAGAGGTAGCTCCAAATTTAATGTTCGTCGGAAGCGATATGCATTAACAGGACAGAAGTGGCAGCATAAACATATCACTTACAGGTATGAGAACTAAAGTAAGCTATTGATGTTTTGACATTTTTTAGACAACTTCTACATGTTGAATACGGGCTAACATGCAGGGGTGTAATATTAATGAAATGGATTTAAAACTGCAATTGAGTAGACAATAAGTTGTCCATTTGAGGACATTTTAGACAGTCTTTGAAGCACTTGGTCTCTTTTCTAATTATGTCTTCCAACTTTCAGAAGAAATGTCAATATTCTGATGAATTCTGAGATGTATGTTCTAACAAATGTCTTTTGATAAATATTCATAATGTAAAAGGTAATCAAATAATGAAGCATAAAAATATCTCCCATGTAAATAATTATCATTAAGTGTATTGATTAACTTTTACCATCAGTCTAAGAAGTTTACATTTTTTAGATAATTATTCAAGTGGATTATATTTTCTTATATTCTCTTCAATGATACAGAATACTATCCTAAAATGATGACAATGGTTGCTATTGTAGTGTTCCTATTTGTTGATTGAATCTCAGTATAAACAAAAAACAGCCCGGAGGATAAAACATTATAAACAAAACGAAACATGGAAACCCTTTCTTTCCCCATGGAATTTTCAGCCATGTACAAAAATTGAGGAATCGTATAAATGTGATGTGTGTTTTGAAAAGGAAGGGCCGGCTCCTCGGCTCACTAGGCTAATCCTCTGCCTGCAGCACCGGCACTGTGGGTTCTAGTCCCGGTTGGGGCGCCGGATTCTGTCACAGTTGCTACTCTTCCAGTCCAGCTCTCTGCTGTGGCCCAGGAGTGCAGTGTAGGATAGCCCAGGTCCTTGGGCCCTGCACCCACATGAGAAACCAGGAGAAGCACCTGACTCCTGGCTTTGGGTCGGCGCAACGCGCCGGCCATGGCAGCCACTTGGGAGGTAAACCAACGGAACAAGGAGGACCTTTCTCTCTGTCTCTCACTGTCTAACTTTGCCTGTCAAAAAAAGAAAAAGACAGAAAAAGAAAAGGAAGGAACAGGATGCTAGAGAAATTTAAACCAGGGTCATTCAGTCCATCCTAGAATACCAGCAAAGGTCACCTAAATGAAATGACCACTTAGCTATGATCTGTAAGAAGAGAAAGAGCTTGTTGAAGCAATGAGCTGAGAAAGGGGTACTTGGGAGAGTTGGATGCCAAGAATTATTTTTTTCAATTTTGTTTCTTTATTTCTACCATGGATTTCATAGATATGATTCTAAGAGTTTTTATTGAATTGTATGAGAAGAGAATTTTATACTTAGTCTTTGTAAAAATAACATTTTTAAGCTTAAAATTAAAATTTTTTAAATCAGTACATTGATTTTCCTTCTGTATAACTGAGTGGTACAGTAAGTACAGTATAAACATCTGTTACTATTTTTATTATATTTAGAGAAATAAGTACAAAATGTGACACTTATGTAAAAGATTATTCATGAGGCCAATGCTGTGGCAGAGCGGGTAAAGCCATTGCCTGCAGTGCCAGCATCCCATATGGGCGCTGGTTTGACCCAGCTGCTCTACTTCCGATCCAGCTCTCTGCTATGACCTGAGAAAGCAGTAGAAGATGGTGCAGTACTTGGGGTCCTGCACCCAACTGGGAGACCTGGGAGAAGCTCCTGGCTCCTAGCTTTGGATGGGCTCAGCTCCGGCCATTATAGCCAATTGGGGAGTGAACCAGCAGATAGAAAAAACCTCTTTCTCTCTCTCTCTCTGCCTCTCCTTCTCTCTCTCTCTGCCTCTCCTTCTCTCTCTCTCTGCCTCTCCTTCTCGCTCTGTGCAACTCTACTTTTAAATAAATAAATAAATATTTTTTTAAAAAAAGATTATGATTCATGAAAAGATATCTGAAGTATGTCATTGCAAAATGCAGACAGAAGTTGGGTTAAATGTTTTGGAATATGAATGTTATGTGATAGCAAACTCATGATGGGTTAGCAGTATAGTTTGAGTCAGAAAAAATAAAATGACTAGATTATGTTGATAGAGAGCAAAACATACAAAGCAATGATGATGCCAATTTTTTCTCCTTAGTTTATTGGCTAAGACTGCACTGTTGTACATTTTCTCTTCTGGTGACCACATTTTTTTGTTTCCTGGCCAATTAATGGATACCTCTTAAAAAGCAATAAAGTGCTGAGGGATTTTGAAGACAGTTTACTGAAGCTTCAACCCCAAATTCTACCTAAGAATTCTCTATGTAATGAAAAGAATACTTATTGGGTACAATTTTTAGTTATTCTAAAACTTGAAAAGGCTTTCACAAGGGTCTAATGTTTTGAGCTACTAGGAAATTAAATTATCCATCCTGTGAATTGCCATCATTGAAATAATTGAAACCAATAATTTTACTGACTTGTTAGATAAATTAGACAACATTTGTGTAATAGTTGAAATAAGTGTGTAATAGTTGAATAAGCTAATAAATTCTGAGTAAGCTCTATTTTTAAACTTTTCACAACAGTAATAGAAACATTGAGTAATATAATGTTTATTAAGTAAATCTTTATTTTTCAAGTTTGGACTTTATGCAAATTATAATTAGAGGAGTCAGTGTTGTGGTGCAGCAGGTTAAGCTGCATCTTGCCATGCCGGCATCCCAGATTGGAGCACTGGTTTGAGTCCTGGCTACTTAGCTTCTGATCCAGCTACTTGCTAGTACACTGAGAAAGCAGCAGAAGATGGGAGACCTGGATGGAGTTCTTGGCTTCTGGCTTCAGCCTGATCAAATACTGGCTATTTCAGCTATTTGAGGAGATAGAAGATAGAAGATCTCTCTCTCTTTCTCTCTCTCTCTCTTTCTCTCTCTCTTTCTGTCTGTCTGTCTCTCTCTCTCTCTCTCTCTCTCTAACTTTCAAATAAAATAAATGTATATGCTGTTGACATTCTGATGCAAAGCTCCATTATTTCTCAACAGGAATGGTGTGCTGCCTTTTTCATTTAAATGTAATGAACAGTGTTTACTCTCAAATGCTATGTAAATATATGTTCTAGAATTTTTGTTAGTCTAGCATAGAATTTAAGACAATAGATTCTTACAGAATATTTGAGTTGAAAACTAGTTTTGCCACCTTGAAGGTTTATTTTCCAAATTCCTAGAATTCTTCATTTGTAAGCTTTTACAAATACCCATCTCACTGAATTACTCACAGAATTAAATGAACCATTGTGAAGTGCTAGTCTGGCTTATAGTAAATGTTCAATTAATAACAATTATTAGTTGAGCATAGTTCCTGCCTGCCTGACATTTGTAATTATCTTGATGCAATTACAATTGTGTTAAAAATAAAATTGGTGTGTTAATTGTCCCACTGGAATGTGTATCTTGCAAGTTTTTCGATGCTGATAAATAGCCTTCAAAATAATAAAATAAGAAGTTTTGAGTCCTAAATATATAATGATATGCATTGGAGATGCCAGTATTTAACCATCACTCCATAAATGTAAATTGCATATCTTCCTATTTTCCTTTTTGATTGTATTGCAGTAAATATTAAACTTAATATTATATATTACCTTTTGTATTAAAGCATGTCCTTAGTTTACTTAATGGATATAAGATTATTGAACCAAAATATCTGAAATAAGCCATCGTTTCACTTCCATGGTATAGGTATATAGTACTACAATCTAAAAAATAAAAATATGGACTTCATTTGTTTTGTTGCTTAGAAAGCAACAGAGAATAGCTGTAAATGGTAAATATTGATTAATATTGAAAAAATTGAGAACTGTATTTATAATAATTTTATTTTGTATCAGTACAAAGTAAAGGTAATCATGTATCATTTATTTGAATTCATACTTTTAATCTTTGTGCTGAATAATTATCCATAATCCATGGCATTACTAAAAAGATTTATTAAGAAGCAATAGGAAATCATAAATGGTAATTATTTGATAATTTCTTTGAAATTTTAGAAATAACTCTGCACCCACTGATTTTGTGTTCATAGATACAGAAAAGCAGAAAGACCTTAATAGGAACTGATGTACACTGATGGGCACAGACACAAGGGTGTACCTCTAAAAGTAATAGTTATCAAAAAGAAATTTGAAATTTTTATTCTGACTCAAAACTACTACACCTGTTTGATCATTTAGCAGTTCTACCTACCTATTGTCCAGGAGGCAAAGTGACTGACTGATCTAGATACCTTCCTGTTAGCCATTCTGTACAGATCTTCTCATTGAATATTATACTGCTGAGAATTCAATGGTCCCAATATAGTGAACTCTAGCTATAGAGATAGGAGAAATGAATGCACTGCCAATCAATTTAATGTGACTATTTTTCCTTACATTTAAGTAAACTCAATAAATGAAAATCTGTAATAATAAGTCAGATTGCATATAACAAAACCATACTGATTATTACCACCTCTGACTTTTAGCATAAAGAACGTCACTCCGAAAGTAGGAGACCCTGAGACCCGGAAAGCTATTCGCCGTGCCTTTGATGTGTGGCAGAATGTAACTCCACTGACATTCGAAGAAGTTCCCTACAGTGAATTAGAAAATGGCAAACGCGATGTGGATATCACCATCATTTTCGCTTCTGGTTTTCATGGAGACAGTTCTCCCTTTGATGGGGAGGGAGGCTTTCTGGCACATGCTTATTTCCCTGGACCAGGAATTGGAGGAGATACTCATTTTGATTCAGATGAGCCATGGACGTTAGGAAATCCTAATCATGATGGTAAGTGATTTTTTTTTAAATGTAAAACACTGCATTTTTATTTTTAGGATGTTCAAGTAATTTATTTGTAAAATTACTCATTTACAAATTTAAGGTATCAATTCTATGCTTACCATAAAAATTATAAAGCAATATTTACATTTTTATAATGGCTTACAAAAGTAATTTAATTTGCTAATAGTTGCACATGTGTCCTGGTGATTAAAGAAAATAACTTTATGCTATATAAGGACTCTAAAGCAGTTTCATTTTCTATAAAATGTCATTTCTTAAAAAAATTCATACTTAGTTATGTATTAAGTAAACTCTGCTATTTTTCTGTATTTATAGCTGCATTTCCACTTCAGATTTAATGTGATTAATATTTGTAGTGTGGCTTCCACCATATCTTTTCTGTGTTGTTCTCAGTTCTATTTTCACCTTTCTAATCTATAATTTTTCTCTTTCTCTTTTTTTCTAATCTCTATGCCATTTTCTCTTTTTTATAATAATGATTTATAGTGTTTTTTGAAATGTTACAGACTTTTATAATTTAAAAATCAATCAATACAGGAAAGTATAAAGAAAAATTATAACAAATAATTACAAAGACCAAACACAAATGTACCAATTGTCTAATATTTTATAACACTAATTCCAGGGATCACTTATGCATATATAGAGAAAGGAGTGGAAGAAAGAAGGAAGTCAGTTTATTAAGATAATTTTGTAACAATTGAACATTTAAATAACATTAATTTGATTTAATTATACTTAAAAGGGAGCTAATAGAAAAAAAGGAAATCTGATTAGAACTGTGTTCATTGTTTAATTTCATCTAAACATGGCTTCACAATGAATACAAAAGTTTAAGAAGAAGCTCTTTTTAACTCATGTTTCAATTTAATTCAGTTTAAGTTGGCTGTCTGCTATAAAGTTTCCCATCGTTTTCAATCCAGCACTCTGAGTAATGGTCAAAAATTGTAGACTGCAACATGCAAATCCTTTATCTACTAATCAATAGCTGCATGAAACTGAATACATATCTTAAGCTCCCTGCTCCTCTTTTCTTATGGCAAGGACAGCATGTACCTTAAAAGTGCTTTGTGAGGATTAAATAAATCCTTGGAAGACTTAAAGAAAACTAGGGAGCCCTCTACAGTGTTAGAAATTATTATTTATGGGCCGGCGCCATGGCTCATGTGGCTAATCCTCCCCCTGTGGCGCCAGCATCCCATATGGACATTGGGTTCTAGTCCCAGTTGCTCCTCTTCCAGTCCAGCTCTCTGCTGTGGCCCAGGAAGGCAGTGGAGGATGGCCCAAGTGCTTGGGCCCCTGCACCCGCATGGGAGACCAGGAGGAAGCACCTGGCTCCTGGCTTCAGATTGGCGCAGCGCACCAGCCATAGCAGTCATTTGGGGAGTGAACCAATGGAAGGAAGACCTTTCTCTCTGTCTCTCACTCTTGCTGTCTTTAACTCTACCTGTCTAATAAATTTAAAAAAATAAAATAAAATAAATTATTATTTACTCTTCTTCACAAGGATTCTTGTTGGCATTTTTAAAATCATTTTTGGTTATTTATATTGTATAATTTTCTGTCATCCATTTCATTGGTCTCTCAAACTGCTATAACTACATGATCTATTATCTTTGTATTATATCTTTATTTTTATCAAAAACAAATTTCTTTGACCCTTTCCCAATATATCCTTCAGTTTGCTCATATTTATAATTATTCTGAAATGAAAGGGTAATATGGAGATTATAAACTCAATAATTAAATGGTTAAATGGAATAAGAAGCATGTGTTTCTTCCTAGATAACAAAGAATAATTCAAATATATATTTAAAAACTCAGAGAATTATAAGCTCTTAGAGTTATATAATTCCTAAGCAACCATATTCAAAATTCTTATAATCAAGGCTTAAATGTTTTTATTCTTTAGCATTGTATAATATTCCTCTTCTACAAGCATGCAATGCTTTAATGCCAGCTAATCAGCCAATAAAATTCCTAATCCCTGCTTGATAGTATAATCATGTGCATTAGAAAAAAAAATTTAAAGATTTATTTATTTGAAAGGCAGATTTATAGAGAGGCAGAGACAGAGAGAGAGAGATTTAGAGAGAGAGATCTTCCATCTGCTGGTTCATTCCCCAGATGGCCTTAATGGCTGAATATGGGCTAATGGAGCCAGCAGCTTCTTTCAGGTCTCCCACATAAGTGGAGGAGACCAAGTACTTAGGGCATCTTCTACTGCTTCCCCAGGCCATAGCAGAGAGCTGGATTGTAAGTGGAGTAGCCGGGTCTCAAACTGGCACCCATAAGGCTGCTGACACTGTAGGTGGTGGCTTTACTTGCTACGCCACAGCACAGGCCCCAGTGTATTAGAAATTGAGTTTGGTGTATTAGGTGAAACAACCTTGTGCTTTTAGGATACCCAGTGTTCGGTAATGTTATAGATCAAATGAATTCATATTGTAACTGCTCTCATTCAGCATCGTGATGATGATTACATTAGCAGCATTATTCTGATATAGACATGTGTACCATCTGAGATAAAGTAAATGGGTTATTCATAGTTTACTATCCTCTATGCCTTTGAGAAGTAGAAAATACAAATAATAAAATCAGATTGTATATAAAAATTAATAATTGTGCATATTAATAGAATACTAAATCATGATTATATTTTAAGAACTGCTTTGAAGGTAGTCCAGATATGTCTGAGTTTTCCATATGGTAGAATGGGAGGCAAAAGCTTCAAACAGGTTCGTGTTTAAATGCTGGCTAACTGATCGCTAACTCTGATGTCATGTTTTGACTAGGTAGTTTGAATTGCAGGGCTGTGAACGCTGTACATAGATTTAACTTATAGGTGAGCATTTAGGTTCCCTTGAAATTTGTGTTACTTTGAATTTGTGGCCACATCAATTTAAAGTTATTAAATTCGTTTATGAATGAGATGCTTACAAGTCTGCCCATGTTTTGTTTTAAATTATTGATTTTCTAAATAAAGAAGGCTTCACTAATCCCTTAGATGTTAGTTGTTTGTTAGGCATCAACCAATGCTTTCTAAAAATTAAAAAATTTAAAACCGATAGGAAGATTTAATGACACAGGAAGGAGAATGTTTACCCTGATTTAAATGTGATCAGTATATTGAATATTTACATGTATTGCATGTTATTAAAGTTTTGCAAGGAAGGTATATGTGGAAAACTTCTGAAATACAACATGAACTAACACCGTACAATCAAAACAAGGCACTGTTGACTGAGAGCATTTATTAAGACATTTTATTGTTTCTTAACTTGTAAAAATATAGCTTTCTTTGTACATAGGCATGCAACAAATAAAACAATGTCTCTACCAGTCAAATAAGGATCTTTTGCCTCCTGTGTAAGCCTAAAGGAAAGGACTCTGTAGAATAATAGTGTTTCAGAATGAAGGGGATTAGGAAAATGTTAATTGACTGTTGGGGATGTAATTTCATAACTATTTACTGCTTAATTGAAATTCAAACTTTTAACCTGTCACACACGGGCAGTTAGGGTCGTGTCAGACTGAAGTATTGATCATTTATCAAAAGAACAGTCTCTAGCTTTGCTTGTGATACTGCTAGATACAGGGAGAATTTAGGCATTTCTGCATCCTATATCTCTACTATGTGTAAGACTATCTTTTTGTATCACAAACACACATGGCACAATTCTGACATGTTCATTAATAATTTTTTGTTTTGTTTTGTTTTCTTTAATCTAGTCCTGTAATGCCCCCTGGCTCACTTACCTGAATCAGATTCTTTCTTCTCTCCTATTCACAGCTCTTGAGCAGCTAGAAAACAAAGCAGCTTGGTTATTAAGCAAAAATGCAAATGGAAGAGTCTCTTTGATAAGTACTCAGCTCATTCTCCACAGCATATTGCTCAGCTAATGAAGGCAGTTTGAATTCTGTCTACCTCAAAAGAGATAAACAGTGTCTTCTGCTGCCAGAAACCATTAATTCATTGTTATCTACTTTCCTATCAATTTGCTTATAGTCATGATACCTTTTTGAGAACTCGAGTTAAAGACCATTAAGTAAATTACACAATAAATTTGTTAGAATACAAAAGCACATTATCACGCATATACATACCTACATACTAATGTTTAAATCTTCCATTTTTGCAAGAGTTTTTAGTTTCATAGAGTGAAAAGCAAAACATGTGCATAGTGATTCAAAGTAGAAAATATTTATCATGTTAAGGCATTTTTAAAAGCATACATTGCCTAAATTTGAGTTTGAAAATTTAATTCTACCATAATGTTAAGGTTAATGTTGAGCAATATTAGCATATTGTTTCCTCCACCATCATATAGAGTTTAAACTGCACCATCTATGTAAACACAAAACATATCACAAATATTTAGCTGGACAATTCTCTACTGTGGTAATAAAATCTAAAATTAATCACTTCCAAGCAAAAGCAGATTACCTGTTTAAATAATATGTAAATGTAGGACAAGAGTAGGTGTTGTGGTGATGCAGGTTAAGCTTCTATGGGACTCTTACATCCCATATCAGATACACAACTGGGATTCACGCAGTGATGCATTCTGGGAGGCAGCGGATGATGGCTCAAGTACTTTAGTCCCTGCACACCCACATGAAAGACTTGGATGGATTTTCTGGCTCCTCAGTCTGACTTGGCCCAGCTCTGGGACTGAACCAGTAAATAAAAAGTTTCTCTCCCTCTCCCTCTCCCTCTCCCTCTCCCTCTCCCTCTCCCTCTCCCTCACCCTCACCCTCCCCCTCACCCTCCCTCTCTCTCTTCCCCTCTCTCCCTCTCTCCCCCTCTCTCTCCCTCTCTTTCCCTCTCTGTCCCTCTTTCTCTCCCTCTCTGTTTCCCTCTCTCTCTCTCTCTCCCTCCCTCCCTCTTTCTTCCTTTCCTCTCTCTGGCCCTCTCCCTCTCTACCCATCTACCTTTCAAATAAATAAATGACATTAAAAATTACTTATGACAAAAGGAAACCCAGAGACATATCTTGTTTTATCATGTAGTAGTAACTTTAATGCATTGCAATAGCTCTGTTTATGTACAGAAAGATCATTACCTAGGAAAAGAAGGTAACCAGTAGGATGGTCAACCTGTGGCAGCAGGCTTTCTAAAAACAAGAAAAATAGTGACAAAAAGTCATTGGAAACACCAAAACCCATAACTCTAATGCGCCCTTAAATGAGAAATGATTAAATTCTGCATCTAGCCCATTCATTCCTGTGTCCACCTAATTCAAGTTAAATACGTCATGCTGTGATGGTAGTAGATGGATATGACTCCAGCTTCTCATAAGAGACACTACCATTGTGCACCGGTGCAGAGAACCTCTGCCCAGAAAGAAACCTGGAACGGAGGCAGCCTTCTGACATCACCTAGCATTTGCTGCTCATTTTGCAGCTGCTGCTACTAGTTCTGTAATATTTCTCAGAAGCCTAAGGAATTTGTGCTTTGAACTATATGGGAAAAAGGGGTAGATGTCAACTGGAAATCTATGATGATGGCTGTCTGTTAGCAGGGCAGTTTGTGGGAGCATTGTTTAGACCCATCTGTTCTATGATTGTTGAAGATAAGAGAAGGGTGTAATATGACTGAGTAGTCAAGGACCTTAAAATATCCCTAAGCAGGAATTCTTATGGAGATTTTAAATATGTGAACTACACATAGTTCTTAATTTATCACATTTTACCAAAACATAAGTGCCTTATCTCTCTGAGTAATTTGTATTCTCCCAACTGTGCAGGTTTCCTATTTGTTTTAAGAACCACTTTCCTGGGGCAGATGTTGAGGCATATCGGGTCAAACTGCTTCTTGGGATGCCTACATCCTATATCAGAGTGTGAATTCAATTCCTGACTCCTCCACTGATGATTCACCTTCCTGCTCATGTGCCTGGGGAGGCAATGGAAAATGTTTGAGCCTCTGCCAACCATGCAACCGTGTGGGTGTCTCTTGTATCCTGGCTTCGGCCTGGCCCAACCGTAGCTATTGCAGGTTTCTGAGGAGTGAACCAGCAAATAGAAAATCAGTTTCTCTCTCTCTGCCTTTCAAATAAATAAACAATTAAAAAAAAATTTCCTTTCTTTTCTGGAATGAAGTTCATTTTACTCAGTTTTTTTTTATTTCACTAGTCTGGTGACTTAAATTTGATACTCTTAATTTTTTTCCAAAATCTTTCAACTGTGTAGCTTCATGTGATTACTATGCAATATCTACTTGGTTATTTATTTTAGATCTTTGTGTGCAATCAAAGCATAGAAGTTATGTTGGTGTAGTCACATTGGCAAAAATAATTCATAATGTCAATATCAATGAAATACATAAATGGATCATGAACATTAGATAATATCATATGGAGTTTTTAGTATATGAAACAAGACAAAGCCAGAAATTCCCTTAGCTTCATACAGTGGAATGTTCATCATACTCCTGTGGTGGGCCAGAGGGGTTTTGTCCACATACTCTTTCAAAGTCCTACACTAATGGCGTTCAGCCATGATTTCCAAAATTGACTTGCATGTCAATGTCTAGCCATCCACCCGGTAGGAAAACCAAGATAGATTGGCTCTTAGAAGAGTTTCCTTTGCCAAACCAACAAGGATACACATAACATTTCTGCCCAAAATCCACTAACTAGAATGTAATCCTATAGCTCCACCTAATTACAAGGAAGACTGGAAAAAGGCAATGGGTTCAATGAGATAGTCAATGTCTGCTGCCCCAGTATGTTGGGAGGAAAAACAGTCAGATGAGATTTTAGGTATGCTTTTAATCTGTGGGTGAGTTACATGATCATAATTTATCTTCATATGGATTTTCCTTATTAACCATTACTTACTTTCTGTTACATCTCTTGCCATCATCAATGTAGAAAATGTTCTTCTAATTCATCTTTGTCCTTAAATCTAGAGAATCATCAACAAGACAAATGAAATAGAAATCACAAATTTAGTCAATTTTAATAATGTACACTGTTGTACCTGAGGGAGTATGAACAAAGGAGCTCCACACATTGATAAAATTTGATGGTCCTTCATTTGCCGGCGGTGGAGAGTGGGCTCATGCCCTAAAGAACTCTCGACCCTGAAGCCTAAAGCAACAGGGTTTATAAAGGCAAAAAACACAAAATCGGGAGGGGAATTCATGGTTGCTAGGAACAGGGGGGAATACATGGTTACCGGGGTCAAGCTGACCTAAAACCTATGCGAAACTAGTATTAATTATAATCTTGACAATACCAGTTACAATCTTATAATCCTGACATTAATCCAGGTATTGGTTTTAATTATATGTAGGACATAGACAAATTATATTTTTATCATTAACCCAGGTGCAACCTTTTTACTTTTAAGCTTGAACAATTATGCTAGGGGGTTTCTATGCTCTGCAAGTGTGATGTAGTGGACTGCTATTGTTCTACTGTTTTAGATCATAGTTTCAGACCAGAGTCTCACGGGGGGTGGGGGTGGGGGTGCTTTCCCAGAATGGAGTCTCAAGTGCTCCAAAATGGAGTCCCTACTGTCAAGGTGCTACTTCACACAAATGGGGACAGCTCCATGGCACAGTAGGTTAATCCTCCACCTGTGGTGCCGGCATCCCATATGGGTGCTGGTTCTAGTCCTGGCTGCCTTTCTTCCAATCCAGCTCTCTGCTATGGCCAGGGAAAACAATAAAAGATGGCCCAAGTGCTTGGGCCCCTGCACCCACATGGGAGACCAGGAAGAAGCACCTGGCTCCTTGCTTCGGATCAGCACAGCTCCGGCCGTTGCAGCCATTTGGGGAATGAATCAACGGAAGGAAGACCTTTCTCTCTGTCTCACCCTGTTTCTGTCTGTAACTCTACCTCTCAAATAAATAAAATGTTAAAAAAAATTAAAAAATTAAAGTAAAATAGAAAATAAAAATGTAGACAATTTCCATTTTTTAAATCTATTGGTTTGCATTAATAATTCATCAGTTATATTGCTTAAATTATTCAACCCAAAGCAGATTCTATTTTAGTTTTTGTGGGGGTTTTGTTGCAGAATTACAACCACACCATTTTTATAAATTCCTTATAGTTTATACCAAACAAAATTATTCACTAATTGTTCTCAGTTTTCACTTGACCTGTTCTTCAGCTACAATCAAATATTGCTGCAAATTCTTCTTCTGGAATCCATCAATTACATGTTAGGGAAACAACAGAGCAGAAGTTTTATAATCTACAGTGGGAATTATACTTTTTCTATTGATTTTATTTAGAAAACAAGACTATAGGCCTAGAGGAAGATTCTACCTCTGTTAGTAAAAGCTGGTCTTAATGCATGTATCTTGAGCAATGAAAACTGACTTAAGTCTGTAAAATATCATCAGCCTGATATCTAAGTTTTAATGGAAAAGATTACCAACCAGCATGCCAGAAAAAAAAGTAGAGAAATCGAGAGTTCATTCAAAAACGCTCATTACAGATTATCATCAGTCTCATTCAAATATGAATAAAGAAGAAAAACAATTTTAAAAAGCCCAAATTTAATCATACATTTAGTATGTTCCAGACACCATGCTAAATTTGTTTTATGAATTTAACTCATTTATTTCTCATACGCAGTCTATCAACTATAGTGACGTTACTTCCATTTTGCAAGGAAATTGAGGCACAGAATATTCATTGGTATTCAAACCCTCAGGTAGTCATAACAAAATGATACCATGGAAAGGATATTAAAGAATCAGGGAAGACAAGGAAAGAAAATATCTTGAATACTAAGAGGAAAGCGTGTCTCAGAAAATATTTCATAAAGCAAAGTGGAAAGACAGTATTGGAAACAACTCAGAACAACCAATAAAAACTTTCTGTAGAAAGGAAAAGAAAACCTGTTATTATTATAAAAACCGAATCTGTCATGTGGAAGGTAATCTTCATAAGTCATTTCTAGAAAAGCACGAAGAGATAAAATGATGTGAAAGCCATGGATGAAGGACAGATATAGATGACCTGGTAAATAGATCAAGCTTAGAACTTATAGATTCTCTCATAGAATAGAAAAGTGGAGAAATAAAATGACAGAAATAAGCAAGCACAGAATCAGAAAAGTATTCTGATTGAAAATGAGACAGAAGTATATTTCAAAAGATGCCATTTAATTCATTTCAACATTAATAAAATTAAATCCATAAATACATACACTCTGTCTCTAAGTGAAGAATAACATCATACAATCAGTACTTCCCAAAGTACTAAAATCAGAGTATTCATTGTGTTTTTAATTCTATGCCAATTGCTAAGAGACATTGGAAGGAAATGTACAAGGGAACTTTAAAAATGTGGATAATACCCACCATCTTATTTCACAAGAAAGGATAAGGAAGATACCTCTTTGATTTGCCCATAAGCACTATCTTTGATTTATCTGGATACCAGGTTGACAGCCATAGGTTGCTTTCCCCATTGTTGTATTACATTTCTTTCCAAACACACATGTTTTATTGATAAGTTGGGATAAGCCAGTATTAAGATTTCATCCAAATGATAATTTACTTTTAGTAAGTTTTCAAAATGCTATGTCTTTTCCTCTTCTGTATTTTTAAATCTTCCCTATTGTAGTATATAATACATTTCTTAATATCTTAATAAAGTCTGACTTACTAGACATACTTATATATTCTCTTTTTAAAATTTTTGATGTGAAATAATTGGTTTCTGAGTTCTTGCAGACAGCAAGTCTTTCTAATCAAAATGTTATGAAATATATTTAGTAAGGTTATTAAAACCTTTGAATAATACAGGAAGAATATTACAAAGAACTTAGTTACATATCCAGTATTTCACACCAAAAAAGTTAATTCAACAAAATTCTCTTTATAGTGATAGTAGAAACCAGATTAATGTTATCTTCCCAGTTTCTATAATTAAATAAATCGCAATTTTAATTTCAGACACATTTGGCTGCTATGGAACCTCTTAAATGTATCCATGAATTCTTTTATACTTGGCTTGTCTCTTCAAAACATGGAGTCTAATTTCTCTCCCAATGAATATGGGCCATTCTTAGTGACTCATTTATTTTTAATTTTTAAAATGTCTATTTAGTTATTTGGAATGTAGAGAGAACCTCTATCCACTAGTTCACCAAATACCTGAAAGAGCCAAGATTAATTCTGGAACTCAGTCCAGGTCTCCCAGGTTGGAGGGGGGGGGGGGTACTAAAGGACCTGAGTCATAGCCTACTGCTTCCCAGGATGTGCATTAACAGGAAGTTGTATTGAAGGAAAAGGAGTGAGGACTGGAACAAGCACCCCGATACAGAATGCGAGCATCATAAGCAACCACTTACATATGCCAAAATTTTGCCCCATGACTCACGTTTAATGAACAGACTATAGTGGAAATGTATATGATATCTGAGAGTAGCTCATAAACAGCATATCACTTCCATCTGGAACTAGATTGGTGTTTTTCTCCCCCCACCCCTTCCTGTCCTCTCCCTCTTTCTGATTGCCTCTGTCTCATTCCTTCTCAATTCCTGCTCAATATTTGCTTTAGTGTTCAGTAACCAAGTTTTAGAGAAATGAAATCCATATTAATAGACCCAAGGGGAAATGGATCTCTACCAATAGCCGGCACCAACTTTCTAGGTACATGTATGAGATGCTTTGGAAATGAAATATCCCATCTCTGTTAAAGCTCTAGAAGAATACAAACACAGCCTTTATCAAATTGTAGCCATTGGAGAAACTTCACAAGTGTCTTCCAAATTCCTTGAGACATTATAAATCATTGTTGTCTGGACACACTATGTATTTGAAGATAAGTGATACAGTGTTAGATAATTAAGACAGCTCTATAACCAGCCAAAGGGCATTTAAGAAATTACCCAGGAAATTTAGGTTAGAAAATGGTTTGCAGTATTTTGAAACTAAAAGCATACAGGAAATATATGCAAATTACTAGTTAAAATTTGATAGTCTTAAATTTTTTTGTTCATTAATGGTCATATAAAAGGGTATGTTTTTGTTTACTTTAATTTCTCTGTTTATATAAGAAAATAAAAAGATAATAGACAAATGGACATATTCTCTACTTTTCTAATATTTACTGAGAGAAAAGCCAATAAGTATGTATACATAGAGGAGAAAAGTGGCCTAAATATATCAGTGTGCATATCTGCTTTTACTAAAGGTTTTTACTAGAGTTTCAAATAATAAATTAATGAATAGTAATGTGCAAGGGAGTTTAAATGGACATAAAATATGTAGAATATTTGGAAATAGCTGACAAGGGGCTATGAAATAATTAGATAATCTGAGAATAAGTACTATGACCTAATATCTCATTGAAAGTACTTGAGTTTTTGAAAATCTTAAACCCATTCAAGAAGAAAAATGCTGAGATAAATTGTAAAAGCTCTGAGGAGGACGCAGAGAGATGATTGAGCATAAAATTTGAAGTTGTGCTTTCTGTGAGAATATGTAGGACTTTATTTGCAGGAAAAAAAAAAGAATCCAAATGAGGCATACAGAATGTCGGAATCTGAATAATCAGCTATAAGTTAAGATTTTATTATTTGGTAGCAAAATAACCTAGAGATCCAAAAAACAGTATTTTTAGGGTCCAAGTTATTAGAAACTTTTTAATATACCTTTATTACTAACTGGAAAATTCAAAACAGTGGTTAAATGTATTTTTATACTAAAATGTCTTTGCAGTGATGCAGAACTTAAAGCAAACCAGTATTCCCATTGACAAAAATAAAAGATAGATAAAGTAACATGAATATGTTACTTCATGTGTGTATGTTTATGAGTTCAAAAACAAAAGAGAGCTTCCAAGAGATCCAGCACTTGAGATAAGGAAGATCCTGGTGATAAAAGGAACCAAGAAGGAACCATTACTCTGCAGAGTAGGTGATCTCAGCATGTTTGCCAGATCACATGAGCATTTGCTGCTATGATGTTGAGAACCCAGAAGAACATTTCAGAAACTTTTGAAAATGAGCAGACAACAGATTGGAGTTTGAGGCTATCAAAGGAGCCAGGATTAAGAGGCCAAAATTCCTGAGAGCTGGAAAGCACCAACACATAAACTTTAACACTCTTCATTATCTCTCCTGGTATTTACAACATTCATAAACCGAAAAAGGATGATAGACTAAGAGCCAATCAAAATGCCACTGAAACACTTAGCAGGATTTTCATTTGACACTTGGTGATGAGGATGAGTATAAGATCTGCCAAGGGTTGTAGACTTTGGGGAAAATTGCATGTCCCCAGTTGGAATATCTGGAGGGTTACACTCCAGGAGTAAAGTCTTAATAAATGTCTAACACAGACATCTCAGACACTGATAAAATGCAGTTTATCTGCTGCTGTTTTAGGTACTTATCTGCTGACAGGATTAATGTTCTCTGAACAAAAATATCATCATCTGCAATTGCCCAATATTTTATCCACAGTGCCTGGCCCAATTCAGCAAAAAATGCCAGTTCCCAAAAAACTGTACCTAGAGGAAAGCATCAACACACACACACACATGGTCTACAAATTGAAATTATCATTTACATTTTTAACTGATGAATATATCTAAGTATTAGATTAGAAAATGGATAATTTCAACAGTTAAAATGGAATCTATTGAAAAGGATCCAAGGACAATACTAGAAATGAAAACAATAAAATAACTGAATAGATATATTTGATAGAGTAATAGGCACAATAAAAGATACTTGAGTTGGAAGATCCATTGGTAGAAAAATACCTAGGCTAAAGCACAACTATGGAGAGGGTGGGAGGTATATGGTGTGGAAAAGAGGTAAGAATGAGAAAGGAGAAAGACCAGGAAGAGGGTCCCTGTATATGGATATCTAATAACCATCTAATTCTTGGTCTGTTTTTTTTTAATTTTTGATGACGAACTAAACTTTATACTTAGAGTGTGTGAAATCTTGTGCAATAATCATACAGTTTTTGTTCTTCAGTTTGTGAAGGTGATGCATCACCTTTATGGATTTGCAAGTGTTGAACCATCCCTGCAAACCAAGGATAAATCCCACATGGTCCAGGTGAAGGATCTTTCTGATGTGTTGTTGGATTCAATTGGCTAGTATTCTGTTGTGGATTTTTGCTTCTATTTTCATCAGAGTAATTGGTCTATAGTTATCTTTCTCTGCTTTTCATTATCTGGTTTAGTAATTAATGTGATGCTGGCCTCATGGAAGGAGTTAAGGAGGATTCCCTCCCTTTCAATTGTTTTGAATAGCTTGAAATAAATTGGAATTAGTTCTTTAAATGTCTGATAGAATTCAGCAGTCAAACTGTCTGGTCCTGGGCTTTTCTTTGTTAGGAGGGTCTTTATTACTGATTCAGTCTCCATCTTGGTTATTGGTAAGTTTAGGTTTCTGTGTCCTCATGGCTCAATTTTAGTAGGTTATATGTGTCCAAGAATATACATTTCTTCTAGGTTTCCTGATTTGTTTTCATATAGCTCTTTGTAGTAATTCCTGATGATTCTTTTTATTTCTAGGGTATCTTTTGTTGCATTTCCTTTTCATCTCTGATTTTATTGATTTGGTCTACCTCTTTTTTATTGTAAGTTGGGCCAGTGGTATATCAATTTTGTTTACTTTTTCAAAAAACCAGTTCTTCATTTCACTGATCATTTGTATTGGTTTTTTGGTTTCAATTTTGTTTGTTCTCTAATTTTAATTATTTCTTTTGTCCTACTAACTTTGAGTTTGGTTTATTATTCTTTTTCTAGGTCATTGAGATGCATTGATAGCTCATTTATTTGGTGCCTTTCCAGTTTCCTATGTAGACATCAACTGCTGAGATTCCCTCTTAACACTGCTTTTGCTATATCCTATGAATTTTGATGTGTTGTGTTTGTCATTTTCAGAAAATTTTTGATTTTGCCTGTGATCCACTATTCATTCAGGAACATGTTGTTCAGTCTCCATGTGTTTCTTGAGTTGTTGATTTTCAGCTTATCCCATTGTGCTCAGAGAAGATGCATGGTATGATTTCAATTTTTTTTTAACTTTTATTTAATGGATATATATTTCCAAAGTACAGCTTATGGATTACAATGGCTTCCCCCCCCATTACTTCCCTCCCACCTGCAGCCCTCCCCTTTACTGCTCCCTCTCCCCTTCCATTCACATCAACAATTTTTTTTTTAATTTGCTGAGACTTGCTTTATGGCCTACCATATGGTCTATCCTAGACAAAGTTCCAAGAATTTGTGAAAAGAATGTTAATTCTTCAACTGTTGGATGACAAATTCTGTAGATATCAGTTAGTCCCATTTGGCCCACAGTGTAGATTAGTTCTGTTGTTTCTTTGTTAATTTTCTGTCTGGTTGGTCTGTCCATTGCTGAAATTGGGGTGTTGAAGTCCCCCATTACTATTGCATTGGAGTCTATAACTCTCTTTAGCTCCCTTAACATTCCTTTTAAATAGTCAGGTGCCCTGTAATTGGGTGCATATATGATAATTATAGTCACATCTTCCTGTTGAATTGATGACTTGATCATTACATAGCTCCCTTTGTTGTCTCTTTTAACAGTTTTTCTGTTAAAGTCTATTTTGTCTGATATTAGGATGTCTACACCTTCTCTTTTTTGCGTAATGTTAACATAGAATATATTTTTCCATCTTTTATCTTTCAGTCTGTTGGTATCTTTGTTGCTAAGTTATGTTTCTTGTGTGCAGCAAATAGATGGATGTTTTTGTAATCCATTTGGCCATTCTGTATCTATTAACTGGAAAATTGAGGCCATTTACATTCAAGGTGACTATTGATAAGTAACGACTTGGCCCCATCATAAATATCCTTATTGCTTACTTTGGATTCCATTTGTACTTTTACTGGGAGTATCTTTGCCTTTACCTTCTTTCAAAGTGGTGACCATTTTTTTTTTTGTTTCTGTATGTAGAACAGTCTTAACCATATTTTATAAGGCTGGATGAGTGGTGACAAATTCTTTCAATTTCTGTTTGTTACAGAAGGTCTTTATTTCACCTTCATGCCTAAATGAGAGCTTTGCAGGGTACAGTATTGTGCATTGAGAGTTTTTTTTTTTTTCTTAAGGCTTGGACTATTCCCTCCATTCTCTCCTAGCCTGTGTAGTTTCTGATGAGAAGTCAGCTGTGAGAGGAGGTGAGGGTATGACTATGCAAAGAGAGATCTACCCTGCCTAACTTGGGTGTCATCCTGGATACTCACCCCACACTGGAGCACTGACTAGAGTTCCCTGGCTACATCCAGCACATGCCTCCAGGTATTCACTGAAAGAGCCAGTCGTCCACTAAGCCACAGAGCCATAGTCCAAAGAAAAAGACAATCATGGCAAAAAACAGGTATCTCCACAAGTGCCTAAAAATAAACACAGAAATTCAAGAAACAGGAATAAGGAAGACAACAGGACACCCCCAAAGGAACACAACCAGTGCCCAGGTGTTGGCCTGTAGTGGCTGCCATAGGAACCCTGCCATCCACACTGCCATAGGAACCACAGAGGGGATCTGTGCAGTCCTCCGTGTGATCACGGTTCCCATAGCGATGACCCGCCTGAGGCAGTCAGGAAGCTCTGAGTGTCAGGAGCCGCTCTCCATTTGGTCCACAGTGTAGATTAGCTCTGTTATTTCTTTGTTGATGATTTTCTGTCTGGTTCATGCAGACACAGAGACTGTGCCTTCTCCTGCAGTCACAGTGTCCTCACAATCTCAGCACACAAGGCTCTCCCAGTCAACGGGTGCTGAGGAGCCACTATGCTCTATTAGTTTTCCCCACCCAGAGAGAGGCAGAGATGCTCCCAAAGCCAGCTTCCTGTGGGTGCTCCACCTAAGCAGTTTGAGCCCAAAGCCTGTGGTGTGTTGGGAGGCTGGGAGCACCTCACAGTCCTATACGGTTGCCCAGAACCCATCAATCCTCCCAGCCAAACTCAGGCATCTCCTCTGGACTGGTTGCTGGGAACATGGACAAGAGCTAGTGCGGATGTTATGTATGTCAAAGATGGCACCTGTTCTGTCTCAGATATTTGCCAGGTGCTGTTATCAGGGGTTCAAGGAGAGAGAAATGTGCCCCTGTTTTCCTCTGTGTTGGCAGTTACCCTGTCACCTAAAGGCCTCAGGCCAGACTCGCATTAGGCACTCCCCACAGCTACGGGTTGCAGTAATCTGATCTCACCTCATTCTCCAAGCTGGCACTCAGGCTTTCAGCTGCTGGAGTCTTGTGTTGTGTCTGTGCGTGTGCTGTGTGTCCACACCCTCCACATAGATCCACAGCATCTCTCTTCCTTCCATGGAACTTCACTGTGGTTTTCTCCCTCAGTTGTCCCTGAGATTGCACTCTCTCTGCTTATGTTTGTTTTAAACTATCTTCCTGCAGACTAGAGCAGTAAGCTCCCTCCTTATTCCACCATCTTGAGAGTTCTTGGTTTAGATGTTTTGACTCAAGTGTTTTTTTTTTTCCTTTGTTTTATCACTCCTTTTTTTTTTTTATTTGACAGGTAGAGTCATAGACAGTGAGAGAGAGAGAGAGAGAGAGAGAGAGAGAGAGAGAGAGAGAGAAAGGTCTTCTTTCCGTTGGTTCATTCCCGAAATGGCCGCTATGGCCAGCGCTGTGCTGATCTGAAACCAGGAGCCAGGTGCTTCTCCTGGTCTCCCAAGCAGGTGCAGGGCCCAAGCACTTGGGCCATTCTCCACTGCCCTCCCGGGCCCTTTATCACTCCATTTTATTTACAACAAAAAAGTGTGCTTCCTGTTTTGCATCTTGTTGATGAATTGCCAACCACTATCTTTCCTTGTCTTTATGTAGTTGGCTTTAAGACTGTATCATGAGGTAAAGATCAACAGGATACAAAACAACAACTGAATATAATTAATATGTAACAATGATACGATAGTTATCCTAATGGGAATGATCATAGAGAAAAACAGTATTTTTATATTGACTTATATAAAACATTGTCATATTGTTAGTTCAAAACTTCTAAGCATTGCAGGAGAAAATCTGGAAGCAGTTCTACAAATACCTAAAGATGAATCTGAAAATATGAGAAACATGAACAAGGAAGATGACATGACTCCCCTAAAGGAGCACAACACTTGAATATTGCAATGTGAAGTTGAAGAGATTGATGACATACCTGAAAATGAACTCAAAGGGATGATCATAAGATTCCTCAAAAACAATGAGAAGCAATTCATGAGTTAAACCCATACATAATATGGATGAAAAATTTTGCTGTGAGATATTAGAAATGAAGAATTTGGGGCCCGCACTATGACATCATAGGTTAAGCCTCTGCTTGCAGTGCCAGCATCCCATAGGGGCGCTAATTCCTGTCCTGGCTGCTCCTCTTCTGATCCAGCTCAACGCTATGGCCTGGGAAAGCAGTAGAGGGTGGCCCAAATGCTTGAGCCCCTGCACCCACATGGGAGACCTGAAGGAAGCTCCTGACTCCTGGTTTCAGATTGGCCCAGCTGTTGCAGCCATTTGGGGGAGTGAACCAGTGGAAGGTAGATATTTCTCTCTGTCTCTCCCTGTCTCTGATTCTAACTCTATATCTCAAATAAAGAAATAAAATGTGTGCTCACTTCGGTAGAACATAGGCTAAAAAAGAAATAAAATATTTTTAAAAAATGAAGAATTCAATATGTCAAATAAAAATAGTGTAAAGACTTAAAAACAGATGTGGTGAGACAGAAGACAGAATATCTGACCTAGAAGATAAATCTTTGGAAATATCTCACACAGACCAAAAAAAAATTAGAAAAACTCAAAACAGTGTTCCAGATTTATGAAATACTATTAAACGACCAACATATACATCATAGGAATTCCTGAAGGTGTGGAACGAGAGAATGGATTGAAGGGCTATTCAGTGAAATAATAGCAGAAAGCCTCCACAATTTAGTGAAAGGGACATCCAAGTACAGGAAACACTTAGAAGTCTAACAGATATGACCGAAAAGATCTTTACCATGAAGCATTATAGTTAAGCTTCAACAGTAAATTATGAAGATGCAAACAGTACAGAAGAGTTATATCGGATTACCTTCAGAGAATCTCCAATTGCTTAGGCAGTCTCCCAGCATATAAGACAAAGGTGAAGAGTCCACTACGTTTCAGCATAATTCTTGGGAGAACAATTCTGAGCATACTTATTCCAGAATTTTATAACTCAGATCTACTCTAAAATTTTTCTGTATTTAGAGTGATACTGAAACGTGGCAGATTTTAAGTAGTAGGCTAAGCCTACACCTGTTGCACCAGCATCCCATATGGACACCAATTCATGTCCTGGCTCCTCTTCTAAACCAGCTCTCTGCTTAAAGCCAGGGAAAGCAGAATATGGCCCAAGTGCTTGGACCCCTGCACCCATGTGGGAGAGCCAATAGAAGCTCCTGTCTCTTGGCTTCAGATAGACTCACCTCCAACCATTCTAGCTATTTTGGGGATTAAACCAGAAAATGGAAGACCTTTTTGTCTCTCCTTCTCTCTATCTGTAATGTTCCTATCAAATAAATGAAATCTTAGAAAAGTGTCATATTTTAAGACTATAATTTTCTCCTAGAACCAAATTTATTAAATTAACTGCAGGATGATTAAATATCATTTGTTGTTCTTCTATGCATAAATATCACAAATTCCCCCAGTGTGTGGAGCAAAATTCATCACAGTTAAAATCATTTATCCGTATTATTGTAGATGATTCTATAAAAGGTCAAAGTATGGCAGGGGAGAAAAATTGCTGAACTAAACAATAGACCTAGGTGTTATTCTAGATCTGCCAGTTACTAACAGTAATCCTTTTTATTTATGTAAAATTCTTGGGTAATGTGGATGAAATCTGTTCTTTGCATTCTTATTACAGTGAGTGCAAATAGGTAGTATAATATCTGAAACCTGGATATTGCTACACAATGGTAGCATTCGCTATTGTTGATGCTGGAGAGGCCAGCCACTAACTTAGATGCCAATGATGTACTCTTGGGCACTGTGTCCTTATGTAATCCTTCCTCCTCAGTGTACTGGATATAGTGACTCACACCTAATGAACAGAATATGAAAGAGCTGATGGTAACTCAGTTCCAAGATTAGGTTATAAATGATAGCTGTTTCTATTTGAAGTAGTCTTTCTTTCTCATCAGTGACCATGGAAGAAGCCAAATGACATATCAGGGGAAAGCAGCAGAGACCTAGGAAAAGAGCCCGTGTAGTGAGGACCACCTGTCTATCCAACAGACAGCAGGATCTTCAACTTAGAGTGCTTTGGAGCAGGGCAGCCCCTAGGAAACATTATGACCCCTCTAGCTAACAGCGTGGCTACAAGCCCATGAGAAATATTCTTCCCGAACATCCCAGTTAAGTGCATCACAGATTCCTGACTCACAGAAAGTGTGAGACAATAACTAACTTTTGTTTTAAGCTGCTTGTTTGTTATGTAGCAATGGCTAACTTAAAATGTAATCAATGTAAGTTATTTTAAGACAAAAATGAAAAATTGCATTAAAGTTTTTAACATTTTTCAAACATCAAATGTTACACACAAAATGTCTAGTTTTGTACATTTTTACAAGGGGATGTGTGAGATATTTAGTGGCATATAAAACAAATCTCTGAATCTCCACAGCTAAAAAAGCTTTTGGTAAATACCACTTTGCTGTTAAGATGACTAATAAAACAGAGCACAAGACCAGAGGGAGTTTTTGTGAATAGTTAAGGGAGTTTCAGAGGGGAATTCTGTCTCCAAGAAGACAGATTCCTTGCAGTAATAAGGAATATTCCTTGCAGTAATAAGTGATATAATTTAAGAAATGGACTCATTCACATACAGTTAAATTGCACTTTTTAATGCTAAAAGTTCAAAGAAATCATTCCTAACTAATTAGATCCTTAATTAAAATGTAAGTAAGAATAAATGTGATATCAAGATCAGATATTTGATCACATTAAAATATATACTAAAACTTTGAGGCAAATGTTTTATAACATTTATTTATGAGGTATCAGCATGAAGAAATTGAGCTTATGTGTGTGTGACAGGCCTAAAGAGAAGACATCTATATGCATCTGCATCTCAAAGTCATCCTAACAATGTTTCAGGGGAAGCCCAGATTTCGCATCCTGCCTGCCCTGCCCCCTTCTACCTGATAACCTGCCAGGTGGAGGCCCTCACCCCTCCTGCTTCCTGCCTGATAAATTTTCCACAATCTCCCAGGTGCAGCCTAGTATCTGCATCTCAATCACCCTGCTCCCTTCCTTTGTTTCAGACCTTCAAGAAAAGTTTTAACTCAACAATATCAGAGTCTAAGAACAGAGGATATAACAGAGACAGGGGTTAAGGGTGATCCCTAAAATTTTAAGATTAAAATTGGTCAAAAACAAAAAGGGGGGAATGAAGGACTTCTGAAAATTTACCTGCTAAAAAACTAGGAAGTGAACAACCCTGACAATGGTCACGCCATTTTAACTACCCCAGCACTATCTTAGGGAACTCTAGTAAAACATTTCCTGGAAATTGGGCCGAAACCACAAGTCAAGGGCAGGCAGCTGCGGTTTGAGATAACGGCGCCAGATAAAGGCATGGGAAGCACCCAACCGCCCCTTATAGACGGCAAAAGTATGCAAGATATTTTCTGCATGCCCCCACCCCATTGTCTTATTGAAACCCTGTAACCATGCTTTTTTTTTCTGCTTCTGTATCCCCCGCCCTGCTTGCTTAAGAAACTGCCCGCACTACCCCCTTCCCTAGCCCCTTACCCAGTAACCATTAGCATCCAATAGAATTGTAACATGACTAAATATGCTAATGTTGTGGTTTTAAGCTTTAAATACCCTGTAAAGCTGATGTTCGGGGCCGCTCTCTCTGCACTACACTAGAGGGTGCTGCTGAGACGGCCCATTTGCAAATGAAATAAACTTTCCTCTTGCCTTTGCCAAAAAAAAAAAAAACGTGAAATGATAAAGTTAAAAAATAAATTTACTTTAATACAAGAAGTTTTAGAAATCTGCACCTAATTTGTTCATTATATACCCTGAACTTTTTGAAGACTTCTGTAATGCATAGATTTCAAAACATTTTGCACCAAATAAGCTTATCTTTTAATTCCATTTTTCCACAGACTTGTTGAAGTACTTTCATATGTTTGTTAGGGAGACTGTTAAGAATGAAGTTTTATGTTGGTGAATAGTGACAGATGGGATGGGGACAAGAATTTGACCCAGAATATGGAAGATAGTTTACAATAGTTGATTCAAAATGTAGTAAGAGGCTGGCGCTGTGCCTCAACAGGCTAATCCTCTGCCTTGCGGCACTGGCACACCGGGTTCTAGTCCCGGTCGGGGCGCCAGATTCTGTCCCGGTTGCCCCTCTTCCAGGCCAGCTCTCTGCTGTGGCCAGGGAGTACAGAGGAGGATGGCCCAAGTCCTTGGGCCCTGCACCCCATGGGAGACCAGGAGAAGCACCTGGCTCCTGGCTTCGGATCAGCGCGGTGCGCTGGCCTCAGTGCGCCGGCCGCGGCAGCCATTGGAGGGTGAACCAATGGAAGGAAGAACTTTCTCTCTGTTCCTCTCTCTCACTGTCCACTCTGCCTGTCAAAAAAAAAAATGTAGTAAGAAACTCTGTTAGAATGTTGAGCAAAGGGTTATTGTGAGGGTGGTGATGTTTTATTAATGCCCTATCACTATAGTATCGTATCAGGAGTGTTTTCTAGTGGAATATAGAAATTTCCTTGAGGACTTTGTAATTCCTATAGATCGTATATGTCACTGATTGGTTAGTTAGTAGAAAATAAAATATTCATCTATTCTATTAAAACTCATGGAAACTAAGAGTTCATGAGGAAACATTAAAACAAATGATAATTCTTTGGATATCAGCATTCGCATTCTCTCTCTCTCTCTCTCTCGTTTGGTCATAAGGGACTTGATATGATGAAGTTTACTCAAGGCAAGTGTGTGTAGTATAAATTGTGTGTGTAGTAATAAATTGCTGGAGATAGGGAAGAGATTTTGGATTCAGACGAACCTAGATACAAGTCCCTCTACCAGTTTCCAGGTTTCACATTATTCACCTCTGGCCCTTGTTTCCTCTGCTGTCACTGGGGGTAGTTATAATCACCTTAGGAATTTTTGTGAGGATTAAGTTTCTGGGCCATGGTGGATACTGCATGTTTCTTAATCGCCATTCCCCTTTAGTAAATGAGAAAACCATTCTCAATTAGTTAGGTCATTTGCAATTGAAATATAATTAAAAGTGAACATAATATCAAATATGAGATTTACATGTCTTGCCTTTTTTTTTAAGTCAGTGCTTCTGATACATTCTCAAATCTCGTTTGCTGGAAAAAATGTCCAAGACTACAGTGAGGCTATTATTTGAATTTATTTTTGTAAAATCTATGAACGTTATGAGACATAGGTGCTTTATTCATTGCTTTCCTTACAAAACACACACACACAAATTCAAATTAGAGACTTTTAGGTTATGGTTTCCTTCCAAGTCATGAATCCTAGAAAGAAAGCTGTCTTCAGAACATTTCAAATTCTTAACTATGCTGCCAAGAGAATCTTCTGCCAGCTCCTAAGCTAAAACCCTGGCCTTGCAAATATTTATTTTCTAAATGAAAATGAGACAAGATATTTTGCTGTACCTTGGTTAAAATAACTTAATTATGAGTAGTAAATATAGAAAATGTTGTCTAAGTCACGGACCGATATGAAACATGTCTAATATTTTGAAAAGAAATGCTCTTTCATTTTCACTTCTGCTTTTATCCCACCATTTTAATTTTAATGCCTCAAAGGCAAACCCAATGAAGCAAATAAGGAAGACACTTCGGTGACATCACATCCTTTTGAATATCCAGAAATATTTTTTTTTCAAAATTTGCTGTGTGAACAGAAGGCCAAGCATGAATTTTCTGATTATATTTATATGTGCTATATAAATATATATTTTAAAGTCCACTGCTTTACTAAAACTAGCTCACCTAAACTTCACTCATATTGAATGTACAAATTTATCAAATGTGTGATCCTGCATGTTAATTCCTTTACCATCACATGTAGCATAGTATATTGATACAAAAAATGTGTTTTGCTCTCAGAATACAAGCTTGGACTCAAATATTGCTATGACATGAGGATTATGGAACAGCAAACACATCTCCCTTACTTTATTGGCATTGGTAGCTTTAATCAATTTGGGAAATCTTCTTTTTTTTATTTTTTTTAACTTTTATTTAATGAATATAAATTTCCAGTGTACAGCTTATGGATTACAATGGTTTCCCCCTCCCATAACTTGGGAAATCTTCTTTAAAAGAAATAGCTCGCTTGTGAGAAGTTCTTGAGTTTTTGATTTTAAGCTCTGGGCAATCGTTCTTTAGGTCAGCCAGAAAATTGATGCAGTGTTTCACTGGCAAGTATACAAGTTCACATTATATATGATAAGAAGCTCTGTTATATAGCTCAGGTTATAATTTTTGTAGTTTAAACATGTATTTCAGTCTAGCTTTACTATTCAATATCTTAAAGAGAAATTACAAGTTGAGGAGAGTAAGGAAGGATTGTTGCTTTAGAGAAAAACTGAAAATTAAGATTCTGTAAAAAATTAATATTAAAATATTTTAGAGTAAAAACAGCCTCTTCTGAAAAAGAGCTTCAATTCAGAGAAAAGGAAAAGAATCAGTGAATGGTGGTGAAGCCACACGACGTCTTCACTGCCCTTGCTGTTCCTTATGTTTTGTTTTCTAAAAACAAATTAGTTTCTAAGTTGTTAGTAAAGCTCTGTGCAAATACTTGTGTGTAGAGAGGTTTTGTTTGATTTTGCATGTTTTGTGAAAACAGGAAATTATCCATCCCTAGACCATTAGTTCTATAACCTGACAACAATGAATTGTGAGATGGCAGTGAATGGAAAAAAGCAAAATTTGGCAAGCCACTAAAATTCCATCATCCAACATGTAAATCTAATAATTGTTTATTCAGTTGCAGCTCAGAAAACAAGCAGTTATACTGGAATATGGGTCACCTGCTGCTACCCATGTAAACATATCTGGATTTGGAGAAATACATTGAATGCATTTGCTCTGAAGGCCATGCCACAAACTCTAGTGGCTCAATGCACAACTCCGTCTATTTAGGTCTTTCTGTAACATTCCTCCACTCTACAGCCTCTTAATTTTCCCTTGCTAAAACCCTTGTGTTGGAGTGCATACACCCATTCTCTGATGACTCTATTCCAGTCCTCAAGCACTAGTGATTTTACCCCAACTGTTTTTCATTTTGTGTTTCTTTGGCAAATGGAAATAGATTAGAAAGCCACCTGCGAATATCCAGGTGTCCCAGTGAGCCCCATCACCATCCCAGCTCCTTCAGATCCTTCCTTGCACAGCCAAGAACGCTTTCCCAGTACTTTTCCTGGCATGGAAATCCATCAGTGTGTGTGGTGGGGGGAGGGGTGGATGCATGGGGAGAGGAGTCAGTGTGATTGGGCCATCTGTGTTTGCCAATTGATGATAATCAAAATGAGGCTCCTACCTTCTTATAAAAAGTGGGAGATGGGGGCATTGTCTTTCTTAATTGTTACATTTTAAAGAGATAGATCCCAGGTCCTTGAGAGACATGCTCAGCTTGCAAAACTGCCAAGAGGCTGAGGAAATATGTACATCTAATGAAGAAGAGAAAAAAAGTTTAATTACAAGTCTCCTAAAGTAAATACTCTGGACAAGTGACCCCAGATTCTGTAGACAGGAAGAAGCCTGTCTAAAGACAAATCAAGCTAAAG
Organism: Lepus europaeus; assembly: GCF_033115175.1. Lineage (NCBI taxonomy): Eukaryota > Metazoa > Chordata > Mammalia > Lagomorpha > Leporidae > Lepus > Lepus europaeus. The sequence continues at coordinate 55,161,915 of NC_084830.1, forward strand.
GGACAGTTAAGGCTACCTTTTATAAGTTAAGATACAAATTACCAAATATGTCTCAAGTTAGCGCTCTGCACTTTGTCCTTTATTATGAAGGAAAGTTCCTTTGCAGTGTAACATTTTAAAGTGTGGTGCCTAACTTTTGGGTGGAAAAAAAGAAAACCGGCATTTTGTGAAAAAAAAAAAAAAAGCTTTTTTTTTTTTTTTTTTGTAAGATTCAATTATTTGAAAAGCAGAGTTATAAAAAGAGAGGGAGAGGCTGGGGGGAGGCAGGGAATGAGAGGGAGAGGGAGGGGGAGGGGAGGGGGAGGGGGAGAGGGAGAGGGAGAGAAAGAGGAAAGAGAGAGAGAGAGAGTGATCTTCCATCCACAATGGCCTGGAGCTGGGCCTAATGGAAGCCAGAAGCCAGGAGGTCATCTGATTCTTCCTCCTGGGTGCATGGGCCCAGTACTTGGACCCTCTTCTGCTGCTTTCCCTGGCATGTTAATAGGGAGCTGCTTCAGAAGTGGAGCAGCCAGGACTCAAACCAATGTTCATACGGGATGTCGTCGATGAAGACAGCAGCTTAACAGATTGTGCCACAGCACAGGCCCTGGGTTTTTTGTTTGTTTGTTTTGTTTTGTTTTTGTTTTTAACTATTCTGTTCCTATGGCAGCATGTACTTTCTTCACACTATGTGAAGGCTTGTATAGACAGGCTGACAGGAAACAATTCCTTCTCCATCACCTGAACATAGAGACAGACGCTGGGCTTGATCTGAGTGCTGCAGTGTGCTGTTTATAGAGGCTGTTCCTTTCCAGTTCTGTACCTTTGCCTCATGGTTAGTCCTATGCCCTTCCTCAAAAAGAGCCAAGTGATCTCAGTGCCATGCGCCAACCCTGGTGTAAATATAACAGAAACATTAGCAATGGTGTTACAGTGAGCCTTTTTAGCCCTTCTGTGGGATATGCTCACATCAACTAAGACATGCTGGAAAGATGTAGCAAAGAACATATAGGGACTGCATTCCAGATCCGGAACAAGCGGCTGAGTGAATCATTTTACAAGTGTCCGCACCACTGCTTGCTAATTAGTCATCATTCAGTTCAGTGCAGAATTTACAGAAAAGCCAATTTAAGATACAATGTGAAAATTATATAAAATATTTATATATAGGTCTAAAATGGACAACTTTTAAAAATTCTAGGTGTTTAGAATATTTGTCAATTAAAATTTAAAAATTGAGATTAATTTTTGCTAATTTTGACCCTAAGGAGAATAGGAGATGTGGCTACATGATAATTAAAGGGTTATAACTGCTTCTAATTTAATGAGAAGTAGCAAAATTCAAAAAAAAAATTGATCTTTCTATCACTCTAGTATTTTCCTTTCCAGTCTCAGCGAGTCCTGCTTTCGGTTTCCTTCATCACTTCCTTAACATAGGTTTTCATCACCTATGATTTTTTACTATTAAACAGCCTTCTCTGGGTAGGAATTTGGCACTGTGGGTAAGATGCTGATTGGGATGCCCACAACCCATATGGGGGTGCCTTTGTGCCAACCTGTCTCCACCCCTTGTAATTCCTTGTAAACGCAGCAGGTGACAGCTCTCACATTTGGTTCCCTGCATCTCCTATAAGCGATCCAGATGGAGTTCTGGGCCCCTGGCATTTGTCTAGGCCAGTCCCAGCTGTGGCAGGCATTTGGCCAGTAACCAGCAAATGAAAGATTCTTTCTCTCTCTCTCTCCCTTCTTTTAAGGAAATTAAAGTAAAGTAAAAGTTAGAAGAAAAAGCAGCTCTCTAACAGCTTGATTTGCCTTTAGCCGTGTCCCTACTTCATTTATGTTTGCTTATCAAGGCAAAATTCCAGTAACATCTTTTCACTGTTAACTTACTCTGTCTCCTCTTACATATTGATCACATATTGATGCTAATGTATATTTCTCATCACTGTCACATATGTTTGTATCATGGCCATGATTAGCAAATTGGCACAGTAGTTTCGCAAAGTAAGAACAAGTATTTAAATGCCTGCTATAGTACATAATAGGCTTCTGACCTTTTGCAATCCAGTGCATTGGAGCTTCAGATTATTCTCATATGATTTGTATCTACCTAAAATGTTAATTGTAAATCTTGACAGTTGTAGGAATATAAGTAGTTGTTATTGTTGCTGAAACAGTCAGTATAAAACTATATTCTAAACAATGTGACAAATACTTAAGATGCATGGTGTTATTTAATCTAAAAATAACCTTCCAAGTTGTTATAAAAGAAATCAAATCATGGAAAAAATTAATCATTTACTAAATTTTATACAGTCAGTAGCTGAGTCTGGATTTTACATCTTTAGTTTTCTCCCTTGTGTATGTTTTAAAGATGTACAATGTGATGATTTTCTGTAATTCTATAATTACCACAATCAAGTTAGTTAAACTTATAGTAACCTTTTTCCAATCCTTTTTCTTTCTATCCTTCCCTCCTTCCATTCCTCCTTCCATTTTATTCTGCTAATAAACACATATAAGATCTACTTTCCTAGAAAATTTCAAGTATAAAATACAGTGTTGCCCTGCTTTATACACATTAGCTCGCTGAGACCTACTCATTTGTAACTGAGAGTTTGTCCTGGAGACTGTTGTAAGGGAGGTGAGACTAACTCCATAACCACATGAAATACTTTGCTAATGCATCATTCATGTTCCTTAGGAGAAACCCCATAGTTTCTCACGTTCTCTTAGAGGTTTATGAACCCAGAAGAGCTCAGAATCACCAAACTAAGCGCTCAGTTCTTTCATTAAGAACAAAGGCCTGGAGTGGTTTATCTGTTAGGGTCTTTAGCATTCATGTTTCCTAGTTCGTAGTAGGAAAATCATGTGTATTATGATATATTGTTTATCAGTAGTTCAAGCTCTACGATAGTTCCTTACTCAGAGTTGCTGCTGACCTGGAAATAGTAACATGTATTACCAGAGTTTTATACAATAACAACTTGTTTTATGCAAATACTCATATATCAAATAATTCAAATCAGTTCCTGAAAAGTGACTGTGCTGTTTATTCCATGATTACCCTTATTTACGTTGTCAGTAAAATTGCTCTCCTTTATGCTGTGTCAGGGAAGGGAAATACACCTCCAAAATCATCGTGACCCTCTGGGCTTCCCATGGGAACAGTGCACCTCAGATAAACCGCACCTGCGGAGGTAGCTCGGGCCCTACCTGAGAATAGAAGAATCTTCAGTGAGCTCAACAGGAGAGGAAACAAACAAACAAACAAAAAATAAGTCCTTCTTATTGTGCAGCTAGCCATGCCCGTTTTAGTTTCAGGCAGAATTCTCTGCACGGAGGACATGTCTAATGCTTTAAATACAGTCTTCATAGGCAAACAACAGCCTAAAGAGTAAAAATTGTATTTTGGCTTTGATTCTCCAGGTATTTTTAGTAGATTTTCTACTTTACCTGGCTGTCATAGACGTAAGTTGTTTTAATTACACTGGTTTATTTTAAAGTGTATGTGTAGTTATAAACTATAACTGTTTGGTGCTTGATTTTTGAAAATATTTATACTAGTTTTAGAAGACCTGTTAGATGTCTGTTTGTTTTCCTCATATTTCAAGTGCCCAGTCTTTAATTGTGTCTTATTAGTGTACACTTGTGGCATACTTTAAACCTGACCACATGCAAACAACTCAGACATTCCCAGAAAACTCTACTAAATTGATGTAGAAATGTTTTGGAATATAATTTAAAAATTGGAAGTTCATTTCAAATCAGGGCTGGTGTTATGGTGCAGTGGGTTAAGGCTCTGCCCGTGACACCAGCATCTCCTATGAGCAACTGTTCAAATCCCAGCTGCTCACTCTTCTTTCTGAGCCAACTGCCTGCTAATGGAGCTGGGAAAGCACCAGAGGATGCTCCAAGGCCCCTGTCCCCATGTGAGAGACCTAGGTGGAATTCTTGGCTCCTGGCTTTGGCCAGGTTCAGCCCCAGCTGTCACAGCAATTTGGGAAGTGAACCAGTGGATGAAATCTATTTCCTCATTGTTTAGATATATTTTCTTGGATCCGAGACTTTCGGACACAATTAAAAGTTAGAAAAAATGAAAATAATCAAAACTTTCTGAGCATCCAGAATTGCACTGAAAATCTTTGTGATGAGGTGTGCTCACAAAGTCCATATTTCGGAGGCAGTAGAATAGTATTTGGAGATAGGGCCCTTTGGAGGTCATCAGGGTTTGATGAGGTCCTGGGGGTGGGAGGCATTTGAGGAGTTGAGTGTCCTGATAGGACGAAACTCTAGAGAGCTTTCTTTTCCTCTATGCCTGCCTTACGAGAAAACACACAGAAGGGGGCCGGTTGACCCTGCACATGCTGGCTCCCTGACCTCATATATCCAGCCTCCAGAACTGTGAAGGAGAAAAAGGAATCTGTTCCTGTGTCACCCAGTTTGTGATATTTACTTATCACATTGGCTTATATATCTCTTCCTCCTGACTGAAACAGGAAGCAAGTAGTAACGCGTGAAATTTTATCATTGACTCAATGGAGAAGAATGCTGTTAATACAGAATCCTGGAGAGAGCCCTGCTGTAGCAGTCCTGTTCTTGGAACAGGTGGCATAGCAAGATGACCTTGGTCACCTTGGTCACAGCACAGGCTGTGGCCTTGAGAAGTTGTGCAGGTCTGAGGAAGTGGAGAAGGCCATTTGCCCAGCACACCAAGTTCCTGTTTCTAGACTGCATGGGACTTAAAATAATTTTGCCATTTATTTTGTAACTTCGGTCAAAGCACATAATGTGAGAGAGTCTCAGTTTGTTCCTTTCTCTATTTTGTAAGAAGGCTCAGCAATTGTCCATGTTTTCAAATATTTTTTATTTGAAAGGAAGAAAAGAGTGTGGGAGAGAAAGTAATCTCCCATCTGTTTATTCACTCTCAAATGCCTACAAAATCAAAGACTGGACCAGGCCGCTTGGAGGAGCCCAAAACTCAGCAAGCCCTGCCTGTGGGTGGTTGGAAGCCAACCACTTGAACTATCTCCTGCTGCCTCATAAGGTGAACATTAGCAAGAAGCAAGAATTAGAAGCAGAGCTAGGAATGAAGCCTGGGCACTGTGCTGTTGGGTATGGGTGCATAAGTGGCATCTCTTTCTTTCTTTTTACAGATTCTTTTTAGAACTATTCATTCATTTTTTTTTAAAGATAAGGTGACAGAAAAGGAGAGAGAATGAGCAAGAGAGCAAGAGAGAGAGAGAGCTTCCACCCACTGTTTCACTTACCAAAAATCCTCAGTAGCCTGTGGTAGGTCAGGACGAAGGCAGGAATACAGAACCCCATCTAAGTCTCCCACATAGGTGGCAGGAACCCAAGTAATTGGACCATCATCTGCTGCCACCAGAGCTGGATTGGAAGCTTAGAAGCAGAGTCCTTGAGGCTGAAACAAACACTTTGATTTAAGTCGCTTGCTTTCCAAGAAGTGGCATAACCCTCTGCACCATAACACCAGCCTCCCGAGTGACATCTTAACAATTGCACCAAACACCTGCCCGAGGTCTCAAGTTGCTTTTTCTGTAATACAGGAGTAATAATAAAACCTAAGTAACATGGGGAGGAATAGATAACCTAATAGGTATGATGTACCTAGTACTCTGCTCAGTACATGTGACTATTAACTGACATGTCCCCCTGTTGGTTTTATAACAATATGATATAAAAACTATTTTATTTTCTTTAGTTCTTCAAGTGTTGGTACATAATAATAGTACTATGAAAAACAAACCACTTCAAAAGTCTGGACATTTTTGAAAACAGATTTTCCATCAAATAAAACTAAATAAAAAGTATCTAATTCACATGTAGATACTGGTTGTAGTTGTAACTGCATTGCATTATATTTGCCCATCCATGGTAAGCTACTGATAAATGATTGCAATAATCAACTTATTTTATCTTCATAGTAAACTATGGCTGACTGAGTCTGGGGAAGTGGCCAGAGCAAGAGCAGCAGGATCATTGGGAAGCTTGGGGCTCTGGAGGAGTAGCTCAATCTAGGTGGAATGTAGAGGACAGGGCTGGTGGGCAGAGAAGGCAAGAGGGTGTCATGAAGCCCTTAAGAAACTGAAGCCTGCATGGGGCAGAAATGGTGTGAAAAAGAGATGAAGGAAAATCCACCCAAGATCACTTTCTCTGAGCTTCTGTCTGTGGAACAAAGATGTGACCTAATTCTCATTTGGACCTGAGTACCAGGATGTAAACTCCAACTCTGCCCGTAGGAGCTGTCTGAATGGGCAAGTTCCGTAACCTCTGAAAGCATGGCTCATACAGGGAAGTCAGTATAGGTTAAGATGTTTCAGTGACAAATCCAGTGACATTCCTGGTTCCTAATAGGTGCTCAATAAATGGTTTTTCTTTCTCTTTCTTTTTCATACCTGGCTATGCAACTGCTCTGGCACTCTGGCAAGAACCACAAGTTTTCCTGACCAGAAGGGTGACTCTCTTTACACTGAAGTTTGAAGAGTAGAGTAGCAGAAACCAAGGCATCGGGTTTTACAGACTTGAGAAGACAGATGAAGCAGGGGAGTAGGTGGTACTTCAACCTGTGGGAATTTTCATTCGCAGACTTTCCTTCAGAGTTAGGTTCACTGCTGAATCTTTCAGTTTATGTAGAGGTGGTTGGACTGGACAAAATTTAAGTCTCCTCCTAATATCATGGTTATTCTCTGAACACTAAATTTAGAGTTGCATCCTTTCTATTTGGTTTTCAATTTTTGTTTCCTAGCTCCTAATCCCAACCAAAGAGACAAGAATTAGAGTGCTAAAGTATATGTATTAATTTAATTTCTATTGTTGCATTAAAAACATCACCACAAAGCTTAGCAACTTATACCAATAAGCCTTTATTGCCTCCAGTCAATTTGATCAGGAATCCAGGGGTAGCTTGGCTGGGTGGGCTGAGTTCTGACTCTCAGGTCCACTACTGATGAGTATTGCCAATCAGCTGAACAGGTTGGAGAATCTACTTCCAACCGCACTCACATTGCTGTTCCAGGAAGCCCCAGTCTGTCACTATGTGGGCCTCTCCAAAGAGCTGTTTGAACAACATGACAGCTGGTTTCTCCAGAGTGAATGATGAGAGAAAAGGGAAGAGGGGGAGAAAGAAGTTGGGGATGGTGAGGGGGTAATTTAAGGAGAAGGAGAACGATGACAAGAACATGAGTGTATTTTATGACTTTACCTGGGAAATCAGGTTTCACCACTTCTGCTGTATTCTTGTTTAGCAACCTTATACACCTCTAATACGATAGAAATGTGAAGAGCAGAAGGTAGGGATCATTGGCACCATCTCAGAGGCTGTCTCCTACATACCCTTTAACTTCTCAGCTAGAATACAAAGCTGAGTGTTTAGAAAGATCATTCCTTCCTAGCCATCTCCTAAGCACTGCGGCAGTTTCTACCAATCTTCAACTCAAAGATTTGGTGCTGAGTTCTGAATGCTATTTATAGACATAGATATTAGTGTTTTAAATTTAAGTCTTTAAAATTGTAAATCTCTTCAGATTTGTCCTGATCCACTTAATTTGCAAGTAAGGGTTATGAATGCCAGTTGACAAGTCAATCATGGGATGTGTTACAACCAAGTTATTTACTAAAATTAAAGGATACGTGGAGGCAAAGGATCTAAATAAGGATTTGGGAAAGGGTTCATGGGGAGGTGACTTTGAGTTTTGTTTTAAAGAATTGACAATGGTTTTTCAGGAATCACAAACTAAAAGATTTGTATTACAAAAATGCTGTTTGAGCAAGTTTCAAAAGACAACATACAAAATGATACCAAGTATAAAACTCAAGTACGAAGAAAATTATAATTTATTGACACATGCATATTTGATAAAAACACACAAATGTAAGGAAGGAAATGAAAAATTTAAAACCATGACAGAGGTGGGGGAGCCAAAATTATGGGATAAGAAACAATCAAGGTAGGTTTGGTGGTGCTAGAGTTCCCATGTTTGAAAGAGTTTATAGGACCATAAATGTTTAAAAATAACAATTTTATGTGTGAACTACTATATGAGCCTATTTTAATATTCAAAACTTGTCAGCAGAGTGAACATCAAATCAAAATGCATGAAGAGATGAAAAAGCTTGGAAAAAGAGACATCATTATGACAAAGAAATGATAAATAATGCATTGTCTTTCATAAAATATAGCTCACTTATCTGCAGTTGTATTGGAGTATAGAAAAGGAAAAAAAAAAGATTATAGATACAATTGAAATCCAAAAACTCAAAATTCTTGCAAAAGAAACAAGCACTATTTTTGTCGTGAGAACAAAAAGGCTGATTGTTCCTTTGTTACATATGTGGTGATATGATCACACTGAGTAATATAAATTAGCGATAAGTCACAGGAGCAGTTATTGTTTTCATCATAAGGAAAGGGGTCTACTGCATTTTAATTGTCTGAATTCATCATGTGTCAACAACTTTTGTTCCTGGTGGAATTCTGATCATAGGGTGGTGCTTTATTTAACAATGTACCCTTTTAAATTGTTGTGAAGCTGCAACTAAGGTTTAATTACATTATTGCCAGTCATCTGAAGCATGGTAATTACTTGGAGTCCTTGGCCAGCATTTCTGATTAAAAGTGCTGTGGCATGCTCAACAGGTCATAAATTAATATTCCAATCCTCTAACTTCCTCTTAAGGCCTTGCTTTATTCCTTCTGAGTTACAACTCCATCTTTGGGAATGGTACATAGGTGAAAGTCGAATGATATGAAGAGACCTGATACTTGAAAAGAAATGACTTTGCTATAACCTTTTTACTGTCAGGTTTGTTTAATTTTTCTCTTTTGGAATTCCTTTTACTAGCCAGAAAAAAATGAAAAATAATTTGTGAACAAGAGACTTCTTTCCTGTGAGAGATTTGAAGTGCTTTTAATAATTCAGCTAAGCCACTAGCCAAAAGTTTAGCAAATGACTGGCAGCAACATTATCTGCCTAAAAGTGAGACAGTGAGTTCCAAGTGTTTATCTAGGAAAAATTTCTAGGTACTTTTTTCCTGGTGAAGGGGACCTAATACGTAAGGGGAACATGATGAAAGTCGGAGTTCTCCTTTGGAAGAATAAAAACAAAGCAATGCCTGCAAGGCCGCATTAGGTCTTTCTCAGAAAGGAGTTGCATCAGTTTTGCCAGAAGAAGGCCACAGTGTCTAAGCAGTTCCTAAGTCTGCACTGTTTTCTTGCTGAGCTCAGCAGGGACTTGTTTTTGGTAAAACTGAGTGCCAACTATGGAGTCTTCTGCTCTTGATTCAACTGCTTGATTGTCGTTGATCATTTGGCTGTTTGATGGATCTCTGTGCTGCCACTAGCTCTGCCTTTGGTGAAAGTTTCCTTTCACATTCAACCCGTCGATAGCACATTACAGTCAGATTCTCCTGTTGTCTGGTTGTGAGTATGCTCAAACCTGCCCTTCTCCCACTTAACTTGTTTTCTTAGTCATAGCAATTAGACTTGTTGTTTCAGATTTGTTTCTTAAAAAAAACCTCTAATTTCTAATCAAAATATGTTCATTTTCAAGTTAGAGATAGATGCTCTACATCTAAAAATGAATTTAATGTCTTGAAATGATGTGTACTTTTCTTAATATACATTTTACATGAATATTTTGAAGATCCATTATATGCATGGATTTCAAAAATTTTTTCACTGAAATAAACTTAATCTTTTAATTCAATTTCCAAAAACTTTTTGAAGTACCCATGTATGTTCCCTGGATGGTCCCCAGTAGCCACGTTCCATTGGCTTTCCACTCATAGCAGCCTTTTTTTTTTTTTTTTTTTAAGTCAGTTTCCTGTTTTCCAGTAACCCTGAAGTCCAAACCATGATTTTCCATTGTCTGGCCTTGTGACCATCGCATCCCTGTGCCTTATTCCTTACTATTATAATCCCTCCTTAATTATAACTTAACTTGCCGTGCATTCCAAAGTGATTTCCTCTGCCTTATGTCCTGTATTCATTATCTGCACAAACAAGATTTGCTGACATTGATTGAACAGTGAATGACTAACACAGTGTTGGGCACTCTCCTACCTAAAGCTGATAGCCTCCTCAGTCTTTTCTCTTTCCATTCCAATTCTTTGCCACAAAGTTAAACAAAAAAATCAAAACCACATTTAGGTGGAAATTCTTTTCCATTCTTTCTTCCCCAAATTCAAGTTCCTCTACTCCCTAAAAACTGGTCTTATTCATTTGAAAGATTAATCATCCACTATGTGCCGAGCAATGCCTTCAGAACTGGTGAAAATAAGAAAAATGCTGCACAATTTCAGATGTTAAGGATCTCAAAATATACTGGGACGATTTGTCAGCAATTGGTCACAATAAAGTACCAGGGGTTGCACAAGGGGACATGGGAGGCCAACCGTGAGAGCACATGACAATGGCCTCCCTTGGAGGAAAACTTCCTACAGCAACTAATATGAAGCAGTCATGGCAAGCCTGACAAAGTGTGCATTCAACACAATATGGAGAGAAGGGAAACAGTTTATGCAGAGAAACTCAGTAATGAACAAGCATATGTCTGTGACCTGGAAACACACACACACACACACACACGAGAAATGAAAGCTAACATTGGACAGGGAGAGCAAGGAATTATACATGAAGTGCGTCAGCTATCATACTGAGAAATGTCGAATTCTTTTGTAGGGAGTGGGAACATGGCAGGAATTTAAGAAAGAGTAATTATGAGAAATTGTCGTTGCCACCACTACGCATTTTCCCCCTATGATATCACCTCTATAACTGCACTCCCTGTCATTTCCGTAAGCCATGGTACTCAATTCCTTTTTCTCTGATTTCTTTTTTGTATATCATTGGATTAACATGTAATACGTACACGTTTTTACTGAGTACAGTCAATATTTTCACATATAAACAAATCATCCCAGACAATTTGCCTTTCCATCTCATTTTCATGTGTTCAGAATTCATCAGCTTATGCTGTCTCCCAGTTCTTTATACGGTATATGTTACATTATTGTGAACTACAGTCACCCCCGCCCAGTGCTGTGGAACACCAGAACCACCCCCTCACTGCATTTTGGTGTCTACTGTGAATTGTCCTCTATTCTTCAATACCCAGCCTTTTCTAACTCCAGTGTTCACTATGTTAAGGTCAGATTGACTTATACTTTTTTAACTTCACATATTAGAGAAACATGCAGTATTTGTCTATTTGTGTACTTAATACCGAACACCACAAGAAGCATAAGACACACCTGGCCCCTGAACTTGATAAATCTTGTATGACTTGATCTAACTATTGTTACCTCCATTTCCGCCTTCCTTCCCTTCCCCTCTCCTGCTTCTGTATCTTTTCACACGGGGGGATATTATTAGCAAAGATCCCCTTAGTAATCAGCTTACCATGAGAATATTCCCTGTAAGGTCTTTGTTTAGAACTGAAATCAGTCTCCATTGATGATACCCTTTCTCTTATATTTCTTCAAAATAGTGTCTGTTTTCTCCTCCACAATCCTTCTACCACAAGTGTCGGAGACACGATGCATGGTGTCCCTGTGATCTTCTTCATTTCCAGATCATTCTCCATTCTGCCATGAAAAGTTTTGGCTTTGATGATGATTTTGTCAGATTATTCACCTGCGTTCTCCTTCCATTTAGTCATCTATTAACTCACAGATGATCTCTCCTCTTCTTTGAAGATTATGCATCCTCTTTTAGTGCTACTCTCTTTACACTGCCCATGTACTAACTCCTTTTTTTTTTTTTTTTTTTTGACAGGCAGAGTGGATAGTGAAAGAGAGAGAGACAGAGAGAAAGGTCTTCCTTTTTGCCGTTGGTTCACCCTCCAATGGCCGCTGTGGCCGGCGCATCGTGCTGAACCGAAGCCAGGAGCCAGGTGCTTCTCCTGGTCTCCCATGGGGTGCAGGGCCCAAGCACTTGGGCCATCCTCCACTGCCTTCCCGGGCCACAGCAGAGAGCTGGCCTGGAAGAGGGGCAACTGGGATAGAATCCGGCATCCCAACCGGGACTAGAACCCGGTGTGCCGGCTCTGCAAGGCAGCGGATTAGCCTGTTAAGCCACGGCGCCGGCCCTAATGTACTAACTCTTAATGAACTCAATCGATGTACCTTATTTTTCCACTTTCCAGTCTGCTCTTAGGTCGCCTCTTCAATAATTTGATAGTCCATTCTAACTCAGACTTACTTCTGTGATATGATAATGTTCTTGAAACTGTTTTACAAGTTGTTATTATGACTGAATATGCTTCCAGCTTGCTCCCAGTACCATCAAGACTTCAAATATCCTTTGACCACATCAGAATTTGAGTTGATCTTAAATTATCAGACCAACTTATCTTGTCATCTTGCTTTGTCGTTCCATGATGCTGTCATTTCCTAACACAGTGCCATGGTGAAGTAAATCAAAAATCACTTCTTTGCATATATCCACAGTTTCATTGCCTTTCTCTCTACTTTTAATATCCACTTGGTGTCAGCAAAAATTTAATGAAATACTCTCTGCTCACCAGAATCTACATAAACCTCACTGAATAAAATTAGAAAAGAAAGACACAACCACATGGTGAAATGAATTCCACTTGTGTATGCATATTTTAATTATTAAATAACAATTATTTACACATTTATGAGGTATCAGATAATATTTCAGCAATCTATACATTGAGTTCTGTCTGCTTAGAGTGTATACATGTCACATATCCTTATGGTGAAAACATTCAAAATCATTATTTCTTATTTCTTATTTTTAGGGACAGATACAGTATATTATCATCATCTATAATCATCCTACTCTGCATTGGAATGCCTGGTGTTTCTTACTCTCTAACTAAGACTTGCTGCCTGTTACTCAGCTTCTCCCCATCCTTTCCTCCCACCTACAATACTTTATGGTCATGAATGCTATCTGGCAGTTATTCTGCATTTCTCTGTATTCCCTCTTCTATTCTCTTTTAAACTTCCCTATGTAAATTTTTCATCCTTTCTTCTCTCGCTTTTTTTCCTCCATTGTGTTCTCTCAGTTGATGAACATCTTTGTGTTTCAATAAACATATTAAAAATTTTCAGAAGAGGTTTCCCAGTATCAGTTGAACCAGCCTACCTGAATCTGTGCCTTTATATTCTGTTCTTTGTCTCTCTCTGTTACTATAGTCAAATGAATCAGGCTTTTAAGTGAAGCCAAACTGTGTACTTTACCCACCTATGCTTTTATATCTCACATTTATATATAGTTCTATCCTGCAACCGCCTGCTAATTCCATACTCGCATATTCAAATGGACTTGACCTTCTCTGCTGAATATTTAAAACCATCTCCAGCTTCACACACACACACACCCCTAAATAAATAAGTAAATAAATAAATTTAAATATAGAAAAGAAAGTTCCTCCTCTGATGATTTCCATCTCAGTGAATGGCAACTTCATTCTTCCAGTTGCTTAGGTCAAAATTTTGGTGTCATCTTAATCATCTGTCCCCATGAAACCTGTGAAACCCTGTGTCTCTCTCTTAAATACATCATGGATTTTTCCACTGCCTATCTCCACTGTTTCCACTTTGATCTTAACTGAACTATTGCCTGAGTATTGGGCTACCTTCAGATCTTGAATCAGGCTGTTTCCTTGCCCCTTACAGTTGATCTTCAAGAGCAATTATCAGAGTGATTCTGTTGAAATGCAAGTTGAATTCTATGTCTTCTACTCAAAAACATTTAGTGCTTTCTACTTCTGTCAAGCTAGAAGCCAAAAACCATAATTTTAACTCACATTTCCTCTCTGACCTCATTATTTTCCTTTTTCATTATCTCTCCTGATCATTTATTACTGTGTGACATCCTATCTGTGCTGTTTTTATTGTGTTTCTTTTCAGTCTTTCCTATTAGGATGTAAATGCTATGATATTTTATATTTTTATGTTTGGTTCCTTGATACATTATCAGAGCCTAGATCAGTACTTAACATGCAGTAGATATACAATAAATGATCTAATGAATTAAACTTTTTCCCATAAGATTATTCAGTCTGCACATGTGTTGGTCACTTTTCAGCACTATAAGTGAAATACATGAAAGGAAGTAACTAGAGAGGAAAAAAAGTTTTATATCATCTCATGTTTTGGAGATTCACAGCCCAAGATCAAGCAACCACATTAGCCTGGAGTCTGATGTGGGTGGTGGATGGTGGAAGGCCTGCAAAAGGAGGATCTCCTAGCAAACCAAGAAATAGAGAGAAAGAGCACACCATCTTTTACAACCAACTCTTTGGGAAGAACTACTTTCTGAAGTCATGCTTGCAAATATCTAAAGAGGTCCCACAGTGCTCATCTCTGAAACATCATAATGGGATGAAGCTTCTACCATTAATCCATCAATCATTAATATTGATCCATTAACTACTAATATAAGATTTGAAATGTCTGCATGAGTTGGGAGCCAAATTGTGTTCAAACTGTAGAAGCATACTAACATGGGTTCATTGTGCTTATTTACCATACTGCTTCTAAGCTTAATTTCTTCAGCAGAACTGAGAGAAACTGAAATTCCAACTCATAAAATATATGTAGTATGTTCAAGCCTTGTTATTCTTTTTTTTTTCCCCAGAGTAAGAAATAGAGAAGGAAGGAGTTTGGGGTATTTTTTTTTTTGCAGGGGGTAGAGAGAGGGAGTCCCCATCTGCTGAGTTATTCCCCAAATACCCATAATAACCAGTACTGCTCCCAGCCAAAGCCAGGAACCAGGAACCCAATCAAATTTCCCTTATAGACTGCTGGCACACATCAACTTGAGCCACCATTTACTGTTCCCCAGGGTGTGCATTGTCTGGGCACCAGATTGGAAGAAGTTGAGGGACTCAATCCCAGGCACTCTGATATAGGATGCCAGGATCTTAATGATAGGCCAATGTGTGTCCCCAACCCTGGTTTTAGTTTATTTAAAATATTTATTTATTTGAACGTCAGAGTTACACAGAGAAAGAAGGAGAGGCAGAGAGAGGGAGACAGAGATCTCCCATCTGCTGGTTCATGCCCCAATTGGCCACAATGGCCAGAGCTGGGCCAATCTGAAGCCAGGAGCCAGGAGCTTCCTCCAGGTCTCCCATGCGGGTGCAGGGACTCAAGATCTTGGGCCATCTTCTGCTGCTTTCCCAGGCCATAGCAGAGACTGGATTGTAGGTGGAGCAGCCGGTCTCGAACCAGCACCCATTTGGCATGCCGGCACTGCAGGTGGATGCTTTACCTGCTGTGTCACAGTGCAGGCCCCCTGGTTTTAATTTTTAAAGTGGAGATGATCAGTGACTGATTGACTCACAGAATTTTTGCAAAAATTAAATGAGATAATTCAAATACCATATTCAGAATGCCCATAGAAGCGCTTTCAATGGAGATAGTGAATATTTTGTTATTATACCTAATATCAAAGTGCCTATTAATAAAGTACCTATTAAATATTTCTTTTGGTGTCTTGATTTTTACTTTTAAGTCATTTGTTAGAAACAGGGAATGAGATATTTGTGGTTGAAAATGGTAATTTCTGCTTGTTTATAAATACTTCAAATTTGTTTCACCTTATTTTGTCAGTTTTTCCTGGAGAGTCAAGTGAGTTTCTACAAATGTTGTTCTAGTGAATCATGTTAGACCTTCTAATGTTGTATGGGGAATCAGCCACATGATCTCATCCATTCATTTATGACAGATTATTTCAGAGAGTCAAAAAATTATTATTTAACTGGCCTTTGTGTTAAAAAATATAGACCCTAAGGGAAATCATCACAGTACATTATAAAAAATAGTTGCAAAGGAATTTTTGTAAAATTAATGTCTGTTGAAATTATTTGCATTCATTGGAAGTCATTTTTGTAAAACATTCACTTTATCCCAGTCAGGTTAAAATTTTTTCACTTAGAAATTCAAACTTTAGAAGTGTAACAGTCCTAAATATTTCATGTTCTAATGCTCCAAATCAATGTTTAGAATTAAATATAGATTCAGGGCCACCTTTTTTCCTCATAATGAGTAATGATAATGTGGGAGTGGACACCATGTACAGACTATGAGCAGGGATTTGGTCGTGCAAAATCACACCAAGTTGTATCTCTGCAGAGTTTTGTACTATACACACTTTGCTGTGCAAGTTGACCACAGGTGGAAATTTTCAGTGAGCAATAGCAATTCTACAATAGATATATTCTATTCAGATTACCGATAATTGATTAGAATTGGTATGTATGGAAGTAGTAGAATTCTAGTTAATATGACTCTTAATCTATGGCTTTTATTTTATACCACTGTATTCCTATATTCTAGGTGAGTAAAAAATTGATGCATTATTTGAAAAGCGATAATACCTTAGAGTCTTAGGTGCAGCTCTGTAAATACAAAGATCTGTTCCTCTTGACAAGACTTGTCACCTATTAATTTGCTCATCATTTTAAAATTAGTGATTGTGCCTGCCTCTGTTTTTCTTTTTTACTGAACTGTTAGAATTATCTTAAATAGAAGATTATAAAAATGAGATGTTTTACATCATGCACTTTTTCATTGAAAGCATATTTTAACAGCAGTCATCTCAATTTCTGAGGCTGCTGCTCTTTCTTTGCCCTTTATTCTTTGTTCTTCCTTTAGTTTCTAAACTCGTTTATCTTTATCATTACCACCTCCCCCTTTGATCTTTTCAAAAAGAAAGATATTGGATTTTTCCAGAAGGAACATCAGTAACACAATCATACTGATAACCGAAGTAGAGTTCTCCAATTTTCCTGGGTAAAATTTTGATAACACCAATTTGTCCTTTTCAATTCTGTACTTGGATATTATTAGCTACAATAACTTCTATTCTCGTTTGTACAGGAAATGACTTATTTCTTGTAGCAGTTCATGAACTGGGACATGCTCTGGGATTGGAGCATTCCAATGACCCCACTGCCATCATGGCTCCATTTTACCAGTACATGGAAACAGACAACTTCAAACTACCTAATGATGATTTGCAGGGCATCCAGAAGATATATGGTAGGTTATCACTGTTTCTGTTTGGCTAATCCTACAGTAAAGCCAAAAATCCTGCTTTGTTTTTCCTTTGGAATAGATTCTCTATGAGAGAAAAAAGTTAAGAAAAAGTATACATGTGTATATCTCATGTATTGGCAAAAATCTTCAGATCAATTAAGTTTTGTTGGCAGTAGTCCTATGTATCTTAATGTACAGATTATGGAAAAATATTTACCACTGTTGGAGTTTTCTTATTGAGTATAGTTGAAACGATGTTATACTAAGTTCTAAAAAATTTATATTCAAAATCAAGTGGAAATAATCATAAATTATAATCACCAATAAAAACAATGAGAGATGTTAGATGCTGAGACTTTAGTACAAACTGAGATTGAATCAGAGTTTGTGAGATTGGATTTCCAATAGTTCCTAGACAAAGGACATTTGAAGGTCCAGAAAAGGCCTGTATGGGATGGATGTATCAAGTTGTCCTCACAAGCAAGTCGTTAATTACTAAATCAGAGTGAAAATCAACAGACAATGGAGTGAAAGTCAGCAAATGACTAAGTTCATTAGCATATGGCACAACACAAAATTTTAGTACAATAATGCTTTTATTTATGGGATTCAGTCAATGAATGAAAATTAAAGGAAAAGGGAGAAAGACCATTACGCATATTTACTATACTCCTAATACTCCCTCAATACAACCAATGACCTATACAAAGGCATTTATTTCACACATCATTGTTAAGAACTTGACATTTATAATTTACATACAGCAAATATGCTTCACTAAGTTAATGAAGTGAAGCTTTCATTTTTATAATACAAAGACAACTGTGTGCTGTCCCTTTGTTAATACCCAGGATCCAGAAGAGGTCATTTGCAGTTCTAAGTAGCATAGTTTCAGTTCACTAATTGGTTTGCAGTCATTAGGTTTCAACATCACAGTGGCAAGAATCCTCTTAGGGTTAAAATAGACTTGGAAAAAAGGGTCAACTTTTGTGCTTCTTTTTATTTTGTTAGGATACTGAGAACAGGGAAATGTCTCAGACTCAAAGAGAAATGCCTTGTATTTGAATTGAGATATCCTATTTCTAAATTTATGTCATCAGAAATTCCTCTTAAGTGGTTAACTGAAAGAAATTTCTTTCTCATGACCTCCTGAATTAGTAGTCTAGACGGAAGGTCTGCAAAAGTATATCCTTCCCATATCTAAATACTAAGTGTGAACAGTCCTGCATTTCTTCTTAAAAATATAAGTCCCTTGAGGAATGATGCTTGACATCTGTACACAATTACATGTGTAAACTTTGGCTTCATTTAGAAGCCTCTTTTTAGAAATTTTTCTTCACATTAATATTTTACTGATGGTGTTGTAATCAGTATGTGTCTTGCTATTTCATTATTTAAATAAAACAATCTCTGGCAATTTATCAAAATATTTTATTGGAAGAAAATAGTCAAAAATCCATGAAAGGTTAGTCAATAATAATTGGAGACATATGGTAGAAAACACTCTGATTAGCTAATATTTGTCTTTTGGAAATATTTTTGTAGAATCATTGTCTACCGAAATCTAGGATTAAGTTTGGTGGAAGTTCCATTCATGGTTCCAGTAGTCATTGTCATTTATTAATTATTTACACACTGTCTACTTCCAAAAAATATTTCAGGGAGGCTTTCCAATGAGGACTGTGGTGAAGGTATAAAAAAATTCATTAAAAATTAACAAAGAAAGTGTAGTTCCTTGGATCTTGAATCTAACATGATAAGGACAGTTTCAGACAGACTTGGCAACAGTTTGTTAGGTAAGACTTTTTTTTGTTCCAGAAAATATACATTCTTAAAGACCTCTTAGCTCACCTAGTCTGTGCCCTCTGCTGATAAGTGATTATTCTCTGTAGCATATTTTCCAGCACTATTCCTGTTTTAAGTGAGCCAAGCACTGTCCTCATATTTTCAAAAGGTCCACCTGACAAGATCCCTCCACCTACAAGACCTCTGCCGACAGTGCCCCCACACCGCTCTATTCCTCCTGTGGACCCAAGGAAAAATGACAGGCCCAAACCTCCTCGGCCTCCTACTGGCAGACCTTCCTACCCCGGAGCCAAACCCAACATCTGTGATGGGAACTTTAACACTCTAGCTATTCTTCGCCGGGAGATGTTTGTTTTCAAGGTAGGAGGCTGTGATTTTTTTTTTTTTTTTTTTAATGGCGGATCAAATGTCTAGTGTCGCTTTAGAAAACAAGTTCTCATTCATTCTAACATCACTTTCCAAACCCTCTCAGGGTTAGAAGGTTCAAAAAAAGCATCTTAAAAATAAATGCACAAATTGACTTAAATGCCTAGCAGAAGATTGCTGTAACATTTTATTTTGGGAATGCATTTATGTCAGCAGAAGCTAAAATGCCTAGAAATGTGAGGGTGAAAAAAATGCTGCATGTTATGAAGAGATAAAATAGCATAATTTAAATCGTGAATAGCAACTAATAGGGATGATTTGCTTGAGAGCTTAACCACTTCCAGGCACATTGCAACTCTTGTATCTGGTTTACACCTCTTTATAGATCCCTATAATTTGACTTGACAATTAATGCATTGTATTTTAGGAGGCATACTGATCATTTTATTTCAGGTCTATTCATAGTCATTTGAGTTAAATTTCTATGAGACTATAATTTTGATTTTAGATATACTTGTTGTTTTCCTTGGATATTTGTATCTACCTAATTTACATTATTTTTAAAAAGTTACAAGCTAAACTAATTTTACATTTGCTAAATGTGCTCTTAATGATACTGTTTTTTAGATAGAACACTAATGAATATCTCTATCTCTATGAATAGTGTATCAAAAGTATTTTAGATAATATTGAAAGGTGAATATAGTATAATAATATGAAAATGATTTCCTCCTTCAATATTTGTAAGTTAATTTTAGGATTAATAAAGGACATAACTTTATTTGCTGGAATAAGAGATTTAAAATGCCCATATTTTACAGTATAATTCATTTGAAAGTAAAATAATATATTGCTATTTTTGGTTGGCATAAATCAATAAATAATGAAATATTGTCCTACTTACATAGAATTTCCTATCTACCAGAGGCTATACTTTAAAAATATAGATTCCACATAATTTCTAGTAGACAAAGCACTGTATCTCTTTTATTGAAGAATAAGAACTGGATTTGATGTAATATGCACAAGAGCATCACACTTTCCAGGAAAAATCAATACATTTCTTCAAACACATGAATAGATTTTTGAATTATGTAAATGATCTACAGTGCTTAATGCTTAATTAAATATCACAATTTAATTTCAAGTAGGTTAATAAACTTAAGAGTAAAAAAGAGCATATATTTGTATATGTATGTGTGTGTATATATATATAGGTGTACATATGTGTATGTATATTCAACTATTATTTATTGCAGCTAGCTTAAGTAAAAGCCAAATGCAATCATTTGTCATTCTAGAAGGCAACATTGTAGCTTTATATTTTGGTATCAGTGATATCACCAAAGTTTCACTAGTCTCTGAGAATAGGATATAAAATACACTCTCCGTACATCCTTTTTTCATAATTTCTGCTTAAGTAAATGGCTTATATCAGAAGAGAGGAGTGTCTCCCTCGCGAATGGTTGGTTTCTCTAGCTTTTGTTCTTCATGTTGTAGTGGGGCAGTAAGTGCTCTTGACTGACAAAATGAGATGCTATCATCACTGATTCCTGGAACAAGAACAAATAAAATATGCCCATACCCTCAAGTAGAATGTGGTAGCAGCTACTTTGAAAGCAGATACATAAAAAGGCACGTGCATGTGCAGCCAGCGTACATGGAAGGAGTGTTTGGGAGAGCAGGAAGGAAGCCGCCTCTGTTCATCCAGGGCTTCCCTCCTCAGCATCCTCCAAATACCCAGCCTCTCTGACTGCCGCTTCTGCCCAGAGTCTTTCTGGAGATTTGGATGTTTAGTCTGTATATCCAATCGCCAGGTTATTGATCTCTGTCTTCTCTAATTATTCCTCATTGTAGTGTATCTCTGACTAGATGATAAACCTCATTCATGTGATTTAGCAGTGATCTTAATGTAAATACCTAGATTATCAAACTATGGCTAGAATCCTGTTGATACAATGAAAATCCTCCTAATGGGATTATTGAAACCTTTTCATTCTAGAAAATTCTTACTCCATACCAAAGATTTTAGTGAGCATTATTTACCTACAATCTCTGTGTAAAATTTGTAAGCCCAAAATGAGAATATCTGGACACAGGGAAGAGGTACTACCATCAGGCAATTTTGTTTTCTTCCTAGGAAGAAGCTGTTCTTTATAATAGCAGTTTCAACATAATTCTTTTTGGTAGCTAACTTCCTCTCAGGGCATGTAATTTACCTTGAGCTCTCAGGTCACACATTTATTTAAAAAAAAATCATGTGAATGTTTATATGATGGGTAAGATATATGAGGGTGCTTCAAACTGTTGAGGAAAAAAATAGAATTAAATATATGTTTATTTTGGTACAAAAATAATTGAAATCCGCTCATAGTGCTTTCATCATGTGTGCTTCCCATGAACTTTTTGAAGACCTCTGATATGCATGGAATTTTAATTTTATACCAAAATAGACTTATCTTTTAATTCCGTTTTCCACAAACTTTTCCCAAGTATCCTCTTGTATATACCCTCTGCATGAGAAAGTTAAATATGCAGCTTCATAATCTTTGGGGAATGTAAACCACCTAGAGCAAGGAAATGAAAATCAAAATCAAATACCCAGGAACAGAGAAACAAAATAGCAATGACAAGAGCAGCTTTGTGCTTGCTTTAGAGAAGGTGACTTTAAGACTACTCCCTGAAGAGTGTAAGCTGCTGTGACTGAGCTGATAAGAGCAAGATCTGATTGTTCAAATGAATACTCTCAGCGTGCCTTCAGACAGCAGGATGAAAACATTGACTCTTTTAGTCATTTTGTGGGTAGAGGGAAGCAGAAGGCAGAATTAGCCAAGGTGGTAGAACCGATTTTAATATACTCCACTATGTATGATGTACGATTACAATGGCAACTATATTCTTTATATATAGGAAGAAAAATGGTATCCAGCACCCGAAGAGTCCTTTCAGTACAAAAAAATAAAGATGATTCTGTTTGAGTACTGACCACTTTTTTTTTTTTTTTTACACCAAAAGAAAAGCAAAGACAAGTGCTTTGAGCTACAGCTGGAAAGGCTAGTTTGAAGAATATTGGAACAATATTCAAAACAGTGTAGTAAGTGTCCTCCCCATTCATAGAGAAGAGCAAGACTCCTGACTCTGGGTAAGGAAAGCATTCCACATTTTACCAAAGTAATCAACCCAAAACAGGAATCCTTCGGTTTGTTTTCCTATGTCAAATTCGTGTCTGTTTATTTATCACAAAGCTGTTTATTCCTAAATAGGCCCACCTTCATTTATGTCCAACTGCTTAATTCTACTGAAAAATCATAGTTACAAGTTCATGACAGGATATAGTGCAATTTCACTTGGCAAGAGGTAGGTTTGTTTCATAAAAGGAGAGTTTTTAAACTCTTAAGAGAAAGAAGAGAGGCTGGCACCACAGCTCACTAGGCTAATCCTCTGCCTGCAGCGCCGGCACACCAGGTTCTAGTCCCAGTTGGGGCGCCAGTTCTGTCCTGGTCGCTCCTCTTCCAGTCCAGCTCTCTGCTGTGGCCCAGGAGTGCAAGTGGAGGATGGCCCAAGTACTTGGGCCCTGCACCCACATGGGAGACCAGGAGGAAGCACCTGGCTCCTGGCTTCAGATCAGCGCAGCGCACTGGCCATGGCGGCCATTTAGGGGGAGAACCAACAGAAGGAAGACCTTTCTCTCTGTCTCTCTCTAACTCTGCCTGTCAAAAAATAAATAAATAAAAATAAAATAAAATAAAAAAGAATGTATAAAAAAGAGATAGGAGAGAGATAAAGAATAGAAATAATTGCTGAAAGACATAGTTTTGATTTTGCCCTCAGTTAATATATCCATGAAATTGATTTGTGATGAAATTCTTCCCAGTTATTTAACTTGAACCTGGTGACTGTTCTGTTTAGCAGATTCTTATCTCTTCTCTCCCTGTGTGCTGTTACGATGATGCCAAGCCAAGGCAGTATCGTATTTCATCCTAAGTATTTTCCTATTCTCCACCTTGAATTTCTGGCTACCTTTCTTGCCTGGATAGACTGCAGTTTATTTTCAGGACTGCATGCAGATTGATAGGCTAAGAAAATAGATCAGATCATATTACTGTACTGCTAGAAATACTTCCATGTTGGCCGGCGCCGCGGCTCATGTGGCTAATCCTCTGCCTGTGGTGCCGGCATACCAGGTTCTAGTCCCGGTTGGGGCGCTGGATTCTGTCCTGGTTGCTCCTCTTCCAGTCCAGCTCTCTGCTGTGGCCTGGGAAGGCTGTGGAGGATGGGCCAGGTCCTTGGGCCCTGCGCCCTCATGGGAGACCTGGCTCCTGGCTTCGGATCGGCTCAGCACACTGGCCATAGCGGCCATTTGGGGATTGAACCAAGGGAAGGGAGACCTTTCTCTCTGTCTCTCTCTCTCACTGTCTAAATCTGCCTGTCAAAAAAAAAAAAAAAAAAGAAAAAGAAAAAAAGAAAAAGAAAAAGAAAGAAAGAAAAAAGAAAAAGAAAAAAGAAAACCTTCCATGTCTAACTCAGGATGAAAGCCAAAATGACTGAAGCTGCTCACAAGACTACAGGATCAGCCCACTTCCTCCTACCCCTTTGATCCTACCTCTGCCATCTTTCTTTGCTTTTAGTCTCTCATTTACAGGCACATTTTACCTCCTTCTTGTTTCTCCAACTTCCCGGGTGCTCTTGAGTTTGCTGAATAGAAAATATTTACTTGTCTTCCAGGTTTCTCTTGCTATACCTTAAGCAGCAGAAGGCGCACATCAGTGTCTGTTACTGTCGAGACTTCTGATGTATGGTTCTACATGAAGCTAGATTTGAGAAAGGGAATAGCAGTGCTTATAGAATCTTGGAGTTCATTGTGGGTAACATGCCTTGTGGCATTTTAGGACCACAAAATGGGATAGATTTCTTTTTAACAGGTAAAAGGAATCTTCCCCAACTCTCAATTTAGTGAGTTGCATAGGAGTGTGTCTTTGTTTATATTTGGATAAAACAAGCTCTGACCTCTTAGGAGTAAGAAAGGGAGAGAGAGTCAAATTCCACTTGCTGTAGGTGCCAAGCAAGGACTGTAAGTGACTTAGTCTCTGCTGAATTGCCCAGTGTCCTGCACACAGCAGACAAAAAATACTTATTAAACATCTCTGGGTTTGCTTTCCTAATATTTGTCATTGATAATACATGCCCATCATTGTTACACAGTAAACTCAGAAAATGATAGTTATTAATAGCAAGATTATAGTCAGAATTTTAATTGCTCTTTGTATCATTAACTCAAATTCTATCATGATTTGTAATAATTTAAAAAATAATTTATTTGAGTGAATTATAGAAAATGGTCTTAATTCTTACAGCAGAATGGCCAGAAATGGAGAAGTTTATTATTGTTATTCATATCATATAACTTTACTCAATGAACTGCTTAAAAATATTATGTTGGTGGGCCGGCACTGTGTCATAGCAAGTAAAGCCACTGCCTGCAGTGTCAGCATCCCATATGGGCACCAATTCAAATCCCAGATGCTCCATTTCCATTCCAGCTCTTTGCTATGGCCTGGGAAGTTAGTGGAGGATGGCCGAAGCCCTTGGGCCTTGCACCCACATGGGAGACCCAGGAGAAGCTCCAGGCTTCTGGCTTCAGATTGGACCAGCTCTGGCCATTGCAGCCATTTGAGGAATGAACCAGTGAATGGAAGACTCTCTCTCTCTCTCTCTCTCTGCCTCTGCCTCTCTGTAACTCTTTCAAATAAACTTTCAAATGAAGAAATAAATCTTTAAACAATAGTTTGCTTGCAGATAATCGAAAAATGTTTTAAAAACAAGAAAAAAATGAGAAAAGAAAAATCAGCACCAGATAATTACAAATTACTCTTAGTCACATCTTTCTTAATTCTGTATTGCCTGAGAGTATTACCTGATAATATTAATAGTATACTATAATTGGGTCTATATTCACATAAAACCAAAAGGAACATTTGCCAGGACATTTTAAATAGAGAAGTGATTAAAATTTCCTTATAGAACAATATCATTTTAGGAATCAACAGAGATTATTCAAATTTTAATGTCAATATTTATTGATTTTCAAAATATTTGTATCCAACTATGGTTTAAGATTTATTCCTTAAAACTTCAAGTATTATTATTGACTTTTCCTGACTGCTATCTATTAGAGGCAATCAGATAAATATTTATTCATTAGGATTGGATTCAGAGTTACCGCATTTTGGGTAGTTTAAGTATTTAGTCATTTAGTTTTTGTTTAGTTTTGTTGTTTTTCTTTTTCTTTTTCTTTTTCTTTTTTATTTTGACAGGTAGAGTTATAGACAGTGAGAGAGAGAGACAGAGAAAAAGGTCTTCCTTCCATTGGTTCACCCCCGAAATGGCTGCCAAGGCCAGCGCTGCACCGATCCGAAGCCAGGAGCAAGGTGCTTCCTGCTGGTCTCCCATGCGGGTACAGGGGCCCGAGCACCTGGGCCATCCTCCACTGCACTCCTGGGCCATAGCACAGAGCTGGACTGGAAGAGGAGCAACCGGGACTAGAACCCGGCACCCATATGGGATGCCAGCGCCTCAGGAGGAGGATTAGCCAAATGAGTCACCATGCCAGCCCCATTTAGTTTTTGATAGTATAAATATTCTGAGCCTATTTAGATACTTGTCTTGCATTCAAAAAGCTAGTTTTAATAGTATTAAATATATTAAATATATGTTTATGGTATATATTTTTGAGATTGAGATATGTTTTATCATATACATTTTATTTTGATGTAAATTTTATATAGACATAATCAAGCAAAAATGATTTCTGAAAGTATATTGATTGTGATTCAATTTGAAAGCCTTTTTAGTACATAACAATGTTCTAGATTTATTAGAAATAAAAATATTTTCAGTGTCAAAAATGTATATTTTTCTATCATATTTTAAATATTTCATTTACATTTTTAATGAGATTTTTATATAGAAAGCGCTCATTTACAACTCATGGTCAAAACACTTTCATGTTAATTCAAGACACAGAAGCAAACTTGGGGCCAGCGCAGTGGCGCAGTAAGTTAATTATCTGCCTGCAGTGCTGGCATCCCATATGGGCACCTGGTTCTGGTCCCAGCTGCTCCTCTTCCAGTCCAGCTCTCTACTGTTGCCTGGGAAGGCAGTGGAGAATGGCCCAAGTGCTTGGGCCCTGCACCCGCATGGGAGACCAAGAAGAGAACCTGGCTCCTGGCTTCGGATCAGCATAGCTCTGGCCATTGCAGCCATTTGGGGAGTGAACTAATGGAAGGAAGACTTTTCTCTCTGTCTCTCTCTCTCACTGTCTGAAACTCTACCTGTCAAATAAATAAATAAAAATCTTTAATGAAAAAAAAAAAAGAAGCAAACTTGAATTGCAAGAAATATGGCATTGAAAAGGATATTTTTATTCTAGAAATTTCATAATTTTCTAATTTTTGCTTCATATTTGACATCTCTAAATGTACAGCTTTAATCTCTTGCCTTTCTGTAAAGCCAAAATTAGACTTTCTTCTTTTTATTGTCTTTTAAGACATATATTTATTTAAATGTCAGAGAGTGAGGGACTGACAGAGATATCTATAATCCACTGGTTCACTCCCCAAGTGTCTACAATGGCCAGGGATGAACCAGGAGCCAGGGATTTCATCTGGGTCACCCGTGTGGGCACAGGGACACAAACAGTTGGGATCTTCCATGGCTTTCCACCGAGGTGGAGGAGATGGGAAAGGGACTGCTACCCACGTGGGGTGATGGTATTGCAGATGGCAGCTTTACCTGCTATGCCACAAACAACCCCTCTATTGTCGTTTTAAACCTCTTTAACTGTGTAATCATTTCCATTCTGCTTTGTGGATTGTGTGAAGCAACTTAAACATGCAGATCTTCAAAATCAGTTGTGTTTACTTATCTTTCACTGAAGGAGCTTGCGTTTGTAAATATTTAAGATAGACGTAAAAGTATAATTAATTTCAAAGTATTTAATGGCATTTGTAACCCCATGAAAATCAACAGAAAAAAAATTGCAACTATTAGCATTTAACAAAACACCACAGAGTACAATAAAAAATAAAATCCAGTGTTTCCTATAATCAGGTACACCATATAATTGAAAGAAATTTTATACAAATAAGCAATTGACAGGATTCAACTTAAGTAGCAGTGCTGATGAGTTGATGCCATTCCATAAATACTTGTCAAATATACAACAGTTTTACTTCTGTCCTCTCCTTTTAACTCTCCGCAAGGGGCATTCTTAGCTACCTTGTTCGTTTTCTATTCCTGATGCTTGGAATAATATGTCATTAACACTCTGCAATTATTCCTTGAAATAAAGGTTCTATTCACAAAACACAACAAACTGCACTTTAATGGTTCGAATTAAAGTGGATTAAGTAAATGGAGAGATTTTCCAAATGCTCAGATTGAAAGACTTAGTGTTAGAAAAGCATTATTCTGCCAGCGCCGTGGCTCAACAGGCTAATCCTCTGCCTTGCGGAGCCGGCACACCAGGTTCTAGTCCCGGTCGGGCCACCGAATTCTGTCCTGGTTGCCCCTCTTCCAGGCCAGCTCTCTGTTGTGGCCAGGGAGTGCAGTGGAGGATGGCCCAAGTGCTTGGGCCCTGCACCCCATGGGAGACCAGGAGAAGCACCTGGCTCCTGCCTTCGGATCAGCGTGGTGCGCCGGCCACGGCGGCCATTGGAGGATGAACCAACGGCAAAGGAAGACCTTTCTCTCTGTCTCTCTCTGTCTCTCCCTCTCTCTGTCCACTCTGCCTGCCAAAAAAAAAAAAAAAGAAAGGAAAGCATTATTCTCCCACATTGTTCTACAGAATGCAAATTATTCTAATCATAATGCCAATGGCATAGGAGTGTGGTGAGTGAGACCCTAACCTCTATGTAAGCAGGACAGTAATGGACATTATCTAAACCTCATGCCAGGCTTTCCATCATAGCTATACTAATCACCACTTCCCTACACACCATGATACCATGATTGCTGCACCTCCAGGTATCTGTGTTCTATAAAAAAGAAAAGTTAAACCAGAGAGATGGACTAACCGTAGCAGGAAAAAAAAAAAATGCAAACACTCAGCTGCTTCTCCTTGCTTGAGCTGTTGTATGCCCAGTCTTAGATTCAAAGATGCCTGAGTAGGCAGGAGGTTAACGTGTACACACTGCTCTCTCAAGATCAGGAATTTCCTAACAGGAAAACCAGATTCTGAATAGGTAGCTAGCTGTTTCTGCAATAGTACCTAGGTGCTTATTATTGTTTATAAAAAGTTGCTGATTTATGTATATATGTGTCACAGAATTTCTTTTTTCTAATATATTTTGCACTTGGTTCTCTGGATTTTTTTCCACTTTAATATTTCATTTACAATTCATTTTTGTTTGAGGTATAAACAGATTTGTTTGCCCAAATTATTAGCTTAACCCAACTCTTACTATTGATAAAAATATAGTCCACTTATATTGAAGGAACAATGTAGTTGATACCAAACAAAGTAGTTCAGCTGCCAATTGCACACAAATACCAGTTTCTGACACCCATATTTTTTTTTTGGAAAAAAAAAAAAAAAACCTTTATTTGCTAGCAAGCAAAAAAGGCAGGGTGTATGACTAAAATCGGCTTTTCCAACTGGGATCGTGGGAAAGTTTTATGGATTAGGTAGGAAAAAATTCAGTATGTGGAAACACTGGTGAGTCACATGCTGAATGAATAGCTTGAAGTCAGACCAGCAGAGTCAAAAGGGCATTCCCTCTAGATTTCTGTGTCCAACAGAACTATCATTTCTGAAGGGATTGTGTTTGAAATCCCAGTTTTGCAGCTGTTTCTTTGGTTGCACAGGTTACGTTTTCCTCATTCTCCACAGTTCAGGGCATATGGCTTGCAGTTCTCTGTTCTTTGTTCTTTCTGCAGCTATATTCCAAGCAACTCTCTTAAGAAAGCAGGAATTGGGGCCGGCGCCATGGCTCACTTGGTTAATCCTCCACCTGCATCCCATATGGGCTCTGGGTTCTAGTCCCGGTTGCTCCTCTTCCAGTCCAGCTCTCTGCTGTGTCTCGGGGGGGCAGTGGAGGATGGCCCAAGTGCTGGGGTGCCTGTACCTGCATGGGAGACCAGGAAGAAGCACCTGGCTCCTGGCTTCAGATTGGCACGGCGCTGGCCGTGGCGGCCATTTTGGGGTGAACCAACGGCAAGAAGACCTTTCTCTCTGTCTCTCTCAATAGGATCACACCAATTGTTAAAGCATAAGATGGAAAAATTGTAGCAAACGAGTAGGGAGAGATAACATGAGCGTTTTGTGTTTGCAAAACCAGGGATAAATTCTGTAGAGGGGCAGCCCAGCCTTGTAAATGAGTAGGCTGATGTCATTAATACCTACTAAGCACCTAAGATGTACCAGGAATTTATTTGTCTTAGTGCTTTGTAAATATGATTATTGCCATACCTCAGATTGCATCAGAATGGGAGACAGAATGTTCACTTTATCTCCCTGTGTACTACTACAGTTCTGGACAGCTTACCTGTGAAATTCTTATTTTTACTCTTGTTACTTTTTCTTCGTATCCAACAAGTATTTTTATTGATACATGAAAGTGAATTCGACCATAATTGATAGGAAAATATTGAGGAGATAAAAAGATATCAGTGCCATAGCAACAGTATGTAAAACACATGGGACAAACTGATAAAGAAATGTGTGGGAACAGGTGTTTATCCCTTAAGATGCAAGTTAAGATGCTTGCATACTACAATAGAGTGCCTGATTCCCAACTCCAGGTCCTGAATCCAGCTTCCCCTCAATGCAGATGCTGGGAGGCAGTGAATATGATTCAGATCATTGGGTTCCTGACATCCACATAGGAAACAGGAATAGCATTCTCACTTCCTCACTCTGGGCCTGACCCAGCCCCTGCCACTGCAGGCATTTCAGGAGTGAACCAGTGGATGGGATAACAGTCCCCCATTATCTCTCCCTATTTCTGTGTCTCTCTGCCTTAGTCTTAAATAAATAAATGTTTTAGAAATAAGGAATGCCCAGACTTTCATGAGTAAGAGGACTTTATTGTTGAACCAAGATAAGATTTTAGTAAACAGAAAAATGTATCCTATTCATCATTAAAATATCAGTGTTACCAAAAAAATCAGTTTTATACATCCAACCTTAAATTAATTTTTATCCCAGTACCCAAGAGGAAATATCAGTTAAAATATTAAAAATCTTAAAGACCACAAACTATCCAGTTTTAAAGATGGAAATAGGGACGTGATGGTAAGCATTACCTTATATCTGAAACATTCCAGTACTGTAAAAAAGGAAAAAGTTACTCCTACTCAAATTATTCTACAAATAAAAGTAACTCGAGTCAGAGACTCAGAAACCTTCGGTAAATGAGGAAAAAATGTACTCTTTTATAAGAAGACAATAAAATTAAAATGGCAATTTGAACATGAAATTAAAATTAGTGTAATAGTTTATAACTAGGTAGCAGAAAAGATAATGTGGAAAAAATGTATAAAAAAGAGGAATGAGTATATGTTAGATATTATTGAGCATTTGATTGCCTATTTTCATTTATTTAAAGGTAGAGCAACAGAGATAGAGGAAGAGAGAGAGAGATTGATTTGGCTTGCTGTGGTTCACTCATCAACAGATTGCAAAACCCAGGCCTGGGCCAGACCAAAGCCAAGAATTTGTAATTCATCCATAGTGGTTCCCCTTGTGGGTGAGGGGTCCAACAGCTGGAGCCATCATCTGCTGCCTCCCCGGAAGCATTAACAAGAAGGTGAATTGAAAGTAGAGGTGAGACTTGAACCAGCATCCCATTACAGAATATGGAGATCCCAAGCAGGACTTTTCACCTCTATGCTACATTGGCAACCCCTTTTGCTGGACCTTAAACGTATTGTTAAGCGAATTTAGTTAAAACAAATAGACATTAAAGAAGTACTGGACAAACATACACAGAACCTTCCACAACAGTTAGCTAAACAAATTTCCAAGGTATATCAAGTATTTAAATATGAAGATGTTAAACCAGGGGGTGAGTTTTGGCTCAGTGATTAGTTGCTGCTTGGCACACTGACACCCTGAATCACAGTGCCTTGTTCAAGTCCCACCTTTAATTCAGCTTCCTACTAACATGCACCCTGGGAAGGCAGCCGATGATGCCCCAAGGACTTGGCTCCCTGCCCCCACAAAGGAGATCCTGGGGGAGTTCCTGGCTTTCAGCTTCAACCTGACCCAACCGTGGCTGTTACAGACATTTGGGCCATAAGCCATCAAATTGTAGATCAATCTGTCTCTACGTGTGTGTGTTTACGTGTGTGTGTCTGTCTGTCTGTCTTCGAAATATAATGAAAATAAATGAATGATTTAAAAAATTGTCAATCCATAAAACTACATAGGAAAACTTTTCTATTTTGATTATTTTATATATCTCACAATGGGAATATATTTCTAAATAAGGCACATAATTCAATAAATATTAATGGATTGACAAGGATGACTTTGATACTGCACCACTTGGGACACTTGCATGCTTTATTAAAGTGCCTGGGTCCGAGTCCTGTCTTCCTTCCAATTGCATGCTCTACTAAAGCTCTCTTAAGGCAGCCACTGATGGCGCAAGTGCTTATTTTGCTGCCTACCATGTGGGAGACCCAGATTGAGTTTCAAGCTCCTCATTTTAGTCTAGCCTAGCTCCTGCTGTGACAGATGTATTTGGGATAAACCAAAAGTTGTCAACCCTCTGTCTAAATGTCTTTACCTTTGCCTTTCTGCCTTTTGAATAAATAATATTTTTTAAATATGGATTAATAGATTTAATAACATTTATTTAATAATTTAATAACATTTATTTAAGAACATTTCTACATGGTAAAAAAATCAGTAGCAAACTTGAATACATATAAGACTTCTACTTTTTAGTATATAGAGAGCAAAGAAATGAGATAAAAATATTCACACTCATTTAAAAATTGTCAGGGACAGCGTTGTAGAACAGCCAGCTGGCTTCCACTTGTGATGTCAGCTTCCAATGTCAGATCACCGGTCATCTGCTTCCAGTGGGAGAACAGCATACAAATACTTAGGCCCCTGCCACCCATGGGGGAGGTCCAGATGAAGTTCTGAGCTTCTGGCTTAAGCCTAGCCCAGCCCTGTCTGTTGAGGCCGTTCAGAAAGTGAACTCCTGGATGGAGGAATGGAGTATCTCTCTCTTTCCCTCTCTTTTCCTCTATTTCTGTCCCTTTTTCCCTGTCTTCTTCTTTCCCTGACCCCCTAACTCTGCTTTTCAAATCATTAACAAAGTAAAACTTTAAAAAATAAACATTATCAACATGCAGTTAAAAATACAAGTAGATTTAAAAGAACTCATACACATTCATAAAAATGAATGCAAATTAATACAGTGAGATATTATTTGTATCTCTTGACATTACAAAGATCAAGAAGATAATAACATACTATATTTTCAAGAAATGGGAAACTAATAGCATAAATTTTTACCATCCCTTGGAAAATTACTTAATCATCAGGAATCTTTGCCTAGGAAATTTTTTTTTTAAGATACACTCTCACAAGCACTTGAAGACTGGGTACATGCATAATTATTTCAGCATAGTTAACAGTGGCCAAAAAAGTAAAAACAAACCAAATGTCCATCAACAAGAAGTTAGAATTGGACATTGAATTGTATCCTGGCCAACAGAATGCATGATAACTATTTTAAAGATTAAACTGACTGTCCAAGATATGTGTTTTTAAAATAAGTTGCAGAACTATTATAACAGTTTTTGAAGGAAAACTTGGAGAACACACTCATGTCATACACATTGATACACAAATATTACAAAGACACATGAGAAACTAGAAACACTGAGTGCCTGGGGGTGGGGAGAAAAATGTGGTCAGGGGATAGGAAAGAAAGATAAAAGCTACAAATTAAATCATTAATAATATATAACTAAATACACATACATATGTAATATGTAAATATATATTTTCAGACATGAAGACAACTCAAAAAGTTTGTGAGAAGTAGAATCAGAAGTTGTTTATGTTAATGCAAAAAATCTTGAAACTCCTGCAAATAAGGGGTCTTCAAAAAGTTCAGAGGAAATATATTCTATGAACAGAACTATGCATTAATTTTTAAACATGCACCAAACTAAACCAAAATTTGATTGCATTTTACATGAAACACCTTAGTATGCACCAAAGGTATGCAAATATATTTATATATACACACATACACACATATAAATAAAAAATGAAAGGATCAATACCATCATGTTAAATACAAGTATAGAACAATCAGCTCTGGATTGTAAAACAATACTATTTTAGTATTTTATTGTGTTCTGACATTGGTTTTTGTTGTTGTTTTACTCTTCAGTGAGCATTTAATCAGGGAAATGTTATTTTTGTTGTTGTCCTTAATAAGAGGGACTGATTTTAAGGTTGGATCAGTCTTCATCTATTGTCTAGTGCACTGTTGCTGCCATTTGTTGAAACACCATCATAGGTCTCTAGAATGAAACACATTGCCTTATAAACAATAATAAACTGTGAGAATTTGAAACGCATTTTCTCAAATATCTTGCTTTACTCTACACGAGGAATGGGAAAAAAAGGTGACAAGGAGAAGGTAGGGCATGGAATTCTGCTTAGAGTTTGTTTACTTGACTTGTAATCCTACAATGTTTCTTTTTAATAACTTTATTTCTTATGCCCGATACAATTTCTAAGCATTATATTGTGGTTGTTTACGTGACTGTAAAATAAATTATAGGTAATATCAGTATCAAATTGGTAAGATTTAAAAAAAAAATTTCAAGCTTAAAGTATCACAGTAGGATGTGTTCCAACAAACAAGAAAATGAACATAGCTTCTAAATCAGTAATTCAGTACATAGTAATTCATCCAGAAAATAATAAAGTAAAAACTAAAATGAACATTGCAATTTTGTTGCCAGTAGGAAATAATTTTGCAAACCAACCCAAATTATCTAGTAATGCAATGGCAGCACAACAAATAATAGTCCATTAACTCCATGAAAAGTAATATAATCATCTGAAAAGTCAATTGTGAAGACTGTATTAAACTGTGAGATATTATAATAATACATATATACGTAAAATAAGAAAATATAATATTTTATGTGTCATTAATTTCATTATTGGTAATATGTGAATTTGCTAGGGCATAGAAACATCTATAAAAATAATCAAATCTTAGAGTTACAGATATTTTTAAATGCATATTCTTTAGTAATATTGTGTATAATACTAATATATATAACAATGCAATATACTAATGTATGTATGTGTGTGTGTATGGCATAAAAGCTTGATAACTGTGAAGGTTGTATTATATTAAGTGATGGTAAAGCCATATCATATTCAAAAATATACATAGGCAAAGCAATTCAAGTATTCATTGGAATTTTCCCTTAGATTGTGACTAAATGGCCTTGGACAAAATTATGATGACAGATTTCAGATTATAATTTAGCCTGCCTAGCAAAGATGTCCAGTTAGATAGGCATCTATACATATTGTGCATTAGTCTCAAATAGGAATAAGTTCTAATGAATCAAATTAACCACATACTTTGTTTATATTCAGTTTTGCCAGTTTATAGATATCATGGTGAGAATTTGTTCTGTTTATAACAGAAATACTTTAAAATTGTGCAGTGAGAAGATATTTGGCAATTAATCCAAAGAGTGTTGTTAAATTATGCAGTGTGGACTGCCATTACAGCCAAGTTTGTCAGCCCAACAAACACTGACAAATTGTATGCTGTGAAAGGCAGTTAGCCCAGAGCCCTGGTACATAGAAAGTGCTCAAGTTATTTTAACAGCTGCAGTTTTGTTGTGGCAGTGGTTGATGATATTGTTGTTTTTTTATTACCACCATTAGTAATATCAAGTAAAGCTGTGTTTGACTTTAAAGTGATCATAAAATCGTCTATGACAACATTCTTTGCTCCAAAAAGCTTGTAGCTACTGTAAGCTTTAAGTCCTTTTTTTATTCTTTAATTCAGTAAAGTTTTGAGTGACTACCAAATAATAGCTTCACATGGGAATGACCAGGCCTGTGTCTGTTTCTTGAATTAGGAAGATTATAGCTGCACAGAGTAGGTCAGGGGCTAGATGATTGCAATGCATAATTATGTGCCTTAATAGGCCCATATGCAAAGTACTGTTGAAAAACATAGGAGAGAAACATAAACTGAGAAAGACTGCTTGTGGAGGACACCTCATGTACTTCTGTGAAAACATTATAAATTAAGCTAAGCCTGGAGGAAAGTGGT
Organism: Lepus europaeus; assembly: GCF_033115175.1. NCBI lineage: Eukaryota > Metazoa > Chordata > Mammalia > Lagomorpha > Leporidae > Lepus > Lepus europaeus. The sequence continues at coordinate 55,197,449 of NC_084830.1, forward strand.
GTGTTCATATGGAGATACTAGAAGTTTCTTATAAAAATCCAGGTATGGATATTAAGAAACAAGTCCAAAGAGTTACAAATGGGACTGCTTGATAAATGATCTTCTATGCTGTGTTGAGAATTGGAGATTTTATTCTGCTGGTTAGGTAAACTGACCAATAGACTACAACAAGAGTGACTTCTGGAAGCAAAATACAGGAGACAGAGTTAATAAGAAGTGCTGAGCAAAAATTGGCTTCTTGGTAAAGAACTGGTAAGAGCAAGCAAAGGCCCATTACCAAATGGCAGAATTTAAAGCAATTGGCAAAAATAGGAATTTGAGGAACAGACAAAAGAGCAGCTCTAAGAACTCTAACAGTTAAGAGTGATGGTTAGACAGTGAATTGTTGGAGAACAGGATTAGACTATCAAAGAAGCAGGAGTAGGGGAAGAAGAGGAAGGACAGGGGAGAAAGAGGACAGGGAGAACACATGGGCAGGTTTTCAGATGGCACAGACAGCAAAAATTGTGAACACGGAATCAGAACCAGACTCTCATTCCTGGAATAGGATGAGAAATACAAGTTCTTCTATATACCGGATTATTAGGACTTCAGTTAACAAAAGTGTCATATAGTTTCCATTTCTCTGTATAATAATATTTACTGGAACTTAATTTTTAAAAAAGGCAATGTATATTCTTTTTTTAGATACTTTTATAAAGTTTTATTTAAAGTATATACATTTTATATGTATGGATTCAGGAACATGGTAATACTTTCCACCCTACCTTCCCTACCACCCACACTCCAAGCCTTTTTCCTCCTCCGTCTCCTGTCCCCATTCTTGTGTTTTACAAAGGTATATTTTCAGTTAACTTTATACTCATAAGCTTAACCATACACTAAGGAAAGAATTCAACAAAAAAGCACTGCTCCTCAATAGTTGACACAAGGGCTGTTAAAAATCATCACATCTCAAAGTGTCAATTTTACTCTTTTAGAGTACCTTCCCACAGATCAGGGAGAACATAGGGCATTTGACCGTTTGGGACTGGCTTATTTTCACTAAGCATAATGATTTCCAGTTGCATGCATTTTGTTGCAAATTACATGATTTCTCTTTTTTTAACTGCTGTGTAGTATTCATAGTGTGTGTGTGTGTGTGTGTGTGTAAAATAATTTCTTTATTCAATCATCAGCTGATGGACATTGGGTTGATTCCCTATCTTAGCTATTGTGAACTGAGCTGCAATAAATATGGAAGTACAAATCACTCTTTCATATGCTGGTTTGATTTTGTGTGGGTAAAGTTGCAGGACTAGGATTGCTGTGTCATATTCTATATCTGTTTTCAGCTTTCTGAGGTATCTCCATACTGACTTCCACAATGGTTGTACTAGTTTATAATCCAAACAACAGTGAATTAGGGTACCTTTTCCCAAACATCTTCCCCAGCATTTGATGTTTGTTGATTTCTATATGACAGCCATTCTAACAGATGAGGTGAAACCTCATTGCGATTTCTCAATTGATGCAAAGAAAGCATTTAATAAACTATAACATCCTTTCATGATGAACGCTTTAAGCAATTTATGACAAACCCACAGCCAACACCTTACTGAATGGGGAGAAGTTGGAAGCACTTCCACTAAGATTGGAACCAGATAAGGATCTCCACTCTCATCATTGCTGTTAAATATGGTCCTGGAAGTTTCAGTCAGAGCCATTAGGTAAGAAAAAGAAATAAAAGGGATACAAACTGGAAAGGAAGAAGTCAAACTATCTCTATTTACAGATGACAGGATTCTATATATAGGGGACCCAAAAGACTTCACTGAGAGACTATTGGAACTCATAGAAGAGTTTGGTGAAGTGGCAGGGTATAAAATTGACACACAAAATCTATAACCTTTGTATACACAGACAATGCCATGGCTGAGAAAGAACTTCTAAGATCAATTCCACTCACAATAGCTACAAAAAAAAAAAAAAAATACCTTAACCAAGGATGTCAAAGATCTCTATGATTAATTTTACAAAACATTAAAGAAAGAGATAGAAGAAGACACGAAACAAATGGAAAAAATCTTCCATGTTCATGGATTGGAAGAATCAACATCATCAGAATGCCCATTACTACTAAAAGCAATTTATAGATTCAAGGTGATTCTACTCAAAATACCAATAACATTATTCTCGAATCTAGAAAAACATGGTAAAATTCATATGGAAACAAAAGAGACCCAAGATAGTTAAAGAAATCTTATACAACAAAAACAAAGCTGGACACATCACAATGCCAGTTTTCATGACATAATTCGGGATAGTTATAATCAAAACAGACTAGTACTAGCAACAAAAAAATAAATGGAAGACAATAGAAAATTCCAGAAATCAATACACACATCTACAACCACCTTACATTTGAAAAAAGAGCTAAAATGATTCCCTGAAGCAAGGACAGTCTCTTCAAAATATGGAGCTGGAAAATTGGATCTCTTCCGCAAAAGTATGAAGCAACACCCCTACCTTACAATTTACACAAAAATCCACTCAAAATGGATCAAAGACCTAAATCTATGACCTGAAACCATCAAAAATTACTAAAGAACATTGGGGAAAACTCTGCAAGACATAGTCATAGGGAATGACTTCTTCGAATAGACCCCAGAAACACTGGCAATCAAAGCCACAGTTGACAAATGTGATTACATCAAGCTGAGAAGCTTCTGAACTGTGAGACACATTCACCAAAATGAAGACAACTGGCAGAATGGGAGAAAATATTTGCAAACTAAGCAACTGATAAAGGCTTAATATCAAGAATCTATAGGCTGGCGCCGTGGCTCACTACGCTAATCCTCTGCCTGCGGTGCCAGCACTCCAGGTTCTAGTCCTGGTTGGGGTGCTGGTTCTGTCCCGGTTGCTCCTCGTCCAGTCCAGCTCTCTGCTGTGGCCCAGGAGTGTAGTGGAGGATGGCCCAAGTGCTTGGGCCCTGTACCTGTATGGGAGACCAGGAGGAAGCACCTGGCTCCTGGCTTCGGATCGGCGCAGCTTGCCGTCCGTGGTGGCAATTTGTGGGGTGAACCAACGGCAAAAGGAAGACCTTTCTCTCTGTCTCTTTCTCTAACTTTGCCTGTCAAAAAAAAAAAAAAAAAAAAAGAATCTATGAAGAGCTCAAGAAACTCAACAACAAAACAAATAATCCAGTTAAGAAATGGGCAGAGGACTTGAACAAGCGTTTTTAAAGAGGAAGTGATCAGCAGACACATGAAAAAATGCTCAGGATCACTAGCCATCAGGGGGAAGCAATTTATATTCTTAATGTTCTCCAGTCAAGGGATAAGGAAACATTTCCCTGGATGTTGTGGAATTAAATGTAGTTATTGTCAAACTGCTCCTTTTCACCCCTCTCCTGGAGCAATTGATGTGCCTGTGCGTCCATGGAGCTGCAGTACTCACTTGTGAAGTGCTGTTATTTGTAGCAGTTATTGGTCAGGTCATTATGTATATCCTTGAGCTAAAACCCAAAGGACCTGATGTAAGAGCTGGTTGTTCATGTGCCGCTGGCAGATAAACCTCCTTGCTCCTAATCCTGAAACCCTTGGACTAGAGACAATGTTTTCTAACTAACTACATTTGCAGTGATTAGGAAACTTCTTTGGTTATATAACAAATTTGTTAGAATAGATAATACAATCTGGTTTCACATTGTTGTCGTAAACTATGGATCAAATAGATAATCAAAATAAAATTCAAGGATTAAAAAAATGAAGATTACTTGGAAAAATGTAATATATTTTACTAAATATACATGAAAAGACAATTTGCCCAAATCCCTTTTGGGTACACATGAGGGTTTTCATTTAGTTTGGTTTCTCTTAAATAAATATATGATATAGGAAGTACTATATGGGCAAATATGACAAAAAATTAATGATACATGAGAGAGGACTTCAAAAAGCTTGTGGAAAAAATGAAAGACTGATGAGGGAAAAATTTTTGAAGTCCATAAACAATTTTTATAATATATATTTTCTATGAATATTTTGAAATTTTTCATATATTCTGATTGATTTCTGTATTTATTTGATGAATCCTTTCTGCAACTCTGATGGGTTTACAAAAATATACTGTTATGACATAAAGAGAAAAACCTATGCTGTGGCCACCAGGATGGGCAAGATTGTGCCCCTGAGACCAAGTTTCTTCATCTGTAAGATGAAAATCTATGTATCTACCTTATGCTAGTGTCCTTAAAGGACTTACTGTCCAGTGGAACACATGGACATTAGTTAACTGATCAGAAGGAGGCAAGTTAAAGTGCACAGTATTAAGTACAAATTTAAAATGGCGCATAGTTCGGTAAGACCCTATAAATTGTTGTATTTCTGTGCATAAAGCCTTCTCAAGGGGTGAGGATTTTGCGCACCAGTTAAAATGCCCCTTGAGACAGAAACATCCTGTATTGAAGTGCCTGGGTTAGAGTCTTAGCTCTGCGTCTGATTCCAACTTCCAGTCAAGGCACACCCTGCAGGGTAGCAGGTGATGGCTCAAGTCTGCCACCCCATGTGGGAGCCTGGATTGATTTCTGAGCTCATGGCTTGGGCCTAGCCCATCCTCATCTGTTGGAGACGTTTGGGAAATGAACCAGTGGATGGAAGCTTGCTCTGTCTCTCTTCCCCTTTCAAATGAACAAAAATGAATAATAATTATCTTTCTAAAAATTCCAATAAGATCAGGAGAGGCATTTTTTTTGTTCATTTTTTGACAGAATGGACAGTGAGAGAGACAGAGAGAAAGGTCTTGCTTTTTGCCTTTGGTTCACCCCCCAATGGCCGCTGTGACCAGCGCATTGCGCTGATCCAAAGCCAGGAGCCAGGTGCTTCTTCCTGGTCTCCCATGAGGTGCAGGGCCCAAGCACTTGGGCCATCCTCCACTGCACTCCCAGGCCACAGCAGAGAGCTGGACAGGAAGAGGGGCAACCGGGACAGAATCTGGCGCCCCGACCGGGACTAGAACCTGGAGTGCTGGCGCCGCAGGCGGAGAATTAGCCTGTTGAGCCACGGCGCCTGCCCGAGAGGCATTTCTGATGAAGACCTGATGGAACTTTTTGAGCTGTCTCTCTTTTTTATAAGAAAAGCAATACTGTGTTGAAAAGAAAATCTGGACTAAAAGTCAGAAGATCTAGCATTTAGCGACAGGATATATTTACTTTGATGAGAATTTCAGTTTGAGGAATGTAAATTTCTTATATTTCAATTAATAATATCTCTGTTACTCATCTCACAATGAGACAAAAAAATGAGGTGAAGAGCATTTGAATATTCCAAAATAGTTGAGAGAATATAAGACTGTCATCATTGACAAAAATTGTAGGATGAATTATTTTTAAGTATAGAATCGATGTCAACTTCACTGTTTGGGATTTCATTAAGTTGGTCTATGTTATACAGGAGACATCTATCTTAAAACTAGAAGTTTCTGGAGAGCAACTTTGACAAATTATTGTTATCAGAAGTGATGTGAAACCTGAAAAATATGATAACTTTTTACTGTTTTTACTCTTATTTGGCTTTTACTTAAAGACTTCCTTTTTTCTTAGAGAATAAATTGGATCTTATATCCTTTTCAGAACATAATCATCGATATTTAATATAATAAATTTTTCTATGAGTTAGATTTTCTAAATGTTATGGAAAAATAATTGATATTATATATTAGAAAAATTATTTTACTATAATTATGCTGGTTAAATTCAGAACTCATTATCAGGAGTATTCATACAGTATGAACAAAATAATGATCAGAAAAGTGTATCAACAGTAAAAAGTTATTGTAAGTTGGATTTAATTTTCTTTACATATTTATAGACTCTTCCTTTTCCTTTGGTGCTTCTTGTAAAATTAATGTCTATAATGTTCTATTTCAGTTTTCTTATACAAGTACCAAACTAGAGCTGTGTCATCTGGATACTAGACACTAAAACTGCTTTCTACTGTACTTTCTGCTTAGAAAACAGTGAGTGTTAAAAATCTCCAACTAAGCATTTTCAATTATGGTAATCTATAATAACATTTAAAAAAAAAGATTTATTTATTTCACTGTAAGTGTAAGAGAGAAGAAGAGAGATAGGGAGACAGAGCTTGAGACAGAGAGAAAAAGAGAGATCTTCCATCCACTGGTTCACTCCCCAGATGCCCACAATGACCATGGCTAGGCCAGGCCAAAGCCAGCAGGCAGGAGCTTCATCTGAATCTCCATGTGGGTGGCAGGAGACCAAACACTTGAGCCTTCTTTGGCTTCTTTTCACAGGCTACATCAGGGAACTGGATGGGAAGTAGAGCAGCCAGGGCAGGAACAGACTCCTATATGGGATGCTGGTGTTGCAGGCCATGGTGTTACCTGGCAACGTTGAAAATCGTACCCTTAGCCTCAAGCTTGGCTAACTCTAAGCACTAGCTATTATCGAAATTCACAAAATTTTCATCTCAGCCATAGCTCCATATTCTAAGGTTAAAAACTAAACTGGCCTGGGGGTAGGAATTAAAAATATTTTTTTCTTTTTTAAAGATTTTATTTATTTATTTGAGAGGTAGAGTTACAGAGAGAAAGAGGCAGAGAGAGAGGTCTTCCTTCACTCCCTAAATGATCGCAATAGCCAGAGCTGTGCTGATTCGAAGCCAGGAGCCAGGAGCTTCCTCCAGGTCTCCCACACCAGTGCAGGGCTCCAAGGACTTGGGCATCTTCTACTGCTTTCCCAGGCCACAGCAGAGAGCTGGCTCAGAAGTGGAGCAGCCTGGGACTAGAACTGGTGCCCATATGGGATGCTGGCACCGCAGGCAGAGGATTAATCCACTGTGCCACAGCACCAGCCCAAATGTATTTTTCGTATTTTATCTTTGTTGCCAGTAATGCCTTCTTGAATCTAAAGAGTTTTATTCTTACCAATTCTGGCCCTTTATCCTCCATCTTTTTCTCCATATTTTTCTCTTCTTATTCTTAATAGTATGTTTGAGTAGCAGGAATCTCTACTTAGAAAAGATTCCTGGTAAATTATTTATTGAGGATAAATATGGTTCATATTCTTATTTAACTAAAAAACATACTTCCTTCCAAATATTTTAAATTTAACTGAAATTGAAAAACAATTTTCCTGATAAAGTATATAAAACTTCATATCAGAAATTTTTTTAACTTTTATTTAATGAATATAAATTTCCAGTGTACAGCTTATGGATTACAATGGCTTCCCCCTCCCATAACTTCCCTCCCACCCGCAACCCTCCCCTCTCCCGCTCCCTTTCCCCTTCCATTTGTATCAAGATTCATTTCCAATTCTCTTTATATACAGAAGATCAATTTAGTATAAAGATTTCAACAGTTTGCACCCACATAGAAACACAAAGTGAAACAAAACAATGAACTTCCTAATAGAAATCACTCAAAAGATGACTATGGGTGACACCAAATATTTAAAAGTCACTTTCCACGTGTATGTGGAGGTCATGATAGAATCAACATTTGGATTTGCCTCAGGAATAGCATCCTTCTCAATGACATTGTCACCGCAGAGACTATACACTCACACTTGGGGACTGATAAGCAATCTGCTGCTGGATATAATAACTACGATCCCTTCCAGTGTTTCAATATTAAAATTGATGATGTGAAAATGTTTTCCTAGCAGTGGAAGATAGTTGGAGTGCTTGGACCTCTACCACCTAGGAGGCAGACCTGGATGGAACTCCAGCCTCCTGGCTTAGGTTTGGTCTAGCCCTGGTTACTGTGGCCATTTGGGGAGTGAACCAATGGATGAACGATCTCTATTTCTCTTTCTCTCTCACTGCCTTTCAAATAAATAAATCTTTTAAAAAATAAGAAATTTAAAAAGAAAATGCTTTCCAATGTTTCCAATGGTAGATTTGACTGGGAAGTTAAAAAAATGAAAATGCACACATCCATATAGCTCCATATTTTGACAGTATTTGCTAGAAGAGGGTGTGACTTCTATGTAAGGGCTGTGCATTTGGTGCATCCGATCAGTCTCCACGTGGTCTGCAGGGAAGTTTTCATCAGCCTTCCTGCCTGCCTCTGGCTCGGGTCAAGACCCTCAGCCTACCAGTTAATTATATACCTAGGGTCTCAGATGTAGGCCAAGAGCTTGGATTCCTCAATTTTTGAACTAGTGTTATTCTTCTTATTTATTTTTAAAACATCAAAAGATGAAAAGCAAAAATGGCAATGATCCTCAAAAGGATCAAAGAAAGAGGAAATGAAATAACCATTTGTGTTGAAAATAATGCCATTGCCATTGCCATTTGAATTACAAATAAGGCCACTGAAGTGCTAATTTTATTTTAATACAGTGTGGCAAAATAAGACTTTTCTGAAGTTTTTTTTTTAAAAAAAACTATATGTAAATATGATTAGACATCTGCAAATATATTATCTCAAACTCTTGTGGCCAGCCAGTTTATGTGGCAAAAATCTGAATTAATTTTTTTTTTTTATTTCAGCAGAGTATTCAATGCACTAAACATTTCCTCCATAATACCTTCCAGTTTCTAGAAGAGCAACTGATGATCAAGATCATAAGTATTATTTCAGGGAAGCAGATACTTGAGTATCTAAATAGTCCTAAGAGTCCTCAAGTCAGGTGCTGTGCCAAATAAGTCTGCACCAAACTCAAGAAACAATTTCCTTTTTACAACCTGTCTGGAGTTCAAAATTTTGGATAAGGAATTGAAGCTGGATGCAGTGATACAATGAATATTGCACACTAAGTAACAAAACAACATTTGACTGATTTAATTTTCCTTTACCAATATTTTAGAAATAGCAATATTTATGGTATTTCAAAACCTTGGGATATACAAGTAATAAATTTATATATATATATATATATTTAAAGCACTATATATATCTAATATATACATATAATTAGATATATATTAAATATATTTAAAATATATTAAACTTCTATACATTAAATATGTAATATATTTATATTTGAGCAAACTACAGTTGACTTTCTTATAGCACTGTAATTCCAATACCTAGCTTACAGTGGTTAAAAATACATATTTTTACATGATGGAATTTTAGATAATCATTGATGTAGGAAGTCTTTTGACTTCTCAGCCAGTAGGGACACCCTTACGTTGTCAGAAAATCAATAGATAATCAGGCAGAGATTCAGGTTTACTCAATTTTGAAGTATATTGTTTCTGAGAGGAGAAAATCACCTTATAAAACAATATTCACTAATTAGTAATGAGTGATTTTGTTTTTATTACTCATCTTTCAGTTTCTGTAACTAGCATAGCTGCTTCCTGTGTATTTCTAATGTGCTTTAGCAGCGCTGGAAACTCCTCAGCTCGCCTTGTCTTAGTCAGTTTTCTGTTGCTATCCCAGAGTATCTGAGACTACACAACTTCTAAAGAAAACAGTTTATTTAGCTCGCACTTGTGGGGGCAGAGGAGTTCAGGATTGGACCGCTGCATCTGGAAAGAACTTCATGCTACATCGTAGCAGCATGGATTGGTTACATGATGGAAGCATGTGGGAGACTAACAGGAAAATGAGTGTGAAAGACAGGGAGGGAGCAAAGGAGCTGATAACCCACTTTATGAGAAGTTACTCTTGCAGGAACTAACCCATTTCTACAGGAAGTGTCAGTCCCTTGAGAAAAACATTAATCTTTCTTAAAGCTCCATCTCCCAGGTGCCACTACATTGGCAACCAAGATTCCAATGTTGAGTTTTGGTGGGAACAAACCACATGCAAACCATAGCATCTGAATATCTTCTCCCCATCGTGTGTATGGAGAACTAAGGCCTGAGAGATGTGCTGCTTTGCCCGAGCGCCCCAATCACCAAAGCCAGACGTCAGACTCAAAGTGGGAACACCAAGCTCTCTGTCAGTGCTTCCTGCCATGTCATGCATGCTGCTAGCAGACAGAAGAAGTGAAAAATAAAGAAAATTCCCTGGACATTTCAGTCCATCTGTAGCAGTAATGGTAATAATAAATGTGTAAAATTAAAGTCAATTTTCAAGGCAAAATTAATAGAGCGTTTTTTAATGCCTTTTAGCAAATTGTTGCCTTCTTTTCCTCCAGACCACTAAGCATTGCACTTGTAAAATCTTAATGTACTGTAAAATCTGTGTAGCTCTGCCTTTTATTTTTATACCTAATCAAGTCTGTCTATAATTTTCTAACCATGTGGTCCACCCCGAATTAGAGTTGCAAGCTATATGTGTTAATAATATGGAAAGTAGCAGGAATGAAATAAGCCTTTGAAAGTGGCTGGGGAAGGCCAAAGGGAAAAAAACTGAAATCTTTTGACAAGGATTTTCTGACGCTGCTGACATTCCTCTAAAGGCCTTTTTCATGTTGGCGCACAGAGAGGCTTTGCATAACACACCCAGTAAAACCTATTAACGGCTGCTGCAGTAGGAGAGACCAACGGTTTTTCATAAGATCTGGAAAGAAAGTGGACAGACTTTCCTACTGCTGACATTTCAGCCTGAAGTTATGTTTTTAAGGCGTGCTGGGTGGAGGACACAGAATAACTTCTTTTTGAGATACACTGCCAGTCAGTATCTGCCTCTTTCATTTCCTTGAGAGCTGTGTGTTGCAATATCAAGTACTTTGCACAATATTTATACATTTTAAAATAGACATTTTTAACTCTGGATCTATCTTCCATAATTTAGACTATAGTCAGATTATAGCAAGAGGAGAGAAATATATTATTTTGTGTTTGTGTGTACCTCATGTTTTACAATTTGGGGTGGTAAACAATTTTGAAAATAAAGCAATAACCCATTGTATTTGGCATTAAGACAGAATGTTAATTTTAAAAAAAATCAGTTAACAATATAATTAGCTAGATTTCTTTTTTGATCTTCTCATTACTATCAATAATCTCAGATGATCAGGGTTAATTTCTTTATAAATTGTTCTATAAATTAACAGCACAAAAATAATTGTAAATTATTTTGGTTGCAATAATATTTCTCATTGGAATCTGTGCTTGTAGTTATCTAGCAGTCGTCTGTTATTTTCAAGTATTCTGTTGGAATATGTAAAAGAAACCACCATCGAATAGTTATTTTTAGGGTGAAAGTATGTTTGGGAAAAAAAGAAATGAACATAATTATCCCATATTAAAAATATACTATCGTGCTTACCCAAGAACCCACAATATGTGGTTATGTTACATGTGAAATAAAGAGTTCTTTCTGTTATTTCCAGTAATTCACTCTACCTTGGTCTAAGCCCAAGACAGGCCCGCCTTATACTAAATAAATGTTATGGCACTTTATATTAATGTGAGAATTCAATGTGGGTTTTGGGCAAACTCTGATATAGCATGTAGAGATTGTTTTCTTAAAGCTCTTTAATTATGCATTTCAAAATGAAACATTTATAGTACCATTGAAAGTGTTAGTATATACACGAATATAAAGGAGGAAAACATAACTTATGGTTGTATTTTATGTTTAATTGTAACCCAGACATACCACAACAGCGTAAAACAGTGTTTGTATTCTGCCTGTCCAGGTAAAACATGTAGTGATGTCTTCTGCTACGACTGGGGGCTACTTTGAAAGCTCATACACTGCTTATATGTTTTCTTAATGTTTAAAAACTTTTATATTAAAATTTATTGTAATGCAAAATAAAAAAAACCTCTGGATACCAAAGAATACTAAGACAGTGTAAACCAGCATCATAGTATACTTCAAAATGTTAAAAATGGCCAGGAAGGAGGCCAGCTCTTGTAGTGGGAGTGCTTCAAGATCTAGTTGTGGTGGTGGGAATTCAACACAGCCTTTAAGATGCCATTTGGTTTGCCTGCGTCCCATATGGAAGTGCCTGGGTTTGAGTCCCAGCTCTCTTTCTGACCCAGCCTCCTGGTAATATCCACTCTGGTAGGCAGCACGTGATGACTCAAGTACTTGGGTCCCTGCCACCCAAATGAAAAATCCTGATAAGGGTTCCAGACTCCTGGCTTCAGCCTGGCACAGTCTTGGCTGTTATAAGCATTTGGGGAGTGAAGCAGCAGATAGAAAATTTTTCTCTTTCTGTTTCTCTGCCTTTCTAATAAATAGAAATACATAGTTTTTTTAAAGATAAAGTTCTGGTATTATGGACCAAGCTGCCTTTTGATTTTGGCTCAAAATTACTCAGTCAACAAACCAAAAATGCAAGACTGGATGATGCATGAACTAAAATGGCTACTAATTTTTATATTAATAATTACAGTTGTTACAAGAAATGAATTATTTATGCTCAACAAGATTCTGAACTATAAGCTATATTATAATCAAAAGTCTGCTTCTGAAGCAGTTAGTCCTAGTGGCATCCCCAAAGCCATTTTTTAAAGATTTTTTTGAAGGACAGAGTTATATATATATATAGAGAGAGAGACAGAGAGAGATAGGTCTTCCATCTAAATGGCCACAATGGTTGGGGCTGAGCTAGGCCAAAGCCAGGAGCCAGGAGCTTCTTCCAGGTCTCCCATGTGGATGCAAGGACCTAATATTTGGCTGTTTTCCAGTGCTTTCCCAGGAACATTACCAGGGAGCTGCATCAGATGTGGAACAGCCAGGACTTGAACCCATGCTCAAGTGAGATGCAGGTGTCACAGGTCGTGGCTTAACCCACTACTCCATGATGCTGGCCCAAAGCCATGGTTTTTTTGTTTTCTTTGATCTTCAATGTTGTATGCTTGTTTTTGTTATATTTTATTCCAATCTAAGATATTATCTTCCTACTAATTTTTTTAGAAACCTTGTATTTAATGATTTAATGAGTATAAATTTCATGAGTACATCATTAGGAACACAGTGATTCTTCCCACCATACCTGCCCTTCCATCCCCACTCCCTCTCTCCTTCCTCCTTCCTCTCCCACTCTCAGTCCCATTCTGCATTAAGATTAATTTTTAATTAACTTTATACATAGAAGATCAACTCTATACTAAGTAAAGATTAAAACTATTTGCACACCACACACACACTAAATATAAAAAAAAAAAAAAAAGAACTGAGAACAAGTTCTACAGTTAAATCTCATAGTACAACTCATTTAGGACAGAGGTCCTGCATGCGGAATAAGCACACAGTGACTCCTGCTGTTAATTTAACAATTAACACTCTTATGAATGACATCAGTGATCACCTGAGGCTCTTGCCATGAGTTGCCCAGGCTATGGAAGCATTCTGATACCATAGTCTCTGTCAGTATTTAAGCAAGGCCAAAGGCAAATTGGAAGTTATCTCCTCCCTTCAGAGAAAAGTACATTCTTCTTTGATGGCCTCTTCTTTCCACTGAGGTCTCATTCACAGAGATCCTTCATGTAGGACATTTTCTTTTTTCTTTCTTTTTTTTTTTTTTTTTTTTTTTTGGCCAAACCATGTATCGATAGATAAATACTCCGAAGTAACCTACTACTAGCAACTTTTTGTACCTTTGTTCTACACATATAGACTTTAAATTGCCCCTTTTCAAAACTGCCATATACACTGGATTTCTTTAAAATATTTAGTACCTGAAGCAGAAGTATCTGTGTCATTCTTCAGTAGATTTTCATACACATCCCAGGTAGCTAAGAGATAGCTATGATGCTTGATCATAGATGCTATGATCATAGTGCTATAGATGACCCAGCTCATCTGTCGGTGCCTACCTGAACTCTCATAAAGGTAAACTTATCTGTTCAGTAGGTAACTTTGTAGTTAGCCACTACATTTGTGATATAAAGTTTAGTAAATAATAATGATAAAGACAAAATTGGGAAAGGGATTTTTTTTTACTTAAAAATACTTTTATGTTTAAAAATTCTATTTTTATTTGAATAACTTTAATCTACCTTGCTTGTCCAATGCCTTCTTTGAGTTATTCATGCAATAAATATTTATAAGGTGCCTGGCTTTGCCTGGCAGCCTTTTAGGATCTGGGAATACTTCATTGAACACTGCAAAATCCCTCTTCTGCAACCATTACTTGGAGGAAAAGGGGACAAAAATCAAATATATGTAAATATTCAAGGCATCAATAAATGCAATGGCAAAAAAATTAAACAGGATAATGTGATAGAAGCTAAGATTGGAGCTATGTGGGAAGGAAGCTATTCTGATTTATTAATGGCCCACAAGTATCTTTTCAGAAGAGGTGACGTTTTAGCTGAGGTTTAAACAGCAAAAGGAACTAGCAATGCAAAGATACAAAGAAAGACCAACCCAGTAGTTAGACCTTCAGCTAAATAAAGTTGTTTGTCCTCAGATTCTTTAGAAAGATAATTGAAGAAGGTTAATCACAGTACCTCCTACTATATATATGATAATATGATACCTCAATTAACATTTCAACTGTCTTTTCCAGTATTGTGGTAGAAACATTTCAAGTTTCTGATCAATAGTTACAGAGTTTCTGATAAAGATAATCTAAGGAAACTCTTAGTGCTTTAGGGTGATCTCATTAAACATTTTATTATAGATTGGGAGCACTGCTACATTTTGGAATTTGCTTTATTAGCAATGCAGAAGATTTAAATCAAGACAGGGAAAAATCATACCATCTATCACTATATATCTATCGTATCAAAATGTATTATTACTTTTGTAGAGCAGTGCTTTCCTATAGAATTGCTACAGTGAAAGAAGTGCTCTGTGCATGTGCAGTCCTGTGTGATAATCACTAGTAATATGTCTCTTGAGCACTGGAAACATGGCTAGCACAACTGAGGGATTTATTTTTTTCAATTATTTATTTATTTACATTTCCTTTACTTGTAAAGCAGAGAGAAAGAGACATGTTCCATGTGCTTGTTCACTCCCCAAACATCCACAACAGCCAGGGCTAAAAAGGAAGAAGCCAGAAGCTTGGAACTCAGTCGAGGTCTTTCACATGGATGGCAGGGACCCAAGTATTTGAGGCATCATTTGCTGATTCTGCATGAACAAGAAGATGGATCAAAACTGGAGGAGTCAGGACCGTACCAAATGCCCAGCCCTGGTTTTTATATTATGTTTAGTTAATTTAAATTTAAGTGAGCACAAGTGGCTAGTGGCTATAATATTGATAGCTCAGAACTAGTGATTTAACTTTAAATAATTTATAATTATTTTGGAATGTATGAATTACTTATTTCTTAAAGATTCAAAAGCTGGCACCAGCATTGTGGCATTGCAGGTTAGGAAAGTGCTTGGGATTCCAGCATCCCATTTCAGAATAGCAGTTAGAATCCTGGCCACTACACTTGCAACTCAGCTTCCTGTTAACATGCCTGGGAAGGCAGTGGAGGATGCGCCAAATGCAAGCACTTGCTATGCATGTTGGAGACCCTTGCTGTGCATGTTGGAGACCAGGATGGAGTGCCTGAGTCTCCTGACACAGACTTGGCTGTTGCAGCCATTTTGGGAGTGAAGCAACACAGGAAGCAACAACAACTCTCTCTACATCTCCCTCCCTCTCACTCTGTCCTGCCATCTCTCTGTCATTTTGCTTTCAAATAAGTAAATAGATATTTAAAAAGTCAGAAGTCATACCCTTGAGCTTTTAATAAGAGGTGAAAGTAGTAATCCGGGAACATACTGATTGAGGGAATATTGTAAACAAGTAAGATGTACATATGCACACCGTGAGACACACACACAAACACTTGAGGGAACTGTAAAATTCTGTTGGAAAGTGGAACTAAAAGATAAATTTTGTTGCAAATAACCTGATACCCACGCATACTTTTCATGATATATATTGTCCATGACTTTTCTGAATACCCTTCAGGTGGAATGTGTGCATGTTTGTGTATTCATAAAATTAGTCACATTCCTTCCACCACACTTTCTCATTTTTTTTTTCTTTTAGCAAATGCTGAAATAGTTTTCTCCCTTCTGTGACTTTGGAAATAATTGTATAACACTCTGCACAGGAGAGAATTGTACTAGAGCAATATGCAGAAGGCTATTACATTGAAGACCATTAACTCCCATTCCTTTGATGTTTTTCATGTGTACAGTAAAAATTTCCACTATTCCTGACGAGTAAGAAGAAATAGCTATGACATAATCTGAATAAAGAAGAAAAAATATAAAGATCTCCTGGGGGAAAATAAAGCATTATTGGTCTATCCAAAACAATCATTCGATAGGAATGAATGATAGCATAAAAATATTTCAAATCAATAGGTTATCTATAAATTCCCTATTGATCACTGACAGTAGAAAAACATCTGATTTTTAATCATATGAATGACTCTTGTTTAATTATGATGATTGCTTGCCACAGATCTTACAAAAACAAATAAACCAGTAGTAGCATGCATTTGGTTCATCAGTTAAGATGCTGCTTCAGATGTATGCATCCCGTTTCAGGGTGCCTAGCTTGAGTTCACACCCCTCTACTTCAGACTCAGCTTACTGCTAATGTACACTCAGGGAGGCAGCAGGTGATGGCTCAAGTTCTTGGGTCCCTGCCACCTAAATGGGAGACCCTGCTGGAGTTCAAGGCTCCTCGCTTCAGCCTGGCCCAGCGTTAGTTTTTGCAGGCGTTTGGGGAGTGAACTAGCAGATGGAAGAACTCTCTCTCTCTCTCTCTCCCTCTCTCACTCACTCCCGCTAACCTTCTCCACCTCTATCTCTTTCTCTGACCATCTTTTTTATTTCTCTACCCTTCCATTAAAATTAAAATTAAAAACAAACCACTGTGGGAAACAGCTATGAAAATAGTGTTCATTAAATCCCAGATGAAGTGACTGTAAGTGAAGAATGGCTTTTGGAAGGTCATTAGGAAAGAGGAAGAAAGGCCTTCCCCTTTCCAAGATTTTCTAGGCACTGTGTTTGCTATGCCATACCTGGCAGCTCAGATTCAAATATATTTGTTTGTATTAATGAGAATGGTATTTACCAACAATGTTTATTCTATATAAACTAGATTACATAAGACATTTTACTTACCAAAGCTATTTCAAAGGTGCTCAGGGCCTTAATTTTTTTTCACTATGAATTTTAGCATTGCAATTGAACGGAATAATGTATGTTTCTTCAAGCTCTAAAAAATGGTGTCAACACATTTTTAATTATATTTAATAATATGCATAAAAATATGACTTTAAATGATTAAATAATGGACAATATTTACTATTGAATGTGCACACCAACTAGGAGACATGTGAGCTACATCATATATCACCAGCTCATTCAACTTATATGTAAGGTAACTCAGTTTTCCTTTCAGAAAATAATGGTCTAAATGTATCCTAATATAAAAAATTCTGAACCATAAATATCTAACATTAAAAATAATTGTCTTAAAAGGTTTTAAAATTATTTTATTTATTTATTTGAGAGGTAGAGAATGAGACATGGAAATTAGATGGACAGGGAGAGTGAGAGTTCCAATCTACTGGTTCACTTCCCAAATACCCACAATAGCTAAGACTGGACTTAGGCCAAAACTGGAATCCAGGAAAACTATTGAGGTCTATCATGTGACTGGCATGAACCCCTGTTGCTTAACTGGTCACCGCTGCCTCCCAGGGTCTACCCTGACAGGAAGTTGGAGGCAGGAGTCTGAGCTATGAAGTACACTGATATGGGACATTAGTGTCTCAATTGTTAGGCTAAACGTCGACTCCTCAAAATCATTTTTATAGTGTTTGATTTGATCCTGCATATAAAGAACACTTATAAAATTAAACAATTTTTTGAAAATATCATTCCATTATATAATAATCCCTTTATTTCAGTTGAGAAAGTGTTTGCTTTTCCCAGTCATCAATAACCAATTTTTCAGGAGTGGGTTGTGGCATATAGTTAGATCCACAGATATTTATCATATCTGTAAAACTAATTACAGGTGCAACTTCTTTCTTTAAGTACACAATAAAAATCAAGCAGGATTCAAAAGTTCTTAAACTTTGCAAAAAATGTGGGGAGGGGGGGAGACACATTTCTCCCTTTACGTATAAACAGAAGACAGAAACACTTTATTTGATCAGATAAATAAGATGGTTTTCTGTGAATCCTCGAGAAGAAACACAGGCAGAATTACACATTCTCAATTACTCTTCAGCTTCCAACTATATCCCCCAACATAAAAGCTGCAAGTGAGCATAATTTAGCATTTGGAATAGGATATGTGATTAAGCAGGAGGAATGTTCCCACCCGTAAAATTATGTTGCATAGACCCCACCCCCTTTTTTAACAGGAAGCCTAATCTGACTTATTCTTTATTATCTACAGGTCTTGCTCTTCACCAGCAACTACACTCAGGGACATAAGAATTTAATTATTTAGCATTAACTACTTTACCGGTGTCAAGCACTTTCTTTCCTTTTTTCTTCTTTTATTTATTTAGTTGGTTAGTTATTTTTGAGAGAGAGACAGGCAAACAGAAACAGAGAGAGCTTCCATCTACTAGCTCACTTCCCGGATGTCCACATGGCCCTCCACTGGGGCCAGACCCACTCACTGGAATTCAAGCTGGATCCTGCCACATGAGTGCAAAGGACTCAAGTGCTTTGACCCATCACCTGCCATCTCTCAGAGTCTAACCTGGCAAAAAGCTAGAATCAGGAGCAGAGAAGCCAGGTTTCAAACATAGGCACTCCTGTATGCCAAACCCTGTCCCAAGTGCTCTTTGTTGTTTAAACCCTAGCACAATGTTTTGCAGCCTGTCAGCTTACTCTTATACTGCATATTTTTCACTCTTTCTTCCTTTTTATAGCCCTTCATTTCAACTCCTATTTTCCTCTGAGTGACTATTCTACCCTCTGAGCACACACACCCCTAATATGCACTATTTCAATATCACCTGGTCTTCAATCTAAGTTCCCTTTCTCCCAGGATCATTCTGCTCCAGCTTACCCTCAGCTTGAAAGAGCATGAACTTCTGTGTGCATTCCTTCCTGAGATATGCTGTAACTTCCTTTTACTTCCTTTCCTACAACATTCCAGAGTTTTCCTGTGAACGCTCAGTCACTACCAACCTTCCACTCCTTCAGATACTACTGTTAGAGCTCTTCATTTATCAACTTCTGACCACGGAAGGTGCATCTTCTCTCTTTTTGCCAAAGTGATTCCTGCTACTCTGATTGACTTCTATAACTTCACAAAGCTCGCTTCGACTCCTTTCCACCAATCTCACTCCATTTATCCTATGTTTTCACATTTCTTGTTACTCAGAATAATTTCTCAATATTAGTTGACCTTATCAATTGTTCAAGGATCCATTATGTGAAGGATTATGGAATATTTGCACATTCTTATTTTGCAGAAGTTTCTCCATTTATTTTTCTTCAACAGTAAGCAAACCGTGGATAAAACTCCTGTTTCTTTCACTTGATAGATGTGAGCCAGAAGCACCACACCTTTGCATTTGATTGCCTGACTCACCTCAGGACTGCCTTAGAACTTCATTGCTATTTTACTGCATATGAAGCTGTTTGTAGAATACTTGCTTTGAATGTAAGGAAGGGCAGTTACCTTTTGAACTCTGTTTTTAAAGTAAATAAACTACAGGGAAACAGTGGCAACAGGAGGCATGTTTCCAAGAGCATATTAGCATAAAGCAATTAGGTAATGCTAATGAGGATTACTCTCTCCTGTTATGGCAACACTTGCTCCTGAACTCTGAAGCAGAGTCGCTTAGGAATCTTTCAAGAGTTTGCTTCGTAGTTTCTTTGGGAATACTTTGTCCCATCTACCTTTATCTCTTAGGAACAAGTCTCTAATTCAGCATAGGCCTTTAACATTAAGTTGTTGACAAGTAACTTTGTGTCCCTTTGAAAGAAATGGAAAGTCCCCGTGGTAATTCCCTCCTGTGTAGCCCTCCGCCTCTCCCCTCTGGCTTGGTCCTCACACTTGCTCAGCCTGTAAGTGTGCTCCATTAATGACTCTCCATCTCTGCTCAGTATATTATTTTTAATGTTGGCTGAGCTGGTTTGACATTCTTTTCTACCCAATTACTTTCCTCTGTGTAGAATGGTGATGTGTGGAAAAAGAATATGTCTAACTGAAGACCAAGCTGCATTAAATATACTCAGTAGCTCTGGCTCAACCCTTTGTCATATCATGAAACATTTACTTTCACTGAAGCTCTTAGCATGAGACTGTCATACTGCCTTGGCCAATATTACAAGAGCTACACAATATGAGGATACTTCAAAAAGTTTCATTGAAAAGCAGAATTAAAAGATGTTTATAATCGTGGGCAGGCATCCTGTCTTTCACAACACAATGCAATTGGAGACCATTATGCTTAGCAAAATAAGCCAGTCCCCAAAAGACAAACATCATATGCTTTCCTTGACTTGTGGTAACTAACATACACAGTAAAAAAAATGTAATGCATATGAGCTAAATTGACATTTTGAGATTTGATTATTGTTTATAGCCCTTGTCTATACTCGAGAAGCAGTGGTTTTTCTACTTACTACTTGTTGAATTCTTTATTTAGTGTAGGATGGATTAAGTTTGTGAATATAAAGTAAACTGAAAGCATATTATAAAAATTAATGGAAAAATAAGAAAGGAAAGAGGAGGAAGGGTAAAAGGAAGGAAGGGGGGAGAATAGGGTAGGAAGTATCATTGCACTCTTAAAACTGTATATATGAAATACATAAAATATGTCCCCCTCATGAATAAAAAATTTTGAAGAAAAACATTAAAAAAAAAACTACCCAGATATCTGTTAGGATGCCCAAGTCCCAAATGAGAGCATTAATTATGCTCTGAATTGCAGCTCCTAAAATGTGCACCCTCAGAGGCAGCACTGATGGCTCAGGTGTTTTGGTTCCCATCAGCCATGTAGGAGACCCAAATTGAGGTTCTTTCTCCTGACTTTGGCCTAGCCCAGCCTGGGGGTGTTCAGGGCATGTGGGAAGTCAGCAAGCAGATGGGAGATCTCATGCACCTCTCTCTCAGTCTCTCTCTCTCTTTCTGCCTTTCAAATAAGTGAAGAAGGTTTTTTCTTAAGTATTTATTTATTAATTTGAAAGAGTTATGGCGAAGACAAACACACACACACACACACACATACATATCATCCATCCACTGGTCTACTTGACAGATGACTGCAACAGCTGGGGTTGGGCGAGGCTGAAGTCAGGAGCCAGAGCTTCCTCCAGTTCTCCCGAGCTGATGGCAGGGGCCCAAGCACTTGGGCCATCTTCTGCTGCTTTCCCAGGCCACTGACAGTGAGCTGGATAGTAAGTGGAACAGCTGAGACTCAAAACAGTTCCCAGATGGGATGCCAATGCTGCAGGGGGCAGCTTCACCTGCTATGCCACAATGCCAGCCCCAGTATTATTTTAAATATTTATGCATTTGAGAGGAAGAGTTGTACATGGAGAGAGGGACAGAGAGAGAATTCTTCCATCCACTATTTCACTCCCCAAGTGTTCACGATGACCAGAGATGAGTGGATCTGAGCCATGAGCTTCTTCTGGGTCTCCCACATGGGTACAGGGGCTCAAGCACTTGAGTCATTTTCCACTACCTTTCCAGGCCATTAGAAAGGAACTGAAAGGGAAGAGGAGCAAAACCAGGACACAAACTGGCACCCATATGGGATGCTGGTGCTGCAGGCAGAGGTTTAACCTGCTTCTCCTCCCACAAGAATTTTTTTAAGTTTTTTTTTTATGCAAAAACTTGAGATCTATGCATAAGCTTCTTGGAATATGCATACTCCATGAACTTCTTCCTTTTCAAAAAATATTTATTTATTTATTTTGGAGGCAGAGTTAGAGAGAGAGGAGACTTCCATCCCCTAGTTGACTTCCCAAATGGCTGCAACAGCTGGAGCTGGGCTATTCCAAAGCCAGGAGCCAGGAGCTTCCTCCAGGTCTCCCATGTGGGTGCAATGGCCCAAGCACTTGGGTCATCCCTAGTTGCTTTCCCAGACCATCAGCAGGGAGCTGGATCAGAAGTTGAGAATCTGGGACTTGAACCAGGACCGTTATGGGATGCCAACACCACAGGCAGAGGCTTAATCTACTAAGGCACAGTGCCGGTCCCTCCATGAACTTCTTGAAGACTCTTAGAACTATTTGGGAATACCAAAGAGGAGCTAAAAGGCATGTGTCGTCCCTGGAGAATAGGAGGCACTGTTTCAATTAAATATCCCTAAAGTAGGTGAGCTAGGACTGAGCAGAGAGAGCACAAAGAATGATAATGATGTTCATGGGAGAACTGGCCAATCTTCCATTGCCATGCATTGATCTCAGTTTGCTGGTAGAAGTAGGAGCAGTGAAGGGGCTAGAGGAGGGATTTCTGCAACAACCTATAAGCAGGATATTGACCAATCAGTCCCCTAAATTCCAGGCCAAGTAAAGGACTTGCTGATTTTTTTCTTACTATCTTTTTCTCTCCCTATCTTTGTATACTCATTCAACAAATACTGCTAGGCACTGTTATAGAACCAAAAGGTACAGTGCTTTAATAGGACAGGTAAGATATATGCTCTGATGAGAAACAGGTGAATGAACAAAAATGACAATTTCAGAGAACAATGACTATAATGAAAAAATAAAACACAACACTTTGATAGAAAAAGACTGAGGAGATAACTTTAGATCATCTGGTTAAAAACTCTTTGGGCAAAAATAGCCCTAGACTTTATACAGAGAAAAAAAAAAAACAGTTTTCATTGTAAATGAGATATCATACTTCAGGTCAAAAATAAAAAGATGGTAATTCTTGAGAGGTGTGCTAATGACAGCCATTTTCCAGCTCATTATACTCAAAAAATAGTAGTTCCCATTTTATAGAAGCAGCTGTAATAGCATTGCACACAGCACTTTGAAATTAGTTGTTTGCTTCTTCACTGTAGGCTGAATATACACTCTTAGAGACCATTGGGTTTTTGTTATTGTTGTTCTTGTTTGTTTGTTTTGAAATCTAGAACAGTTAGTTAAGTGAAGGAAAAGAAACTTTTTTTATATATATATTTCAACACTTAATTATATGGTAGGCAATTTAGGTGACCTTTCCAGCATCCATGAGCCTTACGTCCCACAGGAGGATAACCAAGAGCAAAGCTTCATGGTCCCCTCTAGTGCACTTTCATCTGGGGTTGACTCTTTAACCTTAATTCAGGTATTGATGGTGCATTTTTCAGTAAATTGTTCTCTTCATCCTCCCAAGCATCTCCAAGTTCTGTCTAAACATTTGTAGATTCAAGCAAACATCAGAAAGAAGATAAAAAGACCTAATAAGAAACCAAAGTCAGCACAATTCATCTTTCACTTAGTCCTGATGTGTTTTTTATATTAGAGCTGAGCCATGCATCTATACAGTCATTCTTCCTTACTAGTCATTATTTATGTATAGAAATACAATATTTTTAAAATGAGTGTTTATGTTAGTATATGTTGATTATGTGTAAATGATTGTAAATTTTTAAGTATTAAAAACTTCTTTGTTTTATGACATGATTTAATAACTTCTAATTGGTAAGGAGGTATGTCTGGTACATTACTTAATCCTTTTATGTTCAGAATTTTCATGTAAATTTGTCAAAAACAAAGGATTCTTTTTAACACTTGGCAGCTATAAAATCTGTAACAAATTTAGCACAAGTAGTAAAAGAAAAGAAAGAGAAGTCTGAATATGTTAACTCCCCTTTGAAACACTCTATATATTCATTTTATTTTATTTTATATTTTTATTTGAAAGGTAAAGAGACAGAGAGATACAGAGAGAACTCACATCCCCTGGTTCACTGTCCAAATGACTGCAGAACTAGGAACTATCTAGTTCTTTCAAGTGGGTGGCAGAGACCTAACTACTTGAGCCATCATGATTGCCTCCCAAGGTGTGAAATTAGTGTTAGCAGGAAGCTGGAGGCAGGAACCACAGAAAGTATCGAACCAAGGAGCTCTGATATTGGATATAGGCCTCTTAGTTGAGATTTTAACTACCAGGCCAAATGCCAGCCCCTATACAGTTTATTCTTTAAAGTAGTTTACATTTCTAAAGCAAAATGATAACCAACAGATTTGTCCTTGAAAATAAAGATGTTGAGAGAAATTCCCAAATTGTGAATTTTAAAATGATTAAGAAGACTCACTGGTTAATATTTCACTTCCTTCATCTATTATAGTGAGTTTGTTTTGAACATTTTTCAAAAGTGCAGAGAATATCCAAAGTGATTGACCTATCGCTGAATCATTTCTCCCAGAATTACATCTGGTCGATCTTGATTGATGAGTCCATAAAATCATGCCTGAAAATCATTTCAGACATTCATAATTATCTTGGTGAAAAAGTATATTCTAATAGTTGCTTTGAACAAGTTTTCCCTTAACGTTTAGAGACCCAGGATCAGCTTGTGTCAGCTCTAGTGACAAGATAATGAAAGTTTCCCAGAATGGCATTGTGATTCCCAGATACATCTGCAAGTTATAATTTTACTTCTTCTTTCTCAGTGTTGAAAAAGAATTGCAGCTAATTCAGTGTAAAAACCTTTGCTCTTTTTTCTAAACACTACTTGTTTCCATACTCTCTACAGTCATTAAATCTGAGAACAATAGTTTAGTATGAGATTAAATTAATGAAGTTAAAATACATTTGTAATAATGTGGGATTTTATATTTCTAGTCCCATTTATTACAATCAAATGAGCATGGCTTATACCAATTACATAACATGAAATTTATTTTTGTTTCTTTTTTAAAGCACCAAGATTTTGGTTGCAACATAACAGCAAATGCAAATGGCTAGTATATGGAAAAAAGTTATGTTCACTAGCCACATTACTGTTTGGCCATACTAGTATTTACAAAGATCATCTAACATTTTGTGATTGTATGTGTTTCCAGATTTTCTAATGAATATACATGTTATTAAGAAAGTTTTCAATAATACAACAAAGTTCCAAGATTAGACATGTTCACAAATAAAATTCAGATTTGACAACTGTAGATATTTGCCTATGTTTTCTGTGTGTGTGTGTGTATGAAAATGTAATGCACATGTTCATGTGTTTTGTGAAATATTTGAAAGAAAGCTGTGGTTATCATGAAACTTCACCTCTAAACACAGAATCCAACAAGCGCCCATTTATTGCATTTGGCTGTTAGATCTTTCTAGATCTTTTAACAGACCAGTCTTGCAAGCATTTTTCCCTTTATTTTTTCCTTCCTTTTGGTGAGACCATGCCAGTTGTCCTTCAAATCTTCTCACATTCTAGAATGTGCTTGATTGCTTTCTGAAATGACATTTAACTGATTTTCTTCATCCAGTAAGCTAGAAGAATGTTAAAACTGCCTCCATTAGATTCTAGTTTAACAGATTTGGTTTCTACACGTTCGTACTTCATAGATGATCCAGTGATCTTCAGATACCTATCTATTCTACACAGCATATAATATCAAGTTGCATATACAATTGATTTTTAGACTATCATGAATACAAAGCCTGATCACTTGATTAAGGTGAAAACTGTCATATGGCTGCACTGTAAAAGTACACATTCAGTATTAAAATTTACATAAATGCTCATAGTTACATGTAAAATGGGTAAAATTTGGATAAAGTCTGTGATTGAATCAATCTCTATTAATACAAAGTCTCCAATCCTAATACCATCACGTTAGGGTCTAGGATTTCAACATAGAAATTTTGGGAAGAATCAAGCATTTAATTTATAGCATAGTATTACCTAATTTCAGTTGGGAGGCAAGGAAAGACTTTTTATGGAAATGATATTTCTACTGAGAACTAATGGATGATTCACAGTTCATCAAATGAAGATTGTGCAAAAGGGAAAGAACATGCAAAGTATAGCAAGCTGCATTCAAGAAAAGTTAAGGAGGAAGAGAATTTCATTCTCTTACGAAGCTGAAAGGATGCTTATTAAGGGATACTTATGTCACTGGAGCCACGGCTGCAAGTTGCTCAGTAGGAAATAGAAGCCAAGCCCAGATGTAAATTCCATCCTACAGTGAGAGACTAATCTGAAGCTGGGTTGGCATTGCAGCTGACCCAGTGAAATGCTGTGGCAGCTCAGACTAAGATGACAGTGCTGAGGACATGAGATACAAAGATTTGAGATACCATTTGAGAAATGAGAAACATTAGAGGAAGACCAAGTTGGCTGATCAGGGTAGTACCCAGAGAACAACTGGCGACATGTAATGTTTAGTTTGAGCTGCATGATATAGTCATAGATTTATATCCAATTGATGATTAAATCAAAAAGTCAGAGACGTCTTAGAAAAGAGATCAATATAATGAGTTCTACTTTCTGTCTTTTTTTGAAAGGATCCTATAAAGCACATCTTATATGGAGAGATCAATAATGTGATCGCTTCGCTTCACATTCCACAACAGGGGACACATTTACTATATAGTTGTCAGCAAACAATATGCTATTATAAGCCAGAATTTTAAAGAAAACAGAAGCAAAGTAAATTGAATTTCTCTAGTATGTCAGTGTATCCCGGTGTACATGATGAGTTCCTTGTGGCCTTCTCTATGGCAACAAAAGGGGATTTCTGGGACCGAAGGTACATGGAAAGATGAGTTTGTGTGAAAGGCAGTAAATGCTTGCATTGTAAGTGAAAGATTAGTGTTTAAGTAGAAATTCCCATTTGGTCATTGTGAAGTGCTCATTTTTCTAAGTTGATTTTGCAAATGTTTTTGTATTGATGATTAAAAAGAAGAGGCCAGAAGTAACATAAAACAGCAGCAATTGAGTCCTATAGAGGTTGTTCATCTTTCTTTATCTTCATATTCAAAGCTATTACAAAAGTTATGTTGTTTAGAAGTATGAAAGCAAATGTGTTCTTCCTCTAGGATTTAAAAGGCTTTAAATGTCACACACTTCTAGAAAACAGAATGTGTGCTAAATATCTGCCAAGTCAAGTAAAATTTTTGCGCACTTGTTAACCCATAGACTTTTGATTTTTAAAGAGCAAGAAACCATCTTGACCAGAGAGGGGAAAATAAACTGAGATTTAATTTCAAAGCTTTAGCTGCTGAAAGGATCACTTACCATTGCTTTGACCTTTCCTCCTAAGTTGTGTTTTTCTTCAAGAATATTTATTGAGCATCTACAACATGCGAGGCATTTTTTGGAAATGGAGAACCATAAGTGAATGAAAGGCAAATATCCTTGCAATCATGGAGCTAATAGTTTAATGGAGAGAGGATGAATAATAAATAAATAAAATGAGTATCCTATAAGGAAGTAATAAATGCAATGAAACAAAGCAGGCAAAGTAGTTAAGGGAGGCCACAGATGTGCCTGGATGGAATGATGGCTTCAGCTGTAGATAAGAGGTCAGAGGAAGTTTCACTTACAAAGAAAATTTACAAATATCATTTTCAATATCTTTTCCTAGTTAATTGTTCATAATCTCCAGTTCAGAATTTGCAGTCTATAGTGACCATGCTATTAGTTTACATACTTGTTGTCACAACACTTTCTAAATTACTTGTGACATTGCTTTCTACAAAATAGAATTTGTGGCTGGTTGACTGGAGGCACCACCTGAATATCTATAATTTTATATGACTCTACCAATGCTGCAGTCAACAAGAAATGGTCATGAATTCATCCATGGTGCCACACTTCCTTCTGATGTTTTGCAGATGGGCTATGCTTATCTGGTGGAAGAACTTTCATTTATTTTCTATTAGTGGCAAGCTGAGGTTGTGGCCCTATCTTCAGACTGTAATGTGTCTGTTCCAAAGAGTTACTGGCTCCTGTTGACATTCATGGGGAGATTATATTAATATGAAATGTGTCTTTAAGAAAAATTGAAATAGAGTTCATATTTTTTTCACCAGGTTTCCTCCCAGTATCCAGCTTAAAGAAAAGCTTTCTGATTCAAGTTTCTATGAATAATCATTATCAATTATTTCTTTATAACTGATAGGTATATAGTAATTTTAGTTATTATTTTGACACATGGATTACAACAATTCAATAAATACATTTTACTTGGAGATTGGGATAGTTTTAACACTGAATTAAAAATGCCTGTTGTAGCTAGATCAAAATGTGATTTTTCTTTTCAATGATAAAAATATTGCCTACTCATGTTCTATTAGCAGAAACCCCTGTTCCTCATGCCTATCAATATTTCTTTTAATCTTTTTTTATAAAATAACAGTGTATTTTAAAGTCACTTTAATTTGTCTACTGCCTGTGGATCAAAATGTTTGTCAATTCAGGCTAGCTAGTAATGAAAAGTATCAAGAAAGGGTTAGTAACCAAAGAAAATCTATAGGAAAAAGAGATGCTTAGGTAGAATCATAATACATCTGAAACCTGAAAACCAAACGATGAACCTAAGACAAAACTGAACAGAAATGGAAATGGGGCCTGTGCTGCGACTCAGTAGGCTAATCTTCCACCTGCGGCGCCGACACACAGGGTTTAGTCCCGGTTGGGGCGCCGGATTCTGTCCCGGTTGCTCCTCTTCCAGTCCAGCTCTCTGCTGTGGCCCAGGAGTGCAGTGGAGGATGGCCCAACTGCTTGGGCCCTGCACCCCACGAGAGACCAGGAGAAGCACCTGGCTCCTGGCTTCAGATCAGTGCGGTGTACCCCGCAGCAGCCACTGGGGGGTGAACCAACGGCAAAGGAAGACCTTTCTCTCTGTCTCTCTCTCACTATCCACTCTGCCTGTCAAAAGAAAAAAAAAAAAGAAAGAAAGAAAGAAATGGAAATGGAGCAGTAGGACAACTAGTTTCCATATAATGTTACCAATAATAATCATCAGTAGTTTCAGTGCTGCCATATGCCTCGTCCCTAGAAAGTCTTTTCTGTCAAATTTAGAAATCATGCTATAAGTTATATATTAGTTTGCACTAAATCAGTGAATCTTAAGTATCTCAATAAAGTCAGCACATTTATTAGCAGAGAGAAAAGGGTTAAGTTTTCGACCCAGAATCATTAGTTAAGCTCCTTCCTCCTTTATTTGTAAGTAACCAAGGTTAGCAGAGAAGTCAGTCTATACTCACTAAAATAAAGCCCAAGTATTCTAAGTCTCCCAAGAAAATTTAATATTTTGATTGATTTAAGTGGAAAAGTTATTTTTAGCATATTACCTGAAATCCAAAACTTTTCAGTCTAGTTTATGTGTGTGTGTATGTATGTATGTAAGAGACACAGACAAGAATAGAGAGTGAGAGAAAGACACACAGAGAAAGAATATGTGAATAACTGATACATTTTAGAATCCTATAGAAGACCATAGAAGTCATTCTAACCTACTCTTAGCCAAAAGCTTGGGAAACTGCTATAATAAATCACTAACTAGTGTCTAAGTTGGGAAAAATATTTAACTTCTAAGAGAAATGTTTGTATGTATAGAAACTGGATCTAAAATGAAAGTTGAAATAAAGTGAAATTGTAATGTATTGGACACTAGTTTTGAAATATGCCTGCCTTTTATATTATTAAAGCACTTTAAATTTTCTCAAATTTTAAATTGTGTCTTTTTTGGTAAGATTCTCTTGTGGCATTAAAAATACTTATATGGAAACATAGATTTTATAGGTTAATCACTCTGTAGGTCAGGGCAAGTGTTGTTTAGTAGAGACAAGAATGTATACTTTTGATATAAAGTGACCTATGCTGTGACAGAGGAGATAAAATGTATCACAAGAATAGATAAAAGAGACGATTCGTCTAGAACCCACTATCAGGAATTTTTTTCAAGGTATTTTTAACACCCATGTAGGGTGTCCATATAGTTGTTCAACCAAACTATACACACATTCACTAGTGAAAGAGGGCTCTACTTAAAATTAGTGGAGACGATATGTGTAACATTGTCCTATTAGGTATAGACTCTCCATTGTATCCCTAGCATCTTGAGTTTATATTTTTTGCACGTGTCTGCAAGTGCTAGCACGCATGTGTGGTTATAGCACTGCTCTCATATTTAAGAAGCTGAGTTGCATCCAAAGTCTGCCAGGGACTTCTCTCGACCACCTCTGTCTTTCTATCTAGAAGGCAGTGGATGGCAAGTTGAGGGCAAATTTAACATTTGTTTTTAATCACAGTTACGGGTTAGACATTTGGGAGTTTACTGTGTAATCACAGTTGGTTAGCTCTTTGTTTTGTTAGAACACAGTGACAACTAGACTGGCATAGCTTTCAAAGAGTTGAACCAACCATGGTGCATTGAAATGCCAAGGAGGCCTGCATGTCTGTTGAGAGATGCTTTGCTTGGTTTGCAGGACCAGTGGTTTTGGCGAGTGAGAAACAACAGAGTGATGGATGGATACCCCATGCAAATTACTTACTTCTGGCGGGGCTTGCCTCCTAGTATCGATGCAGTGTATGAGAACAGTGATGGGAATTTTGTCTTCTTTAAAGGTAAGATTGTTCTTTGAGTCTTGGCTATTTTGTATTTTGATCATTTTGTCCAGGTTCCTGTACCACCTACACAGAGGGGGATTAAGTCAGACCTCCTAAGTGAAATTAGGTAGCTAATGGATTACATGAAACAAACTTCATATTGACTAGATACTGAAGTGAAATAAAATAAAGATATTTTTAATTTTTAAAATGTTTTATCATATGGTATTCTCATGTATAAGTCAAATTTAAGATATGTTTTATTTTCTTAGAACTTTAAGATTTACATTAAACATATAAAAGAAAATAAATAAGCAGCCATTTCTACACTGACTAAGGTATTTCAGTCCACTTATTTCTTCTTTAGAGTCTTTGGAGTTGCTCTCTGTTTTTCTTGAAAGAAATCCTGCTTGCTTGCTTGTTTTCATCTGTAATCTCTGAAACTTTACTTGATTTAATCAGTTTATGTGGTTTCTGGAGAAACTAAGAAATTACTGCTAAAAGTAGGAAAAATTGAGGACTAGGAGAATTTATTCAGTTTTCAGTGTCGTGAGGTTTATCATCGGAAATTTATCTCAGTGAGAAACTTCAGTCGCATGAGTACAGCTGATTGCTTGGCATGCAAAAGTGAGATCATGTGGGAAAATGAGCTTAGTCCAGAGCCTGGTGTTCCCTCTACAGAATCGCTATAGTGCAAAGCTGTAAGCCTTAACTCTTAATGGAGAATTTAGGGATGAGAGACAGCTTGAAGGAGGGCCTGAGGGAACTGCAGACTGTATTTGAGCTGAGGCAAAGGGAAGCTAGAATGTAGAAATATGAATGAATGTGTTATTCCAAGCCTAAAGGACTGAAAATGAGCTCAGAGAGGGATAGAAGCTGAGGGAAGGGAAAGGGAGTCCTAAAGAAATTAAAAAAAAAAATATTCGCAGAATCAAGTGGAAGAATTTGTAGTAATGAAAACATGGGCTTTTGGAGACATTTGTAATATTAAGAGATATTCAAGCTACCTGTGTGCAATGAAAGAGTAGACCTGGAAGTTCTTTTATTTTTGCAGTCTGTTCCTTGAGGAAAGAAGCACTGTGGTGTATTAGTTGTAAGAACGCGAGGGTTCTGTGGTCAGTTTTGAATGCTTACTACATGTATGAAATGGGTAAGCTACTCGCTTCTCTTTGCCTCAATTTCCCCACCTGAGAAACCAGGTTTGTGCTACTGCCCACCTCAGGATTATTTGAAGCAGTGGATTAATTACCACATGGGCAATACTTGGCTCAGTAAATGCCAGCTATTGCTACTGCTAGTAGGATTACTATAATTAATATTATTGCCTGCTCGCTATTTTATAATAAGCGTTTAAATGAGCAGACATGCCCTGCACCAGTCTAGCCAAAGCAAGGATCCCACATAAAGCTTGTGAATCTTAGGGGCATGATCTTTGGACAGAAATTGCCCTGCTCTCACCCTTCTTGGGTCCCAGGAGTAATAGGAACAGAAAGAAGGGAAGGAGAACCCCAGGGTAGCCTCGGGCTTGAGGGCTGTTCTCAGAGGCCCTGTCTCAAGGCAGGATCAATAGCGCTCTCTGACTGAACTGCCTGAGGAGGAACTGCCACAGCCATAAATCAGTGTGCTGACAGCTCCCGACTGCCTCGGGCCGTTCTCACTTTTATTCACTTTGGCTTTCTTTGCTCACTTGTGGCATGGCTGGCTCCTTTTCATCTTCCAACAGCCAGCATAAAAGGCATGTCCTCAGCGTGCCCTCCCACCCACCCTATTTCAGGAATACCGTCCAAGTTACACACAGCACTTGTAAAAATGTGAAATTGCCTACAGTGTTTGCATGCAAGTCTCACGAGACGTGGCTCTAGTCTAGATTGCCTGGCACAGCACTGTGCTTGCGGCTGCTGAAATAGACCTGGGTGCGCAGTAGGCGCTCAACGAGCATCCCTAAACATTGACTCGACTTAGTTTCTCATGTTACTGTGCTAACAGCAGCAATAACTTTGCTGTCAGATGTATTGCTCTTTCAGCAAGTTGTGCTTCTCAGTTGTGTCTTCTGGTACATCGTCACACGGGGAAATGTCTGCTCTCCCAACGTTTGACACCCTGAAGACTTTGCTCTGGTGCCTCCTTCCTCCAGTTTGCTCTCACCACTTTCTTCAGAGGAGCCTACTCAAAGTCCGGCTGTGATATGCAGCTCCCCTGCTCCAGACACCGTTGCTGAATCAGAGGGAGCCTGAAACTCTGGCTGTCCCCAGCAAGGCAGCTTTCGTCCCTAGTCTCTGCCTCATCACTGGCAGAGGAGAAATAAGAATTTCCAGAACCCTAGGCAGAAACCACTCTCCTTCCTTTTTTTTTCTTAACCAAAATCCACACTTTATTCAAGATAGCTTAATTTTTACCTAATTTCCTCTCCATATTCCAAGAGCCTGAGCAGCGTGCCACATTACATTTTTTTTTATTTAATGAATGCATTTTTTCATAGATACAACTTTAGGAATACACTGATTCTTTCTCCCATTCCCACCCTCCTCTGCCCCCAACTCCCATCTGACATTCCTTTCCCTCTCCCATCTCCTTCTTCATTATTGTTCATTTTTAGTTTGACTTTATATACAGAGGACCAACTCCATGCTAAGCATAGAGTTCAATAATTTGCCCCCACACCCACACACAACATATAGAGTACAGTTTGGGAACAAAATTTGCAGTCGATTCTCATAGTACAACTAATTAGGGATGGAGGTCCTACATTGGGAATAAGTGCACAGTGACTTCTGTTGTTCTTTTAACAATTAACACTCTTATTTATGATGTCAGTGATCACCCGAGGCTCTTGCCATGGGCTTCCAAGGCTAGGGAAGCCTTTTGTGACTATAGATTCCATCAGTATTTGGACACGGCCATAAGCAAAATGGAAGTTCTCTCCTCCCTTCAGAGAAAAGTACATCCTTCTTTGATGGTCCTTTCTTTCCACTGAGATCTCACAGAGATCCTCCATGCAGGATATTTTTTGCCACAGAGTCTTGGCTTTCCATGCCTGAAATGCTCTCACAGACCTTTCAGCCAGACCAGGAAGCCTCAAGGGTTGATTCTGAGGTCAGAGTGTTATTTACAGTGAAAGTCATTCTAGGAGTCTGTTGTGTGGACTGCTGCCCATGTTGGACTTTCCTTCCTTTTTAAATCTCTTATTATTACCCTGTACTTCATGTTATTTATATGATCACTTTTATACCTCAACCCATCTATATGTTGACTTTAACATTTAATATGATCATTTTTAACAGTTAAGATGGCATTTAAACCACCGATCTTTATGAGTTTTGAGTCCTGTGATAAGTTTTTAGGCTGCACCCTTAGAAGTAAGTCTGTAGGACTGTATGCAGAACTATACTGCTTTACAGTTATAGACTACCTCCTTCATCTCTTATTCCCCCTCTTATTTTTAACTGGGATCATTTTCCAATTGACTTAAAATACATATGATCCTACACTCAGCATATTCACCATCAGAATGGTCGTGGATACTTGATAGCATCTCTTTAGGGCCTTTGTCAGATAAGTAGACCATTCCTCAGCCCTTAGACTACCCATCCCATTTAGCTCCAGGAGTTGTGATATGACCTGGAGTCCTCTTCTTCCAGCTAAATCCTCTTCTCTTCTTGAATTTTCTACATTCCATCTGATAAACCAGATAGTCTACTTACTTATTACTTATCTGCGATCTCATTGCTAGAATGTCAGCTGTGTAAGCACAAGGTATTCACTCTGCTTCTCCTTTTTTTTTGCCTTTTATACTCTTGTTCCCAATCTCTTAAACCAATGCTTGAGGCAAATTTCTATAATGACCAATAGTAAATATTTTAAGTTTTGCAGTACACATAGTCTGTACTCTTCTTTGTTTTTTGCTGTATGTGTTTTTATGATTCATTAAAATATAAAACTGTTCTTAAATCATGGGCTTTAATGAAACAGGCTGTGAGTCAGAGTCTTTTGAGTTACATTTAAGTGGAACCTAGAATGTAGTCAACACCCCAAAGAGACTGAATGAACTGAGAATAAAATTTACCCTAGTCTGAATTTACAGCCTACATGAGCCAGCCTCAGCCTCTACCAATAGTTGTGCACCACTGTAACTAATTTTCTAAGCATCTCTCTTCTTTGATTTGCTCTTCAGCCCTCTTTACCTTCCTTTTCCTTGTCCTCATCTTTCCCTCTTTGTATGTTTTTCTCTCCTTCCTTTTTTTTTATAAGTCAGAGTTAGAAAGAGAGAGAGAGAGAGCGAGAGAGAGAGAGAGAGCGCTTTCATCTATTGGTTCACTCCCCAACAGCCAACCCTTGGCCTGACTGAAGCCAGGAACCAGGAGCTTCATCCAAGTGTCTCACATGGGTCGAGGGGCCCAAATATTTGAGGCATTTTTCCACTGCTTTTCCAAGGCTGCTGTTAGCAAGGAGCTGGATCATAAATGGAGCAGCTGGGAAATGGAGCAGCCAGGACATGAACCAGCACACGTATAGATGCCAGCATTGCAGGCAATGCTTCACCCCATTGCCACAATACCCGCCCCATTTTTCTTTCTAATTTACATTATATGATAATATTTGTTCTTGACTAGTCTTATCTTTTTCCCCACTGTTAAACTAAAGCCTATGTTTAGATATAAACTTACTTAACCATGTATTTTATACAATATGTAGTATTAATCTCATCTTCATTTTATACAAGAATTTGAAGGCATAGATTCAATTATAAATGAATGCTTATTTGTAAAGTACAAATGTTTTAATACATAAAAAAGCACACCATGTTATATTCATTTGAACTTGTACAAATATCTTAAGAACAATGGGTGGATAGTAGTTACAATTAAAAAACCATATTTTAATATAATATTACTATTTTAACTTTGGACAAAATTTTATATATATATATATATATATATTCACCAAAGGTAATATGTTTTCAGTATACAAATTATAAAAACATGAAACAATATATTCTGTATACCTGTAATCAATTCTATATTCTTTTGCCTTATATTTCTTAAAGATTCATTTTATTTATTTGAAAGACAGAGTTACAGAGAGAGGTAGAGACAGAAGGGTAGAGAGAGAGAGGTTTTCCATCCACTGGTTCATTACCCAAATGGCCTCAACAGCTGGAGCTGAACCTATCTGAAGCTAGGAACTAGGTGATTCTTCCAGGTCTCCCACGTGGGTCCAGGGGTCCAAGGACTTGGACTGTCCTCCGCTGCTCTCCCAGGCACATTAGGAGGGAGCTGGATTGGAAGTGGAGCAGTGCCGATATGGGATGCCAGCACTGTAGGCCTAGATTTTAACCCCAGCACCACAGTGCTGGTCCCCAATTCTATATTTTTAGTATAATCCTATTAGCTATAGATTAGCAGATGGAACCCCATAAATATTGGAAGAAATATGGTCAGCATATCTGTATAAGGACATGGCTCAAGTCTAGAGAATGAGTCAGGAAACAATGGCTAACATAGTGGCTTAGCAGTACTCACTGCCCAAGCTACCTGTTCAGGGTATTGGACAGAGTCCTGAGAAGGATCTTGTCTCAGTAGTGGAGAATAAGTATCCTGTAGTGAGCATGGCCCTACCTAACACATGTGCAAAGTAAGGCCTGAAACAATCAAATTATTTCCAAGTAACAGTCCTAGAACAGAATTCAAAACTATTTATGGGAATACAAAATTTTTGACCTACCAAGGTAAAATTCACAGTATGTGACTTTCTCCTAATATCAGGAGAAAGACAAGGGTGTCCACACTTACAAGATTATTCAACACTTTACTGAAGGTTGTATTTAGATGTACTACAGGAAGAACTAAAAATAATAATTATAAAATATAGATTAAAAGAAAAATATTCATAAATCAACATGTTATAAAAGTAGAATTAGGATTTGCTCAACCAAAAATGCTCCTTGAATTGATAACTGACTTTAGCAAGCTTGTAGGATATAAGATAATTACACAAAAATTAATTTTATTCCTGTGCATTTTAAGGAATTGTGAAGGGTCAGAGATTTTACTCTGTTTGTAAGGTAACAACTTAGCCTGCCTCACTTTGATGTGCATTGGCAGAAGACCTGAGAATGATGAGTCAGAACAAAAGACAGTGACAAATTCAGTAGCCAGAGTATAGCCATTTACACATTTTCCCTGAACTCTAATATGGAAAGATGCTCTGTAGGGGGTCTATTTATGTAACCAGTTTTGTTTCAGGAAAGAATCTTAGAGATGCTGATTATTTTATAATGAGATGTAAGCCTGCCTAACGTTTTCCATGAAGGGATAAATTTTCTTTGTTACATTGGATGGTCAGTAAATCTTCCCTTTGATATCGAGGGAGACACCATATCTGTAATGCAGAAGAATTTGCTTTAAATCTGTTTGAAAATTTTTCCCAGAGCAAAAGCAGTCAGTGCCTTTGCTCTGCAGACATAGTGAAAAGCAAGGAACCTATGGAGAATGATTTTCCATCAAACACTAACAAAGACCAATCAACAGTTGAAAAACCTTTTTAAAGGCAATTTACAGTAGCATCTCCAAATATCAAATACTGCATCATCAAACTGCAAAAAGGTATATATAACGTATACACTAAAAACTACACAATTTTGCTAAATGACAGTATAGAAGAGGCTGGCACTGAGGCGCAATGGGTTAAAGCCCCAGCCAGCAGCACCCATATGGGCATGGGTTTGAGTCCCAGCTGTCCACTTCTGATCCAGCTTCCTGCTAATGTGCCTGGAAGAGCGCAGAGGATAGCCCAAGTACTTGGGCCCCTATACCCACGTGGGAGACCCAGAAGAAGCTCTTGGCTCCTGGCTTCGGATCAACTCAGCTCCGGCCATTGCGGTCTTTTGGGGAGTGAATCAGCAGATAGAAGGCCTCTCTCTCTCACCTTCTGTCTCTACCTCTCTCTGTAACTCTTTCAAATAAATAAAATAAATATTAAAAAAAAATGACAGTACAGAAGACTTACATGACTGGATATATATGCTTTGTTCATGAGTCAGAGCACTCAACCTTATCACAATGCCAATTATAACAAAGTTTATCTACAGAATGTAATCCCAATCAAAATCTTGCAGGATTATTTTATAGTAATGGTCAAGCTGATTGCAGAATTTATATGGAAAAGATTCAATGTAAATTAAACCACTTTGAAAATACTACTTGATTTCTAGTCTTATTTTAAAGCTATAATAATCAAGACACTGAAGCATTGACATAAAAATGGAAGAAAAAAAAAAGATCAGGGGAACAGAATAAAGCCCAGAAATAGATTCAGAACATATACAGGCGAGTAACTTCTGATTTCAGAGATTTTTCTTTGAAAACACAAGGGAAATATAAGGAAGAAAAGACAAATTTTTCAAAAATAACTCTGCCTGTCAAAAAAAAAATAATATCAGGACCACTGAGTATCCATACAAAAATACACTTCAATCAAAGCCTCACATGACTCACAGACATGAATTCCAAGTGTTTCTAACCCAATTGTAAGGGCTGAAACTGTAACATTTCTAGGAAAGAGTTGGAGACAAATGTTGATGACTTCAGCTTAAGTGAAAGATTATTATATAATATGCCAAAATCACAATCCGTTAAAGAAATATTAGCAAATTAGATTTCATCAAATTAAAGATTTCTCTTCATTTTATTTAAGAAAATATAAAAGACAACTCACCAACAAGAATACACTACTGGCGAACCATATGTGGAGGGTTCAGAAGGTTCCTAGAAGCATGACATTAAAAGATAATGTGCATTTTCATAGATTTTTGAAATTCCTTTATATATACGATAAGAGTGTTGTATCCAGAATGCATAAAGAACTCCCAAAACTTAATGAAATAGAAGCAAAAGAAGTCAAGAAAGGTGAGCGAAAGATTTGAACAAAAGTTAGACCATGAATGGCGGATGTTGTGATTCAGTGAGTTAAACCAGCACTTTTCATGCCCGCATTCAATATTGGGGTGCCACTTTGTGTGCCTGTAATTTTGCTTTCCTCCAGATCCCCGCTAATGCACCTGGGGAAGTAGCAAGTGATGGGCTAAGTGCCTGAGTGCTTCTGACCACATGGAAGACCAAGAAAGAATTCCTGTCTCATCATTTTGTCCTGGCCCAGCACAGATGTTGCAGCCATTCAAATACTGAACTGGGGGATATAAGATATGCCTCTCTGTCTCCCACTCTATCAGTCTGCCTTTCAAATTAATTAATTAATTAATATTTTCTTTAAAAAATAACCTAGGATGACAAATAAACACATGAGAAGATATTTAACACCATTAGCCAATAGAAAAATGTATATTAACATCACAATGAATTGCCACTGTATACCTGATAAAGTTGTTAACATTTAGAAATCAGACCATTTTAAGTATGGGTAAGATCTTGAAGGAACTGCAACTTTCATATATATGTCTGGTGTAAATGTCAAATTGTACCCTCTTTCAATAAAGCAACTTCACAGTTTCTTATTTAAAATATTTATTTATGCATGCATTTGAAAGGCAGGGAGACAGAGACTGAGAGGTATGGAGGGGGGGAGGCAGGCTGGCTCTGTGGCTCAGTAGGCTAAGCCTCTGCCTGCAGTGCAAGCATCCCATATGGACACTGTTTCAAGTCCC
This sequence comes from Lepus europaeus, assembly GCF_033115175.1. Lineage (NCBI taxonomy): Eukaryota > Metazoa > Chordata > Mammalia > Lagomorpha > Leporidae > Lepus > Lepus europaeus. Next base: position 55,236,416 of record NC_084830.1, read on the forward strand.
CATTGCTCCTCTTCTGATCCAGCTCTCTGCTATGGCTTGAGAAGCAGTAGAAGATGGCCCAAGTGCTTGGGCCCCTGCACCCATGTGAGAGACTCAAAAGTTCCTGGCTCCTGGTGTCTGATTGGCCCAGCTCTGGCTGTTGCGGACATCTGGGGAGTGAACCAGGGAATTGAAGACCTTTTTCAATGTCTCTCCCTCGCTCTGTAACTGTACCTCTCAAATAAATATAAGAAAATCTTTTTTTTTCATTTTCAATTCACTTTATATACAGAAGATCAGTTTGGTATATATTAGGTAAAGATTTCAACAGTTTGCCCCCATATAGCAACACAAAGTGAAAAAAATACTGTTGGAGTACTAGTTATAGCATTAAATAACAGTGCACAGCACATTAAAGGCAGAGATCCTACATAATATTTTTTAAAAAATTAATTAATTTTCTATGCCATTTCCAATTTAACACCAGGGTGTTTTTTTTTTCATTTCCAATTATCTTTATATACAGAAGATCAATTCAGTATATAATTAGTAAAGATCTCATCAGTTTGTACCCACACAGAAACACAAAGTGCAAAAATACTGTTTCAGTACTAGTTATAGCATCACTGCACATTAGATAACACATTAAGGACAGATCCCACATGGGATGTAAGTACACAGTGACTTCTGTTGCTGACTTAACAATTTGACACTCCTGTTCATGGCGTCAGTAATCTCCCTAGGCTCTAGTCATGAGTTGCCAAGGCTATGGAAGCCTTTAGAGTTTGCTGATAAGTCTAAGAGTCAAAGGGATCACACAAACAAGACAAGTGTCTGCTAATACTAACTGATACAATCAAAAAGGGAGAGAAGGATCCAACATGGGAAGCGGGATACACAGTAGACTCATAGAATGGCAGATGTCCTAAACAACACCCTGGCCTCAGAATCAGCCCTTAAGGCATTCGGATCTGGCTGAAGAGCCCATGAGAGTATTGTAGGCATGGAAAGTCAAGATACCATGGAAAAGAAAAAAAAAGAAGAAGAAGAAGAAGAAGAAGAAGACCTAAATGAAAGATCTCTGTGAGTGAGATCCCAGTGGAAAGAACGGGGCCATCAAAGAAAGAGGTACCTTTCTCTGAAGGGAGGAGAGAACTTCCACTTTGACTATGACCCTATCGGAATAAGATCAAAGAAAATCTTAAAAAAAAAAAAAAAAGAGAAAGAGATATTCCATCCACTGGTTCATTCCCCAAATGACTGCAACAGCAGGGGCTGAGTCAAGCCAGAGCCGGGAGCCAGGGAACTGTATCCTGCTCTCCCTCATGAGTAGCAGGGACTCAAGTAATTGAGCCATCACTTGCTTCCTCCTACACATGTGCACAAGAAGGTGGATCAGAAGCTGAGTAGCCATGACTTGAGATAGGCACTCTGATATGAAATGTGGGCATCTCAGAGTGCAGCTGAACCGCTCTACCACAATGTCCACTCCACAGCAGTATCTTTAAAAATTGTACACATGGCTATTGATAACCCAGCCGTCATACTCTTAGATATTTTCCCAAGACAAATGAAAGCATGTCTATTCAAAGACTTCTATATGAATATTCAAAACAGCTGTCTGTGTAATAACACAAATCTAGAAATAAATATTCTCAAGAAGTGAATGGATAAACCAATTGTGATTTGGCTATGTAAAGCTATTCAGAAACAAAAAGGAATGAACTACTTATTCACATTACAACATGAATGAAGCTTAAAATAAATTTGCTAAGGAGAAAGAATTCAGACTAAACAAAAGTGCATGATGTATTATAACATTCATATAAAATTCTAGGAAATGCAAGCTGATCTATGACAAAACGTGCCTCAGTGTTCTGGGTAAAGGCAAGAGTTGACTGGGATGAAACATAAAGCAATGGGAGCAGACTTCTCAGGATGAAGAAATTGTTTATTGTTTTGAATATGTCCACACACTTTGGCAGAAACATACACAATCAAAACTTAGCAAATCTTAAATATATATTGTTAATTGTGTGAGAGCTAAGCAAAATAAACTTATTTTTTAAATAGCTTTACTAAGCACATCAGTTCATGTCAGAATAGTTTATGCTAATATTTCATAAATTAAAATATACTAATGAACATGGACAGAAGAGTTTTACTTCATCATTATCCCAGAACATGTTAATTATGAGCATTCAGATCAATGCTACTTTTATTTACTTGTTGATACCCATCAATAATAAAGTGCAATGTCCCCTCTTAATTAATTCCCCAGTAACCTAATTTTTTAGTTAAAATTCTATTGACAATAGTAGAATGAGAAATTGTTTTAATGAAGAACTAATTCATTTACTGGAGATATATTTTAAAAAGTATATAATATCAATTTAACTTTAGATGTTGCTATTAAGTTTCTATAATGGAAATGATATTAAATTATTTTGATGGCAACATTTAAATAATTTCATTGTTATTTTATATTGTTTTTATGCATTTATATATTGTTTTCACTGATTATATGTCTTAGGTTTTTTTTTTTTTTTATGTTTTACCATTTCATTACATAGGTTTCCTATGAGAGCCTTACATTTTTATGAAAAGATGCAAGGTACCAGCAAATAAATACCTATTTTAGAGAAATTATTCTTTTCACGTGTGTAGATGTGTGGGGTCTTCTTTTGCATTTTTAAAGCCCTATGTATTGTATTCCCTCACCAGTTCAGAGGCCATGCAGTGAGGCTGCTTGCATGTGAGTGTGAGTGTAGCTACACAAAGCAAAGGCAAGTCTCTGGCTGGCAGCTGACATTGTTGTTTCATATGTGTAAGCATCGCTTGGCATTGTTTGTGGTTGTGATTTCTCCATGGACTTCCTTAGCCTTCTTCTTGATACGTGGCAGCTAACCCTGCATGTCCTCTTTTTAGTCCCAAAGATGATTTCTGTAGTTAAAGAGATCCAGAAATAGAAAGTGTACCTCAAGGAAGTCACATGCTTTTCTCCAGCAGTTGACTGTACTATACACTTTGTGCAGATTAGCTGTCTTACTGTCACTCAGCTGTATCCAGTATCAGAGACTCATGTTTTATAAGCTTTATCAAGCCAGATGTTTACATTTTCAATTATGAGGCTCAGACTGAAAGATTGTGTGATAATAATATCAGTATCTCTCTCTCTCTCTCTCTCTCTATATATATATATATATATATAATATATATATATAATATATATATATAATATATATATATTATATATATATAATATATATATATAATATATATATATATAGAGAGAGAGAGAGAGAGAGAGAGAGAGATACTGATATTATATATATATCTGTGTGTGTATATGTTGAAAATTGAAATGGCAAATCTCTTTAAACAGTTGGAAGTGATTTAAAAAATGAAGCAGTTTCAATTGTCAAAGTCAGTGACAGACAAAATCAGGTAGTCAAAAAGTTGTCTCCAAAATAATTTTGAACGATCACTTAATAACTTTAAGCAATGCTTATCACTCCGTTTGACAGTTTCATTTCAGGAAGTAAAAATCACCTATATAATGGGAACTGAAATATATGAAGTAGCAGAGAAGAGGGTAATAACATTTTGGAATAAGAAAGGCATATGAAGATTTGTATCAAAATGAAGAGATGTCTAAATATGTAGGACTGAAGGATGGCAAAGCAAAGAGCCATTTCAGAAATGATTTATAGGACTTGCATTTTTACTTTATTTCAAATGAGCACTCATAAACCAGCAATTTCTTTGTGCAGCTTACAAATCATTGCCCTTGAAGGATTAGAGAATGTGAAAAAAGTTCATTTGAGGTAGAAATGCATTATTTCATACATAGTATATATAACCTAAAATATTTTTTTGGAACAAATAGAGGAGTGTAGTGATTACTTGTTTCTCTTTAAGAGGAAATGGAAAATTGACATCTGTGAAGTTACACAAGGTTAAAGAATTTATATTTACTGGGCCGGCGCCATGGCTCACTTGGCTAATCCTCTGCCTGTGGTGCCGGCATCCCATATGGGCTCCAGGTTCTAGTCACAGGTGCTCCTCTTCCAGTCCAGCTCTCTGCTGTGGCCCAGGAAGGCTGTGGAGGATGGCCCAGGTGCTTGGGCCCTACATCCGCATGGGAGACCAGGAGGAGGTGCCAGGCTCCTGACTTTGGGCCGGCACAGCGCCGGCCATAGTGGCCATTTGGGGAGTGAACCAACAGAAGGAAGACCTTTCTCTCTCTCTCTCTCTCTCTCTCTCACTGTCTATAACTCTACCTGTCAAAATAAAAAAAAAATTCATATTTATTGGCCTTGATGCATACAAAAATAGATTTAGAGTATGTGAATTATACTGTTTTCTTGAATTATAACTATTCAAGCAATTTTAATATAAACACTTTTATTATAGATTGAAATGAAGTGACCAAAACTAAAGGTGCAAATATTTAATATTTAAAAGTCTCCACTGGTAGTATTGCTATACCTAAAAAGAATTAAATGGACTATGGGTTATTTATTTTAAATGATTATTCACACTATTATGTCAAACTGAAATATTTTCTCATCAGTATACTTGTATAACTAATAGTTTTCTATATTTTCAAAAACTTTAATCATGTCCCTGTATTGACTATGCCTGGTTGAGTTTTCCAGGGAGCAGACACTGACACAAGCTAGCAGGTCTAGAGGTTGATTGTTGCAGGAGGTGAACCTGTAGAAGATGAAGGGGGAATGGCAGGATGGTTGGAGAGCTTAGGACTGTGCTGCACGTGACAGAGACTTGGCAAACTCGGTGGTGAGCTTAGGGCTAGGACTGCCCTTTAGCAAAAATGGCCAGACTCTAGGGCTCTGGTCGATCTCTGGTCGGAGGATGCCAGAGAACAGCATGCCCGTAGCCCACCTGAAGCACTAGATCTAAGGGGACTGAGCTGATGGCAAATGCTTTCTCAAGGGGAGAGCTGATCTGCACACCTCTGTGACTATTTTGTAAAAAGATTTAGAATTGTCTGGGGGGTAGGCATTTGATGCAGCAATTAGAACCTGCAGCCTATCCCATATGTGAGTGCCTGTGTTTGAATCCTTGTTCCTCTCCCACAATATGACACGGACAGTATATAAGTAAACAGGTATGGGTGTGTTCTGATAAAACATAGTTTGCAAAGACATTCAGCAACTGGAGGCCCTAGTATACTGATCCCTGTTGTCACTGAAGATACAAAATACAAATATGTAAATAGAATTTTGTGAACTTTGAGGAGACCAAAACCATAGTTAATTTTTAAAAATGCATTTAGCAATAAGGCACAATAGATATGTGATTATTAAGGGTACAGCGAATAAGTATGAGAAGTCTAGTTAGTATAATAATAAGTGTAGAGTAATAGACTGATACAAGGTGAGGAAAGAGGAAATCATTTGCAATTCTAAAAGCCAGAGTATGAACTTGTTCTGTCCAGAGAGTCAATTTGGAATAGAAAGACAAGAACTGAATGAAAAGGCTTAGACTATGGTACAAATCTACCAGCAATTGGTCCTGTAATTTTAGGCATGTCACTTCTTTGACCTGGAAAGTAAACAGAAATGTTAGGCTGGATTTGCAACCAGTACATTTGAGCAATGTTGTCAGTCCATAAGTACCAGTGTCTCAGTTCAAGGGTGTTAGGAACTCAGGTATTAATCTTAGCCTCCAGGGTAGGCATCGTGCTCTTGATTAAAAAAATGAAAAAAAAAAATCATTAGACCTCATGTTTCCTACGAAGAATAGCATCTAATTTTATTTTTTCCTAGGATTCTTCGCTTAGCATTTATATATTCTGCTAGTCTATCAGCTCCACAAGTTCTAGAACTTTGTGTGTTGCCTCCTTCTGTGTATTGGCAGTTCTTCGTTCAATGAATGGCTGCCACAGGCCCTGAATTAATATCTATCAAATGAATATGTGGATAAAACTCATGAAAAAGCATGGTAGCCATGATCTCTAATGACCTCTCTATGGTCAACATTACCTGAGGCTATTCTTTGTGGTTGTAAAGCCCTTCTGTCTTTAACTCTGAATTATTGATATTTTCCTCTGTGCTCTGCCAAGTACAAAGTCAGTGTGGACCAGTTTTTTCCACTTGTTCCAGAATATGTCAACCTCACATGAAATCCAGTAAATACTCCTATCCTGCCAAAAAGCCAATATTTTCCTTGAGAACCAGACTGTTTGATGGGAAGGTAGTGAAAAACGTACCACTTGTGTGTAAAAAAAAATGAGTTGAATGTGAATCTCCCCCACTTACCCAAAAATCACAAACTAGAAACAAACATTTTCAACTTTGTCACCTGAAACTCTTAACCTCATCAAGACACAAAAGGAATTGTGTATTTTTATTTCTTTAACAAATACTCATAAGTTTTAATGTTACCATTCATAATCATTGTTTCTTTTAATTTTATGCTATAAAAACTCATCAGGAAAACTCATGTTACTCTTAATTTTTGTGTTTATGACTGCAGGGATTCCTTCATACAGACTTACAGCAAATATTTACTGATTTCTTTTTTTGTTTTGTTTTCTAAACAGAATATAAATGCATTTTTTCTCAAAATCACTTGGATTGTATTTCTAATGGGGGAATGCTAATTAAAAACTTCTATAGAAATACTTTGATAATTAAAAGTGAGAGACTAATTATTTGTCTCTTTTATTGATGGGAAACATTAGAGCAACAGTACAGAAAAGTATTTCCAAAATGCATTTTAAAAAGCCTTTTGATGGAATAATAGTAACTTTTAACAGTAGCTCCTATTCTATCCTCACCTGCAACACTTGTACAACACAAAAATTAAGCTTCTGTCTACATTTTCTCTGACTGTATGTTCAGGCACCCTGGGTATTGATAAGCCCGATGTAATCACTTGAAAAAAGCAGGAAGAAATTCTCATCCAAATGACATATTTTGGGAACTGCAAGGGGAAATATTCTAAAGGCTACTACAGTGCTTCTACTTGAAAGGGAAAACCAACTGGGTTGAACTGATAAAAGATTTATTCTGAATAGCTAGCATGGGAGGCATAGGAACTGTATCCCTTTTCCTAATTAAAAAGGAGATGAGAAGAAACTACGCCATGAGTTGCTGAGGTACAGGCCAACAGAACAGGTCTTTCTTTCTGTTTCTTCTATTGTTTTAGACTTTGTATTTTAAATGGCACAGAGATATGACCAAACTATAGAGCATGCTGTGAAATAGCTCTCTGGATTTTCTGTCCCACTGACTGGCAATGGGGTGATCTGGACCTTTGGGTGAGAGGATTTTTTTTATGATTTATTTGGATTTGGATTTTTAGGACAGCATTTCTCAATTCATAGTTAAAGATAATCACTTCAATAAATGTTTTTCCAACACAATACTGGGGCATGCCTGTGTGATTTCCCAACCTTGCTAGTAGTTATAAAATTCATTTTTCTTGTTCTATTCACACACTCTAATGCCCAAAATGTTATTTAGTCTTTAATATATATTTTAACTAGATGTTTGATCATCTAATTATTCATGTAATATTAAATATGGTTTTTTGCAGCAGGAAAATTTTTTCAGATATAATGGTTTTCCTCAAGATGCTTACAATTTAGAACTGGTGGCAAGATAGTGTTTACTAAGGTAACTAATGATTGATATGATAAAGGTAAAGTGTGGATACTCTTGCAATTTAAGAGGCTTTAAAAATCTTTAAATTTATCTACTCAGGTAGGAAACACTTTCCAGAGAAATGATACTAAGTCGAATTTTGAAAGATCCTACTTTTCCAGAAAGGGAAATAAATGAAATATAGATGAGCAAAGCAATCTGTATGGACAGGGACTTTGGAAATGACATAGTTGAGTATGGGTTTTATCCTAAATCTAATAAGAAACCACCAAGAAGAAAGGCAAAATCAGGTGTGCATTTTGGGGAAGTTCGTTTAGTGACCTTGTACAAGATAAAAAAAAGAGACAGACTGGAAGCAGGGAGACAAGAAAGGAAGCTGTTGGAATAATACCAGGGAGAACATTGCTCTTCGGCATGTGGCTGGAAGACAACCTTGTGTATTGCCTAAAAGCCTAGACAATAGACTAGTTCAATAGACTTGGGCTCATAGGTACATAATATCTCATAATATGTGCATAATATGTACATAAGGTTCCATGACATTTGGGTGATCAAAAATTTGTATTGAACAGTATCATTCAGATAAAAGAAAAATGAACTCAGAGGCCTGCATTGTGGTGTAACAAGTTAAGCTGCTGCCTGCAGTGCCAGCATCCTATACAGGCACTGGTTCAAGTCCCGGCTGCTCCACTTCTGATTCCGCTCCCTGCTAGTGCATCTGCGAAAGCAGTGGAAGATGGCCCAAACGCTTGGGCCCCTGCATGCACATGGAAAACTCGAAGGATGCTCCTGGACCCTGGCTTTGACCTGGCCCAGCCCAGGCCATTGTGACAATCTGGGAGGTGAAGCAGCAGATAGAAGTCCTCTCTCTCTCTGTCTCTCCCTTGGTCTCCCTGTAACTCTGCCTTTCAAATAAAATAACATAAATCTTTTAAAAATGGGGTCAACTGAGCCTAGGGAATATTTAAGAGATGTGATAGGAACTCACACAGCTCAGAAACGGGCCATACCTATCAACTCTCTAGTTGGCCCTCTGGTCTCTTTCATTCACAGTTTTGCTCTTTGTATATCTTTCCTTCCTTTTCTCTTAATCCTTTGCTTTTACTCAATTTTTACCTCTTCACAATGTCTACCAGGCATAACCATCATAGCTGCACAGGCCTTGTACTAGTCAGTTCCTCTTACAGTGTGGGAGTCTCTCTTGATATTTCCTAGGTCAGATTCCCAAGAAAAAGGGGTGAACGACTCCACTCCTCTCTGCTTATTGGACCGAGCTGGATTTCCATAGCTCTCTATCATCTTGGCTAGCATAAAGAAAGGGATAGTTTAGAGCAAATATGCAGAGAACAAAGAGAGGTGACTACCTAAGATCCTCTGGACTGAGGAATTGCCTTAAGAAGGGACAATGGAAAAGCATACATTATATTAGTGGCAATAAAAATGGACTTCAGTGACAGGTTCAAATAAGAGTTAGGAACTCAAATCAGCTGAATACAAAGATCCTTTTAAAATGGAAAACAGTGAGCAGAGAGGTTTCTGATAGGAGCTACTGAATAAAGAGGGGGAATAAGAGAAAGGTCTTGGGGTGAGGTCAATTTTGGACTTTGGGACAACATTGTAGAAAATCTCAGTAGATAATTATAAATACTGTTCAGTTCTAAGATATATTTGGACGACAGATAGCCACTGTGACCACTTTCTTTTTCTTGGCTTTGATGTTTTCCTTTAGTTTAGTCTTCATCATTGCCTCTTCTTTATTTGCCTACTCATCTTTCTTCCCGTATGTGATCTTTTTTGGGAGCCTCGTGTTTCTAAAAGTCCAGTGTGGTTTCCCTTTATCTCCCCTACGTAATCTCCCCTGAATTAGTAAGTACCAATGCACTCAGAATAAAAGCACACCTGTTCATGTTGGTTTTCCTGCAAATTTCCATTGTTTCTTCAGGGAGGTTTTCCGTGATATTATTATACATTTCCCTTATTTGTCTTTTTCTCATTTTTTGGTGCACTTATTTATAGAATTTACTAGTTTTTGATTACTACCATTATGTATATGTATATTTGGTTTTCCTCTACCTCTTGCAGCAGGGTAGCAATTGGGTCCATCTTATTCCCTTTTATTATCCTTAGTGTCCAGCATAACATTTAGGCTACTGGGGAAGCTCAAGAAATACTGTTTTAACTTAAATGTTATCAATTATGGTTGAAGATCTTGGAATAAATGAGATTGCTCATGGTTATAAATTGGAGAGTCTTAGCTAAAACCACCCTAAAATTGTGGGATTTTGGTTGGTTGATTCTGTATTGTTTTAGGGCATCCCTTTGTTTTAATTTTTTTCAGTAACTTTGGGTGTGACATGAGTGCTGTAGTTTTCCATAAACCTCACGTAGAAGTGGTATTGAAATACTGTAAAAACAAGTAGGGCTTTACATCAATTAGAAAGGTGGTAGGAGTACCTGCTTTGCCAGATATCAATCCCAAGAATGATTAGTTATTCAAAAGGTTATGAGATCATAGGAAGATCTAGGAAGATGAAGGGTAGAGGGAGATAAGTCCTTAAGAAAACGGTTATTTACTGATTTCTATGAAAATGTCTCAATATTAGTGAAGACACTCTATATCTGTCAGTCTTAACCTGCCCATTAGAGGAATCTGAGTTTGTGACTGCTGATTTATGTTAAGCAGAGGAGAGCAGAGACCAGAAACAGAACCCTGGGAAACATTAATATTCAAGAATTAAATGAAATGAAGTAAACCCAAGAAAGCTAGAGAAGAAAGGGGGAAACTAAAAGATCTTTTTCTAGCAGCTCATGGAAGAAAGTGCTCTAAGTTATCAACTATGTCATTAGAAAAAGGTGGAGTATTCTTTAGTTGGAGAGCATTGATGACTCCAGGACAAAAGTTTGTATGGACTATTAGGTATCAAATCCACTTTCCATGGGATGACAAATGGTTGTAGGCTATTTGGTAGGCCTACAGATGAAGGGAGCTTCAGGTGCAGTCTGACAGGGGCACGGAGCATGGGAAAGGGAGTTGTCAGAAGGAGATTCCCAAACAGCAATAAAACCAACGAAAATTGGCTTGTTTGTTTGTTTGTTTGTTTTGTTTTGTTTTGGTATAATTATATTCTGGCCATTCCAAACCAGGGTAAGGTTTTCCTGTCCTCAGTTTCCTCCCTTAAAGAGAGGGATTGTGTTACAGCAGGGAGTCAAAGGAGGATGACTTCGTGAGACTAGACAGCCTTGTGAATGTTTATGGAATGAAAAGTGAGCCCAGAAGCAATGTTTCAATATAGGGGAGGCCCACTAGAGCTTCTACATGCATGCAAAATGTGCAAACAGAGGAGTGATTTGGCCTGGGACAAAAATAGGGATGCTGAGTCCTAGGTGGAAGCTTCATTTATCCTTGATTCAGAATTGTTTCTTTAGAGATAAATTGTAGTCCAATTTTTTGAAAATTAACTCACAAATCTTGATTTGACTGTTGTTGTTAGTCATTATATTAATTTTTGAAGATAATGATGTCTGAAAAATAATGTCAATATTCTAGATGACACTGCTAACTTATTTCATGAATTTAACGTACAGTAATTTTAAATACATTTTATTAACAGGTGCATTCTAATTTCGGATATTAAATTAATGTACTCTATGTTTACCCTTATTAAATCCAGGTAACAAATATTGGGTGTTCAAGGACACAACTCTCCAGCCTGGTTATCCACATGACTTGATTACCCTTGGAAGTGGAATTCCCCCACATGGTATTGATTCAGCCATTTGGTGGGAAGATGTTGGGAAAACCTATTTCTTCAAGGGGGACAGGTTAGTACACATTTTACTTGAGAGAAACAACTGACTAATGTTTGGATAAGTAAACATTTCTAGCCTATCATAAATATGTATTTTTGAGGAATCTGTGTGACTATAAACACGTTGATATAACTGAAAATATTTTAAATATTTTTAATAATATTTAAAATGCATATCCTAATATATTACCTAATGTGGCTTTCTTAGTAATGTGTGTATGTACAACAGCAAATATTCTTTCTTTTCCCCATAATCTTAACGTGTCTAAAAGGTGATATAAGCAGTATATATATCCATATAATACATTTTCTTGCAATTTTACTGACATTACCTGGCAAAAAGCTTTTCAGCACAGGCATTTTTATGATTTCACACTCTGAGTTTTTACATTTTCCTCAAATTTATGAATATTTTCAAATTTTTGAGATAACATATTTTTAAATTACATTATAGTCAAAAGCCTAATAATACTCCACTAAATAAAGAATTCAATAAACAATATATAAAAAGACCCTGGTTCTTTTAATTTCACTTTAGTCATGGGTTGTTTTTCTTAAGAAGTTATGTATTTAGATACAGCAAGCAGATATTGTAAACTATTACCAAACTATCTTACCTTAATGCTTTTAGCCTCAAATAAAATATTCCTTCCCAGAGCTTTTACTTTTTCTCTTTTTTTTTTGTTTTCTTATATTGCTAACAGGGTTAAAAATAAATAAACTGCTCATATTATAGCTTACAGTAGCTACCAGATATACTTATCTCTACCTTGCTCATTTTTTGCCTTATATTATTACCTTCTAAGATATATGGAAATTGAAGCCTATATTTTTTGTTAATTTAAATGTGAATTAAGTACAAAAAGCAGTAAAGATGAAAAATTGAACCTTAATTACTTACCTACAGACTAGCTAACAATGTGAAAACTTGTTAGTAACTTTCTTGGATTTGTAGGACTTAAATAAACCATTTTACTTCCTTTTTCCAGTAAATGTTTTAAAATAGTTACATATGAATAACAGGCATTAATGTCAATCATGAAAGCATATAATTTGCTACCTTGAAATAATCCTATAACTTGTCTCCAACATAGGAGAAAACTATGTAAGGGTGTAAACTTAGTTTATTTAGAAATTTGTAATTATTAACTATAAATGGTTTCGAAAATCTTAACTATATGAACAAAATGATCCTTTCATTGCCTCCATGGATAAGAATTTATGTTTTTAAATTTATTATAATTAGTTTTATATTTTTATATATTTTTATTAAAATGTTCACATATAGTCCACGGTAATAAATCTAAGGCTTTGCTAAAATATTTCTCATTAAATCACAAGGATCCACTGAATAGATGTTGTGTAAAGCTACAAGCAGTATAATGACTTGAAACAGGATGTAATATAATAGAGTGTACAATTAGAAGAATGAAGAACATTATTGCCAGAGCATGGTGACTACTTTGGAGTGCTGGATTAAGCCTTGCCTTGGAACTCTCACATCTCACATTAGTGTGCTAGTTCATGTCCCCACTATGCAGCTTCTCTTCTGGCTTCCTGCCAATCCCTCTTGGAAAGCAGCGAATGATTGTCCAAATTCTCGAGTCCTTGCCATAAATGCGGGAGACCAGGGTGGAGATCTAGGCTCCTGGCTTCTGCCTGGTGCGGCCCCTGCTGTTGCTGAGCATTTGGGGAGTGAACCAGTAGGTGAAAGATATAGCTCTTTCTCTCTCACTCTCTCTCATTCTCTCTCTCCCTCTCTCTCTCTCTTTCTCCATCTCTCCCTCTATCTCTGTCACTCTGTCGTTCAAATAAAATAAATAAATAAAAGATAGAGAAGAAGACCTACAACATATTCTTTAAAATGTTATAACTCTTAAATTCCTGAGTTTTTTTTTTTTTAATTTATTTTTTTTGACAGGCAGAGTGGACAGTGAGAGAGAGAGACAGAGAGAAAGGTCTTCCTTTACCGTTGGTTCACCCTCCGATGGCTACTGTGGCCGATCCGAAGCCAGGAGCCAGGTGCTTCTCCTGGTCTCCCATGGGGTGCAGGGCCCAAGCACTTGGGCCATCCTCCATTGCACTCCCTGGCCACAGCAGAGAGCTGGCCTGGAAGAAGGGCAACCGGGACAGAATCCAGTGCCCCGACCGGGACTAGAACCTGGTGTGCCAGCACTGCAAGGCGGAGGATTAGCCTAGTGAGCCACGGCGCTGGCCTCTGAGTAGTTTTAACTACTTGACTGTCCTGTTTCTGGACCAGGTATAATATGGAAATGGAAGGCTGGGGAGACTGGAGAAGGTAACTCCTAGAAAACTGCACATGAAGCTTACCTCTTATATAACTTTTAATTAGAGTGTCATAGATGATAATAAAAACTTCCATTTCATTATCAGATAGTCACTTTTCCACATATGCAGGGATTTCTTTTAAAATCTTTCCATTCTAAAGATTTAGGGCTTATTAGAAAATGTAAGTGTAGAGATTAAATGTCATTTATATTAAATCCGTGAAACCAATGAAGGTTAGATAGCAAATTTATATTGGAATATGAATACTACTTAATGGGAAAAGGATTTTTAGTTCGTTTCTTGCTTGAAAAGCTGCGTGCAAAATATCTCAAAATGCTTTCATCATTTTTAAGTTTTACATAAATAACTGTGGTTTTACAGGTTTTAAAAATATTGGAAATAAGAATCCAGTTAATTTCATGTGTGTGATCTTCTGTAAGACATCATGAGTTTCAGATGTTTTACAAACAGATTACTTAATATTTGTGTAATTATTTAATTCCCAAATCCCAACATTGATCAAAACATTCATTCTAGATTTAAAAATAGATTAAGAACACATCAGACTACCTCAGTCAAACATATAAACAACAATTTGGGTGTCACTTTTATGGAAGAATTAGTTTTTCCTTACCTATTTATCCTCTTGTCTTCCACCCCTATCTTTCTGCTTAAAAGGAAAAGTAGCTAACATTCTTCAATTTAATAAGGCTAAGAGTAGAAGGGATTTTAGAGAGAACCCAGTCAAGGTATAAAAAGTTAAATTGATTGAAGGGGTAAGATGAATAAAATATACAAAGACACTTCAGAATATTTAAAAATACAATGAAAAGACATTTACTTTGGCGCTATTTTTCATAATGCAGATATTCTATTAATTTTGAAGACCTGTGATATATAAATATATATATATGCATTTCATTTTGCACAAAAATTTATTATTTAATTCTATTTTACATTTGTCTAGTTTTGCTTTTGTTACCTGTGCTTTTAGAACCTTTTCCAAAAATCAATTGCCTAAACCAAAGTCTTAAAGTGTTTTTCTATGTTTTCTTCTTGCGATTTCTTAGTTTCGGGTATTACATTTAGATATTTGATCCAACGTGGGTTCATTTTTTTTATATGATGAGATGTAGTTACCTAATTTAATTCTTCTACATCATCATGTCCAGTTTTGCCAAGCCATCTTTTGAAAACATTCTTCTTTTTCCACTATTGGTTCTTGGTACCTTTGTCAAAAATCAATTGATGTCTGGATTAATTTCAAGGATCTTCACTCTGTTCCATTGATCTGTGGGTCAGTTTTTATGCCAGTAACATTCAGTTTTAATTACAATAGCTTTATAGTATACTTCAAATCATATTTTGTGATGCTTCCAGCTTGATTTGATTGATTGATTGCTCAGGATCACTTTGGCTATTATGATTCTTTTTTTTTTTTTCACTTTTTTTTTTAACTTTTATTTAATGAATATAAATTTCCAGTGTACAGCTTATGGATTACAATGGCTTCCCCCTCCCATAACTTCCCTCCCACCCACAACCCTCCCCTCTCCCGCTCCCTCTCCCCTTCCATTCACATCAAGATTCATTTTCAATTCTCTTTATATACCGAAGATCAATTTAGTATAAAGATTTCAACAGTTTGCACCCACATAGAAACACAAAGTGAAACATACTGTTTGAGTACTAGTTATAGCATTAAATCAAAATGTACAGCACATTAAGGACAGAGATCCCACATGAGGAGCAAGTGCACAGTGGCTCCTGTTGTTGACCCAACAAATTGACACTCTAGTTTATGGCGCCAGTAACCATCCTAGGCTGTCGTCATGAGTTGCCAAGGCTATGGAAGCCTTCCAAGTTTGCCGACTCTGATCATATTTAGACAAGGTCATAAAAGACAGAGTGAGGATAGTAAGCAATGATCCTAAGAGTGGCATTTACCAGGTTTGAACAATTATACAGCATTAAGTGGGGAAGAGGACCATCAGTACATACAGGTTGGGAGTAGAGCCATTGGTGGTAGAGTAGGGGTTATGATTACAAAGGAATGAGGCCCAAGTGTGCTAGACAGGGTCTAGAACAAAGGACAGAGTCATTTTTAGATGTGCTAAGAAAGGTGCTGTCTAAGCTACAATTAAGTTTTCTGATTGAGAGGCAAATAGAACCTGATAGAAGGGGCTTGATAATAATCTGTTGGGCTTTAGGCCTTGTAAGTTAAGAGGCCCAGACCTATCTATCTCATCATATGGGGTATATCCTAAGGGAGGTGTGAACCTCCTAGGGGAAGGCACTCTGTTGACTTTCATTACTTGGCTGGCCTAGGAGGAGAGCTGGCCAGGTAAAGGCAGGTGGCAGTTCTGCCTGCAATGTTGCTGACCCTACTTGACCATCCCCTCAGCTGCAGTGGTCACTTTGGAAGTTGGGCTGAGTGAAGGGCTTTTCAGCTTAGAGCCAATAAGATCTGTGGCTCTGACCTGGGCATCCTTCGACTCCAGGGCAGGTCCATTTCCAGTGATCCAACTCTTGGCAGAGCTGCCAAGGCTCTTCACAAGCTGACTTCTGCTGAAGCCCAGGCTTACCACATTGAAAGCCATTGCAGTGGACTGGCCTGTTGGGTCTCCTTGAGGGCAGATCACTGTACAGATCAGCCATTAATAGGCCTGCCACCCATTGCTTCTGATGCCTAGCTTTCTTTTCCTCCTGGTTTTTGTTCAAGCAGACCAGAGGATGCAAGTCAAGGGAGTGCCCGTGTCCCATCTCTAATCTTCGGTGGCCTGAACTACAAGTCTATAGTCACAGGCATGTTCTGTAGTAGTTTTTCTAAGGTAGACAATGCCCATGAGGAAAATTATATTCTCACTTTAAAACTTTCTTTCCCTTTGGTCTGAAAGGGAGGTTTTTTCTACTTACTGTATACTTCACTGATGGCGAAGTGAATCTAGCTATGAGATTATTATTTAAGTTCTTATTTTTTTGTAGTTTCAAATTAATTCTAGGAAGAGTGTCATTGGTAGCTTACAAGAATTTCAGTGAATATGTGAATTATTTTAAGTAGTAAAGAGATTTAACGATATTGTTTCAATGTACAAACACAGAATACCTTTCAATTTTTGTGTGTTCTTGATGATTCATTTCATCACTGTTTTATAACCTTTTTAAAGATTTATTTATTTAATTGAAAGTCAGAGTTACACAGAGAGATAATGAGAGACAAAGAGAGAGAGAAAGGTCTTCCATCCGCTGATTCACTCCCCAGAGGGCCACAATGGCAGGAGCTGCACCGTTCCAAAGTCAGGAGCCAGGAGCTTCTTCTGGGTCTCCCATGTGGGTGCAGGGGCCCAAGACTTGGGCCATCTTCTACTGCTTTCCCAGACCACAGCAGAGGGCCAGATCAGAAGTGGAGCAGCTGGGTCTCGAACCAGCACCCATATGGGATGCTGGCACTGCAGGCAGGTCCCTGTTTTATAATTTTCTTTGTGGTGGAACTTTCACTTCTTTCATTAGATATATTGCTAGATATTTTAATTTTTTTGTAGCCATTGTAACTGGGAATTCTTGATTCCTTTTCAGCAACATTATTATTGTTATATAAAAATGGTACTTCTTTTATAAGTTTATTTTTATCCTGCAACCTTAGTGAATTGTTTTATCAGTTCTAAAAGCTTTTGGGTAGAGTGTTGAGGTTATTCCACATATAAAATCGTATCATCTTCAAAACTCAATATTTTTATTTCCTTCTTCCCAATTCTGATGTCCTTTATTTCTTTAATCTACCAAGTTGCTCTTTTAAGAAAAGAAAAATATTTATTTATTTATTTGAAAGACAGAAGTACTGAGAGAGAGAGAGAGAGAGAGAGGGAAAGACATCTTCAATCCACTGGTGCACTTCCCAAATGGCTCTAATGGCCAGAGCTGGACCAAGTCGAAGTTAGGAGCCAGAAGCTTTATCTGTGTCTCCCACATAGATGGCAGGGCCCCAAGCACTTGGGCCATCTTCCACTGCCTTCCCAGGCACATTAGCAGGGAGCTGGATCAGAAGTGGAGTAGCCGGAGCATGAACTGGCACCCATATGGCATGCCATCAATGCAGGCACCAGCTTAACCTGCTATGCCACAATGCCAGCCCCTCCCATATTGCTCTTGCTAATACTTCCAATACTGTGTTACTGAAGAGGAGTGGTAAAAGTAGACATCTTTGCCTCCTAGTTTTGAGGGGATATTGAGGGGGAAGTGTTTTCAACTTCTCCCTGTTCAGTATGACGTTGGCTGTTGATTTGTCATATATAGCCTTTCTAATTTTAAGGTAAGTTCCTTCTATACCTAATTTGTTGAAAATTTTTGTTATGAAGGGATGTTACTTATTGAATGCTTTCTTTGCATCTATTGAGATGATCATGGTTTTGTTCTTTGTTCTTTTGGAGTGATTTATGAGGATTTTAATGATTTGCAAATGTTGAACCACCTTGCATCCCAAAGACAACTATCATTTGATTGTGGTATTTATGATCTCTTTTATTTATGTCAGACTCTGTTTGCTAATATTTAGGTGAGAACTTTTCATTTTATTTTTGTGTCTTATCTCTGCTTAGTTTTGGTATCAGAGTAATGCTGGCCTTAAAAAAAGAATTTGGAAGAGTTCCATCTTTTTCTGTATCATGGGCTAATTTGAAGAGTATTCGAGTTAGTTTTTCTTTAAATTTTGTAAAAATTCACCACATTCTGGATTTCATTTAAAGGGAGTAATTTTTAAAATTAATTAACTTATTCATTTGAAACACAGTGATTGGGGGGTAAGACATAAAAAGAGAAAGAGAGAAAGAAAGAATATCTTCCATCTATTGATTCACTCCCCAAATGACCACAACAGTTGGTGCTAGGGTCCGGGCCAGGCTAGAGTCAGGATCCCCAAATTCCAATCAAGCCTTCCTTGTGGATCATATCTAGTGCTTTCCCAGGTAGATTAAAATACCTTTATACACTACTGGGTAGAGTGATAGTATATAAAGCAATAGGAGATTATGAGTACTCTGGTGTACAGGAAAGTACATATACTCTATAGAGATGCATTCACAATCACGATCATTTAAAATTATGTGCCAGGCAAAACACATCTCTAAATTAGATTTGTTCCAAATACTGCCATATGTGAGCCCTCAGGATGATCATTTCTTACCAAACTCTAGACACCCTCAATTACAGTACAAACACATTATTGTGTAATTCGAGAGGCACAGCATTTCTTAATATACTTGTTCAGGATTTGACAGCTTACCCCATTCTATCAACTTACTATAGTCAAGAATATGAACATAAAATATAGTCCATTTCATTTCAGTAGCTCTAATGCCTGTTTCCTTAAGACGTCTGTACTATATGTACTGGCCTAGCCCGTTTTCATTTATTCCGGAGTTATTTTTGAGTTCCTACTATGTAATATATACTGGGTTATACAGATAGATTGGTAAAATGAAGCAAAAAGGGTCCTACTCCCATGATATTTTCTGTTGGGAGAGATAAATAGACAATAAACAAATAAATGAAAACAGTAATATTGGCATTGAGAAAAGCTACAAAGAAATTTAACAAAGTGATATCTTTGAGACTCCTGGGTGCTAAGGAGTGACTGGGATGTTAGTGTGGGATTCAGAAAAAGCCTCACTTGTGAAGGTGACATTTGAGTGGGGAAGAGAATCAGGAGAAGTTATAGCCACATAAAGCTAGAACAAATGATTGCAGGTAGACGAAACAGTCATGTAAAAGGGTGGCATGGAGTTGAATTGCCAAAAACAAAATCAAAAACTGGTAACTGGAACATTAAGACGAGGTAGGAAGGGTAATAGGCAAGCAGACACCAGATTACATAAGCCTCTGTAGGCCTTGGTAAACAGTCTGAATTTTATTTTAAGTACAATGGAAAGGCAAGTTTTCAATAGGAGTGACATGATCTTGGCCATATTCACAAAGATCATTCTGTTGTCTGTGTGAGGGATGGGCTTCAAGGATAAAATCAAACTGGGTAATTAGAAGGCCTATCTGGGAAGGCAGGACAGTGGCAGTGGTGATGGAGTAAAGTGGGTAGGTGCAGTATACATTTTGAATGTAACCATACCGGTTATTCTTATGGCTTAGATTTACAGAAGAGGAAGCAAATAAATCAATGTTAATTTCTGAGTTTTCTATTGAAATAATTGAGTAGTGCTATGTCTGGAGAAAATTGGGGATTGAAGAATAAAAGATTGAACTGTTTATATCAGACTGAGATGCTTGTTTATGCTCCAAATGGAAAAGGCAAATAGGTAGTTTAATAATTTAGTTTGTGTCTTAATGCAAAGGTCACCCGCAGACACAGATTTGAGAGTAATTGATAACTAAATGGTATGGCACGCAAAGGGCACGTGAAATCTTCCAAGTATAATGATAATTAAAGTAGATGAAGTGATGGATCTTGAAATAGATCTGCAAATTCAGATTAAAATATCTACTCTTTGCCGTTGTACGGACAGCATGGAACTCAGTCCCTTGGTTTCCTACTTGTCATTTTCTTGATACACTGTAATTTGCTATTTGGATGCATTTTGATCTTTGTAGCATTTCACTCAAAATGTTGTGTTTCTAAATCTCTCAGCATTTTCTCACATACATATCTGAGATGTCATTGCCATATTTCATTCTAAGTTTAAGCATTGAGAATTTTAGGATACTTTCAAATAAGAAAAATAAAATTTAGGTCCATTTTAGCTTTATAATTATTACTTGTTATAGGAAAATATATTATTTTTCTCCAACTTGTGTGTTTATGCCATAATTATTTAATATATAAGATTTTTAAATTATTCAACTACACATTAAAATAGATATTTGATAAAGAATGTCTCTCAAGTAGAGATTTGAAGGCTTATTTACATATGAATAAAGTAGGGTTTTATGTTTTATGGTAACTTAACAGAAGCTAAAAAAATGAGACTAAGTTAAATGAGGAAACAGCTTGATTCTGTGAAGTGACCCCTGCATACATATTATGTGTAGTTTGGGGTTCAAACTCCAGCAACATCCTATTGAAATATTTCACTCTAGAATTTTCCAAGCTACATTTTTCTCAACACAAAAAGAATTTTTAAAATTCTGTATACTCTTACATTAATAACTCATCATTCATGGATGTGATTCATAATAAGGTCTATAATGAGGCTAACTCTTGTTTCTTGCAACAATTTATTTTGAATCATTGGTTCAGAATAAGTAAATACAAACCTGTGTTCATGAATGCTGCTCAGTACCTTTTATAAGGTAATGTGAATATATAGTCAGATAATTCTGATCATGTTCAACTTTACTTACTAGTTACATATCAAAGCTGGCACGCAATAGACAATCTGAGGCTTAAGCATATTTCACTTAAAGAAAAATATGTTTCCTCTGATTTGCTGATATATAGAGTACAAAAAAAAAAAAAAACCTTTAATGTATATGGAGCTAAACTGACATCTTGCGATTTGATTGCTGTCCATAATCCTTGAACATGAACCTGTGGAACAGTGGTCTATCTGCATTTTACATGTAGAGCTCTTTGTTAAAGATGCATTTTATAAATGTGATTATAAAGCAAATTCAAAGTATGTTACCACAAAAAATTAAAAGAAAAAATGGAAACAAAGGAAGGAGAGGGAGGGAAGGAGAAGCGATTATCATTGTATTCTTGGAATAGTATCTATAAAATTGATGAAATCTGTTCTTTACATACTAATAAATATTAATATATAAAAATATAATTTCTTTAAAAATATCTGAGCATTCAAGGTAAGGTTCAGTCTTCAAAAATGGTGAAATGATCCTAAATTATAACTTTGTATTATCGGCTAGGAGAGGAAAAAATACATTTGACAAATTCATGCCATAATTGTGTTTCTACAAGAAAATCTAATAAAAATTATATCCCATGAATATTTTCTTGTAATGTGATGTCTGTAAATCTTATGTGCCTGCCATATAGTACAGTTGCTAAAATGTGTTGATGGTTGAATGGATATATGGGTGAATAAAAAATAGAGAAAGTAAAATTATATTCAAACAACAAACACCAGTTATTTGAATGAGAGCACAAGTGAACAAGACTGACAGTCATTGTAGGAACACTGTGGCTGCTGAAAACTGTACTAAACTATGAATGAAACATAGTACGTTGAATTTCAACACCACCACATTTAAACAAACAAAAGAGAATAAATGATTTTTCTTTGACTAACAAGATACCCAATGGTCTGTCATTGATTGAATTGAATTACCTTGAGCAGTAAATTTTTAGTTAGGATATCATCATCATAGAAAACATTGTAATATGTAATATAAAAAATGTTGAGGTTTTTTTGGTGAAATAATGTACTTGTCCATAAACTTACTTTATAAAGCTGTAAAATACCACATACAGTTTTATTAAATGTACAATAGTGTAACTACTACAAAAAGTTCATGTAACTTCTAAAATTGTAGTAATGTGAATTAAATCACATCCAGAATGTGATCCCATTTCCCTAGGATTTCAACAACTACTAGGCTCGCATTTAAAAAGCTCACCCTAAGTCATAGTCTGTATCATCTAAAAATGTCATTTATTGTAATACATATTATTACATAACCTATCTTTGAGGAGAAAACCCTGCCAAGTAAATGGTGAAACTGTATTGATTGTAGGATGTGTTCCAATGTTTACAGATGTAAAATGTGAAAAACAAAATATTTCTTAATGTCTATGAAATAACATGTTTGACTATTTCCCTGTGAGAGGCTACCTTTAGTTAAGTATTAGAAGCAGTTAGCTAACATCTATGACTGCTGTAAATCCTCTTGTAATACTGACTTGAGAGGAGATAGTGACATTGTGAGATTATCAACCCCATTAACTTTCTATATACATCACAGATTATTCTTTGGGAAAGGCATGTTCAGAAATAATTTAAAAGCAGATGCTTCCTTGAACAAAATGTAAAAGAATCCTATTTCAGAATTAGTAGAATGACACACCAATGATTGCTTCCATAGGCTCCAGTCACCATGATGGCAGCTCAGAATTTCTCCTTGAAGTTTTTCCTTATCTGTCCATCTGTTTTCATCTTCCATGTGATAAGAACCTGGGACAAATACTACTGACTTCTTGTTTCTCTTTTTGAATAAACCTGACTGTGGGTTTTTCATTGGAATGAGGAAGCCTTTTTCTCCTTTTTATGTGAACATTTGGAGATGTGGAAAATGCTAATGTTGCAGATGTTGCTTGAGTGAAGTTTCTAGGAATTTATAGCAAAACCTTCTGCACAAGATCCCACAGTTCTATAGAAAAAAGATCCCCCAGAGATATGACACAGGACAATATCCAGACCAGATAATACTTCTTCTAATTTCAGGCAAAGTGGCTAATCTAAAAATAATACAATAATTGTATAATCTCCCAAACCTTTATTGGTAAAACATTAGCTTTAGTAGATGGTCATAGATGCTTAATAGGCAGAAAAAAAAGCATTGTTAGATAAATTTGGCAAGTATATTTGATGGTTCAAATAAATTTGGAAGCTTTATTATAGAGAAAACAGTAAACACTTTGTGGAAATCAGAGAAGTTTGGTTGAATGTCTACCTATCATCCATTATCCTTGAAGAATTTTCCTCTCAAATGAGGACAGTGATGACTAGCTCCTGGTTTTGTAATGATTAAATACAATCATGCATATATCACTATGCCTGCCCTAAAATGGGCAGAATCATGATGAACTCCAAAAAGTTTCACCTCATTTTGTCAGTTTTTTTTGGTCATCTAAGATAGAAACCTCTTTTATTCTTGGAACATGTACACAAAAATGAGTGCTTTGAAATGTGAATGCTCAGTGTTTTCCCTGGAACTTGGGATTCTGTGAAACTGGCCCATAGGCTTTCCAGTCACGGAGTAGGAACCTGAAAATTCTCACTCATGGTGAGCTTCCCTTTGTTTACTGCGTACACCATGGGTTCTCCAATCAAGTACTGCCTGAAAATCTATATGTAGACCCAAATGCTTCATCTGGCAGCCCACTGTGATGTCAGAATTTAATGTTACTAACATTAAACTCATGATTCCTCAAACCAACTCAGCTTAATTTCACCTGGTTCCTTATCTTAGTGAATGGCAACATTTGTCCTCAGATGAGTGAGCTCAAAATTCTTGCATCATACTCAATTTCCCTCTCTCAAATCCTGCATCCAATCTGTCTAGTAAATCCTTTGGGCTCTTCCTTCAAAGTACAACCCAAATCCCTTAAATTATAGTACAGTACACAGCTTACTCCCCAGTCTAAGAATTATGACAGTGTAACTGATACCCTAACTTCAGTTTTGTCCTTTTCAAGCTATTTTATTCACAACAACCAGTGTATGTTTTTCAGCAACAATCCATATATTGAAGCACCTCTCCTCAAAATAGGTATTGGTTTCTCGTCTCTCCAAGAGGAAAATCAAAGACTTTGCTGAAGTGCAAAGGCCCATTTTATCTTAGGCCTTGGTTCTTGCTGTGCTCTTGTTTCTCCATAAATAATTCAAATCCCATAACTCTAGCCTCCTTATAGATGCTTAGGTATTCAAAGAGTGCCTAACACAGAGACTTTTGTTTCTGAATTCCTCTGCCTGGAGTATTCAAAGTCCCCATGTGTTGTTCCTCACTTCTCTCTGAAGAATGTCAATTTATCAAAGAAGACTTTTAATATGGCTTCCCCGCATTCCTAGATACACTTGTCTGCTTTATTAGCCTCATAACTGTTACCATTTCCTATCATAATATGTATTTACAAATAAATTGGCTTATTGCTTATAGTCTAACATATCCTGAAATGTAAGATTGAAAGAGCTGGGGCATGTCTTTCTTAATTCAAGTTTGTATCTCTTAAATGATCAATCTTCAATGTTCAAGATTATAGGTACATGTTGATGAGACTAGTACTAATTGTAAACATAGTTGTCTAGCATAAAATAATTAGCATCCTATTGATTTTGGCAAGGTGAAAAAATGCTCATTTTTAGCAAATGCAGAATATGTACAGTAGTATCCCCATTTTTAACAAATGCAAGGAGAACAAACAGAATGCATGCTTTAAGCCCACTGTCTTTCTGGTAATTGAAATCGTAGCTTCCCAACTAGTGTTTGGTCAATCAGTACCAAATGTACAGGTAACAGTGAAGCATGCAGCATGGATTTAGTGGATTTTGCCTGTCAGTGTGTATACATAATTTCCCTGTGCACATGTTGTTGTTTTATTCATTTTAGGTATTGGAGATATAGTGAAGAAATGAAAACCATGGACCCTGGCTATCCCAAGCCCATCACAGTCTGGAAAGGGATCCCTGAATCCCCACAGGGAGCCTTTGTGCACAAAGAAAATGGTATGCATCATGTGCATTATACATTTTAGAATTTTCCAGCAATTTTTATAATTTATTCTGGTTTTTAATATGTTAAGTAATCAGAAAGTGCCCTACTAAAGCTATGTGATATATCTAATAATTTTTCTTCCTAGATTTACACTTAACATGCTCTAGAGATTTTTTAATATCAACTATTTTTGGTTTATAAAAATCATTATAAAATATAGGTAGCAGTTCAATATTGTAGTATCAATAACTTTGAAGTAACCTCACCTGTATTTCCAATAAAATTCCTATAAAGATATTAGCAAAAATATGTGAGACAGGAACTATCCCAAGGATGATGGTATAAGTGTAGGAGAAGATGTAAGTTTACCTGATAATGCCTGTTGAGGATTATAATTTTTCATACGGTCAAGAAACAAGAAGATTCCCACTTGATACAGTAGAATGGATGTATGATGACTTAACAGCAAGAAACAAATGGAAGAGCTTCCTCCTTTCCTTGTTCTCCATCTCAGGATTGGATATTCAGCCAGATCCTCTTGACATGGATAATCCATATCTCTCTATCAGTTGGTATATGTAAAGTATGACCACATCTCTTTCTGGGATCAGTTAATTGGAGTAAATAATGATCATAATTTATTGCCATTTTAACTTTTCCAAAAGGACCTGGAAGCCCTGATTGTAGCAATTGCTAAGAATTATAACTTTTTTGGAGAATTAACAAATCAAGCTAAGGTGTGGCTGTTATGTTATATGTCATAGAAAAGGAGATATCAAGATGAAAATATATATATCTCAGATAAAATTATAGTCAATACGGAAGTGGGAGAAGTCATAACGCAGTATCCTTGGAGGCAGCACAACAATCAGATAAAAATATGACATAAACTTTGAAAACTGAGCAGATAAAAAGCACAAAGAAATGAAGAAATGTGAAATATGGTCACATTTAAATTTAATAGATTTCTTGCAGACAGACTAAAATTACAACCTGGATAAAACCAACTCTAGCTCACACCAACACAGGTATTATTACTACTTAGACTACTTTTTGGTATGTGCTGTCACAGACCATAGAAAAATATCCACATAGAAACTTAAGCTAAAATCTTATTAGTGATTAGCAAGTTTGTTAAGTTTCTCATTTCTTATCTTTGTTTATTTTCAAAAGTTCACATAACTTTTATGGTAAATATAAATTATAAAATAAAACAAATTATTTTCAAAAATTTGAAAATGACACAGAATCTCAATCCATTTTCAAATTAACTGTTATATTTCCTCTATTCCTATTTACAAAGCCTTTAAAGTCTGACACTTCAGATTCAATTTATCTGGAAATAAATCACAATTATATAAAAATAATATTCCTCCTTCCTTTATGATTTTTCAATTTGTTTTTGAACAATTTAATAATGTTCAATATAAATCAGTGCAATAGTATTGAAATGTGTAGTCTGAGCTGTGCAGCTCCCTTAAATTGTTTGTGAATTACTCTGAAGAATCATAGTTAACATAAAAGAGTAATTTAAAAATTAAATTATATTCTTGTATAAAACTTAACTAACAAAATGCTACCAAATTATACATCTATAAAAATTCATGCACACTCAGTTTGGTGTGTCTTACGAAATAGGACTGAACACCATGATCCCATTTCCATAGCATTTTCCTACCATGTTCTCACCTCAAGTTTAATTTCATAAACAGAAAATCTGTTTCCTTACATTCAAAACCCTCTCGTTTCTTTCTACATAATAAAGAAAACTTTATAAAATACAAAGACATGAGACTTTTGGAAAAATCAATGCTTGCAAGTAACTAAAAACTTCAGATGAAATTTCACACATTTGATGTCGTGCAGACCTTTCCCACTCCAGCCCTTTCTCTGATAGCCTTCAACCTAGAGCTCACTCTCTTTTCTCAAGAAATCCTTTCAAAATGCTTTCTTTTTTTTTGTTTGTTTGTTTTTCTATCCTTTGTACTCAGATTCTTACCACATCATGCTTAACATGCTTGTCCATTTTCTCCTCTAGCATAGGCTCTTTGAATTTAGTAACATACTAAACATTCAATATATGTAAGTTATGGAATAAATTTTATTTTTTCTACTTTTCTAAACATCCCCTTATTAAAGTAGAGGACTTACCTTATTTGTCATAATCATTTGCTCTGTGTGATAGCAATGTTAACTAATCTAGAAGGTCTCCAACTGCATGGTCCGCTGACTGCACATTCTCCATTTCTTACCCTGTACTCAGATTTCTCAATCTTGTGACCTCTGACCTTAAACTCAGATTTTATACAGCTTCTTTCCTCTTGTTCATATGTAAATTATTTTGACTGAAAGTACTTCTCTATAAATCCATGATGTTTAATGCTTACAAAATCAGAGATGACAGAGCTCTGAAACATTTTCTCCAGTTTGCTCTTCCAGCATGGTAGGAATTTGCCATGGTAGGAATCCTCTCTGCATAGTATTTTTTTTTTTTTAAGTAAAAGTCATTCAAAGATTTTTGAAGGAAGTTGTTTCCTATTGAAGTAAAATATTATTCTATGTTGTTGTTAACTGTCTACTGAGGTCAATTCTGCCATCTTTACTAATGAAATGTTGCTATCTGGTACCATTTAATGAGTACCTGCTGTGTTTCAAGTCTGTTACATAAAATCATTACCTACTTTAATTGCCCTACACAAATACCTCTTTACCAACATTCAGTAAGTTTAAATAATTTACTCATGATCATAAAATTAGTAACAGATGCCTCTAAGGTTAGAAACTAGCACATTCTATCTTCAATGAATGTGCTTCAATATATTCTCTCCAAAGAAGAAAACTTAATATATTTTTATGCTACATAAACGTGGTTGACTATCATGTATGGCTAAGTTTATTGACCATACCAGACAACCCAGGCTCTCTAAGTATGCAGCTTCCTGAGCCATCCGCCTCTTGATTCGTACCTTTAATCATCTTAATTTAACATTTTTTTTCCTCCTTAATGTTTTTATTTTTTATTTTCCCTCTTCATCTTCAGTCCACCAAAATAACTTCAATAATCCCAAGATTTAACTAATGTAGAATATATTGGAATTACTTGTTTGTTAATACTCAATTCTCAACAGTGTTTCAAACACTAAAATTTTGGTAAAGAATTACCCCCTCCTTCAAACTGTGTCCACATTAATTGCAGTCAAGCAATACCACTCAAGTATTCGGTCTCCTCTCCTTACAAATATGCTTTCCAGTAAATGCAAGACTTTATTGTTAACACTATTGCATTTCATTTTACTGATTACAACTCCACATTTAGCCATTTAAAATAGTTTAGACTCTTAGTTCTACTGATTTGTGATATTAATTCTCTACCTCTACACTCATTCTCTGGTGGAATGTACAAATTTGATTTAAAAAATGCCACAAGATTCAGTTTAATCAATCACATTTATTAAGTACTGATAATTTCCTCTAAAATGAGTGAGAACAAAGAATGGAACATAGAAGCACTGTCATCAAGGAACACTAAATAGGCTGTAGTAAAATGCCTCTAGTGGACTATGCACCATGACATTTTTACGGTGAAGCAATAGAAAAGGAAGCAGCAAAGTCCAGTCAACTATAAAAACAAAGAAATACTAAAAAATACATTGCAGCATCATTGATTTTTTTTCTCAATATTTTCTCCAAAAAATGAATACCCAAGGAAGAATGTTTCAGACATTGTTCCTCTTAATAAATATATCAGGTACAAGAATCTAACTTTAAGATGCATTTAGAAAGGAAAAAAATACAAAAACCCAACATTTCTTCAACCAATTGATATTTATAATTGATAACAAAAAATAAACTTGATTTTTGCAGGATCAATGTTTGATATGTTTCTATTACAAAGATTTCAGCTACTTCTTTTACCTCTACTTTACTTTTTACTTCTTACTTTTAACTTCAGGCTACTTCTTTCTTTTGGCTACTTCCGGATAGTTACATTATCAAACTCCTAGAGATCAGACTTCTTTTTTTTGTAACAAATGTTTTCCACTTTTACATATGTAATATGTTACTATGAAATCTGGCCTGCAGAACTGATTAGTATGAATTAATAATTACTTTTAATTAATTAATAACGTGCTATTAATTACAAATTAATACTATAGAATCCTCTTGAGTTTAGTTTAAAGTCCAACACTTTTATAGTAATTAGCTTTGGCTAAAAATGAAAGACGAGGACTCTTAGAGCTGTTGGTCTCCAATTTCTAAACATAAGTACATGCACCTATTATAAGAGGTCTGTTTAATTTTAAGTCAGTGCCATTATTCACCTGTGAGGGTCTAATGTACAGACCCTCAACCTTTCTTCATCTAAGCTCATTGAGTAATTACATTGGATATCATTAGAGTGATCAAATACCAGCTCCCTGTAGAACAATTTGAATCTACATAGACCTGTTTTCACTTCACAAGTTGCTCTGATCACAAAGCTGTTCTTTGAAACTAAAAGAAACAGCATATTTTTATGGCATGGAACAGAATGCTATCCAAGTGAAGTGACATTAAGTGGTAGTCTGTCCAGTCTGGAATGCTTTTGAGAGATGTCAGAATTCATTGTATCAGGAGGATCTCCATCTCAACCTTTGATGTTGAACCAAGGAGTATTTGATAAAAAGCAGATATCTAAAGGGTCCATTCTTGGCAACATTATTACATGTTCAGGCTGAAGATCTAGACTGCAATTTCAATCCTACTTCCACCAGGATTTTGTCATATATATAAAATATATATATTTAAGTAGATGTATATATTTAAATCTCTGAGCCTCAGTATCTTTGCCTGGAAAGAATGGACAATTAATTCTATCTAACAGAGTGGTTGTGAGACTAAAAGATATGCTATGTCTAAGCTTTTAACCCTACTCTTTCATAATAAGTGCTCCCTAAAATCAGAAAGAGAAAATCCTTATTAATCGTAATAAACTCTAAAATATTCACTTTATTCAAAATAGCTAACTTTAATATGTTTAAGTAACTATAGAACTAAAAATTAATTCTTAATTCTGAATTGTTTTGAAGTTTATCTCAAAGCAAGAATTAAGTCCAAGTAGACTATTCACAAAAAAACTTGACATGAAGGAGCTATGAATACATAAAAAAAAAAAAAAATCCTGAGAATTTTGTATAACAAAAGCAACAAAATTTAGATGGTAGTCCCAAGAAAAAAATGAGGGTAAATGGTGTTTTAATTCATAAGACAATTTCCACATCTTACATCATAGGTTAATATTATCACATGAATGTGTAGTTCTGTAACAGGAGTCCTACAAGTGAACAGAAGGATAAATCTGTCTTTCCAAGTGTGGTCTAGGATTAGAGAGGCATGACCCTTCAGCTTTTTAACCTCATTCTTCTCTCATTACAGCTCTACATAGACATTAGAGAGCACACATTTCAACTGACAGATGAGCTAAAGATATTATTTCCTTCCCATGGAATTGAAGGGCCTTAAAATATATTGTTTGAGAAATAACCTATTTGAGTAAAATCCCTGTACATGTACTTTCAGAAATAAGTGGTATCTATGTGTATGTGTGTGTCTGTGCATCTGTGTGTTTTGTCCTCCAGGATTTACATATTTCTACAAAGGAAAGGAATATTGGAAATTCAACAACCAGATACTCAAGGTAGAACCTGGATATCCGAGATCCATCCTCAAGGACTTTATGGGCTGTGATGGACCAACAGACAGAGATAAAGAAGGACACAGCCCTCCAGATGATGTAGACATTGTCATCAAACTGGACAACACAGCCAGCACTGTGAAAGCCATAGCTATTGTCATTCCCTGCATCTTGGCCTTATGCCTCCTTGTATTGGTTTACACTGTGTTCCAGTTCAAGAGGAAAGGAACACCCCGCCACATACTGTACTGTAAACGCTCTATGCAAGAGTGGGTGTGATGTAGGGTTTTTCTTTCTTTCTTTCTTTCTTTTCCAGGAGTTTGTGGTAACTTGAGATTCAAGACAAGAGCTGTTATGCTGTTTCCTAGCTAGGAACAGGCTTGTGGCAGCCTGATTCAGGGCTGACCTTTCAAACCCAGAGGGTTGCTGGTCCTGCGCATGAGTGGAAATACACTCATGGGGAAGCTTCCATGATGCACAGTATCTGCCGTTCTCCAGTCCTTTGTCTTTCTTTGTCATTCAGTTCTAGGCCTTTTCTCTGCACGCTCAATGCCCAGTAAAATTTCAGGATTAACTAAAGAAGAAGAAAAAAAAAAGAAGAAAAGATTCTTCTCAAAGGTTTTTAATATTATGTTCCTTCTGAAGTCTGAGCCCATTTCTGGGGGAAAACAAAACACAACAGAAAACCCACGATTTATTTTCTTGTTTTGCTTTAAAGCAAAGGAAAAGAAATTCTAAACAAAAATAAATAAATAAATAAATAAAAACCCCACATTTGAACTTTCAGGAAAGTGTGAAGACCCAAAACAGCTTTGTCTCCAAAGAAGATAGCTCTGACCGCTATGGAGAGCCTCCTGCGCTTCATTTTGTCAGGTGGGAGATCCGGAACACACATACAGGACTTTAGACTGTTGGGACAGCCATTTTCCAACAAACAAGGGGCCAACATATCTGCAATATAGTAACAGCCTTAATAATACATCCATTTTTCATTTTATACAGCTGTTCTCAGCTATGTCCTCAATGTTTCATCACATTTATATTCATAGCTGTGTTCAAAAAGGACCTTTTAATTGTTTTGAAGTGTTTCTAAACCCTTTCTTGCCACTCTACCCCTTTATCATGTGATGATCTCCCCAGGTTGTATTAAGTCATTGCCCCAGGCCTGACATGGGGTCTGTGAGGAATTCATTTCAAAGCAGAGCAAGAAGCAGTATGCCTCTGAAGTGGATTAAAGTGACAGTTATTTTACAAGGATTTGTGACACTAATAATACATTGGTATAACCCTTTGAGAACTATCAGACCAGCTTTCAGAGTCTTGGGATTGTCAGTCTTGCTATCTGGTAAATTAATCAACTGGGCAATGGTTAAAAGCAGTCACGGGTTCAAGGATTTCAAGTTTTGAAAACATATCCTATAGTCCTATGTAATTTTTAAATGATTTATAGTGCTACATAAATGCATTTATAATAAACAGAAATGATGTTACTTGCCAAAAAATTGCTGGCAAATAAAAAAGGTATTTTGTTAAATATCTTCTAGGAGTGAAATTTTATTTGAACAACTGTTTATAATGGCCTTTTTTTTTCCTCGACATACTGAATTTCTGTTATAAAATCCATTGCATGAAGATTCAATTTGCCTTGGTATATGCAGTTCGCATTGCCATTGTAAAATTGATGACTCTGAGGTTGCATGAGTATCCTTCAATGCATTACCTGTTGCATGTCAACCATAGTTCTCAAAGGGTTAGTGTGGCTTCTGGCATTTAGCCAAACATTTGATCACGGACAGATCCAAGAGACCACCAAAGCATTTCATTGTTGAGTGTAATTTGTCCTCAAAGCAGTATTGTCATTTTCATGTGACCTGCAGAGCAGGTCTGTATCAATATTTTTTTCCTAGAGAAAAGTCAGCAACTGACAGACCTCTTTATTGATTTTTAGGAGCTGCTTCTTGCAGTGAAAGGCTTTACAGCCACTGGGCTGTGAACTTTTTAGAGATGGTCAGAAGGAATGCACCCCATGAGTCAGACCTTGGCTTTGTGTGAAAGCCAGCTTGGAGGGGATTAGCTTTTGAAACAATGAACAGCTTGCCTTGAACTTGATTATTGATCTGTTGACTGTCATTAACAACAACTTAAACATTGTCTTCTGTGAAAATTTCCTTGAAGAGTCTTGTTCCATGTCTTTGCCCTTTGACCTTTAACTTGCAAACTGGCACAAACTGAAGGAAATCTGCTGTTGCTTCTCCATTGGATTGTTAATTGTTCTCTAAAACCTAGTTAGCATGAGCTATTTCCCTAGAATGGAGAGAGAAAAAGTATTGATAGTGGATCTGCAGATGGACACTTTGCTCTTCACATGCACACTCTTAATATGCCCTATAGGTAGAAGTGACTTTTAATTTTTCTTTAATATAAGTTCAAGCCTAAATTCATCATTTTAGTACAAATTATAAAACTATAGGGAAAAAAAAAAAAAAACCTCAAATACTTGAATGGCCAGTGTGGCTTTTATATAAAGCAGGAATTTTATACTAGTGAAAATTTCTTACTCATTTGCTAATAATACACATTTCCAGATGATTTTTAATGAGTGTAGGTATACATTCTTATTTGGAAATGGATAGTTTGGCTGCCTTGAATTTATATTTATACTTAACATAGCATGAATATTAGAATGCCTTTTGGTTATACTACATGTTTCTGATTTGGTTGGGGAAAATATTTTATAATCATGGGTGGCATGCTGCAAAGACTTGCAGATTGTTATTTCTTACAACCTGAACTTATATGCTATAAAGACTAAGAAAAAAAGAATAGTAAGAAAAAAAAAAAAAAAGGATGGCTCTACAGCAAGACAACATGCAATGCAGACTCTATTTGGACAAGATCATATGGGGGTTATGTGTGAGGGCCGAGAAGGCAGGAGAGAGGACCAGAGTCAGCCCGGTAGCTTTACTTCAGAGCTTTCATCCTAGATGATACTGGGATATAAGAGTTAACACTGCTGCTGAGCATGCAGGACTGTACAGAAACTCCTTTACACAATGTTTGCTTGTGGGAGCTTTACTCCTTGTAGGACTTTGATGTCAAGAGAAAAAAAAAATGACTGGATACTATATTTTGCTAAAGATAGAAATGAGGAACTGTGCCATTTTGGAACATGTGCAAATCACTGAGGAACTCCATCAACCTGCATTGAAAATTGTTTTTTTTTTTTATTTTCTCTAAAATAAGAAAGAGACAGAAGAAGCAATCTCTTGCCTCTTTACGCATTCAACCCAATATCCTGATTCATCCTAAGACTATCAGTGTTTAAGGGCTAGAAAATAATCATAGCATTAAGAAGGAAGAAGTCTATCATTATGCTTGAATGATGGCAAATGTCATGGATAAGGTTTGGGTCATATTTACTTGAATATGAGATGAGATTTATGTGATGAGAAAAGGTGTATATGGCTGCTCTCTGGACTAGAAGTCTACAAGAGATAAGGAAACAATAAGTACAATATAATCACAAACACTGGGATTCCATTTGTTTATTGTACACCAGGCACTTTGCAAGTATGGTGGCTTACTGCTCTTCCACTTGAGGTTTGGAAGAAAAGTCTGAATCCTAATGTGATAATGAGAAAGTTACTAATCTGGCACATGAAAATAGTGATTCAAAAACAGCGTAAAATAAATTTCCATGAGTCAACCATGTAATGTATCAGTAGAGACAGTATCTGTAAAGACATGCAACCTATCAAATCTTTTTCATTATCTCATCACTGATAACATGGAAAGCTCAAACCTAGGGATTCTCAATGAAATTGAAACTCATTCATGCTCACGAAAAGGTATTCTATTTTTTCTTAATTTCTCATTACTTTATCTAGTATCAACACAAATTTAAACAAGGTAATGTTCTTTCCATGAAATGATTTTAGAGTTTATAATTTTAGTAAATATGTTTCTATATATTATTAACTAGAATGAGTGAAGTATTAAAATAGCCAGTCAGCTTGAACTGTCTATAAAGCTGAAATTTCACATTATACAAAGGTATGAATTTAACTATCGATCCATTTCAGAACAAAGTGTCTACTGACATGGCAATCAGAGCCAGTGAATACAAATGCTCCTTAGAGTTTCAAGGGTTACAATGCAAAATTAGAGAACATTAGGTGATACTAGCAGAGACAACTTCTGTTACAATCAGGGGGCAAGGCTTTTCTGAATCACATGTAATATATCGCAAAATAATGATTAGCAAAAAAAAAATCAGTACAAAGAAATAAAGGATACAGACTGGTTCAATGAAATAAGAATATGTTACTTTTACTAGTTATATTGCCTGTAATCTTTGTCTACTATCTATAATTTGGCTTTTTCATATACTATATACTTCTTTTCATTCCCTTTCTTTGGGTGATTTGAAACACAATGTAGTGGGTACAAACATTTCCAAAACTTCACTGGTACTTCTAATACATGGATGATGAAATATATACTGGATCCTAGGGATAGTTGTATTAATACTTACAAATTCTACATATTATACTTGTATCTCTAGTATGGTACAAACACACACCCACTCTTTCTGGATCTCGCACTAGAATAACCAGTGTGTCCATACTGACTAAACTCAATGTACTATCTGAAGAGGAATGGATGTTGTAATCAAACAGGCTGTGTTAAACCAGAGTCATAAAATAATCTTTTTTAAGCTTCCACAATTATTTCCAGAAACTAATAAAGGCGGCAATTTACTGATAGCACTGAGTCTGTGGAATTGTAGTATATCCTGAAACAACCTGTGGGTGGTAGTGAGATCTTTTTTCAGCAATCACAGCAAAGTTTATTTAATTTTTGATGCTTTTAAGAGAATATTCCAAAATATCACAGATGTCAAACAGAACTTTCCATCTGAACCGAAAATGTAAAAGTCTGATGACCTATTTCAAATAGCTGTAAGTACAATCTCAGCCGACATATGATATCACAGTAGATATCGAGTCAATCATAGAGGAAACTCTAACCATCCCATTGGATTTCATGAATCTTCATGATACTGATTCATTGTGACCACGGGAAACAAGTGCCAGAGTATATGTCTGAGTTACAGGTTCTGTGTTGCCTAAGAGGGAACCATCAGAAAAGCTTTGCCTGCTATGCTTTAAAAAGGAGAACTTTTTATAATAAAGAAAGCAGCAAGCAGCGATAGTACCATACAATAAATATGAAAACTAAACATTGAATTTAAGAAATATAATGGAAATGGAGGAGGAAAGTGAGTCTTCTTTGTAAAATATAGACATACTCTAGCACTCCCTAATAATACAGCTGGAAATTTTACATTAGCAATTACAAAAATAGTAGAGAAAAATGCAGTTTTAAGCTCTTTGCACTAGTGAAGAGTATGTGATATATCAATGTATATATTTAACCAGTGGTCATTAGACATTACTAAAGCATATCTGATGCTCATGCATTGCCTTATAGTCTAAAGTTGTCAGAAGTAGGTGTTCAGTAACTGCAATTTGAAACATATAATGTTAGAATCCCCTGAGAAAAGCCATTTCCCTAGGATAGAAGTTTACCTCAATAATCGTGTAACACTAAACACAACATAGTAGCAAAAAAGTTGCCTTAGTGTTCTAGTCTCATCAAATTGTAACTCTTGTCCTTGATGTACATTCAAATGGTTCTCCATTTTTTTTTCCCCATTGGTGTAATTTGAAATGATTCTGAACTGTCTGGTCAGATTAATAATATCCAATTACAAATATTTCTTTCAATATTTTATACGTATGTCTACTTTGAAATTCAAATCAATAGTATAGAAAGCCTAAGAATGAACACAGATTGGACAGTTTCACAGAAATTGAGGAAAAACACATGAGATATTTAAAATTCATATTAATTCTCTGGTATTGTACAGAAGTAACAACCTTTGATTTTTAAACAGAATTGTGAGTTTCCAATTGGAGGTGACATCATCATTTTTTAGAACAATGCTAATTCTTTATACTCAGTAAGGATATAAGATTGTGGGGAGCATAGTGCTGTAATAAAGATTTCACAAACATTCATAACAAATGCTTTTTAATGAAAATGAGGGCATACCAAATAATTCATGGCCATTGCATAAGTATGAAATATTATGTAAGGAAGATGTTTTTATATGGAGATTTCTGAGGAGTCTACACCTTTTCAATGTAAAGAGAAATATGTCTTAGAAACTATCCTACACTAACATCAGACTGGGTATGATGTTCAAATTTGCACTAAATGTGTCCTTAAATTTAAGAGCACATTGAACAGTGCAGGGAAATGCGTCATAAACTGATTCACATAGCCTTGCCAAGTGCTCTGCTATAGAGCTGGATTTATATGCCCTTAAGAAGGGAGAAAAGTCAATTAAATATAAATATGAACATATGATAATTGTATAATGGTAGGCCACTTAGTTTCAGAGCAAGATGTCTTCAACCCTTATTTCAAATAGAGAAATCTGAAGGAGAGAATGGTAAAGAATAAAATGATAAACTTTTGACTTACAAAAGTGTTTCTTGAGTATTTTCTCCATTTGTTTTTATCTGTAAGAAACTATCAGTCACAATACAGCTATCTCTGTCATACTTGGTCTGTAGCTAGATTCGTTCCTAGGCAGAATCATTTTGACACAGGCCTTTTTATATATGCCTCATATATGATGAAGCTTTGGTGAGATATGACTGCATGGTAGGATGCATTGTCCTAGGATAGGGTATGGTGCTGCTTGTACTGTCCACCTTTTCTATGAATGTATGTTGCTACGTTGGCCTGTCTTGCCATATGAATGAAAAAAGCCTGGTTTGAGCTGTCTATTTGAAAAGCACCAGGATGCATGTTTCATTTACTGTTACATGATGCCAGTTTGAACCTGTTCCCTCTCTATATAGTGACATCCCAATTGTTAATATAAAATATGCTTTGCTTGAATGAATTATTTTGGTAGTAATATGAGGATTTATCCTTAAATCAAAGTCATTATTTTTACTATCACCGAAATAACATCACAGAGGCCACATCATGGATGTCATCTCTCAGCTTTTTGTGTGCATCATTGCCTGAGTAAAATTGGGTTTTTAGTTATTTTTGTCATTTACTTCTGTGTATCTGACATGGAATCCATTATTCCTTTAGATATCCATAAATACAAAATTTCATAGTCTTAGTTCCTTTGCTTTCAAGCAAATATGATTTCCAAACAAGGGTGAGTGTGTTCCTAGTTTTACTGCTCCTCCAATTCTGAGATCATTATTTGCTTTCTGTTTGTCATCCAAAAATACAGATGATTGGGAGGGATCTGTTATACTGTACTGTCTTATGCAGTCTCTGCCTATATTTGCTTTCCTTTCAATTTCCACCTTGTCCTTTTTACAGATTTTATTTCTCCCTTCCCTTTATGAAAACCAGAGTTGAGCAGCATTGTCTATCAGAGGTGGTGTCCAGGAAATATGTCTTTGTTCCTCAGTATTTTCCTTTATTTGTTTCATGCAAAGTCTTAGTCCTTGAAAATTTCACACATATCCACCTATCTTTCACTGGCTTCTAATTTTTATAGAGCTATCCCCCTGAGAAAAGTGAAATGCTGAGTATGATGGCTGTTGTCTGTTGATAAGACAGCTAAGGAAATTTGTTTTTTGGAGACTGTATCTTAAGTAAGTATATGGGAAAGTAAATACCATAATACAGTGTTCTGTTTAAGGTACATCATGGGTATGTAAATGCCTCAAACCTTGATTCTTTGCTCTATCTCCCTTCATGTGTAAATTGCATGAATATTAAAAAGAGGGATAGAATAAAAGAATTGGGGGTATTATAGTGGCAGCTTTTTGCTGCATGGTTTTGATTGCATTGCATCAGCATTTCTATCATGGACCTCTATTTTCAGGGGTTTTAGAGACTTGGCCATAAAAATTTGCTTCAGGCTTAAAAGTCTTGAAAGAATTTTTTTTTAAGTATCTAATTTTAAATATCTTGTTTTTATATTATAGGAGGGGGATAAATGGAATTTACTAGTTCAATTTTGCGCTAATATAACTTTTAATAAACTTAATTTTTTAACAAAAGCATAAAACCTAATTAGTTCATAGTCTGTTGGTGGTTTTTTAAAAGAATCAATTATTAACATTGAGAAATTTGCCTGCTTCATCAGTGTATTAACCTATCTTCAAGATGTTTTAAACCTTGTGTACCTGTATTGACATTATCTTGATTCCAGTAGAGGATCGATATGATAATGAATGCAGATTTATAACATCATATAAGCTATCTAGTAATATAGATTTGGAAATATATAGTATATATGAGATATATATATATATATATATTTACTAGATAGATTAAGGGGAATAAACTCCCATAAACTTAGTTTGTCAAATAAATACCATATATTTAAAAAATTGCACAGACATTTATCTTTCAGAGTCATAATGAGATGGAAACAATTGCAAAGGAAAGTTGTCTTTTGGGTTAACAATACACATTTTATAGCTCCTTGTGAAAATCAGTTTTCCTTTCTATATTGTGGTTATGGGAAATGGAAAAAAATTAAAAGTAATGCAGACTTTATTTAAATGACATTAAACTGTGAAGCAGAGAGAAATGTCAGGAAATTAAGTATTTAGGCTATTATCTTGTGGCTGTCTGACAATACTTTTTTAAAAATCCCCTATGATATTTTTAGTTGTGCAAAAAGTATTAAAATCTAAGTTCATGTTTCTGGATTGCTCACATACACTCAACACCATTTCATTATCTTTGGATAATATGTAGTCTTTTGTGTGCAAGGAAAGAAATAAATAACACATTTATTTGTTGAATGAGTTTTCAGGTTTCCAAGTGGTTACTGGTGTTTTGCCCACACAGGATTCTATACACCATCGTAAATCTGGCATATATATTTTTTTCACATAGCTTCTATTGACAAACACAAAGCTTGTTTGTGTGCAACTATAAGGCTAAATAAATGGTGCTAAAGTGTATTATGACTGTCAGATATAATCAGGCAAAATTTTGTGGTGCTTAAATTAATTTTTTCATTGATTTTATTGATCAGTGCATTGAACAGTGTTTATTATTCACAAGTTGTCTTTTATCAGTAAATCAAGGCCTCATAGCACATTGTTAAATAAAATGGTTGACTAGTCTATGTAACAGCTCACCTAGCTACTATCTCTTTTAACTCCTTATACTGTTGCGTCACTAAAGGCCAAGGGGTCATGCTATTAATCCCATTGCTTTAGACCATTAACATGACTGAACTTTTCCATCAAGTACTTATGTTTACAATGCTATAACCCTTTGACTGCTGCGGCAACCTTTAACCACCCAAGTGTCAAAAGCTAGAATCATCAACATGGTTCTTGCCATGGCAATCAAAGAGTTAAGGGCTGTGCAGTGATTTGTTTTGTATTTATTAATTTATATTTATTTTGTTTCCATTCAAGGAGGGGATTTTGGGTGGGGCAGTTTTTGTCTGCTGTAAGTGTCTTAACCTAGGGAAGGGTTAAATGGCTTTTTATACTATTGCATCTTCTGTATTTACCATCAATTCATTGTGTTGTAATTAACAAAAAAGACTGTCAATAAATAAGAGAACAGAAAAATGGTTCTTAGACATTGTGGTTTTACTCAATGAATGATTTATATGCATTTATGGTCAATATGTAAGATATGATTTGTAGCAGTAGTCTTTGCTGATTATGTCTCCCTAATCAATAAGAAACTGATGAAAACTCTCAAGTAATATAAGGGAAAAAAGCCTGTATATTTGCCTAAATTGGCAAGTGTATTAAACTGACTGCACCAATTGGAGAAT
The DNA here is from genome assembly GCF_033115175.1 of Lepus europaeus. NCBI lineage: Eukaryota > Metazoa > Chordata > Mammalia > Lagomorpha > Leporidae > Lepus > Lepus europaeus. The sequence continues at coordinate 55,277,054 of NC_084830.1, forward strand.
TGTTTGATGACTAACTAGATATATATAACTATGTTCAAGAACAGGAGCTGAAAACAGCACTTTATCAAATGTATATCTAGGAAGTGCCTATGAACGTAGTATAGGTTAAGAGTTCTATGAAGACTTGACAAGAAGAAAAGATAACTTTTTGGCTAGGTGAGTATAATTTATTGTTTAAAGTCATATTTGATATTCATACCTTCTATATAATATATAATTAATTATTCATGATTTAGTACTATATCAAATATTCATTTATATCAAATCTCTAGGAGATTCTATTTGAAGTAGTTCTCCCTCTTTTGTTTTAGTAGGATACTAATAAAGAGTGAGTATGAACAGAGAACTGACTATGGGAATGAAAGCAAGCATTAATGGTAAACATCTTTATATATAACATTTTCATAAATTATCTTGAGCACAGAATCAGCTGTGAAATTTCTTTCTGAAAACATTAAACAGTTGTCTGTAAACAAGTGTTGAACTAAGAGTTTCCCAAAAATCAGATGTAACATATTTCACTAGTGCCAAAGGGCATCTGAATTTTGGGAAGAATTAGGAAATCATATTGGGAATAAGTAAAAAAGTTCTCTCATGAAAAAATCTATATATAGCTGTGCACCAATAAATTATGAATTTTAATCTATATACAACTTTTAATCTATATACCAAGGAAGGACTTTGAAGCAGGTTAACTAAGTGATCGGGGAGATTACATTGCCTCTGTGAAAAGTAGACTAGAGTGTTTGTTCTAAGCTTTTGAGTTCTGAATCCAGGGTAAATCTCTAGATATTTGGAAATCTATCATGAGTTTCCAGGAAGATTTGCAGATGAGAGTTTTCGGACTTTTAGAACATATCAAAGAACCTACAAAGTTTATCCAAGCAAAAATATAGTTTATTTTTATTTGTAGAAGACATGTAAGCAGCAGATATAATTTGTGAAGCTTTTAAGATTGTTAACCATTAGTGTCCGGGTGAATCCAAGAAGACCTCTCCCTTGTTCTTATTATTGAGAGAGAGAAAGAGGGAGGGAGGGAGAGCACACGCCAGAAACATTAGTCTGACACAGAGGAGTATTTTTATGTACATGGAACTTTATAGAGTTTTGTAATAGCAAAATAGACTTTATGCAATATTTATTACACGGTCTTTACTATAACAAAGGACCTAATTAGAACACTCATGGGGAAAAATGTCCAGTTACAGAAAAGCTAGTAGCACAACTAGTACACTGTAGAAACACAGTGTTGGCTGAGGTGAATAATAATGTTAGCATATTTTGGAGTATATATTTTAAAAGTGATGTAAAACCCAATTTCAAACTCCCTACCAGCCTGTAAAGTTAGTTACCCCCGTGCCCCACGAGCTCTCCTCTTTTCTCCTCTTACCCGCCTCCTCTTCCTTCTTCAGCTCCCCTTCCCTTTCATTTCTTCACTTCCTCGCCATTAATTGCTTCATTCATTGAAAGGATAGTTTCTTTTTTTTTTTTTTTTTTGACAGGCAGAGTGGACAGTGAGAGAGAGAGACAGAGAGAAAGGTCTTCCTTTTGCCGTTGGTTCACCCTCCAATGGCCACCGCGGTAGCGCGCTGTGGCCGGCGCACCGTGCTGATCCGATGGCAGGAGCCAGGTGCTTCTCCTGGTCTCCCATGGGGTGCAGGGCCCAAGGACTTGGGCCATCCTCCACTGCACTCCCTGGCCACAGCAGAGAGCTGGCCTGGAAGAGGGGCAACCGGGACAGGATCGGTGCCCGGACCGGGACTAGAACCCGGTGTGCCAGCGCCGCAAGGCGGAGGATTAGCCTAGTGAGCCGCGGCGCCGGCAGAAAGGATAGTTTCTAACCCACTCCTTTCACGTCTATACTCATTCTTTCTTTATTGTAATTTTGTTGCTCCTCACAACTTCACTGATCTTCAAAGCTTTTTATTAGTTGATTTTCACTCCTCAACTTACTTGGCTTCTTCACAGTATTTAATCTTGCTAAAAAATCTACTATTATCACTTTTTCTAGGCATCCCCATGATCATAGAAGAATTTGCTTATCATTCTTTGTCCATCTCCAGAGCCTGGTAGCAAATCTGGCTCAGAGTCAGCCCCCACTAAATGTTGAATTCCAGAAATTAGGGTCTGATGTGTTTCGTTCCATTATACCTAACTTTATACTAATTCCTGTGTGTGTACATAGGTCGCCCTATATCTTCATAACTTATTTATTCACTTTCTCTTACACCCTCATTCACAATCATGGCTTTAGCTCTGTGGATCCAGATTCACAATGTCTACCACTTGCTCAATAAATTAGATTTTTCTTTAGCTTACCAAATTAAATCTAATAAACTAATACTTCACAATTCTTTTCCTTGCCTCAAAATAAACATGTTTCCTTTTGAATTCTGTTAATATCATTACACTTTCTTGGAGAGCTGCCCATTAAAACTTTTATCGGTCTCCACATTGTCCTTCTCCCTTTCCTGCACATGACCACTTAGACGTTACTCTTTTCCATGAATTCTACCACCAGCCTCTGATTTCTCCCTGACATTCTCGCCTATTTAGGTCACATTACTTCTTTCCTTCTCATTCTTCTTGCTAACTCAATCTCTCTTTTCCTGCCTATCTGCATATCCCAAGAGACTTCATCTTCTCAACCTATAGTTTGAATCATGTCACTCCTCTGTATATTAAAAACAAAAAGTTTTTATTCAAATTCTCCAAAATATATTTTCTGCTTGTCTTTTGAGATTTTTTTTTTTTTTACCAGTATATATCGTTCCACTTGAAACCATCCAAATATCCACTATCCTTTAGTATGGTTTCACTTGGGTGGGTCTCTCTACTTTCAACCCCACCTTCTACATATTTATCTTCTTTGACCTCACTGAATAGATAAAACTCTCCCTCATTTGAAACCTCATGCCACCTCAAAGATCTTGTGTTTTGCTTACGACTATCCCAATATAATTCATATCACCCCCTTTCCTTACAAAAGAGTCCCTATGTTATTAATAAATTATATGGCAATATTCTTATGCAACTTGGTAGCTAAAGTTGATTTTATGTGAATTTCTTTTTATTGTTCCTTGCTAAAAGCCTATGCTTCTGGATATTATGTTTTCTATTTTTTTTCCTACTACTATAGTATCTAATGCAGTGACTCGCATAAAGAAGCAGCTTCAGAAATATTTACTGCACTAAATCAAATTTTACTATTATCGACGTTACAGAAATCTTATTTTGCTGTTATACATTCTCTAACCCATTTTCTAGGAGCTTTTTGAATAAAAACATTCTCAAACGTTTGTTTCCAAGACCACATATTTTATGCATTTCACCTCTATTCTTTTTAAGACCTTAATTTTCCCTATTGAAATATTTCTTGTAAAATCATAAAATACTAGTTTCTTTTTTTACATTCATATTTTATTTCTAACAGTTCTTAAACCCAGAAGGAATTCTTCAGCAAGAGTAGGCAAGAGAAGTGGGAAGACATGAGTCTTGAAAGCAGCAGTGAATAGGATTTATGATGTTCAAACAATCAAATCCTATTTTTTCAAACCTGTGCACAGACATCAAAGAAATATTTACTAGTTAACTGGTGTGAGGTGGTGGGGCAGAATCTCTCACAAAGAGACATTCTGAAAAGACTTTAAAAGTCTTTGGAGTCATTTTGCCTGTTCAGAGGGAAATATAGCCTCGTCTGAATTCTTGCAGTGCTATTGTTGGGTCTACAGCGCCGAATATCAAACACAGTGTTTAATCTAGAAGTGACTAAGACTTTGATGACAGGCGTTAAAAAGGGAAAGAACCATGTCAAGAATAAAAGAGAGGTTAGGATTAAACAGATCCAGGGCAGGAAAAGATAGCTTTCAAAAATATTTGTTGCTTTGAACAGTTATTGGGGCCATTATACTTAAAATAACTTTCACCTGAGCACTCACTCCTCGTAGATTTTACCTGGTGTATGACATGCCCCTAAAATGTAGAGACGCTTTGAGGCCAAATGATGGCTTGGATATAGGTATTTAATTTTCTTCCCTCCAAAGCCCTACTATAAATATAGAAAATAGATTTTCTTTCACTTCTTTTCATTTTTTTGAAAGACATAGGAAAATGGAATAGCAGAGCATACACAATAGAAACATTTGGGAACTGAAAGCAAGTGGACATCTGAGAACTGGCTTAGCAGACCAAAGGAAACCCAATCATGAACTGTCAGCAGCAAGCAGGACCTGCCACATCATGTTCCAGAGGTCAAGAGTGGGAGTAACAAGTGCTGTGTAACTGGGGTGAATGGAGCTGACTAAATTAAGATGTAGACTATTCATAAGGAACAGATACATATTCCAGATCTTGACCAAGCCTCTCTGCCTTTGGGCAGCTTCTCTGTCTCTTCACACAAGGTTTGTTGCATGGAGAGAGTCAAAGAAACTCTTTGAAGTAAGGGATGCCCATGTTCCATACCAAAACCCCGAGGGAGTAAGTGAATTCCCTATTCTACAGTTTGGATACTGAGTATTTTTTTAAATATTTTTATTTTAACATTATTCATACATTTTTATTTAAATACACTTTATTTCTTCCATGTTATTATAAGATTAACACAAAGAGAACAGGTTCAGTGTAGTTCATAGATACATAATAATATAATATTGTAATATTAATCCAAAGAGAAATAATGTAATGTTAATACAAAGAGAACAGTTCAATATAATTTATAGAATGATATTTTCTTTCTCCCTCCCATCTTTCCCTTCCTCTCTCTCCCTTTCTTTTCTCTTTATTCCTTTTCTTTTTCCTTCCTTTCTTCCTTAGTTTTTGAGATAACATATTTTTAATCAATATTAGAGTCAAGGGCTTGACATTCTACTGAATAGACATCCACAGTAAAAAGTAGGTCCCAAGTACTTCTCCGTCTGCTTTATCATAGGCATGTCAACAGCCAAGTGTTGATGGTGTAGTATTCTTGTTTGTTTTTCTCTAGGAAAGAGAATGGAACCCTCTTCTCTGGTGAGTGCAACAACCCAACAGCAAAAAGGATAATACTTGATGACCAAAGTTTCCCCCAACAAATGGCCTGCAAGATAACCCTTTGTTAAATCTCATACAGACGAGTCCCATCCACACAGTGTTTCCTGTCAGGATTTTGTCTCCTCTTTTCAAACAAGATCAGACAACCAATGAGCCACAGGCATTTGAGAAAGGATTTAAACAGAAAGATGGAGACCAAAATAAATAAGTAAATAAAAATATAATGGAGTAAATAGAGTTTACAGAAATTATACAGAAAGAACTGTCTTCTTCTCAAACTAGTATCTTATAGACAAAAAACAAATCTGATATCTTATTCTTGAAAATTAAAAACATGATAAAAACAATGGAAATCTTATGAGTGAGTATAGAACATGTATATCTTAGAGAACAGAAAAAAAAGATAAAAGGTCCACAATTTCAGGATGTACAACAGTTTTGAGATAGTGTTCTAGAAGAAAAGAAGGGAGATGATAGAGAGAAAGAATTATCAATTATCAATTCATGATTCAGTGAAACTTCCAAGAATCTGGAGACTGCAGTTTGCAGTTTTATGTAAAATGGTTGAAAATACACTCAAGATATATCACTATGAAGACTCAGATTGTGAAGGACAAAGAAAACACTCTATAAGCTTTCAGAAATAGTCCATAAAATTTACTTTAAAAATATAAAGAATTACAATGACCTCAGATTTTTCCAAATAGTAGAATATTAAGATCACAGAGTGATGTCTTCAAAATCCTATGATAACTATTTTTAATATAGAAGCTTATACACAGGTCAGGGAAGTATAACAAATGTAGGGTAAAAATAGGCAAATTTTCAAAAAAAATTTTCTATTTTCCATTGCTCAACTAAGGAATGTGTTCCCCTATGATGACAAGTTCAGCAGATACAGTGAATTCAGATTTTAAAAAGTTATTTAAAAATAAAAGAAGCAAAGGGATTATCTAAGCGTTTGGCAAAGGGTACTGCCAAGATTATAACTTTGTGCCAAGCATAGAAGACATCCAGTTCAGATTGGAGAAGCATGATAAAAAGACACACATAGAAAGGATGTTCATGTTCATTACTTTTGTAACTATCTTTTTTTAATCCATCAGAATACTTCAGCATGACCTCGACCAAGATAAAATAAATTAAAAAAATGGAACATATGAGATCTAAGGAATTGGAGGGGAAGGCATTTGTCCTGGTTGTTAGGATACCAATTAAATTGTTTGCATCCCATATTAGAGTACCTGGGTTCAACACCTACTTCCAGATCCTGAATCCAGGTTTATGCTAATACAGAACTTGGGAAGCAGTAGGTTATGATTCAAGTATTTGGGTTCCTACCACTCATGTAGGAGACCTAGAAAGAATTTTCAGCTCCTGGCTTCAGCCTGGCTTAGCCGCAGCTGTTGGGGAGTGATCCAGCAGCTGGGAAGGCTCTCTCTAGCTAACTCTCTGTCAAACTAAGTAACTAAAGAACCTATGGAATAGAGAATCCATTTCTTGACAAATAAATTTCCTAAAAGAAAAGATAAATCCTGGATCGTAGACCTAGAGAGGAAAACTAGTTCATATTAGAATATGGATTACAAACATAACTGTAGCCATATATACATAAACACACACACACACATACACACAAATTGAAACCCATACTCAGAATGAAACATAGTCCACAAAGTAAAAACAATAGATCACTTGTCATGAATGACCCTGTGAGAAATTGCAATTGCAGACATTTGTAGTATAGGGAAATTTAGCAGATACAATAAAAACGAAGCAAGTGTAATAACAAGGCAATTGTTTAAAAAACATGCTTTTAGAATATCATAAAAATCCAATTGCATGGTCAGTTCAGGAGAGCTAGCTATAGGCATGATAATGTACAGGTGTATTTTTATGTAACCTGAAATTGTAATAAAACAAGATTTGGAGAATGGGGGAGGGAAAGCAGAGGAAATGACAGAAGAACAGCTTAATCTTCATCTAATGTTATAGGAAATCTAGAGATAAGTATTTAAAGATGAAAGTAGATATATGTTACTTTGAAGTTATTAAGACTTTTTTTTATTGAGCCAAAAATATCAAAAGACATTTTGAGCAGGAACATATGGGAATGGAGATGGGAGTGGGAATGGTTATGTTTTATTATAGCATTATTTTAGTGTTATGTTTTTATTTTTCTTTTTTCTTTTTTTCTTTTTTTATTTTTATTTATTTTATTTTTTATTTTTTATTTTTGACAGGCAGAGTGAACAGTGAGAGAGAGAGACAGAGAGAAAGGTCTTCCTGTTTCCGTTGGTTCACCCTCCAATGGCCGCTGCGGCCTGCGCGATGCGGCCGGTGCACCGTGCTGATCCGAAGGCAGGAGCCAGGTGCTTCTCCTGGTCTCCCATGGGGTGCAGGGCCCAAGCACTTGGGCCATCCTCCACTGCACTCCCTGGCCACAGCAGAGAGCTGGCCTGGAAGGGGGGCAACCGGGACAGAATCCGGCGCCCCGACCGGGACTAGAACCCGGTGTGCCGGCGCCACAAAGCGGAGGATTAGCCTAGTGAGCCATGGCGTCGGCCTATTTTTCTCTCTTTTTTTTTAAAAAAAGCTTTTATTTAATATAAATTTCATAGCTACAGCTTTTTGGAATATAGTGAGTCTTTTCCCCATACCTGCCCTCCCACCCGCACTCCTGTTTCACCTCCTATTCCCTCTTCCATCCCATTCTTGATTAAGATTCATTTTTAATGATCGTTATATACAGAAGTTCAACTCTATACTAAGTAAATATTTCAACAGATTGCACCAACACAGACACACAAAATATAAAGTACTGTTTGAGGACTAGTTTTACCATTAATTCTCATAGTACAACTCATTAAGGACGGAGATCTTACATGGGGAGTAAGTGCACAGTGACTCCTGTTGTTGATTTAACAATTGACAATCTTATTTATGATGTCGGTAATCACCCGAGCCTCTTGTCATGAGCTGCCAAGTCTATGGAAGCCTTTTGAGTCCACAAACCATCATTATTTAGACAAGGCCATAAGCAAAGGGAAGTTCTCTCCTCCCTTCAGAGAAAGGTACCTCCTCTGATGGTCCCTTCTTTCCACTGGGATCTCACTCACAGAGATATTTCATGTAAGCCATTTTTTACCACAGTGTCTTGGCTTTCCATGCCTGAAATGCTCTCATGGGCTTTTTAGCCAGGTCTGAATGCCTTAAGGGCTGATTCTGAGGTCAGAATGCTATTTAGGGCATTTATCATTCTATGAGTCTACTGTGTGGCCTGTTTACCATGTTGGATCATTCTCTGCTTTTTAATTCTATCTATTCTTATTAGCAGACACTTGGTCTTATTTATGTAATCCTTTATACTTATTCCTATGTTTATGAATATTTTAGTGTTAAGTTTTTAATGATGTATTGCTAATCCCATAATAGAAAGTTTAAATTAAAGCACAACAATCTATGGTTACCATAATTTTCATGGACATTGAGCTGCTCTAACCATGACTCCACTGCTAGGCTTCTGCCTTTGCAGGTTGATCACACTCGCTTGATCACTGTTTTTCTTTTCACCCACTTCGCATAATATTCTTTTATCTTTTCTTTCCCTTCTCCATCCCTCTTGTACAGCCTCTGTGGTTCCCCACTGAGTGGCAGAGTAAAAACAGAGCCATCACAATCTTGGCAACTGCCTTTCAAGGCCACTTAGCCCTTGCCCTGGGGAAGTTTTTGGTCAAATGTTTTTGGATGACAACATCTAGGAAAGATAACCTTTTCAGTTTTATTGAGTTGGGAATTATTTTTCAAAGGAAAGGATCAGTCAGGTAACTGACAGTCAGTAAAATTACATTAGAACAGAATGTCAACCAATTTGAGGTCATCTTCCCTATCTAGAAGTGAGGATCCTGAAGAAATAGGTAAGATTGATGCTCATGTAGAAAAATGCTTGTGTGTTTTAAAGAAATGCTTATAACAATAGCATGTTATCAGTCCATGTAATGGTGTTACAATAACATTATAAATTATTGTCTCAAGAAACTTTTAGTTTACTTTTTATTCAATATTAACTGAATATTTGTTAACTTTCAGGGATTTTCTAGGATGGGGATAGGATGTGCAAAGTACAATTGGGATGTCAAATTTGATTAAACTATCATAATCTTGTAATTGTATATTACATAGTATACAATGCATGATGCAGTATAGCATATTATACACTATGATATTCAGTCATGCATCACTTAACATGTTTTAAGAAGTGCATCAATTAATGAATTCCATCATTGTGTAAATATTCCATAATGTATTTACACAAACCTGAGTTGTATAAGCCACTCACTGACCAGGGTCTCTTGATACAATCAAGATATGCTGTAAACAAGAGATGTGTGAGGTTACTGCCAGTTGTTACATAACAGGGTGAAATGTTTTACAATAAACTTGATTTCACAAGTACAAGGAATACACTCTAAAATAATGATAATGTTATTGTATGGTAAACACATACTGGTATTAGTCATTTTCATTTTCAAATAGTATGTACTATACATAATTGTACATGCTGTGTTGGTATATGACAGACAGCACTGTAGGGGTGTGCCCCAGCATCACAAACACATGAATACTACATTGTAATAGTCTTGAGGGCCAGCGCCGTGGCTTAACAGGTTAATCCTCCACCTTGTGGCGCCGGCACCCTGGGTTCTAGTCCTGGTTGGGGCGCTGGATTCTATCCCGGTTGCCCCTCTTCCAGGCCAGCTCTCTGCTATGGCCCGGGAAGGCAGTGGAGGATGGCCCAAGTGCTTGGGCTCTACACCCCATGGGAGACCAGGAGAAGCACCTGGCTCCTGGCTTCGGATCAGCGCGATGCACCGCCCACAGTGGCCATTGGAGGGTGAACCAATGGCAAAAAGGAAGACCATTCTCTCTGTCTCGCTCTCTCACTATCCACTCTGCCTGTCCAAAAAAAAAAAAAAAAAATAGTCTTGGGAGGCCTATGATGTCACTACGCAATTACGCAATATGAATGTATCAGTTCTATTGTAATCTTTCTTTTTGAAATTATTTTAATTGTATGTATTTGTAGGGCAGATGGTGATAGTTTGATATATGCTTTTGACGGATTATGATCAAATCAGGTTACTTACCATTTCCATCCCCCTTAAACTTTTTTTTTTTTTTTTTGGACAGGCAAAGTGGACAGTGAGAGAGACAGAGAGAGAAAGGTCTTCCTTTGCCGTTGGTTCACCCTCCAATGGCCGCCATGGCCGGTGCACTGCGGCCGGTGCACCACGCTGATCTGATGGCAGGAGCCAGGTGCTTCTCCCGGTCTCCCTGGGGTGCAGGGCCCAAGCACTTGGGCCATCCTCCACTGCACTCCCTGGCCACAGCAGAGAGCTGGACTGGAAGAGGGGCAACCGGGGCAGAATTCGGTGCCCCGACCAGCACTAGAACCGGGTGTGCCAGCGCCGCAAGGCGGAGGATTAGCCTATTGAGCCGCGGTGCCGGCCTCCTCCTTAAACTTTTTAAAAGACTTTTTGGTTAACACGCAACAACTGCACATATTTGTGGGTACAAAAATTACTATTTTAAAAAAATTTTTCTTATTTATTTAGTTCAAAGTCAGAGTTACAGAAAGACAGGGAGAGACAGAGACTTCCATCTTCTGGTTCATTCCCCAGATGGCTGCAACAGCCAAGACTGAGACAGGCCGAAGCCAGCAGCCAGGAGCCTCATCCAGACCTCCCATGTGAGTAGCAGGAGCCCAAATACTTGGGCCATCTTTCACTGCTTTTTCCAGGCCATTAGCAGGGAACTGGGTCAAAAATGGTGCAGCCGGAACATGAACCAGTACCCATATAGGCTGTCAATATCACAGACAGCAGCTTTACTGCCATGCCACAGGATGGGCCACAATTCACCTGTCTTCAAGAAGCTTATCTTTTGTAGGTGCTGGTACACAAGGCAAAACATTAAATCATTTACTATTGTTGCCTTGAATCAGGTACAATTGAAGGGAAATGCATTAGATGATCCAGCCTCTGCTTTTACATAGTTGTTTGAAAGACATTAGGGTATCCAAGTATATGCTGAAGGCATTACTTCTAATAATGCATGAAAGCTTTTAAAAAATTATAAGGTAAATTCCTATTTTCTTTGCTCAGGAATTTACTGCAAATTATAAACTTCTTTATTTTTACAGCAACAGTTCCAAGTAAGCAATAAAAACAAAACCCTCATTTGACCTGATAATTAATAAATTTCAATATCGATTAATTTAAGCCTTATTAGATTTCTCATATGAGATGTAAGGTTTAAGGAAGAAAAGAACACTAGGAAAGACATATACTACCTCCTGATTCCTAGCCTTCTATGAGCTTAAATATCTACTTTTCCCCATCATTTGAGACTGTTCTGCCTTGTTTAAAGATACTGTAATAATTTCAATGGAGTTACTTCGCAAAGACAAGTTAATAAAACCCTTGCCTCTTCTTAACACATTTAATTGTCTCCAGAGAGAAATTTAGAGTCATATTCCAAAATGCCCTGAGGAAGAATTAATTATGATGTCAAATATTGGAGGAAACAGCTTACATACTAAAAAATTACAAAATTCAGCTACCTTGTGTCATCAGGTGCTGGATATTATGGATGGGAATGGACCCTGACGTGCTAGACCAAGAAGGGAAGAACATATTTTTTAATTAGACAAACTAAGCAAAACTGGGTGTAAGCAGAAATTCTGCAACAAATGAGCTAGGTCAATCAGCATGGACTATTGTGAACTTGGAATCAATATTAGTTCAAATCATTGATGATGAGTCAAAAATTTTATTTATTTTGAAATTTATTTTCATTTAGTAAGTAAATTCACTTATTTTGTTTAAATTGAAGTTTTACTATACTGAGATAAAATGTCATACGGAAGTCTGTTCTAGCCAAAGAAATTTCTATACATCTAATTATTTATGGTAGATTATCATATTCCCTAGAAATTTGTGAATAAGTTACTGTATCTTACAGATACTTCCATGAAGAAAGGAACACATACACCACTTTGGGATGTGGTTGTTCAATGCATGTACTCAATAGCCCAAGACTGCTAGATCTGAGGGGCTCAGCACAGAGATGCTTGTCCAGAGCGTAACAATTTACTATCAGGCTGTCATGATCTAGTAGATCTATTGATCTGGAGATTATCTGGTGGATTTAACCAGTAGCAATCTGTAAAAGACAAAATATTAAGACTTTTAGAACAACCTTATACTTTTCAACAAGTTCTCATTTTGAAGAATAATTCTTGACTTGCTACTGTATTGTATTAGATCCTGAACCACCAACCACAAAGATTCTGCCCACTGTCTTATGACTGGAAGTTTAAGCTATCATTACAAAAGGATTCCATTTTCAAAAGGAGGTGGAATATTGTAGATGAAGTCCACAGGTTTCCTAAACACATAAGTTGCATAACAAAGCCATTCACATTCCCAATTTATTTCTCCTGTATCTTCAAGCCACAGCCGTGATCTTAGGAGGTAATATTTCTAGCCTGTTCTATGGGTTACTTGACATGTCAACAGCTTGAGAAGTTGTTGCCCTGTAAAAGTCCTGTTCAAGAGTAGCTTTGAAAAAGAACAGAGAAAAGAAATTCTTCAAATGATAAATCTTCATTGCCTGGAGGGGGGTGGTCTGAAATAAGTGTCTAATGTGATAGAGAGGCACTGGCTAATCATTTGGCTGGAGATCTTGGTGGTGAAACAGGTAAGATTATAACCATGGTAACCAACTTGTCAATGGACATTCTTAATTGTCTCACTTTTTAGAAATGGGGTAGTCTTTCTTCAGCAATGTCTTCTCATAACTAAAATCAATGCCTACTTAACTGAAGGCATTTGATCATAATTTTAATTTTCTGGCAATAAAAAATATCATATTTTAGAAGTAAGGATATTTTTTGTAAGAGGTGTGACAGTGTCATCTGATTTGTTAGTCAACATCCAACTATTTAAACTAATAGTATAGATACCAAATTATTATAGTACAGATACCAAATTACTACCAGTACCAAGTGGTACTGATGGTACCATTTCTCTCTGGGAGAGGCAGTGGGATGTGATGAATAAATGTGCACAGGAGTTCAGTGAATCATTAGTTAACTTTGAAATCAGGCAAGTTATTCCCCCAACCTCATCTCTAACAATGATTGCTTTTTTTAAAAAAATTTATTTAATGAACATAAATTTCCAAAGTACAGCTTATGGATTACAATAGCTTCCCCCCCGCCCCATAACTTCCCTCCCACCCACAACACTGCCCTCTCCCACCCCCTCTCCTCTTCCATTCACATCAAGATTAATTTTCAAATGATTGCTTTTTAAGTACTCTAATCCTGAATTTTGCAGATGACTACAAGAAAATGTTTCGCATAAAACAGAATTATATAGAACTATATGGATGTTCGAACCTTTGCCCCCCAAAAAAGATGTTGACAAGCCAGTTAATTTTAGGACTATCCTAGGGTAAATAGTTTCATCTCTAGGATTGGATATTACCATTTTTCAGATATAAATGTTATATTATACTTTCTTAAAAACTGTACTGCAGTTTTTTTAAAGGTGCAATTATGTATTTCACATCAGACTTGCTGATTTAAATTTAACAATAACTCAAATATTTTGGATAATTGGCTAACAGACACCATTGCTGGCTAATTATTTCTTAATATTGTTCTTTGCTTAGCCAACAAAAATCCTGTATTTCCTGAGAACAGGAGTCATGTGACATTATTATTTCCATAGTGCACATAGTCAAAGTTCAGGTACATATGTATGTATATATACACACACACATACATATATGTGTGTGTATGTATATATATATATATATATATATATATATATATGGGTGCTTTTAATTGAATGAAGAAGGGTTGTAGAATGAAGAGCTGATCCCAAGTATATTTACTTTTAAGCAAAAGAAGACTTTTTATGGATTGCACAGCTGGAAATGTTCCAATTTAAATTTGTTTGTGGCTGTGAATTATTCAATACACCGACAGTGATGTTTGATTTGAACTCATTCATTCCTTCACTAGTCACGAGGTGAAACACCTCCTAAAGAGCATATTTAATTGCCCAGATGTTTGTGTGAAATTACTGCCATTAATCACAGTATTGATTATGCTTCTCCTGTTTTCCGGCAGTCTTCTATATTTAAACAGTCCCCTGAAGTAACATACGGAGGCATCCTTGTTATCCCTGACTTTCTAGTTTGCAATCTAATTGATAGATGAAAAATTCATTGTGCACTGTTTAAAGCCACTGCCTGTGTTGAAAAGGTAGTTATTTTTGTCACTTCCTGTTTGCTACAAAGCATATTCTGTGCTGCAGTTTCAACAATTGGGACCACTTTTTTCTCTAGTCAGCATCTTCCTGCATGTAGGGCAAAATTATCTTGTAGGCTAAGCTTTTAGGTTGTCTCTCAGCAGCTCATCTGCTACATACCTCCTCATCCTGCTCCTACCTCCTGCCTGTCATCTATTTGCTTTGAGATTGTGTTCAATTTGAAGTCTTTTGCTATTAATTAGATTAGCAAAAAATATGCATAAAACTCTGTGTCTCCTAGAGGTATCTGTATTTTGATAGGAACATAGAAAATCAATACAAATCCAGTCTCAACACAAGAACCCATTCATGAAATAAAAATGTTTAAATAGAGGTGGGCATTTGGCACAGAGATTACGACACAGTTTGGGACACTCACGTTCCAGTATCAGAGGGCCCAAGGTCCTGTCACCCCTCCACTCCTGATTCCAGCTTCCTGCTCCTGTGTATCCTGAGAGGCTGCAGGTGTGGCTAAAGTACTTGGGTCCCTGCCACCCACCTGTGAAGCCTATGTTGACTTCCTAGCTCCTAGGCATGATTTCTGAACCTTTGGGGAGTGAACCTGTGGATGAGAGCCCTCTGCCTCTCCCCATACCCTAGCCCCAGCCTCTCAAAGAATCAAAATTTTTAAACATCACTTTTTAAAACACTCTAGCATTTCCTGACATCATTCTATCTTTCAGTCCAAGTAACATATTTTTATTTGGTTTGGAGAGGTTATTGGTTCATATTAAATGACAACTTTTGGGACATTGTTCCCTAACCTGGAAAATGAAATTATTGAGCTAAATCAGTTCCCCAAATGTAAACAATATTGGAATCATGATTAAAGGCATACAATAAATTCTTATATTATTCTTAAAATGTTCTTGTAACTCTGAAATTACATAAAGAGAAGAAAGAGAAGAAGGGAGAAATGGAGTAAATTGTCCTGGCCTTGAAGTAGAATGAATTTCTTTTGACTTGGTGGTTTTTAATGCCTAGAATGAAGAGGTAGGAGTTGGTAAGTGATACACTTTTATTGTAACTATCCAAATTTATTCTCATAGGACTAGTTACCATGTTTGGTGGTTCTCTTTTATTCTCCTATTCCTGACTTCTAATCCTCAAAACGCAATGAATCAGGTCACCTCTTGGGTCAGCATACAAATGCTAAATTGATCTGAGGTAACTGGAGGTTCCTTATTATTTGCTGCTTTCTTTATTCATTGAAATGTGATTTTTGTTGCAGAATTGTCTCTGTATGTTGTAAATGAAGGGAAAAGCAGTTTTCAGAAATAAAATGATTATAAAATGATCTCTATCAACTACTAACTCAGCAACTGCCAAATTTGTTGAACAATAACTATTAATTTAAGAAAGAAAATATCCTTTTACTGTTGAGAAAATTAAGTGATGTTTCTTCAAACATTATAACTTGAGAAGGATGTAATAGAATAAACCCCCAATGGCCTTTGAAAGTCTAAATTGGAAAATGCATTCTCAGTGCAATTTTAATTAAAGCAATTGAATTTAAGCAGTTGAGATAAACAAGAAATTGGAAGCCCTAAACCTTAATTTATCACTTTGATAGGGCAGATTATGGAAATTGTATTTTAAATATAGGTCTCTGTTGGTTTGAGCTACAAGAACTCCATCAGATACCGTGCTGGAAGGCACACTCCTGGTCTTTCATTTAATTGTCTTTGTGCCTAGTTGATTAAATAAAGATTAGCATGTATTATCTTCACAGCATTTTACAAGCTTTAACAAATGAAGCTAAACAGCTCTTCTCTGTGGTGGACAAGCCCATTGCTCCTCCCTCATTTACAGATAGATAAATAGGTCTCAAATGTTACAATAACAGCTAAAAGTAGAAGGTCACACACATCTTTTAAGCTCTCCCTAAGTCCTTGAACCATTTCTAACGTATTCAATCTCATTCTATATAGGAACAAACACAAAAACCACTTCAGATCATCCAACCATTTACAAGGTTATGTGACACGTAGAAATAAATTAAATCAGGCTAGATTTCTGTCTTTTCAAGTGCTCAGAGAAGAAGGGAGGAAGAGGTGGTTTTGTAGTTACCATTTAGTTTCCTATTGCCTCTGTAGCAAATTATCACAAATCCACATGTACTATCGTACAAATATAGAGATCAAATGTCCATCAGTATAGCAGCAGGACTGGTTTCTTTTGGAGGCTATAAGGCAAAACTCCTTTGCCATGGTGTGACTGTATCCCTTGCAAACACAAGTGCTGCGTATGTGATAATACTAACAGGTGGGCCCCTTAAGAGGTGATTAGGCCCTGAGAGCACCTCCCTCATTCCTGGGATGATGGCCTCTTTAAAAGAGGTCTTCGCAGCCTGTGGCCCGTGTTGTATCTAGTTGTCTTCCTTCGAAGATAATAGCGTGGGCTCGGTGTGGACAGTGCCTTGGTCTCGGACGTCTCAGCCAGAACTGTGAGAAAATATGTTTGTTTTTTGTTGTTGTTGTTGTTTTTTTAAATTACCCAGTCTCTGGTATTCCATGATAGCCACAAAAGCAGACTGAGTAGACTGAGACACCCTTTCCCTGGGTTTAGATGCCTTCTAGCGTCTATCTGGATTGTTTGGCTAGCAGCCTGTTCCTCCATAGTCAAAGCTGGAAGCCGTGAGAGCCCTTTCTTAAATCTAACCTTACTGCTTGGTCCTCAGGGATAGTTCAGGGTAGTCTTCCCTCTCTCCAGTACCTTAACTGGATTACAACTGTGAATTCTGTTTGCTGTGAAAGGTAGACTGGTCAGGGGTCCAGGGGATACTCTGTGAATATTGTTGGATGACTACTAGTCAACCTACCGCATTTCTCAACATTTATGTGGAAGGATGATAACTGATGTTCACTCTTGCTTTCCATTTGAGTCTTGAGATCACTATTCTGGAAGCTCCATGTGTTAACTGACACCAAAAGTAGACCCTGAGGATCTTCTTAATTGCCTTGGAGGACAAGGGAAGCAGTGTAATCAGAGTGGGGATCTTGTGCTAGAAAAGATATGGATTCTAATCTAATAGCCCATGGAGTGAGCAAGCTGGGGAAAAGTGTCCCATCTGTAGCTGAGGATTGAGCAGGCAAGTGAAAAGAACAAAAATACATCACCCTTACATCAATTCTTCAAATCTCTGCACCTAACTTTTGAAGAATTTATTTCAAACTACTCCCTGGAATATAATTTTTAAAGGTCTAAGAAACTTCATGTTGAGATACTACCTGAATCATACTGAAAAGTCACCATGTTTTGAGAATGTACCCAGAAGACACCGTACCTTTCTCTTTTTATGCTCACCTCCCAGCTGAGGCTCCTAATACTAGTCACGTTGGAGACATTAGGAAAGCTGTATAACTCCCATAGCCAGAATTTACCTGTTTCTAAAAGGGCATAATAATCTTTGATTCATACTTTTGTCAGCTTTAAGTGATATTGTGCATGAAGACTACCTTGGCACATATTAGATAATGAGTAAAAAAACAAAAAACAAAAAACAAAAAACAACCCTGGGGTCTATTGTCCTGGAAACATTCCTTAAATTCTGTTTTAAGCAGCAAATACATTTTGGGTTACATGTGTGAGAAGTTTAAGGCAACAGAACTGATATGGATAAAGAAAAATTTTCTCTTTACATAAGCTTATATTGAAATTCTTCAGACACTGTGCCAGACACATTCTCAAGTTACACACCATTTTGGGAGAAGACAGGTCATTAGAACACAATGTTGAAAGCTCTATGATAGAGATATGAACAAACTGGTACAAGGAACATAGAGCAAGTAGGTTTCCTAGTTTGTTTGCTATTGCTATAACTAAATACCACAGAATAAAAAGGTTATAAAAACTGAAGTTTTATGCAGTTTAGAACTTTGAAACCTGCAGATTCAAAATCAGATGGCCACTGGCGGCCTCAGTAGAATCCCAGCATGGAGTAGGGCATGATGAGACACATCCTACATCAGGTCTGTATTCCTGCTCCTAAGAAACCCCAATCCCATTGGAGGGGTCTTCACCCATATGGCCTCATTTAACATTATTTACCTCACAATGGTCTCATTTCAAATACTACAGATTGCATTTCTACTTCTTAATATCTTACAGTGAGGACTAAATTACAACATGCATTTTGGTGGGGACATCTAGTACATAACAGTGTCTCCTTTCCTCTCTGACATCTGTGTGATAAAGAGGCAAGTATGAATTGGGCTTCTGCAGAAATGATATCAGTAGCAAAGGAAGTATATTGACAGGGAACTTGCATCCTTTCTTTTTAAGACCTTGGACAGATAAAAAAAAGTTTGACTTTTCAGGCAAGATCAGGAAAAATACAAGTAAAATCTCTGTCCAATGACATCAGCACAAAATCTTTTTTTGTGAAGCCAAATTAGACCCATGTCCTGGCTGATTGCCTATGAAAACAGCAGTATTTTGTTAAGCTAATTGCATTGTTTCCTTGGAAAGCATAGTCTGGGCGTTATCTGATTTCCTCTCTAAATTATAGTTCCCCTTCTATTCAAAGTGCTTTGTTCAGTAGTTTACTTCATAGTGGAAAGAATAGGGAGCTTCGGTTTGTTGTAGTCAAACACTTTGTTCTAAGTTTCCTTGGTAATCTCTACCCAGTTCCTCTCCACCATATTCCATCATTCTATACTTTCAGTAATTCACTTAGCTCACAGAATACCACTCAAGGAAGCAAAGATTCTGTCAGAAGAGAGTAGAGAGGGTGTGTGTTGAACACTCTTTCTTAATGAGTCCGAGTTATGACCCATATGTGAAATCACTCTTGAGAGATTGGATCCTGCTCACTTTCGTATCCTATCAATGTAGACTAGAATATGATTTATACACTTGTATTGCTTTTAGTAAAACCCCACGGGAACAGAATAACTCAGGTGTCCTCTAGTGTTGTTGATAATAGAATCCTATTTTTATTAGAAAGAAAACAGCATTAGTTCCAGCTGTTCTTACTTTGGAAGTTAAACTATCAAAATTCACTCTTCATCAGTGGAATGTATAACGTTTGGCTTGACAGCTGTCCTCATATAGTTAGATGCTGTTTCATGTTATTTAGTTTAATATTTCTTTCATAATGCTGAGCACAGTTAAGAGACCCAGGTGCTGAATGTCATATTTTAAGTTCTGATGCAACAGCCTTTGTCAACAAAGTTGAAAAGCAAAAGAAGAAATAAAGAACAGCTAAGAAAACTTGCTTGGCTGAAATCTGAACAATATAGCTGCGTGTTTTCATGAGCATTGCCAAAAGTGTGAAAGAAAATAATAAAAATTTATTCATCAGCAGAAATATGCAGTATGCAAAGTAAAACAGTAAGGAAAGAAAAAATCACAATACAGTGAAAATGCAGTATTCATACTTTCTCGGTTTGCTTCACCATAGATATCTTTCAAAATGAAAACAAAAAAAGCAAAACACTCAATTCTAGTCATCATTCACTTTAAGGGGCATAAGCTAAAAAGTTTTGTTTGGAGTGCTGAACTATAACCAGGTTTCCATGGGTCATCCATGTTACTTAGAATAATACCTACAACTCATCCTAGGAGTCCTCATTGGTGAAATAGACCACAATTTCAATGCCATCTGCGAGCAGATATATTGTTTCTTATTATATCACCAGCTTGAACTGTCTCCAACAAAAATGTGATTAAGTATAGTGGCATTAAGGAAAGGGGCAAGCTAGAATTGTGAAATATAGAAATTGGGATTATTGTTCGCTCAGCTAGGCAAGACCATTGACTATGCAGGAGTTAAGCTTTAGGCAGACATCGCTCAGTCCCAAGAATACCATCAGCTGCTTCATAAGCTATCATTTATCAGGCAATACTGGTTTCATTATTTTTTCCTGGTATGTTTGATTTCAAAACTCACCTGCTATTTTGTCACTGCCTACAGCATGATGAAAGTTCCCCAAATCGCTGATCCTAATATAGACATCCTGGAACAGGGAAGTAACTAAACACTGCATCATGTTTGGGAGCTCTTAGCTAGCCTTTGAAAGCAGTCTTTCACTATTTTTCTACAGTAGTAAGTGCCCATTTAGCATGAAGAGTAAAGAGTTCATGGTTTGTGTGACTGTGTGTGTTTGTGCTGTAATGGCCGTTTCTTTCTTTTTTTTTTTTTTTTAACTTTTATTTAATGAATATAAATTTCCAGTGTACAGCTTATGGATTACAATGGCTTCCCCCCCCCATAACTTCCCTCCCACCCGCAACCCTCCCCTCTCCCGCTCCCTCTCCCCTTCCATTTGCATCAAGATTCATTTTCAATTCTCTATATACAGAAGATCAATTCAGTATAAAGATTTCAACAGTTTGCACCCACATAGAAACACAAAGTGAAACATACTGTTTGAGTACTAGTTATAGCATTAAATCAAAATGTACAGCACATTAAGGACAGAGATCCCACATGAGGAGCAAGTGCACAGTGGCTCCTGTTGTTGACCAAACAAATTGACACTCTAGTTTATGGCACCAGTAACCACCCTAGGCTGTCGTCATGAGTTGCCAAGGCTATGGAAGCCTTCCAAGTTTGCCGACTCTGATCATATTTAGACAAGGTCATAAAAGACAGAGTGAGGATAGTAAGCAATGATCCTAAGAGTGGCATTTACCAGGTTTGAACAATTATACAGCATTAAGTGAGGAAGAGGACCATCAGTACACACAGGTTGGGAGTAGAGCCATTGGTGGTAGAGTAGAGGTTATGATTACAAAGGAATGAGGCCCAAGTGCACTAGACAGGGCCTAGAACAAAGGACAGAGTCATTATTAGAGGAGCTAAGAAAGGTGCTGTCTAAGCTACAATTAAGTTTTCTGATTGAGAGGCAAATAGAACCTGATAGAAGGGGCTTGATAATAATCTGGTGGGCTTTAGGCCTTGTAAATTCAGAGGCCCAGACCTATCTATCTCTTCACATGGGGTATATCCTAAGGGAGGTGTGAACCTCCTAGGGGAAGGCACTCTGTTGACTTTCATTACTTGGCTGGCCTGGGAGGAGAGCTGGCCAGGTAAAGGCAGGGGGCATCTCTAACAAGAAATTTACAGTTCTGCCTGCAATGTTGCTGACCCTACTTGACCATCCCCTCAGCTGCAGTGGTCACTTTGGAAGTTGGGCTGAGTGAAGGGCTTTTCAGCTTAGAGCCAATAAGATCTGTGGCTCTGACCTGGGCATCCTTCGACTCCAGGGCAGGTCCATTTCCAGTGATCCAACTCTTGGCAGAGCTGCCAGGGCTCTTCACAAGCTGACTTCTGCTGAAGCCCAGGCTTACCACATTGAAAGCCACTGCAGTGGACTGGCTTTTAACCTAATACTGCGGCTACAATTTATTTTTCTTCTTTCTTGCTCATGCTCTTATGAGATAGATGCTACTATTTTCCTTATTGTATGTATGAGAATATTACAACCCTGATAGTGTTGTGGGGCGCACCGATTAAAACAGTGAGACTGTGAGATCAAGTTACGAGTCTTATTAGCCAGTTGGCGACTGCCTTTCTCACAGAGCAAGTCCCGGAGAAGTTGCAGTAGTCCCGGGGGTGTGTGTGTTGGGGGGGAGGGACAGTTACAGTTGGCCGGAGGTGTTTAAAGGAAAAACCACATTCTGTTATCAGCAGTGGGGGCATGGTGAGCAAGCAGGAAGCAGTTAGCCAACCAGTAATCAGCACCTATTCCTGCCTGACATCAGTGACTGGCTCCAGGTGTCTGGCATCTGATGTTCTCTGGTACGAAAGGTTTCCTTAATGTTCAATCAACACAACCCACACACCTTTGCTTTACTTTTAGTGTCTTGGTTTTTAGATTTTTGGAACACCTCACCTTGTCACAATAGCTTAAGAACTTTGTCCAATATTACAGTACTGAAAAGTGCTTTATATGTTAAATGATTTTTCCAGTCATTTATTTATTCAATCAACAATTATTTAGTGTGTTGTATGTTAGACTCTGTTCCATGTACTGGGGAAAAGGGCGAAGAACAAAACATTAAAGCATTTTGCTGTCATAAAACTTAGATTTTAGTAGGACTTGGTAGACAATAGAGTTGTACCATGATAGAGAGCAAAGTGATAGACAACTTGGTTGGTGGTAGAGTGTACTCTTTAATAGAGTTATACACAGGCAACAGAAAGGATAAATATATTATCTTGAAGTTTTCATCACTATAAATATTACTTGAGAGCAAGTGTTTGATGTAGCAGTTATCACTTGGGATGGCTATGTCTCATATCAGAGTGCCTGGTTCCAGTCCCAGCAACTCTGTTTCTGATCCAGCTTCCTGGTTCTTTGCACCCCAAAAGGCATAAGATGATGGTTCAAATGCTAAAGTCCATGTGACCACATGGGAGACTTGAATGGGGTTCCAGGCTCTTGGTTTCAGCCTGCCCCATTCCTGGCTGTTGAGGTTATTTGTGGAGTATACCAGTGGATGGAAAAGGATTCTCTCTGCCTGTCTTCCTCTCTCTACATTACAAACAAAAATGAAAGAATGAACAGAAATAAATTTTTAAAAGTTAACTTGGTTATAACTTGTGGTCTTCTCTATTTGCTTGAAATAAATGTGTAGGTGCTAACTTTCAGAGAAAACATGTGTAAAGGCAAATTTAATTTCCAGAAAGCTTGTAAACTCATTCTTCCACTAACCTCATGTAAGTGCTAATTTATGGTACTGCCTTTAGTTTATATTATAATTTAACATATATCAGTTAATTGTTATATGAGCAAAATTGTTATAGTTTATATTAAGAGACTTCTCTTGCATTGAAAAATAATTTTCTAATTTAGTATTGAATTCTAGAATGTTGCCTGGAAAGCAGGTTGTACAATCAGTTTTAAAATCATAATCTAGAAAAATTGAGGGTTTCTCTTTTTAGGTTTAAAAATATATCCATGTATTCATTCATATATTGATGCAGTCACAAAACATTTAGTGCCTACCATGCAACAAGCAGTATTCCAAGCTCCAAGGATTACCACTGAAGAAAGCAAACTCCTTGCTATCCTGGAATTTATCCAGAGGGGGAAAGGAATCATTTTTTTAAATTATTATTTATTTGACAGAGTTACAGTGAGAGACAGAGAAAAGTCTTCCCTCCATTGGTTCACTCCTCAAATGGCTGCTTTGGCCGGTGCTGTGCCGATCTGAAGCCAGGAGCCAGGTGCTTCTTCCTGGTCTCCCATGTGGGTGCAGGGGCCCAAGCACCTGGGCCATCCTCCACTGCCTTCCCGGGCCACAGCAGAGAGATGGCCTGGAAGAGGAGCAACCAGGACAGAATCCGGCACCCATATGGGTTGCCGGTGCCGCAGGCGGAGGATTGACCAAGTGAGCCATAGTGCTGGCCCCAAGAATCATTTTTTTTTAAAAAGGGGTGTAGACAATTGCACATCAGGTAATAAGCCACTCAGGACACGAGCATCTCAGAGTGCCTAGGTTTGAGATCCAATTCTTTCTGTTCCAGCTTCTTGTTAACATGCACTCCAGGAGGTAACAGGTGATGATTCGAGTGCTTGGGTCCCTGACACTCAAGGGAGAGACCCAGATTGAATTCTTAGTTCTGGCTTCAGCCAGGCCCAAATAGCTATTGAGGGCATTTGGAATATGAACTTGTGGATGGGTGATCTGTCAGTCTGTCTGTCTCTGTCTCTCTTTCTCTCTCCTCTTCAAATAAAACTTAATAAAGCAAGAAAAAAATAGAGAAAATCCCAACAGGCGACTAATTTGTCACACTGTGATAACTGTTACCGAAACATAAGGTGCACCAGCATGTAAACTCACAAAAGCAGTTTTGACAAATTTTGTCGCCTTCTTTGTCCCCAGTATCTAGAATAGAGATTGGAATATGGTAGGTTACATAGTGAGTGTTAAGTGAATGACATAATCAAGAAGTAAAGTAGATTTAGGAGACATAGAATGTTGGTCATGGTGGTGTGGGTGCCACTTATATAGGGTGGTTGAAGAGGGAGCTTCTATGCAGACACCATGGTTTCATAGCCATCTGGTAAGGAGGTGATGTGGCTAATTATGGGCCAATGAGGAAGACAGGAGTAGAGATGCACTGTGGAGGGGAAGCAGGATTTGGCCATGCAACCTCTGGTTTTTGGTCCAAGTGAATTACAGATCCATTCAATATGTTTAACCAAAGGATCAACATGATACAACTGGCTATTTACATATTATTCCTCCCAGATTCTGGAATTAGAAGGCCAAAGCAAGGAAACTATTTAAGCACGTCTGTCGCAGTAATCTATGCAGAGCATTTGCAAGGGAGATGGCAAAAAGTACTTAAATTCTGCATGTAGTTTAAGGTTAGAGCCAACAGAAATGGCTGGTCCATAGAAAGTAGTGTAAGAAAAACTAGAGTCAAGGGGGGGTTCCAAAGATTCTGGCCTGGACAATTGCAAGGAAGTAGTTATTTTGTTATTTTTTATTTTTATATTACTTGAAAGAATTGTCTTTTATTTTATTTAAAATACAGACACACAGAGATAATGACATACATATGGAGAGAGAGACAGACATATATCTTCTATCCACTGGTTGACTTTCTCAGATGTCTACCAATAGCTGGGCTGGGCTTGACAAAGAAAGCAAGGAGCCTGGAACTCAATCCAGGTGGATGGCAGGGACCCAAGAAATTCAGCCCTCACCTGCTGCCTCCCAAGGTGAACATCAGCCGGAAACTGGAATTGGCAACAGAGCTGAGATTTGAATCCAGGCACTCCAATATGGCATGTGGGCCTCTCAAGCAACATCTTAACCACTGTGCCAAATGCTCACTCCAGAACTTTGACCGAGAAAAATTATGAATTATGAAAATTTAAAAAAACATAAACAGGATTAGGAGACTGCATGTTTAATTTAGCTTTAGCAACTTTGTATTAAAAAATAAAACATTATTTTGTGTTCTTTAAAATGTTGTAAGTAGCCCACCTAAATTCCTCTACTTCAGGAAATAAGGTAGATGAAGAGTGAAAAGCAAAAAATTATTTTGACTTTTGCAGCATAATCCATATCATATAAAATACCCTGTTTCACTAGAAGTTTGAAGAAAAAACAGCATGGTCTATTTAGTATCATATAAAAGGGAGACAGTTTTTACTTTGCAGTAGAAGATGAATTGGTTTCAGAATCTAGAAGATCCTAGAGTTAAACGTATGTCAAGTGTCATCACCTGCCCCAGTTTACACCAAAAATACCATGAACTGGGCAATTTATAAACAGCAATTTACTTTTTGCTGTTCTGGTTGCTGGGAAGTAAAAGATCAAGGCAGGTTTAAGGCAGATTTGCTGTCTGCTGAGGATCCACTTCTTCGCAATATAGGATGCATTGCCTCACTGTGTCCTCACATAGTGACAAATGTCAAGGAATCTGAGATTTCTTTTATGAGGACACTAACTCCATTTATGAGGGATGCAAACATTCAGACCATAGCAGCAAGGAAGCTGGATACACAGTCAGCACCTTGAGGATGCTTAACATATACCAAGAATGATCTCTCTGAGAACAGGTAAGACAATGTCTGACTCATTACCACTGATATTGATTTGTCTTTTATCCATTGACTAGGGAAGTACTTGAAAATGCCAGTTGTACAGTTGTTTAGGGCTGAAACATTAAACATGAATAATTTTTACAAGATTTATTTATTTGTTTGAAAGAGAGACAGAGAGAGACAGGAGGAGATCCTCAGTCCACTAGTTCACTTCCCAGATGGCTGCAAAAGCCAAGGCTAAGCCAACTGAGGCCAGGAGCTTCTTCTAGGTCTTCTGCATGGATGCAGGGGTCCAAGCAGTTGGACCATCTTCTGCTTTTCCCAGTCCATTAGCAGGGAGCTGGATTGGAAGTAGAGCAGCCAGGACATAAACAGATGCCCATAGGGAATGCCAGCTTTCCAGGTGGCAGCTTGATCCACTATGCCACAGTGCTGGCCGCCACATAAATAAATTTAATTCTTGTTATAAATCAATGTAATCAATTCTAGTTGATGGCCTGAATGTTTAGACTTTGTGATAATTTCACTTTGCATTTTATTCATAAATGTAATCCTAACAAATCATTTCATGGGTATTGTATAAGCTATTCATAGTAACCTCATATGCTTTCATGTAGTGATGCAGATACAGGGCTGTCTACTCAGAGGCTGAAATTCCTTTGTCTCCAGCATGTCTCGCCTTTGTCTCAGGCTTGTGTGTTATGATGTCTTAGGTTTTTATCCAGCTTTTTTGAACAATCAACAGCTAAGTAAAAGGAGCAAAACCAGAGGCCCTAGCCTGTATGCCATAGTGGGTTAAATCCCTAGCCTGAAGCACCCAATTCCATATGTGCATCAGTTTGAATCCCAGCTCCTCCACTTCCAATCTGACTCTGCTGTGGCCTGGAAAACAGTGGAGGATGGCCCAAGGGGGATGCGCCCATGTGGGAGACCCAGAGGAAGCTCCTACCTCCCGGCTCCTGGCTTTGGAGCAGCTCATCTCCTGCCGTTGCAGCCATTTGGGGAGTCAAACAGCAGACTGAAGACCTCTCTCTGTCTCTACCTCTCTCTGTAACTCTGCCTTTCAAATGAATAGAATAAATCTTTAAAAAAATAAAAGGAGCGAAACCAAAGTACACAGTGAAGGATGTAGAAATCACTATGGTTATATTTTATGGAAATATGGAAGAACTATGTGCTGGCCTAGAGAAGATATGTAGCTTCCCCAATGCTGAGGATGCTGGCTAAGCTCAATAAACAAAAGGCATTGGTCATGACATTGATTATACACACACACATACACACACAGGATTACAGGATTTCCTTTCAATACTGATTCATTAAAACACTCTAAGAATGAAATAGTACCTAAAATTTACCTAAATTAGTTCACTCCAAATGAATTCTAAAGCTGATGGAGTCTTCTGATGTTTGTATCTCACAATAAAGGCTTCCCCTGCTGATTTTCTCCTCTAGTACAGAATCCCTCGGAGACTTAAAGCAGGAAGTTTTCTCTGTGTGCATCATAAATTTCCTAGTGACATATTTAACGCAGCTTCCTCTGCTGGAGCCCAGTGTATTAACAAACAACTCCTCTGACCTCCTAGAACATACACCTTTATTGAGTTTCAAAATGACCATTCTCAGGCCTATTGGAACACAAAACAAAGCTTTCCTTTACAAGGGTCCATTGAAAGCTACTTTGATTCTTCCATCAACACTGGGAACTGCCAGAAAAATTTCATTTTTTCCTGTGCCTCTTGGCAGCAGGAGCGAGGTTCTAATGAATCCATTGTCAGCAAACAGGACTTTCTTGGATTGCAGGACACTCAATGACAAATCAGTTGCACTTTTCATCTGTGGATGTGAATGTGTCAGTGTTCTTCCTCTCCCGAGACTTTGCCAATTAGGAAGCAGATTCTTCTATCCTGTATTTCAAAGCCTTATTCACGAACTGACTTTAGTGTTACAATTTTGGTAATAGATCCTAAAAAAGCCTTACAGCTAAATGAGTCTAATTTCAATTACGAACATCATTGCATAGAAAGAATGCTCAGACAGATGCTTCAAACTCCAGCTAAATACTCTGTATCCTAATTGCTTTGCAATCTTTCAATTCAAATCAAGAGAACACTTCAGCCCTAGTGCTTCACTCTCTTTGTGAAGGTAAACATCGGGCTTTAATGGACTGTGCTAATAATAACTACTCAAAGCGGTTTAAACAAAACTCTGATTCTTTACAAGGCTGGCAATGAGAAAAGTTCTAAAAGGAAAGACTGTGAGTATCTGAGATTGGTGTTACACTTAAAAAAAGTTTTGAGAACATTTATAGCCCACTTAAAGATATGTCAAAAAACTCAAGTGAAATTGCTGTTTTTATATACAAGGGTACCACCTCACAAAATTCATGGAAAAATGGAGTTAAACCATAAGTGTATTTAGTGCAAAAGTTTTTGAAATCCATGCACAGTTTTTTCATAATGAGTTTTCTATGAACATTTACAAGATTCCTCATGAGACAAAAAATGAAGTTCAAAGTTATCGGAAGATTTACCTTCCATTTTTTTTCCTTTCTTAAATCCTTGTTAATGAGTGCTCTTAACAAGTACAGAATATTTCTTTTTTTAAAGTTTATTTCATTTTAATTACTTTTAACAGATTCAATGTGAATTTTAGATATAATTCTAAGAACATAGTGATTGTCTTCCTTCTTCCCTCACTCCCTCCCCTCTCTCCCACACTTTTTCTTCCTTTTTTATATTTTTGAGGTAACCTATTTTAAAATTACATTAGAGTAAAAAGACTTAATACTTCACCAAGTAAGAAATATGAAGACTATTTCTTCAAAACCATGTTTTTTTTTTTTTTTTTGTAGTTTACTGTGTTTTCCTCTCACAGATCATAATTAAAAATAAAACTGTTCCACAACTCCAGTTAGTCTCCCATTTCTAGATAGGAACCAAAAATAGATTTATCGGAAGCAATTGGTAGTAGAATGCAGAGTGTAGCATGAGACTAGTTGAGTTGCATAACAACAATTCCTTGCTTTCTGAGAATTCTAAGAGAATCCAGGCACGAGGCCAAGGTAGAGATTAAGACAATAATTCTAGAGGTGGGGGAAGCATTGGATTAATTTTCAGTAATTCCTGTTCTCTCTGAAATACTTAATTTGACATGCAAATGAAATGTATTCATGCTATAAAACATTTAGGCACTCAATAAATGTTTGTTGAATACATTTATGAAGTAGAAATGAAAATGCAGAATTCATTACTTCATAATTATACTTTTATAAGTCAATGTATGTTTACAGAGTGCTTCCCAATCCTACTCTTCATTTTAGAACAGAAGAAGTAGAATTGGATTAGCATAAACCATAATAACTCTCAGCTGAACAGCACTTTACAACTGATATGTTATTTCATTGTAAGATGTTAAAAGCCTTGTACAACACGACTCCAAATCATGCTGGAGCAGAGCTCATTCCTTGAAATGTCGGGATGCTTTGAGTTCTCTGTAGTTTTGCCCTTTTAACAGTCTTAACTATCTAGAGGAACGCCCATCAATGGGAAAGTCAAGTGTACCTATTTACATGATACCATCAAGTAGTATGCTTTCACTATAACAAAAGTTTAGAATGCTCTAATTTCCCAGCTTTTATCAGTTAGAAAATTCCAAATGACAGTTTTCACAGCACGAAATAAGACACAAAATTCAGTTTCATATTGTGTCTGTGGTATCTTTTTTTTTATGTTTTTTTTTAACTTTTATTTAATGAATATAAATTTCCAGTGTACAGCTTATGGATTACAATGGCTTCCCCCTCCCATAACTTCCCTCCCACCCGCAACCCTCCCCTCTCCCGCTCCCTCTCCCCTTCCATTTGCATCAAGATTCATTTTCAATTCTCTTTATATACAGAAGATCAATTTAGTATAAAGATTTCAACAGTTTGCACCCACATAGAAACACAAAGTGAAACATACTGTTGGAGTACTAGTTATAGCATTAAATCACAATGTACAGCACATTAAGGACAGAGATCCCACATGAGGAGCAAGTGCACAGTGGCTCCTGTTGTTGACCCAACAAATTGACACTCTAGTTTATGGCGCCAGTAACCACCCTAGGCTGTCGTCATGAGTTGCCAAGGCTATGGAAGCCTTCCAAGTTTACCGACTCTGATCATATTTAGACAAGGTCATAAAAGACAGAGTGAGGATAGTAAGCAATGATCCTAAGAGTGGCATTTACCAGGTTTGAACAATTATACAGCATTAAATGGGGAAGAGGACCATCAGTACACACAGGTTGGGAGTAGAGCCATTGGTGGTAGAGTAGAGGTTATGATTACAAAGGAATGAGGCCCAAGTGCACTAGACAGGGCCTAGAACAAAGGACAGAGTCATTATTAGAGGAGCTAAGAAAGGTGCTGTCTAAGCTACAAGTAATTTTTCTGATTGAGAGACAAATAGAACCTGATAGAAGGGGCTTGATAATAATCTGGTGGGCTTTAGGCCTTGTAAATTCAGAGGCCCAGACCTATCTATCTCTTCACATGGGGTATATCCTAAGGGAGGTGTGAACCTCCTAGGGGAAGGCACTCTGTTGACTTTCATTACTTGGCTGGCCTGGGAGGAGAGCTAAACAGTTAGTAGAAAAAACTTCCCTTTTAGACCAAAGGGAAAGAAAGTTTTAAAGTGAGAATATAATTTTCCTCATGGGCATTGTCTACCTTAGAAAAACTACTACAGAATGTGCCTGTGACTATAGACTTGTAGTTCAGGCCACCGAAGATTAGAGATGGGACTTGGGCACTCCCTTGACTTGCATCCTCTGGTCTGCTTTAACACAAACCAGGAGGAAAAGAAAGCTCGGCATCAGAAGCAATGGGTGGCAGGCCTATTAATGGCTGATCTGTACAGTGATCTGCCTCAAAGAGACCCAACAGGCCAGTCCACTGCAGTGGCTTGCAATGTGGTAAGCCTGGGCTTCAGCAGAAGTCAGCTTGTGAAGAGCCCTGGCAGCTCTGCCAAGAGTTGGATCACTGGAAATGGACCTGCCTGGAATCGAAGGATGCCCAGGTCAGAGCCACAGATCTTATTGGCTCTAAGCTGAAAAGCCCTTCACTCAGCCCAACTTCCAAAGTGACCACTGCAGCTGAGGCTATGGTCAAGTAGGGTCAGCAACATTGCAGGCAGAACTGTAAATTTCTTGTTAGAGATGCCCGCTGCCTTTACCTGGCCAGCTCTCCTCCCAGGCCAGTCTGTGGTATCTTGAATTCAGTCTTCTACAACCAACTAATCTTTGACAAATAAGCCAAAATGAATCCCTTGAGAAAGGGCAGTCTGTTCAACAAATAGTGTTGGGGAAATTGTTTCTTTACATGTAGAATTATGAAACAGGATCCCTATCTTACACCTTCCACAAAAATCAACTCACAGTGGATCAAGTAACTAAATCTGTGACCTGATACTATCAAATTATTAGAGGGGAACATTGGGGCAACTCTGAAAGGCATTGGCATAGGCAAAGACTTCTTGGAAAAGACCCCAGATGCACAAGCAATCAAAGCAAAAATAGACAAATGTGATTAAAGCTAAGGAGCTTCTGCACAGCAAAGGAAACTCAAAGTGAGAGGAAACTGACAGAATGGAAGAAAATATTTGCAAACTATGTATCTGATAAAGGATTAATATCCAGAATCTATAAGGAGCTCAAGAAACTCAACATCAAAACAGAAAATTCAGTTAAGAAATGGACAAATGACATGAACAGGCATTTTTCAAAGCATGAATTACAAATGGCCAACAGACACAAGAAAAAAAAAAAGTTCAGGATCACTAGCCATTGGGTAAATTCAAAAAAAAAAAAAAAACCTACAGTGAGGTTTTACTTCACCCCAATTAGAATGGCTATCAGTCAAAAATCAAAAAAATATTAAATGCTGGAAGAGATGTGGAGGAAAAGGTACCCTAATCCACTGCTCATAGTACCATATGACCCAGTCATCCTACTCCTGGGAATTTACCAAAAGGAAATGAAGTCATATGAAAGAGTAATCTGTACCCCCTGCCTAAGTTTAGTGCATCTCAGTTCACAATAGCTAAAATATGGAATCAATCCAGATGTCCATCAACTGATGGTGGATAAAGAAAATGTAGTATTTATAGAGTAGGTAATACTACCAAACCATAAACAGGAATGAAATCCTATCTTTTGTGACAAAATGGATCTAAATTATGCTTAGTGAAATAAGTCAGTTCTAAAAAGACAAATAGCCTATGTTTTCTCTGATATGTGGTAGTCAATATAGAATACAGAAACAGTGTGTGAGAATGAAACATATTATGATTTGATTATTGTTTTTAGCCCTTGTCTATACTCCTGTGCAACAGTGGGCTATTTACATTTTAGTTGTTGAACATTGTGGTTCGAGCTGAATTATGAAGTAAATTGAAATTAAGGCAAAATTTAAAGGAAAAAGGATGGAAGGAGGGAGGATTGTGGGAGGGAGTGAAGTATGGTTATCTTCTTAGAGTTTTATCTGTAAGGAGCAGGCATTGTGGCATAGTAGGTAAAGTCACTGCCTGTGACACAGGCATCCAATATGATCACCAATTTGAGTCTTGGCCACTCCACTTCCAATCCAGCTCCCTACTAATTAACTTGGGAAAGCAGCAGAAAATGACCCAAGTGCCTGGGCCCTATCCTCATGTGAGAGACCTGGAGGAAGCTCCTGGGTCCTGTCTTCCGTCTGGCCCAGTCTCAGCTGTTGCGACCATTTGGGGAGTGAACCAATGGCTGGAAGATCTCTTTCTCTCTCTCCCTCTGTATCTCTGCCTTTCAAACAAATAAACATATTTTTAAAAAACTGTAGCTAAGAAATACATGAAATTTGTTTATATTGATAAACATTCAAAGAAGAGAAAATTGGCATGCTACAGCAAACTAAATATTTAATTTGAAAAAAAAAAGCTGTAAAAAAGAAACATGTAATTATCCAATAGAATGATCTTGACTGTGACGTATCTTAGAAAACTTGCTCTCGTTTCACCTATGCACAACACTGTTTGGAAATGGAATAATCTCTCAGGACTGCTTTCCCTCATAAATGTGTAGACTTTATATCAGCTGTGAGTCCGCTTTCAGGTTGTCATTTAGTGATACTCCATCCTTTAGAAAATGGGTGAAAAGTAACTGTTTGCTTTGATGACTCTTTTACAAAGACATGGAAGAGTGTATGGCTGTTCTGAGTCTCATTTATAACACAGTAGTTCTTTGTGAGTGGAAACCAGCAGAGTGTTATATTGAATATTAGTGAAAAGGGAGATTTTAGTCAAGTAAGAAAAAGAATTTGTCATAAAATATCTTTCTCAAAATAACACAAATTAGAATACCTCAAAACTCAACACAATAAATTTTTGTACTTTGCCACCTCTACTGTATAGGAACCCAATCGTAACAACTATTCTAGGATGTAGAAAGACCAGAAATCCTTCATCTTGAGACCAGTGACATCTTAGTCTTCAAAGAAGTGGAGATCAACAGCTCTCATTCTGGGTCATGCTAACTAAGTGCTGTGCTAAGGTGATCAGAGATTCTGTCTTCTACTGAATGGGTAATTCTTTGGGAGAAGCATATAAAGGGAGGTCAGTGTGGTACTGCAGCTGGCACACACCAACAATCCCCCAGAGAATGGTGACTCTTTATAGAATGCTAATGGAAATAGAGGCACTAATTTTGTGCTTCTCTTAGTCTCCTGTGGTTCCTGACTATGCTCTTCTCATACACAATGTGAACTTACACAGAACTGCAGGTGTCTCCATAGACTATATTTCTTGTGTTGTCATAAAAATCATTGCTGTTGATTTTATATCTTTATTTTTGAACTGTTATTTCTCAAACTGTAGGAGCATCCACATATGATTGTCAATCCAATGTTAAATTCATAAAAGATTTTTATAGCACATAACTGTTAGCAATAAAACAATGTAAAATTACAAAAAAGAACACTATTATAGGATATCTGCAGGTATTTAATATAGTGTCTGTGCATTGATCCTAAAGGGCAACAGAGGCAGCAGGACACAGAACTTTATTCTGGAAACACACTGTTATCCCGTCCCAACTGTCATGTACAACTTCAGCTTTCTACAAGGTTGTATTTTATACTAGAATGTCATATCCAGCAGATATAAAAGATTGAAGACAGACAGCAAAACATTTAATTTGCAAAAATATCCTCCTCCAGCTTTGCTTTCACTGTGATTCTGAAGCTGCTTCTTTCATAGTCGCCTTCCTTTTTTGATTGAGTGATCCATTCCTCTCTCACTCTCCTGTCACTTCTACCCTGCAAGTTAGCATCAATTGAGACTTAGCTAGATGGTCTTTGTATAAAGTCACAGTAATCCTTATAGACATGACTGTTCTACTTGTTAAAGATTTATTTAAAGTCAGAGATAGAAAAGAGAGATCTTTACCCACAGGTTCACTGCTAACTTGGCCATCACAGCCTGGGCTAAGCCAGGAGCTTCATTCAGGTCTCTTGTGTAGTTGTAGGAGCCCAAACACTTGGGCCATCTTCTGTTGATTTTCCCGAGCTATTAGCAAGTATTTGCATAAAAAATGGAGCAGGTGAGACACCAACTGGCACCACAAACTGACACGAACTGTGATGTCAGCATCACAGGTGGTTGGTGGCTCTACCAGCTATGCCACTCTGCTGGCCCATGATCTACTTTTTTAAAGATTAATTTTATTTATAAGGCAGAGTAACAGAGAGGTAGAGAGACAAAGAAATCTTCCCCCTGCTGGTTCACTCCCCAAATGGTATCAAATGCTTTGACTAGGGCAGACTATAGCCAGGATATCAAAACTCCTTTGGGTCCCCCACGTGGATAGCGGGGGGTCAGGTATTTGGGTCATCATCTGTTGCTTTCCAAGAAACATTAGCATGGAGCCAGATCAAAAGGAAATCAACTGGTGCTCCAACCTGGCTTTCTGATATGGTATGCCAGTGTTGCAAGAGGCAGTTTAACCCGTTGTGCCACAGCACCAGCCGCATATTCATTCTACGTTCTATGATCCAGGAGATGAAACAATGCACATTTTCTATATCTATAGAACATATAAACTATAAAAGGGAAAATTCAGATTAAGAGTGATAACTGTTGGAGCCGGCACTATGGCATAGCGGGTAAAGCCACCGCCTGCAGTGCCCGCATCCCATGTGGGCACCAGTTTGACTCCCGGCTGCTCCATTTCTGATCCAGCTCTCTGCTATGGCCTGGGAAAGCAGTAGAAAATGGCCCAAGACCTTGAGCCCCTGCACCCATGTAGGAAACCCGGAAGAAGCTCCTGGTTCCTGGCTTCGGATCGGTGCAGCTCTGACCATTGCATTGTGAACAATTAGGAAGTGAACCAGAAGATGGAAATCCTTTCTCTCTCTGCCTCTTCTTCTGTTATTCCAAATATATAAATAAATCTTTTAAAAAATAGTGATACTGTAATTCCATTTACTCATTATCAGCTAAGTAATATCAGTGGTACTTTCATTGTTTTATTTACACTAGTATGTAATATGTTCTAAACTTATGAAATACATAAAATCTAGTTAGAGGTGTTCAGTCAGGTAAAGTTCAATTATGTAGATTGTCTGCACTATTTTAGACCAAAACATGTCAATATTTTTAAACAGAAATTAGCTGCAGGTCCTAGTATTTATGAGTATAAACTGAATATAAACTTCATTGAATGGGCTGGTACTTTACAAGACAGAGTGCATCAGATAAATTACAGCAACCCCCCAAAGCAATGCTATAATCAAGATATGCTTGCTTTGTAATTAGACACATCTTGGTCCAACCTAGATGTGTGTAACTGTGTGGTTATTTTCCTCACTGGGAAAAGAGAGGATAACAATATGCATCCTCTGTGGATGCTGTTTGGTTGAAGCAAAGTGAGGGCAAAATAACTGAGAGCTGTTTCAGATGTAGAACAAGAGGTTACTAAAACAAAGTCCTCGGGGCTCTTTCTAGAAGTCATGAAAGTGTATCCAGGTGAATCTTGACTCCAGTATAACTATGTTTTCTGTGATTATAAAGTGTTCATGGCCCCATAGTCAACAAGTTGGTACAAATGGGAAACAAGGCATTTCTGAAGGTATCTAAAGGTTTATTACCTATTCCTGATTTACTTTTGTAGAAGAGATGAAGCAATGTATATAGTGATGAACTAAAGGGTATGGGCTTGTGTTTGATCATATTTTTAATTTTTAATCTGACCTTTATATGTTTGTATACCTAAGTGTGTGAAAGTCTCTATAAAGCTGTGTTCAATTTCTGGGCAAATGGACAAAATTTTCTTATGGGCCGAATTAAAGAAAAGGAGAACTCCAAATATTTGTAGTGCCATAATGCCATGTTTGACAAAAGAAGCCAGAAATATTTTCCAGTTTGCATAGTCTTCTGCACTTAGAGTGGAGAGTGATAATTGAGAAGCCATCATTAGGTTATCTGAATGTGGAGAAAATACAGACTTATCACCTAAGTAAGTCCCATTTTTAGAAGAACTTCCATGATGTGACAATGAAGAGAGAACATTCATTTCTCTGGGATCTGGAGTCAAAAAAGTAGGTCAGTAAAGAAGAAAAATAGTAAGGGCAAAAGATGCAAGACATAAACCAACACAACTATTTGTCCATGTATCAGTAAATAATTGTTCCCTACTCTCAAGATAGTTTGAAAAATAGTGTCATTAGGAACGAATCTCTCTTCATCTGCATCACCTCACGAGATCATTTACTGAAGGTCTGAAGAAAGTGTAAGCTTCACATTATCATGGGCAACTGAGGACACCAGTTTTTCTTGAAAATGTTTTTCTTTTTAATGATTTATTTTTTCTGATACTTTTTCATGTTAATGTGATGTTAATACAAAGAACAGATTCAATGTAGATCATTGATGCAATTCTGAAAATATAACAATAATCCCTCCCTCCTTTCCTTCTTTCCTTCCTTTTCATCTCTCTCATGCTCTCTCTTTAATGTTTATTTTAAAGATTTATTTTTATTTATTTGAAAGGCAGAGTTACACATACACTGAGAGAGACAAAGAGAGACAGAGAAGGAGATCTATCTTCCATTCGCTGGTTCACTCCTCAAATGGCCACAATGGCCAGGGCTGAGCCCTACTGAGGCCAGAAACCAGGAGCTTCTTCCTGGTCCCCCATGTGGGTGCAGGGACCCAAGCAATTGAGTCATTCTCTGCTGCTTCCCCAGGTACATCAGCAGGGAGCTGGATTGGAAGTGTATTAGCTGGGACACAAATCAGCATCCCTCTGGGATGCTGGTGTCTCAGACAGCACCCTAACCTCCTATGCCACAACACCAGCCTCCCTTTGTTAGTTTTTGAGATAACTTGGGCCACCTCAGATATTTTGTTATAGTGATGAAAGCTGTTTAACATACTAGCCAAGTTTTTATTTTTACTATTACCTATACATTTAATTATTTTTT
Organism: Lepus europaeus; assembly: GCF_033115175.1. Classification (NCBI taxonomy): domain Eukaryota; kingdom Metazoa; phylum Chordata; class Mammalia; order Lagomorpha; family Leporidae; genus Lepus; species Lepus europaeus. Next base: position 55,314,475 of record NC_084830.1, read on the forward strand.
AAAGATTTTCTTTATTTATTTGAGAAGAAGAGCTACAGACAAAGAGAGCTAGAGCCAGAGAGAGAAAGGTCTTCCATCCGCTGGTTTACTCTCCAAATGGCTGCAACAGCTGGAGCTGAGCCAATTCAAAACGAGGGGCCAGGAGCTTCTTCTGGGTCTCCCACGTGGATATAGGGGGACATAGCAGAGAACTGTATCAGTAGAGGAGCAGCTGGGACTAGAACAAGTGCTCATATGGAATACCACTGCTGCAGGCAGAGGATTAACCTACAGTAGCATAGCAGTAACCCCTCTTTAATTATTTTTAAAGTTGAAATTCCATTACTCTCTGTCCAATTAAACAAGGGTTAGAAAAGGATGTTTATTTCTACCTCAACCTAAATGCAACTTTGGGTTTAAGTACCAGTTTCTTTTTTTTTTCCTAAGATTTATTTATTTATTTGAAAGTCACAGTTACACAGAGAGAAGGAGAGGCAGAGAGAGAGAGAGAAAGAGAGAGGTCTTCCATCTGCTGGTTCATGCTCCAATTTTCTGCAATGGCTGGACTGCCAGGAGCTGTGCTGATCCAAAGCCAGGAGCCAGGATCTCCTTCTGGGTCTCCCACGCAGGTGCAGGGGTCCAAGGACTTGGGCTGCTATCCCAGGCTATAGCAGAGAGCTGGATCGGAATTGGAGCAGCCAAAAGTCTAGTCGGCACTCATATGGGATGCCAGCACTGAAAGTAGTGGCTTTACCTGCTATGCCACAGAGCCGGCCCCAAGTACCAGTTTCTAAGTCAATGTTTCTTATAAATATGTTTAAAGGGTACCTAGCCTTGATGAGAGTCCTGGCTGGATTTGATTCCAACATCCTGTTAATGCACACTGTGGGAGGTAGCAGGTAATGTCTCAAACTCTTAGGTCCCTACCATGTGTGTTGGAGACCAGGACTGAGTTCCTGTATCTGGGCCTCTGCCTGACCCAACCTTGCCTGTTGGGGGCATTTGGGGTGTGAGCCAGTGAATGGAAAGTCTCTCTCTCTCACCTTCACCTCTCTCGCTTTCCCTGTCCCTCTCTCCCTCTATCCTGGTCTTCCTCCTTCCCTCCCTATATCATACAAATGAAAGCATTCAAAACTTAAATAAGCAGTACCCACGTTTCACTGAGATATGCAGCCACCTGTTTGAGGAAGTGGTTTAACCTCGCTCTTTTGATATCGCTCCCCTATTGATAGGACCTAACTAGTAATGGCACACATCAGAAGCCTAGGAAACAAAGGTGAGAAAGTGAAAACAGATCATGCATCAGCTTTCACTCAAGCATAATTGGGCCCCCGTGAAGGCAGCCTTTTAGAACTGTTTCAGTAAAAACTATCAAATGCTTAAATCATAGCCCGCATTATACAGAGAGGGCTCCACTAGGTAATGCTAGTATCTGATTCTCCCTGCCTCCTCCTGTCTTTCCGCTCTTCCATTTCTGGTAACATTAAGGACCAGAGAGGAAGCTCAGTCACCACAGCTAGAACATGATCAGGGCTTCTATTGCCTCTCTAAACCAGCCCCAGTTAAGGTATTAGTCTTGGTCACTGTTTGTCTTCCTAATCTCATTCTGCTTAAAGCCTAGACATTAAGTTGAACAATCCTGCTCTAATATATTTTTCTTTTAATTCCCCATTTTATATAAAGACAACGACTTTCATGTATATCATATATATGGTTTTATGAACATAACAATACTTCACACTCTATCCTTCCTCCTTCGTTCCCCCTTCCACCCTCCTTTCTTACTTTTAATTTTTACAATGACAATCTTCCAGTGTACTTTATAATCATGAGTTTAATCCTCCACCAAATAGAGAATTCAACAAATATTGGGTAGAAAAACCGCTGTTACTCAGGAGTGTAGACAAGGGCTATAAATGATAACTGCATCTCAGAATGACAATTTTACTCATATACATTATGTGTATTTTTGTACTCTGTATACCATGGCTCCCCTTGCTGTGGTGTAGCTGTCTTTCCTAAAGCACTTTGGGGGTCTGCTGTATTTCTGAGCATTTAACATACTAACACATTCTTTAGTTTGCAAAATTACTAATTTATTGTGTGCCATTAATGAACTGCCCCAACTCAGCTTTCCAAAAAGCAAAATATGCTTGCAGAGAGTAGCTGCTTCACTGAAGAGAATCTATTTAAAATTCAGTCACAGAAGACTTGAAAACATTAATCAGCTACATGCAGATCTGGGATTTTTATATTTCAAACTTCAGAATATCTGGAAAGTAGTCACTCTATAATCATTTCTCAAGAGGCAGCCTGCTCTAGTGTGAAATGCAAGGACCAAGAAAGGAAAACAAGTTTTAAGTTGTACACCGATGCCAATTGATTGGTAATGGCTTTTTGAAGTACTGGGTACAAAATGATTCTAGGACCATCTGGAAGCCTAGAGTTAAAAAGTATTGAAATTGATTAGTAATGTCTGTCATGTGCTCTAGAAAAAGGCCAGGGAGGAGATAGAAACCCCTGGATTCCAACTGTGGAGCTCTTATTTTAGACCTCTGGACCTTGTATGACTTTCTCCTTAAGTTTCCATTTTTTTTCTCCTCAGTAAAAGAAGGCTAACACCTGGAGCTCGGTTTTATTCTGCAAAGTGCAGGAGAGCAAGTGTGTAAAAAGCCCTGACATATTTTTAAGGATGTGTTTATTGATTTTTTGAGTTTTGAGAGGTTTCTTTACAACCAAATATAGTTTTTCTATGCCTCCTGGTACTAAATAATTTTTTTTTAACAATTAGCCATATAGAAAAAAGTAGATTATCATTTTAAGCAAACAAAATCTACTTAAAGCTGCACAGATAAATATATTTCTTAATAATGTCCCTATTATTTCAATAGGATCAAGAACATCATGAAGTGTGGAAACCTCTTACGATCACTTGATTAAGTTTAAATGCACTCTTCTTGCTAATATTTGTTATTTATATCTAGTACCTTAGACTGCTAAACACTGTGCATAAATACTGTAAGATATGAAACAATACTGATGTTGTTGATGTAAGATATGAAACAACACTGATGCTTTCTCAGTATCCTATTTGTTTTGCATCATGATGAAAAATAACTTATGATCGTTCTCATTTGTAAGTAGCATTTTCATTAACATAAAGGATAAATAGAATTCAGAAATAAAATCAGTTTTCCTCTTTAGATTTAAAATGAATACGACTGATTCTTTAGCTCACATATCTCAATGAATAGTGCCTGTTTCCTCGTGTTTTGTCTCTAAATATTCGGATCAGTTTTACAGTAGGCAGAAGGATGTCTGCTCAGTTTGTTGCAACTGCATCTGAAGCTATCTTGCTAATTCTAAGTATCTTATAAAGTTGATTTGTTTTTTCACTGTGGTGGGAGCAGCTGGGAGTCTTGAGAAGCGAGAGTAGTGATTACTAGTGGCAGAGGAAAGATTTAAACTGAAAATGAGTGCATTTCTTTACCTCTAATAGCCAAATGAGTCTATCAGAGCAAAGATTGTGGCTTTAGGAACTAGTTCAAGACACCCAGAAGATGTCAACTAGTAATGTAATTAGTAATAGGTGCTGTCTAGGTAAAGCTGCAACAACCAAGTGAAAGATTAAAAAATAAATCATATTCTGTTACTCTGTGTTTTGTCTAAATGATTATAGAAAAAAGTTGAGTAATATTTTGGCATTGTGCAAATGATTCAAATTTGAAAAATTATCTTAATTACAATTTTGCTCCTGGGGGAGAGAATTAGAAAACCTCTTGAGCAACTCCATAAAGGCAACTACACTGTAGGTTCAATAACTGTGGTTGTTTGTTGATTAATTAAATTATCAGGCAGGTTAACTTAAACCTCAGGAGACATATTTTTAGAACTAGACAAGAATGGTTTCTTTTGAGAGGCATGTCCTTATCTCAAGTTCATCAGTTTTTAAAGCATACACTTCTGACTTGTTTCTACATCTCACAGAATTTGAAATACTGAGGACAAATGCGAAGAGACACTGATTCATAGATACGGTAGAATTCTTCAGTTTTCCTGTGTTCTCAATGTTTGAATCAAGTCACACCCATTCGGTGTTGCCCTCATTTAACTGCTCTATTAAAAAGAACCGTTGCATGTAGGACTCCCTCTAATTTTCCACTGAATACCATCAGGGAAGACTTGGAGACACCAAAAAGCCTCTACCCATAAAGCTTGAAAAATGCTTTATAATTCTGTGTTTTCAAAATCAGGCAATTTTGAGTTCTGGTTACTGAAATCCATAGTAGTCCAATAGTACTGATATTTCTAATGCTTTGGGAACAGCTAGCCACTGGAAGCAGGTAGAAGTATTTTTGGGATTTTAATGATAGGAACCCAGAGGTTCAAAGTGGTCAGTACTTTTCTAGATTGTGCCAACGTAAGTGATGGAACTAGGAGTCTAAACTCACATAGCTAGCGTCATAGCCTGACCCCTGTGACATTGTTCTACCCTTCTCCATAAGAAATGTTGTAATCTCACCAACAATTGATGTATATGAGAGTTATCTGATTCTGGGAAGCCAACTTTAAAGATCTTAGCTTTCTGATAAACATTGTTGGCAATATACAAATTTGTGTTTCTAGAAACATATAATAGTATGACATATTTTATAATTCAATATAAGAAACTCCTCTGTTTTCTGTAAACAGGAACCTGAAACAAACTGTTAGTCACTATTTTCACAGTAATAATAAAATTTTTTATATTTTGAAATCAGAAGTTACTCAAATATGTCAGATATTTATGTAGAATTCATTCACTCTGGGTCCCTTTCTTCCTCTGCTCTAACTTATAGTCTGAGCAAGTTTTAGAAAAATTTTACATATAAAGGAGACATTTTTGTGACTTGGGAATGTAAAGTATCTTCAATTCCCATTCTCTAAAAGATCAAATAAATATTTGATATCAATTATTAAAATATTTAAAATCAATAAAAAGAGAACAAGTTTCAAAGGATGATTCATATAATTTAAGCTTCTAACAAGCACCTATTAAGAAGTGATTGGCAGGCCTGCGCCATGGCTCACTAGGCTAATCCTCTGCCTGTGGCGCCGGCACACTGGGTTCTAGTCCCGGTTGGTGCGACGGTTCTGTCCCGGTTGCTCCTCTTCCAGTCCAGATCTCTGCTGTGGCCTGGGAGTGCAGTGGAGGATGGCCCAAGTGCTTGGGCACTGCACCTGCATGGGAGACCAGGAGAAGCACCTGGCTCCTGGCTTCAGGTCAGTGCAGTGCGCTGGCCGCAGTGGCCATTGAGGGGAAAAGGAAGACCTTTTTCTCTGTCTCTCTCTCTCACTGTCCACTCCACCTGTCAAAAAAAAAAAAAAAAAAAAAAAGAAATGACTGGCAAACAAAGTGGATGGTAATCTGAAACATATGTCAATCTTATGATTCCATTTTTAGTAGTTCCATTTCTAAAGGTCATGAATTCTCTATATATGCTTTTTAGCTAGAAGAGGTTAAATTAACTGTTCTATTGTAAGGGATTCTTGAGAAACAGGGAACTTTTGAAAGAGAGGCACATTTTCATTCCAAATTAGAGAATTCTCATTTTCCATAGTTATAACTAAAAAATAAAAATCCCACCAAAAACCCCTATATTTCCCAGCATTCTTTGTAGCTAATTCTTGCTGTGTTATTGAATCTTAGCCATTGACGTCTGGGAGAGGAAGTAATATGCACTGCTTCTCAGTCATGATCCTTTGTAAAATCTAATAGATAAATGTTAATGTGAAATATTAATATCAACAGTGAACAGGATTGATATAACCACTTGCTAAAAAGAATGACAGAAATTATATACAGGACAGGAGGAAAGAATTGGGGACATTCTTTTTTTTCAGTTTCATTCTTATACTTTTTTGTGTATTGTATCAGAGAAATATCAGAGAAAACATATTTGTCTTTTGGGGGCTGGCTTATTGCACTATGCATAATTGTCTCCAGTTGCATCCATTTTGTTGCCAAAGACAGAATTTTATTCTATTTATGACAGAGTAGGATTCCATTGTGTGTGTGTGAGAGAGAGAGTGTATAGCACATTTTATTTACCTATCATCAGTTGATCATATAGGAGCACCTTCTTCTCCTTTCTCTATTCTGTTTTCTCAAATGGGGATACAATGTATACCCTGTTTATTTTATGTGCAGAAGGATTGACCCACTGGGGTCACCCTCAGAGTGATAATCTGGAAAGGGTCTCTGTCTCTAGGTGCTCTGGTAAAGTAGCTCTGGGTAGCCTATTTCATAATTGTTTTATATAAAAAATAAAATTCTGTCATGTATTTTATGTTGGATTTCTGTTAGAAACAGCTAAACCATATCCTAATTTCTATAAACTTGGTACCTTAAAGCAATGCTTTTACCTACCACATCTTGAAATACATGACATTCATTAATTAAGCTATCAGGAGGCAAGCAGCAAAAATACAAGTATTCCAGACTGGAAACCTGGATGCTGTCATAAACATTTGGTAAAATTGCTGGGGGCTGGCACTGTGACACAGTGGGTTAATGCCCTGGCCTGAAACGCCGGCATCCCATATGGGTGCTGGTTCTAGTCCCGGGTGCTCCACTTCTGATCCAGCTCTCTGCTGTGGCCTGGGAAAGCAGTAGAAGATGGCCCAAGTGCTTGGACTTCTGAACCTGTGTGGGAGACCTGGAAAAAGCTCCTGGTTCCTGGCTTTGGATTGGCACAGCTCCAGCCATCGTAGCCAATTAGGGAGTGAACCATTGGATGGAAGACCTCTCTCTCTGCCTCTCCTCTCTCTGTGTAACTCTGACTTTCAAATAAATAAATAAACCTTTTAAAAAATTGTTGCTAATGCTATCTTGGAATCTGATCACCTGCTGACTGCATCTCTAGGGAAAATGGTTTGAACAGAAGGGCTGAATGCTTGCATACATGATGTAGTGATGCTTTCAACAAACTGTACAAAAGAAATATGAACTCAGGATATTCCTGACCAATTTGCAAGGAAAAACTCAAATATACATGGCTAGGATAAGGCTACCACCTATCTCTTTTGCACCAGTAAATCAAGATGTTAGCATGTCTCAAAAGTTACAAAAATAGACTACTTTTGTGCCTTGAACTATGACATTTATTTGATGCAGCTCTAAGTCTTACAAGAGATATGTTCTCAAGTATTTCTCAATACTTGAACTTATGATTTTTAGTGTATGGCATTGTGATGGCAGAAATCACATTAAAAGGATTATCTTTGTCACATAAACCAATTATGTGGATTGCTTTAAGGTGGCTTTCATTAAGTTAAGAAAGATGAGCAGAGACTAGAAAATTTAAAAAAAGATAAAATATCCAGGCCTAAAATTTTATATAAGCAAAGGAGGCCATAGAGCTGGCTACAAGCACATGGAATTTTTTGAAAGTAATATCGTAGACACCTAGTGAGTTTCTTGTGATCCATATTGACAGAGATTGCGAGCCTGCATGCCAAATGATATGTGAAATAAACAATGCCTCTTTTTCCAAATGTAGGAGTGGGGCTATGAGGCAATTCAGCAGCCAAGAAGGTCAAAATCCCCCAAATTCACATCAGATGTGGTGATTAAGGATCACAGACAGGAAAAAACTTCTAGGGGACACGCAGGGACAATGTGTAAGGGTGTTTCTCCAAGAAGACAGAAATAAGAGGTTTGGACATGGAACAAATGAGGAGCTTACTTGACTGCCAACATAGAAACATGTTTGTAATTTCCATCTAGTGGGGTTTCATTATTGTAATGGACATGGGCTGGCTGTTTATTTCCATTGTCCGACTCTGTGAATGCAATCCTTTAGTGAAATTCTCTTGTTCTGATTTCACAGCTGTATAGGAGTGAGTGTCATTTGGAGGTGAGTGTAGTGTTTAGATAACTTGTCTTTTGATTTAGAGGTGTTCAGACTCTAAAGAAGCTATTGGACCTCCTGCATTGGGTGGTATTGCAGGACGATCTGCTAATCTGAGGTGAATGCAATACCTTTTATACAGGAGATGAAAATGCTCCATGTTATAAAGAAATGCACATAAAGGTATTTCAAAAGGATAGACAGCAGAAAGAATACTGGTCTCCCAATACCCAGTTACACTTCTAGAATGACATTTTCTATAAAACTCAATTTTTTCCAATCAACAACTACCTTCTTCAGACGCTTTGGCAATTAGGCCTGGCCATTTCATTAAGCTTAGCAATGGTATATACACAGGTGACTCATGCCACTGGTTGTGTTCTTTAAAGGAAAAGGTATGCCTTCCTATTCCTGTCCTACTACCCTGCTTTTTTTTTTTTTTTTTTTTTACTGTTTGAAGACAAGTTTTACTGTTAATTCTCATAGTACAACTCCTTAAGTACAGAGGTGCTGCATGTGGAAGAGGTGCACAGTGACTCCTGTTGTTGGTTTAACAATTGACACTGTTATTTATGATGTCAGTGATCTCCCGAGGCTCTGGTCATGAGCTGTCAAGGCTAAGGAAGCCTTTTGAGTCCACAGACTCCTAAGGCCAAAATCAAAGTGGAAGCTCTCTCCTCCCTTCAGAGAAAGGTACCTCCTTCTTTGATGGCCCCTTCTTTCCACTGGGATCTCACTCACAAAGATCCTTAATATAGATCCTTTTTTGCCACATTTTCTTGGCTTTCCATGCCTGAAATGCTCTTGTGGGCTTAAGTTGACAATGAGCCATCTTCATCCATATGGACCAGAAATGATTTTTCAGGAAGCTGATGATAAAGGCTAGATTGAACCTGAGTTACTGCCAGCCATACAAGCTCCCCACCACCAGTTCTTAAGGGAAATACACTACTATTCTGCTTAATTCATTTAAATTTGTTGGAACACCACAAAATATTAGAGAACCACAAATAGGTTTCTAGTGTGCCAAGATGTTGACTTCTTTAGTCATCAGGATAACCAAGTTGGGTCCAAAGCTGCTGAAGCTTGTAGGCCAGTCCTCATCTTGCAGGAGATTCTTTTTTGTTTATCTCTCTTCAATGTAGGTCATAGCACTGGAAACACTGGGAAACACTACTCTGTAATAGAGTCCTATTAATTTAGTCATGCATAGTAGGCTTCCCTGAAAGCTCTAGAATGCCTGCCTAATAAGAGGGTACTTAAAAAAGTTGGTAAAAAAAAATCAGTTTAAAAGAGAATTTATTTTGTTGAGAAAAAACTTCCAAACCCTGCACATTTAAACAAAACTTCATTGAAAATGTATATTATGAAAAACTATGTATGATTTACCAAAAAATTTTTAAATGATTTATTTATTTATTCATTTGAAAGGCAGAGAGAGAAAGAGAGAGATCTTCCATCTAATATTTCACCCTCCAAATGTCCACAACAGCCGTTTCTCAGCCAGGAGCCAGGAATTCCTTTTGGATCTCCCACACAGTTGACAGGGACCGAAATACCTGGGCCATCATCTATTGCCTTCCCAGGTGTACCAGCTGGAAACCGGATCAGAAACGGAGAAGCTGGGACATAGACTGGAACTCTGCTATTGAAGGTAGGTGTCTGAAGTGCTGCATCACATTGCCTACCCTTCAAGAATTTTTTATGCCATCATAAACTTATACTTTAATTATAATTTTCATGAAATTTTGGAAGTACCCTTTTATCACAGCAGGAAACACAACAAAGTGACTAACCTATGCAAGTAGTGACAAGCAGAATTTCCTTTTATAGTAATTTTATTTTCCCTTACATCCCTAATCCTTTAGCAAGCAAATATGAAAAGGCAGGCTTGCAGCTGTGCCCCCATTCACCTGATGTCTTCCTCTAGGACCCAGTAAGGTTAGCCTTAGGTGAGAAACAAGAAGGCACCAGAAATCTACATGCACAGGAATCATTCTGTGTGATTCATTGCTTGTGTTGTCAGCCCAGCTTCCCAGCTGAAATACAGATCCCCATGGGAAAGTAATCCTAACAATTCCAAGGTGTCATTTCCATCTATCCTTAACCATGGACACCAGTCCTTGGTGGTCTGGCCTAGCATCTCTATTATACTTTAAGACAATTCAATACTGGATTTATTGAAAAAGTCCCAAGAGTAAAGTAGACCATGTCATTAGCAAGAATTGTGCATAAGTAACCCATTGAAAAACTGTTTAATATAACTTGAATTTATAACATATGAAAATTTCTAGTTCCTGTTAAATTTATATAAGATCATAGATTCCTAAATTCAGTCATAAACAAAACTGATTTAATGACGCTTTGCTGGGAACACTAAACTACCACAGATGTTAAGAAATATACTAAAAATGGACTGGCAAGTAGGGTGATGTGGTCTTAGAGCCTCCACCCATCCAGTCATCTCCTCATCTCCTCAAGGGAATGAGAACTCAAAACATTACTTTCCCTGACCACCCTGGACTTCCTATGTCCCAGAGGTTTCTGTGTTTCTATGACTAATGCTTTTTTTTTTTTTTTCTGTTTGGAGTCTAAATGTAAAATCATTTGAAGAGGATGAAACATTCCCTCCAAGCCCTTGTTAACCACCAGGAAAAAGTGACCATTCCTTCCAACTAGGCCAACTGGGCTGTAGATTATAAAAGTAAGCTGTCCTGTAACACATTATCTTATAGGACAAGAAGCCAGAAGGCTCATTTTCAGAAATTGTTCATCTGATGCTACCAAGATATATCTTTTCTTCTAAATTAAGTCTTTACTTTTTAAAGTTTTGTTTAAGTTATACAAGCTTCATATATTTCATATATACAGATTTAGGAACATAGTAGCACTTTTCTCCTTACCCTCTTCCTGCCCACACTTAAATCCCCTCCACCACCTCCAGCTCAGATTCCCACTCTTAATTTTTATGAAGATCAATTTTGTTTATTTAATGATCATATATTTAGCCCTACTCGAAGTAAAAGAGTTCAACAAATAGTATGAAGAGAAAAAAAAGAAAAAAAAGAAAAACCTTTTCCTCAATGGAATAGACAAGGTCTATAAACAATCATCAAACTCAAAATGTCTATTTCACTCTAATACATTACATTTCAGGTACTCTATTAGTTACCTTGGATCAAGGAAACATATAATATCTGTCTTTTTGGGACTGGATCATTTCACTAAGTATAATGGTTTCCTGTTGCTACAATCTTGTTGGAAAATACTGATTTCAATTTTTAAACAGCTGGGTAGTACTCCATAGTGTATGTATACCACAATTCCTTTATCCAGCCAACAGTTGTTAGATATTTGTTTTATTCCATATCTTAGCTATTGTGAATTATGCTGCAATGAAAATGGGGATAGAAGTAACTCATTTATACACTAATTTCTTTTGGTTTGGGTAAATTTCCAGGAGTGAGATGACTGAAATATATGGTAGGTATATTCAGATTTCTGATGTATCCCCACATTGTCATCCACAATGGTTCCATCAGTTTACATTCCCACCAATACTAGACCAGGGTACCTTTTCTCCAACATCCTTGCCAGGATTTGTCATTTGTTAATTTCCATATGACAGCCATTCTAACTGGAGTGAGGTGAAACCTCATCAGTGGTTTTGATTTGAATTCCTGATGACTAATGATCCTGCGCATTTTCTCAAGTGTCTGCTGGCCATTTGAATTTCTACTCTTGAGAATTCTACTCATTTGAATTTCTATTCTTGCTGGTGCTCTAGTGAAGCAGGTTAATGCTTTGGCCTGCCACACCAGCATCCCATATGGTGCCAGTTCTAGTCCTGGCTGCTCCAATTCCAATTCAGCTCCATAGTAATGTGTCTGGGAACGCAGTGGAGGATTGCTCCCTGTACCTGCATGGGAGACCCAGAAGAAGCTCCTGGCTCCTGGCTCTAGGCTTTGAAATCATTCAGCTCTGGCAGTTGCAGACATTTGAGAAACCAGCAGATGGAAGAACTCTTTCTGTCTGTACCTCTTTCTGAATTCTGTCTTTCAAATAAAGTAAGTCTTAAAAAAAAAAAAAATTTCCTGTCTTGAAAAAAATGCCTGTTGAAATCCTTTGCCCATTCTTAACTGGATTATTTGTTTTGTTGTTGTTGAATTATTTAACTCTTTATAGATTCTGGATGTTAACCCTTTATCAGTTGTGTAGTTTGCAAATATTTTCTCCCATTCTGTCAGTTTGCCAATTCACTTTGTTGAGTATTTCTTTTGTAATGCAGAAGCTTCTCAACTTGATGTAATCCCATTTGTCTATTTTGGTTTTGATTGCCTGTGCTTCTGAGGTCTTTTCCAGAAGTCTTTGCCCACACCAATACCTTGCATAATTTCCCCAGTGTTCTCTAGTGATTTAAAGGTATCAGATCACAGATTTAGGTCTTTGAAACATATTGAGTAAGTTTTGTGTAAGGTGTAAGGTAGATGTCTATTTTTGTAATTGGTACATGGAGATCTAGTTTCCACAGTATCATTTGTTAGAGACTGTCCTTGCTCCAGGGATTGATTTTAGCTCCTTTGTCAAAGATAAGTTGGTTGTAGATTGGATTGATTTCTGGAGTTTCTATTCTGTTCCATTGGTCTACAAATCTGTTTTTGTGCCAGTACTAGGCTATTTTGATACTGCCCTGTAGTATGTCTTGAAATCAGATGTTGTGATGCTTCCAGCTTTGTTTTTGTTGTATAAGATTGCTTTAGCTATTCAGAGTCTATTGTGTATCTGTATGAATTTTAGCATCATTTTTTTATAGATCTGAGAAGAATGTTGGTATTTTGTTTGGAAACACATTGAATCTGTAAATTGCTTTTGATAGTATGGACATTTTGATGATGTTGATTCTTTCAATCCATGAACATGAAAGATTTTTTCCATTTTAAACGCTTTCTTCTATTTCTTTATTGTTTTGCAATTTGTATCATTGAGGTACTTAACATCCTTGATTATGTTTTCCCAAGGTATTTGATTCTTTTTGGAACTATTGTGAATGGGACTGATCTTGGAAGTTCTTTCTCAATCATGACTTTTTCTGTGTATACAAAAGCCTTTGATTTTTCTGTGTTGATTTTATATTCGGCCACTTTATCAAACTCTACTATGAGTTTGAATAGTCTTTCAAATGGAGTTTTATGGATCCCCTATATATAGGATCATGTCATCTGCAAATAGGGATAGTTTCTAATTTGTATAATTTCTAATTTGTATCCCTTTGATTTCTTTTTCTTTCCTAATGGCTCTGACTAAAATTTCTAGGACTGCATTAAATAGTGATGGTAATAGTGGGCATCCTTTTTGGTTCTGGATCTAAAGGGTAGGGGGGGTGCTTCCAACATTTCCCCATTCAATAAGATGTGGGTTCATCAAAAATTGCTTTGATTTTGTTGAGGAATGTTCCTTCAATACCCAATTTGCTTAAGGTTTTCATCATGAAAGAATGCTGTATTTTATCAAATGCTTTCTCTGCATCAATTGAGATAACAATATATTTTTTTCTTCATTTTGTTAATGTGATGTGTCACATTTATTGATTTGAAAATGTTGAACCATCCCTGCATACCAAGCATAAATCCTACTTGGTCTGGGTGAATGACCTTTCTGATGTGTTCTTAGATTCAATTAGCTAATGTTTTGTTGAAGACTTTTTCATCTGTGTTCATCAGGCATATTGGTCTATCACCCTCTTTCTCTGTTGGTCTTTTTCTGGTTTGGGAATTAAGGTGATGCAGGCTTCATAGAAGGAGTTTGGCAGGATTCTCTCCCTTTCAATTGTTTTGAGTTGCTTGAGAAGAATTGAAATTGAGAAGAATTGAAATTAGTTCTTTTTAAATGTCTAGTAGAACTGAACAGTGAAACTGTCCAGTCCTGGGCTTTTCTTTTTTGTGAGGGTCTTGCTGATTCAATAGCCATCTTGGTTTTTGGTCTGTTTAGGTTTCCTGTGTCTTTATGAATCAGGTTTGGGAGATTGTAAGTTTCTAGGAATCTATCCATTTCTCCTAGGTTTCCCAATTTGTTGGCACACAACTCTTTGTAATAATTCCTGATGGTTCTTTTTTATTTCTGTGGCGTCTGTTGTTATATTTTCTTTTCCATCTCTAATTTTATTGATTTGAGTCTTCTCCCTCCTTCTTTTGGCTAGTTGGGCCAATGGTATATCAATTTTGTTTTGTTTTGTTTGTTTGTTTTTTTTTTTTTCAAAAATATAGCTCTTCATTTCACTGATCTTTTATTTTAATTTTGTTTATTCATTATTTTAATTATTTCTTTCCTCCTCCTAATTTTGGGTTTGGTTTGTTGTTGTTTTTCTAGGTCCTTGAGATTCATTGATAGCTTTCCAATTTTTTCATGTAGGCACCAATTGTGATAGACTTCCTTCTTAACACTGCTTTATGTTTTCTATTTTCTTTTTCTTGTTTTTTTTTTTTTTCGGTCTGACTTCCAAAGATTTATTTTCTAGTTTGCATGTTCTATTGCATTTTCATTTGATCTATTGAATTCTTCATTTATAATATTTCATCTTGATTTCTCTTTAAAATCTAAATTTCATGGGAAGAATTTTGATTAATGTCATGTATGGTTTTCTTAAGTTCATGAATTTGTTTCTGAGTAATCCTATGATTAATTTTTTGAATCCTATTTCCAGTATTTCTTCAATCACTTCATCTTTGTATTCTAATATTGAAATGTTGTTGTATTACTTTGTGGGGGGTCAGGGTATTTTCCTTATTCTTGTTTCTTGAGTTTCTACTTTTGTTTTTAGGCAGCGTGGAGTTGATTTTTTACCTCCAGCTGGCTTTATCTTTGAGCTATTCCTCTGTGGCTTAGTGGAATGTCTGCACTTTCAGTGAATACCAAGAGGTATTTGGTAAGTGTGGCCAGGGAGCTGTAGTTAGTGCTCCAGGGTAGAGCAAACATTCAGGGTAACACCCAATTAGTGCTCCAGGGTGGAGCCACCTAAGTTGGACATTGTGATCTGAATACCCAGCTACACTTTGGACCTCATGAAATTACAAAGTCCCCACAGTCTCAGCACACAAGGCTCCAGCAGTCATTGGGTCTAGAGGTTTCTCTCCATCCTGCCAGCCTGTCCAGGGTACAGAGAACCAAATGTTCCCCAATTCAGCTCTACCCATGTGTCTTGACCCTGGGAGGCTTCAGGCACCCCACCATCCCATGTGGATGAGTCCACACTCAATTTCAGTGTGGACTGTGGATCATTCCTTCCACTAGAATCTTTGGATCACACATGTACCAAAGAGCCACAGGCTGAACATTGCTGCCTGTCCGCCACTGCTGCCAGCACTGCCAAAATGGCGTCCTGTCTCAGCCAGCTGCTGTGTGCATGCACACAGTCTTCCAGAGAGGCCACCCAAACCCAAAGTGGCCCCTTCCCTCGCTCAGCCAGGCAGTGACCTCTGTCTAGAGAAGCTAGAGTGAGACCAACATGCCCCCTCTACTTCCACTGGGTCCGTGGGCAACCGTTAACCCCCAGGGCTCCAGTCCAGACTCATGCCACACTCTCCCTCTGGCTATATCACCACGGGTTGCTGTAGTCCAGCCTCACCTCCTACTCCAAATTGCCACCTGCTCTGGCTTTTGGCTGCTGCAGCTGTGTTCATGTTCATACTGCACATCTGTACCCTCCACACAGGTCCACAGCATTCCTCTTCTTGTAGGGTTTCTGGTGCAGTTTTCTCTCCAATTCTCCCCTGAGATTGTGCTTCCTACCCTTTTTTTCCACTGTTTATCCATAGCCCAGTGTAGCTATTGCTCCCTACTCCACCATCTTGGACTAAATTAAGGCTTGACTTTGACTCTTGCTGTAGGCATTTGATCCATGAAAAACCAAACTTAGGCTGGGTACTGCCCTCAGGTCAGTGGCCAGGATTTGAAAGGATAAGGGGTTTAATTAGAACTGCCTTCTTGAGAATCTGAAGGAAGAAATATGAAGCAAGTAAAGTACTTAGAAATATGAATTGAGTCTGCACTCTGGCACAGCTGGTTAAGCTGCCGTCTGCAATGCCTGCATCCCACAGGGGTGCCTATTTGAGACCTAGCTGCTCCACTTCTGATCCAGCTCCCTAATTATGCACCTGGGAAAGCAGCAGAAGATGCCCCAAGTGCTTGGGCCCCTGCACTCATGTGGGAAACCCAGAACAAGCTCCTGGCTCCTGGCTCTGGATTTGCTCAGCACTGGCCATTGCAGCTATTTGGGGAGTGAACCAGAGGATGGAAGAACTCTCTCTTTCTCTCTCTCTCTAATTATGCCTTTCAAAAAATATACAGTTTTTTAAATTGTAATTGAATAAAGCCATGGCATAAAGTACAAGGCAAGGGCTGGTTTTTATTTGCTGTGTGGAATTGGTTAGGATGTATGTGGAATGGTGTATGAGACGTCTGCATCCCATATTGAAATACCTACATTCATATTATAGATCCACTTCCATTTCCAGCTTTCTGCTAATGTGAACTTTGGAAGACAGTAGGTGATGGTTCAAGTATTGGGTCCCCGTGATCCACATGGGAGATCTGGTTTGCATTCTAGGCTCCTGGCGCTGTCTTGGCCTAGCCCTAGCTGTTGTGGGCATTTTGGGAGTGTACAAAAAGCTGAAAGATACCTCTTTGTCTCTTCCTCCCTGCCCCTACCTCTCCCTGTCTTTCAAATGAATAACACTAAATTAAGAATTACAAAAAGAGAAAGTCCACTTCTTTGTTTACAAACTCTTGTGCAGGTGTCAGATTAAAAGTATCTTTCTTGGGATTCCTTCCTTCCTTTTATTTATTCCTTTTATTATACTGAATTAAAAGTTCTTGCCTGTAGTGTAATGAGCTTCACATTCAACCTATCATAAGGACATGTTTAAAGCCTGTTTTCTCCTCTATAATATATGTAACTATGTAAGATTGCTCAAATGAGAAACTTGGGTTTCATTCATGAATCCTCCCTCTCCACTGCCATGCCCATATTATCAGCAAGTCCCATTAATCTTACTTCCAAAATATAGTTCAAATCTCAATGCTTTCTCTCCTCAGTCTCTATAGCTGACACCTTACTCAAATGCCCGTCTACTCTCCACTAGATAAGAAAAGCCTCCAACAGCCTAAGTGCCTTCAGGTTTTTACTTTAACCTACTTTCCATCCATTTTTCTGCAAAGTTAACTGAATGATCTCTCTAAAAAGTAATATATCTAATATATCCCAAGTCATATACTTACCTAAAATAGTTCATGGGCTTTCTATCATGCTTAGAATAAAATCCAAACTTTGACATAGTCTATAAAGCATGCATAATCTCCTGCCTCCTTAAACCTGAAGCTCCCCTCTTGCCAATATCTACTCGCTTACTTTACTTTACTTTTACTGCCTACTTTTCAAATGAACCAAGTGCTCTCTTACTTCAAATCTTTCCTACAGCACCCTCCCATCCAGTCATCCTTTAGTTTTCAAAGAGTATTTCTATAAAAGTCCTTCGTTTACTGCACAATCTATGTTAGTTTTCCCTGTTATATTTTCTTATAGCAAGTTGCATTGCTCGATTTTGTTCATTTATCCTTATGCATTTATATTTTAATAATTTTAACAAGCACATACATTTGTACATATTTATTGAGTACACATTATATTTCAATACATGTAAACATTGTGTGTTCTCCAATAAGGATAAACACATCTATTTCATCAAATACTTAACTTTTCTTCATGGTGAAAAATTCATAATATGTTATCAGTATTTATAATTGCCCTGCTGCACAATAGAACATTAAAACTTTTGCACAACAAAGAAAACAATCAATGGGGTGAAGAGACAACCTGCTGGCTATATTTCTCATTATACATCTGACAAGAAGTTAATAACCAGAATGTATAAGGAATGCAAAAAATTCAAGGGCAAAAAAAAATCCAATTAAAAAATGGAGTGTAGAAATCAACAGGCATTTCTCAAAGGAAAACAGACAAATGGCCAACAGGTACTTTAAAAATATGCAATATCAATAACCCTCAAAGAAATGCAAATCAAAACCTCCATGCAGGTCTCCGTGGATCCATGATGGCTGCATCCTGAAGTCCTGCGGTCCCCTGCCCCACAGAGAAGAACCAGAACAAAGAAGGAAGGAAGCCTTTCCTGGAGACTGACTGAGGGAAAGCTGCGGTGAAGAAGGGACAGAACACTAAACAGCACAGCGAGTGCCAGCACAGGGCAGCGGGTGAAGTGCACCGTCCCTGCTCTTCCTGACCGGGGCCTTCCATGTGGCTGGAGGAATTAAGACAGCTCAGCAACCCCCACGGCTGCAGATTGGCAGCCCTAACTACAGGAGAATTCCACAGTCCTCACTGGCTTCAAATCCAATCTACAAAGCTCACTGTGGCCTGAGCGACTGTTTTGCTCCAAAAAAGGAACCCACATTGCGACCCTCAGACCTTAGCTAATAGGTGCAGTCAGTGCTAACTTCCATTCTGCCTTCAGGGCTAGCAGGTCAGGCCCATGGCTGCCAGAAGCGTCTGGAGCCTGTGCACTTTCCAGGGCAGAGAACAAGGCCTCGAGGCACCCTGCAGCTGTGGGATTACTGGACACAAGCCCCAGAGCCACGCACTTACTCATTGTATGTGATCTGGTAGAATTACCCTTTGCCTCTTGGGGCTCAGTGCAAGGAGCAGCCAATACCCAAGCCCCAGGACCCAATCTGAGGAAGTCTATTTCTCTGTCTCTTAGCACAGGATTCTGGGTGGCCAGTGCATAATCCTAGTGTCATCATTGCATGTCCTTTGGGAACTGGGGACAGTCACTTTGGTTTCCTGCAGCTTTGGGACTGTGGCTGTTGGTGCTGTAATCCTCTGGTTAACTCATACTCACCAGCAGGAGCTGGAGGGCCCTATCAGTATTCCTCTGCTTTAGGTTGTCAGTTGTCAGTCCACGATCCTTAGCGTAGTCTGTACTCAGCCCATGAGAGCTAGGTACGGACGGACCTAGGTCTTATGTCTGAAACTGTGCCTGTTTTTTTCTGTAAGTCCCAGTTATACCTGCACTCAACCTTTGATCCTGGGAAGGCCCTAGCTGTCCTGGCTGTCAGTGTAGAATCACCAGCAGAACCTATACCAGCCCTGTGGGACCTAAGGATGGACCCCACCACATCACTCAGCTTTGGAATCATGACTGCTGGGTCTGAGTTGCAGGGATGCCTGCCCTTGTCCTGGGGAGAGGGCTTACCTGCTCCAATCCTGCGCCAGCTAGAGTACAGTCTTCACCATAAACTGTTTGCCTTGTGGGAATTAGATAAGCTTCTCTCCAAGTCCTACAGCTCTGGGCCTGGGACTGTTGGAGCTATAGTTCACAGAGTAACCAGAGTTCACCCCCACGGACCTGGGAAGTGCCATATCTGTAGTCCACGGCTACAGAGTCATGTCCGCCTGTGCACATTGTCAGCATAGACTGCCCTCCACCCATG
The DNA here is from genome assembly GCF_033115175.1 of Lepus europaeus. NCBI lineage: Eukaryota > Metazoa > Chordata > Mammalia > Lagomorpha > Leporidae > Lepus > Lepus europaeus. Next base: position 55,333,848 of record NC_084830.1, read on the forward strand.
AGACCTGGGCAAGGTCTCCACAGTACCCTACTACTCGGGAACGGTGTCTCCTGTTTTGATAATTCCCAGGAATGCCTCTGCTTGCCCTGTGGGACTCGGGGAGTCCTGATCTGCATTGGACTGTTGTAGGCCCACAGTTGCCAGTGCACAGTTCTAAGGATATTCTGTGATTTCTCCTGTGGGACCTAGGCAAGTCACCTCTCCTGTTCTGAAACTCTGGGACTGTGATGGTTGGCATTATATTCTCTTGAGTCACCTGAACACATCCAGTGGGATCTGAGCAAGACCCTACCTGTACTGTGCTGCTCCAGGCCCCAGACTGCCAGTGATCGATACACAGCTTGACTGGTATTCACCCTGTTGGTCCTGGGCAAAGTCCCCCACCATGTCCTCTACTACTGTGACCGAGGCCTACGATTAACAATGCACACCCATCAGGACCTAGCAAAGTTCCATTCAACATCCCACAGTTCAGGAGCCACGGCCATTGGTGTCACAAGTTACAGCATCCCTTAGGCTCACCTGGTGACATGAGAGAACAATCCTATCTGAAAATTGTCATAAAAACCAGAGTGATTGATACACACTTTCGAAAGCAGTCAGTTCTTGGAGTTGCAGTGATGTGCATATTACAGTTATTTCAGCTTGTGTGCATTCGGAAGGAAACACAAAGTTAATAAACACATCACCTCTTTGAAAACAAATAATTTACGCTCCTTGAAATAAAAAAAGACACTAATAAGTAAGATATTACTATTGTAAAGTAAGTCTTGTTAAAATTCTTGAAAAAGGAAAAAAAATGTGTATATTGAAAAAATACTTTGCCATTCCAAGAGAGAAAGAGGTATTTCTGTAATAATCTTGTCGATTTTTTTTGCCAATAGTTAGCTTACTCTCTGCCTCTTCCTGAAGGCAAGACATTTTTCTGTTACTCATTTTTTTGTTATACAAAACTGTTTTTGAAGTAGGCAGGCATACAGGTTGGAGTTGATCGGATTTGTGAACTGGAAGACCACGCCCCTGTGTGACCTCATGCTCCTACCTGATGCCTTTGCCACGCCCTTGTGTGGCCTCATTCCCCTACCTGGCTGTACCGGGGTGCCCACCAGCCAATCAGGTTAATTGACCACTCCTCTTTGGAGTGGGTTAAAAGCCTGGGGCACAGTGTGCCCACCCTGCTCTTTTTTCCTGGCTTCTTGCTAGGAAGGGGCTTGCTGTAGCGCCACGCCTCCAGGATGCATGGCCTTCGGGCCACATGCTCTAGGCTTCCTGGCCTAGATGCTCTTCCATGTGGCTGGTTCCTGGTGCTCGGTATGAACCCCTAATTACTCCTCTCTCTTAAATAAAGCTCTCACTCTCCTATGCACCTTTCTTACTAAATAAAAGCTTAAAACGTACCATGCTGCCTCGTTTATCTGTGCTGGTATTTAGAATTCTTCTCTAAATATTAGGCAAGAACCCTCTTGGGCTTATTAATATCGGGGATTTAGCAATAAGCCCGTGGTGAAATCGTAAGGCACCCCAAATTCTGGTAGTATATGTGGTACCCCGGTTAACTTTAAGGGGTCACGTTTTAGTGTGAATTTTAGGGGGTCTTGTCCGATATCATTTTGTTTAAAGACTGTGTGAGGAATAAGTGCATTTCAAAATTGCCATTGCAGTGGATGATCCATGTACAGAGAAATACAAATGATATTTAGGAACCCAAAATATAAATTAGAACACATTTCTGCTTGCAGTTAGTTGTTTGCTTCTATATAAACTTATGTCCAAGGATGAATCCATTAAAATGATGCAGCAAAATTTGCATTAAAAGTGAAGCTAGTGGATATCAACAATGGGAAAAATATAGAACTGATCATCTAATATCCTAATGAATAATTCTTTTTCCCCTAGAAATTTATTTGTTTATTTGAAAAGCAGGGTTACAGAGACACAGAGAGGGAGATAGAAAAAGAGAAAAAGCTCTTCCATCCACTGATTCATTAATTCAATAAATATGTATCTATCACCAGTATTTGAAAATTTTGTACAAATGAATATCTACAAATTGAAACTCTCATTAGCATCTCCTAGAGAGGCCCAACAAATGCGCAATACTTCAGTTCTTAGCCTTCACTGCAAATTACATCATCTGGGACCATTTTAAAATTATCCATACCTAGGTCCCATCAAAGAGGGGCCCATTCTGGTTACATTTGAATTTCTGGGGGAGGAATGTTTTTAAGCTCCCTGTGGGAAGTCGATTGCTGGGTGAGTTCCTGTCATTTGCTAATCAGACAGTGTTTCTTCCTTTATTATCTTCTGAACTGAGCTAATGTTTTCTGAACCAAAAAACAAGCCAAGTTCAGTGTGTGTGGCTTTCTTCACTCAAGGTCAGGATCCCTAAGAGATTTTGCCTTTCTTACTTTTTTTCCCTTTGCTTTAAGATGTGATATACTTTTGAGTCCATAATCCATAGCAAGATGTTTGTCCAGTCTCCATTTGAAAGAATTTCCTCTGATAGTGAAAGCTTGTAACCATTGGAGAACTGGACAGCCACTAGTCACTATGGGCTCTTACCATAGATAACAACAAAGAATGTCTAGTCAAACTGTGCAAGTCATTTGTTTACCCATAACATTTCACCTTGGGTTTCCAATAACTTAAAACATCTTGTTAATTAAATATTTACTTCCTTTAAAGATCATTCTGCCAAATTAAGGTTCTAACATTTTATAGAGTGATAAAATACAATGAGTATTTAGGATCAGGAAAAGTAGCTTTTTGAGCTCTAAGATATTTATTCCTCATGTTATAGTTAAATTCTCTCTCAGCTTCAGCTTGTCATCATTTGTTTATTGTAGTATGCACATATCTTGGAAGTGATGAAACTTCCAATAACTGCGATTTTCAGCTGAAATGTTGCATGAAAACAGAAAAAGACTTTTTCCCCTGTGGTGTGAGTGGTGATGTCAGACATTATAGGAAATGAGTGGAGTGTGTTAGAGAAAAGACAAGACAAAAGTTGCCAGCAAAGCCATGTCAGCTCTCAGTATTAATCTTGTCCTAAATGGTATTGAGCACGTGCCAGCGTGCTTGGAACAAAGCTACTTATGTGGAGGCCAGGAAGAGGAAGAGCAGGTGGCCGGCAGAGGCGTCTAGGCACTCACAAAGCTTTCCCTGTTTAGTGGCCCAGCCTTGAAAAGCTGCCCTGCTTTGGGAACTGAGTGAATGAGTCCCAATGTGATTGACATGTTGAGAGTATCAGAGGGTTCTTCTGAGTCATCATTAACATGCACATGGAACCAGGAAATTTAAATGAATTGCTGTAATCCATCCACCTTTATACAACAGCTCCAAATGTTGGTCTGTTAAAGTCAATTTTGTTTTTTCCAATTGACTATTTTTTCATTGGATGGTTGAGGATTCACATTTGGTGGAGCAAATTAATGGGGCTTTAACAGTTCACTGGGCATAGTTGCTTCTTTAGGGAAAAAATAACTTAAAAAGCAACAATTAAGCTGTAGTCATGTCCAATCATGGCATCCCCTTTTTTAGTTGAAATGCCTATTAAATATCAATTTAGTAATCCAATTGAGTACAGGTTAGTCAAACATCCACTGACCATATTTTTATAACATCAAGCATTCTTTTCCCGTATGTCTTTATCAAATTTGCAATTCATCTCTACAGTTTGATTATTATACCCAACATGCTTAGTTTCTTTTAACTAGAAAAACCCCAGGATGAACAATTTAGATGGGCCTTGGTGTTATGGTAAGAGCATCAGTAAGTTATCCAGAAGCCAGAAATCTATAAGTGAGCAGCTTAAGAATGGTACATCCCCGTTGTGTACCCAGAGGTGTTAGAGGATGCCTTTGCTTTGTACAGCATAACCCATTCATAGCTTTAAAATGCTCAATTATTATTATTGAACATAGCTTTTATATCTATTATTATTTCTTGCTCTATAAGCCCTTACCTTACAAACAAAAAGGGCATGCAAATGGCATGGAAGTAGGAAAGGAATGTAAAAAGAAGAAAAAGTGTTTAATAAAGATTTTGCATGTACTTAGGTCTTCATTATTAATATTAAAGCCATTTGTTGACGATCTAGTTTCAGAACATAAAATGTAGTCAAATACTATGAAAGGGAATCATGCTCCAACACTGTGAGGGTTCCAGGAACTACAACAGCAACAGATATTGGCTTTAAAGTATGAAAGAAAAGATAATTATTTTTTAAAAAGATTTATATTTTTTGAGAGGCAGAGTGACCGAGAGAAACTCCACCCAGATCCCCCTTGGGTAGCAGGGGCCAACACAAGGGCCATCTTCTGCTGCCTTCCCGTGTATATTTGCAAGGAGCTGCACTGGATGCAGAGCAGCTGGGATCCAAACTGGTACCCATCTGGGATGCCAGCCTTGCAGGCAGCAGCTTAACCTACTGCACCATAACGCTGGTCCCAGGTAAATGTACTTTTAATAATACACCTCACAGGTCAGCCTCCAGATATTAGAACCTAGTCATATTTCTGTCGTAAACATGCTGTGCAAGGTAACTTACCAACTCTGTCCCATTAACTTCAACCTAACCCTGTGTAGTTAATATTATTCCACCCTTGCAAGAGACAGGATCACAGATGCAAAGCTACTTGCCAAGGGTGGCATCATGAGTGATATTGGACCTGGAATTGAACATAATTATGATGATGTAACCACTTTGTGTAGCATAGACAAATGTGATTTTACAAATACCCTTTGAAGGTCATACAAGAAGACGATCAGAAGACTGGGATTCAATTTTATTTTTATAGCAGAATAAACTTATCTTTGAGTTCAACTTTCCTACAAAGCTTGTGAAATACCTTCATATATTATGGATGGCCTGCAGTAGAACTGTTTTTTTACTTCAAGAAGGTAGTTTGAATCAACATGATATGTTTTACAAGATCTACCACTTTTCTGGTTTTTACAAAAGCATTTGCAGGAAAGGAACTTGGCTTTGAAAATCCGTGTGCAGGGGACAGTGTTGTGGCACAACAGGTTAAGCTACCACCTGCAATTCTGGTATCCCATAAGAGCAACTGTTTTGAATCCCAGCTGCTCAACTTCTGATGCAGCTCCCTGTGAATACACCTTGGAAATCAGCAGGAGATGGCCCAAGTAGTTGGGCTCCTGCCACCTATGTGGCATGGGTTGAATTCCAGGCTCCTGGCTTCCTCCTGGCTGTTGCAGGCATTTGGAAAGCGAACCAACAGATCGAAGATCCTCTCTTTCACTCTCTCTCTCCTTCTCTTTTTGTAACTCTGCCTTTCAAATAAATAAGTCTTTTAAAAAGAGACATCCTTGTGCCACTATATAGCTTGGTCATTACACAAAACAAAAACAAATGGCTATATGAATGAGGCGAACCAATGTTCAGTTTGTCTGTATCCACTTGTCCATGAATTCAAAGGGTATGATTTTATAATTGTTCCTCTCCCTCAGAGATTGTTGCTTTCATTTTTCTTTTAAAAAGAGTTACTTAGGGATGAGGGAGAAGAAGAGAAAGTGTGGGAGGGAGGGAGGGGGAGAGAGAGAGAGAGAAAGAGAAAGAGAATCTTCCATCTTCTGGTTCACTCTACTAAATGGCCTCAACAGCAGGGACTGGGCCAGGCTGAAACTAAAGAGTCTGAGCCTTGAAATCCATCTAGATCTCCCTGTGGGAAGGGGGCAGGTGCATCAGGGGCCTAAGTACTTGGGCCATCTTCTGCTGCTTTCCTAGGCATTAGGGAGCTGGACTGGAAATGTTGCAGCCAGGATTCGAACTTGCTCTCAGATGAGCTGCCAGCATTGCAGGCAGTGGCTTAATCCATGGTGCCACCATGTTGGGACCAAGAGGTTAATGATTAGTACTTCTGTTACATCCTTAAACATTTTCTTGTTTTTTATCCCCCTACCCAGATGGGGTATCGTTTTTCCTTTTTTTTTTTTTTTTTTTATAACAAAGGCTGGTAGTGACTCTTTCCATGAAGCAGAGTTCTCTTGAAAGCAAAACTACATGTCAGTGTGATAACACAGGGCACAAAGTGAAAGTCAGCCAAAGTGTGTCAACCAGATCTTAATAATTAAACAGAATTGTTAAAATTTAAACATAGTATCGCCTATTAAATCAGCTCCTTTCTTGAAATAGAAACTAGTCTGTACTCTCCAAAAGTCCTGCTGGGAATCATCTAAACACATCTATGTGACAGAAAGCATCTTCCCTAGCAAACTGTCATGGAGAAAATAACTGGAAAAAAACACTGCTAGAAAGAGTGATTGAGTTAGCATTTTTTATAGCAGTGGCTTGAAATGACTCTTTGAAATAAATAGTGTAGAGAAAAACGGAAATGAAGAAACTGTGTGATTTGGATCATTCAAGATATTTAGATATTTAAAAAAGAAAGGCCTTTAAAATAAGCTTTGTATGAAGTCAGAAAAAATATTTAAGGAATAATTCTTCAGTGTTTATTATTTTTCTTCAAGCATTGTACATCTTCTAAACCTTTTATACCAGAAATGTGTCAAAGATTTGATTCCCTTTATACTGCTTTAAGGTGGTTAATTGTACTGCTTTAAGGTGTTGCTAAACAGGAAGACTAACAAGGACATAGGTCTCAGAGCCATTGTAGCTCCTTGCCTGAGAGCAGAGCGGGACCCCTCTAGTCCTTGCTTTTTAGGCTCTGTCCCATCCCCTATATTCTTCTCCCCACCCTCTGCATTCTTTTCCAACTAACCAGGCTGCAGAGAGCCCACTGGATTTGAAAAGCCCAGAAAAAGGAAGATCAGTTACCCACCCCCCACTCCCCACCATGGTCCTTACCTGGCTTATACTATATAAACCCAGCACATGCCTAAATTCTTGCTCTCTGCCACATGCTTACTCTGTGTGCATACCAGGCAACTCTGTGGACTTATTTTCCCTTGAATAAATTTGTTTTGGCTGTGAATTCATAAAAAGATTATATGTATGTATGTGCGTGTGTATATATATATGTATGTATATATATTTAAAGATATATATAAGTATATATATTTATAAATATAATATACATTATATATAAATATATATTTATATATTGTATATATATTTATATATTTAAATATATATATATTTAAAGATTTTTTTTTGTTTGAAAGGCAGAGTTACAGAGACAGAGAGAGGGGAGAGACAGAGAGAGATCTTCCATTCAATGGTTCACTCCCTAATTGGCCACAACACCCAGAGCTGGGCCTATCCAAAGCCGGGAGCAAGGAGCCTCTTCTGGGTCTTGCCACATGGGTACCGGCGACCAAGGACTTGGACCATCTTTCCTGCTTTCCCAGGTGCATTAGCAGCTGGGAAAGAAGTGGAGCAGCTGGGACTTGAACTGATACCCATATGAGTTGCTGCGTTGCAGGCAGCAGCTTGACCTACTATGCCACAGCGCCAGCCCCGAAGATGACATTTTTTAAAAGGTTTATTTCTTCCGAGGCAGAGTGGCACAGAGAGAGGGACAGACAGAGATCTTCCAACTTCTGATTTACTCCCCAAATGGCCACAACATCCAGGGCTGGGCAGGCTGAAACCAAGAGCCAATAATTCTATCCAGTCCCACATGGGTGGCAGGGTTCCAAGTACTTGAGCCATCTTCTGCTTTTCCAAGTACAATAGCAGGAAGGTGGATTGCAAACAGAGCATCCAGGACTCAAATGGATATGGGATGCCATTGTTGCAAGTGGTGACATAAACTGTGGGGCCACAACTGGATATTTATATTTATTGTTTCTGTGCCATAAAAACCACACAAAACTGTAACATTAGTGAAGTGTTTGAACTACTTGAGGGAAATTTACTGTTTTAAGGTATCCCTTCTATTATACCTGTAAATATTTTGTCTCTATTAGTAATGAAAATCTTCTCCTTAAGTGAAAACTAGAACATATTATACAGTAAGAAAAACAATTTGAGCATCATAAAATCAACATATAAAACTTCATAAATATAGAATTCTACTTTATTTAAATGAAGTGAAATCCAGTGGTTTCAGTGGTCAGTGAAGAACATTGAATCTAATGAGCAAAAGCCCTTTGTGACTACTCAAGTCAAGACAAATTGACCATTAAGTATGGAGTGTTGCAAAGTACATTTGAGACTTCCTTATTAATATGCATTTTAAAATATATGGAAGGATAAGCACATTGTAGGAAACATTATATGAAATATGTATTCAATAAAAGAAAAATATAATCGGGCTATTTCTTCTGAAAACATTTTATAAATACAGTTTAGAGAAGTGTAACTTACAGAATCATGTTTGAATTATTCAGAACTTTTAAAGTAAATGTTCAGAGTTGACACAGAAATGTTGTTATAGAGAAAATTTTATATCTGTAAATATAATGAATTTAAGGTTAATATGACTGAATGTTTGGAATATGAAAGCACACAGTTTATATTTTATTTTATTTTGCCTTTGTTTTTCAGAGATCTCCAGTCATTTGAATCTCACCCTAGCATCATTCATTATAAATTATTCAGGCTTAGATTCTAGCTCCCTAGACTCACTAGCTTCCAAATTGTGGCAAATCAGAGCAAGAGAGAGACAGAGAGACAGAAAATCCCACTCCCAAATACTCAACAAGAGGTGCTTCTGGGCCAGGCTGAAGTTAGTTACCAGGAACTCCATCCTGGTCTCTGACTTGAATGGGACTCAACTACCTGAATCACCATCTACTACCTCTTGGGGTACACACTCACAGGAATCAGGAGTCGGGAAAACAGCTGTAACTCAAACCCAGACACTCTTACATGGCGTGCAGGCATCCCAATCCATGTCAGAATCACTATGCCGAATACCTGACGCCATGTGGGATATTTAAAAAGATAGAAGAATCAGCAAACTGCTCAGACCTATGTAATATCTCTTAGGAAGTGGTAGCATTTGATAGGTTTGACCTCAAAGCCTGTGCTGACTGCTACATTGTACAATTTCATGTTTGTGAAGTATAACTCTAATAAAAATAATCTTTCATAGAGATATTTACTAAAGTGTAGGCCAACTTGAATTCTCAATAGAGTATTTTTTTTTTGACAGGCAGAGTGGACAGTGAGAGAGAGAGAGACAGAGAGAAAGGTCTTCCTTTGCCGTTGGTTCACACTCCAATGGCCACCACGGCCAGTGCGCTGATCCAAAGCCAGGAGCCAGGTGCTTCTCCTGGTCTCCCATGCAGGTTCAGGGCCCAAGCACTTGGGCCATCCTCCACTGCACTCTCGGGCCACAGCAGAGAGCTGGCCTGGAAGAGGGGCAACCAGGACAGAATCCGGCACCCTGACCGGGACTAGAACCCGGTGTGCTGGCGCTGCAAGGCAGAGGATTAGCCTGTTGAGCCATGGTGCTGGCGAGTATTTGCTTTTAAAACATTAAAGGGGCCTTGCTCAAGGATAATTTTTGGGTAATGGCTCTAATGTTGCTAGCAGTAAAAATGTCATCAGACAATATAGTCTATATATGGTACACAAAAATGACCTAAAATAATTAGGATGGAATTGCTTCAAAAAAAAAAAAATTGAGGGATTGGGAAGGGTAGAAGAAAAAGTTATATCAACTGTTGACAAGGTAATAAAAATTACAAAAAAAAAATTATAGTAAAAGATAATGCTCACATTGAATTGGTTAGGATATCCATAGAGCAATATTAGCAATTTTCTCCTGGGGTGCTCATTACTCTAACAGGGATTGGTAACATCCATTTGCTGTATAAGGCCTGTGAAGTCATTTTGTGTGACCCTGCCAAGGGAACCATGGCCAGAGTTGGGGGAAGGACTCAAAATTCAATAAATCTATAGCAGGATAATTTTTAACTTGATAATTTTGCATGGCATGTGAGTGATGTTGCAAATATGCAAATGGCCCTTGGTAGAAAATGTTCCCCGCCCCTGTAAAAGTCACAGCAAGTGGACATGAGATTCTTGAGCCAAACTACCTGAGTTTGTATCTAACTTCAACTGCTACTTAGTATGTTATGTAGAAAAATTACTGAGCCTTATTGTCCCTCAGTGTTATATTCTCATCTATAAGTTAGGGAGAATGATAATATTTCTTGATAGCTTTAATTTGAGGACTAGGTCATATATTAGATGTCAAATGGTCAGAATAATATCTGGCATACACAAATAGTTCATAGAAAATAGTAAGCATTCAATATGTCTTTATTTTTCTTTTCTTACTTTTCTCTTTTCTTTTTCTTCTTTTATTTATTTATTTATTTATTTATTTTGATTTATTTATTTATTTGAAGGGCAGAGTTACAGAGGTAGATGCAGAGAGAGAGAATTCTTTCATTCACTTCCATTCCTCAAATGGCCACAATGGCCAGAGCTGTGCTGATCCAGAGTTAGGATCTTGGAGTTTCTTCAAGGTCTCCAACATGAGTGCAGGGGCCCAAGGACTTGGGCCATCTTCCACTGCTTTCCAAGGCTATGGCAGAGAGCTGGATTGGAACTGGAGCAGCCAGGACTCGAACCAGGACCCATATGGGATGCCAGCACTGCAGGCAACAGCTTTATGCTCCATGACACAGCCCTAGCCCCAAGTATGCCTTTCTACTATTATTTTAAATGTTTATTTATTTATTTAATTTGTTTGAAAGGCAGAGAGAGACACACACACACACACAAACAGAGATATCTGTTATCCATTGGGTCACCTTTCAAATGTGTACTGGACAAAGCTTGGAGCTGGTAACCTGGTCCTGGTGTAAACTATAGGTGTTAGAGACCCAACAACTTGAGCCATCAACCTGCTGCCTCCTGGAGTACACATTAGCAGGAAGCTGGAATCAGGAGTCAAGCTGGGGCTTGAACCCAGCATCATAACTATTACATCAACTACCTGCCTCTTTTATTACTTCTATTACTGTTACTTTAAAATTCTTATGACAGCTAACTTCCCATACTTTTTCTTACTATCATTTCACTCCTAAACCTGATATAACCAGCTTTTTATAATTGACTCCCATTTTAAACATTGTTCATAGGTTTACTAACAGATTTCCAGTTAAAAAATTCAGTAAAACTTTTTTCGCTATATATATATATATATATATTTTTTTTTTTTTTTGACAGGTAGAGTGGACAGTGAGAGAGAGAGACAGAGAGAAAGGTCTTCCTTTTGCCATTGGTTCACCCTCCAATGGCCGCCGCGGTTGGCGCGCTGTGGCCGGCACACCGCGCTGATCCGATGGCAGGAGCCAGGTGCTTCTCCTGGTCTCCCATGGGGTGCAGGGCCCAAGCACTTGGGCCATCCTCCACTGCACTCCCTGGCCACAGCAGAGAGCTGGCCTGGAAGAGGGGCATCCGGGACAGGACCGGTGCCCTGACCAGGACTAGAACCCGGTGTGCCGGCGCCGCAAGGCGGAGGATTAGCCTAGTGAGCCGCGGCGCCGGCTTTTTTCGCTATATTTTTGACTTCTCAGTTATATTTGTCATGTTGTTTTCTTTGATACTTCTTTTATTTTGAAAATCTAAAAATAGATGAGATGCATTTTAAGAAAGCCATAGAGGGGTGCATATATGGCCTAGTGGCTATGATGCCAGTTAGAATGCTAATGCCCCACGTGGGAATACCTTGGTTTGAGCTCTAGCCCTGGTTTCCAATCCACTTTTCCTGTTGTTGTAGTTGGGTTCCTGACACTCCTGTGGAAGATCTGGATTGGGTTCCTGGCACCCAGCTTTGAACCAGCTCAGACCCAACCATTGCAGGCACTTAGGAAGTAAACCAACAGATGGAAATTCTCTCTCTTGTCTTGCTGCCTCTCAAATAAATAAATAAATATTAAAGAAAAAGGGAATGTTATATAACTGAATGAATCATAGGCATGCTAAGTCCTTTGCCATGTCTCTGGTACATAAACATAATATATACCAGTGGATTCATTGTTGTATTATTCTTATGGGTATTATTATGAAACACATTTTAAATTTTTAAGATTTTTTTTACTTATTTGAAAGGCAGAAAAACAGAGAGAGAGACACGGAAACAGAGAGTGAGAGAGAGAGAGAGCAATCTTCCATCCACTGATTCACTCCCCAAATGCTCCCAATTGCTGTGGTTGGACCATGCTGAAGTTGGAAGTCAGGAACTCAATGTCAGTCTCCCATGTAGGTTGTGGGGACTCAAGTACTTGAGCCATCAGCCACAGTCTTCAGGGTGCACATTAGTAAGAAGCTGGAATCAAGGGAGTAGAGTCAGGACTTCAAACCAGGCACTCTGATACAGGATGTAGGGTTCCCAAATGGCATCTTAACAAATGTGTCAAATTCCATCCCCTATTATGTCAATAATAAGGGAAGATTTCATTGTTCTTATTTTCTGTTTAAAGGTCATACTGATGTCACATACATCGCAATGCTTACCATAGTGCTTGCCAGATAGTAATGCCAAAATGAAAACTGAGCTGCATTAAATTTAACTAAGTTTAGTTGAGGAAAGAAAAAGGTTCTAGAATCAGGCAGTCTTCTAGGCCAAAGGTGGTTCAGAATGTCCCACCTTACCACGTGCACAGATTATACTTATAACCAGAAAAAAGGCTGTTACAGACAGAAACAGGTTGAATAACTGTTGATATTTTCCTTATATGCTCCTGGTGTGAATAGGCATTTGCCTTATTTGGATCTGATTCGATCAGTTAACAATCTATAATTGGATGAAACTTCTGCAGACCTAGCTGAAACTCACTTTTTTGGTTATAAGGGTGTACTCTTAGGTTATGTTACAACTTGTTTTCCCATTGAGCTAGGCTGCAGTTTACTATGCATAATTACAGAGGTGACTTTGGGCCATACTTTTTGCACTCTAGTATGGAGACCAGTTTAGGTCAAAATAATTTCAGTTTAACACTAGGCATTCATTAGACATCTATGGTTCAAGAAACAACAAAAAACAGCCCCCAGATTTTTGAGAGAAGTGTATTCTTAGAAACTAAAATTGGAAACAATGAAGAGGTCCTTCAAGGGTTGAATAATTTGTGGTACACCCAAACAAGGAAGTACCACTCAGTACTAAGTAGAATGAACCCTCAGGCCATGAAAACAAATGGCAGAAACGTAATGCAACCTACTAAATGCAAGAAACCAATTGTAAAATGATATATCTTGTATGACTCCAACTATATGACATTCTTGAAAAGGAGAAACTACAGTGGGAATAACAGAGGTTTCTAGAGGGTTGGGGGACAAAGGGACAAAAGGTAAGAGGAATTTGAAGGCATTAAATCCAGTCTGCATGATGCTGTAATGATGGTTGCATTATCATGATTATTTTGGCTTGTTGAAACCCGTGGACCACATAACAGTGAGAGTGAACCCTAATGCCAACCATGGGCTTTGGGTGCATTAATGTGCCAGTGCATATCTTTCACTTGTCCTGGGCATCAGTTGTGGGGTACCATGCTGCACATCACCATCCTTTCATATTCCTGAATTCTGAACTCTTGGATATAATCAAAGATGAAAAATATCTGGAAACAAATGTATCTGTATTGGACATACACAGACTTTCAATCTTTTCATTATTCCACAATCAATATAGAATAATAGTTATTTATACAACATTTTCATGGTGTTAGAATTTATAAGTAATACAGAGATGTATTATTAGGGAGATTCCTGACGCCGTAAACAAGAGTGTCAAATTGTTAAATCAGCAACAGGAGTCACTGTGTACTTACGTCTCATGTGGGATCTGTCCTTAATGTGTTGTCCAATGTGCAGTGATGCTATAACTAGTACTGAAACAGTATTTTTACACTTTGTGTTTCTGTGTGGGTACAAACTGATGAAATCTTTACTTAGTATATACTGAATCAATCTCCTGTATATAAAGATAATTGAAAATTAAAAAAAAACCTTGGTGTTAAATTGGAAATTGCATAGAAAATTAATCAATTTTTTAAAAAAATATGTAGGATCTCTGTCCTTAATGTGTTGTACATTGTGATTTAATGCTATAACTAGTACTCCAACAGTATTTTTCACTTGGTGATGCTATGTGAGGGCAAACTGTTGAAATCTTTACTTAATATATACTAAACTGATCTTCTGTATATAAAGAGAATTGAAAATGAATCTTGATGTGAATGGAAGGGGAGAGGGAGTGGGAAAGGGGAGGGTTGCGGGTGGGAGGGAAGTTATGGGGGGGGGAAGCCATTGTAATCCATAAGCTGTACATTGGAAATTTGTATTCATTAAATAAAAGTTTAAAAAAAAGGAAATCTTAAAAAAATAAGTAATACAGAGATGATCTAAGTGTACTAGAGAATATGCACAAGTATCACTTCTCGGCCTTTTGAGAATATGCACAGATTATATGCAAATAATTTGCCATTTTATTTTAAAGTAATTCAAAAAAGTTCAGGGGAAATGTGTATTATGAAAAAATTATATTTCACATTTTTTTGAATTTTTCTTTTAATCCATTTTTCATTAACATTTTGAGGTTTTTATCCTCATATAAGGAAGTTGCACATCCATACATTTTGGTATCCCTTGCCTAGGTTAGGGAGGCAGAGAGAGTGGTTTCTGGGATCAATCCTTCATGGATACCAAGGAACACCTGTGTATAGGAACTCGGTATTTTGTGTTCAATTTTGTTGTGAACCTAAAATTTCTCTAAAAAAAAAAAAAAAAAAAAAAAACACTCACGAAAATAAATAAATAAATAACAAGCTTTTAAGAGAGGAAGAATTGATCAGTTAGAATACATTAGAGCCGTGGCCGGCACCGCGGCTCACTAGGCTAATCCTCCGCCTTGCGGCGCCGGCACACCAGGTTCTAGTCCCGATCGGGGCACTGGATTCTGTCCTGGTTGCCCCTCTTCCAGGCCAGCTCTCTGATGTGGCCCGGGAGAGCAGTGGAGGATGGCCCAAGTGCTTGGGCCCTGCACCCCATGGGAGACCAGGAGAAGCACCTGGCCCCTGCCTTCGGATCAGTGCGGTGCGCTGGCCGCAGCGGCAATTGGAGGGTGAACCAACAGCAAAAAGGAAGACTTTCTCTCTGTCTCTCTCTCTCTCACTAAGTTTGCCTGTCAAAAAAAAAATAATATATATATTATTTATATATATATATATATATATATATATATTAGAGAAAGCACCATCGGAACCAGAGTTTGAACAGAGTGCTAAGGAAACAGAAGTTTAAAAAATAACTTAAGAGGGAATAGCCTGTGTAAATGTGTGGAATACTAAAAAATGTTTTGAGTTTAGAAGAGAAATAGCATAAGCAGATAAGTGTTGCTAAAATTACCTTCACTTTTAAAAAGGCATACTTCTAACAATCTAATCTCATATCTGTCAGCATATTTTGATTATTTTTATTTGAATATAGTCATCAATCATAAATGTAAAGTAAAAGCATTTTGACAGAGTGACCTACTGACTGATAAACCCGAATATTTCCGGCCTCACTTGAGGAGAGAGTCCTTTGGATCTGTTCGGGGGAAAATAAGGTCTTTCTTACTCATATAGCTTCCTTTGTGTATCCCAAGACTATAGTTAAATAGTGTATAATCCAGTGAAAGAGACACTGTAGTTCACCAGAAAGGCATCCTGTGGTCTCAAAAGGAGATTATGATTCCGTTCCTACAGGATACAAAGTGTTTTCACAAGCTTTACAAGAAAGCACTGTTCCAGTAGCAACACTAAGATTTCTTTCAGCCCACAGAGGATAACACTGTACAGCGAAGAGAAGTTTACCAATCTCCTCTCACAATAGAGGCCAGGCCACGGACAGACAGCATTTTGGATGCCTGTATGTAAGTGGAACTAATGGACAGTAAGATACTTTTCAGAGTAGGGTAACTAAAGTACAACATAATGAATCATTTTTTCTGCAGACTATTTTTCTTGGCTATTCAGCTTTATGAATGTAGCCATTGATGCTATCCTTGAGTTATAGAAGCATTTTAAAACATGAAATAGTATGGAAAATTTGTAAGTCATAGTTTGTGTGTGTGGGTGTGTTTTTACTGGTAAAAATCAAATGCTGACTAGGTTTTCATTCACTGTTTATTTATTGCTTCCTTCTTTCATAAAATGAATTTTGAAAGACTCCTATGTGCAAGGCACTGGTGAGACAGAACCAGAGGACACCATATATGGAGTTTTCTCTCAAATGCTTGTAACTTGAAATGAGGTTAAATACGGTGATTTTGTTGGTTTCCCATATAAATATGCATGTGTAATCACTGCATATCCTACATAATATACATTTGCCTACTATGTATTAATTATATATTACAAAGAATATCAAATTTGCTTTGAAATTGCCAGACATGTCATTTCTTGTGCCAACATAAGGGAGAAAGAAATGTTTAGAGATGTTTACAGATAGAATCACTGGAAACTATTAAAATATAAGTAATAGACTACTTTCTGTAAAGAGATACATTTTTGATGGTAAATCACATGTACATGTAATGGAGTCTTATCATTTTTCATTATTCTTTATCTTGCAAAGAGGTATTGCCTGCATACTGATGGACAGGTACAACCCACACTTTAGGATACAAGTGTCTGAATATCTAGCCCTTAGGTAGCAACTCCGTTTCTGATATGCCCTGTTATGCTATGTTTTACAGCATCATAGTAAGAGCTTATAATTTACAATATCTTTTCTGTCATTAAGCAGTTTTTTCTTGATATTAAGAAAAATAAATAAGGAATAGAAAATTGGGAAATGGAATGCTGAGTGTAGAAATAGAGAATTTTCTCACCGTGAACAATGGTAATCTTTTTCTTCACTACTTTTAGAACCCATATAAAGCAGTGATTTCTGTGAAAACTATCACTTAACCTTTTGTTAAATTATAAAAAGAGTTTAAGTAAACAGTGCATCTTAATAGAGATATTGATGAGGTCTTCTTTGTTTTCTTTGTTCTAGGCATACATAATCATATTTTACATCATTTCTAAAGTATAAAATTATACATGACTATATGCCAAATTTAGTAACTAATAATTTTTAGACTTTAATTAAAAAGTTTTATTTCTTTTCAAGTAATTCTTGGTATAAATAATAATTAGTGAGTTGAAGACCATCTGAAAATTATATCTATTTTGGGCATGCAAACATCATTTAATTGTAAAATACTATATTATTTTATACCATCCTTCTCAGAGAAACTATTAAGAAGCAATTTTCCATCTGCATATGGTGACAGGTCATCCAGATGGTACTGATGTTTACTCTAAAGCTGTCTTTGAACATCTGTTGTATTGAGCATTAAAAATGTTTTTCTTTGATCAAAAATTATTTTTTGCCTTTGTTGTAGCCTGGAGAACTTCATGAAATCCATACTTACAGCAGTAAAGCTACTTGGCTTTTCTGATGAGGGGCTAAAAGAGAAATTTTGGATGTAAGAATATTTTAAAATGGACTCTAATGATATATATGAATTTTGTAGAATTGTGAAAATATGAACCCACAATCAAGTTTTTGTCTAGATTTTTTTTTATTTGACAGATAGAATTAGACAGTGAGAGAGAGAGACAGAGAGAAAGGTCTTCCTTCTGTTGGTTCACTCCCCAAATGGCTGCTACGGCTGGCGCTGCACCGATCCGAAGCCAGGAGCCAGGTGCTTCCTCCCGGTCTCCCATGCAGGTGCAGGGCCCAAACCCTTGGGCCATCCTCCACTGCCCTCCTGGGCCATAGCAGAGAGCTGGACTGGAAGAGGAGTAAGTGGGACTAGAACCCAGCACCCATATGGGATGCCGGCGCTGCAGGTGGAGGATTAACCAGGTGAACCACGGCACCGGCCCCTAGATTTTTTTTAAAAATATATATTTATTTATTTTTTTAAATACAGAATGACAGAGAGAGAGAGAGAGAGAGAGACAAAGACAGAGAGATATCTTCTATCTACTGGTTAACGTCCCACATGGCTTCTATGGCCCAAGATAGGCCATGCTGAAGCCAGGAGCCTGAAACTCCATCTGGGTTTCCCATGTGGGTGACAAGGGCCCAACAACTTGAGCCATGAGTTTTCTCAGGTGCATTAGCAGGAAGCTGGATCACAAGCAGAGAAGCTGGGAATCAAACTGGTGTTCCAATATGGGGTAACAACATTGCAAAGAGCAACTTAATTTGGTGCAATACTAGGCTGACTTTTGTCTAATTTTTTTTTTTTTTTGAGATTTATTTATTTATTTGAAAGACAGAGTTACAGAGGTCAAAGCAGACACACAGAGAGAGAGGTCTTCCATCTGATGGTTCACTTTCCAAATGGCCGCAATGGCCAGAGCTGAGCTTACCCAAAGCTAGGAACCAGGAGCTTTTTCCAGGTCTCCCACACAGGTACAGAGGCCCAAAGACTTGGGCCATCTTCTACTGCTTTCCCAGACCATAGCAGAGAGCTGGGTCGGAAGTGGAGCTGCCAGGACTTGAACCGGCACCCATATGGTATGCTGGCACTACAGGTGGTGGCTTTACCTGCTATACCACGGCGCTGCCCTTTCTAAATTTTTTAATATCTGGATTTCATGTAGTCAGTGGTATACTGAAAAAGGATGAAAAATTCACCACCAACATAACAAGAAAAGAGATCTGATTTGTTGTATTTGCAAATGACTGTGGCGTAAATATTTCTACCATGGTGGATATGAAGTTGCCAGTGACTCATCAACTTCTCACACAGTATCTGATTCTGAACTGTAAATTTCTGTAAGTAAGTATCAGGCAACTCCAGGACATGATTATTTTACTTCTCATAGAAATTTTATGTATATTTTCTTATTGTACTTGATACGTATAGGTGCCTTCTGGTTTGAGACCTGATTGCTTCACTTCCTGTCTCTGCTGTGGTCCGGGAAAGCAGTGGAGGATGGGCCAAGTCTTTGGGCCCCTGCACCCACATGGGAGACGGGGAAGAAGCTCCTGGCTCCTGGCTTTGGGCTCCAGCCGTGGCGGCCATCTGGGGAGTGAACCATTGGATGGAAGACCTCCCTCCCTCTCTCTCTCTCTGCCTCTCCTCTCTCTGTGTAATTCTGACTTTCAAATAAATAAATAAATCTTTTTAAAAAAAGGATACATATAGGTGCCTTGATACTAATTTGTTCTACTTTATATGTATAGGTGCCTAAGTTTGCTTTACATCTGGAGACACCATTTTTGATTGCTGGAAAATCTATATTAGGGAACATATGCATTTGGGTAGTATAGATTGTCAGTTGTTTCTACTTTACATAAAAACTTATTTTTTCTAATAAATCTTTATTACTTCTTATGGTACATGGATGATGAGGTATAAGGAATGCTTGGAGTAAGACTGAATTTGAAGAAACTTTAAAAGCTTCAAACCAGAGAGAACACTTGTCTTATATAATTTGTGTTTTGAACTAATAGTGAAATGTGACATCACTAGCCTCATGAGGTATCCATGATAATGTCAGTAAAATATATCATTATTAACAATTTAAACCATATTTAAAGTTTTTTATTAATAGTTTAACACATTAGAATTTCCTTTTTTTTTTTTTTTGGCTGTTTCATCTTATTGTGTACTAGAATTACTGGGGATAATTTTGGATATGGCCTCAATATTTTGCTATCTACTCTGTGGCCAAAATCCACTCCTCTGGAGAAATTTTAGATTTTGAAAATAAAAATAACCAAAGACTACTCCGATAATATTTTCTTGCTAAATCTGAACTTCTGCATAGTCAATAATAATGTGATAACAAAGGTTAATAATACATCTAAAAACACAACACTGGCATAAAAAAACATGCTTTTTACATTCATATTACATATAAGAAAGTTCACTTTCAAATATTTGTTATTCAATATTAATATGAAGTAAAATGTTTTTTTTCTTTGTTAAAATTCTGTCAATTATATGAAATAAAATTATAGTAGTTATTGCAAGTTTATAAAAAATTTTAACCATATATAGAAACAGTAGTGAAGAAATATCAAAACAATTAAAAAGGAAGAAATATTAACAGTTAATATAATTATCATGGAAGAGTGTATTAGCTCAATGAGTTTATAAGAAAAACTTTTAAAATGTATCCATTTATTTGAAAGGCAGAAAGAGATTATGGAGGGGAGAGAGAGAGAGAAAGAACGAACTTTCATTTGCCCTATCACTCCTCAAATGCCCAAATAGCCAGGATTGGGCTGAGCTAAAACTGGGAGCTGGGAACACAATCCAGATCTCCACATGAGTGACAGTGACCCAATTATATGAGCCCTCACCTCTGCCTCCCACGATTAGTATTAACAGAAAACTGGACTCAGGAACTAGAGTAGGGTATTGAGCCATCATGCTCTGATTTGGGATGTAGTCATTTTAAACACTAGGCCAAATGCTTATCCCGTGGATGAACATTTCTGAATCAACATTTGTTTATAAATATTAAATAATTAAGTCAGAAAATAGAGAAAATGTTCAAATATAATTTTAATGTTAATGGAATTATTTATATAATTATAATCCAAATTCCATTTAAACATTAAGCAATAGCTAGCATTTATAATATTAAACCCATAAAATTTTGCACATTTTTAAAATTTTAATTATTTAATTCAATTTAAGTCATGAATCTTTTTACAAAAATATTTGATAATTTTTCACATGTTGTAAAGATGAATTAAAAGCCACCAAAAATGTACCTGAATAAGAAAACTCCCCAAACTCTTATAATAGATCATCTTAATTCAAACAGAATAATATGCATAAAAGTATAAGAAAATGAGAAAGTATTTAAAGAAAAGAGGAACCCCTAAGACACATTTGTTCTTATGAAAGAAACATGTAAAAATAGACTTTAGGGTTGAGAGTTCAGCCTAGTGGCTATGATAGCTGATAAGACAGGCACTTGTATCCTATAATGAAGTGCCTGGATTCAATTCCTGGCTCTGGCTCCTAGTTCCAGCAGCCTGCCAGACCCTGGGAGAGAGTAAAGGAGGGCTCAAGTGGTTGGGTCTCTGCATCCATATATCTGTGTGTATATGTGTGTGTGTTTTTCATAAAGTTTTTTTTTTTTTTTAGAAATCTTTAATGAGTACAAATTTCATAAGTACAACTTTAAGAATATAATTATTCTTCCCATCATATCCACTCTCCCACCCACACTCCCACCACACCGCTTCCTCCCTCTCTCATTATCAGTACTATTCTCCATTAAAATTCATTTTCAATTAACTTTATACACAGAAGCCTAACTACATACTAAGTAAAGATTTCAACAATTTGCCCACACATGCACACACACAAAAAACTGAGAACAAGCTTTACAGTTAATTCTCATAATACAATTCATTGAGGACAGAGGTCCTGCATGGGAAGTAAGTGCACAGTGACTCCTGTTGTTAACAGTTAACACTCTGTGATGTCAGTGATTACCCGAGGCTCTGGAAATGAGCTGCTAAGGCTATGGAAGCCTTTTGAATACACAATCTCTGTCAGTGTTTAGACAAGGCCATAAGCTAAGTTGAAAGTTTTCTCCTCCCTTCAGAGAAAAGTACATCCTTCTTTGATGGTCTGTACTTTCCCCTGGGGTCTCACTCACCGAGATTCTTCATGTAGGATTTTTTTTTTCCCACAGTGTCTTGGCTTTCCCTGCCTGAAATGCTCTTATGGGCTTTTCAGCCAGGTCAGAATGCCTTACGGGCTGATTCTGAAGTCAGAGTGCTTTTAAAGTGATTGTCACTTACCTATGAGTCTGTTGTGTGGACTGCTTCCCGTGTTGGAACATTCTCTCCTTTTTAATTCTATTTATTGTTATTACCAGACATTTGATCTTATTTATATGATCGCTTTAATACTTAATCCTATCTATATGATCACTTTAACACTTAATATAATCACTTTAACAATTAAGATGGCATTTTTAGCACCCAGCTTAATGGGATTTGGGGTCCCATGGCAAATTTTTAAACTGTACCCTTAGAAGTAAGTCCATAGGAATGCATGCAGCACTATACAGCTTTACAAACTTGCTCCTCCCTCTCTTATTCCTGCTCTTATTCTTTACTGAGATCTATTTTCAATTGACTTTATACATGTATGATTAACTCTACATTAAGTAAAGAGTTCAACAAATAGTACAAAGAAGAGGAAAAAAAAAGTTCCTCAACAGTCAAGACACAAGGTCTGTTCAAGTCATTGCTTCTCAAAATACCAATTTCACTTGTACAAATTAAAAAAAAAAAAAAGGTTTTAAAGGAAGCTTTAAGAGGAAAATTTCTTAGATATTTGACCCTATAAATGTGAGGAATCCAAACAAAATCTTGTTGAAATAATTGCTATTGATTGACAACGCTTTTCAGTAGTTAAATTGGAGGATTATTGAGATTTGCTAAGGTGATTTTGTCCATTTATCCCAGTCGTGTAGCTCTATGACAGCAGGTGGGCTATATTTTATATTTTGATTGTTTAAAAGATAATTAAAAAGCATATTATTTTTAAGTGCTGTAGTTATAACAAGGTGTATAGAACATTTTAGAGAGCTCAGTCTCATTTCTCAATGACAGGGAAGCTTGCTGTCTTTGGGAAAATATCCTGGGACTCCAAGGGCCAACTTGCTGTTGTAAAAGGAGCCTGGTTGACAAAACCCCTGAAACAGGAGTTATACTTTAGGGTTGGAGGTAAAGGAAGGATTATAAAATCACTGGGAATGGGGATGGATCTTATTTATAATGTTCTGCATTTGTTAGCCAGTATCTGCTTGTTTGGCACACTTCCTGAGTAACTCAAACATTAGGGATTTCAACACTTCCCTGAGGAGATCATTTCATTTGCCAGTACATACATTTTTTTCCTAATATTCAAGATTCAATCCTCTTTCAAAAAACTTTATGCAAGCAATACTAAGTACCATTCAGGATTTAATGAGCCTGGTTTTCTTCCCTGTGGCGTGGAAAAGATCGCCTGAATAAACACTCCTCCAGCAGCCAAGATTTGTGCAGGGGAGTGAGTGAGGAGAGAAAGAGACACAGCTTCTTCCCTGTGTTCAAGCACCAGGGGACTCCACATGGCCCCAGGAAATAACTCTGCTTTATCCCTGCAGGAGCAGTGGGAGTTGGGGAAAGGGGAAAAGAAAAAAAAAAAAAAAAAAACCTGACAGGGAAAAGAAGGAGCAGGCACTATTTTCAACAAACAGCAATGTGTTGTCCAAACGATAGGAATCTAGAAAAAAAAAAAACTGATGAACACATTCTACATATAGTATTCTAAATAAATCGGGAAAAATGTAATGCCAAAGAAATACGGGCTCAAGAATCAGATAATAATTACTCTAAATCCAACATTTCAGCTTAGTCTCTTAATAATCTTTGATCAATCCCCTGATTTCTGAGCCTTCATTTTCATATTTGGAAAAAATTCAAGTAATCCTTGTGGAAGGTGATTTTGAAGTGGAAACAGAAAAGTGCCACCCAGAACTTGCTTTCTGCCCTACAGTCTTTTTCTGTCACTATTTTTGTTAGTGAACTTAAAAAAAAAAAGACAATTTTAGATTCTCTTATCTTGCAGGTTTTTTTTTTATTTACTTTTGATTCAGTTCAATATTTATGTAATGAGCCTGACCCTAGGAAGGGGTTGTCAATACAAAAATAAATAGCTCTTTGAGGCTAGGACACAGGCAGACAAGCACAAATTTTAATAAATATAATACGTTTCAAGGTAGAATATGTAGAATAGTGAGATGGTTGTAAAACAGAGAGAAAAAGTCCAACTAAAGTAATCTTGCTGTGGTCGATATGAATCTTATTCCACAAATGTAAAAAAAAATCACAGAGTAAGTTAAATGCTTTTTGAGCCTTTCTCACCCTGAACTGAAGGAAAATCTTTGTTAGGTGTTATTAGGTGGCCAGTCTTTTCCATTATGGTTACAGAAGACTTCAATAGGCTCCTTTGCTACCTGTAAAAGAAGAGGCAGGTATTATCCATCATTGCTCAAACCCACATGATACTTTAATTGGCAGTTTGATGCTTTGTGTTAGGCTGAATATGGTCCTCCATGAGTAGCCACATTTTAATCTCCGAATCCTGTGAATGTTACCCTATATGGCAAAGGAGACTTGCAGATCTGGTTAATTTACAGATGCTGAGATAGGTAGAATATCTTGTATCATGTAAGTGGGCCCTAAATATAATCACAAATTTGCTTATGGGAGAGTGACAAGGAGGTAAAAGGTGGGTGTTGGAGTTGACATGATGGAAGAAACAATTTAGATTCCACGAAGGTCAGCTGTCAAGGAATTCAGGCTGTCTCCAGATGCCAAAAAAGGCAAGGAAATAGTTTTTCCTAGAGACTCCAGAAAGAAGTAGCTCAGCTAACATCTTAACTTTAACCCATTGAAACTGACTTCAGACTTCCAGCAAGCCTGAGTGTAAGGGAATCAATATCTGTAACATTCAGTCCACAAGACTATACTAATTTTTACATCAGCCACAGGAAACTAATCTATATCAGCAAAGTTTCAGTCCCAGGATGTTTTGCCAAGGTTCAGGGCCCTGTGTACCCTGCTCCTGAGAATGGAGGACACCTCAGCTGTTGGAAGACCAATCACACTGCTTTCTCAGTTTGGGCAATTTCTGTCTCCCATGATTGCCATCAGTAGTGGCCAACTGTTTGCAGAATGATTTTCTACTAGGCCCTTAAGGAAAAGGTTTTACACTGGTGAATATGGGGCTACAATTACATATAAGCTTGCTTTTGAGTGCCATGTACTGTATTTTAATTTTTATTCAAAATTTGGGGGATCTTTCAAGGAAATGCATATTTTGTATCTTTTTTTTAATCTGAAACTATGGGCATTCCCATATTACAACCATTCTTTTGAATTATCTCTTTAGCAAACTGTTTGCTTGCCAGTTTGAAGTCTACATTGATACTCCTTTACTCATTCCCTGTTCAGATGTACAGATCTGAGTTTCTAATTCACATTGGATGCCATTAAAATCCATGAAAGAGAGCGAGCATCTCTGTCAACTACTGCTTCAGTCCTCATAACCCAATTCTCCCTAGGGAAAACAAAAATGGTCCAGAGAGTTTGGAACTTAACAGGAGTAAAAATGCTGTGAACAAAATCAACTAAAAAATGATGATTTTTCTCCAGAAAAATCTTTAAAGAAGCAGTACAGTAATGTCTAACTTGGTCTTACAGGATGAAGAGATAAGTTAGTGATAGGATCACTTTTGGGCCCCTCCACATACCCAGACCTTCAGATTTCTTACAAGAGAAACCATTTGAGCTAAACAACCAAGAAAAGCCAGACCGGAGGTCCTTGAGGGAGTCTGGGGTGGCTGGTGGCTGTGTTCTGGGGGGCACTGAATCAATAACTCCGAGAAAGAGGACTAGTGGTAAGAGGATCAGCTGGGAGGCAGGCATGGAGTAAGATTCTGAATTGTGCTTTTTTTTTTTTCTACTGTGTGATCTGAATCATTGGTGACTATTGCCTGTCTTCTCAGCTGTGTGAGACTGAATCTGTTATAGGATATGGGGTAGGGATGCATTTAGTTTGGATTGAGTGTGGGATATAGATTTGGCTTGTAGTCATATCACTGCCCAGTTATTTCTAAGAATTCTTTCTGTGTTGGCTGAGATACGCTGTGACACACCATCCATTGTTATAAATGTGTTTTATCCCAGAACATTGGCCAGGGGGAAGGGTAGAAATACTTGTAGAGGATGTATTATTTGTTAATCATTCATGATGCTGCCCAGCATGACTGGAACCAACTACAAGAATGAAAATAGTAAGATCCATAGAAATAAAAATATACCTGGATCCTTTTGGGAAAATCAAGTAAAGTGCAGTTGAAAAGTAGTTTTAAAACTGAGTCTTGAATGATCAATACAATTTCAATGCAGTACAAAATATATTTACTGGAAAGCTAGTGAAAATGTAAATGTTAGAGTCTCTTGCTTGTTAGACTTCCCTTCTAAGTATATGTAGAATCTCCAAAAAAATTCAGGGAATAATTGAATGAAAAGATAAACTGACTTGAATATGAAAATTTTGAAATCTGTGGAGTTCTTTCATAATATGAACTTTTAAAAGATTACCTCATATGTATATATTTGGATAATTGTGCACCCATATAAACATTATTAATTACATTTTTCTGAGAGTATTTTAAAGTACTCTCATATTGTACCTAATTTCACAATGTTTTCTTGAAGAGGACCCACTTTAACTCCTCCTCCACCAAAACCCTAGATCTGGCTATAGAAAAGTGGAAGGGCCATCTACGGGAAGGAGTGTACTTGTACAAAAACACAGAGGGAGGAATGCTTAGGATCTGCTCAGGAAAATGTAAATATTTGGGTTTAGCTGGGTTGTATGATATGTGAGGATAAACATAGAGCAGGGAAGATCACTGCCAGATCATGGAGGATGACCTTGAATGACATCTTTTGAAGCAAAACTTTATTAAACAATTGTATATGATAGCCATGGTGCCTAACCAGGATGCTGCATGAAGAGGTAATCCCAATCATCGGAGATGATTTGCAAATGACCATCTATGAGTTTTAACTGAGATTTGTGGATCCCAAACAGTCTCTGAAACAAGAGATCTGGCGGGTGGGGACTGAGAGTTTGGGTAAATTTTGCAGGTTTTCAGTTTCTATAACCCTCCCAGCTTGTTCGGCCTTATTCTCCATCTCACTTTTCTGTTCAGTCATATAATAGTGTCTATATCTGGTTAATCCTAGAAGTCTCTGAATGTGCTTTGAAAAAATATGAATTTTTTGGAGTATGAGGAAGATAGCTGTGTTTTACAGAAGGTATCCAGAAACACTTTTTCCTAATACCAATCCTGAGAATGTCCAGAAAACATTTAGGGTGCCATTTTACAGTAGAGGAAAAGTGATTTGTAAAAGATCACAAGGCCAGTAACTGCAGTGTTTAGATTTCTATTTCCTATCCAATGCATTTTCTACTATGCTATATTTTCTAACCTCACTTTAGAAATTCATTATGAATAAGAAAATCCAATTGGCACAAAAAATCTGTAAAACCAAGCATCAAATCCTTGTTGACCTAATTGATTATTTCTGTTTGTATGTATGTATGTATGTATGTATCTATCTATCTATCCATCCATCCATCCATCCTTCCATCTATCTATCTATTAGCTATAATTATGGCATTTTTAAGAGTTGTTAGTAACCTAACACAAAAGAAAATCATGAATTAGCATTCATGCCCACAGAACTACAGCTAACCCATGCAGTGAATTAGGAAATGACATCCATTCCTGCAGGGAGACGGCTTCTGTGTTGAGCAAGCTTGGTGAGCATTCATGAGGCTGGATTTTCACCTCCTTCATTGCATGGTCAGCCAGATCCCAATGGCCAGTGAGCAATGAGTGCAGATCATATGTCGTGATCCCTTGGCCAACAGACTGTATTGGAGTCAAAGGAGGACAAAGAACTGAATGTGAGAAAACCTAAATAAATATATATAGGAGTAGGATTGTTTTGAATCAGAATTGAAAAATATTAGTCATGTTCATGAATATTCTCTTATATAATCACTTACTCTATACTATCAGGGTATATTGAAACTACCTGAGAAACAACTATAAAAAAATCAAAATGATACTTGGGCCCCAGGCTTGGAATTCAGATTTAAATTGGTGTTGGACAGTTCTTCTGGCAGTAATGGATGATCAAAGTTTCCAGGAAATACTACTATATGGCCTAGATAGAGAACAACTGACATAAAACTTAATGATGTCTTCCACTGAACACATTTGTAGGCCACAACTGAAATTTGGAAAGAATTCCTCAAAGAAGTGTGGTATGGTGATATGGCTGTATTCTAAGAACAGATTTAAATATATAAGCATAGCAATAATTTTTCTTGGTTGATAACAGATTACTAAATTTAGCTCTGTATTTATATATTTTTGATAAATATTCAAATGAGTTATTTGATTATCTGAACATGAGAAAGGAAAGAATATGCTTATGTCTGAAAAATCATCAGTAATGGAGAGTCTAACCTTTCCTTATGAAGACAGAATTTATAGTTTTGAAATATGATGCTTTTCTTGGGAAAACTGTCAACGTTTCTGAAGCAATATACAAGGAAAACAGGAACTAAATTTACAACCAACAAAAAACAGGATAATCAGCTTATTTGTGCAGTGCTTCAGTATGGGCCCTTGAGAGTACATCAAAGCTGATGCACTAGTAGTAGGAACTCCATCCATAACAACCCAGGCTTAGAAGACGGGTTCAACAAACATGTGTGCAATGGTTCATTGTTAGGTCAGCAGCATTATGCAGGCTCATCTGCAAATCACTTTACTTTGAAAAAAATATTTAAAAGCTTATCAATGAACATCCCCAAGCTTGCTTGATTTGTTTAAAAATAATTTCATATATATGAACTGCAGGTCTTTAAAAAGTAACATAGAGGGACCAGTGTTGTGGTACATTGGTTAAGTTGCCTCCTGCATCAATGCCATCCCATATTGGAGTGCTAGTTTGAGTCTCAGCCACTCTTGTTTCCAATCCAGCTTCTAGCTGATTGGAAAAAGCAACAGATTATGGCCCAAGTGCTTGTGTCCCTGCCACTTATGTGGAGACAAGATAGAGTTCCTGGCTCATGCCTTGCGCCTGGCCCTGCCTTGGTTGTAGCAGCCATTTGAGGAGTGAACCAGTAGATGGATGATCTCTCTCTGTCTCTTTCTCTGTAACTCTTTGAAATAAAAAAAATGATAAATAAATAAATCCTTAAAATAATATAGATTGAGCCTTTAATAAATCACATGGCAAAGCATGATATAGCTTCACAAAAAACAATAATCATACAACTTTGAGATAGTTTTTAATTATTTTACTAAGGAAAAAAGTAGGTCCATCACTGTCTAAAGTGTGTGCTTTTAATCACCTTGTTATCTTTTTCAAGGCTCTAAATAAATTCAGCTACATTTTTATGAGTGATACAACTTTTTAACTTTTCATATTCTCACAGTTTGGAACTTATAGAAATGCTATGCTCACTTGATTGATGATACCTGAATGCTTGCAACATTTTATTACGCACACTTTATGGACACTCCTGCAACAGTGTCTTTACTAAAATATGTTTATTTTCTCAAGGGCCTCTATTGAGTGCCGGTTAAACTACCCTGTCTTCATAGTAAACTGGATTCAGAACAAGTACAAGATCGAATGTCTATGTGCTAACTTCTTGTGTTCTTACAATCCCCCTAATACCCTTTGATTTAAAATTTTTTATCTCTCTGTAAATGTGAAAATTAAGGTCCCACAAAATCTCAGTGCCTTATTCCCTCATACGGAACAGTGAGGAGAGGGGTCATTTCAGATTTAAACTCAGTTCTTTTTATTACAAGAGAGAGGCAGTGGTAGAGAAAGAGATAAATCAAACCTAAGAATGAAATGGGAGCTGCCTGAAAACCTGAATCAACAAAACTAACCTAAACAATGAAGATGTCTTTGCCAATTCCTTTTTCTTCACTCCACTGCACCAATTTAATCTCAGGCCCTACACATCATCCATGCACTCTATCTTGTTTTGTTTTGTTTTTTTTTCTTTCTTTCTTTTCCTGTGGGCTGTCAACGAATTTGTCTTCCTGATTTCACAACATTTTTTGTTAAGCACTAGGAATAAGAGACTGACCACCATAGGGCGTACATAGTCAATGCCATCTGAAGGCTCATAATCCACGCAAGTGTGATCACCTTCTGCTGTGCCGTGGTTTAAGTCCCTAGAGGGCCCTGAGCCCCCACTGAATGAATTACTGAAATCTTTATACGTTTTCAAGAGTTCTGGTATTTTTTACAACTTTGTCCTAACAAAGGATGAGCGTTTCATTCCTGGACCCATACGCCTCCTGTGCTTTTGGATCTGCTCAAGACGCTAAGATTTTTATAGCCTAGTGCCTCTCTCCAAACAGAAAGTTTTACTTAAGGCTTCAGTTAACAACAGATAAGATTTGGGAAGTGGTCAGGTAATTTTACTACATTATTATTAACTGAAAATATATCTTCATTTAAAATGCATTTTATGTATTTGAGTTGTGCATCATTAAAGTATTTTCAAAAAATTAGAAAATCTAACTTTAAAATTGATTTTATTTTGTGTTTCAATTCAGATTGAAATTGGCTTTGAACAGTCTTTTTTAAAATTCTCACTCTTGCCACTGTAACAAACTCCTAGACTATTAAAAACAGCCCTAGGGGTCAGTGTTGTGACTCAGAGGGTTAAGCCCCTGCCTGCGATGCCAGCACCCATATGGGCTCCAGTTTGAGTCCCAGCTGCTCCACATCCCATCCAGCTCCCTGCTAATTCACCTGGGAAAGCATCAGAGGATGGCCTGAGTGCGTGGGCCCCTGTATCCACTTGGAAATTCTGGAAGGAGCTCCTGGCTCCTGGCTCTCAGTTTCAGCCTGGCCCAGCTCTGGCCTTTGCAGCCATTTGGAGAGTGAACCAGCAGGTGGAAGATTTCTCTTTCTGTAACCCTTCCTTTCAAATAAACAAAAAAACAAAAACAATAAACCCTACAGGGCTGCTGTGTGACACAACTGGTTAAGCCAGATATCCCAGATCAGAGTGTCCCTAACACAATGCCAGCTCCAGTCCCAGCTACTTGGAGCTTCTGATTCAGGTTCTTGCTAATATGCCTGAGAAGTCAGCAAGTGATGGGCCGCGTTTGGGTCCCTGCAACCCACATGGGAGACCTGGATGGAGTTCCCAGCTCCTGGCTTTGGTCTGGCTCAACTATGGCTGTTATGGCCATTTGTGTAGTGAGTAAAGGGATGGAAGTTTCTCTCTCTCTCTCTTTTTCTCACTCACTCTCTCACTCACACACACACAAACACACACAATTTGTCTTTCCCTTTTCTCTCTGACCCTCTGACTTTCAAAGAGATAAATAAACAAATCTTTTAAAAAAAATCCTTGCTTTTATGAAGAAAACTGAAGCATGGAGGAAGTTTATGGCATAATGGCTAAATGCAGTTAAAAATTAGGTTCAACTATTTGCTCTCCTTGGCTGAATGATAATGAGTAAGTTCCTTAAGCCTCCAAGTCTCAGTTGTAAAATGGGTATGATAAGAGGATCTCCCTGTTGGGATTGACCAAAGGATTTAATGATGCATGGGGAAATTTACTTAGCTGTATCTGAGCCCAGAATTAAGAATTACTTGTCATTTTAATTCCCCTGTCAACACACACACACACACACAGTTTTAGAATTACTGGTTAGCTCTTCTTTTCAGAGCAAATCTCAGGTGATCAGATAAACCATAGTAGTACTTAGTGGCTTGAAAAACAAAAGGCACGCTGGGAGGGGAGGGAGAGTCTGGCTTCCTGGTTCTTTTCCAGTGCAAACTTTCCCCACCCAGCTGCTGCCCACATTCTGTCCTGTCCTTCAGCTCACAGAAGATTCTGCCTAATTACCAAGCAACATGTTTTTATTCATGATTGCTGCTGAGTCTTGAGCTCTGTTAATCCACCAATAGGTTAATATGCCTTGGATACAGAAAATGGAATAAATCTGTCTGCAGTGTAAATTTTGATTATATTTAGCTTTCCCACCATACCCTTTCCCAATTCTCTTTAAAGGTCAGACATTTTGTTTTGTTTGCAATTTTGTTGGCATGGTGGGAGAGGCCTAGGGCATTATTATAGTTCATCTGTTACAATGGAAAACTACTTTAATTCTTTTTTTAAAATTTGACAGGCAGAGAGACATAGGAAAGAAGGGATAAGAAGGAGAGCAAGAGACTCCCATTTTCCAATGTGTTGGTTTAATTCCCAAATGCCTGCAATGACTAGGGCTGAGACTGGCCAAGCAGGAGCTTGGAACTAAATGCAGGTCTCTCACATTGGTGGAAGGGACCCAATAACTTGAACCATTGCTTACTGATTCCCAGGGTTTGCATTAGCAGGGAACTAGAACTGGGAGCTGGAGCCAGCACTCAAAGCCAAGTATTCCAATGTGAAATACTGGCATTTGAACCTGTGTCTTAACCAGTAGGTCGAATGTCTGCACCAAAGAAATTGCTTATGATGGGAAAAGTACAATATGAATCCGAACATTTTAAATATAAATGTACAGCATGTTGTTGCTCATGTCTGAGTGGGTGAAACAACACATTCCCAGTGAGGAGGATTTGTTTAACTGCCGTTGAGTTGAAGACTTTGCCCTATATTACCATTTTCCTATGTTCTAGGAATAAAAATAAATGTGACAATAGATGATTGTTTAAATAACTGTTATGCATAAAAGTATTTTCAAATGAACATTGTGGTAATAAGTATCCTTAGTCACAGTTTTGCTCTTTGGTGTTAGCATTTAAAACAAATGAAAGAGCTCAAATTATTCTCAGAAAGGTGTTCCATTTCTTAGGGGATTATTTTAAGATATCTGTCTACATGAACAATATTCCAAGGCCTGTTGTAAGCTCCAAACCAAACTAGAACAGTATTTTTTTAAAGTATGAAAACAAAAGCTCCAAGTGTCTTCTTTGTTTCCAGGGCAGTTCAGATTCCTCGTTGGAAAGAGCATTAATTGTCCAGCAAAGCTAAGGGACAGTTTAATGGAACATTGAAATAATTGTTCAACATCCTTCTTAGGTCAGTTCCTTGTTTTAATAAAGAACAGGTTTGTATGACTTAATATGCAATTCAAAAAATAGAAATGGTCATTAGTGTTTTCAAGCAAAGGCGAAACCTGCCAAAAGTATCAGCAAAGAAAAAAAAATTGAAAATATACTTCCTCTTCTTCTTGTCATAATGTCTTCAAAATTTCCAATTATATGGACATTTTTACACTTGGAAACCCAAACTTTATTTCCTCTGTACCATTATGTTTAGATTTTATAAAAGAATAAAAGATAAAAATGTCCTTTCAAGAATGAAACCAATACATGTAATATATTACTTTAAATAAATATTCAGACATACATAAATGAATCTTACCCTACTCTTATTTTTTAAGATTTTTTTTTTTTTGAAATGCAGAATTAGAGAGAAAGAGAGAGAGAGAGAGATCTTCTATCCACTGGTTCACTCCTTATGTGGTTGCAAAGGCTGGAGCTAGGCCAGGCCAAAGCCAGGAACCTGGAACTCCATCCAGGTCTCTGTGGAGGTATCAGGGGCACAAGCATTTGGACCATCCACTGTTGTTTTTCCCAGGTGCATTAGCAGGGAGCTGGATCAGAAGTGGAGCATCCAGCTCTCAAACCAGTGCTTACATATGGCTTAACTTGCTGCTCCACAATACTGGTCCCTATTTTCTTTTTTAGATTTAATCCACTTCCCTAAGCTGAATACAAATGCAGCCAGTGTGTTTGATGAGACAGAAACCACAGGGATAAAAAACTAACCTGATGAATGAAGGTAAAAAGCAGGTGCATCTCCAAGTGGTCGGGGATGTGGGAAGGTGGTAAATGTCAACAAGCTCCAGTGCAGAATTGCATGAGGGAAAATGCTCATTTCTTGGTTTCAATGTTTAAAAGATGCTATGTTTCAGGCTCAGATTCTTAAATACTGGGACACTATAGGGAAGTTCACCAAGTCCTCTTGATATTTCAGCAAGATTTGACTTTCCTGAGCAATGTTCACCAGACATTATAGGGAGTCTACAAGTGCAAATTTTATAGCCTTAAAATAACCATTTTTTGTAGGTGGGATGGTTTCAAGTGTGTCTTGTGGTATTTGTACAAGGAAACTTCACATGTGTGAGGTCAAGGGCTTTACAGAATCCTATTATAGAGATATACTGAAATGTTGTGGTGCTGAGTTTCTATTTACCTGTGTTATTATCTGAGATGTTGAGGGTGTCCATATGGGAAATTTACAAACTTAAAAACAACCCCGGGACTTGATATTTCACTTTTAAGATGGTAGCATCTAAGGGAAGAGACAAAGGGTGGTTTGCCATTAACTTTGCCCAGACCCTGTGGCCAATGTCTTGTTTGCCATTCTCCATGAATCCATGCATCAGTCTTCATTCAAATGCCACATCCTACATAATGGCTGCCCTCTTCTTCCACTTAAGAACTCAGCTAGAATCCAGATCTCCTTTCTCTCCCTCCCACAGTGTCATGCCCACCTTTATGGGCGCCTTCTTCAATTGACATTCCTCATGACATTCTCTGAGATCGGTAAGGAGAGGAAACAAACATGTGGCAATGTGGAACATTTAAATGCTGAGAGCGTTGGTGAGTGATGCTATGAAAAATAGAAAAAAAAAAAAAAAGGTTCCTGAATTTCTGACTTTGTCTCACTGGAATGGAATAAAAATGAAAGGGGTGATTAAAGGAATTCTTATCTTTGCTCACTATACTTCTTGAGGGCACTGGATTCTCTTTCTCCTAGCATATTCCCCAAGCAGGGCACGCACTGACACATACATACAGACATACACACCTATGCTATATATCTCATATATCCTATCTCTGTGCTTTTTTAAGTGAATAAAAACTAGCCTCTCTCCAGCCTCCTTCTTAACTGACACCAGGCCCAAATCCAGACAGCAGCTGGCGGATGAATCACTGCCCAAAGCTGAGGATGTGAAGATGCAAGGGGATTACAAAAAAATAAAAATAAAAAGGCCAGATTTTCCCAAAAGTTGTATTTTCAGTTCTTCCTCTCTACTGGGTACTCTACTTAGGTTATTGAAGTAACTGATGCTTTCTCTTAAGTTTTCAAATCTCTCTATTGTTCTTGGTCAAATTCCATTGATGGTAAGTATATGTGTCTGTGTATAAATGAGCATTATCTGTGCTTTATAACTTGTCTGTAAACATATGCCAATATTGCTGAGTAGTGACCATGTATGTTTTCAAATAGAAGCATGAGAAACACAAACATACGGCCATTTTAAATGAAGGTAAGAGTACTCTTGGAACTAAGAATGCTACTGGGAAAGAATGAGAGTTAGGAAGGAGCTGATTTTATTGGATAACTGGATGTGAGTGATGAATCCAATTTTTATGGGGGAATGAAGTCTAGGGACAATTAAATGAGTTACACATGACTTATTTACAAGCCAGAGAATAACCATTGATAAAGGTATGTTGATTCATTAAATGTCCATGACCCAGTGTTACAGCAAAATGATGGCTTGTTAAAGGTTATGGGTGGCCTCAGCATTTGCACAAATCTGCTGATGTTGCTTGTTGGCAGCCCTACAATGTGAATCTTGGTTTTGTCAAATAGGAGAAAGTACATGTAGGAAAACTAAAAAGAATCCCACCCTCTAATGCTTATCAAAACTCCTTTTCCTGCCAAAAATTGTGAGACTACATACAAAGCATCTTTCTCTGCAGATGTTCCCAGAGAAAACTGCTGCAGAAGCTAAACGTTGACGTCCTCTGCTAAATGGGTTTAGCAGGGCTTTAATGAATACGTGATGGGTGGGTTGAATTCCTGTATTTTGCAGGGAGGATCTAGAAACCATTTCCTCCTGTGACCAAAGGGATTTCTGCCTTTCATGACTGGGAATTGAAAAGATTTTAAATTGTGCAGAGTCTCTGGTGGGGCAGAACAGTTTTCCTGTCATTGAACTGTCTTCTGCATTATTAAATTAGTCTTGCTTTGGAGTTTAAAAAGCAAAGGCCAACTGCCAAATAAAACAAACTACAATTTACGTGCTCTGATGTTACTGGCTAACTGGAAAAATGTCTTTATCTTTCTCCATGACCAATTATTTTTCTTTTTTACTTTAACCATATGGAAATATAATTCAGCTGGGCTACCCATTAGGTGTTAGGAATTTCAAGTGTAAGAAAGAAATCTCTACCTGTGTAGCATGCTATGCTTCACTGACAAAAGGATCTGTTTTGTTTCACAAGTAAGAGAACTTGGAGAAAGAAATGCCACAAAAAGTAGAATAAAATGTTTAACATTAAGGTGGTGGTTACCATTAAATGTAACAAATTTTCTCAAAAGCAAAGATCAAAATAATTTGATTTTTCTATTAATTATGACAAGAATTCTTCAAGCAGTTGCTAGGAATGTTTCTTTATTAAGAATACTTCGGGATATTGTTAAAATTTAGCCATTCAGTGCTCATCCTTTTCCCAGCCAAAAGCAAACTTTCCCTCTGTTGCTGCAGTTTAGGACTTTTTTTTTTTTTGTTTTGTTTAAGCCAAATGAGAGAAATCTTATTGCTTTAACCAACTTTTAGACCTGTGATTGAACTTTCTGTGTAAATGCAAATTTGAGCAAGTTACTTTCTTGCCTAACATTTAAGAAACCATTTATAATGCAAATCGGAGCACCTGCTAAGTGTAGCAACTTGCCTTTCCCCCTTCAATTGGCTAAGTCCTTGTAGTATTTTTCATTTTTTTTTTAATTTTTTTTATTTTTTGACAGGCAGAGTGGATAGTGAGAGAGAGAGAGAGAAAGGTCTTCCTTTGCCGTTGGTTCACCCTCCAATGGCCGCCGCGGCTGGCGCGCTGCGGCCGGCGCACCGCGCTGATCCGATGGCAGGAGCCAGGTGCTTCTCCTGGTCTCCCATGGGGTGCAGGGCCCAAGCACTTGAGCCATCCTCCACTGCACTCTCTGGCCACAGCAGAGAGCTGGCCTGGAAGAGGGGCAGCCGGGACAGAACCGGCGCCCCGACCAGGACTAGAACCCGGTGTGCCGGCGCCGCAAGGCGGAGGATTAGCCTAGTGAGCCGCGGCACCGGCCAGTCCTTGTAGTATTTTTAAAAGCCAATCTGAATAACAAATCTTTTAGCAAGCCTTTAGTGGTAATTTTTTCCTATATCAACTTAGCTGAGCTGAATATGATTTCTGAAATTTCTTTCCTTGTATTTTTTCTTTTTTTTTTTTTTTTGACAGAGTGGCCAGTGAGAGAAAGGGGAAGGTCTTCCTTCCATTGGTTCACCCCTCAAATGGGCACTATGGCCAGTGCGCTGCGCCAATTCGAAGCCAGGAGCCTGGTGCTCCCTCCTGGTCTCCCATGCGGGTGCAGGGCCCAAGGACCTGGGCCATCCTCCACTGCACTCAGGGGCCACAGCAGAGAGCTGGACTGGAAGAGGAGCAACCGCAACAGAATCTGGCGCCCTGACCAGGACTAGAACCCGGGGTGCTGGCACCGCAGGCGGGGGATCAGCCTAGTGAGCCGTGGCGCCGACCTTCCCTGTATTCTTTCAAGATAGTGTTGAGCACAAGGGAAATTTGTTTGAGATTTGGAAGGTGAAAATGAAGCAGCAGCCATTGTTAGGCTCTGAAGGTCAGTGTGAGAGGTAGGCACTGTGGCAGCTCCCCACCTGCCAGTGATTTGTTGGCTCACCTGTTGAGGTAGGAAGCACCTGGGCTTGCGTTTCTACCACTAGAAACTTCTCTCCACCTCAGGCTTCTTTTTGAGTCCTTGGCCAGTTGCCAGCGTCTCTATGTGGCGTAAGACGCCAGCAGCTCTGTCCACCTCCTGCATCACTGAGGTTAGCAATGGTATGTTTGTCCCTTTGGAGTCCTGTTTGTTCTCTTGGATTTTGTTTTGCTTTTGTTGGTTGCAGTTTGTCATTGTTTCCTCCATCTTACTTCTTTTCTGCATCTTGGCCTAACTGACCTGTGGTCAGATTACAGTCTTGCATAAATTTTCCATGAGCAATTAGAATTTTGTAACGTTTAATTCTGATACCAAAGCTCTCAGTTGATGTCATTAATAGGATTCTACCATTCTGATGAAACTTTAATTGAGAGAGAAATTGGTACCAGAAACAGCGTCATTGCAAATAAACACACAATTGAAACAAAGACAAAAACGAAATAGACCCTGTATAATATGGCAAGGGGAGGACCCGGAAGGCATGAGGACAGCAGAAAATAGTATTGGCAATTGGAAGGAAGGAGAGTTTTGTTGTTGAGCAAAGTGAATCTATTACCTGTTATCCTGTGAAAAATAGAAAACATATCTAAAAAACTGATAGAGCTGATTAATAAAACTTCTAGGCAGAACGCTAAATGTGACAACTTGTTTCCTTCTGCTAAAGTTGTTTCCTTTAGATAAAGTTGCACTAAGGAAGGAAATAATCAGTTTCCAAGCATAGATTAAAAGATACATGAAGATCTAAAACTTCTCTTTCAAGCAAAGTATCCTCAACTGCAAAAAAAAAAAAAAAAAAGTTCTCAAGGCAAAGATGAAATCCAGGGTGCTGTCAGGAAAATGTAGCCTTGGGGCATGTCATAGATGAGGTCAAGGGTGAGACTGTAAAGTCCTTTTTTTAGGATATTAGAAAGATTTCAGTTGATGCCTCATAGATCCCTCGAGATAGATAAAAGACAAAAGACCTTTCAAAGGTTTTTCAATGTGCCTTGCAGACCCTTTTCTTTACATAATAAGGTCTTTAAATAAGGTTTCTAAGATTCTTAAGGTCCTTGTCCCGCCTTAACCTCATTTGGACCTAAAGTAGAAAAAAAGTTTATTTAAAAAACATTAGTAAGTGTGCCTTTGTCTAATGAAATACAATACAATTTTATAACTAAAAAATTAAAGTAATTCCTCTATCATACATTGAAATGAGAAGCAAACTTCAGAATCTCAGATTTCTGCATATGGTAGTTAAACTGAGAAAACTACTGAGTGGGAACCATCACAGTGAGTACACCACTCAAACAAGTGTTACATCTAAGGAAAAAGAATCAAGCTTTAGAAAATAGAAGCCAAGAAGGCAGAGCTAAGAGTGGCAGAAAACAACTTCCAGGTAGTCAGTCTGAGCCCACAACTAGAAGCAAAAAGCGGATTGGATTCCGCTGGAAATCGGAACGGCTGGAGACCAGTGACTGTTGATATTCTCCCCTTCCAAACTCTACATGGGGGAGGGTGGTTTCTTGGGTATAGAAGGATCACTGCTTAGAAGAGCATAGACTAAGAAGCATCATCCTCTGCTGTCACCATCTTGAAATTCTTAATATCTGAATAAGCAGGCCTCTTCCACCACTGTGTGTGTATAATGAGCAAGTAACTTGCTTCTTACGTTACTGTGCTTTAGTCTACAAGGAACCTGTGGAATCACAGCCAAGGGGTCTTTTCCACACCTGGGCCTGATGCCAAGGTCATGACTCTTGTGTCTGGGCTGATTGCTATTAATTCAATGAAGCACTCAGAAGGCCCCAGGAAGGGGGTCGATATGTTTTTTGTGGTGAAAGCATGAAAGTAATTTGTTGATATAGGACAGACTGTGGCAGTTTTAGAAAACTTTTGTCAGTATTCAGCTTCTTTTTCTGACATTTGTAAGTGTGGTACTGATGATAGAACAGGAAGTTGAGAAAAGGGAAAGCAATTTGATGAATGATTTACTAGGGTAGGCAGAGTTTGAAGTCATAGCAGAATGACTTGATTTAAATTTTTGTTAGGAAACTGAAAATACATAACTGCTTCTATGAGGGATCAAAGTAGGGTTTAGAGTTGGGGACATCAGCAGCATGTCCGCAGTAGGAACTGTGAATCAATGAGAAAGATGAAATACAATGTGAGCACATTGGTGATGAGCCAATGAAAGATGGCTGAGAGGAGGTGTTGTAGACGTGAACCAGGAGAGTGCCTTAATGGGGATGTCTAGGGAAGTGGGTTTCAAGAAGAATGGGTGATTGGTAGTAGCAAATGCCGCAGAAAGGTCAAGGAAGATGAAGTAGAGAAATAACTGCTGACCTTAAAACAAGATCACTGGCGTTAGGCAGCAGAGAGTTTCAGTATTGCTAAGTGTATGAAAGTGATTAAGAAAGGTGGTGAAAAATTAAGCAGTAAAAACTGTATTTCTAGAATCCTGCAACATTAATCTTAATGTTCTCTTACTAACTCTTGCAGTTGATGGAGACCTTAGAGATCTCATAGTTCAATATCAGGGTAAAAAGCCTGAGAATTTGATAATAAAATGTCTGCACTTTAACTTCTGGAGACTTTTGGAGAACTCACTATCTCAAGACATAATTTATTCATTTGCTAAAAGGTTTTTCCTACTAACTCGATGACAGTAATTTGAGTAGATATATCGTGTTTTTTTTTTTTTTTTTACCTATGTGTGTACTCTGGGTATCTATATACTCCATGGTCAGATACTGACATTTTAAAAACAGCCTCCTGGCATAGACTTTTTCTGTGATATTTTCAAAATAGATTTTCAAAGTGCTGAGATTGATGGGCCTTGCAGTTACTTTCTTCCTGCATTCATAGAAGTTATGTACAGCTTTTGACTACAAATAGAAAAACAAGAAAAACAGATGATGTAAGAGAGCTGATAGAAACATTACAAACTAACATCACATAGCCTTTTCCCCAAAGTATTCAAAATAAGGAATAAATAGCACTTATACAATCCTTGATCACATGTAGCTTATGAGATGTTTCACAACTCTGTTCATGAGGTTTCCTTTGTTTCAGTCTTTGGGAAATACAAGAGATTTAGTTGTACAAATAGTAGAGTTGAATTGAATTCAGGTTGTATAATTGAGTTCTCAAATAGACCTGGGCTTTGGGTACACTGTGTTTATTGTTTGTTCATAGTCACATTGGCATCTATCAAGAGAAGAGCAAACTAAATGGAAGGAAGTGTTATTTCTATGCTAAAGGACTGAATTTCACACTTGTTTGCAAGATGAAATTTTAGTTGACTTGGGGGACTTCCTGACATTTTCAGAACTCACAACTCTACTTCAATTCACTGGAGAGACTAGAAATAGTTATAGACCAGTGACATCACCAGAGTTGTGTTGGATAGGACTACCTGGTAGAAATATTGCTCTTTTTAATATGTTGGGGTACAAACTTTTGTGAAAACAGATGTGGGACAAGGTTATTTCTAAACATAATCTACTGTGGAAAGTCCTAAATAAAATATGAGGAAGGTGAAGGTCCTGACAAAGTACCACCGCTTCTAGAATTGCTTCTGACACAACCTTTTCCCTGTAACTTCCCTCCAGCTTACTGCTACATTTCCAAACAAGAGAAAGTCTAACAGGGATGCTCCTCATCTCAGGAAATCATGGCCCATATAGTTGATCGTCTATAAAGGGTCTGAAGGGGATACAGAGATTATATGTACCCCAAGTCATGTCAAATATGCCTTGAAGAATATGCTAAAATGCAGAAGACAGAAATACTGGAGAGGAAATAGTATTCAATACATTTTAGAGCTAGAGCTATCATAATACTATATATAAAATTATAGTATTTCCTCTATGTCTAATTTGAGGTTAATGTGCCTCCTGTGTTCTATTTAGTTTCTCCAACCTCCAGTGTAGTGTTAATGTAGCTTTATAAAGGCAATGTATTTTTTCTGATAGCTAAATATCTTTCCAAATGCAATAATCACGCAATTCTTCAATGAGCTTACTGTATATATTTGAAGATTGGGGTACACATAAAGCTATTATTATTATTATCAGTTAGAAACAATTTTAAATGATTCATAACATTCTTCACATGCCTCGAGTCCAGCTTCCAAGATAATTCCTCATAACATTACAGACTATATAGGCATGAGAACACAATCTATGTCCAAGAATTATTAAAAAAAAAAAAAAGGTAAAATCCAGTTTGTCAAGATACCTTTCTATTCCCATGTTTCTTATTCTTTGTATTTCTGAATCTGTACCTCTGTGGTTATCTCTGATGAAATAATTTCACTTTTTCCAATTTTCTTATGATGGCAAAGGCTTGGAAGATGATGACACTGAACATTTTAAGGACCTCAAAATCAGAGCTGGAGAACAAGATATAGGCAGGCATTTAGGATCAATAACACTGATTAATTTAATAAATTCTGTGAAGGGATGAGCCTGAAAAGCAACACAAACTTGGGAAATTTGGTCTACTATTTTTTTTTAAGATTTTATTTATTTATTTGAGAGGTAGAGTTACAGACAGTGAGAGGAAGAGAGAGAGAAAGGTCTTCTTCCGTTGGTTCACTCCCCAAATGGCCACAACGGCCGGAGCTGCGCTGATCCGAAATCAGCAGCCAGGTGCTTCTTCCTGGTCTCCCACGTGGGTGCAGGGGTCCAAGCACTTGGGCCATCTTATACTGCTTTCCCAGGCCACAGCAGAGAGCTGGATTGGAAGAGGAGCAGTGGGGACACAAAGCGGCGCCCATATGTGATGTCAGTGCCACAAATGGAGGATTAACCTAGTGCACCATGGCACCAGCCCCCTGGTCTACTTTTAATCTGTAGGAGAATAGATGCATTTTCCTTAATTTATACCATTTTTATATGTCCCCATTATGCCTGAGTGTGAGAAAATGCCATAAACCACCCTTTCTAGTTACTTATAAAGGTTGGAAGAACACACTGTGCAATTTTTCCATGTTCGTTTGAAACTGACACTTTATTTTTTTAAAAAGTAATCTTATTGTTTTCATTTACATGTTAGTATCAGTGAGGCTATGCATTTATTCAGACATTTATTGATCATTTTAATTCTTATTCTAGAAATTCCTATTTGTCATTTGCCTAATTTTAATGTTATTGATAAACTTCTTGTTGATATACTATATTTTTATATATTAAGGAAATTAGCCATTACTTATATGTGCTTGAAGTGATTACCCAAAAATTTTTTAAAGAATTTACCAAAATGTTTAAAAACAAAAAAACTTGTGTAAATCAATATTGCTGCAAATTAAAGGGATTTAAAAATAGATCAATGGGAACTTACCTTCTAACACATTTTTTAAACTTTAAATTGCATTTTTTCAGAGTAATTTTTAAAATGGGAAATTTTCTCCATTATTTAAAGTTGGAAGGTCTTTTCTAAAATGTGATTTGCAGACATTTCAGGAACATATTATTGCCAGCAAAATTTCATAGCAATCTTCCAAATATTTAATTGCTTCTCTATCATCCAACTGGAGAAGTAGTTTCCCTGACTTCCTTGGCTTCATTGAACGTTGGAGGAAAAACACTTGGACATCATTCACTGGCAATCTGTGGCTCAGTGAAATATTATGACAAAAAAAAAAAAAACAACACATTCCTTATGTGTGCCAGTTACCTGGTTTCTCTTTTACTGGCAGAAAATGTTTAGAGTTTTCCTCTGCTCTAGCATGTACTAATATAGCTGGTTCCTATTAATTGTAATAATTTTTGATTTCTTTCTTAGCTATTTCTTTCTGCACCCAAAGTGTTTGGTAATGAGGTTGGTCTGGGACAAATCGGTGCACATGGATTCTTTTACTCAAGTATCTTGTTTCAAGTAATAATCACATGATTAAATCCTTTATTTGCTTCATATTAATACTATTTGGCAGGCATTTGTTAGAATGAGAAGAATTCATATTGATGACCCCATTAAATGAGTTTTAAATGGTCAGAGAATAAATAATTAATTTTTTTCATCCATGATTTTAACTTCAGAGGAAATAGAAGTCCTCGCTAACTATTTCAGGATGTCTAACAAGATAGAAAGAATGGTCATGTTTATTCTAATATATGCTTTTTTATCATATGAAAATAAATTCTCTTTATGCACTATTGAAATGGGTTACATGTCATGTTCACTCACTACTGGAAAATGCTATCTACTCTTACAACCACAGATTTTAATTTATTTGAATCATAAAAAGACCACGATTTTATTAATAATGGTTATGGATTTATGCTTTTCTTTTCAGAAAATAAACACTTTATTTTACTGGACAAATATAAATACTCACCAAAAGACTCATTCTTCCACCTACTTCATCTGGTAGTTCAGTTCTATAATATACTATTTCAATCGAATGCTAACTATGAATCATAAATCCAATAATTTTTTAGTAGCAGCAAATTATAAGTTGGAAATTGTCATAATAAAATCTTCTTAACACCTGGCCTTAGATATCCAAAGAATAAAGATACATTTAAATACCTCTAACATTTTAACTACAAATATACAAAGTAACCTAAGAACCATACAAACTAAAAATGATAAAACTGAGGATCAATTTAGACCGGAAGTTGAAGTGACATTTTATTGATCTGTGAGCACTTGAAAGTAGAAGTTTGGAGGGGCCGGTGCCATGGCTCACTTGGTTAATCCTCCGCCTATGGCCCTGGCATCCAATATGGGCGCTGGGTTCTA
This sequence comes from Lepus europaeus, assembly GCF_033115175.1. Taxonomy (NCBI): domain Eukaryota; kingdom Metazoa; phylum Chordata; class Mammalia; order Lagomorpha; family Leporidae; genus Lepus; species Lepus europaeus. Next base: position 55,377,896 of record NC_084830.1, read on the forward strand.
ATCCCAGTTGCTCCTCTTCCAGTCCAGTTCTCTGCTGTGGCCCAGGAGTGTAGTGGAGGATGGCCCAAGTGCTTGGGCTCTGCACCCGCATGGGAGACCAGGAGAAGCACCTGGATCCTGGCTTCGGATTGGCGCAGTGCGCTGGCCGTGGTGGCCATTTGGGGGGTGAACCAACGGAAGTAAGGAAGACCTTTCTCTCTGTCTCTCTCTCACTATCTAACTCTGCCTGTCACAAAAAAAAAAAAAAAGTAAATGAAAAATATCAAATTTGAAGAAAAATAAGAATATTTTTTGAAAAAATAAGTGAAATTGAAGGGCTGTGTGAACAAGTGTACCTATGTGAGTCCAAGAAGGAAATGAGAAAATAGAACAGAAAATATTGGGAAATACCAAAACTGCAAATATCCCTAAATTGAATGACATAAATTGACATTTTGAAGAAACTCAGAAGACTTCAAGCAGATGGTCAAACTTACCAAAACCAAATATATAAAGAAAATCCTGAAAGCAGCCAAAGCTTACATATTACATAAAGGGAACTACTCACCAGAAACTAGAACAACTGAAGACCAAATACCTTCATGTTGTTTAAAAGAATCAAGCAAATCAAAACAAATCAATTCTTGAAAATTCAAAGAGCTACATCCCATGTAAATATAAATATGTAGAAGCAATAAGGATATATTCATATTGAAAGAATGAAAACAAAAGCAAAGCTAGAGAATTGATTCATAATGGACCTGCCCTGCAAGACATGCTAAAAGAAATACTTCCAGAAGAAGAGAAATTAGAACAAATGAAAATTCAGATCTTGGGAAGATTAAAAGAGAACAGGAAATGGTGAATATAGAATAAAACAATTTCTGTTTTTTTTTTTTTTAAAGATTTGATTATTTTTACTTGAAAAGCAGTGTTAAAGGGAGAGACAGAGAGAGGTCTATCATCTATGGGTTCACTACCCAATAGCCCACAATGGCCAGTGCTGAGCCAGGCAGAAGCCAGGATCCTACAACTCCATTCAGGCTCCCCTTGTGGCTGTCAGGGGCCTAATCACTTGGGCCATCTTCCCAGGCACATTAGCGGGAGTTGGATCAAAAGTGGAGCAGCTGGGACTGGAACTGGCCCACATTGCAGGCAGTGACTTAACCAGCTGTGTTGCAACACAGACATCCCCTGTTCTGTTCTTAAAATGCCAATGACAGAGGTGAGTGGCCTCGTGTTTACAATGCTGCTTGGGATGCCCACATTCCACATTGGAAGTCCTAGCTTCCAGCTAACGTGCAGTAAGGGAGGTAACAGGTGATGACTCAAGTTGTTGGGTCCCTGATATACACTTGGGAGACCGAGATTGGGTTCTGGGTTCCTGGCTTTGGCCTGTATCAGCTGTGGCTATTGTGTGCATTTGAGTAGCGAATCAGTGAATAAAAGACCATTCTCTTCCTTTCTCTCTTTACAAAAAGACATTATGATTGTTTGCAAAAAAATTATAACATTGTACCTTGAGGGCTATAAGGTAAGGAAGATGTGATTCATATGGCAGCTGCAGAGGGTATGGACCTCTTTGTTGCCAAGGTTTATAGATTTAACATGTAGTGTGATACTATTTTATCTGATGTTCCTAAATTTTTAAAACATTAAATATTTGTAGATGCACATGAACTTGTGCAGAATACTATAGAGAAATCTCACACACACCTCACTCACTGTCTCCAATGGTAGCATCTAACAGAATCGTAGAACAGTGTCACAGGCAAAGCAATGACAATTATCCTTCATGTTGTCCACTCTGACTTCTCTGCAAACTGCGTCCTCTCGTTAGTTCATGATAACCATTTCTTGAATTTTGTCACTTTAAGAATGCTACATAAGTGAAACAGTATAAGGTATAAATTTTGAAGACTACCTTTCTTGTTTGTTTTTCACTCAAAGTTCTGGAGTTTTATTCAGACTGCTACAAACCATGACTATTTTGTTCTTTTTTATTACTATGATCAGAATTCCATGGTATGGCTGTATCACAGTGTATTTTTTATAAAGATTTATTTATTTATTTGAAAGGTAGAGATACAGAGAAAGGGAGAGACAGAAATAAAGGTATTCCATCCACTAGTTCACTCCTCAAATGGCTGCAATGGCTAGAGCTTGGCTGATCTGAAGTTGGGATCTAGGAGCTTCTTATGGGTCTCCCGTGTGGCTTTAAGACCCCATGCACTTGACTATCTTCTACTGCTTTCCCAGGCCATGACAGAGAGCTGGATCAGAAGAGGAGCAGCTGTGACAAGAACCAGCACCCATATGGGAAACTGGTGCTGCAAGTGGAATTTTAGCCCACTGTACCACAATGCTGGCACCATCACAGCATTTTTAACCACTCACTTGTTGGAGATCAGGGTTGGTCATAATTTTGGACTATCATTCATGGATAGGTTTTAGAGAATCATAAATCTATAGGACTTTTCTATAGGATACATGTCCAAGAGTACAATTGTTAACTGGTGTCATAGTTAGAGATTTACTTTTATTATTTTAAAAATCTTTTTAAAGATTTATTTATTTGAAAGGCAGGGAGAGGGAGAGAAAGAAAGGCAGAAGCACTCTCCATTCGCTGTTTCATTCCACCCATAGCCACAAAGACAGGTCTGGAGTCAGGCTGAAGGCTGAAGCCAGGAGCCAAGAACTCTATCCTGGCCTTCCACATGAGTGGCAGATGCTGAAATACTTGTGCCATCTTCCATTTCCTTTCCAGGTGCATTAACAGTGAACCAAATCAGAAAAGGAGCAGCTGGGACTTGAACTGGCACTCTGAAATGGGGTGGTGCTGGTGTTGCCAGCAGTGGCTGTAACTGGCTCCACCACAATACTGGCCCCATTTTTTTTTAAAGTCTTTTTAAAAAGTGGTATTATAAATGGTATTTCTTGTTATCTCTCCCAGTAAGATCACTATTGGCATATAAGAATCTACAGAGGGTGTGTGCGTGTGTGTGCACACGTGTGCCTTTAGTTTGTATTCCTATGTGTTTATCAGTTCTATGCATTTTTTTTTGGTTGAGTCCCTGAATTTCTTATAAAAAGAATCATATTACCTGCAAAGAGTATATTTGAACTTACTCTTTTTCCAATTTGGTTTCCGTTTATATCACTTTTTTCCATAATTGCCCTTGGTAAAGCTTTTAATAGTAAACTAAGTAAGAGTAGTGAAAGTGGGCATCCTTGTCTTATTTCAAATCATAGAGGAAACACTTTTAGCTTTTCCCCATTTAGTATGGTTTTGGCTGTTTGTTTGCCATATATTTACTATTTGAGGTGTGTTCCTTCTGTACATAATTTATTGAGTTTTATCACAAAGGGATATTGAATCTTATCAGGTGTATTTCTTGCATCTTTTGAGATTATATTAGATTTTGTTCTTTATTCTGTTCATGTGATTTATTATATTCTTGATTTGCAAATATTGAGTGATCCTTGAATCCCTGAGATAAATTCCACTTGGTCATGGTGTATGATCATTTTGATTTTTCTGTTGGATTGATTAAAATGTTGTTGAACTTTTGTATCTGTGCTCATCAAGTATAATGTTCTGTAGTTTTTTTGTTTGTTTTACCTTTGGTTTTGATATAATAGTATTGATGGGTTTGTAAAAGAGTTTGGCAGAATTCCATCCTTTGCAATTTTTTAGAATAGTTTGAGAAATATTGGATTTAACTTTTCTGCAAATGTTTTGTAGAATTTAACCAAAAAGTCATCACAGCCTACACTATTTAGATTTTCTATATAAAACTTCAGGATTAAAACTTGGTAGCTTGTATCTGTTGAGGAATTCACCTAATTTACATATAGTGATTCAGAGTAGGTTCTTATTTGCCTTCATGTTTATGTAGTACCAGTTGAAATAATCTTTTCATTTTTATTTTTTCTTTGTTATTCTGACTAAAGATTGTTTCACTTATCTTTTCAAAAAATCGGCTTTCTTTTCTTTCAATAATCCTATATATTTTTTAGTTTCATTTAGATTGCTTTTCTTAGTCTTCGCAGTGAATCACTAGACTGTTTATTTGAAACCCATTTTTGATATATGCACTTACTGTTATAAACTTTCTAACATTGCTTTTGCTTTATCATAGATTTTGATGCTTTCATTTTCTTTTGCTTCAAGATTTTTATTTTCGATATCTTCAAAGTTCCATCAGTCATTCAGGACCATGTTGTTCTGTTGCCATTTATTTGTAAATTGTCCTTGTTCTTATTTTTGTTATTTCTAGTTTTATTACATTGTGGCTTGATACATGATACATAATTTCAATTTATAAAAAATATTGACTTGATTTATGGCTTGATATATGCATATTCTGCATATTGCTTCTGCACGTGCTGAAGACATGGATGTGTGTGCCATCGCTGTGGATATTTGGTAAATGTTATTAGGTCCATTTGGTCTACAATATATTTCAACTCGAATGTGTCTTATTGATTTTCTGTTTGGATGATGTCCATTGATGACTGTGGGATATTGAAGTCCCCACCTATTATTGTATGGAGATTTATCTTTCCCTTCAGATATATTAATATTTGATATGTTTGGGTGGTCTAGTATTTATATATATATATATATTTATATATACTATGTATATAATATATATGTTATGTCTTTTTGCTGAACCAATCCTTTCATCAATATATAATGACCCTTTTGTTCTGTCTTTACATTATTAAACTAACATCTTTTTTTACCTTATATGAATATAGCTATCCCTACTAGCTTTTGATTTTCATTTGTGAGAAGTATCTATTTTTTCAACCCTTCATTTTTATCTGTAAAGTGAATGTTCTTTACAAAGCATATGGTTGGGCCTTAGTTTTTTACTTAATTTTATTTAAGTTATATTTTTCATGTATCTCATATACATGGGTCTTAGTTTTTACATTAATCCAGCTTATATATTTTGCTTTAGTAATTTAGTCTGGTATTCAAAATTATTGCTAGGTAAGAACTTATTTCTGTCACTTTGTCTATTGATTATTGATTATTTCATATATTCTTTGTTTCATTCTGCCTCTCTCATCATTTGTCTTTGTGTCAGTAGTTTCCTGTCACGCCGAGGGTGGGTTCTCTTCTCTTTCTATCTTAGGTATCTGCTCTGATCGTGGATTTTATACTTGCATGTGCTACCATCCTTTACTTCAGTGAAGGACACTTGTAAGCACTTCTTACAGGACTGCTTTGGTGGTGATGAAGTCTTTCAGTTTTGCTTGTCCTGGAAAGACTTAATTTTCTTTTGCATGTGAAGGATAACGTCTGTGGATAGATTCTTCATTAGCACATTTTCTCCTTCAAGTTCTTAAACATATTCTCTCATTCTCTTCTGGCCTGTAAGGTTCTGCTATTACTCTAATGGATTTTCCCTATATGAAACTTTGTGTCATTCTCTAACAGGCTTTAGGATTCTCCCTTTGTCTTTGGCTTTTGACAGTCTGACTATAATAAACCTTAGAGAAGGTCTCTTTTGGTTGAGTCTGGTTGGAGTCTTTTGATTTCTGGATCTGAATGTCCATGTCTCTTTTAAGACGTGGCATTTTCAGTTACTATTCTATTAAATATTTTTCAATATCCTTTATTTCCTCCTCTTCTTTGGGCATTCCCACAAAGCAAGTATTTTTTCTTTTGATATTTATTTATTTGTTTGAAAGTCAGAGTTAGAGGGAGAGACAGAATTTTTCCATCCCCTCATTCACTCCCCAAATGGCTACAATGGCCAGGGCTGAGCCATGCTGAAGCCAGAAGTTTTATCAGAGTCTCCCACATGGGCACAGGGGCCGAACATGTGCGCCCTCTTCCACTGCTTAGTAGGGAGCTAGATCAGAAGTGGGGCAGCGGGACAAGGACTTGTGCTCATGAGATGCCAGCATCGCAGGGGGCAACTTAATTCACTATGCCACAACTCCAGCCAACAAAGCAAGTATTTGTTCACATAATGTCATCCCATATGATTCATGGGCTTTTTAAATTATTTTAATTGATTTTTCTTTATTTTTATCTGATTGAGGGTTATTTAACAAAATTTGTCCTCAAGAAAACTCTTGTGCTTGGTCTATTCTGTTGTTTCAGCTTCCAATTATATTTTTGTGTTTATTTTGCTGAGTCACATTTTTGGTTCCAAGATTTGTGATTCAGTCTTATAATTTCTAGCCTTTGTTGAATTTCTTATTCTTATCATGCTTTGTTTTTCTTATTTCTTTGAAATGTCTATCTGTATTCCTTTGCCGCTCATCATTGAGTTTTCTTAGGATTACTATTTTGAATTATTTTTAAGATTTTTTCATAACTTTCATTCAAATCTTTTTCTAAAGAACTATTGTGTTCATTGGGAAGTCTCATGACTCCTTGCTTCTTCATGTTGCTTGTTCCCCTACACTGATGTCTGTGTATCTTATGTAGCTTTTGTGTCTCCTTTATGGTGTAGATTTTATTCTGTTTGTTAGATGAGACATCTCATTTGGGTAGTTTCTTTGACTTGGTTCTACATGAACACAGATCATAGCCACTATGTGATTTATTCATTTATAATCAATATTAGTGGTGTGTGTGAGTGTTGCTACTATTCAGACTGTCACGTTTTGTGGGTATAGTAGAGTGACTTTACAGGGCTGTTGACTTCTAAAATGGAGTCCTTGGCTCCCCCAGAGCTGAGCACCAATCACACTGGAGTTTGTGAAACAAACTGTTTCTGTGGAGCACACATACACACACACAGATCTGTATGTTCTGCTGAGTGATGCACACATACACACACACAGATCTGTATGTTCTGCTGAGTGATGCATATACACACACAGAGATCTGTATGTTCTGCTGAGTGATGCCTGAGCTTATGGTTCTCACAACCATGGCCCTGGAACACAGAGATAGATGGGACCTTCCCCACAATTTCCTGTGTGTACGTGGGTGATTTAAGGGCTTGTAGTATCAACAGCAGAAGTTCTACACCTGGGGAATATGGAGGAGGCTTTACCTACATCCTATGGGGAGAATGCATATTTTACAGGGGATCATTCGCCAGCAGCTCTGGAGCTCTAGAATGAAGATAGGTCTATATCTAAGTGCCATAGTGTTAGCATAGGGAATAAAGCAACAACGGTCATAGTCTCAGCATTGCATGATGTGGTCGGGACATTTCCCGGGGGGTAGTGAAGGCTACGCTGGGGATTCTGTGTAGGTAACTATGGGCCTGGAGCAGTACAAGGCAGACAGATCTCCCCAAATCTATGTCCTACAGGGCGAGCAGGTGTGTCCTCAGGGCTTACAGATCCAACAGTCACAAATCCAGAACTGTAGGGCAGGGAAGGTACCTTACTCATTTCCCTCAAGGGTCATTGTGGAAATTTTGTACTGGTAGCTGCAGGATTGGGACTATGGGACACAGAACTCTTTGTAGGTTCCAGGGGTGAGTGCAGATGATTCCAGGGATTGTAGCACCAGCAGCAACTGCCCCAGAGCTATAGGATAGGATGGGGACCTTTCCCCTGCCATGCCCAAAGGTGATTGTAGATAATATGCTGAGGTCTGTAACACCAACAGCTATAGTCCTAGAGCTGTTGGAGGACACAGAATGGACTGTGTCCAGTTTCACAGTGGATGAGCATGGATGGTGTTGAATTATGACGCCAACAGCCAGAGTTCTGGAATCATGGTTCTCAGATGGAACTGTCTCCAGTTTCCATAAGGTGAGCAGAGGCGATGCTACGATTTGTACAGTGGCAGCAGTGAATGTGCATATGTGGATTGCAGATAGGTACTATGGCTACCGCAGCTGATTCTGGGAGTTATGCATATCAGCCTTGGTGCCTTAGGCCATTAAACACAGAAAGGAACTCTTCGGGTCCCACGGGGTGAACAAGGATGACCATTTTGATTGCACACTGGCTGCTGAGATGCCTGAGCCACAAGACACAGATTAGAACCTCCCCAGGAACTACCAGGGTTTGGGAACCAACAGATGTAGGACTGTAGTAACAGAGATGGAAGAGAACTTCCCAGGCTCATCAGGGCTTATATAGCAGCTGCTGCCAGCACTGAGCCCCTAGACATGAGAAGGACTTCCGATATCAAATATAGCAAGCAAGCAGGATTCTCGGGCTTGTGCACAATCTCATTGTGGCAGGATAAAGAGGGGTCTGACTTCTGCTCTGCAAGGCATGCTTTTCCAGGGGCTTCTGGTGGTAACTGGGGCTGTCTGCTTGTTCCTAAGGCAACATGGAGTCTAGCAGAGGCTGTGCTTTAGCAGCTTGGGTCTGGGACTTGGAGTGGAAGGCATTGCAGGTTCTATATTTCAGAGCAAAGCAGTCAGTCAGACTCAGTCAGCTTTCCAGACTGGAGCTGAAGCCTGGGAGGGCTGGAATTCCTCTGTAGTTAGGGCTGCCAGTCTGCAGCAATAATGGATATTGCTGTGCTTTCCTGCTTACCGTTTCTTGGCATGTGAAGTTATCTATTCCTGCTCCAGGAAACCGGGTGGAGTAGGAATGGCAAGGTGTTTTATTCCTCTATTTTGGCTTTCCCAGTTTTTCTGCTGTTTATGGGTTCCATCACTTCTTTACTGAAGTTTTCCCTTAGTCAATTTTCTTGAAATGTGATCCTTCCTTTGTTGTCCTGTTTCTTCCCTGTGGTAGAGGTACCTGCAGGGAACCTCTGTTCACTCATCTTGGATCCGTGTATTTGTTGACGGGATTTTAAAAAAGTGTTAAGAATTGAAAGGTTTTAAAAACTATATATTCTTGATACCAGTTCTTTTTTTAGGAGTATGCTTTACAGGTATTTTCTCCTAGCCTATGGTATTTGTTAGTACTCTTAACAGACTGAGAACAAAAATAATTTCATGAAAATAATGTTGAATTTTTTTTTAATTTTTTTTTTGACAGGCAGAGTGGACAGTGAGAGAGAGACAGAGAGAAAGGTCTTTCTTTTGCCGTTGGTTCACCCTCCAATGGCCGCCGCGGTAGCGCGCTGCGGCCAGCGCACCGCGCTGATCCGATGGCAGGAGCCAGGTGCTTCTCCTGGTCTCCCATGGGGTGCAGGACCCAAGGACTTGGGCCATCCTCCACTGCATTCCCTGGCCACAGCAGAGAGCTGGCCTGGAAGAGGGGCAACCGGGACAGGATCGATGCCCCGACCGGGACTAGAACCTGGTGTGCCAGCGCCGCAAGGCGGAGGATTAGCCTAGTGAGCCGCGGCGCCGGCTGAAAATAATGTTGAATTTAACAGTCTTTTATTTTATGGACTTTGCTTTTGGTGTAAAATCTAAGTACTCCTTGCTTAACCATATACTGAGGATTTTTCATGTTCTCTCCCTAAAAGTTTTTATAATTTCACATTTTGTGTTTAAATCCATGATCCATTTTGGATTAATAGTTGGAAAAAGGTTTTTTGTTGTTCTTGGTGTTGTTGTAGAAAAGACAGTTTTTTCTCCACTGAATAGCTTGTGTGTCTCTGTTAAAACTCAGTTGAAAATATTTGGGAATCTATTTCTGGCATCTGTATTCTGTTCTATTGATCTTTGTGTCTAAACATCTGCCAATAACACTCCAATACCAATACCAAATTTTTCTCTCTATGATTTATTTGTTTGAAAGGCAGAATGGCAGGTTGGGGCGTGGCAGTGAGATTGAGAGACAGAGACAGACATCTTGCATTTGCTGATTAACTCCACAAATGGCTACAACAGCCAAGTCTAGGGTAGGAGAATCTAAGAACCATGAACTCCACCCTTGTTTCCTACATGGGTGGCTGAGGTCCAAGCACTTGGGCCATCTTGCCTTCCAGGTCACATTAACAAGCTGGATCAGAAGCAGAGTAGCTGGGACTCCAACCAGCACTCTGATATGGGATGTTGTTGGTGTCGCAAGTGGTGACATATCTTACTGTGCCACTGCACCTGTCCCATTACCCTGTCTCCAAGTCTATAACTATACAATGTTTTGAAATAGAATAGACAGACTTTTGGCCATTATTTCTTCAACTTGCTTTTTTTCTTTGGGACTTTGATGACGCAAATGTAAGGTATTTTGTAGAATTACCCAGGTCCTAAAGCTCTATACATATTTTTTTCTCTTTTTCAGGTTGAGCACTTTCTGTTATCTTCAGTTTACTGATTCATTTCCTGTTACTTCCATCTAGCTATGTACCCAATTCTTTAGAATCCTTTTATTTCAACTATATTTTTAGTTCTAAAATGTATGTTTGGTTCTTGTTTATAGATTCTAATTCTTTGCTGAGATTTTCTATGGCTTTACATGTTCCAAGCATATATATATAATTGCTTGCTAAAGCAATTCCCACTCTATACAATAGCTCCTATGACACCACGGTGATGGTGCCCTCCAGGGTCCTCCAGTAGGCTTTCTCTGGTGCCACTTCAATGGCTATTGTCAGGACAGCTCATTATTATCTGCTGGAGATGAACTGCCTGGTTCTCTGAGTCATCTTGTCAACTGCCTTGGTGGGGGCTTTGCAGTACCTTGTAATAGCCTTAGAGGGTGGAAGTCCAATCTCCTCAGTTAGATTCTGCTAACATTGGAAGGCGTGGGAATGTTTTTTTTTTTTTTTTCCCGTGCTAATTGACTTGAGTAGAGTGGTTATTGTCTCAAAGTTTTCTGTGTTGCTGAATTGTTGCCTTTTTTAGGCATTTGCATAGAGAGCTGGATTTTGTTGCTTTTGTTTGTGCATGTTGGTATTTTCCATGTTACTAGCTCCTTCTGCTCCAAATATGGAATAAATCAAGGGGAAAGAAAACTCAGGGACCTAATCACCATTTTTTTCTTCAGGTCCCAAGTTTTCGCACTGGGATACTTTCTTTCTACCTCTCAGAGTCATCTTATGTTCACATTTTAATTCCTAGAATTTTATAATTTTACTCAGTAGCAGAGAAACAGTAAAGTAGATCAGCTCTATATTCCTAGTAGTGAAAGCCTGTAATACTTTGCTAAAAATATTCTATATCGAAAATGATCTTTTTTTTTTTTAACCTTTTTTTTTATTTGACAGAGTTAAAGAGAGAGACAGAAAGGTCGTCTTCTGTTGGTTCACTCCCCAAATGGCTGCTATGGCCGGTGCTGTGCCGATCTGAAGCCAGGAGCCAGGGGCTTCCTCCTGGTTTCCCATGTGGGTGCAGGGCCCAAGCACCTGGGCCATAATCCACTTCCTTTCTGGGCCACAGCAGAGAGCTGGACTGGAAGAAGAGCAACTGGGACAGAACTGATTCTTATTAACATGTGTATTCACTAAATTGACAAATCAATCTTGAAATTTGTAAGCACGTGGGAAGGGGCTAAATACCCAAAATCATTTAAAAATAATAATTGGTAAACTTTCTGTCTATAATACTGAACATGAAGATTTGGTAGTCAAATTATCATTAACACATTATACAATTTAAATAATGGATAGAGTGAGAGAACTTAGAAATATACTTAAACATATATATTTATTCAATTTTGTTACAATGATAATATAACAATTAGGGAAAAGGAATTTTGTTTTTAATATAAATTATGTTGGGCCTACTGGTAGCCTTATATAAAATGGTAAACCTCAATTTTACTTTATATCATCATCATCTCTAAAAATTTAATTTCAAATGGATCATATAACTTATGAAATAATTGAAATCACATGAAACAATAAAGACTATTCCATTGAGAATATTTATTTATAGAAGACTTTCTCAATAGCTCAGGGGAAAGGTACAGGAGTTGAGAAGAGGAACACATCTCAGTGTCTATACAGAGTGGATGAATTGAGAACTTTGCACGACTGACTGTGGGAACTAAGGAAATGAAAGCTATTAAATCTTACTGTGACTTTGCCATTGAGACCAAGTATTTCCATTTGAATAGATTAGGACACCTGAAATGTTCTGAAAGGTAGGGACCAGTTTCCTTCTAGTCACTGAAGAAAACTGCACAAACATTGTAACAGATTTACTATGAGGGGAGAGGAGGAAGGTCCTGCCTCAGTGAGGGACTGTTTGACTAGTTAATATATAGTCTAGGGGCTGTGGGATTCTCTTCTTTCAGCAGTGAGAGTAGATGTAGGTTAGCAATGAGTGATTGCCAACATCTGGTGAATTTTTGTTAAAATATGTTTCAGTAAGTCACATTAGTTTTTATGTGTGTTTTATAGGGGTCATCAAGTAGACAAATCAATGAGGTGACTGAATTAATCATTTTAAAAGAAGTTTTATGCACATAAACACCTTTCTTCATCTTCTTGGGTTCATGAAGGCATGGTTCTTCTGCTGTACTGCTATTGTTCAGTGCCTTGAGTTCTAAAGTCTCTAAAGTCACATAGCTATTGCTAAAGAATAAATCTCATATACCCAATGTTTATATATCAGCAACACAAAATTACTAAATTATCAACATGGACTTGTGAGAGGAAAACACATGTGTGTATCACAAACAGTTCAGACTAAAAAAAGACAAAAATAGGAGAATTGGAAATGCCAATTTGTTAAATTATATAATTTAAATTTACACCCTCCAAAAGAAAATATGTATTCATTTTATGCAAATATTCAAACTATTGATTATAATAGGTAACTTAAAAGATATTTGTGATTTTACCCATGAAGTAAAGTTTGTTTCTTTGCTAATTTATTTTTTATAGAGATAACTCTTTTATGACATGACATTTTATTTTCATTAATCTAAAATTACAGATTCTTTTCAGATAGTTTTAAACTTAAATTATTTCCTTTGAATTCTGAAAACTATCTTTAGTTTCCTTCCCATCATCTCATTTTGTTTTAATTTCCCATTTCCTCATTCAGTAGGTTAATAATCAGTACTGTCCAAATAGATTAATGATCCTGGAAATGAATTATACTCTACAGAGTATGCAATCCCAACAAACTCAAACACAATGTCTTGTATATAATAGACAAACATTGAATGATTCTTGAAAATCATATCAAGCATTTGTAGTTTGATAATAGGGTTTTTGTGATTAAAACATTAATATTATGATTATATTATGATTTTAAGCAAATACTCTATTTAAATAATGTGGAAATTAGGAAGCAATGTATGAAAAAATGTTTTTTTTTTAAAAAAGATTTATTTGGGAGTCAGAGTTAGAGGGAGGAAGATATATATATATATATACATATATATGTATATGTATATATATATCTTCCATCCACTTGATCCCTCCCCAAATGGCAGCAATGACCAGGGTTGGGCCAGGCAGAAGTCAGGAGGCCGGAGCTTCTTCCAGATCTTGCACTTGGGTGCAGGAGCCCGAGAATTTGGGCCATCATCTACTGCTTTCCCAGGTGCATCAGCAGGGAGTTGGATTGGAAGTGGAAAAGCCAGGACACAAACCTGTGTCCATATGGAATGCCAGCACTGCAGGCTGAGGCTTACCCTTATACACCACAGTGCTGGCCCATAATCTATTTCTATACTTTCACTTCCTGCTAGATAATTCCATGCTTGCCCTGCTGCTGCTTAATGACATCTCAATCATATTTTGGAGTCTAGGAAGTGCAGAACCAAGGTAATGTCTGGTTTTGTCGCTGGGTAGGGCTACCTTATTGGAGTATAGATGGCTGTCTTCTGGCTGCAGTGTCACATGGCCAGGATGGAGAGTGAAAGTAAGACAGGGTGTGAATGAGCAGGGGCTCTGTTTTTTTTTTTTTTTTTTTTTTTTTTTTTAAGAAGACTAATTCTATCATGGAAAACCATCTTATGACATCATCTACACCTAGTTATCTCCCAAAGTCTCCACCTCAAAATATCAAGACATTAGAGATTAAGTTTTCAACATAGGAATTTTAGGGAGCCACACTCTTTCTGTAAGAACACACACACACACACACACAGTGAGGAGGGGAACTTTAAAAAGTCCATAGAAAATTCATATTATGACAAAAACAACACATTTAAAAAAATATTTGCACCAAAATAGATTTGTACTAACTTGTTATATCTGAACAGGATCTAGTTTGAAGCACTTAGAAGGATCAACATCAGTTTGAAAAAAACCCCTAATGTAGCAAGATAATTCTACTACAAGTGAAGATCAAAAAAAAAAAAAAAATCAAACTTATTGTAAAGCTTGGATGGAAAAGGTTGAAATCACTGATGTTTTACAAAAAGTTGATAATGATAGTGCCCCAAATAATGAGTTTACAAATGGATAAATTGCTTTTTAAAAAGACACAATAAGGAAGAAGCAGAAATTGAAAAGAATCTTCTCCGAAATGGGTGTAGTGGCTTGGGTTGGGGCTGGGTCAGGTGGAAACCAAGATAAATCCATGCTGGGGTCTCATGTGCGTGGCAGGGGCTGGAGTACTTGAGTCATCTTCAGATGCTTTCCCATCCCCATTAGCATACAGCTGGGTCAGAAGCAGAGCAGCTAGGACTGACACTGACAGCTTCTCCCACTGTACCGCAACTCCAGCTCCCAGGATAAATTGTTTTAAGAATGGATGAGATGATACTGAAGATGAATCTCACACTGTCAGACGATCCACGTCAACTTGTGAGAAAAACGTTAAGTTTTTTGGGCCCTAATTGAAGAGGAGAAATAATCAACAACAGAAACATTAGCCAATACCATAGACATCTCAATTGGTTCAGCTTGCGCAATTATGAATGACAAGTTAAAGTAGGGTAAACTCTGCCAAACAGATGTCAAAACTATTGTGCCCAGTTCAGCTGCACGTAAGAGCAGAACTTCCAATGGAAATCTTACACAAAGGTGGTCAAGATGCTGAAGCCTTTCCCTGAAGAATTGCTGTGGGGCCTGAAACATGGCTTTACCAGTTTGACCTGAAGACAGAAAGCACAATCAAAGCAGTGGACGTGGTCTAGTCAAAGCAAACGTAGACTGGCCAAGGATAAAGGTCATGGCAACATGTTGGAGGAAGCTCAAGGCATTTCGCTTGTCGATTTTTCTGGCGAGTCAGAGAATGACTTGCTTCTCAGGAGAGTGTTTCGAGAAAGTTGGATCTTGGGAAACGGCCTGCCAAAGCCTGGCCAGAGAGCGCTTCTCCACAACAGTGATTCTGCACATTGTCTCCTCCAACAGGGGCCGTTCTGTGAGAGTCTGGATAGGCAACCATTAGGCATTCACTTCACAGTCCTGCTTTTACTCCTTCTGACTTTTTGTTTTCTTTCTTTAAAAAGCCTTGAAAGGTCCTCTAGTTTGCTTCAGTTAATAATGTAAAAAGACTACATTGACAACCTTAACTTCCAAGGACCCTCAGTTCTTCTTGGTCTAAAAGCTTGGTACCATCACTTTAAAAAAAGTGTTGTAAACTCAATCGAAAAATAAAGAGAAATTTCTCAGTTGAGAAAGTTTATCTTTTTTTTTTATCTTTTAATATCATTTCCATGAAATGCTTGAAGTCCCCTTATATGTGCATTCACAATGGAAAGGCACAATAGAAGACTTTGGTGTGGCATTTGTAGGTATTACTTTGATAAGCATAATTCACAAAACAAAAATATAATGTTTCTTAGTAGTATAAGCAGTTTTGTAAAAGGTAAGAGATCTTCCATGTGCTGATTCACTCCCCAAATGGCTGCAATGGCCAGGACTGGGCCAAGCCGAAGTCAAGAGCCAGGAACTTCATCTGGGTCTCCCATGTGGGTGCAGGGGCCCAGGGACGTGGACCATCTTCTGCTGTTTTCTCAGGCTCATTAGCACAGAGCTAGATCAGAATTTGAGCAGCCAGGACTCAAACTGGTGCCCATATGGGATGCCAGCATACTAGTCGGTGGCTTAACCTCCCTGTGCCACAGTGCTGGCCCCTAAATATTTTCTTTAGGCTACTTATTGTTCTCAGTTTGTGCAAACCTGCTAAAATCTCCATTTTTATTTTGAAAAATAATTAGAAAGTAGAAAAGTGAATTGCCCAACGTTACACAGCTACCTCCAAGTGGTGTTTTGTATGTCTGAGATTTTCATTAGGCTCTGATTCCATATCCTGCATTCCTTGTATTACAGGACTGTAGATAGATGATCACAAGGTTACACTCAGTGATGGAATTGAAAAATAATGCAGTTCTCACATTTGTACATGAGACTAAACTATGCTTCAGGCTTGTATCCACTAAGAAAATAAAAATTTCCAGACAGGTAAAGTTGTAGAATATTTTGGCTTCCAAATTTGCATTGGCTAAACTAGCTCTCATATGGTTTGGTCTTTCATATAAAACATAGGCTTCATAAATGCCTGCTGATTAACCAGGGTCTTTGGATCAGCTCTTATCAATTTATAGAAAAGTTACTTAGCTATTCTCCACAAAGCTAAGCAAGGGTAGTACACACCTGAAATTTGATTTTAGGGCTAATTTCATTTCAATATAAGAATTTCTACACATCCAGTAATAAATCAAGATATTGATAAAGTATATTTTCCTTATTGTCTTTTTTTTTTAAAAAAAAGAAGCAGTTTTTTAAATTCTTTGTAGATGAACAACTAAAATTTATTGAAGTTTAGTAGGATATCTCATACTATCTTATATATCATGAAGATAATACAATGATATTAATGATGATAGGGGGCCGGCGCTGTAGTGTAGCTGCTAAGGCCTCCACCTGCATTGCTGGCATCCCATATGGGTGCTGGTTAAGTCCTGGCAGCTCCACTTTTAATCCAGCTCTCTGCTAAGGAAGGGAAAGCAGTAGAAGATGGCCCAAGTTGTTGGGCCCCTGCACCTGCATTGGAGACTGAAAAGAAACTCCTGGCTTCTGGCTTTGGATCGGTGCAGCTCTGGCTGTTGCATCCAATTGGGGAGTGAATAAGTGAATGGAAACTTCTCTCTCTGCGTGTCCTCCTCTCTCTGTGTAACTCTGACTTTCAAATAAATAATTTTTTTTAAAAAAATGGTATACTTTGCAGTACTCAAATAAGAAAATTCAGTGTTCATCATGAATTTTTTATAAATATCACCATCAAAAATGTTTGGCATCATTTAAGAGATTTTAATGCTGAATTGTCTTTCAAATAGAATGTTGCCTTTCTGTTTTGCAGGAATAGTTTGTGGGTTCCTGATTAGACGGTCAATACCCTATCAAGGGGCATGTATGCTTTGTGTATGTATGGATTTGGGTTGTTAGACTGTGAGTGCTGTAGTCTACCATAATCATGTTACAATTTATTACAGCTTCATGGTATGGAATTATGTGTCTTTATCTCCACTTCTACTTTATTGTCTTCTGATTGTTAAACCTGAAATCAAAGTAATTAATTTTATACTCTCCATACAGAACAGCACAATGACCTTGAAATCCAGATAACAAATGGACCACTTTCTCTGTTGAGACTTTTTTACTGCTGCCTGGGCTCCTCAAGGCATTCCAATGCACAGCACTGTTGTTTCATTCACATAAAACTTAGACCTTGACATTCAGTTCTATACCCTCCTTGCTTTCCTACAGAGGGTATTTTATCTTCAGTCTCCTTACTTGAACACGATGACTTATATTGTTGTATCCCAAACACTTGAACATTTAAACATTTGAAAAGAGAGCCATGCTTTTCATATAAATCTTTATTGTATGAAATTCAACTTATATTAGGTGCTGAAGCACCTGAAGTTTAAAGTCATTTTCTTTGTTTGCAAGTTTTGTAGAGTTGAGATAAACCATCATGATTATGAAGGATTTAAAAAAATACTTAACTTTATAAAAATTCTTGAAAGGATTTTGATTATGTTAATAGTTTAGTGGCTAGAGCCTAAGCCTGAAGCATGTATCTCTCTGAAACTGATTTTTTACAGATGATTTTATAACTAGTTGATTGGCCCAGTTCTTTTAAGCAACTGGTCTTAAAAGAAAAATAAATAAAATAAATAACCAGATCAAATCAGACTTTTGGCAGTGCATAAGAAACTAATTGGCTGGATAGTTTACTCTTAACTGGAAGCTTTTGTAGACATAGCCTTGGGCATATATAGAAGGCACAGCTTGCTTTATTTTTGTTTTGACTCCAAGCTCCAGTCTAAGATTTCCACAGCCTTTGTCTTGAATACAGTTATACTGGATCTTTTGTCACAGAAATGTGCAACTTTGTGTTTAAAACACACCATTTTGCTTTCTTCAAGAAAATTATGGGCTTTATGACTTATGGTCAAAATGTAATGAGATGTTCCCTATGTTGATTATAAATCAGCAGTGAAGGTAATTCCAAAACAAAATATCTAAAATTTTATTCTCATTGTGAATAGCAGTAAGTATTTAGAAAAAAGCAATCAACATCTGGAAATGACTATCTTGAAGGACAATGCTTGTTTTGTTAGAGAGGTTCTGACATCTTTCTTTCAAAACCAAATAGTGCAATGCAAAATCAATCTGATTTTTTTAGCTTTCCCATCTGTATAGGCTGTTGTGAAGTTTTAGGAAACTGAAGCTAATGTGTTTTTCAGTAAGCAGCTTTGACTAAATTGTTTTGGGGAACTAGGCTTGTTAACTCTAGTTCAGGTCATTTGTGAAAGAAACTAAACTTGCAATAAAATGGAGAGACAATAAAATAGGTTGTTTGAAGAGTCTGAACAAAATATCAGATTTTAGTCTTGTGAAAGAGCCCAGAGGACCTACTTTCCTTGCTTAGGTTTATGGAATAAGATATTCTCAGGGATAGGCTACTGGGTAAATGTGGCCAGCATAGTAGCTAACAGATTTGGGCATTTAAATCTGTTGCAATTTATGAGCATGATTAATCTAGAAAGTTCATTTCAAATTATTTGCTTCTTTTCTATCAAATTAGGAAAAAAAGAACGGCTTTTTTTTTTTTTAAACACCTGGACTCAACATAGAAATACTTCAGAGTAGCCAACAAAGCATCAGCAACATTAACCTGATATTTCCAAACACATTCATTATTAGAACCAGTCAACTTTATTTTGTATTTGAAAGGAGAAATCTTATATTGGATTATAGTGTTTAACTCTATTTTCCAATTTGCCTTTTTTCTAGGACATTCCATAGGGTGAGAATCTCATACATTTAATCAACTATTGAGGTGATCTGATTCTTCCTTCCTTGATTCTGCTGCCTTCCTAACATGTGTGTTTGGGATTGAGGAAAAAGTTATGGGGAAAGCCAAAGGTGGAAAGGCATACAGCATGTATTCTCTCTCATAGCTGGAAACTAAACATGTTGATCGGAAAGTAGAATAGTAATTACAAGAAGCTAGAAAGGGTAAGGTGAAGGAGGAATAAAGGGAGGTTGGGTAACAAGTAGGAGTAAATTCTAGTGTTCTGCAGCAGAATAGGGTGACTACAGCACACAATAACCTAATTTATGAAGAACTAGAAGAGAGAAGTTCATAATCTACAACCATAAAGAAATAATAATATGGAGACTTAAATGCTAATTACCCCACTTCGGTCAATATACATTGCATATGTGTATTGAAGTATCATAGTTCACCCCATAAAAGATGCAATTATTATACATGCTAATTAAAAAGAATATTGTACAATTTTCAAAAGTAGTTGAATGTTTTCCTCATGTAATTCACACAAGTTGCACTGTTGTTCCTAGATGCACCCTTTGTGAACTAATTAAAATGTCTGCTTTGAGTATATTCGCATCCAAGTGTGAATGAGCCCCTGCAGAGGCATCCTAGGTACTAAGACTGAGCTCCTTTCCTTGTAGGAATCCATTATGCTCAGTTTTGATATTTTAGCAAATAATCACTATTAAGATATTAGACATTTTATTCAGTAAATGCCTCAGGTGACAAACTGGAGAATGGTTCTAAATCTGTTTGAGTGATGGGTCTGATCCCTCTTCCCTCCAGGATCATACAGAGTCACAGCATGAGGCTACACTGCCTTTGGTCTTGCTGAGCTACTGGTGAGAGATACAGAGGAGTTAGCCAAGAGTTTAAACATTCATTATATAGCAACCCAGAGGTTAAGGGTCAATCAGACAAGGTGAGGGAAAACTAGTGGTCATATTAATTAAGATAAGAGAAAATATATTAAGATTATTAAGTACAATATCTGTGAGATGTGATTCAAACCACTGCTTGCATACTTCTTTACACAGACACACATATAGGTCAGTTTGGACCCAAATATTGGGAAGATTCCATAACACTGAGGTTCTGTGAAAATAATATTTTATGATGAATTACAATAGCTTTAAGGTTTTGACATGAGTTAATTGTAAACTCAGTTTTAAATAGATTTATTATTTAAAATACATGGTAAAGATCACATTTGAATTCTAAAAGAAAATTGCAATTTTTTTTTTCCGAGAAGCAGACTGGGGTTTGACATAGCAAGGGTATATTCTTTGGCTGTTATTAGATTCAGTTGGACATTATTGACCTAATCTTTTGAACTTTGGTTCTTGTTGCTAGGCAACTCATTTGATCAGAGGCCACATAACATGTTCACTCTCCTTTTTGTCTCTACACAGAAAGTGGTTTAGGGTGGGGTCTGAATAGTCCATGGATGATTATTCATTTAATTTGAGATGAAACTAGAAACTGCCTTAATTAGAAGTCTACCTATATAACATAGCACTTTTTTCAACTAAATGATAGTATTTTGGAACACACATGTCCAGTTTTACTTGGATATTTTCTTCCTTTACTACCTCCTTAAATTCACAAATTGTCAGTGGTTAGGTAACTGTTTGCAGCATTTATACTGAAGTGTTTCAAGCTTGTACAAGAGGGTAAACTTTTAAAGAGTACAGTGCTAAAGTGTCCAGCAATTATCACCTAACACACTTAGTATTGTTAAATTTAATATGACAGGTTATGTATAACTCAGACTTGTAGATGGCTGTGTGTCAACTTGAGAAATATATTACATTCCAATTTATAAAAAAGATCTGACTTTCCAGTAGTATACCGAGAAAAGGAAAATAAAGTGTTAAAAGGTCCCAGTGGTATCCTAGCAACTTACCTAGGGTCTGGGAAACAAAGACTTGTGTATTGAATCTATTCCAGGAATTAGTAGCAGTTGTCAGGCCAGGGCAGAGTCTTGATCATTATTTCATGCCAAGTGATGTTTGTTATCAGTGGGATAACTTCCTCCATTTTATTCCCTCTAGTGAACATCAGATTACTAGAATTTTAGTTAGAGCCATTTCCCTAACGAAAAATCTGTTTTGACTCAAACTTCACAAACCCTTGACCAATATACAGTACATGTTTACTACATCAGCTGACTGGCCAAATACGTAATGTAGTTTAATCCTTTCTGGAGTCTGAGAATTGGTCTTATTATCCACATTTTATAGCTGAGAACACTGATGATGATAAAAGCTAAATGATTTACCCTAAATGGCATCTCTAGTCACTGGTTTATCTTGGATTGGAACCCAGGTCGCTGGTATGTATTCGAGTAATGCAGTTGCCCACTGGCTTGCAGTTGCTAAAAAATACAGATGCATATATAAATCAACCCATTCATCTTTAAGTTTGTAGGTCAAGAAGAGCCCCAGAGATTTTTCTGGACTGTTAATATACCGTTCCTCCTCCAGGCTAAATGAACTATATGCTTGCTCAAACTTAATTTAACTTAGTTCTTAGGGAAAGCTTTTAGTGTTATTGTCTTATCGTTGGAGTCTCTCTCTTTCTCCCGCACCCCCTTTTTTACCCCTTTTTTCTCAAGATTGATTTAATATTGTGACCTCTAAGCATAATTTTTCAATCCCTTGTAATCTTCAATCTCTTCTAGTCTTCTCAAATAGCCCCAGGATTCCTGGGCAGAAACCATCTCTCTTGAACTTGTGTGTTGAAATGAATTGGTTTTAGACTGAAGTCTTTGAAAGTGGTGATCAGTTGCCCTGAATTCATGTTTGTTTATTTAAATACACAGATTCTCTGTGTCTTGTAAAATCTGTGCTAGGTCAGTGTGCACTGATAATCTACAAGTCAAACTCCAGGAATCCTGCCCCAGATAGCTCTATTTTTATTTGTCTTCCAACTGGTGCTTCTGCATAGAGTCAGCTTTGTAATAGATTCACTCCAAATTTTTGAGCAGAGGTGATGGAAATTTTTGCCTGACTTCCATTTAGCATCTCTTAACTTAGAGGCTCACTGAGAAAACTGATGATGTAAAATTTTGGTGGGTTCCTTCAAGTTTAAGTTCAGAAACACTGAATACTTAGGAGAAACCGACTATACATATAATACTCAACAACTTTCAAACAATTAAATGTCTATGAAAAATGGTGCTTTTACATTCTGGTTAAAATGATCAACTGGAAAATAACTAGCATTCCTCTACTCTTGGAATTTGGACTCGATCACAAGCCAATACAAACTGTTTATAAAAAAAAACACGGATGTGCTAGTATCTTTTATTTACCCATATTCCCTTTCCTAGAATTAACTCTTGAAAAATGGTAAATTGTTCATGCAACATTGTTGCTTTTCCAGAATGCATCATTAATGTTTTTTGCAGTTCAAGATTATCAGAGAGAAGAGCACAAAACGACAAATTATGCAAACCTTCCCACTGTGATTGAAAAATTTGGCTGCATATAAAAATTGTCACCGGTAATTGCAGAGCTAGAATGAATTGTGGCCTTAAGGCACTCGAACAGAAGGTCTAATGAACCTGCGTCTTGCAGAATGGCATACCGTGTGGCCATTAAGTTAAAAACAAAGAATGTACAGCTTGCTCCCACAGAGCCAGCAGAGAGGGGGGATTATGGGTGAGACGTGACCTTGTCAGCTACATATGTTACCTCAAATCATTACCTCAGTGAATTTAGAAATAAGAGCTGTTTGTATAAAACAGAGCAGCCTTGCTCTGTTGCAGACTTCTATTGGATACTGGAGCCCCTCTGTGTACATGTCTAACTGAATCCACACGTGTGTATTTGCTTTGCTTATTTTAAACTTAAATGATACTTTTTTCAAATCATTATAAATCTTGGACTTCAACTTAACACCTTATCTAACCTACATTGTAGCTGCTGATGGGATTCTGATACTTCAGACACTGCAAACAGCAAACACCAGGCACACACAGAACTGATTTCATCCCACACCCTAAAGTTCAGGACCTTCAGAGCTGTTGAGTCAATGTTTATGCTCACATGAGAAAGTTAGTTTTGGATATGATACCAAACCTTGTGGAAATTTCTTCCTTATTTAACTAGATTAAGCACCAAGCAAAATAACATTTACTGAGAGAGCAAAATCTGAATATGAAATTCCAGGGAAACTGGCCACATAGGATTTTAGTTTTGTTGTACTGGAACATAAGAGGATGAGCACCCTATTGACCTAAATCATAGCCCCCTCTGCAGATTCATCCTGCTTTTTAGGAAAAATGTCCAAAATGTGTCTATGGATTTTCATAGTTCCTATGCAGATATGAGTGAGAAACATTCCAATAAATGATTGTTTTTAAAAGTATACATGGAAGGTATGTTTAAAATGAACATGGACACTCTTTTCATTATATAGGTCTGTCAGATCTAAAAAGGTAACAATCACTGACAGTAAAAACCAAGTTAAGAATGAAATGAGGGGCCGGCACGGTGGCATAGAGGGTAAAGCCCCCACCTGCAGTGCTGGCATCTCATATGGGTGCTGGTTGAAGTCCAGGATGCTCCTCTTCCGATCCATTGCTCTGCTATGGCTTGGGAAAGCAGCAGAAGCTGGCCTTAGTGCTTGGGCCTCTGTATCCCATGGGAGACCAGGAAGAAGCTCCTGGCTTCAGATCATCACAGCTCTGGCTGTTGCAGCCATCTAGGGAGTGGACCAGTGGATGGAAGACCTCTCTCTCTGCTTCTCTGTCACTCTGCTTTTTGAATAAATAAATCTAAAAAAAAGGTGAAATGAGCACTGGATAGCAGTATGAACACCCACATGTAAAGTACTATTGCATTGACTGGGAAACTAACTTATTTAATATTTTAATCTAGTTTTAAGCTTGATTCATTATGTTCAAAAATTTTTACAAAACATAACATGAGGTATGGTTTCTATATATTCTCAGCACCAACAGATGAAAAGATATCAACAGTTATTGTAGAATATAAAAATTAGCAGCATTGCTAAAAACTTAGATTTTAGTTGCTTAAAAACATAGCTTTAGACATCAGTGTTGTGGCGCAGTATGTTAATCCACTGCTTGTGACACAGTCATCCAGTATTGGAGTGTATATCTGAGTTCAGGCCGCTCTAGTTACAATCAAGCTTTTTGCTACTGTGCCAGGAAAGGCAGAGGATGAAGGCCCAAGTAACTGAGCCATTGACACTCATGTGGGAGACTAGGAAGGAGAGCCTGTCTCCTGGCTTTGGCTTGGACCAGTCCAAGCTATAATGATCATTTGAGGAATGAATCCACAGATGGAAAATATCTCCTTCTGTGTTTTTGTTTCTTTCTCTGTTGCTCTGCCTTTCAAATAACAAGATAGATAAATAAAAATAAATCTTGTAGAAATAATTATAATATCCTCTTGATTATTCTCATTGGAAATCAAGAAGCGATTTGTAAAGGGAAGGTTGAGTTTGGTTTTTTTTTTTTTTGGTGTTACATGTAGTTTTTTTTTATTATTTATGTGTATCTCATAAATACAACATTAGGAACATAGTAATTCTACCCACCAACTCACCCATTGCTCCTCTTCTTCCTCTTCTGTCTTCTGTTTAGTTAGAGAAAAAGAAACAGAAGAAAATAATGAAATAGAAAAACTAAGAGAACTTTTCATCAACAGTATAAGCAAGAGCTGTTCTTTGTTACTGGTTCTCACTTATTTTTTCCCTTTCTTGCTCCTTTCCCTTCCTCCCCACCCCCTTTCCTTTTTGAAACTTAATTGTCTTCAAAGAGGAACCCAAGAATGATACATCTTTTGTGAGCTCTTAGACTTAACTGTAACTTATGAAACATCATAATATCCTCCATTTAATGCACTAAAAGGAAGTGATTCGTGACGAGTTTTACTGGTAAGTCTCATGATAGAACTCTCTGTAGACAGAGGTCCTGCCTGGGAAGTTAGTGCACAGTGACTCTTGTTTATTTAAAAATTAACACCTATGGATGACATCAGTGATTACCCAAGGCTCTTGACATGAACTGCCTCAACTATTGAAGCCTTTTGGATCCACTAGCTGGACAAGGCCATATGCAAAGGATAAGTTCTCTCCTCCCTTCAGAGAAAAGTACCTCCTTCTTTTGTGGCCACTTCTTTCCACTGGGGTCTCACCCACAGGGGTCCTTTATGTAGGAAATTTTTTCCAAAGTATAGTTTTACTTGGACTTTTAATGTAATTCATACTTAAGGAATATAAAGTTTTGTTTAAATGTGAGTCTCAGCTGGAATAGCTATCTTATGCTTGAGTCCATTCAATTCACATTCTTTCAAAGATTTAAATTCAAGTATTGTGTTGAATTATTGATTTAACAACGTCTTCTGAAATGACAATTTGTTGCATTCCTGGGTTTTGTGTCATTTTTTAATTGTATTTTGCTGATGAAATTTTAGTAAATTTGTAATGAAGATGTTGCCTGGAGCATAAAGCTGGGACAACAACATCTCTACATTATTATCAGTGAGTTTTGCACAGAATTAGGCACATAATATGACTTTGTCTTAGGAGAATACTATTACTATATATTTTAGAGATGATGTCAGGGAAGTGCCCTATGCTTCTATTTTTAAAGTTCAGATTAGGAGGAAAATATGTAGTCTGTTAGACTGAAGAAAATAGGAAAGCAATGGCAAATACTGAAATGCAATCTTCTTGAGGTTTTTACCATGGCCATTCATAATTCAAAGAATTCATAGAAAACTAGAATTAAAAGATAACTTGTTTTGCTGCAAAACATGAATATTTTTTGTGAATATTTTGATGACCCTTTATATGTTTGCATTTCAAATTTTTCAGCAAAATACAATTTTAATTCTATTTTACATGAACTTTTGAGGTCCCCTTATATACTGGTTTTTCATGTCTATGTTCCTTTCAAAAGGAAATCAATGTATTCTCTTAAGACTATCTTAGTAAGAGGACTATGAGCCTTGGTGATATGTGTAAAGCTTCAATCTTCCCAACCCCAGGGCATCCATGATAGTATCAGGCTTCTAATTCATTATGAGGTTCTCAATGCACTGTTCTCTTCCAATTCAGTACCCATATAAGATCATGCTCTTTCTAAAACATAAACAAGATCATGTTATTTTCATGCCTTCTGCTAAAAATAAGTCAGAAAGGAACACCCTAAGTAAGTATTGTTTTTGGAGTATGGGTGGAAGAGATATCTAACATGAACACTATTTTTCATTGCATAGCCATGCCAAGATCTAAAATTATAATCACAATCTGTGAAAACTCAAGTACAAGATATCAAGTGCAAGATAAAATGAAGTGAGAACTGAGTAACAGTTTGAGGTTCCATATTAAAAATACTGTCATTCTGACTGACAGCATGAACATTTTTTGATAGGTCCCTATACCTATAGGAGCACATCAAAATCCCTTCACATGATATAAATGGTTGTGTATGGTCCCATACAGTTTTTTTTTTAACTTTTATTTAATGAACATAAATTTCCAAAGTACAGCATATGGATTACAATGGCTTTCCTCCCCCCCATAACTTCCCTCCCACAGGCAACCAACCCCTTTCCCACTCCCTCTCCCCTTCCATTCACATCAAGATTCATTTTCAATTCTCTTTATATACAGAAGATCAATTTAGTATATATTAAGATTTCAACAGTTTGCAACCACATAGAAACACAAAGTGAAAAATACTGTTGGAGTACTAGTTATAGCATTAAATCACAATGTACAGCACATTAAGGACAGAGATGCTACATGAGGAGTAAGTGCACAGTGGCTCCTATTGTTGACATAACAAATTGACGCTCTTGTTTATGGTGTCAGTAATCACCCTAGGCTCTTGTCATGAGTTGCCAAGGCTATGGAAGCCTTTTGAATTCACCGATTCTGATCATATTTAGACAAAGTCATAGTCAAAGTGGAAGTTCTCTCCTCCCTTCAGAGAAAGGTACCTCCTTCTTTGATGACCCATTCCTTCCACTGGGATCTCACTTGCGGAGATCCTTCATTTAGGTCATTTTTTTTTTAATGTCCTGGCTTTCCATGCTTTCCATGCCTGAAATACTCTCATGGGCTTTTCAGCCAGATCCAAATGCCTTAAGGGCTGATTCTGAGGCCAGAGTGCTGTTTAGGACATCTGCCATTCTATGAGACTGCTGTGTATCCCACTTCCCATGTTGGATCATTCTCTTCCTTTTTTATTCTATCGGTTAGTATTAGCAGACACTAGTCTTATTTATGTGATCCCTTTGACTCTTAGTCCTATCATTATGATCAATTGTGAACTGAAATCAATCACTTTGACTAGTGAGATGGCATTGGTACATGCCACTTTGATGGGATTGAATTGGAATCCCCTGGTATGTTTCTGCCTCTACCGTTTGGGGCAAGTCAGCTTGAGCATGTCCCAAATTGTAAATCTCTTCCCTCTCTTATTCCCACTCTTATATTTAACAGGGATCACTTTTCAGTTAAGTTTCAACACTTAAGAATAACTGTGCATTAATTACAGAATTCAACCAATAGTATTCAGTAGAACAAAAAAAAATAGTAAGAGGAATAACATATTAAGTTGTTCATCAACAGTCAGGGCAAGGGCTGATCAAGTCACCATTTCTATTAGTGTACATTTCACTTTAACAGGTTTCCTTTTTGGTGCTCTGTTGTCACCGATCAGGGAGTACATATGATCTTTGTCCCTTTGGGACTGGCTTATTTCACTCAGCATGATGTTTTCCAGATTCCTCCATTTTGTGGCAAATGACCGGATTTCACTGTTTTTTACTCCTGTATAGTATTCTATAGAGTACATGTCCCATAATTTCTTAATCCAGTCTACTGTTGATGGGCATTTAGGTTGATTCCAGGTCTTAGCTATTGTGAATTGAGCTGCAATAAACATTAATGTGCAGACAGCTTTTTTGTTTGCCAATTTAATTTCCTTTGGGTAAATTCCAAGGAGTGGGATGCCTGGGTTGAATGGTAGGGTTATGTTCAGGTTTCTGAGAAATCTCCAGACTGACTCCATAGTGGCTTAACCAGTTTGCATTCCCACCAACAGTGGGTTACTGTCCCTTTTTCCCCACATCCTCACCAGCATCTATTGTTGGTAGATTTCTGAATGTGAGCCATTCTAACCGGGGTGAGGTGAAACCTCATTGTGGTTTTGATTTACATTTCCCTGATTGCTAGTGATCTTGAACATTTTTTCATGTGCCTGCTGACCATTTGGATTTCCTCTTTTGAAAAATGTCTATTGAGGTCCTTGGCCCATCTCTTAAGTGGGTTGTTTGTTTTGTTGTTGTGGATTTTCTTGATCTCTTTGTAGATTCTGATTATCAACCCTTTATCTGTAGCATAGTTTGCAAATATTTTTTCCCATTCTGTTGGTTTCCTATTCACTTTCCTGACTGTTTCTTTTGCAGTACTGAAACTTCTCAATTTGATGCAATCCCGGTAGTTAATTTTGGCTTTGACTGCCTTTGCCTCCAGGGTCTTTTCCAGGAAGTCTTTGCCAGTGCCAATATCTTGCAGGGTTTCTCCAATGTACTCTAATAATTTGATGGTGTCAGGTCATAGATTTAGGTCTTTAATCCATGTTGAGTGGATTTTTGTGTAATGTGTAAGGTAGGGATCTTGCTTCATGCTTCTGCACATGGAAATCCAATTTTCCCAGCACCATTTATTGAATAGACTGTCCTTGCTCCAGGAATTGGTTTTAGATCCTTGATCAAATATAAGTTGGCTGTAGATGTTTGGATTGATTTCTGGTGTTTCTATCCTGTTCCATTGGTCTATCCATCTGTTTCTGTACCAGTACCATGCTGTTTTGATAACAACTGCCTGTAGTATGTCCTGAAATCTGGTATTGTGATGTCTCTGGCTTTGTTTTTGTTATACAAAATTGCTTTGGCTATTCGAGGTCTCCTGTGTCTCCATATGAATTTCAGTATCATTTTTTCAAGATCTGAGAAGAATGTCTGGTATTTTGATTGGTATCTCATTGAATCTATAAATTGCTTTTGGGAGAATGAACATTTTGATGGTATTGATTCTTCCAATCCATGAGCATGGAAGATTTTTCCATTTTTTGGTATCCTCTTCTATTTCTTTCTTTAAGGTTTTGTAATTCTCATCCTAGAGATCTTTAATGTCCTTGGTTAAGTTTATTCCAAGGTATTTGATTGTTTTTGTAGCTATTGTGAATGGGATTGATCTTAGAAGTTCTTCCTCAGCTGTGGCATTGCCTGTGTATACAAAGGCTGTTGATTTTTGTGCATTGATTTTATATCCTGCTACTTTCCCAAACTCTTCAATGAGTTCCAGCAGTCTCTTAGTAGAGTTCTTTGGGTCCCCTAAGTAAAGAATCATATCATCTGCTAAGAGGGATAGTTTGAGATCTTCCTTCCCAATTTTTATCCCTTTAATTTCTTTTTCTTGCCTAATAGCTCTGGCTAAAACTTCCAGAACTATATTGAATAGCAGTGGTGAGAGTGGGCATCCCTGTCTGGTACCAGATCTCAGTGAAAATGCTTCCAACTTTTCCCCATTCAATAGGATGTTGGCCGTGGGTTTTTCATAAATTGCTTTGATTGTATTGAGGAATGTTCCTTCCATACACAGTTTGCTTAGAGTTTTCATCATGAAAGGGTGTTGTATTTTATCAAATGCTTTCTCTGCGTCTATTGAGATAATCATACGGTTTTTCTTCTGCATTCTGTTGATGTGGTATATCACGTTGATTGTTTTGTGAACATTGAACCATCCCTGCATACCAGGGATAAATCCCACTTGGTCTGGGTGGATGATCTTTCTGATGTGTTGTTGCATTCCATTGGCCAGAATTTTATTGAGGATCTTTGCATCTATGTTCATCAGGGATATTGGTTTGTAATTCTCTTTCAATGCTGCATCTTTTTCTGGCTTAGGGATTAAGGTGATGCTGGCTTCATAGAAAGAAGTTGGGAGGATTCCCTCTTTTTCAATTGTTCTGAATAGTTTGAGAAGAATTGGAGTCAGTTCTTCTTGAAATGTCTGGCAGAATTCAGCAGTGAATCCATCGGTTCCTGGGCTTTTCTTTGTTGGGAGGGCCTTTCTTACTGTTTCAATTTCTGTCTCAGTTATGGGTTGTCGGAGGCCACCCGACAAACCACACGGAGACGCAGCACTCAGTCAATTCATCACCACGTTTATTGCCTCATCGCATTCCAAGCCAAAGTAGGGGGCCCGGCGATGAGGGACTGGAGGCCGTGTCCCTGGGGAAACTGTTCAACCTCCAGCAACGAGCACCAAGAAACACAAGGATATATACCCCAGTCCCCATACAGATAACATTCATTGTGTGCAATCATGCATAGCACAGGAATGAAACAAGTTTACAAGGTAGCAAAGATCAGGGTACAAGCTCTGCAGATAGAGCAAAGAACATCATAAACCTTCGTCAGAAGTCACATCCTGCCTGCAGGAATGTGGGATGAAAAATCTTGTGCCTACAGAACAAAAGCACAAGAAACAGGATTAGATAAGGGACAGCCTCAGCCTGCTGCATCTCATGTCGGGCCAGGGCCACTAGCCCCGACAATGGGTCTGTTTAGGTGTTCTGTGTCTTCAATTTAGGTAGGTTGTATGTGTCCAAGAATCTGTCCATTTCTGATAGATTTCCCTGTTTGCTGGCATACAAGTCCTTGTAGTAATTTCTGATGATTCTTTTTATTTCTGTGGTGTCTGTTGTTACGTTTCCCTTTTCATCTCTGATCCTATTGATTTGGGTCTTTTCTTTTTTTAGTTAGTTGGGCCAATGGGGTGTCAATTTTGTTTATTTTTTAAAAAAAACAGCTCCTCGTTTGGCTGATTTTTTGTAATTTTTTTTGATTCAATCCTGTTGATTTCTTCTCTGATTTTAATTATTTCTCTTCTCCTACTGGGTTTGGGTCTGGTTCGCTGCAGATTTTCTAGATCCTTGAGATGACTTGAAAGCTCATCTATTTGGTGCCTTTCTAATTTCTTGATGTAGGCACCTATTGCTATAAACTTTCCTCTTAACAGTGCTTTTGCCATATCCCATAAGTTTTGGTATGCTGTGCTGTTATCCTCATTTACTTCCAGAAAGTTTTTGATTTCTCTTTTGATTTCTTCTATGACCCAATGTTCATTCAGGAGCCTGTTTTCCATCTCCATGCGTTTGTATATGCTCTAGGGATTCCTGAGTTGCTAATTTCCAACTTCATTCCTTTATGGTCTGAGAAGCTTCATGGTATGATTCTAATTCTTCTAAATTTGCTGAGATTTGCTTTATGGCCTAGTATGTGGTCAATCCTAAAGAAGGTTCCATGCACTGCTGAGAAGAATGTAAATGCTTTATGTGTATGATGAAAAGTTCTGTAGATATCTGTTAGATCCATTTGGGCTATAGTGTCATTTAAATCTAATGTCTCCTTGTTGATCTTCTGTCCTGTTGATCTGTCTATCTCTGAGAGTGGAGTATTGAAGTCCCCCAGTACTATTGTATTGGAGTCTAAGTCTCCCTTTAAGTCCCTTAACAAGTCTTTTAAATAAACCAGTGCCCTGTAATTAGGTGCACATACATTGATAATGTTATATCTTCCTGTTGAATGGATCCCTTAATCATTATATAGTGCCCCTTTTTTCTCTCTTAATAGTTTTTGTATTAAAGTTTATTTTGTCTGATATTAGAATGGCTACACCTGGTCTTTTTTCATTTCTGTTGGCATGGTATATCTTTTTCTAGCCTTTCACTTTCAGTCTATATGCATCTTTGTTGGAAAGACGTGTTTCTTGTAAGCAGCTAGTAGATGGATTTTGTTCCTTAACCCAATCGGCCAATCTGTGTCTTTTAACTGGACAGTTGAGGCCATTAACGTTCAATGTGACTATTGATAAGTAGTAACTTGCCCCTGCTATTTCCCAAAGATATTTTCTAATATATGCTTTGAATTCCTGTGATCTTTTGCTGTGAGGTTTCCTTCCTTTACCTTCTTTCATATTGATGACCGTGTGTCTGTGTTTCTGTGTGTAACACATCTTTAAGCATCTTTTGCAGGGCTGGACGAGTGGCAACAAATTCTTTCAATTTCTGTTTGCTGTGAAAGGTCTTTATTTCACCTTCATTCACAAATGAGAGCTTTGCAGGATATAATATTCTGGGCTGGCAGTTTTTCTCTCTTAGTACCTGGGCTATGTCTCACCATTCCTTTCTAGCTTGTAGGGTTTCTGATGAGAAGTCTGCTGTGAGTCTAATTGGAGATCCTCTGAGAGTAATCTGAAGTTTCTCTCTTGCACATTTTAGAATCTTTTCTTTGTGTTTCACTGTGGTGATTTTGATTACATGTTGTGGTGAGGATCTTTTTTGGTCATGTTTACTAGGGGTTCTATGAGCTTCCTGTACTAGGATGTCTCTGTCCTTCTCCAAACCCAGGTAGTTCTCTGCTATTATCTCACTAAGAAGGCCTTCTAATCCTTTCTCTCTCTCCATGCCTTCCGGAACTCCTAGAACCCAAATATTAGGTTTTTTAATAGTATCCTGAAAATTCCCAACAATATTTTTTAGATTTCTAATTTCCTCCTCTTTTCTTTGGTTTGACTGTATACTTTCCTGTTCTCTGTCTTCTATGTCTGATATTCTCTCTTCTGCTTCACCCATTCTGTTTTTAAGGCTCTCTAATGTGTTTGTCATTTGACTTATTGAATTCTTCATTTTATTATGATTTTCATCACTATCACAGTTTCTTGTTCTACTAGTTGTTTCATTTCATTTTGATTCCTCCTTAATATTTCATTTTCGTGAGAGAGATTTTCTGTCCTGTCCAGTAAGGATTTCTGTAGTTCAAGAATTTGATAACTTCTTAATGTTTTTATCAATTTTTTGAGATCTACTTCTTGCATTTCTTCTATCTCATCATCTTCATAATCTTGGCTTGGGGTGTCTTGTTCATTTGGGGTGTCATAGTGTCTTCCTTTTTCTTGTTACCTCGGTTTCTGCATTTGTTGTTTGGCATTGTGGAGATATTCTTTGGTTTCTTCACTGTGGTGGTTTTTTCTTGATATACTCTGACTCTAGATTAAGTGGACTGTCTGGTTTTGATGGGTCCTTAGACGCTGTGATGGGTGTGGCCAGAGTGCTCTGTTTGGTTCTTCAGGGTTAAGGGTATGTCAAAGGTGACTCACCCAGGTTGTTCTCTCTCTTGCTGTCTCTCTCTCTCTTTGACTCAGAAGGGAAGTAATTGCGGACAGCTGAGTGGAATTGAGTGTAGTTGATGTATGAAATCTGGCCCCTGTGGGTATTCGTCTGCTCTACCTCAAGGACCACACAAAGGGTCTATGCAGCCCTCACTGTGGTCTCAAATTTCTCTGCAGTCTCTCACCGGGTTGCCAAGGTTACCGAGTTTGTGTACTCGGTGAGTTCTCTCACCCACCATCAGATTTTCAGTCTGAGTTCGTTAGCTCCACATTTCACTAGGTCCTAACCTCCTGTTATTTCTCCCCACCAGAGTCAGGTTTTTCTACTTGGCTGATGGCAGCCGCTGCTTTATGTATGTCCAAAATGGCACCTGCTCTTTGTCTTGCTTGGCTTTGTATGGTGAGTGGAGAGAGAGGCTAGTGTCCGTGCCGGTTCCCCTTATTTATTCATTTTTTTCTCTCCTCCAGTCAGGGTGGTGAATTTTCCCCAGCGGGGCTTCAAGCCTCATTCCCTCTAGGCTCTTTCTGCCTTTCCCTGCCAATGTCTCTGGTTGCCGAGGTTTTTGTCTCACCTCCCCTTCCAGTGCTGGCATGCAGACTCCGCGGCTGACTTCCACGCCTTGGGCGTCCTTGCTCTCCCCATAGGTCCTCTGGGTCACATCCACTAGATCCAGAAGAGTTTCCCCTGCATTTTTTCCCCATCCTTTTCCTGAGACTTCAGTAACTCCACTTTTATTGAACTATCTTTTCCCGGACTATTAGTGTGCTCCCTTACTATTCCGCCATCTAGGCTCCTCCCATTCAATTTTTGCAGTCTATTTTTTCCACTCTTCTTGTGATATTCAATAGTCCAGCAAGGGAAGAATTGTTAAGAGTTGCAAAATAAGGCAGGAAGCATTTGAACCCCTGTTGTTTTTGATTATGTACTTCTGCATGAAAATGCAGTATTTATCTGTTAAAATTCTATTTTTCAATGTTGAGTTCAAACTAGACTATGGTTTGTAATTGGCTGGTAATATTTAAACATTTGAGGGTCATTATAGGGTTGTTGAACACTTATCTAGCTAGGTAAATATGTTAATATCAAACACCACCAAGTAAAAAACATGCCACCAGCTATGACCACATCATTTTATGAAAAACAGCATATTAAAATCAAAAGGTTGAATTTAAATAAACTCAAGATAGTGATAAATTAGCCTTTCAATAATTTCAGCCTATTTTTCTTGATTTTTTCATTTATTATGGACTAGAAAAAATTTATTAGTCAGTCATTATTCTACGGAGCATTATTCCAGAACATTGTCCCTCAAAAAGTCAAATAGGGCCAGTCTCTTTCTACTGTAGGCAGTTGTTACAAATATTTTTCCATATTGCCATTATATTTTTGCTTGCTGTTTTGCCTTTTAAAATGTAGGTTACTCATGTCACAAATGAAGTCATATTCATTTTAGAACCCTCTTCATTTACTAGAAGGCCTAAAAATATATAATGTTAACTGAATGAATGTATGGTTAAATAAATGAAGACAGTGTATCCCCCTGTTTGACAGCCTTAGCTATTAGGAAAATTTTTTTTATGCTGAGCTGAAATTTTCCCACAGGTCTCCCATTTCTGCTGCAAGTATCTCTGTTCCTGCTCTCTGTTTGCAGGCCTCATAACATCAGTTCCATAAAAGGAGTCCTAGCAGGAAAATGTTTGAATACTTTTCAATTCTCTGCTGAATCATCCTCAGCTCAATCAAGTTTGTGTTAATTCTTTGTAAATTATGGCAATTCTGTAGAGACAAGTGTATAAACAGATTTGGATTTACAAAGAACTGGGTTATAGTCTTTGCTTGGTGATTACTTGGAATGGCAATCTAAGATGATTAAAATTCCCTGATATTTGGTTTCATAACATGTAAAGTCTGGATGATAATCACAATCACAAATAATGTAGGTAGAATCTTAGCAGATGGTCTAGAATGGAGGAAGTGCTCAATTAACCGTTATAACAGACCTAATATTTAATGTAATAACACAATCAAAGGAAATATATGTGTCATTCACATAGCTGTCAAGAGCAGTTTAAAATGGGTGGGATTGGGTTTCATGGGCCCAGATTCAACAAATTTCTCTATCCTTATCATGGTGTCCAAGGTTACCTCCTTGATAGTAGAAGGGAAACAGAATCTAATACAGCAACAAAAAAGGTTCTAGATATGAAGTAGATTATCATGCCAATCTGAATCCCATTGCTCTGGCTAAGACTCATAGGATCATATCAAAGTCCAAGAAAGACTTGGAAAAATGGCTTAGCTAATAAACTAAAATATATGCAGAAAAATATTTGATATACCCGACTGTTCAGTTCAATAATATGAAGATTATTAAATTAGATGAAGATGGCTGATGTTATTTTGTTGTCTCACTTCATTGTTAAATCATAATAGTTTTGTGGTCATGTTCATAGTTTGTGTGGTCTTTGAAGGGTAATTTTATGTCCATTCTTCTGTAAATTTAGGCAATGGTTTTTAAATAAACCATCCTTTATTCATTTAAATCTAACTACAAAGTAAAATAAATTGACTCTACGAGTGGGAAAGGGGAGGGTTGCGGGTGGGGGGGGAATTATGGGGGGGTAGCCTTTGTAATCCATAAGCTGTACTTTGGAAATTTATATTCATTAAATAAAAATAAATAAATAAATAGACTCTAGTAAATTCGGATGTAGATATAAGCAAAGCCTAAAAAGAAAAAAAATTACCTGATTTTTGATTATGTAAATGATAGCTACCTTTATGATATTATGAATCTACATATATATATACATATATATATATATAAACAAGGATATGGACAAGCTGGTTTCCAGAGTTATGTACATTTGTTAACATTTGACACATATAAACACTACAAATATTTTCCTAAGGAAACATACGTTTTGATTTAAATCAAAATTGGAGCATTGTCTAAGTTTCTGGGGCTGGCTTTTAAATTATTATATATAATGAACTTGCTTTTTGTAACTGCATTTATTTTCCATGATTTCAACAATTTCTCACAAGGTGGTGGATTTTGACAACATACATTTTTGTGGTCTCTCAGTTTCCAGGGGTAATGATGCTGGGGTAGACATAACTAGGTTCTCTTCACAGGGGCTAGTACAGAAGTCAGTGTGTTAGCTGAGCTGTGTTCTCATCAGTCTGGAGGTCCGTTGCCTCTTTGACCTTCACTCAGGTTATTAGAAAATTGACTTTCCTGCAGTTACAGTACTGAGATTCCTGTTTTCTTGTCTACTATCACCTGAGGTATCAGTCTCATCTCCAGAGGATGGCCACAGGTCCTCTGCATTTTGCTGCCTCTTGTGGCGATGTTCTTTTATAAAACTAGCTGGAATTGGCTTTTCATTCAGGAGGCACCTTCTCCTATATAAAGGCTCAATTGACTAGGACAGGAGCAGTCAAGATCATCTCCCTTTTGGTCTCAGAATCAATGAGTTTGGGATCTTAATTACATTTGCCAAGTTTCTTGATCCTGATCATATAAAATCACCTAGTCAAAGAGGAGAAATTCATCATATCCAAACGTCCAGGTATACCCAATAGGTTTATCCCTAAGGGAACAGATGGGATTCAGGACATGGGGGGGCCATAGAAGAACTCTATCACAGCCATTGATTTTTTTCTCATGCAGTTACAATAAGTATTAGTATACTTGGAAATATGTGTGTTTTACAATCTAATTATTTGGCACAGGGCACATTGGCTTTCCACTGTCCCCTTGTACTAGGCATGAATTCTTGATGACTTTCTAGGATAAGGGATTTTAAGAGGAAGCGGTATGTGCCATATCTGGGTGGAAGTCATAAGAACTGAGGTGGGGTTTAGTCATTCTTACTTTCCTTCTAGCATAACAACCAGCAAAGCCTGAGATGGTGGCTATATTGCTTTTTAAAGCTTGATGATTGATGTACATAGCCAAATTGCCCATGCATGAAGAGTGTGTGCATAAGAAGTAACCTTTGTTTAAAATTATTAAGTTTGAAGACTGTTATTACAGGAAATTGAGGTCCCTTGTACATTTTGTATGTAATGCTGGATGTCTTAAGCTAAATAATGCACACACATTGATTGTGATTTGGTTAGTGACTGAGCCCTCTGCCATGTCCCTAGAGAGCCACAATATGACAAAAAGCCATTAATCACTGTTCACTGGCTCTGTTACTCAATCAGAGTCATGTAAAAGGCATGTAAACAATTTCTGTTCACAAAATAATACAGTTACAGAAATGAAGTATGCAATAATAAAACATACTATTATGTCATAAATTTTAAAATTGTTTTTCTCTTAACAGCTTTATTAGGGTATAGGTTAAAAGCCATGAAATCC
This sequence comes from Lepus europaeus, assembly GCF_033115175.1. Lineage (NCBI taxonomy): Eukaryota > Metazoa > Chordata > Mammalia > Lagomorpha > Leporidae > Lepus > Lepus europaeus. The sequence goes on from NC_084830.1 coordinate 55,415,514, forward strand.
AGCCACTGTAAGTGCCCAATTCAATTATACTGCTTTCTCTTCCCATTTCCTCTTCCAGACTTCTATCAGGAGGTTGTGGATCCTCCTAGCACTACCCAAAGCTGTCTTGCCCTTCTCATTTTCTGTGTCATGGATTTATTTGGACTTATTTCTGAAAAGCTTTTCCAAAAAAGCTTTCCCACACTGGCGTTATCCCAAAATTATGCTTCCTAAGACATTTCTCATAGCAAACATTCTTCATCTTGAGGTTTATCTAGCCAATTTATATGATACCTTCTTGTTGTCCAACATCAACTACATAGGGCTAGTATGGATATGCTTTTTAAGTTCATATTGCATTTGTTACTCAGCATCTGAAACTAGTCAATTAAATTAAGGTCAATGTAGTATGAAATGGAATTTTAAAGACATATTTATTCTATTCTTTAACCTTCCCTGCAGATAAAACTGTGCATTTATAATGCTTGCCAATATAAGGATCCAATGAACATTAAACTTAGTAGCCCCTGCCCACCTAACCGGTTGGTTATGCACAGGATAACTCTATGTTCAAATTTATCTCAGGAAGCGTAAGTTCTTTCTTCTCAGTGTACTTGTGTATTTCAAGTCTAAAATGGCAGATCATTTCGGATGACAAATTATATGAGCACCTTATGACAGTAACATCGGAAGGTTTCTGATGATTAATTTTATGAGCTAATTTGACAGGGCTACAGGATGCCCAAGTGACTGGTAACAGTTATTTCTGGGCTTGTCTGTGAGGATCTTCCCAGTGGAAACTAGCATTGAGAAAGTAGAATGAATAAGCAAGATTGGACTCATCAATGTAGGTAGGCATCTTCTAATACACTGAGGGTCTTAGCTGAACAAAAATGTGACAGAGAATTAACTCTTTTGGTTATGCTGGAACTTTCATCTTCTCCTGCCTGCAGACATTAGTCTGTCCTCAGGCCTTTGAATTCAGACTAGTATCTATAGCACCAGTGCCTGGATTCTTAAACTTTTGGACAGCATAGGCTTTCCCAGGCATATAGCTTGCAGATGGCATATGAAATAATTTGTTTGTTTCCATAGTTGTTAATTAGCTAATTTTTATATTCTACACACACACAAACACACACACAGAGGTGAAGGTACTTTTAAAAATTTGTAAAACTGACACATTTTTTTCACAATACAAATTCCCCATGAACTTTTTAAAACTCATGTGTGTGTGTGTGTGTGCGTATGGTACACACTCATATATCATATGGGTCCCATTCCCCTGGAGGTCTTTAATGAAAACAACCAAAAAAAAAAAAGGAAGCAGAACTTCAGATTTGAAAAATTCCTGGCCTATTTATATTGAAAGCATTGAGAAAGCTTGTTTGGAAGAGAACAGGAGGAAAGTTTTGTCCAAATGATCTTGTCAGTCCTCTGTATGAGAACCATGATCTATACAGAAGAAAAGCGAAGAATGATTCCAATGGCAATTAAGGTATCATCAGAATGGCCACTAACATCATAGACTCAGAGTGCAAAAGCCTGGGAGGGCAGAGTGATTTCAGATGTACAGACTGCTGCTCTTGAGGGACCTTGGCACACCTTGCCTAGCTCTGTCTCACATCTCTGCCTGTGTTGCAGCCATGCTCCTTGTTACCCCAGATAAAGTTATGGCAGGCACAGGTGTGCTTTGAGCTATGATGGCTACCCCTCTGGAGGACACAGAACATTTTGGCAGAATCAAATAATCACACGTCAAGCTGTGCATAGGGTAGGAGACTTGTGCCTGAGCTACCCACAGCCCAAATTTGAAGAATAAATATTGCCAGAGCTTTGGGCACACGAGGCAGGCACAGAACCACCATGCAGGTGGGCTATCCTGATGATGTAAGGCCAGGGGAGCCACTGACATGTTATGTCAACCCTGGAGAGTCACAAGCATGCAATTCCAACCTTTGAGAATTGCTGCAGGAGCTGTGTCCCACAAAGGAGTTAGGGCAGGGCCATCTAGATCCTTGGGGATTCAATGTCTACATGGCAATGCTCAGAGTATATGACATGTGGCTCAGTGGCCTTAGTAGGTCTGGAGAGCAGAGAATTGAGATAAGTATGGCTATTCTTGAAACTTAAAGTTTTATGTTTTTCTTGAATTTTGAGTTTTAGACTTAAGATTTATATTCATTTATCTTTTTTTCTATTTATTCCTTTTTGATTTGGAACGTCTATTTTAAGCCAGTCCCACCATTGTACTTTTTTAAAAAGTTTTATTTTATTTTCGTATTTTAATGGGAGAGGGTGTAGGGGAAGAGATATTTTCAGTGTTCTGGTTGACTTCCCAAATGATGGCACTAGCCAGGGCGGGAAGGCTGAGGCTAAGAATTAGGAACTCCCTCCTGGTCTCCCACATGGATGGCCAGAACTTAAATATTTGAACCTGCTGCTTCCAGGTTTAATAGCAGGGAGATATATTATAGGTGGAGTAGCTGGAACTCAAACTAGCACTCTGATATGGGACCAGGGCACCCCAAGCAGAGGTTTAACCTGATGTACCACAATTCCTCTCCCAATCATTGTACTTTAGAAGCACATAGAATGTTTGATTTCATAGGTTCATAGATAAAGAGCAAGTTGAATCTAGGTGGTAGGTACCCTTGGAATGGATGACATCTATAAATACCTGACTTAGATATACACATAAAATGTTTGACATAGACTTTAAAATTCTGTAGGAATGAATTACAGCTTTGGGGGTTATTGAGATAGGATAAATGTAATTTGCAAATAGATACGTAAATTTCCGTCATTCATGGATCAAATTCTGTGTTCCTAATATTTCTACAAACTTCTCTTTTACAAATTCATATGTTGAAATCCTAACCCCCGGGGCTGGCAATGTGGCTCAGCAGGTTAACGTCCTGGCCTGAAGTGCCGGCATCCCATATAGGCGCCAGTTCAAGACCCATCTGTTCCACTTCCGATCTACAGCTCTCTGCTGTGGCCTGGGAAAGCAATAGAAAGTGGCCCAACTCCTTGGGCCCTGCACCCATGTGTGAGACCCAGAGGAAGCTCCTAGCTTCTGGCTTCAGATCAGTGCAGCTCCAGCCGTTGTGGCCATCTGGGGAATGAACCATTGGATGGAAGACCTCTCTCTCTCTCTCTCTGCCTCTCCTCACCCTGTGTAACTCTGACTTTCAAATAAATAAATAAATCTTTAAAAAGATACTAACTCCCAAAAGGGATGGTGTTGTGAGATGAAACCTCAGGAGGTGATTAGATTATGAGTGTGGGGTCCTAATGAGTGGGGTGAATGCCCTCGTAAAAGAGATCAGAGAGTTAACTAGCCCCTTCAACTATGTGAGTCACAGCAAGAAGACAGTCCAGTACGAACCAGTAAGGGAGTCCTCGCCAGAAACTGCATCTGCTGGGGCCTTGATCTCAGACTTCTCAGTCTCTAGAACTAAAAAAAAAAATTTTGCTTGTTGATGAGCCAGCCAGTCTATGACATTTTATTTTAATTGAGAGGCAGAGAGAGAACAAACCTCTCTCAATGGCCATAGCTGGGACAAGCTGATGGTGGGAGCTGGGAATGTAACCCAGGTATTCCATATTCATGGCAGGTATCCAAACTTCTTGAGCAATCATCTGCTACTGCCTAGACTTCACACTAACAGGAATTTGGAATTGGAAGTGGTGCCAGGACTTGAACCCAGGTACTCTGATACAGAGCACAGGCATTACAACCTACAGCTAAACCAATATGTCAGAAGTCCACCCTACTCTATGGTATTTTTGCTATAGCAACCTGAGCAGACTAATTCAAATTTCAAGACCTGCCTCACAGCTGTTGCACAAGTTTAAGCAATGGATAACTGGAATTGCAAACCTTATAAAGAGCAAGATATAATTGAAAAACAAAAAAGGAAAAGCCACTAGATTGTTCTGTCTTCAGGACTGACTCCTTGTGTTCCTTGGGGATGAAGTGATAGCTGGCAATTAAGAAAATATCTGGATAAGTAATCAGATTTCTGAGAGCATTTGAATAGCCAAATCATTATGCCCTGATGTTGACACTTTTTAGATAATTAATTCAAGTAAAGGTTATCATTTTGGGGGCTTTCATTGTGGTGTAGTAGGTTAGTCTGTAGCTTGTGACTCTGAACCCCATATTTAAGTGCTGGCTCAAGCTGTAGCTACTCTGCCTCCTGCTAATACACCTGGGAAGATCATGGAGGATGGCCCAACTATTGAGCCCCTGCTGCCAGGATGGAGCTTATGGGTACCAGCTCTGCCCTGACCCTGTCTTGGCTATGACAGCCATTTGGGGAGTGAACCAGAGAATGGAAGATATTCTCTCTCTCTCTCTCTCTCTCTCTCTCTCCCCCCTCCCCCCTTCTCTGTCTTCCTATCTCTCTATCATTCTGCCTCATAAGTAAATAAACTTTGCAAGAAAAGGTTACTGATTTAAATAAGAAACTTTCCATTTTTTTATTTGTAAAGTGAATTTTCTAATTCATAGGACTCTTGTGTGAATTAAAAGAACAATATACCATTACAAGTACGTAAAAATTCCTCTCATAGACCCTAACACAAAAACATTAACACTTTCTCTCTTATAAGAATCCTTATTAATGGAAAGTGGCTTCTCAGAGCACTGTTTTGAGGGAAGTAAGGAAATAATGATAAATTCCACAGCAGCCATTTTTAGGTCACAGTCACAAAAGGGAAGAGTGACCCTCTCTTCTGATACTTATTTTTCATCCATGAAATAACTTAAAATATTTATTTTCAGTTTTTCTTAGTTTACTAACTTGTAAGTAAGTTTCAAAAATTATTTTGAGGGGTTTCAAATTACCAATCTTATTTGAATAAGTTGAAGATATTATACAACAAATTGTATTTTTTTTTCTTGGAATTTTCCTCCTACAGGCACCAGATGGTAGTAATATCCTTCATAGGATTTTAGAGTGAGAGTTTGATGATGACATAGGAAATAATGATGAGACATGAACTGTTAGGACCTTGTTTGTGTTATTTCAGACTCAGCATGTTCAAATCTGACCTACTAGAGCAATATTCAAAAATATTGTTCTTAACATGTCAGTACTCAATTTAAAAAGTGAGTGCCCATTATTGATGAAGAATAGGGAGAAGGCATTGGCAAATTGTATGGTAGGTGAGGTCTGACTTTGGTATTCCACATCTCCATTTTTAGTCCCTTCCTGAATGACAATCCAAGGATTGTTTAGGAGTTTCTTCTAGTGCCCCATTCCCTTCAGTTCCACAAGTGGTTTTGCAATATAATCAGTGTTTTTGCAATATAATCAAGAAAAGTAATTTGCAAAGAGGAATTGTCAATTTGTGTTTTTGTCTTAATGGTTTACCCTCCATGTCTCCTTCCTCAGGAGCACTTGCAATAAAAATGATAATGTTAAATCCAAAGGAGTAAATAGTTCATAACAAACTTTCAAGTAACTTTTCTTATCTATCATTACTTTTTAAATTGAAGCTCTTGCTCCAACAACTTTGCTTTATGTTAAGTTTGCTCTTTTTTTCCCTATTATTCTTTCATGAGTTTCTTTTGTCTCCAATGACCTTCCTTCTCTGATCCATCTGTTTAAATCCTTTAATTTTCACACTGAGCTCTGTTTTCTTACGTCAATCCATCATTCAATAAACTCATCATTATGACAGAGAGACACTAATGTGTTCAAAGACAACATGAAACAACAAAGAATATGTTATGTTACACACCAAAGGGAAATTAAATTTCAGATACGTAGATGATCATGGTTCATCCAATTGAGTCCAAGATAATATATGGCCCTTAAATGATTGAAGGAGGAGGCAGAAGAACAATAATAAAAAAATGATGCTGCCAGAAAGACTTGAACAGCCATTGCTGGCTTGGAAGATGGACAGGATTCATGAGTCTAGGAATTCAAAAAGGTTAGAGAAGCTGAAAAACACAAGATAATGGATTCTCCCCTAGGACCTCCAGAAAGCAATGTAGCCATGTCTATAGCTTGATTTTAGGTATGTCAGACCTGTGTCATAGTGTAACCTCTAAAACTCAAAAGATAATGTATTTTAATGTGGTTTTAAGCTGCTAAGTTTATGTTCATTTGCTATATCAGAGGAAGGAAACTAACACAAACATGATTTAAGAATCAGGATTCATGGGCTAGCACTCTGGTATATTAGGTAAAGCCTCTGCCTGTGATGCCAGCATCCCATATGGGTGCTGGTTCATGTCCTGGCTGCTCCACTTCCAAGCCAGCTCCCTGCTAATGCACCTGGGAAAGCAGCAGAAAATGGCCCAAGTTCTCTGTACGCTGATCCTCATGGGAGATCTGGAAGAAGCTCTTGGCTCCTGGCTTTGGCCTGGCCTATTCTTGACCATTGCTACCATTTGAGGAGTGAACCAGAAGGCAGATGATTTCTCTCCTTCTGCCTCTATCTTTCTCTGTAACTCTGACTTTCAAATTGAGAACATTTGTTTGGAAATTTGTGTTTTCAGTAGTTAGATTCAATATACTTCGTAAACATGGAAATAATTTAGTTGCTGATGTGTTAATACTACTTGAGTTGTTCTAGGATCTTAATCTTCATTTAACTTGCACAGTAATCCTTTGAGCTAATATACTCATTATTTTCCATAGAAAATAAAGTGAAGCACATATTAAATAATTTTTATCTCAGGGTCTTTGATCTACAAAGGAGTCAATGGGATTAAAACAGACATAATCTTATTCCAAATTTCTAGGCTTCCTAGTACTATATTCTGAAAGAGGGAATTCATTTATTCTTTATGATTTCAAAGGAAGAAACCTGAATCTGAGAGGTGAAAGTTACAATGATTTATATCAATACCAACGAAGAAATAAATTTTAAAGCACTGAATTGTCAGTAGTTTATCTGGTTGTTATATGGCAAAGATTGACTTGGTTGAGAAGCAGTAAAGAAACTGTTGAGGAAAGGCAGAAATTCACTGGAAGAGAAGGAATCAACTGTAATCTGGGCGAAGAAAACAGGTAAAAGTGGAGACAGTAAGTAGTGAAAATGCTTGACTCCCTTGAAGAATAAGAGGACAGTAGGAAAAAGACACAAGATGAATCAGTGCATGATGTTGGCTGTGAAACAGTATAGTATACCTGAGCAAAGTTACTAATTTGCAGAAAAGAGGAAAAGCTGTGAAGAACTGTTGGTAACCTGAATATATCTACATTATAATATGTGATAAATCAATGTATAATTGTGCCATATATTCTAAGTTCAAAGTACAAAACTTGTTTTACACCAATATTTCAGTCTGCAAGGAACTTTAGGTCAAAGGAGTTGATCTTGTCATGAATACTTAATATTGACCCTATAATTTGCTATGCTTATACTTGAAAACAAAGCTGTAACTAATGAATAAAAAAATCCTTTAAACAACAAAATCAAAATTATTTCCATCCCATTGCACTTATTGGCTACATGAAGCATAGATAAAATTTTCTAACACTGGAAATTGGCATCTTCTTAGATATGGAGCTAAGTAAATTACTTTTCTCTTTCAGCATCTTTCGTTCACTTTTACTAGAACCTCCACTAAGAAGCCTTTCCTCCTTCTTTGAGATCCCCAAATATGCTAAGTATCATGCAAGAGTAATTTTATGTTGATCCAGATGCACTCCAAATATATCAATTGTGTTTATAAGATTTGATTTTTCTTACATTAAATAATAGGTTTATGTGATAGTATTCATCATAGGTGGCTGAATATTTTGGCTGATGGATTATTTCCACTTGGAGGAGAACTAGCCAGGCATTTTAAAATATTTTGTAACTAATACTGAGTGTGCAAGTTCAAGGAAATTGGAAGACAGAGATAAGCCTATTTCTTTAAAAAAAAAAAAAGTGCTCCTAGGGAAAAATTTTAAAAATTAAAAAATTTAAAAAATTTTGCACATGGCTTTAAATGATATGGAACTTTCCCTTTAAATAATTTTTATAAACTTGGATTTTAAAAATTAATCTTCATAAAGTTATAAAATGAATTGTCACCTCTGGTGTACCACATCTTTGAAGGTGTTAGATATAGCTATGTAAGTAATTTGGAAGTATAAAAGATGGAGATGTAACCTGGAAAAGATCAATAGCAAACTCATTTTACTAAAAGTTGTCCCATTCCCTTGAGTTGACAGGCTGTGCTATACAAATCTTAGAATTAGCTCTGAACTTTCCAGGATCAATATATCGTTACTTACCTATAAATTCATATTTTGAGGGGATCATCTTTCTTAAATCTCTCAGCATTAGTTCAATATCAAAAAAGTTAAATAAAAAAATCCAAGCCATTTGTTTTATTTGCCTAATCTCCTCTGGTAAGACACTGTAAACTGACTAGCATCCTCCTCTATTTTAAATCTTCACGAATCAATGTCCCTCCTTGCTCAAAACTCTGTGAATTTTCCATTTGGATATGTAATCAAGGTCTACTGTAACTAGATTACAACTTCTTGAGGTCAGGAATGATTTAATTGTGTAAACCTCATATGTAACATTATATCTGCATCATGGAAGGCACCAGGTAATGCTTATTGAATGAAGATGAAAAAGAAAAAGTTTGTGAGCTAGCTAAAGTTTTCTCGTCACTACAGAACTTGATCTGCTTGATAAAATGTAAGCTATGGATCATCTTTCAGTATGGACCACCCTAAAAGCAACATCCAAAAAGTATTTCAAATATACTGATCTTTTAAGCAATATTTCTTAGTAAAAATTTAAATTGTAGATTTATCACTAAATGATTGGCTTTGTGTGCCATTTATATTATTTTAACTATTATATATAATTTGTATATAGTTGCCAAAGTGTAACTGACATAAATTTTCTCCCTTCTTTATGCAAATATCTTTGGTTACCTCAGAAGATAGAACATATCCTTCCTATTTCCCCAAAGTCCCCACCAGACTTTAAATCTAGGATAGTCACATGATAGGTTTTTAACCAAGATGTGGAAGAAGTGCTGTCTTGGGAATTTGGAACCAGGACTTTAAGAAGACACTTTACTTTTCTGAATACTAGAACCACACCTTCATTCTGGGAGAAGCCCAAGGTACATGGAAAATCATGTAGAATGTATTGACGGTCTCTGATCAAAGTCTTTATTGAGCTATGAGATGGCAGATGATGCTAACTACAAACAATGTTAAGTAAACTATCTTGACCAGCCAACACAATTGAGGCCCCAAGTGACTGCATCTACAGTTAATGGGACAGGAGGCAAAACGACCCAGGTCAGCTCAGATTACTTAGAATATTACAAGAGAAAATGGAATAGTTGTTATTTTAAGTTATGGAATTTGGGCATTATTTGTCAGACATCAAAATAATGGAAACAACAGGAAACTTTCTTCTAGTACATAAAGGTAGCTAAATATTTCAAAATGTATGAATTAATATCTGCTGAAAAGATATGAGTTCAAGCGAATGAAGTTGTTCATTGTGTGCAGTAAGATAAGCTGTTGCCTATAACACTGGCATCACACGTCAAAGCACCACTGTGAGTCCCACCTGGTCCACTTCCAATCTAGCTCCCTGCTAATGCAGCAGAACATGTCTCGAGTGCTTGGGTCCCTGGCGCCCACATGGGAGACCCAGAAGGAGTTCCAGGTTCCTGACTTCTGCTTGGCCCAGCCCCAATCATTATGGGCATCTGGGGATTGAGCCAGCAGATAGAAGATTTCCCTTTCTCTCTGTTTTTGTGACTGCCTTTTAAATAATTTTTACAAATGACATATGATTTCAAGCATTGTTCTGCAGAAATACTATTAAACTTATAATGTGCAATAACTATCTTATTAAAATTATATGCTAAAAATAATTATTTTCATTCTTGGTACTAAGCAGTCACAGATTTTCACATTGGCTTGTGGTAGAAACTTCTCTTTTCTCCCTAGTATTGGTTCTTTTTATTCATGAAGATAGACTTTATTTTTTTACTGGACACAGAGAAGCTCAAGATGGAGACTGCAGTTCTCCACTCGCTAAGCTGCTGTCATTTCTGATCAAGATATAAATGGAAATTGCTTGGACAATGACAACAACAGCTGAAGCTGGGCTGAAGCCAGGAGCCCAGAACTCCACCACTGTGTCTCCCATGTGAATGTCAGGACCTCGGCAAGAAGCTGGTTTGGAAGCTGAGTAGTCAGGAATCAAACTGGAAGTCTGATATGTGATAGAGGCTACTTAAGCAATAGCTAACCTGCTTTGCCACAACACCAACCCCACATACCCATACTTTGAACTTACACTATTACAGCACGCTTTTCCTCAAAAACATAAATTTCTTCTATAAAACAGATAGATATTCACAATAGCTTCAACTAATTTTCTTCTTAAAATGCCATTAAGAAAAATGAGAAGTGTGATATTAGTGTCACGTTAATTCAGAATCTTCCCACAAGCAGAATATTTTACTGCAACCATCTCTCATCTCTGCTAATGTGTTTGAATGCTAAATGGAGGGTATGAGAAGAAATCAGCTTGCTTAAAAGAGAAATGCATGGATGTAAATAATACACAATGAAGTTTTCATGGTAGTATGTGCACAAGTGAATGATAATGTAGCCTAGCAACTATGTACCACAACAGTGCATGCTAATTATTTTGCACACACACAAACACACCTATATACTAAAATGATTTTACAGGAAGAACATAATAGGGCAGCACTAGCCAGACAACTACTTGTAAAGCAGTTAATTTAGCATTAGGGTGCCTCTGGAGGACATAAATTTCATCCGCTGGGGTAATACCATAATAGATAATTAAAGCAGCATGCTGATAGTGATGGTGTCTAATAATGTGTAACTGTGTGGCAACACACGACTGAGGCACAGGAGAGAATCGGGGATAGTATTATTATCCTAGTTTAGTAAAACTATGATTAATTTACACTCTGATTAAGAACAAGCACAATATGAAAATCAGCAGGCATAAATGCTCCACAGCTGGCATTGCCACCGCCCACATCTCTTACCTACATCTCTATTAGGAAATAACTTTTCCAATTACAGCCTTCATTTACCCCCCATTTACCAATTATCTGCCTCTGCTATTAAACTTTATGTGAGGGGTGGTTGATAAATGCTTTGTTTCATGGCTTGGTAACAGTTTCCAATGATAAGATAATATACACAAAAAAGATACAAAGTTACATTTTAATCTTGAATATAAAAGTGTTGCTTTTTAGAAAATACCCACCAATTTGTTTTAGAGAAATTACAATACATCCCTACAAACATATGCATACATAACAATATATCCTCTGGATTTTATTCCATAAGCTAAGCAATGTTTTTTATAAAATGAAGAAGGATGTCCCCATCTGGCATATATTAAATTTATTTCATAAAGCACAAGTGTACATAATTTATGTCACTTTTTGCTTTTAATGCTATGACAAATGCCAGTTTTACTTATATACATGTAAAATTCCCTCTCATTTCTTCAAAAATATCATATTGATTTCCTGCAGATGTGAATTTCAAGGTTTGATTCTAATCACATATCTGCTAAAATTTATCTTTCTGATTTATTGATGCATCTCAGCTATTTTCTATTTAACTATATTTTTTAAATTAAACTACACTTGTATCTTGATGGGAATTCACATAGTGTAAAATATATAGATTAAATACATGTGGACATTTACTTGGATATTCATATCTTCTTAGAAATGGAAATGATTCCCATAAACATGTGGATTAGAAATTTACGATTCAGTGCCAGCAACATACAGACCACTTTAGATTGTTTCTATCTGAGCAGTCAGGCTTCTCTGATGTGGTTTGGGACTCCCCACTTAGAGTGTAATTTTAGGAGGAAGTTCCTTGTCTCCTAATTCCCATAAAGATATTAACTCATGTTTGAATCCCTTTTAAAATGACTGTGAGAATATAATTAAGGTTGCATTGTTCTTTATTCTTTTGTCAATCCATAAATTCTCTTGCTCAAAGAATTTTATCCGTGTAAAGGAATCTATACAATGTTTTCTATGTAAGGAAGGAAGAAGCATCAAAAGGCTTAAAATCACACTAGTACCCTGACTAAAATCTGAACATGATTCCATGTTCCTACTTGCGTGCAGGCACTCACAACTGGTTCCATTTCCCTATTACAATTCATAAGACAAAGAGTAAGAGGAGAAGTTTTAAATTTAGAACAAACCAAAGGAAATAATTGTAGTGTAATTAGTTGTTTCAAGTCATTCCAGTAGCAGACTTGTTAGCAACATCTGTGATTCTTGTACTGGATTGCTTTGTAAATATAACATCAGAAACACTTGCCATTCATGACAAAGATGGTACAGTGATTATATCAAACTCACCTTACAGTATCTATCTGCTGCTCACATGCGAGGAATAGATAATTCCTCCCTTGTTTATCAGTGTCAACCTATGATTGTCTTTTAGGAACTTTCACCTCCAGGATAGATTTCACTAGCACTTTCGTTAGCTGGCTTCTATTTGGTTCTATTGTGTCAACTTATGAAAGATTCATTATTCTCCTGTGCATTGATAACTCTAGAGGAAGACAAAAACTCAGAAATCTCATCAGCAAATATATATTTTTTTGTCAAATTTCTAAACTCTAAAGATTTAGATAATTGAGGTAATATTGAGGTTTCCCCTCTAAACTGAACTCAATTAAAACTCTGACACTTTAGAAGCAAATATGAAACTGGCAGTATTAGCTCCTTGTTTGGAGTATGTACTTTAAATTTCATCTGTTATTACATAGCTTTAAAATATTGTTTACTTTCCATCTTAAAAGTGTGTCTATATACCAAGAGATGAAGTGGTATTTGGTAATAATGTTTTATTTCATGAGACACACAAGCCTGAGCTGACAACTCAGGTCACCAAGTATATTGGATTTTATGCAGCAGGCAGTGAGTAAGGTGAGCAGGCAAGTGTTGTCTTCTCTTAGACAGATATAATGGCTTCTTTTTACATTTGAGAGTAAACCAAAAGGGTGGCAGAGAGAAAGAGCAGGAACAGAAGACATTTTTGTGAAATGCTTAGGCTAGTCCTGTTTACAGTGAAGAAGCAAAATTTTCTTGTTGACCTGCTGAAAGGTAATTTTTGATGGAAATTAATTTTTTGATAATAAAAATGTACACACCTGAATGGTATTTTTTAAAATTTATTTTTTAGTTTATTTCAAAGGCGGGGTGACAGGGGCAGAGATAGGGGTGGGGAGTGACAGGGATAGGAGGATAGATGCTACATTGGCTGCTTCATTCCCCAAATGCCAGGAAGAGCTAGGGCTGGGCCATGTTGAAGCCAGGAACCAGGAACTCCAAGCAGGTCTCCAAAGTATTTATTCTATCTTCTGTTGCTTTCCCAGGTATGTTAGTAAGGAGCTGAGACTCAGACAAGCACTTTGATATGGGATGCTGGCATTGCAGGTAGTAACTGAACCTACTACTCTACAGTGCTGGATCACACAGTATACTCTTTATCACGGTTATGTGTTTGTACTTTAGAGTTCACTGTGAACAGCTAAGAAACACTTGAAATCTCTAATCAAGTGTTATCAAATATACTTTTTATGTGAACCTGTGCAGGGTGAATAAGCACTGTGCTCCTTGGAGTTGATAGCATTTTTAAAGATCAAGTGCTATAAAAGAAGCAGATAGCTAATAAAGGATTTAGTTATCTTGGGCTGGGTTTTTGTTATAATACAAAAACATACTCTTATAAATTCTACAATATAAAGGAAGAGTATTGATTTCTGATGAGTAAAAAGAATGTACTTAAACTTTATTAAAGGGGCTGATGCTGTGGCACAGCATATTAAAGCCCTGGCCTTCAGCACAACATCCCTTATGGGCACCAGTTCAAGTCCCAGCTACTCCACTTCAGATCCAGCTCCTTGTTAATGAGCCTGGGAAAGCAGCAGAGGTCTTTGGCCTTTGGGTCCCTGCACCCACGTGAGAGACTGGGAAGAAGCTCCTGGCCTCTGATTGGCTCAGCTTTGGCCATTGTGGCCATTTGGGAAGTGAACCCGTGGATGGCAGATTTCTCTCTCTCTCTGTCTCTACCTATCTCTGTAATTCTCAAATACATAAAATAAATCTCTTTAAAAAATTTAAAAAAAAAAGCATTGTTAAAGCAGAAACCCAGCATTCACCATCAATGATTTTGTTCTTTCCTAGAAACTCGGAAACCTATCTTCTAGTCACATTTCATCATTTCCCTACCTCAATGAACTTTATGTAGAACTTAATTTTGGACTACAGATTTGATAGCAAATATGTATGTTCTTTTCCTAAAGTTGGAGTCATTTATCTGAACAGATGGTCAGGCTAGTTGAACACACTGTGCAAAAATGCCATGTAGCATGGCCAGAGTATAGAATGTTCTCTTTTATGAAACAGTTTTGTTAAGAAAAAAGTTACTATATCATGAAAAAAAAAAAGCACAGACTTCACACAGGTGCATTACTAATTTTTCAAGCATGTACTGGACACAAACAGCAGTGGGATAATTTTTTTTATTCAAAGATTCATCATTATTGAAGATCCATTTAATGCTTTATCTCAGTAATGTTCCACACAATTTTGCAGGTAGGAAAAATATTTAGTTAGCCTATTTGAATGCCATGATTTGACATATGCTAAAGTTTAATCTTATCTCTGTCTGAATGGTTATGATTAATAGTTTCACAGTGGAAAAAACTGGGGCATTAGCTAACGTGCACAAGGATAGAGAATATGATGGCTGATACTGGATTCATACTTAAAGCAAAGCTCCATGGTATTGTAGTCCTTAGAATATTTAATGGTTCCTCATTTGTAGAAAAAATTAAAATCTCTAGCATGCATAACTTTCAATCTATTTTTTCTTCACTTGCCATCTCCTAAACTCTGAGTATTGGTTACAAACTGGATAACACAGCATTCTCTGACAACGTGCTCAGCTTTCCTGTCTTGGGCCTGCTTTCTGTTTTGCCCTCCAGTATGAATGCTGCTTTTTATCATCTCCACCAACAAATGTCCAGCCCTTCCTTCATAGCCCAAATTGACTGCCACCTCCCTATAAATTATCTAATCCTTTGGAGAAGAATGATTTTTCTTTCTTTCTAAGATCACAAAATTGTATTTCTTTATTATCCCCAATTCCTTTGCTCTGTAGATTAATTGTGTCTGTTTACTTGCTTCTGGTAAGTTACAAAGTTTTTGAATGAAAGGTTGTCTTTTAGGTTTTTATATTCTTTGCTTCATTCATTATAGTTTCTTGCATAGGGTGGGCCTTCAAAAATATTTTTGAGTTGGCATTCTGACAGAACATTTCATATATTAGTTCCTCATGTACTAAGAAATGTTGGAAATGACAAAGGACGGATCAATTTAAGAATAGTGAATTAGGCCGGCGCCGCGGCTCACTAGGCTAATCCTCCGCCTTGCGGCGCCGGCACTCTGGGTTCTAGTCCCGGTCGGGGCACCGATCCTGTCCCGGTTGCCCCTCTTCCAGGCCAGCTCTCTGCTGTGGCCAGGGAGTGCAGTGGAGGATGGCCCAAGTGTTTGGGCCCTGCACCCCATGGGAGACCAGGAGAAGCACCTGGCTCCTGCCATCGGATCAGCGTGGTGCGCTGGACGCGGTGCGCCAGCCGCGGTGGTCATTGGAGGGTGAACCAACGGCAAAAGGAAGACCTTTCTCTCTGTCTCTCTCTCTCACTGTCCACTCTGCCTGTCAAAAAAAAAAAAAAAAAAAAAAAGAATAGTGAATTATATTGTAGGTATCTTTGTTGTCATAATCAACATGAAAACATTTGATTATTTTACATTTGATTATTAGAATTTAATCTTTGATTTCCAGAAAGCCAGCTTCTTACTTAACATTATTTACCAATATTAAAAAAGAAAAATAATGAAATAAGGCCTTATAATTATACTAAGGACACATGATATATCTTTAGTTTTTACACTGTTATTGTAAAGAAGATAAACTTTTTATCAGTCTTTGGACCCATGCACCTATGTGAGCGACCAAGAAGAAGCTCCTGGCATGAGCCTGGCCGAACACAGGAATTATAGCAAATCTGGGGAGGGAACTAGCAGATGGATGGAGATCTCCCCCTACCCTGCTGCTGTAACTCTTTAAAATAAATAAATATTTAAAATAAGTTTAAAAAAATACAAGTTTTAGAGAAATGAAGAAATACATACATGCCATTGCCTCCCTGAAACCAGAACCCAGGTTTTCAAAATCCATGCACAGTGATGTTTCTGGTCATGATGCTGACTGAACTTCTGCCTGTTCTTTATGGATATTGTAGGTAAACACAAGAAAATGATACTAAGAGTAAAAATGAGGCTTACCACTCATGTATATTTGTCCTTCAGTTTCTAAATTAATTCTGGGAACAGAGTGTAACATGAAACATGTAATCCCAGCATGACCTATTCTTAAAGTTCTTTATTTCTGTTTCTTTCTTTTATGTTAAGAGGTTTCTCTGAAGCAAGGCGAAGCTCTGCATTTTGTGAGGATCTCTGAAGTACAGAGGAAATGTAAGTCTGCCCCAAACATCCTGAAAATGTAAGCAAGCTCTCAAATTACTTACCTGTTTAGGGAAAAGATAAATGATTTAAATTTTAAATTTAGCAGAATTCAGCATTTATTGATTTATATATTTTTGAACAAAGCATTTTTTTCAAACAAGCAATAAAACCGAAATGCAACATAAGTAAGCCACAAGTGATATTGGCCAAAATTAAGAAACTCACATATTTTCTAAAATATCACACTTATTTTTCTGGATGAAAGGGAGAAAAGGTTTGTAGCAATTCTTCATATATAGTAATATATGAAATATACTATATATTTTCTCAATTACAATGCTAAACACACACCTACTTCTTTACCCTAACTCTATCATGGTAAACAAAAGCAGCTTTAGATTAGTAATCTGATATCCTAGAATAATATATTAAGCATGTGTTTCTCTAAAGGCCTATCACCCTTCTAGTAATTTTGTCCCATAAAAATTTATTTGTGTAATGATATAAAAAACTAATATATTTTAAAGTCAATGGTTTATATTCAAAGGTTACCTTTTCAGCACATAACTCTCATTGGTTTAATTGATTTACTTTCATCTGTATCATAGCTAAGACGTGAAATAAGGTGACTCAGTGCCTGAGTTGTTTGTCTAGGAAGTCGTAGTGTTTGGTCCTGAGCAGAAAATTGCAGATTTTCTGACTGGGGATAATAATTTCTTATGGCCCTAAAACATTCATGTGGCTCACATTTTCTTCTCTGTACCTTTTGAACTTTTTGACTCCTTCCATTTTGCTCTGTTAGTACCCAGCTATCTGGTTCACTCAGACATTGAATTAATTATTTGATTAGCATGGTGCTCTATGATAAATTGCTTTTAGAAGTATATCTGTATATATTTCCTAAATACATTACTGTCTCTAAGATTTAGGAAGTTTTAGCTGTATCGAGATCTCTGATGGGCCTGAAATCTTACCCCAATTGTTGGCTTACAACATAACCAGTCACTTGAAAAAAGAAAGGACTTCATTGTTCTTAGAAAAGCAGACATGAATTTTGTGTTTGTATTTGTTCCCCTTGCTACACATATCCTGTGGGGGTGATATGAAGAACCAGGAGGATCCAGTGCACACAGTGGGTTTGTGTCACCATAGAGGAAGTGCTTGGAAACCCCATGTTTTTAAAGCAGCTACTGGCCTACTTCCTCAACTTTTGTCACAGAAAGAAATATGTCTTCATTATCCTAGATAGTTATCAAATGACTGCTGTGCCCCAGAGGGAGACCTTATCTTTGATTAATGGTTGTTTTTCTTACAAGTATCCTTGAAAACACAGTCCAGATCAAATAGCTTATAAGACATGTAGCAATGAGAGAAACTTTTGGAGAATTAATCTCTCACCAATTAATAGTAAACGTGATCCTTACTTACTAAGGACAAAGAGTCACTGACAGTGTACATAAATGTGATTCATTTGATAAATGACTGCATGCTCATTTCAAGTTAAATGAAGACAATTTATACACTGAAATATGATTAACTTCAAGTTTCCATGATAAAATTGAGAGCAATAATAATGTACCATGCTGATGAGATCATGGAGAAATAAGCACTTTCACATTCTACTGGTATTAAAACAATTTGGCAGATTTTTTAACAGGTGAATTTGTTGTGATGTTATAAGTCTTAAAATGTTTGTGACATATGTGTAGAAATTTTTCCAAAGAAAACAAAACAGATGTGGACAAAGTCAAGAATATTTACTTTATTTACTAGTTGTACTTTTATGAAAATAAAAAATAGACACTGCCCAATCAGGAATAAAAAAAAGAGATGATTTAAGAAAATTCTGGTAGCCAGTGCTGCGGCTCACTAGGCTAATCCTCCGCCTTGCGGCGCTGGCACACCGGGTTCTAGTCCCGGTCGGGGCACCGATCCTGTCCTGGTTGCCCCTCTTCCAGGCCAGCTCTCTGCTGTGGCCAGGGAGTGCAGTGGAGGATGGCCCAAGTGCTTGGGCCCTGCACCCCATGGGAGACCAGTAGTAGCACCTGGCTCCTGCCATCGGATCGGCGCGGTGCGCCAGCCGCAGCGCGCCTACCGCGGCGGCCATTGGAGGGTGAACCAACGGCAAAAGGAAGACCTTTCTCTCTGTCTCTCTCTCTCTCTCACTGTCCACTCTGCCTGTCAAAAAAAAAAGAAGAAAGAAAATTCTGGTTCACACATATAAAGGACTATAATATATAAAGTAAGAATAATATATGAAGAATTATATTCACTACCGTAAAATTTTCATAATACAGGAGAAGAGGCTACAACTCAGTTTGATTACAATCCAATATTTTTAGGAAGTGCTTATCTTAACGTGGATTTGTATATGAATATAGACTTGCATACAAAAGTATTTGTCAGTGGTGATTATGTAGTATCTGTTAATATTTTTTTTGCTTTGTCCTTTTCTGTTTTTGACTATTCTAATAATTGTGCCTATGTTATTTTATAACAAAAACAAGTGCCAGTTGTCCTTTGTTTGCTCTCTGGTCCTATACTCCTCCGTTCTTCCCCAGCTTTTTTGTTCTAAGATGCTCTTCTCAGTGGACCCTATCCCAGCTGCACATTCAGTGATGTTAAATGAGGCCTAATTAAAATATTTGCACCCCCCTAAAGCCTAACAGACTAGAAATCAGAGGTTTTTTTTTTTTTTCTTTCTTCCATCTTTGAGAGCTAGTGGCTAAATATTTACCAGCATTAACCCTAACTCTTGCATATGACAAATACTTTTTAATTATATAATTTACCAAATAATTTGCACTGAGAGTATTTTAACTACGGAAGTGTGCCTGCAATATCTATAAAGTTACCGGGTAGTCGGAGTTGCCTGGTAATACGGATCATTATGACTCTTCTTCGGCCAAGGGAAAAAAACAAAGTTGGAGTAAAGTTTAGGATAAGATAGAATGAAATGGGGAATTCCCCAACAAAGAGCTGACTTACTGTTACTTGATAAGTTGTATTTACTTGAGTGAACTATAGAGAAATCTGACAGATTACTATAGAAAATAGACTGTACTTAATCTTTAAAAGAGAAATTAAAACACTGTATTCATGTCTTTGTCAACCAATACTGAAACAAATCTACTTTTCCCCTTGGGGATTTAATCATTAAAATGAACACCATTATAGTATCAGCTTCTTAAAGGAGTGTGTAAGTATTAAGATATTGGAAAGTACAGGAAAAATTAATCAATTCTCAATGCTGGCTTTTGGAAACATCTATACGGGGAGCACAAAGGGTAAATGTGGCCCATTTTATTTCATTAACACTGAAGCTTTTAAAAAACATTAATATATTTGAACAAATAATACATAAACAGAAATCTAAAATTCTTGAAGTTATAATAATAGGTTGATCAAAGAAAGAAATAACTCTAGTTGAATACTTTCCTCCTGGTAGCAAAGCTGTAGTGAAGATACTCCACAAACAGATGGTGCAGAGGATGTGAGATGGCTTCATGATGGGAAGATAATACCACTGAACCAGAATAAATTTGAGCTTGAGCCTGAACAAGAAACTGCTCAGAGAAATAGATAAAAAGCCAGCAGTTCAGGGTGAACTCAGAGATAACTGCTTTATATCCAAATAATGGGCCCCAAATAATAGAAAAGTTAGAGTATGCACTTGAATTGTAAGATGTATCTAAGCATTGTGTTTGCATTCCTACTGTGATGGTAATACAAGGGAAATCCCAAGGAACTTTGCAGTGCCATGCAAACCTGCAAAGTTTAAATAAATGCACATCTATGAATTCCACGGAGCACTCTAGTTTTTGCAAGCCAGGATTGCTTAACATATGGTCTGTGGGCAGGCAGACTCGTTTATATGTGTAGATCTATCTGCAAAATGAGGAGGAATGTGGAGTTGAAATGTGATAATTGTCCTTTTGTGCTTGTTCTTTTGGGAGTGCCTGTGTGTGTTAAGGAGCGATGTGGGTGAACAAGGCAGTAAGGGGAAGGCAGGAAGTTGGTTCAGTCTAATCATCTATTTGTTGACTCCAAAAGAATCAGATTTTTGTGTCTATTGATCTTTCCCTTACTGAAGTAAGTTTAATGAGGAGTAAATAATGGTTATTTGTGCACATGCTCATACAGTACAATAGATGGGCTAGGTGTGGGAGGCATATGTTTTTGCATAATTTAGCATACAGTTGAATTTCTCTGAACTAAATATGTATAAAATAGAAATTTGAAGTTTATTTCAGGATGGATTCAACAACTGAATTTGAATTTGATTTGTTTTTATTTTAAAAATCTTTTGGACTCAAAGCATTGAACAGTATGATTTCATGTAAAAACATGAGGCTATCATTATCTCACTTAGGTTATTTATTCTCTCACAACTCATCAAGTGCACGATTTAAAACAAAAACCTTGATGGACATTGTTTTATGTAACTCTCCAGTGCATAGCTGATGATGAAAGATGCTGTTAAGTTAGTATTTGAGGAAATTGGAAGATAAAAATTCAAGAGGCAGAGTCTGAGAAAAAGAATCATGGAACCAATCTGTTTTTAAATATAAGATGCTTTTAATGGACTTTTTTATTTTTATTTATTTATTTTTTATTTTTTATTTTTTTTGACAGGCAGAGTGGACAGTGAGAGAGAGAGAGAGAGAAAGGTCTTCCTTTGCCATTGGTTCACCCTCCAATGGCCGCCGCGGTTGGCACGCTGCGGCTGGCGCACCACGCTGATCCGATGGCAGGAGCCAGGTGCTTCTCCTGGTCTCCCATGGGGTGCAGGGTAAGATGCTTTTAAAGACCTAAAGAATGGTGAGCGGTGTCATGCAAAAGTGATAACTGAGTACAGTAAATACTATGTATATGTCACACAGCAATTGATGGTGGAAGTAGCAGCAACATGTTTCAAAATAGTGTTTTTATTGGAGTGCAGCATACATATGGGAAAGTGCCCAAATCATAGATTTAAAGTCTGATGAATTTTTCAAAATTGGATAAACCTATATAACCTGCACTTCCATCAAGAAACAGCTTACTTTTAATCTTCCCAGGTTTCACCTCATGCGCTGTTGTATCACTACATCCACTCTTGGGAGTAGCCTGAGATTATGGATCTCAAAAAAAATTGCAGCAAAATAAACTCAACTTTTAATTTTGTTTCCCATGAACTTTTGGAAGTACCCTCACTTTGCAAGTTATAGTCATTTTATTGTACGTGAGGGCTCCAGAACTTATGATATGACATGATAGGTTAGCTTTCTTGAGTCAGGTTCATCTTTATACCTCTCTTCACAGTACATCCGCCTCCTGTTCCTGCTCATTGCCATCACCACAGCATTTGGAGAGCACTCATCATGTGCCAACAGATCTAAGTTCATTAAATTATTTACTCCTTAAAACAACACAGATAGGCAGTGCTATTATTACATTTTGTAGATGTGTAAATTGAGGCATTTAAGTAATGTATCCAGCTGTTAAAACACTAAAAGGAAAAAAAAAAATAAAACACAGATCTGGGTTTTAAACCCATGTCTTCAGATTGCTGTGCCTTAAGAAATTACACTGAAAGATACCCTCCATGATTTTCAGGCTGTGAATTCTACGACAGGATGAAAAAGAAGTAGCTCCATGAAATGAGCAATTGTTTCTATCAGTTGGGCGTAGGGAGATGCCGAAAGGCTGAATGAATCCTGAAAGAAACAATAGTGTTACAAATAGAAAATGTATTTCAGCAGAGCAATCGGCACAATCAGGCACACAAAGCCAGTTGGGGATTTATAGTAGGAAGACACAGAGTAAAATGTTGGAAATAGAAAATGGAGAAAATTTCATGGTAAGAACTTGCAGACTATAGCTTGCATATACATGGACAGTTTTTACTAAAAGAGAGGATCCTGCTTTAAATGAATTTGGCAACCCAAATTAGATCTTCATCACTGAAAGAAAAAAAATGATCAGAAAACATGTGAAACCTGAAAAAGTCTGATATTCAGTCATAGTGATGTATCAATGTTAATCTCTTAGTTTTGACAAATATACTATAATTTTATAAGATAATGTTAGAGATGAAGGATGCAAAAGATAAAGGAAACTGTGCTATTTTTCCAACTATTTTATAAATCTCAGCTTATTCTAAGATAAAATGTAAAATAAGAAAGAAGAGTAGGTACCAAAGAGATCTTTTTAATTTTTTAATTCAGGTTTATTTGACAAAGGCTATCTGTTTAAGGTACATAATTTGATGATATGATAAACATATAGACTGTGAAATAATTACTTTTATCTAAGTGTCCATAACGTTAGATTATTTACCTTTGTGTGTGTGTGTGTGTGTGTAAGATTGCATAATATATACCTTCCTACATTTTTTAAAGTATATAATAAAGTACAGAGGTTATTCAAAACATATATGAAAAGTGAATATTTTGAAAAACTGTGCATGGATTTCATGTTTTGTAGCAAAATACACATTTTTTTAGATTTTCCAATGAATTTCTTGAAGTACCATCAGATTGTTAATTATAGTCGCATTATTGTACTTTAGATCCCCAGAACTTACTCATGTTGCACAATTGAAATCTTGTTTTCTTGTCCAACATTTCCCAACTTTCCCCTTAGCCCAGATATGTGAACCACCATTCCACTCTATCTCTGTGAGTTAAGTATTTTAGATCCCACATATAAATGATATCATTAAGAATTTGTCTTTCTGTCTTTGGATTATTACACTTAGTGTAATGTCCATGTTCATTCAGGTTGTCACATATGACCGTATGTGCATCCTTAAAAATATTTGTTATCTTTAAGCCCTTCTGATAATAGACATTATAAAAAGAATGAAGCAGTAGCTCACCATTGTTTTAATTTCTGTCTCCCTGATGATTAGTTTTATTATTTATCTTTTTGCCTATTTGTGACTTCTCATAAAAAAAATATGCACATAGGCTCTTTCCATTTTTAAAATTTATATTTTTGCTTTGTATTTATTTGAAAGATACAGAGACAGTTGAAAGAGATCTTTCATACATTGTTTCCCCTAAATACCATCCCCCCCCCACCAGATCTAAGCCAGACCAAAGCTAGAAGCCTGGAATACAACCCGCATCACCTTTATAAGTGGCAGGGGTCCAGGCATGTGAGCCATCACCTGCTGTCTCTCAACGTGTGCCTCAACAGGAAACTGGTTGTAAGTGGAGCCAGAGCTGGAACCCAGGAATTCTAACATGGGATATGGGCATCCCAAGAAGCATTTTAAATAAAAGCATTTTAAATATAAGCATTTCAAATATAAGCATTTCAAATGTCAAATACTCGACTCCTCTATTCATTTTTTAAAGTGATTATTTGGGATGTTTTACTATAGAGTTGTATGAGTTCCTCACATAGTTTGGAAATTACATTCTTAGTAGATACACAGTTGACAAATATTTTCACCCATTCTGTACATTGGTCATTTGCACTGCTATTTTTACTTATGTAATTTTGTCTATTTTTGCATTTGTTGCTTTTGCTTTTGGTATCATATTGTAAAAAATCATTGCCCATGGCAATACCAAACATGACTAGACTAATGTCAAGAAACATTCTCCTTATGTTCAAAAACATAGGTTTAATTGATTAAGTGGTTTCATGGTTTAATTATAACTCTTTAATTCATTTTGAGTTGATTTTTATATATGGTGTGAGATAAGGCCTAAAAATTCATTTTTCATATGCGTGTACAATTTTCTTTTTACCATTTGTTAAAGACTATCATTTCCCCATTTTGGGTTCTTGCACTTATTTCTGTGCTTTCTATTATGTCCCATTGGCTTATACGTCTGTTTTTATGGCAGTACCACACTGTTTTAATTATGCAATTTTATATATAATATGAAATCATAAAATATGCTTCCTGTTAAAATTACTTTAGTGTTTCTTTTGTGATGCCATATGAGTTTTGAGATTGCTTTTATATCTGTAAATGGTATCATTGAGATTTGAAAAAGGGATCATATAATCTATAGACTATTTTGATTAATTCTTCCAACTATGAACATGAAATATCTTTCCATTGAACTGTACCTTTTTAAATTTTCTTCATCAATGTTTAGAATTTTTGGTATACATGACTTGCACGTCTTTGTTAATTTTATGCTTGTTTTGAAAAAATATTTGAAAGGCGGAGTTACAGAGAGTATGAGGGACAGAGAAAGAGATCTTCCATTCACTGCTTCACTCTCCAAATGGCAGCAGCAGCCAAGGCTGGGCCAAAATCAGGAGCTAGGAACTCCACCAGGGTTTTCCCCCGTGGGTGGGAGTTGTCTAAGTACTTGGGCCATCCACATCTGCTTTCCCAGATGCATTAGCAGGGACCTGGATGGGAAGCAGAATTGGCTGGGCCCAAACCAACATTCTGATATGAGATGCTGGCATTACAAGCAGCAGCTTAGCCTGCTGTACCACAATGCTGGCTCTAGGTTATTAAATTATTTATTATTTTATTTTTAAAATTTATTTTATTTGAAAGGAGAAGTTAGAGAGAGAAAAGGAGAAACAGATCTTCATCTGCTGGTTCACTC
This sequence comes from Lepus europaeus, assembly GCF_033115175.1. Lineage (NCBI taxonomy): Eukaryota > Metazoa > Chordata > Mammalia > Lagomorpha > Leporidae > Lepus > Lepus europaeus. The sequence continues at coordinate 55,440,621 of NC_084830.1, forward strand.
CTCAAATGCCCACAATGGCCAGGACTGGGCCAGGAGACTCATCTGGGTCTTCCACATGGGTGCAGAGCCTTAAGTACTTGGGCCATCTTCTGCTGCCTTCCCAGGTGAATTAGCCGTGAGCTGAATCAGAAGTGGAGCAACTTGGATTTGAATCATTGCCCATATAGGATGGTGGTGTTGCAGGCAGTGGTTTACTCATTATACCACAGAACTGGCTTGGAGATATTAGCCCCAACATTTTTCAATTGAGTTCTTAGATTCTCTTTGTAAATCATCATGTCATCTGAAAATAGATTATTTAACTACTTCCTTTTCCAATCTGGACGTAAGCCTAATTTCTCTGGGTAGAATTCCAATACCACATTGAAATGAAGTAGAGTAGATATCATTGGTATGTACCAAGTCTTAGAGGGAGAGCTTTTGTTTTCTTTCCCATTAAATGTGTTAGGAGCTGTAGGTTTCTAATATATGACAACTTTGTCAGGTGCTTTTTCTTTCTATTGAGACAATTGTGTGTTTTTCTTTACATTTTGCTGACATCCTATATACTGTTGATTGACTTTCATATGTTGAACCATCTTTCCATCTCTGTGATAAACTCTATTTGATAATGGTGCATGATTCTTGTAATTTGCTGTTTAATTTTGTTTGTTAGTGTTTTATTAAGGATTTTTGTATCCATATTCATCAGAAAAATTAGCCTTTAGGTTTTTTTACCCTTTAATATATGTGCATTATTTTGGTAGGAGGATGATGCTCATAAAATGAGTCTGATAATGTTCCTTCTTCTAATTTTTGGAACAATTTAAGAGCTGGTATTAATTCTTCTTTGAATATTTCATAGAATTCACCTTTGAAGCTATCAGGTACCAGGGTTTTCTTTGTAGGAGATTATTCATCATTATTATTTATTTGTTTGAGAAGAAGGGAGAGAGACATGCAGAGAAACAGTTTGCATCCACTGATTGACTTTCCAAATATTCACAATGACTGCCCATGGGCTGGGACCAGAGTCAGGAGCCAGGAATGCCAGCCATGTCTCTCCCAAGTATGGCAGGAACCCAATCACTGAGCCATCACTACTGCCTCCCAGGATCTGCACTGGCAGGAAGCTACAGTCAGAACCTTTTATGCAGAATCAAATCCAGGCCCTCCTATGTGAGATGTGTCCATCTTAAATACAAGGCTAAATACTCGCTCCTATAGGAAGTTTTTGATTACTGATTTAATCCTATTTGTTACTGATCTGTTCATGTTTCTTTTTGACTTAATTCTTGTGGTTTGTATATTTCCAGGAACTTGTCTAATTCTTCTTTTATCCAGTTTGTATTTAGTTGGTCATGGGCCCTCTGAACTTTTTTATTCTGATGCATTTATTGAAACATTTCCTCTTTCATTACAGATTTTGAGACTTTTCTCCCTTTTCCTTAATCTAGCTGGGAGGTTGATGATTTTGTTTTCCTCACTTTTAGTTTTGTTGAGTTTTTCTCTTTCTATTTCATTTGAATTCTCTCTGCTCTAATATTTATTTTTTCTTCAGCTGACTTTGGGTTTAGTGCATTCTTGTTTCTGTTACTTGATATTCAAAGTTAGATATCACATTGTTTTTTTTTTTCTTTGTTAATATATGCATTTAACTCTATAAAATTCTCTATTATTATTGCTGTTTGCTACATCCCATAGATTTTTGCATGGTGTGTTTACACTTTCATTTGTCTCAAAATACTTTTTAAAATCTCTCTTGATGTCTATTTGACCTTGTTTTAATTCAAAAGCATATTATTTAGTTTTCACTTATATTGAGTTTTTTAGGTTTTCTTCCCATGATTTCTTGTTTTATTCTATTTTGAAAAAAGATACTTTGCAAGTTTTTTTTTCTTGAATTTGTTAACACTTATTTTGTGAACTAACATGTGACCTGTCTTGGAGAATATTCCATGTGTGCTTGAAGAGAATAGTATTCCCTGCTTTTGGTGGAAAGTTCTCTATATGTCAGTTAAGTACATTTGGTCTCCAATGTTGTTCAGATCAGGTGTTTCTTTAGTGATTTTCTGTCATGTTTTGAACAACATTTGTACTTATATAAAGAGAAAATTTCATATATTTCATATACAGTTTTAAGTACATACTGATACTTCCCTCTCAATCTTTCTTCTGTCCCTAATGTACACTCTCCTTCTTCCTTCTTTTATTATTTTTCTTTTAATTTTTGCAATGACATACTTTATTTTATAATCACAAGCTTAAATCTCTGATAAAAAGAGAAATCAACAAGTAGTAAATAGAAAAATCACATTCCTCAGGAGTATAGATATGGGCTATTAAAAAATCAAATCTTTAAATGTCAATTTCATTCATATACATTACTTATATTTTACTCTGTATAGTAACATAATATAGTACTAGGTATTATAAATAACATGATATAGTAATAGTTATTATAAATCAGGGAAAATATATTTGTCTTTTTGGGACTGGCTTATTTCATGAAACATAATTGTCTCCAGTTGGATCCATTGTATTGCAAAAGACAGTATTTCATTTCTTTATGGCTGAGTAGTAATCCATTGTGTTTACATACTCCAATTTCTTTGAACATCTGTGTTGATTCCATATCTTAACTATTGTGAATCAAGTTGCCATAATTACCTATTATTGTAAGCAACGTTCTGAAATTCTCTATTATTACTGTCGATTTTTACCTTCTAGTCAGTCAATATTTGCATTATATATTTATGTTCTTTGTGTGTGAATTTATATTTCTGTCAATTTGAGCTTTCATAATTATATAATAACCCATTTTTATCATGATACAGTGCAAGTTTTAGAATTAAAATTTATTTGGGTTGCTATAGCCACCTCTGCTTTCTTTGTTACCATGTAATGTTGAGTCCAAATCCCTCTAATGTAAGGGCGGGATCCAGCCTCTCATCTGTCTCCTTTAGCTCAAGATGTCCTTGCCTATCCTTTATCAAGAGGAATTTACTGGCTGGCGCCATGGATCAATAGGCTAATCCTACGCCAGCGGCACCGGCACCCCGGGTTCTAGTCCTGGTCGGGGTGCTGGATTCTGTCCCGGTTTCTCCTCTTCCAGTCCAGCTCTCTACTGTGGCCTGGGAAGGCAGTGGAGGATGGCCCAAGTGCTTGGGCCCTGTACCCACATGGGAGACCAGGAGAAGCACCCGGCTCCTGGCTTCAGATAAGCGTGGTGTGCCGGCCACAGCGTGCTGGCCACAGCGGTCTCCGTTGGGGTGAACCAACAGAAAAGGAAGACCTTTCTCTCTGTCTCTCTCTCTCACTGTCCACTCTGCCTGTCAAAAAAAAAAAAAAAAAAAGGAATTTACTGAATTGAATTGAGGGAGTGAGATAGCTAACACAACAAGGTTCTACTCACCAGACTTAAGAAGTCATTTGTTTCTCCAATAGATAAAATGCTGTTGGCCGATACTGTCTGCAGGGATTTGTTTAGGAAAATTCCAGGTTGGGGCAGAAAGTAACTACCACGAGTAGACCTGAAGTCTGCTTGACCATCATAAGAATTCCCTAAAAAAGCATGGTGTCGCTAATCGATCAGAGGATGTTCATGAGCACCACGGACCAACCAGGAACTACAAGCTGAACATGCACTTCTCAGCCCTTACCCCTAACTCCTCTGGGAATGCAGGAATTAAGCAACAGCTCTCTGGTTCCTTGTACTAGTATCCCTGCCACCACATGGGGGACCAGGATGGAGTACCTGGCCATTGCAGCCATTTGAGGAGTGAACCAGCAGGTGGAAGATCTCTCACTCTGTCTCTCCCTCTCTCTCTCTTCCTCTCTTTAACTCTGCCTTTCAAGTAAATCATTAAATCTTAAAAAAATATATATTCAGGTACTATGTCCCTTTCTATTTAATTTATTTATGTTTAAGGTAATTATTAATAAATGAGGACTCTCTTGCCATTTTTAAAAAGATTTATTTATTTATTTGAAAGGCAGAGTTAAAGAGAAGCAGAGGCAGAGAGAGAGAGAGAAAGAGAGGTCCTCCATCCACTGGTTCACTCCTCAAATGGCTACAACAGCCGGAGCTGTGCTGATCCTAAGCCAGGAGCCTGGAGCTTCTGCCGGGTCTCCCACACAGGTCCAAAGAGTTGGGTCATCTTCCACTGCTTTCCCAGGCACATTATCAGGGAAATGGATTTTAAGTGGAGCAGTTGGGACTCATAGCGGTGCCCACGTGGGATGCTGGCACTGCAGGGGGTGGCTTTGCCTGCCAAGTCACAGCATCAGCCCCCACTATTGCCATTTTTAATTATTGTCATTTGCCTTACAGTTATTTTGCCCCTGCTTTCCTCTCTTGCTGCCTTTTCTTAGTTATTCAATATTTTTGTAGAGGTTAAATTTATTTATGTCTTTTATATTTTGTATGTATCTACTATAGGATTTTTACCAAAGATAGCCCAAAATTTGCAGGAAATATCTTGGAGTTTCAACTTTCCTTTTAAAGCTGATAACAGCTTAACTTTAATCACTTACAAAAACTCTCTCATGTCTTGTTCCCACAAACTCAACTCTTATAGTCAGTTACCTTTTTTTTCTATTATTTATCTATTTACAAATTTTTATCAATTTTTATGATTAAAATTAATTCACCTGCCAACTTTATAGTGTTAATCTATGTCTATATAATTACCTTTCTATGTTAGATTTATGCTTTCATATTTCTATTAAGCTTGTATCTACTTTAATTTGAAGAACTGCTTAAGCATTCCTTCTAAGGTAGGTCCAGTGGTGAGATATACCTTGCGTTTCTATTGGGACGAGGAACCTTTTTTGTCTCCTTCATTTTTTAAAAAAATTTATTTATTTTACTTTAAAGGGAGGGTTACAAAGAGGCAGAGAGAGAAAGAGAGAAAGAGAAAGAGAGAGAGAGAGAGAGAGAGAGAGAGAGGTCTTCCATTCCGCTGGTTCACTCCCCAAATGACCACAATGGTCAGAGCTACACTGATCTGGAACCAGGATCCAGGAGCTTCCTCTGGGTCTCCCACATGTGTGCAGAGGCCCAAGCACTTGGGCCATCTTCTACTGCTTCCCTAGTCCATAGCAGAGAGTAGGATCAGAAGTGGAGCAGCCAGGTCTCAAACTGGCATCCATAAGGGATATTGGCAATGGAGGTGGCAGCTTTACCTGCTATTCCACAGTGCTGGACCTGTCTCATTTTTAAAGGATAATAATTTTGCCAAGTAAAGTATTCTTTGTGGCAGGATATTTTTCTTTCAGTACTTTGATAAATTATCTCATTTTCTCCTGTACTCCAAGGTTTCTGCTGAGAAGCCTACTTATGCCATTATAATTATTCCTTTATATGTAGCTATATTGAATTTATATTGGTATGTTCTAGATTTTCTCTCTATCCTTGATTTTTGACAATTGATTATAATATGTTTGTTATGTAGCTTTCTTTGGATAGATTCTTTTTTGTGATTTTCAAGCTTCACATGTTTTGAAGCCTATTTTCTTTTTAAGATTTAGTAAGTTTTCAGACATTATTTAAACTTTCCATCTCTCCTTCTCTCTGCTCTTTCTTGACCATTTATAATGCATAAATTGATGGGCTTGGTGGTGGCCCATAAATCCCATAGGGTTTCTTGACATTTTTCAGCCTTTGAGTTTTTTCTTCTCTGACTAAATAATTTTTCCTCCTGGATTTGTCTTGTCTTTATTCCCTTAAGTCCACTGTTGGAGCTATCTGCTGAATTTTTCATTACAATCACTTTATTATTCAACTCTAGGCTCCCTGCTTGGTACTTTTTGTATTGTTTCAATTTCTTTTCTTTTTTTTTCTTTTTAACTTTTATTTAATAAATATAAATTTCCAAAGTACAGTTTATGGATTACAATGGCTCCCTCCCCCCAACTTCCCTTCGATTTCTTTCCCAATTGTTTCACTTATGTATTTGTCCCTTCTGTTATTGAGTTGCCTATATAGATTGTCTTTTAGCTTGGTGATTTTTTTTTAAAGATTTATTTATTTATTTGAAAATCAGAGTTACACAGAGAGAGGAGAGGCAGAGAGAAAGAGAGGTCTTCCATCCTATGGTTCACTCCCCAATTGACTGTAATGGCTGGAGCTGTGTTGATCCAAAGCCAGGAGCCAGGAGCTTCTTCTAGGTCTCCCACGTGGGTGCAGGGGCCCAAACACTTGGGCTATCCTCCACTGCTTTCCCAGGCCATAGCAAAGAGCTAGATTGGAAGTGGAGCAGCCAGGTCTCACATGGCACCCATATGGGATGCTGGCGCTTCAGGCCAGGGCGTTATTCCGCTGCACCACAGCACCAGCCCCTTAGTTTGGTGATTTACTTTAAACATACAATTTTGAGTTCTTTTTGGGAAGTCTGTAGGTTTTGTTGTTGTTGTTAGGTTTTTAGATCAATTACTGGTAATTAGAGTGTTCTTTTGGTGGTATCATGTTTCTTTTATTTCTCATGCTTCTTGTAAACTTGAGTTAATGTCTGCATACTTGAGGGAACAGTTACCTTTTCTATCTTACCTTTTCTGTATTTTATGGCCTGACTGCAACTGGGTAAAATGGCTGTGAGGATGCTGAACAGGTGGGGTACAGAGGCTCCAGTTCTAGGTTAGCATACGAGCAATTCCAACTTCAAGGAGGTTGTCATAGTCGAAACTAGTGCCATAGTCTCATGGGGCATCACCAGTGAATACCGTAGAAGTCCTTGGTGTCCAAGGCTTCAGGTGTCTATGGTATTAGTGAGGACTATTGGAGTCATAGATGGCAAAGCCCTCTAGGATCTTCTTGTTTTACTTTTTCCTGTGGCTGTAAGTCATGGGATTCAAGGGATTCAAGGGAATCCTCCATCATACTGAGTCCTACATTTAGAAATCCAAGAATAGAATAGATAATGAAACCATAACCACTTCTCGACCTTTTGGCTAAGATCAAGTGATAATGAAACCATATGATTTTTTGGAATTCAGTAAGACTCATAAATTTTTAGTAAATCTAATCAGCAAAAAAAATAAAGTAAAACAAAAAGAAAAATCAGAATGAAGGGGTAGAATTTATATTAGAGCAAACAATTATAAAATAACAACTAAAATAATATTATGAACAACTATATCCTAGTGCATTTGTAAACCAAGATAAAGCAAATATTCTTCTGGGAAAACACATGATTTTGATACTTGAGTACAAAACAGAAAAACTACATAGATCACAATTCAGAACATTCAAGAAAGTAATCGTGATAGTCAATATTTGTGTAACACTTACATGTACCAAAATACTGATGTAGCTTCTTTTCATTCGTTAATACATTTCTTTTCAGATATCCCAACCATTAGATGCTATCATGGTTCCAAATTCTAGTTTGCACTATGGGGAAGTTTTAACTCTACCCTTCCTCTTTGGCAGTGGCTGTGGTAGTCCTCTGAAGTTGAGAGTTTGAAGCCACAGTTGAAGTTTGTGGAGAAACAGAAATAGCCAACTCTGCCTGATGATTAATGTGGCAGCTTCCCAACTACAGAATCCCAAGGTTTGACTGTTAAAAAGAGTACAGCTTTTTTCTCTTATAAATTCGAATTTACCAAAGCCTTTTGTTAAATAAGACTTACATGCGAAATTTACTATTAAAAACATAAAGAGAAATAACCTAAGAAATATATTTTTAAGGGAAAGTAATCTTTTCTACAAAACAATAATTGGGAACTTTGGTTATACAGGAAACAGAAGGAAATAGAAATCACTGTCATTATGTTAGTCCTCAAAAACATAAGAGTTTAACCGCAGATTAAATGATATAAACTTTTGAAAGTCTGGTGCTTTCACTGATATGAGAGAGAGAATTACACTGAAATAAATAGTTACATATAAATTTATAAAATTATTATAAATTACAAGTAAATTTGTTCTTCAATTTGGCATGCTTAGAGAAGTTGTGTGTGAGTGCGTAAGGGATGGGTGCTTATGCAAGAGACAACTAGACCTAGGATTTAATAATGCATATTTTAACAATATGTTTTTATAGTTATCAAAATAAAGCCTTTTCATGTCCCCTCTCTTTACCAAAGAAAGCATGTTATTTTACACATACCTTTAGCAAGTGGGATATAATATTTTACCAAAGAGATTATCTTGGCAAATCAGAGTTGGGGCACTTCCAAGTTCCCACTTGGAATATAATAAATTCTCAAGAGAGATGACCTTTTCAAGTGGAGTCAGCTTTGGCTAACATGAGAAGTCAGAGGATGAAGAATTACATCAAAAACACATGAAACTACATGGGCACAATTTTACTAATACAGTATACAATTCCAGTGAATTACTTTTATACCTTAGATTCATTATTAGGGAAAAAGGCTCATTTTTATTTGTCTCAAAATTTGTATGTATTAGTGTAGAAGTTATAACAGCTTCATATAAAAGCATAATCATGTCTTGATCAGTGTTTTAGGAACCATGTTGATATTAGCCATAAGAAAGTTAGTATTAATCACTGCACTAACAATGTACTAGGATGGATGCTAGGTACATTGCATCCATGTATGATAGACTTTTTGGCAAAAAATTTAGTGAGATATTATAATCCCCATTTTCAAGATGAAAAAATGAAAGCGCTTAGAAATTTACATGTGCTAAAGGGGTCACAATGAAAGCAAATGATAGAGATTGAATTCAAAATCAAGTCTGCCTGGTTCCAAATTTAGTATCTTCTGTATTACAATGATTCAGGTTTTACCTAAAAGTCAAATATAGAGCATAGGAAGAATTTTAATACACATGAAATAAAAAAGGGAATTATAGATTGAGTAACATACTTGAGGATTATTTAAACAATATCCAGAGTGTTTATACACAGGTATATTTATTTAATGCTGTTTAAATATTATCTCAACCTTAACTTCCATTCATCTAATTGTGTTATATTTTCAGAAGCAATCATTCACATTAGTGTTTAGGATTCTAAACTTGTTTTATTATTCTTCCTCTTTTGGGCTATAGGTGTGTGCTAAGTAGCTTTTATATATTAATTTGCAGAAACAAAGATTGAAGTAGTAGATAATACTATCCATACTGTAGAATTATAACAAAAGAAATCAAACTGAGAAAGCAATAAAATATCACTTATATTAGGAAAGAACATTTCTTCAAAGATAGTTTAAATTTGTATAAAGGACACAGCTGAAAGCTAATATATCTATATTATAATAGGACAGCCAATTTAAAGCAATTTGTTGCTCATTGAGTACATTCAAATGACTTTTTAACATTATGAAGCCTGCCTTCCCTTGCCAAGGACAAATGAATGAATTACTATTCAACCAACTGTTTTTCATATAAGGATTAGCCTCCCTCCTAAATTACTAGCTTACAAAATTAAAAACAGGGCTTTTTTTTTTGGCAGAAATTAAGTGTGGTTCCATGTAGTTTCTTTTGACATCCTTATTTATACCATAATTAAAATCACCTCTAATAATGAGAAAATTTAATTAAAAATAAATATTATTGATAAATATATGTTTTTAAGATTTGCTTTTCTTTTTTTGATAATATATAAATAAGTTATCAAAGGATTCTGATACTCATCAATGATATTTTCCAATATTAATGCTTCTACTATCCATACATAATTCTTCAAAAAATATTGTAAGTTTCCTATTACACTATTAAAATTTTATATTTGTGGTTTATTTCAGAGAAAATATTCTCTTCAGCCAATTTTTATTAATAGACTCTTTTATATCACTTTTAGGCTTACAGCAAAATTGAAGGATAAGTACAAAAGATTCCCTTTTACTTCTACTCTGTTTCAATACATGAACAACCTCTGTGACTATCAACATCCTACAACACAGTTGCACTTTCTTTTCCAGTTCCTGGCCCTACACTGACATAGTTATCACCAAATGTCTAAAGTTTCTATTAGGGTTCTCCAGGTATTATATAATCCACAATCTTACAAATGTCTAATAATATGTGTTCACCATTATAGTATCATAGAGAATAGCTTCAATGTTCTAAAAGTCATTTGTTCTCTGTCAGTGGTTGCTATGCTTTAGATACTGGAAATCACTGATTATTTGATCTTTTTTTTATTTCTAAAACTTCTCCTTTTTCAAAATGTCATTTAGTTGAAATAATAGAATATGTAGCCTTTTTCAGATTGGTTTCTTTCAGTTGGCCGTATGCATTTAACTTATCTCCATGTCTTTTATGGCTCCATAGGATAGTTATTGTTAACACTAAATACTGAATAACAAACATTCCACTCTCTGGATGTTTCAAAATTTATTTCCATTCATTTAATGTAGGACATCCTAGTTGCTTCCAAATTTTGTCAATATGAATAAAGCTACTATAAATATCAATAGGTCTATGTGAATACACAAGTTTCCAGCTGTTTTGGATAAATACCGTGAGTTGAAAGCTAGATTATATTGGAAAGTAAATTTCTAGTTTCTAGGCTACAGATAACTCTTCTCTAGTAAAACAAAATGGTTCAAAGCATAGCATGTTAAAAACAGAGCCTAAGTTTGAATTATACATCCATTATGTATAGTCATGTGATCTTTGAAAACCAACCCTTTTGCTCCTCAGTTAGTGATCTGCAAGATAAAGATAGTAATACTGACTTTAAAAGAGTTGTAATTAATGTAGACTTAGTTGTTATAGATAAAGTATTTAGAATAAGCTTACATATTAAGCACTAATTAAATGTTGGCTATTTTTACTGTTTGTATAGAACTTATAAAGCTATTGGGTTCACATTGCTAATTTAGCATAATCCTAATAAGAAGTCTGGCAAATAATCAAAACTAGATTATAGGAGAGAAGTTTTAAATAGATTATTTGTGAACATAATTCAAGAATTTATTACAAAAATCTTATACTACTATCAAACATCTTTTTTACATAAGAACTCAAGAAAACTGTATATTAAATAAATGTTATTTTATCATAATTATATTTAAAATAAAATAAATGATTAATTCAATAAGAAAATAAAAGGTACTCTATAAAATAAAACTAATTCATTCAAATGTTTCCTATACTTGTGAGATTTTGAAGATGAGGGATAAGAGTTTAGCTAAATTTAAAACTGCTGAAAGGAAGAAATATATTTTCCCAGATGAAAGGACAGGGACCTGCTGGAGTCTAATCCATAGCTTGGATGGCATAATGTGTGGAAAAGGGATGACTCAGATGGACTGAATCTTAATAATCTGGCCCCAATCAAATTCGATGTCTAATTGGATTGAGACAATTAGCCACTCCATCTACAAAACAGGAAACTAAGGATGCCATTAGTGGAAGATATCATCTGGCATCTATATATGACTTTTTCATAAACAATGTCTGGCATATATAAGAAATAAGTAGTCTTGTGAATAAACAAGATATATTTAGCCAGTAGTCAGGGGAAAACAAAAAATTAGAAGGAACAATCTGTACTTTGGAGTCATCAAATGAAGCTTTCAAAATAACTGTAATTAATGTTAAAATATAAGAAAATATAAGTAAAATGCTTTTTAGAATATGGAAAATTTCAAGAGAGAAGAAAAACCTATAATAAAGATGTCAATATTTTTGTGTGAAAAATACAGGATCTGCATTACATTTATTACATGTTTAATAATCTCTATATAACAGAAGATGAGTTGTAAATTAAAACATAAATTGGTTGTAAGTTTTCATTTAATAGTACAGAGAAATAAGTGGAAAAATAGACTAGATCCTAGGAAATATGAGAAACAGCCAAAGTATCTAAAACACATGTTATTAGAGTCTTAGAAGGGAGGAGGAAAGAACTTGCTGGAAAATTCTTATCCTCTCCACATTTGAAGGTCTTTTATGACAGCTGGGCCCTGTTTGTATTTTTAACTGAGTTGCTTTGGTTTTTTCTCCTTCTAAGTCTTTCCCCATTGTGTAGCTTCCGGTGTCAGTGAAGATTTTTTTCTCCCATACACCCAGTCTTATATGTCTTCTGCATGGTCACATAGGTAACTTTCAAGACAGAGCCACACATTGCGTGGGAGTGAGCCTTCTGGAAGACACGTCTATTTTGAGAACCTTAACATGACACCCCATATGCAAAAGTACTATACTCATGAAGTGTCTTCTAAGGCGTCACTCTTTGCCAACAACCAGGTTAGACTCCTTGCAAGCCCTCCTTGCTGTGGCAAGAGTTATTTGCTCTTAATCAGTCACTGTCTTAGTTCTAATATGGCAGCCATGACAAAATATCAGAGACTGGGTAGCTTAAGCTACAGAAATATACTTACTTGCTGTTATGAAGGCTTTAAATCCAAGATCAGACAGTAAGTAGATTTGATCTCCCTTGAGGGTTTTCTCATTGCCTTGCACACAGCTACCTCCATGCTGTGTTTTCACACGGTTCTCCTCTCATGTGTGCCCAAATCTAGTGTCTACTTCTCTTTCTTAGAACATTTGTCGTACTGGATTAGGACTCTACCCTCAAGGCTTCATTCAAACTTAATGACCACTTTAAAGGCCTCATGTAAAAATATAAGACATACTGGGGGTTATGAATTTAATGTATCAATTTGTTAGGAGAGTAGGGCACAGTTCTGCTATGGTTGGATAGTTTCATGAGATCTGGAAGATTAAAATATTGTGATTCCAAAGTGCTTTTTCCTCATTTATAGGAACATAAGAGTAGCCAAAATGACATCACATGGTTTATTTTATTAAGTTGGAATTTGGTTGGAAATGAGAAAAACTTCCCCTGTATACAATATGAAGAATATAAATACTCTCATCAAGGTTGACTTGGCAAAATAATAATTTTCAAGTCAAAATAATAATTCCCTTTCTAGGAACTTGTTTCTAAATAGTAATGAACATGCCCAGAGATTTATTCATTTTCTGTTTTCCTATTAAAACATGTAAACTGATATAAAAATCTTTATAGTAATACAATTCAACAGGCAAATTGATATATACCTTATATATCCCATTTTGTCATACAATCAATTGCACTTTGTCAATATAATAAAATATTGTAGAGGAAAAGAGGAATAGTACATAAAATAGAAGTATTGTGATGTGTCCTAAGAACATTTCATATTTTAAAACATGCAATTTTGAAAGGAAAAATGTATGCATGTGTAGTGAAAAGTCCATTAAGAGAAACTGCTCTGTTTTTCTAGCCAAATTGCATCTGCAGATCAGGAAACAGTTACTTTTAAAACAGAAATCTTTATTTCAGAAAAAAAGTGATCAAGATAGTCAGAAGGAAGTAAGATAATTTCCCATCTACTTTAGGAGAAATAATCAAATGTATATACCATGGTGTGAGATACCAAATGTAACGTGAATTGGCTTTATCTACAGTCCAACTTTCCCCTGAAGAATGAGAGAGAATATTTTCCTAAATCAATCAATCAATCTATCTATCTATCTATCTATCTATCTATAGACTATTGTGATACTTTCCCTACTTGGTTTAAATCTAGAAAGAACTACACAGATTTCAGGAAATACACTGAAAACTGCTGAAATTGCCTTATCTGTGGCAAACACACATAAGCTCCTGCACACACACACACATCTGACCACATCCTGTGAGCTTAGGTGGGGGTTTCCCCTGAAGGAAATGGCCCTTCCCACTGTTCTTCCTGCTGTGGAGTGAATGGGAGTTTGGGGAAAATAAAGTGAGAAAAAAACACCAATTTCTGGGCCAAAAGGTTTGGAGTCTTTGTAGTAAGTGTGTATAGAGATTTTCTGTAGCAAAGTGTGGGAGGAATAACTAGTTCTCTGACACATGGAAGTCATCAGGAGATTGCAGGGCCCTCACTCTAGGTCAAGGTCCTTTGAGTTCAGAGAATTACTGCTATTGCTGGTGAAATATCTCCTCTTCCTGAATATTAAGGTCAATTACTCTTGCTAGAATGGAGCCTCCTTTTCTTGCTTCTTGTCAGTTGTGTGCTGATAAATGTTAACAGCTAACTTCTAGGGCTAAGAATCCATGATTTGTTGGATTTTATGTCTCTTACAGTGGTAATATTTTCACTTTGGTCAGTTTCACACTATCCATATGAAGTTACATGTTGAGAAGGGATGCACACAATTAGCTACGGCAGCCAGTAGGAATCTGTCCCTTGGCATGAGAAGCCAGAAGGGACAGAGTAGCAGCTAGAGCTTCACATTGAATGTGAATATTGCTGCGTCCCATCTCACATGAATTTCCATTCGGAGAAGTAGGGTATGTAGATCCACAGTACTAAACTTTCACAGATAAAGATCGCAGATTCCACACGTGAGTCACCAGGAGCAGTTGTTACCTGGATCAATCCTATTCCCGTCCCTTGATTCCTGGGCCTATATAATACCTAGTGGGAATAACACACCATACAATATCTATTGATTTAGCATATATACTGCATCCTGGAGGATGATTTCTGTTCTTGTAATGTTGTACCTCTAAGCAAGTACTTTATAAGAATGTCCTCAAAAGTCATTCCATTATCTATCATACTGTCTGAATACTTGCTAGAATGCTTCTCTAAATTGGATCAAACTTTAGAAATGTTCTAGGTTCTGACCTCCCTCTTCTTTGCACTTTTATTTTAGGAAACTTGTTAATTATTAACTTGCCTTCTTCCTCTTTGAGATATGAATGTTTTTAAATGTCCCTTGCAAGTTTTACATCATATGATGTCTTCTTGGTGACCTGGAAGCTATCCTTTCAAATGAAATCATCAAGTAAATAGTGTTCTATTCTCTCAAGTCTAGATTTGAGTGGAGGAGTATAAACACAGTGAGCACCAAGTAACAAATGTAAATGGACCGATCATAGATACATTTGCAAACTCAGAAATGTATTCCAGTGATCAGTCTTCACCATAGCATTTATCATGTACTTATGCCAGGAATTAAAATTTCACATGCTTTTTTAAAGAAGGGATTTATTTATTTGAAAGAGTTATAGGGAGATGGTGGAGAAGAGAGGGAGACAGAATTGTCTGTCTGCTGGCTTGTTCCCCCAAAAGCTGCAATGGCCAGGACTGGGACAGTTTGTAGCCAGGAGCCAGGAACTCCATCCTGGTCTCCTACATTGGTGGCAAGGACTCCAGCACCTGTGCCATCTTCCGCTCCCTTCTCCGGCACATTATCAGGGAGTTGGATTGGAAGAGGAGCTCCTGGGACCCAAGCAGGCACTCATATGGGATGTGGGCATCACAGGTGGTAGATTAACCTGCTGTGAGACAATGCCAATCCCAATCCTCTTTCTGATGAGTTCAGTCTGAATTCTGTGGTCTCTTCCCTCTTGGAAAAAAATATTCTTTTACTATATGATTTTGATGCAGTGTTTGCTCTGAGACTGAGTCTCTATTGAGGTGATGTTTTGTAAAATACTGTGTAAGTCGATCTGACACTATAAACTTTTGTATACTTATGTAAGCTGAACTCTTGAGTCATGAAAGGCAAAGAATGCATGGAATATATATTGTTTACAGTCAGGGTGGATCCCTTTCCTTGCAGGGTAGAATGCATCCAACCAAAGTTTCCTTATGTGTTCGCTTGTCCTGCCTTCTGGCTGTACAATATAGGAGTAGAGAGCACATTATGCAGAATCAAGGAGGCACTCTGGCTTCCATATGCTTACAGATGTCTTTAATTTGTGATTAACTACCTTCAAGCTTTGTTTTTCAACAAAGCACTGGAATAACTATCTGATTCAATAGTACCATAAAATGACAATTCTCTGTAGCTTCTCATGCACCTGACTTATGCATCTGCCAATTTATTCATTTTCACCCATATCCCATCCCCATTCACCATGGGTGAAAGGTTTAACAATTTTAGTTCTGTTATGTTGGAGGATGTTGTTATTCCTTCTATTTCATGTAATGGAAACCTCATTCAGAGCCAATCAGTTGGTGACCCAGCTGCAAAGTTCCAGGTTCCTAGGACCATTCTGGCACCCAGTGTTTGGGTCATTTTTATCAGCATAAGACTCAAAGGAGAGCTATATGAAAGATTTTTATTGACATAATGCTATTAGCTTTCTAAGACTGCTATAACAAATTATCATAAATGAGTCACTTAAAACTACCGATATTGTTTGTCACTATTCTGGAGGCTAGATGTCCAAAATCATATGTCAACAGGACTATGCTTCATCTGAGGCCTGTAGAAGAGACTCTTTTCACAACTCTGTGATCTTCTGGTAGTTACTAGCATTATTTAATTCATGAGAGTGCCCCTATATTAACTCATGAATGGGAACAAGATACTTGGAACAAACTCACACAATACATATTTATACATTTTGGTTAATTATACTTCCAGAGGGGAACTTAGTTGATGCATCAGCAGCCACCAGCATGTGTGTGTGTGTGCACATGAATCTTTATATACATGTAATCATCTATCTATATGCATATTTAGATATACATCCTTTATCCATATGTGTGCAAAAAGGCATCAGAAAGTTAACAGAAAAATGCATATGAAACAAAATCTACACAAATATAAAAAAACTTTTGTACACCAAAATAAACAAGTTCTAATTCCATTTCCTATCAACTCATTCAAAATTCCCTTGCACATCATTATCATGTATGCATATATATCAGATACATCAAATCATATTTTTATAGATTGCATATGCTTATATCAACTGTACATATAAAGTATAAATGTGATATTTATTCATATATGAATGGTCTTCACAAAGATCATGGAAAAATGCCTATTATGAAAAACATTACATGGATATCAACATATTTTTGAACCAAAATAAATTTGTCTTCATTTTTATTTATTCTGTCTCTATGAACTGTTTGAAATACTCTATCTATTCATGTATCTTTATATATCATGTATGTATGATATTATTCTAAAAATGGGTTATGAAATTTTAATAGGAGCAAATGTGGGATCTACAGGACAAGAGATCAGATGAATATTTGAATATTCAGGAAAAATTATAGAATCTAAAATTTATGAGTCAGACCAGAAGGTTGGAATCTCAGAGTTCTATGTTAGAAACTTCAGGAAGAATTTTTTGTCTGAGAAACTAGTTATTGACTAAAAGGCCTTCAGCTGATAGGATAAATCCTATCATATTATGGAGAATAACCTTCATTAAAATTAACATTAAAAATACAAAATATCTTCACAGCAACATCTAACTGATGGAGACAAAGCAATCTAGCACCATAGCCTAGGCAAGGGTAGGAAGTTTGATTCTATTTCGGTTTAAACATGTTCTCATTCCTTTATTTTTCTTTATTGACTTGGTTTTCCCAAGTATACAGGTAAATATTTGTAGTTTAAAAAAGTCCATAAACATTTTTTATTAAAACATGGATAATAGGCAGCATAGTATATTAAAGGAAAATAAAGCTATCAAATAAGTTAAATATGAATATAAGCCAAAAAAAAAAAAAAACAAGTACTAAGTAACATCCCAAGTTGAAACACTATCTTCAGGAAGACCAGCAACCGTCTTCTTCCCATGATTTTCAGTAGTAAGTCAAGCAAGGTTTGATGTTCTTTGTGTTACTGTTCAACCTTCTGAAGAGTATTTCTGTCTTTGTTAATGGAGGTTTAAAGTTGTAATGCCTCCACTTACTATAAGCAGTATAATTTAGCTAATGATTCCAAATGGTGTAGATTATAATTAGACTGTTTTCATGATCTTTTCTATTTTTATGCTTTCTAAAAGATTGTTCTGGTTTTCCACAAAATGAATTGTTAAAAAAAAAAAATCAGAAACAGATTAAAGCCTGGGGAGCTCTTGTTACCACCAACTCATTTCCTATTTGTTTTACTTTGGAAAAATTTAGTCCATGTAGGGTGTGGACAAGTGCTTCATGGAAGGGAACTTTGAAATTCAATAAGGTCGTATTATTGCCATTCCCAGAGTCACAAAAATATTGCTTATATTAAGAGGAACCTGTAAGGGTCCCTTCTCTGTGAAGAGTGACAGCCTTTATGCACTTTAAATCAACCTACTTTGTCACAAGCTTTAACATCATCCTAAGAGCAGGTAGAACGTGTTAGTTAGTTGTATTAGAGTACTCTTTTTGCTATTTTACCAGCTAATAAATTAGTATGCTCTTTTCCCATTCTATTTTAATTTCTTTGGGTTGATTGTCTCAGATTATTCTTGAGAATGTGGTCTTCATACTCTTGGTCATTACTCAGTCCTAATAGCTCGATTCTTTATATTCAGTGGAAAAATTCATTGTGAAAGAGAATTCTCCAGAAGTCCTTCCATATTGCGTCTTCATTTTTTCTATTCTTTTTTTCTAATCTCCTTAGACAATCGGTTCTCTGGGATAGATCAAGTAGAAATAAAATTGAAAGCACTGAATTTTACCTGTGTAAAGGAGATAGGAGCCACTGAAGATAGCAATGAATACATTTTCCTTTAAGTTTTTTAAACGAGTTAGCTGACCCCAACATATTCACCTTGCTTTGTTACATTTTTTCAGGCAAAATGTATTTGTTCTGCCTAGTATATTCAAATGTGTAATGATTTTTACACGTTTGCAGTCAAACTTTAAAATAACTTATTTTTGATGCCGGTATCCTTTTAGGCTTTAGTTAATCATATGTATTCTCTCCTTATTTGTCTGCAATGGAGTGGATTTGTTCAAAATGGAAGCTCCTTGAATATGTGTAATGTGACTGTGGGAAATTTTGCCTGAGATCACAGTAGCTCTGTGCAATTCTCAACTGCTAGGAGGACAGATGTGGTGGTGAAGTGAGTTAAGCTGCTGCCTGCAATGCCAGCATCCCATTTGGGCACTGTTTTTTAAATTTTTTTTTATTTAATAAATGTAAATTTACAAAGTACAACTTTTGCATTGTTGTGGCTTTTCCCCCCATAACCTTCCTCCCATCTCCCACTCCCTCTCCCATCCCACTCTTCATTAAGATTAATTTTCAATTATATACAGAAGATCAACTTAGTATATACTAAGCAAAGATTTCAACAGACTGCACCCACACAACCACACAAGATATAGAGTACTGTTTGACTAGTAGTTTTACCGTTAATTCTCATAGTATAACACATTAAGGACAGAGATCCTACATGGGGAGCAGGTGCACAGTGACTCCTGTTGTTGATTTAACAATTGACACTTTTATTTATGACACCAGTAATCACCCGAGGCTCTTGCCATGAGCTGTCAAGGCTATGGAAGCCTCTTGAGTTCACCAACTCTGAACATATTTGGTCAAGGCCATATCACAGTGGAGGTTCCTTCCTCCCTTCAGAGAATGGTGCCTCCTTCTTTGATGGCCCGTTCCTTCTGCTGGGACCTCATTCACTGAGATCTTTCATTCAGGTCATTTTTTGGGCACTGGTTTGAGTCCAAGCTGCTCCTCTTTTGGATGCTCCCTACTAATGAGACTGGGAAATCAATAGTAGAAAGCACAACTGTTTGGGCCCCTGCACACATGTGGGTAACATGGATATAGTTCCAAGCTCCTGGCTTCCACCTGGCCCAGCCCTGGCCATTGCAGCCAGCAGATGGAAGATCTCTTTCACTCTTTCTCTCTCTGTAACTGCTTTTCAAATAACTAATTAAACCTTAAAAGTAATTCTAGAAGAATAAGATGGTAATGTTGAGAATCAAATTAGTTGCAAAAACAGTAAAGCCTCCTGAGGTAGAAGACTATAATCATTTGCAGCCAATACAATTTTTATATTCACTGTATACAAGGAAATTTTGGGTATGCAGGCTGCCATAGCAAAACTGGCTTGCTGTTACAACTCTCCCATGCCTTGTCTCTCAAAAACTTGCTAAGTGCCCTGCTAACTACGGTACTCATATCTTTACATGATACTTGTATTGTGGCACAGTGATAATTTATTTTATTCGACAAATGCTATGTGAGTGTTACATCTCATAGGCATTGGTAATAATTAAAAACCATTTATTTGGTTTATTTATAAAGATTTATTTATTTGGAAGGCAGAGTCACAGAGATGTGGGGTGGGGAGAGAGGTCTTTTTTTTTTTTTTTAAAGATTTATTTATTTATCTGAAAGAGTTACACACACACACAGAGAGAGAGAGAGAGAGATCTTCCATCTGCTGGCTCACCCCCCAATTGGCCTCAACAGCAGCAGCGCTGATCTGAAGCCAGGAGCCAGGAGCTTCCTCCCGGACTCCCACATGAGTGCAGGAGCCTAAGGACTTGGGTCATCTTCTACTGCTCCCAGGCCATAGCAGAGATCTGTATGGGAAGTGGAACAGCTGGGACTCAAACCACTGTCCATAAGGGATGCCGACACTGCAGGCAGTGGCTTTACTTGCTACAATACAGCACAGGCCCCGGCATAGGTCTTCCATTTGCTTGTTTACTCCCCAAATGGGAACAACAGCCAGAGCTGGGCTGATCCACAGGCAGGAGCCAGGAGCCTGGAGCCCAGAGCCCAAGGACATGGCCCATCACTCAGTGCTTTCCAAGACCATAGCAGAGAGATGGATTAGAAGTAAAACAACTGGGATTTGAACTGGTACCCATGTGGGATGCCAGCACTACAGGGCAGACAGTGGCTTTACTGGCTAGTACAGTGCTAGCCCCATATTTACTTGGTGTTTAACCACAATATGATACACTAGTATGCCAGAGCAGTTATAATATATGTCATGATACATTTCTGTAATAACTTTCTGATATATTAAAGTGGATCAGAAGTTATTTTTGTAATGCACTTTCACAAGTGTGCTGTCCTTGAGTATGAAAGAAATTCAATGACAGGTAGTATATAAAAAATTTAACTTGTATAACGTTAATACCAAGGAAGAAAAATTATCTGTTAAATACGTCATAATGGATGTAGTTTAGGACACTCTGGTCATGTTGATTTCCTGCCTTCTGGCAAAGTAGAGAGGCTTAGTTAAGAAACTTAAAAGAATTTTTAGCAATGAAATGTTAGAACTTATGTCTCCTGATGCCCTGTTACTCATGATAGCCTCGACAAATTCTTCTCTTGACAGTAGAAGGGCAGAGACAAACATGGAACATATCTGATTGTCCACTTACCCTGTGAAGCTTCCTTTAGTTATAAAAAAGGAAGAATGGAAAATAATCCTGCATGGAAACCTTTTTTAAACAGCAATTGCTAGCTATTTGTAGTCTTAAAGGAAGAGCTGATATATTAAGTGTTATGCAGAATGGATAGTGCTAGACATTCTCAACTGGCTACTGAACAGTGAGTTTTGCCCCCTCTATATATTCATTAAGTACACAATCTGATCCCTGAAACCTAAGTCCAGGGTAGCAAATATTAAAAATTGAGTTCAGACTTTATAGGAGAGGGAGGAAGAAGAAGGGTGAGAATTCAGGCAGGAGAGAAGATAGGGTGGGGAAAATCACTATGTTGCTAAATTTGCATATATGAAATGCATGAAATTGTATAGCACAAATAGAAGGTTTCTAGGTTAAAAAATAGTCTACCTCTGGCCTAAAATTCACAAACAAGGAGAAAAAGGAAGTCATTTTTAGATGTGTATTGAATGGAAAGCTTTATCAACTATATTCTTTCTGAAAAGAATATTAATCAAAAAGTATTACTCAAAAGCACCTCTTCTAAAATAAATAAATATTAAAAAGAAAAAATTACACTCAAATGGAAAATTCCATAAAAGTAGATTCCTATTTGATCTTAATATTTCATTGCTTTTACTTATCTTTTGGAATTGCTTCACAACCTACAAATAATTTTAAATTAATATTTGGACAATTCCATCAAGCAACATCTCATTATATTGGTTCAGAAATAATCTCATACAATTCCAAATGATTTGGGTAAAAGTGTTTTACTGCTTGTAATTCAGACCATTGTTGAATTCTCCTGCCTAGAATTTAATGGTGATTTTAAGAAAAGGCTTTCAAAGTCTGGTGGGCTAGGTTGCGGATGCTTCCCCAAGAGCAGGGGTTGTCATATCCTCTCCTCTGTTCCATTTCACATGGTAATCAATAAAGTCCATTGATACCAGGGCGGGGGGCGGTGTTGAAATAAGGATAAATTTTCACTCCAACTGATGATGTCTTAGAAATTCAAAGCCATCAAAGATACTTTAAACATTACTAAAAATAATAACTTTTGACTGTGGGTCCATAAGTTAAGAAAACAGGAAAAATCAAAATTTCTATCTTAATCCATTTATAACTTAAAACATCTATTTACTTTAAAATGTAAGTAAGGCAATTGTGATAAAAATGTGAGAGTGTATTAAAAATTCATGGCACAATAAATCTTCATCCCCCAAAAGGGAAATTTAAAAGACAAAAATGCATGTTAAATAGTTGACATTTTCACAGTACTTAAAAAAATGTGTGAAAAGACAGTTGTAAACCAGCCCAACTATCACTACAATGATCTGCCTCAAACAAAAATTCACATCTTCTAATAGGTATTCTCATTGCTATTTTTACTCAATAGGATGCTATCAGACTCTGTGAGGGTACTGTTCTTACTAATTGTCATAGGAAATAAACTCAACTGTGTCTCAGCAGCAAAGTGTTCTGCTAATATTTTGCAGAAATAACATTGCATAAAAGTTAATTCTAACATAATTTCAAGAATGTTTAAAACAGTAATTAAAAATAAGCCAGTAAGATATTTTCACTCAATGCAATAATTCCCCCCACCCCAAATGCAGCTCTTAAATACCATTAAAAAAATCTGATGAATTTTTTATGTTTTGAATCGAACATCAAGATTTAGTGAGCATGTATTAGGATTCTCTTTGCTAATTAAATTAATCTCTTTCCTGAACAAATCATTACTTAAAAAAACATTTCAAACTTTATTGCTGGGAAAGTCAAAATTTACAGTTCTACAATCTACAAGGGGTCAGTGATAGGATTAAGATTTTAGTGTTATTTTGTCAGTCAAATCCTACAAATTCCTGCATTTGATTAAAAGGTACAATCTTGTATATCCTGAGGATAAAAATCAATTCCACATGTCCAGGATATAAATGACCAACTTTGGATGCAAAGAACTTCAAGCAAAGGCTTCAAAAGGTATAGTTTAAAGAACATTTTTAGCCCCCTAATTACTTTATTGAACTTTTTACTTTGTTCTTAAGTAAAGATTATTTCTTGCTCATTAGGAGACATGTCCTTTTTACCTTCTGCTCTTGGAAAAAACAGGTTATTCTTCAGAATAAATTGGAAAGAGAAAACAGTAATATGTATTTGATTTATATTAATACATAAAAATAATTCCAGAAACTTTGGTACTCAATTTAAGTTACCATCAAGTTAAAAAATTCTACTTTAGATCATAATCATAATTCTACTTTAGTTCTTAATAAGCATAACATTGCATTATCTTTTTCCTTCGGTTTACTGTTCATTTAAAATTTTTATATGTTCTGCTTTTCTAAGATCTTTTTATTTATTTATAAGGTAGAGTGTTTGGGGAAGGGGGAGAAAGAGATAATCTTCTTTCTGCTGGTTCATTTTCCAAAATGGTTGCAACTGCCTTGTCTGTGCCTGGCCAGAAGCCAAGAGCCCAGAATGCCACCCAGATCTTGCACTTGTGTGGCAATGGCCCAAACACGTGGGCCTTCTGCTGCTTTCTCTGGCTATCACCAATGAGCTGTATCAATGTGGAATAGGCTGGACTCAAAGCTTATGCTCCAATGTGAAATACCTGTTCTGCAAACAGGATCTTAATCCACTGAGCCAAAAGCCAGCTTATTTCCAACTTTATTTTGCATTTTTGAATGATTCTGCTATTAACATATGAAATTTTCTGTGTGGATGTATGTTTTCACCTCTTGTGGGTACATGTGTAGTTTCGGAAATATTGACTCATGCTAGTATGTATGCATTTAACTTTTAAAAATTATCTGTATTTTTAGATCAGTTTTAGGTTTTCACAAAACTAAGTAGAAAGTACACAGTATTCCCATATAACTCCATCTCCATACATACACGATCCCCTTGATTACTAACTTCCTGCATTGTCGTGATATTTTATGTATAATCCATGAATCTAAAATTTCCCATCATTTTCACCCAAGGCTTTTTACATTAGAGCTCACTCTCTGTGTTTATGAATTTGGCAAATGTATAATGACAAGGACCCACCATTATAGTATTATACGAAATAGTTTCACTTCCTAGAAATCTGCTGTCCTCTATGAATTTACTCTCCTCCATCTCCTAACCCATGTCAACTTCTGATCTTCACCATCTTCATAATGTTGCCTTTTACAGCACGTTAGATGTATGTGTCCTTTTCAGAATCATTTGTTTTACTTGGTAACATATTTAATATTTCTTGTTTCCACTGTCATGGCTTGACACTTCATTTCCATGTTAACATTCAATAATATCCCATTATATGGATGCATGAGAGTTTACTTATCCACCTGCTGAAGGATCATAAATTTTGACAGTTGTGAGTAAAACTTCTATAAACAAGGGTGCAAGTTTCGTATGGATTTAAGTCTTCAACTTCTATGGGTAAAATACCCAATTGCTGGATTATAGTTGCATGTATGACTATGTTTACTTCTCTAAGAAGCTGAAAAGTTGTCTTTCAAAGCAGCTGTACCATTTTGTTTTCCCACCAACAATTAATGAGATATTTTGTTACTCCACATCCTAGCTACTATTCGATATTATCAGTGTTTTGAATTATGGCCATTTCAATAGATTAATGGAAACCATTTCTTTTGAATTTATGATTCCTTAAGTCCTCCATATATTTTGTATAGTAACCCTTTATCATATGTATTTTGCAAATGTTTTTCCTAGTCTGTGCCTTTTCTTCTCATTCTCTTGAGATTGTCTTTCACAATATGTTTTGTTTTTTTAATTTTAAAAAAAGTGTGCATAATTCTTTGTTTCATGGTTAGTTTCTTTGGTGTTTTATATGTAAAGTTGTTACCATACTCATGGTTATCTAGGTCTTCTTAAATGTTATCTTCTGAGATTTTTAGTTTTCTGTGTATACTTCATTGTATTTATTTATTTATTTATTTTTATTTGACAGAGTAATAGAGAGAGAGAGACAGAGAGAAAGGTCTTCCTTCTGTTGGTTCACTCCCCAAATGGCTGCTACAGCCAGTGCTGTGCCGATCTGAAGCCAGGAGCCAGGTGCTTCTTCCTGGTCTCCCATGTGGGTGCAGGGACCCTAGTAAATCTTGGCTGCAGTGTTTAACTCATTTTTGCACATTGTTGAAATCAATTTGCTAATATTTTGCTAAGTATTTTTGCACCTATGCTCAAGTGAGATATTATCCTATAGCTTTCATTTCTTTTGATTTGTGTCTACGTATACTTTTGATATTAGGGTAACAGTAGTCTCATTAGGAAGTATCTCTCTTGCTTTTATATTCTTGAAGAAATTTTACAGAATTGGTATAAATTTTTCCTTGAATATTCCTTTTTAAAGTTATTTATTCATCTATTTTAAAGGCAGAGTTAGAGAAAGGGAGAGACAGAGAGAGGTCTTCCATTCACTGGTTCACTCCCAAAATGGCTGCTACAGCTGGAGCTGACTTGATCCAAAGCCAGGATCCAGGAACAACTTCTGGGTCTCCTACATGGGTGCACTCACAAGCACTTGTGCCATCTTCCACTGCTTTACCATGCCATTAGCAGGGAGCTGGATTGGAAGTAGAACAGTTTTGACTTGAACCAGCAGCCATATGGAATGTTGGTGCCCCAGGTGGCAGCTTTACCTGCTAAGCCTTGACACTGGCCCCTCCTGGAATATTTCTTATAAATTCATTGCTGAACTTACCTGAAATTATATTTTATATTTTGGAATATTAATAATTATTGATTTGATTTCTTTAATGGAGACAGATGTATTCAGGATATCTATTCTTCTTGAGGAAGTTTTGACTTATTTATTTTTTAATAAATTTTTTTAAAATTTATTTATTTTTACTTGAAAGTCAGAGTTACACAGAGAGAGGAAAGGCAGAGAGAGAGAAAGAGAGAGAGAGAGAGAGAGAGAGAGGTCTTCCATCCACTGGTTCACTCCCCAGTTGGCTGCAATGGCTGAACTGCACCGATCCAAAACCAGAAGCTAGGAGCTTCTTCCGGGTCTCCCATGCGGGTGCAGGGGCCCAAGCACTTGGGCCATCTTCTACAGCTTTCCCAGGCCATAGCATAGAGCTGGATCAGAATTGGAGCAGCTGCGTCTCAAACCAGCATGGATATGGAATGTCAGCGCTTCAGGCCAGGGTGTTAACCCACTGTGTCACAGCGTAAGCCCCTGACTGATTTATTTTTAAAGGAATTGATCTATTTCATATAGGTTATCAAAATTTTTGTAGGCATAGTTTTGTTATTCTTTAATATCTTATGACCATTGAGTCAGGGGTGATGTACCTTTTTTTCTTTTATAATACTAGCTATTTATTTATTTATTTATTTATTTATTACACTTGATAGAGGCTTACAGAATTTTTTAACTTTTCAAAGAACCAGCTTTGGTTCTCTTGATTTTCTGTTATTAACTTCATTGATTTCTATTCCTGTTTTTATTTTTTTGTTTATTTGTTTATTTTTTGTTTGTTTGTTTATTTGAGAGTTAGATAGGCATAGAGAAACACAGAGTCCCAGAAAGAGAAAGAGCTACCATCTATTGGTTCACTTCCCAGATGCCCACAATCATCAGGAAGGAGGTTGAAGATAGGAACTGGAACTCAATCCATATATAAATGTGGTTTGCAGGAACCCAATTACATTAGTTATCACTTCTCCCTACCCGGGGCTGCAATAGTTGGAAGCTGGAATGAGGAATCAAAATGAAGTATTTAAGTGTAGAACACAGGAATCTTAAACAGTTTCTTGCCATCAAATGTCCTGCCCTCTGCTCTAGTTTTATTCCTCTGTTTCCCTTTTTGCTTACTTTTTAATAACATTGCTTTTTTTAAGTATCTAAATGTGGAAGCTTACCTTTCTTTAATTTTAGAACTTCTACTTTCTATTTACGAGCCTTCAATACTGTTAATTTCCCTTCAACAACTGTTTTTGCTCTATCCAACAAATTTTTTATAAGTCTTTTGCTTCTTATTTAGATAAAACATATTTAATTTCTTTCAAGATTTCTTTGACTTAGCTTATTTAGATTTTATTGCTTTTTGTATTTCATCTTCATGTATTGGGGTATTTTAAAGATACTTTTAATGTTACTTATTCCTAGTTGAATTTCACTGTGTTCTGAGATATGTGTTGTATGATTTTTATTTCCCTAAATTTCTTCAAATGTGTTTTATGGCCCAGAATGTTGTTGATCCTTTTGATTAACTTTTTCCATAAAAAAAGAATGAAGCCTTGTCTCTTGCAACAAAATGGGTGTAACTGGAAACCATTATGGTAGTGAAATAAGCCAGTCCCCCAAAAGATAAATATCATTTGTTCTCTCTGATGTATGGCAGTTAATATAGAACACAAAAAAAGCATAGGAATGAAGCAGACATCTTGTGATATGATTGTTGTTTTAGCCCTTTTTATACTCCTATGGAAATCTGGTCTTGGTGCTTTTTACTTGCTGATTATTATGAATAGTGGTGACTTAAGTCTGTGATTGTAGAGTGGACTAAAAGCATGTCCTTTCAAAACTTAAAGGAAAAATGAAGGAATGTGGGAGGGGATTGAGAGACGAAGAGGGAGAGGGAGGGAAGTATGGTCATTTACTTAGAATTGTACCTATGAAATGCATGAAATCTTTTCCATTTATATTAAAAAAATATAAAACTTCTTCAGAAATGTTAAATTGTTGACCAAACTAGCCATGCCACTTACATTCCCACCAATATCATATACTCTATATTATTAGCAACATTTATAATTGTCCTTATTGTCACGGTCTGGTTTTTAGGAAGTGATATCTCCTTTTGATTTTTTCTGCTAAGATATTGATATTGATAGTTTGCCTGAATTTATAGAGTTATTTGGGAAAGACTGACATATTAGTGATATGTATCTTCCAATGTAGGGACAATGAATATCTACTTATTTCTGTCTTATTCTTCATTAATATATTCTAATTATCAGTTTAGAGATCCCAAACATTGTAGTAAGATTTTTCAAAGTATTTTAAATACCAATGCTATTCCAAATCATATTAATTTTCATTTTCTGTTCTATTGCTATTATATATAAATGCAAGTATTTTATGTACTGATTTTATATCCTATAACCCTTTAAAATTGCTTCTTAAGTTTAAGTCTGATTTTCTACATAGATAATTGCTGCTCGCTATGGGGCAGCAGGTCCAGTGGAGCTCCTCAGGGCCAGCCTGGGGAACTTGGGGGCTGAGCGGGATGATGAGTGTCAGTGGTAAAGGAATCACGCCAGAGCCGGGAGATCATCAATGCCCAGGGCACAGCCAGGTTCTCGACTTTATTGGGAGGGGAAAAAGCTTTTATAGACACAGAAAGGGGGCTGTCCAGGGCACAAGGGAATCGAGGCAACCAGCTGAAAGATCAGGCAGGACACGAGCCGGGCACACCCTCAAGGGCCTATCACAGCCAAGGACACATACTGTTCAGGAGTATGGAAGTCTCCTCTCAGGCTAGGTACCTCCCCCGGGGGCCATCTTGGGTTGTTGGAAATGCTGAGTCACTGGAATGCAGAAGTGCGGCAAGCTTGAAGAAAGGCTTAGTGGTCTTGTTTCCTTTTCAATTGGAGCCCCCCGCAGATGATCATGTCATCTACAAATAAAATATTTCTGGGAGAAAATATGTATGAATAATCATTTACATTAAAGCTATATCTGTTGAGGTTGATTTCTTTCTGAAAGGATTCGTTCTGAGAGGAGAAGCGTGGTGGGGGCAAGAGGCACGGAGTCACCACACAGACCCTGGGAGTGGGGTGAAAGCAGTCCAGAGGTGAGCAGCCCGCAGACTCATTTATTTCAGTTGCTGCTGCTGCTTATATAGCCAAGGCAGCCAGTCCAGTCAAGGGATGGTCTATGCCCCAACCAATCACAGCCTATTGCCAGGCAGTTTCCAAAGCTATCCAACCTGGTGGCAGTCAGGCTCTTGTTGCCAGGCAGTTTCTGAAACCATCCAATCATGGCCTGCTGTCAGGCTCTGTTGTCATGTGGTTTCCAAAGCCATCCAATCATGGCCTATTGCCAGGCAGTTTCTGTTGTCAGTGGCCATCTTGGCATGACATTTTTACCTTCTCATTCCACCACATATATCCATGAAGCTATGGTTTCAATTGTGTAGCCCAAAATACAAATACTGAAGTCCTAATTTCTTATCTGATCTTATCTGATGGTGTTTAGAGATCATTCATTTGAGAGACATTTAGATATAGATGAAGTCATAAGAATGAGACCATCATGACAAAACTAGTTCCACTAGGAACCTCAGATCTTGCTATCTTCCCCCACACACACCTACACACACACACACACAGTGTGCCCTTGGAAGAGAGCCCTTATCAGCACCCAGCACCCAACCATATTGGCATCCTGATCTCAAATTCTATTCTGTAGAACTACATGAAAATGAATTTCTTTTGTTTAAGTACCACCTTATGGAATTTTGTAATGGCATCCCAAGATGACAAGATAGATTTTGCTACTGAAAATAGATGTATAAACAGTTTACAAACAGAATGATGACAATAATTTTGCAATTCATGCTCAAAACAAGGTAATTGAAGGCCATTCTAGTGAAGAACAAGAATAAAAGGGAGATTGAGAGAAAACTTACATTTCTTAGATAATACATAAATAATTATAAAGAATAAAGAATATTTATAGAAACATGGCTATAAAGGGCCATTCTGGTAATTCTGGAAATTAAGAACATGTTATTGGAAACAAGAGGAAGTTGATTCTTATAACAAACAGGCAAAGAATAGTTGAATTCTATATGCTATTTTGTAGAAGGTAAAAATCACAAGTGATGAAATTGAATATGTAGCTGAAGCTATTTCTAGAGAAAGTGTTGCTGTTGTTAATTGTACCGTTCTTT
The DNA here is from genome assembly GCF_033115175.1 of Lepus europaeus. Lineage (NCBI taxonomy): Eukaryota > Metazoa > Chordata > Mammalia > Lagomorpha > Leporidae > Lepus > Lepus europaeus. Next base: position 55,470,584 of record NC_084830.1, read on the forward strand.
TACAAGTTCTTTCTTAGCCATGACATTGTTTATATATACCAATTATATTATTTTTTGTATTGATTTTATATCCTACCAACTTTGCCAAACTCTCTAATGAGTTCCAATTGTCTTTTAGTGTAACTTTTGGATCCTCTCTCTCTCTCTCTCTCTCTCTCTCTCTCTCTCTCTCTCTCTCCTGGGTCCAGATATTAGTGGAAATGCTTCTGTCATTTCCCCATTCAATATGATGCAAAATCACAAAGAATGAAAAAGTAAACTTTCCAAAAGGGAGGAGCTGAATTGATGTAAGAAAAAACAGAAACCTATAATACCATTCTTTAGGTCAACACTGAATAATTATGCTAATCAGTATTTTTTATTTTATAATTTATAGAAACTGGAATAAATTGTATTGTCTAATAAAGGTATATGCTACTGACTGGAAGCAGAAATTTTCCAAATTCTGGTGGCATTTAACTTTAACAGACAGCAATTATGTTCAGTTTAATTCCCTAAATTATATCTACCAATTCACTGAGAGATTAATGAAGGGAAAGAAACGACAAATATGATATAAATAAGGAGTATAATCTCTCATATTTCTAGCAGATTTTAAAATTTGTTTTCATCTTCAGAACTAATTACTAAGCAATTCAATCATTTATGTTTTTAAGGGAAATCATGCACACATTACAAACATAGTATACTTTCCTTTTATGTTCCATTTATACATTGTGTATTTTACAGCTTAATACATTAAATTACTTACAAAGTTCAAAAGTAATAGGATAGCAGATAACAGTGCTATAACTCTTCTTTATTATAGAATATTTGAGATGCAGAACTTATTTTTAAAGAGAAGCTCTTCATCCTACATGGGGGTTATGTCTTAATGCACACATTGTAAGTTGAAAATGCTTATCTAACTGACCATGCTTAGCATCACAGCACACTTCAGAGCATCTGATAGTTTCCCTCAGGATTGTGAGGCTGAGAGGGAGCTGTTTCTCATTGCTACTGCTCTGCATCACGGGAGACTGTTGTACTGCATACCACTAGCTTTGGAACAGTCAATATTCAAAATGTGATGTACAAATTTCTACTGAAATGTTATTGTTTTTTACCATCATAAAGCTGAAAAACTGTAAATTTGTAAACTGAACTGTCATGTCAAGACCTATCTTAGTATTAAAGTAAAAGGTAAAGATTTGCAATAAAGAGATACAAAAATGAATGAGGGACAGGCATTTGGCTTCATTAAGATGCCAGCTAAATGTCCATATTTCATACTGGAATGCCATTTTTCAGGTCCTGGTCTTGCTCCAAATTGCAGCTTCCTGTTAATGTGGCCCTTGGAGGCAGTAAGCTGGTGCTCCTTACCAGCCACGGAGGAGGTCTGGATTGAGTTCCTTACTCCCACTTCAGGCTGGAGCCACAGCATCAGCCATGGAGGGCATCTGGAGAGTCACCCAATAGCAAAACAACTGTTCCTAAATGACAGACAACTTTTTTCTTTGCAGTCATTCAGAAGTTCTGCATATTTGTTTATTGTGTGTCTTTACCATCTCTTTATTATCATTTATGCTATAAGCAAGTCACTGCCAAATGTTGGTTGATGCCTCCTGAAAAAAGAAAAGAGGTACGGAATATGAAGGAGACAAAACCATGTTTTTAACCCTCAAATCTGAAACTGGTACACATTATTCTTTTGATTTTTGCTGTGAGGTTTGACTAAGATATTCTGGCCGAAAATATACCCTATGGAAAGTAAGGATAATGGAATTTTATGGAAAGCTAGCAGTCCCCAATACAAGTATTATAAGCTCTTGGAAACCAAAGAGAAGTGTCATCTGGTTTCATCTTTCATTTATATTGCTGTATAGATTATAATTGTTTCAAATATATCAAAATGTAGTTATCCATGACACCATTGGTTTCAACTTTTTTTATTTAAACATGCTTTGCAAGCTCTCTTCTATAACTCCATGCATACAGTGCAATAGTTTTTCTAGCATCTGTATTTATACATTAATGTGTGTACACATGTATGTGTAAATGTGGAAAGTCTAGGTTATAAGATGTAAACACAGTTAATTAAATATCAGTCTTAACTGAAACTCAGGGTCAGGTGATTTGAGAATTTAATTTCTAGATTTGATTTTAGAAGAATATTTTGGTGCATATGCCATACATTATAAGAATGAGGAAGTCCACAATAGATACAAACACACACACCTGTACCCACAGTGAAGTTACCAGTAACCACACTGGGTAAGACAGTTACTTATAGTCTTTTATAAGACCAAGTTAAATTTTTCCATCGAATAAATTTGTCTCAAACTGATGAAAATACTTTAAATGTTCATACTTGTTATTCTGCTGAATGTCTTTCCAAAGTGATTTAGTTTGCAACCACATAACAAATGAATGTAATATCTTATTGTACATTCACATCAATACTTATATTGTCAGACTTATTATTTTATTGACTCATCTCAGTGTGAGCCATAGCATTTCATTATGGTTTGTAACTACAGTGTTTTCCCAAATATTAGTAGGTAAAGCATATTTCTCTCATAGGGTTTATATTATTTTACTTATTATTTTACTATGTCTCTTTCCTTTCACTATTGCCAATTTAGTTATTGTACTGTTGATTTTCCCTATTAATTTATTTGGTACTTTATAGTAATTTTTTCTTTAAAAATATGGATATTAATTCCTTTTGAGTATATATATATATATATATATATATACATGTGTGTATATATATATCTTCTCATTGTGACTTATCATTTCTTCCTTTTTTTTCAAAGATTTATTTATGTATTTGAAAGGTAGAGCTATAGACAGTCAGAGGCAGAGAGAGAGAAAGGTCTTCCCTCCATTGGTTCACTCTCCAAATTGCTGCAACAGCCAGAGCTGGGCTGATCCAAAGCCATCAGCCATTAGCTGATCTTGGTCCCCCACATGAGTGCAGGGGCCCAAGGACTTGGGCCATCTTCTACTGCTTTCCCAGGCCATAGCAGAGGGCTGTTTTTGAAGAGGAGCAGCCAGGACTCACCATGGTGCCCATATGAGATGCCGGCACCACAGGCTTTGGCTTTACCTGCTAGCCACAGTGCCAGCCCCTAATTGCTTTCCTAGATATTTGTTGATGCACAGAGCATTTTTAACTTTGGTGTAGTGTATTTAATTTATCCCTATGGATTTTTGTTTAATGTTTTCTTTAATAAATATTTTAAAATGCAAAAAATGAAATTTTATCACATTTTTTCAAAGTTTGTATAGCAATTCTTTTTTCATGTTTAAGTCTTTAATATATGATCATGATGGAGATCTGGGCTCCTGGCTTTGATCTTACCTATCCCGGGTTGTTGTGGGTATTTGGGAAGTGAACCATTAAATGGAAGATTTATCTGCTTCTCTTTCTGTCACTCTGCCTTTCAAATAAAATATTAAACATTTTTAAGTGAAAGCTAATGTGAAGACTTTTTAGTAGTTAAATTCAAGGATGAAGAATCTTGATCACATTTTGTATAATCTACCAAGAAGGGTCAGTCTGATTTTTCTCTCTGACATTGAGGAGATCTTACCAGACACTTAATCCCTTCCCTCCCAACAAGGTGAAATCCAGCAGCACCATTTTGGAATATTTAGGATGGTGATGGTATAGTCCAGTGAGTTATCTAAAGGATTACTAGGATTAAATGCTTTGGAGTGAGTGTAGAAAAATGCATTGATATTAAAGAATAAATTTATTCAATGATAAAGTTATTGTATACGTACATAATGTCTACACTTAAAATCAAAGTGGAAAAAATAAAAAAAAATTGTAAAATAAATATGCATGATAAAAAATCAACTACATTCCAATTAAAGGTAATCATCAGTTGTGTTCCTTAGATATTATTCTTTTACATTTATATAGATAATTATTTGCATAATGAGTTTTCTATGAATTATATTGTTAAAAATTAGCCCAAAGACAAAGAAGTTTGAGATAACCTGAGTGAATTAAGTAAGACAAGCAATGGAATTTCTCCCATTTAAAGTGTTTCATAATTTTTTACTAGAGATGCTTTCTGCTTATAAGGATTCTGAATATTGAAGAAAGTCAGAGTTGGGGTAATCAGGATTTGGATCAAGTTGAAAAGGCACATAAGTTACCTATAGAAACTTATCTCCATAAATCATACAGAATTTCTTAAACCTGGAGGGAAGGTACATTCAAGATATTGAGGAGACTCTTCAGCAAAGCTTTTTGTAAAAGTAAAAACCTCATTCATTCATTCACTCACATTCCTTTAGAAACGGATTTGCATGCTTGATTAGAAGAGTGCTGAGGTTGCCTTCTAAACATACATGGGATTCATATCAGATCTGAAAGTAATCTGTAAAAGAAGAAAATCGTGTACTGATTAAGCATAGACTGAGTTAATAATTATTCAAGAAGCACATGCCTCCTCACTTGGCATAATTTTGGGTATCAGTTTGTTGGGGGGTGAAACTGAGACCATTACTGGATTATTCTTAATTTATTCTGGTCTGAATTCTGCTACTGATATTATACAGCAACTCAGTGGTCTCTATTTCACATTTGAAAGGTCTGCTGCTGAAATTTCAAAGTGGCTCCATTCAGGACACATGCCATGTACAACTTGGATGCCTCACACTTACTCATCCCTAAGTTTAAAATATTCATGTATTGCTTCAGTGTAAGGAGATCTTTATACTGACAGGTAGATGATGTACGTAATGTGAGGACCCAAATGATTATTTTAAAAACTCCTGGGAATTCAGAAGTAGGATTTGGGAAGAAGCAAATTTATAGTTATATAAGAGATAGAAATTGGTTATTGTTTTCATTATTCAGCTAATATCACCTTCTAATACTATAATTTTCATGTTTAGAATTTCAACATGTAAGTTTTGGAGTTCACAGGCATCCAGATAATAGGAGAAATGTCAAAATGCAGAAAATTAAAAAGCAAAACTTTTAAAAAATTTATTTATTTACTTGAAAGTCAGAGTTACACAGGGAAAGAGAGGCAGAGAGCAGGTCTTCCTTCTGCTGGTTCACTCCCCAGATGGCTGCAATGCTTGAGCTGCACTGATCCAAAGCCAGGAACCAGGAGCTTCTTTCAGGTCTCCCATGTGGGTGCAGGGTCCAAAGCACTTGGGCCTTCTTCTACTTTCTTAAGCCATAGCAGAGAGCTGGATCTGAAGTGGAGCAGCTGGGATTCGAACCATAGCCCATATGGGATGCTGGCACTTCAGGTGGCAGCTTTATCCATTATGCCATAGCGCCGGCCCAAGGCAAAACCTTTTATCATTCAGAATTTTGCTTAGTATTAATTACATTGATGCCAAACTTGGTGCTTCCTTTATCCTTTCAAATGACCCAGGTCTCTTCAGAAATATTTCTTCAACCACTGTGGTTCAGCACATTTTGATCAATGATAAAAGTGGCCAGTTATAAGAAATCAATTGCATTTCAAATAAAGACAAGGAAATTTAGTGTGTCTGTCAGTTATCAAGTTCTTGATTCTGAGATTCAAATTCACATATTAATCACAAAAATATTGGGGCCTGTGCTGTTGTGTAGCAGGTTAAGCCACCGCCTGCAGTGCCAGCATCTCATATGGACGCCAGTTCAAGACCTGACTTCTCCATTTCCAATCTAGCTCTCTACTATGACCTGGGAAAGTAGAAGAAGATGGCCCAAGACCTCGGGCCCCTGCACCCACATGAGAGACCCAGAAGATGCTCTTGGATCCTGGCTTCAGATCACTACAACTCCAGCCTTTGTGACCAATTGGGGAGTGAACCAGCAGATGAAAGACCTTTCTCTCTCTGTCTCTCTTCTCTCTGGGTAACTCTAATTTCAAATAAATAAATGAATCTTTAAAAAAATTGATAAAAAGATATGTGTTTTATATTGTAAAATACACAATATGAAATTGACCATTTAAATATTTTAAGTGTATAATTCATTATCATAATATACATTCACAATATTTTGCAAAAATTATCATTATCAATTTCCAGAACATTTTCATCATCCCATGTATCCGCTGAACAATTAACACAATTTCTCCCTTCCTCCAATCCTTGGCAATATATGTTCTACTTTTTAAACTTGATTTTTAAAATAATTTCTATTTTTGTTACCTTTTTACTTACCAATACATAGGGAACAGATTTCATGAGTTTCAAAGATATGATTTCACAAATACAAAGATACTATTCTCCCTCTGCTCATTATGTTCTTTTTTTTATATTTTAATATTTTGAGGTAACAACGTTTCAACTTCCTTTATAATCACAGGTTCACTTTTCCTCGAAATAAAGAACTCTACAAGTAAAATACAGATAGACCCCCATTGACAGAGGTTATAAAACAATAAAATCACAGATGTTATTTAGCCTGATATACCTTGTTACTTTTTGTACTCTATATACTAGCTTCAACCAATCATAGAAAATATTTGTAGTTTTGGATCTGGCTTATTTCACTAAGCCTAATGGTCTCTCATGTGCATCCATTTTGTTGCAAAAGACATGAATAGTATTCCAGCACGGATATATACCATGTTTGTTTATCCAGACATCAGGTTAATTTCCCATTTTAGCTATTATTAATTGAGCTGTTATAAATATAGCAGTGCAGTTGACCCTTTCATACGATGATTTTATTTCCTTTGGGTAAATTCCCAGGAGTGTTGTGGATGGATAATGTGGATGGTAGATCTAAATATAGATTTGAAAAATTTACAGACTATCTTCCACAATGATTTTGTTTGCATTTCCACCAATAGTGGATCAGAATACTTTTTTCTTCACATCCTCACCAGCAGTGGATATTTTTTGATTTTTTTAAAAACATTTATCAGAGCTGAAGCTGTAGCATAGTGGGTTAAAGCCCTGGCCTACAGAACTAGCATCACACATGGATGCTGCTTTGAGTACCAGCTGTTCCACTTCTGATCCAAATCCCTGCTATTGTGCCTGGGAAAGTATTGGAGGATAGCCCAAGTCTTTGGGCCTCTGCACCTACGTGGAAGACCCAGAAGAAGCTCCTGGCTTTGGATCGGCTTTATTGTGGCCTTTTGGGGAATGAATCAGTGGATAGAAGACCTCTCTCTCTCTCTGTCCTTCCCTCTTTCTGTCTTTGAGAGAGAGAGAGAGAGAGAGAGAGAGAGAGAGAGAGAAAGAGAAAAAAGTTTCCATTGCTGGTTTACTCCCCAAGTGGTGCAGGAGCTTGGTTGATACAAAGCCAGAAGCCAGGAGTTTCTTCTGGGTTTCCCATATGGGTGCAGAGGCCCATACACTTGAGCCACTTTCTGCTGCTTTCCCAGGCCATTAGCAGAGGACTGGATTGCAAGTGGAACAGCTGAGAATAGAACCAGTGCTCATTTATGATGTCAGCACTGCAGATGCTTAACCCACTGCACAACATTGCTGGCAAGGGTTTTGATTTTTTGAATGATGGCTATTCTAACTGTAGTGAATTGAAACCTCACTGTGATTTTTATTTGAATCTCCTTGATGGCTAGTTATCTTGAGCATTGTTTCACATGTCTGTTGGACATCTGTATTTCATGGTTTGAAAATTGCCTGTTCATTTTCTTTGCCCTTTTCTTAACTTGATTGTTTGCTTTATTGTTGAGATTCATGAGCTATTGATATATCCTGGCTATTTTATCAGATGCATAGTTTGTTAATATTTTTTCTCATTTTGTCAGTTACCTCTTCACTTTGTTGAGTGTGTCCTTTGCTATGTGGAAGTTTCTTAGTGTGAAGTAATACCATTTATATATTTTTGGTTTAATTGCCTGTGCTTTTGGAGTCTTATCTAAAATGAAGTCTGTGCCTGTGCCAATGTCTTGCAGAATTTCTCCGATGTTTTCCTCTAGTAACTTTTTTGTGTGAGGTCACAGATTTGGATCTGTGATCCACAGTAAGCTGATATTTGTATAAGCTATAAATAAGGGTCCTGTTTTCATTTCAGTATGCAGATATCTGATTTTTCCAATACCATTTATTGAAGCCCCTGTTCTTTTTTTCAGGAATGATTTTCTAGGATGTGAAAGACAGTTGGCTGTAGAAGCCTGGATTAATTTCTAGATTCTATTCTGTGCTAGAGCAGAAATAGAGTCTGCAACTCTATTTCTGTGGTGGTACCAGGTTTTTTTTTTATTCTAACTGCCATATAATGTATCTTTTATTTTTTAAGATTTTGATTTATTTACTCAAGTGGCAGAGTTTCAGAGAGAGAGAGGGAGAGACAGAGAAGGTCTTCCATCTTCTGATTCACTCCACAAATGGCCACAATAGCTACAGAAGGCTAATCTGAAGCCAGGAGCTTCCTCTGGATCTCCCATGTGGGTGTAGGGCCCAAACACTTGGACTTCCTTCCACTACTTTTCCCAGGCCATTAGAATAGGGCTGGATCAGAAAAAGAGCACCTGGGATATGAACTGGCACCCAAGTAGGATGCTAGTACCACAGGCAGAGGCTTAGCCTATTATGACACAGCATCACCCCTGTAATGTGTCTTGAAACAATTTTGATGCCTCCATCTTTATTTTTATTGTTCCAGATTACTTTAGATATTTGGAGTATCTTGTGATTCAATATTAATTTTAGAGTCATTTTTTTACAGATCTGAGAAGAATATCATTGGTATTTTGATTGAGAGATTGCACTGAATCTGTAAATTGCTTTGGTAGTATGGACATTTTGATAATATTTTTTCTAATCCATAAACATGGAAGATGATTCCATGTTTTTGTGTCTTCTACTTCTTAATAGTCTATATTTTTCATTGTAGAGATCTTTTATATTCTTCATTCAATTTATCCCAAGGTATTTAAAATTTTTGTAGCTAATGGGAATGACACTGGTCTTATGAGTTCTTTCTTAGCCATGGCATTGTTTGTGTTATGGCTATTGATTTTTGTGTTGATTTTAATAACCTACAACATTGCCAAACTCTCTTATGAGTTCCAATAGTCTTATAGTGGAGTCTTTTTGTTCCCCCTATATAAAGGAACATGTCATCTGCAAACAGGGTTAATTTGACTTCCTCCATTCCAATTTGTATCATTTTGATTCCCTTTTCAAGGATAATGACTTGGACAATACTTCCAGAACCATATTGAAAAGAAATGGTGAAACTGGGCATTGGGCATCCTTGTGGGTTCTGGTGTGGATTAGGATAAAAGGGGATTCTCTTTCAATTGTTTTGAATAGTTTAAGAATAGAATTAGTTCTTACTTAGTTTCATAGCTACCTGTGACATGCATGTTTCTTTGATTTTATTCCATAAATCTTGAACACTGCTTTGGTTTTTCTGTTTTGTTCTTCATTTTTTATGTCGGGAGTATTTCAACAGATTTGTCTTCTAGCTCAGGCGTTCTTTCTTCTGCCCCATTGAGTCTGTTGTCAAGGCTTTCTGCTGTTTTTTTTTTTTTTATTTGATGTATTGATCTTAATTTCTAATATTCAGTTAGACTCTTCTTTGTTATCACTATCTCCTGGCAGAATTTCTTATCCATGTCATGTATTTCATTAACTCATAATTGCTTATTTATGCTTCTGAATAACCTTATAATCAGGCCGGTGCTGCAGCTCACTAGGCTAATCCTCTGCCTGTGGCGCCAGTACTCCAGGTTCTAGTCCCGGTTGGGGTGCCAGTTCTGCCCAGTTGCTCCCTTTCCAGTCCAGCTCTCTGCTGTGGCCTGGGAAGGCAGTGGAGGATAGCCCAAGTGCTTGGGTCCTGCACCCACATGAGAGACCAGGAGGAAGCACCTGGCTCTTGGCTTCAGATAGGCGCAGCGCCAGCTGTGGCAGCCATTTGGGGGGTGAACCAACAGAAGGAAGTCCTTTCTCTCTGTCTCTCTCTCTCTAACTCTGCCTGTCAAAAAAAAATATCTTATAATCATTCTTTTGAATTTCCTTTGTGGCATTTTGTTGATCTCAGTTTCACAGTCTAATAGTATACTGTCTTCCTTTTGGAAAGTCACATTATCTTCCTTGTTCATATTTCTGTATTTCTACTTAAGCATCTGGGGAAGCAGTTGTTGGTATCTCTTTTTAAGGTTTTGTTCTAAAGAATATACTTCCATGGCTTAGTGTAATGCCTGTGGTTTACAGTAGATAACCAAATCTGTGGGCTAGGTGGAGCCAGGGAGCTCTGGCCAACATTCGTGGGTGTGGCAAGAATCCAGTGTGACACCCAAGTTGCACATGGTAGATCTTCTCTATCCACAGTAGGTGGAGGGGAGCTTTACAATGATGAGTATGTCCACAGTCTGAGCCCTTCTTTGAGCCAAGGTGAAAAAATGGTCTAGGATGAGCTCACAGTGCCTACACACCTCGCCCACTCAGGCACAGGAAATGCTTCCAACTCAGGCACAGAAACTACACTCCATAGTATGAATGCCCACCCCTTCTTGAGGTGTTTCCTCAGCTTTCAGGGAGTTCTGACTTCCTAGTGTCAGACCAGGTGATTGCACAAAAACCAGCCACATTCCATGCTTTTCCCAGCCTATGTAGATATCAAACAGTCACAATCACAGGACTCCCATATTTATATGGTTCAGGGATCCACAGTAACGGTACAGGGAATCTGCTCGCTGCCCTGTAAGCCTCCTCATCCATGGGGTGAGCCTCTTGTCCCCAGAACAACCTTCCTGCCCAAGACAGCATTACTGGTACTTTGCTTCAGCATGCTGTCAAGAGGAAAAGGAAATCATGTTCCTCACTTCCCTTAACTAAGTGAGCTCCCTGCCCCTATCAGCTCTGCAGCCCACACTCCAAGTTATTAAGGACCACTAACTTGGACACTATTCACTAGCAGCATACAAGTTGCTGCAACCTCCAATCACTTTGCCTTAGCGGGTTGGTATTTCCCCTGTTGAATGCTGGGATTCTTGGTGGGGAAAAGGGAGGGAAACAGTGTGGTCTCCTTTCCTGGAGCCAGGTCGATAACTGGTCCCGCTGCCAGCTCTCTGAGCAGAATGCAAAGTCAGTGGGGACTGTGAGGTTATCTCTCACACCTGATACTCAGTGATATGCAGGCTAATGTAGCTTCCTCTCACCATGTTCTGATAAGATTGCATCTCCCTTGCTAGCTGCTGTATTTGTACATTATCTTTGCTGCTCCATGAAATCTCTCTTTATTTTCTCCACTGAAGAATTCTCTCCAGCTCTCCAGTGGGAATGTTGTCCTTTCCCTGTTCTCCTAGTCTTCCTGAAGATAAAATCAATGTCTTTTCCTATTCAGCCATCTTGGATCATTCTTACATTAATGCAATCCATACCAATATTGCCAATAAAAACTATGGGACAGATAAAATAAGCAAGGTATGCTTTATTCAAGATTGTGGCAACAAGGAAGACAGTTTGAACTCATCTTTGTTGAAACAAAGGTGGGAGAGTTTAACTGCTGAAGAGAGCAGTGGAAAAATTATAGAGGAAAAGCCAAGGGAAGGTCAATAGGCTGTATGTGTTTCTTAATTTTCACTTGTTGAAGTTAGGGTCCTAAATTCCAATGAAGCCTGGATATTAGGTATGCTGTCTTTTTTGACAGTTACAACTCATAACAATGGTTCCTAGGTCATTCTGAAAGACATCCCCCAGTTCATAAAATTCACAAGCGCTTTGGAAAATTTACATCTCAAGGAACAAAGAATTTACAATTGCAAATTTTCTAAAGCAAATATTCTAAGCAAAGGGAAATCAGGGGCAAATAGGAGGAAACATGTCTAAAGTTTAGTCAAGCTGAGAGGAACAGGTGAAAAGATGTGTGCTTCCTAATCAAAATGGACTGAATTACTTTAAGTATTTCTTCTTCAAAGTGCAGTGTTTCCTCTATTCGAGGTATCCAGATAAACAGGGAGCCCCTAGTTTGCTGTTTACAAACACCAGTTGTTACACAGTCTGCCTGCTTTATGGAGGATTGCTTCCTGTTTGCCTTGTAACTTCAGACCAGCTCTAGCCTGGCAAACCATCAGACTTCTCTGCCATCAAATGGATTCAATTAAATCTTCTCTAGTATGGTCTGTAAACTAGAGGGATCCCCTGTCCAGGTTTGTTCTCTCTTAGCCCCAGGCTAGCACACAGAGTTTCATTATATCTTCTAGTTATTCTTCTTTCAGTTTAGTTATTTCTCATGTTAGCCTTCCCTAGTTACATCACTGAATAGTTCTAGCTCTGATTGTATCCACACTGCTACTGTGTTCCTTACCATTTTATTTAACTTTTTTCCCCTAGAGATTCTCAAAGGATGACTTGGATACTTGCCAAAATCTTTTAAATGCATCAATTGTTAAGGCTTAAGAAGGAAGTATTTATAAGTGGCCTTGGTTTAAATGTACAGTGTTGGAGAAGACGGCCATAGCTTTCAGTATATCTCAAGATGTAAGTGAACAAGGAAGAGATTAAGAATACATTTTCTAGTCTAGAATGTGAGTCCCAAGCCTGGCTCCCTACTAGAATCACCTATGGAATGTTAAAAGCTATTACTGCCTAGATGTCAGCCCAATAAATTAAATCCGAATTTCTAAAAATAACAGAAACATTGTTTTTAATCTTATCTGAGAGGGCTAGGGTGAGAGAGCAATAGATCCCATCCCCTGAGTCACTCCTCAAATGCCCACAGTGGCCAGAAGCAGAGCCAGTGACTCACTGAAGGCATCTCATGTAGACGGCGTGAACACAATTGCTAGGGCTATCACTGCTGCCTCCCCGGGACTGCATTATCAGAGCTATAATCAGGGGCTGGATCTAGGAAGCGAACCCAGTATGCTGATAGGGGACACAAGCATCTTAGTATCAAGGCCGAACACTTGCTTTTCAGCTTGGGTAACTTTTGAAACTGTTCAGGGGGCTGGCATTGTGGCATAGCAGGATAGGCTACTGCATACTACACCAGCATCCCATATGGTTGGCAATTCGTGCTCTGGCCACTCTGCTTCTGATCCAGTGTCCTGCTAATGGCCTGAGGAAAACAGCAGCAGATGGCCCAAGTGCTTGGGTCACCTGACACCCATGTGAGAGACCCAGATGAAGCTCCTTGCTCCTGAATTCAGCCTGGCTCAGCCACGACCATTGCGGCATATGGAAGGGCTGCCTCTCCCTCTCTTTCTGTAACTCTTTCAAATACATAAATTAATTAAAAAAAATAAAGTCTGACAAGTGATCCTGAAGTAGTCAGGGTTGAGAACCATTGCTCTTTGTACTCACTGTCAGTGTGGTTTCATGTGGCTCTTCACAATCTCTTAATCATTGCTTTGTCATTTTGGTTTATTTAGGAAGACTATTAGCTAGTACATAGACCTCATCTACAACATCAAAGATACTCTTATAGCAGCTTAACAGCCTTATTTTTTAAACAGTTTCCTTCATAATAATTTTCTGTACAGAATGATCCTACATTAGTAATCACTCTAAGTTATAACCAAAAAAATTAACTTGCCCATATCTTTGAGGTGAACATTGAAAAGTCATGCAGCAGAAAATAATGCCCACAAAATCTCAAGAAGAAATGATCTTTGAAGTTGTAGAAAATGACCTTTTGGAGAATATTTTTCAATACTATTTAGAGGGCTCATTTAGAAAATGCCACCCAACCAGTCAGTAAGAGCATGTTCTGAACAAAACTTTACACAAACAATTTGACTGTTCCTGATATAGAGTGTAGTGACAAGAAAAGGGAGATTAACAACATTCTAAACATTTAAGTAAAAACTGAACAAATATGACAAACCTAAGCCTCAATTTATGTTTACAAAACTGTCATAAATTTCTTTTATTTCTGCTTCAAAGAGATTAAAATGTTTTTACAGAAATCCTTAAACAATGTAGTTCAAATTATGTCATTTTTATAATGTATATTATTTTTAATTTTCTATAGATACTCTTAAAGTCTTGTGATAGGTGTTTTGGCTGAGCTTCTCAGCTCCTATGTATTTGTACTGATAATTTATTTAACTCAAGGTGTTGAGTTCTTGACTTTTAATTCCCCCATCTTATATGATGGAGTTTTGGTTAAACAAATGGTTCTTCCATTAAGGATCTGAAGGTCAGCAGTATATTTAGTAAGACTGTGCTAGGAAATTATTTCAAAATGTGTGATTGATTGTGGAAGACCTTTTGTCACCTGTGCTGTGAAATCCATTCTGATGTCTTAAATTTGAGAGGTATATTGCTGATGAGAAATGAATTGGAATCCAGAGTGGAGGTAATGTTGAGATAAATGAAACCTCATCCCTATGGATTCTTTTTGATTTATGACATGACTTATGAAAATTATTTTTCTTTGTAGACTATTGGAGTCCATATATTTAGAGAGCATATTGACAGGATTTGAAGACAAGTGACAGGATAACAAAATCAGAGAAATATTAGAAAAATTTATGCTGTGATTAATGTTGCCAACACCAATAAGAACAGCCTTAAGTTACATCTAATGCACATGCAAACACAGACACACATACACACAGAGGTTTGAGTTGAATTTTGGAGCTGAATTACAAGAAAGGACCTTAAATTTTTCACAGTATTTATTTAAAGTCAGAATGGACATTTTCTTAGAGAAAAGAGTAAATTTGTTCAGTTTTAAGTTGTATAAAATTTGTTAGCATAATTTTACAAAGAATTGTAGGTGAAATGTTGAGGTTGAATATTGATGATTTTTGCCAGGACAACATACTAAGGAAGAATAAGTTCCATACCTATTTCAACATTTGTGGGGCAGGCACTGTGATGTAGTAGGTAAAGCTGCCACCTGCCAGCATTCCATATGGGCGCTGGTTCGAGATCTGGCTGCTCCACTTCCAATCCAGCTCTCTGCTATGGCCTGGGAAAGCAGTAGAAAATAGCCCAGGTCCTTGGGCTCCTGCACCCACATAGGAGACCTGGAATAAGCTCCTGGCTCCTGGCTCCTGGCTTTGGATAGGCCCAGTTTCAGCCATTGTGGCCATTTAGGGAGTGAACCAGCAGATGGAAGACTCACTCACTCACTCTCTCTCTCTCTCTAACTCTGACTTTCAAATAAATAAATAAATTTACAATAAAAAAAACAATTAAGAGTGATTGCCAGAAAGCCTAGGCATTTCTTTGCTCAGATATGTATTGATCCAATATATCTCCATTATTCTATAGCATAATTAGGTGTCTCTGTGTTCAGATCTCCCCATTAAAAAAAAAAACACACAGTAATGGGGTTATAAATTCATTTTAATTCAATTACATTTGCATAGATTCTATTTCTAAGTTAGATTATACTCACAGGTACCAGTTTTTAGGGTCTGAACATACTGGGTTTTAAAAATTGGTTAATTTTGTTTTTAAGGTGAACAAATTTCATACATGTCATATACATACAGGTTTAGGAGCAAAGTGATGTTTCCCACCTTACTGTCCCTCCTGCTCATGCTGCCATCCTCCCCCGCCCTTCCTTATTCTTTTAGTTTTTACAAGGATCTATTTTCAGTTTATTTCATGCTCCTAAGATTAACACTACAGTAAGGGAAGAATTCAACAAATAGTAAGCAGAAAATAACACTGTTCCTCGACAGTAGAGAGAAGGGCTGTAGACAATCAACAAATATCAAAATGCCAATTTTGCTCATACACATTACATTTTTTTATATTAGTTATCAGAGATCAGGGAAAAAAATGGTACTTGTCATTATGGATCTGGCTCATTTCACTAAGCATAATGGATGCAAAAGATAGGATTTCATTCTTTTAATGGCTAAGTAGTATTCCATACTATACCACAACTTATTTTTCCAGTCATCAGATAATGGATACCTGGGTTGATTCCATGACTTAGCTTTTGTGAATTGAGCTGCAATAAACATGGGAGTACAGATAGCTTTCTAATATGCTTATTTCATTTCGACAGATAAATTCTTAGGAATGGGATGACTGGCTCATATGGCAGATCTATTTACAGCTTTGTGAGGAATCACCACACTGTTTCCCACAATGACTGTACTACTTTACATTTCCACCGAAATTGGATTAGGGAACTTTTCCCCCCATATCCTCACCAGCATTTGTTGTTTTTTGATTTCTGTATGACAGCCATTCTAACTGGGGTATGGGGAAACCTGACTAATTTTGATTTTCACTTCCCTGATGGCTAATGATCCTGAGTATTTCATCGGTCGGCCATTTGAATTTCCTCTTTTGGAAAGTGCCTGTTCAAGTCCTTTACCCATATCTTAACTGAATTACTAGTTTCTTTGTTGTTGAGTTTCATGAGCTCCTTTGAGATTCTGGATATTAACCCTTTATCAGTTGCATAGTTTGCAAATATTTTCTCCCAATTCTGTCAGTTGCCTCTTCACTTTGCTGAGTGTTTCCACTGCAGTACATATTGTTTTGTAGAACAGGATTCAGTCATTATAGCAAATGATTTAAGTTTACAACATCATTTTGAAGATTCTGGGAGAGCTGAAGTTATTTTAAATTTTTCACTTCCAATTGCTATATTTTTGGGGTTATTGTGATTCTATATGTATATTTTAAGTCCCACAAAATATTCTTATGTGTAGAGTCAGTATTCATCTGCATTCATTCATACAAATATAATGAAACTTTTCTTTCCTCTTCAGTACTTCATGAATCTTCCATGTATATGAATACATCTATGTAACTTTTCTTATAAAAAAACAGGGGCAATGGACTAAATTCCTTTATATTAGCCTTTCTGAAAGCATTGCTCTATGATTCATTTATTTAAGGACTTAGAACACACAGCTTATTTTACCCAAAGCAATATTTTTCAAGTTTCCAGTTTTAAAAATGCTTCAATTTTAACTTTAGTGTGATGCATAAAATATTTTAGCCACTAGTGAAATGTCATGAGAATTTGGGGATTTAGAAGAGCATGTCATGTGCATTATCTGTGCAAAAATAGGCATTCATAACCATCTTTTTGGAAGCTTATTCGAAACATCTATCAGTCAGAGATTGATATTTATAGGCGTTTATTCCAAGGAATTAATAGGTATATTATATATATATATATATATATATATATATATATACACACACACACACTATTTACTGAAGCTTTATTTATAAGAAAAAATTGGGAACAATTAATTTATCTGCAGAGAAAATGTGTTCCTCAATGGAAAATGGTGTCTTGCCTATAGCACACATTTCAGCATTACCTTATTCCAGAAAGGGTCTTTTTGACTCTGTAAATTATAGATATTCATAATGATGCAAAATAACTCTTGCCTACATAAATGTAAATTTTGTCCACTGGAGGTTCAAGGGACCTCCCTACCACTTTTTGAAAGACTAGTTGTGTCACTATGTGCACATTTAAATTGTCATTATTGCTCTCCACATCTGTTTTTAGTGTCTTTTACAATGGCTTTAACATCTCACTAGTTTCATTTTTAATGGGTTAAATAAAATTTTTCCCGCAAAGGTACTTTGGAATCTCTTTCATATAACAGGGAAAGAGTTCAAATATTCATACCATGAAACCTTGTTCTTATTAAAAATTTCTTGTGGGTTCAGTTAATTACATAGATGTGCCCTGGCAAGATGCTGAAGAATTGGTTTAACTTACAGCTCCAGTATTAACTGGCAGTGTGAACTATAAATTTTATCCTATAACACAGGGATGACATAAGGCTTATTTAATAGTTGCATTTCATAAGCTACTGTATTGACACTTAAAAGAGGCCTTGCACACAGTATTAAAAAGTGTATGTATACAATTTATTATTGCATTTAACTAGGATACAAAAGTAAGTAGAATGGCCTAATTTTATGAGTTTACATCGATCTGTATATGTACCTTATATATACTGAAAAATATCCTATTTTTGTGTATAGATATATCTTTAAAAATCCTTCCTTTTATTTATTTTCATCTGTTGTTACAAGGAGCATAATCAATTTTATAATAATTTGAAAATAATATTATTTAAACATTATCACAATAATTTTGTGAGCCATTTAATAAATAAATTAGAGAATAGATATAACAGTCTCCCCAGAATAAAACCACAATGTCTGGGTCCATTGTTTTTAAATGTTTTCCTGCTTCCCTCTGGAATTAGCATGTCTAAATTTGTCACAGGTCATGCCAGTGAATAAAAAAATGGAGAAAGGTAGCAAAGTCACCTCATGGCTCTCTTTTTTTTGAAAAACAGAAGCCTGAGCATGGGCAGTTGGTGTGTTATCCCTGATTTGCAGGGCATGTGCATCTGGTGGCTTTGCCCATCATCTAACACCTGTGGTCGGAATACAGAGGAAGCACATGAGACATGGGTAGCATAAGAGACAGAACTAAAGCAAATGATGCTTTTTTCTTTTCTTTTTTTAAAATCTACATCAATCATAAAAGACATTCTTTTCATTATTCCTGCCCCAGACTGGACCTTAGATTGGTGAATAGGCACATCCAAGTCAGTCAGTAACTGTTGAGAACACCAGAATAAAACAGGACAATTTTCTCAGGCACTGAGAATTCAAAATCAGCTAATGGACTGAGAACTATGTTAGCAAATATAACTTACTAACTACGTTATGATTTCCCTAAATATATAGATGTAGATGCAACTACATGTAATGGTATTAGCATGATTGTCTTTGGATATACCATTATTCAATCTGTTTGACCCATCACAATCTCTGAAATACCCACCCATTCTGTATGGAGACCTTTTGCAGGAACTAATTATATGGAATTGTTACCTTAACAAGGGAGACTCGGGTCAGTAGAAGTAAGAGGCCTTTAAGTTGTGGACAAGAGTACACCAATTTTAATGAAAAGTACACTTATCAAAGGGACAGTGCCTGGCAGTTTGAATTGTGGAGATGGGGAGCTAGTTTCTGGTTCATGGCACATTCAACAAGAGGGAGACAGAATGAAAAGAAGACTAACACCCTGAGGGACTGATGGAGCTTCCTAAGTTAATAGTTTGTCTAGTTTTTACATATCTTGGAAAAGCGGACAATATTGTAAGCATTTTGTATACAAGAATCATTTCTAACCTTGCCACTAGATATTTGGAAAGCATTGCAAAAAAATCAGAATTTGCCCTTTATTCATTTATTACCAATGCCTACCCTTAAAACGTGACATTTAAAGTGAAAGTGTATCCCAGTCTTTATTTAAAGATTCTTGTCTCAATATTTAGTCAAATGCAATATAGAAAAAATGTAATCCAACTTTCACATAGTCATCTGTCATGCTACTATACAGTTCACTATTTATTGGATCACTTTGGTGATATTGTAAGTATAGGATACGTTTGTAGAAAAAAAATTTCAATGGAAAAATATGTCTCACTGATAGCATTATCAAACCAGAATTGCCAGATGTTAGCCCTGGTCATTATGTTTGAGCCATTTTGAATTATTTGTAAATCTTAGCCAAAATTTTGTCCTATTTGGTGATTTAAAACTTTATTATTTTTTCAGACAGCTCATTTTTAATTTACTTATACTCAAGGCTTATTAGCTCCACTAAGTAAAGAGCTTAATGAATAAAGAGTAAAGTCTATAGTCCAGCAGGGAAATAGGCATGGGTTAAACTTAGTAATCAAAGCAAAGATGTTTACTTATATAAATAAATTTTAAAATAGTTATAAAATCATTAAAACTACACTAGTAAATAATTTTTAACATTTCACAAAGACTTAAAAGTTTAACAAACACTGTTTTTATGGCAAAAAACAGCGATATACTCAGACATTTTGGTAGTAATTTAGTTGATTTTTTTCTCTTCTATGAAAAAATTTTTCCTCATTTGTAACCAACCTCAGCATCCCTATGTTTTGTACACACATGTGGTGTTTGATTTATTTTTTAGATGCTCATTATATCTTCCTATCTCTTATATCACATGAGTAAATTCAACACATGTTCCTCTTCATATTTGTATGCAAGACATGACTTTACCATTTCAAATACTATGGTGTTTGATTTAAAAATCATTATTTATACTTATCCCCATGTGCTACTTTATTTTTTGCTTACATATAGTATAGAATCTTTAAATCAAGCTAATTAGCATACCCATCCTTTTTTGTGTGAAGACATTTGATATTTTTGTTAGATTTTTTTTTTTTTTTGACAGACAGAGTTAGAGAGTGAGAGAGAGAGAGACAGAGAGAAAGATCTTCCTTCCATTGGTTCACCCCTCAAATGGCCACTACGGCCGGCACACTGCACCAATCTGGAGCCAGGAGCCAGGTGCTTCCTCCTGGTCTCCGATGAGGGTTCAGGGCCCAAGCACTTGAGCCATCCTCCACTGCCTTCCCGGATCACAGCAGAGAGCTGGCCTGGAAGAGGAGCAACCGGGACAGAATCCGGTGTCCCAACCATGGTGCCAGCAGATATTTTGAAATATATATATTAGTCACCTTGCTGTACAACAGATGTTAAATATTTCATTTTTATTTAAATACAATTTGGGGCCAGTGCCGCGGCTCACTAGGCTAATCCTCCACCTGCAGCGCTGGCACTGTGGGTTCTAGTCCCAGTTGGATTACTGTTACTGATATCGGAAAGGACCCCCTAAAGTATATGGAAATGTGGCCCCTTAGCGTTCCCCAGAAACGCCATCTGGGATGCCACATATGTTACCAAAATTTGGGGAGCCATATGATATCACCATATGCTTATTAATAAATACCCAATATTAGTAAGCCCGAGAGGATTCTTGACTAATATTTAGAGAAGAATTCTAAATATCGGCATAAATAAATGAGGCAGCATGGTACATTTTAGGCTTTTGTTTAGTATGAAAGATGCATAGGAGAGTGAGAGCTTTATCTAAGAGAGAGGTATATCTGGGTTCATACTGAGCACCAGGAACCGGCCACATGGAGGAGCATCTAGGCCAGGAAGCCTAGGACAGGTGACCGGAAGGCCACATGCCCTGGAGGCGCAGGGCTACAACCAGCCCTCACCTGTCTAGAAGCCAGGGAAGAGGGGAAGGGCCAGACACACAGTGTGCTAGGCTTTTAACCCACTTCCCAAGGAGAGTCGTTAATTAACCTGATTGGCTGGTGGGCACCCAGGTGTGGTCAGGTAGGGGCGTGAGGTCACACAGGGGCGTGGTGAAGGTATCAGGCAGGGTTTGAGGTCACACAGGGGTGTGGCAAAGGCATGGTCTTCTAGCTCACAAACCTAATTGATTTTAACCTGTATGCCTGCCTACTTCATTACGATTTCTTCACTTCAGAAAATGATTACTAGTAAGTTAACCATAGCCATTTATATCCTCCCCTCTCTGGGCAGAATTTGTTGTTATATCCTGATCCTTCATTGAAAGCTCTGAAATAAGCTTCAATGAACATGCATTTTCTCCAGTAGAGAATGACTTCCAGAAACCCCATGGCAAAGGGACTGCCAAGCACTTTAAGGTATGAACTTCTAATATCATTGCTTAAACAAGCTTTGATTACGTACTAGTGGAATTGCATGAAACACATGGGTTGATGAGACTCCTAACATAAGATCCAGTGGAATAACAATCATATAGAACTCAATAAACTGAATGAGGATTATAATGTTGTTTGGAATATGATTGTGTTCATTTTAAAAATATATTTATTTTTTGTGATAACATTGTAAATTTACATTATACATAAAAGATTATTGGTTCCACCAGATAAATAACTCCAACAAATAAAAAGTAAAAAGACAATAAGAAAATAGGCAAGGACTATACAAAAAATTAATTTCAAAATTTATTATATTAGAAGCAGAGAGACAGAGACAGATCACTGATTCTTGCCCCAAAAGCCTACAACAGCTGTGACTGAGCCAGTCCAAAGCTGGTTGCCTCGAACTCATTCCAGGTCTTCCATCTGGTGTCAGGGATCTGAATACTTGAGTGTTCACATGGTTCCTCCCAGGGTGCACATTAACAAGGAGCTGGAATCAGAAGTAGAGCCAGGACTCAAATTTTGGCACTCCATCTGAGATCTGGGGGAGTCCCCCCTAATGTCTTAACTATAGAACTAAACACCTGCCACAATATTGTTTTAACGTTCAGTTTTCTGTGTATATAAGGAAGACTTTTCTTTTTTTCTCTTAAACTCTGCCTTACAATCACTCAGTAAACTCTACGTTAGTAAATTGAAATTAAACATTTATAAATTATCTTATTCTTCCTTATAGACCCATCAAAAATCTAGAAATTTTTACTGAATATCATTGTTTTAATGTTAATATAGCTATCTGGATAGGTTCAGTGAAAAAAACTATCCTTTCTGATGATAAGACATAATTAGAAATGCTGATTATACAACAAAGGTCTTTCTTGGAATGGCAAGTGAGATTGATGCTCATTCAATCAGGTATGAGCCAACATTTTAAAGGAACAAAGGTTGACTTCATGAAGTCAATGATTATAGAGCCCTCTAGAAAAGACTTGGGTGGCTCCTCGCTAACAGGGTCCCAGCCTTACAGTGAGTAATAAAAGTCACTTCCTGAGAATCCAAGAAATGTCTGAAGATTTTGGGGAACTCCAGAGGAGAGAAATTCATCCAAATACATAACTACTGCAGGTAAAATCTGGTTGTGAATTTTTGGCTTGGCTTCTTAGCCTCAAGAGGCTTTTTAAAAGTCCAATTTGAGATTCCTTATGAAAACAATCAGCAAAGCAAACTTAAGAACACCCCTATGGCAAATCAACACTCTTTCTGCTCCTACGTAAAAAATCAGGCCTACTCTAATGAGACTAATCTTTATTTTTGTGATAAAAATAATATATTTTGACATTATTTTTAATCAAATTGGGTGATATTACAGAAAATTCTTACAAGAAAAACTATCCATCTTTATTAGCACTCCCTTCCAGATTTATTATATTATACTCCTCCTTACTCTTTTTGTTTTTTGCAACACTTTTTATGTTCTAAATATCTGGTAAAATATATACTTTTCCTGTCAGTTATTATTTCAATTAATTTCCTTCCAGTGTGTAAATAAGTTTTGTTCTCGGCAGCATTTCACCTCAATATCCCATTATTCTTACTCCACATAGATTAGTGATTTCGGCTTTTCCTTTGAAATAGTTATATCATCTGCCTGATTATGTCATATCGTGAGTGAAATAAATTCTCTAGCATATTTTTACTTTTAAATAAATATGAGTCACTGATTGACCTTTTTAAAAAAGAAGAAAAACTATTTTTTCCAATGATATTGATAATTAATTGAAAATTAGATTATTTAAGAGTGTCAGTGGTTCCAATAACTGCCATATGGGTTGTAATACTATCAATAATATAAAAGCATTTTCTTTCCAGTCTGTTACATGCTTAAAATAATTGTACAATAGTTCCCCAAAACACAAATCAATGAATATTGTCATGCCAAACTAAACGACCATTTCTCCTTGTTTATAGCAATAAACAAAGTCGCCTTAACTTCACTCTATCAGTAAGGTTATAAACTGAAGATTAAAAATAAATAAATAACCAGAATTAGCTACATTTTAGATGGGTATTTAAGGAGATCATTTTTCTATAGTCCTAATAAAATTTTGTATAAAGACTATTTGGTGCTATCATTCCTATGTTCTCGCTGGTGTCTTGTTTTTCACATAACAGATTCATTGAGGAGATCAACCAAATGATTTTTCATCTATTCCAGAGACTGTACTTTATATAGGATAAAAGAATTAAATTCCTGGTACCTGTGACAATAGACCTTGGAAATAAAAATTTTATTATTCTTTGCTCTCCTTTATTAATCACTGTAAGTAGAAGAGTATAAAGATTTAGAATCTCACAATATTTCATTTCATGGCTACTAAAAGGCTCAAGCGATGAGTTTGCAGGCAGAAGTAACTAGTTTGAAATAATTTTTACATAAATGTATAATAGCTAAACCATGGGATCTAATGGTATTAAGAGGTACATTTTACAGAAGGTGTCCTGATGAAACTTCACCCACACAAATGCATCTTGTTTTTGTTTGTTTGTTTGTTTGTTTTTGACAGGCAGAGTGGATAGTGAGAGAGAGAGACAGAGCCAAAGGTCTTCCTTTTTGCCGTTGGTTCACCCTCCAATGGCCACTGTGGCCGGCGCATCGTGCTGATCCGAAGCCAGGAGCCAGGTGCCTCTCCTGGTCTCCCATGCGGGTGCAGGGCCCAAGGACTTGGGCCATCCTCCACTGCCTTCCCGGGCCATAGCAGAGAGTTGGCCTGGAAGAGGGGCAACTGGGATAGAATCCGGTGCCCCAATTCTCTTTATATACAGAAGATCTAGGATCTCTGTATTTAATGTGCTGCACACTGTTATTTAACGCTATAACTAGTACTCCAACAGTATTTTTTTTCACTTTGTGTTGCTATATGGGGGCAAACTGTTGAAATCTTTACCTAATATATACTAAACTGATCTTCTGTATATAAGAGAATTGAAAATGAATCTTGATGTGAATGGAAGGGGAGAGGGAGCGGGAAAGGGGAGGGTTGCGGGTGGGAGGGAAGTTATGGGAGGGGGAAAACCATTATAACCCATAAGCTTTACTTTGGAAATTTGTATTCATTAAATAAAAGTTTAATAAATGAAAAAAAAAAAAAAAGGAATCCAGTGCCCCAACCGGGACTAGAACCCGGTGTGCCGGCACCGCAAGGCAAAGGATTAGCCTGTTAAACCACAGCGCCAGCCGTATCTTGGTTTTTTAAGACTCACACCTCATAGTACATAATATGTTTTAAACTTGTTCTTTATTTCCTAATACAACTCTATTATTTATAAATACTCGTAGTTCTTTGTTGGGGATTTATGGTTGATATATGTTACGTAAATCATGAGATTTAGGCTCCAGACCTGCACTGCTAAATCAGATCGCTGGTTTTCAGGAAGGGGTCACAGAAAACAAACATGTGAAATGTTATACAACCTTTATTGGTGGACAAATTGCTTCTCAGAAATATTATGTGGGATATCCCAATGGTTTTTTAATTATCATAATTCAGTAAAGTTTTGCATCATATTAATTTTAAAAACTAATTTGCTGGCTGTGGCTCACTAGGCTAATCCTCCGCCTGTAGCGCCAGCACCCTGGGTTCTAGTCCCGTTTGGGGTTCTAGTCCTGGTTGGGGCAACGGTTCTGTCCCGGTTGCTCCTCTTCCAGTCCAGCTCCCTGGTGTGGCCCGGGAAGGCAGTGGAGGATGGCCCAAGTGCTTGGGCCCTGCACCCGCATGGGTAACCAGGAGAAGCACCTGGCTCCTGGCTTAGATCGGTACTGCAACAGCCGTGGCGGCCATTTGGGGGGTGAACAAACAGAAGGAAGACCTTTCTTTCTGTCTCTCTCTCTCACTAACAGTGCCTGTCCAAAAAAAAAAAAAAAAAAAAAAAAAAACTATTTTGCTTTAGAGATTATAAGAGAAATAAGTTTTAAAATAGTACCTCTTATTTTGATTTTTTTTTCATTAGACTTAAGGGTGTGTTGTGAGTATTCTAGTCGCATTAATTCTAATATGAATCTAAAAATTACATAATGAGTTATCGGATAAGGAAGAGGTTCCTGAAATTAGTTAATTGCATTTACAGGAAAAGAAAGAATAATAGAAGTACATGAGTGTCCTGAATTTCAGTATTAGACCAAAAAAAAAAAAATCTATGACAACACTCGTTGTGTGTGGTAAATGCGATAAGATAAATTGATTTATGGATCCACAGGGAAAACATCATAAAACGATTCTCACTGAAAAGTGCAATAATAAAATAAATCTCTTTTCCCTTTGGCAATGACTACTAATGGTAGCTCAGCCATGTGCCAATTTCCTGATTCAGCATTTATGTATAAATAAAGTCTGCAAAGACTCTTAGACTGTAGTTATTTTTTTCTGACTTCATTTCTTTTGAGACTGTTTTTTTCAAACTTACTTTTCATTGCCACATTTCCCCTTTGACTTACTGCATCAGGAAATTAATGTACATATTCTAACATTGTATGAGCCACTTTCTAATTAGCTGAACATGATCCAGAAACATCTCTATTGTTTAAGAAAATGAGCAAGACATTGTTTTATTAAATTGAAATGTATCTAATTATAAGAATCATAACATTATAACAATTTAAAACAGCTGAGATTATATATGATAAACTTTAGAAGAGTTTCAGAAGAAAGTAAGGCATTCTACATTTTGGAAAGCAAAAAGGAAAAAGAACAATGTAAAATAATGTATTTCAGAAGAATATAATTTAGGACTTTATAAAAGTCTCATAAAATTTTCTTCATGGGGGGCCGGCACTGTGGCTCACTTGGTTAATACTTCACCTGCAGTGCTGGCATCCCATATGGGCACCGGTTCTAGTCCCAGCTGCTCCTCTTCCAGTTTAGCTCTCTACTGTGGCCCGAGAAGGCAGTGGAGGATGGCCCAAGTGCTTGGGCCCCTGCACCCACATGGGAGACCAGGAAGAAGCACCTGGCTCTCCTGGCTTCGGATCAGCACAGTTCTGGTCATAGCCGCCATTTAGGGGGTGAACCAACGGAAGGAAGACCTCTCTCTCTCTCTCTCTCTCTGTCACTGTCTATAACTCTGTCAAAATTTTTTTTTCTTTATGTTTCTTCAAAAACAATGACATTGTGTAGACATCAGTAGAGCTGATAAATGATAAGAAATGACTGAAATTTAAGAACTAATACAACTAAAGTTCCCAAGAGTGTGCAAGATTCTCTCAGACAAATAATTATCCATGTATTGACTTTATTTTATATGTTTCAATATAGTTATTGTTCAAGTCATGGTCATTTCTTAGTCTGCTGTTTCCTTCTATTCATGCTTTTAAATAATATATCAATAATGATTACAAATTCTTTTCCACTTGATTTTTTTTAAAGATTCTCCTCATTTCAGTGTGTTTCTGCACATTTCAATGTGTTTCATGCCATCTGGGTTTCTTTTAACAAGAGTAAATCTAAAATACATCAAAAATGTAATGTCAATGAGTGAAATTGACATTCTGAGATTTGATGATTATTTACAGCCGTTGTATCTACTGTTGAGGAACAATTTTTTTTTCTTACTATTTGTAAATCATTGTAAAAATTAAACGAACGAATGGGAAAGGAAAGAGGAAGGAGGGTGGAGATGTCAGCAGAGTGAGGGTAGGCTGGGAAGTATAACTTTGCTCTGAAATTGGTATATATGAAATATGTGAATTTTGTTTACCTTAAAGAAGTTAAAAAATAAAAGATGAAACTCTAAAAAAACTGAATACATCATTAAACAACTTGTTGAAGGCAACCATCAAAATCCAAAGTATTTTGTGTGACCCTTTACAATATAGTTAAGTTGTTATTCATCATGAACATATTAAAAGCCCTTTAAGGTTCAACATAACATACATATGGGATGCAGTATTGATATATATGAAAATGTGAATGAAAGTATGAACAGGATTTTGTGGTTCTGTTGAGTTAAATTGATGAATTAAGCAGTGGAACAC
Organism: Lepus europaeus; assembly: GCF_033115175.1. Classification (NCBI taxonomy): domain Eukaryota; kingdom Metazoa; phylum Chordata; class Mammalia; order Lagomorpha; family Leporidae; genus Lepus; species Lepus europaeus. Next base: position 55,498,040 of record NC_084830.1, read on the forward strand.
ATAACAGCTATTTGTCCCAGTGTTTTACCATGCTTTGGGGTATAGTAGGGGTTCTAGCAAAATGTTGAAACATTCATAGCTGCGCTATTTTAATGCCATGCCTGCATTCATGGTTTTAACTTTCTTAAAATAGTTGGGAACATTTTTCAGAATTATGAAATGTCATCCAACACATCTACAAAGTGTGACAAACATCTGTTATTCCTCACATCTTACATACATGCTTAGACTATATTTCCTACTTGAAGAAAGTGGCTCTTTGAAGCACTGGGGTATTACAACATTACTGTGACATTATTTAAAATGGTTCATTACTCCTGCTTTGTTCATGAGGGAGCTGGAAACTTCAGTAATTAGACAAATACACCATTGCTATGTTATTTTAGACCTGCATGTAAATGTCAGTCTGTTAATTTCATAAGGTACTAAGGGGTATTCAAATACAAGATGATCATAAAGACATTAAAGTTAGGTGAACTCTGATGCACATTAACATGCTCCCCATGGCCTCATTTGATTTTGATGTGGTATAGTGACACATCTATCTAATTCCGTTTAGAATATTTAACTAAAGTGAAAGTGTAATAAAGAAAATGGAACGTAGACTTTAAGTATGTCTACTTACCATTCTTATTCAAGTAAAATATATGGTTAATGTAAAATGCCAAGCAATTAGGACAGAAACTGATTCTTGATATAGAATGAATGAGCTGAGTTCTAAAATACTTGAATTCACATCTTTCTGGATTCTCTTCTAAGACTAACAAATGGCTGACTAGTCATTTTGCATAGGTATATATATTATTCTTTACTTGGAAAGCCTAAACTGTAAAGACAAAATAAAGACAATCCCTAAATTATGGAATTTTGTAAAGCTGGTTGTGTTCACACATTTGTTAGTGAAAGATCAATGTGCCACTCTAAAATGAAATGGATTAAGGAAAATTTCCTGCAAGGTATTGACTGATGTTCAGTTACAATATTTATGGCCCTAGATGAATAATATTGAAGAAATTCCTAAATTGTTTCAATCATGATTATCCCCTGTTGCCAAACCCAGCAGTCATTGATAGTTTCTCTAATTTCAAGGCTGTCAAATTCATTAGACAACAACATAGCTAAATGCTTTTCCAGTGATCAGATCATCATCTGCTTAAATTTTGGACTATGATATCTTTGAAACATGTAGAACTTTAACATTTAAAATATTAAAACAGTTTAATCTGATGGACATAGTATGTCTATTTTCTTGTAACCATTTTTAGTTATATTACAGTTTCATAAATATTAGCCATGGCAAATTACCTCAAATATATTCACTGTTTTAAAGTTTAACCATTTATCTATCTATCTATCTATGCATATGAGCGTATACTTGTTGGTATAAAATAAATCTGTTTTCACATATTATAATAAAATTATTTAAGTTCTGAATGATTTCAAATATTCACATCTCTTGAATAACAAAGTTCTACCTTGTTGGGTGAAGATTTGGTGACCAAAAGAAAAGTTGAAGCAAAAATTCACTGCTTTACTTAAATACATTTTCTCCTAGTAAGTATAGGCATAAAATCTACTAGGACATCCTTAACAACCTTAACAATGCATACTCAGAGTTTAAATAAAAATAAACAGAGCTGTTACATAGAATGTGTGAGAATAGACAGTACTACTACAAAAGAACTTTTATCAGTACTGGGATATTAAAACAAATATAAGATTTGAAACCTGAAATTCTGCTGTTTTTAGGATTTTATGTCAGGGAAATAAAAGGTTTATCAAAGAGAACTTTTCTTAGGTTTGAAATGCTTTCCCAAATCAAATGGCAACATCTGTGAAATTACGTTGTTATCTTCCAGTTGATTAATTCACTGTTTGTTTTCAGTGGCACATAAAATATGGTATATCTCAAGTTGATGCTGTCTTAGATTCTAGAAAATATAATAATGCATGACCAGGGGAAAATTAAATTCAGATTATGATAGATAATAACAAAGAGAGAACCTGTTAATTTACCTATCTGTATTCTGCAAGTTTGCCTAGATTTGGGTGCCATAATCAAATGTGTCTAAGTCAATAGTAAAAAAAAACCAAAAAAACAAAACTTGAAGCTACAGTCAATAAGTCTGCTTTCTGTATGTTGAGTTACCAATCAATTGCATTCAGTAGAAGTTAAATATTGGTTACGTTTTTCTTAGTGTCCTTTAAAAACTATTTAGAAAATATTCAGCAATAAGACATATTTAGTAACTAGCTATAGGAAGATTTTATTATTTTAACATAATGGTCAAAAAGTACTCAAAAATTTATGCACTTTATAGGTTAATGAATACAAAATGCAGAAAAGGTATCAAACTTCACATATTTAAATATAAAAATTTTGTTCTTACATTCAAAACCATAAAAATTGACTCATGATAATTTTTGCTGATTTTTAGAAAACAATGAATTTGTTTTCCCAAATCTGTATCCTGACTTGATTAATGCTTAAAGACATACCTTTCAGTGAATGAACAACTGGTTTTCCACATGTTGACAAACAAAAATCTCCATTCTATTTTTTATTAGAAACAAGCAGGAAAAAGAATTTGGAAGAAATATTTTTTGTTTTAAGTCTTTGTGGGCTAAGGTCCTTTTTTTGTCGTTTCACGTTTCATAGGGTAAGAAAGCTCCGAAAATGAATTACACTTGTGTAAATATGAAGATAGCAACTTGAAAAAGTAAAAAAAAAAATGCCAAGGAATAGTAATATGAAATTTTAAAAAGAAAAACTTTCCCAGTATGTTGTTTCATACGTAAGTAAGATAAAGGAAAATAAGTGTTCTCCTTATTATACAATCGTACAATCTCTGTGAATTCTATGTGACGTATGATATGAGTAAGCCTTCTGTTTAAAGTAATAACTTTTTCTTGTTGACAGATATTTGATGTGACTGTAATATTTGTATGTTGCTATGCCCTCCCATCTGTGTTTTGTTTACATGGGAGCATCCTAGAAGGTAGATACTCTGTTTACTGAAGTTAATTTAATTTCAGGTTGACATCCATAGTTAACACCTCATATGGATAGTATAAATGAGAGTGCTATAAATTAAATGAGGCCTTTCCAAAAAGACATAATCAGGAAAAGCACTTGAGTTTTAAGTTTTTCTCAGATGTATTTTTCATTTATTAGGCAAATTTTTGTAAATATTTACATTTAAAGAATTAGAGAGGGAGAAACAGAGAGAGATCTTCCATTTGCTGGTCCACTGCCCTAAAAGGCCACAACAGCCTGGGTGGGCCAGGCCAGAGACAGGTGCTTCTTCCAGGTCTCCTGTGTGCATGCCAGAGGCCCAAACACTTGGGCCACATTTCACTGCCTTCCCCAGGCCATTCACAGAGAGATGGATCAGGAGTCAAGGAGCCGGGACACAAACCGGTGTCCATAAGGGAGGCCAGCATTGCAGGTCGCAGCTTAACCGGGTAGGCCATCTTGACCCCAGAAGCGTTCATTTCACATGGATTTTTTTTGTAGTGTTATGGGGTACAGTGCAATATTTCAACACATGTAGAGAGCATAAACTGCTATATAATAATATATAATCAGAGTATTTGCATTTCCATTTACTTAATTTTGCCCTTACTTTTGGATCCTATAAGCTTCTCTCTTCCAATTCTATACACAATATATAATACATCATTGTGAACTAGGTGTCCTACTAGGGTGCAGAACAGTAGCAACTATTACATCTGTCTGTGTTTTAATACCCTTTATCCAACCTTCCTTTATCCCTCACACCTTGAAAGTCACCTCAGATAAACTTCTATCTTCCACATGTAAGAACATGTAATATTTTTTTCTTTTTGAGTCTGGCTTATTTCATTTAACATAATGATCTCTAGGTCTATTCATTTTATTGCAAATGTCAGGATTTAATTCTTTTGTATGGAAGAATGCTACAACATTTTGGATGCATGTATTTTATCAATTCATCTACTGATGGACACATAGATGGATTTCATATCTTGGCTACTGTGAACAGAGCTCTAGGCGGATGACTCATACACTGGTTTCCTTTCCTGTGGATATACTCAGAAGTGAGCTAGCTGTGTTCACTATATTTGTTTTTTTTTTAAATTTTTCTGAATAAATTCTCTAAAGTTCTTCATAATGGCTATGCTAATTTGCACTTCTAACAATAGTGTAACAGTTCCCTTTCTTCTACATTCTTTCCAACACTTGATATTTTTGTGTTTTTAATAATAATCTTTCTAAATGGAGTGAAATGACACTGCATTGTAGTTTTGTTTTTAATTTAGTTATATGAAAGGCAGTGTTATAGAGACAGATAGCAGAGGCAGAGGGTGGTGGGGTTGGTCTTCCATCTGCTGGTTCACTCCCCAAATGGTCACAATGGCCAGAGCTGGGGCGATCTGAAGCCAGGGTCCTGGAGCTTCTTCTAGGTCTCCTTTTTGGGTGCAGGGGCACAAAGATTTGGGCCATCTTCTGCAGTTTTCCCAGGCCACAGCAGAGAGCTGGATTGGAAGTGGAGCAACCAGGACCCAAACTGGTGCCTATATGGATGCCAGCACTGCAGGCAGCAGCTTTACCTACTGCACCACAGCACTGGCCCCATCATTGTGGTTTGATTTCCATTTCTCTGATGGTAAGTGATGTTTGGCATTTCCTCATTTTTGTTAATCAGTTGTATTTCTACTTTCTAGATGAAAGTAGATTCATCTAGATGAAATTGCTAGATGAAAGTAGAAATACAATTAGAAATGTCCATTAAGAAGATTCACCTACTTCTTGACTAGATTTTTATGTTGTTTTTGAGTTCTTTTACTTTATTTTGTTTTCAGATATGAATCCTTTGTTAGATACATAGCTTGAAAGTATTTCCTCTCAGTTCATTGGTTACCTCTTGACTCTTGATTGTTTATATTACAGTACAGAAGGTTCTTAGTTTGATACAATCCCATGTGTTTATTCTGCTCTGTTGTTTGTGGGTCTAGAATCCAAAGTATGTTCCCTATGCCAATGTCTTTGAATATTGTTTTCTCTATATTTCCTGCTAGTAGTTTCATATCCTTACACTTATGTCCTATGGGGAGGTAGGGGATGGATCAAGTTCAATTGTCTGCATATAGAGATCCAGTTCACCAACTCGTTTATTAAGTATACTGTCTTTTCTCCACTGTACATCTTTGGTGCCTTTGTCAAGATTCAGTTGGCTGTAGATGTGTAATCACTGGGGTCTCTAGTTCATTGTGCTAGTCTATGTCTGTTTATGCCAGTACCACAGTTTTGGTTATAAGAACTCTATAATGTGCATGAAACTCAAATATTGCAATGCTTCTGCCTTTATCTATTTTGTAAGATTGCTGTGTCTTTCAAGTGTCTGTGTCTATCTGACTTTTTGGATTATTTTTTTCTGGTAAAGAATGCCATTGGTATTTTGGTGGGGACTATACTGAATCTCTAAATTGCCTGGATAAGTATTGCCTTTTAAAAATATTAATCACTGGCCGGTGCCGTGGCTTAACAGGCTAATCCTCCACCTTGCGGCACTGGCACGCCGGGTTCTAGTCCCGGTTGGGGCGCCGGATTCTATCCCGGTTGCCCCTCTTCCAGGCCAGCTCTCTACTATGGCCCCGGAAGGCAGTGGAGGATGGCCCAGGTCCTTGGGCCCTGCACCCCATGGGAGACCAGGAGAAACACCTGGCTCCTGGCTTTGGATCAGCACGATGCGCCGGCCGCAGTGGCCATTGGAGGGTGAACCAACGGCAAAAAGGAAGAAGACCTTTCTCTCTGTCTCTCTCTCTCACTATCCACTCTGCCTGTCAAAAAAAAAAAAAAAAATTAATCACTGGGGTTGGCACTGTGGCATAGCCAGTAAAGCCCTGGCCTGAAGCGCCGGCATCCCATATGGGCACCTGTTCGAGTCCTGGCTGCTCCACTTCTGATCTGGCTCTCTACTATGGTCTGGAAAAGCAGTAGAAGACAGCCCAAGTCCATGGGCCCCTGTACCCACGTGAACTTCTTCCAGGCCGGGAACTTCTTCCAGGTCTCCCACGTGGGTACAGGGGCCCAAGGACTTGGGCCATTTTCTACTGCTTTCCCAGGCCATAACAAATAGCTGGATCAGAAATGGAGCAGCTGGGACTGGAACCAGTGCCCATATGGGATGCTGGCACTACAGGAGGAGGCTTTACCTGCTACCCTACAGTGCCAGCCCTTGTCACAGTTTTTAAACTGTAATTTTAAGTTCTTGTATTTCTGCCTATATTTCACTTTCCAGTTACCTTTTCCAACATGTATTTAAAAATAAGCTTTGTATTTTAGAGATTTTTATTTTCAAAGCAATTTAGAAGGTCCAGAGTTTTCCCATGCACAATATTTTTGATAACATCTTACATCACAGTGGTTTTCTTTCACAGTTTACAAATCTACATTGATACATTATTGCCACCCAAAGTCTATAGTACAAATTAGCTTCCTCTTGGTGTCATATATTCTATGAGTTTAGACAGATGTATAATGATGTGTGTCTACCAATACAGCATTATACAGAGTAGTTTTACTGCTATAAAGTCCTCTGTGTTCCAGCTATTAAACTTTTCCTCCTGCTAACTCTTTATCTTTTATTGCCTGTAGTTCTTTTCCAGAATGTAATATAACTGCCTTTTTGGATTTCTTTCCTTTAGTAACATGAATTGAAGTTACTCCATATCTTACCTTACCTTGATAACTCATTTCTATTACTGAGTAATAGTCCATTAACTAGATGTAACAGTTTATTGATCCACCCATCTATTGAACAATATTGGTATTTCTACATATTAGAAATTATAAATGAAGGTGATACGCATAACCATGTAGATGCTTTTTGAGGGGACACAAGTTTTCAATTCTTTAGGGTAAAGACCAAGGACCACAAGTGGTGGGTACATGGTAGGATTAGCTTTCTTATTGCATCTAAAAAGTTTGCTGTTATGTATTTTTAAAAAAATTGCTTTTCAAATGTGATTTTTTTTTCAAATATTTTCTTTCTTTATTTTGTGGATTGTTTTATTCTCCTGTAGTTCTCTTTTACATAGGATAGAGTTTTAATTTTAATGAGGTTCAGATCAACAATTATCTCCATTATGGATTGTGCCTTTGATGATACACCTGTAACCTCATCATACCCATGACAGTATTGTATTTTATGTTTAGGATTTTTTTTTACACTTCTGTGTTTTCTATTTAAGTTATGATCTATCTTTAGTTAATTCTTGTGAAAAGTGTTAAGTCTTGGGGTTGGCGCCGTGGCGTAGTGGGTAGAGCTGCCACCTGCGGTGCCAGCATCCCATATGGGCGCCAGTTCGAGTCCCGACTGGTCCACTTCCAATCCAGCTCTCTGCTATGGCCTAGGAAAGCAGTGGAAGATGGCCCAAGTCCTTGGGCCTCTGTACCTGAATGGGAGACATGGAAGAAGCTCCTGGCTCCGGATTGGTGCAGTTCTGGGCGTTGCAGCCGTTACAGCCAATTGGGGAGTGAACCAATGATGAAAGAACTCTCTCTCTCTCTCTCTCTCTCTCTCTCTCTCTCTCTGTCTCCATCTCTCTCTCTGTAACTCTGACTTCAAACAAATAAATAAATCTTTTTTAAAAAGTGTTAAATCTGTGTCTAGATTCATTTTTCATTTTTGCATGTAGACATCTAGTTTTTTTTTTTTTTTTTAACACTTTTGGTTGTAAAGAATCTCTTTTGTATCATTCTATTGCCTTTGAGCTGTTGTAAAAGATTAAGTGGCTATATTCCCATGGATTTGAGTTATATATTCTGCTCTATTCTTCTATTTGTGTATTCTCCCATCAATGCCACTCTATGCTGATTATTATTGCTTTACAGTAGGTCTTTCAGCAGGTTAGTGCTAGTCATCTGACTTTATCCCCTTCCTTCAGTATTGAGTTGGCTTTTTGGGTGTTTTATTTCCCTTCACATACATTACAATGAGTTTATTGAGATTAATTAAATGAATTCTGAGATTCTTATTAATATTGTATCCAATATGTTTTATCTACCATTAATGGCATGCCATCATAATTCTTTAAAGGAAAAAAAAACATAGATACCCAGAGATGAATGAATTATTTTCTTAGGAAATTTTAAAGTGTATACAACTATAAAAATAGACTTAGATCCCTTTTTTAAAGATTTATTTATTATTTGAAAGGCAGAGTTAGAGAGAGGCAGAGGCACAGGAGGAGATCTTCCATCTGCATGTTTACTCCCCAGATGGCTGCCATAGCTGGAGCTGCGCCAATCTGAAGCCAGGAGCTTCTTCTGGGTTTCCCCTGTGGGTGCAGGGGCCCAAACACTTGGACCATCTTCTGTTTTCCCAGGCCATAGTAGAGCTGACTGGAAGTGGAGCAGCCAGGACTGCATACGTATGGGATGCTGGCACTGCAGGTGGCGGCTTTACCTGCTACTCCACAGCACCAGCCCCCACATACCTTTTTAAATAACTATTGTGAAACTACAAAAACCAAATAAGTTATATAAATTAAAGATAAATAAAATTATAAGACCAATGCAATTAAAATAATATCATTAATCATTTTATTTTTTAAAAATTACTTTCTTCTCATTTGTAGTATAAGTAGAAATATACAGCATGAATCTTTGTTTTAAATGTATCTTGTAATCATTATTACTCATGGAGAAAGGGCCTATTTATATAATGTATGGAATTAATTATTTCACAACTTGTTTAGATTAAGCAAATCTCATAATTATTGATATATATTTCAATGCCTCTGCCTTTTTTGGAATTTTAAAGAGAAACTTTCCTCTGTATATTTCAGAGACGTTCAAGGCCAGGAACATCTGATTCTAGGCCAGGAGCCTGAAATTCCATACTGGTCCCTCCTACATGGGTAGCAGGGGCCAAAGCTCTTAGGACATTTTCTCCTGATTTCCCAGAAGCCTTAAAATGGAGCTAGATCAGAACTGAAGCAGCCAGGACTCCAACGGGCATTCATGGGGTACTTAACCTACTGCACCACAATGCAGGCCCCAGTCTTGCCGTTCTTATGAAGTAAGAACACTTTTTCAGTTCATATAACTTCTTCCGGACCAAATTTTATCACCTGTTAAGAGAATATTTAGATTTGAACTCTCATTCAACAATAAGATAAAAAATCTAAAAATATATGGTAGAGGGGCCAGCATTGTGGTGTAGTGGGTAAAGCTATAGCCTGCAGAGCAGGCATCCCATATGCCTGCTGGTTCGAGTCCCGGCTGCTCCATTTCCAATTCAGATCTCTGTTATGGCCTGGGGAAGGTAGTAGAAGATGGCCCAAATCCTTGGGCCCCTGTACTCATGTGGGAGACCTGGAAGAAGCTTCTGTCTCCGGGTTTCGGATCGGCCCAACTCTGGCCATTGCGGCCATTTAGGGAGTGAACCAGCAGATGGAAGACCCCACCTCCTCTCTGCTTCTCTCTAACTCTGCCTTTCAAATAAATGAATAAATCTTTAATATGTATATATATGGTAGAAATCTTAAGTTCCTACTTTGATTAACTTTGTGAATATGGATATTCCTTTACTTAGATTTTAGAATTGATATTAAAATAGGACACATAATACCTATTCTACTTACATTTTAGGGATATAAAGCACAGGATTTATATAATGAAAGTGTTTGTGGACCTGTAGCAAAGTATAGCTTTCATCATCATCAATATTGGATCATTTTTTATACATTGTAATTTGAGTAAATTCTTTTACATTCCACCCATTAGAGGGCAGTACCATCACATTCTCACAAAATATCACTTATATATAGAGGCAAAGTAAGACTGTCTCTACCTAGACGGTCTCTCTAGATACCAAAATAATCTTAAATTTCATGAATAAGATGATTATTTAATTCATATAACGTTATGTCTGGTCATGAAGTACCTAGATCAGATGGCAAAAAAGATTATTTAAACTGCAATGCAGTTGAAGAACTGCATGAATACCTGTCCACATGTAGAAATTTAGATTTCTAACTTGTTGAAGAAGAAAGACACCCACTCCTGTGTCATCCAGTGAGTGTTAGGTTTCTCTTTGCCTTAATTTTCCTTCAAAGCAAGGGATTATAGGCCTCTATTGACCTATTGACTTTTATTCCCCAGTTTTTCACTGTAAGCACTTTTTTGTTTTCAGTCAGAGGGTTTTTGTTTTAAATACTGTAAAATTCTGTCATCTCACCATTTAATTTTTTTGCTAATCCTGGAAGTAATTCTAACTTTGATTAAAGGGAAATCACAGGCAAATTTTTTGACATTTGTTTTTATGAATTAATTACATTATGCTAAATTTAAAAATTAGAGTAAAAATATAACATAATTTTTCAATCCTAGCCATCTTAAGTATACCATTCGTAAGTTGTACTACTAAGTGGAATGTATTAAGTGCATTCATATTGTGGGGGAACCAATCATTACTATCCCTCTCTTGAATCTTTTAAAACTGATATTGTACACACATTAGACAATAAAAACGAATTCACTCCTTCCCTAGCTCTGGGTAATGACCATTCTATGTCCCTGTCTCTATGATTTTGGCTGTGCTAAGTGCCTCCTATGATTGGAATCTTTTGGATCTGTGTTACAATGGCTGGCCTATTTCATTTAGTGTAATATGCTCAAGGTTCTTCCATGTTGTAGCACACATCAGAATTTCTCTACTCTTCAAGTCTGCATGGTATTATCTTGTAAACTTACATTTTCCTTGTCCACTATTCTATTTTGGACACAGGGATTGCTACCCAGTTTGATCTATTGTGGATAATAATGTTATAAAAATGGCCGTACAAATAGCTCCTTATGACTTTGCTTTCAGTTCATTCAGGTATATACTCAACCTGAACTGCTAGATTATAAGGAATTCTCCTTGTAGCTTTTTGAAAAATTTACATACTAGTTTCCATAGAGGCTGTATCAATTTATATTTCCACTATCACTATACAAAGTTTCCAATTTTTTCACCAATGTTTATTACATCTTTTATTATATAGTAACTGACCTAATCAGTGTGAGATGGTACCTAACTGTACTTTTTATTTGTATTTTCCTAATAACAAGTAATACAGAACTTTTCTTCATATTATTACTGTTCTTTTATAAAGTTTCTTTGGAAAATTTATTGAAGTCTTTATTTTCTTTGCTTGTTGCTGAGTTCCAAGAGTTCTCTAAATATAATATTCTGGATATTGATTTGAGATATATATATATATATATATATATATATATAATGCAAATATTCCATTCTGTGGGTTTGATTTGATATAGATAGATAGATATATAATGCAAATATTCCATTCTGTGGGTTTCCATTTTACTATGTAATATGACTTTAAAAGACATTTATTTATTTGAAAGGCAGAGTCACAAGAAAGAGAGCAAGAGGCAGAGAGACAGAAAGAGAGTGAGAGAAAGAGGGGGGGGGAGACTTTATGTCTACAATTTACTCACTAAATGGCTGAAACAGCCGGTTTGAACCAAGGTGAAGTCAGGACCCAGAAACTCCATCTGGTTCTCCCATATGGGTGGCAGGGTTCAAGAACTTAAGCCACCTGTGGCTGCCTTCCCAGGTACATTACCAGGAATCTGGATAAGAAGAGCAACAAGAGCTCAAACCAGTAATCTCATGAAATGCTAGTCTGGTAAGCAGCGGCATAACCATTGCACTATGCTGTTATGATGTATCTTGGTAAAAAACTTTAAAACTTTCCATGAATCCCAATTTGGGTATTTTTTCTTTAATTTCCTGTGACGTTGGTGCCATATCCAAGAAATTCTTGTCAAATACAATGTCATAAAGATTTTCCCCTCTTTTTATGCTAACAGTTTTTCTACTTACATAGGTCATTATATTTACTTTGAACTTATTACTGTATATGGTATTAGAACAGCATTCCACTTCCTTCTTTTATACACAGATATCCAATTTTTCTAGCATCATTTGATGAATGGATTGTTTCAATCCTCATTAAACAGTCTTGGTTACCCTTGTGAAAAATTGTTTGTACATACATAGAATGTTTACTTTCAGACTGCTTTCCTTTCCTTTGATCTATCTGCATTATGTCAGTATACACACAATTTTTTTAAGATTTATTTATCTGAAAGGCAGAATTACAAAGAGGGAGGGACAGAGAGAAAGACAAATTGTTCCATTTGCTGCTTTATTCCCTAGATGTCCTCAATGCTAGGAGCCCAGAACGCTGTCCAAGTGTCCAAATGGGACAAAGACTCAAACAGGTGCCCATATGGGATGCCAACATTGCAGACATCAGCTTACTCTGTCCTGCAACACCACCCCCAGGACCACACACTATTTTGATTGTTATGTCTTTGTATGAAGTTTTAAAATTAGGAAGCATGAGTCCTCCAAGTCTGTTCTTTATTATTATTCTTTTTAAGTATTGTATTTATTGTTTGGGCTCGTTTGAAATTCCATGTTAACTTTAATAGTCTTCGAGCTGGTGCCGTGGCTCAACAGGCTAATCCTCCGCCTAGCGGCGCCGGCACACCGGGTTCTAGTCCTGGTCGGGGTGCCGGATTCTGTCCCGGTTTCCCCTCTTCCAGGCCAGCTCTCTGCTGTGGCCAGGGAGTGCAGTGGAGGATGGTCCAGGTCCTTGGGCTCTGCACCCCATGGGAGACCAGGATAGGCACCTGGCTCCTGCCATTGGATTGGCGCAGTGCGCCAGCCACGGCGGCCATTGGAGGGTGAACCAATGGCAAAAGGAAGACCTTTTTCTCTGTGTTTCTCTCTGTCACTGTCCACTCTGCCTGTCCAAAAAAATTTTTTTAATAGTCTTCAATATCTGAAGAAGTGTTTATTAGGATTTGGACAAGGATCGCAATGAAATGCTATGTTGCTTTTGGTAGCATTGATATTTTAATATATTAAGTCTCCAAGTTCATGAACATGAATATCTCCCAATTTGTTTATGTCAACCTTAATTTCTTTTATCAATGTTTTGCAGTTTCAATTTACCAAAAATTAACTTTTTTGGTTTAATCTTAAATGGTTTTATGTACTATTATAAGTTTAATTTGGTTCTTGATTTCCTTTTCAAATGGTTCATTGTGAAGTACATGGAAATGCAATTTGTTTTTGGTAGTTTTTTTTTTCCTTCATTACTAAGATACCTTTTATTTAAAGCATTAAAACTTCATGCACTTCATAAATACAAATTCAGGTACATTCAGGTACACAGTAAATCTTCCTACCCTACCCGTCCTCTCCCCTTCTCCCTCCTCCCTCTTTTATTCTCATTCTTACTTCTTTACTAAGATCTATTTTCAATTATCTTTATACATATAAGATTAATTCTATACTAAGAGTTCAACAAATAGTATGAAAAAATATTCCTCAACAGAAGAGACAAGAGCTGTTCAAAGTCATCATATCTCAAAGTGTTGATTTCATTTCTGTAGATTACATTTTAGGTGCTCTATTAGTTACCACAGATGAGTGAGAACATAAGGTATTTGTTCTTTGGGGATTGACTTATTTCACTAAGTATAACGTTTTCCAGTTACATCCATTTTGTTGTAAATGACAGGATTTCATTTTGTTTTATTACTGTGTAGTATTCCATGGTGAACATATCGATAATTTCTTTATCTAGTCATCAGTTGATGGACATTTGGGTCAATTCTGTACCTCAGTGATTGTGAATTCAGCTGTAATAAACATGGGGGCACAGGTAACTCTTTCATATACTGATTTCATTTCCTTGGGGCAAATTCCCAGGAGGATTGGCTGGGTCATATGGTAAGTCCATATTCAGATTTCTGAGGTAGCCCCATACTGTCCTCCATAGTGACTGTACCAGTTTACATCCCCACCAACAGTAGATAGGATACCTTTTCCCCCACACTTTCACCAGCATTTGTTCTTTGTTGATTTATATATGAAAGCCATTCTAATTGGGGCAAAGTGAAACCTCATTGTAGTTTTGATTGCATTTCCCTGATGGTTAGTGATCATGAGCATTTTTTCAAGTGTCTATTGGCCATTTGGATTTCTTCTTTTGAAAAATGCCTGTTTAAGTCCTTTGCCCATTCCTTACCTGGGTTGTTGTTTTTGAGTTTGGTTAGCTCTTTATAGAGTCTGAATATTAATCCTTTATCAGTTGCATAGTTTGCAAATAATTTCTCCCATTCTTTTACCTCTTCACTTTGCCTAGTATTTCTTTTGCAGTGCAGAAGCTTCTCGATTTGATGTAATCCCATTTGTCAATGTTGGCTTTGCCTCCCTGAGCCTCAGGGTTCCTTTGCAAGAACTCTTTAGATATGCTAATGCCTTGCAGGGTTTCCCCAATGTTTTTAATGATTTTATAGTATCAGGTTATCTATTTAGGTCTTTGACCTATTTTGAGTGGGTTTTTGACCTATTTTTGAGTGTAAGATAGGGGTCTTGCTTTATACTCCTTCGTACAGAGATTCAGTTTTCCCAGCACCATTTGTTGAAGAGAGTTGCCCTGTTCCAAGGAATGAATTTAGCCCCTTGTCAAAGATAAGTTGGTTGTAAATGCAAGGGTTGATTTCTGGAATTTCTAATCTGTTCCATTGGTCTATCCATCTGTTTTTGTGCCAATACCAGGTTGTTTTGGTTATAACTGCCCTGCAGTATGTCTTGAAATCTGGTATTGTTATGCTTCTGGATTTTTTATTGTGTAACATTGCCTTAGCTATTTGGGGTCTCCTGTGTTTCCAAATGAATTTCAGCATCATTTTTTCTATATCTGATAAGAATGTCGTTGGTATTTTGATTGATATTGCATTGAATCTGAAGATTGCGTTTAGTGGTATGGACACTTTAATGATATTGATCCTGCTAATCCATGAAAAGGGAAGATTTTCCATTTTATGTGTTTTATTTCTTTAATGTTTTGTAATTTTTATCAGAGATTTTTTATATCCTTGGTTAAATGTATTTCAAGGTATTTCATTTTTTTTTTTACAGGTATTGTGAATGGGACTGATCTTAGAAGTTCATTCGCAATCATGGAATTGTCCATGTATACAAAGGCTATTAATTTTTGTGTGTTGACTTTATTTGCTTTTTTGTGTGCTGCTTTTTAAAATTTGCTACTCTGTGTGTGTGTGTGTGTATGTGTGTATATTTCTGGGTTTCTCAATATGTATAAGATGCTATCATTTGTATACACAATTAAGTTTTCCTCTCCCTTTCTCACTTCAGTGCCTTTTATTTTTCTTGACTGCATTTTCAAGGACTTTCAATTCTATGGAGAACAAAAGTCGTGAAAGCAGGCATCCTTGCCATTTTCTTGATCATAGAAGAAAAGCTTTCAGGCTTTCATCATGAAGTATGATGTCTGTTGTTTTTGCTAGATGGCTTTTTTATGCTTAGTTTCCTTCTACTCTTAATTTGTTGACTGTTTTTATCATGTAGTGCTGCTGAAACCATCAAATGCTTTTTCTGCATCAGTTGAGAAGATGGTGGTTTTTCTTTGTTCTGTTCATATGGTGCGTTACATTGATAAATTTTCATGCTGACAAATGAATCACCTTGCCATCTAAGAATATGTTTTGTTTGTTCATGGGATGTGTAAGTCTTTTAATATATTGACAAATGTAGTTTATTATGATTTTGCTGAAAAAGTTTTAGTAATTTTCTTAAGGGATATTGGCCTATAATTTTCTCCTTTTCTGTCTTTCTCTATGATATCAGGGTAATGCTGATCTCATAGAATGAGTTAGGGAGTTTTTCTTCAATCTTTTGTAATCTTGGTCCTTTAAGTGTTTTATTGATGCAAGCGGTGATGCTATGAGGTTCAGAGTTTTTGTTAGATTTCTGATTTCTGGGTGAATCTTCTCTCTAATTTTATTTCTCTTCAGATGTTCTTTTTCTTCATCATTTATTTGTGTATTTTTCTAAGACTACTTCCAGGTTATTCAATTTCTTGACATACAGTTCATAGTGCTTTCTTACAATATAACTATAGAATCAGTTATAATACTTTTAATTCTGATTTTAGTTATTTGAATATTATTTTTGTCTAGCTAAGGTTTGTCCAGTTTATTCATCTTTTAAAAGAACCAACTTTTCTTCTCCTTGATTTATGTATTGTATTCTCTATTTTATCTCTGCTCTAATCTTTACTATTTCCTTTTTTCTTTTGATTTTTATTTCAGTACAAGTGTTGTTTTCTAGCTCCTTAAGGTGTAAAGTAACGTTTTGGAATTGGCTCTGCTTTTTAAGTGTTGGTAAGTTGTGTTTTCCTTTTCATTTGTTACCATCTTCTAATTTCCCATGTGATTTCTTTGATCGTTGAACAGTCTGTTGTTTAATTTCCACAAATTTGTGAATTGTTCAATTTTTCCTCTGGTACTGATTTTTTATATCATTATGGTGAAGTTACATTGCACAGTATCTACATTTTTACTTACTGAGATTTTATTTGTGGGCTTGCAAATCCTAGAAAATGTCCCATGTGTTCTTGAGAAATTGTTTATTTTGTTCTTGCTGGATAGAGTGGTATGTCTTTTAGATCTATTTAGTTTGTGTTGCTTAAACCCTTCACTTCACTGGTTGTTATGCCCATTTTTTGAGAATGGGGTACTGAAGTCTCCAAATGTGATTGTAAAAACCTCAAATTTTGCTTCATATATTTTTATAATTGTTTTCTAAGTACGAAAATGTTTACAATTATTGTATCTTCACGCTGCACTAAATTTTTTATCTTTTATTTTTTAAAGATTTATTTATTTGAAAGAGTTACACAGAGAGAGAAGGAGAGGCAGAGAGAGAGAGAGGGAGAGAGGGAGAGAGGGAGAGAGGGAGAGAGAGAGAGAGAGAGAGAGAGGTCTTCCATCCACTGGTTCACTCCTGAATTGGCTGCAACGGCCAGAACTGTGCTGGTCCAAAGCCAGGATCCAGGAGTTTTTAATGGGTCTCCCATGCAGGTGCAGAAGCCCAAAGACTTGGGCCATCTTCTACTGCTTTCCCAGGCCATAGCAGAGAGCTAGACTGGAAGTGGAGCAGCCAGGACTTGATGCCCATAGGGATGCTGGCACTGTAGGCAGCAGCTTTCTATGCTGTGACATAGCGCCAGCCCCTTAATCTTTTGTTAATATACAATTTCTCTTTATCTCTTTTAAACTTTTTATTTTAGTTCTTCATTTTGTGTATGGGTGTAGCCATTCTTGTTCTCTTTAAGCATGAAATATACTTTCACTTTCAATCCATTTTAGTCTCTAGACATAGAGTGAATATTTTCTAAAAATGTATAATCAAATTTCTTTTTAAAATATATTCTTGGGTTAGGGTTAGAAAGAGGGCTGGGGCAGCACTGTGGTGTGGTGGTCTAAGCTGCTGTTGGAAATGCTGGCATCCCAAATTGGAGAGCCATTCATGTTCCAGCTGCTCTGCTTCTGATTCAGCTTCTTAATAATTTGCCTGGGAAAGCAGGGTAGGATGGCATAAATACCTGGGCCCTTTAAACCTACATTGGAGAATTAGATAGACAGAACTCTGGGTTCCAGACTTCACCCTGGACCACTCCTGGCTATTGTAGCCATTTGCGGCTTGCACCAGTGGATAGAAGCTTTTTCCCTCTGTCTATAGACTTTGTCACTCAAACTCCATTCACAGCTGGTGTCACAAATTTACAATATTGTGCATTGTGTGCCCCTATACATAAACTAAGATTCTTGTAATACATTAGTCTCTTACATCGGAAAAAATATCTGAAGATCGCGGGGCTGGCATTGTAGCACAGGTGTTTAAGCCACTGCTTGGGATGCCCACATCACATATTGGAGCACACATTCCAGCCCTGACTACTCTGTTTCTGTTCAAGCTTCATGTTAATTTTCATGGGAGATGGCTCAAATGGTTGGACTCCTACCACCCAAGCGCAATACTCAGATGGAGTTCTGTGCTCCTGGCTTCAGCCTGGCCAAATCCTAGCTTTCGTGGTGACTTAAGTACTAAACCAGTGTATGGAAGCTCTCTTTCTCCTTCTGTCACTCTACCATTAAACTAAGTAAATCAATCATTAAATATAATTAAAAATGTCTGGATTTATAAACCAAAACTAAGTAACTTAGTCTTTTGGACTTTTAAAAAGTCTTTGTTAAATCATATAGAACACACAATAGAGAACATTTTTACAGTAACTACTGATATTTTAAATTTCCTATGCATTTACTGAAACATTTCCTCATACAACTTTAAGTTATTATCTAATGTTCTTTCATTTCAACCTACGGAATTCTTTAGCACTTTCTGAGGGGCAGGAGCTAATTATAATAAAAGTCCTGAGCTTTCGTTTATTCAGGGATGTCTTAATTTCTCTTTCACTTTGAAGGGCAGTTCTACAAAATGAGAGTTTTTAGTTGACAAATTTTATTTTTCTTTTAGCACTTTGAATAAATCATCCCTCTGTCTTAGGCAGTTTGGCCTTCCATAACAAAAGGCCATAAATAAGTGGATTAAAAGACAGATTTCTAGGCCACACAGCTCTGGAGGCTAAGTCCAAGAGCAGGGTGCCAACTTTTCCTATACTGATATACCTTCACTTGATAGAGAAATCATCTCTTATGTCCCTTTACATAAGAGCATTATATCCTGTTAATAGAGACTCTACCTTCATTGACCTAATTGCCTTCTGGTGTACTCATCTTCAAATACCATCAATTTGGAGATTAGGGCTTTAACATATTTATCTTAGGGATGACACAAACATTGATTCTACAGCATGATCTCCAAAGTTTTTGTTGAGAAATATGTTGAAAATTTCATTAAGGTTACCTTGTATCTAATGAGTCAGTTTTCTATTGCTGCTTTCAAAATTCTGTCTTTATCTTTGCATTTCCACAATCTGATTATAATGTGTTGCAATGAGTCTCTTTGAGGTTATCCTACATGGATTTTGTTGAGCCTCTTGAATATTTTTATGGTTTTCATAAAATTTAGAAAGATTTTGATTACTTTCTCTTCTTCTGGTACACCACTAATGTACATGTTGGTCTATTTAATATCAGAAATTTCTTATGTTACATACACTTTTATTTAATCTTTTTTTCTTTGTGTTCCTTGGACTAGAACATTTCTGTTGTCATATCTTCAAGATAGTTGATTCTTTCTTCTGCTTGCTCAGATATGATTTAATTCCTCTAGTGAAATTTTTATATTTTATTGTACTTCTCAGTCCTATAATTTCTTTTTACTTGGTTTATAAGGCTCCTATCTGTTGATATTTTTTATTTTGTTCACACATAGTTTTTGTTATTTTCTTATCCACATCTTCTTTTAATTCTTGTACATATTTTAGACAGTTGTTTTAACATTGTTGTCCAGCATATCTCTCTCTGATCTTTTTTCAGAGTATCTGTTGGTTATGTATCTTTTCTGATGTGTGGGCTCTGAATTCCTATTTCCTCCTATAACTTGTGATTTTTTTATTATTTAAAAACTGAGCATTTAAATATAATTTGGTAAAGGGAGATTAAATTCATTTCATTCCTCAGGGTTTATTGGTCATTTCCTTTGTTGTAGAGGTTTAGCTTTTTGTTCTGTTAGTAGTTAGAGTTTGTTTCTGTACTGAGGATCAGTCTAAAATATAAACTTGAAATCTTCAGGTCTTTTCTAAACCTGCCCCTTTACTTGATATATGCAATGACTTTTATTTACTTCCATTTATGTACTTGCTTATGAATGTCTTATTCTACAATGTGTAGCAATCAAAAAACAGAAAAAGAGAAAAAATAAAGGAAAAAAGTAAAGTACTAACTCACTAATGCTATTGCGATTATGTCAGTCATAAAAGGGACCTACAACAATAAGGGAGGCAAACAATATCCATAGCCTTCTTGTCTACACTCCTGTGATAATAATGACCAGTCTGATTTGAACACAGTCCCTGATATTTGAAGGACAAGGTCCTTTGTTGACACACTAGCTCCCACAAGCTATGTGCAATCAGCTCCAGGAAGTTATTTGCAGCCAGCTGCCATGGGACTATGGAAATGAATGGTAGCTGCTACTATTTTCAGAGATGATATTTTCTAAAACTGATCACTTACTTTCCAAGTATTCTTTTGGAAGTTTCCAGCCTTCAGTAGATTCTATAATTGCAAAAACTGTTCCAGTGTAATTAATGTTCAGATGGGAAGACTTTTTAAAGGATTTATTTTATGTAATTGAAAGAGGTACAGAGAGGGTGAGAGAGAGAAGGGTCTTCTATTCTCTTGTTTACTTTTCAAATGGCTGCAATGGCCAGGATGAAGGCAGGAGACTCTTCTGCGTCTCTTACATGGGTTCAGAGGCCCAAGGACTTGGGCCATGTTCTGCTGCCTTCCCAAGTGCATCATCAGGGAACTGTATTGGAAGTGCAGCAGTCAGGACTCAAACCAGTGCCCATATGGAATTCTGGTTCTGCAGGCAACCAGGTTAATCTACTATTCCACAATGGCAGCCCAGAAGACAGACTTCTGGGGATCCATAAGTCGCCATATTTCCAGAATGCATGTCTCACATGCCCCAGTTATCCTATCTTTTTAACATAATTTTTTGGGAAAGCTTTTCAAAAATGGAGAGGAGAGAGAAATTTCATGTGGCAGAGTGGGTTAGTTATTCTCAAAGTACAATAACTTATGTGACCATTTACATTTTTGTCTTGGTTCATTTCTAACTTCCTTACTTCACTCATTTATTCAACAAGTATCTACTAATCACAATGATAGACAATGAAGGACTATTCTTACCTATCCAAGCAGGAGGAGAAATGCAGCACATACTAACACTACATATGCCCCACATAAGTGTACATTATAATAATAATTTACTTTTTTTAAAAAAATCTTTTATTTAATGAATGCAAATTTCATATGTACAACTTTAGGAATATAGTGGCTCTTTCCCTCCATAACTGCTCTCCCACCCTCCACCTCCACCTCCATCCCTCCTCCTACTCCCTCTCCCATCCCATTCTTCATTAAAATTCATTTTTGATTAACTTTATATACTTAAGATACTACTAAGTAAAGATTTCAACAGTTTGCAAGCCCCCCCCCCCACAATGTATAAACTACTATTTGAGAACAAGTTTTGCAGATAATTCTCATAGTACAACTCATTAAGGACAGCGGTCCTTCATAGGGAATAAGTGCACGGTGACTTTGGTTGCTAATTTAACAATTAACACTCTTATTTATGATGTCATTGAAAACCCAAGCTCTTAGCATGAGCTGCCAAGGCTATGGAAGCCTTTTGAGACCACAAACTCCATCAGTATTTAGACAGGGCATAAGCAAAGTAGAAATTCTCTCCTCCCTTCAGAGAAAAGTATATATCCTTCTTTGATGGCCCCTTCTTTCTACTGGTGTCTCACTCACAGTGATCCTTCATGTAGAACATTTTTTGCCACAGTGTCTTGGCATTCCATGCCTGAAATACTCTCATGGGCTTTTCAGCGAGATCCAAATGCCTTAAGGGCTGATGCTGAGGTTAGAGTGCTGTTTGCGGCATTTGTCATTCGATGATTCTACTGTATGGACTGCTTCCCATGTTTGAACATTCTCTCCTTTTGAAATCAATCTATTGTTATTACCAGACACTTGGTTTTACTTATGTAATCCTTTTGACACTTAATCCTATCTATGTGATACCTAATTTAATCACTTTAACTTGTAAGATGGCATTAGTACCACCCAGCTTGATGGGGTTTGGAGTCCCATGGCAAGTTTTTAGCTTTACCCTTAGGGCTAAATATGTGGGAATGTGTGCTGAACTGTACAGTTCCTCCCTCTCTTATTCCTATATTTGTTTTTTGCTGAGATCTATTTTCAATTGACATTATACACCTATGAAAAATTCTATGTTAACTAAAGAGTTCAACTGATGGTTTTAAATAAAAAAGAATAATGAACTCTTCATCAACAGATAAGACAAGGGCTGTGCAAGTCATTGCTTCTCCTAGTGTCAGTTGCACTTCTAGAGGTTTCCTTTTAAGTGCTCTGTTAACTATAACAGATCAGGGAGAATATATGGTATTTGTCCATTTGGGACTGGCTTATTTCACTAAGTATGATGTTTTCCAGAGTCATCCATTTTGCTGAAAATGACCAGATTTCATTTTTTTAACTGCTGTGTAGTATTCCATAGAGTACATGTCTCATAATTTCAATATCCAGTCGTCTGTTGATGGGCATTTATGTTGATTCCATGTATTAGCTATTGTAAACTGAGTTGCACTAAACATGGGGGTGCAGATAACTCTTATATTTGCTTATTTCATTTCCCTTGGGTAAATTCCCAGTAGTGGGAGGCTGGGTCAATGGTAGGACTATATTCAGATTTCTGAGGTATCGCCATACTGTCTTCCATAGTGGTTTTACCAATTCGCATTCCCATCAACAGTGGATTTGGGTACCTTTTCCCCTACATCCTCACCAGCATTTGTTGTTTGTTTTCTGTATGAAAGCCATTCTAACTGGGCTGATATGATACCTCATTGTGGTTTTAATTTGCATTTCCCTGATGCTAGTGATCCTGAGCATTTTTTCATGTGTCTGTGGCCTTTGGATTTCTTCTTTTGAGAAATGTCAGTTTAAGTCCTTTGCTCATTTCATGATTGGGTTGTTTGTTTTGTTGTTGTTGAGTTTTTTGATCCCTTTATATATTCTGGTTATTAATATTTATCATTGTATGGTTTGGTTTGCAAATAATTCTCCCAATCTGTTGATTGGCTCTTTAATTTCCTGACTGCTTCTTTTGCAGTACAGAAGCTTCTCAACTTGATGTAATCCCATTTGTTTATTTTGGTTTTGATTGCCTGTGCCTCTGGGGACTTTTCTAGGAACTGTTTGCCTGAGCCAATGTCTTGCAGAATTACCCCAATATCTCTAGTAATTTGATGGTATAGGGTCAAGATTTAGGTTTTTAATCCTTTTTGAATGGATTTTTGTGTAAGGTGGAAGATAGGGTTCCTGCTTCATATTTTTGCATGTGGAAATCCAGTTTTCTCAGCACCATTTGTTGAAGAGATTGCCCTTGCTCTAGGGAATGGATTTCACTCGTTGGTTAAATATAAGTTGGTTGTAGGTGCTTGGATTGATTTCTGGCATTTCTATTTGTTCCACTGGTCTATCCATCTGTTTTTGTACCAGTACCAGGCTATTTTGATTGAATCTGTAAATTACTGTTGTAGGAATGGACATTTTGCTGATATTGATTCTTCAATCCATGAACATGGATGATTTTTCCATTTTTTGTGTCATCTTCTATTTCTTTCTTTAATGTTTTGTAATTCTCATTGTAGAGATCTTTGACATCCTTGGTTAAATTATTCCAAGGCACTTGACATTTTTGTAGCTATTGTGAATGGGATTGCTCGGCCATGATGTTGTCTCTGTATAAAAAGTTTGTTTTTTTATGTGTTGATTTTATATCCTGCAATTTACCAATCAATTATATGAGTTCCAGTAGTCTCTTAGTGGAGTCTTTTGAGTGTCCTATATGTAGAATCAAATCATCTGCAAATAGGGATAATTCGACATCATCTTTACTGATTTGAATCCCTTTCATTTCTTTTTCTTGCCAGGTGCCCTGTAATTAGATGTGTATACCTTTATAATAGTTACATCTGCCTGTTGAATTGATCCTTTAATCATTATATAGTGCCTCTTCTTTGTGTTTAAGTCTATTTTGTCTGATATTAGGATGGCCAAACCAGATGTTTTTTGGTTTCTGTTAATGTGAGATATCTTTTTCCATCCTTTCAGTCTGTGTGTGCCTTTGCTTTAAGATGTTTCTTGTAAGCAGCAAATACATGCCTTTTCTTTTTTAATCCATTCAGCCAGTCTGTGTCTTTTAACTGGGGCATTGAGTGAGAATTAGGTTTAGACTGAAAGTAGTCTTAGAATTATTAATTATTCGGAACTTATTGGAAGCCATAGTTTTGAATAAAGAAAAAGCATAATTCTCTAAAACCTCTACAGTTTTACTGGGCAGAAGACAAAGAAGTAATCAAACTCCATTTCAAGTTTCAAAGTTATCCAGAAATGGCAAACGTTTGCTCCATCTATACTAAGAAATCATTAATTTACTTAATCTTGTATAAATTCATGTTTTTGCATTCACTTTTTTGTCATTAATGAGTTTTATCTTGGACCATGTCTACTCTAGATCTCTTATCATTTGACCCTACATGTTATCAGACTTTTTAATTTTGCTTTTCTATAAATTATTTTTTTCTGTATTGGCTTTTTTTAATACTTGGTAAATATCTATTGTAATGTGATGATCCAACTCCAGTGGCCCCCTGTTTGTTAGGCCTGGACCAAACATTCACAAGAAGTGCTGGTTTTAACTTTGTATGGGCTCTTATGATAGAGAGCACAACTCTAATCTAGCAGTTATCTCCTTGGATCATAACTTGTGTATCTATATGCCCTTCTCTCATCTTAAGTATGTTACACCCCTTCAGACTAACAGAATCATTGACTCATTTCAGTATTACTGGCATATATAAAGTGCTTGGTAGTTGAAAGACATTTAGAGATGGCTTACACTATGCTGATGCATCATCAATAGGGGAAGTACTATGTAGATACATTTAAACAAGAGGAACACATGGAATATTAAAGACATACAACCAAAAAAAAATGAAAGCTTATATGAGAAAATGGATTTGAAGGAATGGAACTGTATTAATTCTTTAAAGAGATCAAATTCTTTTTATGCAGAACAATGTTCCTTTTTCAAACACAACACTGTTGAGGAAGAAATATGAATATATGTAAGTCTATGAGAGTGTGGGTGTGTGTATGAACAAGTAGGGCAACATCAATGAGGTTGAGACACCAGCAGAGAAATAGGATTTTATTTTTAGATTTATTTATTTGAAAGTCAAAGTTACACACAGGGAGAGGGAGGAGAGGGAGAGGAGGGAGAGGTAGATGAGGGAGAGGAGGGAGAGAGAGAGGAAGAGAGGGAGAGGGAGAGGGAGAGAAGGATTTTAAAATCAGTTTTTGTTGGGAGCAAATGGGTAAAAGACACTGTGAGTAAATTAAGTAAGTAAAATTAAGTTTGCTGTTTCTAATACTAACCTGATTTACATCTTCTTTCTTTCCCTACAAATCTTTCTACTTCAAAACACAAGCAAATGAATAATAAATAAATAATACTCCTAGAGAAAGATGATGCGAACCAAAATGGGTTGGTGACATTCTGTGGGAGCCATACTCTACTATGGAAATATAACATTTTCTGTGTGATCAGTATAACAGTCCTTGAAATCATTAGTAGCTTCAGTTTTTAAAATAGGAAAACATTTTTTCTGTGTCATTTTAACTCTTTTCCCATTGTTTATTTCATCCATGCTTTCTCAAGTCAAAGTTTAATATGATATGAGCCGGCGCCGTGGCTTAACAGGCTAATCCTCCGCCTTGTGGTGCCGGCACACGGGGTTCTAGTCCCAGTTGGGGCGCCGGTTTCTATCCCGGTTGCCCCTCTTCCAGGCCAGCTCTCTGCTATGGCCCGGGAAGGCAGTGGAGGATGGCCCAAGTCCTTGGGCCCTGCACCCGCATGGGAGACCAGGAGAAGCACCTGGCTCCTGGCTTCAGATCAGCGTGATGAGCCGGCCGCAGCTGCCATTGGAGGGTGAACCAACGGCAAAAGGAAGACCTTTCTCTCTGTCTCTCTCTCGCACTATCCACTCTGCCTGTCAAAAAAAAAAAAAAAAGTTTAATATGATAGATTAAAAACACAGGTGATCACTTTAACTTAAACTCCCAAGAATAAGAACCCAAGGTGCATGCATTCTATGCAAATCAATATATTCATAGTTTCTGGTAATTCTAACATTTTAAAATTATTCTACCTACTTTTAAAGACAAGTTATTAACATACATATATACTTGCATGACTAGCAGACCAATATATATTTTTTTGGCAGGCAGAGTTAGACAGAGAGAGAGAGAGAGAGAGAGAGAGAGAGAGAGAGAGAGAGAGAGAAAGGTCTTCCTTTTTCCATTGGTTCACTCCCCAAGTGTCTGCTACGGCTGGCGTGTTACAGCCGGCGCACTGCACTTATCCGAAGCCAGGAGCCCGGGGCTTCCTCCTGGACTCCCATGCAGGTGCAGGGCCCAAGGACTTGGGCCATCCTCCACTGCCCTCCCGGGCCACAGCAGAGAGCTGGACTGGAAGAGGAGCAACTGGGACAGAATCCGTTGCCCCAACTGGGACTAGAACCCAGGGTGCCAGAGCTGCAGGCGGAGGATTAGCCTAGTGAGCTGTGGTGCCAGCCAGACCAATTTTTAATATGATTTCCAATGTCTCCAAGTTATTCAGATGTCCATATAACTTTTATTTTTATATATTTATAAATATTTCCTGCTTTAATTGAACTCTCAGTTTACCTTACATGGGGCATAGTATATATAATGGGAAAGTTTATCATTCATGCAATCTAACTCTCTTTTGTTTCTTCTTTATGGTATAATTGAATTAACTTCAAAGCCTTATTGCTGAGTTTATAAATTACTTTGGATCTCCTTATGTGATCTTTTATCTGTTTGTAAGTTTAAAATTTCCACTCAACCTTCTGAGCTTCCCATTAGGTACTGCATTGATAATGATAATAAAGTATCTATAGATTAAATACCTCTACTTTGTTGAAAATCTTATCATGTATGTTGTCATAGTATCTTGGAAACAATCCATATAGTGATTTTGCACCTAAGCCATGAGGGAAGGCAAAGGATACTCTTTTATATTTTATTTAATTTCACACAATACTGAGCTTTTTTTCCTTTGAGAAATAATTTTATTAAATGAAGTATCTTTTTAGTAGGTACGTTTAATGTGTGTTATATGTATATTTGTATATTCACATTTCTTACAGGATTTAGATGACTTTAGCCTTGATATACAAAGCTCTCACTATATTATATTCAGAATATTCTTAATTTGGGAAAATATTTCTATATTTTCTCCTGTTTTAGGATAATCTCAATGGTATAAAATATCTAATATCTAATGCACACATATAATTTCTTAGGACTGCATAATATTGTATACTAAATCAATTATGGAGTATATACTTTATCATGAGGACATGAGAAAGGAGTGTGTAGTATATAATACAGGTAGAAAAGCACAAAATAGTTGGCCAACAGCAAACATGAGAGGCAATGAAAGGGACAAAGAAAGGAAAAAATGATGCAAAGAATTGGACAATTGTGTTACATTTGATTGACTGATATAACCTTCAACTGTCCTTAATTCTACGCTAGAATTAGAAATAGTTATTTTCAAGAGAAAACTTAGAAAACTTAGAAAAAAAAGAGAAATTTCAACAATCCTGGGCTCACTTAAAAATATATTTACTCATTTTTTCATTCTCACTTGAGTGAAAAAATGACACAGTGATATTCCATCTTGGGCTTGGTCAGGCTGAAGCCAGGAGCCTCTAACTCAATCTGAGATTCCCACATAGGTGTCCGGAACTTAAGTACCTTAGCAATCACCTTTTGCCTCCCAGGTTGCAAAATGTCAGGAAGATTAATCAGAAATGGAGCCAGGACCCAAACCATACACTCCAATTTGGGGTGTAGGCATCCGAAGTCATATGTTAATTGCTGAGACAAACGTCTATCCCTATTTACAATCATTTAAAAACAAAAACACAAAATATACATTTGCCTACTATCTAATGATTTTTCTCTAATGTGAGCTATTTTACAAAACTATGTATCATGTGTCACTATATGTTGAAAGATCATTCCCCAATAATTAGCACGTAAAGCATGGACAATACTTGTTGATAACCTTTTTCTGCAAGTGTACATGATTCTCAAATTCCAAACAACTCAACAATAAATTTTCATTTGAGAGAATATGGAAAATGTTTCTCTGTTAACTCTAAAAGGGAGATGACAAAATGACACTTTTATAATGTTATTTCTTTAAATGATATAATTGATAACTTTTTGTATCTTGGTACTATATTTTTTAATAATTTTTTAAAATTTACATAAAGAGTATGGATTTCCTGTTTCATATATACAGTTCTAAGACCATCTTAATTTTTGTGGTTGTGTTTTACTGAAAACTAACATTGCTCATAATCCTTTTTAATCTTTTTTTCGTAATCACTTGGTTTGCATTGATTATATGCAAGTCAACCATCCATTGTCACTGTTTTATCTCAACTCATATAAGAACAATAAACATGAAAATGTATAATTATGAAAAAACATGAAAGAGTCCAGGGTGTGTATATATAACATTGATGGTACAAATTGAACTCAGAAAGCATTTACTTCACATGCCCTCAGAAAATTGAAGAGAGCTTCATAGGGTAGGTGGCTACAGGATCTAACCTGGAATAACACAAGTTTTTCAGTTGTACTTTGGTGTGGAGGTGACTTTTAGATCCTGTAGATTTATTTTTCATTGCAAAAGTGTTCTTTGGATTTCTCATGCCATTTACTTATACAGATAGCACAAGTGGCTTCCTGAGCAATGAACTTAGGTGAGCTCTATTATACAAGGTAAAGGAAGAGGAGTTATACGGTTGTACACTGGAGAATTCCACTTGTACAGATTCTTTCAATGCTTTAATAACAGTCTCTGATTTCTCTGTGTTAGAACACAGATGAAATATTTAATCACCTCTATTTTAAACATATAACCATGGACAAGTTAGTGACTTTGCACTGTTTCTGTCATACTCCTCCTATTTCTACTGTGAGATGTACTTAGTAAATATCAACAAAATTTCTTCGACTGATGTGCTAACGGTCTGAAAAAAAAATGATACACATTTTAAAAGACGTATTTATTTATTTTAAAGACAGAGTTACAGAGAGGCAGAGGCAGAGAGAGACAGAGAAAGAGAGGTCTTCCATCTGCTGGTTCATTCCAAAAATGGCCACAGTAGCAGGAGCTGGGCTGATCTGAAGCCAGAACACAAGAGCATCTTTTGGGCCCCCTACAAAAGTGCAGGGGCCCAAGGACTTGTGCCATCTTCCACTGCTTTCCCAGGCCATAGCAGAGAGATTGATCAGGAAATGGAGCAGCTGGGGCTTGAAACAGTGCCCAAATGATCTGTGGACACTGCAAGTTGCAGCTTTACCTACTATGCCACAGCACCAGCCCCTAGAAAAAATGAGATATATTGAGCAGATAATTCTGTGGTGCACAAATGCAGTCCATACAGTTTTAGCTGTTGAGTGATTTTATTTTTTATTTTTTTAATTTAAAGTCAGATTTACACACACACACACACACACAGAGAGAGAGAGAGAGAGAGAGAGAGAGGAGGGGTCTTCCATCCGCTGGTTGACTTCCCAGTTGGCCACAATGGCCGGAGCTGCACCAATCCAAAGCCAGGAGGCAGGAGCTTCTTCCAGGTCTCCCACATGGGTGCAGGGGCCCAAGGACTTAGGCCACCTTCTACTGCTTTCCCAGGCCATAGCAGAGAGCTGGATTGGAGTGGAGCAGCCAGGACTCGAACTGGAGCCCATAAGGAATAGCGGCACTGCAGGCAGTAGCTTTACCTGCTGTGCCACAGTGCCAACCCCAGGTATTAAGTGTTTTAACAATTATATGTCCCGCTTTGGTACACAATATAGGAATTTGATAGTAATAGATAAAACATTAGTGCTATTCTGAAAATATAATAGAAATATTTAGTTCAAATTCCGCAGAATAATTTTTTTCTTAATATTAGGATTCAAAATCTGTTGTCACAGTAGAGAGAAAATGATGATTTCTTAGGAGAGCTGGAATTCCTTGAGACTTAAAACACAAAAAATGCAAGAGAAAGATAATTTTGACAATGAAAGTAACTTCTTTATACCATGCAATGGAGAAAAACAAAGCTGGTTGTGGTTAACGATTCTTAGAGACATATTTTATAAACACAATTTGTAACAAAGGAAGACTGAAACAGAAAGCTAACAACTACACTTTGTCCTTTATGAATTTATACTTGTCCTAACATTGTACACTGTTAAAACTATTGTGTTCCTTGCGGCGCCAGCACACCGGGTTCTAGCCCCGGTCGGGGCACCGATCCTGTCCCGGTTGCCCCTCTTCCAGGCCAGCTCTCTGCTGTGGCCAGGGAGTGCAGTGGAGGATGGCCCAAGTGCTTGGGCCCTGCACCCCATGGGAGACCAGGAGAAGCACCTGGCTCCTGCCATCGGATCAGCGCGGTGTGCCGGCCGCAGCGCGCCTAACGCGGCGGCCATTGGAGAGTGAACCAATGGCAAAAGGAAGACCTTTTCTCTCTGTCTCTTACTGTCCACTTTGCCTGTCAAAAAAACAAACAAACAAACAAAAAAAAAAACAAACTATTGTGTTCTATTGAGTCTGTGTACTTTCCAATGATGAATGAGGATATAAACATAAATATATAACATTTTTTAAAAATTCTGGGCCAAATTATTACCAAAAATATCTAAAGATTTTTATTTAACTGTAACAAAAACAAAAGGTACAAAAATTCTGAGGGTAGATTTCCATACATTTTCAGAAAATTAATGTTTTGCAACCTTCATCTAGATCAAAAGCATCTTGGAAACCTCTTATGTGTCTTTCACATTATTACCATCTTTGCCAAGGTTAGCTGTTATGATTTCTAAGTGGAATCATGCCATGTTTGGTATCTGACTTCTTTTTTTTTTTTTTTTTTTTTGACAGGCAGAGTGGACAGTGAGAGAGAGAGACAGAGAGAAAGGTCCTCCTTTGCCGTTGGTTCACCCTCCAATGGCCACTGTGGCCAGCACGCTGCGGCCGGCGTACCGCGCTGATCCGAAGCCAGGAGCCAGGTGCTTCTCCTGCTCTCTCATGCGGGTGCAGGTCCCAGGCACTTGGGTCATCCTCCACTGCACTCCCAGGCCACAGCAGAGAGCTGGGCTGGAAGAGGGGCAACCGGGACAGAATCCGGCACCCCGACCGGGACTAGAACCTGGTGTGCCAGCGCCACAGGCAGAGGATTAGCCTATTGAGCCATGGCGCTGGCCCTGACTTCTTTTGTTCAAACGTGTTTATGAAATTCATTCATGTTTTCCTATGTATAAATTCACATTGTCTTTCCAACATAATTAATGTTCTAGCAATTATAACCTATCCCTTTGTGATCTCAATTTCAATACAAACAGGAGTATTTCTTTGCACTGTGTAATGCCATCAAATTATTTAGTTACTTGAAAACTATAACAGGAGAGAGACAGAGATTGCATTTGCTGATAGCTGCAATAGCCAGAGTTGGGCCAAGCTGAAGCCTGGAACCAAGAATTTTATCTATGTCTCGCTTGTGGGTGAGATAGGCCCAAACACTTGGGCCACCATGTGCCTTCCTGGGTATTAGCAGGAATGCTGCCTCAAAAGCAGAACAGCCAGAATTGAACTGGCACTCGGATAAGGGCTGCAGGTGCTGTAAGCAGTGGCTCAACATACTATGCCATAATGCTAGTGCCAAGTCCTCAATCTAAAAGTAAAAAGAGAAAAATATTTAGGATGGCAGATTTTCTGAAGATAATGGTAATATCTTAATAATTGTTTATTACTCACAAAGGACTCAGTTTCCTTATTATTTCACCACTTTGCATAAATTAAGCTATTTTTCTTTCCTTTTATTTATTTATTTATTTATTTATTTATTTTTTGACAGGCAGAGTGGACAGTGAGAGAGAGAGACAGAGAGAAAGGTCTTCCTTTTGCCGTTGGTTCACCCTCCAATGGCCGCCGCGGTAGCGCGCTGCGGCCGGTGCACCGCGCTGTTCCGATGGCAGGAGCCAGGTGCTTCTCCTGGTCTCCCATGGGGTGCAGGACCCAAGGACTTGGGCCATTTTTAAGATTTATTTATTTATTTGAGAGGCAGAGGCAGAGAGAGAGCTTCCATCTGCTGGCTCATTCAATAAATGGGCAAAATGGCTGGAGCTGTGCTGATTCAAAGCCAGGAGCTTCCTCTGGGTCTCCCATGTGGGTGCAGGGGTTCAAGGACTTGGGCCATCTTCCATTGCTTTCCCAGGCCATAGCAGAGAGCTGGATCGGAAGTGGAGCATCCGGGTCTTGAATTGGCGCTCATATGGAATGCCAGTACTGCAGGAAGAGGCTTTACTTGCTACCCTGCCCCCACCCCCAATTAAGCCATATTTATATACACATCAGTTTTCTCCAAGTTTATAGGAATTCTTATATCTGAGCCATCACATAGAAGAGTCATCATTTAATCTCATGCTCTACCAATTATTTGATTTTGGCTTTAATTAACATTAGCTGTCATGTTCGAAAAAGGGAAAACATTGGGGAGTTTTAATCTCTAGTAAAGATTTGACAATAACCTCTTATAAACATGAATGAGTCTCTAGCCCAGGAAAAGAATAACTTTTATTATAACTGAGGAAAATGGTAAGAACTGTACCAAATTTATGAAAAAGATCACCAAGCCCTCAAGAAGGTGATAAAATTTCCCAGTGCTAATAGTTTTAAAGGTCATTAAGCACTTAAATGCTCAAAAATGCAGTTCTCATTATCTCCAAACCCACTTGAATTTGATAGCTCATATAAAGGAAACTGGTAGACAATATTGTTCATCAGTGTGGGCTCTATTGGGTTATAGAACAGAAAATGGGCAGAATTTCTGTGTTCAAAAGAAACATGAGAATACTTCCTGGTGACAGAGTCTCAGGTCTAATACATAGTGTATGGATGGGATTGCCAATAATATTGGAGGTAGGTTAAGGCTTTAAAATTAATTGCAAATGAGTTGCATGACAAAGCATTCTAAATTCTGGTTTTTTTCTTTTGCTCTATATACCAAAATAGTTATTAACTTTATTATGTAAAGTATTCAAATTGCTTAACAGATTCTTTTCCTTTCATAAAAGTGTAAAATTATGCAAACATAATAATTAGTAAATCCTAAGTGAAGAAACTAGTTTATGTACTGTCTTTGCTATGTGCAAATTTCATTGGTAGTGTTTCAAATTATAGGGTAGGGGGAAAACTGTATTCTTTAGGTCATTTATACAAGTTTTGAGAATAATCACATTCTGAAATAGGATCTAGTTCTTAGAATTTATTAAGTTTTAAATGAGTTTTTTACAAATTTGGAAGAAATTTTGGGCCCGGCGCCATGGCTCACTTGGCTAATCCTCCACCTGCGGCACCGGCATCCCATATGGGCACCGGGTTCTAGTCCTGGTTGCTCCTCTTCCAGTCCAGCTCTCTGCTGTGGCCTGGGAGGGCATTGTAGGATGGCCCAAGTGCTTGGGCCCTGCACCTGCATGGGAGACCAGGAGGAAGCACCTGGCTCCTGGCTTTGGATTGGTGCAGCGCCAGCCATAGCGGCCATTTGGGGGGTGAACCAATGGAAGGAAGACCTTTCTCTCTCTCTCTCTCACTCTCAGTAACTCTACCTGTCAAATAAATAAATAAAAAATCTTTAAAAAAAACAAATTTGCAAGAAATTTCAATGAGATAGAGTTGTGGTGGGTCAATGTTTACAAAGATGGCATTTTTCTGATTGTTAGAATGTCACAAGAGATATTATTCGTGTAATATTACTTCTAAGCATCCTTCCTCAATGGCAACAGTTTAAATTATATAGACTTTTGAAACAAAGTCATAATGCTGAGAATATGAATTATTTCCTGAAGTTATGCATTAAATAATATATTCCTAAAAATAAGTGGATTTGAGAGTGTTTAAATCAGGAAGGTGACATGAAAAATAATTGGTTTTAAACAAATAAAAATACAAGAGGTTTTCTAGAAGCTTAGTTTAATTCTATCCCTGAAGAAACTGAGAAAAAATACAGATCTGAGATTTAGGTAAGTGATGATCACTAAATTTTAAGATTTACTTATAAGTTATTTGTGGGAGGATTAAAATTTATTTAAATCTAGCCTGCATTATGTGCATTTATTATTTTTCTTTCAAGAAATTACATACTATGTACTGGATGCTACTCAAGGTGCTGGACTAAGTCAGGCTTTCAGAGGTTAATTAAGGGGGGAAAACATATAATGCAACTCCATGTAATTTTTATGTCTAGAGCTTCTGAAGGTTGAAATGAATAATGTTATATTATGTATGTATATATGCTAACTTGTTAAATGTTGAAATGAAAAATTCATAATCCAGAAACTGTCACAAAGGCAGGAAGTCCTACTCTTTTGGCAAATACTCACATGGTTCTTGTGTTCTTGTTATTGATACAGTAATAATGACTTCCATTTTTAATAACCCTGATGGTCATTTTTTTAAAGATGTATATTTATTTGAAAGGCAGAATTACAAAAAGCAGAGAGATCTTCCATTTGCTGGTTCATTCCCCAGATGGCTACAATGGCTAGGGCTGGGCCAATCTGAAGCCAGGAGCTTCCTCCTGATCTCCCATGTGGGTTCAGGGGCCATATTCCACTGCCAGCATTGCAGGTGGCAGCTTTACCCACTATGCCACAAAGCTAGCCTCCCTGATGGGCTCTAATTGATGAATTATTATGAATTATATTAAACACGTTCAAGACATATGGGTTAGGTAAAATATTTTAGAGATATACCAACATTTGTATATACTAAAACTCTAGCAAACGTTGTGTCCTTTTTCCTAATAGGATAGATCTGGTTTTTAATGGGCCTTTCCCTATCTGGCTGTATTTCTAATTGTCTTTGTTAAAATGTAGTTTAAAATGATCACACATGCTACTTCTGCTTGCTTGTGAGTGAATTTTTAAAAAT
The DNA here is from genome assembly GCF_033115175.1 of Lepus europaeus. Classification (NCBI taxonomy): domain Eukaryota; kingdom Metazoa; phylum Chordata; class Mammalia; order Lagomorpha; family Leporidae; genus Lepus; species Lepus europaeus. Next base: position 55,532,797 of record NC_084830.1, read on the forward strand.
GTATCTTCGGTAGAATTTAGTCTGAAAATCAATTTCATTATAATGCAACATGCCAGTTATTATGGAGTAGGCAATTCTCATGTCCGTGTAACTACTTCAGTGGATATCATTAATTTTCATGAAGAATATTGAGATTATATGACAGAAGTTGGCTTAGATGAGTTCATAAAAGCAGAGAAGTATCATAAAGAAATCTGATACAAGGTATGGTTACAGAAAGAAAAGTGTATGTAGGAAGATGATTTTGCAATGCAGTCATGGAAATACACATTGAAAATAGCATTAGTATAGGAATCTGGATAAAGGAGGAAGTAGGACATGAGGAGATTAGTAAAGCAACTCAAGATACAGAAACGAGCAAGTCTGTCTCTAAGATGGGAGCAATGCATGTGAAATTCAAGAAACATTGTCAAAACCAGAATTTGTGATGTGAAGAAACAGGAGTCAAATCTTAAAGAATCTTGGTGGCCAGTAAGTTGGCATTCATTCCATGTAAACAGCAGGCCATTGCAGGATTTTGAGCAGGGAGGTGAACTTATCTACCTTTTACACAGAAAGTGTCACTCTGGCAGTTGTGTGTGGAAGAGATTTTGAGCACAGTGAGATGGCAATGTATTTCAGTAGCAAAGACAATAGATGGTGAAGGTGTCACATAATGGAATAGTGGAAGTAATAAAATGTATCTTTGGGAATTCATATTTATACAGAGACAACTGGCCTTGCTATTGGATTAATGTAGGATGTGAAAGAATGATGGACACTAGGAATATTTTTATAGCAATGGAGACAAAAAATAATTTTAGGGTAAATATTTATAGGTCAAGCAAGCCATTAGCATTATATATAGAAAATTATGAGGCTGGTGCTGTGGTGTGGCTGGTAGGGCTGCTTCCTGTAGTGCCGGAATCCCATGTGGGTTCTGGTTCAAGTCCCAGCTGCTCTGCTATGACCTGGGAAAGCAATGAAAAATGGCCCAAGTCCTAGGGCCCCTGTGCCCACTTGGGAGACCTGGAGGAAGCTCCTGGCTCCAGATCGGCGTAGCAGCAGCTGAAGTGGCCAGTTGGGGAGTGAACCAGTGGGTGGAAGATCTCTCTGCGTAACTCTTTCAAATAAATAAATATTTAAAAAGTGACAATATGTGCAAATATGAAGAATTATCCTTGTGCCAGAAGATTAAGTGGTTTCCATTGGCATTTCTATAAGAAATAGGGAAAGTGAATAAAAAGGATGCAATGGATTTTAAAGATTCATAGAAAAGTCAATTTAAAAAAAAGTCATACAGTGAGCAACTATGGCCCATGATCTTGGAGAGAAGAGAAAAATCAGAGGATTAAGATTGTTTTTGTTGTTGTTGTTTTATTTGAGTTAGAGAGAGATAGAAAAAGATCTTCCTTCCATTGGTTCACCCCCCAAATGGCTGCTCTGGCCAGAACTATGCAGATCCGAAGCCAGGAGCCAGGTGCTTCCTCCCGGTCTCCCACATGGGTGTGGGCGCCCAAGCACTTGGGCCATCCTCTACTACCTTCCTGGGCCGCAGCAGAGAGCTGGACTGGAAGAGGAGCAACTGGCACCCATATGGAATGTAGGTGGAGGATTAACCAAGTGAGCCACAGTGCCGGCCAAGATTGTTTTTTTAAACTAGTCTTTTATGTGCAGTTTTTAGGCTTTTAGCAAAACTGAGAAGCACATAGATATCTTGTAAATTACCTGCACTCAAATATGCATAATTGTCCATTATCATCATTCTCTATCATAGTGGTGCATTTGTTACAACTGAGGTACCCACATTATACATCATCACCCAGAGTCCATAGTTTACATTAAGGTTTACCATTGGTGTTGTATATCCTTTGGGTTTGGACCATGACATATATATCACTGTAGTTTCCTACAGAACAGATTCACTGCTCTAGAATCATTTGTCCTTGTTTTAATCCCTTTCTTATACTTCCCTAAAACCTCTAGCAACCACTCATCTTTGTAAATGTCTGTACTGTTTTGCCTTTTCCAGCATTTCATATAGTTGTAAACATATAGTATGTATATGGTCATTTCAAGTCTATCTTTTCTTACTACTAAAATGTACTTAAGTTTCCTTTTGACTTTTCATGGGTCATTTCTTTTTACACGGAATAATCTTTCATTGTCTAAATGTAACACAGTCTATCCATTCACCTACTGAAAGACTTATTGGTTGTTTCCAAGCTTTGGCAATTATTTGTTGCTACAAACACTCGTATACATGTTTTTGTATGGATTCAAATTTTCAGCTCCTTTTGATATGAAGCTCGCACTGTGACTGCTGCTATCTCATTGTAAATTTTGCATTTCCCTGATGATGTAAGACTTAAAACATCTTTTCATCTGCTTGTTTGCCACTTGGATATTGTCTTTCACACATGTTTAAAGCACATCATTTTCTTAATGTCTTTTGGGTAACAGTCCTTTTCAGACAGGTCTTCTACAAATAAAATCTCTTGGTCTGTGGCTTATCTTCTCATTCTCTTGAAATGGTCTTTCACAGGGCCAATCCATTTAAATTTTAGTGATGCTTAGGTCATCATGTATTTCCTTTGTAGAGTATATCTTTTGTGTTTTATCAAACAATGAATTTCTGTATCAAAGTCATGTAGGATTTCTAAGGTGTTATCTCCTAGATATTTTCCATTTGAGTTAATTTTATTGAAATTTAAAGTCTGTGTCCAGCTTCGGTTTTTTGCACATGGATTACCACTTGTTCTACATACCATTGTTGAAAAGATTATTTCTGCACTTTTTTATTATTTTACAAATACCACTCTCTTGAATATTGTGACTTTGTATTAAAGTAAAATAGTGTCAGTTAATATTTTATGGTTGTTCTAGATATTTTGGTTCTCCATATAAACTATGCTGTCTTTTGATATACAAAAAATAGCTTAAATTTTGATTACAATTGCATTGAATCCATAGGCAAAACTGGTAATAACTGATACCTTGACAACATCAAATTGTCCTAGAAATAGAGTATTTCATTTATTTAGTTCTACATTTTACATTTATTGTAGTTCAATATTTCCCTCGTATAGCTCTCCTATGTAATTTATTAATTAACACTTAAGTATTATAATATTCCTTAGCTTCTTCATGTAATTGGTTATCTTCATTGATATCCAAGTGTTGAACCAGGTTTGCATACCAGAGATGAATGTTAGTCATGGTATGTAATACTACTTAGAAATTTCTGGATTTATTCCCTAACATTCTGTTGAGGACTTTGGATCTACAAATAATTCATGAGAGACATTTGTAGTTTTCTAATTTGAGTATTAAGGTAACACAGACCTCTAAGAACGAGACAGAACATAATAATTTAATTTATATTCTCTTTAAAAGGAATTACTGAAACATGTTATATAATTTCTTAATTTTTGGAGAAATAATCAATGAAACTATTGGGTCTAGTGATGTTTTGGAGGGCTATTAATTGTTTAGGGTTGTATGTAGTGCATAAGTTATTCAGATTATCTGTTCCTAGTATGAAATTTGTGGGCATAGGATTGATCAGTGTTTCTTTTTATTATCCTTCTGATATATAAGTGATGTCTGTTCTTTAATTTCTAGATATTAAACATTTGTGTCACCTCTTTTCTTATTTAGCCTAGCTAAAGGCTTATGGATTCTATTGATCTTTTCAAAAAACCAGCTTTTGTTGACTCCTCTTCATTTTCTGCTTTTAATTCATTAGTTTTTAATTAATATCTGATTTTAATTCTCCACTATTTATGTATTTTCTTACTTTTAGATTTAATTTGTTGTTCTTGGTTCCCAAGGTGGAAATTATTATTTGTTAGTTCTTCTTTCATTTTTAACCTATAAATTTCTCTTTACTGATTTTGTGCATCACAGTGTGTGTTCGCATTTTCACTTAGTTCAAAATGTTCTCAGGCCGGCGCCGCAGCTCACTAGGCTAATCCTCCGCCTTGCGGCACCGGAACAGCGGGTTCTAGTCCCGGTCGGGGCGCCAGTTCTGTCCCGTTGCCCCTCTTCCAGGCCAGCTCTCTGCTGTGGCCAGGGAGTGCAGTGGAGGATGGCCCAAGTGCTTGGGCCCTGCACCCCATGGGAGACCAGGAGAAGCACCTGGCTCCTGCCATCGGATCAGCGTGGTGCACCGGCCGCAGCGCGCCTACCACGGCGGCCATTGGAGGGTGAACCAACGGCAAAGGAAGACCTTTCTCTCTCTCTCTCTCTCTCACTGTCCACTCTGCCTGTCAAAAAAAAAAAAATGTTCTCCTCTTGTTTATTTTTCTATTTGGGGATAAAGACTTAAATTCAACCATATCCCTATTCATTTTATGCCTAATGGATATGTCTTTTTTGGTAGAGGAATTTGAAATCTCTATCTTATAATAGAGTTTGCTTTGTCTGAAATTTATACTGCTGCTTCCTTTTGACCTACCCTAATAACCTCTGCTGTTAGTGTAATTAGACCATTGATGCCCAAAGGGATTCTTGATATACCTGGATTAATACTTAAAACATTTTATGAGTCCATTTTCTCTCATTTATTTATATATTGGTCATACTTCTTATAAAACTCTGAATGGTTGTTACATAATACTGTATCATTTCATGTGTAGTATTTAATCCTTAGTTCTCCCTCCCATCTCTTCTGTTATTACTGTTAACAATGTTACTTCTGTATAAACATACCTAACAAATATATAGCTAAGATGTATATAAAGAAATTCATTGTTGCTAGTATTTTGAAAGAACTTTTATTTCTTCTTTGGTGCTCCTCCCTTTATATTCACCTGTTTTCTGAACTATATTATTTTCCTTCTATCTTCTCTCTAAATCATTTAATATTTCTTGCAAGACAGATCTGCTAGTAACAAATTCCTTCAATTTTTGTTTAAGGAAGTTTTGATTTATCTTTCATATGTTTAGTATAATTTCATGGTACAGTATTCTAGGTTAGTGGTTTTTATGTTCTAAAGATTAAAAATATTTCACTCCACTCTCTTCTTACACATGTGCTTACTGAATTCGTAAGCCATGTGTTGTCAAGTATTCTCTTAGAATATAAAAAATATAATTAAAAAGACTGGATCTGCCTGTGATGAGAGCTGTCTGCTAAAATGCCTGGGAAAGCAGTAAAATATGACCCAAGTGTTTGGGCCCCTCAACTCATGTGGGAGACCTAGAAGAAGCCCTGGTCATTGCAGCCAATTGAAGAGTGAACCGGCGGGTGGAAGATCTATCAAAAAAAAAAAAAAGTTATTGTCCCCCAAATCAATGAACAATAACAAAAAAGGATGCAAAAGTAGAGTGTTTTAACTAACTTGTAATGTTCTCTCTTGTTTTTCTAGGTTTTTATTCATCCTGTAAGTATGTATGTTTTATAATCTTACTGTGTTCGTGACTGAAGCACTATAGAAATCAAAGGGTATTGGTACTTTTATGTTGTATTTCCCATTATAGCTACTATGAAAGGCACATTTACAGTTGCTTCTCTCCATATATAGGATTAACTGAAGAGTGAAAGACAAGGATGTTTTCAATAAAGTATTATACATAAGCAGCAAGATACCTTTTTAATAGTCTTTATACTAATAAATTTTAATAGTGATGTGAATCTTTTTTTATAAATTTTTACCTTGCACACTTAGATCATTTATTATCTGATTTATAACTAAAGCATTCTAATACAATGTTAATCTCAATGAACTACTTATTTCATGTTTCCACCTTAGGGTTATAGTTTCAACAATTAGTAATTATTTTGTGCATTCACTGTATGGAATGATCTCAGTTTTTTTTTTTTAACACAGTGAAGAAAACTAACAAGGCTAAATACTCCCCCTATATTAGATGGAATTTAGAGAGAAAAAAGACTGTCTTCTGTACTATAGAATCCTGCACACAAGTAAAGCATTTTCCATGATTTTAAAAAAAATCTTTAAAGAGATAAAACTATTTGGTTCAGGAGGAACTGAAAGCAAATGCCTTGTTTTGAAAACATATTTAAAAGGGATAAGTGAATTTTTATCATCTTATAGATATTCTGTTTACTCTGCTGAAATAAGTCACATATTTTTTTAGTTTATCTCAAAAGGTTCCTTTGTTTTAAATCCCAATTTAAAGCAGTACTTTACTGAAACTAACAACAGAAAAGGAGTCACACATAAAACTGCATTGAAAGAACCATGCAAATAGAGAATGTATTATAGTGAGTCATTTAGACACAACATAGGTTATATTACATCATTGTAATAGTCAAATTTCAAATGTTTATAAATAAAAATTATTATGGGGATGAAAATTGACAATCAGGAATAGAAGATAATCTTTCCTTTGGAGATGCTTTTTCTAGACAATGTTATTTAGTTTTTAGTTTGTAAGTCAAATTGCATTTTCCTTACTGACATTCTTTTATTACTATGTAACACTTACAGGGTCAATACTCAAAGACTGAAGTTTGAGACTTTCTGTTATATTTCTTCAGCACAGAATTTCATATCAATCTTTCAGGGAACTTTTCCTAAGAAATGGAACACATTACGGATGTGATGGGGACAGGTTCATGGCAGTCCATTTCTTTATTTGATAATAAGCCAAAATGATAATTTCCTTAACTAGTGAAATTTGTATAGCTGCATAAATGTATTTCCCAGGTGTCTCTGTCAAATCGTAATTCCATTTCCCTGTTGGCGATCTGTATGAACATGTGTCCCGATCATTGGATTTGTACCAACCAGGCAATGTTTCTGCTTCTCAGCAACAATATTGGATGATATTATTGTTCTAAATGCTGAGCTGGATTTTCCCAAGGCCTGTGTTAAAGAGGTATCTTTGGAAACTAGTTTTGGTTTTAAGTTTTAGAACACTAAATATTGCTCAAATTAAATGCAAGAAAGGAGACTATCATTGTTTTAAGATTTCGGTCAATTTAGTTTTCAAAACAGTTCTTGGAAGCAGCCACAATTATCTTCTTGTAAAGAGAAGTAAAAATTAGTGATGTACAAGTACACTGTCATGGAAATAGCGTTAATCCAGAACCCTATCATTCTAGCTTTCTTGCTAGTGTTAAATACTAACTGGAACAAGCAGTGACTATATAAAATTCCTACTGGTTCATTAAAATAATTTTTCTTGTGAGACATATCTGTGGTTACATGTCAAAGTAGATTTTAAATGACCTATTTGCAATCAAAAAATTGGCTGGTGGTTATCTGTTTATTTAACAAATTGAATACAATGGTTCCATTTTCAACAGATTCTTATTTTTGTCTTTCCTCTTATTGATACTAGCCATTCTATCAGTTGAATGGTAATTGTCAATCTACTTCTAGGAGTTCAGATAACTGTTTCTGAAAATTAGACTTAGGAATGAAAGCTGAGAGATTTTCGAATTGAATCACAAAGTTCACTGGAATGCATATACAATCTATTGTACACCAAATTATTTACCTTTCTCTGTTCTGCCAAATTCCTATGTGGAAACCCTACCCTCCAATACCTCAGAACAAGATTGCATTTGGACTGAGTCTTTTGAGAGATTTTTAAGTTAAAAATTAAGTTATTAGAGTGGATCCTAATCCAATATACTGGTGTCCTTATAAGATGAAATGCATACTTACATACATATTTTTTTTTTCTCAGAGGGCATAGACAAGCACAAAAGGAAGACCATGAAAACACACAGAAGCAGCCAGCCATCTCACCTGCAAACTAAGAACAGTGGCCTCAGAAGAAGCCAGTTCCACTGACACCTTAATATTTGACATCTACCTTCTAGAATTTTGAAAAAAAAAAAAATCCACTTGGTCTATGGTCCTTGGTTGTCTTTGTTTTGGGAGTGTCTTATTTGACACTCTGGGATGTGAGTTTTTCTGGCTCACATCTTGAAGTAGTCCCACTTGGGAATTCCTGTATTAACTATATAACTCAGCCATACTGTGATGTGGGAAAAGCAACATGATTATAGTCACTCAACATATTCAATTATTATGAAGTTATATTTGTGATAGGGATTTAAATAAATACTTTGGATGTGATATGAGTGTTTTGATTTTCTCTATAATTAGGTTAGATGAATCATAGCGGATCTGCACGCTATTTTGTTAAGAATATGAAGTGGCAATTACTTATAAGCGGATATTATGTGTCAGTAGTCAAATGTGGATAAAACTTTATTTAAAGATGGTGAAAATATGCTTTTACCCTATGATTCTTCACCAGCTGGCCCACAAAGAGTTTTGTTGATACAGAAATTTTTCATGTGGGTAGAATAATTAGGTTTCAATTATTAATGTTACTGTATGGTCAATCACTTAGCCAGTCATTGTAGCAGTGGATATGTAAATATATTCTTTAAAAGTTTGGCGAGAATATTTGAAATATACATTATTATAAATCATGATCACCTTTTATGAAGACTCATTCTTCCTTTCTAAATGAAACTAGAATCTTTGACTAATATCTCACCTTTCCCTGCCAACTCTTCCCATCTTCATCATTTGGTAATTGCCATTCTACTTTCTACTTCTAGGAGTTCAGATAACTGATTCCATCTGTAAGAATGATTCTGTGATATCTGTCTTTCTGTGTTTACCTTATTTCACTTTGCATAAAGCCCTAGATATTTATCCATATTGCCAGAATATGAATTTCCTACTTCTTTCATATTATATCTTTTAAAAACATTCATCTGTTAATGGATATGTTGGTTGTTTCTGAATCTTGGCTTTTGTGAAAATGCAAATATCTCTTAAATGTATTGCTTTTAAAAACACATAAGAGGGGCCAACAGGTATATGAAAAGTGATCATTAATCATTCAGGAAATGCAAGCTAAAAATCACAAGAATGGCTAGTATCAAGAAGAGGAAAGATAAAAAATGTGAGGATGTGTTGACAATGGAACACTTGTATTCACCTTGTGGAAACTAAAATTAGTACAGCCATTTTGGTGAATGGTATAGACGTTCTACAATAGATAAAAACAATTACGGTATGATCCATTCCACCAATTTTACTTCTAGAGATGTGTTATTTGAGAAGCATTCCTCAAATGCTCAGAGTAGCCAGGACTGGGCCAAGCCAAAACTAGGATCCAGGAACTCAATCCAGGTCTCCCATGTGAGTGACAGGGACCCAACCATTTGACTCGACACTGCTGCTTTCCAAGATGTGCATTAACAGAAAGCTGAAATTGAGAATCAGAGCTGGGATTTCAATCCAGGTATTTGAATATGGGACATGGTATCTGACCAAAGTCAGTCCTGAGACAAGTATATTTTAATGGAGGATGGTTAAAGAATGCTAGATATGTTATACTATAGAGGGGTATGGACGGAAGGAAAAGAAACATCAAAAGAATAATGGTAATTCAAAAGGTTTGTGGGAAAATGGAATTAAAACATAAGTTTGGGGGCCAATGCTGTAGCACAGTAGCAGGTTAAGCCTCTGCCTGTGCTGGCAGCATCCCATATGGACGCTGATTGAGTCCTGGCTATTCCACTTCCAATCCAGCTCCCTGCTACTGGTCTGGGAAAGCAGACAAAGATGACTCAAGTGCTTGGGCCCATGCATGCACATGGGAGACCTGGAAGAAGCGCCTGACTTCAGCCTGGCCCAGCCCTGGCTGTTGTAGCCATTTGGGGAGTGAACCAGTAGATGGAAAATCTCTCTCTCCAATAAATAAATAATTATTTAAAAAAACAAACAACAGACACCTGCACCGCATATCAGAGTGCCTGGGACTAAAAGGTAGCAGATGATGACCTGAGTGCTTGTGCCCCTATCACCCATGTAGGAGACTGATATAGAGGGCTAGGGTCCTGCCTGTTCCAGATCTAGCTGTTGGAGTCATCTGGGGAGTGAGCCAGTGCATAGAAGATCTTTGTCACTCTGCCTTTCAAATAAATAAATCATAAAAAAATGTCAAATGGTGATGGATTTCTTAAGCACATACGAGGAATTAGCTCAAAGGAAGTCTCATATGATTGTGTTCCTTAAAGAAGCTATCTGTAGAATATGATTTAAAATGAGTCTAGAAGGAAAAGCTATGTACACATTCCACTTTGCTTGGGACAATCTACCTTTTTCCTTTTGTCTCTTAGTAAGTACAGGATGGACTATATAAAATTGTCAATATTTGACCATTTTGTCCTAAATATGGCAATCTCATGTAGTTCAATCCAGTGTTAGTAGTCTATTCTTTCCTCTCTAGAGTTTCTGAGTTTGATGATAAATTATATACATGGTCACTCTAAGCTAACAGTTGTGTTATCCTTTTTCCCAGGGATTTCTAGTAAAGATTTTCTTATTTCTAAAAACATCACATTCTTGTTTCCAGTTAAAAAGAAACATTTTGCTTGTTGAAACACACCCAATTTCAAGAATGTATATAAGAGACCAGCAATTTTAAATATTTTTAATTATTTTGCATTTATATGGAAATTAATGCAGATATTTTAGGTGAAAAGATAAATTTTACTGCCTCTATAGTAGAAATTGATCATATTTCTGCAAAAGGGAAGCTTAAAATTTTATTCTCCCACTTACTACATGATAGACCTACTCCAAACTAAATTCTGTAGATACTGGAACTCCTTCTAGGGCCACAACACAGAGGAGTAGTAATTAACTTTGTCAGATGGCTAGAAGCCGAAACCAATTATAGAGCAATGCAGACATGTACTATCTCTCATAAAGAGAATGGAAGCTTGCTTAATAAAGTAAGTGAAATCATTTTTATAACTATGATAAATAACTATTATTGCTATATAGTATTTTTACCCTATTTACTCTTTATGGTTTAAAATAATCAATAATCTAAACTACAGTGCCTGAAATTGAATTAATGAGTCTCAATAAAAACCAAATCTATCTCTTCTATTTCTATCATTACCTTTTAACTTATTTTTCTTTTTAAACTTTGTCTTTCTCTGTCCTTTATCTATCCTCAAATACACCAAACCAAATAGGGAACTGCATTTGAGTTAAGGTTAATGCCAATATTTCTCTGCTTAACTAGTATTAATTGGTTTTCCAGGGCAGTTTTGCCTTACTTACTAACTAATGATTGTGGTGCTGAAAGGTGAAGAATAGTGAGAGGGTTCATTGCCAATTCTCTACCACAAGAAAAATTGACATACACAAAGCTGCAGCAATCCACTGCTGTGTGTACGTGGGGGTGTGCTTTAATTGCATATTTTTAAGCCTTTACTCAGCTTATCTTTTATTAGAGGTTATGTTGAATATCCCTTTATTCCTATCTTATCTCTTCAAATATTACTGTCAGCGGACTGACTAAATTCTTTTGGTTAGACTTTATTGACTTGTGATATAAAATTATTCTTTATAACACATTATAAATGCTAAACACAGAAATGACCTCATCATTCCTTAGCCACCCAAATAGAATATGATTTTTTCCTCTCTTTTTCTCTCATTCTCTCACACACAGACATACTGGAAGTTAATTAAAGCTTTATATGTTCTGAAGAGCGACAGAGAGATGGATCTTCCATCTGCTGGTTCCATCCCCAAATGGCTACAACAGGCAGGAATGTGCCAGGCTGGAGCCAGGAACTCCATCCCAGTCTCCCACTTGGGCGGCTGGGGCCCAACTACTTGGACCATCTTCCTCTGCTTTCCTAGGCACAGTGCTAGGGAACTGAATTTGAAGTACAGCAGCCGGCATTCCAACATGGTATGCTGGTGCTGGCTTGAATCACCGCTCCACAATGCCGGCTCTACAGTTTTTAAATCTTGAATGAGAATGTTTCCTAAAGGATCAGGATTAGATTTTGAGTGACATAACTGGGCAATAAAAGTTATTTGTGTTTTTACTGGCAGATGATATTCTATCGTCCTAAAACAAAGCTGAAATTGGAACCCACCCTTAAGTTATGAAGTTACCAGTTCATATAAAATCCACAGGGAATTGAAGTCTAATTCATTTCACAATTACTATTTCATATAGACTATACCACAATGATATGCAAAACTGAATGCATGGTTTATTTAGAAAAATGTTGGGCCACTGTAGTGCAAAGAGAAGCAAGGTATCATTATTTTCGCCCTCAATCTATCATTTGCTCTTCACATATAGTCTCATACTTTCAACAGCCTTGACCATCTTCAAAATAAGGTTAACCACACTGCACTCGTGTTGCTCAGTGCCCTTAAAGCCTACTGAGATAATTTCTAACGTTTCCTTTCCATCTTTGAATAACTCATCCATTCGTTCAATATCCAGTCTTGACTGAATGTGCCCTTTGCTCCCTTTTGGCAGGTGTTAAGATATGCAGTGAAGAAAAGAGATAGAGTTCCTCCATGCTGGGAGCTCACAGTCTCCTCATGGATGCCATCATGTCACAAAACAATTAGAACTGCATGAAATACACACACATACACATATGGGGAGAATGCAATCGCTTGTGTGTTAGTATGTGATGATTAAGGACACAAATTTTAAAGGCAAACAGTGACAGATATGAGTTCAGGCTCCCCCTCCCCCATGATGAATTTGATCTTATCCCCAAACGCCTCTGATCCTCCATTTTCTGTTTTTAAAATGAAAATAATGTCTGTCTGCAAGAAAGCACCTGGAATTAAACAGATACTAAGAAACAGATGCTACATGCTTCAGATTACTCTGAGGTCTAGTCTGCTGTGTCAGTGAGCAGTTTTGAGTTTTCCTTGTATTTGTTAGAAATCTCTTAAATGTATTTAAGCTGCAGAGTAACAGGGTCAGAATGACACTTGGAAAGATTAGTCTGGCAACAGTGAACAAGAGAGATGGGAGGGGGAAGAACCTGACGATCAGAGACAAGTTAAGAGACTATTGAAATAGTTCAGGCATGAAATTAAAAGGACTGAAAATAGAGGATTGAAGACATCCCAAGTGATTAGACTGACAAAATGGAAAAGATTCTGCAAAGGAGATAAATGGCACCACTACTTCAGAAGAATGGGCACAGGTACCCTTCAGGGACAGAGGAACCAGTATTGTTTTACCCCTCACATTTGCTCCTATTAAATTAGACATTTTAAGTAAGTTAAATGGTTTAACAATTCCATGAGGCATGCACTATTTCCTAACATTTTTATTTATTTAAAGGCAAGCACTTGAATCATCTGTGGCTGCTTCCCAGGGTGCATGTTTTCAGTAAGCATTGAGAGTAAAGCCAGGACTCAAACCTAGACAGTCCAATGTGAGAAGTGGGTATTCCAAACAGCATCTTAACTCCTGCACCAAATACTTAACCATTGTTTCATTTTTCAGAGAAAGAGAAAGAACCATTGAAGAGTTTAATTAACTTGACCCAGAACATTTAGACAGAAAATGCTTGACCAAGGGGACTGGCATTTGATAGAGTGGTTTGGCACAGTTGCCTCACACATGAGAGTGCCTCTGTGCCATTCTGGCTTCCTGACGATGCACACCCTGGGTGACAGCAGGTGAAGGCTCATGTAGTCCCTGACACCCAACTGAGAGACCAGGATTGGGTTCCTGGCTCCTTGCTTCAGTAGTTGTGGGCTTCTGGGAAGTGAGCCAGAATATGAAGATCTGACTTCCTCTATTTCAAATAAAATGAAAATAAATACACAAATAAAAATTTTAAATTGATTTACTTGAACAAATTCATGACTCACCTGTGGGCCTAATTCATGACAAGTCCCAAAAAATTTTATTCCATTCACAAAGGAGTTTTCATACAAAGTAATTTACTTGCAGCAAAGAAAGAGACTATGGAGAACAATATCCAAAGATGTTTCTCCACGTACAGGAGAAATGTGTATCTTTTATTTTAGGGACAAATGAATCAGAGAAAAGTTATTGTCAGCACATATAGAGGTGAGCACAATTTCATACAGGTGCTGGTCAGGAATATGCTCCAACACAGGATGCATTTAAGGCAATAAGGCTTAAGCTCCTTCTGGGCTGGAGATTTTACAATTAAACAAAGGATGACCCTTGGATACTTGCTGACCCATCTGCCTAGGTATTGAGTTGCTCAGGACTTTAGCTGGTGACGATTTAAATTGTACACTTCTACTGCTAAAAATTATGAGCAACCCATTATTACACCAACTTGCCTTAAGGAGCAATCTGGACTTCGTGTTGGGAAGCAATGGTGAGCAAAGCTGATAATAGAAATACAGAATCAGAGAAGGTACTGAGGATGCAAAACACAATAGTTCACATGCTCTGCACCACTCTACTCCACTACTGAAAAGAGAAAAGCACACAGCTCAGCTAGCAGCAGGTTCCCCATTCCATACTCACCCTCACTGGACTTCGTGTTGCTCCATCCATATCTCCCACCATACATATCACGTGCCCTGGCCTACTTTCTCACTTCACCCTAAGCTATTTGATAAATATATGGAAGGGACTTCATAAACACATTCCTTAGAAATGAAAATTAATATTCCTCTCAATTCTCATTCATTTTTAAGTTCTATGATGTTTATATATATTGATGACTTGGTCTCAGGCAGTAATTAGCATCAAAATCCTTGAAGATTTTTTTGTGTTTTTGTACAATCAAATGTTTGGTGCATTTCATTATTTATTGATTTTTTTGTTTGTTTTATTCCATAGATTTTAAGCTGTGCTTTGGTATAAAAATATAACAATTTTTTAAAAAATTGTTAAAATATAGCAATTTTTTTGTGAAATCCTTTGTGGTATAGCAGGTTAAACTATGGATATGACTCCAGCATTCTCTGTGTGTACCAGTTCCTGCCCTGGCTGCTAGCACTTCCAATTCAGCTCCCTGCTAATGTGCTTGAGAAAGCAACAGAAGTACTTAGGTTCCTGCCACCCACGTGGGAGATATGGATGGAGCCCTAGGCTCCTGGCTTCAACCTTGCCAAGCCCCTACTGTTGCAGACATTTGGGGACTGAACTAGCAGATGCAAGATTCTCTGTCTCTCCCTCTTTTTGTATAACTCTGCCTTCAAAAAATAAATACACCTTTTTAAAAATATTTGAAATTTTAGTATCTTGAAACTTAAGTCATCCAAATCAAAACAGGCTGAACTATATTCATCTTTGACTACAAAACAAAGGCCAAACATATCAATTTCCTACTTCAATCACTTTCTAACTCACCCTGTCCTCTGAAAGTTTTAGTGAAATGGTGCTGTTTGGCGCAGGGTATTTGAGGAAAAATTATAAATAACAAATAAGAGAACCTGTAAACTATAATGAGAAAATAGCAAAGGTTACATATAAAATACCTAACATTAAATGGGACAGTAAAAACTTATCTATAGAATATTAATCACCAGCATAATATCACTTCTGTTTGCTTGACATTTATATAATTCTCTCAACTGCTGTTTTTTTAAAAAAAATTACTTAGAGACATTGGATGTTTTACCAGGCCACAAAGAGAATAAAGCACTGCTATTACTTCCTTATGATGATTCATGTTAGATACCTAAAGAAAACTGTAATGAAACCCTGTTTTAAAGGATAACCTAAATTAACAACTTACTAAAGTAACAGTTCACAAAATGACATTAGACTGATTGTGTTACCAAAGATGGATGATCAGAGGTTCTTGTCTTCGCATGTGAAAAGAATTTCAGACATAAGACAGAATAACAGTACGCATGCTAGCCAAGTTCAATGAAAGAGTACATGTGCCAGATCAAGTAGGCATCTCAGTGAAGAACTGAGAACCCACACTGTTATCAGCGTGGAGTGTTTATAGATATGGATATGGGCCCTCCATTTCTCCTCCCACCTCCGGTTCTGAGATACTGCTGGGTGGAGATCTTCCTGGGTTTGGAAATTCCTCCCAGAACCTCATCAGTACACTGTCATTGGACCTAGTATCTCCTTTAGTACAGGGTGGCAAGTTTCCCCTAAGCTGCCTTCAGGAGATAGCAGGGACCCACCTAACAAGGTTGTCAAAGGCAAGACCTCTGATGTGCAAATAGTGGATACTGGTCTGCTCCAAAGGGTGCTTCTACATTTCTTCCCCTCATTAAACCACACAAAAATTCCCATTTTTGTTCTTTTGCCTGACTCACACATATAGGCTAATGCCTACCTTGCTATCAACAACTGGGCCAACAGGAAGTTGTTTATTTAGCTACTATAGTCTTCTGTGTAATACATCCAGCGCCATCCCTTTCTTGTTCTGGTCACTATTTTTATGTAATATTTTTCATATACTTAAAGACAAGTAACCTATAGTACATTATGGGTTTTCTTATAATACAGAAAAAGCTCACAGGCATGGAAAATGGCAGTGAGCATGGGCTTAAACAATAAGATGAACACAGATATTTCTGGAACTATTATTGAAATAGCGTTACCAAGCAAATAATCAGGAACCTGTTGCTCACCAGCTGGATAGCCAACTCACCAGGGAGGAGTGCTGGTAATGATGTGGAATAAGTAAATAGGTAAATTAGATCTGCTAAGCAGGACATCACAACCCCCCATATATAATTCTAGCCTCTTGTCGGTCAAAATATTCCTTTTACCAGGATGCACCTGCTTCATCTGGGATCTAAGGCAGAAGAGACTTTGAAAATATGGATGTTGAGCTTCACATGGAACTTGTGGAAGTACAATCAAATTCCCAGGTAGCTTCATGCCTGTAGACACACCATGCCCAAGGTCATAAAGGAGGTCAACAACTGTGAAGGGTGTTTCATCCCAGACCGAGGCTGGAGGTGCTATGGGACTGTCATTTATCTGTCACCCTTTCCCCTACCATTCCATTTATGGCAATCTTCTGGTCCACGGCTCATTCACAATGGGTATTTCACTATGCAGGGCAAGCCATGGTCATATGAATTATGTGTTCACTTTTTCACCTTTTGGATACATTTCAATACTTTGTGTGCCCTATTTGTGTCACAGGATAGCAATAACAGGCTGTTGGGCTTGGGGCTGAACTGATGCAGAGAGAGAAAATGCCAGCTATTGGCTCCCTGCCTATGGCACATGAGTCCCCACAGTTTGACCACAGTGTGTTTCTGGAGTTAGAGTCCATTCCAAGAAATGTCAGCTCCTAGCACTGAGCTGCAAAGGAGATTCCAAGTGTACAACCAGGTCTCATTTTGAAATTGATGTGGCCTGTTAACTCCACCTCTTGCCCAGTAGGAGGGATGAGAAAAATGAAACAGTTCTGTTGCCTTGTTACCCTTGCTCTATGTCAGCAGGTGGGACCTCCAACTATGGTGTGTTTCCACACCCAGCCACAAAGGGTGGGACTTCTGTAGTTGCCAAAAGATGGATGGGCAGTCCCTGCCCCATCATGGCACCCGCAATTCTCAATCGCTTATCACATGCCATGTTGTCAGCACTGTGGCTTTTCAGCTCAATGCTGGTACTACACTGGTGTACAGACTCCAGGTGTAGGGTTAAATGCCCCTGGAGTCAAGGGCCATAGTTTCAGTGGCACAAGCCCCCCAAAATATTCAGGGAACAGGAGTTTAAAGACTCAAGCTGAATCCTGAACACTGGCCTCTCTTCTACATTGTTTTACCTGGAGCAGATTCTAGGCATAGTGGTGGTGGCTCCTAAATAAGTTCGGGCACTGGGAAAGGCCCTGAGATATGTATATCAGGCACAAATGCCTCCTCTAGTTTACCGGATCTTAGTGTGATGGTGGCTCCTAGAGGCCAGAGACCAAACCCAGGTATGGTGGTAAAAGTGATATGGGATAAGGCAGATAGTTGTATTTCAGTCACAAGCTGCAAGGGACACCTCCTCCCTCCCATGTAATCCTATATGCCTACCTGTCAACCAAATGACCCCTTCTCCAGGATGTACCTCCCCTAACCTGTTGGTGGTACCATGTAACCACTCCCCTTTCCAAGCTTGTAGGAAGTCTAGCAACAGGGAGGGGTACTCTATCTTCCTGTAGATGACAGGTTACTGAAATCTCTCATCTTTTCACTTCCCCTTTTCACTTATTTATAAAATGTTGTCTAAATTTGGAGATTTTTAAAAGGTTATTTCCAAATGTAAATCAAGGAAATTAGAAGATGGAAAAGGTCACAAGTATATGAATGTGTTCTTGGTAAGAAAGGTTAAGGAGGAAAGATTTTTTTTTTTTAATAAAGAAAGGACATGGTTTGTAAGAATTACTTTATCCTGATGGCTACTTTATTCTAGAATGGAAAGAAAAAAGATAGAAAGTTTTACGTAAGTTGCAGAAGGTATTTGGAAGTCACAGGTTATGAAAGAAAGAAATTTTTGGATCTTTTTGTTACCAAACATGATGGTTATCTTGATGAGAAAGGCCCAGGGGCCTATAAGGGATAAATGTCCTATAAAATCCTGTAAGTGCTTCCAAAAATACTGTGTAGAGTAAGCAATTGCCTCTTCCTGTTGGTTAATGAGATTACAATTTTAACCATGGCTATTTAAAGTCTTTTGTCATCCACGGTTTGCATTCTTCTCCAAGCACTAAATATCAGACTTGCTGTTCATGAAAACTAAAACATTGTTGGTTTTGTGTTTAAATGTGTCCTCCTATAGGTTCCAAAGGACATTTTCCAGTGACTTCTATGGTATTCAGTATTTTGGGATGGCTCTGAAAGCAGATAAAACCAATAATGGACCACAAATTCCAACATAGAAAAAAGTACGGTTAATTCAAATTAGTAATAGCAATAAGTAATTGATGGTAAATTTTTAAGAAAAAACAGCTAGAGATTATAAGGAGCTATTACTGAAACTGTTTTATTGCTCTATCTTGTGTGTTATGTGTGTATGTATTGTATGTCTACATGGAAAATTTATTTAGATCCCTGTTTTAATTGGCTTATAGATAAATATTGTTTATAAAATTAAAACTGGTAAGTTACTCAAAAATCTTTTTTTGGTTTAGGTGAACTAAATCTCTGTACCAGATGTTTTAAATTTGTTGACATGTTGTGCTTGGGTTTGCTGGTCAAAGAAGTTACACTTGTTAGATATTTACGTGATGTTTCCAAATGCATGTATTGTTGAAATTTACAGAAGGCACTGGACCTTTTCATGAATGTTTTCATAAGTCATTATTTAACAGGTAACACTTGCTAAGATTTTTTGTAAGTGACCTGGGAAGCCTGACTCATTCCTTTATTGCTCTATTCAAGATGGGAAACTGATGTACAATTTGATCTTTAGACCTTATAAAAGGGATGGCTAACACTTTTCTGTAATAATACCATAGCCAGAATGAGAGCTTAAGTTATGATGTCACAGCTAGATTTACTTTGACAAGGGCACAATAAAGAAGAAAAACCTCCCTTGTCTAACCAAATAGAAGAGAGTTTTACTAATGACTTCAAATTTTATAGATTAGTGGTCATCATATTTTTAAAGCGAGGTCACAGCTTTCGCATGGGCATTGTTTACCTCACAGAAAAAACAGTATCAGAAAATGCCTATGACTATAGATTTCCAGTTGAGGCCACCAAATATTAGGAACAGAGAACCCCCTTAACATCCTCTTAAAAGGTTTCCTCTGGTCTGCTTTTAAAAAACCAGGAGGAAGAGAAGGCTAGGTAGCAGAGGCAATGTAAAGATAAGTGGCAGGCCAATTAATGGCTTCTCTACACAGTGATCTACCACCAAGAAGACACAACAGGCCAGTTTACTGCATTTTTTTAAAGATTTATTTATTTATTTAAAAGTCAAAGTCAGAGTTACACAGAGAGAGAAGGGAGGCAGAGAGGGGGTGAGGGGTCTTCCATCTGATGGTACACTCCCCAATTGGCCGCAACAGCCAGAGCTGTGCCTATCCAAAGCCAGGAGCTTCTGAGTCTCCCACGCGGGTGCAGTGGCCCAAGGACATGGGCCATCTTCTACTGCTTTCCCATACCATAGCAGAGAGCTGGATTGGAGTGGAGCAGCCGGCACTAGAATCAGTGCCCATATGGGATGCAGGTGCTTCAGGCCAGGACGTTAACCCTCTGCACCACAGCACCAGCCCCCACTGTATTGGTTTTCAAGGTGGAAAGTCAGGGCTTCAGTAGAAGCCTGAAAATGAAAAACCCTGGCAACTCTGCCAGCCAAAAGCTGGTCACTGGAAACAGGAACTGTCCTAGAGTCAAAGGACTCCCCGGTCAGAGCCACAGATCTTGTTGACTATAAGCTGAAAATCCTTCGCTCTGCCCAGCTTCCAAAGTAACCACCATTGCTGAGGGGATGGCCAAGTAGGGTCAGCAACATTACAGGCATAACTGTAAATTTCCTGTTAGAGATGCCACCTGCCTTCACCTGGCCAGCTTTCATCTCAAGCCAGGTAGTTAATGGAAGTCAACAGGGTGCCTTCGTTAAGGAGGTACCCACCTCCCTTATTATGTATCCCATGTGAAGAGATAGATAAGCCTGGGGCTCATAACTGGTAAGGCCTTGAAATCCACCTGATTTTTATCAAGCTCCTTATGTCAGTTTCTATTTGCCTTTCAATGGGAAAACTTGCTTGTGGTTTTGAAATCACCTCTTAGGACTTCTAATAACAATTTTGTTTTAGACCCTGTCTAGCCCACTTGGGGCCTCATACCCTCTATTCTTACATCAATGGCTCTACTCCTGGCCTATATGTATTGATGATCTCCCTCCACCTAATGTTGTATGATTATTCAGATTTTCTTCTACAGACAAACCCCTCTACCCACAAGAGATGAGGGGTGTTCCTCCCAGGTTTGGATGGGGTCAGCTTCATAGCCTCCCTCTCCTCAGTAGTGATCTCAGGAACAGCTTTGGGCCACAACATTATCTTGACCATCTAACCCTAAAACAACTGCAACGGTTACAAGAGGAGGTTACTAGGTCCATTGAAGACCTCAGCTGATGCTACCCATGGTCTCCAAAGTCAAATAATCTAACAGGCATGGTACTATAGAACAGAAGGGCCTTAAATCTTATAACATCTAACAAAAAGGGAAAACTTGTATCTTTCTAGGAAAACAGTGTTATTATTATGTTAACTAATCAGGCCAGGTAAAACAACATGTTAAAACTCTTCAACAAACAGCCAAAGCCATCATACAGTCTTCACTAGGGTCCAGGGACTGCCTCATTTCCTCTCCTTTATGGAATCCTCTCATTACATGATTGATACCCCTCCTAGGGCCACTTGCCGCTATACTTAACCTAGCCTTTATGGTACCTTGTGTGTTTAAGTGATTAAAGGAAGTGTTAATGGAATGAACCAAAGTCTTCATCAAACAGGCAGTCTAACCATATGCTGCTACAGGGATATACTCAACTCCCTGACTAGGAGATTTCAGCTGGAGACATTTTCCCATCCCAGTGGACAGTAACTGGTCATTTCATGCCAGCAGGAAGTAGCACTAGAAGATAGATCATCATCCCTCCACCCATGCTGGGCTCTTGTAATCCTATGACACTAGCTTTATAAAAAACAAAAGGGGGGATATTATTAAAAATGGTGCCATCTTATCTGAGGCGCCATCTTACACCTCAGGCACCTCTTTAGGCCCTGTCCCAGTCATCATCTTGTACAATAAGTTTCAGTTTTAGTTCCTAAGTCCATTCTGGCTTACTAGAAGTCACGTGATCAAATGGCCCAACCACAAGCATCAACTCCACCCCCACCCTAAAGGGATTTCCTGCTCCCAATTCCTTGTCTCTGTGAGGCTATAATAAAACCTGCTTTCCTGCACAGACTCTCCTGCCTGCTGGGTCCCCCACCACATTGCCCCTGACAATGAACCTTTTCCCTTACTCTGTGTTTGGTGTGTTTTGTGGTGGTCTTTCAGTCCTCTCCTATGAGGGGAGGAGTTAACTCCCGCTTTGTTTAAGGCCTTGTCTGAAGGCTAATATATTAAGCCTGAGGATACAGGAGTCTTCCACTGGCTAGATATTGTTACAGGAAATGACAAAGATGAAGGTGACCTCAGTTCTTGTCTCACATAGAAGAATTTCCATGTGGACAGGACAGTGGGCAAAGCAAGATTTATTTAAGTCAGCTGCCTCCTATCTCAGAATCAGGAGAACTCCAAGAAAACAAGGCCCAAAGAACTTGTCAAAGTTGGATCTTTAAAGCTCAATTTGAGGGGAGGGGATTTCACAGGATAGCAACTAACCATCAACCAGAGGGTGGGAAGAAAATCCAATGGAGAGCCAGAATTGTAATCCTGCCTAGCCTGTTCCTGATAAAACAAAAAAGCCATCAGAAAGGTGGGATAGGTAACTTGTCTTTCTATTCTCAGGATTACAGATACCTGACCTAGCTGCCCATTATCCCATCTATCTCCGCACAGTATCTCATGTCAAGAGTCCAGATGATTACTGACATCACAGATAAGACTGTTAATTACTTAGCTTGAAGTAGGAGTCACTGTGTACTAACTTGCAATGTAGGAACCCTATCTTCAAAAACTTATTATGGGAGCTGATGATTAGCCTCACTCTCAAAGATTTACTTTAGTTTAATAAATAGAGGATACACTCAAATACCAGTCTACAGATCTAGTGGCAGAAGTTGTCTTTGGTAGCTAGTTCTAAGGCCTGCCATTCCAATTCCTCTCCATTAAGTAGGTTCATGATATTCCTATGCAAACATTCACAGGTAATTGGCAATACAAGTAGATGGTTTTTGTTAGTTAAAATATAAAAGAGAAGAGAAAAATGCTTTGGTAAAGTAACCATGTGAAATAGGGTAGTGAACCAGTGGATGGAAGACTTCTCTCTCTCTGCCTCTCCTCTCTTTGTCTAACTCTGACTTTCAAATAAATATTAAAAAAAAAAATAAATAGTAGGGCCGGTGCTGTGGCATAGTGGGTGAAGCCACCACCTGTAGTGTCGGCATCCCGTATGGACACCAGTTGAAGGCCCGGGTGCTCCACGTCCCACCTAGCTCTCTGCTGTGGCCTGGGAAAGCAGGCCCAAGTCCTTGTGCTCCTGGCTTCAGATCAGCTCAGCTCGGGCTGTTGTGGCCAATTGGGGAGTGAACCAGTGGATAGAAGACCTTTCTCTCTCTGCCTCTCCTTCTCTCTTTGTGTAACTCTTTCAAATAAATAAACAAATCTTGAAAAAAAAAATAAACAGTCCATGCTGGGGGAGCCAAGAGGAAGGAGAGGTGGCGAACGTGCAGCAAAGGAGTGACACAGGGACTGAGAGAGGACACAGGCACTGCCGCTTCAGTGAACCAGTGAGACATAGCGAGTCCATGGAGCTGCAGACAGTGGCAGGTGGGGAAGCTTGGTGAACTGCACTGCATTTGAAACTCCAAGCAGGAAGAAGGAAAAATTGTAGCGGAATGGACGGAGAGATTGGGCATGCCATGGTCCTTCTGTGTCTCACCACCCTTCTGCAACCAGACCTAAAGCGGGTGGAGAGAAGCCATATTGATTGTTTACATTTTTGAGTGTAAACAGGAGACTGCAGCATCTGTCTCCCACACACACACACATCAACTTCAGGGGCCACTTCACAACATGCCCCACCCAGGAACAAGATTCACAACCTTTCAGAGTAATTTGCTCCCTACCACCCAAGCTGTAAAACAAGGAGTAGTCCTAAACAGTAAAAACGCAAGCTCATTTCATGCACCAGTGAGAAGCATGCCCGGCCCCCAGTAGGTGGGGTTTAGTGCACCAAAGCCCTGGTACCCGCCTCCATCACAATCCAGAAGTAAACAAAGCTCCAGGAGGCGGGGCTGCATGCTTACACTTGCAATACACAGAAGCGTAGCAGCTCATAGCAGAGGAAAATCAATTTTAAAATACAACCAAACAGAACTCAACCAGAAATGCTGAAGAACAAAGGAAAAAGCCTGACTAAGAATAAGGAAGACTTATGAATGTGCCAGAGGACCAACACAAATCCTCAATAATAATGGAGGATGAATAAGGGATAGAGGATATGCCAGAAAAGGAATTCAGAAAATTAATAGATTACTTAGAAGTAGTAAGAAACAAATTCATGATCTTAATGAAAAGCACTCCCAAGAAATTGAGATTTTAAAGAGAAGCCAGAATGAAATACTGGAAATGAAGATTTCAATAGACCAAATAAAAAATGCAGTGGAAAGTCTTAACAACAGAAAAGATAAAATATAAGAATGAATATCAGAACTAGAAGATAAAGACTGTATAGAAATAATACAGTCAGACCAAATACAAGAAGAATAAATTAGAAAATTAAAAATCACAGTTGGAGATTTACAAGATTCTACCAAATGAACAAACTTATGGATCCTAGGAATTCCAAAAGGTATGAAAAGAGAAAAGGGATTAGAAGGCCTTCTTAACGAAATAATAAAGGGTAATTGCCACAATCTGGAGAAAGAGACATTCAAGTAGAAGAAATACACATAACTCCCATTAGACATGACAGAAAAGAACTTCACAACACATAGTATCAAAACTTACATCAGTGAAACACAAAGAACAGATCTTAAAATGTGAACCAGAGAAAGGACAAATCACATTCAGTTAAAACCTAGTTAGACTCACCCTGGACTTCTTATCGCAAACCCTACAGGAAAGGAGACAATGGCGAGATGTATTCCAAGTCATAAGAGAAAAAAAAAATTGTCAACCTAGAATACTGTACCTGAAAAACTCTCATTTATGACTGAAGGAGAAATAAGTATCTTCCACAACAAGCAGAAATTCAAAGAATGTGTAACTACTTGCCCAGCGCTACAAAAGATGCTCAAGGATGTGTTTTTCACAGAAACACAGAAACAGGAACATCACAACAAAAGAAGATAAAACTAGAAAATGAACCAGCAGAAGTACAAATGAAATAAAAAATAAATTAACAGGATTATTTACGGAAACATGGCAGGGGAAAGAAGGTATTAAACAATAGTCACACTGAATGCAAATAGTCTCAATTCAACAGACTGGCTGAATGGATTGAAAAAGTAAACCCATCTATTTGTTGCCTACAAGAAATCCTTACAAACAAAGACCCATGCAGACAAAGTGAAAGGATGGAAAAAATAATCCATGCTATCAGAAACTAAAAAAGAGCTGGTGCAGCCATCCTAATATAAGACAAAATAGACTAACACAAAAACTATTAAAAGAGGCAAAGAAGGATGCTATATAATGATTGAAGGGAGATATAGACTCAAATGCAATAGTAATGGGGGACTTCAATACCCCACTTTCAGCAAATGGAAGATCAAGTAGACAGAAAATCAACAAGAAAAAAAAAACCAGAGCTAATGGACACCATAGACAAAACAGACCTAACAGATATCTACAGAACATTCTACTCTACATCCAGAGAGTACATTTTTTTTCTCCAGTGCATTGCACATTCTCTAGGATTGACCATATATGCTAGGCTACAAAGTGTGTCTCAGCAAATTAAAAAAAAAATCGAAATCATACCATGTGTCTTCTCAGACCGCAATACAATGAAGCTGGAAATCAACAACTCAAGAATCTCTACATCATATGCAAACACATGGAGAATAAACAACATGTTTTGAATGAACAATGGGTCATTGAAGAAATCAAAGGAGAAATAAAAAAATTTACAGAATCAAATGAAGATGGCAATACAACATACCAAAATTTGTGGGATACAGCAAAAGCAATGTCAAGAGGAAAGTTTATAGCTACTGGTGCCTACATCAAGAAACTGGATAGGCACCAAATACATGAATTATCTGAACACCTCAATGATCTAGAAAAGCAATAGCAAACCAAACCAAAGCTAGAGGGAAAAAAGAAATAATTAAAATTAGAGAAGAAATCAACAAATTTGAAACCAAAAAAACCAGAAAATATCAGAATGAAGAGGTTTTTTGAAATAATAAAAAATTGACGCACCATTGGACCAACTAAAGGAAAAGAGAGAGAGAAGATCCAAATCGATAAAATTAGTGATGAAAAAGGAAATGCAACAACAGACACCACAGAAATAAAATTAATCACAAACCATTACAAAGAGCTGTATACCAACAAACTGGGAAACCTAGAAGAAATGGATAGATTCCTGGACACAGGCAACCTACCTAAATGAGTCATGAAGACAAAGAATACCTAAACAGACCCATAACCAAGACATACATTGAATCAGTAATAAAGACCCTCCCAACAAAGAAAAGCCCATGACTGGATGGCTTCACTGATGAATTCTACCAGAAATTTAAAGAACTATTTCATCTCAAATTATTCAAAGCAATTGAAAGGGAGGGAATCCTCCCACATTCTTTCTGTGAAGCCAGCATTACCTTAGTTCCTAAACCTGGAAAAGATGCAACAGAAAAAGAAAACTGCAGACCAGTTTCCCTGATGAACATAGGCACAAAAATCCTGAACAAAATTCTGTCCAATCGAATTCAACAACACATCAGGAAGATCATGCATTCAGATCAAGTGGGATTTATTCCTGGTATGCAGGTATGGTTCCATATTCACAAATCAACCAATGGAATATATCAAATTAACAATTGAAGAACAAAAACCATATGATTATCTCAATAGATGCTGAGAAAGCGTTTGATAAAATACAACACCCTTTCATGATGAAAACTCTAAGCATGTTGGGTTTAGAAGGAACATTCCTCAACACAATCAAGGCGATTTATTACAAACCCACGGCCAGCATCATATTGAATGGGGAAAAGTTGGAAGCATTCCCACTGAGATCCAGTACCAGACAGGGATGCCCACTCTTACCATTGCTATTCAATATTGTACTGGAAGTTTGAGCCAGAGCCATTAGGCAAGAAAAAATAAATCAAAGGGATACAAGTTGGGAAGAAGGAAGTCTAATTTATTTGCAGAAGACATGATTCTATATATTGGGGACCCAAAAGACTCCATTAAGAGACTACTGGAACTCATAGAAGAATTTGGTAAAGTAGAAAGATATAAAGTCAATATAAAAAAATCAACAGCCTTTTTATACACAGACAATGCCATGGCCAAGAAAGAACTTCTAAGATAAATCAAATTCACAATAGCTACAAAAACAATCAAATACCTTGGAATTAATTTAAACAAAGATATCAAAGATCTGTAAGATGAGAATTACAAAACATTAAAGAAAGAAGAACATACAAAAAATGGCAAAAAAACCCTTCCATGTTTATGGATTGGAAATGTCCATTCTTCTGAAAGCAGTTTACAGATTCAATGTGATACCAGTAAAAATAACAAAGGCATTCTTATCAGATCATAAACAATGATGCTGAAATTTATATGGAGCCACAGGAGACCTCGAATAGCTAAAGCAAATTTATACAACAAAAACAAAGCCAGAGACATCACAATACCAGATTTGAGACATACTACAAGGCAGTTAATAATCAAAACAGTATGGTACTGATACAAAAATGGATGGATAGACCAATGGAACAGAATAGAAACACCAGAAATCAATCCAAACATCTACAACCAACTTATATTTGACCAAGGAGCTAAAACCATCCCTGGAGCAAAGACAGTCTCTTCAACAAATGGTGCTGGGAAAACTGGATTTCCACATGCAGAAGTATGAAGAAAGACCTCTACCTTACATCTTCCACAAAAATCCACTCAACATTGATTAAAGATCTAAATCTATGACCTGACACCTTTAAATTTTTTTTTCTTTTTTTTTCTTTTTTTCTTTTTTTTCTTTTTTTTTTTGACAGGCAGAGTGGACAGTGAGAGAGAGAGAGAGAGAGAATGGTCTTCCTTTTGCTGTTGGTTCACCCTCCAATGGCCGCCGCGGTAGGCGCGCTGCGGCTGGCGCACCACGCTGATCCGATGGCAGGAGCCAGGTGCTTATCCTGGTCTCCCCTGGGGTGCAGGGCCCAAGCACTTGGGCCATCCTCCACTGCACTCCCTGGCCACAGCAGAGAGCTGGCCTGGAAGAGGGGCATCCGGGACAGGACCGGTGCTCCGACCGGGACTAGAACCCGGTGTGCCGGCGCCGCAAGGCGGAGGATTAGCCTAGTGAGCCGCGGCGCCGGCCTGACACCTTTAAATTAATTGAGAACATTGGGGAAACCCTGAAATTTTTTGCCAAACAGGCAAAAAATTCCTTGAAAAGACCACAGAGGCACAGGCAGTGAAACCTAAAATTAACAAATGAGATTACTTCAAATTGAGAAGCTTCTGT
The DNA here is from genome assembly GCF_033115175.1 of Lepus europaeus. Taxonomy (NCBI): domain Eukaryota; kingdom Metazoa; phylum Chordata; class Mammalia; order Lagomorpha; family Leporidae; genus Lepus; species Lepus europaeus. The sequence continues at coordinate 55,560,859 of NC_084830.1, forward strand.
ATGGCAAAAGAAACAAGAAAGTGAAGAGGCAACCAACAGAATGGGAGAAATTATTTGCAAAGTATGGAACTGGTAAAGGATTAAGAACCAGAATCGACAAAGATATTAGCAATCTCCACAATAACAAACAACCCAGTTAAGAGATGGGCGAAGGACTTAAATATTTTTCAAAAGAGGAAATCCAAATGGCCAATAGGCACATGAGGAAATATTCAGGATTACTAGCCATCAGGGAAATGCAAATCAAAACCACAATGAGGTTTCATCTCACCCCAGTTAGAATGGCTCTCATACAGAAATCTAAAAACAGCAAATGCTGGAGAGGATGTGTGGAAAAACGCACCCTAATCCACTGGTTTTGGGAGTGTGAACTGGTAATGCCTCTATGGAAGTCAGTCTGGAGATACCTCAAAAATCTGTATGTAGACCTACCATAGGAATCAACCACCCCACTCCTGGGAATTTACCCAAGGGAAATGAAATCAGTAAACAAAAGAATTATCTGTACCTTATGTTTATTGCAGCTAAATTCACAATAGCTAAGACATAGAATCAACCTAAATACCCATCAACCAAAGATTGGATAAAGAAATTATGGGATATGACTCTATAGAATACTACACAGCAGTAAAAATAAAAATGAAATCTGGTCATTTGCAACAAAATGGACCAATCTGGAAAACTTTATACTTAGTGAAATAAGCCAGTCCCAAAGGGACAAATACTACGTATTCTCCCTGATCTGTGAGAATTAATTGTGCACCTAAAATGAAAGCTGTAGAAATTCAATTGACACTTGGAAAACAATGACTTGAACAGCTAGGTCTTGACTGTCAAGGAAGTTTTTTATTTTTATTTTTATTATTTTTTAATTTAATTTTTTATTTTCCTCATACTATATGTTGAACTCTTAACAGAGTTAATCATATATATATATATATATATATATATATATACATATAAATTATCTGGTTATAAAAACAGAGAGATTTAAAAAGGAGGGAATGTCCAACATGGGAAGCAGTACATACAGCAGACTCATAGAATGACAATCACTTTAAGTAATACTCTGACCTCAGAATCAGCCCTTAAGGCATTAGGATTTGGCTGTAAATCTAATGAAAGCAATTCAGTGGAAAGCCAATACACTGTGGCAAAAAAAAGTCTGACATGAAGGATCTCTGTGAGTGAGACCCCAGTGGAAAGAAAATGCCATCAAAGAAGGATATACTTTTCTCTGAAGGGAGGAGAGAACTTCACTTTGCTTATGACCTTGTATAAATACTGACAAACTTTATGGGTTCAAAAGGCTTTCATAGCCTTAGCAGCTCATGGAAAGAGCCATGGGTGATCACTGAGGTCATAAATAAGAGTGTTAATTGTTAAATTAACAACCGAAGTCACTGTGCACTTACTCCTCAAGTAGGACCTCTGTCCTTAATGAGTTGTACTATGAGAATTAACTGCAAAATTTATTCTCAAGCTGTACTTTTTATGTTGTGTGTGTGTGTTTGTGCAAACTGTTGAAATCTTTGCTTAGTATAGAGTTGGTCTTCTGTATATAACGTTAATTAAAAATGAATCTTAATGAAGAATGGGATGGGAGAGTGAGTAGGTGGTAGGGTGGGAGGGAAGGTATAGGGGGAAGAAACACTATATTCCTAAAGTTGTACCTATGAAAATTGTATTCATTAAATAAAAATTTTAAAATAATAAAGTAACCATGTGAAAAGACAGGGAATATGCCTTTATTACAGTTACAGTAGTACCCATTTTATTTTATGCTTCTAGGATGAAGATATATTCTGAAGGTACATGTCATATTGTTTAAAATGATACATTTTTCCTTGTTCTATGGCTTAGTATGTGTGTGACAGTCTTCTTGTCCCTTAAGAATCCCTCCTTAAGGTAAATCTGGTGCTAGCAAAAATGAAAAATTTTAAAGGGAAATTTCAGCAACAGAATAACTATTTATTGCTTATTTCTGAGTCATCCCTGAGTACCTACCCAGGAAACTGGCATTGCCAAATAAGAATAAATGAGAGGAATATGCAGTTTTAAAAGACTAAGATGCAGTTCTCAAGGGCTTTCTTAACAGAACCAGATACATTTTTATAGAGGTTCTTAACAGAACCAGATACATTTTTATAGAGGAGCAATGCCTTAAGGCATTCAGACCTGGCTGAAGAGCCCATGAGAGTATTGTAGGCATGGAAAGCCAAGATACCATGGAAAAGAAAAAAAGAAGAAGACCTAAATGAAAGATCTCTGTGAGTGAGATCCCAGTGGAAAGAACGGGGCCATCAAAGAAGGAGGTACCTTTCTCTGAAGGGAGGAGAGAACTTTCACTTTGACTGTGACCCTATCGGAATAAGATCAAAGTCAGCGAACTCTAAAGGCTTCCGTAGCCCTGGCAACTCATGACTAGAGCCTAGGGAAATTACTGATGCCATGAACAGGAGTGTCAAATTGTTAAGTCAGCAACAGGAGTCACTGTGTACTTACATCCCATGTGGGATCTGTCCTTAATGTGTTGTCTAATGTGCAGTGATGCTATAACTAATACTGAAACAGTATTTTTACACTTTGTGTTTCTGCGTGGGTACAAACTGATGAGATCTTTACTAATTATATACTGAATCGATCTTCTGTATATAAAGATAATTGGAAATGAATAAAAAAAAAACAACCTGGTGTTAAATTGGAAACGGCATAGAAAATTAATTAATTTTTAAAAAATATTATGTAGGATCTCTGCCTTTAATGTGCTGTACACTCTTATTTAATGCTATAACTAGTATTCCAACAGTATTTTTTTTTCACTTTGTGTTGCTATATGGGGGCAAACTGTTGAAATCGTTACCTAATATATACTAAACTGATCTTTTGTATATAAAGAGAATTGAAAATGAATCATGATGTGATTGGAAGGGGAGAGGGAGCGGGAAAGGGGAGGGTTGTGGGTGGGAGGGAAGTTTTGGGAGGGGGAAGCCATTGTAACCCATAAGCTGAACTTTGGAAATTTATATTCATTAAATAAAAGTTTAATAAAAAAAAAAAGACTGGATAAAAACCCCTAGAAAGAAAGAAATATTTGAAAACATTCATAATTCAGATGCAGATTAAAGAACATGATTTCTTTGGCAAAATATGCCTCCACTTAGGTAGGTATGCCTTGATATTTCCATTTTTTTCCACATTCATTGTATGTGGTAATATACAATACAATTGTATATGCAATAATATACAATAATATACAATATAATATATTGTATATACAATAATGATATACAATACATTGTATGTGGTATATTACCTATGGTATAGGCAGAGTTCCTGGTTTTACAAACACCCTGAGCTCTTGTCCTATCTCATATAGTATAAACATTCTAATTATTGTGACTTGTCACCCATGTTTGTACCTTCATATTATTATAATCATAATAAAGGCACATTATGTTTTCTTCTTTTCAAATTTTAACTAACAAAAGCCAACTACTGATACTGTGAATTAAAGAGAGTAGTTTAGAGAATAATAATGTTTGCATAAGAATTTTAGGAGTCTGCTGAAAGGTTTATGACTTGCATTGGCAGAATGTAGACAGAGCTAAGGAGGATGCCTCCTCCAGATGTTGCATGAACAAAGCCTGAAAATCTAATTATCAATAGACTGGACTCTTTTGTCCCCTACCTTCCCCTACAATTATCTCTTTCCCTTTACAAATCTTCCTGCTGGCTTGCTTGGTGGAAACAGCACATTTTGAATCCCGACATCAAATGTTATCAAAAAGACTGCTGGTGTCTTGAAATAAACCCTTTCCTCTTCCGTCACTCATTGCCCATGAACTGCTACTCAAGAGGCCAGCGGCTAGGGCTTGATTATTTGTCCCATAACAAAATAACCAAAACAGCAGCATTCCAAACAGCAAATGTTTCGAAATATGCCTAAGCATACTATCTTAGTTCACTACAAATTATTATGCTGTCATGGAATGATAGTTATGAAGGTCAAATTATTACATTATATATTATATTATATATTATTATATGCTGTTGGTTAAGGGTAAGAATAGATTGTGGCTACATTATAGCTAATAGTGTACTAGTTAGAAATAGCATATGCATGAAAAATTACTTCAAGTTATGCATCCAAATGATAAATGGAAACAGGATATTTTAAAGCTATTTCTTTCCTCTTTTCTAAGTATGTCCATATTGCTTGTCCATATTGCTTCCATAATTTTATAATTTAAAATACTTTAATTTAAAGAGTGTCTTCTCAATCATCCACTCAAGTTAGGAGACAACAGAGGTGGAGGCAATTCTTTCTACCTGAAAAGATCTGATTTAAAAGAAACCTTGGAGATAGTTGTTCAAATATGGAGAAAAATACAATGAAAGAAAAAGAACGAGCATGAAGAAACCACAGAGGTGAGAAGCTAGTGTATACGACAACATCTCATGTGGGGCATATGATGGACAGATGAGCCATTTCAGGGGGCTCAGCTGTGCTAGGCAACAGATGGGCAACCAATAACACTTGGAGTGGCCTATTAAAGCCACAGACAAAAAAGAAAGTGATCTTAGAACTGTTAGTTACGTCCTGAGCTGACAGGATCAACAGTGGCAACTAGAAAAAGCATTGACTGACTCTCTTCCATTTTCTCCCATGGAATGGTGCCTGGGCAGCAGAGGGTCCAGTAGATCCTGCAGCTGGGGAGGAGATACTCTCACTGCTCCTGCAGCCATAAACAAATGGTTCAGGTGCGGTCATATGACACTGAATGATAACCTTTGACGTTTCTCTTTCTCTACCACTCTTTTAAAAAGTGCTGCCAGAGAACATGAAGACCTCTGTGTGAGACCTCACACTTAATAAAAACTCCTGGACCAGGAATGCAAATATGCAAAGCTAAAGGTCAGAGGGGCCTGAGTCCCTGATAACAACTCCCATTAGAGACTTCAATATTCCTGTTGTATACTAAATCTAGTGTCAGGAGAATGACTTTCCTTAGGCCTTCCAGGAGATGCACTTGTAAATCCTGAAAAATCATGTACTTATCAAGAGCTGAACTCCTGAAACCCTCGGGTTGGTTTCAAACCCTGAAGGCCACGAATGGAATCATTAGAATTTGGGGCCTCTGTGGCCGATATGGTGGCCCAGCAGGTAAAGACACTGCCTACACTTCCAGCATCCCATTTAGGCACCACTTTTATTCTTGGATGTTCCACTTCTGATCCAGCACCCTGCCAAGGGCCTCAGAAAATAGTGGAAGATGGACAACTGTTTGGGCTCCTGCCACCCATGTGGGAGACCAGGATGAAGCTTTGGCTTGGTTCAATCCCAGCTGTTGCAGCCATCTGGAGAGTGAGTCAGCAGACAGAAGATCTCTCTCTATGACTCTTTTGGATAAATCTTAAAAAATAATTTGAGGTCTGTATTTTTTTAATATAAAAAGTGATGTAAAAATATACATTTTAGGTAGAACACTGGTGTGTGTTATAGAAAATGGTAAGGGGAGGATTAAGGACAAAGAATCTATGGGGGTGGAAAACTCATTTCTGAAAATGTAGAGCAATTTATTTGTAAAGAAAACAAGAGAAAAATCTATGATTTGATAGGATTAAAATAAGTTTCTTTCTTGTGCTTCCCTCAAATAATATAAACTCATTTAAATTTTCAATTACATTCACTGATATGCGATTGGCATAGTTAATCTTTTCAGCTGTCTTTATTCATTAAAGAAAATATAGGTGAAGCTGAATTTATACTATCTTAATTATAAATCATGTCATCCATTTTTAAAACTAGGTCTCATGGACCAATTCTATGAATACCATGTGAAAAAATGCCTAAAGGTTTTCTTGACTCAGTTTGCATTTCCCAAGACATTTCTCAAGAGCAAGTTCAATAATTTGAAAGCCATCTGTTCCATAGACTAAAATAATACAGTCAGAGCAAGAAATTGAAGGGAAAAAACAGTATTCTCCCTATGGGAAACAGAAAAATGAAAAAGTGTAATGGAATTCCACTGGAAATGTTGAGAACCCTTACTTCTGACAAAGAATCTAATTGGAGAAACACTTATAACACATGTCTACAACTACATCCATTAATCAGTATATAATTTCCAGTCTGTCTTTAATATGAGTAACTTGCACTCTCTTTGACCTAATATAATTATTTTACAACTGTTTACTCAGGTTTAAAATACACAGATGAAAAAAAACTTTCATCATCTAGGTCAAAAATTTTTGAAAACCATGTACAAGGTAACTGGACAACTTTATTTGTGAAATTTTTAAAATGAAACAAATCAGAAAAACTCTGCTAAGAAAACTATAATGACTATTAAAAGAATGCATGAGTTTTCAAGAATGAAATCCAAAGGAACAGAGATTTCTCAGAAAAATCAAATACATTTGATCACCCTGTTTGTACACCATGCCATTCATCAGTGCTGTAGCTAAGAAAGGCTGATATTTAAGAGAATGCTATTCTGTACATTCAGTGAAAGATTCCAAAAGCAACTAGAAAATCAATAAAAAAAATTGTGCACAACAAATTGGTTACACAGATGCACTAAATTTTTTGTTCTTACAAGTGGTTAGAAAGCATTCTCTTTTCATTGGACACAAATTGATCATTAAGTGAACAAGCCATTTCCTCAGTGATTCTTGTGCACTACATGTGTGCATCTCACAGCTAGAGTGCTGAGCGAGATAAACCACTTGAAGCCTAACGATACAGATTAATCATGGGTAAATAAGTACAGAAATGAATTCCAATTTAATAAGTGTGGAGACAGGGTAGTACAGGATGTGACGGTAAGCAAGACTCCTTTGTAGAAGCTGGAGCAGAAGCATCTCTGATAAGATGACAAATTCTAGATAGTCAAGAAATAGACTTAAAAACGTGATGATTAAATGTTAAGTGTGAGGAAGATTAGAATGACACTTAAGTTTCTGGATTAAATATTTGGTAATTGAGCTGCGTACTACACTAGAAAATTTATGGAGCAAGCAGATTTAGAAGATATAAAGTTGAGGGTTGACACAAAGAATCTGAGAAATCTCAGCCCAGAGCCTATGAAGAGTACAAATACAGCCCACTTGACACAACTGTAAATATTTGCAAGATGCAAGCCAAGGCAGCTGTTCAAAAAAACCTGTGATACTATATTAGACAATATGTTTTTCACCCAGGGAAAATTTGTCTCCCCTCTATCCTTTTTCTTTTCTGGGTTCCACCTCTGTGCTTTCTGGTTACTATCATGATGCTGATACACTCACTGAATGATATAAATGAAAATAAAATGCAGTTCCTTTCAAAGTATCTACATCTTGAATATATCTTCATCAATAATCTAAGTGAGCATAGATGCTAAAAAAGGCAGGTTTTTTTTTTTTTTACTTGTTTGACAGGCAGAGTTAGCGATAGAGAGGGAGAGAGAGAGAGAGAGAGAGAGAGACAGAGAAAAATGGAGAAAGGTCTTCCTTACATTGGTTCAGCCCCCAGATGGCCTCTGCGGCCTGTGCTGCGCTGATCTGAAGCCAGGAGCCAGGTGCCTCCTCCTGGTCTCTCACGCGGGTGCAGGTACCCAATCACCTGTGCCATCCTCCACTACCTTCCCGGGCCACAGCAGAGAGCTGGACTGGAAGAGGAGCAGCCGGGACTAGAACCCAATTCCTATATGGATGCTGGCGCCGCAGGCAGAGGATTTGCCAAGTGAGTCATGGTGCCGGCCCAAAAAATGAAGTTTTTAAAATTTAGTTTTCTAAAATGAAATTTTAAAAATTAACATCAAAATACAGGGTTGGGAGTTGTACCATAGAACATTAAGCCGCCTTTTGGGATACACTCATCTGTTACTGGAGTGACTAAGATCAAGTCACAGCTCCACTTCCAATCCAACTTCCTGCTAGTGCATACCCTGGGAGGTAGCAGATGACAACAAATCCTTGGGCCCCTGGCATCCATGTGGAAGATCCAGATGGAGTTCCAGACTCCTTCCTGGTGTTGGCCATGCCCAGCCCCAGATGCTGTAGGCATTGAGGGAGTGAAACACTGGAAGATTTCTGTCACTCTGCCTTTCAAATAAACTTTAAAAAAATGAGAAATACAAAGTGTAGTAAATTGATGGCAAATTGTAAAGTAAACTAATAAATGAAACATTCCAGAAATCAATGACATGTCATTAAATATTTTTGGCAAAATAAAACTCTTGCATTTATACCATGCTACTCCTCTAGTTGTCCATACAAACTGGGGCTATATTTCATGCAAATTTCTACATTTGCTTATTGATCATTCCCCAATCTCTATAGACAATCACAGTAAATACTATATTAATTGCTCAGAATCTTCAGAAACATGAAAACATAAAAGGATAATGGAAATACCCGGGAATTGCTACTCGTCTAGATTCTCCAAGGTAGGATTTTACAAAATAATTTAACTTTCTTTTTAACTGCTTCTGCAGCTCAAATTCTTGTCTGAAAAAGTGTCTGCCTCTCCCTATAGTACATTCCGATACCGTTTTCTTTTTTGTCCAAGATGCAATGCCCCAGGGCCTGAACAGAGGTAGTCAGGAGTAGCGATGTTTACAGTCACAAGCTGTGCTACAGCAACACTGTACATCTAATCCTGACAGGCACTCTGGTCTTCTTCAGTACTGTGTGTGTGTGTGTGTGTGTGTGTGAATGAGTGACAGTGAGAGAGAGAAACAGAGTGATGGTATATTCTGCAGTGTAAGGCCCAGGTCATAAATCTTTCATCTGGATGTAGACTGTACTGTTTGAACTATCTATGGATTATGTAGCTAGAAGCATTTAGAAAGAATTAGCCCTTAGAGGTTTAGACTGATGGCATGAATCATCTATTTAAGCATCACCAGTATATGGACAGCAAATGAGGAACTCAGTGAAAATAAAATCACTAGAAGAGGATTTATAGAATGACAAAAGACTACTATCAAAGAACATTAAGGAACACCAAAGATAACAGGGCAGGAAGTGATATAAGTCATGAAAGACACAGTAGAGAGGTACTAGCCAAATCTGCAGAGAAGCTGGTGAGGGTGAGGTTTTCAAGGAGGACAGGATTGCAAAGCATCTCTTTCTTAGACTTTCCACTCATATACTTTGTGCTGTCCACCCCTTTCAAAGTAGGGTGTAAATCAGGCCAAATTTTTAAACAACTTCAGCCTGGGAAAAATTGCATAACAGTCATACAGGAAGGAATAAATTATCAATGTTTCAGATTACTGGTGAATGTGTCAAGATGGGTAGAAGAGAATTAAAGCTTCTTGATTTTTTCCTTCTTTTTTTAACTTCAAAAGTCTGGTAACATTAAGAAATAACTAGACCCTGTTAGCATTGGAATATAAAACTCTGTTAGAGAAATCCAGTACATCTCAAGAGCAGAATCTCTCAGATGTCTTAGATTATAATATTACCAATTATCTCTTCTTAGTGATAGTGGTATTTAACCTATTCCCACACATCTATAAAAAAGGTATAATTACTGTGTGATTACATGGCAAAATAAATTAGCTTCATTACTTTATTTGGTTATAGTAATCCACACAATTCTGAATTCAGATTCATTTTTAAACTGGTTAGATATAAAACTTAACTAACAAAATAGAAGTATGTTGTGTTTTCAGGGAACTGAGTGAAAATAGCTGTAATACAGATAGGTTTTCAAGATGAAAAAGTTCAAAACTACAGATCTTTTCAATAAAACAGATAAGTAAAATAAGGTTACCGGCCGGTGCCGCGGCTCACTAGGCTAATCCTCCGCCTTGCGGTGCCGGCACACCGGGTTCTAGTCCCTGTCAAGGCGCCGGATTCTGTCCCGGTTGCCCCTCTTCCAGCCCAGCTCTCTGCTGTGGCCAGGGAGTTCAGTGGAGGATGGCCCAAGTGCTTGGGCCCTGCACCCCATGGGAGACCAGGAGAAGCACCTGGCTCCTGCCATCAGATCAGCGCGGTACGCCGGCCGCAGCGCGCTGGCCGCGGCGGCCATGGGAGGGTGAACCAACGGCAAAGGAAGACCTTTCTCTCTGTCTTTCTCTCACTGTCCACTCTGCCTGTCAAAAAAAAATAATAATAATAATAATAAGGTTACCAATTGCACACAGAAACTTATTCCTAACATTATTGAAAAGATATATGAAGGGACTTCATAAAACTTGAGGTAACACAAAATTAAGATCAGATTACTCTGACATAAAAATTCTGAAACCCATGTGTATGTTTGTAGCACTTTGTTTTATATTGTTGTATTTCTAAACTGTAGTAAATTTTATTATACTTTAGTAAAATTAGGTACTTTTATTCAAAATATCCTAGAAGTGATTGGCTATGATTCATTCACTTTACTACGTCATAGACAATAAACACAATGAAAATTCAAAGTCTTTGTTGGGGTAGTTATTTTAAAATGAAATTTATAATGTGCCTTATTTAATATTTTCAAAATCGAAGATTAATTTTTAAGAACACAGTTCCTCATGAATGGTGGAATTAATCATCATAGTTATGGCTGACCATCCTCACTGCAATATTGAGTCATTTGTAAAATAGCACAAAAATGAGATGATCAATTCTTCCAAAGATCAATCCCTACACCTATGAATTTGATAAAAAAAATCCATGCTCCTTATACAGATTTTCCTACAAATTAATTGTGTATATGTACAGATTAAAATAGAAATGGCAGCATTTTCATGTAGTTTTACAAAAAAGTTGCATTTCTCAGACTATGACAATGTCACATGGGAATTTTGAAAAATTAGAGAAAGAAAAAACACAGATCTCATGTTCACATGAAGTTCCCAACATTTATCTCTCCTAACCTTATTCTCCACTTTGATTTTTCGAACATTCCTATAACCTTTCCTATTTAGTTCTGTTGGCAACAAGTGATTATTGATCACTTTCCAGGCCTTAATAATACATAAAATATGTAATGAAATTTCTTACTTGAAATGTATTAGTACCTTGAAAAATAGTAAATTTATTATCATTAACCTCACTTAATTTTTAGAAATCCTTCTCATCTCACTCCCTCCAACATGTTGATGATATTAAATCATTTGTACAACATACATTATTACGTGAAAAAATGCTTAATACTCACAAACAATAAAATGAAAATTAAGTAATGCATATAAAAATGATCCCCAAAGAATTACCATTGCAATATTAGTCATTTGTAAACTTTAGTGATATGATTCTATATCTTCAGTCCACATTTCTTTATCCAATTAGTAATTTATTCAACAAAAAGAAAAACTTTTACAACCATCTTATATGATATCAAAGCCACACAGCTATATCATATTCAACATGAATAATTTTCAGGACAGAGAATGCTTTTCAAAACGAAGGTAGTCCAAACACATCAGCACTTGGCTAAAAAGATCACCAAGAATCAGCATCTACAATTTTATTGCTTTAAGGAGCCAGGGTAGGTAATTGACTCACTGGTTAAAATAGCCTACAGTGCCAGCATCCAATGTGGCTTCCAGTTTGAGTCCCGGCTGCTCCACTTTAAATTCAGCTCTCTGCTATGGCCTGGGAAAGCAGTGGAAGATGGCCCAAATCCTTGGGCCCCTGTGCCCATGAGGGAGACCCGGAAGAAAGTCCTGGCTCCTGGCTTCGGATAGGCCTAGCTCCAGACATTGTGGACATCTGGGGAGTGAACCAGCAGATTAAAGACCTGTCTTTTTTTCTCTGCCTCTCCCTCTCTGTAACTATGCCTATCAAATAAATAAATAAATAAATATATCTTTTAAAAAAAGAATACCAACTGGGAAGCCTGCATCTCATACTGCAGTTTCTGGTTCCAGTCCTTTCTATCTACCAAGCAGACTAGGACTGAGTTCCAGGCTCCTGGCTTTGGCTTTTTCCAGCACTAGCTATTACAAGCATTTGGGGAGTGAACCCATAGATGGGAGATCTCTGTCTCTCTTTCTGACTTTCAAATAATATGCAAATAAATTTATTTTTTAAAAAGTACAGTTGTCAAGGCAGAATTTCAATCTTTGTCAAAGAAGAAATATACTTTTACAATTGAAATTTTAACATTTTAAACACTTATTAACAGGAGAGCTACAAACCTCCTTATTGTATGACAAAACAAAATCATGGACAGAATGGTTAATTCTAATTTAATTAAACATTCATGTTAATTTTGGCCTAACTACTTATTATTCATGAAATTTCATTTCAATTTCTTTAATTTTGCCAGAGATTAAAGAGCCCTTGACATTATTTTGATTGAAATTTATCTTCTTTCACTACAGTTTAGTTGAGATATTTGTTAGAAAATTTATAACTTATTTTCTACTTTAGATTAAGTAAGAGTGGTGGAAATGTAACACTCCAAATAAACAAGCACAAAGAACTCAAATCTGCAAAAGGATAGTATAGATATTAAAATGCAATAAAATAATGAAGACATAAAGATAAGCCTAAAAGTAATAGTTCTGGATAGGTATATGCAAATTCTGTAGGCCAAAAAGCTAATGCAGAAATACCACTATAGGGTACATATCTAAAGGAAATGAGTTTGTTATGCTGAAGAGATATCTGCACTCCAATGTTCATTGTGTATTATTCACAAAAACCCAGAAATATCATCAGCCTTAATGTCTGTGATGATTAGTGTGAAGTGTCAATTTGACCAGATTAAGGGGCACCTATATTGCTAGTAAAGCAGTATTTCTGGGTTGGTTTGTGGAGGTATTTCCAGAGGAGACTGGCATGTGACTTGGTAAACTGCCTGGAGAAGCCCCACCATCATATTGGGCAGACTCCATCCACTTGGCTGGGGAGCGAGAGAGAACAAATTGGCAGACGAAAGGCAAATTTTCTCTTTTTCCTTGTTCTGGATCTGGGATACCTCCGTACTGCCTTTGGATTCTGGGTCTTGCACCCGTGACCCATAGTTTCTCAGGCCCTCTGCTTCAGACACTGGCTTCTCTGATTCTGAAGTTATCAGAATTGGACTGAATCATGCCACTGGCTTCCCTGGGTTTCCGACTAGCAGATGATCTACTATGGGACTTCTCAGCCTTCATAATCATGTAAACCCATAATAAACACCCCTTATATATTTACCTAATATATCACCTATCTTTAATTCAATAATATTTGTTCTGTTTCTCTGGAGAACCCTGACTTACACCATATAAACAGGAATTAAAATTCAGAGGAAACCCAGTACTGGGAATGAAGATGAGAGTTTGAGAGAAAATAGGTGATATGTACATAGTAAACTAGAGAAACAACTCCAAGGGGAAATATTAAAAGAAATGAAATATATTTACCTGGCTGCACTTTTTATTATCAGCTAATAATACTATGTGGATGCTGACTATTGATTCAACTCGTAATTTAGCTCTATTGCGAGGATGAGAGAAAGGGACATGAGCTTTGTAATACAGAGTGTGTAAACATTTTCTTCCATTGTAGGTAATTAAAATGCAATTTTTAAAACAAAGCCCAATAAAAATCTGTCAAAATTAGGTTTAGGCTACATGAACAGACTTGCAGAAGGAACACGACTAAATAAAGAACATTCCCTCTAACTGCTCTGAACCTTATTCAAACACAAAACCCACCACAACTCCATATTCAGCAAAAATGTGGAGACAATATAAACCCCAGCTTTTGTATCAGAGGTAAGGGCTGCCAACAGAGTTAAAATTAGGCGGACGCTGTGAAGAAGGAAATGGAGCTGAGAAGTCATGGAGAGAAATCACAGCACTGAAAGGGACCAGCAGCAGAGTGTCTCACAAAATACCAGCCCAAAAAAGCATGTAGAAAATGAGGGGCTCACCATGAGGTACCAAATCCATGCTCCGTGTTTTCTAATGTTAAGATGAAAACTGGGGTGGGTTGAGCTGACAGGGGATGCTTCCCAGGATACAACATGATTCTGAGAACTGAGGATGTGAGAACGCTAATGAAATCACCCTTACAAACACTATTCTTTTTCATTTTTTTTTTTCGAGATATCCTTAGGATAAAGAAAAAGAACACTTCTGTGTTCTATCCCTTGTGCCCTTTCTCTAAAACTCTTTAACAGAAGTTATTCAGAAAAGCCCTCATCCTTCATAAGTAAACAGATATTATACAGCTTAGATACAAATCAGTTCTAAGAAATAAAGGAGAGAATGATTAGTTATTAATTTAGGAAGTCATTAGAGAAATGTTGCCTTTGAGCAAATAAAAATCATCAGGTGCTTTGTTAATTAACTTTTGTTACTACAATGAAATACCTGAGACCAGCTGTTTGTGAAGGGAAGAGAGCTTTATTTAGCTCAGTTCTGAAGCTTCAAAATCTAAATGGCATAGGATAGGCTTTGGATGTGGCAAGGAGCCCATGACAGATGGTGGAGCACATATGGAGAAAGATTCGGATGGTGCGCCAGGAAGCAGAGTGAGATTGGGTGAAACCAAAGTCAAGCTTTTATAGCAATGCTCTTTCAAGAACAACATTATAAGTGTATGCCCCCGGTGGCATAGGACCTTCCACTAGGCCTACCAGAAAAGGTTCTACCACTTCCCAAAAACACCATTCTAGTGACCAAGTCTTTAACACAAGGGGATTTCAGACATCAACATCCAAACCACAGCAGGTATACCACCATGACGAGGAAAGAGGAAACCTTAATAAAACCACCTCTTGAAATAAAATCCATGAAATAGAAATGCAAGAAATAAATAAGAGATACTAATAAGAAATGGTACATGAACTGGAAAAAGCTTTTTAAAAAGGAAAAATTAAAGAATTGAAGGAACTGGAAGAAGCATTTGAAAGAACAGACACTGCAGAAACCTCAGCAAGGAATAAAAAAGAGGGAAATAAGGCAATTGAACAAAACAAAACTAGATATTGCAACTGTTAAAAAAATCTGGTGAAGATAACAGCTAAAAAGAAATCTACCAGATTACTGATTGAAAGATCCAAAAATAAAGGAAGAAAATAAATGTGAGAGACCAGCATTGTGGCACATGTGGCATCCCATGCAAGTACTGGTTTGAGTCCTGGCTGCTCTGCTTCTGACCCAGCTCCCCCTAACATTCCGGGAAAGCAGCCGAGATGTCCTGAATGCTTATGCCCCTGCTACCCAGATAGGAGACCCAAGTGAAGTTTCTGGCTCCAGGTTTCGGCCTGGCCCACCTGTGCCTGTTTAGGCCATTTGGGCAGTGAACCAGCTGATGCAAGATTTCTCTCTTTCTCCACTCCCCAGCCCCCATCCCTGGTAACTTTCCTTCCAAACAGGAAGCCTCCCTCAAAAGTTCAGGTCCAAGAATTAAAGATTATTAAAAGCTAAGCAAAATAAATGTCATGAAAGTGTGATTGAATACAATTGCAGAAAAAAAAAAAAACTTCCTGAAATAAACTATAGCATTAGCTAAATACATAAATGGAACTCTAAATGTAAGGAGAAAACCTGACTTAGACTCTCCCCTAAGTGGCAGAAGTCTGAACACTTGAACTATCACCTACTGCCATCCAGGTTTGGCAGGAAGCTGGATCGGAAACCCTGTAGCTGGTGTTTCACAGCATAGTGGAGCACCTGTCGTTCACAATGATCTGAGGCCATTTAATGGGAAGTGATTGTCACAGGAAGAGACAATACTTCACCATCAGATAGAACTAGATATAGTTTGATATTCCATTAAGATTCAGACCACCAACCTGGTTGGTATAGGCAGGGGTTAGGGCAAACTCCATAGGGCAGTAGAGAACAGGCTGGAAATGGAGCACTCGGCTAGGAATGTATTAAAGAGAAAAGCTAAGAAAAATTGTCAAAATATATTAAGTCTAGCAGTTCAAGTGACCCTTTTAATCTAATGATTTAATGAAATATAAATTCACTCTTTCTTCCTAGGTAACTCCTCAGACCCTTGTTATTGCCTTCTTTCCTTTCATTTCAGATATAGCTTGGTTAATTCTAAAATACATTAAAGTCTTTCTATCTCATTCTCTCTCCTGGAGTTGGAGCTGGGTTCTGAGTTCCCTCCTGATATCTTCCAATTTGTGTTATGTCACTGAGCAAAGCAATATGGCCTGTGCCTGCCTCAGCTGTAGAATGCTCTCCATGAGTATGACTGATTTCCCTTTGTGCTAAGGACCTTATTTTTTCTTCTTTTTTTTTCTGATTCCTTCTTTTTCAAAATTGATTGGTTCTGTATACACATCTCTGTTCTGGGCCATCAACTACTTATGATACTACATGATCCAAGTCCCCTCATCTACAGTGTAAAGTTTTGGAGGTCAGGGAACTTGCTCACATCCTAATGCTTTGATGGATATTTTATATACATATATATATACATATAAATTTATATATAATTATATATGTGTGTGCATGTAGTGTGTATGAGGATATGTGATCAATAAGAATAAAAGTAAATTTCATTTAAAAACAGAGTCAACTGGTCCCTAAAATTAAAAATAGGAGGGACTTGGATATGTAGGGGATAAAAAAACTTGAAAATGTTGATTCAATACTCACAAGAGTTTTGTAACTTTGCAATTACCAGGCACTTCAAGAAGCTGGGCTGGTAACGGCGCAAAATTCTTCATCAGAGCATGAGAAAGAGATCTTCAGATGTTCACAGAGTGATAGAAAACAAATTAGGTCAGAATAAACTATCAAGCCCGTCAAATGCAGCCCTTGCTAATCTGAGGCAAAATAAATAGATACATTTTACTAGGTATAAATAATGTCAGAGTCAGATCTATTATTATCACTTTCTTTCAATTAAACTATTACCAGACATAAATGTTTAGAATATCTAGGGACAGCAATATTGTTTGGTCTGATAGATAATAACATTTTTTTTCCTAACGATCTCCAATTCCATAGGTGGTAGTAATTAATCTCCCTAGTGTTTCTCAGTTAATATTATTTTCACGTTGCCTGATAGTGTTGAAAGCTGTTAAATATTGAAAATGAGCCATAGGCAAAAGCTCAGCAGTCCCAAACAGAGCCCTTGTTTTGGACATTGAGACTCTGTGCCCACTCATATTCCACACTGCTCTATTACATCAGGTTTCTGTTGTGCATTTGGGACTACCTACCCCCTACAGTTTCAGCTATTGACTGTCCCCTGTCCTTGTGTAATAGATAATATCCCTTTACTGAAAATGTCATGACTATAAGCAAAAACATCTTAGTTCATAACAGCAAAGATAATTCCTAGAACATAGTAGGTACTCAATTATTCAAATAATTATGAATAAGCAGTTAGAAGCAAGACATACTTTATATTCTTATTGTCTGCACTTACCGAAAACCAATATATTGTTAACTGTTTATGGTTTTAATGTTATATATTTTTTGAGTATCAAAATATCTTGATTTATTCATTGTATTTTACCACAGACAGGAGAAGGGATGGGTAGAGTGAGCGTACATGTTACAAAGCAATTAAAAGAAGGGAAAGGAAGTGCCCAGTCAGCAAAATCAACCTCCAAATAAACACCAGTGATGAGGTCACCAAAGCCCTAGTTGGCTTGGACTTCTGCAGCTCAGGAGTTGAGGGGAAGGGATCTGTCAAAGAATGTACACAAGCCTTTCTACCGATCACACAAAGCTTTGATTTCTAGCAGTAGACATGGGTTATGCCCACAGGTTTCCTATGAACCAATCCTGTAGCCATCTTGACATAGATTATTGCACCAGCATGAAAGTTCCCGAGTGACTTGATTGTACATTTACAGTCCCCTTAGTCTCCAAATCCTACTTTCTACACAGAAAGTCTGCATTTGCTTCTCTTCTTTAGAATACAATTAAGTAGATTTGATCAATCAAAATATATCAGTGACTTGGCCAGTGCTGCGGCTCACTAGGCTAATCCTCCGCCTGTGACCCCAGCACCCCGGGTTCTAGTACCGGCTGGGGCACCGGATTCTGTCCCGGTTGCTCCTCTTCCAGTCTAGCTCTCTGCTGTGGTCTGGGAGGCCAGTGGAGGATGGCCCAGGTGCTTGGGCCCTGCACCCGCATGGGAGACAAGGAGGAAGCAGCTGGCTCCTGGCTTCGGATCGGCGCAGCGCACTGGCCATAGCAGCCATTTGGGGGGTCAATCAACGGAAGGAAGACATTTCTCTCTGTCTCTCTCTCTTTCTCACTGTCTAACTCTGCCTGTCAAAAAAATATATCAGTGACTTAAGTTTTTGGCATGAGTTAGATCACAAAATGGTCTTGACTCAGGAGGTTGGGAACAATGATGGAGGCTTTCTATTTTCTTCAAAATTTCTGCATGAATCCTTTAAACATCTAAGTGTAGATGTGCAAGTTTCCTTTTGTGGATGGGGATATGGAAAAGACTGTATGGCAGGAGCTAAGTTTTTAGGGTATAAGATACAAAATAGGATAGGGAAAGGGGAACACAAAAGAAAAGATGGTTTAAGAACCCCCACTTCAAGAGAACCTTCACAAACTTATGTATCAGATCTTTTTGCCTGGTGCGGATCCTCTGTCAAAGATACTTTGCCTATTTTCTCTCAATACAAAAAGAAGTTTATAAACATTAAAAACCTTCAAAAAACATGGTGAACTCCTGGGAATTTACCCAATCCAAAAGAAGTCAGCAAATGAGAGAGTTATCTGTACACCCATGTTCATTGCAGCACAATTCACAATAGCTACAATATGGAATCAACCCAGATGTCCATCAACTGTTGACTGGATAAAGAAATTATGGTTATACACACTATGACGTACTACTCACCTGTAAAAAAAAGAATGACATCCTGTCTTTTGCAACAAGCTGGATGCAGCTAGAAACCACTATACTTAGTGAAGTAAGCCAGTACCAAAAAGACAAATATCATAGGTTTTCCCTGATCTCAGGTAACTAATAGAGTACTTGATATATAATATATTGGAGTGAAATAGACATTTTGAGATTCAATGATTGCTTACAGCCCTTGTCTCTTCCATTGAGGAACAGTGTTTTTTTTTTTTTCCCATACTATTTGTTGGACCCTTTTACTTAGTGTGTAGGGTTAATCATATGCTCATTAAGTAAAAAGAAAACAGATCTTTGTAAAAATTGAGAGTGGAAATGTTAGAGGTAGATGGTGGAAGTGTTGGATTGTGGGCAGGAGAGGAGGAGTGTCACTATGTTCCAAATATGTATATATAAAATATATGAAACTTGTATAAATTAAATAAAATTGTTAAAAAATTGAAAGAAAAAATTCAAAAACACATAGTGAAAGACCAACACGTTATATTTACACACACCAGGCCACCTAGTAATGACCAACTCAGAGACTCAGTGAAATCCTACAAAGCCCAGACAAATATGTTACTAAAGGGGGATGGCATTTAGGGGAGACAGGAACCCAGGATCAGACACACAACACCCAATGTGTTCTTTTGTGTTTGTTCCATTTCAACACCATGAGGTAGGGTTATAGTGACCTCGCAGCATGTAAAATAAAACTCTTTATCCCATTTAGTTTAGCAATCACTACTTTAGCAGGACAAAACACTGGCTCAGGACACCATCAAGGCTCATTCTTATGGGTCTCCCTGGAAGCCAAGAATTTTGAAAGGTTAAAGATTTTTAATCTTGCTGCATGTTTCTATTCCTGGACAGCACAGGATGGGAGCAAAGGTATTGGCCTTCAAACTCATCCTTATTAACTCACATTTGTTTTGCATCCATGGACATGGGTGCAAACACACATACACAAACATATTCTCACACACACAATTGTTGCATAATGGGCCTGACCCAATCTGGTGAAGGATGCATCTGCTATATGAGGCAATAGATCCATGTCCTTGGATGAGACAACCCTAACCATGGCTTCCTCTCTGAGACTTTCACTCAACTCAGCTTCTCTTAACTTCTCTGCACCATGTTTTCCTGTTCAGACTAATTTTCAGTCTTCTAGTAGGAGGAGATCAGGTCATGGGGTGACCCAACTAAAACCTCAAATCCCATACAACATTTTCAAGGTTGGAGGGGGTTTCAAGAGGACACTATGGCAAAAATGCCAGCTCCAATGGGCAAAATAGGTAAATCAATAGGCTGTGCACCCCAAATAGTTGGATGGCATGGTGATAAACAACAAAAAGCCTTCCTGCTGTGCAGACATGGAGCTGCTGCTGACTTAGCCCTGAGATGGCTCATGTACCTGAGAGCATGATACAGGAATAGGGTCTTAGATTAAAATAAACAAAAATGCAAAATCAGATATTTATATTAGAAAAAATGTTAAAATGTACAAAAGACAGCATTTGCACACAGTGCAGTTGGCATCCTGGAGAAAGCAGGACCCAAGGTGTAGTTATCCATATAGATCAAATCACAATGACCCACAATGGCGTGAGCATAAATTCAGGAGCAACAGGCCTGTGTCTGTTCCTCTAATGACCCTGTTTGCCAGTTATCATAATCCATTGCTTGGATTAACTCTCAGCACCCTGTCTCAGGATCGGATTAGGAGGAAACAAGATGCGGAAAAGCCTGTCTTACTCCCACGGAATGTAATGGCTTCTGGGATAGGTCCATTAATCTGGTCCCACAACTAATCTTTTCACCCTGGGGAGGGAGATATTATTTCATATCCAACGTTGAAAGGAAATCAGCTTTCTCATCCATTACTTTCTAAAGCTGGAGATTTGCTTGCATTTGGATGCAGCATGGTTGGAATTCCTTTGTCTCACTCCTTTCTCCCAGCCAGAAGGAAAAAGGGTAATGCTGTGACCCCAGCCCTAGATACATGGCAGTGCCAGCTACTCCCAGCCCACCCTGTATCTACTTTCTCCACTCTGTGGTTGATGTGTACTCCTTGAAACTTCTTGATAGCGAAAGAATAGACCCGCCCACTGAGGCTCAACTGTGGGCCTCCAGAAGTAGGGTAGAGCTGTGGATCTTTATCATCCTAGAAGTAGGCTGGATGATGCTCTGGCTGAAATGACGCTACCTGCACTGTGCTGGCAGTTTGCACTCCTTGGCACGGTGGTCTAGACTCCACAGTTCTAGCTCCTGTCTCATTTAGATCTGGGCTTCTGCAGGTTCTTTCTCTTTGGCCACCTCACATTCCCGGTACAGAACTCCCCACCGGGCCTGGTGACACAGATGGATTCTAAGCCCTTGGGACTGCTTGAAGGTGAACGCCACAGCTTCACTCCCCTTCAGGCTCCAGAAGCTCTCCATGTGCGGATTACTCTGGAGCATAAAGACATCCACTGGGGGCTGAATGTGGCCCCAGCATGGCTGATCATAGATAGGAAGTGAAATTCCTGTGCACGTTGAACAACTTCCAGAGACTGGCCCCGTGTGGCAGCTTGTGGCTTGTCCGACCCCTGGGTCACATCCTCTGGAGTTTCCTCAGGCACCTCTCTGTGGTCTTGGTGCAGCTACCTGCAAACTGCTGCTGGACACTGACTTCATTGTCTCTGGCTGAGCCTGCAGCTCTGGGCCCCTAGTCAGGTGGCTCCTGACACCAGAGAAGTCCAGAGGCCATAATGCTGTATATTATTATATATATGATGTATATGCATGATACACATCATATATATAATTTTTATGAATATAGAGAAAATTGACTTCATGCACCTCCTTCCAAGAAGACAACCATATTCCTTCCCTCAATCACGCTCTTTCTTTTCTTAATTTTTGCAAAAACATTATTTCAGTCCACTCCACAATCACAGGATAAATGTGCCACTATTCATAGTATCACCAATAAAAAATAGACAACCGCAGTTCCATAGGAGTATAAACAAGGGCTAAACACAACAATCAAACCTCAAGATGTCCATTTTGTTTCTGTGCAATTTTTTTGTATTTTATATTAATTACCACAAATCAGAGAAGTCATGATTTTTTGATACTGGCTTATTATATTATAGATTTTTAAAAGTGCAACTGCATATTCTTTTATTTTTTATGATTCATTCATTTATTTGAAAGAGTTACAGAGAGAGAAGGGGACACAGAGAAATAGAGATCTTCTATCTGCTGGTTCACTCTCCAAAGGGTGTAATGGCTATGGCTTGGCCAGGTAGAAGCCAGGAGCCAGGCGCTCCATCCAGGTCTCCCAAGTGAGTGGCAGGGGGCCCAGGTACTTGAGCCATCTTCCAATGCTTTCCCAAGCCAATAGTAGGGAGGTGGTTTAGAAGTGGAGAAACTGGGACCTGGTGCCATGGCTCACTTGGTTAATCCTCCGCCTGCAGTGCTGGCATCCCATATGGGCACCAGGTTCTAGTCCTGGTTGCTCCTCTTCCAGTCCAGCTCTCTGCTGTGGCCCGGGAAGAAAGTGGAGGATGGCCCAAGTGCTTGGGTACCTGCACCTGCCTTGCTCTCTCTCTCTCTCTCTCTCTCTCTCTCTCTCTCTCTTTCTCTCTCTCTCTCTCTCACTGTATTACTCTGTCAAATAAATTAAAAAAAAAAAAGAAGTGGAGAAACTGGACAGGAAGTGGTGCTAATATGTGATGTTGGGGTTGCAGGCAGAGGCTTAGCATGCTATGCCACAATCTAGCTTTCCCTATTCCTATTTAAAATTGTTGCTCTGAACATGTTCCGTCTTAATGCTGCTTTAGTCCTTGGGCTATGTGACATTGTTCTTTCTAATTCAATTCTCTTCAATTAACAGCCGGTAAGGCAGAGGGAAGCTGTTACCAAAATTGGAGTTTGAGGTTCCTACTGTGATACAGGATGTTGATTTTGGGAAGAAGTCAATGTCTTCTTCTTCTTCTTCTTTTTTTTTTTTTTTTTTTGTTAGAAATGAGAATAAGTAATAACCTTTGGTATTGGCGGCCAGCCGGGAAAAATAAAGCATGCAGAATGTTTTTTCCTGTCAACAACCACCTATGATCAGAGTCACAATCTGCTTCATTATTGTGTGTTTTAAAACAGGTAAAGCAAGCTGTTTTGGCTTCATGTTTCTCCTTTGTCAATATGAAGGTTTGTAAAGTAGTACATTTGTCAAACTGTTGATAGCTTAAAGTGTATTAAAAATGATTAGAAAACTGTTTTCATGTTTTAAAAATAAATCCAAAAAATATGTAATGTTTGCTGTGGTGACTGTAACACAAGTCCATTGCTTCGAAGGACAGGTTCAATATTCATAATATCCAAACTTATCAACTCTATGGGGAAAAATAGCAAGGATCTAGAAAACTAGGTGTCAGGGAAAAAACTAGCTAATGAATTGTTAAACAAGTTTAATATATTATTTATAAGGAGCTGTTCTAAATTTTTTGATGTGTATCATTAGACTGTATTTTTCGATCTCTTTATCTTTCTCACTTTCTGTACCTGACAATATTCTGTCATCACTTTTTTAGAAAATGTCATTTGTTCCCCTTCCTTCAGCTTCATTTTTCTCATATGTTATTTAAATATTCTAGTGAAAGTCTTTCTGTTATTTTCCTAACCATGAGGTTTAATATGGTAGTGTTTACCATGGCATTATGTTAATTCACCCTATTTTCTCCTTTTTTTCACCTGCTAATGTTTTAATCCTCAACAAACACGTGTGTGAAACACTCATATGTCTGCATATTATTTTGGAATATTTGGAATTATTTTTTCCTTACT
Organism: Lepus europaeus; assembly: GCF_033115175.1. NCBI lineage: Eukaryota > Metazoa > Chordata > Mammalia > Lagomorpha > Leporidae > Lepus > Lepus europaeus. The sequence goes on from NC_084830.1 coordinate 55,584,451, forward strand.
GAATAAACAAGTCCCCTTAGACTCTTTAATAAAAGATTTGGAGTCTCCATGATTTCAATTCACAGGTCTCAATTTTTGTCTGAGAATCAAATACAGGATAAAATACTTTTATAAAGACTTGCATTTGACTTTCAGCTGTTTTTACTGGTAGCTGGCAATATGGGATAGTATTAGAAGACTTATTTGTTGAATAGGCTTTTTAGACAACATAGTAAGGCAATGCTTACTTGTTGAGGCTTTGTTATGGGTTACAATTTGGGAAGAATAGGACAGAAAACCATTGTTGGACTTTGTGTTACCAAACTGAGCACCTTCTCATAAGAACCCTAGCTGGATGATCAGTCACATGGCCCAGATCCAGAGTGAATGAATTTAACCTTTGCTCTTTAGGTAAAGAATCATGAGTGACTAGTTTGTAGATTATTTTCTGTTTCTTCTTTCTCAGTTAACTGGTGTTAACTTTCACCAGTTCTAGGTTATGTCACATTGACCATCCGTGTCAGCTACTGGGGAAGATAGAGCAATCACAAGTCCATTCTGTTGAACCTGGCTGCTGGGATTTCCACTGAGGTGGTTGTTATAGGAGCATCAGTTAAAGGATTCTGAGACCTTGGGAAAGGCTCTGATGAGATGAAAGTAGTGATAGCAGAGTTTGATCTGACACTATGTCTTCCTTTGGTTGGCAACTCTGGAGTAGAAGTAAAGATCCACAGAGCAGTTTATCCCAAATGGATTGGTGATCTGCAAACAATTGTACCTGCTACTGTCTACAATCTGAGCAATTCAGACAAGCTTATACCTCTTTATTATATATGTATCACAAGCATACATGTATGTATCACAAACCCTTATCAGGTTATGATTACTTCAGTCATCCCTGATAAGCAATGTCAAATGAACACTTTTTAATTAAGACATACATCTCTCCCTTTCCTGATTGTGTGCCAGTTCCTCATGCTAAACATACCATTTATTGTACTCCTTCTAATTATCTAGTCTAATCACTTATTGTTTCCCTCAGGATGCACTGGTATATGAATCCAACATGATTAGGCAGTGGTCAAGGTTCTGGCTCAGTGGAAACATTATTATGTCTCCTAGAAGAACATAAGGAGCTTCAATGCAGAAGATTCTAGGATAGGGCCAGCGCCTTGGCTCACTTGGTTAATCCTCCACCTGAGGCACAGGCATCCCATATGGGTGCCATGTTCTAGTCCTGGTTGCTCCTCTTCCAGTCCAGCTCTCTGGTGTGGCCCGGGAAGGCAGTGGAGGATGGCCCAAGCTCTTGGGCCCCTGCAGCTGCATGGGAGACCAGGAGGAAGCACCTGTTTCCTGGTTTTGGATCAGTGCGGCGCCATGTGTAGTGGCCATTTGGGGGAGTGAACCAACATAGGGAAGACCTTTCTCTCTCTGTCTCTTTCTCTCAGTGTCTGTAACTCTACCTATTAAAAAAAAAAGATTCTAGGATAAATGGACTAGCGGCATAAATTCTGCAGCTGAGTTACTTGAAGTGAGGGTGAGAAGGGCGAATCCTACTTCCTGTCTTGGTGATGGGGGTCTATGTATTTCAGATAGCAGAGACACTGATGACATAGAAGCTATTGGTTCACAATAGGTAAGGCGTTCTAACAGACAGTGCTTCAGCTCACCAGTTTTGTTCCTGAAATGACTTCTTAGGTGAGACTTCAATAGAAGTCTCTTACTCAAGAAGTCTTTTAGTCAAGCTGCTTTTGGATTATAGGATATGTTAATACAAGTGAAATCCTTGTATATGGTCCAACAGCTAAGAACTAATCTCTTTTGCTATAAAATATCAACATTCAAGTGTGAGCTGTGTCTGTGTATATGAAAAAAAGAGTGATGTTTTGAAAATACAAATTCTAAGTGCAGTCTGGAGCTAGAAGTAAATTTGAGAAATATGCAGGAAAAAGGTAACTATTACAGGATTTTGAGTCGAATTGGGAGCAGGGCTGAAAAAGAGGTTGATATCATGGAAGACTGATTTTGAGATACAAGATGGATAGCTGATATATTAACTAGTATTGGAAAAGACTATTTTGTGTAGCATTACAAATAAAGTTAATCATCATTGTGTCAAGATCTGAATAGAATGGGCTTGAGGAAGAAAAGTAGAGATAGCAAAGTAGCAACTGTGTGTAAATGTTTGGAGTTCAGAGAATTATCTTCACAAGTAACATAAAAATCTGGACCATCTGCATATAAGTAGTAGTGTAAAGCCTCAGCATGTATAGATCAGTGAAATATATAAGAACGAAGCATAATTATTTTCTTGGTAGAAGAACACTGTCAGAATAAATGGTTCCAGCACCAGTTTACCAAGTGTTCAATAAAAAATTATATCCTGTTTTTTAAAAAATATTATAAAATTTTGCTTTGTTTCATTTTCTTTTTTTAGACTTATTTATTTTTAAAGCAGAGTTACACACAGAGAGAGGATGAAAAGAGAGACGTCTTCCATTTGCTGGTTCATGCCCAAATGGCCACAATGGCCAGGGCTTAGCTAGGCCAAAGCCAGGCACCAGGAGCTTCTTCAAGGTCTCTAATGTGAGTGTAAGGGCCCAAGTACTTTGGCCATGTTAAACTGCATTTCCAGGCACATTAGGAGGGAGCTGGATCAGAAGTGGAGCAGCTGGGACTTGAACCAGTGTACATATGAGATGCCGGCACTGCAAGGGGTAGGTTTAACCTTCTATGCCACAGCACTGGTCTCATTTTTAATTCTTTAAATAAAAGGTTACCTGACAATTATTTTGCAATAATTTTATATTTAAATCGCTTGATTTTAATACTTAACTTCTGTGGTGGCTGCAGTTCCATAATGGTGCTACAAATGAGGGGACATCTTGTAAACCCAGAAGTGCAAGTTAATTTTTATAAATTAATCTGTGATACAATGTCATAATTTGGTATTTTTGGAAAAGTGGTAGTTGGTGAACATTCAAAAAAAAATCCACCAAATGTTACTGTGTTTGAGGTATGGAGACAAAGACTCACTATGTTCATCTTTAATAATTCAATAGGAAAGCAGAAATTTAAGTTGCTAGCTAGGCATTGATCATCATGAACTGATTAAATTGACTATTGATCTGTTAGTGTGGAGTTCAAATATAATGGGAAAGAAGGTCTTTAGGCATATGATGATAGATAAATAAATGATTGCAACTCTAAAGCATGCAAAATAGGAACTATGGGGGGAATCTATCCAGTTTAAAAAATAGAAGTGAATTACAAAGAATAATTCAAAATTCTGTGTTAGATGAAAATAGAGATACTTGAAAGAAAATAAAAGAACAGTTAATTCATATTGGAAGGAGATGAATCTAAATCAGAATAAACAGAAGACTTGTCCAGATTGGAAGAAAACATTATTTAAAAAGAGACTTGTCTTACATTTAGATATGTTTCCGTGTTTATCTTCCATAATTTTTTAATGGATATAAATTTTCACTTGTTGGTATCACATTAAATATGAAAAAATATTTATAGAATGTTGTGTTCAATAATGGGACTTCAAGTAGGTAAAGATAGCATATGTATTCAAAATCTGTATAAATAGATTAGCCATAATGATATTTTAAATATCATTTAAGATCATAAATTGAGCCAAACTGATGTTACCCATTCATTGCTCATGTGTCTTTCAGAAACGGATTTATTCCTGCCGCTAGAGAGTTTGTTTTACTCTTCTTTAGTATGGGAGTCATTGATGTCCTTGTTGAAGAAAGGTTTAAGCTTGTGTGAGTTAAGGACCAGGTCTTTATTGTTTAGACAAACTGCTCTCAGCACTTCAGTGCAGCTTCATCATGGTACTGCTGGCTTTGCTTCCAAGAAAGCATTTAGCGATCAAATCATGTTTTAGCTCTAAGCTACAATGTGTGATTTATGCTTTTAATTTCCAGTTCTTCAATGTCATAAAAAAAGATACCAAAATTGGTAGTGCCCTGGTCTACATCCTGGATATTGATCTTGCCTGGGTCATGCCATATGACATGTTATTTATGTGTTCGCAAGATGGTCCACAGCTTAATTCTTCAATTCAGTGTTCTTTCCACTTAAATCACAAGCCATTGTGAGTGTCATTTAATGGTTACCTTGATTTGGGGGAAGAAAATGTCTCTAACGTTCAATTCCCAAACCTTGTAATTTGAAATGATCATAATTTTAAGGATACATCTAACTTTGATGTAATATCTGCACTTTCAATAAAAACAATCAAAAGCAAAGGTAAAAAGAAAACAAAAATGTTAGCATATTAATCTTGTTCTATATGCCAGGTTACTTGCAGGTGTAATTATCTTTGGGAGTTATTGCATTATGCCTCCTGTTACACAGGTTGCATTAGCATGCTCAACCACATCATATATCTTCAAAAACAATGGTTCGTGCAGATACAAATTTATTGAATGCTCCATTAGAAACAAATCAAATTATATTTAGACTGATTGGATGCTCATAAGGATAAAGTCTTTTTATTATTTTTGTTCAAAGAATATTTCAAAATCCAATAATTCTTTTCTTCACTCATTAACCCAATTTTTGGGGAATATGTTGGGTGATAAAATACAAACAACAGTTTTACCTCAAAATATATGGTGTGTATATTTTTGATGTTCATATGAATAACAAAGTTTACAACTTAGCATTTATCCATGAAGAGATTGGTATTATATATTTGATTTTTTATTAGCTAACTCTAGATGGTTTCTCATGAAATACTGACTTCACCTAGGAAAAAACAGTATAGAAACCATATGATTATAGCTGGAGAATTAACAACTTTTTGTTCTCATTTACTATATTTGTAAAATATCTTCCAAAGTTTAAAAGGCCTATAGTAAAACTTTGTTTATAATTTTTATCTATGTGTGATAGATACATGACACACTTCTCTGTTGAAAATGAAGCTTACTCACATTTGGTCTATGCATTCCTATGGTCATTTAAAAATATACTCTTTTCTCCTTTTCTCATTGCTCTAATGAAAAACTTGACCTTCTTTGCATTTACATATAACACATTTATTATTCTTAATTCAAGATTTTTGCTATTTTATTCTACAAAGAAAAATTATTTTGTATTACAAAATAATTTGTGTTATGGAGTCACATAAAACTTATGCTGTGGAACTTAATATTGAACTCAGAATTGATTTCTTTTAGGTTACTAAATTTGCCAACATGCAATTTACACATTCTATTGTTTTGAATTCTACTTACTTAGATGTAATGTAAAAGAGACTGCAAGGCAGAATTTATTTATATTATGAGGACATATTCAAAACCTCTCTTCCACAAAATATTCTTCTAGGACAATCATGTATTTTCCTGAAGTGATATAAATATGTAAATATATTATCATGAAAGGGATTAATGTTGTGTAGTGCAGTACACATAAGGATAATAGGTATGACTTTATAATTTGGATGACCAGCAGATTAATTCTTTGACTGTAAAATAGCTTGTAAGTTAGAAATGGTTTAAGCATTTTTCCTTAAACTAATATGAGAAACCACAGGCCAGTTGGGAATGTTGTGGTTTGTTTGAGTAATGCCTGAAAATATTCTAGTTTTCATTAATGTTGTACCCTGTGTATGGGTATACTGAAACACTTATCTAAAATTATTTCTCTGATACATATTCATCAAGTATCTTGGCGTTCTCAAGAGAAATTTGTTTTATATAATGCCTGAGGAAATAAATTTAATGAATTTTGCTCATTGTCTAAAGACATGCTCAGAGATTTTCTCAGAATATCAACTCTGTACAAGCTTGACTGATTGGATCTTAGTCCATATATTCAGCATCCATATTATTAAAATGGTTTAATTTGAAAGCTCAACTTTATGAAACTTGTCATAAGAAACAGAGTAAATAAATTTTCCTTAAATATTAAAAGAATTAAAATTAAAAATTTTTCCCACAATGAAAATTCCATGTTTTGATGGCTTAATCAGCAAAATTTAACATCAAAAATAATTTCAATCTTATGCAAAATCTAGAAGCAAAAGGGTCAATATTCTCCACCTTATTAGAGATGGTTGACATAACTTGATTACCAAACCTGGAAAGACCAGGGATGGTACAAAGAAATTTATTTTTCATGCACATAGATGGTAATATTATAAATAAGAATTTGGAGCCCAATTCCATATTATATAATATGGATAAAGTACAGTGATCAATTTTGATGTATCCCAGGATTGACTTCCATTGTAAAAATCCATTAATAGAACATATCACTTGAAGAGTATCACTGGTGTGATGATGCATTGACTATATACCTGAATAACCATAAGGGCTTGCTAAAACAGATTGCTTGTATCCAACCCAGTGATTCTCATTCACAAGTCTGGGGTGAGACATATTATTCACATTTTAACAAGTTATCAGAGAATTTTAATGTTGTTTTTCATGGGAAGACATTTTTGATGTCTGAAAAGTCTGAAGTATTTAATTAGAAAAATCAAGGGTGATCATCTCAATATGGAATGTTCAGATATTTAATAAAAATTCATTATCTGCTCATATTATTAAATAAAATATCTAACTCAAAGAGAAATAAAACTATCTTTCTGATTAAGATAATATAATGTGAATATATATCATAGTATTAAATGCTGCACTGCTTTGAAAATATACATTTGGGAAAAAGAGCAAGACAAGAGTACTTACTATCACTTTTTTAATCTATGTCTATTTTTCCTTTTTTAAATTCATATAAGGTGAACAAATTTCATGTATTTCATTTATATAGATAAAGGAGCATAGTGATACTTCCCACCTGACCCCCTTCCCACTCATATTACTACGTTCCCTCTTCCTTCCTTTCTTATTCTTTTAGTTTTTATGATGAAATACTTTAAGTTAATTTTATACTTATAAGATTAACCCTCCAATAAGTCTTCAAGAAATAGCAAGAAGAAATAAACACTGTTCCTTAGCAGTAAAGACAAGGCCTATAAACAATAATCAATTCTCAAAATGTCAATTTTGCTCATACACATTACTTTTTTGTACTCTATTAGTTACCAAAAATATGGGAAAGCATCTGATATTTATCTTTTGGAGACTGGCTTATTTCACTAAGTACTCTTTTCAGTTGCATCCATTGTGTTGCAAATGACAACATTTCACTACTCTTTTCAGTTGTATCCATTTTGTTGCAAATGACATTTCATTTTTTATGGTTGAGTAGTATTCCATAGTGTATATATACCACATTTCTTTATCTAGTCATTGGTTAATGGGCATGTGGGCTGATTCCATATCTTAGCTATTGTGAATTAAACTTCAATAAACATGGGGGTACAGATTACTCATTCATGTGCTGATTTCATTTCCTTTGGGTAAATTCCCAGGAAAGGGATGGCTTAGTCACTTGTTAGATCTATTTTTAGCTTTCTGAAGACTATATTGTCTTCCAAAATGGCTGCACTAGTTTGCATTACCACCAGAGGTGGATTAGGGTACCTTTTTCCCTACATCCTTACCATCATTGTTTTTTGATTTCTGTATGAGAGTGATTATAACAATCCTGAGCATTTTTTTCTTATGTCTGTTGGCCATTTGAATTTCATCTTTTGACAAATGCCTGTTCAAGTCCTTTGCCCATTCTTAATTGGATTGTCTGCTTCATTATTGTTGATTATCTTGAGCTTTTAGATTTCAGGATATGAATCTGTTTTCAGTTGCACAGACTGTAAATATTTTCTTCCCTTCTGTCGGTTGCCTATTCACTTTCTTGAGTGTTTCCTTTGCAGTGTAGATGCTTCTTGGGTTGACATGATCCCATTTGTCTAGTTTTGCTTTGATTTCCTTTGCTTCTTGGTTCTTTTCCAATAAGTCTTACCCTATGCCAATGCCAATGTGTTGTAGAGTTTTCTGCAATGTTCTCCACTAGTAATTTGATGGTATCAACTCATAGATTTAGATCCTTGACTCATTTTGAGATCATTTTTTACAAGGTGTAAGATAGGGGACTTATTCTGTACTTCTGCATGTGTATACCCATTTTTTCCAGTACCATTTGTAGAAGAGATTGTACTTTCTCCAGGGATTGATTTTGGCACATCAAAGATTAGTTGGTGTAGATGTACAGATTGATTTCTCTATATTTAACACTCAGTTTTCTTTATTTTTTTTTAAAGATTTATTTTATGTATTTGAAAGACAGAGCTACAGAAAGAGGTAGAGACAGAGAGAGAGGTCTTCCATCCACTGGTTCATTCCCCAGATGGCTGCAATGGCTGGAGCTGCACCGATCCGAAGCCAGGAACCAGGAGCTTCCTCTGAGTCTCCCATGCTGGTGCAGGGGCCCAAGCACTTGGGCCATCCTCCACTGCTTTCACAGGCCGCAGCAGAGAGCAGATAGGAAGAGGAACAGCCAGGACTAGAACCGGTGCCCATATGGGATGCCAGCACTGCAGGCCAAGGCTTTAATAACCACTGCACCACAGCACCAGCCCCAGTTTTCTTTATTAGCAACATTTTACATTAGTATCGAACATTCATAATCATTAATGAAAACTATTGATATATTTTTGATAAATCCGGATTTTATTCATATTTACCTAGTTTTTACTTATGATTCTCTTTTTTGTATCCTATGTTACATTACATTCTGTGCTATATTACATTTTGTGTTTTCTTAAATTCTTCTTGACTGATAGTTTTTGATATTTTTCTTGTTCTTAATGTTCTCAATAGTTTTTCAAATTACTGATCATTATTTTGTAGACGTCTGTCCACTTGGGTTTCTCTTGACTAAGTTGGTGTTACTGGTTTTCCGCAGTGAGACCTCAGGAGTAAAGGGCCATTCCCACTACATCATATTGAAAGTACATAGTATTTACATGATTTATCTCTTTTGATGTCAACCTAAATCACCTGGCTGAGGTAATGTTCATTATGTTTCTCTATTATAATGTATCTTTCCCTCCTTTTTGATATCTACTCTTTGGGAAGAAGTCATTATACTCATTGGTTAAGTTCTCCTGCCTTGAGATTAGAGTATCTAATTCTTCTGAAGGGAAGAGTTTTCTAGCAAATGTATTTGTTTATGAAAATGTTTACAACACCATTATGGACACTAGTATTATGTGTATATATATACATATATATACACACACAAACACATAAACACACACGTGTACATAAACACACATGTTTTTCCAAGATAATTCTTACATTGGCCACTGGGGACTTTTTCAGTTGACTTTTGTGTCCTTTACACATATTCTGCTCATTATGGTTGTGTGTGGGATGTGTATGTGTGTTTATGTGTCTTTGCAATGCCTTACTATTTGGAACTAGAGGAGTATCTAGGCTCATCTTGGGTATTTCTTTCCCTAGTGCTAAAATCAGCATTTCTACAAAATTCTTAGTTCTGTTTTTAGAGAGAAATATCAGGGACCAAGCTTGGAGTTTGTATACTTTTAGCAACTGGGGTGGTACTTTTCAGCAGAAAGGGTAAGGAAGAATAATATGTATATTTGCGTGTCTCTATATCTATCTATCTATCTATCTATCTATCATCTGTCTGTCATCCATCTATTGATAATACTTCTTTACATAGGCATCTATATCTATCCATATCTCCAAATCTATAGCATTGTCACTGGGAAAAATTCCAATCTAAATTCCCCCCTCTAAGAAGTGACAAATCTTGCTGTCAGTATTTGTGTATTCCACTTAGTCATCCAATTGCAGTGTGCATCTATTGGGATTTTTTTTTTTTCTGAATCAGTGATCCACATGGTTGCTTTATTTTTAAGATGCATATTTGAGACTAAAATGTTACTATCATTTTGGGTTCTATTACCAATAGGGCAGGAACAAAGAGATACTGGTAGCATGTTGTAGAGAGAAAAGTGGTTTCTTCTCATACAGGCGATTTACTTCTTTTGTATGAGAACTTTGTGTGTTTTGAGATGTGCAGTGTTCTAATATAGCAATGATTTGTTGCTCAAGTTAAGTATGTACTTGGTAAAAGGTAGGACTGAAGTCAGGGTTAGGGAGACTTGCAGGACATAGTTTTGAGTTCTAATTCTTTCCAGGATAGTCCCAAGGGATATAAATTTTCTTTATGAAACGAGTCCTATGATATTAATGATTCTTGGAGAGTAATATTTAAAAAAGACACAAAAAAAGAAATATTAAGCTTGTCATGAATAATTTACCTTCATTAAAATATTTGAAACCCTTCCATATTGTCTAGATTTAAGTTCCAAATGACTGCACAAATCTAATATAACATATATTGTAGTAACCAACTAAAAGAATGTCATTTTCTGATCTCATTTTTAGGATGATTTTCCTTTTGTGATAAAAAAAAGTATTGGTGGAAACACACAAGTAGCTGTTAATTTGCTCTCATTTTTGGTCAGATTTTCATCTGTCCTATTTCTCAGCGAGAGGTTGACTTCCTTTATAGCATTGACTGGAGAGTCACTAGGATAAATTCTGAAGTCAATTATTGGTTTTTAGTGTCACCTGATATTTCTTTTTTTTTTCATTCAATAAGAACTTATTAAGTACCTTTTAATGGTATTTTTCAAGCAACATGACTGCCTCTTGTACTCAAGCAGCTTATAGTCTAGTGGAGAAGATATGTAAAGATAAGTAAGTAAATCATTATGATAACATAAAGTCTACCATAGAAGTTTGAACAAGTATGAGTACTATAAAGAGAGCTTCTAACCCAGGCCGTGTTGGCAAATTTTCTGGAGCTGCTTTAAGATAGGAGTTAAAGATGATTTTATTTTATTTTGTATCTAACAGAAGACTTTAGTATATAAGAGACAAATAAGAAATACTTTTTAAATGAATAGATTAAATAAGTAATATATGGATTGCCTCATTTTGTTGTAGTCATCTGTAAACATCACTCATATAGACCTAATGTACTTTGTTACGTAGTAGTAACTTTAGTATATGGTCTGCTGTGTTTCTCTTAAATCCTGATTCTTGATGATTTTAGTTGATCCATTCAACTACTTAATTTCTTCAGTTTCTTGACTCCATTACCATCAACAACCTGCACGTTTACTAGTTGATGCTATCAGGAAATAGTCACTTTTTAGAGAAAAAAAAAATGCTTATTTAAAAAATGAGGAACCAAAGCCAGGAGTCAGACCCAGCCACTTCAGTGTGGGATGTGCGTACATTAACCAGACAGTAGCTTACTGACTATGCCAAACACCTGCCCCCTAAACCTATTCCCAGTTCTATTCCAAAGTCTTACTTTCTCATCACTGTGGTCTTTATTTCCAGACATTCCCTACTTTAGCAATTATAGAACACTATGACCTCTACCCCACTGGATCACACTGACTACCACAATTTTTTAGTCCATTGTCCTTTAATAGTTTCATAGTTATTTTTTAAGTCTACTTTTTGGGCTTAAATTCAGTGGTGCATCATTAACATTACCCTCTTGAATACAACTTTAAATCCCTTCCCCTTGTTCTCTCTACTGACCTACTAAACAAAACCACAATCTTGGTGAAATTATTTTTTAAAACTTAATACAAGCCTGTGCTTGAACACTGGAATGTGGGTGGGAACACAAAAACAAACATCCTTACTGGTTTCAAATGAGCCTTTCAGCTTGCTGGCAATTAAAGTATACTTCTTTACCCCATTCATTTTCTTAGTCTCCAGGGTTTATATCTTATGTCTTTTCATCTCATATAAAGCTTCAATGTTCTCTTCCCTTGTCTCCATTTTGGATAACAATTTTATCTCATTTTACTGGGAAAAATGAAAGAAACTTGAAGAAATTTCATCCCATTTCTAAATCAAGCCAATTACTTGTCACATGCACTCTGGATCCCTTCTTAAAAAAATGAACAGATTTTACACTCTGTTTTTATGAAAAATAAATCCCAACTTTACACTGAATTTTATCCCTCTCTCAGAAATTCAAGTACTGCAGCCTCCCTTGTATGATCACATCTCCTCTCTACAGAATCATTTTCATTATCCCACCATCACTCCTGGTATTTGGGAGGTATTAGCTCCAATATGCTTCTGGATACCAATATCTGCTAATGCACAAACCTCTTTTATTTGCATATAATCTACGTACATCCTTCTGTATACTATCAATGTTAGCTAGATTATTTCAAATACATAATACATGGCAACGTATAATACATACATGGCAATGTAAATACATGTTATGTAAACAGTAGTTAGTTGTCTTGCTTTCATTAAGGAATAGTGGCAAAAATTCTGTAATATTCCGTACAGATATAGTTAAAATATATGTATTTTGATTTGTAGTTTGCTGAATCTGAGAATGTGAAATATGGAGGGCTACCTGTATTATATTATCTCCCATATTGAAGGTTGGTGCATGGATGGAGAGATGGTACAGGGGTAACTGTCACTCTGTATACATAAAGTACATGAAAATTGTATAACTTAAATAAAATGAAGGGGCCAGTGCTATAGTTCAGTAGGTTAAGTCTCCACCTGTGGCACCGGCATCCCATATAGATGTGGGTTCAAGTCCTGGCTGCTCTACTTCTGAACCATCTCCCTGCTAATGGCCTGGGAAGGCAGTGGAAGATGGCCCAAGTCCTTGGACCACTGTACCCATGTGGGAGACCTGGAATAAGCTCCTGGCTCCTGGCCATTGTAGCCATTTGGTAAGTGAACCAGCAGATATAAGATTTTTTTTTCTCTGTTTCTCCATCTCTGTGTCTATAACTCTGCCTCTCAAATAAATAAATAGATTTTTTGAATTAAATTTTATTCTCATATCTTTCTCCAAATACATGAATATGTTATAGTATTTGGAAATTATGTATTCTCCAGCTGAGCTTGCAAAATAAGCAAAATAAATTTTGTTAAATACTTAGATATATCATCTACAAAAACTTAAATATACAAAAATATGTCAGAACTTTCCATTTCTCAGCTAGATGATTGTTTCTTATGTTATTATATTGGCAGGATTCAGAAATGAATACATAATGTAGGCAGATAATAAGTGAGAAAATGACAATACTTAAAAAACCCTCAATAGAAGTGTTTAGAAGTTAATCGCTTTTTCTCTTTAATTTTTTTTTATCACAAAAATATCTCTTCTCCACCATAGGAAACTCACAAAACCCAGTTCAGTTCTCAAAGTTCACTTTTTCCTCTCCAAAGAAAAATAATACTTATCACTGTTTATGTTTAAAGAATATTCTCAAAAATTGATTATTTTGTGTCTGAATTAAAGATGTGCCACCTTATACAGAAGCCCATCAGCAACACCTTTATTGCGTTCCCAAGTACTTAGAGAATTACTGTTACTTTTTCTTCTAAGTCACCCCTGGCTATTTTTCTTCTCAGCATATGTCATGCTAATAAATTACTAGCAATTTACCTGAAAACAGGTCTTCGATTACTAGTACAGACTTATGCTAAACCAATAGTTCACTTCTGAACTTTGGATAAACCATACAGGTTTCTGTGTTTGTAGCAAAACCAATTCATTGGTACACTGTATAATTCTTAGGATTCCTAAGCTACTCAATAACACTAAACACATGTGCAAAAAAAGTTCAAATAGCATATCAGGTTCACATCAATGCAATTCAAGCTATTGGAGACAGTCTTTAAGATGGAACTTGTATTACTACTTCAAAATACATGCCACAGAACAAACAAGAAAGTCTAGTCCAATGTCCTTTCATAATCTAGATAACATTATTCATAAACTCTGCAAATCTATGTCGATGTTAAAGTGAAGAAATAAAACTAGAATAGTTAGGCTGCTTCTGAATCATAACCCAAAACAAAATGAAAAAAGTTTGGCTTCTAGAGGCAAACATTTTTGGAAAGTATATCTTTATATGAAACAAGCTGGTGTAAAATCAGAGTTTTTATTTTAGAATAGATAGTTCAGAATTCATTTCCAGGGGTCTGTTACAGACTACCTGAATAATCAAGGACAAGTCATGTACTCCTTTGAAACACTACTCCTCATCTAAGACAAAGCAGAAGCTGATTATGAAGCACCGATGACCTGCTGTGTAAAATGTGACATAAGCAGTTTTCTATCTGAATTCAAAATTACTTATTCCTGACATGCTTTAAAATATTTAAAATTTTTCCATAGCTTATATAATTATTGAATTTACAATGAACACTGGAGCATTCTGAACAGAGCACAGTTTGTATTGTCAGTCTGTATCGCTGCAGACCTAAAATCCACATTCACAAATGCTAATGGAACTTTTATATCTGCAAGTTTGAAATTCAATTGGGCCATGTATTAGTTGAGTCCCAGAGATTACTCGTTGCCAGAACGATTCCGAGGTGCATGAAGTGTTTTTCCTATGTTATAGAGATGTGAATCATCACTAAATCACCATCAGGGTCACATCCAAAGTGTTTCTCAATGTCTGCACAGGTAGCGCCTCGTCAGATTCACGGGAGTATCACCATTCATATAAAAAGACACATTTCTCTAACCCATTCTGAATCTGCTGAATAGAATCTCTGGAACTAGGGCAGATGATCTGATTTGATGAAGAAGTTCCATGGTTATTTTAAGAACAATACAGTTAGATTCTTTTGAAAACAGTAGAAAGGACTCCAAGTATAATGTAGGTCAAATCAACAAAAGAAGCAAAAGGGTACAGAAGGCTCATTGGAACCACACATGTTCCCTTTTATATATGTTCTATTTGACGTCCTAAACATACCCACTGGAATGGGGAAGTTCAGTGTCTGTAGATGCTTGCTGAATTGCTCCATCTTTACCTCTCTGTTGTAATTCAAAATTAGCATCATTCCAGTGTTACAGCTTCTCCAAACACCATACCCTAGAACTTAGTATCTCTCAAGAGAGAAATGCCTGTAAAACTTGAACTCCATAATATTAATTCTGATTATAACTCCCCATTCTCCAGCTTTGTTTTTCCCATACTCATTTAATGTCTGTCCCTCAGTTTCACTTAGAGCTTCTCTCATCGTTAAGTTTTCTTTTACTCTTTTTTTAAAAGTTTTTTTATTTGAAAGGCAGAGAGAGGGAGAGACAGAGTGAGAGCTTCCATTTGCTGGTTCACTCTCCAAATAGCCATAACACCAGGGGCTGGGCCAGGCTGAAGCCAGGAGCCAGGAGAAACTTCGGGATCTCCTTTGTGGGTTGCAGGGGCCCAAGTTTTTGGGCCATCTTCTGCTATTTTCCCAGGTACATTGGCAGGGAGTTAGATCAGAAGTGGAGGAGCCGGGACTTGAACCAGCACCAATTTGGGATGCTGGTACCACAAGTGGTAGTTTTACCCACTACACCATGGGCCTCTTCTACTCCTTAAGCTCTGTAAGACTTCATTCCTTCTTGTGGCCATAAAATCCCAGAATGAAAAACTGCAGCTCTGCATTTGTTCCATTACATTTTCATCCTGCTTGATCAGAATACTCCTAAGCACTCAAAAAATGCCATCAATTCTCCCATAATTAGCAAATTTTTAAAAATTTATAATTTGTGTCAAGCATTTCTAGAAGGCTTTAAAGTCGCTTTAAATTTAGAATTTATTTACTTTTGAAGAGAGAGAGAAACAGACAGACCTCCTATCTAGTGGTTCACTCCCCAAATGCCCACAACAACTAGGATTGGGATAGGCAGCATTGGCAAGCAAGGGACACAGAGTCTCCCACATGGATGGCAGGGACTTAATTCCTTGAGTCATCACCTCTGCCATGCAGAATGCACATTAGCAGGCAGCTGGAGTCAGGAGCCAAGTGGGGATCAAGTCCAGAGACAGCCAGGTGGGATGCAGGATCCCCAGTGGTGTCTTAAATGCAGGCCAAACGCTTTCCCAAACCTACTTTTTAAAAATCTGAAATATTATTCTGTAAGATAGGCTTTTATTTGTACAACTTTACAGGTAAGGAAATTAAACATATATAATTAAATAATTTACTTTTTACCATATAGATGCAAATGAATCAGACATCCAAACCTAGAATTGTCAAATTCTACAACTTCTGTGCTTTCCACTATACCAACAGGCTACCTCCTGGAATTTTTGTGCTAATAAGAGCTGACAGAAGAAAACTGTTTAATCTTGTATTGGAGCCATAACTTGCTAAAGAGCAGTCCTTTGTGTATCGAAGCCATAAATCTCGAAGTCCCCACAGCTACTGTGCTACATCTCTGACTTTCCCACGTCCACCACCCAATAGATACTTGTGAAATTATTTATTTTACATGAATATCCAGAAAACTTCTCATTTAACAAGGCATCCCCTTCTACTTTCTCTAGTACCCTTTCTACAACTTTGTTAGTTACAAACAAGACATAAAATCAGGAAGATAAAAGGAAGAGGTGACAGAAGAGGTGACAATGGGGAAAACAGGATGTTAAAATTTACTATATAACAATATTCTAAGATGTAAAGTCCAATTAAAATAAGAAATAAAATTTACCTTTACCATCATCCTGAGAACAATACTACCAAATTTATATATCATTCTGTTTTTCTATATGTGCAAAAATTTATCAGTACACATCACTTTGTACCCTGCATTATAAAACTGGAACATCAGTATCTTAGATTTTATTATATAATATTCTGCAATATCATTTTAATGACAAAAATGTCCAATTATAGAAATGAATCTAAAAAAGATTACGCCAATTCCCTCTTGAACTCACTTATTTCTACTCTTACTGGATTATAAAACATACAACATAAACTTTTTGATATATAATTTCAAATTTACTCTAGGAAATTAATTTTGATTTAAATATCTGTAAGCCATATCTTTCCATTTATCTTCACAATTATTAAAGGGCAAAAATTATAAAATTGTGAGTTATCATCAATAACTACTGAACTCTCTTTTGTTTAGATTTTACATATTGCTCTTCAATATTCTTCACAAAAACTTTGTATGTTAGTTACCACTTGGAATTCTAACTTTATATATTGATAAATTGAAGCTTATAGAGTTCATACATATCCGTAGTAACACAGCTAATATGAACTGATGCCATGAAAAGAACCATTCATTTGTCACTATTAAATATTTTACATCATGTATTTTGACTTTTCTTTTTTCTTTTTATGCATTAACTACTCATTTCTTTCTTCTATATTTTCATTGGAGAATTTGACTCAATGTTATTGATTTAAATGTGAAAATATTAACAATTTATCTGTCATGAAATTTATAATGTTTTCCTTGGTTTATTTGTTGTGTTCTATTTTGTATATGATAACATAACAGTTTGAAAGAATAACAGTCAGAATATTTCAATGAGTTTTTTGCTTCATTTTTTGATGTTTGGTGTCATGGTTTGAAACCATTTTCTTCTGCCCACTTACACATAGTCTATGATGAAAAGATCATGATTCCTTTACATGCTTTGCTTTTTGTTTTTTTCTATCCTCCTAGCAACACTATATTTTACCGGGAGAAAGCAATGGCTGGCACTATGTGGGGTAAAAATGCCAGAAATGTTGTTGAAGAGGGAAAAAAAAGGATGAAAAAGTTTAGAGAAGTGCACATGCTGGAATATCTGTTAGGCAAAACCAGGCTGGGGGAAGTGGGGGAAGCCAGATGATTACAATTCAGGGGACATAGAAGAGAATTTCACATTTAACAAAACAATGACTCATAGAATGACAGATGTCTTAAATAGCACTCTGGCCTCAGAATCAGCCCTAAAGGCATTCGGATCTGGCTGAAGAGCCCATGAGAGTATTGTAGGCATGGAAAGCCAAGACACTTTGGAAAAAAAAAAAAGACCTAAATGAAAGATCTCTGCGAGTGAGATCCCAGTGGAAAGAACGGGGCCATCAAAGAAGGAGGTACCTTTCTCTGAAGGGAGGAGAGAACTTCCACTTTGACTATGACCCTATCGGAACAAGATCAAAGTCGGCGAACCCTAAAGGCTGCCAAAGCCTTGGCAACTCATGACTAGAGCCTAGGGAGATTACTGACGCCATAAACAAGAGTGTCAAATTGTTAAGTCAACAACAGGAGTCACTGTGTACTTATATCTCTGTCTTTAATGTGCTGTACATTGTGATTTAATGCTATAACTAGTACTCCAACAGTATTTTTCACTTTGTGTTGCTATGTGGGGGCAAACTGTTGAAATCTTTGCTTAATATATACTGAACTGATCTTCTGTATATAAAGAGAATTGAAAATGAATCTTGATGTGAATGGGATGGGAGAGGGAGCGGGAAAGGGGAGGGTTGCAGGTGGGAGGGAAGTTATGGGGGGGGGAGGGAAGCCATTGTAATCCATAAGCTGTACTTTGGAAATTTATATTCATTAAATAAAAGTAAACAAACAAACAAAAAAAAACAATGAAGTGAGAGGAACACACTGTCGGTGGGAATGTAAACTAATATATGCATTATGGGAGATAGTATGGAAATTTGAAAGTAAATCTACCATATTACCCAGCCATCCCACTCCTGGGAATTTACCCCAAATGAGTGAAATCAGCTTATGAAACAGTTATCTGTATTCCCATGCTTATTAACAGCTCAGTTCCCAATAGCTAAGCTATGGAATCAACACAGAGATCTATCAACTGATGACTGAATAAAGAAAATGTGGTACATATACACTATGGAACACTACTCAGCCATAAAAAAGAATAAAAGAATGAAATTCTGTCTTTTGCAACAATTTGGACACAACTGGAAACTATTATGCTTAATGAAATAAGCAGTTCCAAAAGACAAATATAATGTCTTCTTTGATAAGCAGTAGCTAATATTGAACACAAAAATATGTACAAGAATGAAATGAATATCTTATGATTTCATTGTTGTTTTTAGCCCTTGTTTATACTATTTTGGAACTGTGGTGTTTCTACATTTCACTTGTTGAATATTATGGTTAGTGATGCATTAAATTTGTGAATATATACTTATTGAATTATGCTTTTGAAAATATTAAAATTAAAGAAGGAAGGAAGAGGCCGGCGCTGCGGCTCACTAGCCTAATCCTCCGCCTTGCAGCGACGGCACACCAGGTTCTAGTCCAGGTCGGGGCACCGATCCTGTCCCGGTTGCCCCTCTTCCAGGCCAGCTCTCTGCTGTGGCCCGGGAGTGCAGTGGAGGATGGCCCAAGTCCTTGGGCCCTGCACCCCATGGGAGACCAGGATAAGCACCTGGCTCCTGCCATCGGATCAGCGCGGTGCAGTGGCCGCAGCGCACCTACCGCGGCGGCCATTGGAGGGTGAACAAACGGCAAAAAGGAAGACCTTTCTCTCTGTCTCTCTCTCTCTCACTGTCTGCTCTGCCTGTCCAAAAAAAAAAAAAAAAAGAAGGAAGGAAGAAGAGATCTGAATGAGAGAAGGAAGTATAGTTACTTCTTAGAAGTGTACCTATGAAATACACAAAAATCTGTTGTCTTTATATTAATAAATATTTTTTAAAGTGGAAAAAAAGTGAAAGGGACATCAGTATTACTGAGATCCTCAGTATTTTTTATTTGTTATTTTTGTTTGTTTTTTTGTTTAACATTTGTTGAGATGATACAGTTACAGAACTGGAATTGTTATTAGCAATGCAGATGAAAGTATCCCAAAGCAAGAAGCCAGGTCAAACATTATAAATCTAGCAGTCTTAAATATTTATAGTGAATATAAATATTGGAATGAAATGTCAATTTGCTTTAGCAGTCTTTCTGTCAAGCCACCCCAATATTAGCATAACTTGTAAGTGGAGAAGCCAGAGTGGCAGGGATGGACACTACATGTGGGCCCACCAACAGAGACTCTTCACTTATTATGTCTGAGCTATCTAATGTTGTTTAGTATACTATTTGTCAATATCAGAGACTAGTGAAGACTCCTCAACATGGTATTGCCTCGCAAGAATACCAATAAACCATTTGGTGACAAGTTGACTACCTCAGACCTTCTTCATTCTGGAGTTACAGTAATTCATTTAGATGGAAATTGATACTTCTTAATTTGCCCTCCTTGGTCACAGGGTCTCAAATAGCACCACTATGCAAGATAATTAAGATTTTTTGACTCATTGATATGACATCTTACATAAAATGATTTTTAACTAAAAGATCTTCTTCATAGTAAAGAAATACAATACTGGGCACAATACCATGGGACACACTCCCACACTTCACTTCATAGAAGCTGACAGCCTGATAGAGCACTAAGATCATTTATTGATGGAACAACAAATTCTGTATCTTAGACTTGATTTACCATCTTGATTCACTATCTCCATCACCCTAAATCTGTGACCATTGTGTAGTGCTGCTCTCAGAACTCATATGAAGCAGATGGAACCAAGCAAAAAACCAGGTGGACTGTAGCAACTGCCGTACCATACTGCTTAGTGCCCTCTTTTAGGACTGAAGGATTTATGTCTGCAGTTCTCAGAGCTTAACCCTCTCTGAGAATCATCTCAGAGAAAGAAAGCTGCCTTATCCAAAGGCACAGTGCCTACTGGACCAGTCCCATCCATTGAATGGTTGCCCTGGGGGCACAAAAGTCCAGCCTACACACAATACAAGAAGTTAATTGGGAGGAACTGTATCAGCTTCGCAGATGCCCAGGAAGTTGGCACAATTTCAATTTCTCCCTCTAGCCAGTCATTGTGACTTCCTTTCTTATGACAGATATTGGTCCTATCAGGATTAGACACTTTTTAGATGCTAATTTCCATCTATAACCGCTTCCAGGGAAAACCAATCTGAAATACGCATCCACTGAGTTTTGGTTGCTTATTCAAATATATGTTTTTCCAAGTGTAAGAGGTCTCCATCTGAGATGGATTTATTTTATTTTTATGTAAAGTGCTAACATACAACATGAGTCATAAATAATTTCCCCACCTTCTCACAGCATTATCATCTTACCTTCAATCCAGTCACTTTTTCAAATTCAATGACAGTTCATAAGAGGATCTATTGACAGTGAAGGGTTTTAAGCCAATATTCATTCCTGAATTCCCATCTGTATCAGCTATGAAACATTAACAAGTGTCAATGACTGAAAAATTTCAGGATTAGATTTTAAGACAGAGAATTTGTAGATAAGTGGATGATCAGATGGCTTTATTTATGAATAAGTGCTTATAAAATCAACAAGAATAGACAAACAGAAAATATCCAATGCTTACTTTTAAAGTTTAAGAACTTAAGTGGCATAAACATGAGATTATAGTTTACGTATTCTTTGTTTAATAAAATGGAAGAGATAAATTTGATTTGTGAGAGCCTAAAAGCCATGTGGGTCCTCAGATACATGTCAGCTATGAAGTAAGACATTTGCCATTTATGAGATGGGAAACTTTTTACACACTATTAAAGTTTCCTGAACCTGTTTTCTCATCTGTAAAATGAGAAATGTTGGGATTGTATGGAAAACATTAAAGGAGATTAATCACTTGTCACTGTGACAGGAACATAGAAAGTGCTCAGTAAATTTTTGCTATTATTACCTTATGAGTTTTCACAAAAACATATAAACCTGATTTTTGTTAGTCAAAAGAATTGAATTTAAATTCTTCATAGAGTTTGTCTAACACTACCAAAAAGGACCCAATCCCAGCTTCCAAAACAATAGACATGAAAGTATTTAAGAAAAAGATCCAGAACACCATTACAACAATTGACATTCATTCTTTTGTGATAATCAAAAAAAATTCCCAAGAGCAATTTCAAAATTTAATTCATCAAGATGAATTGCGATGCAACCCTTATTTTACATTCATGCAATGTGGTTTCAGATAACAAAATTTAAAAATATGAACGAAACCAAAATAACAGGCAGTTCATTTCTTTTCCATTTTTTTTTAAGATCCATTCTATTTATTTGAAGACAAAGTTACAGAGAGAGGTAGAGACAGAGAGAGAGGTCCTCCATCTGCCACCCCACTCCCCAGACGGCCACAAAGCCGGAGCTGTGCCTACCCAAAGCCAGGAGCCATGAGTTCCCACGTGGGTGCAAGGACCCAAGGACCCGGGCCACCCCCCACTGCCATCCCAGGCCACAACAGAGAGCCAGACCACAACTGGAGCAGCCAGGACCAGAACCAGCGCCCACACAGGGTACTGGCACCCCAGGCCAGGGCCCCCACCCGCTGCGCCACAGCGCCGGTCCCTTCTTTTCCATTTTTGCTTCCCTTTGCATTGATCAAGGCAAATCACACTGATAAATAAATATACAAGCAAAATATATCTTTTGACTACGTAAATGTTTTCTTAATGAATTCAGAGTTTCTTCATTCCAGATCTCATAATTAAGAGAGTGAAACTGCCAGAAAACAAGTGAGAAAGAAGTAGGAGCTCCTGGGTTGTAATGAAGCAAATTCTTCAGTAGGTGATAAAGTCACTTTCTGATGTGGTGAATTCCAATTGGTGAAGTGGGGTAAAATCAAGAGAATTCCATAGGAAATTCCAGGAAAATCTACATTATTATTTAGATACAATAAACATAAGGGCCATCTCTTGCATTCAGAGGAATCTCTGTTCATAATCTGAATACCTATAAACTTGATACACTGAGCCTCACTGAAAACTCATCCACCTGTGTCAGTCCCTCCATGTTCTACCATACTCTTAGTTGTAAGAACAAGAAAAATAACAATACATTTATTTATTTTTTTAAAGCAAGACTTTATTAACGATCTTGCAAGATTGGGTGCCTAGTGGGCCAGCACTCACAGGGTGGTTTATGGCAACCTGTTTATTTATTTATTTATTTTGACAGGCAGAGTGGACAGTGAGAGAGACAGAGAGAAAAGTCTTCCTTTTCCGTTGGTTCATCCCCCAGTGGCTGCTGCGGCCGGCGTGCTGCGGCCAGCTCACCGCGCTGATCCGAAAGCAGGAGCCAGGTGCTTCTCCTGGTCTCCCATGGGGTGCAGGGCCCAAGGTCTTGGGCCATCCTCCACTGCCCTCCCGGGCCACAGCAGAGAGCTGGACTGGAAGAGGAGCAACCGGGACAGAATCAAGTGCCCTGACTGACACTAGAACCCGGTGTGCCGGCGCCGCAGGCGGAGGATTAGCCTATTGAGCCACAGCGCTGGCCAATACATTTATTATGATATTTGATTGTCACCACATTTGAATGCCAAACAGGTTATTTAAACATTCAACAAATATTTATCAAGGTCTACAGTGTACCAGTCACTGTTCCTTCTAGTTACTGGGAAAACAGCAGTGAACAACACAGACAAAAAAAATTCTGATTTTAGGGAAGCTTCCTATGTATGGTGTGAGAAGTGAGCTGTTAGTAATATGCAATATTAAGTAAATAACAGAACATATTTACAAGTGTTTTTACTAGAGGTTTCTGCATTGTTTTATTAACACTTTCATATTTAAGAAAATATAATGATAGATACTTTTTATCCTTATAAAAACTTTCACTTATTTATCTAATCCACACGTGGCCATAGTCATCAGTGTAGATCAGAGAGTAGAGGAAGTTGGATTGTGTGGTTCACTTACCGACAGCATCAGTGACTGAGAGTTGTACTTCTGTAGAATTCTGACAGGTAACAACAATAAAGTTCAACATGGAAAGCAACAGTGAACAGACCCACTTACCTTCACTGAAACTTTGAAGCTGATATTGAAATGGATAGATAACCTATAAGAGATAAACAGTACACATAAAATATGATCGACCTAAGAATAGCTAATTTCTGAAGTATTTAACTTGAATTTTACATCGAAGCAATATCAATGATATGATTTAAAATTATTTTAAAACCAAAACAAACTTCTTAAGTCAGAAATAAAAGAGATGGCATTTTCAGATTAAGTGATAGAAACAAATCAATATCCTAGGAAAAAAATGTCATTGATACAACACAAAGTTAGCATGATGGAATTTAAGCATTATTTTTGGATTTATTATGCATTTATAGAATAGAAAAAAATATTTGTATGACAATCTATGTTCTCATATTTTTAAGGTTGGTACTTAATTGTTCTGAGTCATCTTATAATAGTTTATGACAATCAACATACTGTCAAAAATAATGCTTGTGTTACTTTTTGTTATTTGCCTTTAAATCCCAAAGAACGTTTACCATTGCTGACCACATTGCTTAATCTCCTTTATAGTCCAGTTTCTAGTTGACTTTTAAAAAATAAGAAATCAGAATGCAGGATGTGTACCTGCTACTCTCCCTCTGTAACTCCTGCCCTCCTTGCTTTGTCCTTCCCATGTACTCACAGTGGCTACCACTGAGTGCTAAACTCTCAATTAAAAATGTCAATGGTGTGTCCAATAAAGACTATCCATAGAGGCACCACATAAACATCTAATGGAAGGTTGGATGACAGGCAGAAAATGTTCCTTATGAGAAGAGATACATTTTCCAAACAGACTTTTCTCTCCCTATCTGTACTGCTTCTACCAGCACTACCAGTTATGGAATGGCATTATTCATTATCATTGCAGGAGAAACACATCCTATGAGATTCTTTATTGTCCTGAAGAATAGAACTCATGCTTTAAATGATTATATTTAAGTCAATATAAAAGGTGTTATTTTTCTGAAGATCAGAATATGAAGTTCTAAAAATGAAGGGCAGGAGATGTGGGTGAACTTTGCCATTATTATGAGAAATATGTTTTTCCTCCAGAACTTTTGCTTCCCATCTCTTTGACCATAGACCATATATATTTCTAGATACCTTTGTGTCAAAGAGTAGTACACTTATGCCAGAGATCATAGTCCCATTTTCATTAAAGTGGAAGCTGAGCTTCCCTTTTGATTTTTTGAATTCTTCATAGCAAAGAACAAACAGGAAGGAATGAGTTATTGTACTGGGAAATGACTGACATAAATTTGGTAGAAAAAATTAGGCTGCTCAAACTCAGTGAGAAACACATGAGTTTTACTCTATTGTTTCTTTTTACTTCCATTTTCAATAGTAATAATGAATTGGATTTTATAGCAATCTGATCAAGAATGGACAAATCTTAAATGATTCTGTGGTAATGAAGATTTGATTCACTCACCATATAATGAGTACTTTAACATTTATTCTTTGAAGTTCTCTTTATTGTATATTGTAGCTATTATCAAACTTAAACTAAATCTTACCTCTTGATTTCTTCTATGAAAGATAATCTATTTGGTAATTTACCTCTCAGTTAGTTTTTAGTATTTTAAAAATAATTTGAGATAGTAAAGTTTTTTTATTATGCAATCTTCCCCTGGAGAATTATTTTTTAATTTTTTCATGTAATTTTAAATCTAAACATCCAGGAAGCACTTAAATTTAATTCTATTTTCTACTGTTTGTATTGGATATCATCTGGGATTGCTGTGGTGTGACTTCCCCACCTTGATTCTTCTGAGAGAGCTAAAATTTTTTATATGAATACAGTTTGAGAGAAATCATTTATTCCAAAAAAACAACTGATGTTACAGAAGAAATACTAAAACAAAAAAGCTCTGAGTAGAAGTTCTTGTTCCTGGTAATATCATTGGTTGACATATGAAGATAGCCTGGTTGTGTGAGTTTGAAATAGATTATCTTCATCAAGGAATATTATAGATGCCTTCAATTCCTTAATTTCTTCATGTTAAAGTGATTTTTAGGTTATATTGGTATATATGGCTAGGTATCAAACATATTTAAAAACCATATAAGAACTATTGTGAAATGAACCACTGATACTCAAATATAAAATGAATCTGAGAGTTTTAGAGACCTGAATATGCACAAACATCTGTCACAATAATTAATATTCTTTCTTGGTAACTCTTCCTAAAATTCACTGAGAATACTTGGTCTTTGTTTTGTTGTTTGGTAGCTGACTACCAAATTGAAAATCATCTTTCCAAACTACATCCAAATTCAGTGTTATGTTATACAACGTTTTCATTGTATTTAGTATTATATGCTAAGCAAGTGTCAATTATGCCAGACTCAAATGAACTAAATTAAGCCAGACCACCCAGGACCATGTCTAATGCATAAGAAGACAAGAGCTGTCTAAGGTAGTGATTATATATCTTTGGAGACCTTGGCTCAGCTTACTACCTCCTTTGATGCCTGTGATGCAAAGGTTTGCCAGGGTGGTACATTCACTAAGTTCCACTGTAGGTACAGAACATATGTTCATGCTAAGGTCAGCTGAATTCAGATCTATGTTCTAGTAAAAACGTTGTCTCCAGTTCATTATTCTGCCTTCCTTTCCCATTATTAATCATATTCATTTACCCCCTCCATTAAAATGTTACCTCAAATACCCTAAGTTATTAACTCCAAAATCTCAATTTCTGTTGTATACTACCAAATTCCTTAACATATCTTCAGATTAGATCTTTTTTTCTAGTTGTCCTACCTTTAAAACCATCTGACATCACCTAAGCATGTCCCTGGATTCAACATAGGATCTCATTATTTACCAGCCCAACCTGTTCCTCCTTTTATTCCAGTTTTTGTCCTGTGGGGATGTAATTGTCTTTCATGACCTCCTCTATGACTTTTTTGTCTCTAATTTCTCACCACTCCCATGTTACTGCTCTCTATCCAAAGTGTGACATTGGCCTTACCTAGAAAGACAAGGCTCTTTTCTCCTACAGGCAAAAGCTGCATGTGTGTTATTCTTTGTCTAGAATGCCTTATTTGAATTTACACACAGACACACACACACACACATACACACACAGAGACAGTTATTTGGGAATCAAATGAGGAAGTGTATTTTATAAGAACTTTTCTCCATCATCACAATCTGCAGCCTATTCTGTTACCACACCACCCTATGTTCCTTTATCATAACACTGAATAAATCACTTCAAGGTTTTTTGGTTTCCTTATAAACTCTTTCCCTATTGAATTTATTACTCAATCTGTATCATCTCACATATTATCTAGAATATAACAAGTTCACAGCAAATGTCTTACAAATAAGAAAACTGATAAAAACTTTGGAAATGTGATCTCAGCAAAGCAATCAAGAAACTTATGGCATTGAGTAAAATCCAAAGAAAAACTGACTCTAAACTTTGCTAATTTGGAGAATTTTATAGAAGTTTCAGTGGCCACTAATACAAGGAAGAAATGAATAATAACTTTTTAATACTAAGAAATTCGTTCTAAATTATAGAATGATGAAGCAATATCAAACAGTATGGTTGATCTTATCAGAAGAATGTCTATGTCATTCATTCCAGAACCATATATTCAAGAGTTTTAATAAAATTTTTAAAATGGAATTTTAAAGAAGAAAAAAGTAAGGCAATAAAACCCACATGGCTATCAGCCAGTTCAACAACAATCAATTCAACAACAATTATATTTTATTTATACCCCTACCTACTTTCTCAGCTCCCATATTTTGAAGAAAATTCTAGTTATTAAATCATTGCATCTGTATATGTCAATAAATATCTGTAAAGATGAGGCCTCTATTTCTTTTCAAAATAACCATGGTGAAATGTTTATATCTCTAACAATTAGTAGTATTTTCCTTAAATCCTCAATTACAAAGCCAGTAATAAAATTTCCCAATGCTTAGACCTATATGGAATGCTGGGCTCCTAACTTCTGCCTAGCTCTCAGCCCTGGCTGTTGTGTGCTGTGAACCAGGTGATTTGGGGAATGAACCAGCTGATCAAATCTCTCTCTCTCTCAAGGAAATGAAAATATAAACAAACAAAATTAAAAAATAAAATCTCCCGAATTTTTATCATTTTTATTTATTTATATCTGTTTATGGAGCTTGAATTAAGACTGATGAGAGTCTATATATTGTTGCTTCCAGTTATGTCTTATTAGATCTCTGTAAAAAAAAAAAAGAAAAAAAAGATTTATTTATTTATTTGAAAGACAGAAAGAGAGAGGGAGAGACAAACAGAGAAGGAGAGAGAACTTCCATCTGCTGGGTCACATCTCAAATGGCACCAACAGCCAGGGCTGGGTCAGGCCTAAACCGGGAGCCAGAAGCTTCTACAGGGTCGCCCACATGGGGGATGGTGGGGCCTCAAGCAACTCAGGCATCTTTTGCTGCTTTTCCCAGGCCATGACCAGGGATCTGGGTTGGAAGTGGAGCAAGTAAGACAAAACCAGGGCCCACATGGGCAGCAGATTTACCTGCTACACCACAATGCCAGCCCCTGTTTTATCCCCTTAACTCATTTATTTATTATTTCTCTGTGTCTTTTCTCTCTCCCCCACTGTGTCTCAATGTATTTGTTAATTAGACTGTATTATTTCTCCCCAAAAGATTACAGTCTGAGATTACTGGTTTTATCCTCATAACATAGTTTAACATAATTATCATTATTCTGTATTTACTGTATTGAGTACAGACTTCTTTCATTTTACAACTGATATTTTGGCAAGTGAGCATTATAGCCTTATTTTTCTAATTGAAATTTATAGTATGTAGATACCTATCTTTTAGTGATATTCAATGTCTAAATTAATTACTTGACAAGCATATCAAAATGACCATATCTGTGTACTACTTCATCATTGTTAACAATTACACGTCTTTTTTTTTCTTTTAAATTTTTTTTAAAATAATTTTAAGGTGAACAAATTTTATGTATTTTATATGTATAGATTTAGGAGCATATTGATGTTTCCCCCCAGCCCATGCATCCATCCTTCCACCCCCTTCCTTTCTTATCCATTCTTTGAGTTTTTACAATGATATAATTTCAGTTTATAAGATACTCATAAGATTAACCCTGTACTAAGTAAAGAATTCAACAAATAGCAAAAATAAAAAAAAAGCATTGTTCCTCATCAGTAGAGACAAGGACTGTAAACAATCATCAAAATTCAAAATGTCAATTTTTTTTTTTATTTGACAGGTAGAGGTATAGACAATGAGAGAGAGAGAGACAGAGAGAAAGGTCTTCCTTCCTTTGGTTCACTCCCCAAATGGCTGCCACAGCTGGCACTGCGCCAATCCGAAGCCAGAAGACAGGTGCTTCCTCCTGGTCTCCCATGCGGCTGCAGGGGCCCAAGCACTTGGGCCATCCTCCACTCCCTTCCCGGGCCACAGCAGAGAGCTGGACTGGAAGAAGAGCAACTGGGACTAGAACCCGGCGCCCATATGGGATGCCAGTGCCGCATGGTGGAGGATTAACCAAGTGAGCCATGGCGCCAGCCCCCAAATGTCAATTTGCTCATATACATTAAATATTCTGTATACCACAGATCAGGGAAAACATATATTCGTCTTTTGGGGAATAGCTTATTTCACTAAATGTAATGGTTTCAAGTTGCATCCATTTTATTGCAAAAGATAAGATTTCATTCTTTTTTACAACTGAGTAGTATTCCATAGTGTTTATATATCACATTTTTTTTTTCTATCCAGTCATTGGTTGACAGGCATCTGGGTTGACTCCATATCTTAACTCATATGAATTGAGCTGCAATAAGCAGAAGGGTACAGATAACTCTTTCATATGCTAGTTTCATTTCACTTGAGTAATTCCCAGGAGTGGAATGGCTGGATCATATGGTAGATCTATTTTCAGATTTCTGAGGTATCTCCATGCTGTCTTCCACAATGGCTGTACTAGGTTACATCCCACCATCAGTAGATTAGGGTATCTTTCCTCCCACATCCTTGCCAGCATTTATTATTTTTTTATTTTTGTATGAAGTCCTAAGCTTTCCCTTTTCTTACTCAGTAGTGTATGTAATTAGAAGGGTAAACAGGCAGTTAGGGCACCTAATGGGTCCCATATGAGAATCTAAGCTCTGGCATCATGCCAAAACAGACCACAATGCAGTAGTATCTTTCAAGTGCATAGGATCTGATCAGGTTAGCATAACCCACCTTAATCAATTAGGTCAACAAAATTTCTCAACAGCCACATCCCAAGTGATTGACATGGTAACGTTTGTTAACAGATCAGTTACTATGGCTACCTCCCAAGAGACACAGAAGGAAAAAGTAAAAGGACCCCTGATGTATCTAAACTATGTAGAAGAATTGATCAAATTATATGTACCCCTTATATAAACCCCAATATTCAGTCCTCTTTGGATGAGTACCCCTCCTTGGTAGTTGGAGTACTGCTTCTCAATTCTTTATAATTTTCTATAAAGTCAATATATCAATAAAAGTCTTTGCCTATTCTAATTGTCCATGTCATCATACTTCATTGACTGTGAGACAAGAACTGACTCAAAATTCCTGTAACAGTAGTAGAGTTCAAATTGGAAGGCAGCCTATCTGCTCCATTCTTTCCCCTTCATTCACAACAGTTTGGAGCAAATGCAAGTTTATTAGCATCCAAAGGTAATATTATAGATCCCTGGACTGTATTTTTGTTGAAAGTATATTTCTTCTCATTTTTCTGTATTCATCACGTAAAATTTATACAGTAACTAAGCAAAATACAGTTATCTTTAGAAAAGCTGAACTTTGGAAGTTATTACATATGTATATTTGGAAAACTAGAACCATAAATAATGGTTCTGGAACTGTTTTCAGTGAGTTAGATAGAATGGAAAGATTCAAACTTCATGAAACCATGTCTATTCACATTTTAAAGTATTTAAGAATAATGAAGAGATACTTAACATGAAAATTTATCAGATAAATGGCTATTAACTTAAATCTTAGATTAAAATAAATAAAAATTAACCCTGCATTTGTATCACAAACCAATTTTAACTTCACTTCCACGAAATGACATCAAAATGTCTATAAAATAGATTTTATGTGTTCATGGGTTAAAGACTGGAAGAAGTCTTAACTCTCAGAATTTTAAGTACTTGTATATCCTTGAAGAAGATGTGATCTCTATTAATCACAGCATTTCAATAGATAACTATTGTTAAATACTATGCTTAAATTATGATTGATCTTTCTTTTTCTTTTTTTTTTTTTTTGACAGGCAGAGTGGACAGTGAGAGAGAGAGAAAGAGAGAAAATGATTGATCTTTCAACTACAAAGATGGGGCATGGTTGATAACAAGAATAAGTAGTGTTAATTACATAGTGAAATTGATCTAGGTCTTTTCTATTCTGGTAAAAACACAGAACTCTGATGGCAGGAGCAGGAAAAAAAAAGGGGAAGCATCAAGTTGGAGTTAAGATGATTGAAAAAAGTAAATTTGGCAAATGATTAACAAGAGTGCTTTACATAACTTATGTACCATAAAGTAACCTTCCTTGTTTATATTTGGGATTTGGAGATTTCATTTTGACTAAATTTGCAGTGTAAGAAAGTGAACTGCTTGTGACATCTTTGTTTTGTTTTTAACTCAAAACAAACAAGAACTAAATCCTTCAGTTTTGTAATTGCTAAACCATATATTATATGTATCCATTGACATGGATTGTCCAGAAAATGAAACCTATAGACACAAATACTAGTGGCTGCCTAGCTGGGAGATCAGGGGAGTGGCCAAAAATGGCAGGAGGGTTTTTTTTTTTTTTTAATAGATGATATCCTGGAAATATATAATAATACATTGAATTGTGTACTTTAAATGGGTGCATTGTATGCTATGTGATTTTTGTCTCTATAAAGCTGACCTAAAAATTAAAAACATAATAATTCTTGAGTAATTTTGTGGTCTGTTCGCTCATCTTTAGTTTGTTCTTTTCCTATCACCTTCTTTTTTCAACACTGAATCATGTGCCTACAAGAAAGATGATGATAGCAAAACGAAATAGAGTCCGAAATACCCCACTGTCTTTAAAACACTAGCACTTCCACTGAACTTCCTTGTTGCCTCATGAGACTTCCTTTCATAGTTAGCAGGGAGCAGTGCAATGAAAATCTGTTACATTGTCATAAAGTTTTGTGTACATTTTGCATACCTTTTAATCCTTTCCTACTAGCTAAGATGGGTAAGATTTGAGATCCTCAGACTTTCTTTTTTTTTCCCTAATGGACAGCTCTAATCATTTTCAAGGCAGAGATGTCCCCTAATCACAATTAAATCTGTCCCTTCCCTACTACATGTGTGCCACATGACAATCCCTTGGTTAGGTGAGGATTTGTGCAAATAGCAGATGCCCAGGCATTAAATCTGGAACTTATCTGACCATATGGTTAACTGTAGTATTTAATGAGTTCAGAAAATATGAATCAAGGATGTTTTCTATCAAGCCACCTTATAGCATTTGGGGGCCTACTTAATAATTTTGTTGCATATAATGTGGTTATCAAATAAATGTTGCCTTTTCAGATTTGTAAAAAATACTGCCAATGATAACTAGGAGACAATGATATTTAATTACACAGAACAATCTCCTGGGCCACTTTTAAAATATCCCAGCGCTCACCCTAGACCAATTAAATCTGAATTTCTGAGGGAAAAGCTTGGAAATTCCTACTTAAAAAAATCCCAGGTGATTCTAATGTGAATTAATTCAAAAATTTGCTTTAAGGCAACAACGACCAGAAATAAGCAGCAGTTATAAACTGGACAACCCTACTGGAGCCCAGTCCTTATGTATAATGCCTTCCATGTAGACTTTATTAAGTCCCAGTATCTCTTCCTTAGCTTGCATCTCCTCTGTAAAGATTAACTCATTAAATTAAGCAGTGACACCAGGATAAAATCAGAGTAGAGACCCTTAATCATAAAGACTCAAATTGCCCCTAGAGTTAACATAGGTAATATCTTATTGGTAACCTCTATTCTTACAGCTTTGCAGGAATCCACAGTCCCTGATTAAAGTGGTACCCAGGGTATCTTCACAACTAGACAGACTGGAGCCAACCTTTACTACCCTAAAGGAAGCACACTGGCTCCTATCAGACCAATCAAAGAAGGCCACAGGTACTAGGAATCAACCAGAGACCCAAACTTAGGCTGATCATCCACTGACCATTCTCAACGTGGAATTGTAAGATAGATTGCTGTGATCCCTCAGGAATTTAGGAATGGAGCTCCAGCGGGCTGACTCCTTGCTCCATGCGTTGTGAATAAATTACTCTTTTCCACCCTCCAGGAGTGTGTGTCAGTAATTGGTTTGCCTGCTGTACATCAGGTAAACAGACCTAGTTTGGGGATTCTATATCAATTTCTCTAACCAGTTTTTGGACTGTTTTATAACAAAATAGCAAACACAGAGAGCAAAAGTCAGAAGTGGAAGTCTTGCTCATGGCACGCCAGCCCCTAGCCAGAAGGCACCCCAGGGAGCTATTCTGCCCCCTTCTGAGTCCTTTCATACTCAAGGACAGTCTCCTAGCTGACAGATGATCAAGAATTAAGGCACTCTGGTTAGAAGAAGCTAGGCTTGGATTTTGTGTGGAATTTGGAGACAGATTCGGCCTTTGGTAGCAACCCATGTATAATTATGCAAGGTAATTTTTTGTGTTAATTTGTAATTTCCCTTTTATACCTGGAAAGAAATCCTTGATTAAAATATTGTTTTGTAACTTGACAAACTCATTTTGCAATGTGGTTATACTTCTGGGCGATTAACCTATATTAGCAGTTATGTCTCCTTCCTTGCCTCTCTTGTTGGTCTTTTTTTTAACTTTTATTTAATGAATATAATTTCCAAAGTACAGCTTATGGATTACAATGGCTCCCCCCCCATAACTTCCCTCCCACCCCCCACTCTCTCTCCCCTTCCATTCACATCAAGGTTCATTTTCAATTCTCTTTATATACAGAAGATCAGTTTAGTATATAAAAGTAAAGATTTCAACAGTTTGCACCCACACAGAAGCACAAAGTGAAAAATACTGTTTTAGTACTAGTTATAGCATCACTTCACATTAGACAACACATTAAGGATAGATCCCACATGAGATGTAAGTACACAGTGACTCCTGTTGTTGACTTAACAAATTGACACTCTTGTTTATGAAGTCAGTAATCACCCTAGGCTCTTGTCATGAGTTGCCAAGGCTATGGAAGCCTTTTGAGTTCGCCGACTTCGACCTTATTCAGACAAAGTTGTAGTCAAAGTGGAAGTTCTCTCCTCCCTTCAGAGAAAGGTACCTCCTTCTTTGATGGCCCATTCTTTCTACTGGGATCTCACTCGTGGAGATCTTTCGTTTAGTTTTTTTTTTTTTTTTTTTTTTTTTTTTTTTTTTTTTTTTTTTTTTGCCAGAGTGTCTTGGCTTTCCATGCCTGAAATACTCTCATGGGCTTTTCAGCCAGATCCAACTGCCTTAAGGGCTGATTCTGAGGCCAGAGTGCTGTTTAGGACATCTGCCATTCTATGAGTCTGCTGTGTATCCCACTTCCCATGATGGATCGTTCTCTCCCTTTTTTATTCTTTCGGTTAGTATTAGCAGACACTAGTCTTGTTTATGTGATCCCTTTGACTCTTAGTCCTATCATATGATCAATTGTGAACTGAAATTGATCACTTGGACTAGTGAGATGTCATTGGTACATGCTACCTTGATGGGATTGAATTGGAATCCCCTGGTATGTTTCTAACTCTACCGTTTAGGGCAAGTTCGATTGAGCATGTCCCAAATTGTACATCTCTTCCTTCTCTTTGGTTGGTCTTTGAGTAGGTCTCAGTTATCCCCTCATGGGTTCTGAATTAGTCTATCACAGGTTATGGAAAATTAGCCCTTTGGACTATAGAGCAAGGAGGTGACTTTCCCCAGCTGGAGGCAAGACTAAGCTTTATTGCAGAGGTGTTCCTAACTGGTACACATTGGAGGCTAGAG
Source organism: Lepus europaeus (assembly GCF_033115175.1). Lineage (NCBI taxonomy): Eukaryota > Metazoa > Chordata > Mammalia > Lagomorpha > Leporidae > Lepus > Lepus europaeus. The sequence goes on from NC_084830.1 coordinate 55,619,070, forward strand.
TCCAGGTGAAATGCACTCTGGTAACTGTTGTTTGTCTGGGGTCTCATGATTTGTGTTGTCAATGTTGTTCATAATTTATACGGCTTGGGAACTGTTGGGTGTCATATATTTGTGCATCTTATTTGTTGTGCCTACGTGATAAAATCCCCTAGATGATTTTTGATTGGCTTACATAAACTTAAATTAGCCCAAGTGCCTTTGGATTCATGTGAATTAAATAAATCTCTGTTAAAGAAGTTTAAATTTGTTGCTAAAAATAATGTAAAGACATTTTCAGAATATTTATGTATTTCGTACCTGACTTTGCTGGCCAAGCAAAAGTTGTACTTATTTTTGTTAAATATTTAAAATCATAAAAAACATAATTTTGACAGAAGAAAAAATAATTCAGGTGAAAACATGGTACGATGTTTGTTGCTCTTTATGTATGAAGTACAACAATTTAGCTTTTAGAGTTTTTATTTGACAACAAAATTAAAATATCAGCCATGCATATATGTTCATTTCTTAAGTAACCCAAGTACAATTTTTAAAAATAAGTAGTGAAAATAATGAGATAAATGTTTCTAAAATAAAACTACGTGCACCCTTGCTGTCTTAAGTTCTATAAAAGGCATTTGAGCAAATAAACAAGTGTTTTCATAAACTGTTGTTATATGACAGTTCAAATTTGCTTGCTAGGTTTTCAACAGAAATAGTTACTGAGCATAAGAAATAACTTTAATATATGGTAATTAAAATTACAAAAAGGGTAAGAAAATTCTGCACATTAGAAAGTAAGATGTGTTTTTGGTAAGTGAAGCTATGAGACATGAGAGATGTTTTAGTTTGTGGAAAAGGAAGTATATCTGTCCTAATGTAAAATGACTGGTATTCCACAAGGAGGAGGAAGATTATTAGAGGAAAATGACTGAGGGAGTTAAAAAACTGTGGTAGAAGTTTTATGAGAGGTGAATCTTTAGTGATAATTTGAATGAGATTAGGAGGAATCAGAAGTTGGGCTTCCAGTGCCGGCATCATGGCTCACTTGGTTAATCCTCCGCCTGCAGCACCGGCATCCCATTTGGGCAGCTGGGTTCTAGTCCCGGTTGCTCCTCTTCCAGTCCAGCCCTCTGCTGTGGCCCAGGAGGGCAGTGGAGGATGGCCCAAGTGCTTGAGCCCTGCACCCCATGGGAGACCAGGAGAAGCACCTGGCTCCTGGCTTCGGATCGGCACAGCGCCGGCCATGGCGGCCATTTAGGGAGTGAACCAATGGAAGGAAGACCTTTCTCTCTATCTCTCTCTCCTCTCACTGTCTGTAATTCTTCCTGTCAAATAAATAAATAAAGTCTTAAAAAAAAAAAAGGAATCAGAAGTTGGGCTTCTAAAAATGGAAGCTCAATATCAAAGATGCACTAACACAACACTAAAATTTGTTCTCCTCTGAGAAAACAAGGTTACTTGTGTTTATCTGGTAATAAAAATTTGCAAGATGTTTAGATGTTTAATTCTGAAATGTCTTTTTATATTTTTCCATATCCAAATACCTTCTGAACTGAAACTTTTCCTTTTAATAGTTTCTGTTTTTAGTGACCCTACCTCATGAATAAATAAAAATCTTTTAAAAATGATTTATTTTCATTGTATACCATTGTATAGAGTTACAGACGGTGAGATGGAGAGACAGAGAGGTCTTTCTTCTGTTGGTTCACTCCCCAAATGGCCACTATGGCTGGCACTGCACTGATCCAAAGCCAGGAGCCAGGAGCTTCCTCCTGGTCTCCCATGTGGGTACAGGGGCCTGAGGACTTGGGCCGTCCTCCACTGTCCTCCTGGGGCCACAGCAGAGAGTTGCATTGGAAGAGGAGCAGCCAGGACGAGAACTGGCACACATAATGGCTGCAGGTGCCACAGGCGGAGGATTAACCTACTGAGCCACGGCACTGGCCCCCAATAAATCATTTTCAATAATTCATTTATAAAATAAATCATTTTATTGATTGATTGCTGTACTGCCATCCATATTTTAATCCTAGTGGTTTTAAGTTTTTTTTTTCCTTCACAGTTGTGGTTCTTCCCTTGAAATTCTTTATTCAAACAAGACTGTAAAAAATATGTATCTGTAAATACTTGTTTCTAGGGGTAGCATTGTGATGTAATATGTTAAGTTGCCTGCTACAATACCAGCATCCCATACTGGAGTGCTGGTGCAAGACCTGGCTGTTCTCCTTCTGATCCAGCTCTCTACTAATGTTCCTGGGAAATCAATGGGAGATGGCCCAAGTACTTGGGCCCCTACCACCCATGTGGGAGACCTGGATGGAGTTACAGGCTCCTGGCCTCTGCCAGCCCCTGCTGTTGCAGATATTTGGGGAGTGAAACTGAAGTTGCAAAATTTGTCTTTCTCTGTCTATCCCTCTTCCTCTGTGTCATTCTGCCTTTCAAATATATACAATAAATCTTAAAAACTACATAATTATTTTTAAAAATTTTCATTAATATAAAGAGAACAGATTTCATAGATATAACTCTATGACGATAACCATACTTCCTTCTCTCCCTCAAAAGATCAATAGATTAACTAAAACTCTGATAAAGAAACTGATGGATTCCTAAAGCTAGTAATAGAGTCAAACCAGATAAGAAGTAATTACATAACACTCAATTGATGAAATTTGTGGATTTCTATGTCTTTCACTTTAAATATTATTGATTCTATACTTAAATGTTTTATCTTTTAGGCTTAAGTATTTTTCTTGAGATTTATAGTGTTTGTAACACTTTGGTCAAAGTATTTTTTATGAACAAAGATGAAAAACATATACTTTCCCAAATGAATTCCTCTATATTAAAAATATGTATTTATAAGTATTTTATCTTTTTGTATCAGTGTGATTATTTACAAAAATTTATTAAGTATATATTCTCTTCATTATCAAATACAACCTAAATCATTGAGCTATCTAAAAATATATGTGAAATGCCAGAATTCAGGGGCTCCCAACCTTGCACTGATTAAATAAAATTGTCCTTCCTTGGTAGATCATTAAAAGAGTAGATACTATACTTTAACAATCTAAGCCTTCCTTAGTTAGGCTTCCTAACTTTCAGTATTTACTAAATTTCAGTTTACTCTATGGTAATTTTATTTTTCTTGCTGTTCTTAAGGAAATAGTCAACTGTAATATGCCTGCTATTATATCATTATTCTGTTCCTTATTTTTAGGATAAAAATTGGGTTGATTTTTTATGCTCTTGTTGGTACTGTTTTGTACTTTCCATGTTGAACTTTGTTCCTGCTACCTGTCAGAATTCTACAGAAGTACAACTCCCAGCAAGGTGATTCTGGCCTTGCACTTAGAATGATGACTTGTATACACAGAACTGTTAAAGCTGAATTTAACAATTTACTCCAGTAAAACTTAGCCTAATAATCCTTCCTTCTAAAACCTCTTTGTAGCTCAAATATAGCTAAAAGGATTTCTGAGCTGGACTCTTGGTTGTCAATCATCCCCCTGTACCCCAGTATAGGACCAGATAAGACCAAAAATTAGGAGAAATCTATTCTAGAATTGAGGGACAAACAACCTAACTAAAGGATCAGTAATATTTTCAGAAAAAGGTGACAACATGAATATAAAAATTAAGTTGGGGGTGGGGGGTGGCGCTGTGACGCAGCGGGTTAACGCCCTGACCTGAAGTGTTGGCATCCCATATGGGTGCCAGTTCGAGACCCAGCTGCTCCACTCCTGATCCAGCTTCCTGCTGTGGCCTGAGAAAGCAGTAAAAGATGGCCCAAGTCCTTGGGCCCCTGCACCTGCATGGGAGACCTGGAAGAAGCTCCTGGCTCCTGGCTTTGGATTGGTGCAGCTCCAGCTGTTGCAGACATTGGGAAGTGAACCATCGGATGGAAGACCTCTCCCTCTCTCTACCTCTCCTGTCTTTGTGTAACTCTGACACTCAAATAAATAAATAAATCTTTAAAAAATTAAGTTGGAGTCACACATGTAAAATCTAAATTAAATATATGAAACCAAGAGCTTATAAAGAAAGGGTTCTTATGCATAGCTACCTAATTGTAACTGTCAGAAAAAACTCTAACACAATTATAACCTCTACAGGGGCCACAACCACAGAAGCGATAGGCTAACTAGGTATGATGGTTGGCATCTTCACTCCTTATGTTAGAATCTTTGTGCAGCACTTACACTGGGATTACCAGACCCAAGAAAGCCTTTTTATTTCTTTGTACACAGGAGGCAAGGGTTAAGAATTAGAGTATCGACTCAAAAATCTGGGAAAAATGGAATACCCGATGGCGTATTTATCAAAGAATCAGACGTCACCCAGGACTGACATTTGTTTGAGAACAAGAGCAACCACCTGTGGTAGAGTGCAGGCGGCGGCAGTTCCCTCTTAGGCCCTTCACCTCACTGTATGCTGGTGTTCTGGAACAGCAGGGAGGATGGTGGCTCACTTTAGACAACTTGGGAAAATACCAAGTCATATGATCAGATAATAAAACGTTACTCAAAAAAAATCTTTAAATCCAGTCACCGCCCATGCTTTTAGATGCCTCTGCAGACCCACACATTCTGCTTAAATATTATTGATCAAGTGTATTCCAGCAGGGCAGACCCAACAAGTGTCCCTGTAGACGCCAGATCTGGAAGCCTTAAAAGATGAAGGGGACATCACGGGATCAGCAAATGAAAAGCCTCTTTATGCAATAATAACCTTCCAGGAAACTTTGGAGGCAGAGACATTGCCATCAGGTACCTTGGTCCGAAAGACTAAAGTCATAGCCCTTCTCCATGTTTTATGCCTTAAAATAGGTAAGATAGTGAACATTTACATTGACTCTGAGATTTTTTTTTTCTGTATTGCATTTTTATGGGGCTATTTAGAAGGAAAGATGATTGTCCTTCTTAAATACAAAAGCTGTTTTACAGAGAAAGGCAGTTCTCCAAAACCAAGTGGTTTCGAATGTTCTTACAATTACCCCAGGGGAATCTGTGCCCTCATTAAACTAACATGTTGTATGTACATCTCCCAATGGCTCTGGGAACATTTTCCTAGCTGTCTAATATATGTACAACCAGATAAATATTATGTCTTACTCCATGCTGAGCCTTAATGGCTCTACTTCTAATATGGCATTGAATATTCCTGGTGACAAAATCGCTAATCCTTCTGGTTGGTATCTTAGGCATTGGGATATTAATATATTGTTGCTGTGAAATGATAATTTGTCTGCAAGATAAAGTACCTGGGCCCAACTCCATTATGATTCACATAATTTCCCTGGCTAAACCTGGGATGAAAGGACTTCTTGAAGAAAATATACCTACAGCTTCCTCTCCTCTGGTCTTGAATATTCCCACTATGCCTTATTTTAGCAGGAAGTAGTTAGAATGATTGTTAACCCTGTACGCATCAAGACAGGAGTTAGATGGAAGAGGAAGGACTGAAACCCAGCCTCCTTACTCCTAAAGCCTTTGATGTAGACATTATCAAGCCCCAGCATCTCCTCCATAAGCTTGCAGTTCCTCTGTAAAGATTAACTCATTAAGTTAAGGGGTGACACCAGAATAAATTCAGAGGAGAGATCATTAATCATAAAGACTCAAATTACCCTTAGAGTGAGCAGAGGAAATGCCTCAATGTTGCCTGTATTCTGAGAGCTTTGCAGGAACTCACAGACCCTGATCAAATAAAATGAATTCCATCCCACCCTTAGACCCAGACAGACTGGAGCCCACCTTTGCCATTCTGAAGGAAATACTCTGGCCCCTAGCACTGACCAATCAAAGGAAGGTGACATACACTGTTGACCAACCAAAGCTCTCACGCAAGCTGATCACACATTGTTCCTCCTGAACTTTGAACCATTAGATTCACCACCTTTAAACACCCTGAAAGTCCAGGAATTAAGTGTTAGCTGCCTGGTCCCTTCTCCACCCACTGCAAATAAATTACTTTTTCTACCACCGTGGTGTTTGGCTTGCTTGCTGAATAGACCCAATGTTGATAATTCTATTGAAATTTCTCCAACCAGTTTTGGAAATGTTCTCTAATACTAAGTCAGTTTGAAGCTCAACGTCTTTCTTAGAGTTCATGTATAGCTTAACAGAGCTGTAAAATTGAATCCCTATAGAATTTATGTAATAATACCCCAAAGTAAAATAAAAGTTTCATGTTTTAAATTTCTTCTGTAAAAACCTATGTTCTTTATATATAAAATGGATAGAGTTTTCCTGAAGGTTTTTTGAGAATTTGTTTCCATTTTCTATTAGCATGTTCAGTAAGGTTTCAATGCATTGGGATATTCCCATTATAAAAGGTAGTATGGACCAATCATGTTAAATTCTGAATGCTCCCTGATAGTTCAATAAATGATGATGGAGTATCATTGATTGTTTTGTGTATATTTGCGTACTTGGTCAAAATCATGTTTTAACATGGCTTTGCCCTATGAAGTTTTAACTAACTTTGTCTCTGGATAATGGCTACCACTAAAGGGACTTTTCCTATGTTTTCCATAATTCCTTGTTTACCAGAATTCCATTTTCATGGCAGATTGTAATTCTTGTAGCTGAAGTTGCATTTGTAACACATTCAAGGAGCAATATTTCCTTTAATTATCAAACTGCTCTGTACTATTATTTTTATTTTGAGCACAAGTTACATTTTCATTTTAAACAACTAATGTATCAATTGGGTCCAGATATTTATTTTTCCCCATAAATCCTTATTTTCATGTCATATTAACAACTAATTTATTCCTACTTACTTTTTGCAAAAAAGTATCACACTGTTTATCAGAATACAAATTTAAGTAATACCATGTGATTACTAAAAATGTCACAAGCAAGGATTCCCACAAAACTTTCCTGAGTTGACATATAGATATTGTGGCACCAGTCTTCTTGATGTTTTCTTAAATATTTTAATAGCAATTGTCACTGGCAAAATTATGGAAAACATTTGCATTTGAAGTTATAAATATATTGATAGGCTATTAATAATAGCCCCTTTTATTGATTCATATATATCTTTGCAGTGATGAGTTTGTTTAATGCTATCAGAGGATAATAGAAGTGTTACAGCTGTTAATATCTTAGATGTCATTTAGTAAAGCCAATTTATTTAAAAATATTAGTTTGAAAAAAAATAAAAAATATATTAGTTTGATTAATCAAAGAATAAGTGTCTGTAAGGGCTGTTGAATGCAGGTGTTATGACTCAGTTATCTGCCCATGCTGGTTTCAGCTGCAGTGTGGAATTGGTTCTTAATCTTGCCTGTGCTTTAAAATCACTGGCACTGCTTTTAGAGTGTTTTTATGCCTATGTGTCAGGTTCGACCAACTGTTCTAGAATTACAGGTATGTGGCTTGGGAATCTGTTTTTTCCAAAATAGTTTTTCCAACTATAAATCCCAACAGTTATCACAACCTATGTTTTATTAATTTTTCATGCTATATTGTCTCTTCAACAAAAGACTAATGCGTCACCTGAATAGTGATTCTTACATGTGAAGCTCTAAATTGAACAGTATCTGTATTGACAAAGCCATCAGCAGACATCTAAAATACAAATGAAGCTTAAATGGTAAGGAAGTTGATGGCATTGTTTTCAGTCTGTAGATGGCCAGGAGCACCACATATTTCTTACTGGAAAGTCCTGTCTTAAGTTTGCTTCAACACAGAAGTATTTCAGCAGATTAATCTCTCAAAAAACACAGGGACTTGCTTCAAACTTGTCAGTATGCTACAAAATGTCATTTTAATGCTAGGTCTATTTGATTTCAGGGTACAGAATGTGTCAATTCCTTAGTTACTTGCTTTTAAAGTGTTTTTGAAAAATCTTTCCTTTTTTTTTTTTTATAGCAGTGTCACTTCTTCGTCCTGAGATGTCGTATGTTGCAGATGAATAGATCTTTCTAATGTTCCAGAATCTATGATTTGATATTACCAACATAAATCACTGAGGCATGTAATTACAAGAATGAAGAGAGGAGCTGACAAAAACACAAATGGAAAACCATCACAAACTTTGCATCATGTTGAATCATAGCCTCTCACAGCATGCACAGTGGACTTTATTTGTCTATGTGGAAATCTCTTCTCAGCTCCATAGTTACAGTATATTTTTTAATTTGAAAAGAATGGTTTAATATTAATAATCTCTGAATTTATGGAGTGTAAAATATGTCTGAAATTTGATATAGTTTTCTTTCATGTTATAAATTATCATAATAAAATTATTATAATATTTGTAAAAACTTTATTAATTTTCATTTTATTTGAAAGACAAACAGAGGTCTTCCATGTGCTGGTCTATCCCCCAGTGTCTGCAACAGCTACGGGTAGACCAGGCCAAGCCAGGAGCCCAGATTTCCATCTGGGTCTCTTGTGCGGGAGGTAGGGACTCAAAGAACAGGTACTTTTTCCTCCTTTCCGAACGCTTTAATTTCATGGGGTCTACCATTTTCCAGGTTTTGAGCCGGAATCATATCACAAGCTTTTATTTTTTCTATATTGCAACACAAACTCTCCTAAAAACTTTGTATCCCACAAAATCACATATTAAAATACTACTGCTTATAGGAAAATACAAGGAAGAATAGGCCTTTTTGAACCTGTATACTTTTGTAACTAGAAACCCAGCTTACGTTATACTAACCGACACAAATGGAACTATTAGCACATTTAAGAACACATATTAAATTTCTAATAACTAATGGCAATGGAAAATATAGGTTTTTATGTAAAATAGAAAGGATAAGAGTAGAGTAGCAGAAAACAGGAAAAATGCACCCCAGTTAGAGGGCACCATACAATAAATGTTCCCTGGAGAAAACACATGACTGACTTGAACTCTAAGAAGACTGGAGGTGGGTGAGCATTTCTGGATGCATCTACACTCATGGCCTTATGTGTTCAGCTCACTTTTAATAGTTTATATCCAACTACTATTGTTTAATGGGGCAAAATATTAACTGGAAAACAAATGTGTTGGAATCAAAACAACTTTATCTTTCTGTGATATCATCCCCAGATTAATCATGGTAAATGAGCTGGCTTGTTTACCAAAATGATTGTATCAGAAAGCCTACTTCACAGTTTCTCTTTCTTGGGGACTTAAGTTGACCCTTTTTGCTCTGCTGTTCTATAGGTCTTGATAGGCTTTGAGCATTTCCTAGTAATCTTTTCCTGCTGGTTCTTGCCCATGTCCTTTTTGTGCAGTTTGATTTTCATGAGATTGTGATCTGTGTTTAATCCAGATGACCTCTTTAGAAACAAGGTTGTAAGCCCTTTCTTAATGCTGAGAAATCTACTTCACTTAAAGAAAAGCAAGAGGAAGATTTCCTTTTCTTTTTATCCCTGTAAAAGGCAAATCAGCATTTTTTTTTTAGATTTTCACAACACAAATTGCCAGAATATTAACAAACCTTCAGAGACTCAACATTATGCAACAATTATCCAATCTTCTTCTTTCCAGTTTTCAATTTTCCAGGAAGCTCCCTGATTTGGGAATCAGTATTTGCTTGAGGTGACTACAGCATTCTTTTGTCCCACCATGCCAACTGCCCTGTGTCAGACTTCATGTCATGAACTTTCATGGGCAAAGGGACAAGTGTTTGGTGGTGTGTTACAGATGAGTAATTTTTAGGACTATTTAAAAGGGCAAGACATTTAGTACAGTGGTTAATATCCTGTTTTGAGGCCGGCGCCACGGCTCAATAGGCTAATTCTCTGCCTTGTGGCGCCGGCACAACAGGTTCTAGTCCCGGTTGGGGCATCGGATTCTGTCCCAGTTGCCCCTCTTCCAGGCCAGCTCTCTGCTGTGGCCAGGGAGTGCAGTGGAGGATGGTCCAAGTGCTTGGGCCCTGCACCCCATGGGAGACCAGGAGAAGCACCTGGCTCCTGGTTTCGGATCAGCGCGGTGCGCTGGCCACAGCGTGCCAGCCGCGGCAGCCATTGGAGGGTGGACCAACGGTAAAAGGAAGACCTTTCTCTCTCACTGTCCACTCTGCCTGTCAAAAATAATAAGAAAAAAATAAATAAATAAAAAAGATCCTGTTTTGGATGCCTACATACCATAATAGAGTGTCTGGATTCAAGTTCCAGCTCTGCTCCTGATTCCTGCTTTTTGCTAATATACACCCTGGGAAGCAGCAGTTGATTGCTCAATTTTTGGGATCCCTGTTAGTCATGTGGTAGACCCATTGGGACTTATGGACTCCTGACCTGGAAGATGTCTTTCAGTACACTTGTCTGTTGGTCTCCCTCTGCCTCTGTCTCTTTGACTTTCAAATAAATAATAATAATAATTTGAAGGACAACAAAGCAGTTGTCAAGAAATGATTGCAAGAGGTTTATAATGCACACTATAGTTCAATGACCTGGATATTTCAGGAGATAAAGGAGTGTCTGGTGATTTGAAGCACTGAAATATTTTCCTGATTGTGTTCTCCAATTTTCAAGTATATAAGAAGGTATTGTCAGCATGCTGTGTTATATGCTTCAAAATGTCAATTAAAAACAAGAACTGCATCTGATCAAATTGCTGAATGCAGTTAAGTGGAGCTAATATGTTATTACCATAAATTGTTGCAACTCCATAATGTGTCACGAACAATTCTGATCATTTTTTTTTCTTCTTTGGGTAACAATACACAACTATTATTTTGCAAATTAAGAATACTAAGAAGTCTTTCAGGTTTTTTTTTCCTGCTATTATTTTGATTACTGTAACAAAAGACTTTACCTGATATATATTTTAATTATATGTCCAAGAAAAGAAACCAATTTTGGATTTACAATAAAAATCCTCATTCTCTTCCATCATCCACCCAGCTACAATAATGCTTTGTCAAAGAAAGAGCCCATATGGTACTAAGCGATCTCTCTGCTTCCATGGCTAATTTTTTTTAAAGATTTATTTATTTATTTGAAAGAGAGGCAGAGAGAGAGAGAGAGAGAGAGAGAGAGAGAGAGAGGTCTTCCATCCGATGGTTCACTCCCCAGATTGCAGCAACAGCTGGAGCTGTGCCGATTTGAAGCCACGAGCCAGGAGCTTCATCCAGGTCTCCCATGTGGGTGCAGGGGCCCAAGGACTTGGGTAAACTTCTACTGCTTTCCCAGGCCACAGCAGAGAGCTGGATCGGAAGTGGAGCAGCTGGGTCTCAAACCAGCGCCCATATGGGATGATGGTGCTTCCGGCCAGAGCATTAACCCACTGTGCCACAGCGCCGGCCCCAATGGCTTATGGTTACAGGCTGTAAACTGTATAGTCAAAATGCCTAAATCATTTTCATTTTGTTCGTAGTTAAATATTTCATTGCTTTCTATCCATTTTATATATAAAGAACACACTAAAAATCTATGATTTAAGGAAAGATATTCTAACTTCTCAAGGCTTGGTCCTTCCTTTTTTGAAGATTTATTTATTTGAAAAAGCAGGAGAGTGAGAATGGTGGGGGGGTGAGTTGAAAGTGAGGAGTCGGGGGGGGGGGAGGAGTGAAAGAGAGAAAGAGAGATCTTGCATCTGATGATTCACTCCTGTAACAGCCAGGTTGAGCCAGACCAAAACCAGGAGCCAAGAAGTACATCCTGGCCTCAAACACAGGTGGCAGAGGCCCAAATTCCTGGGCCAGCTTTTACTATTTTCACAGGCACATCAGCTGGAAGTTGGATAAGAAGCAGAATAGTCAGAACCCAGAGTGAAACTCCAATATGGGATGTCACCAAGGCACCATAACGGCAGCACCATGGCCATTCCTTAGTTAATAGTGACAATTTTACATTTCGCTATGTCAAAATCATTTTCTGGGATTTTGAAATATTTTCATCACCTGCTTTCAAGGCAACAGAAATTAAATTCACTCACCTTTTTGAAATGGTTGTAATCTTTCATGAAGTTAGAATCTCATTATAAGATTTTATTTTCCAAGAACAATTCATGCAATATTTGAAGTGACAAATGTTCTGTTAGATCTTGTCTTTCTATCACAGCTTTTTACATGTAAAATGTTACAAAATATCTCATGATTAGGATTTATCCAGGATATAATGAAGACTATTGTTGAACATGACAGAAGTTCACAATGGGAAGTCTAAAAAATTTTTATTTTCAAAGGTCTTTTTAAAAAAGTGTCTGAATTAATTTAGTTTCAGAAATTAATATATGGAAGCAGTAAAGAATAACTCACTTTCTTACTTGCCTCAACAATTTTTTCAGCTCATTTCCATTGCCCTGAAATTCTTAACATTATGCATCTTTAAAATTTAAGAACATTGGAGTCAGTGCTGTGGCGTGACAGATACAGCTGCCACCTGCGGCACTGGCATACCATTTGAGTGACAGCTGCTCCATTTCTGATCCCTTAGCTCACTACTTATGTGCCTGGAAGGGAGCAGACGATGGCCCACACACTTGGGCCCTGATACATACATGGTCTCAGAAGAAGCTCCTGGCTCCTGGCTTCAGATCAGCCCAACTCTGGCCACTGCAGACATTTAGGGACAGTAGATGGAAGATCTCTCTCTTTCCCTCCTTCCCTATCTCTATCTCTCCCTTCATCCCTCTCTCCCTCCCTTCCTCTCTCCTTGTACCTCTGTCTTTCAAATAAATAAATAAATAAATCTTTAAAAATTAAGAACATCGAACCCTTCTCTTGACTTTCTATTTCTTCTTTGACAGTGACTGCTGTTTCTTGACTCACCTTCCAGGCAACTCTTTGAAGGAACTGCCTTTACATATTTCTTCATATCCTATTTTGTCTTCCTCCTATTTAAGTCAGGCTATCCTTTCCTTCTTCTCTACCAAAAATTCTTACCAATGACCTGCATTTTTTCACCCTGAGTTGCCAATTATCTGCTTTACTTGGCATCTATTTCAATTGTAGGAATACTAGGTTTTCTTTCAATTTGCCTGACTCTTCACTAGCTACTTCTTGTAAGAATTTCAAACTTGAAATATCTCTGGGTTTGTCATTGGGCCTTTTATCTTCTGTGTTTACATTGTCTTCTTACTTGAACACAGTTTTATGGTTTCATATGGTATCTATATAGTCATGACCGTCATATTTGATTCTTTTGCATGCATCAACCTCTTGTTCTCAACATCTTCCCCTGGTTATTTAATTACATCTGAAACATTACATATTTGAAATGGAACACTTATTTTACACTTCCTAAACTGCTGTATTTCATGTGCATCTTTTTTCGTGTTAGATCCATCTTATATTCAGTTCCTCAGATAAAAATATATAGCAATCAATCTTTATTTCTGTCTCTTCCTTGTATCTAGTTCGCTAGGTAAGTCAATATATTGCCCATATCTGATTACATTTCTTTATAGCCACCAGTCAGTGCTAAGACAAGTGTCATTGTCTGCCATTTATGATACTGCAATAGCCTCTTGAGATTCCACCACTCATCCTTACTCCTACAATCCATCCTCAACTCAGAAGAGGGTTCTTTCTAGAATAAAAAACATTCTTCTGTGTGTATCCCAACATTCATAGAACAGAACCTGAATGGCTTACTATTATCACCAAAGAGAGTCAAGCATGAGGGGCCATAGGAACTAGGGCAGATTCTGAAACAGTTTACTCATCAGGTTGTTTTTAACATAATGTTCCAGGAAAGCCTATCTTGTGACATTGTACTGAGAGTGGGCCAGACCACCAGAAACATGAAAAGTTGCACCACTTTCTTTGGTTCCCACTTTTCTACATCCTGTACACTTCTTACAAAAGCCCTAGAAGACAGCATTTCATGTAGTTTCTGTAGGAAACTATACATCCTATACATCCCCCACTGTCTCCTTTACTTGTCACAAGTAAATCAGGATTTCTTCTAAGCAATTCCTGTTTGAGTTCAATTATTTGGAAATATCCCAAGTGAACAGACCCTTTGTATCTGTTACCACGTTGGCATGAAATACTCAAAATTATCTGATATCTGTAGAACTCTGAATAGAACAAATATTCCATTTCATGGAGTCTGTTATCATACCTTTTGTCTCTCTGGAATATCCATTCTTTCTTTTCTTAAGCTCAGGATAGTATCATACAGATAATCATGAGTGCATTTTTTTTGTGTGTACATAATGTAATTTTTCATTACTCTTATCTGCTTTTCCTCCAAGCATACTCTTATTCAAGAAGCTATGCTATTCTGTATTAATTGATGAAGGGGAAAATATGAAAGGGCAGAAAACAAAGAAGCCACCACCCTAGCTAGGGTAGAAAAAATTTTCCAGAACAGAATTGAGAGGAGATTTGGGGGGAAAGGTGATGAGATAAACAAAGAGTTAAGAGGGGCTTGAAAAAGAAGTGTTTGGCAGAAGCCATTGTTTCATCTGGTCATAAAGTATTGCCTTGCCCCTTGACTAGCCTGAAACAGTCCTCTGTTCATGACTTTCTTACTGCATATATACAATGCCTTCTTGCACAAAGAGAGTGGAGAGACTGCAACCAAAATTGTGGTGCAGTGGGTTATGCCATCACTTATGATACTGGCATCCCATATCATAATGCCAGTTTGAGCCCCAGTTGCCCCATTTACCATCTACTCTCTGCTAATTCACCTGGGAAGGCAGTGGATGACGGCTTATGTGTTTGGGCCCCTGTCATCCATGTGGAGACCAGGATGAAATTCCTGGTTCTCGGCGTCAGCCTGGCTCAGCCATGGCTCTTGTGACCAACTGGGGAGTGAATTAGCAGATGTAAAATTCTCTGTCTCTCTCTCTCTCTCTCTCTTACTCATATTATCTCTCTCTCCCTCTTTCTGTTCATCTGCATTTCAAATATTTGGTCAGAAGGTAGAGAGAGAGAGAGAGAGAGAGAGAGAGGAGAGACTCGAACTGGTCATATGGATGACAGGATCGTAGGCAGAATCTTAATCTGCTGTGCCATACTAGCCCCAATAAATAAATCTTAAAATAACACCTTTGAAAGAATAAAAGAACAGAGTAGGGTCCAAGTGCACTGGTGCTGGTAATGATGAATGATGGTATGAACCACACATTGTAATTGAGGAATTAAGCAGTATAAACACTAACTATTCATTAATACACTGCTTGTTCACCTCCATATTATACGAATGCTAGTCCAGAATACTCTTAATTTGTAAATCTAGAGCAAGCTAGAAGTCAGGATTTGCCATAGTAACACCATCACTCTGGAGTCAAGTATTTCTCTTCAGCATTTAATACCATTTCAAGAGTGTCAATAAATTTCTAACAAAACACTAGCAAAACAAACAGAAAAAAAATCTGTTTAATCAATAGAGATTACCTGTTCCATATGGTGTTGATGATAGGAGTATCCTCCAACAGCAGATGGCCAGCATCACAGTCTGTATAAATCCATGAGAAATAGCTAAAATAGGATTTCTCAAAAAATGACTTGAAATTTAACTCCCTTTGCCATTGATTTAATTGTCTCAAAAATACCTATATTACTTAATGGACAACTCTTGGACTTGGCTGACTTCACACTTTTCATGGAAGATAGTTTGGGCTGCTCAAGATCTTCCCATCTTCCCAGACAGTTGATCTAAAACTAGGGCTTTCTTTTAGACAAATTAGTTCTGTATCACTAGAGCATAATTGTGGGAATAGTACTGACTCTATACTACAGTTAACATTAAGTACTAGCCTGGCATAGGCTAACTGGCTTTCAATCCACAAATAGAATATATGGATAATGGGATGCCAATATAAGTCTGAGAAAAGTTGAAGGTTGAACAAAAGGGTCAAATGTAAGCAGAATAATTAGCAAATTTAAAGAATACCTGGAAATCTGAGGGGAAAAGATTGAAGTGAGGTGGCCAAGCTTGCTCAGATTTCTTAACTCGTTCTGCCATAACATAAAAATGAAAAAAAATTGTGTTTTCTCACAGTTCTAGAAGCCAGAATCCCGCGATTACAATGCTAGCATGATTGGTTTCTGCTGAGGAATCTTCACTTGAGTAGCAAAGAGCCACATGCTCTCAGTCCTAACATGACCTTTTATTTATCAAAACAGTCACTACAGAGGGAGGGGCATAAAATGATGAAAGAGGAGAGAAAATATTGGTGGCTCTAATGAAGACATTCATTCCATGAGGTCCCCACCCTTATGACCTCATCTAATCCTAACTACCTCCCAAAGGCCCCATCTCCCAATACCATTGCTCTGAGAGTTAAGGCTTCAATACATAAATCTGGGGAGGATAACAACATTCAGTCCATCACAGACAACCAGTGAGTTCATGAGATTAGGATAGGAAGTTGTACTTTCTCATCATGCTAGGGGCAGAGGAGGAGGGCAATGGAATTGAATGGAATCCACTTGAGAAGATACCTACAGGCACACCTGCCTAGACGGTTTAAATGTATTCTTTAACACTCACATTGTACTTCATCTTCCCTCAAACTCTTTTTGCAACCACTATGCCTCTTGGTTATTTGCCCACACATTACATTCATATTACCTACTCAAAGAATTCTCTGAGTGTTGGGAGTAGACACATTCTCTGAAAGTGCCATTATACATGTTAAGTATATCTCAATATTGACTCATTATACCATGTGGGAGTGTATGTATTTGTCATGACTACTATCTCACAGCTACTGCAGAGATAATATCTATTCTTTTTACCTCCACTTATCCCAGTTCCATGAAGGTATTAGTCAAGTTTTAGTTGAACTAAATTTAATTCCTCCTATTTAGGCAGAACTCCTACCAAGTTTCACTGACATACTCTTTGCCATGTATCTTGTGATGTTTTCTGAGCTTTCTATTTCTCTTTTTAATGCTCTTCCTTCTGAACGTATTTCAAGGGAACAAACATGCAAGAAAAAAACTCAAACCAATATCACAATTACAAATTGTCAAGTGAATGTGATTAAAGGCATTTGACATGTCAAGAGGAAAACTGTACGATGAAGGTGATTTGTCTTTAGCAAATGAAGAGTAAAAAATAGTCTTGATGTTAGCACTTCCCTTAAAAATTATCATAATTAGAAATAATCTCTGAGGTGCTGCATTCTCAGTGAATTAAATTATAATTAATAGATTTCAACTTGAAGTGTTTCACCTTTTGAAATATGATTTTAAATTATCAGTCATTTATTGCATGCTAATTCTACATTCTTGACATTTTCATTATGCATTGTATCCTTCTACATTGAGCACACATATATCAAGACATATTGACATATTATTTCTCAATTTTTCTCATACACACATACACATACACACATACACACACTTATCTACTAAGAAGTTGATGCCAATGCAAACAATAAATCTCAAAAATCTGAATTTAAAAACTCTCCAGGTAAATTGCACACTGCTAATTTACAACAGAGTTTTGACAGCAAGCCCCTGCAAGGACTTCTACCTATTGAGATATACTGGGTCTGGTCTCTGCAGTAAGAACCTATTTTGTCTATAGTGTGTAGGTCTCAATTCAAAGGGAGAGCTAAACCTAATGCTTCTGTCTCTTAATTTAGTATTACCTTTGAGATTTTAATCATGTAATTACGAGAGGCCAAAGCAAGTATAGTTGTGAAGTTCAGTTTATAAACTTGGTCATTGAGGAATTGTAAGTTTATTTTAGAAGACCAAAACTCAAATCTGATTTTGTGTATCTATGACCCTGGGTGTTGGAAAGCTGATTATTCTGTCTGAGACTTATCCCTGGTATTCAGGTATATGGTTCAACATATGCAAATCAATACATGTTGATACATCACATTAACAAATTGAGGAATATAAACTATATGTTTATCTAAATAGGTACAGAGAAAGCATTTGATGAAATACAACATCCTTTCATGATAAAAACCTTAAACAAATTGAGTATGAAAGTAACATTCTTCAACACAATCAAGGCAATATATGATAAACCCACAACCAGCATCATATTGAATGGGGAAAAAGCATTTTGCTAAGATACAGAACCAGAAAAGGATGCCCATTGTCACCAATACTATTTAGCATATTTCTGGAAGTTTCAGCCAGAGAAGTTAGGCAAGAAAAATAAATCAAAGGGATACAAATTTTAAAAGGGAATTCAAAATATCCCTGTTTGCAGATTACATGATTCTACATATAGGAGAACCAAAAGATTCCACTAACAGTCATTGTAACTCATAAGAGTATGTGGTAAAGTTGCAGAATACAAAATCAACAAACAAAAACCAACAACCTTTGTATACACAGAAAATGCTATGGCTAAGAAAAGACTTATAAGATCAGTCCTGGGGCCGGCACTGGGGGGTAGCAGGTAAAGCCACTGCCTGCAGTGCCCACAACCCCTATGGGCACCAGTTCAAGTCCTGGCTGCTCCACTTCTGATCCTGCTCTCTGCTATGACCCAGGAAAGCAGTAGAAGATGGCCCAAGTCCTTGGGCCCCTGCACCTGCGTGGGAGACCTGTAAGAAGCTCTTGTCTCCTAGCTTCAGATTGGCACAGCTCCGGCCATTGTGGCCATCAGAGGAGTGAACCAGTGGATGGAAGACCTCTCTCTCTCTGCCTCTCCCCTTTATGTGTAACTATGACTTTCAAATAAATAAATAAATCATAAAAAGATCAGTCCCATTCACAGTAGCAACAAAAATTTTTAAATTGCTTGGAACAAATTTCACCAAAAAGGTAAAACATCTCTACAAAAAAAAAAAAATCACAAAACATAAAAGAAAAAAATAGAAGACACAAAAAATGGAAAAATCTTCCATGTTCATAGGAAGAATTCAAAATATCCACACTACCAAAGGCAATTTACAGATTCAATGTGATTCTAATCAAAATACCAAAAACATTCTTCTCAGATCTAGGAAAAATGATGCTAAAAATAATATGGAAAGACAAGAGACACCAAAGCTAAAGTTATCTTAAAGAACAAAAACAAAGCCAGAGGCATTAAAATACCAAATTTTAAGACATACTACACGTCAGTAATAATCAAAACATCCTAGTACTGATACATAAACAGACATGCAGAACAATGGAACAGAGTAGAAGCTCCAGAAATCAATCCACACATCTACAATCAACTATCCTTTAACAAGGTAGCTATTATAAATTATTGAAGAAAGGAGAGTGTCTTCAACAAATAGTGCTGGAAAAATTGTAGAAGTATGAAACAAGACCCCTACCTTACACTTTATAGAAAAATAAACTCAAAATGGATCAAGGATCTAAATCTATGACCTGATACTATCAAACAACTAGAAAAGAACATTGGGGAAACTCTGCAAACCATTGGCATAGGCAAAGACTTCTCACAAAAGATGCCAGAAACACAGGCAATGAAAACAAAAATAGACAATTGAGATTCTATCAAGTTAAGAAGCTTCTGCACTGCAAAGGAAACACTCAGCAATGTGAAGAAGCAATCAAAAGGGGAGAAACATTTGTAAACTATGCAACTGATAAAGGATTCATACCCAGAATCTATAAAGAACTCAAGATTTGCAACAACAACAAAACAAACAATCCCGTTATGAAATGGGCAAAGTACTTGAACAGGCATTATCAAAAGGAGAAATTCAAATGGTTAAAAGATACATGAAGAAATGCTCAGGATCACTTGCCTTCAGGGAAATGCAAATCAAAACCACAATGAGGTTTTACCTCACCAAAGTTAGAATGGCTCTAATGCAGAAATCAAAAAACAACAAATGCTGAGGAGGATATGAGGAAATATGGTATCCTTATCCACCATTGATAGAAATGTAAACTGGTACAGTCACTGTGGAAGACAGTATGGAGATTTCTCAGGAATCTGAAAATAGATCTACCATGAGATATAACCAACCTACTCCTGGGAATTTACTGACAGGAAATGAAATCAGTATATGAAAGAATTACCTGCACCCCATATTTATCACAGCTCAATTCGCCATAGCTAGCATATGTAATCAACCCATATGTCCATCAATTGATGAATGGATAAAGAAATTATTTTATATATAAAATATAAACCTATATATTTATATATAATGGAATAAACTCAGCCATAAAAAATGAAATACAGTTTTTCACAATAAAATAAATGCAACTGGAAACCAATATTTAGATAATCTAGTCCCAAAAAGACAAATACACTAAGTTTTCATCTATGGAAACTAATAGAATACAAAAAAATGTAATGTATACAAGCAAATTTGACATTTTAAGAATTGACTATTGTTACAGCCCTTGTCTCTACTGCTGTGCAACAATGTTTTTTTCCTCTTACTACTTGGTGAATTTTTTACTTCGTGTAGGGTTAATGTTATGATTATTAAATAAACTGGAAGTATATTATTGTAAATATTAAAAGAAATAATAAGAAAGGAAGAAGGGACCAATGGGAGTGTGCATAGGAGGGAGCTTAGGGTGGGATGGATCACTATACACTTTAATCTGTGTAAATGAAATACATAAAATTTGTTCACTTTATATAAATAAATAAAAGTTTAAAAAATAGCTAAAATCTTTCACTCCAACTGTCCTTTCCCCAGTACGACACAACTAATGCTAGTTGTATTACTTTATCTTACCACACTAGAAAAAATGAAAGGGAGAAAACAGATTGCAAAGAAAATTTCATGAATAACAAAGAGAACATTGCCAATCTGGAGAGGAAAATGATCCATTTATATCCCCTTCAAAAAATTTTCCTCTTTGTTGGCCATTTGGTACAGCTGTTAGATGTCACTTGAGACACCTGCACCCATATGGGAGCTACTGGCTCTACTACTGATCCAGCTTCCTGCTAATGTACACTCTGGGGGGAGACAGCAGATGATGTCTCAGGATTTGAGTCCCTGCCACACACAAGAGATTCCAAATGAGCTGTGGGCTCCTGGCTTCAGCCTTGCCCTCTCCTGACTGTTGCTGACATTTGAGGGGTGAATTAGTGGATGGAAGACATCTACTCTTTCTACTTCTCTGTCTCTCTGCCTTTCAAATTAAAAAAATGATGAAAACAATAAAAATTTAAAAATAAAATTTTCACTGATATTTTTTATCCTGTTACATAGTCCTGTCCCAACAATTTCCCCCATTCAATTGCTTTGAATCCATGTGAACTGGACTTCTGCATCAATGGATTGAATATAAGTAAACAAACACCTTTTGAGATAAAAAAATCTCTAAAATTATGAAGGTGTTCAGCAATGAGAAAGTCTGAATGCCCTGGATCTATTATTTCACCCAGATGATTCACCTGTGGAATTGGTAGAGGCAAGTTTTCAGACATATCAGCCAACAGTTTTCTCTTTTAATTTTTCTTTGGATTGTGATCTTTCACTAAAAAGCACATATTTAATTAGGCCTCATTCATAAAGGAAGAATAAACTTCTCCTACTGTGGTCCCAGGATACTTGTTACCTATCTCAAATACAACAGATAATATTGAATTTAAGTATGAATGAGCCTATCTCCCTCACCAAATAGTACTCTGGGACTTCATTGTTTCCTTTGTTTCTGCTTTGCTTTATCTGTAAAATGAATGAATAAATGAATAATAAATATGAATTAATATTTTATGGCTTTTCTGCATTTACATTTTAAAAGAGAAACAAAGATGAGGATCACCCATTCAACATAGAAAGCAATGAAATTATTATTAATAGAGAAGTTAAATTTTATAAAGTTGAACTGACTGTAGGGGACTAGAATGGAAACACTATGTGATTTTTTTACAAGTTGACCTAATGTAAAAGTTGAGTTTTTCCACTTTATACTTTTTCAGTTCTTTGGAGAAAACTGACAAGTTAGTAGTATTAAATTAAAAGCTCTATAAAATAATATGGAAGAGGTCACATTATTCCTAATAATGCTTTCAGGGAAATTTATAGTATTACCAGGTTGCATATGTAGCTACCTTTTATGAGTTGGTAAGTAATTCGGTCATTTCTTAGATTTTTGTTCTTTGTTCAGAATGACTCAATAATTTATTACTATGAGAAACTAAAGCTAAAATAGGTCAAAGGAGTAAGAGTACATGAATATGTGTGAAAGAAAGTTTTGAATAATAATACCACAGAAATTCTTTGTTCTGGGAATCTTAGGAAACAAATGTCAATGTTTTGTTCAATTTTTTAAACCAAATAATTTTTAAAATACAACAAAATAGCCAGAAATGATAGGCCTTCCTGAAAATTTAGTTGATCCATTTTTAACTGTTTTAAAATAAAATTTTTTTTGAGTTTTGCATTTTACAATACTTCTTTGTTTCTGTGTTGCTCTTAATAAAATGGATATACACAGCCACAATTGACACACAATTCATCACCTGGGGAGTTCCTTCTGATTGAGATTAGTTTTTAGTACATGAATATAATTCTTAGGCAAACTTCTCAGCCACTGCTCAAATATATAAAAGAAATACAATAGTGCAAAAAGCAGGTAGAACAGATTACACATTTCTAACATTTTTGAAATTTGTTCTGTAGAACATGATTTTCAGAAAGTTTAGATAGATGTTAGATACAAATAGTTATATTGTGATCTAATGGATTTGCTGTATTGATTAAATAGGATGTAATGTACTGCTGTAGAACAACTCAGAACAATGGCTGTACTCCTATGCATGGTGAATTTTTAAAGGGAAACTATACAGAATGTAGTTTTTCCAATTTTATGACTACAAAATAAAATTTTCACAGAAAATCCTTCTGGAATACTCTTCAACAACTTTTTGCATGTGCTCCAACTTGGGCATTTTAAGAGTGGATGAAGGTATTAAAATAACTCAGTGATATTATTTTGAAATAGTTTTATCCTACCAATTGCTTTCTATTGGTAACAGTGTCTTCAGAATAATTTTTAAACTTTTTTTATTTGAAAGGCAGAGTGACACACACACACACACACGGAGGGAAGGAGGAAGATAGAGAGAGTGAGAGAAAGAGAGAGACGGAGAGGGAGAGGGGCAGAGGGTGAGAGGGAGAGAGAAGGAAAGAGGGAGGGGGAGAGAGAGAGAGAGAGAGAGAGCGAGCGGGAGAAATCTGAATATTCCATTTGCTGGTTCACTGTCCAAATGCCTTTATCCACCATGGCTGAACATGATGGGAACTCAATAGGGGTGTCCCACATGGGTGGCAGGGACCAAGGATTCAGGCCATCATTTGCTGCTTACAGGGGATCACATTAGCAGGAAGCCGGAATGGAAAGAGGATCTGAGACTCAAATCCAGGGACTCTAAGGTAGGAAGTGGGCATCCCAAATGTTGGTTTAACTACTGAACCGAATGCCAAAACTACAGAACAGTATATTTGATATCATTGAATCTGTAATTGATATGTTGCTGAAAACTATATTTCCAATTAAGGAAATCACATCTTTATGGATGCATTGTCAACTCAGCAAATGTAATATATCACAATTCTTAATTTACAGGGATTGTGTAAGCATATTATATTGAATATTTCTCTGTATTATTGTCATCATTTTGAGTACTTATTCAAGAGATTAAAAATGTCTCATTAAATAAGTCTTCTGTATTTGTGACTATTTTGAGTATTTTTTTCAAATGTAGATGATAACATAGTTTTCTCAGTTTTATCCATCTTCACTGCAATACAAATGATCAATTTGATAAACATAAAATATGCTCTATAAATTTTCTCCCTAAAAATATTCTAAAACATAATGACAGAATATAAATACTAAATAGGTATACCATTTTGAGCTCACTGATAGTCCAGGAAAAGATAGTTTAATAAAAGTGGAGATAGTGAAGTCTCAGGGAAGAGTTAGGGAAAAAACTGCAGAGGGAACTCTTCTGGAATTAGAGGGACATGGTGGATCTACGTGGAGGACACAGCACCCACACTTGGGAGCCCAGCTGCCGAGAATCTTCTCCTCCACACCAGTACTGGAAACCGAGGTGAGGTGAAACCGCAGTACCCGAGACACTGGTGAAAAAGCAGAAGGAAGAGCCTAGAGGGAATGAGGCTTGAAGTCCTGTGGGAAATATTACACCAGAATAACTAGAGGAGAGAAAACAAAAGGGATGGTACAGACACGATTCTCTCTCTCCACACACCTTACAAAGGTGTGTAAGACAATAGAGCAGGCGCCATTTTGGATGCATATAACAGCTGTGCCAGCTTGGGACTGCCCCTAGCAATCAGCCAAGCAGAAAAACCTGACTCTTGTGGGGAGTAACAACAGGAGACTAAGACCTAGTTAAAGTGTGGAGCTTATGAACTGGTACTATGAAAAAAAAAATATTGAGGGTGTGTGGGAGAACTCACAGTGTGGCTGAGACGTGAGTAGTCTCAGTGTGAGATGCCACAAACTCAGCAGCCTTGGCTACCCATGAGAGACATTGCAGGAGAATCTGAGCTTACACTGAGGACTGCACAGATCATTTGTGTGGTCCTTGGGGCAGGGCAGACGAATATTATACCCACAGGGGCTGATAGCCACTGAGGCAAAGAGCTCAGCTGATTGAAATTAATTCCCTCCTGAATTAAAAAAAAAAAGAGGGAGAGAAGATTTATCACGACAAAACTGGGTGTTTCACCTTTGGCACACCCTTAACCCTGAAGAACTGAACAGAGCTCTCTGGCCACACCCACCTAAAGCCTCTAGAGATTCAACAAAAGCAGACAGCCCACTTAATCTAGAGTCATAGTATAACGAGAAAAGCCACCTCAGAAAAAAAAAAAAAAAACAGAGAATATCTCCACAATGCCAAACAACAAATTAAAAAAAAAAAACAAAAAAACGAGGAAACAAGTACAAGGAAGACATCATGATGCTCCTAAATGTACATGACACTCCAATACAAGATTATGAAGATGATGAGACAGAAGAAATGTAAGATATGGATTTCAAAACAATTATGATAAGAACATTTAGAAGTTATCAAAAATAAATGCATGAACTACAGAAATCCATACAGGACAGGATAGAAAATCTCTCTGATGAAAATGAAATCTTAAGGAGGAATAAAAATGAAAGGAGGAATTTAGTAGAATATGAAATTGAGATATTGAAGAGAAACCAAAATGAAATGAAGGATTAAAAATGTAAAACACATTTGAGAGCCTTAAGAACAGAATCAGTGAGGCAGATGAGAATATAGGACTTAGAAGACAGAGCACAAGAAAGTATAAAGTCAAACCAAAGAAATGAAGAGGAAATTAGAAATCTATAAAATATTGTTGGGAATCTACAGGATGCTACTTCAAAAACTAACATTTGTGTTGTAGGAGTTCCTGAAGGCATGGAGATAGAGAAAGGATTAGAAGAAGTTTTTAGTGAGATACTAGCAGAAACTTCCCGGGTTTGGAGAAGGAAAGAGACATCCAAGTACAGGAAGCACATATAACCCCTAATAACATGACCAAAAGAAATCCTCACCATGATGCATTGTAATCAAACTCACCACAGTGAAACATAAGGAAGATTCTAAAGTGTGCAAGAGAGAAATGTCAGATTACTCTCAGAGGATCTCCAATCAGACTCACAAGAATTCTCATCAGAAACCCTACAGGCTAGGAGGGAATGATGAGATATAGCCCAAGTACTAAGAGAAAAAAACTATCATCTCAGAATACAAATTCCTTCAAAGCTCTCATTTGTGAATGAAGGTGAAATAAAGACCTTTCATAGCAAAAAGAAATTGAAAGAATTTGTCACCAATTGTCCAGCCCTGCAAAAGATGCTTAAAGATGTGTTACACAAAGAAACACAGAAACATGGCCATCAATATGAAAGAAGGTAAAGGAAGAAAATCTCCCAGTAAAAGATCACAGGAATTTAAAGCATATATTAGAAATATCTTTGGAAAAATGGCAGGGCAAAGTCAGTACTTATCAATAGTCACATTGAATGTAAATGGCCTCAACTCTCCACTTAAAAGACACAAACTGGCTGAATGCATTAAAAAACAAAACCCATCTATTTGCTGCTTAGAAGAAACACATCTTTCCAACAAAGATGCAAGTAGACTGAAAGTGAAAGGTTGGAAAAAAATATTAAGATATTCCATGCCAAGAGAAAAGAAAAAAATTGGGCATAGCCATTTTAATATCAGACAAAATAAACTTTAATACAAAAACTGTGAAGAGAGACAAAGAGGGGCACTATATAATGATTAAGGGATCAATTCAATAGGAAGATGTAACTATTATAAGCATATATGCGCCTAACTACAGGGCACCAGTTTATTTAAAAGATATGTTAAGAGACTTAAAGGGAGACTTAGAATCCAATACAATAGTATTGGGGGACTTCAATACTCCACTTTCAGCAACAGAGAGATCTACCAGACAGAAGATCAACAAGGAAACAGCAGATTTAATCAACACTGTAGACCAAATGGATCCAACAGATATCTACAGAACTTTTCATCCTACACTTGAATTATACACAATCTTCTCAGCAGTACATGGAACCTACTCTAGGATTGACCACATACTAGGCCATAAAGCAAGTCTCAGCAAATTCAAAAGAATTAGAATCATACCATGCATCTTTTCAGACTACAGTGGAAGGAAGCTGGAAATTAGCAATTCAGGTATCCATAGAGCATATGTAAATACATAGAGACTGAACAAAATGCTCCTGAATGAACACTGGGTCATAGAAGAAATCAAAAACTTTCTGGAAGTAAATGAGGATAACAACACAACATATCAAAACTTATGAAATGCAAAAAAAGTAGTAAGAGGAAAGTTTATAGCAATAGCTGCCCACAACAAGAAATTGGAAAGGCACCAAATAAATGAGCTATCAATGCATCTCAAGGATCTAGAAAAACTGCAGCAAACCAGACCCAAACTAGTAGGAGGAGAGAAATAATTAAAATTAGAGAAGAAATCAACAGAATTGAATAAAAAAAATTACAAAAGATCAGCCAAATGAAGAGCTGTGGTTTTTTTGAAAAAATAAATAAATAAATAAATAAACAAAATTGACACCCCATTGGCCCAACTAACCAAAAAAAGAAAAGTCCCAAAATAATAAAATCAGAGATGAAAAAGGGGATGTAACAACAGACACCACAGAAATAAAAAGTCATCAGAAATTACTACAAAGAGTTGTATGGCAGCAAATTGGGAAATCTATCAGAAATGGATAGATTCCTGGACACATACAACCTACCTAAACTGATCCATTAAGACATAGAATACCTAAACAGACCCATAACTGAGAAAAAATTGAAGCCTTAATGAAGGCATCCAAAAAAAAGAAAAGCCCAGGACCGGATGGATTCACTGCTGAATTCTACCTGACATTTAAAAAAGAACTAACTCCAATTCTTCTCAAACTATTCAGAACAATTGAAAAAGAGGGAATCCTTCTAATTCTTTTTACGAAGCCAGCATTACCTTAATTCCTAAGCCGGAAAAAAATGCAGCACTGAAAGATAATTACAGACCAATTTCCCTGATGAACATAGATGCAAAAAACCTCAATAAAATCCTGGCCAATAGAATGTAACAACACATCAGAAATATCATCCACCAAGACCAAGTGGGATTTATCCCTGGTATGCAGGGATGGTTCAACATTTGCAAATCAATCAATGTGATACACCACATTAACAAATTGCAGAAGAAAAACCATATGATTATCTCAATAGATTCAGAGAAAGCATTTCATAAAATACAACACCCTTTCATGATGAAAACTGTAAGCAAATTGGGTATAAAAGGAACATTCCTCAATACAATCAAAGCAATTTTGAAAATGCCATGGCCAGCATCCTATTGAATGGGGAAAAGTTGGAAGCATTTTCACTGAGATCTGGTACCACACAGGGATGCCCACTCTCACCATTCCTATTCAATATACTACTGGAAGTTTTAGCCACTGTCATTAGGCAAGAAAAAGAAGTTAAAGGGATAGAAATTGGGAAGGAAGATCTCAAACTATCCCTCTTTGCAGATAAAATGATTCTTTATTTAGGGGATCCAAAGAACTCTACTAAGAGACTATTGGAACTCATAGAAGAGTTTGGCAAAGCAGCAGGATATAAAATCAATGCACAAAACGCAACAGCCTTTGTATACACAGGCAATGCCATGGCTGATAAAGAACTGCTAAAAGCAATCCCATTCACAATAGCTCCAAAATAATCAAATACCTTGGAATAAACTTAACTAAGCTTGCCAAAAATCTCTACGATGAGAATTACAAAATCTTAAAGAAAGAAATAGAAGAGGATACCAAAAATGGAAAAATCTTCCATGCTCATGGATTGGAAGAATCGATATCATCAAAATGTCCATTCTCTCAAAAGCAATTTATAGATTCAATGTGATACCAATCAAAATACCAAAGACATTCTTCTCAGATCTGGAAAAAATTATGCTGAAATTCATATGGAGATGCAGGAGACCTCAAATAGCTAAAGCAATCTTGTACAACAAAAACAAAGCTGGAGGCATCACAATACCAGATTTCAAACATACTACAGGGCATTTATAATCAAAAGAGCATTTACTGTAGTTCAATTCACATTAGCTAAGACATGGAATTAACCAAAATGCCCATCAGCAGTAGACTGGATAAAGAAATTATGTGATATGTACTCTATAGAATATTATACAGTAGTAAAAATGATGAAATCTGGTCATTTTCAACAAAATGGAGGAATCTGGAAAACATTGTGCTGAGTGAAATAAGCCAGTCCCAAAGGGACAAATATCATATGTTTTCCCTGATATGTGACAACTTACTGAGTACCTAAAAGGAGACCTGTTGAAGTGAAATGGACACTAAGAAACAATGATTTGATCAATCCTTGTCCTGACTGTCAAGGAACAACTTACTATTTTATTCCTTTTAGTATTTTTTTTTTTTTTGGTTCTACTTAATACCTTTGGTTGAACTCTTTAATTAACACAAAATTATTCTTAGGTGTTTAAATTTAACTGAAAAGTGATCCCTGTTAACTATAAGAGTGGGAATAAGAGAGGGAAGATATGTACAGTTTGGCACATGCTTAATCAGACTTCCCCCTAATGGTAGAGTTAGAAATGTGCCAGGGGATTCCAATTCAATCCCATCAAGGTGGCATGTAACAGTGCCATCTCACTTGTCAAAGTGATCAGTTTCAGTTCACAATTGGTCATAATAATAAGGTTAAGAATCAAAGTGATCACATAAACAAGACTAGCGTCTGCTAACACTAATTGATAGAATTAAAAAGGAGAGAAAAATCCAATATGGGAAGTGGGAGACACAGCAGACTCATACAATAGCAGATGTCCTAAACAGCACTCTGGCCTCAGAATCAGCCCTTAAGGCATTCGGATCTGGCTAAAAAGCCCATGAGAGTACTTCAGGCATAAAAACCAGAACACTTTGGAAAAAAAGACCTAAATGAAAGATCTCTGTGAGTGAGATCCCAGTATAAAGAATGGGCTATCAAAGAAGGATGTACCTTTCTATGAAGGGAGAAGAGAACTTCCACTTTGACTATAGCCTTTTCTAAATGAGATCAGAGTTGGTGAACTCAAGAGGCTTCCATAGCCTTGGCAGCTCATGACAAGAGCCTCAGGTGGTTACTGAAGTCATAAATAAGAATGTCAATTGTTAAATCAACAACAGGAGTCACTGTGCACTTACTCCCCATGTAGAATCTCTGTCCTTAATAGTTGTACTATGTGAATTAATGGTATAACAAGTACTCAAACATTACTTTATACTTTGTGTTTCTGTGTGGGTGCAAACTATTGAAATCTTTACTTATTAAAGAGTTGACCTTCTGTGTACAAAGATAATTGAAGATGAATCTTGATGTGAATGTGATGGGATAGGAGTGGGATATGGGTTGGTTACGGGTGGGAAGGAGGTTATCGAGGGGAAAAGCCACTATAATCCAAAAGTTGTTCTTTGGAAATTTATATTTATTAAATAAAAGTTAAAAAATTGGTATACCATTTTATAACTCATCCTTTTATTTGTTCAGTTCCTTGCTTTTTTCTCAATAAATCTGTATATTTAGCCATTTTCTGATAGGTCTTCAAAACATCAGTTTTTAAACCTATTTTTAAATTTGAGAGAATTTCAAAACTAAAGGTTTAATTTAGGCATTTGGAATGAAAATTTAGAGCTATATAAAAAGTTTCAGTGCCTCATAATCTATGAATCAGCTTTGCATTACTACAATGTAATAACTGAAGCAACTAACTCATAAAGAGTAAAGATTTATCTAGCTCACTGTTTTAGAGGTTCATGTCAGAGACTGAGTTGCTCCATTGGTTTGGTTTTTACATTGCTGCGAACACATGTAGGAATTAGCAGTTACATCTCAGACAAAGAGACAGTGGGTAAATCCAAAATCAAGTTTGATAACAATCTTTTTGTGAGAGTTACCAGAGATTCTCATGAGAACTCCTTACTGAAGGTATACCCCCCATGATGTAAGAACCTTCCAGTAGCCACACCTCCTGACATGTCTACCATCTCCCTATAGAGCTATCTCAGGGTCTAAGTCTCTAACACATGGTCCTTTGAAGGACATTGAGCATCCTAGCCATAGGAGATTTATATTTTTTTTTACTCACACAGCAACTTCTGAAAGGCTCCAATATGTCTACTCTTACATTCTAATTTAAAATGGCAGCAAAAGTAACATCACAGCAGAATATTCTTTCTGAGGTTTTTCTTCACCATCAGCTTTATAATTTTTGGCACAGTTTCTATTCCAATTAGCAGAATACTTTGACATATATTTAGGATTTTCATGTACATTTAATTTATTAAAATATTTTTCATACCATGATGCTGGAATTATCATGTTTTCTCTTTATATTATCTCTACAAAGCAATTTTATCAGTGATGAACTTTTTAATTATGATAGAAACATATTTACAGCAATGTTGGACATTTACCTTAACTGAAATGAAATTCCAAGATATTTACGTGATTTAACTGATTGGATGATAAAACTAATGATCTGAAGAATTAAAAGGATTTCTTATTTGGAGTATCTAATGACACTAATGCAAAATGTATATCATCTAAATGTTTATATTCTTTTTCTGCTAATGAATGCATCACATTAATAGCAACTGCTTCATAATTTTGCACATGCATAAGCAAATGGGCAAGATTAATTTAAAAACTATCATTTGATCTAAATGAAAGTTCTCCTTCATAGAGTATTATTAAATATGAACTCTTCCGCTGTACTTAATTCTCGCTTAAAGAGATTATCTCAAAATATTTACTAACTTTTCCATTCAATGCTTCAGGAAACTGTGTGTGTCTTTGATAAAATCATGCCTGCCCACATGCCTACTATTCCACTCCCCAGAACTTAGTGTAGCGTTTTTTTTTTTTTTTCTTCTTTTTTTCTTTTTTCTTTTTTACAGAACATAGGTTAATGGAAATAGGATATATTTTAGTTTTCAATCATATAACACATGACAAAACATTTGAAGTCTGTAACTCAGTTACAGTTGAAGATAGGATTTCTCAGCCTTCATAATTCAAAATGATGACCCATCTTTCATTGCATACCCACGCTAGAGTGCAGCAGTTTTGCTCATTTCCTGGAGTTGACATGAGCCACAGCACAACTGGCTGGTGCACCAAATACCTAGAAGGTGTAGAAACTTTGAACACTCTATTGAAGGCTGGAAGGTTTTAGCTTTCCCTGCTTTTTTTAGGTTAAAGAGCATTATATCAGACATTTTTGAATAGGAGGAATTTGTTATGCTAAAATAAGGGGATAAAACAAGAAAGGAGAACCCAGTTACCACTTGTAGGCTTTCCTATTTAACTTTTTCTTTAAATTGAGGTCTCTTAACGTGCATGCAATGCATTGTTCATGCCATTAGACATGTGGATATACAAAATAGAGACTCTCCAAGGAGAACTTGGAAGTAAATGGTTAACATTCAGGTCCCAGATCTATATTTTCTCTTAAGTATGAGAAGATATGGCTATGAGAGAATGTGTTGACCCCATCAAATCTCCTTGTAAAGATGGTAACATAGTCCGACTGAAAAAAAAAAAATAATGGTTTTTGCTGGAGAGTCTTTATCTTTGGAATGCTTTTAGCAGGATGTGCCTCATCTATCTAGAATTACTTATGGTAAACAAACTGGAAACTATGGATTTATGAGGTATGACTCACTGAGAAATGTCAAAGAAGATATGTAATTATGTAAGCATGAATGGAGAGGTTTTTGACCAAAATGGCAACTTCTGTGTAACTAACCTGCTCTCACTCATTACTTAGAGACAGCACATTTGACCCCAGAGTGCATCCTGTTGCAGCAAGAAGGGACTGGGGAGCAACATTGCAGTCCCTGGATTATTTCCACTGTGACACTGACTTGCAGCTGCTTGTATCCTTGAAATTCTTAGTAAATATTTCTGCAAGGTAAAATCTCAGATGTATGTGAATATCATTGGAAAACACAAACCTTCATGTTATATCATCCTAGAACATTATATTACAACTATTACTAAGATAAATTGCTGATTTTAAATATTTAAAGTGAAAAAATATTAAACAAGGACTAATCTTCACATGCCTTCTATGATGCCATTATTACTTCAACTCAACCACTATTTTCCTAAATCTGTATATATGAATTACATGAAGTTTGTTTACTTCAACTAAAAATACCAAGCTATTGAAACATTGAGCAGTGATTATAAACAATGTATTATAGTCAATAACATAGAAGATTTAAGACATATTTGTTCCATCAGGCCATGAAGACAAGGCTTTACACAAACAAGCAGGGCACAAAGTTTTCAAAGATGATCAGAGAAATCACTTAGCCTCCTCTATTTTGGTTTGAGAGCTGAAGCACATTCTAGCGCTGATGCTGAGAGCTAATATTTACTGAACACTTACTCTACAGCTAGGACTCTGCTATGTGTTTTATGTAGATTATTCATTGGATGAATGTCACCACCTTCTGAAGTAGTTATTATTATTCCCATCATATATGTAAGGAAATTGAGAGAAGAGCAGTTTGTGTTAGACTATTAAAAAAAAAAGGATTGGAAATATCAGAATCTACTCAGACCTGTATGGATCAAAAATTCTATGTTCTCTCTCTCATTCCCTCTTGCTAGCTGTCTTCTAACAATCATCATCACCATCATCATCACCTATCACCTATCTACCTCCATCTTCATATCCATCTATCATCTGTATCTCCTGAAGTTTTAGACTCAATGTCATCACATGCAGAGGCCATTGGCCATCTGTTTTTTTCTATGTTCCCTACACAGAGATATTAGTTCCTAGTCATGTTCTTTTACCTATACTGTATTATAATATATGTCATATTATATGTTAATCTGGGAGGAGAATCTTGAAAAATTGCAGACTTTCATCATTGCTTGAAATTATCTTAAAACATATTTTGGTATACTCCCATTTAATTGTTTTTCTAAATATATATATATATATTATATTTATTTTAAAGTCATAAAATCAAGGAGAGAGAGAAAAGAACAGGAGGAGACAAAGAGAGAAGGAGATCTTCTACCCACTGACTAATTTCCCAAAGTGGACCATACTGAAGCCCAGAGATTCCATGTGGGTCTCCCATGTCAGTGACAGGTGCCCAAACACTTAGGCAATCTTCTGTTGCTTCACCAGGCCATTGTCAGGGAGTTGGATCATAAGTGAAGCAGCCACGTCTTGGCCATAACTGCAATATGGGATGCAATATGTCATCATAGGTGGGGGCTTAACCCACTGTACCACAGACTCAGCCCCCATTTAGTTCCTAAATATGTGGTGGCAAATGCTCAACCATTCTCATACTTAAATATTTCAGAATCAGGAAGTTTTCTTCTAATTTGAAGCATATCTAACAAAAAACCTTCAAGTTAAAGTGTCATCTATGGATTTATTCATTTATTTAAAAATATATTTATCATATGCCTCTCACTGTTCTTTGCAACTAGGGATGTATCAGTGGATAAACCAAAGATCCCAGAATGTGTGGGATACTCTACTTTTTACTCAATTAGTCTATGATGAATATACGTAAACTCTTTTGATCATGTGTATCTTCAGACTTTAAAAGATTAGATTTATATACACTTTTAATCTTTTCCTTATGTTAAATGTTTCTGTTAATGGAATATATTTTGGAACATATTAAATCTTACTATTATTCTCCTCTGAAGATGACTTTCACTCAGAGTAGCATGAAAGGTATGTATATATATATATATGTAAAAATGGGGGTGGGTGTTGGCCTGTGTTGTTAAGATGCCACTCGGAGCACAAGCATTGAATGTGAAGCACAGCTCTGCTTCTAATCCAGCTTCCTGGTGATGAACACACTGGAAAGGCAGAAAATGATGGCTCAAGTACTTGTGCCTCTGCCCCCAATGTGGGAGAAATGGATTGAATTTGTAGCTCCTGGTTTCCTCCTGGCCCAGCCCACACCGTGTAGGCATTTGGAGAGTGAATCAGATATTAGAATATCTCTCTCTCCTCTCCTCTTCCCTACCCTCCCTTCTCCCTTCCTCTCCTCTGCTCTCCCATACCCCCTCTTTTCCTCTCCTCTCCCCTCACTCTCCCCTCCCCTCCTCTTCTCTCCTTTCCCCCTGCTCGCCTCTCCCCCCCTCCTTTCCTCTCCCTCCTCTCCCCTTTCCACTATCCCTTTCCTCCCTCACCTCACCCCTTCTCTCCTCTCCTCTCTCCTTTTCTCTCCTCTCCTCTCCCCTCCCACCTCTCCTCCCTCTCTTCTCCTCTCACCTCCTATCCTCTCTCCTCCTCTTCCCTCCTCTCTCTTCCCCTCTACTTTCCTCTCCTCTTCTCTCCACTTTCTCTCCTCCCCTGCTTTCTTTCCTCCTCTCCTCTCCTGTCTTTCTCTATGTGTATCTCTCTGCCTTTAAAATAAATGAAAATAAATAAAATTTTAAAATGTCAAAGTTAAACGGAACATTGCTCTGCTTAATCCAGAAAATCTGTTAACAAAATGAACTGCTTGGCTTTCAGATGCATTCTTATACAAATAAACCCTTGTTTTCAAGGACTCATGATTTTGGAGATTTAATGGATCACATAAATTCCCTAACTGGAACATGTTTTTATCTATTTATTTGATATGTTTCTTTATTTGTTTAATATACTCTTTACTGGGTAGTTATTCAAAAATCATCGTATTTCCCCCTACCCTCTGTCCAGTGGCTTTCCCCCAGGGTTATTATGCTAATCTATGTAGAAGTCTTATCCAAGTCTCATGTGATTCTTTTCAATTTCCTATATTTGAATGTGTATATGCAACTGAAGGGGGGATAATGAACAATTAAGATCTATATACTAAGCCAAGATTGCCCTATCATTGGCTCACATGGAATAGCCTCCATACTTGGTGAAAGTGAGCCAGCATTTTGAGGAATATGTCTTTAACATCCATTGTGTCAGGAACATTTCTGTCAGTGACCTCATTCTTCAGTTAAGTCATTACTCATTTCAAGATTAACCTCAGACCTTCAAAAGGGCATGGACTCAAATGTCAGATATGTGTGTGCATCACACCCACACATAATGAAATTCATTTTAGGATTAGAATTACAATTTGTGCTTCTGGCCAGAAAATACAAGAACATATTTGAGTAAAGCTTTAAAAGAAGGAGGTGATCACAACACTCCAAAAATATGGATAAAAGGGGATTACAAAGATTTAACTTCATCTCTTTGTTTTTTGGAATTATTGATTCCCCCACAAAGGCTCTGAGGCTAAACTGTGTAAATAGAGTCCTCTGTTCTAGCTAGAGCTTCAAAGACTGATGTAAGGTGAACTTCATTAACAGTGCTGTCAACTTTCTTTCCAGAATCATCATAGGAATATACAGTGCTAAGAAAATGCAGACCAATGTTGCTTAGCCAGATTCTAGCAGTATGCAATTTCAACCTGGAAACCTGACCACCATCACAAAGAATCAATGCTACAAAGTACAATAATAGTAACATATACAAATCTGGAAAGTGTAAGTATTATTTAAAAAAAAACAGTATAGAAATGGTTTTAAAATTTATTGATTCCTGTTTATGGCATCAGTAAGTGTCAAATTGTTAAATCAACAACAGGAGTCACTGTGTACTTATGTCTCATGTGGGATCTGTCCTTAATGTGTTGTCCAATGTGAAGTGATGCTATAACTAGTACTAAAACAGTATTTTTACACTTTGTGTTTCTCTGTGGGTACAAACGGATGAAATTTTAGTATATACTGAATCGATCTTCTGTATATAAAGATAATCAAAAATGAAAAAAAACCCTGGTGTTAAATTGGAAATTGCATAGAAAATTAATTAATTTTTAAAAAAATATCATGTACGATCTCTGTCTTTAATGTGCTGTACACTGTTATTTAATGCTATAACTAGTACTCCAACAGTATTTTTCACTTTGTGTTGCTATGTGGGGGCAAACTGTTGAAATCTTTACTTAATATATACTGAACTGATCTTCTGTATATAAAGAGAATTGAAAATGAATCTTGATGTGATTGGAATGGGAGAGGGAGCGGGAAAGGGGAGGGTTGTGGGTGGGAGGGAAGTTTTGGGAGGGGGAAGCCATTGTAACCCATAAACTGTACTTTGGAAATTTATATTCATTAAATAAAAGTTAAAAAAAAATATTGATTCCTATTACTTCCACCATGACTAGTTTTCTTTGGTGATGTGAAAAAGAATCTTTACATAATATTCTTCACTTAAAAAAAAGTCATTTCTTAGTGACTCTTTAGGCATTCTCATGAAACTCTGACAACTGGTCCAGTTGTTCTGAGATGTATCAGGGAAACATCTTCAATTTTGGTTTATTTTAAAAATGACACCTATAGGAACTTTGTCAGTTCACTTTCCATCGTGACAGCAAAATATAAAAACCACAATTGCCTCACTTAATACTTAGTAAACCATAATAATTTAGTCTTTTTTTCCAGCTTTTTAGAATTTAGCACTAATTAAATCTGAGATCATACATAGGACTCTGTTCTATGTATGGTGATTCAGCATTTAGCTTTAAATTAATTGCTTACATATGTGCCTTTTGTAGTAAGAAAAAAATATTAAGAGTGAGAGGCTCAAGTTACTCATTGATTGTTGGTTTCAGAGAAACTCAACATAGATATTTGAAGAAGTTCCCTATCACATTTGTATTGATTTCCAATTGCTGTAAGAAAATTAACACACATTTAGTAGCCTAAGTCAACACCCACCTATATTTTGTTCTAGTTTACATAGATCAGAAGTCTGGGAACAGTCCCTCTGGGTCCTCTGCTCAGTGTCTCACATGCTATTACCAAACTATCAGAGAGAGGGCATTGTCTCCCACAGACTCAACTAGAGTGGAAACTTTTACCAAGCTTATCCAGGTCGTTGGCGAAATTCATTTCTCTATTAAATTCATGTGGCTGCTGTTTCAAAAACAAAAAGAAATGTATTACCTCATTATTCAGGAGACTGGAAGTCTGAAGTGAAAGTGTCCACAAGGTCACTCTCTCCCAAGTCTCTAAGGAAGGATGCTGTCTTGACTTTCTCCGATTCTCTTGGCTTTCTTGTCAGCTTCCCTTTGATTTCTTGACCCATGGTCATAGGACTCCAATCTCTGCTGCCAACTTCATGCTCATTCCCAGCTTTCTCGTCTTCTCAGGACATCACATCTTTTTTTTTTTTCTCAGTTTCTGCTGGAAGCTGCCCTCAAGTCCTAGAGGTCACCCATGGCTACATTCTGTGTGGACTTTCTCAATATATTTGCTTAATGTATCAAACAAGCCAGGTGAATCTACTACATCACTAAAGGCCCCATTCCTCTTTCAAGATATTTAAGGCGAACTCAAAATTGACTGAAATGGGATATTAATTACATCCGGAAAATCCTTTTACTTTTGCCATATTCTGTTGATTAGAAACAAGTCACAGTTTCTACCCACCTTCCAGGGGAGGAGATTATATAATACTAAACACCACGGATGTGGGAAACGTAGTGGTCACCTAGGGTCTATCTGTTGTCCACCCCCTGGAAATCTCCATGTTTTATACAATTTTATTTTCAAGAGGCAACTTATACTGCTTTTGTTATATACTTGCCTACTTTTTTCTTTACATTTCATAGGTTCTCAGGTGATAATCTGGATGGTGGAACATACTTTTAGTAGGCTAATGGGAACATGAGGAGGAACCAACAATTACTTAATATAGTTCTAATTCTCACCTAATGTAAAGTTCAGCAATTCATGGCTACCTACTAGATAATCTTTCAAGGTTTTTGCTTTTTACTTGACTATATCCAATAACTGGAAGCTCACAATTGAATGTGATGCTCTATTTTCTTTGTAGACAGCAAGAGTGGTTTTAAAAGCTTTCCCTAAGTAAACTAAGTTAACCAATTTTAATTGGCTGAATACAATTTCCCTCAAATTCATGTCTACCTGGAACCCCAGAATGTGATATTATTTGGAAATAGAATCTTTGCAAATCTAACTAGTTAAATTAAGATCATCCCAGATTAGGATGGGCCCTCAACCCAATGTGTGGTGCTTTTATAAGAAGGTCATGTGAAGACACACAGAGAGGTGAATGGCATAACCACAGAGCCAGAGGTTACAGAGATGAAGCTTCCAGCCAATGAATGCCAAGGATTGCAGGCAACTATCAAAAGCTAGGAAGAGGCAAGGAATCCGTCTTCCCTAGAGCCTTTAGAGGGAACATGGCCCTGCTGCCACCCTGATCTTAGACTTCCAGAATCTGGAACAGAAAATGAATGTATTTGTGTTGTTGCCTGTTTCTATGTATTATTTTAAATTATTTGAAAGGGAGAGAGGGAGGGAGGGGGAGTGAGGGGGAGAGGGGAAGGGAGGGGGAGAGGGAGAGGGAGGGGGAGAGGGAGAGGGAGGGGGAGAGAGAGAGAGAGAGAGAGAGAGAGAGAGAGAGAGAGAATCTCCCATCCTTTGATTTACTCCCCAAATGCATACAACATCCAGGGCTGGACCAGGCCAATGCCAGGAACTTGGAATTCAATCTGGGTTTCCTACATAGGTGACAAGAATCCACACACTTGAACTATCACCTGCTGCCTCCAAGAGT
Source organism: Lepus europaeus (assembly GCF_033115175.1). NCBI lineage: Eukaryota > Metazoa > Chordata > Mammalia > Lagomorpha > Leporidae > Lepus > Lepus europaeus. Next base: position 55,658,097 of record NC_084830.1, read on the forward strand.
ATACTTTAGAGACTAGACTCTCCCTGATAGAAGAGGCAGGCAGCATTGTAAACGCTTGGCCAAATTCCCATCCCGTTTTTGTTGCTTTAAGTCACCTAGTTAGTGGTGATTTATTATGGCAGTCTAGGAAATATATGCAAACATACGAACAGCTTCTTCATCTTTTACTCTGAAATATTACATTATAAGTTTATTACCTATTACTTATGACAGCAGTTCAACACTGACATTAATCTTTTCATCTGTCCTTCTCCAAGCTAAAATTAACAGTTCCTTCAAAAAATTTGATGTAGCACAGTTACATCCTGGTTTCTGTACCTCAAAGATTTGTAGTTTGTCAACTCCTTATGAAAACATCAGACAAGATTGAACATATTCCATAAGTGAAATTTCCGAAGTAAAATATTTGAATTTAATCTCTCAATGTAACAATTCTTCTATTATTTTTATTTAACATTGTGTGAAGCTTTTAAATAGTGCCATTATAGTGTTTAAATATATGAAACTTATAATCTACATTTTAAAAATTCTTTTCCTCTTAATTTTACCATTTCTGGTCACATCCAGCATGTGCTTGCACAAGGGATTTATTGCACCAATGTACAGATTAAAATGTCTTCCCGTTAAATTGATTTCAGTTTGAAGCTGTACTTTGAACTGTAGTGATTGTTTTCTAATTTGGATTTTGAGTGCCAATGTATAAGATCTCTCCTCTAATTCTGTCCTGCTTGAGAATTTGATTAGTATGCCATTTGTAAGTATTTTCATCTAAGTTTCTGGAAGAAATGCCAAGCAGGTTAGGATAAAGTAATAAAAGTAAAATCAGGGGCTGGTGCTGTGGCTTAGTGGGTAAAGCTGCTGCCTGCACTGCTGACATCCAATATGGGCACCAGTTCAAGGGCGGCTGCTCCACTTCCCAGCCAGCTCTCTGCTATGGCCTGGGAAAGCAGTAGAAGATGGCCCAAGTCCGTGGGCTTCTGCAGCTGTATGGGAAACCCAGAAGAAGCCCCAGGCTCCTGGCTTCAGATCAGTGCAGCTCTAGCCATTGTGGCCATCTGGGGAGTGAAGCAGTGGACCAAAGATTCTCTCTCATTGTTTCTCTCTCTCTCTCCCTCTCCCTCTCCCTCTCCCTCTCCCTCTTTCTCTCTTGCTTTGCCTCTCTGTAACTCTGCCTTTCAAATAAATGGATAAATCTTTAAAAAAAAAAGTATATTCAAAGATAGTGTTCAGTGGCATGACAATATAGTATTTCCTCTAAGTAAACATCAGTCAATGATAACCTATAGGAGATCCTATGAACAGAGAGGAGTCCATAGAATAATACTAATATCAGCCAATGTTTTATGACACAAAAAGATCATAAACTTTCTATTGTGGCTTCTTTGTACCAATCTGTCACTAAAATCACAAAGAAAACAAAATTCATCATTTTGGCATCATTAATTTGTGAACAAATTTTATTTTTTAAAGATTTATAAATGAGATTTTAGATATCATAGGATGATTTTTTTTCCTCGGGAATTCAGATTATTTTATAAGGTTATGGTTTTCTGAAATGAATCTTTTGTCTTTTCTGTAAAATTTGCCCTGTCTTAAAATTCTTGACTTATCAGCTCTTTTAATTTTTTAAACAAAATACTATGGGGCACACTTTTGGCACAGTAGTTAGTAATGCTGCTTGGGGTGCCCACATCTCAGAGTCCCTAGGTTCAACTTCCAATTCTGCTATGCAACCCAATTCCCTGCTAATGTGCACCCTTGGAGGTAGCAAGGTCCCTGTCATCCAAGTAGAAGATCTGGAGGGTATCTGGGAATCCTGGCTTCTGCCTGTCCCAGCCCTGGGAATTATGAGCATCTTGGGGCAAAAGGAAGATCTCCATATCTCTTTTTCTGTCTCTCTGCATCTCAAAGGAAAAAAAATACACTACATAAAATTAGTATTTTTTGCATGTCCTAGCTGTCCTGGCATTCCACTTATCAGTTTCTGGTATTCTAAGTTTTCCATTTGTAGGACTAATGCCCTTAAAGGAAAAGGCTAAAGTACATTAACATATCTCCATCTCCCTTGATCTGGAATCTCATTCTATCCTTGTTCTTATTTCTGTAAACAAAGCAGACAGTATCCTTCCTTTAATGGCTTCAAAGATAGTAGGTCCTTAAAGATCACTTATAACCCTGTCTTTATCACACTTACATTGACAGCATTGGCATCAGTCTCTTGTGTTAAGACTTTCTGTTTTCAGCCGTTTCCTGAGAAATTTAAATTTTACATTATCTTTGTGAACTCTGTGAGATGATTTCCCCAACTGTGCTGTGTGGAGCATTAGTGTATGGACATGAATCAAATACAAATTAAGGTTAAATTTACGCATATATTAGGAAGTATTCAGTCTATGTCTTTCAACTTGATATCTCATTGCATATCAGTTAATATGTTAATAGAAATGATAAATCTTTCAGCAAAGGAACCTCTTTAAATTTGTTGCCAGCGCCGCGGCTCAATAGGCTAATCCTCCGCCTAGCGGCATCAGCACACCAGGTTCTAGTCCAGGTCGGGGCACCGGATTCTGTGCCAGTTGCCCCTCTTCCAGTCCAGCTCTCTGCTGTGGCCCGGGAGTGCAGTAGAGGATGGCCCAAGTCCTTGGGCCCTGCACCCCATAGGAGACCAGGATAAGCACCTGGCTCCTTCCATCGGATCAGCATGGTGCGCCGGCCGCAGCGGCCATTGGAGGGTGAACCAACGGTAAAAGGAAGACCTTTCTCTCTGTCTCTCTCTCTCTCACTGTCCACTCTGCCTGTCAAAAAAAATTAAATTTGTGCAATATAGAATTTCAAGATTTACTTGGGCACAAAATATTTTCTTTTCCCTTGAACACTTCTTAACATACATTCAGAGGAATATACTTGAGAAAACATTGAGTTAAGCCATTAACTCACAGGACCCTGGTATGAATCGCTTTACTGAATGACACAGAATGATTCCCCATCAAAAAAAATTTCTACTCAACTGTGGGGAATGCAATCGGCACACTGCTTCTAGCTGCCAGTTTTAGGAGCAGCTGTGTGAGGGTTCTCCCACCTTGGGGAGATAGCACATGGTGATTATCAGGGTAGGGGGCCTAAGGATCTAGCCATGTACGCCTGGTCTAGCATAGTTCTGTGGAGTAGTATTTACTCCTTAGTTTCTTCCTGGATAAGCAAAGGCTTTTACAGGCCTTCATTGCAATTTGACGTTTTACTCTTAGGTGCCAATCCACAACTTGTACCCCAAACCCCATATCAGCGTCTGCTTCTTGCCACCTGTGATGGTGTGCAAGGAGAATCAACTTTTTAACATGTTTGAGTTCATTTTGTTTGGCAATTTGGAAGTAGGCTTTAGTGAGAGGTGGGAGGGGAAGGTAAGGCCCAGGGTAGAAGCCCCATTAGAATGGAACAGCCTGGAGAAGTGTACTCTCATGTGTACTCGACACATGGGCAGGGAGACCATAAACTACAGATGTGTCAAGGGAGGAACAGTAAAGGAAAGAAAAAGAATGACTCCAAAGACAAATATAGCTGCAATTTACGTTATTTTGGTTGGCCTAATGATATGTCTACACATGTCATGTTTCTCTGGTCTCAGAGCCAAAGATAAAGACAACCTTAATTTTAAACAAGACTATAAATTAAGGTCTGGGCAAAATTGCCAGTCCATTTCATTATCTTGCCTAATTTCAAACCTCTGTTGAAACCTCTGTTAGCTTCAGGAAGTGGTGATGCTGATTCAGTAGAAATATTTTTGGGATGAGATTTACATGAAGGCAAATAAACGACCCAATTCAAGGAAAATCAAAGTAGCCTTAAGCCAGTTGTTGAGCTAAATTGAATCAATTCACCTGGCTATTTTAGCAAGATCACAACTCCAAGACTTAGTCAAATCCAGCAAGTATTCTGCAAAAAATTATCTGAACAAATGTACACAAATTTATATCTGAAACAGGTATAAAATCCTGCTTTTATTTATACATGTTGACTTAGCCATTAAATTCAGTTCTTAAGAGCGTCAAGCTCTTTTAAATATTTTTTTTCCATTTACATCTTACTGGCCAAGGAGAATCTCTGCTTGAATATTCTTGGAAATTTCTCAAAGAGGCATGTACATTTTAAGGTATTTGGGAATGTTACATTTTCAACCAGGTTCTTATCTTGGGAGGAGGTGTTATTTCTTCTTTAGTATATTGTAGTTGGCATGTACTTCAAATGTAGTCTATGTTGTTCACATGTACTCACATGTACTTTGCATGTAGGTGGTATCATTTGTATGAAGATTTCATGCAGATTAGATGTACTTGATACACCCTGTGCATGTAGCTCATATGTAATGACAGTTCACATGTTCATATGAGACTAAAGTCATTCAAATACAGTTCACATTCTTTTGGGTGTCACTCATATCTAGTTCAACTGCTTTTGGAATGTAGTTGATGCTTATAGTTCATGTGAGGCCTTTATGTAGCTCACATGTAGTTGACATGTAGTTGATGCCATTTATACACAATTCACAGTTTGCATGCTGCCATTTACATGCACCTCACTGGCAGTTCATGTGTAATAGACAAAACACTTCACATGTACTTCACATATAATTGACATGTAATTCACATGTAATTGGCATGAATCACATACAGTTTGTATGTAGTTCCCAATGATGGCATATGCTTCATGTGCCATTGGTGTTGTCTGTATGCAGTTGTAGTCGGCATGCAGCTGGTGTCCACATGCACTTCACATGTTGTTTGCATTCACCTCACATATACCCCACGTGTAGTTGGTGCTCCTTGCATGCAAACCACATGCCATCTAAATTCCAAAAACACATGAACTACATAGCAACATACATAGTTCATACAAGCTAGATACAAACTACACACTAAATGCAAGCAACTGCATATTAACCAAAGCAAGAATAGACACATGTGAACATGCAAACAACATGTTAACTACAAGCCAGATAATTGTGAAGTACACACAGATGACAATACTTATGTGCCAACAATTACACACAGACGGCATTAACTGCATGCAGAGTACATGTGAACTACATGATTCCATTTGCTAATTCACTCCCCAGATGGCTGAAATGGTCAGAACTGAGCCAGGCCAAAGCCAGGAGCCTGGAACATCATGCAGGTCTCCTATGTGGGTGGCAGGGCCCAAAGGAATTAGTCTGTATTTTGCTAGTTTTTCAGATGATATCTGGAAGCTGGATCAGAAGCAAAGCAGCCAGGATTCACACCAACATTCCTATTTGTGATGCTGGTATCACAGCTGGTTACTTAATTCATTGAGCCACAAAGTCATGCCCCAATATTTTATTTTTAAGAATTTAACATATTATTTATTTGAAAGGGATAATGACAGAGAGGGATAGAAAAATCTTCCGTCCACTGGTTCACCCTCAAATGATAGCAACAGTTAATACCTATTTTTAAAATTTGAGATTCCATCATAAACATGCCTGTTCACAATCTTTTTTTTCTCCTTTGTAGGGATTCAAGATTGGACTGTTTGTTTCACTGGATATAGGCAAAACGTGATCTAAGGGATTCAAATTAATTCTGGTTCAGTTACTTGGATTCTCTTTTTGAACTGACATTCTTCTGGATTGTAATAATAATCATTGGATTGAGTGTATTTGCACACCAAGACATCTAAAAGTGGCCCACATGGCCAAGTGCTGACATATTGTCTTTGTAAGTTTTATGTAGACCATTTTCTTTAAGTATCTGGCTCTTCTGAACAAAATTATGGGTTCAAGTTATAGATACTTGATAAAAATTTGACTTACAGTTGCTGGGGTGGGACCTGACAATTTGGGGGAGCAAAAGGAGAGAAGTTCCATGGGAGAACCTAGGGACAAACAACTTCAGATTCCAAGACATATGAAGACAGCAGGGGCTTTAATGATCTTTGTGTTAGAGGCACTCCTGAAAACCTTTCCATTGAGGAAAACACCCTGCTGTAGCTCCCCCAAACTGCTGCATCAGTACTTTAATTTAGTTAACTTCTCTCATCTCCTTCCAGACAGCTTCATCATCCTTTGTCTGCCACTGTCCTTAGTCTTTCTATAAAAAAGAGCAGAGCATAGCCCCATGTAACCTCCATGTGAAAGCAACTGTCACACAAATGCCTCCTCAAACCGAAAGGTGGACTGATTCTCTTCAGGATGTTCCAGTAAAAATAAAATCATTACTTAAACTGAAATGGGAACTCTAAGATCTACAAGCTACACAGGAGGCCACGATGAAGTCATTGCCAATATAGGGCCTCTGTTAATATAACTCCCAGTTGAGATTCCAATAATTGCAAAAGCACCTTTTTTTTTTTTTTTTTTTTTTTTTTTCCCCAAGAACATTGCACATGCTTCTGATACAGAACTTCTTTTGTGGAAGCTAGGCCTTGATTTGCCTTCCTTTGAAAATCATGGTGATTTACATCTTCATGTAGATTATGAAAAGCTTTGATATGTTAAATACCAGTAGATTATCCAGCCTTCAGATGACTACAGAAGTTTTTCCAAAATAATTACTCTGAGAGATTTCCAGAGGGATAACTAACATGATATTTATACAGAGGTTTCAGTCAATTCTATCTTAGGAGTGGTCCATTTAAAAATGATAGCATGAAATTTGTCTCTGAATTTAGTTGAAATGAAACCACCTTGTTCCTAAAAGTTATTCAAGTCAGTGTCAACTTACTGTCCTAGGACACTTTATGGATGATGAAATTGTCCTAGGCATTCTTGCAAGCCAAGACAAAGTCAATTTAATTACTAATTCAAACTAATGTACTTGGATTAATGTCCCAGGGCAAATCAAAAGGTCAATATAGACCCTGATGGTTTATGGAATTTTTTTTTTTCTGCTAGTTGAGTACCAGAATTTAGAGAAATGTTTGAGCTCAATGCTTCATATTCGCTTCATCCTGTTGCTTACAATCCTATTGATACTATTCTTAATTAAATAGTATATGAGAAAAATTATACAAATTTGTTTACATATCCTATCAGTCACATTAGAGTGAATGATGGAGTAAAAATTCACCAGAAGCTAAGACATCATATAGAAAAGATGATGTAAAAAGTCGAAGATATATATTATTGTGAGACATGGATCTTTTACCGGTCTTTTATCTTTCTTGTTAGGGTGTGAGTAGTGACAGCAATGTTATTATTGATTATCTTTCCAAGTGTCTTTGTACAATGAGCAGCCTTGGAAAATAAAGATAGTGCTACCCTCTAGGTCAAAGGGCTGGTTTGTTTATAATCTTGAAAGATATTACTAGTCTCCTTCTGCACCAAATGATGACTCACTTACTTCCCCTAATAAAATGTTTGGATTCTCTAAGCATAGTGTACTGCTCCTTTAACATGTGTTACCTTGCCTTTTTTGGGTGACGCAGGAGGACGTGTGGATTGAGGACCTGACATAAGCTGATGCTATTTTTCTACTTCCATTATTTTGTGAAATGAAGTCCTTTGTGTCTGGCACAAGAGTATTATGTCTTCTATAAGCACCCATAAACTAGTGGTAGGATAATTTATTAGTTTTGTCATAGTTGAAAATTTAAAAAAATTCAAAGTTCTTGAGATATACTATATTGTAGATAGCCACATGAGGAATTTTAAAGGACTTATCATCCGATCATTAGTCATCCATGAGAAAAATGGGTATTAAATGGGAAATAGTAATCCCCCCTTCACACAATTGCTAGAGGGGTAAATTATTAGATAGTCAGGCATGGGAGTTACATCAGAAAGTCAATCAGAAAATGAATCTTTCTAGCAAAGGAAAAAAATTCTACATGCTGTGATAACAGTAAGGAAAGGATATGTTTAATACTGTATATGCCAAAAGTTATTATCATACTAGCGAGTAAAGATGGTTGTTAGAATTTTGATAAGTAAATTTCAAGGAGGTAAACTTCTAATAAGGTCATTTTTTTTTTTTTGAGAGGCAGAGTGGACAGTGAGAGAGAGAGAGACAGAGAGAAAGGTCTTCCTTTTGCCGTTGGTTCACCCTCCAATGGCCGCCGCAGCTGGCACGCTGCGGCCGGCGCACCGCGCTGATCCGATGGCAGGAGCCAGGTGCTTCTCCTGGTCTCCCATGGGGTGCAGGGCCCAAGCACTTGGGCCATCCTCCACTGCACTCCCTGGCCACAGCAGAGAGCTGGCCTGGAAGAGGGGCAACCGGGACAGAATCCGGTGCCCCGACCGGGACTAGAACCCGGTGTGCCGACGCTGCAAGGCGGAGGATTAGCCTAGTGAGCCGTGGCACCGGCCTAATAAGGTCATTTTAAAACAATTTGATGATAATTATCTTCAGATAAAAATAAGGGCCCTGAAACAAAGAAGCAGCATTGCATCTCAGAGTATCATGAAATAAGAGGTTGTGTGATACAGTAAAGATTGGTTTTCAGGAACAACCTAGGTAAAGTCAAGTCTTAACTCATGTTTTGACTGAAATAATTTCATTATCATACTTATTAATGGCTATCTATGATAAACAGAGAAAAGGAACTAGAATTAAGAATAATTGAAAAATATATTGAGTTTTATATGTTATTTAGCTTAAGTTAATGCACCATAAAATTTATGTAGTTTTTATACAAGAAGATAGATTCAGTTATTTTCAGTACATTGATTTGTTATCTTCATAAATAATAAAATTAAGGACTCCATTAGGTTATGGTCATGCATAGATATTTCATGACCAAAATTTAGGTGAGCAAATAGTACCTCACATTGACTCATTGCCAGCTTATGGATCAACTCAAATGAATGTTAATGTCAGCCAACTCAAATATGCAGAGTGTGAAAAACGATTATCACTTTCACCAATATCAAGGGTACTGTGCTATGGTTTTCCTGGTCAGGAGAGGCTACCCTGAGGAAGTGGCATTTGACTAAGACCTGCATAGGCATAGGAAGAGGAAATACATTCTGAACATCAACAACTGTCTCTGTATACCTGTTGTGCTGTTTTACTACTTGAAGTGCCCATTAGCTATGATACTTATGACTAGCATGCTGCTTCCCTAAAATTACAGTGTTATAACATTTTCCTAGTATTATCAGGCTAAAAACATTAAAAATATGTTTAAGTTTGTTTTGGAGCCAGATGCTTAAGTTATACTTGCATTTTTCAGTAACTTGTACTATATTTGCTTAAAAATAAATTTGATGCCACTCTTCATATACTTTTCCATATAAAATGTTAGAATTGTAATACAATTCATTAGATACATGGATAGATAGACACAGGTAGATGAGATGGATAGGTATATCGATAGATTTAGTAGATTGCAAAGATAACTGGATCAGCAATGAAAAAGAGATGACTTTCTGCCACTTATCAGGTGCTCAGGTACAAAATGCTGCTTAATTACTTGAAGTACTAATAGCCTCTTTTAATAAATGTACAGGATCATTGTAAATAGATCAAATTATATTATATATGTAAAAGCATATGATTTTTATGTATGAGACGATTATGATTACTGAAAAGGATAGCATTACCTCTTTTTGAACTCAGAATTTATTTAGGGGACAGTCTCCTTATAGTCCCTTGACTTATGGATACTTTTTGGGAATTGATCTTATAAATATTATTTTTACTTGATGTTTCTCTATTATTACATTGTTTTTTAATATTGTAAATACTAGTCTTTTCTATCAATAAGATTTTCCATGTTCTTTAGAAAAAAATCATTTACTGTTTATATGGGTGATCACATATGTTTACCTAATTTCAAATTATTAAATAAAGAATAAATATTACCCAATTGGTTTATTACTTGCAAGACCATTATTATCTGCCCTAATATTCTCTACTTCAAAATTCATTTAATATATGAGCATTTTGTCATATTTCAAGTATTTTAATGCTTTCATAATGGAAATTGAAACAAATTACTCATTGATGTAAAAGCCAAGTCAATTTCCATTTTACACATTTAAAATGAAATACAACTATAGCATCGCTACCATAATTTCTGCTGATTCTAAGCTTCACTGAACTAAGCTTTGTATTATTGCAATCATGCATTATAAAATGATTGCAAGTTAAACATATTGAGTTGAATGACCTCCATTGGTTTTCTTCAGGCTACTCAGTATTGATCACTTGCTTTGCCTGGATATTCAGAAAACTGACAAGATTACAACACTTGCAAAATCCAGAGAATAAGCTTTTGGTGGAAAAAAAAGGAATGGAATTATTTATCTATTATAACAATGAACTATGTCCATAACTAAATAAATTCAATTGGGAAATGTATTTTAAAAGAATACTTTGTTTACAAAAGTAGGGGATATCTTACATAGTTTATTTTGGATAACAAATATTGGGGATGTTCTTATTCTATAGATAAAATGATCTAGTTTCATCCAGTTCTAACATCATCATCATCATCATCATCACAAGTCATCATCAACATTTATATGCTACAACAGAAATAGTAGCAAATATCATGCATGAATAGAAGTTCTATCATTTCTTCCATAGTTAATATGTTTCTTATTTTGTTACAGATCAATATGATCTGCTGTGTAGCAGGGAGTACTTGATATTCGGCAGGTGAAAGAGGGCCTGTGTGACAGAATCCAGTGAATACCTAGAGGAGCATTGTGTGATATATAAAGCAAAATGAGTTTGTTTCAATTAAGAGCAATTACAAATTATTCAAATATTTTGGATGTGGAAACATTGGAGAGATTGCAGAAGTTAATATTTGCTTGATTAGTGAAAATAAAACTGGGTAGGATGCCTGCATGCCACATGAGAATACCTGAGCATGATCCCCAGATCCAGTTCCTGATTCCAACTTTCTGCTGATGTGTATCGGGAGGAAGCAGGTATTGGCTGAAGTAGCTGGGTTCCTGTCACACACATGGGAGACCCATTCTGAGTTCTTGGTTCCCAGAGTTGGGGCAAGCATTTGAGGGAATGGATCAGCAGATGAGAATATTTCTCTCTCTCTCTCTCTCTCTCTCTCTCTCTCTTATAGAACGTGAAGAGTGGCATCAGTATACATATAATAAACTAATTAATATTTGAAGCTGGAATATTTTGGGAGATGATGACTGCATTTCTAATTATATTTTTCTTAGTACAATATTTCAAAATATTTACAGCCTTAGAAAATAGACATAGTATGAATCCAGTTTTCATTTTTTTTATTTTTATGGAGAATATAATCCCCCAGAGATAATCAAGGTAGCTTCATATATTTTGAAGAAATACTACAATATTTTCTCACTTTATCTTATAGTATATTTGAAGTGGAAAACCCAGTAAATGATGAGACATCTGGTGATGATGCTAGTATTTAAGTAGCAGGCTGTGAATTATGCCATATTTTTCATGGGAAATAGAATCTGTTAGACAGGGCTATGGCAGCAAACTACAGTAACATCTTAGTGAGTCTCACCCCTGCATTTTGACCTCTCTCTCAGATGGACACTAGCATCACCTAAAAGATTTGCTGGCTCCAATTCCCAGTCAAAAAGCTCAAATGCTATAACAAGTCCTCCTGATAAGTTCAGGAAGACCAGCAGGACATCTGAAGGGCTGCCTCCTAAAGAAACAATATAGCACATGTTTCTACCTTGTATCCCTACTGACTTGAATGCATAAAATCTTTCCTCTTCTTTCACCTATGCAGAAAAACCTTGTTGGAGCTTGTACCCAGAGGGCCCATCCCTCCCAATCTGGAATCCTGGATGTTAACCTTGTTGGAGCTTGTACCCAAAGGACCCATCCCTCCCAATCTGAATCCCAGATGTTAACCAACCAAATAAACTCTATTCCTATATGGAGCATTTGCCTTCACTTTTCACTCTAAGGATTTCTTCTCAGTTCAAGGAGCACTATATGCACTTCCAACATTCAGACAACATGTGAAACACTGTATTTAGACATCAAAAGAAAGTGGGCTGCATAAAGAATTTGACATAAAGTAGGCGACCTATGAATGAAGAGGATGAACCTGAGGTTGTGCTACCACAAACTCACTAAATTCACTAGAAAAAAAAAATACATTCAGGACAGCCATAGCGACTCAGTGCATTAAGCTGCCACTTGGCACCATTCACATCCCTTCTCAGTGGGCCCATTTGAGATACAGCTACTCTGCTTTCAATCCATTTCCCTGTTAATGCACCTGGGAAGGCAACAGATGATGGCCCAAGTACATGAGTCCCTGCCACCCATATGGATGATGTGCATGGAGTTCTTGGCTTCTCGCTTTGCCTGTATCCCTGGCTATTGCAGCTATTTATGATGTGAACCAACAAATGGAAAAGCTTTGTCCCTCCTAGCCCCTGACACGCTATTTTTCAAAAGAATAAAGAAAGAAAGCAAAAAGTATGCAATGGTACTACTCTTATCTACATGAATGGGGGGGGGGTGGAGGAAGAATGAATTTCATTGGTTTTTCAAGGCTTATATAGACTCCAGAAATTAACAAAAGTAATTAAAAGAAAAAAACAAAACAGTGAGATGAACCAATGAGAATGAGTCTAAAATTCAGAAGGCACTGAATTACATGAAATGCAGCTTCAGATAGATTATAACAAGAATGCCTGGGAGACGGGAAGACTTGCCAATACTGACAGACAGGAACTAAAACCGCTCTGCCAAATAATTAAATTAAATGATCTGTCAAGGAATTTTTATCTGCATGTGAAAACAATTGGTTTCTATCCATCAGTCAATTAATATCTCCTAAAAGTTAATTAGGAGTAATGAAGAGAAATAGAGTTTATTGTTTAAAAGTTCATTTGACAAAATTTATTACCGAATTCATTCTAGTTCTCAACATCCTCCACAGAACGTCTTGATAGTAATTTCACTTTGTTGACTTGTGCATCACTTCTATCATCACTCTAATGACATTGATACATTAAAGAAGAGCTCAGACATCATCTACTAAAAAGTCTAGAATGAATACCTGCATGATTTGTCCTGCATTCTGATATGTGGCTGTCATTCTCTTTATCTGAAAGGCACATGTTTGGAATCAGAATCACCTGGGGTCCAATGTGTCCTCATAAATGCATGATGTTGGAGAAAATAAGGCACTCCTGAAAACCTAGTTTTCTTATCTATAAGATGAAGTTTCTCATATTTCATGGATTTATTTCTTCATGATTTGACTAAATCATTTACTCATTATTAGATACTGAATAATAATTATAAATTGTAGGAATTAAATGGAGGACAGAAATTGACACCACTCATGTTATTATGGAGTTTAAAGGCTCGTAGATGTGGAGAGAGACATGAGTCACACAGTCACACAGATGTTACACTGTTTTAATGCTGGAACAAGCAACACATGAAAGTAAAAAGAAAATACAGTGAAGATACTTGATATTATAAAGTCATCTGTCTTTCTTGAAGAAATAGTCATTGAATTGATAATTACTGAATAAAGGTTTACCAGTTTGTGCCAAAGGAAGGTTCCAAGATCTGGGGATAATGTATAAAATCTTTGTAGGAAGAGAAGGAATTGCATGGTTAAGCAACTGAAAGAATGCTTTGTAACAAAAAGAACAAATGAATTATGATGAATAAATGCTAGAAAGTTAGCAGAATACAATTTGGTAGGACATTGTAGCATTTTGATCAATCTCAAAATGATGTAGCACCGGAAGCAGATGAATGACAAAGTCAAATTTGTGCTTGTACATATTTATCTCTCAAAAACTGCTGGTATTTTTATCCATTCTCATGTAAATTTTCATGTAGCAATGAATCTAGCAGACATGTGATGGATTGTACCAGCACCAAGAAATACTATTTCCAAATAAGCAATGCAATATATCATGACAAAAGTTATACATCAATTCACACATTGTAGCAGAACCAAAAATACAATATGCTGACTAAAGAAAGACATTTACAGTAAGCAAGTCCATATTCATGGTCATCTCCAATGTTGAAGAGTGCTGTTTCAGCAATATATTGAGTGCTGTCATTAAAAGCCCTATTAGTAGTAGCACTTAATATCTTCATAGGCTCTTTACTTTTATATTATTTCTTTTGTGCAAAACAAGAATCTGTTTAAGCACTTTATGAGGTTATATATATATATACATACATTTTATATATAAATTTTAAATATAATTTTTAAATATAAATTTTATAAATACATATTTATACATATATATAAATATTGAAGTGGCTAGTGAATTGTAATGGAAAGGAAGAAAATATTATAGACTTGTGCTGTTACTTAAATTTAGGGTTACTAATTAATACTGAGACAGTTCTCACAGGAAAAAAATGGGATTCAGAATTTCACGTGTACTCCTAAAAGCAGTATAGTAAAGAAATGGAATTTCAGGTAATAAATTCAAAAGATCTTAGTACATTTATATATTTCTGATATTAAAAAGAAAAAGTGTCAGTCAAATGGAAAAGGAAAAATAAGTGAAAATTGGAGTTTAGAGATACTGTTAGTACGTATGATTCACTTTATTATATATTTTTGACACTAATTTTCAGAATAAAATCTTAAGTATTAAAGGTTTTATGAAAAATTGCTATGGCCAAATAAACAATATAAGCAGTCATATATAATTTGATTTCATTGATCACAATTCTTTGATACAATCCATTTATATTTGTACTTTATAAATAGCTCTTTTAAAACCAAATGTGAACATAAGATGGAACAACATAGCATAAAGAGGGAAGAAGTCATTCCAAACTCCTGGAGTAGAGAACTATCTATGGATAAAACCTAGGTCAAGGGGCCAGCGCTGTGGCATAGTGGGTAAAGCCTCTGCCTACAGTAGTGTCATCCCATATGGGCGCCAGTGGGAGACCCGGCTGCTCCACTTCCTATCCAACTCTGCTGTGGCCATAGGAAAGCAGTGGAAGATGGCCCAAGTCCTTGGGCCCCTACAACTGCTTGGGAGACCCGGAAGAAATTCCTGCCTCCTGGCTTTGAATCGGCTCAGCTCCAGCCATTGCAGCCGTCTGGGGAGTGAACCAGCGGATGGAAGACTTTCTCTTTCTCTCTCTCTCTCTCTCTCTCTCTCTCCCCCTCCCTCCCTCTCCCTCTCCCTCTCCCTCTCCCTCTCCCTCTCTCTCTCTCTCTCTCCCCCTCCCTCTCTCTCTCTCTCTCTCTTGCTCTCTCTGCCTCTCCTCCTCTCTGTGTAACTCTGACTTTCAAGTAAATAAATAAATCTTAAAAAAGAAAGAAAGAAAGAAAGAAAGAAAGAAAGAAAGAAAGAAAGAAAGAAAGAAAGAAAGAAAGAAAGAAAGAAACCTAGGTCAAAATGTATTCTAAGAATCTGTGTGGTCCAATAGATTAGTCTATGATTTGCCATATGCAGACCAAAGTGGCTTTCAAATCTCAAGTGAATTATCCCTGTAAAAAACTCAGCTAAAAATAATTGTGATCAGCTTACACTATCTTTCCCTTGAGCTTGTGAATAGGAGAAGAAAACAAACAAACAATATTAGCCACAGTAAGTTATTCTCAGTTGCCCAAGCATTATTTAAACTGCACATGGGTCACACTTTGTTGCTCTTGCATGATAAGCAGTGGAAAATATTTATCCTCATAATCTCTTATTTGCATTATTATAGTACTCAAAATTCATCCATCTGAATCCACCCTGAGATATTTCCATCTATTTTCAGTACTAACAGTGATAAGTATTACAGGAGCCTCAGGGTCTACACAGTGCCTTCCTGTCCCCACTCCTTTTCTCATGCTTGCTGTTGTTCATCAGAAGGCATGGAGAAACATCCTTTCTCAGTGTTGCACTATCTTCTACACATGGGGTGTTCTAAAGGAATTAAACACAGTGCTTTTATCTCTCATATCTTCACTCAAATGTAACCTTGCTGGCCTCTTATCAGCTACTCTGCTTACAACTACAATCTAACTCTTACCAGCTACTCTCAGTCTGACAACCAGTTTTATTTTTCTCCTTAGCATATAGCATAAAAACTTCACTATAGCTTTAATTTACTGATATTTTTGCATTTTCTCTCATGAGTATATGAACTACATGAGGGCAGTACTGCTCCCTAGTGTCTAAAAACTGTCTGTTGCATATCAGACACTGGATTTTTATTTGCTAAATGAGTGAATACTTTGGTGGATGTACTAGAAAGTACTAGAGAGTTCTCCCAACTCTTTCCACTCACACATAGGGCCATTTAACTTCATTAGCTTCCCAGGAGGTCTGCATATCAGAACAGGTCAGAACTAAGTGTGACCAGTATTAGACTCTCCTTTTCCTTGTCTCAACTTTCTACTTACTGATCATTAAGACAACATCAATGCAGTACCGCAATATGATGTTAATCACATTTATTTGGATTAGTCTTCTTGATATTTATTGTATTGGTTTAGTAATTGTTATTTTTACTTTGCTTCTAAACATCTAGTTTATTATCATCTTATTTAATATTTACAGAAAAAATTAGATCATAGACCTTTAATTTCTGAAGAAGACAAAATCCTAAATTTTGTATATATGAGTTCTGAATAGAGACAACTACAGTGCAAACAACTTATTTTCCTGGAGTGTTCAAAGTAAAATGTCAACCTTATATGCTCTTGTCTCTAAAGTCCTCACTGTATTTCTCCTACAAACTAGGACATTCTTCTTCATAATCCTATTTCATAATCAAAATCAAAAAATAATGTTGATCTATTATTGTGATCTAATTCTCATATCCCACTGAAGATTTACCAAGTGCTCCAAAAATTATTATAGCCAAAAGATCTAGTTCAGAATCATGTATCACTTTTAGTTCTCATAAATCTTTTTTTAAGATTTATGTATTTATTTTAGAGGTAGAGTTAGAGACAGAGAGAGAGGGATATGTGGAGAGAAAAATCTTCCATCTGCTGGTTTACTCCCCAAATGGCTGCAAAGGCTGGAGTTGAGCTGATCTGAAGCCGGGAGCCAGGAACCCCCTTAGGGTCTCCCATGTGAGTATAGGGGCCCAAGCACTTGGATCATCTTCTACTGCCCTCCCAGGCCATCAGCAGAGAGCTGGATCAGAAGAGGAGCAGCCACGACATGAATCAGCCCCCACAAGGGATGCCTGTGCCACAGGTGAAGGCTTAGCCTATTAAGCCACAGGGCTGGCCCCATTTCATAAATCTTGACTCTTGTTTACTGTGAAATAGATCTTCAATCTTGTCATCTTGCTGATTCTGAGGATTGTAATTATTACATTTTTAATCTGTCAATTTTGTTTTGTTGCACTTTTCCCATGGTAAAAATCAGATTGTATATCTTTGGCAAAACACAAGTGATATTGTCTTCTCGTTCTATTATTTGGAGTACATTTTTAAAAAAGGAAACCTGTTGAAGTGAAAGGGACACTATGAGAAACAGTGACTTGATCAGCCCTTGTTCTGACTGTTGATGTACAATTTAATACTTTATCCCTTTTAGTATTTTTTTTTTGTTCTAGTTAATACTATTGGTTGAACTCTGTAAGTAATACACAATTATTATTAGGTGTTTAAATTTTCTCTTTTCTTTCTTTCTTTCTTTTTTTTTTTTTTTTTTTTTTTTTTTTTTTTTTTTTTGACAGGCAGAGTGGACAGTGAGAGAGAGAGAGACAGAAAGGACTTCCTTTTACCGTTGGTTCATCCTCCAATGGCTGCTGCGGCCAGCGCACTGCGCTGATCCGAAGCCGGGAGTCAGGTGCTTCTCCTGGTCTCCCATGCGGGTGCAGGGCCCAAGGACTTGGGCCATCCTCTACTGCACTCCCGGGCCACAGCAGAGAGCTGGACTGGAAGAGGGGCAACTGGGACAGAATCCGGTGCCCCGACCGGGACTAGAATCCAGTGTGCTTGCGCCGCAAGGCGGAGGATTAGCCTATTGAGCCGTGGCGCCGGCCAATTTTCCCATTTCTTAAGATGTTCACCTTGATCACTAAAGTGAAGTTGTCTAGGAAAATGATGTGGAGAATATTCCCTTTAATAATTAATATTTCCTCTTCTAATTAATATATTTGAATATTGTGAAACTAGAAAAATGCATAAATGAATTTGCCAAAATTTCACATTAATTTATTTATAGGTATATAAGGTATTGCTATTTGTTCAAAGAGTTATAATTCACCTCGTTCATTATTTTTTCAGTGCAGAACTGTCCTAGATGTTGCCACGGTGCACCCTCCATGCTGGCTCTCTATACCTTTTGTTATATCCCTATCATCCACACACTGGCACAAAATAGATCAGGCTTATTTTTTTACTTCCTCTACTGATGACTATGAAGAAGTGATTTCTTCAAAGAGCTGTAGTCACTTTTAGTGAAAAACAATATGTAAAAACTAAAATTTGGCACCCGGTTGTCCTCAACATATGATTTTATAGTTTAACTACATAAATGAAAAACTACAAGTTTACACAGATATATCCCACACAACAATTTGAACCCTCTCATATTTGTGTTACTTTTCCCTTTCAGTGAGAAACACAGATCTTATTATCTTCTAATTACATATTAAAAATGTTTAAAATGTACTTAAAAGGCCAAGAGACAGAGTAAGGGAGAGGGAGATAGAGAAAGTACTCGCACTGCTACGTAAATGCTCACAAGCCAAGACTGAGCTGGGCAGAAGCCAGGAGCTGTGAACTCAATCCAGTTCTCCCACATGGGTGGCAGAAACTGAATTCCTTAGGGTGTTTCAGGCAGAGACCCTGGAGCCAGAAATCAAACTGTGCTACTTCAATGTGGGAAGTATCTTTATTTATTCGTTTATTTATTTTTGACAGGCAGAGTTAAACAGAGAGAGACAAAGAGAAAGGTCTTCCTTCCGTTATTTCACCCTTCAAATGGCCGCTACGGCCAGCGCTGTGCCGATTTGAAGCCAGGAGCTTCCTCCTGGTCTCCCCTGCAGGTGCAGGGACCCAAGCACTTGGGCCATCCTCCACTGCCTTCCCGGGCCACAGCAGAGAGATGGACTGGAAGAGGAGAAACCGGGACTAGTACTCAGAGCCCCAACCTGGACTAGAACCTGGGGTGCAAGCGCCACAGGCAGAGGACTAGCCAATTGAGCCACGGCACCAGCCAGAGTAAGTATCTTAACCAACATCTCAACCACTAAGTGCCCATCCTAATGTAGTAAATAACCACATTAATAATAAACTCATATTTTACCAAATGCCCCAAGTATCATACTGGTTTTCCTTTGCTGCTGCCCCTTCCCATCTGTGGATACTCTCCCACCATATGACACCCTGCCACCCCATGCCACTTCATTCTGTGGATACTCTCCCACCATATGACACCCTGCCACCCCATGCTGCTTCAACCCTCTAGGAGGATGTTCTGCTTGGCTTTAAGGTTCTGCCCACTCTACCCTCAGAATTTTGTTACACTGTTACTATGGCATGACATACACTTTTTTTTTTTTTACTGGGAATTAATCTTCTCTTTCATAGAATTAAATTCCACTCTGCCTCTTGCTTCTGTATGGAGACCTCGATTAGCTGTGACTCTGGCCTGCCTGTGCTCCCTCAATCCATTCTCTCTTGCAGAATTCCAGTGGTGTCTTGGGAAATAGACACTGGCACGTACAGATCAGAGTTCTTCTCTAAGTCTTAAGAACAAGCTGTCCAGATTGGACAAGCATATCTGATCTGCTCTGCACTGTCCCCTCACGTTGTAAGATCTACAGAAGCAACTCACCAAGGTGAACTGAATTTTCCCGTTGTAACCTATACTCTTTTAATTCTGACAATTTAGAATTAGGAGACATACTATGGTACCCACTTTAGCTACTACTGCTAACGTGAATATGGTATTTATTAATAATACATGTGGTTGTTTCATGTCTGTCTGCCTCCCTCTTGATCGGTCTTTGTTCTTTTTTTTTGATTTGATTTCTTTGATTTGACTTGATTTGATTTTTTTGATTAAAAGACTTTATTTTTAAAGAACAGTTTTAGAGTCACAGAAAAAATTGAACAGACATCATGAAGAGTCCCCAACTCTCTGCTTCCCCTATACATAGCTTACTTATTATTAAAATCTTATATTTTATGGTATATTGGTGTAGTTAATCAATATTAAGATGCTATTGTTAACTAAATTCTGTAATTTGTTCATATTTTCTTAATGTTGCCTAATATTTCCTTTGTGTTCCACAATCCCACCCAGAACACCATGCTGTCTTTAGCCTTCATATCTGTTTAGTTTTCTCTCGATTGTGACAATTTCCCAGCTTTCCTTGTTTTACATGACCCTGACAGCTTTGAAGAGTAGAATTTCTCATGACTAGAAAGGGGTATGAGCTTGAAGAAGTGAGATCAAAGAGGTAAAAGACTGCTTTCATTACATCATATCAAGGTTACACGCTGTCAACAAGGATGTTGACTGTTATAATGCCGGTTTTGGTCACCTGATTGGAGTGGGCTTTGAATGGTTCTTCATTATTTTACTATCATTCTTTAGGGGGAGAATTTTATATTTTAATATCTTTTAAAATTATATATAACTATAAGCACCAAGAGTGAGACAAGGGAAGGATAACAAGGCTGCAGCTTTCAGAGGAAAACAGAGATTTCTGGGCAAAAGCACTTGGTTTGCAATAGAGCACATCTTCCCCTGTGACCATAGGGAGAGATGCTGGGAACTGTGACCCTGTCGTTCTGCTTGAGCACGGCTCAACTGTTCATTTTTTTAATCGGGCAGTTTATGTTGTTTGTTTGCTTTGGTCTGGTTTGGCTGACTGAAAGGAAGTGGCTGAGACTAGCCACATAAGAAAACAGAAAAGTTAAACAACTAGAAATTAGTGCAGAGACCATCAAGTAAGAGTCGAGGGTCTATTTGAGGTTGGAAACTATCAGTTTTTCCATATTATGTAATTTTATCCAGATAACACAAATAGACTGTTGCTTTTGAAATATAGTGGGGAATTGGCAAGACCAAGTAAAGTGGAAGGTTATGGGGATGTGAAGTTCTTGTGCATGAAGAGTTCAATTAGCTGAGGAGGGGAAAAAAAAAAAAGATTTGAAAGCGTGAATAAACTAGAAGACCATGAGACTCAAAAAGAGGTAATAAAAGAATTCATTTCCTGGGTTCAAACATTGAACAGAGTGGGGGGTTGAAATAGCAATAAAAGTGAACAGAAGAATTTTTAATTTCAATATGTAGGAGACAATATATGGGAAAATTCATCTACTTGATGGCCATATGAAAATTTTATCAAAATAGAAAGATGATAAAAACATATTCAATTATATGTTCTGTACTGCGAGTGTATATATATATATATACATATATATATATATACATACACATATATATATATATATGTTATTGGGAACCATACACATTGACATTCTGATTATGAGAGTGAGGAGAAAGTGAATCAGGCACGGTAATGTTTTTTAAATATCAAGTTATGGAGTAGTCATGTGGCCTACAAGTTAAGAAGTCTGTGTCCTACATTGGAATGCTGAGTACAAATCCCAGATCTTGCTCCTGATTCCAGCTTCCTGTCAATGCAGTGGTGATGGCTCAAGTAACTGGTTCTTTGCCAACTACAAGGGAGCCCTGGATTGAAATTCAGGCTCCCAGTTTCAGCCCCAACGCATATGTGGCCATGGAAGGAATTAAAGGAGCGAACCAGCAGATAGGGGCGCTCGCTCTCTCTCTCTCTCTCTCTCTCAATCTCTCTCTGCTTATCATAGTGCCTCGTATATAAGTAAAAAATAAAAACAATATCAAGTTGTAACTCTAAAGTTAATTGATAACTGTGAAAAGAATATGAATGGGGGTGTATTTGCAGTTTTATAAGAGGAGGGGTAGTTGGCAGGTGTTGTGGAATCAAAGAAATGATAAAACCTAATATTTCTTTATGATCATAGAAAAAATGAGGAAATGAGTGGCCTTTTTTAAAGGTGAAAACAGCAGGAGTGAAAAAAGTAGGTTTTGGCTACTGATAGAATGTGATGGATTAGAGAAAGATGTTTCTAACACATAGAAAAGTCATAAAAATTCATAGATAGTGTAATTTTATATTTTTGTTTTATTATCAGTTCATATTTAGTATTCTGGGATATAATTTTCTACTCATAGACATTGTAGACACTGAGTAATAAAAGTTAAAAATGGGGGTGAACTTTTCAACGATACTGAAATGATATATTTTTGGGGGGAAAGGTAAGGACATAAGAAGAAGGTGAGCAATGGCAAAGGAAAGAAAAATTAACAAATGGGCTGTGGCCCTAAATTCCAAAATTTATTATTCATTAATATGTATATAAGCAATAATGAAGGAAAATGTTACTTGCAATTTTTAATTCTGTTTGTAGAAAACAGGGTCCTAGTCTACCAGGCATCTAAAATATTTATATTTCCTGAAACTAAATTCACTGCAATAAATCTCTTGCAATAGGAAGATATTTTATTAGTTTTGTCCATCTTCCAAAGGTTTCCTATAGTAATTTATTAACATTTTATGTTGATGATAGCCACTTTTTATTTCTTAACTCCTATTCATTTGCTATAGTCTTAATTGGAAATCATTGTGTGAAAAAATTCTCTCTATAAAATCAAACAAAAATACTCTATTTTCCTTAAAAGAAATGATGAGGACATATACAAGAATTTTTGGAAGTTTCTAGTATTTCAATAATTATTTTTATTCCAGATCCCCTGAGATTTTATTTTTTAAAAAACTATGAAATACACCATCTAAGGTGAATACATTTTGTTTCTAGATATACAGCCAAAGAAATGTCATTT
The DNA here is from genome assembly GCF_033115175.1 of Lepus europaeus. Lineage (NCBI taxonomy): Eukaryota > Metazoa > Chordata > Mammalia > Lagomorpha > Leporidae > Lepus > Lepus europaeus. The sequence goes on from NC_084830.1 coordinate 55,680,883, forward strand.
CATGTGAGCCAAAAGTTGTGGACAAGGTATAGCAACATTGCTTATAATATCCCACAACTGGACACAACTCAATGCCCATCAGTTTGACTACAATTGGGAATTCCAATCAATACAAGTATTATAAACAAATAAAATGTATACACTTAGTCACACAACAGTGTGAAAGATTGGCACAAGAATAAATTTGAGTAAAAAGAGCTACATGAAATAGAATACACAAGGTATGAATCTACTTATATGAAGTTCAAAATAGGCAATATAACTAAATAGCTCATGGTGATAGATATTAAAAGAGGTTAACAGGTTTAGAATATGAAGGTGGCTGTTGATGTATGAATAATGTTCAGATTTTTCTGGTAATATTGATGTCCATTTACGATCTCTAGTCTTCCACAGTACATTATAATAAAAACTCATTTATTTAAATATCACCTGAACAAATACACATAGAACAACATAAGGTGACCACTGGGGAAAATTGGCAGGTTTAATGTAGACATTGAACTCCACCCCCTCTAGAATCCCTTATAAAATGTGTCTTACAAAGACATGAAAGAACCAAAAAAAATAAATAAATAAAAATAAAAAGGTGAATTCATCAGATAGTAGCAGTCCTCTTTTAGAAGACAGACAGCAGATCAGCGAACGATATGTAACTCATCAGATGTTTAAAGCTATAAATCAAAAACAGTGCAATAAACCAGAAGCCAATTCACACTAAAGACCCAGGAACCTGACAGCAGTTAATATTCACACATTTTCTTGGGCTCTGTGCATCTAGATGAGAGGCCTATTTCAACCTATCCAGGAACGTGCATGTAGGAGATTGTCAAAGAGAGAATCTATGTATTGAAGGATACCAGGTACATACCAGGCTTCTTGTAAGCAACACAGCATCTGGTTCAAAGGTTATTAGCAACCAAAATTATATCCTTAGGGTAGGAATCTTGGGGAGACTTCAGTGGAGTATTTGACAAACCTAAAAGAAAAGAACTAAAGATCCTGGCAGCAGCAATTCAAAAAAACAAACCTCGACTCTGTTATCTTAGATTAAAGGTGGTAGTCAACACACTTCCTCACACTCATGGAGTTATTAATCATGTTTTCAGTCCCTGTTATAAGTGGAGGATTACTATTAACAGTTGCTACCTAATAAAAATACAGGGGCTGGCATTGTGTATAGCAGGTAAAACTGCTGCCTGCAGTGCAGGCATCCCATACAGACACCTGTTCAAGTCCCAGCTGCTCCACTTCAGATTCAGCTCTCTGATATGGCCTGGAAAAGCAGTGGAAGATGGCCCAAGTCCTTGCGCTCCTGCACATGCATGGGAGACCTGGAAGAAGCTCCTGGCTCCTGGCTTTGGATCAACACAGCTCTGGTTGTTGTAGCCATTGGAGGAGTGAACCAATGGATGGAAGACCTCTCTTTATCTCTCCCTGTCTCTCTGTAACTCTGCCTTTCAATTAAATAAATAATTATTTTTTAAAAATTAAAAAAATACAGAGGCCAATAGCCATAATAAATAAAAAAGCACCTACTTGGAAATAATAAAAAATAATAACATTAAGATTAAAGAATATGAGCAGTAGAGCAGGTATTTAATTTCTTAAGAAGAGGATGCTTTATATTAATAGATCATTTGAGAAATGTATAGGAGTAATTGAATGTGAAAACCATGATAGATATAAAAAAGTATCAATAGGAAGATTGATTGGAGAATGAGTAAATTTAAGAAATAAAATAAGAATTGATAATAACAGAATAAAATATAGTAGTAAAAGAATAACAAGGGGCTTATGCTGTGGCGCACGGGGTTAAAGCCTTGGCCTAAAGCACCGGCATCCCATATGGGCACCGGTTCTAGTCCCAGCTGTTCCTCTTCCAATCAAGCTCTCTGCTATGGCCTAGGAAAGCAGTAGAAGATGGCCCAAGTGCCATCAGAAAGGAGGTACCTTTCTCTGAATGGAGGAGAGAACTTCCACTTTGACAATGGCCTTGTCAAATAAATAAAATTTTTTAAGAAAGAATAATAAAAGAATAAAAAATAAAATAGGAAATAGGAATGATTTGGAGATAAATAATAGTACAGTTATAGGAGTAGTCCAGGTGGTCCAAAGTCAGAATAGCAGAAGTTTAAGAACCATCAAAAGGAGCTAAATTAAGGGGAAGATATCATCTGCAAAATGATCCCAGAATATTTCCCAGGGTTGAAACATCCAGTAGATTCTTAGTACAACAGGAAATTGAAGACTCTCTTCAAGACACACTATCCTAATATTAATGCTCCTAAATATGTGCATATTTACAAATATATATGAAATACATGACATTTCTTGCCTTCTATAAATTAAAAAACAAACAAAACAAAACAAAATTTAACATTGTTAGGAACAAAAAGGACCAAAACACTTTCAGAGTCTATAGGACCAAAAATCAAAATGGTATAAGAATTTGTCGACACAAATTTGAGAAAATGGCAGCCACAGTGAATATTTTCTCATTCCTGAGGGAACATACTTTCAACTTAGAATTCCATACTTGGAAAAAATCTAACATTTGATGATGACATATATTTCAGAATTTGTACACATGTATTAAAGCTTTTCTATTACATACTTTTATTCTTGGGAATTGATTGGAGTTCTTACTTCATTAAAATGAGAGAATAAGAAAATGAGGTAGGGTACAGGAAACAGAGGGCAAGAAGAGCAGGTGTTTGGTGAAGCAATTGAGTCACCACCTGTGACACCTCCATCCTATAACAGAGTGCCCTGTTTCAAGTCCTGGCCAGGCTCATGACTCCAGCTTTCTCTAACATACAGCCTGGGAAGCAGCAGATGATAGCTCAAATAGTTGGATCCATGGCAGACCTGGAGTGACTTCCTAACACTCAACTTCTGTCTGGCTCAGCCTCCGCACTCATTGTCAGTATTTGGGGATTGAAATAGTGCATGGGAGCTCTCTGTCTGTCTGCTGATCTCTCTCTTTCTCAATAAGAGCAAGAGCGAGAGAGCAAGAGAGAAAGAGTATGGAAGGCTAGTCCCAGATAATGGTGAATGGTTGTTGGAGATGACAAATTTTATACGAAGTCTAGATTGAAATAAATGAAGTGCAGAGCAAAGTCAACAGTTTCTATGGGGATTTCTTCAAGAGTATGAACTGTACAGAGTTCCTATTATGTTCGAACATAGCAAGAACAGAGGTACATACTTGAGCAAGTGTTAAGCTAAGGTAATAGTCATTGAAAACCTACACAAAGCAAATGAAATCCTAGATAAGTTTTAATTCCTGGGAGATAAAAATTCTTAATGTCCATGCATGTGTTTAGGAAGGTAGGGAAAATAAAAGTATAGGTGCCAGTAAAGGTGTGTGTATGTGGGAGTACATAGGTGCTTCTCCTTTATAATAAAATACACCAACAATATTCTGAGCTTGAGCCAAGAACTCAATAGATCCTAGAGACACTCAGAGGACTTGTTTATTCAAAATTGTTCTCATAATACAGTTATTTTCCTTTTCAATTCTTCCATATATTTGTACAATGGTGTTAAATCTGTTGATATATAAAACAAATCAAGGCAGTGAGGCCAAAATGATCTGGGATTCATAGATTTCAGTGTGTGTGTGTGTGTGTAGGATACAGTTTTTAATATGAAGAAAAACTGCCAGGCTAATATGGTTACTTATATTTGATTGTTTGACAGATATTTTTTTTCTTGAAAATAAACAAAGTAAGCCTGTAACTTCAAGGAAAACAAAGAGTAGCATTTATTGCCAGTGATAAAACTGGAAACTTTAAATGAAGATGAGAATTTTGGATCAATTTCACCTGATTTGAAAGTTTTCTAAATGTAAAAGTATTTTTCTGATAATTTTTGTATAAATGATCATGAATTTTTGATGATTCATGAGAAAACATGTCAATGACCCACATAAAATAGTAAAGTAGCATTTTCCATGTTTCATAATCACCTATATTTGGGCAGAAGATCTTCAAGGTGCAAAATAGACCAATGGATTTTAATGTGAGAATTTATTGATATGGCTTCAGATTTAACATTGCAATTTCCATGGTGTACTTTAGATTTATTGTCTCCACAATCATTTGAAACAATGATCTTCTTTCCAAGTATATACTGTGTGAACATGGATTTCTTTATATATGTCATCTAAAAATGTTTTGCAACAGACTGGATACAGAAGTAACTATGCAAATCCAGTTATCTTCTACTAAATATACATTAAAGTGATTTGCAAAAATATAAAGAAATTTCACTGTCATGGGTTGAGTAGGACTTATCTCCCAAAACTCATGCAGATGTTTAAACTCTGATGTCTTATTGCTAGTGGTTGATGGAGACTTGATCTAATTGTGGACTCTGAGAGGTGGGTCTAGTGGGAGGTGTTTTGGCCACTGGGGGAATGCCCTGGTTCTTCTGAATGGATTCATTGCTGTTTGAATCCAAGTTTGGCCTACTTCTTGTCGTTCTGTTTTCTGAATCACCATGCGATCATTCTTTAGCAACTGCCAAGACCAGCTTTCACCAGACATCAAACTATGGGCTCCAAATCCTGAACCATAACTTCACATTGTGATCTGAAAAAAATCTTTCCTTTCCCAGAAACTCCTCTTGGGTATCTTAGTCAAAATAACAACAACAACAACAATAACAATGTTAACTAACACACACCCTTCTCGCTAAAGTGTTTTGTTTTGGAAAAAAAATATTTTTATGAAAATATGCCATTCATGATATTAAAATATATAATTGTTATATTACAATTGAAATTTCAAAATTTCTAAGTTCTGATTTGCAGTAAATATGAATAGATATAAATTATATAAGAAAATTTCAGAGCTGGCACTGTGGCATGGCAGGTTAATCTTTCACCTGTGGCCCTAGTTGGTATCCCGTATGGGTGCTGGTTGTAGTCCCAGATGCTCCTCTTCCAACACAGCTCTGTGCTATGGCCTGGGAAAGCAGTGGAGGATGGCCCAAGTGCTTGGGCCCTTGATCTCACGTGGGAGACCCAGAAGAAGCTCCAGGCTCCTGGCTTCGTATAGGCCCTACTCAGGCTGTTGCTGCCATTTTAGGAGTGAACCAATGGAAGGAAGACTTTTCTCTCTGTCTCCCCTCTCACTGTCTGTAACTCTACCTCTCAAATAAATAAATAAAATCTTTAAAATATAAAAAAGAAAAGTTTGTTGGGATTATCTATAGTTTTTAAGAATGTAAAAGGAGGCTGGCTTTTTGGAGCAGCAAGTTGGGCGAGTATCTGAGCATCCAGTAATTGCGCTGGTTCGAATCCTGGATGCTCCACTTCCAATCCAGTTCCCTGCTACATGCCTATGAATTCAATGCAAAATGGCCCAAGTGCTTCAGTCTCTGTCAACCATGTGGGAGGACCAGATGGAGTTCCAGACTCCTGGTTTCAGCCTGGCCAAGTCTCAGTTGTTCCAGCTATTTGGGGAGTGAAGAGTAGCAGATAGAGGATCTCTTTCTCCCAGCCCCTCCTTTTTTCTCTGAAACTGTGCCTTTCCAATAAGTAAATCTTTTTTTAAAAAAAGGAATGTAAAAGGATCTTACAATGAAAATATTTGAGGGAAACTGGAGTATATAATGTTTAGAAATAAAGAGTTAAAATTGTTATTAAGAATTTTTAAAAAGATACTTTTAGAGGATATGCTAAAGAATTATCAGACTTTTAAAGGTATTTATCACTTTGGTAAAATTAAAGATATTTATCACTTTGGTAAAATTAATCTACTACATAAAAACAATGCAGATAGCAAAATGCATGTTTATACTTTTAGCTGTGGTTACAATTTTTTAAATTGTGACTTGGATAAAATTTGCAGTGATCTCATTTTCTCATTCAGTAATCATAATAAAGTTTGTCATATTACTTATTTGACTAACAGAGTAAAATATAAAAGCGCTAGTGCTTGGCACATTGTGAGGTCTTTGTTGTTTTCAGTTGTTTAGGATTATTATGATGATAGCAGAAAATGGAGACCTGAGAATTTAAGATCCAAAGTATTTGGAATGTGTAGCTATGTGAATTATTCCTCTCATTTCTGTCATTTTATCTTTTGCCATCTGGAATATTATAGGTGTTTTCAATGGAAGGAATCTGTGGGTTATAAGGTGATTTAACAGCATAATAGCCCAAAGTACCAAGCCTTTTGCAGCCATTTTCTTACCTGTTTAACAGGAAGTTGTCCATGGTATGTCATGGTTTTTCAAAAGAGACTTTGTAGCTAAATGATTTTAGGTTATTGATGTAGTACAGTGCAGCATCTACTCAGAAAGGACCTATGACACCATTGCTTTATTATAAATATCTAGTTGATTGAGAAAAATGGCTTTGTAACTCCTGAACTGGTGGATTATTTGTATGTATTATATTTTTATACTTGTTGGTTCACTTTTTAAATTGAAAGTGCCCTTAATAATTTTTCATCTTCCAAATGTAATGATGGCAGTTGTAACTCATTTAATGAAAATACATACACAAATTCTTTGGAAGCTAATCATGCAGCCATGTGCCTGAGAACTCCAGAAGTTTCTTCCACAATCACCTTCCACTTTGGAATCAGTGCAAACGTTATAAGAAGTGAAGGTTCCTCAAAGTTTTGTGGTATTTGGGAATGAATATGTTATCTTCTCTGTAATCATGATTTGGTGGCATACAGCTGAAGAGCATGCTTATGGCTTTAACGTCCACCTTATCTGGATACCAAATTCCATAAGTAAAAACTCCTTATCAACAGGGGTCACATTCCAAGACTCCCTGGTAGATGTCTGAAACCATAGGTCAGCATGTCATCCTTTACTTATATTATTTTTCTATACATCCATACCTATGATAAATTTTTATTTTTGAAATTAGGTACTGTAAGAGGGTAATAGCAATGACTAGCAATAAAATGGAACTACTCTAATAATACTCTGTAACCACATCATCAGAATCACTACTTCTGTTCTTTGGGAGCATTAGAAAGTAAAGCAAGAGTTGAACACAGGCACTGTGATACGGTGGCAGTTAGATTTGATAACCAACATGGCTACTGGATGGCTGGTACATTCAACAGGTACACACACTGGAAAAAGAGGTGATTCACATCCTAGGTAAGACTGAGCAGGACAGCATGAGATTATTTCCTATTACTCAAAAATGAGTGATTTAAAACTACTGATATTACTTCTGAAGTAGTCTTGAGTATTTTCAGACTGTGGTTGGTTGTTGGTAACTAAAATTGCCGAAAGAAAAACATACAGATAAGGAGGTCTACCATGGTACAACTGGATGTTACCTTTGGGGAAAAAAAAAAAGCATTTACCTATAGATAGTGGGTTTGCATTTGACAGTCATATTTCCTTCCTCTCTTTGTTTTCAAAAACAATTCAGAACATAGACAGCAGTCTAGGCGAGGTGCAATAGTAAGGCTGAAATAGAGTCTTAGTGTACCTTTCCCTGAGAGAAGGCAGTAAGATATATAGTTGCAGAGATTGGGTTTGCAGGACGTATATATTCTCAGCCATCTCCAAGAAGAGTGGCTGCTACACAAGAATTAAATTTCAAGAAGGGGAATAAAGAGAGATAATTGTTAGGTCTGGTTGTTTTTTTTTTTTTTTTTTTTTTTTTTCAACATTGGGCCTTAGGCCCTGGTCCAGGAATACTTCCACATGGAAACAACTCCTAAGGACTGGATTATAATCAGGCTAGTCCACAAAGAAAAGCAGAAGAAGTACACATGTTGAAAGAATTATTCTTCCAATTCTCCTGAATATATGTCACTTATTTTCCATGAGAGAAGTGAATGAAGTAAAGTGAAAGAAGAAACTCCTTTCAAAGGCTTCCAAGAGGATGGATTTTTTTTTTTATTTTGTTACTAGCAAGAGAGTAGAGAAAGATGCTTTTCCCTGTAAGAGTTGCTTAGATGCCCAGCCTTTAAAAGTGAGGGTGGCCCCAGTGTAAGCAGATTATATAATTATCAACTTGCCTCAATGTGTTATGTACAGGATTTCCAATTCTAAGGCTATCAGTCATTTCAAAATAAATAAATATCTGAGTGACTCTCAAAAGGCAGATACATTTCCCTATGTTTTCTTCATCATTTAATTTTCAGGACAGTAAATATATAACCCCTAAATTAAGAAACTGAGGCTGGGTAAATTTACATATTTTAAAAATTTTGTTCAGTAAAAAGAAAATGTAAAATCTTAATCCAGATCTTAACTTTGTGCTTCTTTCCATGTGACACATTTATCTGTCATCATGATCCCTGGAAAATTGTTGTGGGAAATCTGGAAAATTTTCATTGAAGTGATTCACACCATGATGTTCATATTAACTTAATTGTTATACATTCATTTTTAGTAGAAAGAATTAGAGACGTGAGCATATTGAAGTTCTGCATCTCTGGTGCACAACTACTTCAAGGGGAGCTCAGAAAAAGTCAATGAAGCACTTTAGAGACAATTTTTAAAATTTCCCTACTGTCTTGGAGAGCTGTTCCTTATGACAAAAGGATTAATATCGACATTGAAAGAGTTCAAAACTCAAAATGTGAGATCAATTTCCAACAGAGTCTGACAGTGAATTTCTATGTTTTGGGGACAATGCAATTCATTAACTTACACACAGATGAAAGAGAGAACTCTTGTCTGCATCTCACATTCATTCTGCTGTTGGTTTGTACAGAAATAATGCCACGGCCTGAACTCGCGTTCTGGCAGACAGATAAAGGAATTTTTCAATGTGTTTCCAGACAAGAATACAACAAAACAAACAAAAAAAATCTTGGTCAGGTTTCCTTTTCTTCAAATTATTATATTGTTTAGAAACTGCAATGAAAAATACTTTACTTGGAAAAGTATAGTATTAAAAATAGGAATATCTAATTCTACAAATCATTACTGAATTTTTGTTTGAGACGATGATTTTTTGTTTGAGACAAGCTGCTGTTCTATTAATTTCATACTAAAAACAACAAAAGCCATTGTCAAGAGTCCACACATATGGTATTTATAAGGTAAGTTTGGTTTACTTCATATGATTTTATTTTACTTTGGACTTCCTGCAAGTCAGATCTTCTTCCTTTTCAATTACTGAAAATAATTTTAAAATGCTGTCTTCCTTAGACAAAGAACTATTCCTTGTTTAGAATTAAAGAATGGCTTTAAGAAGCTTCAAGGATGAGTGAATTCTTATTTAAAGTTTTAGAAATATATCCATCACATTTTATGATAACCAACCTTCATCATTAAAACAGTCCCTTTCATAGCTTTTTGAGAAGATGAAAAATATTATTTAGAAAATTAAATATCCCTTTCCACTAAAAAATACTTAGTAATAAAATATTGAATTAAAAGAAATATTCTTAAGATTCCTTTCCTAAAAATTCATAGAAATGTCCGTAGGTAAACTTAAACAAGAAATAGTTGGTGCCTTTCCGTTATAAGATGAAGCAGGAGTTTACTAAAAAAGAGTCATAATTCTTATATATTCTGGAAATTATTTAATAAATATCTGGAGTAGAATTACAACTTATCCCAAGTTACTCATGTAAAAATGTAGAAATTAATTTCTGCAGACTTTGAGAACTAGAAAATGGCAGCAGAAGGAAATGTCTGTCGAAACTAGGGGAGCTATTCTGAAAGATATATTCTAGAACAAAAATATGGCCAACGGTATCTCATGGCAGCATCCAGTTGGACTGTGACATAGCTCAAAGGGATAATTCTCACCTGAGGAGAGATAAACACTGGTTGCGTACAGGTTCAATTCATCTTTTGAGAAAAGATCATTTAGGCTACAGCCCAAAAAGAGTAAACTATTGACACTAAAGATGTAAAAGAAATGGTGAATATATACATGCTTTCTCAAAAATTAAAATCATATGCTTATATATTTATTAAAATAAAATAGTTATGTAAGAAGGTGAGAATAGATCTGGCTTATTTGAGATACAGAGTAAAGTTTAAAGCTGTTAAAAGAGATAAAGATATTCTGTAATTAAAAGTACTAGCCAAGTAAAACGTACCTCTAGGTACGAAGAGGAGAAAATACATAATATTTTGTACAAAATTATGTTGGGGGTGTTGAAGAATAGTCTTTTTAAGAGTAAAAGAAAAAGAACAGATTGAATACAATTATTTAATAATAAGATAGTAAATGTGGAATAAAGAGAAATGATTCAATTTACAGATTATCAAAACAACAAAGAAATAAACAAGCATATGTTATAAACTGAGTAACACCTAGAATTTTAGAGCAAACCCATCTACTTTGATACAATGATAATGGAGAAAGCTGATAAATATGTATAATGGTATGTGTATGGTAAAGTGTTATGTGTGTGAATGTGTGTGCATTAGAGTTTTTGAATTACAAAAATAAAGAAAATATTCTCCAATAATAAAGGCTTTTAACTAAACAATAGTCATGTATAATGCACTCAATTAAAAGTAACGCATTATTTTAAAGTTATGTTATTGGATAAAGTATTGTTTATAAATTCATTACTTCCAGGAACTCACAGGTAGCCTAATGTTAGGACACTGATTGAAGTACTTTGTAGCATCACAAGAGTAAAAGCACTGCTTCCCTGTATGGTGCTGTACCATGGAGAGGCATACTGGGCAAAATTTGACATGTTGTCTATTTAGAATTGTACAAAGAGAACCATTCCCAAAGTTTGGGGAAGGCCAGTTATACTACAGTTTGCTGGTTTAAGAATGAAGAACAATTTTTCACTGGTTGTTTACTTAAAGCTTTACTTAGAACTAAATGCTTTATACCAGTCTGTGTTGAATTTTCTATTTTGGAGTCAGTAAGATTTCAAATTCCGTCATATTTCATCTTCAAATGTTCACTGAGCAATGTCATCGCAATTATCATTCAACACACAAAGGCAGTTTAATTACATTTCTCAGTATAGCTACATTATCATTTCATATAGCTGTCATCTTTATCCTAAAATAACTATAGTCTGCCTCCTGTGAATGTTAACATATAATCAACAATAACTCCCATAAAGTGACCTCTTTTTGACCCAAAACTGAAAAGAAAGAGTGGTATTTAGTTGTGTGCTGAAAAGGACTTTTGAAAACTTGTCAAGTGTTTAGAAAAAAAGAAGCTTTTGTTATTAGTCATTGTCACAAATCTCACGGTTCACTGTCAAAAAGTTGTCATAAATTTGCCACAACAGATGGGCAATCTTATATGGACAAAAGGTTACCTAATGTGTCCCTGTCCCATTATGCTTACTTACTATGCAATCTATTTAGGAATCTGTATGATTAGATGGCATTAGAGAAATCTGAGGATTTATGAACTTGGGCTCCACCCCCGGCTGTGCTTCCTGTGGTGATCATTCCCCTTACTAGCTGATCAAAATTATGCCCACACTCTCTCATACTGAATTTCCTTATATTGCCTAGCAAGCTAGTATTTTGCGTGGGTGACTCACTGGGATTTGCTTATTATTTTACTCCCCTTTTAATAAAGATATTTAGGAAAGGAAAATCTACTAAAATTAGGCCCTGCCAAAGAAAGCTATATTTAATATCAGTCTAACTTTTATGGCAGTAAACCTCTCTCTCTTTTGCTGCTTTGTGATGGTACAAGAAGATGAAAATTTCCAGGTACAGAAATATTTCTTCATGACTTTTAATAATGTGGGAGTGTAATTTAATAAAGATACTGAACATAAAATTATAGGGCATAATAAGTGATGTTCTTTTTTTTTGCTTCAGATATTAGATTTAAAATTTGGGTCAAGTAGGTGGGTTTTCTTAATTGTCTTTTCTGGTTTTGTTTTAATGAGCTTTTTCTCGTAAAATTTCCATGAAACTGAAAATCAGAAGTTTGAATGAAGGCCACTGTTGGGAATGTCTTAACTTCTCTTAACACTTATTTTTCCAATATTTTAATTCATATCCTATCATAGTTATTCATGTCAAAAATCCCTTCTTTTTTCAGTTTCTCTGCTTCATTCTCACGACATCCTTTCATTGCTTCCTCTCACATAAAACTCTCTACTGTGTTTGCTATATGGTTTTAAATATTGATATATCTTCACTTAAATTATAACTTGCCATTTGTGGAGGCTGGTGTTGTGGTGTGGTGGGCTAAGCTGCTGCCTGTCACCAGCATCCCATATGGTCACCAGTCTGAGTCCCAGCTGCTCAACTTCTGATCCAGCTCCCTACTCTTGTACCCAGGAAAGCAGCAGAGGCCTAAATCCTTGAGCTCCTGCAACCCACATGGGAGACCTGGATGAAAGTTTTGGTTTCTGAGTTTGTCTTGGCTCTACCCTGGCCTTTGCATCTTGGGGAGTGAAACACTGGATGGAAGACCTTTCTTTCTTTCTTCCTCTCTCTCTCTTCCTCTCCTTTTTTCTCTGCAACTCAGCCTTTCAAATAAATAGATATTTTATGAAAATTTGCTTTTTGTATATTTTTTAAAATTTCCATGTGTGTTATTGATATTCAAATCTTTTTCTTTCAATTTTTGTCACACAATATTTTCTATGTGTTACTTTATGTACATCTAGCTCTTGTTTCTGTTATATAACATTCTATAATATAGTCCAGTACATTTTTTTCTTTCTTTCTTTTTTTTTTTTTTTTGAGAGGCAGAGTGGATAGTGAGAGAGACAGAGAGAAAGGTCTTCCTTTTTGCTGTTGGTTTCACCATCCAATGGCCGCTGTGGCCGGCGCATCTCGCTGATCCGAAGCCAGGAGCCAGGTGCTTCTCCTGGTCTCCAATGCGGGTGCAGGGCCCAAGGACTTGGGCCATCCTCCACTGCCTTCCTGGGCCATAGCAGAGAGCTGGCCTGGAAGAGGGGCAACTGGGATAGAATCTGGCGCCCCAACCGGGACTAGAACCCGGTGTGCCGGCGCCGCAAGGCAGAGGATTAGCCTGTTAAGCCACAGTGCCAGCTGTCCAGTACATTTTAATTATCTATTTCACTAAGAATGGACATTTACTGCCACAACCAATGAGAAGTAGTTATGGAACTGAGAGCCAATATAGACACAGGAGTAAAATTTCAGATTCTAAAGACATAGTTCAATGTCCAAAAATGACAGAGCATCATTTTTACTGAGTTTGTTCAGAGTACTTTCTGGAATAGCTATAAAACCTTACACTCAATAGAAATACATTAGACTCAGTATTTCCTCATTCTCATCAATATTTGGTATTAACTATTTTTTTTCCATTTCTCCACATTGTCCTTTAAAAAATTTACACTGATGTCTTACTCTCCAGTGAATTATAGCACCATATACTTAGTAGTCGCTTAGTGATTCTCTGTTTTGAGTTGCATATTCTTGTGTTTTGCTCACTGATTTTTAGGTTTTTCTTTGCTTTCTTTTCTCATTGACTTGTAGGAGTTAATTTTATGGTCTAGGTTTGGTTTTAGCATTTAGATACAGTGGATACCCTATGTTTAAAATATAATAGTTGGCATAAAACAGGTTATGCTAAAATTATAAATGACTCCAAAATATGAGTTTAACACAAAAAAGATCAGGAGCAGGTGTTGTAGCACAGTGGGTTACACTGCCACTTGGAATGCCTGCATCCTGAATTGGAGTGTCTGGGATCTAGTCCTCTTTCTGCTTCTAGTCCAGCACCCTGTTGTTAATCTGTACTCTGGGAGGCAGCATACGACAGTGAAGTACTTGAATTCCTACAACCCATGTGGGAGATTCAGGAGCTCCTGGAACCTGGTAACAGCCAGCCCAAACATGGCTATTGCAGGCTTTGGGGAAGTGAGTCAGCTAATGAAAAATCTTTCTCTTTGTTTCTCCCTCTCCTATCCATCATTTCTGCCTTTCAAATAAATAAGCAAATAAATCTTTTCTAAAAAAGAAAAGAATGTACTAAGTATACAAAGTGTACTACATTACTGGATCATCTCAAGAAAACCATTTGGCATGGGCATTTCAAGATCTAGATGTCCATCTGTTGGCAATCCTTAAATATGACATATTTTAGTCTATCAAATTTTTGCCTCAATACTTCTGCTTCAGAAATTGTCATTATAAAGTATTGCTCTACCATGAAACTATCTCCCAATTTTTTCATGAGGATAATTTTACTGTAGTTATTTCTATTAGCTTATACTTTGAACTCCACATATAAGTCTTTTAAGATTTATTTATTTACTTAAAAGGCAGAGGAGAGAATGGGGATGGGGATGGGGAGGGGGAGGGGGAGAGAGAGAAAGAGAGAGAGAGAGAAAGAGAGAGATCTAGAGAGAGATATCTTCTATCCACTTGTTCACTTCCCAGATAGGCCAGGCTGAAGTCAGGATCCTACAAATCCATCTGGGACTCCCACATTTGCTGCTTTCCCAGGAACATTGGCAAGGAGTTGGATTGGACCTGGGACAGCTTGAATTCTTAATTGGCATCCATAGGATATGCCTATATCATAGACAACGTTAACCTGCTGTACCACAATGCTGGGTGCTCTGTTTGCTGGGTGTGAAGTAAGAGTCCTTCTGTATTTATTATCGAGATTCCCAACCCCATTGTACTCAAGTTCTTTCTCCATTGCTTTGTGCTACCTTTTCCACTTCCATCAAGTTACTATAACAAAGGTTAAATTCCAAGGTTATTTTTCTATATTCTTAGTCCTCTTTTACTTTCATTATTGATTTAAAATTAAGCTAATATCCCTTCCTTAATGTCCAAAAAGCTTCTCTTCCTGAATTTCTAAAATCTGCTTTATGCTTTCAGTTTTTTAATTATTTCATTCATTTGAATGAAAATTTCATTTCCTTAGAACTAGACGGCACAGTGATACATAACTGAACTAGATATGTATCTCTCTCTCTTTTTACTTATTTGACAGAGTTAGACAGTGAGAGAGAGAGACAGAGAGAAAGGTCTTTCTTCCGTTGGTTCACTCCCAAAATGGCCACTATGGCCAGAGCTACACTGATCCGAAGCCAGGAGACAGGTGCTTCCTGCTGGTCTCCCATGCGGATGCAGGGGCCCAAGCACTTGGGCCATCCTCCACTGCCTTCCTGGGCCACATCAGAGAGCTGGACTGGAAGAGGAGCAACCGGGACTAGAACCTGATGCCTATATGGGATGCCCGTGCCACATGGTGGAGGATTAACCAAGCGAGCCACGGTGCAGGCCCCGTTATGTATCTCTTTCTTAAGAAATCCAAGGTTAGTAGGAAGACAGATCAAGAAAAGTATAAGTGAATATAAATTGACAAGGAATACAGTTTATGTACTTTGGTAGCACTGAGGATATATGTACTATGTAAAGGGGGATCAGGAAAAGGTTACAGAAGGGCAATATAACAGCATTCTAGAAAGAAATTGTGGCTTAAATACATTATATTGAAAAAAATGTTAAGGAAAAATTAATGCACTAGGAATTTGTATTGATAAAATTTTAATGTTTAAAACGGATGAAATAGAAAGTATAAACTAAGTTCAAAAATTAATGGTGTATATTACAAAGACACACTTGGACCAATGAATAAAACTAAATGTTTATCTTCTGAAAAGATCAATAAAGTAGAAAAAGCTTATGTGGAACTGATCAAGAAAAAGCACAGAAAGCTAAAACAGATTTTTGAAATAAATTAGGTTATTTTCATGTAGAAATTATACTGAAAAATGACAGGATATTCTATTAAATCATTTGATAATAGATTCTAAAAATTAATAGAACTATTCACTGGCAGTTAAAATATACCTAAGAAAATAGCTCATAAAGAACAGAAATTAGACCATCTTGTGACCCTGAATGGGTAAAAAAAATCTCCTGATAGAGAGTTATAGGTCCAGCTTGCTTTATGAGGTTTACCAAAGTTTCACAGAAAATCATAATCCAACTTCTGACAAACTCTTCTTTCAAGGAATGCAAAAATAATACACTCTCCTCTGTTCATATAAAAGGGTAGTATAGCTGTATCAAAGTTAATTCTAAGGTAAATACAGGAAGGAAAAAATAGTCAAGTAACACGTGTTAAGGTTACAAAAGAAAAAGAGATCCTCTGTGGAACTTAGATTTATTTTAATAAATGAATAATAGAGAACATGTAACTGTGATGCATCACAGAAACACACTAAAAGGTAACATCCCCTATTCTTCATACATGTAACAATCACCCATAGAACAATTTCTTATCAATCTAGAAAAGGAAGGTATTATCCTTAGTAAAGAGTTTTTATAAATTTGTGTAAACACAACATTTTTGTAAATAATTTACAAGCTTCTTTTTGTGCTAGGAAATGAGACAAGTTTTCCACTATTCCTACTTTTACTGAAATCAAACTGAATCTCCAAGTCACAATATTAGCCAATAATAATTAGTAAATAAAATGAATTAATACAAATTGGAAAGGACAAAAAGATATTTAGAGATTATATATAGAAGAGCAAAAGAAATCTTCAAATTAATAGAAGTATGAAGCTATTTCAAAATACTCATAAAATAGCATTGTCAGATAATACACATTTCCATTTGCCTTTACACATGTAGCAATGTTGCTAGATGGCAAATTAATATACAAAAATTAATAATATAGTTCTGCCTCAGCAATATATTCAAAGTACAATGTAGAAAAGACCCCAGAGGCACAGGCAATCAAAGCCAAAATTAACAATTGGGATTACATCAAATTGAGAAGTTTCTGTACTGCAAAAGAAACAGTCAGGAAAGTGAAGAGGCAACTGACACAATGGGAAAAAATACTTGGAAATTATACAACCAAAAAAGGTTTAATAACCAGAATCTACAAAGAGATCAAGAAACTCCAAAACAACAAATCAAACAACCGACTTAAGAGATGGGCCAAGGACCTCAATAGACATTTTTCAAAAGAGGAAATCCAAACACCCAACAGGCACATGAAAAAATGTTCAGGATCACAAATCATCAGGGAAATACAAATCAAAACCACAATGAGGTTTCACCTCACCCTGGTGAGAATGGCTTACATACAGAAATCTACCAACAACAGATGCTGGAGAGGATGTGGGGAAAAAGGGACACTAACCCACTGTTGGTGGGAATGCAAACTGGTTAAGCCACTATGGAAGTCAGTCTGGAGATTTCTCAGAAACCTGAATATAACCCTACCATTCAACCTAGCCATCCCACTCCTTGGAATTTACCCAAAGGAAATTAAATTGGCAAATAAAAGAGCTGTCTTCACGTCAATATTTATTGCAGCTCAATTCACAATAGCTAAGACCTGGAACCAACCCAAATGCCCATCAACAGTAGACTGGTTACAGAAATTATGGGACATGTACTCCATAGAATACTATACAGCATCAACAAAAATGAAATCCGGTCATTTGCAACAAAATGGAGGAATCTGGAAAACATCATGCTGAGTGAAATAAGCCAGTTCCAAAGGGACAAATATCATATGTTCTCCCTGATATGTGACAAATTACTGAGCACCTAAAAGGAAACCTGTTGAAATGAAATGGACACTATGAAAAACAATGACTTGATTATCCCTTGTCCTGACTGTTGAGGAACTACTTACTATTTTCTTCCATTTAGTATTTTTTATTGTTCTTAATACCATTGGTTGAACACTTTAATTAACACACAATTATTCTAAGGCATTTAAAATTAACTGAAAAGTGATCCCTGTTAAATATAAAAGTGGAATAAGAGAGGGAGGAGATGTACAGTTTGGCACATACTCACTCAGACTTCCCCCTAATGGTAGAGCTAGAAATGTGCCAGGGGATTCCAGTTCAGTCCCATCAAGGTTGCATGTACCAATGCCATCTTACTAATCGAAGTGATCAGTTAAATTCATAATTGTTCATAATGACATGATTAAGTTTCAAAGGGATCCCATAAACAAGACTAGTGTCCAAAAAAAAAAAATGACTTAAATGAAATATCTCTACGAGTGAGATCCCTGCAGAAAGAACGGGCCATCAAAGAAGGCAGTACCTTTCTCTTAAGCGAGGAGAGAACTTCCACTTTGATTATGTCCTTGTCTAAATAAGACCGGAGTTTGTGAACTCAAGAGGTTTCCATAGCCTTGGCAGCTCATGAAAAGAGTCTCAGGTTGTTACTGAAGTCATAAATAAAGAGTGTCAACTGTTAAATCAACAACGGCAGTCACTGTGCACCTATCCCTATGTAAGGTCTCTGTCCTTAGTGTGTTGCACTATGTGAATTAATGGTATAACTAGTACTCAAACAGTACTTTATACTTTGTGTTTCTGTGTGAGTGAAAACTATTGAAATCTTTACTTAGTTTATACTAAGTTGATCTTCTGTATATAAAGATAATTGAAAATGAATCTTGATGAAGAATGGGATGGGAGAGGGAGTGGGAGATATGATTGTTGTGGGTGGGAGGGAGGTTATCAGGGGAAAAGCCGCTATAATCCAAAAGTTGTAATTTGGAAATTTATATTTATTAAATTTAAGTTGGAAAAAAGTGCAATGTGAAATTTATGTTTTGTAATATTTAAGTGTGTTATAGTTTAGTATGTTATGATACTACAGTGAAAAAAATGTATGTTGCTTGAAGGAGCCAAAGCCAGGAGAGAGTAACTCCACTTAGATCATCCATGTTAGGGGAAGGAACCCAATTAATGGAGACATTATGGCTGTTTTCCAGGTTCTACATTAGCAGAAAGCTGGAGTCAGAAGTCAGAGCTGGTTTTGAACCCAGATACTTTGATATGGGAGACGGGCATCTCAACTGGTGTCTTAACTGTCAAGTCAAATCAATTTATACCAAAGATTCTTAAGCTTTCCAATATTAATTCATATAGCATATCATATATCATAATGAAACGAATTTTTCTGGAAAAAATGTGAATCAACTTACATAGGGCAAAATAAAAAAAAGAACCAATAGGACACCTATATATTTGTCCAACCCTGTACTATACATAGAAACGTAAAATATTTGTTTTTTCTTTTTTTAAGTTTGGTGATTGTTTCAATGTAGGTAGTGGGAGTAGTAGTTTCCTTAAGCACCAGGAATATAGATTTCAATGGCAAGGCTCCCTCTGGGATGAGCTGTCATCATCTGGCTCTCAGGGGAATATACATGCTTGGTCTGGGGCTTTTGGCTTGGTCAGGAACAGACCCTGCAGCTATTCTCCATATGTGATTTGAAACAAAATAATCTCAGGTTAACCTATTTCTGACAGAGATGGAAAAGAAGCATCACGTGATCAGTTTCTCATTTTGTATGAGCAAGATGAAAGATCTACATTAAACTCACCAGTGACTCCAAGGTGCTTTATCACCTGACCTATTAATTTTTTATGTTCATCTAACATATATTGCAAATTTTTTATTTACCCACATGGATTTTTGAATGTTTTCCATTTACTCATACATCATTTATGAAAAGGATGTCTTATTTTAGTGGCATTTGTCAAGAAATGGACAAACTATACATATTTACCATGCACAAAATACTAGGTGTCACTTTTAAATCTGGTTATTATTTGATTGGAAATTTCCTTTATGAATCCCTATTTCAAGGATAACACAGTTGAAATTGATTGTAGACACCAATGAAGGACATAATTAGCACAAGTGGTGAAGTGCATTTGGAAGATGAGAGCTTCTTAATATCTTTCTCATCACAGTAGAGTTGGTTATTATATTAACTGGGTAACAGTGCCGAGTGTCCATTAGACCTTCTTTAAGAGTTGGGTAATAATAGTATACATTTAGTTTTCCATTCAATCTAGTCTTTATACCAGAAATACATGTATCTTATATATTTTGTAGGTATATCCTCATGGAATCACCATACCATAGATCTTAGGGACTTTTATGAAAAACATATCTTAGACATTAATAGATAGGCCAGCACCACGGCTCAATAGGCTAATCCTCCGCCTGTGGCGCCGGCACACCGGGTTCTAATCCTGGTCAGGGTGCCGGATTCTGTCCCGGTCACTCCTCTTCCTGTCCAGCTCTCTGCTGTAGCCTGGGTGTGCAGTGGAGGATGGCCCAAGTGCTTGGGCCCTGCACCCCATGGGAGACCAGGAGAAGCACCTGGCTCCTGCCTTTGGATCAGTGCGGTGCACCGGCAGCAGCGCGCCAGCCACAACGACCATTGGAGGGTGAACCAATGGCAAAGGAAGACCTTTCTCTCTGTCTCTCTCTCTCACTGTCCACTCTGCCTGTCAAAAAAAACAAACAAACAAAAAAACAAAAACAAAAAAACAAACAAAAAAAACCTCAAAAAAACCACATTAATAGAGCCCATTCGAATTGACACTAAACTAAACTAACCACTAGATTGTTAATTTTTAGAGAGTAAAATGAGATCCTAAAAATAGAGTCAATGAGACATGTCTATTTCCTGGAAGTTCACAGAGAATACAGATAAATAAGGATCTACAGTTATTATTTGCAACGATCTTTGTGACAGACAGAATTGTGAGGTGGCCCTTGTCTTAGTTTTTGCTGTGATAACAAATTATCATAGACTGTGTGATTTAAACAATAGACATTTATTTCTGACAATTCTGAAGGCTAAGGTGTCTGAAATCATGGTGCCAGCATGCCAGGTTCTGATGAGAACCCTCTTTCTGGTTTGTCTACTTTCTTCTTCCTGCATTCTTATATAGCGGAGCAAAGGCAGAGGAATAAACTACTCTCTTTCCTAATTCTATTAGGTTTTTAACCCCACTATTTACCCATATGCTCTAACTACTTCCCCATGCCCTACTTCTTAATACCATCCAATTGTGGATTGGAGTTTCAAAATATGAATTTTGGGAAGATCCAAACCTATAGTATATGACAATACACACAATTCTACAGTCCCTGCTATACATAGTCAGACCCATCAACTGAGACTACAATGGATTCTGTTCCTGTGATCACTTTATATTGCAAAAAATAGTTTTTCTTAAGAAGAAGGATTATCTTGGATGAGTTGACCTATCCAGATGGGCTCTCAAAGAGGACCATTCTCTTTCTGAAGTCAGAAATACTTGAAGCTAGAGAGAGAGATTCTCTACTGCTCTCTGAGAAGATGAGATTTCAGAAAAAATACCTGACATCAGCCACTAGGAGCTGATGGCTTTCTCCAAACAGAGTCACCGGAATAAATAAAACCTGACCAATATCCTGAATTCACAATATGATGCCCCTGTAGTGGTACCCAGCTAATTTGTAGCATAACGTAGAAGACTTTACTCCAGAAATGTTAATCAATTTTTCCCTTTATGAATTGCATTTTATCTAGTCATTTGGGCTTCCATCTCACATAGACACAACTCTCACTGTCTTCCTTTCACATTAATTCTCATCTCATTTCCATTTTTTCACCTCAACAAATTAATAGATATGAAGATGGATTCTCTTTTCATCTTACTATTATTTCTCTGATGCCTTTATTTCCCTTGTTGCCATCAGTTAAGCAATATAATAATTCTTACCCATCCTTAACTTGTAGATTTTCTCCATTTTGCCCATCACACATAGAAATCAAATCACAGTTTTAAAAGGAGAGATCTTGCATTTCATCTGACAAATAAAATTCTCTTTTTTAAAAATTATTTGTCCTTTTAAAGTTCATATTCTAATAAAATTACATACAAATTCATTCATCTATTCATTTCCCACAAAGTCTGGAATATACTTATTCACAGTTCTTCATATCTTTTCTGCATGCACAAGATGGAACTTGTATTCAAAGTGAATTTTGTGTTTTCTTTTGTTGGACATGCTCACGTTCTTTTGCACTTACTTTGCTATCAACATCAGTCTTTTCATTAAAACATTATGTAGCAAGTCTCCAAGTGTTAAATTCTCTATGTAGTTTTTGTTTTAAAGATTTATTTATTTATTTGAAAGTCAGAGTTACACACACACACACACACACAGAAAGAGAGAGAGAGAGAGAGGTCTTCCATCCATTGGTTCACTCCCCAGTTGGCCACAATGGCCAGAGCTGTGCTGATCTGAAGCCAGGAGCCAGGAGTTTCTTCTGGGTTTCCCACATGGGTAAAGGGGCCCAAACACTTGGCCATCTTCCACTGCTTTCCCAGGCCATAGCAGAGAGCTGGGTAGGGAGTGGAGCAGCCAGGTCTTGAACTGGTGCCCACATGGGATGCCAATACTGCAGGTGGCAGCTTTACCAGCTAATCCACTGTTCCAGCCCCCTCTGTGTGGTGTTCCTTAAGATGGTTCTAACAAGAGGGACAGGTATTATGGTAAACTGGGTTAAATCATTACCTGGGACACCTGTGATCTATTTCAGAGTCCCTGGGATCTAGTCCTGCCTTCACTTCCAGTTCAGTTTCCTGTTAATGTTCCCCCTGAGAGGTAGCCTATTATGGCTAAAGTAATTTACTTCCTGCCACCCACGTGGGAGACCTGGTTAGACCTTCTGTCTCTTGGCTTCTGTCTGGCCCAGTTCTGGCTGTTGGAGATATTTGGGAAATGAAACAACTAATGGAAACCTCTCTCTCTCTCTTTCTTCTCTTTTCCACATAGAATTTTTATAAGTTTTTGGTGCCTACATTTTTTTTTTGACAGGCAGAGTGGACAGTGAGAGAGAGAGAGATAGAAAGAAAGGTCTTCCTTTTTGCCGTTGGTTCACCCTCCAATGGCCGCCGCTGTAGACGCGCTGCTGCCAGCGCGCTGCACTGATCCGATGGCAGGAGCCAGGTGCTTCTCCTGGTCTCCCATGGGGTGCATGGCCCAAGCACTTGGGCCATCCTCCACTGAACTCCCTGGCCACAGCAGAGAGCTGGCCTGGAAGAGGGGCAACCGGGACAGGATCGGTGCCCTGATCGGGACTAGAACCCGGTGTGCCGGCGCTGCAAGGCGGAGGATTAGCCTAGTGAGCCACGGCACCGGCCGGTGCCTACATTTTTTATGACTCTGTCTAAATACTGAGAGCTTTTGTGGACTCAAAAGGCTTCCATAGCCTCAGCAGCTCATGACAAGAGCCTCAGGTGATCACTGATGTCAGAAATAAGAGTGTCAGTTGTTAAATCAACAACAGGGGTCACTGTGCACCTGCTCCCCATGTTGGGCCTCTATCCTTAATGAATTGTACTATGAGAATTAATGGTAAAACTTGTCTTCTAACAATACTTTATACTTTGCATGTCTGTGTGGGTGCAAACTGTTGAAATCTTTACTTAGTATAGGGTATGTCTTTTATATATAAAGATAATTAAAAATGAACCTTAGTGGAAAATTATATTCTCACTTTAAAACTTTCTTTCCCTTTGGTCTGAAAGGGAGGTTTTTTCTACTTACTGTATACTTCGCTGATGGCGAAGTGAATCTAGCTATGAGATTATTATTTAAGTTCTTATTTTGGCTATGCTATTGCAGAAAAATGTTAGCCATCTCTTTTATAAGGTCTAAAGATTAAATTGTGCATCCTACAGATTCCTTCATAATAGAATTAGTTTCCTACCTTGAAGAGAATAGAGAAATGAAAGAACAAGTTGGGCTTAGAATAGGGAAATGAGGGAGCAAGTCCTAGATCGCTTGCTGACACTAGCAATATCACATGAATACTTAGCAAACCGTTTCAACCATTAGATAACAACTTAAGAAAACATTTACCAGAAGGTCCAATGCCTTCTATAAATTTTAAGAATCATGTATTTGAAAACACCTCTTAAATATCTAACATGGTGTAGTTTGTTTAGCCAGTAAACTTAAGCACAACCATCTAAAATGTTTTTAGTTTCTTTCTACCAACAAGTCTAAAACATATGATACACAGATTCAGGTCCCACAAATTAAAATGTATCTTTGATTGATTTTAGCAGCTTAAATTTATGGACAATCTTATCTATAAGCCATTTAAAATAAAACTCTTAATAAAATTTCCCCATGTGGACATACAATATGTACACACATATAATATAGCATAATAGACCAATATAGCAATTTTAATAATAGCTTTTAAAATCTTTAACTCTTTTTGTAGATTGCCAATTGATTTGAATTGCTTTTTGTTTTTAGTAACCTCAGTTAACCATACTTTCTCTCAGTTGGTACTGTTAATACATTATTGGCTTCATCTGTTTACAGAGCCATCCCAAAGTACTGAATACAATAAAAGTGGCTGGAAAAAGTCCATAGGAACCTATAGGAGGACAGCTAAACACAGAACCAACAACGGTTTAGTTTTATGAGCAGCAAATCATATATAACTGTGGATGACAAAAGACTTTAAGTGCCATGTTTAAAAATATAAACTCATCAACCAACAAGAGGCACTTGCTTACTTCCCAGTATTTTTGAAAGCACCTGTAGGATTTTACAATTATTTAACCCTTTAGGCCTCTGGGACTTTCTCATTAATATAACTATCATGTAGGATGCCCAGGTCAGAGCCACAGATCTTATTGGCTCTAAGCTGAAAAGCCCTTCACTCAGCCCAACTTCCAAAGTGACCACTGCAGCTGAGGGGATGGTCAAGTAGGGTCAGCAACATTGCAGGCAGAACTATAAATTTCTTGTTAGAGATGCCACCTGCCTTTACCTGGCCAGCTCTCCTCCCAGCCCAGCCAAGTCATGAAAGTCAACAGAGTGCCTTCCCCTAGGAGGTTCACACCTCCCTTAGGATATACCCCATATGAAGAGATAGATAGGTCTGGGCCTCTGAATTTACAAGGCCTAAAGCCCACCAGATTATTATCAAGCCCCTTCTATCAGGTTCTATTTGCCTCTCAATCAGAAAACTTCATTGTAGCTTAGACAGCACCTTTCTTAGCTCCTCTAATAATGACTCTGTCCTTTGTTCTAGGCCCTGTCTAGTGCACTTGGGCCTCATTCCTTTGTAATCATAACCTCTACTCTACCACCAATGGCTCTACTCCCAACCTGTGTGTACTGATGGTCCTCTTCCCCACTTAATGCTGTATAATTGTTCAAACCTGGTAAATGCCACTCTTAAGAGCATTGGTTACTATCCTCACTCTGTCTTTTATGACCTTGTCTAAATATGATCAGAGTCGGCAAACTTGGAAGGCTTCCATAGCCTTGGCAACTCATGACGACAGCCTAGGATGGTTACTGGCGCCATAAACTAGAGTGTCAATTTGTTGGGTCAACAACAGGAGCCACTGTGCAGTTGCTCCTCATGTGGGATCTCTGTCCTTAATGTGCTGTCCATTGTGATTTAATGCTATAACTAGTACTCAAACAGTATGTTTCACTTTGTGTTTCTATGTGGGTGCAAACTGTTGAAATCTTTATACTAAATTGATCTTCTGTATATAAAGAGAATTGAAAATGAATCTTGATGCAAATGGAAGGGGAGAGGGAGCGGGAGAGGGGAGGGTTGCGGGTGGGAGGGAAGTTATGGGGGGGGGAAGCCATTGTAATCCATAAGCTGTACACTGGAAATTTATATTCATTAAATAAAAGTTAAAAAAAAATGAACCTTAGTGAAGAATGGGAGGTGGGATGGGTGTAGGGGTGGGAGGGTGGGTATGGGGGGAAGAACCATTATATTCCTAAAGCTATATCTATGAAATTTGTATTTATTAAATAAAAACTTTCTAAAAAAATAAGTTCATGGTGCCTAGAATGCCCTGTTTCACCTTGAAAGTCAATCAAGGGTCTGGCACATTGGCACAGTGGGTAAAGCTGCCATCTGCAGTGCCGGTACCACCTATGGGCACAGGTTTGAGTCCCAGCTACTCCATTTCCCATCCAGCTCCTTGCTAATGATCTAAGAAAGTACTGGAGGATATCTCAAGTGTGTGAGCCCCTGTACTCACATGAAGGACCCAGATGAAGTTCCTGGCATTGGCCTGGCCCAGTCCTGGCTGTTGAAGCCGTTTGG
Source organism: Lepus europaeus (assembly GCF_033115175.1). NCBI lineage: Eukaryota > Metazoa > Chordata > Mammalia > Lagomorpha > Leporidae > Lepus > Lepus europaeus. Next base: position 55,706,715 of record NC_084830.1, read on the forward strand.
GGAGTGAATCAATGGATGGAAGATTTCTCTCTCTCTCTCTGTCTTCCTCTGTCTCTGTAATTCTGACTTTAAAATAAGTTTAAAAAAGTCAATCAATATTCCCAATATTGCTTACATGTAATTTTTTATTAATCATGTGCATTGGGGGTTATATATTCTTTCTTTTCTATCCATCAGACTCTTTCATTAATTTACATATGTATTTTCTCTACCAGGTTGTAAATCTCTTATAATATAAAAATTTCTCTAATCTAGGGACTAAATACTCTTTAGATATTATTTAATTGAACTATATATTTGAAAATTTCATCTTAATATTCTTCATTTTAAAGATAATTTTGCATATAAAAAGTCTTAAATAGCAATTGTGGGAAAACTAGCTATTCACTGCCTTAATTTTCTGAGATAAATTGTCACAATTTCACTGGGAAAATTAATATAGAACATTCAGGCAGTGCCTGCTGTGTAACAAGATTTGCTTGTTGGCTATTTTCATTATATTATCATTGTTTCTTATTGGGAGACTACAAAGAAATTCTACTTTGAGTTCTTACAGTCTCACTTTCACATAATTCATTATGGATCTTTTGGTTTTGCTTAAATGTTAAAATGAAAACAACATGATAAATTCTGAAAGAAATAAAAATTGAACTCTGAGAAGTAAGGCAGCAACTCGTTCCTCCTTTTGCCTGAGAAATGAAGAAGCAAAGCAGTAGGTGAAACAAAACTTAACAAATCGTGCAGAGTACAGCAAAGTGCACCTAAACCCCAATGGCCTTTAAGAAAGTCGCTATAAATCTCCAAAACCTCTTTCCACTTCCCCAAGGAAAGTAAGAAACGCTCCTTTACAACACCAAAAGAAGAAGTAAGTACCTCTGGTGCCCTGAGAAACACTAGGCAAGTGGCTGAAAACGCTGGTACACAAAATCCCTTCCACTTTGCTTCATATTTAATCTTCATTAGAAGCAAAAGTCAGATGACAGATTATATTTTCCAGGCCAGGAGTTTTTAACTGGTAATCTTTTCCTCAAAATTACTAGTTGTGACATTAATGTTAACGTAAGTATTTTAAAATATGTGAAGCCACAAATTGAATGCCATAAATACTAGGCTGGAAAAAAAAAAGTATGAATTTTAAAAATATACCCAAACCTACAGTAACTGAGTAATACTCATTTTAAGTTTGAGTACTTATCATTCTTTGCCTACTGATCTGTGGTATTTTTGTTTTATGTTTGGAATAACCCCTTTTTATGTGTGAGTACTTTTAATTCTTTGCCTACTGACCTTTGGTGTTTTTGTTTTCCTATTGCTAAGTGATATAAATTAGAAATACAAAACAATGTTTTTGGATTAGAAATGAAGTACACATAAGCTAGTTGTAAATGTTAGTTGGCTATTAGAAAATAATTTTTCTGTTACCTGTTGACCTTTGAATCTGCATGGAAAATGATCTTTTAAAAACAAACATATTTTAGGAAAAAGACCTTTCATAACATCCACCAACCCCACTACTTGGTATATACCAAAAGACATGAACACAGTGTATCAAAGAGATGCTTGCTCCATCATGTTTGTTTTTAGCACCACTGTCTACAATAGGCAAAACTTGCAATCAACCAAGGTGTCCATCATCAGATGAATGGATAAAGAAACTACAGTATATATAAGCAATAGCATATTATTCAGCTATTAAAAAAAGAGTGAAATTCTACCATTTGAATTAAATAAATGCAACTGGAGGACATCATGTTGAATGAAATAAACCAGTCACAGAAAAAAATACATGTTCTCCCTCATATGTAGGAACTAAAATTAAAGAGAGAGAGGGGGAGAGAGAGAGAGAATAAAAACAAAGAAAAAACAAAAGAAAGAAGTGCCTGTGTCAGACAGTATTGCTGCAAATACAGTTTTGTAAAACACCATTTTATAACTTTGTCAAATCAATGATTAAGAATGTTTACTGCCGGCGCCGTGGCTTAACAGGCTAATCTTCCGCCTTGCGGCGCGGGCACACCGGGTTCTAGTCCCGGTTGGGGCGCCGGATTCTATCCCGGTTGCCCCTCTTCCAGGCCAGCTCTCTGCTATGGCCCAGGAAGGCAGTGGAGGATGGCCCAAGTCCTTGGGCCCTGCACCCGCATGGGCGACCAGAAGCACCTGGCTCCTGGTTTCGGATCAGCGAGATGTGCTGGCCACAGTTGCCATTGGAGGGTGAACCAATGGCAAAAAGGAAGACCTTTCTCTGTGTCTCTCTCTCTCTCTCTCACTATCCACTCTGCCTGTCAAAAGAAAAAAAAAAGAATGTTGGACTACTATAGTTTTTTTTTTTTTTTCTTTTGACAGGCAGAGTGGACAGTGAGAGAGAGAGACAGAGAGAAAGGTCTTCCTTTGCCATTGGTTCACCCTCCAATGGCCGCCGCGGCTGGCGTGCTGTGGCCGGCGCACCGCACTGATCCGAAGGCAGGAGCCAGGTGCTTCTCCTGGTCTCCCATGGGGTGCAGGGCCCAAGCACTTGGGCCATCCTCCACTGCACTCCCAGGCCACAGCAGAGAGCTGGCCTGGAAGAGGGGCAACCGGGATAGAATCTGATGCCCCGACCGGGACTACAACCTGGTGTGCCGGCGCCACAAGGCGGAGATTAGCCTAGTGAGCTGCGGTGCCAGCCACTATAGTTTTAATGATCTGTGATACTTTAAAATTTACTGTGTATGTATGAAATGGTCATTTTTCCATTCAATTATTGTTTATAGCCATTTATTTATTAAATTTCTTACTTGGTGAAGCATTAAGCATCTTTACTGTAATGTAAATTTAAAATATGATCAATCAAAACCTATAAATAGAAAGAGAGAGACAGGAAGAGCGTGCGGAAGAGAGGGAAGGGCGGGGACATCATTATATTCTTATAATTATATCTCTGGCCTATATTGAATCTGTTAAATACTAATAATCAAAATCAAAAAGATAAAAAGACAAAAGTCAAAAGCCACATATTCAACTGAAGAAATTTCCTTGCAGTTATCTATATTTAAACATATTTTAATAAATTTCAAATACGAAAACTAAAAAATAAGCTAATTAATTAAATAAAAACAGGTATATTTGAGGCAGGAACTTCCCACTAATACTTTCTCATTGTTAACTGTATCATACAATATTTAGAATATCCAAGTGCCAATATATATTTTCACTTGAAGAGAGTCTAGTATTTTTTCCATTAATAATATGAATTGTATTATTTTTCAAGTAACGAAATAATCCTGTGTGAATTGAAATACATCTGGTCTAGTCAATAAAGAGAAAAGTCAGAGTGAAACATAAACTATAACCCCATAAATTCTAAATAGATTGGAAGCACCAAGGAAAAACATAGTATGACAGCATTATTTACTAATAGGCTAATGTGTCAAGGCACAATTTTAAGGAATATAGTTTTCTTTCCTAACCGATGTCATCAGTCATTCCTATGCTAGTGCTGACCTGTACTGTTCTACCAACTTCTCAACATGATATCATTATCATAAAATAAAAATGGAGAAAAATGATAATCTCATAGGGTTCCCCTAATTTCTTAGATTATCATGTTTTAGGCCATATGAATGTAAATCAACTGACTGCTGGTATGGTAACTTCAGTTTTGTTCAGTGGTCATATTTAGTCACAATGGGACTTAGAGCACTAGACATTCAGAAGAATTTGTAATGCTGAGGAACCAGAGGGATGTTTGCTTTAGTTCGAGACCAGCAGGTTTTCCTTTCCATTCCAGGTGAAAAAGGGCTCTGCTGTTCTGAATTTTTTTTTTCTTTTTTTTTTTGGTGCTTCTCTCTATACAGATACAGTTAAGAAAATGAAAATAAGTGCAGGACAGAATAAGGAAGCTTTTTGTGTAATTGCTTGTGCTTTAGTAGACTTTCATCTCCAGGAATGACTTTCTGACACTTTCACAGGGACTACATTTACTCATGAAAAACAAAAGATGACCAGTAAGGGCGATAGACAGCTATGTGGTAAAAGGAAAATATAAGGTACTTCAAATATGATGTAAACTTTTAAAATGTTTCCAGACTAGTTCAAAAGACCTTCATAAATTTCACTTAACTCAGTGCAAGTTATTTTTCCAAATGCTTCACACATCTGTAGTTCCCATTTAAATGCATCTTTTTTTATTCCTTGTTGGATGCATTTTGGCATTAGTGCCAAGGAAAACAGAAACCTCCTTTCAGCTACATCCATTTGAAAGAGAAGTGACATCTAATGACCAGTTAAGTCGACGGTATTTATTCTTTAGGGGTCATAGTTCTGCTCTCCCCTAGGGGAAACTATATTTGAAAGTGATATTAAACTTTTGTGTACTATGAAGTGGATTTTTGGAAAATACATCTTGAAAAATCAGCAGGAACTCTGAATTTCATTTCAGGGTGAGGTGTGAGACTTTGAATCAAATATAGCAAATCTATTTGAATATGCAACAAATGTGATAATTCTCTCCCCAGGACAATGCAACTGTTATTTTCACTCCTCTTCTGAAAGCTGATATGGAGGATTATAAACGTCAAGACTGAATTTTCTTTTCTGCATAGCTGAGAAGTTATTCCTTTTCAACTGAATAAGATATAATCTCTAAATGAAACATACTAGCATTTTCACTGTTAGTAAAAAGTCTTTAGAAAGAAAAGTTTCAAAGAAATTATTTGAACCACTTATTTTTTCCCCTTTCAAGTGATGTGGTTAAAAAAATCTGAAATATGGGGCCAGTGTTGTGTAAAGTCACTGCCTGTGCTGCTGGCACCCCTTATGGTGCCAATGCAAACCCCAGCTGCTCCATTCTGATCCAACTCCCTGCTAATGTGCCTGGGAAAGCAGTGGAAGGCAGCCCAAGTACTTGGGTCCCTGCATCCACATGGGAGTCTTGGAAGAAGCTCCTGGTTCCTGGCTTTGGATCAGCCTAGCCCTGGCTGTTGTGGTCATTTTGGGAGTGAACTAACAGATGGAAGATCTCTCTCTCTCTCTCTCTCTCTTTTGCTCTCTCTCATTTGCCTTTAAATAAATAACATATAGCTTGAAAATCAGAAATAAGTTGTGCTATCACTGTAGCATTTGAACCATGACTTCCTGCCTATAAAATCAATCTATGAATTTTACATATTAAAATTGTTATCATATTAGTGCTTCCATGTTCCTCACATTCATGCAATGCCTGTTATCTATTATTTCACTCTTCCATTCCCCAACTCCAATGGGAGTTTCTTGAGGTCAGATATTTTTGTCTGTTTTGTGTTCTGCCATGTCTCTGCTGCTTAGGATGGTACCAGTTATTTGATAGGTACTCAATGACCATCTGTTACATAGTGTTATTTGTTTAGGTAATATAAAGGGACACACACATACACAAACACACACACACACACACCTTCTCTATAGGTTATAAATTTGAAAAGAAATGGAACACAATGTTTATAACATTAAAAAAATATACAACTTTTGTACAGAACTACCTAATTTATATTTCTGCTACTCCAAAATTTTATTTATGAGAAATTTTATTTTTATGGAAAATGTATTAGATATTATGGCATTTTCAAAAATTACTGAGGAGAATGTGATACTACTGAACATTTTTTGGTCAGGTAAAATTATCTTGGTATTTTTCTAAAATTTTGAAAAAGCCCATGAAGATTGGCAGTTAGTCCATTTACTTTCCAAATGCAGTTGGATGAAATTAATAACATCTTTCAATGTAGAAGGTCTTCAGTTTCATCCATTATGAGCATGCCAATGTCATCAAGTTATAATTCCTAAGCTGTAAAATTTCAAAGGATTCTGAATCACTGAAATGTTTCAAAATTTTTTGCCAAACAACATTTTAGTTATAAGAAAAATCTACCAATTTTTACTACATGTACAGATAAAGCATTTGAGATATTCACCAGTATATTTGGTAACATAGTCATTTCCACAAGCCATTATGTCTCATTGATTTTTCCGTACGCATTTATGTGAAAGATTAGCTTATTATTGAAAAAGTTGGATTGTCCTGGGAAAGAAAATCATCAGATTTTGCTGCACATTCACTGATTTCCTTAAGTATAATTTTTGAATATTTATTTAATATATATTTGAAAGGCAGAGGTAGAGAGAAACAGATCTCTCATCCACTGGTTCACTCCCTAAATGGCTACAATGGTCAGAGCACTACTGGTCCAAAAGTCAGGAACCAGGAACTTCTTCCAGGTCTCCCACATGGGTACAGGGGCCCAAGCACTTGGTCTTTCTTCTGCAGCTTTACTGGCTACATCAGCAGGGAGCTGGATTGGAAGTGGGGCAGCTGGGACTAAAACCAGCACCCATACGGATGTCAGTGCTACAGGTGGCACCTTCACCCACAATGCCACAACACTGGCCCCAAGAAAAATTCTTTAAGCATTAGGAGTAAATATGACCCCCCCCCCCTTTCCTCCAACAGTTCCATCCCTATCTCGTTTGTTGTTGTTTGTATTAAGAGGAATCTTAGTTGAAAAGCTGTCATTCAGGTTTTGACTTTCAGTTGGGAAAAGTGAGTTATGTCTACCTACAAATATTCACATTCCACAAAATAATAAATAATATCTGACTTCTGAACCAGACTGAAATCTTTTCATTTTAATCTTAATTTATATTTAGTGGATTCAATATGATTAGTAGATACAAATCTAACACAATGATATTCCTTTCCTCCCTCCCTCCCCCTTACCTTCTTTCCTTCTGATTTTTCTTTTTTTTCCCACTTTGAAATAATATACTTTACTGAAACCTTAAAAGAAGATTATACAATGTAGAGAAGGAAATCATTTTTTATGAGTGTTGTTGAAAACTATAGATTCTGGTTAATTTTCCTACAGACAGAATAATGCTACAAACCTCTGGATTTTTTCAAATGTTATCAATTAGAAAATTATTTTTATTTTAATTAATTAATTATTATTTTTCCTGGCACCAGTAATATATAACTTGCCAAAAGAAACTGCTTTGCCTTGAGGACAAGGGTCATAAATTCTTCTCAGTTCAGCATAATCTTGAAATAGCTTAATATTCCAAGAAATTAATAGGAAAAATAAACTCTGAATTTTGGATTTGTTATGTATTTATTACCTACAGAATCACAATTTAATATTGATTGAATTTCAGAAATGATTTGCTGATTGACATGTATAGTATCATTTCTCAAGACCATATCAAAGAATGTCATCATAATTAATTTTTACATTTTACTATCTATTACATTATTTTGTATTCAGCAGAATATTATTATAACAACTACTTTCCTTAGTAACCAAAAAGGAAATGATCTTTTTTCACAACAATTGAGAAAACAGCTTAGGGATAGTGCGTATTTGAGTAATATACATCTCGTATCTAATTTGTAACCACTCATGTTGTCACAAGGATGATCAGTTTATTGAGTAGCATTGGGTTACATTTATTTTTTTGTTGCTGTTTATTTGACAGATAGAGTTAGACAGTGAATGAGAGAAAGAGAAAGAGAGACAGAGAGAAAGGTCTTCCTTCCATTGGTTCACCCCCCAAATGTCCGCTACAGCTGGAGCTACGCCGATCCAAAGCCCAGAGCCAAGTAATTCCTCTTGGTCCCCCATGTGGGTGCAGGTGCTCAAGCACTTGAGCCATCCTCCACTGCCATCTCGGGCCACAGCAGAGAGCTGGACAGGAAGAGGAGCAACCAGGACTAGAACCAGCGCCCATATGGGATGCCGGCGCTGCAGGCAGAGGATTAACCAAGTGATCCACGGTGCTGGCCCCCAGGTTACATTTCTAACCCTGCAGTAGAGCATGTCTCCTAAAGGAAAATCAAGGTAACAAGACTACAAAATGTATAATATGTATTGTTCTCATAATAGTAATTGTTTCTTTTTCCCAATAACTTTTACATTTATGTCCATCTACCATCCACAAACCTAAAATAAGTCTACAAATATTAGTTTATCTTACATGGTTGAAGAATGTTATCCTTAAGAATAATAACCTCATGAGTTTTAAAATTTTTATGTAAATGTAGATCATTGAGGCCTAAAAACTTCGTATTTATTTCATATGAAACATTTGAAAAGTAATTAAGAAATAATATTGAAATGCTGAGACAGCTTGAATATTAAATTTTTTCAGAGATTCTGGGTTTAGGATTAAATCTACTAGCAACAGAAAGTTATTAGTATTTTGTAAAACATCATAATTTCCTTATTACCTAGCAACTACAGGATGAACTGCAATATTAAAGTATTATTGAGTATAGGGCCAGCTGGTATTTTCATACTCACTATATTGCTCACATGTTGAGAATATGTCTTAACACTCACACAAATGATAGCATTTTTCCTTTACAGATTTTGGAAGCTAGTAGTATGACTAACATATTGACACACACACAAAAAATACTTTTATGGAAATACATGTCAGTTCTTATCATCTTAGCAACTCAATGAGAATGCCTGAAAACTTTGAATTACATATTGTATTGAAACTCTATAGGGTAGACACATAAATTCCTTAAGGTAAGTTATATATGTTACTCCCAAAGACAACCACTAGTTAGTCAAATTGCTCATAGTTCAAGTGATTTATTTAAAGGGAATTATTTTATATTTTTAATCTACATCCAAAATAAATCTATTCTGTGCCATTGCTTTATTTGCCAGAGATTGTAGTTTTAGCATGGGTGACTTAGAACTGGCAGATGCAGTTGAATCAGGTTATCTTATAAAATTCAAATGTCCTTGTTTCAGAAAATAAAGAAAATGTAAATTTTGCCTGCTGAAGTACAACATTCAACATGTAGTGTTGAGAGCAATCAATCTCATTTAACACAAATCAAGAGCAGTGAAAGGTAAAGCACCCTCACTCAAGATCAGAGGAGATAAAGATTTTTGCTATCTCTTAAATGATTCATTCAGCAGCTCTTGATTTTATGTTTTTTCCTTACTAATATGTTCTCTGACCAACACCTAATATCTTTTCCCACAAAGAAACCATAATTTCAGTTGTATTCAAACAATGTAAACTTTGATATTCTATTAACATTTATTTGATAGGTAAGAAGTATAAGTAATAACTATTCTACTTTGTCTACAATATTTTATATTAAATTTTAGTATAATTTTATGATTCTTGATATATTGACTACTATGCTGGATATATTAGACTAAAAATGTGATAAAATTTAATATAATCAGGACATTTTAAAACCAGCTAGCACAGTAAGCAAAGGAGGTTAAGTTCACTTTATTTGATATTTAGGCTACAAGCTTTGAAGTAAAATCCTGTCAGGGAAAGCCTTTGAGATTGCATCAACAGAAGAGATCAACTATAGTCTGGTAGAATATTTAAAACAATGTTTTCAGATCTAGAAAAATCATTGCTAAAATTCACATGGGAACACAAGAGACCTGGATAACTAAACCAATCTTAAACAACAAAAGCAATGCTGGAGCCATCACAATATGACTTCAAGACATACTTAAGGGCATTTATAATCAAAATAGCCTGGTTCTGGCACAAAAATAGACACATAGATCAATGGAACAGAATAGAAACCCCAGAAATTAACCCACACATCTACAATCAACTAAACTTAGACAAGGAGCTGAAATCAATCCCCAGAGAAAGAATAGTGTATTCAACAAGTGGTGTTGAGAAAATTGGATCTCAGCATGCAGAAGTATGAAACAAGACCCCTATCTTCCATCTTATAAAAAATCAACTGAAAATGGATCAAGGATCTGTAACTACAACCTGATACCACTAAATTATTAGAGGAGAATTAGGGGGGAACTCTGTAAGACATTGGATTAGGAAAAAATGTCTTGGAAAATAGCACAGAAGGACAGGCCATCATGGCAAAAATAGACAAATAGGATTACATCAAGCTAAGAAGCTTCTGCACGGCAATGGAAACATTCAACAAAGTGTAGATGCAACTGACAGAATGAGAGAAAATATTTGCAAACTTCACAACCAATAGACAGCTCAAGAAACTCAACAAGAGCCAAGCAAACAATCCAGTTAAGAAATGGGTAAAGGACTTGAATAGCCATTTTTGACAGGTGAAATTCAACTGGACACATGATAAAACACTCAGGATCACTATCCATCAGGGAAATGCAAATCATTAGGATACAGCCATTGTGGAAGACAAAATGACATTCCTCAGAAATCTGAAAATAGATCTATAATATGACCCAGCCATCCCACTCTTTGGAATTTACCAAAATGATATGAAATCAGCATATGAAAGAGTTATATGTATTGCCATGCTATTGCAGCTCAATTCACAATAGTTAAGAGATGGAATCAATCCAGATACCCATCAAATGATCACTGGATAAAGAAAATGTGGTATATATACAGTATAGAATACTACTTAGTCATAAACAAAGAATGAAATCCTATATTTTACAACAGAATGGATGCAACTGGAAACCAACTTGGACATCTGTCTTCACATTACAAATATCCTATGTGTTCCCTGATCTGTGGTAACTAGTAGAGCAAAAAAAAAATATATATATAGGCAAAATTGACACTTTGATTACTGTTTACAGCTCTTGTCTCTACTACTGAGGAACACTCTTTATTCTTCTTACTATTTGTTATATTCCTTACTTAGTGGAGAGTTAATCTTACAATTATAAAATAAGCTGAAATTATGTCACTGTAAAAATTAAAAGAAAGGGGATTAGTGCTGTGGTATAGCAGGTAAAGCTTCTGCCTGCTGTGCTGATATCCCATATGGGAGCTTTTTAGAGTCCCCGCTGCTATACTTCCCATCAAGCTCTCTGCTATGGCCTCAAAAACCAGTAGAAGATGGCCCAAGTCCCTGCACCCCTGCACACCACGTGGGAGACGATCTGAGCTCCTGGCTTCAGATTGGCACAGCTCTGGCCATTGTGACCATCTGGGGAGTGAACTAGCAGAGGGAAGACCTCTCTCTCTCTCTCTCTTTCTGCTTCTGCCTCTGCCTCTCTGCAACTCTTTGAAATAAATATATAATTCTTCAAAAAAATTAAGATTAAGAAGGGAAGGAGCAGTGAGGGTGGGGAGTATCACTATGTTCCTGAATCTGTGTTTATGAAATACTTGCAGATTTATTCACCTTATAAAACTAATAAAAATTGTAAAAAAAATAAATTACTCTTTTGAGTTAACAGTAGTATAACAGTATTATAATTGTCTTGTTATTTAGACCGATTCAAATAAAGACATTGATTCCCCTATAATACCATAGTTGTATATAAAAGCATAAATTAGATGTGATATATGAAAAAATAAGATAGGGCTGGTGCTGTGGCTTAACAGGCTAATCCTCCACCTTGCGGCGCCGGCACACCAGGTTCTAGTCCCAGTTGGGGTGCCAGATTCTATCCCGGATGCCCCTCTTCCAGGCCAGCTCTCTGCTATGGCCCGGGAAGGCAGTGGAGGATGGCCCAAGTCCTTGGGCCCTGCACCCGCCTGGGAGACCAGGAGAAGCACCTGGCTCCTGGCTTCGGATCAGCGCGGTGCGCCGGCGGCAGCGGCCATTGGAGGGTGAACTAACTGCAAAAAGGAAGAACTTTCTCTGTCTCTCTCTCTCTCTCACTATCCACTCTGCCTGTCAAAAAAAAAAGAAAGAAAGAAAAAATAAGATAGTTACTACAAATCATATTATTCTTGTTTTTATTAATTTGTTGACTTAATTGTTCAATAAAATGATTATCCCAGCACATATATTTTCCTGTTTTATGTAGTCTTAAACTAACTTACATTGGCAATATTAATCTAACAAAATAGGAGGAAATTAAAAAAAAAAAAAACTTAACGTTGATAGGTATTTGCAATGCCATTGACCTGACTAGTTTGAAAGGTATATTACTTAAATAAAATTACTACATGTAACATGAGATTTTTAATTGTTGATATAATTCTGGTATATTTACTTTGATGTTCCTCTACCAAAACATAGAATATTATCCTTCAACAAGAATATTTACAATTTTAATCACATATTCTTATTTACTAGATATACACCATTAAGTAGATCATTAAACTCTACATGGAGGCACGTACTGTAACCCATCAAATAACTAAAATAAACCATTTAATAGCATTGATATGTACAAGGATACTTTAAAAGTTCATGAAAAAATTGTTAAGAATTTCAGTTTATTTTTGTGCAACTTTTTTTTGAAATCATTAACTGTATGTGATACCAATCTTAAGGCCTAAACTTATTTTTCAGAATATATAAAAATATGTATTATGAACAAACTATGCATGGTTTTGAAAAAAATTTGTATCAAAGTATACTCAGTATTTCATTTTCCATAGACTTTTGAAGCATCATTGTGTATATGTTGGTACATCTGTGTTAATTATTTAATTGACTTGTCTACTAACTTTAGCTGCAGGGAAAATTTTCAAAAAAAGTTAGACTACATGAATTGCTGACTATTTAATACTGTACTCATTTTCTAATGTTTAGGAATATGAGACATGCTTAAAAATATCAAAACACAAGTACTAATGGAAAGGTTTAATAATTATGCTCATGATTAGAAATGAATTTTTTTTGCTCATGAGATAATTTGAATCTTTCTTTGCTAAATTTAAGTGAAAACACAACCACCTATGTATTCACAATATAATTTGATTCCCATGTGAATGTTTGTCCAACATACAACTCCATGATATTACTGTGTGCCCTGAGACTTACTCCACTTCCTGACTACCCACAATCTAGTCTAAACAAAAGTTCGACCCTGATTATATTCTTGGGGCAATGGTACATTCTCATCCATCTCCGGGAGGATTTCCAAACATCTATATCCTCTAAACTTGTTTTGTAGGAAAGAAGCATCTTTAACTTCATTTAGTCAATGTTTCTCAAACTTATTAACTGTAGAAATTAAGGGCAAGAAAAATACAGTAAAAATATTTATTAACATTCTAGGAACTATTTTTCTCAGAAAAAATGAGAAATGCTGGATGTTATCAGTGGCAGCTGTGGAGTTTGCAGCTATGAAAGGGAAGAACAGCTCATCATTTACAAAGGCATTATTGTTATCAAAGAACATTGTTCTAGTTAATTAGCTTAAAATATTTATAGAGTATTTCTTTAAAATCAGTAGGCATTTTACGTGAAGCTAACATGAGGTTAAAATCTATGATGTGGTTTTTTAAATGACCACGTTATTTCAAAGCTGAAAAGAAGAACAAAATACTCCCATCCTATCTACTGTCTACACCAGAAATAAACTAGAGAATACCATTTTCACTGCTTAGGATGGAAAATGATATGATATAGTAAAAATAAAAGGCAACTAAGACCAATATTACAGTCTATATCCCTAATAACTATATTTAGAAACTCAAAAAGCAAATTTGCAACAAGGAAAAAATGTGAGAATGTAATAATACAATTATGCTTTTAGGTACCATTTCCCACCAAACTGTATAGTATTGCTCTTATATTTTCAAATTTTACTAAATAGCAATATTGGGCTTTCTTGCTCTCTCTTTTTTTTTTTTTTTTTTTTTTAGACAGGCAGAGTTAGACAGTGAGAGAGAGAGTGTCAGAGAGTCAGAGAGAAAGGTCTTCCTTCTGCTGCTTCACCCCACAAATGGCCACAATGGCCGGTGCTACGCCGATCCGAAGCCAGGAGTCAGATGTTTCCTCCTGGTTTCCCATGCGGGTGCAGGGCCCAAGCACTTGGGCCATCCTCCACTGCCTTCCTGGGCCACATCAGAGAGCTGGACTGGAAGGGGAGCAACTGGGACAGAATCTAGCACCCAACCGGACTAGAACCCGGGGTGCTGATGCCGCAGGCAGAGGATTAGCCATTTCTTGCTATCTTAATTATACACGTTCACTGAGGATTTCCATCCTACTCCTACTGGAGCTGTCTTATGTCTTCCCAGGTCTCACCCCACCAGCCATGGGAATGTCAATAGAATCCTGATATTATACACTTACTACACACTAGACTGGATTTTGTTTATAGCATACGCATCTACTTATTAGTATATATAATCCTATTTGATGTTATCAAAATTCTACATATTTTGCTGTTATTCACTGAATTTAAAGTTTTATCCTATATTTCATTTTTGTGTAGAATGAAAAGGGTCTTCATAAAAGTTTGCTTATCTGATCATCTTTCCTGGGACAGTACAAATTCGTGTTTAACTCATGGTACATAGGGTCATGCCAAAATTGTATCAGTACTAAGTCACCATAAATGCTAAAGATTTGGTTCAATTTAATTTATTGATTGACTGTTGTGTGACAAAAACAGCCACTGAAAAATTTTGAGACATTCATCTGTTTATAATGAGGTATTCTCATCAATATATAATGAGATTTTAACAACAGACACTTCTATATCATTGACAAGGCACCACTGTCCAGAAAAGACTTAGAATAGTCTGTTTTTGCTAGTATCGCCAGTTTGTAATGAACTACAAAGGTCACTGTAGATATTATTATTAATAATTTATTTGTAGAACAAAGGTGAAAACTGGTATTAATTCATCATAGTTTTATGAAGAGCACATTTGTACTAATTTTAACTTATTGTGAAATGAAATTTCCTGGATCAACAGCATTAGCTTAGCAGTACCCATTTCAAACAGATTTAAGGACATATTCAATCATATGATGAGCCCATTGTTAGCCTCTTTTCACAATCTCACTTTGAACTCTCTATAAATAAAAAAGAGAAAATATAATAACATGCTTACAGTTATTACATCTGTGAGACATGTAACAGATTCTTACAACAGATAGGTATTGCATTTCAATTTATAATTGGAAAATGATCCATAAACCTTATGTTCACAACACTTTCCTTTTTAAAAATGCTTATTTTACTGTCTTCTATTTGAAAAGCAGAGAGATGGTGTTTAGTGGGGGAAGAAGAGAGTGGGGAGAGGGAGGGAGAGAGGGAGGGGTGGAGGGAGGGAGAGAGAAAGAGAGGGAGAGAGAGAGAATGAATGAATCTTCTATCCACATACTACTTCATTTCCCAAATACCCACAACAACCAGAAGCCAAAGCCCAGAACTCCATCCAGGGCTTCTATTTGTGTGGAAGGGTTCAGTCACTTGAATAATCATCAGCTGCCTTCCATGGTGCAGGTAGCTGGATCATTAGCAGAGTAGCTGGGACTCAAAAGGGCTCTCTGATGTGAGATAAAGGCCTTGCAAGCAAAAAATTAACATGATGCCCCATAACGCCCAACACATTTTTATTTTTAAGGTTTTTTAGAGATAGTCTTAAAACCACTGCCTCTTGCTTTTATTGTATATTATGTGTGCACATACGTCTTTGTGAGAGTGAATGCATGTGTGCGGAATGTGATATAAGGAACATATGAAGAATTTAGGAATAAAAGAAATAGAGAACTAAACACAATTATACAAAACAGTTTTATTTTGTTTTAATTTTGCATGATATAATATTTTAGAAACACTTATTACTCCTTCCTTTACTCTTTATTCATCATTTATTCAACAAATATTGAATATGAACTATGTGCTTGAGCCTGTGTTGGGATTTAACTTGACCAGACTGCTGCCTTTGAGGTTGTAGCAACCGTCTCTCACTTAGATGATTCAGTCAACTCAAACTTAGGTAATAAACAAAGTTCTTAAGACAATATGACAAGCATTTTCTGCTGGAGAGTGACTTCTGGAATATCTGTTATCTGACAGTTGGGATGTCTCTTATATGACATCCGTAATATCAACATTTCTCAAGAAAACCCAGGTTCATTCTGATTTGACATAGACAACCTTTATTACTTATAAATTTTTTTCCTTCCTTATGGTGCTAAGATCCATCTTTCTTGTAATCACCCAAGAGTATCTTTCTATGAATAACTAATAAATTACAGTCTATGTAATCTTGGATTTATTTGTCTCTTTCTTTGGTACCATGGCACCTCCTTCTCTTGGCAATTGGTTCTCATATACTGGGTTTTTCCAAGATAGTCTAGTCAGTTTGTAATGAACTACATACATGTCAGAGACAGTACACAAAGATTGAAATGATAATGTGTATAATAGGGAAAGCAGGCAAATAAACAAAGTTATAATCTAATGTGAAAAATCTAGTGAGAATACAGGCTTGTGGTTGTGAATAATAATAAACTAAAACACCTTATCTGTAGGAAATACACAAAACTATTCTGATTGCTTTAGACAGGCGTTTTTCAAAATAGGAAATTCAAATGGCCAACACATGAAAAAATGCTCAGGATCACTAGCCAGCAATCAAAGCCACAATGACGTTTCCACCTCCCTCACCCCCAGTTATAATGGCTCTCATACATAAATCAATAAACAATAAATACTGGCTAGGAGGTGGGGGAAAAGGTACCCTAATAACTGTTAGTGGGAATGTAAACTGGTACAGTGTGGAAGACAGAATGGAGATACCTCAGAAATCTGAAAATAGATCTACCATATGACCTAGCCATCCCACCCCTGGGAATTAACCCAAGGGAATTAAATCAGCAGATTAAAGAGTTATCCAATTTCATTGCAGCTCAATTCACAATAGCTAAGGTAAGGAATCAACCCAGATGCCCATCAACTAATGAATGGAATATTACTCAGCAAATATGTATACTGGAATATTACCCAGCAGTAAATAAAAATGAAATCCTGTCTTTTGCAACAAAATGCATGCAACTGAAAATCATCATACTTAGTGAAACAAGCCAGTCCCAAAAAAGGCAGATACCATATGTTTTCCTTGATCTGTGGTAACTAATAGAATGCCTAAAATGAAATGTACTGCAGTGAAATTGACATTTTGAGATTTGATGATTGTTACAGCCCTTATCTCTACTGTTGAGGAACAGTGATTTTTTTTCCTTCATACTATTTGTTGAATTCTTTATTTAGTGTAGGATTAATCTTATGAGTATAAAGTAAACTGAAAATAGATCTTTGTAAAAATTAAGAGTGGGGATAGGAGAGGGAAGAGGAGGAAAGGTGAGAGTATGGGGGTAAGGAGGGTAAGATGGGAAGTATAACTATGTTCCTAAATCTGTATTCATGAAATACATGAAATTGGATCATCTTAAATAAAATCTTAAAAAAGGAAAAATTAAAGAATTAGAAGTAATGCTTCATTGTTTATTTTATAGGATCTAGTACCAGAAAGCTCTGATCTGGGCTATGACTAAAATATAATTTGGCCAATGGTTATTTAGTGAAGATAGTAAATTGTTAAATTTCAGGTCTAAATACAACTTCTAAATATTGTCTGCTACTATGTATTCAAAGAATATACTTTCTAGCATTGATTTATTTTTCAGTATAGACAGTTCTCCTGGTAAATATGGTTTCTGCAGAAAGCTTGATTGTAAGTTTCACTAGATCAATACTTCACAGTCAACTGACTGTCACTCTAATCAAAGGTTTCTTTTTTATGAGTTTGCTTATAGTATACGATTCCATTAGATCTTGTTCAAAAGAGAAAGAATTATCCAGTATATATCTTAACTAGAATTAAAGGAATCATTCTTGATTATATATATTGAATATATATGAATATATGTATTGCAGTAGGATATAATATTTGTTAAAAGAAAGATAATTTATAATTATTATTTATATGATATATTTATTTAAATTTCTTAACATTATCAAGGATTAAATATTTACGATTAGTCTGATGACTGAAGCTAAATGATACCTGAGACAATATAGGTAAATGACACATGAGTTTTCTAACACCAAATATCAAGTTATCCTAACTTTGAACTCAGAGTAAGAGGATATAGAATTAAATCCTAAGTGTTCCTCATGCTGTGATTGTAGGTAAATAATTTCACTTGTGTTTAATCTACATAAAGTTTTAATTCATATGTTAATTTATATTACTGTACTTGGCTTCAATTATTTTTATTTGAAGGAAAGAAAGAAAGAGGTACATAGACAGAGAGAGCTCTTATCTACTGGTTCACTTCTCAAATGCTTGCAACAGCCAGGGCTGGGTCAGATCAAATCAGGAAATCAATCAAGTTATCCTATGGAGGTGGCAGGCACCAATTACTTGGGCCATCACCACTGTCTTGCAGATGTACATTAATGGGAAGCTAGAGTCAGAAGCTGAAAATGGGCATCAAACACAGGCAATCAAATATGGGACAGATGTGTCTCAATTGGCATCTGTACTGCCCAAAGAAATAACTGTCCCCTTAATTTTTAAAATGGAGTTAATTATGTTTGCTTCAATTAGCTGTGATGAGATTAAACATTTAAAAATTATATGCAGGTATATTTTAAGTTGCAAATCATTATAATCAAAAATTTGTTACTGCTAAAATTCATATTAATTCATCATTTTAGGTGATACTTCATAAAAAAAAAACCACATTGTCGATATGGCATTATCATATAATTGATCAGAATGAAAGTTAGATATAGGAAGAGATAAAAAGATACTAAAGATAAATTTTGTCTAATTCTCAATTGAGCAATATGTGCATTGGAAAAAATTCAGCCTTAAAACAACGTCCTTGGGGCCGGCGTTGTGGCATAGCGGGTAAGTGACCACATGTGATGCTAGCATCTAATATGAGTGCTGGTTCGAGTTCTGGCAGCTCCACTTCTGATCCAGATCCTTGCTATATAGCATCTGGGAAGGCAGCAGAAGATGGCCTGAATGTTTGGGCCCCTGTCACTCATGTGGGAGACCTGGCTCCTGGCTTCCATCTGGCCCAGACCTGACCATTGCAGTCATTTGGGAGTGAACCAGCAGTTGGAAGAACTGTCTTTCTGTCGTTCCCTCTCCCTCTGTAACTTAGATTTTAAAAAAAAAATCAAATCTTTAAAAAAATAAATAAACAAGAATCCTTAATGGTTTTTCCCACATCTAAGAAATAGCATTGCATACTCATATTAATATCATAAAGCAAAAAGATTATTTGATATTTAAACATGCTTGAATCAATGTCAATAAAACTCATTTTTGCGATAATATAATGATTTAGAGTAATGCACGTTTTTGACTAAGCTCAATCTGCCCTTTTTAGTTTCACGTTCATAATCAAAACCTACAAAGTATAGGAGAAACAAATAAATGTGAGCAAAACACACTAGAAGTAAAAAGAGCAAAACAATCATAATCTACACTTTATAGAAGGTTCATATTTAAAATAAATAAGAGGAATTTTAAGTATGAGAAATAATGTTGATACGTTTTTTAAATAAATAGTTTAATGCTATGGAAAGTGTTATTGTTCAACAAATACAATGTTCAAGACATGAACTTTCACTTCTTTCAATAATAAAGCAACTCTATTGATCATTGCATATCACAGTACTGCTGTAAATATAGTTTTATTAAGCTTTGTATTATAACTTTCTCAAACTAATGGTTAAGAATGCTATACTATTGGCCGGCGCCGTGGCTCAACAGGCTAATCCTCCGCCTTGCGGCGCCGGCACACCGGGTTCTAGTCCCGGTCGGGGCACCGATCCTGTCCCGGTTGCCCCTCTTCCAGGCCAGCTCTCTGCTGTGGCCAGGGAGTGCAGTGGAGGATGGCCCAAGTGTTTGGGCTCTGCACCCCATGGGAGACCAGGAGAAGCACCTGGCTCCTGCCATCGGAACAGCGCGGTGCGCCGGCCGCAGCGCGCTACCGCGGCGGCCATTGGAGGGTGAACCAACGGCAAAAGGAAGACCTTTCTCTCTGTCTCTCTCTCACTGTCCACTCTGCCTGTCAAAAATAAAATAAAAAAAAAAAAATTAAAAAAAAAAAAAAAAAAAAAAAAAAAAGAATGCTATACTATTATAGCCTTAATCACTTTATGATCACTTTAAAATTTACTCTTTATGTGTGAAATGGTAATTCTTCCCTTCAATTATTGTTTAGAGCCATTTCCCATATTCTGATTAAACTAAGGTCTTTTTGCTTTTAACTTGTTAAACTTATTTGGTGAAGCATTAGGCCTTTTTCACTGTATTGTAAATTTAAAAATGTTACCTCAAACTTGTACTCTTATACTTGCCACTTGTACTGTTCTTATAATCCTATAATCCTGATTAAGTCCCACCTCTTTTACTTGAAAATTATAAGACTATGACAAAAAGAAGAATAATTGGCTCACATAATTCTAGCTCGTGGTATAGAAGATACCATATGGCAAAACTTCTCAACAAAATCTGTCAATGTGCTATTCAGTAGATGAAATAGGAAAAGAAAGAAAGGGAGAGAGCAAGAGAAAGGGACAGATAGAGGGAAGGAATAACATTATATTCTTAGAATTGTACCTATGAATAATATTGAAACTATTAAAGACTAATATTTTCTTAAAAAATTAAAAATCATACACATATACATAACATAATAAAGCAACTAGCAATTGATGGAGACATAAAGAAATGTGATGATGCAATTAGAGGACAAGATTTAAAGCAGCCATTAACATATGCTTAACTTCAAAAGAAACATAAAATAATTGTTGAAAGGAAGGCTAGAATCTATAAGAAATTTAGTATGAAATCCTAAATATTTGAAATGAAAAAAATCCCCTTCTGTCTGCTAATGGGTGTACACTGTGATTGGGGTCATGGAGAATTTCATGTGTATCAGCTCCCCGGGTCCCAGGGGAAAGCCAGTTACCAAGTTATTGAGTGCCCTGCTATGTTTTTGGGGCTGCAGCCCTGAGGACCCCAATTTATGATGTCCATTCTTCTTCCGAACATCTCCTGGAATGAGGAGGAACTACAGTGAGGTTGCTGGTAAAGTTAATCTCCATAACTAGCTGCAAAATCTGAATAGAGACAAATATGGAGACACAGAACTGCTAATACAGCCCGGCTTCCCCAAGATATTCCGGGGCCACAAGCAACCGCATATGGAGATGGAGACCCAGCAGACTTTATTACTGGAAGCATACTGAAGAAACTTCTAAAATTGTGTTTTAAGAAATTTAATCATGGCAAAGGGAAAAGAAAGTTAAGGCATAATTTTGTTTTCATATTGTACTTTCTTCAGCACATGATAACCTTCATGTTGAGAATAATTTAAATATGATGTTGAAACCTAATTAGCCAATACCAAATGAGAAGAGATTCCAAAATACATTTTGTGCTGAGATAGGATGGCTGAAAATGAAAGTATTATAAAAATGTGTTGAAAAAGTTCATCTGTAGGCAATAGAGAGAACATTAGTTCATTTGCTAAAGCAGTTATTGGGAAAAGTAAATCAGCATTCATTCATTGGAGAAAAATGGAAGAAGGGAATAATTGCTACCATGCAATTGACATCAATATGAAGTCAAGCAATTGAGAATTTTCTGTCAACTGTATGCTATGGCTTGATTTGTTCTCTCTTTAAAGAATGTACTATTTGAAGCAGAACTTGAAGCATGTCTGTAATTCTCTCAGGTAAGGTTCTCTCTCATAACCTTCTTTAAAGTTCATAACTCTTACAGATGACTCATTACACATTAAATTTTTTAGACTGGATCACACAGTCTTGGATACTTCTAAGTTTATCTGGCTGTTTCCACTATGCCTGAATCAAACCATGTTATAAAGTGTTCCAGTTCTGGAGGTCATTTTATATTGATTGCAGATAATGATATGGCACTTTTATGTTGGAACCGACACTTCTGGTTATTTCTAGATATTTTCAATTGTAGATTTTGAAAATGCCACTTGTACTCTTCTTATAATCCTATAATCCTGATTAAATCCCACCTCTTTTACTTGAAAATTATATGACTATGACAAAAGGAAGAATAATTGGCTCACATAATTCTAGCTTGTAGTATAGAAGATACCATATGGCAAAACTTCTCAACAAAATCTGTCTATGTGCTATTCAGTAGATGAAATAGGAATTTTCATAAATGTTTTTAGTTGTGAATTACAAAGAACTGATGTGGCTATAAGCATGCTTTCAATTGCAAAAGATTTTTTGACAAAGGAAAACCTGTATTCAGCCACTGCTATGACAGGGGGACTAAGAAGCTGGTGGTTGTTTGCGCCAGCAAGAAGTATCAAGACCACAACAAAATAAGTGTTTAAAAGGTAAAGTTTACTCCTAGATGAACATGAAATGTCAAGGTCCAAATTATAGTCAGGTGAATCTAAGACAAGGAATTTGGGATTTTCAAAACTTTTATAACACACACAAAAAAAATGGATTTAAAAAAGAATTCTGGGGTTGGCACTGTGGCATGGGTTGAGCCTCCACCTGAGGTGCTGGCATCCCAAATGGGCAGCAATTCATGTCTCAACTGTTCCTCTTCCAATCCAGCTCTCTGCTTGTGACCTAGGAAAGAAGTCAAGGATGGTACAAATACCTGGGCCCATAAACTCGCATAAGAGAACTGGAGGAGGCTGCTGGCTCCTGGCTTCGGAAGGGCTCAGCTATGGCCATTGCAGTCATTTGGGGAGCAAATCAGTGGATAGTGGACATCCTATCTCTCAATCACTCTGTCTTTGGCTCTGCCTCTCAAAAAACAAATCGATCTGAAAATTTCTTTCTTTATTTGAAAGGCAAAGTAACAGATAGAAATAGAAATAGGTCTTTCACTCACTGTTTCATTCCCTAGATGGCCTTAACAGCCAGGGCTGAATCAGGCTGAAACTAGGATCCAAGAATTTAATTCTGGTCTTCCCCGTGTATGGCAAAGACCCAAGTATTCTGGGCTATCATCCACTGCCTTCTCAGGCTCGCTAGCAGGAAGCTGAATCAGAAGAAGAACAGTCAAGACTTGACTTGGCTCTCCAATATGGGAAGACTGTGGTGTGAGCTGCAGCTTACTCCACTGTGTGATAACACCAGCCCCCAAAGATAAACTCCTGAACAACAGCCATATCATTGAGCATATTGTTAACCTAATGGAACAGCATGGCACTGACACCTGGTAGATGCTCCCATCTCTCCCTAACCACCACCAAGAAACTTCTTCCTGAAGATGTTTTTCCTTAGGCTCTGAAGTTTTGGATTGTGTACCAGATCACTATATTTTGGACATCTGGTTTAATATTTTTATGGCTTCATATTCTTCCAGGTATTCTGAAAGAGGATATTTATAATGTGAAGAGAAAGACTAGAGTTGGGTATTGGCTACAGTCATTTTTTTATTAAAAACTATGGTAGCATGGCTGGCACTGTGGCATAGCGGTTGAAGCCACTGCCTGAGTGCTAGCATCCTGTATGGGCAACAATTCAAGTCCTGGCTGCTCCACTTCTGATCCAGCTCTCTGCCTTGGCCTCAGAAAGCAGTGGAAGATGGCCCAAGACCTTGGGACCTTGCACCTACATGGGAAACCCAGAAGCAGTTCCTGGATCTTACCTTCTGATCGGCACAGCTCCAGCCATTGCGACCAGTTGGGGAGTGAACCAGTGGATGGAAGACCTCTCTCTGTTTCTCTCTGCCTCTCCTTTCTCTGTGTAACTCTTTCAAATAAATAAATAAATCATAAAAAAACTATGGTAATAAACAAAAATAAGTCACCTTGAAAAGTTGTACTTGTTTGTCAGTTACCATTGGATCAAAGGGAGTCAAGGTGTTCAAGTCTCTTGGGGATGTCACTAATGTTGATGCTGTCATTGATGAAGGACAAGATCAAAGTGAAGAGCATCCCTACAGTGCTGACATCCTTTGCTGATGGGTAGTTGAGTCTAATGTTGCTGCTGAAGTGACAGCTGGGCCATCTGTACTTAGTCCTGGCAAGGATGGATTAGTAAATTTAAGAATACACGCTGCTTTCTTTGGGGAAATATGGCTGCCTCCAATCCAGAGTGATTACAACTCTGCTAAGGATATGATTGTCATAGACTAGTATATACTAGACTTAACTCCAGGATGTTACAAATCATGTTACAGGGTCATATAAACAGTATGATCCAGGAAGGGTTTTTAACTATTACAAATATTCTGTAGCACAGAAGGCTTCAATATTATTTCAATACAGTCAAAGGTAGGCTTTATTATCAAAATATGAATGATCATAACTGACACTTGTCAGGCTGCATTACCTGAAATTTTGGATATAATAGTTCTTTTGATTTCATTCCTCTACTCTTGGCTATAGAGGAATTCCAGCGTGTACTTTATGCTGAAGAATCCATGAATATTTTCCTAGCTGGGCAGATTAGCATAACTACTATTTGGAAGATTCCTGGCAGTAAACTGTGCATGTGTGATGACAGGTTCATTTCTTGGAAGCAACCCCGGCCAAAAGAAAATAACAAAATGCAGCAGCCGAGTATAAGGTTATCATTATGATAGAGTCTGGTCTATTTTTTATACTAATAGAGAAGACTTTCAGTACTCCACAGTTCGATGAATTAATAATGTCTCTCTAGACATCTTTATTCCCTTTGGAACCATGAATGATAACTTCAGATGTAATTGTGCTTTAATGGGACATTCCTAATCAATTTGGAAGATGGTTATATCTAGAAAAGTCTTCATATAAAATAATGGTCATTCAAACTAACAATGAAAAATGCCCTTTTTGAAAGCATACAGTTGAGTCTTCAAAAATACTTTGACTTTGCTCTGCAGAAGTCAATGGTGAAAATAGTACCTCACCCTGGTGTTAATATCTCTCTGAAAAAGAATCTATTTGATAGTACTAGCTGGCAGTAAAGATAGTTTATTTATAACATTGGAAGGAAATAAGATTTAGGTAGAAGAGTAAATAGTGGAGGATATAGGTAGATCATATTTAGAAAATAAGTATTTTCTGTAATCAGAAAAAGTTCAATTGTATTAAATATTTATCTGTATATAAATGTGTCTATTATCAGAATAGGAATACTGAATACTGTCCCTGAAAATATGACTGATCAGATGCTTTATATTTATAAACATTTTGACATAATACTCAGAGTTCTATATGTATGAAAATAATACCTTAACATCAGCATAAATACTATAACAAAAATCAGTGCTCCTAAAGATATAACAATAGAAGATTGATACCCAAATTAAAGCAAAAAAAAAATGAAAAACCTCATAAATTACCAACTTTCTAGTATTCATATAATACAGTTTTCCATAAAAGAGGAGTACAGGGAGAAGTGAAGAAATACAATAGAAAAAAAAAACAATCAAACTTGAGTGGAGTAATTTAGTAAAGCAGTCAAGATCCTGGTTAAGATGTCAACATTCCATGTCAGAGTACTGGGTTCAATGCCTGGCTCTGGCTTCTGACACCAGCTTCCTGCTAATGCAGACCATTGGAAGCAGTGGGGATGACTCTGGTAATTCACTTCCTGCTACCCATATGGGAGACCTAGATTGAGTTCCCAGTTCTACATTTCAGCCATGGCCCAGCCCCAGCCATTGTGGACATTTGGGGAATGAACTAAATATGAGAGCTCTCTCTTTTCTCTCAAATAATTTTTTTTAACTTTTATTTAATGAATATAAATTTCCAGTGTATATCTTATGGATTACAATGGATTCCCCCCTCCCATAACTTCCCTCCCACCCGCAACCCTCCCCTCTCCCGCTCCCTCTCCCCTCCCATTTGCATCAAGATTCATTTTCAATTCTCTTTATATACAGAAGATCAATTTAGTATAAAGATTTCAACAGTTTGCACCCACATAGAAACACAAAGTGAAACATACTGTTTGAGTACTAGTTATAGCATTAAATCACAATGTACAGCACATTAAGGACAGAGATCCCACATGAGGAACAAGTGCACAGTGGCTCCTGTTGTTGACCCAACAAATTGACACTCTAGTTTATGGCGCCAGTAACCACCCTAGGCTGTCGTCATGAGTTGCTAGGCTATGGAAGCCTTCCAAGTTTGCCGACTCTGATCATATTTAGACAAGGTCATAAAAGACAGGGTGAGGATAGTAACCAATGATCCTAAGAGTGGCATTTACCAGGTTTGAACAATTATACAGCATTAAGTGGGGAAGAGGACCATCAGTACACACAGGTTGGGAGTAGAGCCATTGGTGGTAGAGTAGAGGTTATGATTACAAAGGAATGAGGCCCAAGTGTGCTAGACAGGGTCTAGAACAAAGGACAGAGTCATTATTAGAGGAGCTAAGAAAGGTGCTGTCTAAGCTACAATTAAGTTTTCTGATTGAGAGGCAAATAGAACCTGACAGAAGGGGCTTGATAATAATCTGGTGGGCTTTAGGCCTTGTAAATTAAGAGGCCCAGACCTACCTTTCTCTTCACATGGGGTATATCCTAAAGGAGGTGTGAACCTCCTAGGGGAAGGCACTCTGTTGACTTTCATGACTTGGCTGGGCTGGGAGGAGAGCTGGCCAGGTAAAGGCAGGTGGCATCTCTAACAAGAAATTTACAGTTCTGCCTGCAATGTTGCTGACCTTACTTGACCATACCCTCAGCTGCAGTGGTCACTTTGGAAGTTGGGCTGAGTGAAGGGCTTTTCAGCTTAGAGCCAATAAGATCTGTGGCTCTGACCTGGGCATCCTTTGACTCCAGGGCAGGTCCATTTCCAGTGATACTCTGGTTTCTCTTCAGACCGTATAAATCTTTCGCCTTTTACTCAAATAATTTTTTAAGATTTATTTATTTTATTTGAAAGACAAAGTTACAGAGGCAGAGAGAGAGGTCTTCCATTCACTGGTTCACTCCCCAGTTGGCTGCAATGGCCGGAGCTGTGCTGATCTGAAGCCAGGAGCCAGGAGCTTCCTCGAGGTCTCCCATGTGGGTGTAGGGGCCCAAGGACTTGGGCCATCTTCTACTGCTTTCTCAGCAGAGAGCCGGATCGGAAGTGGAGCAGCCAGGACTTGAACCGGCACCCATATGGGATGCTGGCACTGCAGGTAGCAGCTCTACCTGCTACGCCAGAGCACTGCCCCTCAAATAAACTTTTAAAAAATTAAATTTGACAACATTCTTAAACCCAAGAATATCCTGTTTATTCCAGTGGAACAAACACAGATAAAACCACAAGAGACACCATCTCATTAAATTGCTGCAACTGGAGATTCAAAGGCAATCTTTTTTTTTTTTTTTTTTTTTTTTTGACAGGCAGAGTGGATAGTGAGAGAGAGAGAGAGAGAGAGAGAGAGAAAGGTCTTCCTTTGACGTTGGTTCACTCACCAATGGCCACTGCGGCCGGCGCACTGCGGCCGGTGCATCACACCAATCCGAAGCCAGGAGCCAGGTGCTTCTCCTGGTCTCCCATGTGGGTGCAGGGCCCAAGGACTTTGGCCATCCTCCACTGTTAAAGGCAATCTTAAAAATAGCCAGAGGGGGAAGTGAAACTAACAATTGTATTGGACTTATTTTCAGAAAAAATGTGAAACAGAAAGAATGGAAGAGCATCTATAAAGTGATGAAATAAAAAAGGAAAAAGAAAGCTGTCAATTTAGAATCATCTATTTATCAAAATATATTTTGCAAGTAAGGAATCATATGCTTAGCCGGGTGGTTGAGATGACCATGTCCCATATTGGAGTACATGGTTACAACTTCTGACACTGGTTCTTGACACCAGTTTCCAATCAGTGCAGACCATAGGAAGCAGTTGTGATAGTATTTAGGTGCTTGAGTCCATGTGGGAGAAGTGGATTATATTCCCAACTTCGGCTTTAGCTCTGATCCAGCCCTATCCATTTCAGTCATTTTAAGTGTAGATCAGTGGATATGAAAACGCTCTTGGGGCCGGCGCTGTGGCACAGCAGGTTAACACCCTTGCCTGAAGCGCCGGCATCTCATATGGGCGCAGGTCCACTTCCGATCCAGCTCTCTGCTGTGGCCTGGGAAAGCAGTGAAAGGTGGCCCAAGACCTTGGGCCCCTGCACCCATGTGGGAGACCCGAAGGAAGCTCCTGGCTCCTGGCTTCCGATCGGCGCTGCAGCGGCCATTGCGGCCAATTGGGGAGTGAACCATTGGATGTAAGACCTCTCTCTCGCTCTCTCTCATTCTCTTTCTCTCTCTCTCTCTCTCTCTCTCCCCCCTGCCTCTCCTCTCTCAGTGTAGCTCTGACTTTCAAATAAATATTTTTTTTTTTTAAAAAAGAAAACACTCTTTCTCAAATAATGTTCAGGAACACTGACCTGGGATAACTAACAGAGTACCTAAAATGCTGTGCATTTGAGTGAAATGGACATGCTTAGATTCTATGATTGCTTACAACCCTTGTCTCTACTGTTGAGGAACAGTGTTATTTTCTTAAACTATTTGTTGAACTCTTTACTTTAGGTAGGGTTAATCTTATGAGTATACGGTAAAAATTTAGAGTAGGAACAGGAGAGGAAAGAGTAAGTATGGTGAGTATATGGGTGGGAAGGAGGGTAGAGTGGGAAGTTTCATTATGTTCCTAAATCTGTATATAAGAAATACATGAAATTTGTCTACCTCAAATAAAATTTTTAAAAAATTAAAAAAGATCAGTGGAGAATTTAAAAACAAACAAAATTAAAGAGCTAGACAACAAACATATTTTTAGAAGATTTTTAAATGAAATTATACATTAAAAATTTAAAAAATCAAACAAAAATAGGAAAAAAATAACAAATGAAAACCAAGTCAGTTAGAAAGCAGCAGGATGATAAATGTAAACCCAAACACTAAATGTAAATTTTCTATATATTTCAACAAAAGTGACTAAAGTGTCAGACTGGATAAAACAACAAAAATCAACTGTGGTTGCTCTACAAGAAATTTCGTCATTATAAAAGCACATGGATAGTAAATGTAAAGGGATTGAAAATGTGCTATTAGGAATTTGATAAAATAAGAGCTCAAATAGCTCTACAGACAGCATAGACTTAAAAACAGGAAGCTTACTATGATAAGAATACATGGTTTATATTAACAAAAGGATCCATTTATATATGCTACACATAATGTGAAATGAATGTCAATGATACATAATCTTTTAAAATTTGTAAGAGCTAATATAGTGCTTAAAGGAGATATAAGTTGCAAAGCTTAAAATTGAAAGGAAAAAAGATCCCAAATCAATTATCCACTTTTACATCTTAGAGATTAAATTCAAAGTAAATGAACAGAAATAATAAAGGAAATAGCAAAAGCAAAGAAGTATAAAGGAAAAATACAAAAATAAATTTACCAAATCCATAACTACTTCGTTTTTCAGATCAAAAAAGTCTGTGAACTTATAGCTGGATTGATCAAGGGAGTAAAGAGAAATGAGGCATCTTACAGATAGCATAAGTAAAAGGGAGACGTCTCTAAAAATCCCACAGACATATAACAAATGAGAAATAAATATTGTGATGAATTGAGCAAAAAAAATCTGATCAACCAGAGAGAATAGACAAATTCTGTTAATGTAACTTATAATCAAGGAGACATAGACACACACACACACACACACAAATACTGTTAAGGATTCAGAGAAATAGGGAATTTTATAAACTATTGTTGGAAAATAAATTAGCAAATCCATTTTGAAAAAAAGCATACAGTTTCCTAAAAACTACAAAAGGAACTACAAATGATTTTACAACACAACTAGTAGGTATATAGTTAAAAGAAATGAAATGATTACATCAAAGAAATACCTGTTAGTCCATGTTTATTGCAATGCTATTCAAAGTATACAAGGTATGGGATCAATGTCTGTCAACAGATAAATGAGTTTTTAAAAATGTAGCCTATTTATACAGTGTGATATTACTCAGACATACATAGGATGATACAATATTTGGAGCAACGTGGACAGAAGTGAAGGACATTGTTTTAAGTGAAATAAGCTAGGCATAGAAATATATGTAATATATGTTCTCATTTACTTGTAGGAGTCAAGAGTTGATCATAAACAGGCAGAGAATAGAATAGTCTCTACTAAGGCCTATGAAGAGCAGCAGGGAGAAATAGAGAGAGGTTGCAGAAAAGGTTCCATAACAGTTAGATGGGGGAATTAGTCATAATGTTCTATAACACAGTCAGATAACTAGTTTACCCCATTTATTATGCATTTCAAAACAACTAGCAAACAGTTTAAAAGTTTCCAACACCTGGAAATGATAATACTTGAGGAGATGGGAAAGCTAATTCCTGTTTGATCATTATAGATATATACATGTATTAAATTATCACAGTATACCCTATAAATAAGTATAAATAATTTGTCAATTTTAAAAGTAAATAAAAAATTTCTTAATACCAAATATTATATAACAAGGTTATTTGAATAGTGCTATATTTAACAAACAATTGAATTTGAAGTCAAAATTCTTGATATAAGGTCCATATTTGATTTACAGGTAATGATTAAGAAAAAAATAGCTGTAGTCATATATAACGTATTCTCAGAAGTAGTGGAAGAGGAAAAAACATTCCTCGACACATCTAATAAGGTTTATGTTAAAACCACAGTAAGTATTCATGAGTAAAAATATTGAAGACAAAGATCTTTTAGTTTCATGAATACAAAAACCTCTAACAACACTTTAAATATTGGGGGGTAATTTTATATTAATTATACAAACTTCACGCATTTCATATACACAGATTTAGGAACATACTGATACTTAACACCTCTGCTCTCCTTCCCATTCAAGCTCCAACCCTTCTTCATCCTCCCTTTTACATTCCCACTCTTAATTTTTACAAAGATCTATTTTCAGGTCACTTAATGATCATTTAGTTAATCTTACACTAAGTAAAAGAGTTCACCAAATAGTATGAAAAAAAAAATGCTGTTTCTCAATGGGAGAGACAAAGGCTGTAAACAATCATCATTCTCAAAATGCCCATTTCACTCCTAATCATTAAATCTTAGGCATGCTAGTAGTT
This sequence comes from Lepus europaeus, assembly GCF_033115175.1. Classification (NCBI taxonomy): domain Eukaryota; kingdom Metazoa; phylum Chordata; class Mammalia; order Lagomorpha; family Leporidae; genus Lepus; species Lepus europaeus. The sequence goes on from NC_084830.1 coordinate 55,737,489, forward strand.
ACTTTGGATTAGGGGAATCATGATATTTGTCTTTTTTGGGACTGGTTTATTTCACTAAGTATAATGGTTTCTAGGATTTTATTTTCTTTTTACAGCTGAGTAGTACTCTATAGTGCATATATATCATAATTTCTGTATCCAGTCAATAAGTGATGGACAACTGAGTTGAATCCATATTTTATCTATTATAAATTGAGTGACAATGAACATGGAGGTGCAGATAACTCTTTCAGATGCTGATTTCTTTTGGTCTGAATAAATTCCCAGGAGTGAGAAGACCGGATCATATGGTAGAGCTATATTCAGATTTCTGAGGTATCTTCATACTGTCCTCCCTAATGGCTAGAACAAATGTTGCTAAAATTCATGTAGAGACACAAGGAAACCTGAAAAGCTAAAGCAATCTTAACAAGAAAACCTGATTTCAAGACATACTACATGCTAGTTATAATCAAAACAGCCTGTTACTAACACAAAAACAGGTGTGTAGACCAATGGAATAGAATTGGAACTCCTACAACCAACTTAACTTTGACAAAGGAGCTAAAGTCAATCCCTGGAGCAAGGACAGTTTTTTTAATAAATGGTGCTGTGAGAACTGGATTGCTGTGTTCAGAAGTAGGAAACTAGACAGATACCTTATACCTTACCCAAAATCCACTCAAAATGGATCAAAGACCTAAATCTACAACCCGATAACATCAAATTACTAGAGAACATTGAGGAGACTCTGCAAGACATTGGTATAGGCAAAGACCTCTTGGAAATGACCCCATAAGCACAGGAAATCAAAGCCAAAATAGACAACGGGACTACATCAAATTGACAAGCTTCTGCTGCAAAAGAAACACTCAGTGAACTGAAGAGGCATCCATCAGGATGGGAGAAAATATTTGCAAACTATGCAACTGATAAATGGTTAACATCCAGAATATATAAAGAGCTCAAGAAATTCAACAACAAAACAAACAATTCAAAAAAAGTCAGCTAGCCATGAATAAAAGAGAATGTCCTCAATTAGATAAAAGTCATATTCTTGTCTGGTGCCGTGGCTCAGTTGGCTAATCCTCCACCTGCGGTGCCGGCACCCCAGGTTCTAGTCCCGGTTGGGACACCAGATTCTGTCCCAGTTGTTCCTCTTCCAGTCCAGCTCTCTGCTATGGCCCGGGAAGGCAGTGGAGGATGGCCCAAGTGCTTGGGCCCTGCACCCGCATGGGAGACCGGGAGGAAGCACCCGGCTCCTGGCTTCACATCGGTACAGCGCCGGCCGTGGCATCCATTTGGGGAATGAACCAACGGAAGGAAGACTTTTCTCTGTCTCTCTCTCACTGTCTAACTCTGCCTGTCAAAAAAAAAATATTTTATATACTTATTTGTTCTTTGTAGGATATCTATATCATTTCTGTTTTCTTAGAAACGTCAATTTGATGAACTTCTCAGTGATGTTATTGTAGCTACATTTTGTTGGCTTATGATAGCGTAAGTTATTGTAAACAGCTTGAATTCTAAGCTTAGTCTCCAAAGTGATGAGACAAAGTTTCATACCCCCAAATAAAATACAACAGACACTATTTTCAATAGTCCCAATCATGGATATATATAATTTTATAATGTTTCTAATATCAATGGAAAGGATACCATATTATTTCAATTCTATTCCTTTAACATTAAAATAAATGAAATATTTTGCATTTATGTAGTTAGTCAATTGATTATTTTCTTGATATTAGTTAATAAATATTTTGATTAAATATAAGCAAACTGCTATTTCCCTGGACTATTCGCTGTCTTTGGAATGAACAAATTAATTTATATGTGTTGATGAAATTATTCACCCTATATACATATGCAAATAAGAACCATATAAGGAGAAATACTAAATAACCATAGACCAGAGTTATAAGCTCTAAAATATGTGGGATATTTATTATTCACATTATTTATGTAGGTGCTATGTAGACATAGCTGGTATACGTACAAGTACACACATGCAATTTTATAACTCTTTGTAAAATACATACACACCGCTGGCGCCACAGCTCACTTGGTTAATCCTCTGCCTGTGGCACCAGCACCCCGGGTTCTAGTCCCGGTTGGGGCGCCAGATTCTGTCCCAGTTGCTCCTCTTCCAGTCCAGCTCTCTGATGTGGCCCAGGAAGGCAGTGGAGGATGGCCCAAGTGCTTGGGCCCTGCACCTGTATGGGAGACCAGGAGGAAGCACCTGGCTCCTGGCTTCAGATCGGCACAGCACGCCTGCCATATTGGCCATTTGTGGGGTAAAGCAACGGAAGGAAGACCTTTCTCTCTGTCTCTCTCTCTCACTGTCTAACTCTGCCTTGCAAAAAAAAAAAAATACATACACACCCATATTTTGAATCATATGAAAAAAATGAGAAGCATATGCATGGAAATTTTAAATAGCCCACATAATTCCATTAGAATTTGTAAATAGGCATCATTGGAGAAAGACTTTTTCAAGTACATCACACTATAATTTTTCCTTCTAAAGGAGGAACTGAAGGGTAGGTCATAAATCCTCCCTTTGCCTCCCAGATCCTAAATAATGGAGGGGTCCAGATCCCAAGGGAATATCTTCATGAACTATATCTCAAAGCAAAAATGAAAATGCTAATTTCTCACAATGTTTTTTTCTCTAAAAGATTTCCAGATGAAACCATGTGGATGTTTAGTGCAATGAAAAAAGCAAGCTAAGCCACCCAAAAGTAGTATAATGCACAGTGCAGGATTTCACTTTTAGTTTTTTAAGTTTAATGGCTGCACTCTGTGGCTGCTGGGCACAATAGTATTGGAGAAGACTATGCACATTACATGGACTGCTTTAGCAATTTTCAGGATTAGGAGAGTTATGTAGTTGCCTGATCTGCAGGAAAATAAGTATTAATTTTAGAGTTTTAATATTTTTCCTAGAGCAGGTTACTAGGGCAAGTTAGTATTAATTCTTCCCTTTTCTCTCTTATGTTGGTGAATATGGGTAATTTATTCTTCTTGCATTTAATATGCCACAAAACAAGGGATAGGGTTTTTTTTTTTTGTCCTTATCATACAGATAATTAACTTAAGGAAACAAACTAAAAACAACCCACAAATTATTTCAAGAAAAGCTTCAAAATGTTAGTCATTATACAAACATATTTTGAACGTAAACTTTCAATACTAGTCTGAGGAGTTTTATCTAGTTATTATCCACAAAAAATTTGTGTGTGTTCTCAGTTGTGTGGTTGGGTGGAATAATATTTGACAATGTAACTGATTGTTTTGATTTTGGTATCTTGTTAGTCATTGGATCTAAGATACCGTTCAACTTTCAATAGAGTCTTTCCTACTTTTACTGCAAAGGCAAATTTACTCCCAGTCAAGTCAAAAAAAAAAAAAGAAATGTGACTTCCCATCTAAGTTTAGAAAAGTTTCTGGTTCCTAAGCGATAATAAAAATTAGGTTTCTTATCTAAAGATTGTTCTATTGTGGTCAACTAGAACAGGAAAGAAGAAAAAGCATCATTGAATTTCAGAATGAAAGCCAAGAGTCATTCCAGAGTTTTATATTTTCCCTGGATTCATGAAACTTGGGTAAGGGATGTGTGTTTTATGACATATATGTGTGTGTGATAGGAGTCATGACATCGGATGACCATGAAGATCAAGTTAGTTCACTGTAAGATCATAGAAAGTCGCTAGTTGACAGCTGTGGAACACATGTGATGTATCCAGAGAGTAGCTGCTACTTGTCCCCACAAGATGTGGCTCTGATACATAGAATGATATCCCCCAAGCTGCCCAAATCCTAACTGCCAGAACCATTGCATATATTCTATTGAATGGCAAAGGAGAATAAAAGTTGTAGATGAAAATAAGTTTAGTAATTAGCAAATCTTAAAATATGGAAGTGTCCCCATATATTTACATAGGCCCAATGTAATTATAAGTGCTGTTGAACATGAAAAAACTGACGCAAAAGATTCAGTATCACAATAATGCAAAGTAAGTAAGCAAGGTTCAATTTGCCAGGGTTTGCTTTGAGAAGGGGAAGGAACACAGTCTCTAGAGCCTACAGAAAGGAGTGAAGACTGAAACAGGTGATTTAGATCCATTGGGATTCAACTGCTATGCCTTGAGTACCACATAAGAAGGCCTAGGATACAAGCTATAATGAAGGACAGGACAGACCAATAAGATTCAAGCAAATGGGATATAATAAAAGGGTTGGGATTAGATTGGTTGTTTGGGATGAGATTAATTTTTTTTAAATTATTTGACAGAGTTAGACAGTGAGAGAGAGAGACAGAGAGAAAGGTCTTCCTTCTGTTGGTTCAACCCCTGAAATGGCTGGTGTGGCTGGAGCTACGCTGATCCAAAGCCAGGCGCCAGGTGCTTCCTCCTGGTCTCCCAGGTGGGTGCAGGGGCCCAAGCACTTGGGCCATCATCCACTGCCTTCCCGGGCCACAGAAGAGAGCTGGACTGGAAGAGGAGCAATGGGGACTAGAACCCCTTGCCCATATGGGATGTCAGCACCGCAGGCAGAGGATTAACCAAGTGAGCCAAGGTGCCAGCACTTGGGATGAGATTAATATTTAAATAGAATCTTAGTAAAGCAAATTGCCTTACTTAGTGTAGGAGGGGCCGCACCAAAAAGCTGAAGAACCTAGAATAAGCCCCCTCCCTTCCCTCAGGCGAGACAAAATTCTGTTAGCAGATGCTCTTCAGGTTTGAAGTGCAATAGTGGCCCATTCTTGAGTTTCCAGCCTGCTAAACTATATGTGAGTGTATTGGTAAGGGGGTGGTGGGAGGTAAGAAAAATGTCCGTTTACCTTAAGACCACATATGAAGTCTTGCCCATTTGAATGCTTTTAACTTGATTAATTTAAACAATGTGCTCCTTTAGGTATTTAACTTGATTGATTTAAACAGTGTGCTCCTTTAGGCATTTTCCACCTGCGCACTGCCCATTTGCCCTGCTTCCAGAAGCACTCATTCAAGGGAACTTCCTTTTTCTGACGGAAGAGTAACTAGAGTTCTGATATCTGCCTCCACCTGTCTCTAGCCTGCTCTCTGAAGTAGGCAGGCATACAGGTTGGAGTTGATCCGATTTGTGAACTGGAAGACCACGCCCCTGTGTGACCTCATGCTCCTACCTGATGCCTTGGCCACGCCCTTGTGTGGCTTCATTCCCCTACCTGACCTTACCAGGGTGCCCACCAGCCAATCAGGTTAATTGACCACTCCCCTTTGGAGTGGGTTAAAAGCCTGGGGCACAGTGTGCCCAGCCTGCTCTTTTTCCCTGGCGTCTTGCTAGGAAGGGGCTTGCTGTAGCCCCACGCCTCCAGGGCGCATGGCCTTCGGGCCATGTGCTCTGGGCATCCTGGCCTAGATGCTCTTCCACGTGGCTGGTTCCTGGTGCTCGGTATGAACCCCTAATTACCTCTTTTTCTTAAATAAAGCTCTTACTCTCCTATGCATCTTTCCTACTAAATAAAAGCTTAAAACGTACCATGCTACCTCGTTTATCTGTGCCGGTATTTAGAATTCTTCTCTAAATATTAGGCAAGAACCCTCTTGGGCTTATTAATATTGGGGATTTAGTAATAAGCCCGTGGTAAAATCGTAAGGCGCCCCAAATTTTGGTAGTACATGTGGCACCCTGGCTAGCATTTCTATGGAACTTTAAGGGGCCACGGTTTAGTGTGAATTTTAGGGGGTCTTGTCCGATATCACTCTCTACTCATACTCTATGACTATGAAGTTTTGGCTAAGTTTGCTTAAATTTAAGGTTTTATTTTTGAAACATCAATTTTAAAATGTACCCTCTAAAATGCATGTTCACGCAGGTATGAAAATTCCGTTTTCCTATATTGGTATGACGTATCAGTCTATTTCATTCATTGTGCTGGGCAATCAGTGGAATTTTTTTTTTAATTGTGGAAATTCCAGTCCTCCGTATCTTGGAAGTATCTATTTCCATTGATGATTTCCTTCCAACCATGATTTTTAAAAATCTCCCTCTTCAATATTTACTTTCTCCTGCCTCTGTGCTATTTTTACTTTAAATTTCTTTTCTTTTTGTTTTATTCCCATTTTTATTCATCAAACAATAACAAAATTAGTTGATGATGTTCTTATAATGCTTGCTAAGAACTTCTTTTGTATTTGCTCACCAAGTTCACACAGTTCTACAAGGTAGGAAGTTTTTGTGCCTTACCTTTAGATATGGGGAAAATTAAGTGAAGATAAGTCAAACAATTTGACCAAGATATAATAAATTGTAAAGTGTGATTTCAGTTAAAGCAGTCTTGATCTGAAATCTTAATTATTAATCATGCTAATATATCATTTCTCAGATGAATGATAATACTTGGTTGTGAACCCATAAAAAGGAGTAACAAATTATTTTTGGAAGCTCTGAGTATGTAGCTGTGATTTGCCAATTGGAGTTTCACTGTAGTGTCACCCTAGGGAGCCATATTTTGGAGAACCATCTGGTAGTATCTTCAGGTGCTTCCCTTTGGACTTATCCTCCCTTAGCTGTAAGCTCTAGCTGTCAGTGTCCTGGGAAGTGAAAGAACAAGAAGAGTTAGGGTTGAGTTCAGCATTCAACATTCTTTTGGGAAAACCAAGAATTTTTGAAATGAAAGTCTTCAGGAAAATATCTGAAGCCTGGATAGTAAAACAAAATTAAGTAATCTTTCCCACCATTTCTTTGTTCTGTTATCAATATCTGTCTCAAATTTTCCATGATCACATCCTACTGTGTCCTCAGCCCATTCTTTTAGGCTTAAATTTCTCTCATAACTCCTTTGAAAATTTTCCTCTTAAGGTCACGGGGACATTTATATTATCAATGTCAACAGCCCCTCTCTTCCTCACAACCTTCTCTCAGTTTTGACATAACTTACAATTCCTTCTTTCATCCCCCTTTTCATGTTTGTTATTATACCATACTTTATTTATGTTCTTCTGACTTTACCAGGAATCTATAATCCTGTTTTTCCCATGTGTATTTTATTATATTTTGACTCCTTAAGACTTTCCTGGTCCTGGAGAGATCACCTCTGTCAGGGTTAGCTAATTCCTAAAGAAAGTAAGATTCCTGAAATGGCACCTTTTACATGCTAATCAGTCAATCCAAACCCACAAAATCCTCCCTCAGGGTCTCACATAGAGATCTAACACTTAGATTTATATTCACCTGTCCCATCACTCATGTGTCAAGTGCCAAACAACTAACATCAACCATTGTGCTCCAGAGGCCACAAAAATTATTCAAACTCCACAGTCTTATACTTGGTCACCTTGCTAGGTAGAATCCTGTGCCTCTTGTTTCCGGGAACCTGTGAGGACAAAAATGACTACCTTTAAGACAGTTATTTCCCTATCTGTGTGTCTCCCTACATATGACTAAAGCAAATCCCTGTTAGATTTTAAAACTCATATGTATATATGAAGGAGGGAGAGGTAAGGGAGGGGGAGAGAGATTCCAATCACTCATCAACTGGTTCATTTTCCAAATGCCTGTAAAGACAAGAGCTGGGTTGGGAACTTGGAATGCAAACCAGGTCTCCCACATGATGGCAGGAATCCATTTACTTGAACCACAAGCACTGCCTTCTAGTTTCTCCATTAGCAGGAAACTGGAGTCAATAGGTGGAGCCAAGAGTCAAATCTAGATACTCTGATAGGGGATCTGAGCATTTCAACTGCTAGGCTAAGCCTCTGTTCCCCTGTAATATTTCTAACATTGTATCTTCACATTTCCATTTTACAAGATTCTTATCATCTGCCAAAACAACAAATGTTGGCATGATCACAAGATTGCCCATGAAATGATATCCACTTCACTCAGTGTGTGGTTCACTTATTTATTCTTTTTTTCTTCAGACTAAGAAAGGTTTTATTTTTAAGACAAAACAAATAGCATTAATATACATCCAAATGCCAATGCACTGGGTTTTATAAAATAGAAGATTACACTCTGATATCAACTAGAAACTAGAACCACTGAAAAACGACCAGTGCTTCTGGTGACATGGGTACAACATGTGCTTGTCTAAGAAGTCATTCAGTGTGCATCTCTGTGAAATATATGACAAGAGCGAAGCAATGCAAGGCAAAATGGAAGGTGGGCAATGCTTTAAGACCCTTTTCTCTGCTCCAATGTGCTCTTATTCTGCTTTGGAGAACTCAAGTAATCAGCAGGCCATTTTACAAAGAGTTTGAGTATCAAAGAACACTTTAAAAGTCTGAAATAGATTAGAGGCCATAACTAAAATTATGTAGGGAGGTCAGTGCCGGAGAAAATAGTTTGTGTTCTCAAAAGCCAGATTTTACACAATGGCAGGCACTAAATCTCATTAGGTGTGCTTGCAGTAGAAAAGACGACATGGATCTTAGTAAAGGCTGTTCTTTTTCATGATGCGCAGGAATTCTTGCTCATTGACTTCTCCATCTCCATCTTGATCAGCTTCATCAATCATTTCCTGTAGCTCCTCATCTGTCAGGTTCTCGCCCAACTCCTTGGCCAGCGTTTCAGATTTTTTAATGATAACTTTCCAGTTTCATCATCATCGAGGAGCTTGAAAGCTTTCAGAATTTCTTCTTTGGTATCTTTCTCAGACATCTTCTGAGTCATCACAGTCAAAAAGTCACTAAAGTTCATTTTGCCAGTGCCTTCCTTATCAATTTCACTTATCATTTTCTTGATTTCTTCTTTTTTGGGTTCAAACCCCAGAGCTCTCATTGCCACCTTAAGTTCTTTAACATCTATGGTCCCAGTTCCATCAGCATCAAAGAGATCAAAAGCTTCCCTGATTTCTTGTTTCTGCTCTTCAGTAAGCTCAGGCTTAGGACTCATACTTTTCCGCTGGGCACTAGATGTTACGTTTCCTTTCTTAAAGTTAGAGGCCATAGCCGGCGCACTCCGCTGCCCGTTGTTACGGCAACCAACATACACACCGACTCGGCGCCATTCCCCCACTTATTTATTAACAAATCTTCTTTCATGAATTTTCCCTAGAGTTTATGTACCCAACTAACTGACAACTCCATTTGGTAGTTTAACAGAATTTAGAAACACAACGATGGCCCAAATAGGATTCTAGAGTCCCCCCCCCCCCCAATATGTTTTTATAGAATTTCCTTAATAAATTTTACCCTGCTATGCTCAATTGAAGAAACCAATCCTTGTCATTATTCCTGAGTAGTTTCCCCTCATGACCTCTCAATTTTCTCCATCTTAACTGCTCCCAGTATAGTCTAGCATCATGACTCATCTAGATGGTATGGTTGTGGGCAGAATGATCTTACAATTTGGATCCTGACACATCTCTTCTACCACTCAGACATTGAAGACAATAAAGACAATCCAAACCATTGTCCAATGCCATCCAGATTTTACATATTGAACCTTGCCCACTTCGAATAAGTACTTGCTGAATTCTAGCCACACAGTCTGTTCTGGCTACTGCGCTCACATGCAGTACATGTTGACTACTTCACCAAGGCCTCTGTACTAGAAAAATTTTGTACCAGATGATTGTTCTTTACAAAACATTATAAGAGATGTCTTCAAAAAGTTCACGGGAACAAGTATTATGAAAGGTTATAAAATTGTTCTGCTACCAAATTTATTTCCATTTCCCATGAACTTTTTTTTATTTTTGACAGGCAGAGTGGACAGTGAGAGAGAGAGAGAGAGAAAGGTCTTCCTTTGCTGTTGGTTCACCCTCCAATGGCCGCCGCAGCCGGCGTGCTGCAGCCCGCGCACTGCGCTGATCCGATGGCAGGAGCCAGGAGCTTATCCTGGTCTCCCATGGGGTGCAGGCCCCAAGCATTTCAGCCATCCTCCACTGCACTCCCGGGCCATAGCAGAGAGCTGGCCTGGAAGAGGAGCAACCAGGACAGAATCCGGTGCCCCAGCCAGGACTAGAACCCGGTGTACCGGCACTGCAAGGCGGAGGATTAGCCTATTGAGCCATGGCATCGGCCTCCATTTCCCATGAACTTTTAAAAATATCTTTGTGTAATCTCCTCTTGGTCACCTGGATTTCAGCCTAATATAAACTCTTCAAAACTGCCATCCCTTATCACTTTGTTTTCTCTGTATTATTTATGAGTTCCAGAAATTATTTCACTTCTTTCTTAAACAATGTCCACAGAACCCTATACAAGATAAGTTATATATGGGCCATGACCTTATTTTAATCTTTGTTATCTTTAGCATTCAGAATAGTGATTGGCATATGGTAGGTTCTTACTAAAATTTTAAAGACTTGATGAATAAACTACAAATATAGGCATCCAGTTTTAAATGTTCTTGTCTTCAATAATTGTATGTACATTTTTGGTTTAGTATGCAGTATTTAATGACATAGGTGCATTTTAATGCCTATGACAAAAAAAAGTTAGTATTCTAGCATTTTCCGATATTTGAAAATGCCTTTTCAATTTCTTCAAAATCATTTAATCCTGAAACAGAAAGAGAACCTGTTTCTTTCATACTAGTCTTGCCTTCTGAATAAACTAGTTTTAAAGAGGTAGTGCATATTTTTGAAAATAATATATAGCATTGGTGGATATTTAACATACTTTCATGTATGTTCAAACCCATGTATACAGAAAACAGGACATGGGCACAGAACATTTTTAAAAATAACTTTTCATATCCTTATCTTCTAAATGATATTTTCCTACAGTTTCATTATAGAAGGACTGATAATAAGACTCGTATCTTTCAACTGCCCTGAAAGTATTTTTTATCCTTAAAGATTTTAGACTGCTGAATTAAAATAAAACATTGAGGTATAGGTATTATAATAGAACAAATATGTACTTATTATTATACTTATAATTAAAATGATGAGTATTATACAATGAAAATTCAACTTTACCCTGTGGGAACTCCAAGTATTTAGAAAGAATGGAGAAAGAGTTATTTTATGGCATAATAAATTCAGGGGATCAAAACCTTTGTGAAAATTAGATTTCTCACCTAATATGCATTGCAATTTGAAATCTGAGTGCCACCTGGTGGTCATTCTTGCCCCATAAAGGTCATCAGGCAGACTATGGTCGATCCTAAGAGATCCTAATCTTTAGTTATGTTTGTAACTTTAAAAAATATAATATCTTGAATGCTCTCTAACAATTTGATGGTGCTGGGTCATAGATTTAGATCTTTAATCCATGTTGAGTGGATTTTTGTGTAAGGTGTAAGGTAGGGGTCTTGCTTCATGCTTCTGCACGCGGAAATCCAGTTTTCCCAGCACCATTTATTGAATAGACTGTCCTTGATCCAGGGATTGGTTTTAGATCCTTGATCAAATATAAGTTGGCTGTAGATGTTTGGGTTGATTTCTGGTATTTCTATTCTGTTCCATTGGTCTATCCAGCTGTTTCTGTACCAGTACCATGCTGTTTTGATTACAACTGCCCTGTAGTATGTCCTGAAATCTGGTATTGTAATGCCTCTGGCTTTATTTTTGTTGTACAAGATTGCTTTAGCTAATCGAAGGTCTCCTGTACCTCCATATGAAGTTCAGCATAATTTTTTCTAGATCTGATGAGAATGTCTTTGGTATCTTAATTGGTATCTCGTTGAATCTATAAATTGCTTTTGGGAGAATGGACATTTTGATGATGTTGATTCTTCCAATCCATGAGCATGGAAGATTTTTCCATTTTTTGGTATCCTCTTCTATTTCGTTTATTAAGATTTTGTAATTCTCATCGTAGAGATCTTTAAAATCCTTGGTTAAGTTTATTCCAAGGTATTTGATTGATTTGTAGCTATTGTGAATGGGATTGTTCTTAGCAGTTCTTTCTCAGCTGTGGCATTGCCTGTGTATACAAAGGCTGTTGATTTTTGTGCATTGATTTTATATCCTGCCACTTTTACAAACTCTTCGATGAGTTCCAGCAGTCTCTTAGTAGAGTTCTTTGGGTCCCCTAAATAAAGAATCATAACATCTGCAAAGAGGGATAGTTTGAGTTCTTCCTTCCCAATTTGTATCCCTTTAATTTCTTTTTGTTGCCTGATGGCTCTGGCTAAAACTTCAAGAACTATGTTGAATAGCAGTGGTGAGAGTGGGCATCCCTGTCTAGTTCCAGATCTCAGTGGAAATGCTTGCAACTTTTCCCCATTCAATGAGATGCTGACCATGGGTTTTTCATAAATTCCTTTGATTGTATTAAGGAATGTTCTTTCCATACCCAGTTTGCTTAGAGTTTTCATCATGAAAAGGTGTTGAATTTTATCGAATGCTTTCTCTGCATCTATTGAAATAATCATATGGTTTTTCTTCTGGAGTTTGTTAATGTGGTGTATCACATTGATTGATTTGCAAACATTGAACCATCCCTGCATACCAGGGATAAATCCCACTTGGTCTGGGTGGATGATTTTTCTGATGTGTTGTTGTATTCTATTGGTGAAAATTATATTGAGGATTTTTGCGTCTATGTTCATAAGGGATATTGCTCTGTAATTTTCTTTAAATGCTGCATCTTTCTCTGGCTTAGGGATTAAGGTGATGCTGGCTACATAGAAAGAATTTAGGAGGATTCCATCTTTTTCGACTGTTTGGAATAGTTTGAGAAGAAATGGAGTTAATTCTTCTTTAAATGTCTGGTAGAATTCAGCAGTGAATCCATCTGGTCCTGGGCTTTTCTTTGAAATTATTAGAGAACATTGAAGTGACCCTGCAAGATATTGGCACTGGCAAAGACTTCCTGGAAAAGATCCTGGAGGCGCAGGCAGTCAAAGCCAAAATTAACTATTGGGATTGCATCAAATTGAGAAGTTTCTGTAGTGCAAAAGAAACAGTCAGGAGAGTGAAGAGGCAACTGACAGAATGGGAAAAATATTTGCAACTATGCTACAGATAAAGGATTATTAACCAGAATCTACAAAGAGATGAAGAAATTCCACAACAACAAAACAAACAACCCACTTGAGAGATGGGCCAAGGTCCTCAATAGGCATTTTTCAAAAGTGGAAATCCAAATGGCCAACAAGCACATGAAGAAATGTTCAAGATCACTAGCAATCAGAGAAATGCTAATCAAAACCACAATGAGGTTTTACCTCACCCCGGTGAGAATGGCTCACATTCAGAAATCTACCAACGACAGATGCTGGAGAGGATGTGGGGAAAAAGGGACACTAACCCACTGTTGGTGGGACTGCAAATTGGTTAAGCCACTATGGAAGTCAGTCTGGAGATTTCTCAGAAACCTGAATATAACCCTACCATTCAACCCAGCCATTCCCCTCCTTGGAATTTACCCAAAGGAAATTAAATTGGCAAACAAAAAAGCGGTCTGCACCTTAATGTTTATTGCAGCTCAATTCACAATATCTAAGACCTGGAATCAACCCGAATGCCCATCAACAGTAGACTGGATAAAGAAATTATGGGACATGTACTCTATAGAATACTATACAGCAGTCAAAAACAATGAAATCCAGTCATTTGCAACAAGATGGAGGAATCTGGAAAATATTGTGCTGAGTGAAATAAGCCAGTCCTAAAGGGTCAAATATCATATTTTCTCCCAGATCGGTGACAACTAACCGAGCACAAAAAGGTAACCTGTTGAAGTGAAATTTACACTATGAGAAACAATGACTTGATCAGCCCTTGCCCTGACTGTTGATGAACAACTTAATACTTTATCCCTCATGGCCGGAGCCGTGGCTTAACAGGCTAATCCTCCGCCTTGCGGCGCCGGCACACCGGGTTCTAGTCCCGGTTGGGGCGCCGGACTCTATCCTGGTTGCCCCTCTTCCAGGCCAGCTCTCTGCTATGGCCCGGGAAGGCAGTGGAGGATGGCCCAAGTGCTCGGGCCCTGCACCTGCATGGGAGACCAGGAGAAGCACCTGGCTCCTGGCTTTGCACCAGCGCAATGCGCCAGCCGCAGCGGCCATTGGAGGGTGAACCAATGGCAAAAAGGAAGACCTTTCTCTCTAACTCTCTCCCTCACTATCCACTCTGCCTGTCAAAAAAAAAAAAAAATACTTTATCCCTCTTAGTATTTTTTTGTCTGTTCTACTTAATACTCATTCACTGATTTAATTTAAGCCTGCAAATGCCCATTAAAAGCTGGGACTGGGCTGGAGTGAGAGGTAGGAAGCAGGAACTCAATCCAGGACTCTCATGTGAATGAATGGAAGGAACACAAATTCTAGAGCTCTCACTGTTGCCTCTCACGGACTACACTGGTGGGGAGCTGGAGTCAGGAACCAAAGCCAAGAATCAAGCCCTCGTCCAAGGATGTGCAATGTGGCTATCTTTACCACCAAGTTGAATGAGCCTCTCTCTCATTGTATACCTACTAGGCCCCAAGGACTAATCTGAAAAAGATCTCTGAAAATCTCTGTACTCAATGACAGTACCAGAAAGGTAAGGATTAAAAAAAAAAAAGCTGTAAAATTACTTATCTGATGCAGTATTTTAAGAATTATTACATTTTTACCAGAAGTTCCCTAAGACTGAAACTCTAATAGTTTAAATTAACTGCATTTAGCAAGATGATTGTGGGTGTAAATTGGTAACTGGATTCTTTTGATTACACTCCCAAAATCGAAAGATTTAGGTAACTGTCTTCTTTGCCTGTGTATATTTCTCTTTAAATTTATTATGATATAATTCATTTTTCCATTCACTGAGTAATTCATTCAGTAAATAGCTTTCTATATCTGTGTTATTATTAGAAATTCTGCCTAGGGACATAAGGGAGGGAAAAATAGACATTATGCCCATATTCACATTACTTATGGTATTTTGTAAGCAATTCATATTTATCAGATAACCATTCAAGGCTAATATCAAAATGTGATATGTACTACAGAAAGGGAGATGGTCCTAAAGCTATGAGATATTTTAAATGGAGGATTCACCTATTGTTGGAAGGTGAGAAAAGTCATTCTACAGCAGTATCCACTGAACTGATACCTGACTAATGAGAATCAGCCCTTTTTCTGAGTACTCACTGCCTCAGTAAGGCTCACAAAGATAAAGACCTTAATTTGAGATATTTATCTTGGTGCAATGGCCTGGACAGATGTATAGCTGTTTGATGTTTGGTTGTTGATTATGATAAAAATATTTACTTTAGTTATCCAGAGAATTTTTTTTTTCCCTTAAGAGTGATACAATAATATTCCATTTAGGGGAAATAATGCCCTTGTGGATTAGGTTTGGGCTGTACTGAAGCTGAAGATTTGAAATCCCCACGCAACTGTTTTCAAGGAAGATGAATACGGAGTATGGAATCTCAGGACCCTTGCAGTAATGAAGTTGTGCGATTAAAGAGATGACGGTTGCACGACTGTGTTTGCCCTTTTACGTTAGAATATTTGCTGATTTGCAGGCCTTGCTCCTGAATGGATATGTCAGATGGAATAATAAAACTAGCCCTAGGGGTGTACCATTTCTCTTGACTCAAGTCTTGTAAATCTCGAGTGTATCATCCACAACAGATAGAGCATTAAACATTGCAACATAAAGAAGCAATCGCAGTGGTTAGGAGGGACACTCTATTTTTGAGACAAAAGCTTCGCCCATTATACTATGAATAAGTCTTATAAAAGTTGAGTGTATATTTTACTGAGGCCAAGCTGTTACAGTTCAGAGAGTCTATTAGTCTTTCTTCTTACAGATGTGACATTTACTCACAAAACAATCCCCCAAATGCCTTTTGGATGGCATTTTAAGTTTAAACCTCTTCAGAAACAAATTTGAGGATATTTTTCTGCTATTAGTTACAAGCCAGTGTCTGTCCACACCAAGACTTATTTTTTTCCCTCTCATTTCTCTCTCACACCTCCCTGTTGCCTTTCTTTTCGTGTTCTCTCTCTGCCCTCCCTCCCTCCCTTGCTGTCTTCCTCTCTCTCTCTCCTCTTTTTCTTTCTCTCCATCTCTTTCTTAATTCTTCGGCTGTCATGATGAGGGCCATTCCTAAATATAAACCCTCAGAGCTTATTCATCATGTCTGTGATTTCACCTCAATGAACTAACTACCCTTGATAACCTGATGAAGATCAAACATGAAGCTAGATAAAATGAGGGTCAACGGTTCAGGAAAGCTTATTCAAGGGGGTCTCATATACATCCTTGTTTTGTTTTCAAAGACTGAAACACAAGCCATGTAGTCATCCCTGGAAAACATTTATCTGACTGTACTGAGTGCAGCAAGGTTATCCTCACTGTCACAATGAAATTCAAACTTGAAAACATATGACCTGAGAAAGTGGACAGCAAGTTGAATAACAAAACTTTTCGCATTCTAACGTCTCCTTCCTCTCATTCTTTCCTGCCTGGCCAGTTCTGACTTAATATTGTGGCTGACGTATTTTCACGTTCTCTGGGATGTGTTCTCAACACTTCCATCCAACTGAACCACTGCCTTCCGTGCAAGATCTCCCATCATCTGTTTTCATGATATTTCTAATAATTTTATGCAGCATTGATTATATTTCTAATTACTTGCTTGAAGTTTGCATTTCCTAAAAAATTGAAAACTCTATCAAGGCACTTGACATTGGCTGTCACACTGTGTATTGTGTGTTGTGCTATTCTTAGCACCAACTACAGTGCCCTTTGACATGGGAAATGCTCAATAATGTTCTCTGAATAGATGAGTAAATGCATAAGTGAGTGAGTTGATGTGGACATTGGCAAAAAATTCTGACTTCATGAAGTGTTGTCTTCTGTTCTCAGTTAATACTTTTTCATCAATCTTCCTAATAATTGTGCCAAATGTAGACTGTATTTTTTTCTATTGTCCATTTTGGAGGAAACCAATAGGAGTTGTCCTTATTTATATAAAGGGTCACTCCTAAAATAAAGGGATGATGAATTCTAAAAAATTACCTAAAAAAGGAGCTCAGCCATGTGGACCACTGACCAAATCAAATATAGCCAGATTTCTGTCTTTGTCAATGAAGTGTTATGGGAACATGGCCATGCCCATTTGTTTGCTTAGAACTTCAACAGCTGCTTTCATCCTACTATAATATAATCAAATAGTCATGACAAAGATCGTATGGCCTACAAAGTCTAAAATATTTGCTGTGTACAGAATATGATTTGCTGACATCTGGAGAAGTTAAAAGTTTGCTTTTGCTAGCTTTCCCATGATCCTTGTGTTCATACTATTTAAAGGCATTCTTGGGGCCAGCGCCATGGCACATTAGGTTAATCCTCCGCCTGCGGCACTGGGATCCCATACAGGCGCCAGTTCTATTCCTGGTTTCTCCTCTTCCAGTCCAGCTCTCTGCTGTGTCCTGGGAAAGCAGTGGAGGATGGGCCCCTACACCCACGTGGGAGACCAGGAAGAAGCACCCGGCTCCTGGCTTCGGATTGGTGCAGCTCCATCTGTTGCAGCCATTTGGGGAGTGAACCAATGGAAGGAAGACCTTTCTCTGTCTCTCTCTCACTGTAATTCTACCTGTCAAATAAATAAATAAAAATATTTAAAAAAAGGCATTCCCACATGCTTTCACTAAAGATTGTTCCTGAATGATGTAAAAAATAATAGCATTGCTACTCAACCTAGTTGAATGAACGTGTCAGCAATGGTGAGTGACAGATTATTTGCAAAATCTTTCATATAGTTCAGAATTAATAGGTTATTGGAAATAATGATATAAAATTAAAGATGCTTAAAATCACATTTAGCGTTTTCAGTTAGGCTGTAAAAAGTTCCATTAAATGGCAATATGGACTCTGTTGCATGAAGTGGAATGAAGTATGTACGCTTTAAAAAGATTTCCAAAAATGATTTCTATTCTTTTCTTTGCTCAGAATATATGACCTGTAATCAAGAATATCCAAGATAATATGATAACAGATATGTTATTTATAATTGGAACAGTGATATGAACTCTTCCAATCTTTCCTGAATTTCCGACCTTTTGAGCAGGAAGGCACGTAGTATTGGGGGAATGATGTGAGAGGCAAATTCCTCTTCTCCATCTACATTTAAAGCTTCTTCTAATTTTTATCAATTTTTCACACATATCAGTCTTGAAATCATTCAAAGAAAAAGCTAGTATTTTTCTTGAATGGAACTCATGTGTGCTTTTACAGCAAGGAATGGGTTGAATTATTTAAGCATTTCTGTAAAACTTGGCACAATTTATTGAGTTCCCAAACATGTGCTCTCTTTCTCTTAAGCTCTCCTACTCTTATCTTGCCCCTCCCCCCACACCCTTTGGGCTTCCCCCACCCAACACAAATAAACCTTTCCTCTAAAAAAAAAAGAAAGAAATGACCATGCTTTCCTCACTGTGTTATATTGGCAATATATTTTTAAACTTTAGCTTATGGTAGGAAAACCTTTTGTTAAAGACCTAATGTTAAATATTTTAGGCCTTGTGGATGCCTGTCACAAACATTTAATTAAAGCATTATCCTGAAAAAAGCAATCTTAGATGAAATGCAAATGAATGGTTGTAGCTGCATTCCAGTAAAATTATAAAAACAGAGAGCCAAGTCACAAGACACTATTTGTCAACTAATGCTTTAGTCAATATCATTGATTAATTTGTCTATTCTTATATAATATCTTTCTTTACTCACTAGAACTTTTATTTAATTCTTGACATTTAATATCTCCAATATTGTTCTTTCTCTTAGAATTTTCTTGGTTACTCTTTGAGTACTCATTTCTATCTAAGACAGTACCTAGGAAAGTTCATGAAATACATATTATACAAATAATTGCATGGATTTCAAAAGCTTGTGCACCCAAATAAATTTATCCTCCGATTCTGTTTTTCTGTGAACCTTTTCAAGTACACTCACACATTTTAGAAAATAACTGCTTATCAAATTTCCCCCATAATTTTCTTGTATCAAAAGAACAAGCTGATGGTGTAGGTGTCATGGTGCAACTGGGTTAAATCACCACTTGAAATGAACACATCCCTGTATCAGAACTGTGCTTCTCACTCAGCTTCCAGCTAATGCAGCTAGTAAGGCAGCATATGATGACCCAAATACTTGCATTCCTGCCTTCCATATGGGAGACCTGGATAGAGTTCTAGGCTTCTGGCTTCAGCCTGACCCAACCCTGGATGTTGCAGCCATTGGGGGTGAAACAGTGGATAGAAGATCCCTTTCTATCTCCTCCTTTCTATGTGTCACTCTATCCTTAATATAAATAAATGCATAAATATATAAAATCTTTAAAAATAAGGCCGGCACCGCAGCTCAATAGGTTAATCCTCCACCTAGCGGCGCCAGCACACCGGGTTCTAGTCCCGGTCGGGGCACTGGATTCTGTCCCGGTTGCCCCTCTTCCAGGCCAGCTCTCTGCTTCTGCCAGGGAGTTCAGTGGAGGATGGCCCAAGTGCTTGGGCCCTGCACCCACATGGGAGACCAGGATAAGCACCTGGCTCCTGCCATCGGATCAGCGCGGTGCGCCGGCCACAGCATGCCAGCCGCGGCGGCCATTGGAGGGTGAACCAACAGCAAAGGAAGACCTTTCTCTCTGTCTCTCTCTCTCACTGTCCACTCTGCCTGTCAAAAATAAAATAAATAAATAAATAAATAAATATTTAAAAATAAGAAAAATTTAAGGAAAAATGAATGTCATTGAAATATTATTTCGCATCCATGTTTATAATAGAGTTTAACACTTTGAATTTCTTTGGAAAGTTTCAAAAATGGTCTGCAAATTTCTGAATAGATATATTTTTAAATTTCTTTTCTCCTGGTCAAAGCCAGGGGCCCTGAACTCCATCTAGGTCTCCCTCTTGAGAGGCAGGGGTCCAAGCACTTGAGTCATCATTACTGCCTCCCAGGATGCATTAATGGGAGATGAATCAGAAACAAAGGTGCCAGCAGTTGAACCAGCACTCAGATGTGGGATGTGGGTGTCCCCAACAGCATCCATTCTGAACAGATATTGAGATTTTATGTTTTCATTAGATTTTCTTTTTCTTAAATTATATTTTCTCATTGCTATAAATATGCACAATTAAAAATAATTTTTATATTGACCGAACCATTCTTTTTTTTTTCTTTTTTTAAACTTTTATTTAATAAATGTAAATTTTGAAAAGTACAACTTTTGGATTATAGCAGCTTTTCCCCCCATAACCTCACACCCACCCACAACCATCCCATCTCCCACTCCCTCTCCCATCCCATTCTTTATCAAGATTCATATTCAATTATTTTTATATACAGAAGATCAACTTGGTATATGCTAAGTAAAGATTTCAACAGTTTGTACCCACACAGATACACAAAGTATAAAGTACTGTTTGAGTAGTAGTTTTACAGTTTATTCACATAGTACAACACATTAAGGACAGAGATCCTACATGGGGAATAAGTGTACAGTGACTCCCACTGTTGATTTCACAATTGAAACTCTTATTTATGACATCAGTAATCCCCCGAGGCTCTTGTGATGAGCTGCAAGGCTATGGAAGCCCCTTGAGTTCACAAACTCCGACCTTATTTAGACAGGCCATAATCAAAGTGGAAGTTCTCTCTTCCCTTCAGAGAAATGTACCTCCTTCTTTGACGTTCTTTCCACTGGGATCTCATTCACAAAGATCTTTCATTTAGGTTTTGTTTTTTTTGTTTTTTTTTTTTGTTTGTTTGTTTGTTTTTTGCCATAGTGTTTTGGCTTTCCATGCCTGAAAAACTCTCACGGGATTTTTAGCCGGATCCGAATGCTCTGAGGCCAGAGCGCTGTTTAGAACATCTGCCATTCTATGAGTCTGCTGGGTATCCCGCTTCCCATGCTTCCCATGCTGGATCGTTCTCTCCTTTTTAATTCTATCAGTTAGTATTAGCAGACACTAGTCTTGTTTATGTGATCCATTTGGCATTTAATCCTATCATTATGATCAATTGTGAACTGAAACTGATCACTTTGACTAGTGAGATGGCATTGGTACATGCCACCTTGATGGGATTGATTTGGAATCCCCTGGCATGTTTCTAACTCTACCATTAGGGGTAAGTCTGAGTGAGCATGTGCCAAACTGTACGTCTCCTACTTCTCTTATTCCCACTCTTATATTTAACAGGGATCACTTTTCAGTTAAATTTAAACACCTAAGAATAATTGTGTGTTAAAGAGTTCAACCAATGGTATTAAGTAGAACAAAGAAAATACTAAAAGAAATAAAATAGTAAGTTGTTCATTGTCAGGACAAAGGCTGATCAAGTCATTGTTTCTCATAGTGTCCGCTGAATTATTCTTGATATACATATTAAGGGAATATATATATATATACACACATATCTTACTCTTAATATATATTATATTAATGTATATATCTTATTCTTAATATAAGGAATATAGCATCATCTGAGGATGAATCAGGAACATACAAATCAGGACTCTATGCTGTCCTATTTCTGTTTTTTATATGCAACCAAAGTGGAATAAAGACTTATAGTAAAAATCCTAAACAACATTAATTTTCCACTTTATTCCTATTTGCTGAATTTTAGTATCCTTGTATTTAATTTGGTCTGTGTTGAAAATTCGACAGATTTTTTATTATTATTTATTTATTTGAAAGGCAGAGTGACAGCTAAAGAGATAACAGAATGAGAGATCTTCCATCTGCTGGTTCACTTCACAGATATCTGCAACAGCCTGGGCTGGGCCAGGCCTCAACCAGGATCCAGGACCTCCATCCTGGTCTCCCACATGGGTGGCAGTGGCCCAAGGGATGTGCCTTGGGCCTTGCCTATTAATGTGATGACTTCCTAGGTAATGCTGAACTCTGCTCTCTAAGAGCAGCCTTATAAGACAGCGGAAAAGCACTGAACTGTAGTTATGTAATAAGCTGAAGATGACTATATGGATAAAAACCTGAAAATTTGAGACTGCTCTAGCATATGGGAGTCTTTCAAAAAGTTAGTGGAAAAGGAGCCAGTGTTTGGTTACAGCAAGTTAAACTGCCACAAGCAGTGCTTGCCAGTGCTAGCAGTGCTACCAGCCCATATTGGAGTGTTGATTGAAATCTTGGCAGTTCTGCTTCTGATAGAGCTCCCTACTATGTGTTTGGAAGGCAGCAGAAATCGGCCCAAGTTACTGGGCCTCTGTCAGCCACTTGAGAAACCTGGATGGAGTTCCTGTATCTGGGCTTCCGATTGACACAGCCACAGCCATTGCGGCAATTTTGGGAGTGAACGCAACGAAAAGTCTCTGCCTCTCTTCTTTTCCTGTAACTCTACCTTTCAAATAAATAAATATTTTTTTTCAAAAAAGAAAAAAAAAGCTGTTGAAAGAACTGAATTAAAAACTCTACTTTGGTGTAAACATTTTAAAATAATTTCTATGAGTATTTTCCTTTTTCCTGGGGTCTTGGCTCCTTGCATCTACCATGTTTCCTTTCACTGTGTTCAAATAGCTTATTTATTGTTTGTTACTCTTAGTGGTAACGGTTGTTTATGTAGGAAACAAAGAAAACTTCCAGCCAGTTTGTTATTTGTCGGGAACCTTGAGTACTATAAGCTAATCTTTTATCCTTGGAACTATTCAACCAAAATACATCCAAGCCCCCTCTCTCCCAGCCCTGCCCCCCCCCCCACCTGTCACAAAATGAATTCTTCCTCATTTACAGAGATTCTCCATCATTGAATTTTTGGAGTGCTTATGAGTTATCCAGATTGTCAGTCATAATTACTCTTATTTCAAAGAAAAAGGTAATCCTACTGAGACTTGTGCCAGATGACTCTTGTTGCTATCATGCTCACAAAATTTCACTTTTGTCCTGAAGCAAATCATGAGAGAGCTTCAAAAGGTTCAAGAAAAATGTGCATTATCTTTTAATTCCATTTGTCCACAAATCTTCGGAAGCCTCCTTGTGTATTACATATCTTTATTATATACCCTACCACCAATTATATTAAAAGTGTACTACAGGTTTTATTGGCTGAAATACAATGTGGAAAATTTTAGTCCTGTATACTAACTGGTTATACCCAGATAGTCATAAGCCCTGGGGTTCTATTGCACAGTGGAATGACTGTAGATAATTTTAATGTACTGTATATTTCTCTATTTAAAAACCTAACAGAAATTTGTATAGTCTCACTATAGAAATATGTTAAATGCTTACAATAATGAATATATTTACCTGATTGTATATAATACAATGTATACATATAACAATGCATCACATAGTACACCAGAAATATGCATAATTTTTATATTTTTGTTAAAACATTTTAATAAATTTCTAAAAATGGAATCACAACAATCTAAGTAGATTATTATAAATAAAAGTATGCCATTCATGAGAGTATCACTTATGTTTTACTCAATAGCAGTATATGAAGGATTAGTCAAGGAACTTCACTACATATAAGGATTAGAAATAAGTCTCCTAAAATTTTTCCTGGAAAATAAATTCTGAGTTCGTACAGGTACAATTCTTTGATGGGTCATTTACTTCTCATGATATTTTCTATTCTACTTCCATAAAGCTCTATTTATTAGAAATGTATTGACTTTACATTGAAATAAAAATTTCATCTCTGGTCTGAAACTGTCCCTTGAGACTACAAAGACCAATCTAAATGTCCTTTAACTTGATACTCTTTAATATTTCAAGACAGCACTCACATTTCCCGATATATTTGTTTCTACAAGACACATGGTGTAAGTTTCAGAACTGGCAGTGTCAAACTTCTCACCCTCTGGTTTCATCTCTCCTGGAAGTGTTCCAGCATAAACATGCCTTTCTTGCTACAGAGTGCAGAACTATACTTGATATTCAGGTGGCAGTATGAATATCCCACAGGAACACATCCTCACATTATTTTAATATATATATTCACCATGCATTGTTGTTAATTCAAATCAGGATATAATTGGCATCTGGCTGTTACACATCCTGTGTCCATTGCCAGTTTAAGAAAATTAAATAGATGTTTCACCTACGATATAATATCCTTATACTGACACTGTATATATTTTTAAAATCACAGTATTGCTTTTGAATTTCATCTTCCAATAATTAGCTTATTATTTCTCATATGAGATGGTTTTGGAATTTCTCATCAGCCTCATAAATAGCCAAGAAACCCTTTACATGTTCAAAACTTCAAAATAATCATATTTGTCATTTATTTAATTGCAAGTTACTGCGTGGTGATAATGAAAATGATTGAAAAAGGATCCTTGCCTTTGTTCCTTTCCCTCCCACCACCCCCCTTTTGAATTCAGTTTTGTTATGGTAGATGTTTTTTACTTAATAGAAATGACTGGTTTTTAAAACTTAATGTGTACATAGAATTAACCTAATTTACAAAACTGTGATGGTGTTAAAATGGAAACACACTCATCTTTTAATAATATCTGCAGTCTTAATGAGTTATTCAAGTTATTAACATTAGTTCTAATATCATAAAATAAAGATACTAGTCATTCTAATAGGACATTTATGTGATAAAAATAATGTTAAATTGATGTTAGTTAAATTTCTATTACTCACAGCAAACCTTAATTGATGGAAAGATACAGGAATTGTTAGACAAAATAATAACTCCCCAAAGATGTCCACACTCTAACTCCTAGAACCTATAAATATGTTACCTTACCTGGCAAAAGAAATTAACTTTGCAGATGTAATTAATGTTCCTAATCAACCAAACCTGAGATGGGTAGAATACTCTGAATTGCACAGGTGGGCTCAATTTGACCCCTTAAAAAAGGCAGAATAGAGTGAAACGTTCAGAGAGATTTCACTTGAGGACCCACTGTTCATGGCTTTTTGAAGGTGCAGGAAGAGTGGCAAGTCAAGAATTGAGGGCAATCCCTAGAAGCTGTAATCAGCATGGAAGCTGCACTCTCCCAGAGCCTCCAGCAGGGTGCCTGGCCCTTACCAACAATTTCATCTTTGCCTCCTAGAATAACCTGATGGTCTTTTGACTTCCATTATCATAAGCTAATAAATTTGTGTAGTGTGTGCTTTTTAAGCTAATAAATTTATGGTAATTTTTATGTCACCAAATAGAAAATGAATAAAGTGTTACACAATCTGGAATGGAAATCCAGTGAGAATTGACTCTCAACATATATCTTGGGTATGAAGATACCAAGGAGACAGTAACATATTTCAGATATCAGATTTAAAAATGTCAATAAAATGTTAATTACCTATGACACCAAAATCATTCTGTTTCTGATGTTTCTCGAAGCTATCTGATAAAACAAAAACAGAAACTTTATTTTGTTGGCACTTAATATGCACATTGCTTGAAAAACTTGAAGCCTGACATTAATACCTTAACATCCAAATAAAACCTAACATCAATTACAGAAGTCCTAAAAGTTTATATTAAACCTGCTTGCAGGTTTTTACCAACTTCGTTTTTTTTCTTTTCTTTTTTTCACTCTTTCCTTTTGAAGAGAACGGGAAGGACTTGCTTAGCACCTCAAAGCTACTTTCTGTCTTCCTCGTTCTTGCCAGCATCTCCAGTGCACTACCTACTGAGCCACCCGGTCCTCTCACGGGGACTCTTACCACCCACTCTGACCCATTTCTCATTTCGTTTCTCGCTCATTGGGAGAGTGTTAGCACACATCTTAAATGGGAGACAATAGTGATCTAAGCTGTTACCTCTATTAGTATAAATTATTTGGTTTGGAAAAAGCCAAAAACAATGCTGCTGATACTATACAAATTCAATGATGCAGTTGTTCAAGAGCAATCACAAGTGTTTCTGTGCCTCATTTCCCACCCGAATGGTCACATGTGTTCTAATCGCAGAACCTTACAACTCCTGAGAATGTGCGTGCAGGACACAATACGACTATAGAATTCACAATTAGCTCACTGCCTGACTTGGAGAAAAGGCAACCATGTAATTTGTAAACAGATAACAGTCATTGAAAAGGAATACACATAATTTTACTTTCCAGTAAATTCATTTTAGTCATTTTTATTGACTAAGATCATAGTATCTAAAGTTATTTTTAGAAGAATTTTATTTCTATAATTGAGAGGACGATTTTAGTCTCTACTATAGAAAAATGCCATGAATTTTCATCTTACTGCTATTGACCAGCTAAAATTAATTGATTTTTTAAAAAATCTTAAGGCATTCTTAAAGACAATGGAGAAAAATTACCCCACCAATTACCATCTCTAATTCTATGAATCTCTGAAGCCTATGCTTATTCATCAGAAAGTGATATCCCATGTGGGCAAATGATCATTTTGACGTTCTGTGAGATGAATGCCCTAAATTGGCTTATGATTTAAGAAATGTTGTGCTTTACAATTTGAGATGAGAGAAAAGAGACAATCTGTGTATCCCTGGTTTATGAGTTTCTACAAAAATCATTATTCTTAATATCAGCACATACACACCATGCTTCTAGATTCAGTGTTTTCACAGGCACTTCTCAGATCAATATTTCTACTTTAAATAGAGTGTGACCACATTTACAGATGTTTCAATGGCTTGAGAAACCATCGAGTGACCTAATAGTGAGAGAGCCTACTGCTTTTTCCTGGTTATTAGAATAATCATCAAAATAGCTGCCAAAGCAATTAGCAGGTATCACCATTCGGCCCAACGCCAGGCTGTCTTTAGGAATATCAGCTATTTGAGGATTTCTTAAAACACAGCTGCTACACGATGATCTAGTTAACTGTATATCTAAAAATAAATTTTGCATTCATTTAATTTTTTTTATTATTGAAAAATAGAAAACAAAAATAATAGAAGCCATAATCACAAATTAATTTGTAAATCAAACTAGGGTAATGTGAGAATACTGAATACAATAAACATTTTTTTTTTATTATTTTAGGATCCATAACTTATTTTATAGTTAGATATTTTTGACTACTTAAAAAATCTGCAAATGGACAGGCATGGTGTTAAGCAGGCTAATCAATATGTCTGTACATGTTGATCCCAATGCCTAGGAAAGCATTTCAGAAAAAAACAAAGTAAACTAAATTCCTAATGAAACCATGTCAGATGAGTATTAAAGAAGAATATATGGTCAATGTATGAGTCCATTCTGTGTTGCTATTCCAAAATATCCAAGGTTGTGTACTTTACAAGAAAAGCGGTTTATTTAACTCACAGTTCTAGAGCTCCAAGAGTATGATTCCAAAATCCTAGTGAGGGATCCCTGGCTGAGAACCTGGTCAAGGAGTGCAAAGGGAACTGGCTGTGTGAAAAGGGGCCCAAATATGTGGTGTGGCCATGCCTGCTTAGCCTGCTCTGCCAAAAACTAATTTAGTCTGCAAGGCCAGCATCATTCCCTCTAAAGACATTGCCCACACATGACCTAATTATCTTCCATTAGGCTCTCTTAAAGGTTCTACCAACCTCAGCACAATCACACCGGGAACAAGCTTCTAGCCCACGAAGCTTTTGCAGGATATCCTCAGACCATATTGAAATCCTAGCTGTCAGGATGCAGAACAAAGCTCAGAATACAATAAAACATAATAAATCAATTATTTTATTTAGATTTTGAATTAAAGTTGAAGCAGGATGTTAAATAAAGTGCCCCAGTTGTCTCAGAATTTCAGCTGGGGCTATAGAGATGGGAAAAAAGGACATTGAATAACCATAAACTGGAAAGTGAGACACCAGACCTTCTACACAGAACTTGTAAAGTGGTAACCCAAAAGGTACATAAATACTTATCCATGACCTGCCTTAACCCAATAGTAGGAGAAGATCGATAAGAGAAAGGTCATGAGAACGTGTTTCCTGTGCAAAGTGCTGGGCATTTCTCCTTTCTTCTGCATAGCTCGTGCCAAGTGGAGAGGCTGTAAGAAATCTCATCATGAAGCATGCTGTGCTTACCGTCAGGAGGAAGACTACCAGAGCAAGGGGGTGGAGAGAGAAACCCAAAGAAGATGAATTTCCTTGAAGTCTGAGACACACAGTGGACTTGTACTTGGAGAGGCCTGATGCTATAAAGCTTGGATGCCTGCAGCTAGCCTCACAGATGGAATTTCAGAGAGGACTTTGATAGGAGGAAATTCTATTTTTGCCCACCACAGGCCAAGAGTGCATATTTCCAGAGGCTTCAGGAAGCTCTAGAAGTTATCTGGCCTTAAAACATTTTTAAATAATCCCACCCAAAAGGTCGTCTTGCTGGAGGATAAATGATAATGGCTGAAAGAGCCTGAATGCACGGCGTATGCAGAAGGGAAAGCCAAGGATGGAAGGGAAAAGGGGAGCAGGTGGCTGGCCAGGGTCTGCATTATTACTACAGGCAAAATTGCTGAGCAAGGTCTATTGAATATGGAGGGAGGAAGTCATATATCTTAGGGGCCCACTGTATGTCCAAGGACACAAAGAATCAACAGTGGGCATAAGCCACATCATTCCAGATTACAACATTCCAGTCAAACATCCACTTTGCCCGCTCTGCTCTTTCTTTGCTATAACTTTGAGGCAGCAACCCCTGTGAGAGGAGAGAGGGAGTAGGCGGAGATGAGTAAAGCAGATAAACAGCAAAGAAAAGAAACTTGCCTGTAAGGTGTCCAGCGTGTAACAAATCTTCCCAGGCAGATGAATCAATTAATTCACGGGCTTTTATTGGGACTCCGCTTCCGGGCGAGGTTCCCAGGTCCCAACAGAGCAACAGAGCGGGGGCCGGGGAAGTTGCGCTTCAGAGGTTGGGAGGGCTCCTTTTATAGATTCAGGGCATGGGGGTTAAAGGTTGAGGCAGGTCTAATCCTCATTGGTTGACCTTTAGACACCCGTGGGGACCTTGACAAGGACTTTTCTTCCCTGGAAGTACAGGTAGGGACTTCTCCATTCCCAGAAGTATAGGCCTTCCTTCCATGCGGATCCCAAAGCTACCACTTGCCTTTTTCTTTACTGCAGAATTGTGAGTCTGGTCAGTCTCTATTTGGAGTTGCAAGGACTGAAGGCTTTAATGTGGGATATAAGATTCTGTTAAACTTGAACGTGAGCACAAAATACGTGAGAACCTCATAATCCTTCACCCTGCCACGGGGAGAATTGAGAGTGTGGGTTTGATAGGATAGCACTGAGGGAGGAAAAACAAGTGCTTTCTATTTATACCTGGCAGAGTTCAGTTTTTTCATTAAACTCATTGTGTTCCATGAAAATTAGAAATATTTGGAAAGAAAGGAATACCTACAATTTACTTTCATTTCCTGCAACAGGATTTGCATCTCGATTTCACTTCCCTCCAAGAGGACCCTGAGGCAAGGATTAGAGTACAACTAATTTATTTAGGAGGTGATTCCCAAAAACACCAGAGAGGGATTGGGAAAGTAAGAGAAATGCAGTCTGCCAATAAAGCATTCACTCTCAAGCCACTTACCAGTTGGTTCCTCGACCTCAATCCTACTGGGATAACTCTGGAGGCCAGAGTAGGACACTTTGTTCAGTTATATAGGTCAAGACCCAAGGGAACTGGGACATTGCTGAATCAGTTGCTGTTAGTCTTATTTAGAGATCTTAAGACAGAGGCATTCATTCTCTGGCACTTCCCAGCCAGCATTCCAGCATTGTGGATATTAAAGATGCTACTAGCAGGAAACACTTTTGCTAGGAACAGTTTGCATTGCAGCAGGCAAGGAAGAATGATCATTGCACTGCACATATGTAGAGTGAATCACACATTAATCAAGGGATAACACATAGATGGTTCCATCTTATTGGAAAGTTTTAAGAATGTGTTTAAGTTCTCTCTTGGGGAACTTTATTTGTAATGTTTCTGAAGCAAAGAATGTTGAAAAAGTCCTGTAGTTTTCTATCAGAGCAATTAAACATAGATATTAAAAGAGGAGATCATTATTTGTATTAGAGATCAATTTTTTTAAGCGTTAAAACTCTATCACAGGGCTGGTGCTGTGGCATGGCAGGTAAAGCCACTACCTGCAGTGCAAGCATCCCATGAGGATGCCGGTTCAAGTCCCAGCTGCTCCATTTCCCATCCAGCTCTCTGCTTTGGCCTGGGAAAGTAGTAGAAGATGGCCCAAGTCCTTGGTCCCTTGCACCCATGTGGGAGAGTTGGAAGAAGCTCCTGGCTCCTGGCTTTGGATTGGCTCAGCTTGGGCTATTGCAACCCAACCACAAACAACAGGAAATATATTGAAAAGGATCTGTATTCAGTACATATGTATATGTTTATACTGTATTCATAGTACTAAATACTGAAAAACAAAAAATTTAGTAATAAAAATGCAACAAATACTTTGATAGGAACTTTATGAAAGAAAGATTTGTGAATTACAGAGAAGATAGAAAAGTCAACTTCATTTAATTAACTAAGTGAATGTAACAATCAAATGACACCAGAAACCTATTAGAATAAACAAAACCCAAATGACAACATTAACCTTTACCCGGGTTAAAGAACAGCTGAAACTTTCATATGTTGTTGATGGGAAGGTAAAGACACACCACTTCAGAAAAAAAATCTATGAGTGTTCCACAGTTTTACACAACTTGAAGTAAACTATCTATCTATCTGCCTCACGGATGCTGGTAGAAGACTGGATACTCTCAGATATAGAAAACAAACTTTTAAGAATTATTATTTACAGCAGTTGCAGTAGTAGTTTTGACGTTTTCCTACAGGTTCTTAGAAGACAATATGAACAATATCGGATGACACTTACACAGACAGTGGGATGTACCACGGGACAGGAACTTGGATCCTACAGAGGACACAGTATGTCTGCCCCTGCTCCAGAAGGGCCCACTGTATCCCAAGGCTGCTTTCTATATATTTTGTAAAGATAGCCTGAATCCAAGAACAGTTTATGCCTCACTTGCAAGATTTGTGCAGAAATGCAAGACAGCTATGGAGAATTGTCTCTCAACACCACTGTGAAAACAGGTATGGCAGTTTCTCATAAAACTAGACATAAACCACCTGGGCCCTAACAATTCCTACATACTGGCCCATGAGAATGAAAACATATGCTGACAAAAAGATTTGAATAAGAATACTCATGGAAGTTTAATGTCTAAAGCCACAATAGGTATCAGCCCAGATATCTGGCAGAAAATGCAATGTTAAAAACAAAAAGCTTTGGTATTTTGTAATATTTTGCAATATTCATGAAA
Source organism: Lepus europaeus (assembly GCF_033115175.1). Classification (NCBI taxonomy): domain Eukaryota; kingdom Metazoa; phylum Chordata; class Mammalia; order Lagomorpha; family Leporidae; genus Lepus; species Lepus europaeus. The sequence continues at coordinate 55,768,570 of NC_084830.1, forward strand.
TGGAATATTTCTTAGGAAACACCAAAGGTAGGGCATCCTAATATAAAGAATGAAATGAATCAATCTTAAAGACATTACTCTGAATGAATCATACCTTATTCCCAAAAACCTACACCTCATAATTCAACTTTTATGATATCCTTGAATGGGAAAAAATAATCCCTGCTTGAAAAGAAATCAGTAAAGTAACTTTAAGTGTGAGTGCAGCAATTTTTTTGAGAGGAGGAAGAGGGAATTTTCTGATGTGCTGTTATAATGTTCTTCATCTTCAAAATGTTGGTCTAAATAGAAAATTCATATTTTCTATATGAAGGTTTATAATGTTGTTATTTGTTTATTGTGGTAGACATACTTTGCAGTATTTAAAACAAAAAGTAAATTTGAAACAACTTTATAAATACATATATCTATTACCTTGATTATGTTCTACTGATTTTATCTCATATTATTAAACCACTTTTTATATATCTACCAATATACTTTTTAAATTCATGTGCAATAGAAAATTGCACATTTCACTATATTTTTAGAGATTTATTTATTTATCTGAAAAGCAGTGTTACAGAAATGGAGAGAGAGAAAGAGAGAGAGGGAGAGAGAGAGGTCTTCCATCCACTGGTTCATTGCTCAGATGGCTGCAACTGCTGGAGCTGGGCCAATCCCATGCGATTACAGAGGTCCAAAAACGTGGTATATCTTCTACTGCTTTCTTTCTCAGGCCATAGGAGAGAGCTGGATGGGAAGTGGAGCAGCCAGGACTTGAACTGGCATCCATATGGGATGCCAGTGTTGTAGGCAGTGGCTTTCCCCTACTACACCACAGCGCTGGCCCCACCTTTCACTATATTTTAATTTTTGGTAAAAACACTATGAAAGGAGCAGATTTTTAAAAAAAGATTTATTTATTTGAAAGGCAGAGTTAGAGAGAGGAAGAGGCAAAGGCAAAGAGAAAGATCTTCTATCAGTAGGTTCATCCCCAATAGCCATGACCCAATCCAAAGACAGGAGCCAGGAGCTTCTTCAGGTCTCTCACAAGAGTACTGCTTTCCCAGGTCACAGCATGGAGCTGGATCGGAAGTGGAGCAGCTGGGTCTTGAACCAGTGCCCATATGGGATGCTGGCATTGCAGGCAGTGGCTTTACTGGCTATGCCACATTGCTGGCCCTAGGAGCAGATATTTAACATGAGTGATTAAGTATTTAGGGGAGTTGTACTGTTTTTTGCAAATCACATTAAAATGAATTTACAAAGTATATTGATAGATGTATAAAAAGTAATTTAATAATATGAGATAAAATCAGTAGAACATAATCAAGGTAACAGACATATGTATTTATAAAGTTGCTTCAAATTTACTTTTTGTTTTAAATGCTGCAAAGTATGTCTACCACAATAAACAAATAACAACATTATAAACCTTCATATAGATCAGTGAAAGCACATATAGAATTACAGAAAATTGTTTTTAAAATTATTAAATGTTTTACTGATGCTGATGAAGTCAAGTGAACCTACATCTTTCTCACATCCTTTAATTTCTAGTCTATATTTGTGAGATCCTTAGTCTCCTCATTCTTTAAATGCCATAGATTTGTATTTCATCACATCTTAGATACTCAGTGTTTAATGTGATGCTCTGTGTATAGTATTGCCTTAAATTTTATGTTCAACCTGAATTAAAAGTCATTCATTTTCATTAATTGTCCACACAATCCCTAACTTCACCTTCTGTGCACCCTCATTGTATATGCAGTATGTTCTCTGTTTGGAAATGCTGATTAGAAAACTTTTACGGGGCTGGTGTTATGGAGTAATGGATTAAGCCACCTACATCACATATGAGTGCCAAGTTATGTCCTAGCTCCCTTCCCCCGCTGTTTGCAACTGTGCCTTTCAAAATTAAAAAAAAAAAAAAAACCTTCTACACATTTCAGCATAATGTGTTTTATGGTTGGTTTAGTTAAAAGGTAGCATCATGAAATCTCTTAAACAATTAACTTTAGCTTTTCAACCACGAAAGGGAAGTCAATCAGATTAATTACATTTAAAGCAATTAGGTGTTAGGATATATTTTTAACTTTGGAATTTATTTAAACTAGATCAAATCTGAGGATAATGCTAAATAAAAAGAAGCTACCACAAATATTAGTAATTCAAACACGTATTCAACTAATGTTGTTTACTTAGTATTCATCTAGCATACCTTGTTAATACTTTACTAACCTAAGTCTTACTTAAAAATAATCTGACATATGCTCTTAATATTAATATGAAATTTGAAATCAAATATGATTTCTTATTATTTAAAGCACAGAACTCAATAGGAAAAATATGAGCTATTTCCCACTTTTACAATTGGTGTTCTCAGCCGCATGCATTGAGATCCTTTCACTTCTTAAACTGTGTATTACTCTTATTTCAAAACCTTTTCAGCAAAATGTTCATTGAATTCTGTCACACATACCCAGACATGCTTACTGTGCTCAGTAAATCTTAAATTACAAGTTACTATAAAGTTCTCAATAGTATTCTACTTATAATCTTGTGGGACCCATAATGCATTACATACCTTTGTTTTCTATAAAAATGAAAATATGACTACCGTTTTTGAAACAAAAATCCTACAAAGTTCTTATTTATGCTGTGAATTAATTTGTCTTGCTTTTACTGAATGCTGAATATTATCAGAATGAAGATGTGGGGGAAGGGGACAAAGTGCTGCTTACCTACAACCTAATTTTTGTAGACTCAATAGAATTTAAAATATAATATACACTGGTTATTCTCCTAGAGTAATAGTCTGCAATGGTTACACACACACACACACACACACTTGGTTATCTGAGTCCATTAAATCACATTTAGCTTAAGGAAATATGGCTAATACTTTAATACTCAGTGGCATATATTGATTGAAACTTGTTTTAGAAATAGTTCTCCTAGTTTGATTGGAGACATCATACCCAGACGCAGGTCAATAATGCTTAATTACTACCACAGGCTTTAAAGCACCCATCCATATACTATATTTAAAAATCCGTAAGTTTGGAAGATAAAATGAAATTAATAATTTTTGCAGACTGAAGTCCTCAGGGTCTTACCGTTCTTTCAGACAAATGAGGTCTTCTTAGCACTTGTCCTGGCTAAAGTGGCTAAAACCTTACTTGGTAGCAGTATACCTTCAAGGCCCTTTGAAAATGTCTGTCTCATTAAGGAAATATTTCTGATTTGTCTCGCATGTGCTCATGTGATGACATGTGATGATTGTCATTTTTTAAAACATTAGAAGTAAAACATGTTGAAATTTTATTTAGAATATCAGATTAATAAGCCATTAAAAGGTACCCATAAATTCCTTGGAGACTTTAAATCTTCATTCTCTACGACCATATGTGAAACCACTTAGGAAATCTCCCAGGTGCCCAGGGCTTCTTCAAAGCAATCTAAACCCAGTACCATAGTAGAAAGTTCAAAGTTCTAGAATTAGTGTTTGTGAAGTTTACACATGGCCCTTAATTACTAAGAATTCAAAGTGAATTTCAAAGCAGGGTTTATTCAATTCATTCATTTAGTAAATATGTGTTGAGTTTGTCTTGCACCCTCATGGTTTCATCAGTGTTTCCATTTGTATTATGGCCAGTGCTTTCATTTGGATGTACTTTGGGTGTCCCTCAAAGTTCCGTGCATGGAAGACTTGCTTTCCTGGGTGAAACTACTGGGAAGTGGTGGAACCTCTCTCTTAAGCAGGTGGAGCCTAGTTGGAGTGAAATCGGAGAAGACCCCCTAAAATTTATAAAAAATGCAGCCCCTTAAAGTTCCCCAGAAGTGCTATCTGGGGTGCCACATATGCTACCGGAATTTGGGGTGCCATACAATTTCACCATATGCTTATTAATAAATCGCCAATATTAGTAAGCCCAAGAGGGTTCTTGCCTAATATTTAGAGAAGAATTCTAAATACCGGCACAGATAAATGAGGCAGCATGGTACGTTTAAAGCTTTTACTTAGTGTGAAAGATGCATAGGAGAGTGAGAGCTTTATTTAAGAGAGAGAGGTAACTCTGGCTTCATACAGAGCACCAGGAACCAGCCACATGGAGGAGCATGTAGGCCAGGAAGCCTAGAGCGGGAAGGCCCCAGGCCCTGGAGGCACAGGGCTACAGCAAGCCCCCTCCTGGCAAGAGGCCAGGGAAGAAGAGAAGGCCCTGACACATCATGTCCTAGGCTTTTAACCCATTTCCAAAGGGGAGTGGTTAATTAACCTGACTGGCTGGTGGGCACCCAGGTGTGGCCAGGTAGGGGAATGAGGTTATACAGGGGTGTGGCGAAGGTGTCAGGTAGGGCGTGAGGTCACACAGGGCCGTGGTGAAGGCGTGGTCTTCCAGCTCTCAATCCTAATCGATTTTAACCTGTATGCCTGCCTACTTCAGGAAGTCCTTAGGTTACTGAGTGTGCCCTCAGAAAGTGTCACTAGTTCTCATGTGAACGGTTGAGTTCTTGGGAAAGGATTATTATGAAAACCCAAGTTTGGACCCACCCACTATCTGTTCCTGACTCACCATGTGGCCCTTCCTCTTCACACACTCCACTAATGGGGTTCCTGATCTGTACTTGATCCCCCAAAACTGGGAATTCATAAATCTTTTCTCTTCATGTTAATTACTCCAGGTATTTGATTGTATTTCATTGTGGTAATGAAAAACTGATCAATATAACTAGTGGCAACTCAGTATCCTATGAAGAAACCTAACAGCAAGCAAACATTTTCTTATTCTTTACTCATACAGCATAACTTTCAATTTTTTTAAAGAATTAAATAAGAATATTCATTTGAATTACTTAAGTTGATGGAAAACACTGTGTTTTGGAACATGCCTTTCAAACTTGATAGGATATTAGAGAATGAATATCATTTCTGAGAGTTGTCCAATTGTTCACATTCTAAAGTAAAAACATGTGTATTATCATAGCTTTTCTGACTCATGGCTATCATTCTTTATGAGGGATCTGAAGATAGATTTCCTAAGAGCACCACGAATCTATTACACACATACCCAGGCAGGGAATTTATTTGTACAAGGGAAACTTTTGTTGATTTGATTTTAGTTAGTTCCACATGTATCAATAAAGTCCTAACACCAAAATGTTATTATTTTTCCTTACTTGTACCTGTAGGACATAATTCCTGGGGCTCCTTTGTAAACACAATCTGCCTTTATTTCCTTTATTTCTTTATTTTCTTTCAAAAACTTTGTCTAGAATATATAACATAGGTGGAGATGTCTGAGGTACGGAGACAGTGTCCAGGAATGTCTTGAAATTCCTAAATCTCCTATGAAAACATTTTGAAAACCCCTTTGTAAGCACAACATATTGCATTATTTTACCTCCCACTACTTCAAAGAGTAAAGGTTTATGTTATTTTCCTTATTCTTGACCTATCTCTTAAAAAACATTAATACAATCCTCTTTGTTCTACTTATCTACAGTTTAATGAATAACTTATATATTTGAAACTTCATGCTATTTATAAGTTCCTATTTTATTTTCATATTGATTAGTAAATAAAATGATACCTATTGAGACTTAAGTTATTCCTCAACATTATCTCAGATAATTAAGATAACCATAGACCATTCTGGACCATAATATTTGTTTGTTTTTAAGATCTGCTATTCACAGATTTCAACCATACTTCAAAAGCCAATGTATCCTAACTGTATTATTTAAGAAAAATGTAGGTCAATATTATGAGAAAACAACAGAAATAAAGGAAAAGCCACACATTTGAAGCTTCAGCGCAAAGTCTAACATTAATTAGATGCTCTCTTTCCATGCTGCATTGTAATATTCACTTGTAAGATTGTCAGAGGTAACCTCAAGCAGTTGACACTTGCTCTCTAGAATCTTAAGTACAACAGGTAGCATCCTGCCTAGACACATGGATTTGGGCAGCTATTTAACATTTCTGAACCTCTGTTTTCTCCCTCATTCATTCACTGATGAAGGGATTAAAGCAACTCAGTGTAAGATCCAACACTCACAGTCAGACTCACCTGAAGCTGTTGGATTTCAGACTTTGAAGTTCTTGCTCAGATGTGCCCAGATCCCAGGGAAAGAGCATTTTTGCATTATTAACTTCTCATATTATGTTTAAATCTCTGTATGATTTCTTTAAAATGAACCCCCACTTTAAAAGTCTATTTCTTTCAGGTCCCCCCAAAACTGGATCTGCCCATGCATAAGACAATCATTCAAAATATTACTGTTATTGGCTATTAGAAAATTCATTCAATATTTATGAATTTTTTTGCCTCTTTCTTTTTTATCCCCCTCTTCCCTTCCTTCTTTTCTTCCTTCTCTCCATCTCTCCCTCCCTCCCTCTCCTTCCTTGAATCTTTATTCTTTTTTCTTCCTTTCTCTAATTTATGCTATCCTTTTCTTCTTTCCTGTGCATATCTTAAACACCTAATTGTAAAGCCACTACAGGCTACCTTCCATTAAGAGACCAGAAAATTCTAACTTTCCACTTTCTTCTCAAAGAACCAGGATGTGATTTTTTAAAAACTTTTATTTAATAGGCCGGCGCCGCGGCTCACTAGGCTAATCCTCCGCCTTGCGGCGCCGGCACACCGGGTTCCAGTCCCGGTCGGGGCACCGATCCTGTCCCGGTTGCCCCTCTTCCAGGCCAGCTCTCTGCTGTGGCCAGGGAGTGTAGTGGAGGATGGCCCAAGTGCTTGGGCCCTGCACCCCATGGGAGACCAGGAGAAGCACCTGGCTCCTGCCTTCGGATCAGCGCGGTGCGCCGGCCGCAGCGCGCTACCGCAGCGGCCATTGGAGGGTGAACCAACGGCAAAAAGGAAGACCTTTCTCTCTGTCTCTCTCTCTCACTGTCCACTCTGCCTGTCAAAAATAATAATAATAAAAAAAAACTTTAATAAATATAAATTTCCAAAGTACAACATTTGGGTTATAGTGGCTTTTTCCCCCCATTAACCTCCCTCCCACCCACAACCATCCCATCTCCCACTCCCTCTCCCATCCCATTCTTCATCAAGATTCATTTCCAATTCTCTTTATATACAGAAGAACAATTTACTCTATACTAAGTAAAGATTTCAACAGTTTGCACCCACACAGAAACACAAAGTATAAAGTACTGTTTGAATACTAGCAGAGTTAGAAATGTTCTAGGGGATTCCAATACAATCCCATCAAGGTGGCATGTACCAATGCCATCTCACTAGTCAAAGTGATCAGTTTCAGTTCATAATTGATCATTATGATAGGATTAAGTGTCAAAGGGATTACATAAACAAGACTAGTGTCTGCTAATACTAACTGATAGAATTAAAAAGGAGAGAACAATCCAACATGGGAAGCAGGATACACAGCAGACTCATAGAATGGCAGATGTCCTAAACAGGATGTGATTTTAAAACAAACAAACAAAGCTGGCAGAATTTTGGTGGTTAATAAAACACAGAAATTTCAAATTCAAATTTGACTCACTCTAGCACAATTTCAACCACGTACAGACTGTTGAAGTGGCATAGTAAGATTGCTTTTTCCTTGACTAAGCTTCCATGACTTTCTACATGAATGAAAACTAAGAAGAATGCAGTGGTAAATAGATTGGTCTGAATTGATAGACATCATTTGAGGACCTAGATGTTCCAGGAACTTTCAACATCATTCCCTTTCCTCTCTCATTAGAAAGGATCTCCTTTTGTCATATATCTATACTCAGCATCACATAAGAATTTCGTTGTGCATATAAAAGCAGTAGATATGAGCAAGGAAATATAGAAAATATTTGTTTCTGAATACAGGGTACCATTTATCTAAATTACAAGAGTTGGAGAGATCCTAAAATGATGAAGAAGTGGGCTAGAACCTGCATTAGTAAGAACAATTTAAAATAAGCAATTACAATATTGTAAAGCCAGAGTTGAGGTAGTAGAACTAGAGGAAATAGCCTTAGATTATGATGTTGCAGCAACACACTTAGAATTAATATACTGGGCCGGCGCTGTGGCATAGTAGGTTAATCCTCCGCCTGCTGTGCTGCGATCCCATATGGGCACAGGTTCTAGTCCTGGCTGCACCTCTTCCAATCCAGCTTTCTGCTGTGGCCCGGGAAAGCAGTAGAAGATGGCCCAAGTGCTTAGGAGACCGGGAAGAAGCACCTGGCTCCTGTCTTCAGATCAACGCAGCTCCAGCCATTGTGGCCATTTAGAGAGGGAACCAATGGACGGAAGAACTTTCTCTCTGTTTTTCCCTCTCACTGGCTGTAACTCTACCTCTCAAATAAATAAATAACATCTTTAAAAAAATAAAAAAAGAATTAATATACTAAAAAAGTAAGAAAAATATCATTATGATATAGTCATAGATGGCTGAAAACTGTATACACATCTATTAATAATGATCACATGTTTGCCCTTTATTATTAACTTCACATGTATTCAGGAGATTATGCTTCCATTCATTCATACAAATAGACAAGTTTCTCGAATGCAAAGGTTAGAATCATTATCCCACCATTCACAGGCTATGGAAAGTATGACCCAGTTTCTACTTTTGAAAAACAGTGATCCTATTAAATATTAGTATTTATATCCTAGATATTCTTGTTAGTTTTAAATTTGATAATAATACACATTAATTCATATAAATAAAATGGGTATTATATGTATACATTTTCCACATATTTTATCAAACTTCCAAGTATTAAGGAAAATTGTAATTTTGCCTCTGATGCATTGCATAACTCACTGAAGGGCTGTTACCAGTGACATATATTATCATAACAAATAAATTAGTCTCATACTCCTGAAGAGTTCTAGTATGATAGCTTAATGGCCATACAAATTTAGGCCTTAGCTTAAATAATTAACACTTTCATATGTAAATTTATATTTACGATCTATGCTCAGATGATTGAATGAATGTAAAATTATTTCATGCTTGAAGTGAAGGTCTTATATACCACATTCATTAGTTATTCGATCCAGCTGTAAGAGTAGGTTATACATTAGTTCCTTCTTGCTTCAGTTGTAGAACATCTAGGAATGTTTATGCAACTGTGCACACACAAAGAGAATCAAAACGGCTTTTCACTAAAGTGCTTATTATTATTTTGATGGAGAATTGATTTTAGAGCAAATCATTTATTTTCATAAACTTCTGTTCCAAGCATGCCTTGCATAGTGGTTTCCCGCCCTCACCTCACACATAGCTAAAGATCTCGGGTCAGAATCTAAGAACCCAGTATCACTAAAGGCACCCGCTTAATGATTTCTCTGTGAACATGTCATAAACCCGAATTTAGCTTATCCCTGGAGGTGCTCATGTCAGAGATAATGATAAGCCAGAACTATGATAGAGTTTTGACCAACAGTTCTGTGAAGTTCAGATCATAACATATACCTAGATAATTCATTTCATGGGATGTTTATAAGTACTTTTAAACTCAAGCATTGAGTAAACAAATCTTTCTTTCCTCATCACCTCATCAAATCAGAGATTCCCTAGGTCAGGGGAATATATTCATATGAAACTGCTTCAAAATAACTTTCAAGTATGGAACAAAATGAATAAAAATCATTTTAACTTAATATATATTAATAAAATTAACAGGCAGCAAAGCCACCTTTCATAAAGTGTGTGTGTGTGTGTGTGTATTTCAGTCTGCAAAATTACATCCTGTTTTCAATACAGAATTTCATACATATCAAGACAGTCAATACTTTGAAGTTAGATGCAAATGAAGGTTTATAAAAACAGAGAAAGGCATCCAGGAATTGCTGTAAAGTGTACTAGAATAAATCTCTTTTAGCTGTTCAGAGAGCCCCAAGGTAGTGGCTTCCTCCCCAACCTGATCTTAATGTCTCAGTTCAACAGCTGTTTAAGCTGAACCATAGGCTGGGCTCTTATCTCAGCTTTCCAGATGGGCCCTTTAGGTGCTTCTCTGACCCCATAAAGGATAATTGCTTTTGAAGGAAGGGGTGGCACTTGTGGTCACAAGATGTTAGAACAATTTAAGAAGGAATAATAGGATCTGAATTTTAATAATTCATAAGATTTCTTAACAGGCAAGATTTAATTACATCTCTTTCAGTTGTCCCTTTCATAGTTCAGCATGACACAATAACTCGCCTAACATTTTCAAGCTCAACTAGACAAGCAGTATGAACTCTGGGTTTGAAAATGCATTGCATGCTCTTCTTGCTCATATCATGTGAGCCAAAATTTATCCTCAAATGTTATAAGATGACATTAAAATACAAGCGTTTTTACAGTGAGCTTTTATTTTATTTATTTATTTATTTATTTATTTATTGACAGGCAAAGTGGACAGTGAGAGAGAGAGACAGAGAGAAAGGTCTTCCTTTTTGCCGTTGGTTCACCCTCCAATGGCCGCCGCGGCTGGCACGCTGCGGCCAGCGCACCGCGCTGATCCGAAGGCAGGGGCCAGGTGCTTCTCCTGGTCTCCCATGGGGTGCAGGGCCCAAGCACTTGGGCCATCCTCCACTGCACTCCCGGGCCTCATCAGAGAGCTGGACTGGAAGAGGGGCAACCGGGACAGAATCCGGTGCCCCAACCGGGACTAGAACCGGGTGTGCTGGCGCTGCAAGGCAGAGGATTAGCCTAGTGAGCCGTGGCGCCGGCCTACAGTGAGCTTTTAATGAAAGCAAATGATTAGATTGGATTTGTATGTATGCATTAAGTTAGATGTAAAAAAAAAAAGGCCCATGAAACAAACAATTTTTTATAAACCAGATCATTGACAGTAGCACACCATTGACTAACTTCTATCCAAACTACAATCCCAAAGAATTCATTCTAAATGTGCTTAGCCTAAGAAGCTTCTGCCAATGATTGTTGCTCTAGCACTACAGGTTATAGGTGAGGTAGATGTGTGAGATTTCCTCCATTTACTTTTTCCAAAATTTGAAAAAAAATATCTGAGACTCTGCTGTTGCTGAAGCATTTAATTATGCATTGATATGTTAGAGTTAAGGCTACATAATAAACACTCCTCTAATTTTAGCACTGAGCAGATTATACAGAATATGGAATATAAGCTCAATCAGTATCTTCCACTGTATAACTATAAATGAAATACTTGTACCAAACCAATTTCCACAATTTTCTTAGATTATCCTTCATTGTGCCAAAACATTTGGTTTGAAATGAAGTCAATCAACTGATTGTCTTGTCTACATAATACCAAATCATGGGTACAAGTGCTATGTCAATGCCATCAAAATAATTCATTAGCTGGCAAAATTGTGGTTATTTTCTGACAAGGTTGTGTGTATGAATAGACGTGTGTATGAATGATGGGTTATTTGTAGAATAACCAAGCAATCATGAGTAGATGTATGAATGCATTTTGTTGTCCTTTTACCCTGTGAGCTATTAACTATTTTAATTTGGTTTCATGCTAATCACCAGAGTTTGTTAGTGTATATAGGAAATTGTCTCTTAGGATTACTATGGTAACAAGAAAGAAAACCCATTTTAAAACTGTCCTGAACTACAAGACCATCATCATGATGATACTGATGACTGTCATCATAATTGATATCAATGAAAAAGGTCAGAAGGTTGGTATTTGCCCTGCTGTATAATGAAGTTTGTCGATATCATATTAGAAATCCAGATTGGTTTCTCCTTGTCTTCTTTGTGCTATCCTTAGTATCAAATATTTGCTCTTTATATTCATCCTTCTTTTAAAATAACTATGATAGTTCTACATATCATTTTACAGGATAGTAACTTCCAAAGGAATAGAAAAGTATGACTTCTTTGAAGAATTTTTTGAAGAATATAGAAATGCATTCTCAATAACCCCGAGGAGAATTCTCATCTCATCTCATTGGCCACAACTAGAATCCATGTCCAGTCCTGAACTAGTCACAGGTAATGTAGATGGACAGCCATGATGATTAGGATGTCTTCTCTGGATTTGGGAGACACTGGTCTCCACAAAAGCATGTATATATGATGAGTGGGTTGTGTGAGGGAGCATAAGTGAGGAATGATTATTTGGCAACATGTAATGACTTTAAAGCTTATGGGTAATTGTGAAATTTATTTAATGAAAGGTTTTTTCCAGTTCACTCATATGTTGCCATGACTCCCACCTCTACATCCTACAGGAGATATACTTTGTGAAATTTAATTGTGAATAACCATGAACTATACCTGAAAGAATTGTAGTTCCAGATCTTCTAAATGCTTTCAAATTTTTATTTTCATTTGTCTTAAAAATTCACTTTACCCAGGGCCTATGCTGTGGCATAGTGGGCTAAGCCTCCATCTGTAGAACCAGCATTCTGTATGGGCACTGGTTTGATTTCTGACTTCTACTCTTCTGATCCAGCTCTCTGCTATAGCCTAGGAAACTAGTAGAAGATGGTCCAAGTCCTTAGGCTCCTTTACCCCCATGGAGATCTGGAAAAAGCTCCTGGCTCCTGGCTTCACATCAGCCATGCTCCAGCTGTTGTGGCCATTTCAGGAGTGAACCAGTATATGGAAGACCTTTTTCTCCATCTCTCCCTCCCTCTATCTGTAGCTCTAACTCAAATAAAGAAATAAAATATTTTTTAAAAAATTTTCTTTATCCAACATAAAACTTAAAATCTCATACTTTCTTGATCATTTATTACTTTTCTTAATACTATATAAAACCACATATACAGTCAATAGTCAAATAAATAAATATTAAATAATATTCATTAATATTTAATTAATATCAAATACTAAATAGTAATATTCATTAAATATATAATATTGAATATCATTAAATATATAAATAATATATATAATATGATATAAATAGTAAATATATAAAATAAATATAAATATATTAAGTATAATATATGTTTTAGATATTATACATTTATTAATATTGAATATTAATATTTATTAATATTAATAAATATTAAATAATATTTATTTATTTGACTGCAGAGAGAAGTCTTCTATTTGTTAGTTCATTCATCCAGGCCACACATTCAGAGTTGGGCCAGGCCATACCCAGGAACCAGGAGCTTCATTTGGGTCTCCCATGTGGGTAGCAGGGCCCAAGCACTTGGAATGTCTTCTGCTGATTTTTACAGCCATTAGCAGGGAGCTGCATTAGAAATGGAGCATCCAGGATTCAAACCAGTGGTGATGTGCGATGCTGGCATGACAACTTTACCTGATATACCACCACATCAGTCCCAAGCTGACACTACATGAACTATACAATGACTATTAAAGTCAAACATAAGTATATCTTCTAAAATTTCAGGAAAACAAGTGGAAAGTTTTCAATTTTAAGAATTTTTCTAGTAAAAATGTCTTCTAACATAAACTCATTCACCAGTCTCAGAAACAATCTTACATCTAACTAAACAAGCTTACATCTAACTAAATATAACTAGTGTACTTATTTTTGTAATTTTATAGAATACTTATATATTAAAAGTCAACATCTGTAAATAGGAAACAGTGGTAAATAGATAACTGAGTCCACCAGAGAATAGTGCAATTAAACCAGATATAACCAGTGTATTGCTGAAGGAATTCTGCACCCTAAAATGACCTTGAAACACAATGAAAAAACAAATTTAAAAAAAAAAAAGGAAAAATGAAATAGAAAAATTAACATGTTTAGAAACATCCATAGCAGCAGTAATATTTTCTGATTTAGTTTAGATTCTGGAATTTCTGTCATAGCAAAATGAAATATTTTCTTAAGGCATTATCCAGTGACTAAGGTAACAATATTTGCAATTCTATACACAGTTATGTTGTCATTCCTGAAATGTAAAGTCATAAATAAAAGAAAAACAGTTCTTATAAATCTAAATCATGGACCAACGTTTTTCAAGTATAGTCAAACTAAAAAGAAAACAGAAGAAGAAAAAAACACAGTATCATTAAAACTCTTTATTTCTATTTTACAACCTACCGTTGCTATGGAGAGTTTGCAGAATTGCTGAAACAATTTCTATTCTGTGTTCACTGAGTGAGGAGCTAGAGGGGAAAGACATGCTTTATACCTTATGAAACTGTCCCACTATCTACCACAGAATTCTGCACATTCAACCAGTATGGCCACAGATGCCAAGTGTGTCGGTAGCATTAGTCACAGTTCTGCTACCGGTAATGACGTGTAAGATGTAGAGATAACTGTACAACCTAGATTCTCTGGTGTGCCTTTGTGCCATGCATTCAACCAAAAGAGAATTTTGGACCAAGGTGTCTTCAGAGTTGCCTCCTGCCCTCACTACCCCTATTTAGGGTCAATGGATGGAAGCTGTTGTCAGACCTAGAAATGGAAGTCAAAATAACTACTTCCTTGCAAAATTGTGTCCTCCTGCCTTCAAAGACATCTTCCCAACTCTTCTTTTTATTGTAAGGCACATATTTCAGTGCCACTTCCTCTTCATTCAATTGATAATAATGAGTGATTAAAATGAGAATTTTAAATATGGCTATTAAACAAATTTTCTTTCAGATTTCTTACCTTTGCTGACTGATTCATTGAGACTCAATCTTGATTCTGTTATCTCTTTGAGCTTTTTTTCTTTTCTCTTTGCAAAAGTTTTTCTCTGGGTGATTTTTTCCCATTTTTCCTTTCTTTTCTTTCTTTCTTTCTTTTTTTTTTTTTCCTGCCTCTTAACTCTCAGGCCACTGCATGGTAATATAAAGTATACCTGAAAAAAATGAAATTTGAGGAAAGTGTGAGAATATTGAATCAAAGTAATTGCAAAAGGCATATGAAATAAAAAGAAATGCACTTTGAATTTTAAAGCATAAAATAAAAAAATTTATAAAATATGACTGATGCTTAATTTTAGGTGTCAGTTTGACTAGGTTACTCAATACCTTCAGAACTGGTAAAGAATGTTCACAGGCTGTTTCCAGATCAGATTGACCTGTGAGTGTGAGTGACCCCAAAGAGAGAAAATCCACACACAACATGGGCAGGCATCATTCAATAAACTGGGTATCCAGGGGTAAAAACAAAAACAAAAGAAAGACAAATTGATCTCTCTGCTGACGCTGGGATACACTGTTCTCCTATCTTGGACACCAGAGCTACAGGCTCTTTAGCCTTTCAAGTTCAGTACTTGTACCTGAAGTCCACTCAGACCTTGATCCTTGAACTGAGGGTTACATTACTAGTTTACTGGGCTCTGGAGTCTTCCAACCTGGACTTAGCCATCGCAGTGTCTCCAGGTTGCAGACAGCATGCAGTAGGTCTTGTCAGCCTCCATAATCAAATGAGCCAATTCACCTAATAAGTCACTTCCCATCTATCTAATCTGCATGTATCTTATTGATTCTGTCTCCTGGAGAACCCAGTCACATGCAATGACATTCAGAAAAAAAGAATAACCAACACTAAGTGTCTTAAATGCAAAGGTCAGAGAGACATTTCCAAATGATGAAGTAGTTTTTGAGGTAACTGAAGCGAAAAATGCCTTATGTCAACAGTTATTTGGAAAAGGAGTATAAAATGTTAACCTAGATTATTTGAATGACTGTCTCTGTTCTTTAATTTTCTTGAAGCTATGATGTAGACAGAATTGATGAGTTCATCAAATGCTATATTAATTTCAGTGAAAGGGAAGTAAATAACTATTCTCATGTATAAAATAACCTTACACATCAAAATAGAACTCAAAGAGCAGAAAAACAAAGTGAAACAATTATTTGTAAAAACAAAACAGCATAAATAGCATATGGATACAGGGTTATTCTTTCCCATATCTTTTAAAAATGTATTTATTTGAAAGACACACACACATACACAGGGAGAGAGAAAGAGAGAGAAAGAGACAGAGAGAAAGAGAGAGAGAGAGAGAGAGAGAGAGAGAGAGAGAGAGAGAGAGAGAGGTGTTACATTTGTTGGTTCACTTCCCAAATGCCTGTAACAGCTGGGGCTTGGCCAGTCAAAGCCAGGAGCCAGGAGCATAATCTGGGTCTCCTACATGGGCAATAGCAATCCAACTACTTGAATCGTTACCTGCTACCTCCCAGCACACTGCTTAGCAGGAAGCTGAAATTAGGAGTAGATATAGAAGGAGAGTATCACTAATGGAATCTTAACCACTATGCCAAATGCCTGCTCTGGGTTTTCCATTCTTCCACCTTCTATCAATTTCCTTCTATTCTTCCACCACCCAATTAATCAGATAAGAAAAAAGAACTAGGTAGAAACAGAAGACAGAATCTTTACAACCATTAAGAAGGAATCGGAATTTACTCTAGATTATGCAAAAAAAAAAAAAAAGAAAGAAAAAAACTTTTCTTGACTTTCTAACTCCAAAATGAAGTATGTGAGCTTCTTTTAAAATAAAGGAAATATTGTAACCTACTTTCAGTAGTACATGTGATTTGAATACATTGTGTGTGTATATATGTATATGCATAGACACATTTTGTGTGTGTATATATATGCAATTAGCTAGTCAATTTGAGTGGAATAGGTGGGTATGGTCCAAGATTAATATGGGGCACAACATGCAATTGACAGGGCATCCAGATAGAATAAAAACAGAAGATAGGGAATTCCAAGATGTCTAAATAGGGAAAAGACAAGCTGATTTTGATCAGGGGAAGATAGCAGAAGAAAAGTGGAGGAAGTGTATTCCCAGAGGAGAGTTGGAGAGAAGTTTTTACAGTGGAAATTCTACAGAAAGAAGAGGGACTCCATGGAGCAGTGTAGTAACAGTGTATGTACAGCAGTGAGTGGGGATACCCCACATGACTCCCACAGCTGGGGGCTGGAGGAGATGCCAACTTCTGAGAGCAAAGCCATCCAGCAACTGACAGAGAAAGCACCAAATTGACACCAGTAGAGGTTGTAGAGATTATTGTATGTGCGACCAGGAAATTTAACCAGAGGGAAAAATTGTCATTCCCCACTGATTTGGAGTCTGGCTGGAAGGATTGACAGGGAACTAGGAATCCACTTAAAATTGTGAGGTGCTCCGATCCTGTGAACCTAGCATTGGCTCGAGGACTCAAAATAACAAGGCAGAGCACTCACAAGAAGCTGGCTCAGGGAACCTATCTGCACTCTCTCTGGAAAGCATAGGCTCTCAGGGCTTAGAGGGGATCTTCTGTACCCTATCACGGTGGGAACCTGCATGCTTTGACTGTGGGGATTCAGTGACTTTACGATAGGGTGTGGGTATAGCTGAGTCTCTGGACAATCACTGTGTCTGCCATCAGATGCTCAGAGCTCCCTGATTGCCTGGGGTGGGTCATTACAGAGGGTTTCAAGCTCACACTGAGATCTTAACTGATCCTTTCTGCAAGCCAACATAGGTAAGGGTTGTACTACTGTGGGCAAACACAGGGCATTGATCACCTTGGAAGAAAGGAAGTGAGGTTGTGATTAAGCCAACAGGTGTGGTCATACCCTCTCCCCTGCAGACAACAGAAGAGATCTACCAGGCTCAACGTGGATGTTTCCCTGGATTCTCATCTCACCCTTGAGCCCTGACAGGAGCTCCTTGGTCCCATCTTGCACATGTCTCTGAGCATACACAAAAGGAGCATATACTCCACTAAGCCACAGAGGCATAATCCAAAGATAAAGCCATCAGCAAAGAAAACCAAGTGTTTCCACAAATGTCTAAAAATAAACAAAGAAATGCAACAAGCATGAACAAGGTAAACAACATGTCTCTGCAACAAATGGTGCTAGGAAAACTGGCTCTCCATGTACAGAAGTATGAAACAAGACCCCTACAATACACCTCACACAAAAATCCACTCAAAATAGATCAATGACCTAAATATATAACCCAATACCATCAAATTACTAGAGAACATTGGGGAAACTCTGAAAGATATTGGCATAGGCAAATATTTCTTGGAAAAGACCCCAGACACACAGGCATGCAAAGCCAAAATTGACAAATGGGATTACATTAAGCTGAGGAGCTTCTGCACTGCATAAGAAACATTAAAAATGAAATAAAGGAAGACACCAAAAAGGGGAAAAATCTTCCATGTTCACAGGTTGGAAAAATTAATACTATCAAAATGGATCAAGTATCTAGAAAACTGGGGAAACTCTGCAAGACATTGGCATAAGCAAAGACATCTTGAAAAAGACCCAAGAATGACAGCCAATAAAAATAAAGCACAAATAGAAGAATTAGATTACCTCAGCTACTTAGTTTCTACACTGCAAAAACACTAAACAACGGGAAGAGGCAACCAACAGAATGGGAGGAAATATTTGCAAACTATGCAACTGATAAAAGATTAATATCCAGAATCTATAAAAAGCTCAAGAAACTCAACAACAACAGAACAAACAATCCAGTTAGGAAATGTGCAAAAGACTTGAACAGGCATTTTTCAAAAGAGTGAATTCAAATTACAAATAGGCACTTGAAGAAATGCCTCAGGATCACTGGCCATCAGAGAAAGGCAAATCAAAATCTCAGTGAGGTCACCCTACCCTAGTTATAATGTCTCTGATACAGAAACCATAAAACAATAAATGCTGGCAAGGATGTGAGAAAAAAAAATACCCTAATCTAATGTTGGTGGAAATGCAAACTAGTACAGCTTTTATGGAAGATAGTATGGAGATTTCTCTAAAATCTCAAAATAGACCTACCATATGACCCAGCCTTTCCACTCCTTGGAATTTACCCAAATGAAATGAAATCAGCAGAAGAAAGAGTTATCTGTACCCCATGTTTATTGCAGCTCAATTCATAGAAGCTAAGACATGGAATCAACCCAGATGCCCATCAACTGTTGACCTGATAGAGAAAATGTGGTGTATGTATACACTATGTAATACTACTTAGCCATAAAAGTTGACATTCCATTATGTTTCATTCTTGCATTGAGAAATAGGAAATTAGCAAAAACCTGGGACTGTAATCCTTAACTTAAACAACTAGGTTCTTAATCATTAGCAATATTAGAAAGTGAAATAAGAGGTGTCACACTTAGGCTTTGAAATAGTTGTATTATCAAAATAATTCCAGCCTGCAGGGCAGGCCCTAATCAACTACACCGTGGAAAGCACATAACTATATAGGTAGCACAAACCACAGAAGAATCCTCACCCAATGTCCCTTTCAGAAGTTACATTGAAGGGCATTTCCCAAGTGAAAACATTCTGGTGTAGTTTATACTGGCTGATGCACAAGTTTACCTTACTGTTGATGAATTTAGTCAACAAGCTTTTTTTTTCTGACATTGTTATCCTATTATAATCTTTACATAATTAGCAGGACGTATGAAGGCTAAAGGTTAGTGGTAAGTGTCATTCTCTCTCATAAATAAGTTTTAATGCACATATTTAGGTTTTCTTTCATTTTATATGTCGAGTGTATTCACATTGTTTATGCTTGTTTTAACTTTTCAGTTGCAATATTTACGTGAAATTAGATCTGGAACAGCTCAAGATTTAACCGCTAAGAACAAAACAAAATAAAGCAAAGTAAATTTCAAATGTCTTGTCTATCAGATCACTAGCCAATGAAAATTCGAGCTTGGGCTTAGTTTGGGTTGTCTCCATTTGGGGAAATGATGTGCATTACATCATCTTGGGAAATACTATTTGGAGAACAAGTTTGGAAAAAATGCATACGAGTATGCATGTGTGTATCCATGTGCTGACCAGTCCAACAATAAAATGTAATAGATCTCAATTTATTTTGGTTTTCTCAAACACTGTTTTTCAAAATACAATCACCCCTCCTGCAGATCTCATCTCAGGGTACACAAGATTCTTAGAGTCTTTGGTTAGCTTTGAAATAGCAACTAGAGGAGCTGGCACTGTGGCGTAGCAGGTAAAGACGCTGCCTGCAGTGTCGGCATCCCATATGGGCACTGGTTCGAGTCCTGGCTTCTTCACTTCCTATCCAGCTCTCTGCTATGGCCTGGGAAAGTAGTGGAAGATGGCCTAAGTGCCTGGGCCCCTGCATCCGTTTGGGAGAACTGAAAGAAGTTTCTGGATCCTGGCTCCTGGCATTTGGATCAATGCAGCTTCGGCTGTTGTGGCCAATTGGGCAGTGTACTAGCAGATGAAAGACCCCTCTCTCTCCCTGCCTCTCCTCTGTGTAACTCTGATTTTCAAATGAATAAATAAATCTTAAAAAAAAAAAGAAAAAGAAACAGTATTTTGAATCAAAATTAACCACTGAGAATATTCTTCCTGTTAACTGCCTGGGAAAACAGTGGAAGATGATCCAAGTATTTAGAACCTTGACACCCACATGGGAGACCTACCTCCTGGCTTCAGCCCAGTTCAGCCTTAGTTAACCATTGTGGCCGCTGAGGAAAGAAATAGAAGATGAAAGATCTCCCTCTTTCTCTCTCCCTGTCTCTCCCTCTCTATAACTCTGAGTTTCAAATAAATAAATCTTAAAATAAATGAGAAAACTTAATTCTAGATATTTGTTAACTTTAACTACAACAAACATGAAAACATCCTATCTCTTGAAAATTCATTAATATGATGTGAAAACTACCTTCAAATTTTTATACTGAGTGATACTGAGTTTATCTAAATGGATTAGGTATTTTAAGAAATTTATTATTACATGGAAAATTTTAAGATGGTACTAGGAGAAATTTAACTCCACTGTTTTTATACAGAGAAAGATTAAGAAAAACAGATAAATGTACTTTTAAAAATATATATTTATTTGAATGTCAGAGTAACAGAGAGAGAGAGACATTATCCTTTGGCTGGCTTACTCCCCAAATGATTGCAAACAGCTGTGGATGTACCAGTACAAAGACAAGAGCCTGAAACTCCATCCAGGTAGCCCACGTCAGAGAAAGAAGCCCTAGCACTTGGGCCATCTTCTGCTGCTTTCCCAGGCGCAACAGCAGAGAGCTGGATCAGAAGTGGAGCAGCCAGATCAGGAACTGGCACCCATCTGGGATAGCAGCATCATAGGCAGAGACTTAACCTGCTTTGCCACAATACCAGCTCCATAAATGCATTTTTAAAATACAAAGTTCAGACCATAATAAAAAAACTGCCTACGGAAGAGTAAGTATTCAGCTATCTTTATAATATTATTTTAATCAGTATTAAATGTAGATTTGGAAAATAATGATTTTATTGTTTTAACTTTGAACATTAACTTTTCTATACTTATGAGCATATTACAAAATTGTTTCAAAAGCACTTTGAAATTTGGAAGTGTATTGAAGAGCTACAGAATCTTCATTAAGATAAATAAAAGTAAAAATAATTCACTGCAAATATAACAGCTCCTAAGGACAGTCTGACAATGACTCAAAATTTATTAAGTTCAAATATAGGAAGAAAACTTCCCATTTAAAATAAATATATGTTTTTAAAAGACGGCATTTAAGTAAGTAAAGAGATTTCTTTTTTTCTTAAACAGAATGGAAATAATTCTCCATCCCTGTAGGGTCTACTTCAGTTTTTCTGCTAGTGTAAGTTCTTTAATATTTTGTTACCTAAATGTCAAGAACATTGGCATTTATAAACATTATATTATTGTTTGCATTAGTGTGTAAACTTAATTTAAATTAAAATAATTATTTTAAAGTTCAATCATTAGAATATATATCCTGATAAAATAAATAATTATAATCAACATGTATTGAGTTTGACCTATACTAGACTTTTTAATGTTTTACCTATCTTACCTTAAATAATCTTAACGTCTAATCTACAAAGAATTATTATTATTATTATCCTTATTTTAGAGATGACAAAAGAGAGTTGTTATAGGGTAAGGAATTTATTAAGGTCCTAGAAAAATGGCAATGATATTACTTAATCTATAAAGATATTGAACCAGATATTCTGCAAAGTCTTTTTCAGCTCTTATATTCAATGTTAAATGTCTGATCCAAGAGAAATCTCTGTTAATTTGTACTTGGGCCACAGACAGCATATTCCAGCTTAGAATGAAGTATCATCCTGTTTTGTAGTAGCCCATAGAAATAAAAAGTGCAAAAAACAACAGTAGCAATAACACAAGTCATCTCATATTACATGAAGAATTTCCAAGTAGACAAGGCAGAGAGAAAAGCAAGATTTATTTAAGCCAGGAACCTTCAGTCAGAGTGACCTCGAGAGAGGGGCAAAACCTGAAGTGGCTGGTAGTAGTGGGGTTTTTACCCACAATTCTGGAAAAAAAAAAAAAAACTGACAATTAACTAACAATCTGTTATAAGGCAGGACAAAACCCATCAAAAGATCTGATTGGTAATGTTATTTGCCCTGTCTGGCAGGCTCATGATAAAACAAAAGAGCCATCTGAAGGGTGGAATCACCACTGCATTCTAATCTCCTAAGACTGGAAGCTCCCAAGGAATGGGGCAGGCACATTCATTTTGCCAAAGTAGCTTTTGGGGAGAAGCATGCACTGGGATTTGGCACCTTGATCTTGCTAAAGATAACTTTTGGGAGAAGCAAGCATTTTGCACCCTCAATTCCACCAGGACCAACCTAAGTGCCTATTGACCCATGTGATTCTTCTCACAAATTCAGAGATTAATTGGTACAGGGGATAAACTCCACTGTAAATAGGGTTAAACAACTAATTCAGATGTGATAGAAAAACATAAAACCACATCTTGAGTGAGACATGATTGTGGAATATGTGTGTGCATGTGTGTGTATTTACGTGTGCATATGTAAATACACCTCTGTCATTTTTCTCCAGATCAGCACAGAACTCAACAGAAAAAAAGAACATCATCTTTAATTAATTTTTAAAAAATATCATGTAGGATCTCTGTATTTAATGTGCTGTACACTGTTATTTAATGCTATAACTAGTACTCCAACAGTATTTTTCACTTTGTGTTGCTATGTGGGGGCAAACTGTTGAAATCTTCACTTAATATATACTGAACTGATCTTCTGTATATAAAGAGAATTGAAAATGAATCTGGATGTGAACGGAAGGGGAGAGGGAGCGGGAAAGGGGAGGGATGCGGGTGGGAGGGAAGTTATGGAGGGAAAGCCATTGTAATCCATAAGCTGTAATTTGGAAATTTATATTCATTAAATAAAAGTTAAAAAAAGAAAAGAAAAGAAAAAAAGAACATTGTCTTAAGAAGAGTAGGAGGCTAACTTTAACTTCTACCAACTAATTCTGCATGTTAAGCTGAGCCATGATTTGAATATTGGTCTCAGTATTTCAAGCTATCCTTAACCTTTGTTAGAATCCCTGATCATACAAATTGGAGAGGGGACTTGAGCAAAAACCTGATATAAGTTTGAGTTCCTTATTAACTTAAAAACAAACCACATGCCAAGCAGAAATGCAAAACTTTATATTTTAAAGACAGGAAAAGAGGATTTGTATAATTCAATTTTAACTTCTGATTAAAGTATCTAAAACATTAAATTCAATTTGTCATATATCACAAGAGAGAATAATAAAGGATAATATAAATATATCCAAAATATAAATTTTGCTTAAAATTTTAAACATACAGAACTGAAGGGCCTAGTGTTTAAATCCAGTACTACTGTTAACAAAGATAGTCATCAAGAAATATGAATATTTACTCAGTTACCACAAAATAAACACAATTTTAAAATTAATGCCAGCTATTTATGACTTTGGTATTTGTTCTCTTAAGACATAATTAGAATACATTAAATTAATCGAAATTTCATAAGAAAATATATGAGATACAAGGTATAAGTCAGTTTTATTTAAAAATCAGGATTTCAGAACTTGCATTTGAACAATTCTAAACCTCAATCTATGTCAGTTGTTAACTCTTAAATATTAAGAACCCATTGATAGAGCAAGGACAAAAAGCAACCTCTTGCATTGTTTCTCAACCAGCTCAAGGCCACCCTTTGCATCTTCCCCTTCTCCTCCCTCCAGCATCCTTAATCAAATAAGCAGCCCCAGGGAGGAAAGCCTTCCAAGTTGAAAGGTCTGTCCCTGTGAAAAGCCCACACAAACCAGCTCAGCCTCCCACTCAGGGCCCTCAGCTGCCTTATGCTATATAAATCCAGCCTGGAAGGGAGTTCTTGCTCTCTGCCATGCGTTCCCCTGTGTGCCTCCCAGCAGTGAGCCACCGAATTTACTCTTTGAATAAATATGTTCTGGCTGTGAGTTCCTATCCTGCCTCTTGCTTCCTCTTTGTCCTGCCCTTCTTTCCTAACACCCATATTATTAGAATGTGTCCATTATATTAGCTAAACTCCATAAACTTAAAATGTATTTATGAGGGTAGAAAATAAGGTTTATAATTTTATACTTGATCTGGGAATCATGTTTCTTTTCATTGACAAAGGGTTGGACTTTTCTGTTATGAATCTCCATACTTGTTAGCAGCATTGAAACTGTCAATAATCATTGATCATGTGTTGTAGTTGTTGCTAAATCTTCAAGTATTACAGGTTATCACCACACCATAGAGAAGGTAGATCATAGAGATGTTCTTCTTATATTCTATGTAGGATTCTTTTTCTAATTTTTTTTTTTTTTAGTTGACAGGTAGAGTTATAGACAGTGAGAAAGAGAAAGAGAAAGAGAGAGAGAGAGAGAGAGAGAGAGGTCTTCCTTCCGTTGATTCACTCCCCAAATGGCTGCCACGGCCGGAGCTGCGCCGATCCGAAGCCAGGAGCCAGGAGCTTCTTCCTGGTCTCCCATGCTGGTACAGGGGCCCAAGCACTTGGGCCATCCTCCACTGTCTCCCGGGCCACAGCAGAGAGCTGAAGAGGAGCAACCAGGACTAGAACCCGGAGCCCATATGGGATGCTGGTGCTGCAGGTGGAGGATTAACCAAGTGAACCACGGTGCCGGCCCCTCTATGTAGGATTCTTAGATTGGCCCAGAGCTCAGGTACATCAGACTAAAAAGATAGTCCTGATACTGTCATATAAAAATACTCCTCTAGTGTATGATAAACTCCTAATTTAAATGTTTTCAAGTAATTATGTTAGGTTTTCTTTTAATTGCACATGTATCTTAATTGTCACAACTTGAAAGTTTAATTGTATTACTTAGGTTACTTATCGGCAGAAATACTATTCATAAGACCAAGGCAAGTATCAAAATATCTGGTAGAAAAAGCACTTCCAGAAAGCAACACATCTTGTTGGTGATTTCCTTAGAACATAAATGAACAAAGCATTCTTAATGATTAAATGGTAGCTGGGAGGTCATTACAGAACTGCTCTGAACTGAAAATCCTTGGATTAGCAGGACACAAATTAACACACCAGGGGAGGGAACTGCACTTCCTATTCTATCTCTGAACTTCAAATGAAACATGTTTCATTAACCAAAAGATGCTACCCGTTCACTATTTCACCTTAACATTAAATAAAATAAGCATAAATTAGTAGGATCTATTGTTACAGATCTTACTTTTAGTCTGCTGAATGGCTTTTTTTTGCTACAGCTGTTTTAATCAGACGGGGTTGCCAAGATCAAAGCACAATTTTGCTTATTTTCAGCTGTCTTTTCTTCCTTCAATAACTAAGATAATGTTGCAACTCAAAAAAATTTTTAAAAATTATTAAAGGGTACATTCCTTGCTCTTTATTATTTTGGGCCTAGAAAATAGAATGGGGGTACAAAAGATTACTGTTTTTTTTCCTCTTTTCTTTCTTTTTCCAGTGTGCCTGATGGGAAGGGATAACGTGAAGGTAACCAGAATACCTTCAAAAAACAAGATATGTGATGTCAGATTGCATTTTGGGTATGTTTATGGGAACTGTAGAACTCCGGAGGACTAAAAAATGTTGGAACACAGATTCATAAATATTTGGATCACAAGAAACCAAAACAGGATAACTTAATAACTTGATTCTCTCCTGTCTTTCACTAAAGAAGATCTCCGCCCCAGCACTCACAAAAAGGATTATAACTAGCCCAATATCACCATTCATGATATTCTGCACTTTATTCAGCATTTTTTACTAATTTTCTATCTTTTCTTTGGTTCTCTCTGAATTCAATAATTGGGCTAAAGAAATGTTCTCTTCATTCATCTCCTGTAACTTATGAGAAGAACCAAAGGAACATTTCTGCACATACAGTTTGTAGTGAAAATTAAAGAGGTCCAGTGGAAAACTGCCCTTTAGAAAGTAAATTGCTTCAGCATTTCACTAAGACTTCTTTCCACATGGTTTAACAATTTCTAAAAAAAAATGCCCTTGTTGGATTGAATCAGTTCTGAGAATTTTTGGTACATAGACAGCCTAAAGGTGGAAACTCTCTTGTTTGCCAGAGATAGGCAGGGCTGAGTTGAATGCACCTGGAGCAACATGCTCCATAAATATTTGCAGAAAGAGATGGGACAGAGGTAGAGACAGAATTGATCAAAGACAAAAGCATAAAGTCTGATAATCAAAGAGAATCGAAATACTAAGTCTGATGCTTCAACCTAAAGGTGAAAAAAAAAAAAAAAATTGGTAAGCAGCCAGATTCCCCACCTAGAACCATAAACATCTACAAGGCACTGGAGACTAAGAAGTTACTATAGATATTATGTAAACCTTTCTCTCTCATTGTCTGTTATTAGGAATAGACCTACCACTGTGTTAAGACATCTGGAGTACTCCCAGCATATGCTATTGTAGCCATTATGGCATTTAACAGCTGTCAAAGGAGTAGGCACATTGCAAACATCCTGGTTGGAAACTTGGAAGTACACTTGGCCTCTTCGAAGGAATTAGAAGCTCTTTATGGGCTGATTGCCACACAAATAGTTTTAAAAATGTGAGTTTCTGGAACTTTTTAGTTCAACATTGTGAAAAGAAAATCTGTTTTCATGGAATATCTGCAATGGAAAATTTAGTAGACTAGAATATTCAGAACTTTCAGCCTTCCCTCATGGTGTTTTTCCCTTGTGGTGACACAAAGGAAACACAGTTCATAGATTGGAGGGAGTGGCCGTGAATTTCTGAGCCAGTTAATATTAACATTACTATAACCTGATTATAATGAGGATATGTGGATGACTATAAAACATAAAACAATAGGCTGTTCTGGGCAAGTGGATGATTTAAAGGAGAGTAACAGCAAACAAGTTAACAAAACCAGAAAAAAAATGCTTTTTTTTTTGCGTACATTTGAAGACAAATATTAGAGTATCTAGAAAAAAAATAACCAAATAGCTAGTGAACCTAAAGAAATGGGACTGAACAACAAAACATAAGCATTCTACTTAGCATTTCGTTTTGCCATCCTCCCAGGCTGAAGATGTTGGTTTGGTGCAATTATTTCAGGTTGTTTTCATTACAGTGCACATCTTGATAAATATTAGATGAGTTTTATAGCTTCCTCCTGTGCATGCTGATCCCTGGGGTCATACAACCTCAGTCTCTTTAGGAGTGAGAAGTCTCTTATTATCGCCACATATCACCCAAAAATCCCAGCACTAAATGATATGATACAATCTGCTTTCTCCCCCAGGATTTCCAAACATTCTCTGCAAAGAGCTGGAAGTCTTACTACTTTGCTCTGATATGGATAAATGCTACAGATACTCAGAGTCTAAGTTTTATAAAATATTTTCTTGGGTCTCATAGATGTTTCTTGGCTCATAAAAATGGAAAGATATTTTAAAATAGAAGTTGCAGATTTTTATTATTAAATGTGTACTACAAAATTTCTAAATCTTAATTTTCAATCATCTCCTCTAACAAATATATAGATAAAATTACAAACACAGACACACTCATCCAGAGTATATTATATAGTCATATATAATTTATCCTACATACTTATGTTAGTGAAAGAGAAGCCAAATGCAAGCACTGCTATGATAATGTTGAAAGAAATTTCATTCATATCTGAGACATATGAAATCTAAGTAAAGAAAGAAGACTCAAGAACTTGATAGATTGGTTCATTTAATGTGTACACTTGAAACAATTTTCTTGTAATTTGAATGAACCTGCAAAACTCTTTGGAGAAGAAAAAACCAAAAGTGACTGAAATCAATCTATTGATTTAAATTCAACCTGTTCTTTACACTTGAGTAGGTGATTACTGAAAGGCCAATGAGGGTTATATAACATTTCTAAAACAAATAAAAGGTAACCATGGGCACCAAAATATTTCCAGTGAGCACATGTGAAAATACTTATTAGAAAGAAAGAAGCACCAAGTAGAAATACATCATTTGAAGCAATGCATTAACTTCTTCCAGGGAAAGGCCCTTTGCCTAACAATTAGATGTCAAAAAATGCATAATCCTAACCTGAGTCTGGTCATGGCAGAGTTATGTTGACCTGCCAGATGTTTCCACATCTGTGGTACATCTGTTTAAACAGAACTATTGAATGTCTGCAAGAAATAAGACTTCAGTAAAATGTAAATTCTTTCACTTGATGTTTGATTTGTCATCAAAAGAATTTAATATCCCAATTTATTAAAAATCCTACTTCAAGTGTTTCAGTGAACAGGAATTTATTTTAGATATAACAATGCTCTTTTAATGCTCTTTTAATCAAAATCTACACATGTTTGACAAACTTGATAGCAAATGGATTATTTTTAGATATGTATACATGATGGATAAAATGAGGTAAGTCAGCTGGGATTCTGATGCAAACTTACTCATGGTTTACTAATGAGGTGTAGTCTTGTTTTAATATATATAATAATATATAAATAAAATCAAAGGGGAGGATGGATTTCATATTAAAGAGAAATCTTTGTGATTATACAGTTATTCAAATCTCCTACTTTTGTTCTTTGCAATTTTTTGTAAATACTTTTTCTAATAAATCTCATAATTAAAATAATAATAACTTATATAAATAACAGCATGTATTTCCTGGGATTACTTTATTCCATAAAGATGATACACTTAATGTACAAACTCCAAATAATTTGCATAATTTAAGAGTGATGATTTGAATTTTATATTAATCCAAGTATTATTGGTCACATTGACAGTATTGTGCTAAGGCCCTAGAGTCTAGCTACACAAAAGTTGCTAAGACATGATCGTATTATATTCTGGCTATTTTTTAAAACCTGCTCTAACTTTGCTTCATGTATATGTTTCAATTATTTTTTTTCTTATCCAGATTCTAATGAAGATCACTGTTAATAGTAACACTTTAGCTAATCCTTGGGGAACCCATTAATTCATACTCTTTTTTTTTCCTTTTCTTTCTTTCTTTCTTTCTTTTTTTTTTTTTTTTTTTTTTTGACAGGCAGAGTGGATAGTGAGAGAGAGAGACAGAGAGAAAGGTCTTCCTTTTTGCCGTTGGTTCACCCTCCAATGGCCGCTGTGGCCGGCGCATCTCACTGATCCGAAGGCAGGAGCCAGGTGCTTATCCTGGTCTCCCATGAGGTGCAGGGCCCAAGCACTTGGGCCATCCTCCACTGCACTCCCTGGGCCATAGCAGAGAGCTGGCCTGGAAGAGGGGCAACCGGGATAGAATGCGACGCCCCAGCTGGGACTAGAACCCGGTGTGCCAGCGCCGCAAGGCGGAGGATTAGCCTGTTAAGCCATGGTGCCTGCCTTCTTTCTTTTTTGCATCTTTGTCATGCAGTCCACTTGTGTTTCAGAAGAGATAGCTTTAATTTTCACTATAATTTCCATATTATTGATATGGACTTAACATATTTAAAATATTTTCCTAGACAAGTTTACTGAAAATATTATGCTTTACTCTCCCACCTTAATTCTTTAATGTTGCACTTACTCAAGATATATATTATGGTAAAAAATATTCCAAATCAGTATAATGTGATCACAATAAAATCATATTCTTTTGATTTGCATTAGCATTTACTGAACCAAATTGCTTGGAGCTAATACTACACTCACTTCTTTCTCCTCTTAAGACAAAAATACTACTTCTACATTTTCCTATGCATGTAACTTACACAGTAGCAATCCTATGGTAGTGAATTCCTGCAATGACCTAGGGACTCTGGCTTCCAAACTCATGGTTTTGCACCCAATTTCAAATCACTGCTTTGTACTTGCTCTTGGGAATAGCTTCTTTTAAAACTCTAATAATGACTACTTGGATTTTGCACATTTTCTTTCTTGTTATTGCTTTAGTTCTTTGGGTCCAAACAGGTCCATGAACTACTCCGTGAACTCAGTGTCTTTAGGATCCTCCCAGTTCTGTGAATTTAAGTGTCTATTTAATTTAATTCCCTCACATTTATTTTTAAAAGACTGTCTTTATTCCTTAATTTTTAATTTTAAAAGTTTTTATTAATATTGCTTAAAGAAATTTATAAATTCATTGCAATCTTAATTCTAACACCACTGACATTCTTCTCAGATCTAGAAAAAATTCTAAAATTCCTATGAAAACACAAAGATACTCATAACAGTTAAAGCAATCTTATACAATAAAAACAAAGCTGGAGGCAACACAACACCTGATTTCATGACATACTACAAGGCAGTTATAACCAAAACAGCCTGGTACTGACACATAAAGACATATAGACCAATGGAGTAGAACAGAAATCCCAGAATTTAATCCATGTATACAACCAAATGACCTTCAATAAGTGAGCTAAAATCAATCTCTGGAGAAAGCACAGTCTGTTCAACAAACAGTGTCAGGAAAATTAGATCTATCCTTGCAGAAGCATGAAATAAGAACCCAACCTATACCTTACACAAAAATCAAGTCATAATGGGTCATAGATGTAAATCTGCACATTATACCCTCAAATTACTAGAGAAGAACATTGGGAAACTATGCCAGACATTGGCATAGGCAAAGGCTTCTTGGAAAAGACCCCAGAAGCAGATGCAATAAAAGCAAAAATAGACAAATGGGATTATTCCTTAATCCTTCTTTATGTCGCTCAAACTACCTGTGATCTATAGTTTGTAGTTGTACTATTTTCTTTCATTTCCTTTCCATATCATTTATCTTTTTTAAAAAAGATGTATTTATTTATTTGAAAGGCAGAGTTACATAGAGGTAGAGGCAGAGAGAGAGAGAGAGAAAGAGAGAGAGAGAGAGAGGTGTTCAATCCCTAACTGGCTACAATAGCTAAAGCTGGGCCAATCCGATACCACAAGCCTGGAGTTTCTTCCAGGTCTTCCATGTTGGTACAGGGGCCCAAGGACTTGGACCATCTTATACTGCTTTCCCAGGCCATAGCAGAGAACTGGATTGGAAGTGGAGTGGCCAGAATTTGAACCTGCGCCTATATAGGATGCTGTCACTGCAGGCTATGGCTTTACCCACTACTCCTCAGTACTGGCCCCCACATGTCATCTATTTTAATTATTAATTTTTTGACTCAGTAAATATAGTAGGCAAAGATACAGAAGCATAAAACAGAAATAAAGTTTAAACAGTAAAAGGTGACTTTTAGTGGCTAAGTATATAGAGTTGTGGGAGAGGTGTCTTAGTCTAGAAAATTGTATGAAATTTAATATGAGATATTTAACTCCATGCTTGAAACCCCATAGAGTATAGAGAAAAGGGTGTCATCGTTTTTAAAATGGGCAACTGACATTATGAGTTTTTAGAAAACTAAATCTGGTTGCTATGTGATCAATACTAAATATATTTCTCTTAGAAATATTTCAAAAGAGTTGAGAAGTCACATGAATCACATGGGGAAAAAAGTATAGTGAGCTTAGTCTTTAAAAAGTGATTGTTGAAGGCCTGTGTAGTAATTGGATTGTCCATGTTCTTCAGCCTTAGAGTAATTTGATAGAAGTCACATAAGATTCTATTCCAGGAAAATGGGAAAAATATGCCAAATAAATGAGATATAACATTAAATATACTGTAAGAAACTGAGGCAACAAGGAAATCTTATATGAAGAACTAAAATTTAAGTACTTTTAAAAGTGAGATTATTTTAAGCTAATTTATTTTATTTTATATTTGCAAAGAAAGAGGGGGTGACAGAGAGGGAGATCTTCCATCCATTGGTTCACTTCCCAAATATTTTCAACAGCCAGGTGGAGCCAGACTAACCCAGGAGCCAGGAGCTTTCTCTGGGTCTCCCATGTGGGTGCAGGGACCCAAGCAATTTCTCTGGGTCTCCCATGTGGGTGCAGGGACACAAGCACTTGGGCCATTCTTTGGTGCTTTCCCAGGCACATCTGCAGGGACCTAGATGAGAAATATAGCAGCTGGGTACAGGAATCAATGCCTATATGTGGTGCTGGCATCACAGGTGGCAGCTTAGCCCTCTTTCCCATGGTGCCAGCCCCTGAAAGTGAGAACAGTGATTCTATGATGAGCTGTAGGGTAGGAGCATGACAGTATCACCAAGTGTGGGTAGGGTATGAAAAAGAAATTGAAAAATAAATAAAAGGTTAAATTTATGAAATATTAAGAAATTGCATTTGTAAAAATTACTGTGAAGGTCAGGCACTATTTTGCAGGTCATAACCCAGATGCCGTGTTTTTCTGGTTTATTGTTCTCTTCCCATGTTTTTTTTTTTTTTAACTTTTATTTAATGAATATATAAATTTCCAAAGTACAGCTTATGGATTACAATGGCTTTCCCCCTCCCATAGCTTCCCT
The DNA here is from genome assembly GCF_033115175.1 of Lepus europaeus. Taxonomy (NCBI): domain Eukaryota; kingdom Metazoa; phylum Chordata; class Mammalia; order Lagomorpha; family Leporidae; genus Lepus; species Lepus europaeus. The sequence goes on from NC_084830.1 coordinate 55,801,074, forward strand.
CCCACCCACAACCCTACCCTTTCCTGCTCCCTCTCCCCTTCCATTCACATCCAGATTCATTTTCAATTCTCTTTATATACAGAAGATCAGTTTAGTATATATTAAGTAAAGATTTCAACAGTTTGCACCCACATAGAAACACAAAGTGAAAAATACTGTTGGAGTACTAGTTATAGCATTAAATCACAATGTACAAAACATTAAGGACAGAGATCCTACATGAGGAGTAAGTGCACAGTGACTCCTGTTATTGACTTAACAGATTGACACTCTTGTTTATGAAGTCAGTAATCACCCTAACCTCTTGTCATGAGTTGCCAAAGCTATGGAAGCCTTTTGAGCTCACTGACTCTGATCATATTTAGACAAGGTCATAATCAAAGTGGAAGTTCTCACCTCCCTTCAGAGAAAGGTACCTCCTTCTTTGATGATCTGTTCTGTTCTTTCCACTGGGATCTCACTCGCGGAGAACTTTCATTTAGGTTTGTTGTTGTGTTTGTTTGGTTTTGTGTGTGTTTTTTTTTTTTTTTTTTTTTTTTTTGCCAGAGGGTCTTGGCTTTCCATGCCTGAAATACTCTCATGGGCTTTTCAGCCAGATCTGAATGCCTTAAGGGCTGATTCTGAGGCCAGAGTGTTGTTTAGGACATCCACCATTCTATGAATCTGCTGTGTATCCCGCTTCCCATGTTGGATCGTTCTCTCCCTTTTTTTGTTCTATAGGTTAGTATTTTCAACACTAGTCTTGTTTATGTGATCCCTTTGATTCTTAGTCCTATCATTATGATCAATTGTGAACAGAAATTGATCAAATGGACTAGTGAGATGGCATTGGTACATGCCACCTTGATGGGATTGAATTGGAATCCCCTGGTATGTTTCTAACTCTACCGTTTGGGTCAAGTCAGCTTGAGCATGTCCCAAATTGTACATCTCTTCCCTCTCTTATTCCCACTCTTACATTTAACAGGGATCACTTTTCAGTTAAGTTTCAACACTTAAGAATAACCGTATTAATTACAGAATTCAACCAATAGTATTAAGTAGAACAGAGAAAAAAAAATACTAAGAGGGATAAAGTATTAAGTTGTTCATCAACAGTCAGGGCAAGGGCTGATCAAGTCACTGTTTCTCATAGTGTAAATTTCACTTCAACAGGTTTCCTTTTTGGTGCTCAGTTAGTTGTCACCGATCTGGGAGAACATATGATATTTGTCCCTTTGGGACTGGCTTATTTCACTCAGCATAATGTTTTCCAGATTCCTCCATTTTGTTGCAAATGACCAGATTTCACTGTTTTTGACTGCTGTATAGTATTCTATAGAGTACATGTCCCATAATTTCTTTATCCAGTCTACTGTTGATGGACATTTAGGTTGATTCCAGGTCTTAATTGAGTAGCAATAAACATTAAGGTACAGACCGCTTTTTTGTTTGCCAATTTAATTTCCTTTGGGTAAATTCCAAGGAGTGGGATGGCTGGGTTGAATGGTAGGGTTATAGTCAGGTTTCTGAGGAATCTCCAGACTGACTTCCATAGTGGCTTAACCAGTTTGCATTCCCACCAACAGTGGGTTAGTGTCCCTTTTTCCCCACATCCTCACCACCATTTGTTGTTGGTGGATTTCTGAATGTGAGCCATTCTAACTGGGGTGAGGTGAAACCTCATTGTGGTTTTGATTAGCATTTCCCTGATGGCTAGGGATCTTGAATATTTTTTTCATGTGCCTGTTAGCCATTTGGATTTCCTCTTTGGAAAAATGCCTATTGATGTCCTTGGCCCATCTCTCAAGTGGGTTGTTTGTTTTGTTGTTGTGGAGTTTCTTGATCTCTTTGTAGATTCTGGTTATTAATCCTTTATCTGTAGCATAGTTTGCAAATATTTTTTCCCATTCTGTCGGTTGCATCTTCACTCTCCTGACTGTTTCTTTTGAAGTACAGAAACTTCTCAATTTGATGCAATCCCAATAGTTAATTTTGGCTTTGACTGCCTGCGCCTCCAGGGTCTTTTCCAGAAAGTCTTTGCAAGTGCCAATATCTTGCAGGGTTTCTCCAATGCTCTCTAATAATTTGATGGTGTCGGATCATAGATTTAGGTCTTTAATCCATGTTGAGTGGATTTTTGTGTAAGGTGTAAGGTAGGGGTCTTGCTTCATGCTTCTGCATGTGGAAATCCAGTTTTCCCAGTACCATTTATTGAATAGACTGTCCTTGTTCCAGGAATTGGTTTTAGATCCTTGATCAAACATAAGTTGGCTGTAGATGTTTGGGTTGATTTCTGGTGTTTCTATTCTGTTCCATTGGTCTATCCATCTGTTTCTGTACCAGTACTATGCTGTTTTGATTACAACTGCCCTGTAGTATGTTGAAATCTGGTATTGTGATGCCTCCGGCTTTGTTTTTGTTGTACAAAATTGTTTTAGCTATTCGAGGTCTCCTGCATCTCCATATGAATTTCAGCATCATTTTTTCTAGATCTGAGAAGAATTTCTTTGGTATCTTGATTGATACCAAATCTTGATATAGACTGAATCTATAAATCTATAAATTGCTTTTGGGAAAATGGACATTTTGATGATGTTGGTTTTTCCAATCCATGAGCATTCTTACCATGATTTTGCAGACTGTTCTATCTCAGCACAGCACACTTAAATTTGATATCAATGCTGTTAATTTATTAATGTTCAACTATATTGGAAAGAAAGGGAAAGGACATCAGAGGTTATGGATACAGTGAAATTCTACATGTATCTAAAAAAAAAAGCATTATTCAAAGGCATTAGCACTCTGTCAATGAGCCACAAAACTGGTTTCATGATTTCTTTTAGTCAATAATATCATGAAATTCATTCAGCCATGTAATATAAAATGCTATAAAAGAAGAACAAACTATTTTAGAAGTAAAATATGTTTTTTTAAATAGAGAAAAATTTCATGTTCAGCTGATACACATACAGGACACTCAAAAGCATGATGAGCATTTTTATCCTGGATTGTGTTCTTTGTGTCTAAATCAAATTGAATGTAATCATGAAAATAGAAAGGAATGAGGCAAGTGTTTAAATATTGACACTGGATACAATATAAGTATATGGTAGACTACATGAAGGTACTTCAAAGAGGTTGTGGGGCGCTGGGGCTGTGGCATAGCAGGTAAAGCCACACCTGCGGTGCTTTTATCCCATATGGGCACTGGTTCAGATTCTGGCTGCTCCACTTCTGATCCAGCTCTCTGCTGTGGTGTGGGAAAGCAGTGGAAGATGGCCCAAGTCCTTTGGCACCTGCATCTGCATGGGAGACCCGGAGGAAGCTTCTGGCTCCTGGCTTCAGATCCGCGCAGCTCCTGCCGTTGTGGCTAGTTGGGAAGTGAACCAGCGGATGGAAGACCTCTCTCTCTCACACTCTCTCTTTTTCTCTCCTCCCTCCTCCCCTCCCTTCCTCCTTCCCTCCTTCTTTCTCTGTTTAGCTCTGACTTTCCAATATTTTTTAAGAAAAAAAAAGAAAGAAAGGTTGTGGGAAAATGGATTTGAATGGTAAGTTTATGGAGCAATTGTTTATCCTAGTGTTGAAGTCACTCATACCCCACGGGGGAGTGCCTGACTCCATTTCACAGCCTCATTTCCTGACTCCAGCTTCCCTCTAATTGATACCCTGGGAGGCAGCAGTGATGTATTAAGTAGTTGGGTTCCTGCCATCCATGTGTGAGATGTGGATTAAGTTCCTGGATCTTGTCTTCAGATGTGGCCCAATCCAAGCTATTGTGGGCATTTGGAGAGTAAAGCAGCAAGTGGACCTGTCTGTCTGTCTCACTCTGCCTCTCAAATCAATAAAAAATAATTAAAACAGATGTTTGTTCCTATGAAAACAATTTGGAAATCCATCAATAGTTTTTTACATAATGTGCAGTTTCCATGAACTGGAAAGACCCTTCATATCCTGCAGACAAAATTTAAGATATATTTGGGATAAAAAGCAATGGTATTTCTGTCCATCTTGTAGGAGCATCTTCCAAGCAGCTTCTAAGTTACAGAATGGACAGTTTGACAAGGACTATTTTTTCTCATTGTTAGTTGCTTACTGTCAGATAATTTACACATAACTTGCCTTTTTAGTACCTGAGACAATGGACCATTTCTTCTGACAGCAGTAAGCTAAAAATAAAATCAGCTGGCTGACTTTTTCCTTCTTTATCTCTTGCATGAGGATGGAACTTGATTTTCATTAATCTAGAGCTGCAGCACCAGAGGTAATTTCAATCAACTCTTTTGTGATGACAGCTTGGGTGGTACAGTTGAATGTCAAAGTTAGTCATCTCAGAGGCGTTTGTGCTGGCACTGCCAAGGCTGTCATTCTTGCATGCTGCTCACTGGTGGTGGACTCCGTCAGGGAGTAGTAGATGATTTGGGCTTGATTGTATTCTTGGTAATTTCGTAGCACATCAGCAGCAACATCATCAAAGATTACTCATGTTTTCAGCACCTGCAATGGTATTATGGGAAAACATGGGCTTTTCTTCTATCTTATAGGATATGACAGACTTGAATTGGTTAAAGCTGATAGACCCTTCATCGAATTCACATGCAGAGTTTAATAATTCAAGAGCAATGACTGATATATCTCCAAAAGTAGGGGGTTTTTCCCCAACCTTTTTGCATACCATGAGAAACTGGTCAGAATGAGTCCTGTAAGATATGCCCCTTTGTCACCAGTTCCACCATCATATTTGTCCAGCTGCTGTGAGCCTAGCCATCTCACATTTCATCTGTTTAGCAATGGATGAATGAATAGCGCCACCAAGCCCTTGATCTGAGGACACAGCAATAAGGAAGTGTTTCTTCTTGTCTTCAGATGCCTTAATATCAGCTTTGCCCTACGGAGCTAAAGATTCTACTCCATACACTCAAGCTTGTTTCAGTATCCCCTCAGCTCTGGAATATTTTGCTACTGCAACCATTTGCATGTACTTGGTCATGCTCTAGATGTTTTTGATTTTAGCCGCCTGGTAAGTGTTCGTCAAAGTTGCCATATTTCAAATTTGGACCCATTGTGGTTACAAAGGCTGAAGCCAACAGTCCAGTGATGCTCACCTGAGAAAACATGGTGGCCAGGGCCTTTTTTTAACTGTGAACATTATAGAAGACAAAGACCTCTCTCCCTCTGAGTCAGAAGGCAGAGTTGTTTGTTGTCCAGAATAATAAACATAACGTCTGGCAGAGATGCAAAGATGTGGCAGGTTTGCTAGCAGGCTTTCAGACATTGGGATTTCATAAGCGCAGGGTCCCTCACCTGTGACATAACACTGCTGGGTGTATATACCACCTGGGCTACTTTGCATTGTTCCCACAGGCCTTTAGGGGAGTATAGAGCCAGTGGAAGTCTGAAGCCCATGCTGCCACCATGCCAGGAATAATAAAGTCCTGTTTCTGACCAAGAGTCCTATGTTTTCTTTCAGTGACCATCAGACTATATCACACTCACTTGTTAGCTTTACAACACAGTAACACCTCAGACCCTTCCTAAGTGTTAAAACATCTATTACACTTAAAATACTAATACAAAAATAAGAGCACATAAAAACGATGATTAATTATAATTTCCTCAACTCTTACCCAATACTTTCTTTCTCAGTTGTTAGAAAAAAATAAAAATTACTGTCTCCTTTCCTACATTTCTGACCAAAAGCATGAAGATAACTTTTCTAAGAAACTAAAAATATCCAGGAAGAAATGCAGAATGCAGATAAAATTTATAAACATTCATATGCATTTTAATGTTAACAGTCTCTTGAAACCAAAACATGGAAAAAAAATCCAAATAGAAATATAAACCAGTATGTCTTATGAATATATATCAAATTATATTTATCTGAATATTATGATAATTGATCTTGACAAAACAGAATTTACTTCCAAAGTAACCTAGTGAAGATTTAAATTAGGCAATCAATTAACAAAATGCATAACCACAGCAGATGAGAAAAAGCAGGCCACGCAGTAATGATTTCATATGGCAAAACATTCAGAGATTTTTTCAAAAATGAGAATGAAAATATAACTCCACCACCAAAGTGTCTATTTTAAACAAATCCTAAGCCTCTATATTTGGGCTTCCTAATACATGCATTTAAGCAAGATTCTATTGGGACAAACAGGTTCCATACTATAAAGTATGATTGATAGATGTAATTTATATATTCCCTTCCTAGAGATACAGTGTGAAGAAGGAAAAATACCACACACCAAATCATATCTGAGCACAGTTAAAATATCTTATTGGTTTGCAACATTTCTATATAACATAAAAGAAATGGGCCAAACTATCTTTCTTTTTTCCTTTTTCCTTTGCCTCTCTGCTAAAATGTAAACATTGATGAGATTTCTCTCTGTGTACTTGCTCATGAATGATGGTTCTTTTTCTTTCTATATTTATTTTTAAAACTTTCAAATCTGACAAACTATGACAATAAAAGAACAGCTTGTGCTTATCATGGGGGAAATGACAAGGGGTGAACATTGACAAACTGTGCTGAGAAAGGCCTTTCCTTTGTCTTCCCTGAGACATATCTGAGCTAGGTTATGGGAATCACAAAATGAAAACTCAAACGTTTTTGGATAATATTGCTTGAAATTAATTCTACTTATCAGATAGACTTTGGCTACACATAAAGTCAGACTTTCTGGATCATACTGAATATAACAGACTCCTTGGCATTGTGTGATTCTTATTATAAAACACAAGGGATGAGATACATTTTAATGAGTTGTTTCAATCCAATACAAAAAATGTGTCACATATGCATAAGAAATTTAAAATAAATTATGGCAATATCACTGTCTTTTACTGTGTTCTCAAACTGTCACTTAAATTTTAACTTGTTTATTGGTTAGCTTTAAAAAATTATTGCTTTTAAATTTAGTCTTTGGAAACTTACAATCTGTATGGATTAATTTGCTTTACTCAGATGGTGCAATAGGGTATCATTGTGTGATTGGTCAGCACTCTTAGGATAACTGGCTGATATATCGATAACAAAGCACTCATTGAAAGCTCTGCCTACAGAATGGTGCTTGTTACTGGGACAGATATTTTAAATAATGATTTACATTTAATATTTGATAGGCAACTCTTCATTGCTTCACTGACGCAATCTTCAAACTATTTATAGGGTAAACAGTGTTCTCATTTTGTAAATAAGAAAACTAATGCCCAGAGAGTTAGAGTCAACATAGAGTAACTAATGGAAGAATTGGGATTCAAGTGTTCCATGGTAAGAGTTAGACACACAGCCATTCTGTGTACAAGAATAAGGCACAGTGCCTGCCTGAAGGTTACAGTACCCTGTAAGTCCTTCAAGCAGGAATGTACGTTACCAAATGAGAAGTATCATAGAAGAAATAGGTATAAAATACACAAGAAATGGGGATTTTCTCTACTATAAAACCACTCATCAAATGGGAAGTTGACTAATTTTGCATGCATTACAAAGTGCATACATTTGTCCATAAATCCTATGTAAATAATCCCGACTATAAAAGATTCCACAGCTTCTGCCTCAGACACAAATTGAATATTAAAAAAATGAAGCCTTTGATTTATTGTAAAGAGAGGTGAAATTACTCAACAATCATGCTAGAAACAAGGCTGTGGATGATTCTTTTCTTTACAATTCTCTACATGCTGACAAGAACTTTCTAAGAAAGCACCAGACCAATCTTGAAGTAGTAATAAAACTTAGAAACATAAACGAGGTGAAAAGTCATTTTTCTTTCTATAACATATTTGATGATATGTAAAACTTGAGTATTTGTTTTTACAACCTAATGAAGCAAGGAAGGGTGGTGTCAAGAAATCAAAACCAAATATCCACAAAAGGTAAGTAGTAATATAGGAGCTCCTTCCATAAAAGTTACCTCCAAAATCCTATCCCTGAAGATGAGGATCAATTGGAAATGGATCATTTCTCACATGATCTGAAAACAGCCAGGTCAAAAATATTTAAATGTTGTTCTGAAAGAAGGCAACACCAATCCTCTAATGAGAAATGTGCCTTTTATCACAGATGTCAAACTAAACTTTGATGTCAGGGGATGGTGAGGATTACCAGAACCACAGAGAACTGAAAACAAGTTGCAAATGGAAGAAACCACCAGCAACCTGAACATATCAGCAAAGACTTTATATATTAATTATCAGAGATTATAGCATGACTTAATATGCTTAAATATTGAGGGATGGATATTTAATCTAGTGGCTGGGACTCTGGGTTAGGGCACATGTACCATATATCAAAGAGACTAGGTTGAAGACATGGCTCCACTCATGATTCCACCTTGCTACCAGTGCAAACCCTGGGAGGCACTGGGTGATGGCTCAAGTAGTTGGGTTCTTGTCATCAGCTGGAGAACCTGAGTTTGGTTCTAAACTTTGACCTATCACAGTCCTTGCTGTTTTAGACATTTGGGAGTGAACCAGCAGATGAGAGTCTCCTCTCTCTCTCTCTCTCTCTCTCTCTCTCTCTCTCTCTCCCTCTGAGTGTGCATGTATTTGTGTGTGTTTCTCTGCTTCTTAAATAGTGAATAAATTTTAAAATATTAATATAAAATAGGAACTAAAAGAATGACATAGAAAACTTCAAAAAATAAGATGTAATTTCTAAAATATAAACAATAATATAAGACCACAAGACAAACTCAGAGACTATGTTTAAAAACAGATAAAAAGCTAAATTACTGAATTAGAAAATACATTGAAATAATCTAGACTCCAAATTGGAAACACATTAGATAATGCAGAAAATATTCCAGAAAAAAAAAAAAACAGATGAAGCAAAATGATTTAACAGTCACTTAATTCACATTCCAGAAGAAGAAAGGACATTAATCATTCAGAAGGATTCTTTGATGTAACAATAGGCAAGAATTTTCCAGAATCAATGAAAGACTGTATTCCACATATTCAAGCCTGAAATCCAAACAGGAAAATCCTAAGGAATAACTTTGTAAGGGAAATGCAAAATGAAAATCTCAAAAGGGGAAAAATATTTTATTTTCCAATGAGCATCAATTAAAGTAATAAGCTCATTTCCCTATGCAAACAGGGAGGTAGAGGATGAGAAAGAAGTAGAGTTCCACAGAATAATATAATATGCAAAATAATATAAATCCTCAAACTATATGTTCATAATAAAATTATCTCTCAATTAAGGAGGAAAGTAGCAAAGTTTTGACAAACAAAACTAGAAATTTCATCACAAAGAGAGCCTTATTAAATGGAACTCTGGGGCAAGCTTCTGGCACAGCAATTCACAAACTGCTCAATGTAGTCTGATATTGGAGTGCCTAATGTCAAGTTCCAACTCTACTTCCATTTCCATCTTCCTGACAAGGCATATTCCAGGAAGCAGCAGGTGATGTCTCAATTTCTTGGGTCTCTGACAACCATTTTGGAGACCTGGATGGAGTTCCTGGGTCCTGGCATCCACTTGGCCCAGCCACAGCTCTTGTAGACATTTGGGGAGTTGAATCTGTGGAGGGACCATCTCTCAATGTCTGTCTGTCTGCCTCGTTCTGTCTCTCTGCCTTTCAAATAAAGTGAAAATAAAATAAAATAAATACTATTATAACACTGTAAAAATATAAAAATGTGGGGAGAAATGGAAGGGTTAGAATAATACAGAATAATAACATTTATACCAGGATGGAAACGAAAGGAGTAGTTCTTTAACATTTCTTCTTATTTTTTTGTAATTATATAGTGATTTATTGATTGACTGATTTTGAGAGGTAGAGTTACAGAGAGAATGGTCTTGCATCAGCTGGTTCATTCCCCAAATGGCCACAATGGCCAGAGGTGAGCCCATTCGACGCCAGGAGCTTCTTCCAGGTCTCCCACACGGGTGCAGGGTCCCAAGTACTTGGGCCACCTTCGATTGCTTTCCCAGGCCATTAGCAGAGAACTAGATCGCAAAAAGAGCACTCAGGACAGGCACTGGTGCCCACATGGGATGCAGACACCACAGGCAGAGACTCTGCCTATTATGCCACAGTGCAAGTCCCTGACATTCCTTTTTTCATCTTGGATAAAGTCAAATGTTAATGAAACTTATCAATCATTTGTCAATGAAAAAGAAAAACCTGTGTAGCTGCATTCTTATGGAAAAATAGCCCTTATGGCCAAAAGCCTTACTGAGAATAGAGATGAACACTCCACATTCTGAATACCAATAAACTCAGTGCAATAGTTTCCTAGTGGCCGGCGCCATGGCTTAACAGGCTAATCCTCCGCCTTGCGGCGCCGGCACACCGGGTTCTAGTCCCAGTTGGGGCGCCGGATTCTGTCCTGGTTGCCCCTCTTCCGGGCCAGCTCTCTGCTATGGCCCGGGAAGGCAGTGGAGGATGGCCCAAGTGCTTGGGCCCTGCACCCCATGGGAGACCAGAAGTACCTGGCTCCTGGCTTCAGATCAGCGAGATGAGCTGGCCGCAGTAGCCATTGGAGGGTGAACCAACGGCAAAAAGGAAGACCTTTCTCTCTGTCTCTCTCTCTATCCACTCTGCCTGTCCAAAAAAAAAAAAAATGGTTTCCTAGGGCTGCCATAACAAAGAACCATAAAGTTCTAAATAGTTTAAATAACATAAATCCATTGTCTCACAGTTCTAGAAGCTAGAATTCCAGAATGAAGTGATTAGCTGGGTTGTTCCCTTCTGAGGCTGAGAATAATTTGCCCCATGCTTCTCTCTAGCTGCTGACATTTTATTGGCAATGTTTGGTGTTCCTTCGCATAGTGACACATCACCCAGATACCTGCCTTCACCTTCACATGACATTTTTCTCCGTGTGCATGTGTGCATATGTGTGTGCAAGTGTATGTGTGTGTGTGCACGTGTATGTCCTTTCCAAAACTTCTCCATTTTATAAAGACTTCAGTCATATGTATTAGTGGCCCACCCTATTCTAGTAGTATTTCTTCTCAATAGAATCTGCAATGATTTCATTCCCAACTAAATGAAGACGGGGTAGTGTAAGTTATATTTTGAAGTCAGGAGCATTGTTCAATACATAAACCTTAGAAAACACAAGCAATTGTACATTTGTGTGTATCCACCAGTCATTGTGTGCAGGCTTCTCCTGGGAAGGGGCTAACAACTTTGACCAGGAAGAAGCTGGAGAAAGTTCCTGCCGAGAGACTATACTGTGAGCTGTTATGGGAAGATGGGAGTGGTGTAGAACAGTGTCTTCCATAGAATTTAGCCACAAAAATATTTCTGGAAAATTCAGATATATTGTCCCTGAAAAACCTTCCTTCCCTCTGATTATGAGCTATAAGCTCTCTTTTGGAGGGAGGTTTTAGTTAAATATTTTAATAAATATATCTAGAATTTTGAATGTTTTTATAATTACACATTTTAATATGCAATTTCTGTTCTGACATGGATTAAATATTTAGTAATAGCATTAATGTTCCCTAAATTGTTGTTTTCTTACAATAGGGCAAGTGTATTTGTGTTCCTTATATATTCATTCTAGTCATTTAATAATATCCATCATTCTTTTCATATGTTCCACATCCATTCCATGCAGAGCTATTCTATTTCTATTAATGATAGAAGTAATTCATTCTGTATAAATGTAGTCAGTTTTTAATTGGTTAACCATCAAAGAATGGGAAGATGCTAGAATCAATGTTTCTTTTCATTGCTATATAATTGCCTTCAGTCACCTATTTAAAAGCAAATTCAGATAATACCAACAAAGCATCAGATGTTTTAATAATAAAATCAATTTTAGGCCGGCGCCATGGCTCAATAGGCTAATCCTCCGCCTTGTGGCACCGGCACACCGGGTTCTAGTCCCGGTTGGGGCGCCAGATTCTGTCCTGGTTGCCCCTCTTCCAGGCCAGCTCTCTGCTATGGCCCGGGAGTGTAGTGGAGGATGGCCCAAGTGCTTGGGCCCTGCACCCCATGGGAGACCAGGAGAAGCACCTGGCTCCTGCCATCGGATTAGCATGATGCACTGGCCATAGCGCGCCGGCCGTGGCAGCCATTGGAGGGTGAACCAACGGCAAAAGGAAGACCTTTCTCTCTTTCTCTCTCTCTCACTGTCCACTCTGCCTGTCAAATAAATAAATAAATAAATAAAATAAAATCTATTTTAGTTTGACTTTATTTTAAAAGTTAAAAACCTAAATTATGATAATTTAATCTTTGCTCCAGATTAGATTAATGATACTAATATATTTGATAGTGTTATAGTAATTGTCCTTTTTCCATATGGCACAAAATCAAGAAGTGGTATGAAAAGCTGATAATATACTTTATATGCTTATTAAAATGTTTTTAATATGTTAGAAGCTGTGATTTCTAATACTCAATTGGACTTTAATTCACAAATGGATACAATACCACAGGTCTATGGACTTGTACATTTTCTACTGCATTGACATTTCATATACTATCATAGCTCCATACCATATTGTACCATCATTAAGGGTTCAATTTTTAATACAGAAAGTATCTTGTTTTTACACAGGAAGGGGCTATGATGCAAGGAATTAGATATTCACAGAATGAACATTGTATCTTCAGCCTCTCACATCTCCTATAAATACAACTATTTTGTGCAATCTAAATTGTATGTGCAATTCTGGAGACAAAAATTCTTGGAAAGATTATAGATATTCAGACTGTATGACTGAGGAAATCATAGGCAGATTCTCAGTTTTTAAGTACCACAGCGAAAAATGCCCAGGGCACTCCTACACAAAATTCGAAATGCTAGAAGATAAAAAAAGTGGGCTTGAGTAATGAATTCTGCTAAGATGTGGCTTACAAGAGGGTAAATTTTTTGTAGATTCAATTAACTTTAAAATCACAGGCTTTTTTGTTTAATCTCTTTTTTTTTATTTTTTTAGAAAGTTCTCTTTATTTATTTGGGAGACTGAGTTAAAGAGAGAGAGAGGGAGAGAGAGACAGTAAGTGAGTTTCCATCCACTGGTTCACTTCCCAAGTGGTGGCAAGGACCAGAGCCAGGAGCTTTTGCTGGGTCCCCCATGTGGATAGAGGGGGCCAACCACTTGTGCCATCCTCCACAGCTTTCCCAGGCCATTAGTAGCGAGCTGGATTATAAATGGAGCAGCTGGGACTTGAACTGGCATCCATATGGGATGCAGGTACCGCAGGCAGAGGCTTAACCTAACATGTTATTCTACAGTGCTGGTCCCAAGAGGGTAACTTTTATTGAATTAAGATTATTGTTTAAAATAATAGAGACCATTGTTGCCTAACATGCTTCTTATTTCTCATATTTACACACTCCAGGATGACTATTCATCATAAACATCTACTCTCAAACACATTTAAGTTTGTTTGGGAAATAAGTCACAAAAAATACTCTAAGGCATTCTTCAAGCATTGAATGAGATCAAACTACTGGTGGAAAAAAAAAAAAGTATGTTCCATGATTATAATGAGAAATGCATATGTAAAAAAAAATACCCAATGTGTGTGTGTGTGTATGTGTGTGTTTACCTGCGTATGATTGATTATTGGTGATTAAAAGTAATAGAGGGCTTATTTTTTAGGCACAGGCTGCCTTTAATAAAAATTATTTCTTGTGTGTGTCAGCAAGATATGTTGTCATTTTCTTTTTTCCACATTATTTATTTTGAATGATATCATATTTTTATAATGTATGATGTAAACTAGCCATATCTTTTGGCATAAACATAACATTTGCTGGCTATAGAATTGAGCATGTTTTTGGCTCCCTCATTATATTCTGCTTTCGTATTATTAGCTGAACACAAAACTGAAAAGGCAGGCAAATCCACCACACAAGAGGAACCCCAGGCTTGATAAATATAACCATCTGCCCTCAAACCATTAAGTCTTTTCTCTTCTTGGCTCTGAGTCTTCCCTGGAAATGCATTGTTTCTGAGACATCATTCCTACATACTCAAATATATGCAAAGGAATGATTCCCTTCTTTTTCTAAATCTATTACAACTTCAACTCAAAAATGACACAGAGCAAAGAAAATTGAAACTCTGCATTGGAGAGGATTGGTTAAGAAAATAAAATGGGATAGAAAGGTGGAACCATTGGTTTTCCCATAGTTTTCATTGTGCTGCCTCATTGTGTTTCTCCTAGAATTCACAATATAGTTTTATTTCCTCTTCTCTTCCCACAGTTGGGCTTAATGATTTCTAATTGTTATGCCCAGATAAGTAGATCTCCAAGAAGCTATCAGCGACCCAATCACACCAAAATGCAAAAACAAGGTTTTTATTAAAAAGGTACAAGCTACAACAGGGACCTCATGCAACCAACCAGCGCAGTGGAGGAAGGAGGAAAGGCCTAAGTCTTTGTTCAGGGATGCTTTTAAAGGGAAGATACCACAGCAAGGCCTTAGGGTATGGGCCTTCTGTGATCGGGCAGGGTGGCGGTGGGGGGTTCCGTTTGGCTTGGGTTCAGGCAGTTACCTCATTTGGTAATCTCTACTGAGCTGCCCTTGATCTGCTGAGCTAGCTGTCCTTGGTCTGCTTTGATATCTCCGGAATGCCTGAATGCCTGCTTTTACAAGGACTCGGGTCTGCTATGGGAAAGGGAGGCTACTTTTTATTGTTTCAAAATAGAGTCACGTTGGCTCTTCACTAATAATCTCTTACATCAAAATGTCCTTCTTATTCGCTCCTTGCTTTTACTTTTTTATTTATTTATTTATTTTGACAGGCAGAGTGGACAGTGAGAGAGAGAGACAGAGAGAAAGGTCTTCCTTTGCCGTTGGTTCACCCTCCAATGGCCGCTGCAGCCGGTGCACCGCGCAGATCCGAAGGCAGGAGCCAGGTGCTTCTCCTGGTCTCCCATGGGGTGCAGGGCCCAAGCACTTGGGCCATCCTCCACTGCACTCCCGGGCCACAGCAGAGAGCTGGCCTGGAAGAGGGGCAACCAGGACAGAATCTGGTGCCCCGACTGGGACTAGAACCCGGTGTGCTGGCGCCGCAAGGCAGAGGATTAGCCTATTGAGCCACAGCGCCAGCCACTTTTTACTTTCATAAATATTGATTTTAGACTAGCATCCTAACAGAATAATATTTTTTGTAATGAATATTTTATTCTGGCATCCACCTCATGTTGCAGATGATACAATCCCCCTTGTAATATCCTGCATTTAATCTGAGAAACCTTAGGAGACTTCCTAATGTACTCACAAATACCACTTAACATGTTCTTAGATCTATACAATAAAACTACAGGAAAATATAAAATATCCAGGATGAATGTCACTGTTTCGCATAATGGCTAAGAATACTAACCATTCAATAAATGCACATTAATTGAATGACTCAGACCTCTACAGTATCTTTACCTTTATCAATGTCCCTTTCAAAGGAAAAGTTTTAAAGCCATACCCTTGAAGTGTAATTCCACAATACCAAAGTAGATTTAAAAAAAAAAAAGACTAGAGGAAATATTGAGAAAAACATATAGTTAATGATTTATAAAGTATTATATATTATATACCATTTTATATAATCATATACTTATATATTATATACTTATATACAATATATTTATATAATTTATAACAATATGATTATGTAAATATATTATATAATAGTTATAAATTAAATAATATCAGTCCTCCAACTTTTCCCTTCTCATTCAGAATTGACTTAGTTAATGTGGGTATTTTGACTGTCTCTGTGAGCTTAAGACTTGGTTTATTGATATCCATAACATGAACTTTTCAGGTTTCGATTGAGATGGAAGAACCTACAGGAAAAATTAATAGTTTTATGACATTGAGTTTTACTATTAATGAACATAGAATATACTTCACTTAATTCTTTTTATAAAGCTACAGAAATCAAGATAGTGTATTATTAGCCAAGCAATAGATAAAATAATCAATGTAAGATGACAGAGAGCCTAGATACAGATCCAAACTAATTTAGCCAATATATTTGACAAAGGAGCAAGGCAATACAATGGAGAAGATGGTCTTCTCAACAAATGATGCTATAGCATCACATCCAAGGGTTTTAAAAAAAGAAAGTAAAAAGAATAGCATTACACTACCCTTCACATAAACTAATACAAGTTGGACACACACTGGAAAAGTAAAATGAGAAACTGCAAAACTCTCACAAGATAACATGGGAGAATGTCTAGGTGACTTGGGTTTGGTGATGACTTTTAAAATATGACACAAAACACATAATCCATGAAAGAAACTCTTTGATACTCTGGTAATTAAGCATAGGGAAAGATGCCCCACATTATCTGCAACAGGAAATGTGAATTAAGTGCAAACACAGTAAGACACCACCACCCATCTACTAGAATGGGTAAAATCCAGAACACTGAAGATAACAAATGATGGCAACTCTGTGGAATAACAGTAACTATCACTCATTGATGTGGGAATGTAAAATGGTATAGCCACCTTGGAAGACAGTCAGAAACTTCTTACAGAACTAAACATACTTTTGCCATGTATCTTGCATTTTTTGCTTCATAGTATATACCCAAAGGAGTTGAAAAATTATGTCCACACAAAACTTATGTCCACATGAATACTTGTAGCAGATTTATTCGTAATTGCCAAAACTTGGAGGCATCCAAGATATTTTCAGAAGATGAATAGATAAATAAACTGATATATCCCAACAATGGAATATCATCTAGGGCTAAAAACAAAGAAATGATTAAATCACTTGAAGAAATGGAAGAGACCTACAGGCACATTAATGAGTCAACAAAGTCAATCTGAGAAGTGTACATACTGTATTATTCAACTGCATGACAGTCTGGCAAAGATAAGTCTATAGCAATAGTAAAAGCTTAGTGTTTTCCAGGGGCTGGTGAGAGAAATGGAAAATATACATGGGTCAGAGGATTTTCAGGCACTGAAATACTCTGTATGAAACTATGGTGGTGAATAGACACCACTATTCATTTGTCGAAACCCAGAGAATGTATAGCACCAACAGTGAACCATAATGTAAACTGTGGACTTCAGGTGATAATGATGCTGATTTTGGTTTATCAGTTTTAATAAATATGTGACTCTAAGCAGGGGATGTTGATAGTGAGGGAGGCCATGCACATGTGTGCATGGGGTAGAGAGTAAGTCTCAGTACCTTGATAATTTTGCTATGCACTCAAAAGTGAAATAATGAAGCCTTTAACACTTTAGAAAAAGCACAGACTAACATCCATATGCTTTCTTGTGTTACAAAAATGAGTTGACTTTATTTTATATAATAATCACTTTGATATTAAAAAACAGAATTGGAAATATTACCTATGTTTATGATCTGATCAAATTTAAAACAAAACCCTCACATGGTAGAATTTCATTAAAATTTACCACTGTAAATTAATCTTTGGATTAATTTGAAAAATTGCTAGCATTTCTAGTAAGATCTTTCTTTTTTGGCTATTGATGTCAAATTAATTTTTTTTTTTTGACAGGCAGAGTGGACAGTGAGAGAGAGAGAGAGAGAGAGACAGAGAGAAAGGTCTTCCTTTTGCCGTTGGTTCACCCTCCAATGGCCGCCGCGGTTGGTGCGCTGCGGCCGGCGCACCGCACTGATCCGATGGCAGGAGCCAGGTGCTTCTCCTGGTCTCCCATGGGGTGCAGGACTCAAGCACTTGGGCCATCCTCCACTGCACTCCCTGGCCACAGCAGAGAGCTGGCCTGGAAGAGGGGCAACCGGGACAGGGTCGGTGCCCCGACTGGGACTAGAACCCGGTGTGCTGGCGCCGCAAGGCGGAGGATTAGCCTAGTGAGCCGCGGCGCCGGCCTCAAATTAAAATTTATAATTATTTTCTCATCTAATGTCCACAGTACCTTGTAGATTAGGTCAAATACCATCTTCACCCTCACATACTGAGTTCCTAACACTTAGTTGCTGTTCAGTACATTTTTGTAGTGTGAATCAATGGAAAAAGGGGGCTATTAGGTAACTAAACACAGGTTCAGCCTAGAAAGTCTTCTGGAACCCTCAAAAACCTCAATGTACAGGGAATTTTATAAATCTTCTGTCACATAAATAATAAAATAAATTATTTTTAATTAAATATAAGTGCCATAATAACTAGTAGTTGGGATTAAGTTAATTTATGTCGGGGCAGCATTGTAGCATAGCAGATAAGGACACTGTCTGAAAGGTCTGCATCCCACGGTGCCTATTTGTGACCTGGCTGCTCTACTTCCGACCCAGATTTTTGTTGGAGGCCTGGGAAAAGCAGCAGAAGGTGGCCCAAGTGGTTGGGACCCTGCCATCCATGTGGGAGACCCAGATGGAACTTCTGCTCCTTGCTTTGGCTTGGCTCAGCCCTGGTCATTTCAGCCACCTGGAGTATGGGCAAGGCAACAGAAGAATGATCTCTCTCTCTCTCTATTTTCAAATAAACAAATATTTAATAATAATAATAATAAATCAATTTATGTCATGAATGTACATGCTAGTTCAGATGCAAGGCCTGAGTTGGGAACATACTTTTCTTGTTGAAGAATGGCAAGAAAGAAATGCATGCATCTGCGGGAAGGTTCAGCTAGAGCTGTCCTCCACTCAAAGTCATTTGGTGAGTTCAGTTTCACAGAATCAGCTGTGTTCCTTAACAGGTGTTAATATAAGCTATTGATGCAAATAGAGATATGAATAAAGAGTTTAAAATCATTATGTTAATGAAACATTTTCTTAGTCAAAATACAAGGTAGGCAACCATTAAAGTGTTGTTTCTCAGTGATAAAATTAGGGAGTTTACAAGTGGATGTTTATTGTGGCAAGAATACGTTTCATAGCTTTGTATAATATACACAAAAATTACTATTCACATTATGCAAATATCTAGGGTTAATGAGAAACATTATCTTATCAGTATAAAAATTAATTGCTAGAGTTATTGACTTCATAGGATTTACGAGTGTGAATGAATTTACTCATAAATCATACAGGAGCCGTGTTAGACTATATATTGCCTTTTATCTTGTGGAAATAAGGCTACTAACAGAGGTTTATGTTTTGTAACTTCTAGGTAGAGCAAATTCTATCCTGCTATTAAATAAGACAAAAACCAAAACACATACAAAAAATATAAAGAGAAATGAAATTCTGAATCAAATATCAACTGATTATTGGAAACATAAAATATGCAATAGTTACGATTCATTGTTTTAGGGTTTATCATGTGTCTTTCACTACAAATGTAGACATGAAGTATTTCTAGTTCTAGTTAGTCCTTCAAAGCTCATATGCTGAAATGGCGAAAAAATCAGAAACAACCAAAATACTTATGGAATATAATAGGCATAAGCAAGATATAATGGGAACAAATTGAGAGAAAGGATTCATTTTTATATGTATTAGATAAATATTGAGCAAGGAGATAATATTTGAGACAATTTTATAGTAAATAACATGTCAAAGTTGAGCAAAGAGAATTCAGGTTGAAATAAAGAGTATTATTAAATATATGTAAGTGAAACAAGCACAGAGCATCCAAATGAATTTGTCATTCTTGATAGTACTATAAAATATATGTGTAGTGGGGGAATTATAAAGGGCAACTTGTGGGGCCAGAGCTGTAGTGCAGTTTGGGCTCTGGTTTGAGTCCCAGATGTACCACTTCCAATCCAGATTCCTGCTAATCTACCCCGGAAAGCAGCAGAAGATGGCCAAAGTGTTTGAGACCCTGTCAACCTTGTGGGAGATCCTGATGAAGCCCTTGGTTCCTGGCTTTGGCCTGGGTCAGCCCCAGCCATTGAGGCAATTTGGGGAGTGCATCAGCAAAGAGAAAATCTCTCTCTTTCTCTCTCTCTCTATTCTCTCTCTTTAATTCTGCCTTTCAAAAAAAATAAATAAATCTTTAAAAAATGAGCTACTGGTGTTAATTATAATTTTTGACAAGCAGTAATTGCACTTACGTATGTGATACAGTACGGCATTTCAATAAATGTACATACACAGTGTGTACTGATCACATTAGGATAATTAATGTTTCTTTCAGTTATTATTGTATGATTGGAGTCGTTTTAGCTCCCTGCCTATTTACTTCAGAAGCATACAATAGAATTTTTGTGAACTCTAGTCACCCCACTGTGCTTTGTAATACTAGGAACTTACTCCATCAATCTAACTATGATTTGGTACCTGTTGTTCAACCTCTCTTTAATCTCCCTCCTACAACCATTCCCAGTAGTTGGTAATTACTATTATATGTCAGATTGACTCTTTTATAGCTTGCACATATGAAGGAGAATATACAATATTTGTCTTTCTGGGTCTGGTCTATTTTACTTTATTCATTTTCTTCAATCTCATTCATTTTGCTGGGAATGATAAGATTTCTTTATGGCTCAAAAATACTACATTGTGTTTATATACCACAATTTCTTTTTCCAATAATTTAACTGATATACACTTTAATTGTTTAACTCTTTTTCTTGGCTATGGTGAATAATGTAATAAACATGGTGGTACAATATGTCCTTGATATAATTATTTCATGTCTTTTGGGTATATAATCAGCAATGGGATTTCTCGATCATAAGATAATTAAATGAGAGATATGTGTATCATAACAACACAATTTGAAAACATTTTATGTTTCTAAATCATTTTTAATCTCTTCAGAAATAAACATTCATCAAATACTTTGAAAACTAGTTTCAGAACTGAAAAATAGGAAAATACTAAATGTTACTTTATCCATTTATATAGGGATATCAAGCTTTAATTTTAAAACAGTATTGCAAGAAAAAAATTTGTAGGTTAATTTTCAAAATTTCTATATGGAAAATTCAACAATATTTAAAGATGACAACCCATTTTAGATTATATCAGGAATGTCATTAGAAAGTGATTCAAGCATGCTGGAATCTCATAGAAATGGAACAGAATATCTAACCACAGAACATCAAGTGCCAAACAAGTCATATGTTCTATTAGAACTACCAAGTTATAAGGAGAGGGAGGCCCAGCATTTTAAGATGAAATTGGCTCAAATACACTTGGTATGCAGAATTGGGGGCATGAGTAAAATACTAAAATAATTGTCCTGGATGATGGTTCATACTTGTGGTTACATAGGTGGGTATACGGGTTCTTAGGACTATTCAGATCTTGATTCATAATCGTTCAACTAATATAGCTTGGAGATGAATTCTTGGTGGGTAGAATACTACTCTCACAGAAACAATATTTTGACAATAAAACTCTAAGTTGACAAATATTAATCTTTGGCATTCCATGGGTAGAATACTTGGGTTCAGTAGCTAACGTGTGGAATTAGAAATGGTTCCATTTAATCACAAGGCACTTCCCATTCCTGAAACTCCAACCTATCTGAATTTATAATACCTGATCCCCAGAGGAAGAACAGTACTACCAGGAAACACAGTAAGATTATTACTATGCTACTTTAACCTTCTTGAGTGAATAGTCCAGCAGAAAAGAAATGAGTCACCATACTGCCAAAGGTAATTAACCATGCTCATCAAGATCACTTACACAATCCTGTTAGACTCACGAGTCAAGCTATAGCACAGGTATTTTTGTTTCCTTCTACCGAATTCTGTTTCCTTCACTCCCACATCATGTCATGATTAAAAAATACACTCCCCTATAAACTTCCTACATGCAAAATTTCATCCAAATTTATTTTCCAGGAAAACTTTCCTAGGACAAATAATATTTGGTGCAATGGTAGAACATATCATTAAATGTTTCTGAATAATAAAAATATAAGTAAATTAAAAATATTCATGGATAACATTTATTAGAAACTCAGTTCAAGTTCTTTACAATCCTTTGATCCCATAAAATACTATAAAGCCAATTGTATTTTTGTTCTAATTTAAGTTAGAAGCAATGGTCCATTATAGAAATTAACTAACTTGCTCAGTATTGTACCAAAATTACAAAAGGTATTTGTTTTCTAAGTTCAATATTCTCTCATCAATTTGAAGCCTCCTTTTTATCAGTTGTTTCCATTCTTCATAAAATTAAAATAGAGAAAATTATACAGAAATTAAGTATGAATTAATCCAAGACTTTAATGGTCAGAAAAGATTATTTCAAACACTGTCTCTGTTCATTTTATCTTCTTCCCCTTGAGATATTATTATTCAAATATCTTTCCCATTACTTTATTTGTGGACCCTTTTAATAAGGAAATGCTTTGATGCATTAGAGCAAAGTTTGCCCTTTAAGCTATTGATTAAAGACAAAGGAAGAGACCCAAGATTCAAGAAAATCAATCATTTTCATGCAATTTCTCTACTCACTGGATATTTCCAGATTAAGACCAGGCAGCAAACAATTTGAGGTGCTTTCTAATGCCTGCTATTTAGCCAAAACATGACTTCACTTTTCTCTCCTGGTGAATTAGTAAGGTTTACTTAAGAGAAATGGTAAGGGCTCATGCAATTTTGGAAGCTAAATCCCATAATCTACCATCTGAAATCTGGAAATTCAAGAAAGCTGGGGGTGTAGCCTCAAGAGCCTGAGAACAAGAAAACTGGTGTAGATGGTGGTCTATATCTGAGAACTGAGAAGAAGAATTACCCAGGGCAGGAGAACATTGGTGTTCTCTGTCTTCACCTTTCTGTTCTATTTAGGCCTTGAATGGATCAGACGATGTCACCTTCCCACTTTGGGAAGGGCAGTCAGCTTTGCTCAGTCCACCAATTCAAATGCAAATCCCTTCTAGAAAGCCCTTCACAGATACACTAAAACACTCACCCAGTCAAGCTGACATAATTTTCTACAGCACTTTGCTTGTTAGCAGAAGAGCATCCGTGACATGCACAGATAACCTTGTGTCTGAACAATATACCCAGTGCTGCCCAAACTAACGATGGCAAAATAGAATTCCTAAGACATTTTCTCAATCAACCAGTTGCTCTTCAGCCAAGACACCATTTCTCATTCTCAATTGATTGCCCACTACAAGTAGAATGAGACAAATATTGACCTTGGTAATTATTCAACAATATCAAAATAATAGATATTCAAGAAAAGCAAACACTTTGGTTACTCTAATACACTGTATGATTTACTTAATGATATCCTCTCTGATCAAATGTTTCTTGCTTTGAAGATTGGTTATTTTTACTTGATTTATTTTAAGAAACTCAGTTATTGTTAATACAATTTTTTAAAAGAAAGAAACCAAGAGGAAATATACCACCCCAGTGATTCGAAGAACAGAAGACAGAAAGTCTTAAAAATAGAGACCTAACAAATGGATGAGAGCTGGGAAAGCCTTTCATCCTCCAATAATAAACATTCAAGTTTCCTTCCTAATGTTTTACTTTTTCATTGAGACATAATATCAATAGAATCTCACATCTTGTTAGGCACACTCTTATCAAATGTTTTACAATTATCTGCTAATTTAAATATTGATTAATCATCTACCAGTTTTCCACACTTAAATTCATTTATCACTGTTTATTTCTGTTTTCCCCTCCACATTTCATTGTCTTCTTTCTGTATTTCTACATACTGAAAGTTTTTATGTTTCCTTCATCCTTTCCAAACAAATTGTGTATTTCTTAACAGATATATTTTGTTTCCAATATTATCTGTTTTATATATTTGCATATCCCTAGGTTGTCAAAATTATGCAACTTGGTCAAGCTACTCTTTAACAGAGTTACATAAGTCACAATCATTGAATGCCTTGCTCTCAATCTTCATAATAATCTTGACAGTATGCATTATGTCTACTTCAGAGTCAATATTTGCATCTATTTTTACTTCATGAATCATGAAAAATGATTTGAAAAATGAGTTACTGTTTGATGGAAGAAATGAGTATTAAATTAATCATGTTAATCCCTGATACACTAAAAACTAGTAGTTTCAAAATATTTTAAAATAATACAACCCTCTGATGTGAATTTTTAGTCATGCAGATTTACATAAATGATTTCCTATATCTTTTACCAAAGTATTAGATGCAATGACTACATATAATTTCAGTGCAACATGCCAGTTCATATCCTAATAAGATCAGAGATATACATGGAATTACCTCAATATATTGAAAATTGCTTCCTTTTCAGTAGCTTATTTCCCCAAGAAAGGATACAAATGATCTAAGATATACATATCTTACATTACATTGTACAGATGCTGATAAAGAAGATGAGGAATAAGCTTTTAAAAAATGAGGAGCAGAGAATTTAGGTACAATGTTCATTTTGATACAACATATATTCGGAGAATAAAATATTTTTGAGTTAATAAATTCCAATGTAAAAATTTATCAGGATGCCTGAAACTGACAATGCATTTTTAACCTATATAGCGTTGAGGAAAGTTAGTGAAGTATATACATGAAAAAATGCAATCTGTATTTTAAAATATCTAAAAGTACAACTTAATCATTCACCACCACAGTTGTCTCACTTGAAATACAATGGCTTTGAAGCCACAAAACTTGTATTTCAGTGAATAAGTTCAAGTGCTGTAAATAGGATAGCTGTGATATGGGACTAGTCACAGAGATAGGATTAGGTTCATGAGCTTGAGGCCACACCCCTAAGTGTTCTAATCTGTATCCACCTGCATGTCAATCAGACTATGTAACCACCTCCATTTTGGAAGTGAATAAGCGGCCTGGAGAGTTCTGGGGCCACCCTTCTCTTGCCTGCCCTCCCACCTGTGCTCTCTCCCTGATCTCTGGCCCCACCCCTGTGCCCTGACACTTGCAGCCCTTGGCCTGCACCCTGCAAACAACTGGTATGGAACTCCCCGTTCACTCTTCCTGACCCACTCTCCCTTGATAAAGCCCTCATGTTCCTGTGCATTTCTCTCTCTTTCTAAATAAACTCTAAACTTCACCATGTTGCATGTCTTGTTTGAGCTGGTGCTTAGAATTCTTATCTAAGTAAACAGCAAAAACCTGAAATCAAATTTTGGCTTAAGTTAGCCCAAGAAATAGTTGAAGAAAAATTCATGGAAATGCTGACCACCAATAAGCTTATCTTCAGCACCCTCCAACATCTGGCCAGCAGGAATGCATGCCTTTCTTACTCATTTTCTTTCTAGCAAAAAGAGTAGATGAAATGTGAGAAAGGCTGTTGAATATCTAGGATCCAACATAAAACCTTTCTCCCATAGCAGATGAAATTAGGTAAAACAAAACACTGATAGGTGATCATTAAAATGACCCTTGGAGACACATGCAAAATGTAATATCAATAAAAATTATGGGGTTAGGGAAGAAGAGGCACTGAAATGTTTTGAAACAAAATAAATTATTTTGGAATGAAAGAGCTTGGCACATTATTCAAGGATTCATTTTGTGTGGTAACAAACCAGTAAATTCCTGGGGAACTAAAAACTTAGTTTCATGTAGCTTTAGAAATAGTTAATAAATTGTGGTAATAAATCCTTATTTAAATTATATTAAACCACCATATATGCATGTGTGTGTATATATAATGTATGTGAAAGTTTAGTCACTCTAAAATATTTAAAATCTTCACACAGTTTGAGGTCTTTGAGTTAACAAAATTGTTTATGGAAAATGCTAATTTTTTTCTCAACAATTTCTTTAACTTTCTGTAGTCTCTTTCCAAGTGACTCCACAAATATGTTAATCTTTAATGGCTTTTTTCCCAAAAGAAAATTCCTGACTTCATAATTCAAACACATTTTCTAAGGGATAAGAAATTAAATTCAAAATGTTACACTGTACTCAAGAGTATACTAGTAGTTCTCTAAAAATAATTTTTATGTTATATAAACACTGTATCTAATCTAAGAGCTGTAGCTTCTTTAAAATCAACAAAAAGAATGATGCTCAATTACTAAAAAATTCAATCTTACATTATGTTGAACATAAAACATTTGAAGCAAAGAACTTCTATAACCCTTGCTGTTTTATAAAGATTGGGATTAGTAGACATAACCTTACTGAATACTGTCTGTTGCATAAAGAATAGAGATGCCTGTCTTTTCTAATTATAATGGAAGACTGAGAGATGAAGCCTAGATGTGAGGTGGTGTGTGAGCATACACAGACACACACACACATACACACACACAAATATTCCTGGGTCATTCCAGGAATAGTAATCATAAGAGTTTGCTTAGTTGTTTCATCTTGTACATAATTATTGGAGACAGGAGGCTTAGAGGGAAAAAGTTGGAATTCAAAACTTTCATGCAAAGCAACATCAACTTCAGCTTTAAAAAATCAAAACAGCTTAGATCCACCTGCAGTCAAAGCCCTTGGAGCTGTCAGACACTGTTTCAAGGTGAGTTTCTGGAGTAAGGACTCTGGGATCTTGACTTTGAACAAAGAGGGCAGTTATGTTGTAACATGGCTGGGTATACAACACAGGATAAGTCTGAAATATTACACAAGGCTTTTGACCAAGAAAAGCATTTCGTTCTTGGCTTATAGATCCAACAGAAAGCAGATTTGTTTTGAAAGAGCACTAGAAAGCAAACCATGGCTGTTTTGAGCATATGTTTTAAGTTTAATAAAAACGATTGTTCCAAATTGTTATTTCTTTGTCTGGTAACTATTATAAACTAGTTATGTAAGTTTAAAAACCTATGATTTTTAAATAAATTAGTTCAGTTGGCCTAAAATATCTCTATCTCTGAGGTAATAGAAGATAAGTAAACAAAAACAGAATATTTGGGGGCAAAATTCAGATCATTTGACCAATTTTTCTTATCAATTCTGTCTCAGTTTGGAGTGACAAGAAATTAGAAGTGAACAAACAGGGGCAGAAGTTTGTTTCTGCAATCAAGACATCCACATCCCATGCGGGAGTGCCTGGGTTTCATCCACACTCCACTTCCAATCACACTTCCTGCAATAGGCAATGCCTCAGTACTTGAGTCGCTGTCACCCTCATGGGAGACATTAACTCAGTTGGAGGCTCCTGGCTTCCACCTGGCACAGTCCCAACTGTTATGAACCAATAACCTGAGGAATCCAGTTTATTTACAAAATGAGATATATGAAAATGAGGTGCCAAATGCAATCTTTTCTCCAAATTTTTTATTTATTTATTTTTATGGGATTTATTTGTTTATTCTAAAGACAGAGTGAAAGTGAGAGAGCGAGCCAGAGCGAGAGAGAGAGACAATGTTCCATCTGCTGGCTCACTTTCCAAATGGCCTCAACAGCCAAATCGGGGACAGGAACTCCACTCTGGTCTCTCCCATGGGTGGCAAGAGACCAAGTTGTTGGAACATAAAACACATTACTAGGAAACTGAAGTGAAGCAATAGGGGCTCAAAGCAGCACTCATATATGGGATTACAATGTGGCAAAAGGCTGCTTAATCCTCTGCTTTACAACAACCATCACTCCCCAAATTATGTGAGAGTGAACCTGACTATCTTTTCAGGGAGGTCTTTAAGGGAAATTGGCTCAAATAAATTAATGAATTAATTATATCTTTGGAATCAGAGTAAAAAGAGGTATGTACATCTTCAGACCAAACTATATGAAGAAAAGAAATAAACATTTTACCTGTTTCTCCAAGTAACTTGGAAAGTCACTTAATGACTGGTTTTCTGTTTTATTAGAGATTGGAATAAGTTAGTCAATATCTCTTCTGCACTTACACCTGCAGCCTAAATTTACTAGTTCCTTGATTCAAGATGAATCACCATTAAAATCTGTTGATTCCTAGCCAGCGCCGCGGCTCACTAGGCTAATCCTCCGCCTTGCGGCGCCGGCACACCAGGTTCTAGTCCCGGTCGCGGCACCGATCCTGTCCTGGTTGCCCCTCTTCCAGGCCAGCTCTCTGCTGTGGCCAGGGAGTGCAGTGGAGGATGGCCCAGGTCCTTGGGCCCTGCACCCCATGGGAGACCAGGAGAAGCACCTGGCTCCTGCCATTGGATCAGCGTGGTGCGCCAGCCGCAGCGCGCCTACCGCGGTGGCCATTGGAGGGTGAACCAACGGAAAAAGGAAGACCTTTCTCTCTGTCTCTCACTGTCCACTCTGCCTGTAAAAAAAAAAAAAAAAAAAAAAAAAATCTGTTTATTCCTCTATTTAAATTTTGAGTATTTTCAGTGCTCGAAGAGTGAATTTTGATCAAGCAACATGTATACGAGTACTTCCTTTGTTTATGTTATCTTATTTTCACTAATAGAGAGCACATGATCACTGAAACATTGAAATTTGTATTCTAAAAAATCAAATTGCTTATCTCCCTATAGCTCATTGTTTAAAACTCTTCTGGGTTCATAACTGTATTTTCCTATACACTATCTACCTATAAACATCTAAGTTTCACCATATATATAATATATATATAACTATATATATAACTATATATATATAAATATATATATAAACTAAGTTAAATAATAGATATTATCTAGCAATTTGTTTTCCAATAGATTTATTTACATTTTTGTATAGGAATTGATATAATGACTGGTTGTTATTGAATGAATAACCTGTTATTAATAAAATTGAAAAGAACATCTCTGTGAAAAAAAGTTTATCTACTTTTGAGATTCCATTAGCAGACATCTTGAGTATGAAGAAGGTTGTGAGACCAAATGTATAACACATTCAGCTTTGAAATTTCTTTGTATTTTGAAGGCATTAAAAGCTTCAGTTGACATTATCTACCTTCTCTCAAAAGGGCTTTGCCTATGTGTACTTGATTTATCAAAGTAATACATGTGGATTCTATAGAAAACAAATATTATCAGAATCTTATAGCAAAACATAGCAGTGTCCCATCACTTTCTTTCACAATCCAATTAGCTGCTCTCACCAAAGTCACATAGATTTCAGTTTTTACTGTTTATGAATCCTTGTACTTCTCACTAATATAGCTATTTTGTTTTCCTTTTTTCTTTTTTTTTTTTTTCTTTTGACAGGCAGAGTGGACAGTGAGAGAGAGAGACAGAGAGAAAGGTCTTCCTTTGCCGTTGGTTCACCCTCCAATGGCTGCTGCGCCCGGCTCACTGCGGCCAGCGCATCGCGCTGATCTGAAGGTAGGAGCCAGGTGCCTCTCCTGGTCTCCCATGGGGTGCAGGGTCCAAGCACTTGGGCCATCCTCCACTGCACTCCCAGGCCACAGCAGAGAGCTGGCCTGGAAGAGGGGCAACTGGGATAGAATCCGGCGCCCCGAATGGGACTAGAACCTGATGTGCCGGCGCCGCAGGCGGAGGATTGTTTTCCTTTTAATCATCTAATTTGGACCTGGGCCATCTTCTGCTGCTTTCTCAGGCCATAGCAGAGAGCTGGATTGGAAATGGAGCAGCCCAGACTCAAATCAATGTCCATATAGGATGCCCATGATGCAGACTGGGGCTTTAACCCACTGTGCCACAGCATTGGCCCCAAGGCCTTTGTTTTTAATTACTGCCTTTTTTGGTGAACACAAACTCCAGTAGCTTCTTTTGTTACAAATACGACATAAATGATAAAAATAAGTGAAAGCAGAGCTCACTTTGCATGTCTGTCATGTCACAAGTTTATTAAGATGAACAAGTTTATTTCATGCTAGCTTCAAAGTTATTGTGCTAAACTATCCAGATTCATCTTTTTTGTGTGTATTTAACCTATGGTTTCTTAGAATTCCTGGAATATATGCCCTTTAGCTTTGAGATATGTTTATGAATAATTTGATATAAAGTCTGTCATTATGTTTTATATCACATATTGACAGTGCCCCCCCCCCCCCGCATTTTTTAATCTTCCCCTGGGAATAATTCCTAGTCTTCTAGTATGGTGCAAGGAAAACGAACTAGTGAAATGTGGAAGGTAATCTTAGGATTTGCATCCTTAATAGCTTGCAAACAACCATGACTTTTTTCAGGTTCTTCCTGAACCCCTTCATTCCCAGTTCAGAAATAAACTAGAACTGATGATACTTTAGGCTGTTGGAGTCTCCCTTTGAATAGATTCATCATCAGCTTTCCTCATTTTTAATTTGGATTTCATTTCTCAGGTCTTCTCACTTAAAATCCTTCCATCTGCTTTCCAGCTTCTGATATATAATTGCTATTTGCTCTTCTGTCCTCACTGTTCATATTCATACGCTTGATCAATCAACATGCCAACATATTTATCCCAGATTATATAGTCTGTCAGCTCCCTGTTGCTGATGGTTTGTATACTGCAAACTGCCTTTTTCAATTATTTTTCCATTTTAATTTGTACAAACATGTTCCATTGAGTGGACACTTCGGAGGAATCCCAGGATGTTTCTTGCTTCCAGTGTGATACACCATATTCCTAGTCTTTGCTTCTTCTTTTGCAGGTGCCTTATTTCTGGAATCAGCTACTACTCAAATGCTATACATTGGAGGATAACAGAAGATAATGCCTCACCACCCAAAAATCAATTCCAATTCCTTTTTTTCTAACATATCCCCAGATTTCATTAGATATACAACCTTATCCATATGGGCTTGCATTTCATGAGAGATGCATCACAATTCTAGAGAGTAAAAGCTGATAGGACTGATGGGAAGATAAAACCAATGGGAACTTGGCCCTTGAGGACTGAGTTGACATGATAAGAATGGCAGAAAGAACAAGTAGAATGTTCCAGGGCCACTGAATTTGGAAACCTTGGAGTCTTTCTACCTACGAATTTATAATTGTATGAAAAATAAATATTATTGTCAAACACTTTAGTAGGTTTTGTTTTTGTTACTTGCAGCTCAAAGGATACTAATAAATAAAATTAATTTAAATAAATACATTTGGTTTAAAGTAGAATTCATTTATGGAAATAAACTTTATAAACTGTTGAGATTTATTGCCTACAGAGTTTTAACCTCAGATGCATATGTGAATTGAGATGGACTCCTTTTTTTTCTTTTTTTGACAGGCAGAGTAGACAGTGAGAGAGAGACAGAGAGAAAGGTCTTCCTTTTTGCCGTTGGTTCACCCTCCAATGGCCGCCGCGGTAGCGCGCTGCGGCCGGCGCACCACGCGATCTGATGGCGGGAGCCAGGTGCTTCTCCTGGTCTCCCATGGGGTGCAGGGCCCAAGCACTTGGGCCATCCTCCACTGCACTCCCTAGCCACAGCAGAGAGCTGGCCTGGAAGAGGGGCAACCGGGACAGAATCCGGTGCCCCGACCGGGACTAGAACCCGGTGTGCCGGCGCCGCAAGGCGGAGGATTAGCCTAGTGAGCCGCGGCGCCGGCCGAGATGGACTTCTTACTGAAGAGAGATCACATCAAACCCAAGGTCATTATATTCTATGTCAAAGAACTCTATCTTATGTAGTTATTATTTATTTGATTCTCCAACTGATAAAACATCACCCTTCTAGAAAATATTTAATTCAAGTTGAATGAATATAATTTTGGAGCTTACTGATTTAAAACAGTCCAAAAGTAGTGTTCCCAAATATTATTCTACAAACATAATGCTCATCTTTTATAGGAGCCAGATATGCACAAATAAAATATGTGCAGATTCAATCACTGATCCTTGGGCATCTTAATAAAATATCCAAGCTTTAGGTTCAGAAGTTCATTATCCCCTCTTCTCTGCATTTTTGGATTTTCTTATCGTCACTATATATAATTTTGATTGCATTGAGGTTTCAGGTATCACTGTTCTTCATTTTCTTTCAGCTCATCAGTCTTTTACTTGGCCTTGCTTTCGTTTTTCTCCTGTCATACCCCTTAGATGAACCCTTAATTTTTTCCTCTTTTTTTTCAAAATCCCTTTAATTTCCTCGTAAGTGTACTGAATATGCTGCATACGTTCTTTAGCTTGAATCAATCAAATTGCCTTCCTCTGCTCTTATCCTAGAAATGCTGTATTTTACACAAATGATTTCTAAACAGACATGGTGAGTCACTACCCTTCATAAAGCCCTTCATTCTTTCCTTAGCTGTCAAATAATACTGTATTCTTTTAATCTGAGAAACATGCTGAAGTAGCCCATATTCTTCAAAGCACAGGGGAAAAAAACAACCAATTTAAAATTGGGATTGAACAAAACTCTTTCCCCTTTGAGCAAAAGTCAAATCTGCACATTTTCTAAGTCAAAGTTTCTGAAAGTGCAATTTAGTTTGTTTTCTTTACTTCCTCCAGATGATTTCACTTAAAAACTGTACTATTTCATCTTGCTCTTGCAGTGTTTTTTTTCGTTTGATTGTTTGTTTGTTTAGAATGCTTCTTGTGGTTGTGATTTGTGATGGTGGAAAGCAGAATTTGACTTTGGGTGATGATTTATCTTAATTTGGGAAATGCATTATTGAACTTTTCTCATATGTAAAGGCCAAGTGAATAATCCCAGTCTGACAGGGAGATGTGAGGCATCAAGGAACTAATAACAAAGGGGTATCTCCTTTGGGTACATCATTGTTAAGGTGGTCACTGATTTGTCCTTGCATCTGTGAGCCTTAGGGAAGAGGGAATGTGTGAGAGAGATTCTGAGCTGAGAGAGAGCACAGCTCAGATGTATGAGAGGGCTAAGGGCAACATTTGAGAGGCAGTAGGGAGCCTTGATGTACCAGCTTTTCCCATAGATTTAGGAGCAGTAATGTCTCAGAGGTAATGGTCTTGCTGTATAATTTCCATTCCCTATCGTCACTAACCCTGTAATTATTTCAGTGGAGTGAGGAGAGTTCTCTTCTCTGAGCTATATGCACTCTGTACCAGCATGTAGGAGGCTGTGGCTTTCAAGGGAGAGTTGAAAATCCCAGTAAGATTCCAAACTAGGATAAAAAACAATGGGAGATTTACAGTATTGATTGGGGACATTTAAAAGTATTTAGTAAGGGGATTGGAGGCTCAGACATTATTAATGTAAAGGTTCAAATTCATTTTCATGACTACTAAGGAAAAGTGTAGACCTACAGTTTACAAAATTACTGGTTAACTACATAATTGAAAAAAATTTTCTTAATTTTAGATATTATCTCAATTTCCTTGTAGCCTTTAAGACTGTTGATTGAGTTCTTTTTTATGGTATGTTTATTTTTTTAAAACTTTTATTTAATGAATATAAATTTCCAAAGTACAATTTATGGATTACAATGGCTTCCCCCCTCCCATAACTTCCCTCCACCCACAACCCTCCCCTTTCCCGCTCCCTCTCCCTTTCCATTCACATCAAGATTCATTTTCAATTCTCTTTATATACAGAAGATCAGTTTAGTATATATTAAGTAAAGATTTCAACAGTTTGCCCTCACATAGCAACACAAAGTAAAAAATACTGTTG
This sequence comes from Lepus europaeus, assembly GCF_033115175.1. Taxonomy (NCBI): domain Eukaryota; kingdom Metazoa; phylum Chordata; class Mammalia; order Lagomorpha; family Leporidae; genus Lepus; species Lepus europaeus. The sequence continues at coordinate 55,834,273 of NC_084830.1, forward strand.
GAGTACTAGTTATAGCATTAAATCACAATGTACAGCATACTAAGGACAGAGATCCTACAAGATACATTTTTAAAAATTGATTAATTTTCTATGCAATTTCCAATTTAACATCAAGTTTTTTTTTTTTCATTTTCAATTATCTTTATATACCGAAGATTGATTCAGTTTATACTAAGTAAAGATTTCATCAGTTTGCACCCACACAGAAACACAAAGCATAAAAATACTGTTTTAGTACTAGTTATAGCATTACTTCACATTGGACAACACATTAAGGACAGGTCCCACATGAGATGTAAGTACACAGTGACTCCTGTTGTTGACTTAACAATTTGACACTCTTGTTTAAGGCGTCAGGAATCTCCCTAGGCTCTAGTCATGAGTTGCCAAGGCTATGGAAGCCATTAGGGTTTGCTGACTTTGATCTTATTCCGATAGGGTCATAGTCAAAGTGGAAGTCCTCTCCTCCCTGCAGAGAAAGGTACCTCCTTCTTTGATGGCCCCATTCTTTCCACTGGGATCTCACTCGCAGAGATCTTTCATTTAGGTCTTCTTCTTCTTCTTTTTTTTTTTTTTTTCCCAAGTGTCTTGGCTTTCCATGCCTAAAATACTCTCATGGGCTCTTAAAACTTTGTCCTTGAGTCAAACTACTTAATGTTGTTTTTGTCTTTGAAATTTTATTATTTATTTTAAATAGGGGCTACAAAGAGAGAGAGAGAGATCCTTTCTACTGTTTCACTCCCAAAAACACCAGGTGCTGGGCCAGACCAAACGGGCAGTCTTTTATTTGTTGAGCATGGTGCTACTTCTGTTTACTCTTTGATAACATTGCCCACATATGCTGTTTTACATGTAACACATCTTAAAGCAGAATTTTTAACTATAGCCCTTTGCTAGAGAGATGTTTTAGAGGCCACCAATTATGTAACTTACTTTTTTTTTTGCTTATTTGTTTGTTTTAAAGATTTATTTATTTATTTGAAAGGCAGTGTTACATAGAGGCAGAGAGAGACAGAGAGAGAGAGAGAGAGAGAGAGAGAGAGAGAGAGAGAGGAAGAAGGAGGTCCTCCATCTGCTGGTTCACTCCCCAAGTGATCAGGAAGGCTGGAGCCGGGCTGATGCAAAACCAGGAGCCAGGAGTCTCTGCGGAGTCTCCCATGAGGGCGCAGGGACCCAAGGACTATGCCACAGTGTCAGCCCCTGCCATCAGCTCTTAGCAGTCCAAATGTTAACTCCTCCACAAATGTCACTTACTTCTTGAGAACACCAGCCTCATAGGGCTGTCTAAAAAGATGGCAACAAGATAGAAATTCTTTCACGCCAATAAGTGAGGAATGTTGAAAGGAGAAGACCATGCTGGGAGTAAATACACATTTGGAAAATAGCAAAATGTGAAATGAAGCTACCAACAGAGGCAGTATTTAAGAAAGTGAAATGGAACCTAAGAGGCAGATACTCAGACTTCTCAAGTCCAGCCTATTTGCATGTTGCTGTAAGATGGACAGAGATCGTCTGATCTTTATTTGCTTCCTGTAGACTACTTAAACTTCAAAGGACAACTTTAAGGCCTCCAAATCGTGATTGCCTACTTCAATATGTTGCTGAAAATTGAGTATCAATTTACGGGTTAAAGATTTGATAATGTACTTCAAAGGTTTTCTTTAAAGTCGTTTCACTCTTTTAAGTTCAAAAGAATACTAGTGTCCTTCATCTGTATAAACATTTCATAATCAGGAAGCCCACTTGCCACAAATAGTTAGCAAATAAGCACAAAACTACCAAATAGCTAAAAATTCCAAGTGGGCAGAATTTAAGGTCCTCATTTTTCCCCACAGTCATGTTTGAAAAAACGCTAAAATTTTCCTTACCTCATCACTAGGTCTAGGTAGATTTCTTATCTCAATGAATGGGCTGTTCTGTCACTTAGTGTATACAGAGATATTCTATTTGTGAATATTTTCAGGAAGAAGAAGATTATTAATTGGTATTTTCCATACATATAGGAAAAGTGCCACAAAAGAAGTGTAAGGGACTGAGAGATGAGAGAGCAAGCACTGAATCATGCATGAGAAGTTGGAAAAATAGAATGTTAGAAGGATATCAAAGAGGGAGAAGGATACTGACAAAGGCACTTCCAATATGATGCCTGATCTTATAACTTAGAAACATTAAGGGGTTGGCAGTGGCTCACTTGGTTAATCCTCTGTCTGTGGCACCAGCATCCCATTTGGGTGCCTGGTTCTAGTTCCAGCTGCTCCTCTTCCAGTCCAGCTCTCTGCTGTGGCCAGGGAAGGCAGTGGAGGATGGCCCAAGTGCTTGGGCCCCTGCACCTGCATGGGAGACTGGGAGGAAGCACCTGCCTCCTGGCTTCGGATCGGCACAGCACACAGGCCGGAGTGGCCATTTGGGGAGTGAACCAACGGAGGGAAGACCTTTCTCTCTGTCTCTCTCTCTCTCTCATTGTCTGTAACTCTATCTGTCTAATAAAAAAAAAAATAGAAACATTAAAACTATTGAAATGAAAACAATTTAAAGAAATAGGGCAACAAAATTAGAGAGGAGTTTCAGGATCAGACATAAAAACAGAAAAGCATAAATGTACGTACAATGTGTTGTGCATTCCCTCATTTTTCCAATAGGAAGAGAATTGAAAAAAATAAAAAAGCGAATTTTATTTTTATGATTTTGTATTGGTTTATTGGGGTTACCATTTGGCACAGGTGAAAAATGCCTCCTTGCTTATGTTCATTTGACTACCTAGTAGCTAGGACACTGTCCTTTTGTCCTTCTACCCCGGCAAATATTGTTTCCTAGTACACTAAGATAGTATCTCTTCAGCTGTTCTATTTCTAATCAGTTTTTCCAGAGCTCAATCCACAGTCCTACTTCCCTCTAGCCACATCTTTCTCTGGAGAATGCCTCGAGAACTATGAAATAAATTTAACCAAGGATGTTAAATATCTCTATGATGAAAATTACAAAACCTTAAAGAAAGAAATAGAAGAGGATACCAAAAAATGGAAAAATCTTCCATGCTCATGGATTGGAAGAATCAATATCATCAAAATGTCTATTCTCCCAAAAACAAATTATATATTCAATGCAATACCAATCAAGATACCAAAGACCTTCTTCTCAGATCTGGAAAAAATGATGTTGAAATTCATATGGAGACACAGGAGACCTCGAATAGCCAAAGCAATCTTGTACAACAAATACAAAGCTGGAGGTATCACAATACCAGATTTCAGGACATACTACAGGGCAGTTGTTATCAAAACAGCATGGTACTATGCCGTTTCCAATTTAACACCAGGTTATTTTTTTTTAATTAATTTTTAAAAAATATTATGTAGGATCTCTGCCTTTAATGTGCTGTACACTCTTATTTAATTCTATAACTAGTATTCCAACAGTATTTTTTTTTCACTTTGTGTTGTTATATGGGGGCAAACTGTTGAAATCGTTACCTAATATATACTAAACTGATCTTTTGTATATAAAGAGAATTGAAAATGAATCATGATGTGATTGGAAGGGGAGAGGGAGCGGGAAAGGGGAGGGTTGTGGGTGGGAGGGAAGTTTTGGGAGGGGGAAGCCATTGTAACCCATAAGCTGTACTTTGGAAATTTATATTCATTAAATAAAAGTTTAATAAAAAAAAAAACCAGCATGGTACTGATACAGAAACAGATGGATAGACCAATGGAACAGAATAGAAACACCAGATATCAATCCAAACATCTACAGCCAACTCATATTTGATCAAAGATCCAAAACCAATCCCTGGAATAAGGCTAGTCTATTCAATAAATGGTGCTGGGAAAATTGGATTTCCACATGCAGAACCATGAAGCAAGACGCCTACCTTACACCATACACAAAAATTCACTCAACATGGATTAAAGACTTAAATCCACGACCCGCAACCATCAAATTATTAGAGAGCATTGGAGAAACCCTGCAAGATATAGGCACAAGCAAAAACTTCTTGGAAAATATCCCAAGAGCACAGGCAGTCAAAACCAAAATTAACTATTGGGATTGCATCAAATTGAGAAGTTTCTGTACTTCAAAAGAAACAGTCAGGAAAGTGAAGAGGCAACCAACAGAATGGGAAAAAATATTTGCAAACTATGCTACAGATAAAGGGTTGATAACCAGAATCTACAAAGAGATCAAGAAACTCCACAACATCAAAACAAACAACCCACTTAAGAGATGGGCCAAGGACCTCAATAGACATTTTTCGAAAGAAGAAATCCAAATGGCCAACAGGCATATGAAAAAATGTTCAAGATCACTAGCAATCAGAGAAATGCAAATCAAAACCACAGTGAGGTTTCACCTTACCCCGGTGAGAATGGCTCACATTCAGAAATCCACCAACAACAGATGCTGGGGAGGATCTGGGGAAAAAGGGACACTAACCCACTGTTGGTGGGAATGCAAACTGGTTAAGCCACTATGGAAGTCAGTCTGGAGATTCCTCAGAAACCTGAATATAACCCTACCATACAACCCAGCCATCCCACTCCTTGGAATTTACCCAAAGGAAATTAAATTGGCAAACAAAAAAGTGGTCTGTGCCTTAATGTTTATTGCAGCTCAATTCACAATAGCTAAGACCTGGAACCAACCCAAATGCCCATAACAGTAGACTGGATAAAGAAATTATGGGATATATACTCTATAGAATACTATACAGCAGTCAAGACCTTTCTCTCTGTCTCTGTCTCTCACTATCCACTCTGCCTGTCAAAAAACAAAAAAACAAAAAAGAAAAAAAAAATGAAACCTGGTCATTTGCAACAAGATGGAGGAATCTGGAAAACATCATGCTGAGTGAACTAAGCCAGTCCCAAAGAGACATGTATCATTTGTTTTCCCTGATCGGTGACAACTAACTGAGCACCAAAGGGGAAACCTGTTGAAGTGAAATGGACACTATAAGAAACAATGACCTGATCAACTCTTGTCCTGACTGTTGATGTACAATGTAATACTTTATCCTTTTTAGTATTTGTTGTTGTTGTTGTTGTTGTTGTTCTAGTACTAGTGGTTGAACTGTGTAATTAACACACAATTATTCTTAGGTGTTTAAATTTTAACTGAGAAGTGATCCCTGTTAAATATAATAGTGGGAAAAAGAGAGGGAGGAGATGTACAATTTGGGACATGCTCAATCGGACTTGCCCCAAATGGTGGAGTTAGAAATGTGCCAGGGGATTCCAATACAATCCCATCAAGGTGGCATGTACCAATGCCATCTTACTGGTCCAAATGATCAATTTCAGTTCACAATTGATGACTCTGATAGGTCTAAGAGTCACAGGGATCACACAAACAAGACTAGTGTCTGCTAATACTAACTGATTGAATCAAAAAGGGAGAGAAGGATCCAACATGGGAAGCGGGACACATAGCAGACTCATAGAATGGCAGATGTCCTAAATAGCACTCTGACCTCAGAATCAGCCCTTAAGGCATTTGGATCTGGCTGTGAGCTCATGAGAGTATTTTAGGCATGGAAAGCCAAGACACTTGGGAAAAAAAAAAAAAAGACCTAAATGAAAGATCTCTGCGAGTGAGATCCCAGTGGAAGGAATGGGTCATCAAAGAAGGAGGTACCTTTCTCTGAAGGGAGGAGAGAACTTCCACTTTGACTATGACCCTATCGGAATAAGATCAAAGTCAGCAAACCCTAAAGGCTTCCATAGCCTTGGCAACTCATGACTAGAGCCTAGGGAGATTCCTGACGCCTTAAACAAGAGTGTCAAATTGTTAAGTCTACAACAGGATTCACTGTGTACTTACATCTCATGTGGGATCTGTCCTTAATGAGTTGTCTAATGTGAAGTGATGCTATAACTAGTACTAAAACAGTATTTTTATGCTTTGTGTTTCTGTGTGGGTGCAAACTGATGAAATCTTTACTTAGTATAAACTGAATCGATCTTCGGTATATAAAGAGAATTGAAAATGAAAAAAAAACACAACTTGGTGTTAAATTGGAAATTGCATAGATAATTAATTAATTTTTTTAAAAAGAACCCTCTGTGAAGTGATGGTCCTCCAAAGTATCTTCCTAGCTTTGATCTATTTCTAGCAGCTACACTGGCATCTCTTTTTGGATGATTAGAAGGCATCTTGAACATAATGCATTCAAACCTCAACTTTTGATTTCTTACACATATCTCCTCATTCTCTTTGCTCCCACCTATCAGAAAAGCATACCACCATCTGCTCTTATTCATGTAAAAAATCTGAAAGAAAGCAATAACCATGAAGCCAAGGAAGTTGAAGAGTAAGGCTTTACTTTGTACACACACCATTCCAGGAACAGCATTCCAGTTTTATATTTGTAAAATATTATTTAGCTAAGAGGACCACTGGAACTATTTAGCTTCAAGCCTTCCCAAATCCTGAGTAAGTATGAGTGTGAGTCATTCTAGTCTACTTTTCTTTTCCTTAAACTCCACCGTCATCAAGTTCTACAAGCTCTATATTCAAAAATACACCCTTCATCAAATGAATTTTCAGTAACTGCCATGTAATCATCCTAGTTGGAATCAATATCATCTCACCTTGACTATTGTCATTTCTTCCCTAGTGAGTACCTTGCTTTCATTCTTATTTCTTACATTTTATCCGAAAATATTGAAAAAAACAATATTAGATGCAGAAATCCTAACAAATTATGAATAAGTCAAATCCAACAATGTTAGAAGAAGTGTATACTACAATCAACTCTATGCAACTCTTTGACATTGTCCCAATTCAGCTATGCTACAGATTTTTTACATTAATACACAATGAATATTCAAAAATTCCTAGAAAATGTTTATTATGTAACAGCTGTTTATGAACTTAAAATTTTTAAGCCAAAATAAACTCATCCTTTAGTTCTATTTTCCATAAATATTTTCAAGCACTCACATGGGTTGTTCCACAAATCAAGAGTGAAAGTGAATAGCTAAATACTATTAAAAAAACAAATGTGCCAGAGAAAAATAGTGGTTCATTCTCAGATAACAGAAGTGTATCATGAAGTACTTATATCAACAATTATGGGTATTTTCAAGCATGTTTTATATTTTTAAATCAGCAAACAAAATAGAAAGACCTATAATAAATAACATGAATCACCACTGTATTTGGTACCATGGCCATATAAAAAATCACTCTGAAAGTTAGTGGCTTGGATAAAACATATAATGTATCAAAGTTTCCTAGGACCAGGAATTGGGTTGAGTTGGGTGGTTCTAACTCAGCACCCCAAGCTGTAGCAAGAGCTGTTGTCATCAAATGACTCAGTAGGGCTGGTAGACACACTCCCCACACCACTTATGTGATTGATGGTAGGCTTCAGTTCTTGCTGGCTATTTCTAAGATGCCTCAGTTCCTTGCATGTAGGCCTTACCACAGAGCTGTTCAAATATGGTACCCAGTTTCCCACAGTGAAATAACCCAAGAAACGGAGAAAGGAGAAAAGCCAGGATTTAACCTTTTGAATTTTTTTTGCACATCCTTTTGAGTACAGAGACTCTCAAATTCTAAGATTTTTTAAACAAAAGATTATATTTAGAGGAAGGATATGGGAAACTTAATTATTTAATAATCAGTGTTAGCATGAATAAGAATTGAAATGGAATTCTTGAGGAAAATGGCAAAATCGCTTTTATTACTTTTTTCTCCATTGTGAAAGGAAAAATGATAAAGCAAAGTCATAGGTAAAAGTATTACTGTAGTCTCTGAATAAGAGATCATAATATTGTAGGTAATTCAGTGGAAGTACTATTGTTAAGGGAAAGTGGAGGAAATTTACAAATTGTTTTATTCAAAATCACCATAATATACAATGATTGAAAACCAACAATATTGTATAATATTATTATACAAGTAGTCAAAATTTTCAATGTTCATTATTCAAAATTCAAAATTATCTAAAAACTTAGAGAGATAGAGACAATTAAGAAATTATAAAAAGATAATAAAGTCCTAAAAAAACAGGATAAATTGATTTTGTTTTAATATAGAGAAAAAAAGGGATAGCATTTATATAAATTAGGAGCAATTTTTGTTTATATATATATATATATATATATATGTATTTATTTATTTATTTAAAAGTTTTACTTCCTGGGGCCAGCACCGTGGCTCACTTGGCTAATCCTCCACCTGCAGCGCCGACATCCCATATGAGTGCTGGGTCCTAATCCCAGTTGTTCCTCTTCCAGTCCAGCTCTCTGCTGTGGCCCCAGGAAGGCAGTGAGGGATGGCTCAGTGCTTGGCGCTTGCACCCGCGTGGGAGACCAGGAAGAAGCACCTGGCTCCTGCTTCGGATCGGCATAGCTCTGGCTGTAGCGGCCATTTGGGGGTTGAACAACGGAAGGAAGATCTCTCTCTCTCTCTCTCTCTCTCTTACTGCCTAACTCTATCTGTCAAATAAAAAAAAAAAAGAAAGAAAAAAGTTTTACTTTCTTTTAAATCCCAAGTCATTGGAATGAGCCACTCTGGTGGTTCTGGAGTTTTTCAGCTTGCTGATATTCAGAAAGACTAGGAAATATTTTCACAAAGTATTTCAGATGTTTACCTGCCTCAGGGCAGGCAGCTTGAACAGCAGATCTCTCAAGGTCCTTATAGATCTATTATCTTACAATTCTGTAATTTCACGGTAATTCAGATCACTTCACACTGTCAACATTCTCCATTTATGTGAACAGGTATCAGCTCCTGTATCTTATTTCATTTATAATACAAGAGCTTGACAAGCACCTTCAGACAGCAATTTGTACATGCTGATATATTTTCATGGTTTGTAAGCATGAAAGATTTAAAAGAACTGTACCCAGGCCTGCATTATTTATAAAGGGAAGGTATGAGGCAGCATGTCATCAAAGAAATTAAAACAGAAAAGCAGTAGAACGCTTGTACAGGCCTCCCTTGTTCACTGTGCGTTCAGATCAAACACAAGGGTAAACTTTGAGGATGGTGGCGAATGATCCTGGACCTCTTCCGGCAACTGCTAAGGACAATTCTTTTTTACTGTAATGAATTAGATTGTACAACGTAACCAGACATTTTGCTTTCTTTTCATTTAGGGACATACTGAAGTCTTGGCAAAATAAATATATATTAATTGATTTAATATGGCTTATAATTTTCTTTATGATTATCGTCAAAAACAAATTGAGAAAGAAAAAGTATCTTAAAAGTTTACTAAATACTAACCTATATGTGTGCTCATTTCCTTCCCTGAAAAGAAGGGAATGACAATAGAACCTACTTCATATGAATGTTGAAAAAATTAAATGAGTTAAGCTATTTAAAGATTCATAATACTTTATGTTTGTATTATCACAATCAGGACTCTTTTTTTTCAACTTTTATCTAATAAATAGAAACTTCCAAAGTACAACTTTGGGATTATAGCGGCTTTTTCCCCCTATAACCTCCCTCCTACCCACAACCATCCCATCTCCCACTCCCTCTCCCATCCCATTCACATCAAGATTCATTTTCAATTCTCTTTATATACAGAAGATCAGTTTAGTATATACTAAGTAAAGATTTCAACAGTTTGCACCCACACAGAAACAAAAAGTATAAAGTACTGTTTGAGTACTAGTCATACCATTAATTCACATAGTACAACACATGAAGGACAAAGATCCTGCATGGGGAGTAAGTGCACAGTGACTCCTGTTGTTGATTTAACAATTGACACTCTTATTTATGACGTCAGTAATCACCCGAGGCTCTTGTCATGAGTTTCCAAGGCTATGGAAGCCTCTTGAGTTCACCAACTCTGATCTTATTTAGACAAGGCCATAGTCAAAGTAGAATTTCTTTCCTTCCTTCAGAGAAAGGTACCTCCTTCTTTGAGGGTCCACTCTTTCCACTGGGATCTCACTCAGACTTTCATTTAGGTCATTTTTTTTTTTTTTTTTTTTTTTTTTTTTTTTGCCACAGGTCTTGGCTTTCCATGTCTGTGAAACTCTCACAGGCTTTTTAGCCAGATCCAAATGCCTTAAGGGCTGATTCTGAGCCAGAGTGCTGTTTAGGGCACACAATCAGGGCTTTTTAAAATAAAAGGTTTAGGGGCCGATGCTGTGGCACAGCAGGTTAAAACCCTGGCCTGAAGCGCCAGCATCCCATATGGATGCTGGTTCGAGTCCTGGCTGCTCCTCTTCCAATCCCACTCTCTGTTGTGGCCTGGGATAGCAGTAAAAGATGTCCCAAGTTCCTGGGCCCATGCACTTGCATGGGAGACCCGGAGGAAGCTCCTGGCTCCTGGCTTCAGATATGCCCAGCTACAGCCATTTTAGCCATCTGGGGAGTGAACCAGCAGATGGAAGACCTTTCTCTCTGTCTCTACCTCTCTGTGTAACTCTTTCAAATAAATAAAATAAATCTAAAAAATAAAATAAAAGGTTTATTTTTATTTATTCGAAAGGCAAAGAAACAGGGACACATGCATGCACACAGATCTTCCAGTCATGGGTTCACTTCTCAAATATCTTTAACAGTTGGGGAAGGGCCAGGACAAAGTCAAGATCCAAGAGCTCTATTAAAGTCTCCCAAGTGGGTGGTGGGGACCCAAGTATATGAACCATCTTCTGCTATCTCCCAGAATCTGGATGGGTACCAGAAGTTAGACTCAAATTTGGGCACTCTGATATGGGATATGGGCATCCCAAACAGCTGCTTAACACACTGCACTATAAAGGGTGCTCACCTCAGCAAGAGATGTCTTAAATGATCACTGTTTAATTTATCAAATTTCTGCTTGTATCTTCAAATCCATCTTTGATTCTCTCAATCTTTGAAAGCAATGAAAATCTGTACTTGGAATGAGTTTTCTTGCCTACAAAATTCAAAATGGATCTGGCTTCCACAGTTCTACAGTGTAGAGTGACCTTTATCAGAATTACACTGGGACAGACAAAGAACACACAAAAAGAGATCATCAGAGAAGTTAAGGATGTGAGAACTAATCAGATTTTCTCATTATAAGTTGCTAAATGGTGATATGTTAAAGTAACTTGGTAAAAACAGTAAAACTCTTTCTCTCCTTTCTACTTACAGCTTTTTAACACCTTTTCATTGTTTTCTCCTAAGTATCTCTGAATTTTTAGTCACTTATGTCATAACTGCACTAGCATTGTTCCAATTCAAGACGTTGGTATCTCATATTTACATGATTGATGTGGTTCTTCTACTGTGTTCTTGTTTGGCTGTGATGGCTGGTGCTAGGCCAGGCTGAAGCCAGGAACCAGGATCTTCATCTGAGTTTCCCACATGGTGGCAGGGCCCCAAACAATTGGTCCATCTTCAGTTGCTGTTTGCAGGCCACTAGCGGGGAGCTGGATTGAGAAGTTGAGCATCCAGGACATAGATCTCTGCCCATATGAGATGCTGGTGTCACGGGTGGTGGCTTCAGCCAGTACATCAGAATACCAGAATACTATTCTAATATCAGAATACTATTTTCTCTCAGAACACAATATGTTCTCAGCAAAATTAAATATTTTGATCATTGCTTCCTGGATGGCATCATTATACTTTATACAAAAATACTGTATTTATTGCAACATTTATAGATTTATTTAAATAAATTTCTTCTCAGTCTGGTTTAGTACCAAGAGAAGGGGTGATATTTTAATTATGTTTTAATCTCTCATGGTTGGGTTAGTTAAAGGTATATATTAAACTCTCAATAATTTTTTCAATGATACATAAAACAGCTCTAAAAATTGTGAAGTTCTGAGCCCAGCATTTGCACTGCTTATGAGAGTTGTGTCATAATTACCATGATTACAGATCCAATTAAAATGTATTTGGGTTCAAATGTTGGGAGAATTTAAATTTTTTTTGGATTTGCATACATTTGGAATTGGCCAAAAGTGTTTTATTAGACAAGTCACATGAAGTATGAAATTCACTTTCAAAATCCACTTTGATTGAATTGATACATTCTCTGTCTGGAATGACAGATGAGGAACCAAATATGATCTTTACATTTCTACTGATATTTTCAACTCCACTATTTCTATCATCAATTCTACTTATTTTAGACATTTTTTATATCCTGTATAAATCAAAAGTTACTATCAAGCATAAACCACGTCTGAGAAGAAGTAATAATGTCAAACGTCAAATGGTCAAGCAATGGATGTGTATGCTTCTCGATAGGGGAAGATATTGTAGATACCCATGGCATCACAGAAAATGCATCAGAACACCAATCATAATGATTGAAGTGTTATAATAGCAATACAAACTTAAAGTAGATAATTTAGAATCACATACAGACATAAAGTTATGGAAAAACACTTTGGGTAAATAGAAATGGTCTTCAAAAATTCATAGAACATACATATCATCAAAAACTACGCATGAATTCCAATTCAAAGAAATAAAATTTTCTTTCCACCAGAATAAACATATTCTAATAACATTTCTTCACAAGCTTTTTGAAATACCATTGTATAATGGGTATAATGTCTCCCTGCTTATACAGATATATAGTGCATAGTAATAAACGCCTGTGCTTTGTGAGAAGGTCTAAGAGAGTAATAAAAATTATATTGTTTCATAGGTTTTTGAAAGCAAAAATATGGCATCTATTTGTGTTTCACTTTTATAGGCAAACAAATGGGATTAAAACAAGGTATTTCATTTAAACATTTCTAATTAGGATTCACATGTCAAAATCATTTTATTTAACAATTTTGGCCCTCTAAAATTATTGTTATAGTAAGTATTTTTGCCACTTTTTAGGATGCTAAGAAAGTAAGCCAGAAAGACATTAATAGAAATATTTGATTGTCCAAAAGAAACATATTAATGAGAATATACTTATTTATGATGGTGATCAGATTTATGATTTATATTTATAATTAAATTTATGATTTATATTTATTATTATATTTATGATGATGAAGATATTTATTTAGGATGATGATTTGTGGAAAATAAAGAAGGCATAAGGCAAAGCATATATCACTTAGTGGTTTAAAATAAAAACATCAACAATTCTTGCTGAAACTCAAGCTTCTTATGAGCTAGCTTTAATAAGTTTAATAATTCACTAGAGTATCCTTTAGGTTCCTGGGAATGCTTGTCCAGTAGTGGTTCCATTTCCCAAAGCCTGGTATAATTCCATTGTAATACAAGGTGTTTTCCATGGTTTTATCCTAGAAAGAAAGGAGTGTTAAAAATAATTAATCCTGTCTCCCCTAAACTATAAAGCTTCTATTAAATAAAACTACTTCAATATAAATATCTACAAGTTATTTTTCAAGGAAAATAATTTTTAAGTTTCAAAACAACTGTTATATGAGGAGAAACTATAACACTGGATATGAAACATTTTTTGAGATGCCTAAACTCTTTTTATATTGTAGTATGTTGATTTTTAGCATGTAAGAAGGAATATCCTATTATTGATATGAAATAGGTAGCCAGGGATCATTTGTCCTATTTCAACACTCCTCAAAATGGGAAACTCTTACTATTGGAGTTACTGGTATTAGCTTTAAGTATGGAGGCCTCTCTTTAGAACCACCTTTAGGAGTCCCCCCTGCAGTGCCTCTACTTGGAAGAGGCTTGTTCTTACTTCTCTGTTCTACTCCAGGAGTGGCTGTGTAAGTTGCTTTGGTCAATGCAAGGGTTGGGAGGGGAGTGTTTGCAATGTGGCCTCAGGAGCCACTCTGTGCATCCTGCTCTACCTGTTTTTTTTTTTTTTCCAGGTTGAGCAATCCACAGAATGCTAACATGATTCATATATGCAAAACCTTAGTTATAAGTAAGTAAATGGAGAACCTTTGTTCAAAGTCACTGAGGGTTTGTTGGCCAACGTTTAGGCTAATTAGCAGAAAGGCATTAATAATTAAAAAATTTCTCATTCTATACTTGATTTTATTGATATTGACTTTAATTATAAAACAGAGAATGGAATAACAGTGATAGGGAAATTGTAAATAAGCCAAAGAAATGAGTTTGTGTTCATCATCTACTATGCTTAATTTAACCTTCAAAACAGCCCTTAAAGATGGACAGTACTTGATCAATTTTTAGATAAGGATACTAGGAGCCAGTGCTCTGGCATAGTAAGTTAATCCTCTGCCTATGGCGCCAACGTCTCATATGGGTGCTGGTTCTAGAATCTTTGGCTTCTCCTCTTCCAATACAGCTCTCTGCTATGGCCTGGGAAAGCAGTAGAGGATGGTCCAAGTGCTTGGGCCCCTGCATCTATATGGGAGACCCTGAAGAAGCTCCTGGCTCCTAGCTTCAGATCAGCCCAGCTGCACCTGTTGTAGCCATTTGAGGAGTGAACCAGCGGATGGAAGACCTTTCTCTCTGTCTCTCCAACTGTTTATAACTCCACCTCTCAAATAAATAATAATATTTCTTAAAAAATAGAAAAGGACACTAAGTCAATTTTTGCTACAAAAAATTCTGACTCCCAGAGCTGATATGAATGATTAAATTAGAATGCTATTTAGACACACATAATAATAAAATTAGATTTTAATTCTCAGAACAGAAATATTTTGCAACTATTAGAACAAATGTCCACAAAACAATTATGGAATCAATAAAGTTCAAATTAACAATTTAAAATATAGCATAGCTAAGAAAATATACCACAGCTCACAGTTAAGCAAATGAATATGGCATCTATTGTTATAGTGTAATTTGTAATTTTTTAAGTCAGTCTGTTTAGACTATTGATTATATTATGTTAATCTAATCTTTCATTTGAAGAATTGACATACTATTCTTCTGTCACATAACATGCCACTATAGTTCATTTTCCATTGAAGTGGTATAAACAAAAAAATTGTGTATTAATTTTCCCACGAAACTTGGATAATTAAAAGAGTTCTAATTAAAAACAGAGACAATGAATCTCTGTAGTAAACAGATACTTCACTTGATCTTAGCCAAAAGGCTGAGAAGCAATATAAACAGATACTTAAAAATGTTCATTCAATTAGTTCAGGATAAATTTTTACTATTTTTGCTATAAACATTGGAAGTTAAAAGAACCTTTAATATATAGGTTTATAATAAAAGATAAATGCTATCTTACAGATAATGAGTTGTCTTACTGAGATCTGAACATTCAGAATGTATGAACCAGTGTTCTAGAAGATGAGAAATTCTGCATTAACTCTTAGAGATGTTAAGTAACTGGTTGAGTCCTACATCTCAACTGTGAGGAAGCTCAGACTTAATTTCAACTCAGTCTCTTCTTTTATTATGATAAAAAATTACTAAATACAATTTTCTTCAAGTAAATAAAAAATCCATGAGTCTTATGATCTGATAATAATGATCAAATACTAAACAGAAAAAAGAGTATAGATGAACAGGATAGTAGAATATCATAGAAATATATCAATATGGAGAATACAAATCATAGATTCAGAAGCAAATATCAACTGAAATTACAGGAATTTTTTGGAATTAAAAATGATTTATATTTTCTTAAATTATATTTATTTTGCTATATTTACAAAAGTGACTAGAGACAACCTATGATGAAAGAGACAATAAAAGCAAGAAAGATAAACCAGGTCAAAGGATAATTCATGAGATGGAAGGAAAGCAGTAATAAAATATGAACAATCCATTAACAGGAATTACTGCAGTTTCACATGAGACATAATTCTGACCTCATAGGCAGTTACATAAAAATGGTATTTTACAAATTTCATGTTTCTCATTTCCTAGTAAAACAATCATTTATTATAATTAGACACCATTGTTTGTAACATATAGCATATTCACCAACAGTTTTAGAGGAAAATATAAGCTTTCAGTGGTCCTAAGATTTATTCTAGTGTAGAATATTAAAAATAATACTACATTTATTTTTCTAAATTAAATGTAATCTTCACCAAAATTAGCTTTCTAGACTTACAGGAAACTAGAATTAGTCACTCCTGGCTATCACTTCCACTCTCCTAGGAGTGGTGTCAATGTCATGGGTCTAATGCAATTTAAGCCTTTGAAGAGGAACATCTGGGCCCTGCGCGGGTATTGAAGACATGCTCAACCTTGAGTAGTCATCTCTTAGCCCTGCATGGGAGACATTGTTGTCTGTAATCTACCTTCTAAGCACACATCACTCAGTTATTCTGTGAAATGTGCTACTTTTGGGAGTCCGATGAGGGAGATGGCACAGGCCCTCTGTCTCAAGAAATGTAGAAAACTCCAATTCCTTTTAAATTTTTTTTTCAGAATTTCCTTAATAGATCATTCACCCTCTCATCTTACACTGACCAAAAAACCATTTCCCTTTCCACTCTCACCCTCCCTCTCTGTGGTAAAATATACCTATCACATAACAAACATTTCCCATCCTCACCCTGTTTAAGTATACTGTTCAGTGACATTAAGCACATTGACATGGTTGTAAACCATCACCACCATCATCTCCAGAACTGTTTCATCATCCCAAATTGAAATTCTACCTTTTAAATAATAACTCCCTATTCTGCTGTCCTCCAAATGCAGGGTAACTACAATTATACATTTTGTCTCTATCCATTTGAGACAGAATTTGACTATTCTGAATACGTAACACAAGTGGAATCCTACAATATTTGCTCTGTGGTGTCTGACATTTCACTTAGCATAATGTTTTTCATGCATATCCATATTGCAGGGTCAGAACCTCCTTTTCTCCATCAGTACTCCTTCGGCTGGAAAATATGACTATGTGGCAACAAAACTGAGAAAGGTATTGCAATTAATGAACTTAGTGCACAGCACGTGAAAGCATAGCTTTTTGTCCCGAGAGGAGGGGTGGGGGGGAGCGCTGGCAAGTGAGTTTGAGAGAGAGAGAGAGAATGAGGGAGAGAGAGACAGACAGACAGACAGGCTAGGGAGCTGCAAGGGAAACTGCAGAAGCTGATATGACAGCACTGGCTTTTTTTCCCACTGCACTGGAAAACTAATTTGAACACTTTTCAGCACTTCTTCATTTGTGGTTCACACTGGACACAGAAATTTTTAGATTTTATTGCTTGGTTTGAAAATGGACAAAAACTTTATATAACAGCCTCCCTAGCCATTCTCTGTTTCCCGAAACTTATGAAAACCAGCAGGTTTTTCTATTAAAAACCTAGTCATGCGAATCATGTAAGAAGATGTCATTGTTATAAAACAATGCAGTGAGCAGTGAGGACAATGACTGCCAAGTTAAACACAAAAGATGAAATCTGCCCACGGATTCCCACACCCTAAACACTTACTCCAGTGTGAATTTCCTGTGAGTTTCTGATGATAGAATGTGGCCCACTGGGCAATTCATTCTCACAAGGGCTGAGCTCTCTCCAGCAATTGCCTTCGTTTTTCTCCGATGATTATATCTTTTATCCAAAGCAGCAGTTGCAGAATGGGCAAGCTCAGCCTCGGAATGGTCTAGATAGGGGTACTAGTATCAGCTGCACACAAGTATGGGGAAGGGCCAGAAACTGGGTTGTTGGGTTTGTATTCTTTTTTTTTTTTAACTTTTATTTAATGAATATAAATTTCCAGTGTACAGCTTATGGATTACAATGGCTTCCCCCTCCCATAACTTCCCTCCCACGTGCAACCCTCCCCTCTCCTGCTCCCTCTCCACTTCCATTTGCATCAAGATTCATTTTCAATTCTCTTTATATACAGAAGATCAATTTAGTATAAAGATTTCAACAGTTTGCACCCACATAGAAACACAAAGTGAAACATACTGTTTGAGTACTAGTTATAGCATTAAATCAAAATGTACAGCACATTAAGGACAGAGATCCCACATGAGAAACAAGTGCACAGTGGCTCCTGTTGTTGACCCAACAAATTGACACTCTAGTTTATGGTGCCAGTAACCACCCTAGGCTGTCGTCATGAGTTGCCAAGGCTATGGAAGCCTTCCAAGTTTGCCAACTCTGATCATATTTAGACAAGGTCATAAAAGACAGGGTGAGGATAGTAACCAATGATCCTAAGAGTGGCATTTACCAGGTCTGAACAATTATACAGCATTAAGTGGGGAAGAGGACCATCAGTACACACAGGTTGGGAGTAGAGCCATTGGTGGTAGAGTAGAGGTTATGATTACAAAGGAATGAGGCCCAAGTGGACTAGACAGGGTCTAGAACAAAGGACAGAGTCATTATTAGAGGAGCTAAGAAAGGTGCTGTCTAAGCTACAATTAAGTTTTCTGATTGAGAGGCAAATAGAACCTGATAGAAGGGGCTTGATAATAATCTGGTGGGCTTTAGGCCTTGTAAGTTAAGAGGCCCAGACCTACCTTTCTCTTCACATGGGGTATATCCTAAGGGAGGTGTGAACCTCCTAGGGGAAGGCACTCTGTTGACTTTCATTACTTGGCTGGCCTGGGAGGAGAGCTGGCCAGGTAAAGGCAGGGGGCATCTAAAAAGAAATTTACAGTTCTGCCTGCAATGTTGCTGACCCTACTTGACCATCCCCTCAGCTGCAGTGGTCACTTTGGAAGTTGGGCTGAGTGAAGGGCTTTTCAGCTTAGAGCCAATAAGATCTGTGGCTCTCCTGGGCATCCTTCGACTCCAGGGCAGGTCCATTTCCAGTGATCCAACTCTTGGCAGAGCTGCCAGGGCTCTTCACAAGCTGACTTCTGAAGCCCAGGCTTACCACATTGAAAGCCACTGCAGTGGACTGGCCTGTTGGGTCTCCTTGAGGGCAGATCACTGTCCAGATCAGCCATTAATAGGCCTGCCACCCATTGCTTCTGATGCCGAGCTTTCTTTTCCTCCTGGTTTGTGTTAAAGCAGACCAGAGGATGCAAGTCAAGGGAGTGCCCAAGTCCCATCTCTAATCTTCGGTGGCCTGAACTACAAGTCTATAGTCACAGGCATGTTCTGTAGTAGTTTTTCTAAGGTAGACTATGCCCATGAGGAAAATCATATTCTCACTTTAAAACTTTCTTTCCCTTTGGTCTGAAAGGGAGGTTTTTTCTACTTACTGCATACTTCGCTGATGGCGAAGTGAATCTAGCTATGAAATTATTATTTAAGTTCTTATTTTGGCTATGCTATTACAGAAAAATGTTAGCCATCTCTTTTATAAGGTCTAAAGATTAAATTGTGCATCCTACAGATTCCTTCATAATAGAATTAGTTTCCTACCTTGAAGAGAATAGAGAAATGAAAGAACAAGTTGGGCTTAGAATAGAGAAATGAGGGAGCAAGTCCTAGATCGCTTGCTGACAATAGCAATATCACATGAATACTTAGCAAACAGTTTCAACCATTAGATAACAACTTAAGAAAACATTTACCAGAAGGTCCAATGCCTTCTATAAATTCTAAGAATCATTTATTTGAAACACCTCTTAAATATCTAACATGGTGTAGTTTGTTTAACCAGTAAACTTAAGCACAACCATATAAAATGTTTTTAGTTTCTTTCTACCAACAAGTCTAAAACATATGATACACAGATTCAGGTCCCACAAATTAAAATGTATCTTTGATTGATTTTAGCAGCTTAAATTTATGGACAATCTTATCTATAAGCCATTTAAAATAAAACTCTTAATAAAATTTCCCCATGTGGACATACAATATGTACACACATATAACATAGCATAGTAGACCAATATAGCAATTTTAATAATAGCTTTTAAAATCTTTAACTCTTTTTGTAGATTGCCAATTGATTTGAATTGCTTTTTGTTTTTAGTAACCTCAGTTTACCATACTTTCTCTCAGTTGGTACTGTTAATACATTATTGGCTTCATCTGTTTACAGAGCCATCCCAAAGTACTGAATACAATAGAAGTGGCTGGAAAAATCCATAGGAACCTATAGGAGGACAGCTAAACACAGAACCAACAATGCTTTAGTTTTATGAGCAGCAAATCATATATAACTGTGGATGACAAAAGACTTTAAGTCGCCATGTTTAAAATTATAAACTCATCAGTCAACAAGAGGCACTTGCTTACTTCACAGTATTTTTGAAAGCACCTGTAGGATTTTACAATTATTTAACCCTTTAGGCCTCTGGGGCTTTCTCATTAAGATAACTATCATGTCTAGTAACACAACATCATTAGACTTTTTAATTCTCAAACATTTGTATTAATAGCATTTTCCATTATAGAAATTTAAAGTTTGGTACCACATCACATCTTGACAGTACTTCTAATATAATCCAAATAGCCTGATTAGTTGGTGTCTCTTTAAGATGAGAGACATAGGTCCTTCGATTTTTTCAGTTGGGCCCAAACTGGAAAAACCAAAGTCCAGGATTTACTGGAAATTCTAGAGAACAGATTGTTTGAAACTTTGATTTTTTGAATGCCTGTCAAGAATGCAAAATATCTGGTTGAAATAAGATTCCTTAAAATCATGACATAATATAGACCAAATTTGATCATTGTTACAAGGTGATTATTCAAATCTTTGAAAATAAGCACATATTTAAATAACCCATAGCTCTTAATAAAAATTCAGCTGTTTTTGAACAATTAGAATTTAACAGACATCAAGAGAACATAATAGATTACTTTAACACATTGCTTTAACAGAGCATCAGAGTTTAATTCTATGTCAAAGAAAAATTGAGCTTCCTGTGATATTTTGCTGTGAGGTTTCCTTCCTTTACCTTCTTTCATATTGGTGACCATGTTTCTGTGTTTCTGTGTGTAAGACATCTTTAAGCATCTTTTGCAGGGCAGGATGAGTGGCAACAAATTCTTTCAGTTTCTGTTTGCTATGAAAAGTCTTTATTTCACCTTCATTCACAAATGAGAGCTTTGCAGGATATAGTATTCTGGGCTGGCAGTTTTTCTCTCTTAGTACCTGGGCTATGTCTCGCCATTCCCTTCTAGCTTGTAGGGTTTCTGATGAGAAGTCTGCTGTGAGTCTAATTGGAGATCCTCTGAGAGTAATCTGACGTTTCTCTCTTGCACCTTTTAGAATCTTTTCTTTATGTTTCACTGTGGTGAGTTTGATTACAACATGTCGTAGTGAGGATCTCTTTTGGTCATATTTATTAGGGGTTCTATAAGCTTCCTGTACTAAGATGCCTCTGTCCTTCTCCAAACCTGGGAAATTTTCTGCTAGTATCTCACTGAAAATGCCTTCTAATCCTTTTTCCCTCTCCATGCCTTCAGGAACTCCTAGAACCCGAATGTTGGGTTTTTTAATAGTATCCTGTAGATTCCCGACAATATTTTTTAGATTTCTAATTTCTTCTTCTTTTCTTTGGTTTGCCTGTTTCCTTTCCTGTTCTCTGTCTTCTAAGTCTGATATTCTCTCTTCTGCTTCGCCCATTCTGTTTTTAAGGCTCTCTAATGTGTTTGTCATTTGATCTATTCTATTGTCTATTTGATCTATTCTTAATGTTCTTATCAATTTTTTGAGATCTGCTTCTTGCATTTCTTCGATCTCATCATCTTCATAATCTTGAATTGGGGTGTCTTTTTCATTTGGGAGGCGTCATAGTGTCTTCCTTGTTCTTGTTACCTCGGTTTTTGCATTTGTTGTTTGGCATGTTGGAGATATTTGGTTTCTTCACTGTGGTGTTTTTTCTTGTTACACTATGGCTCTATATTAAGTGGACTGTCTGCTTTCGGTGGAGCCTTAGAGCCTTGAGATGAGTGTGGACTGAGAGCTGTGTTTGGTTCCTCAGGGTTGAGGGTGTATCAAAGATGACACTCCCAGGTTAGGCGTGGTAAATCTCTCTTTCTTTCTTTTTTTGATTCAAAAGGGAAGTAATTCCGCACAGCTGAATGTAATTGGAGGTAGTTAGCAGGCAAATGATATACCCTCAGGAGCCAGAGATTGGAAGCTCTTTCCCAAGGACCACACAGGGAATCTGTGCTGCCCTCAGTGTGGGCTCCAATTCTCCTGCAGTCTCCCACTGGGTTGTCAAGTTAGATGCTAATCTCCTGTTATTTCACCCCTCCCCCCAGAGTCAGGTTTTTCTGTTAGGCTCAGGGCTGGTGCAGACCTGAGGTCGCCCTGCTTATGACGTATGTCCAAAATGGCGCCTGCTCTTTGTCTTGCTCACCTTTGAGGGGTGAGCTGAGAGAGAGAAACTCGTGTCCGTATCGGTCATTTTTTTTTTCTCTGTCTCTTCTAGTTAGCCTTGTGAACTTTTCCCCACGGAGTTTCAAGCCTTGTTCCCTCTAGTCTCCTCTTTCCACTTGCCCGCTGGTGTCTTGGGCTATTGAGGTTCGGCTCACCTCGCGTTCCAGCGCTGGTGTGTTCAGTCTGCCGCTGGTGTCCCGAACTTGGGCTCCCACACTCTCCACGCAGGTCCACTGTGAATCACTAGTTCCAGAAGAGTTTCCTCTGCTGTTTCTTCCCCTACTCTTCCTTGACCCTGCAGTATCTCCACTTTTATTAACCTGTCTCTCCCCCGGACTAATAGTGTGCTCCCTTCCTATTCCGCCATCTTTAACATTGACCGGGTTTGTATTCTTAAGAGCATGATGTTCATGTAGCCAAAGACGGAAAACCCAGTAATCATCAGATGGCAAGTTAATTTTATTATTTAGGAAATTAGGTAACTTATGAAATTAACTGATGATTTTTTAAGTGAATGAAGCAAATATATTAATAACTATATAGTACTCAGGACAAAAAAAGCCACTCTGCATATATGTGTATAATATTGTTATAGTTACAGATATCTCTACCTATATGAGTATGGTCATAAAAATCCATACATTCAGTACAATGTATTTGGAATGCCACTATTACACTGAATTTAAGCTAATTATTTTAATACTAAAGACTACCCAGTATACACAGCTCCCTGCTGCAATTTGTAGTCCTTGCATAACCCCAACCATAAATCTGCACTCGCCAACCTTGAGACTACTATTGTTTATCTACATGAGAATCACTTTACACAAACAGATGAGCCAGAAATCCCTTTATTTTTGACCTATCCATGTTGGCACTATTAAAAAAAAAAAAAACAAAAAAAACAAAAAAAAAAAACCACTTGCCTGTTCTGTTGCCTGACAAATTATTGTGAAACTCAAAGATCAGACTCTTCTGATACCCTTTGCTTGGAGTGTACATCTTGAAACCAACTTCCTAGTTTTGCTCACCAAGAGTTCTAGATTTTGACTTGCTTTAGGCTTCTTCATATTGAATCCTGATCTGTGTAATAATTTGTTAATCTTTCTTTCATACTTTATGTCTGGCTTGGACGACTAAATTCAGAATAACCAAGTAGACAAACATTAAGTCTGTGAACGTTGTCTCCCTAAGTAGACTATAAGCCTTTTCTTCCAGCCACGTTAGATATCTTTGTTTTTCATTGCAAAACTTTTGATATTGATGCACTGTTCATCTCACATGGAATGTGAATAATCTTGCTGTGAATGATCTAACTATTTTGTCTTGCTGGCCTGATTCTCACCCCTCAATTTTTTATCTTCCTAACACTGATAAATGGCCAGTATCCCTTTGCATATAATGAAAATAGTTGGCCTGTGTACAATTTAGACAGATGATATAGGTTTGCTTAATTTTTTATTATTTATTTATTTTATTAGTAATATAAAGAGAATGGATTTCATGTGTTTCATATTGGAAGGGCAAAGAAATACACAGAGACAAGAAGAGAGAACTGTCATTCACTGGTTTATGTCCTAAATGCCTGCAATAGCCAAGGCTGAGCCAGGCAAAAGGCAGGAGCCTGAAATGAAAATTGGTGCATCTCACAATATGTGGCAGGAGCCCAGGTATTTAAGCCATCACCTATTGTCTTTTGTGGTGTATATTAGCAGCAAGCTGGATAAGAGGTAGTGAGGGTGGGACTCTAACCAGGCACTCAGATAAGGAAAGCGGGTGTCTTAAACTCTGGGCCAAATACCTGGCCACATAAGGTTTCAAACCACTGTTTTATTTTTATTTTTTAAATTTTATTTATTTATTTTTTTTGACAGGCAGAGTGGACAGTGAGAGAGAGAGAGAGAGACAGAGAGAAAGGTCTTCCTTTGCCGTTGGTTCACCCTCCAAAGGCCGCTGCGGCTGGCGCGCTGTGGCCAGCGCATCGTGCTGATCCGATGGCAGGAGCCAGGGGCTTATCCTGGTCTCCCATGGGGTGTAGGGCCCAAGCCCTTGGGCCATCCTCCACTGCACTCCCTGGCCACAGCAGAGAGCTGGCCTGGAAGAGGGGCAACCGGGACAGAATCTAGTGCCCCGACCGGGACTAGAACCCGGTGTGCCAGCGCCGCAAGGCGGAGGATTAGCCTATTGAGCTGTGGTGTCGCCTCTCAAACCACTGTTTTAAACAACTCTTAAATTACACCCAATCTGAAGAAATACTCGTGTCCCTATATTAGGAATCATGGAAGTAGTATGGGGTTATACATTGAAGAAAGAATCACAGAACTATATGATAAGACACTACTATATATACTGCAAACTAACATTAAAATTTCTTTCCCAAAAGCAATATAAAGGAATTACAACTGCCTATTTTTATAATACTTTGAGTATATATCATGTTAGTTTCACATCCTACACTGAAATTTTAAAAAAAAACAAAAAACAAAAAACAACTTCTAAGCTCAGGACTCAGGCATTCTTATGAACTGAGAATGGGACTGTGGCATAGCAGGTTAAGCTGCAGCCTGTGATGATGCTAGCATTCCACAGGAATACCAGTTCAAGTCCTAGCCGCTCTACTTCCTATCCAGCTCCCTGTTAATGCTCCTGGAAAAGCAGTGGACAATGTCCCAAATACTTGGGCCCCTGCCACCTATGAGGGAGACATGGATGGAGTTCCAGGGTCCTGGATTTGGCCTGGCTCAGCCCCAGCCATAGTGGCCACTTATGGAGTGAACCAGCGCATGGAAGATCTGTCTCCACACCCCTACCGCCTCCCGTAACTCTACCTTACAGATAAATAAATCTTGAAAAAAACTTTTAAGCTCTGAAAGCAAATGCTGTATCATAGCAAACATTTAATAAATATTACAGTATTTAAAAAGGACAAATAATGCTAGTAAAATATATATTAGCTCTTAGTAAGCATATATTAAAGTATAGAGGGGCCAGCCTTGTGGTGTAGAGGGCAAAGCCACTGGTTGTGATGCAGGCATCCCATATGGGAGTCAGTTTGTGTCACGGCAGCTCCCTTCATATCCAGCTCCAAGCTAATGACTTGAGAAAAACAGTGGAAGATGGCTCAAGTGCAGGACCCCTGACACCCATGTAGGAGACTCAGATGAAGCTCCTGGCTCCTGGTTTCCACGTGGCTCAGCCCTGGTCATTGGGACCACTTGGGGAGTGAACCAGCAGATGGAAGAATTCTCGTTTTCTGTCTTTCCCTTTCTCTAACTCTGACTTTCAATAAATAAGTAAATAAATAAATCTTTAAAAATTTAAAAAATAAAGTATTGACTCAAAGGATATTTTAATCTGATTTAAAAAAACCTTGAATCTGAGAACCTAGAATTATTTTTCTACATGTAGAGCTTATATATCCAACTGTATCTATAAATAATTTAGTGTAATTGATATAAACCTATCCTTGAACAAAAAACTGTTAGAACTAATAAATCAATTCAGTAAAGTTGCAGGTCAAAGTTAGCATGCAAAAAAGTGTTTTAGTATATGCCAATAGTGAACATATCAAAAAGAAGAAAGAAATCTCATTTACAATAGCCACAAAAATCAAATATTTAGAAATAAATTTAACCAAAGAAATGAAAGATCTCTGCAATGAAAATTATAAAGTGTTTTTGTATTAATATTACATTAGCATAAAAATCAAGCATCAAATGTTAAAAAAAGACAAATGAGAGAAAGGTATTCCTTAATAATGAGTTGGAAGAATTAGTATCGTTAAAATGTCTGTACTTCTTAATGGATCTACAGATTCAATGAATCCCCATCAAAATACCAATGACATTCTTTATAAGATTATAAAAAAAATTCTAAAATTCATATGGAATCACAAAAGACCCAGAATAACCAAAGCAAAAAAAAAAAAAAATCAAGCTGGAAGCACCACAATATCTGTCTTCAAAGCATATTCAAAATGTATACTAATGAAAACAGCATGGTACAGGCATAAAACCAATATATAGATCAATGGAATAGAATAGAATAGAGCTCCCAGAATTTAATACATGTACATACTATGCATTGATTTTGACAAAGGGGCCCAGATCATATTTTGGAGAAAGGGTAGTCTCTTCAATAAAGGGTGCTAGCAAAAACTAGATGTGTATATATAGAAAGAATTAAATTATATTTATACCTCTTACTATATGCAAAAATTAACTCAAGTGACCCAAAAACTTAAATTTGAGACTTAAGACTATATAATTGCTGAAAGATAATATAGGGGAAACCCTTCAAGACATTGATAGAGATGATAAATTCTCTAAAGTATGGACAACAAAATCAAAACTAGACAAACTGGACTATATTGAACATGGAAGCTTTTGCACAGCAAAGGGAACAATCAGTGGAGTTGAGGCAATCAAAAGAATGGGAGAAAATATTTGCGAACTACTTATTTGACAAAGGCTTTACAGCAAGAAGATGTTAGCTACTCAAAAAACACAATGTAAATTAGTGCAGCCACTGTGGAAAACAGTAGGGAAGATCTCTTCAAAAACTGAAAATAGATTTACCACATGATCCAACTATCCAGTACTGGGAATATACTCAAAACACATAAACTCATTTAATCAAACAGATACCATACGCATAGCAGCACTGTTCCCAGTAGCCAAAATATTCAACCAAAATAATCAACCAAAGTACACACCATCAGCTTAATGGGTAAAGAAAATGTGGCATGCACACACCCACACACAGACAATGGAATATTGTTCAGTTATAAAAAAGAATAAAATTCTCTCATTTGCTTCAAAACGGTTGGAACTGAAAGACATCTGTTGAATGAAGTAAGCCAAATATAGAAAGACAAATACTGTATATTCTTCCTTATAATTAGGGGCTAAATTAAACAAACAAGCAGACAAACAAAAATATATATCTGTGCTATTCGGTTTTTTGCGAATACAGTGTTTTGCTGAACTTTGTTTTAAACAAATGCTAAAAGCTGGTATTAAAAATCTCCAAGTATCTAAAATAACCAAGGACTTTGGCTTTAGTATTAGATGAGAGTAGATCAAATTTAGATACTACAAAAGAAATGTATTAACTTACTATTCTGTCTCATAGGCCTCATTCTCTTCCTTTACAGGATCCTTTTGGGCACATCTCACAATATTATGTATATACTTACCCATACATGTGATTCTTGCAATTTGTGTGCTTCCTATTAGAAAGATCCAGAAGGTATACAGAAAATAGCAATTGTCCTTTATGTTATTCCTGAAGGCTGAGCCAGCCACAGAGTAGCGCTCAAAAAATATTAACAAGTTCGACGAGAGGTTTTGCCCTTTTTGTATTCCTGGAACTAATGAGTAGTTTGAATTTTCCAGAATTTCATCACATTCTATCGTGTATCTAGTGCTTAATGAAGGCCTGTTCGTGCTTCATTCCTGTTTCTGGTACAGAATTTATCTGTGTAAACAAGAAACCTTATTTTGGTGTCTGGCACTGCAGTGTAGTTGGTAAACTTGTTTCCTGTGATACTGGCAACCCATATGGGTGCCAGTTCAAGTCAGGGCTACTCCAATTCCAATCCAGCTCCCTGCTAATGGCTTGGGAAAGCAGTGAAAGATGATACAATTCCTTGGGATCCTGCACCCACATGGGAGACCTGGAAGACACTCCTGGCTCTTGGCTTTGCTTTGGCCCATCTCCAGCTGTTCTGACCATTTGGTAAGTGAACCAGCTGACAGAAGACCTCTCTTTCTCTCCTTGTAATTCTGCCTTTCAAATAAATAAATAAACCCTTGTTTTTTTTTTTTTTAAAGAAACCTTACTTTCAAAGAACCTTAATTCCTAAATTAACGGAAGAGACAGACAGAAGGACAATTTCAATCCTGAGCAATGTTCTCAAAAACATGAGAGAGATGGAAAACAAAAACACAAAATTACAGTGGCAGGAGTGGGAATCAAATTCTCCATTTTAAAGCTATAGATTCAGTTTAGAATTTTAACCTTTAATACTCCTTTTCATGATAATTAAATAGGAAGGAAAATAAAATACAGTTGTCTATTGTTTAGCACTTTACACTCTGTAAAATGATTCATTATGTGATATCATTGTGCGAGCATCAGAGTGTACTTACAGAAATCTGCTGCAACTTGTTTAGGCAATGTAACCTCATGAGAACACCCTAATTTATGTGGTCCATTGTTGACTGAGACATTGTCAGTCAATGTATGACTGCATGAATTTAATGATAAAAAGATTAGCTGGCAGTTGGTATAATGAAAAAGAGAAAAATAAGATTTCACTACTCAATGATTTCCAGTTTAGTTATAAAGACTAACTTGAAGTAGCAAGTCAATTAACATAATACCTTGGTACATAGAGGCTTAAGCATAACAAGTGAAATTTAATTTAATGGTTGCATTTTAATCAATCATGGAGGGTCCTGCAGAGAGCAACAAGAAAATTAAAGAGAAGGAAAATGGGATTTATGAGAGGAACTGAAATATAGCCTAGAGAAGAGACAGCTAAAAGATAGTTAACTTCATTTTTCTAACACTTAAGGGCTATGCTAGAGGCATGATATTAGGACTAATGAACTGGTATGAATGTTAATGTAAGCAATTACTAATAAGCAGATGTGCAGCCAGGCTATTTAGATACTTTATATTTTTTTAATTGTCTTTTTCCATTGTATTATGCATTTTGGCCTCTGAATTACAGATAAGACAAAATTTACATTGTCTATAACAGAAATGAGTGAGAATATTTAATTTTACTTTCTTTTTCTGTTAAAATTGTAAATAATTTAAAATTTAATATTGAATTATTCTGGGGCTGGTGTTGTGGTATAGTGGGTTAGGCTGCCTCCTGCAGCACCGGTATCCCATATGGGCACCAGTTCCAGTCCCAGCTACTCCTCTTCCAGTCCAGATCCCTGCTAGTACAATGGGGAAAAAAGCAGAGGATGGCCCAAGTCCTTGGGTGCCTGCATCATGTGGGAGACCAGGAAGAACTGATGGCTCTTGGCTTCATTCTGACACAGCCCTGGCTAATGTGGCCATTTAGGGAGTGAACCAATTGAGGGAAGGTCTCTGTTTCTCTTTCCCTCTCTTCCCCTCCCCTTCTCTCCCGTAACGCTGCCTTTCAAATAAATAAAACTTTAAAAAATTGAATTATTCTGATATTTAAAAATAATTTTATTCTCCTTTCTAGTGCCTTTATTTAAATTCGTTTTATGCTAAGAAGGATTTCTACTGTGACTCACAATTCTACTTTGATTAATCATAGTTTTATGATTCATTCAAAAATGATTATATTAACAAAATTTTTTTATGAGAATGAACTTGAATGAATTTACAGATTGAAACTATTATTATCCTGCCTATTTCTATTAAATTGACTCAAATATTTTAAGGTTTTAAAAGCAAACACCTGATAAAAGCATTAGAAAAAGCATTAGAAAAAGCATTTATTTTTAAGATAATTTTTTTAATTGTAAATTCAAGTTAAGGTTAAGCATATATTAGGTTTTCCTTGTCTGTTCGATGGTAACTTATTTCACATGTTCTTTAGTCACAAGTATCTTAAAATATAATTTAGAAGAGAAAGGGAAGTAATCTATGCATACAATATTAACAAAAGGTAGTTCAGTGCACAAACAAGTGCCTAACTGTAAGTTACAGATCATACGCATTCACTGAGAAAGGACCATCAGGGGTGAGCATCTGTCATAATTGTTAAGACGCTCGTATACACATCAGCGTGCCAGAGTTCAAACCCCAGCTCTGGTGCCTGACTCCAGCTTCCTGCTAATATGCAACCTGGGAGTCAGCAGGTGATGGTTTCGGTGGTTAGGTCCCTGACACCCACTGGGAGACTGGGATCACACTGGCGATCATAAGCATTTGGGGGAGTGAGCTGTGGATGAGAGCTTGCTC
Organism: Lepus europaeus; assembly: GCF_033115175.1. NCBI lineage: Eukaryota > Metazoa > Chordata > Mammalia > Lagomorpha > Leporidae > Lepus > Lepus europaeus. The sequence continues at coordinate 55,864,309 of NC_084830.1, forward strand.
TAGAGCTCGCTCTGTCTGTCTCTGCCTCTTTCACCATTTTCCTGCCTCTCAAATAGATACTCTATTTTATAAACGAACGTGATATAACAGGGAGTTAGGCACAGAGAATGTGTTGATAGAGTGTATGTGTATTGTGATTTGAAAAAAAAAATAACAGTAAGATCTGAAATTAGTTAAGAGGAGTCCAAGAAAATATAAAGAGCAGAGCCAAAATTGAATCGGTGCTGAAAAAGGAGGAAAACAAAACTGAATAAAACGGTCATAAAGAGAAACCTTGGGAAGAAAGTTAAGCAGCAAAAGCTGAGTATTTGATTGAGGAGTACAGACTAGTTTAGAATAGCAATTTGGGATGACTAGAGACAGGGATAGCAGAGAGACATCAGGTGGCAGACTGGCCTGAAATACATTGTCTAAATGGATAAAATAAATAAGCATAGGCACCAAACCCTGCCCCTTAGGAAAAGTGAATACAGGCCAATTTGGGAAATGTTTTAGTTGTCATTGGCATACTGAGGAATTATATCCCCCCTCCCCAGACTTGTACCTTTTACTTAACTGTCCATAATAATGTTAAGTAGTTATTCCACCTCTCCTGATTCCAGCCCCCATTCCTGATGGAAAATTGTATTCCCTGAGAAATTTTCAATTAAAAGTCAAAGTCTCCAGGTAAGTTAGGTTTGTGTAAATACACAGTCTCACAAGACGTCAGGACCCAGCAGCACACTGAAGCTGTTTCTCAGTGACAACGTGCATCCCTTCCAACTGCCTGTACTGGGACATCCCGCTGAAACCCTGCCGTTGCCTATGAAGGGGTACACATGCCATGAAACTGGCAAATGCTACAAAAGAATGGTTTATTTTCTGCGGGGTGGAGGGAAACAGTTTGTTAAATATTGATCAATGTATAATTCTACACAAGTTGTATTTATCTATACTCTTTCCAATTATTTTTTTCTGAATTCCAGTTGCTCTGATCCAACCAGAAAAATATCTCTGTATACTATTACCACATAAGGCTTCTAGGCTAGAAAGCACAAGCACAGAGGCTCATCATCTCTCCTTCTCAGTGCACGTGTGTCTGTCATTATGAAATAAGATGTGCTCACTTTGACAGAGGATTTTTTTATGCCTACATTTTTAAATACTCCATCATGGATATACTGCTGGAAGAAAAGAGAAATCAAGGTGAAAAGCTTGATGGAAACCTCTTCATGGCAGAATAGATGTCCTGCCAGAGCCAATCACCAAGTCAGTTGTAGGTAAGAGGACATCTTTAACAAAAATTTCCATGGAAAATGAACATGCATAGCTGTCAAATAACCCAGATGTTAGGACTTGTGATAAGAGCTTCAATATTCAGGTACAACTCTGAATCACTATTCAGTTACTGCCCACACAATAACTTTAACAAAGCAGAAAGTCTGGTATGTCCAGTTTGAAGCTCACAGAGTCATTTTTTTAAATATGTGCCAACACTGTGCACTGTGTGTGACAGCAGGGTGTCATTAACAGTTCTACTGATGGATGAAGGAAGTAGCTACAGTTCCAAGGTTTGCACGTCCCTTCCCATCTACATTCATGGTGACATCAACAAAGTTATGACACATTTATTCTGGGCCATTTCAACAATGATAGCATCTAGCATCAGTATGTGTGCCATTCATACATTAACTCACTCAACATAATTATTGAGCTTTCATTATGTGATAGGTGGTAGTCCTGTCACTCTGTCACCTTTATTGAAACTGTAGTCTACCTGTGAGAATGACAATAAGCCATTGCAAATCCACTCAGGAGAAGGTGTTTCAGACAAGAAAGAGAAATGATCTTTCAAGGAACTAGAAGTTCATTTGGGCAGGAGAGGTTAGTAAGGGCCAAATTATTACAGAACTGCAAGCAATTAAATAAAATGAGATTTAGACTTTTTTAAGGAGAATGGTAAAATAGTAAAATGTTTCATGTACTTCATTTGATGCAAGGGAATAAAAAAATGATCTAACTTTATTCTAGAATGGATTGGAATTTAAATGCAAAAACATACCTATGTATTTAAATAATAAGCTCAGTCTTAATATTTCAGTGAATGACATTATTTGGGAAAATGCAGATTCCAGGTGGAAGCTAACACAAGGCTCATTGATTGACAAGAATATGAACAGATGCATAAGGATTAGCTTACCAAGAATGCAGTACCAGGGAGTTTTCAAGGTAAGAGCCAACTGCATTAGGCCAGATATTGCATCATCACAGATGTTTATGGGAGCTGGTCTTGTAACCCGGGAATTCATCCCACACTTTGTTTCCCTGTTGCTTCCTCTTAACAAAAGTAAATATTTGCAAAGTTTTTCTGACACACTTCTTATTAATGAGTCAGTGTCCTCAGTCTACCCCACATACCTGAAACACATAGGGGGCTCAAAATCCCACTGTTCTTGTGCAACACTTGCCTGTGCTGTCCCAGGCCTGTGTCTGAGATTGAGTCATTTGAATAACCATTAGCCAGTCTTCTATTTCTATGAAGAGTCCATTGGAGTATTTTTGTTTTATGAAGAATAGAATGTCCTATTAAATCCTATTTATGTATTAAGTCCTATTTATTAAATCTCTGCTTGCAATTTTTTTTTTATTTGAAAGTCAGAGTTACAGAGAGAGAGGGAAAGACAGAAAGATAGATCTTCCATCTGCTGATTCACTCCCTAGATGGCTGCAAGGGCCAAGGTTAGGGCTAGGCCAGGCTGAAGTGATGAGCCAGCTTTACCTGGGTTTCTTACAACGTTGGCAGGGCTGGTTTTCTGAGACCATCATCAGGTAACAGGATTGGAGGTGGCACATCTGGGACACAAACTGGCACCCATGTGTGATACCAGTGTTGCGGACAGTGGCTTTACCCACTATACCACATGGCTGGTCCCATCTGCCTGCCATTTTTACTAAAAGGTTGCAGTGTCTCATGTCACATTAATCCGAGTGTTAGAATAATATAAAAAGTCAGTTATTTTCTCTGGGGTAAGAGGTGTGGCAGAGCAGGTGACACTGTTTATGATGCAGCTCTGCTTCCTATCCAGCTCCCTGCCAATGCACCTGGGGAGGAAGAGAAAGGAGGCCCAAGTCATTGGGCCCCTGCTAGTCATTTGGGAGACCAGATCCTGGCTTTTCCCTGGCCCAGCCCTGGCTGTTGTGATCATTTGAGGAATGACCAGTCCAAGGAATATTTACCAATCAATTCACACCCTCAGTCTGTCCGTCTGTCTGTCTCTCTCTCCACTCCCTCCCTCCCTCTCTCCCTCTCTCCCTCTCTGGCTGCCTTTCAAATTAATAAATCTTTAAACATACACAAAAAATACATTGTCTTGCATCATTACATTGTAAAACCCTTTTGTATTCTCTACGTGTTTCTCAGCTATACCACAATTTCTAAGTAATACCTTTTGTATTTTTCGATACATTTAAAGTTGTACAAAAATGAGATCCTTAAAGGTTTCATGTGAAAAAGCGATGGAGAAGATACTGGTAAGGAGAATAATGATGATTCTGGTATTTTTCAGAGCATCAAAATTTTGGATTAAACCTACAGCAATGTATAATCACCAGAGTCTCTATTTTTTACTTTGACATACCACATTTAAAAATAAAGATAATTTTATCCATACTTGCTAGCAACATACCACAAACTCTCTATTCCCAAAGTGCCATAAAATTGTAAAGAACTCTTTGTTATCTGAAACTGGGCACACCTCAGTTTCCCAATGTAATTGGCAGTTAAATTATCTGGGTTACCTGTTCCTTAACCTCTCCAGTTCTTAGTGGATTCTTCCACAAAACAAGAAAAGCAGTAATTTTAGTTAAAAGAGTTAAGGAGGACTATGTAAACACTTAGCACATAGTAAGTAATGAACCTATATTCCTCCCTATAAATTTATAGGAAGAAAAATAGAGTTTCCAGATGTAGTTGTTTTGTCTCTCAGAAGACTGCTTTAAGATATAAAAGAATTATTAGTAGATACATTTTCCTTAGCATCTGTCCATCATAATTATTTCATTTCTCTTAATATTCATACTTGTTGAAGTTAGTAACTAATTTAGTATAGTCTACTACAAAGAATATATGATCAATTATGCCATATATTGTGACTATTTATATCATACCTTGAAATGCTTCCATTCCTTTCGTAGTTCTCTTTGCAAATATTTAAGTTTGACATCTTCCTAAAAAAGATAGAAGATTACAGTTTCTACATGAGCCAGTATTGTACCAGTAATTTAGTATTCAATGTTGCAGTTTCTATCACTACATTGATAAAATGAACCTTGAACATGTAAAACTATAGGCTGCTGCATAGTAAAAACAGATGAGTAATAGTCACATGATTAAAAAAGTGAGATACATTATTTAAGAATGCACTGGATATGAAGAGTAAAATTAAGTTTCAGAGTACAAATACATAATTTTAATAGTATTTATAATGAATAACTATCCCAATATGAATAATTTACTCATATTTCTATGAAGTAAGACATACTCATACCACCTTCCTCCAGGGCACATACAGTCTTTTCAGACATTCTGGTATCTTAATAACACTATCACTATATAAAAGAGAAAGCAAGTAAGCAACCAGGGGCTGGGGTTGGTGCTGTGGCCTAATAGGCTAAGCCTCCACCTACAGCACAAGCATCCCATATGAGTGCTGGTTCGTGTCCCGGTTGTTCCACTTCTTATCCAGCTCTCAGCGTATGGTATGGGAAAGTAGTAGAAGATGGCCCAAGTAGAAGACGGGCCCCTGCACCCACAGGGGAGACCCAGAACAAGCTGGGTACTGGCTTCGGATCAGCCCAGCTCCAGTAGTTGCAGTCATCTGGAGAGTGAACCAGTGGATGGAAGAGCTTTGTCTCTGTCTCTCCCACTGTCTGAAATTTACTTCTCAAATAAGTAAATAAGATCTTTAAAAAAAAAAAGAAAGAAACAGAGAGCTGACATTAGACTTGTTCCCATTTTCTATTTCAACATTTAACCAACAGGATCTCTGTAGTGTTTTGTGACACTAAGATGATTACCATTTTTTTTGTGTGTGTGTATAAGAGGGTAGTTCATAAAGTGCAAGGTAAAATGGAATTAAAAGATAAATTTATTTTGATGCAAAAAATGAAATGCATGCATAACAAAAGTCTTCAAAAAGTTCATTCAAATGTATGCTGTGGAAAAAACTACCACCCATTTTGTTTTTATTGCTTTTAAATTCAAATTATAAATAAAATGATTGAATACAAGTCTACACATGTGCTGAAAAATGTTTATACAATATGAAAATTTGAAACAACTGCTTTACCAAAAATATTTCAGAGATTCTAGTTATCAAATGCACAAGGGCATTTTTACATGTTAGAACACAAGGTTGCATAGTTTTTACATTTTTACATATTTCAGAAAGTCCTTATTAAATACATTATATAAAATCCAGTTTCTTAAACAGAATAAAGAGTAAGTTGTTAAAATTCTAACAACTTACATGCCAGCCTGTAATAGTATTTTATGGACCATGAATGATCAAAACAATCCAAATGATAGTGATTTGGTTTCATACATTGTCACATATAATAAGAATATAAAAGGCATATAATGTGCGATGGCTTATTTCCCTTCTGGAATATGATCATTTACATAAGTTTTCAGCTGTTCAACATGATTGGACAATAACTTGTCATAGTTAATAAAAATCAAATGATATAAGACTACTAACAGATTATTCATTTTTGACAAATATAAATGAACTCAAAGTGTACTAAGCATAATTTGGACATTAGGTGAGTTACTAGACACTTAACTGTCTTACCTTGTTCGTTACTAAAGTTTTCACTTTAGAGTTCAGATAATACCAGTTTACAATGCTTCGCAGATGATACGTGCTATATAAATTTACTGTTGTTTTTATTTGGAGACTGTGGTAGTTTGGCAATCGTTTCACTTTTGAAATCGTGCCTGTAATGACATTCAGTTTGAAGCAAACTTTTGGATTGATGATAGTGGATTTGGCTTTCCTGACATTATTGTTCCTCATACAAGGGTAATCTACTGGCTAGTTTCATATTGTACAATAACTAATGACCCCATTCTCTTTTTGGCAGTCCAATGAAAATATAAAACAGATGTTCAACATTAGCAGATGTGCAGGGTGACACACTAAACATATGCAGGGAGTGGAAAGCCTAGATCCTCTTACATGTTTGAGAAATGCTGACCACTACACACAGGATTTCCAAGAAGCATCATTTGGTTTTGTAGGGATAGAATTTCATTCATGTATTAGATAATGATATTTTCCCACATTTCAATCTCTACACTATGCCAAAACTATTTTTTTTTTCCAAATAAGAGTAATGGACCATTAGAATTTTAAAACTATCATTCACTTTCTTTTCTTCATATTAATCATAAACAAAAGAACAAAATACTCAAAGGGATACAATATTCACAATAATTTCTTATCAAAATAAATTCTTAAATTTATCTCTTTTGATTCCAAATTTCAAACCCATCATTCATTATGATTTTTTTTTATTTGAAAGTCAGAGTCACACAGAGAGAGAAGGAGAGACAGAGAGAGAGAGAGAGAGAGAGAGAGAGAGAGGTCTTCCATCCACTGGTTCACTCTGCAATTGGTCTGACTGGCAGGAGCTGCGCCCATCTGAAACCAGGAGCCAGGCGCTTCTTCTGGGTCTCCCATGCAGGTTCAAGGGCTCATGGGGTTGGGCCATCTTCTATTGCTTTCCCAGGCCATAGCAGAGAGCTGGATCGGAAGTGGAGCAGTCGAGACTTGAACTGGCACCATATGGGATGCTGGCATTGCAGGCAGTAGCTTTACTCACTACACAACAGCACTGGTACCCCATCATTAATTTTGGACCCACTCAAATGTTATCTTCTCAGTGTGGACTTTCCTTGCGGAGTTGAAGTGTGGAGTATCTAACTTTACACAGTTTGCTCCCCATTAGAAACATTGTGATGTTAATTAGTCACCTGATTTGTTTACCATTCTATTTCCAGTAATAAGAATATGGGGAAATAATAGGTGCTTAGTAAGTAGTTTTTAACTAAATAAAAAAGGACATAAACCAAGTAATATTCTGTCCCTGTTTCCCACTCTTCTACTTTCTTTCTCTTATTTGCTTTTCTTTTTGATGGGTTCATCTTCACTCAATTTGATAGATAAGCAATCAATATTTGCCTAAAATCTTTTTTTGTATAAATACAGAGCTTAATGTTCCTTTTTATAAAATATGTAGTTATATTATCCTTTTTCCTAAACAAAAATTGATTACTTACATGAGCTTACTTCCAAACAATATTATCTTCTTTTCATCGATTTTTCTCTTCCTATATAAATGTAACTTTCTTGATAATTGTACTTTTATCTTAAGACTTGAAATCAAGGGTGAGTCCTCTAGCTTAACTTTTTCCCTAAATTTCTTATGGTGGTCATTGATTTTTTTTTTTTCATTTCCACTTGATTTTGAACAGCTTGATGAATTCTTAAAAAAGCATTAATAGAATTCCCATGGATTTATAAATAAAGTCAGGAGACTAGGATCTTAAAAAATACTGAGTCTACCAATTTGTGAACAAAGTACGCAACTCATTTACTTCAGTGACTTTAATTTCATGTAGTATTTTCTAGTTGACAGTGTAGCATTTATTTTTATCTCTTCTTTTAGATTTATTCTGAGGTCTTGCACATATTGTAGATTCATTCCTAAATGACATGACTCTAAATGGTATCATAAAAGTTTTCCTAATAGTTCTTTGCTATTATATCAACATTTTGTATATTGATCTCATAGGATCATTTTAGTAGTATTTTGTAGATTCCACTGACTATTTTACACATACAGTTGCATTTCCTGGAAACATAGACTGTCTTACATCTCCTTTTCCACTGTTTCTCATTTTTTTAAAAAAAAATTTTGACATGGTATTTAACCTAGGTCTCTATGTGGGTGGCAGAAGACAAGTACTTGAGCCATCACCTGCTGCCTCTCAGGGTATGTATTAGCAGGAAGCTTGATCAAGAGATGTGCCTATACTCATACTTTGGGGCAGGCAGTTGAGTTGCCACATAGTATGTCACATATATGATGCCCTGATAGGAGTTCCTGCTTTTCTATTTATGATTCAGCTTCCTGCAAATTCACAGGCTGGTTGGCAGCATATGATGATTCAAGTATTTGGGTCCCTACTATCCATGCAGAGCACACTGATTGGGTTCTGGGCTCCTGGCATTGACTTAGTCCAGCCCAGTCCTTTGTGAGCATTTGGGGAATAAACTAGTAGATGGGGGGTCTCTCTCGCTCTCTGCCTCCCTTCCTCTCTCTCTCTTTCTCTCTCTCTTTCTCTCTCTCTCTCTCTTTCTCCTTCTCTCCCTCCCTCTCTCCCTTTCAAATAAAATGAAAAAGAAGAAGAAGAAAAAAAAAAAGAAAAAAAACAGCTACTCTGATATGATGCAGGTATCCCAAGTGGAATCTTAACTGCTAGACAAAAAGCCCTCCTCTTACCAGCTTGGTAGCATTTTATTAATTTCTATTGCAGCGCTAACATGTTACTCCAAACTTATTGGCATAACAACATGATTTTATCACCATACACTGCTATGGGAGTCCAGACTAGGTCTCTCTGGGCTACAGTCAAGTTCCAGGCCAGGTTGTATTCCTCTCAGGAAACTAACAGAGAAGCTATTTTGTCACCTTTTCCATTGCCACTGGCATTCATTGGCTAAGGCACTCTACCTCTGTTTTCAGAGCTAGATGTTTCTTTCCCAGTCCGTTTATTTCTGAACCAAACTAGGAAATGTCTTCCCACTTTTATGAAGTCATAAAATAATATTGGACCCAATTAATTACACTAGGTTTATCTTCAAGCTCTTTCATGGAATAGCTTCTTTTGCTGGGCAGCCATTTCCCTCTGAAAGTTTTTAACTACTCTCTGGTCCAGTTTCAACAGCCAACACAAACCCTTCTCTATTTCCCTTTATCAGGGCATCTCTGACATTGGGTCCAGCTGTCACTTTGCTGAGATGCTTGTGTCTGGCTCCAACACTTACGTTAGGCAATCCTCCTAGGTAGATGCCACCTTGTCCTACATGGATGTGGTAACCTGACCCAGAGTCCACCAAAGCAGCTTTTCCCTCCATCTGTCGTAGGAACCCTTCTCTTCCCATGATTTTAAGACTGAATTGTGCAGGAATAAAAGAAAAGCAAAGGGGAAGACACAGAGAAAGCACTCACTGTGTGTTTGGGTTGAGTTACTGAAAACATCAATAGCAGGGAAAAAATTAGTAAGGAAAAAGTACAACTGAGCTGGATGCATTTCAGAGCTTACATTATGGAACCAATCTAATAACTCCTTTGTGAATACATGCAAACAAATGAGATTAATAGGGGTGAATCTATTGTGTGTGTGTGTGTGTGTGTGTGTGTATATATATATATCTGTGACAGCCTTAAATTATTTAAATGACTCGCTTATTGGGTTATTTCTTACAAGTTTCTTTTCCAGCTGAGGAAAGGGTTTTGTTTGATGAGTTAAAAAATTTACAAAGATCTGGCCGGCTCCGTGGCTTAACAGGCTAATCCTCCGCCTTGTGGTGCTGGCACACCGGGTTCTAGTCCCGGTTGGGGCGCTGGATTCTATCCCGGTTGCCCCTCTTCCAGGCCAGCTCTCTGCTATGGCCCGGGAAGGCAGTGGAGGATGGCCCGAGTCCTTGGGCCCTGCACCCGCATGGGAGACCAGGAGAAGCACCTGGCTCCTGGATTCGGATCAGCACGATGCGCCGGCCACAGCGGCCATTGGAGGGTGAACCAATGGCAAAAAGGAAGACCTTTCTCTCTGTCTCTCTCTCTCTCTCACTGTCCACTCTGCCTGTCAAAAAAAAAAAAAAAGATTTAAAAAAATTTACAAAGATCTAAATAAGACATATCCTGAATCTCTAGAAAATATTGACATGTACCTGTGGGAAAAGTAAGTTAGTTGCTTGCCAACCCAATGACAAAGCAAGAACATTTTACCCCTCAGAACTTGAAAAAGTCTCTTTGTAATCTAATTCACTCTTCCTCACTTTAAAAGGAATTTTTTTATTAAGCATGTTCATCTGTTTTGCGTAGAATATATTACGGATAACATCTAATTGCTTTCCATTTTTCCACACTTACAATTAAACATTACATGTATATGTACATAAAATATATAACATGTATAATTGTAATACATATAAATATGTATCTATAAAATCTTCAAAGCTAAATTCTCTTAAATTGTTAATTTGTATACATCCTTTTTACCCCTTTCTAATCCCTCTTGCATTTGCTCTATCTAGATCTTTGTCTTTCCTATTTCCACTCCTATGGTAATCCGGTTTTGCACTCTTTCTCTGATTTGTACATCAAGGAAACATGAAGGATTTTCAAAAAGTTTATGAAAAATGCATATGTTGAGAAAGCTATGGATGGATTTCAAAATTTGTTTACACCAAAATAAACTTGACATTTTATTTTACTTTTAATAAGTTTTTAACAGACTCAATGTGATTTGTAGATACAATTTAAGAACATAATGATATTTCCTTCCTTCCTCCCTCCCTCCTTCTCTCTCCCTCTCACTCTTTTCATTCCATTTTCACACAAAATTTTTGAAACCCCTTATATATAAAGCCCAATGTCACAATATTTGACATAACTGGAATTCACAATTAAAAACTAAACCTGTTTGAAAGAGTAGAATAATACAGACCTAATAGCTTTGTGCATATTACTCAATAATAGAATTGTTGGTGTGTACCCTGTTGCCACATCTGCACACCATGTAATATAACCAATGTTCTTTTTTCAATTGCCACTGTTAATTACATTGTTCGTTCCTCTTAGGAATGCTTGTGCTATCCCTAACCAAAGAAATGTGCGTGGGATAAGGAGCTATATACTTAGCATTTGTGGTTTAAGATAAAGCAATCAATCTAATAAAGATAACAATAACCTCATATAAATATATGTTAGACATAAAAATTCTTTTCCTAGAGAAAGACTATTTGCTTTGGAGATTATCCAGTTAATTACTATAATACATGGGATCTGCAAATAGTTTTTTATTCTCAGACTGCTGGCCATAATATGGGTATTCAGAATAAAAGTCAAGTAATTCCATGATGGGAATGGTAAATTGTGAGCTTTAATGCAAAAGGAGCTTAGAGTAGGTTTTCTGTTAGAGAAATAGGGTGGCATGTTAGAATTTACCACCACTCTGCCGTAAGCTCTCTGTACACATGTCCCAAAAGAATCAGGAGTCAAGGCACACAACAATGGTAAACACAATAACCTATACCCACGGTCCACTTTTGCCACATGACAGAACAACTGAGGGCTTATGTCTAATCTGCATTACATGGTTTGTATAGAACGTATGCCTGAATTGCAGATAAGCACTCCAGCTATAACTGAGAATCCAATCTGCGCATCTACACATAAATTCAAGAACCAGAAAGATACATGGGCCACTACACACACACACACACACACATACACACACACATTGGGCCATTATCCATCTCTATCTATTTATCTATCTAATCTTGGGAATTAAAAACATAACTACATAACTTTTTTAAATCAGTGCATTTGATAACTGATAGAATGATAGATTCAACCTGGTAAACTATACGATAAAAGCAATGTTTTCTCCCAATACAATAAAATATGCAAAGATAACAAACAAAACAATAAGGCAGGAAGAGTCAGAAATATGAATAAAGTGAGACTTTTCCACATTCATTGCCAGAAAGAGGTAACAGAGAGATTAGAGCCCTTACCAAAGTTTTGTGTTTGTACACCACAGCTGCATCTTGAATCCATCTTCTTACTTTTTATCCTCCCTTATTCCTCCCCACCTTCACTAGTTATCCTTCTATTTCCTCTTTTTGTTTTTACAACATTTATTTATTTGAAATGCAAGGTGACAGAGAAGAGAAAGAGGGAGGGAGAGAAGGAGGGAGGGAGGGGGAGGAGAATGGAGGGAGGGAGGAAGGAAGGGGGGGGAGAGAGAGAGAGAGAGAGAGAGAGAGAGAGAGAGAGAGAGAGAGATCTTCCATTCCCTGCTTCACTCCTCAAAAGACCACAACCTCTGGGCTCATCCAGGCTAAAGGCAGGAGTCAGGAACACCATCCAGGTCTACCACAGGGGTGGCAGGGGCCCAAGTAACTGGATCATCACCCACTGCCTTCTCATGAACATTAGTGGGAAGGTAGAGTAGAAGAAGAGCACCTAGGATTTGAACTTGCACTCTGATATGGGATGGCAGTATGGGAAACAGTGGCTTGACCCAGTGTACCACAATGCCATTGCTGCTTTATTTCAATTTATTGAAGTTATTTATAATTTTCTCATCCTTAAAGGTGGACTTCTGCATATGTCTGATGCCTCTGTCTAGAAAACAGTTGCTTGAAATAAATATTTGCTTTGTTCCTCCAATTCTTTTAGCTTTCTGCCTTCCTGTATATGCTTTGTAAAACAATGCCCTCAATCTGAGCACTCTGTCTTTCTCGACTTTCTGCTGTAGTGATACTGATAATAGCAGTTATAATCAGTCTCCTTTTCCAGACTGAAGGCACAAGCTCTGTTTTACACTAACTGGAAAACAGTGGGCATGTAATAAGTATCTGGTAAATGAATATGTGAATAATAGGTCCTCGAGAAATGTTGCTCAGTTTTGAAAATAATCATGTGATGAGAAAAAAATAACAATTTTCATTTTTAAAAAACCCATATTGAAAATATTTTTTCAATTGGAATATCTAAAGAGAAAGGAGACAATAAACAATACTTTAGAGAAAAGTAAAATACAGAAAGGAAATAAAGACCATTTCAGGCCATCTTCCTGCAAAAATGAGCAAAGAAGTATGACATTGTGTTGAAGCTATAATACATTAGGATATTTTATTCACATCATATCTGTTGGTATTTCCATAGTCATAAATATGTATCTGGATCATTAAGTAATATGTTCATTATGATTTCTGAATATAGGGTATTTCCTATAGAAATTTTTTGATCTATTTTATGTTGGCAAAAGGAAAAATTAGGGGAAAAGGAAGACCTTAACTTTTATTCTGGTTATCTTATGCATATGTCACAATGGAAACATGTTAGTCATGATTTTAAGAAATTTAACAGATATCTCTGGATTAGGATAATTAAGGATAATGCATAAATAAGACATCTTTTAGCTTGAAATGATTTCAAAACACAACTTTATTCATAATAATATAAAATGTTTCCTAAGATACTCGTTTTGGCAGTTGAACCATTTTTTTAAAAGATTTATTTCTTTTTTATTCAAGAGGTAGAGTTACAGAAAGAGAGAGGGAGAGATTGAGAGGAAGGTCTTCCCTCTGTTGGTTTACTCCCAAATGGCCACAACTTCTAGAGCACAGCTGACCCAAAGCCAGGAGCCAGGCACTTCTTCCTAGTCTCCCATGTAGGTGCAAGGCCTAAGCATTTGGGCCATCTCTACTGCTTTCCCAGGCCATAGGAGAGAGCTGGAGAAGAGCAGATGAGACTTGAACTGGCACCCATATGAGATGTGGCTGTCTCAGGCGGAGGCTTGGCCCACTATGCTACAGCACCAGCTCCAGCTGAAGCATATTTACATAGGTTTTTATATTCTTTTTTATCAAAATAATAGCATAATTGAGACTTATTTTAAAAGTTCTGGCCGGTGCCGTGGCTCACTAGGCTAATCCTCTGCCTGTGGCGCCGGCACACCGGGTTCTAGTCCCGGTCAGGGCGCTGGATTCTGTCCAGGTAGCTCCTCTTCCTGTACAGCTCTCTGCTGTGGCCCAGGAGTGCAGTGGAGGATGGCCCAAGTGCTTGGGCCCTGCACCCCATGGGAGACCAGGAGAAGCACCTGGCTCCTGGCTTCGGATCAGCAAGGTGCACTGGCCGCAGCACGCCAGCTGCAGCGGCATCTGGAGGGTGAAACAACAGCACAGGAAGACCTTTCTCTCTGTCTCTCTCACTGTCCACTCTGTCAAAATTTTTTTTAAAAAAATTCCAAAAATATTAATATATATATAATAAAATAAAAATAAATGCCTGTTTTCTAATTCCCTCCAGTCACAATTTCTGTGTTGCAGGTAACCACTGACAGACATTGACAAGTTCTAGGGACACACAAGTTGAAAGTTTGATAAAGAAAACATAGCTTTCTAAAGATATGCTGTCAAATAAATTACTCATAGGGATACTGAAAGGATTTGAACAGAATAATGTGATTTTATTGCTTCAACACAGGAAATCAAACCAACTCAAAGCTGATTCATCAAAGAACATGTTTTATCAGACTGTGTACCCGTTTCATATTTTGCAATATGGAACTGACATGTACACCAATGACTTTAAATAGAACACTCACGTCACTTGAAAGGATGCTTTGGTCTGTACTCTGATAATTCCAAATAATTCAATTTTAATATAAACACATCATTCCTAAATTTATAGCAGTCAGTATCCATTTTGCAAATATAATATTCCAGGTCAAATCCAATATAAACCTCATGCTAACAGTTTAATAGAAGTTAGACATATAAAGAGGAAGATACTGCTTCTGTACGTAAACAGGTTATATTTATTAGGAAAAAGAAAGAATTACAAACAGTTGATAAAAACCATTAGAATTCAAAAAACAAATCAGCAAAGTTGCAGGACAAAAGGACAATAACAACACCTAAAATAAGTATCATCATAGGAAAAAAAAAAAACAAAACAAGAAAGCAATCTCATTTACAAGAATTACCAAAATACCTAGGTGTAAATTTAAGAAATAAAATATTTCTACCATGAAAACTATACAAACTTCTTGAAAGAAATTAAAGAAGACATAAAAACATTGGAAGACAGCCAATTCATGCATTTGGATAATCAATATTGTTAAAATGTCCACATTACCCACAGTAGCCTACCTATTCAAAGCAAAGTCTTCGTACTATGCTTAAAACATTGATTCAGACACTCGGGTATCATACTGTAGTGCCTTGATTAAAGTCTCAACTCAGATCCTCATTCCCATTTCCTGCTGATATATGCCCTGGGAGGCAGGAAGTGTGGGTTCAGGTCATTAGATCCCTATCATCCCTTTAGGAGACCTAGCTTGAATTCCTGTCTCCCGGTTTCTACTTTGCTTAGGCTTGGCTGTTGTGGACACTTAGATAATGAATTAGAAGACAGGAGCTCTTTATTTCTCTCTGTGTCTCTCTGCCAAATAAATAAGTAACAAATCAATGGTATTATTCACAGAACCAGAAACATAATCCTAAATTTGAATGGAACCACAAAAAGACAAAGTAATCTTGCACAAAATGAACAAGGCTAGAATAATTAGTTTACGTGAATTAAAATTATACTACAAAACTATAGTAATCAAAAGAATATAACATTGGCATTAAAAAAAAACATAGACAATGGAACAGAAAGAGAGCTGAGAAGTAAACCTATGCATATATCTGCAGCCAAGTGAGTTTCAACAAAGGTACTACAAAAACATATTGGAGATGGGACAGTCTTCTCAATAAATACTGCTGAGAATCTACATACCTAAGAATAAAACTAGACCCCTACCTTTCAATATATATTAAAAAATCAACTAAAAATGGGTTAAAGATTTAAATGTAAGAATTGAAACTTAAATTACTGAAGAAAACATAGAGGAGGTGCTTAAGGGCATTGAATTGGCAAGATTTTTTGGATGAGACCTCAAAAGCTAGAACAGGACTTGAGGCTTTGAAGATGCCAGCCACCTTGATTATCCTATTCCCCTACTGACAACAATCAGCGAAGATCTACCACCTCAACTGGGGTGTCACTCTGGACTCTTGCCCTACTCACAAACACTGGCCCCACTCAGGAAAATTCTCTGGCTATACACCCTAAACCCCAGGTATTCTACCAAGCCACAGAGGCACATTTCATAAACAAAGCCTTCAGCAGAGATACCAACAAGTGATTTTCTAGATGTTTAAAAATTAACATAGAAATATGTGAAACATGAACAAAGAAGACGATATGACTCCTGAAAAGAAAAGCAATAACATATCAATATCAGACTGTGAAGAAGAGGAGATTGACAGAATGCCTTAAAAGGAATTCAAAAGAATGTAAGATTACTCAAAAACACATAAAGACAGCTATATGAAATAAAGAAACTGGTACATGACATGGATGAGAATTTCTTAAGGGGGATAGAGTTATTAAAGAAAAACCAAACTGAATTATTAGAAATAACGAATTCAATATGTCCAATAAAAATATGGAAAGCCTTACCAACACACAGCGAGGCTGAAGAAAGGATATCCAACCTAGAATACAAAACTTCTGAGATACCTTAGTCAGATAAGAAAAATAAAAGGGAAGATGGCAACCGAGAGGGAGGAAGAGGCAGAGAGAGTACTGCAATTAATAAAATCACAGAAGAAAAAGGAGATGTTACAACTGATGGCATTGAGGTAAAAAGAATCATAAGGAATTATTACGAATGGCTATATGCCAACAAACTGGATAATCTAGAAGAAATAGACAAATATCTGAACACATACAATTCACCAAAATTGAAGCATGAAGACACAGAAAATCTGAATAGACTGATTACCAAGACCTTGTTTGAATCAGGAATGAAAACCCTCCTAAAAGAGAAATGCCCAGGACAGTATAGCTTCCCTGCTGAATTCTAGCAAACTTTTAAAGACAAACTAATCCCTATTCTTCTTAAACTATTCAAAACAGTTGAAATGGATGAAATCCTCCTAAATTCCTTATTTGAGGCCAGAATCACCTTAATTCCAAAATCACAAAAAGAATAACAAAGACAACCACGGACCAATATCTCTGATGAACACAGATGCAAAAATTCTCAAAAAGTAGTAGCTAATCAAATAACAATACATCAGAATGATTATCCACGCAGATCAAGGGATGCAGGAATGGTTCAACATATACAAATCAATAAACGTGATAGATCACATCAACAAATTATAGAATAAAAACCATATAATGCAAAGAAAGCATTTGATGAAATACAACATCCTTTCCTGATAGAAACCTTAAAAACTGAGTATAGTAGGAACATACTTGAACACAATCAAGGCAAAATACAATAAACTGACAAACAGCATCATATTGAGTGGAGGAAAAACCGGAGGCATTTACATCAAGGTCTAGAACCAGACAAGGATGCCCACTCTCAAAATTACTATGCAATATAGTTCTGGAAGTGTTAGCCATAGCCATTAGGCAAGAAAAATCAAAGGGCTACAAAATATAAAAGAGAAAGTCAAATTATCTTCGTTTGCTGATGACATGATTCTATATTAGCAGAACCAAAAGACTCCACTACAAGACAATTGGAACTCATGAGAGAATTTGGCAATGTTGCAGAATATAAAATTAGCACAAAAATTAATAATATTTATATACATTAACAATGCCATGGAGGAGAAAGAACTATCAACAGCCACAAAAAAAATAAATACATTGGGATAAATTTAACCAAGGATGTAAAATATCTCTACAATGAAAATCAGAAACATTAAAGAAAAAGAGAAGAAAACACAAAAAATAGAAAAAATTTCCATGTTCATAGATTTGAAGACATAACATCATCAAAATATCCACACTACCCAAAATAACTTGCAGATTCATGTGATCCCATCAAAATACCAAGGACTTTCTTTTAATATCTAGAAAACACAATCCTAAAATTAATATGGAAATACAATATACCTCAAATAGCTAAAATATCATTAAACAACAAAAGCAAAGCTGTAGGTATCACAATACCAGATTCCCAGACACACCAACTGGGATGTTATAATCAACACAGCCCATAACTAGAACAAAAATGGACATGTTGACCAATGGAAGGGAATATTATTCCATGATAAAATCATTCCCTTGGGGAAAACAAAAATATACAAAAGGGACTGAAATCAAACTTAGAAGTTTCTGTACAATGGAAACAACCAACAGAGTGAAAAGATGACCTACAGAATGAGAGAACACTCACTTTTTTTTTTTTTTTTTTGACAGGCAGAGTGGATAGTGAGAGAGAGAGACAGAGAGAAAGGTCTTCCTTTTTGCCATTGGTTCACCCTCCAATGGCCGTTGTGGCTGGTGCATTGTGCTGATCCGAATCCAGGAGCCAGGTGCTTCTCCTGGTCTCCCATGCAGGTGCAGGGCCCAAGCACTTGGGCCATCCTCCACTGCCTTCCCAGGCCATAGCAGAGAGCTGGCCTGGAAGAGGGGCAACCGGGATAGAATCCAGCGCCCCGACCAGGACTAGAACCCAGTGTGCCGGCGCTGCAAGGCGGAGGATTAGCCTGTTAAGCCACGGCGCCGGCCGAGAGAACACGTATTAAACATATTCAATGCATTAACTCACGGAATATGAAAAATCCATTGCAAAAAAAAAAAAATCGAAATCTGATTTTAAAATGGGAAAACAGGCTGGTGCTGTGGCTCACTAGGCTAATCCTCCTCCTGTGGCCCCGGTACCCCGGGGTTCTAGTCCCAGTTGGGGCACCAGATTCTGTTCCAGTTGCTCCTCTTCCAGTCCAGCTCTCTGCTGTGGCCCAGGAAGGCAGTGGAGGATGGCCCAAGTCCTTGGGCCCTGCACCCGCATGTGAGACCAGGAGGCTCCTGGCTCCTGGCTTCAGATCTGCTCAGCGTGCCAGCCATAGCGGCCATCTGGGGGGTGAACCAATGGAACGAAGACCTTTCTCTCTCTCTCTCTTTCTCACTGTCTAACTCTTTCAAAAATAAAAAAAAAGAGAAAGTGATTGGGGGCACTGTGGTATAGTGGGTTAATCTACTGCCTGTAGAAATGGAATCCTATGTAGGTGTCAGCTGGATTCCCAGCTGCTCCACTTCCAATCAAGCTCCCTGCTAATGCACCTGGGAAAGCAGTGGAGGACCACCCAAGTCCTTGGACCCCTTCACCCAAGGGGAGACCCAGATGAAGCTCCTGGCTTTAGCCTCGCCCAGCCCTGGCCTTGCAGCCTTTTGGGGAATAAACGAGTGGATGGAAAATTCTCTCTCTTTCTCTCTCTCTTTCTGTCTCACCATCTCCCTGTAATTCTGACTTTCAAACAAACAAATCTTTTTAAAAATGGCTGACAGATGACAAAACGCTCAACATCATGAATCATTAGGGAAAGGCAACTACAGCCAGTATGAGATATCATTTCACCCCAGTTAGGATGGCTGTTAACTAAATGACAAAAACAACACATGTCCCTGAGGCTGCAAAGGAAAGGGAGCTCTCATACCCTGTTGCAGGAAATGTACATTAGCCTGGCCATTATGGAAAACGGTATGGGGGTTATGCAAAAAAAAAAAAAGTAGAAATAGAGCATACTACTATATATACATTTCCCAAGTAATTGAAGCTACTCTGTTGAAAAGAGATTTGTATTGTACATTTATCACAGCACTGCTGAAATTAGTCATGTTATGGAATTGACATTAGTGTCCATCAAATGATAAATGGACAGAGAAAATGTAGAATATATACACACTGGAATATTATTCAACCACAAAAAGAATAAAATAATGTTTTTGTAAGAACATTGCTAGGACTGGAAAATATTACAATAATTAAAAAAGGCATATACACAAAGATGTATAATTAAAAAAAAACAGATCTTACAGAAAATTGGGAGTATCGGTTGTCATAGGCTAAGTGAAGTAAAGGACTTGAAGAATGGGGAAAGTTTGATCAATGGGTACTAAGCTATAGTTGGCAGGAGAAATAATTATGGTGTTCTATTGCCCAGAAGACAATCTATTGATAATCAATGACAACGTGCCGTGTATTTCAGAAAAGGTAGAAGAAAGGATCTTGAATGTTTCCACTAGCAAAAATGGACAAACGTTTGAGATTGGTGTGCACAATGCAGACATGTATGTTGTCAATTTCATATGCCAATTAAAATAATAAAAATAATTGGTAAGTAAAATTAACTTTGATGCAAGTAACAAAAGCAGTATAGAATAGGTAATTGAGAGCTGAATTATCACAGATAGTGTTGGCATGGAGGTGGGGAAAGCTGCTCAGAGCATTGGGAAAGGTTTTAGAGCACAAGTTTCACATGGGTAGGATGCAATAGATGAAATTACCAGGCTGACAAGAGAAGAAAGGCACAAAGTTGTGTATAAAGATGATGTATTTAGGAAATTCCCATCAAGTTGGCGTCAGTAGAACAACATGTAACTAACAATACATGGGGTTCAGCATTGAGTCACAGTAGGTGAGCTTCTACTTGCAGTGCTGGCATACTATACTGCAACACCAGTCTGAGTCCTGGCCCTTTGCTTCTGACCCAGCTTCCTACTACCGTGCCTGGGAAGGGAGAAGATGAAGGCCCAAGGACCTGGGCACTTGCCACAGATGTGGGAGACCAGCATGGAGTTCCTGGCTCCTATCTTCAGCTCGACTTGGACCTGGTTGTGGTGGCCATTTGGGGAGTGAACCAGTAGATAGAAGGTTCTTTCTCTGCCCCCAATGCCATACCTCCATCCTCGCCCTCTCTGATGCTCTGCATTTCAAGTAAATAATAAATCTGTTTTTCTTTATAGCCCTTCTTTATACTCCTGAGGAACTGTGGTTTTCCTGCTTACTTATTTAGTAGAGGGTTAAGAATGTTATTATAAAATAATTTAAAATTATGTCATTGTAAAAATTAAAAGAAAAATAAGAAACGGAGGAGGAGATGGGAGGGAGGGAGAGGGAAGGAGATATGGTAGGAACTATCATTATGCTCTTAAAACTAACATTTAATAATTCTTTGGTATTTGTCCCTGGCAGTAATGTTCTTGGCCATCAGCAAAATCACTGCTAACCATACAAATTCTTTTTTAGTTAAACCTAATGGTAATCCTATTACATATAGAGAATTATTATTCCTGTTTTACAGATGAGGAAACTGATAACTGAGTCCCAGAAGGATTGTAATTGTTTTTCCCAAATCCACACAGCATATGAAATACTTGGAGTTTGTTCCTTTTATAGAATGTGTTTATGTAAAAAAAGATATTAAAAAAGAGTAAATAGGTCAAGCGGACACAGAATTCAGCAGATGCCACATCATGAGTGAACTTTTACTAGCTAAGTCACTCGGGTTTTAACCCACAAGCCAAGGATATGAATGAATGAAATAGATGTATCTCAGCCCCTTTGGTTATAATTTTTTCACCTATCAAGCCAGTCGTTCATTCATCATTTTATAAACATTTACTGTGTTGTGTATTATGTGCTATACCCAAGGAAAGCAACTAAATATATACAAGATTGTTCTCTAAGAATTTATATTCTGGTGACAGTGGGGGCAGATGGATAAGTTAAAACATGTGAATACACATAGGTATTGAGTGGTGCAGCAACAAACAGGGGAGATGGTCAGATGGTCAAAGACCAGCAAAGCCTTGCTGATGCAGGTGACGTGAGAGTTCACATGAAGGATTAAGATTATTACGTGTAATAAGTAGACAAAGCAGAAAGCAACATCCAAGTCAGAGTGAAAAGCAAAACCAATGGCACAGATACACAACACACCATATGTGCAAGTGCAAGGAATTTAGTTTGGTAGGACAAAAGAGTTCAAAATGCTAAGCAAGGGGAAATTGGGGCAGAAACAACCACAGAGCTTAGGTTTACGTGCCATGGGAACAGATTAATTCTGTAAGCAAAGGAGTTACTGGAAAAATTAAAAGCATCATGATCAAAATTGTTTATTTAGCTCGATCACTCTGGCAGGTATACAGAGAATGCATTTGCAGAAGTTGAAGGATTACCTCTAAATTCACATAGACAAGCTTGGCTTTAAGGTTAATTTTTAACTATTGCAAGCTGTGTGGATTTGGGAAAAACAGTTACAATCTTTCTGGGACTCAGTTATCAGTTTCCTCATCTGTAAAACAGGAATAATAATTCTCTATATGTAATAGGAGTACCATTAGGTTTAACTAAAAAAGAATTTGTATGGTTAGCAGTGATTTTGCTGATGGCCAAGAACATTACTGCCAGGGACAAAAACCACAGAATTATTATATGTTAGGGTAGCCAAAATTTTATTACTACTCATTCAATTAAAGTGTCATTCACCATTATCCTAAAGTAGATTATAAAATATATTAAAGCAATATAATTTTATTTTTTACTTTTCAGAACTTAAGATAGAGGTTTTGTTAATGAAGATATTCTGTAGAAGTATGTTAAGTATGTAGAAGTATGTTAAAGTATGTTAAAATATCCTTTAGACACATTAGGTTGCTTTTAAAATTTTAATATGACATTTATTAAAAAGTAAGGTGTTGGTATTGCTATATCCATTGAAAATATGCTTGTATCATGTTTTATTAAATTTGGAATAATTTCATCTCACAAATGTCATCATTGTTTTGTTTTTATAACATGTTACTTTTGCAAGTCAATAACAAATTCTGATATTATAGTGAAAATTAAATTAATCAGCAGATTCAGATTTCTATTAGTTTGGTGCCTAGAATTATAATAAGTGTCAAAAACATAATTTTATTTCTCTGATAATGTTAAATGTAATTAACTTTCAACAAGGTACATATTAATACCCACACATATACTATCAAATAGGCCTTAGTACATATTTATCTATGTTGATATATTAAGTATATATTTAGTCTTGAAGTGTAAAATGCACCTACTTGGAAAATTCTGCAAATCTATGTCTACTTCTATATTTATATGTAGTGTGTCAGCAAAATATAACACATTTTCATTTTAAAACATCCTATTGTCTAATATATAATAATTTACTTTTTTTTCCTCCTTTCACAATCCTTCTTCTAGAGGAAAGGTAGGACAAGAAAATAAAAGATTTCTCAAGGCTATGTACATGCTCAGGCAGATTCAGTGTAGTTTTGATTGTTCTATACTTCTATTCTATCTTTTCTTATAGCTTTACCATGTCTTCACATAAGCAACACATCAACTTTGTTCAAAAGCTACAATTCTAAAGGAAAAGCCATAGGTCTCCCTTTCCTTGCATTGCACAGGGTTGCTGAATGATTTTGAATGTGATGGAAATTTGCCCTGATTATTTTGAGATTAATGTTGGTGGGAGTAATAAAAACACCAGAATCCAGCACTAGAAAGTGGAGAATTGGGCGTTATTCTTGTGCTTTTGGCTGCAAAATACGAGCAGGCTGCCATACTTTATGAAATCTGCAACCTTTGCATGGCCTCATCACACTGACGAGGCTCCATTGAGATAGTCCAGATGTGACAGATGCATGAATCCCAATGAGCTAATCTTTATCCTGGAGGAAATCCCAGAATATTCTGGCCAGAGAAAGGTGAAAGAAAGCACTTAGAGTTACATCGTGTACAAATTTACTTTCAGAAGCAATAAGAAATTACTTGCTTTGTTTATTTATATCTGATATTCTAAAACAACACTCATTATGAAATGCCCCAGGGCATATGTATTATAAAAAATAAACAAAATGTTAACAGTCGAAAGTCATTTTTATTTAACATATCAATTACTGAAAGCTTAGCTGAATGGAGGTATTTTGCTTTGTGCCCATAAGTTCAGGAACTGAAGGTCTTACAGGTCAAGAGAAAAAAAATAAATTAAAAAATATTGCAACAGGTTAAAGGCATTGGCACTCTTAACAGGAGGGGTCGTGTTATTTTATATTTTGTGACTGAATGTAGATATAGGAATCATTTTACAAATATCAAAGGCACATGTCACATGAATATTTATAAAGTATGTTTTTATTCCATCCCTGAAGACTTATACACACACGCACACACACACATATATTCCATCATTGAATATACAGTTTTTGAACACCTGAGGTAAGTAATCTTGAGATAGGTAAACAGCATAAATCCCTTGCCATAGTCACTTCCTTAATCCATTTTTCACACGAATTGTTTTTCTGAAACCCAGATTATAAATATACCTACTTAAAATTCTCCATGGAATCCTAATGACTTTTTTTTTTTTTGGTACCGTGACCTGGGAATCCTATTGATATTAAGAAGATATTCAGCTATATAAAAATCAAGCCCCTTATAAAATATGACAATAAGCTGCTTCCAGCCTCTTCTCACATAAATATCCATCATATCACCTCCATTTCAGCCTACACATTCCTTACTATGTTCATGCTTCATGTGGTGCTCCAAGCATACATCTCTTTATCACTTCCTAACATCACCATCAGAAACAACTATGTTTTCTAGGCTTAGATAATGCTATATTCTTCAAATAGATTCATTATATCTACATATTTATAGACTTTCTACCTGCAAATTGAGTTGTTTCTCCTGCCTACCCCAAAGAATTTATTCCTGTTCTTACTGACTTAAAAAAAAATATGAGGTTGATCGGATTTATGACATATGAAATCTGTGGATAAACTCTCAATGCACTGTTGTAGTCAAGGAAAGAGTCACGATATGGGATCAACCTCTATTTCAGGCTGGATGACGAAAGGACCAAAAGCCTTTTTGCTAGTGAGATGACATCTGTTTCTTCAGAAGTCAAGTCCTCTAAGAGAAACCTCTAAATGTTCTGTTGGCTACAACTGAACCACATGATAATTGTATCTGTAATAAAGTCCAAGACGACAAATATTTTGATCTTTCAGAATCCAGAGAAAAAGATTTCAAAACATGTTGATGTAGGTGACTTCATAATATCTACCCAATTGCCACTGAACTGACCAATTTTGCTGTTGTATCCAAGATATTAATGTTTGTTATGTTCAAATTGGTTTGTAATTTGGGGTCAATTGAAGAAAAGAATTAAAACCATAATAATTGTATCCTTAAAAATGGGAATAATTGCAGATTTTATGTAATAAATGACTACTTCCCAGAAAGAGAAGGCAACTTGGTTAAAGCCACAGGCCTTGAAATGGGACA
This sequence comes from Lepus europaeus, assembly GCF_033115175.1. Lineage (NCBI taxonomy): Eukaryota > Metazoa > Chordata > Mammalia > Lagomorpha > Leporidae > Lepus > Lepus europaeus. The sequence goes on from NC_084830.1 coordinate 55,889,309, forward strand.
CTGCATGTCTGTATAGGAGAGGAAGGCAACCTAAAAATTCATCGGCCTTGCTAAATCAAGGTAAATCCTCATAACTATTCTGACAATAAGAAGGCCAAAGATTGAATTCTTTATAGAGCAAAGCAGCATTCCAAGCCTTTACAATATTTTATGCTCAAAGTTCAACATTCAATTAAAGTATTCTAGTAGTTTCCTATGATAATTGCCAAAAATTACCACAAACGTATTGGTAAATTCTTGTTACATTTCTAGAGGGCAGAAGTTCAAAATTGGTTTCACTGGATTGAAACAGAGTTCTCAGCAGGTCTACAGTTCCTCCCTTGTCACTAGGAAAGCATCTATTTGCTTACTTTGTCCAGATTCTGTAACCTCCCTTTAATCCTCGGTTTGTGTCTCCACATCTCATTGCCCTTTATCTCCCTGCTTCCATCATCATATCACCATCTTCCTCTTCGGTCTTCAACCTATCTGCTCCCTTCTCCCAAGGACATATTCTTACATTGAGGACCAACTGAACAAACCAGATATTTATATTAGAGTGGATTGTAAAATAGCAATAATAATTAATCAGTAAAAATATGAAGAATACACCAGAGAAGTGCTGTTATAAAATAAATATCAATAGGATAAATACTACAGAAAAGAGGATAAGTATTAGAACATAATAAATAGACCTAATATATTACCTCCAAAGTCCTAGAAGGAAAGAATAATAATATTGAAATAGATGCAGTATTTGATGAATTACTGGCAGAGAATTTTCCAAAAGTAATGAAAGTACTGAGTCATGGATAGACTCAACAAAGATCTATCTATAGACTGATAGGTCTATTGACAAATACAAAAATTATATATGATCTATAAGTATCTAAATAAAATAATATGCATATATAATATATGTTGAAAACCCAAGGCAAAGAATATATTTCTTTAAACTAGTTACAGAATATTATCTTCAAAGGAGAACAATAAGACTTACAACTAAATTTTACCTATAATATGTGAGCTAAACAACAGTAGAATCAGGCAGACAAATTTCTTTCTTTAAAAAGAAAAGATTTATTCATATATTTGGAAGTCAGAGATGGAGAGAGAAAGAGAGAGAGAGATTGATTTTCCATCCTCTGGTTCAAATCCCACATGGCCACAATGGCAAGGACTGTCCCAGGCCAAAGTCACGAGTCAAGAGCCAGGAGCCAGAAACTTCATCTAGATCTCCCACATGGGTGAAAGAAAGGGCCAAAGAACTTGGGCCATCTTCCACTCCTTTTCCCAGGTGTCTAGCTGGATTGGAAGTGGAGCAGCCAAGACTCCAATCAGCACCCATGTGGGATACTGGCATCACAGGTGGCAGCTTTCCTGCCATGTCACAATGCCAGTTCTGACAAATTTCTTAAATGCAATTGACCAAAACTGATACTGATAGAATTCTAAAAATATGAACAATTCTACATTTAGTAATTATTTATTTTTTGGCTCTGGCTTCACAACTGTGTTTTATTAATTTTTTAATGTAGAAGTCTCCTTTATCCATGAGTGATATATTTCAAGACCCCCAGTCCATGTCTGAAACCAGATAATACTGCACTCTGTGTGTGTATTATGTTTTTTCTAAGCATATATATGTGTGTGTATATATATATATATATATATATATATATATATAATAGGGTTTACATTAACAGTATCTAATAAAAATAGAAAAATTCTAACTACATGTTGTAGTAAAATTGCTATCATCATCAACTCTTGCACTTACAGCCATTATTGGGTAAATTAAGGATGGCTTGAAGACAAACACTGCAATATACCTATGGTTGATCTGGTAACCAAGAGACCTACAAAGTAACAAATGGTGTGTAGTGCATACAGTGTGGACATGCTGGACCAAGGTATGAATCCTGGGTAAGAAAGAACATGACTGCACAAGATTTCATCAGGCTACAGAAAACCATGCAATTTAAAAACATGAATAGTCTATTTTAGAATTTTATATTTTAATAATATGGCTGACTACAGGTAACAAACTATGTATAAAAACAGATTATTTAAGGTTTATTTAAAATAGGTAAGTATTATTCCTTATAATGGAAAACATGCCATTTTAAGAGTTCAACATAACACTGGCACGTATGTAGAGGCCAGTTATAAGACCAACATTTATTTACTATGATGTCAATTTTTTATTAATTTTTAAAATTGTATTTTACTTGACATGCAAAGAAACAGAGTGCCCAGGACAGAGAGACAGAAAGAGATCTTCTATCTACTTGTTCATCCTAAAAATGCTCATAACAGCCACAACAGGGCCCAGACAGAACCAGAAGGCTTGCACTCAACTTGTGTCTCCCACGTGGGTGACAGGAACTCAGCTACTGAGCTATCACCTGCTGCCTTCCAGGGTGCATATCTGCAGGAATCTGGATCAGAAGCCAAGTAGGTGTGGCTCTATGGCAAGGTAGGTAAAGCCTCAGATTAAGCTTCTGCCTTGCTCGCAGCATCTTATATAGGCGCTAACTGATTCCTCTCTGTTCCACTTTCAATCTAGCTCCCTGCTAGTGGCCTGGGAAAGAAGTGGAAGATGGTCTAAGTCCTTTGGCCCCTGTACCCATATGGAAGGCCTGGAGGAAGATCCTGGCTCCTGGCTTTGGACTGGCCCAGCCCCAGCCATTGTGGCCATTTGGGGAGTGAACCAGAGGATGGAAGACCTCTCTCTGTCTCTCCATCTCCTATCTGTAACTCTGACTTTCAAATAAATAAATAAATAATATTTTATTTAATTATAATATATGGATCTTTTTTATCCTATAGGGAATAATGACACTTTTGCTTAAGTGGATGATAAATCAGGTTAGGTTCTGGTTACAAGTTCTAACAACCTTTCTCAGGGCAGTGTATCACTGTAAGTTCAGTTTTCAGAAGTAGAGGTAATAATAACCTATGCTAAGAAAATTACATTACCTTCAAGGAGAGATCAATTATTGGAATAGAAATGAAGGAAGTCTTTGGAATGCTGCTGAAAACCTACATGATGAACACTGCAGTAGTTACTATTATCACCACTGCAAATAAATATATTGATCTGAATGCTTAAAACTTTGCAATTAAATATATATATAATTATATGATATATATTATATATAGTACCTCTATGCATCTTTACAAGAAAAAAATCAAATGAATTGACATAAACAATAATCATATTACTTGTTATTTGAATTTTATGCATGTAAACTTCCAAGATTATTATAATTATTACATAATATGTATTACAAAATCAACTTGGGAAATTTTCTCCCTTTATCTCTCAAGCTCCCTCTTTCCTACTATTTTTCTCATTATTTCTTTTTAGTTCTCTCTCATATTAATATACTTGTAGAGTCTGTATACAATTTAATTCTGAAGCATTTCAATTTAAAGGCAAGACTATGAAGAGCTAAATACTTATTACTATGTAAATATATATAAAACAAAACTTGAATAAGTGAATTATGTTTGGGTTGTTGTAAAGTTTTCTAAATGAGAACACTAAATTCTTAAGGCCTGAAGAAAATATCCATGGTAATATGTGATTCTATTCTTAAGTCTGATATATAATAATTTTCCTTTTAACTAATGACTTGATCTTGAAAATAAATGCACTGCTATTTAGAAAGCCATCACACACACAGAAACGATGAAAACTGAATTAAGTCAGTGTGGCTAACAATAGAATCTGTCATTCACATTAGCTTGTCAATTTATGCTTATGTATTAAAAAAATAAATGATTCATAGTATGAGCTAAATTTCTTACTACATCAACTTAAGACAATGACAAGGAAAATTTGGGGGTCATTAGTTCCCTGGGGATTGTCAGCACCTGTAAGTAGAATTGATTTACTAAAGCCCATCACTCTGTTAAGTACAGATTGAATCATTTGTTGATTATTAACTTAAGGGTACCATAGGACATTCTAACAATATTAATTAAACATCAAATAGTGGGAATACATTGAATAATTTCCAATTATACTTTGTGTATTTCATGAGCAAGAATATATTACCTCTTACAAGCATCTGTATACTAATGAAAAGTTTACTGAAAATCCAATAGCATGGTGCTTGTTTTACTTTGAAAACAAAATTATTAAAATAGTAGAGAATATTAAAGTCTTTACTGTTTTAAAATTATTTTTGCAAATAAACATCGTTCCAAGAAGTGAAATGTCTTTTTGAAACTTTAATGTCCGTTTTTAAAAGCCTAAATCATTACTAAACTCTTTTTTTTTCTGGAAAACTGTGATTAAAAACAGAAGTATTTCTCACAATAATTATGCATGAAAGGAAAGAATATTAAATCGAGTAATTTTAAGAGGCCATACTTTTGTTCAAATTAGAAGCAGAGCGATTTTCATATTTTATTCTAACATTCACTTTTTACTTCTTAAACGGTAATTTCAGAATTAATTTGGTAGAAATATAAAGTAAAGCATTCATGCTAGATCTTTTGAAAATTTGTGTTTCTAGCTGTTTTCTGTTTCTCTTGAAAGACATTATTCTTAAAATTAAAAATTAAAAATCATGTATAGAAAAGTATGGCTATCTCATATAAGCATAATGCTTATAATTAGAAGTATAACAGCATACACTGACTTTACTAAATAATTAAATGTGCTGGGCTATTGAGTGTTATCAAAAATATCTAATGGTAAGATCTGTATATATCTATTTAATTAAAATACTTTCTGAGTCATATTAATATAATTATGCCCTTTGTCCCTTCTCTTTTATATTTCTAATTTGTTAAGCATGATTAAAATACAGACTCTCCCTTAAGTTCTCTAGTATAAATGTTATTTTTATATATTACCTTATTTCCTATTTGATTTATGAATATATGCAATCAATCAAAAGATCACCTTCAAAAATTATTTCAGCGTGATTATATTGATTAAAATTACTTAGATGGGCAGCAGTAGGTGATAATGAAACTGGATTCAATTTGTTTACATCTCCTGTTAAAATGCATATGATAGTACAAAATAAAATAAATCATAACTGGTTGAAAATAGAGCAGAGGGAAAATGAGGATAAGAATAGGAGATGACGTCAGAAGTGAGATGAGCACACGGAAAACATGCTGAGTGTTCTGTGCACCTGCTGGAGACGGGTTGCAAATTAGGCCTGGAGCTTTCTAGTAGTCAACACAAAAACGGATCAGTGATTCATGTAAAGGGTCATAGTATCTTCAAAATGAAAACAGGGTAGTCATTCAGAAGACCTCTCCCTGGCACTATAGGCACAAAGTGTATGTCTTAATAAGAGGACTATTAGAGATTATAACTGAGCCTATATTCTTACAGTACAGCACAGTCAGCAAAGCTCTGACATTTCTGGTAATAATATCCTTCAATTAGACTATGCTATCACACAGAACAGAATCCAGCAAAATCAAGCAAGTGAATTTGGAGAGATACAAATATCAGGTACTATGGCTTAACTGGGCAATAGATTGTGGTGTGCCCAAAGCAGTGATGTTCATGTATTTGCTTTGTTTTTCAGACTGTCCTGTGTGCATGTCATATGTGTGCTCCTATATTTGGGGTACTTTAGAAAGTGCATGGGAAATTTTAATGAAAGATTTATTTTGGTCAAAACAGATACAAACAGTGAGAGAGAGAGAGAGAGAGAGAGAGAGAAAGGTCTTCCGGCCGCTGGTTCACTCCCCAAATGGCCTCAACTACCAGAGCTACGCCAATCCGAAACCAGGAGCCAAGAGCCTCAACCCAGTCTCCCACTTGGATGCAGGGGCCCAAGGACCTGGGCCATCCTCCACTGCTTTCCCAGGCCACAGCCGAGAGCTGGATCCGAAGAAGAGCAGCTGGGACTACAACTGGCGCCCATGTGGGATGCTGGCGCCACAGGTGGAGGATTAACCCACTGTGCTACAGTGCCAGCCCCAAAACAACTTTTTTAAACCCACACATATGACGGGTCTTTAAAGGCTTATGGAAATAAATATTTAGAGTAAAACTATGCATGGATTTAAAAGTGTTGAAATTTTGCTACAAAATAAATCTATCCTTTAATTCCATTTTCCATAAACTTAAAACATGTTTATTTATTTGAAAAACAGAGACAGACATCTGCTGGTTCACGCGTCAAATGACCACAACAGCGAGGGCTGGGCCAAGACAAAGCCAGGAGTCCAGAACTCAAGGAAGGTCATACAAGTGCATGGCAGGGTCTCACCTACTTGAGCCATCTCCTGCGCCTCCCAGGGTGGGTGCTAGCAGGAAGTTGAAATTCTAGTGGAGACTGGACTTGAGGCCAGGCACTCAATTATGTATATAAAGATAACTGAAAATGAATCTTGATGTGAATGGAATGGGAGAGGGAATGGGAGATGGGATGGTTTTGGGTGGGAGAGAGGTTTATGGGGGGAAAAAGCCGCTATCATTCAAAAGTTGTACTTTGAAAATTTATATTTATTAAATAAAAGCTAAAAAAATTTTAAAAAAATAAAATAAAAAAAAAAGAAATGGAATGTGGGCATCCCAAGCAGCCTGTTACCTGCTGTGTCAAACATAAACTCCCAGGAATTTATTTAACTACCCTCACAAATATGGATATGTAGGTAAAAAGAGAATCAGCATCATTTTCAACAAAAGTAATTATTTTTGTACTACTTATTGTATGTAACGTAAGATTTATTTATTTGAGGCAGCCCCAATATCTAAGTTTTTAACTTGTTTGTTTTGTTTTGTTTTCCTAAGGGTATTTTTAAATCTTAAATGTAAACAAAGTTCTGGACCAAATTTTTTTGGGACATTTTCATTCACTCATTCTAAATTGAGTGAAAATAAGTGAAAGTTATTTTCAAGTTATCCTTCCTGACAGCCTTTACTCATAATATGACTTTTTTTTTCTTTTCCAGCTAAAAGAAAAGAATTGTTTTAAAAATCAACTGTTTCAAAAGCTAGTGGAACTAAAATGGGATTTGTTATCATCTTTTGAAATAAGTTCTCAAAAGGAAAGTACATACACTTGAGCAAAAAGACCTGAATTTGGCTAGAGATCTTAAAACTAGTTTGGCTTTTATTTCTAGAGAAAACAACAGAGTTTTTTAAAACATAGTTTGGGACTGGTGCCATGAATACATGTGCAGTTTGAGGAGACTTTGAAAGGAGTTTTCGTACAATCTCCTATGAAACTTTTAAAAATGTAGGTGTCTGACATCCATCTCGAATGTGCTACGTGAGATACTGCCAGAGGTAACAGGAAAGCAAACACAACTTTCACAAAGCCCCACAGGCAGTTCTTTCAGGGGTCTATGGGAGATGTGTTTGTTTGTTTTCAATAGATTAAATAGACAAAATATTAGAAAACAAAAAGATAATTCATTTCATTAAAAATTCATTCTGCCCACTCTAGAGCTGGTGCTCAGTCAAATGCCAGCAAGAAACCAGAAGATATATATAAAGACCACATGTGTTCTGAGTCAGAGAATTGTGGCTTCTGGAAGAGTCTTCCATTTTGCTATCCAATTTTCTTTTCTGTCCTTTGATGTCAACTACATTGGTAGTGAGGATGCCCAGAGCACAGACTGGGGACACGTGTTCTCATGGCTGTGTGTGCTCCTCTTCACCTGCTGACTCGCACAGTTTTAGATATCCAGTAAACAATTTGAATCAGTTAAAAATGGGAGACATTGAAATAGCCATTATATGTGGACTCTTCCAGGGAACATCTGATCATTTTTTTTCTTTGCTTTTACAGAATTTTCCAGCACAGTTCAGAAAGTAACATATATTTGCTGATAGATAATTAAGAACTACTGAAGATCAAAATAAGAAGAATTTTTTTTTTTATTTATTTGACAGGTGGAGTTATAGACAGTGAGAGAGAGAGACAGAAAGGTCCTCCCTCCGCTGGTTCACTGCCCAAATGGCCGCCACGGCCGGCGCTGGGCCGATCCGAATCCAGAAGCCAGGTGTACCCTCCTTGTCTCCCATGCAGGTGCAGGGGCCCAAGCACTTGGGCCATCCTCCACTGCACTCCCGAGCCATAGCAGAGAGCTGGACAGGAAGAGCAGCACCCACCATATGGGTGCCGGTTCGAGACCTGGCTGCTCTACTTCTGATTTGGCTTTCTGCTATGGCCTGGGAAAGCAGTGGAAGATGGCCCAAGAGCTTGGGGCCCTGCACCCACGTAAGAGATCTGGAAGAAACTTCTGGCTCCTGGCTTTGGATCTCCTCAGCTCTGGCCCTTGCAGCTCTTTGGGGAGAGAATGAGCAGATGGAAGATAGCTCTCTCTCTCTCTTTCTACCTCTGCCTATCTGTAACTCTGCCTTCCAAATAAATAAATAAATCTTTAAAAATAGCTTTGATAAACATGTTTAAGGATATAGTGAAAAAGATAGACTAAAAGGATGAAAAAGTTAGAATGGTATTTGATAATTGGGATCAATAGACCTGGACATTAACATCTCAATTGACAGAGTTAACAGCAAATTAAAAACAGCAGAAGATAGGTTTAGAAAACTGGAAGGAAGGGGCCAGCGCTGTGGTTCACTTGGCTAATATTCCGCCTGTGGCACCGGCATCCCATATGGGCACTGGGTTCTAGTCCCGCCTGCTCTTCTTCCAGTCCAGCTCTCTGCTGTGGCCCGGGAGGGCAGTGGTGGATGTCCCAAGTCCTTGGGCACCTGCACCATCATGGAAGACCAGGAGGAAGCACCTGGCTCCTGGCTTCGGATCGGCATAGCTCTGGTCCTAGCAGCCATTTGGGGGTGAACCAATGGAAGACCTTTCTCTCTGTCTCTCTCTCTCACTGTTTAACTCTGCCTGTCCAAAAAAAAAAAAAAAAAAAAAAAAAACCTAAAAAAGAAAACTGGAAGGAAGAGAAATTAAATATATATAGAGATGAAAAGGATAATAAACATAGAAAAACATGTAGAATATAGGACATTATATTGTGAAAATATCCCACACGTGTTTAAATGAAACCCCAAAAAGAGAAAAAAAAAAAAACAGAAGCATTATCGGAATATTGCGAAGTTAATTTGACTGTGAAATTTAAATATAGTCAAAGGAGAAAGAATTGATATGAAAATAACAAAGAAGATCAAAGTAGGAGGATTTATTTAGCAAAAAAAAATCAAAATTTACATGGTACCTTAAATTACAACCATTATGGCATGGATATAGGGATAGACAGATGAACTAATTTTATAAAGTAAAGAACATGTGTAACAAGGGTGGCACTGTTGCTTAATTGATAGAGAATTTTCTGTTCCCAACAAATGGCTTGGTAAATTGGATATTCACACAGGAAGAAAAAACAACAGCAGAAGACTCAACCTTAAATTCATGCCATAGACAGCAGTCAACTGCAGGTTGATTTTAGATTAATTATGAAAGGTAAAACCTAATTTTTTAAAGCATGAGAGAATTCAACAGTTTGAGCAACTGAGTGTCAATGAGGCTCTATTCAGAAGCTGCCCTTTTGTGGCTCCACACATTTGTCTTTGTCTAAAAATCCAAAAATTACAGAAGAAAACTGGAAACTCTTCATTTTTATATACTAGTCAATACAAGTCCATGTCTGAAGACAATGCTAATTATTACAAATTAAATGCATGAAAATTATAGGTGAGCATTGTTTAGATAACGGATCCGCTCTTTAATTTTGACTCTCTCAGAATTAACAAAATCATGCCAGTTTGTGCAAAATCCCCGAATAGATGTCCCTGAAGAAGGCAAAATTCAAAGCAGGTTGAGATTGTCAGAAAAAAAAAAAAAAAACATGGTGATATACACAGAAAAAAAACGAACAACTTGCATGATCAGTAACGTATTGCTTGAATAAAGTGTGTTTTGCTGTGTTTTCCTTTGTTCAACACAGAGGTGGCTAGCTAGATGATGTAGCTGCTACTTTTTTTCCACTCAGCATAAAAAAATTTCATAACAAAACCATTAGCAAGCAGTTGAAGATTTCAAGGAAAAACAGATTTACTTCAAATCTGAGGCTGCAAATTACTTAAAAGAGTTTAATTTAGAATTGTAATTTTCTTGCAAATCTCATTGTGGACATTTTTCAACCTAAGATTTTTCCCTTTGCTACATTTTTTTTTCTGTTGCCTTTCAAATATCTGCTTGAATAACACAGCTCATCCCCACTACGGCTGAAACACAGGAACCTTTAAACTGGATTTCCTCTCAAGGTGATGCCAATTCCAGCCATTCAGCCCTTCCTTACACTTTCCATGTCAACCAAACCTGATAAATAACATTCTCTCTATCACTTATCTATTTCCTACGGAAAAAACATGTGTCCTCCCAATATCAAAAACAAACCACCAAACAAAAATTATGCACGGAAAAGACAGCCCCCCAAAACTACTTATAATGTGTAAGCAGGGCTTCAATGCCTACTCTCCCTACTAAGGCATGGAAGAGGCCCTACATTGTCTACTTGAGTAGTGCTTTCTTTCACAGTGTGCTAGTGCAGCTGTGAAGAAAGTCTCTTCCCTCAGCCCTGTACTTGTCCCTCTCTGCACAGTTCAGGAAAGTCCCACTTGAGTCAGCAGAACTTAAATGCAACGGATATGCAGTTGTTGGTATGCATGGGATAGAGCTCAGGTTCTCTCATCTCATGAGATCCCTCTTCTTTAAGGTCTGGTACCAAATACCATCATGGTTTACATCAATGGTAACCATGGTGAGGAAACTCTTTTTTTTCCCCATTCATCATGAGGAATTAATCCAAAATATAGCTGAATGCTGAGTCTTAATTTATAAAGCCCAGATGAGTTTTCGAAATATAACCCAGATGCTATCTTCTGTGGGGGGAACTTCTGTTCTCAGCACACTTTAGTCTTAAAGGAAAACTCAGCATGTGTTCAGATCCAACTGGAAGGAAACACTGAGAATGAGCTATCTGGATTTCACTAAAGATTTTCTTGGGAGACAAAGAGAGAAACTGACATTTAGCATTGCATTATAAACAAGTTAGTCTTTAAGAATTCCCCTTGGGAATGGCAGGTCCTAAAAGTCCCTGTTTGGTTAAACTGAACATCCATTTCCTTCACTTTCTGGCCTTTCTACCATTTCTTCAAATAACACATCACAATCTGCCATCTGAAAGACACCCATTCAACACATGTGACTATTGGAATGCTTAGGTCATTTTCTGGAAGAGGAGCACCCTGAGGTCATGCAGACTTCTTCAGACCCCTCTCAAGTGCTTTTGGGCTTACATGGTCTCCATATTCTTCCTTATATAACTTATTGAAGATTTCAATTGCATTTCTAACATAGACTGATGCAGAGTAGTTCTCTATGCATCCACAAGCATATTATAAAAATACATTTATAGAAGTGGGTAAAAAAATATATCATTGCATCTTTAAGAAAATAAAGGACTTGTTAAAACTAAAAACAAAGCAAAACAAAACTTATCCTTTGCCTTGGAAGTATTTTTTTTTTTATATCTATATTCCTGTGGCCAGTGCTGTGACTCAGTGGGTTAAAGTTGTGGGCTGCAGGGCCAGCAGCCCATATGGGCACCACTTTGAGTCCTGGATGTTTCACTTCTGACCCAGCTTCCTGCTGATGTGCCTGGTAAAGCAGTGACGATGGCCCAAGTGCTTGCCACCCATGTGGGACATCTGAAAGAAAGTCCTGACTCCAGGCTTCAGACTGGCCCAGCCCTGGCTGCTGTGGCCACTTGGGAAGTGAGCCAGCAGATGGACAATCTCCCTGTCTCTAACTTGTTCTCTCTCTCTGGAACTCTGCCTTTCAAGTAAATAAATCTTTAAAATAATAAATATCTATATTTGTCTTTAAAATGTGGAACTCTTTTAAATAAAGTTTGTTATACTATACAGGTATAGAAGTTTCATGATCTGTTATAAATATCCATGTTAGAAAAATATTACTATAAGTAAAACTAAAGTGCTTTATTCCATTATTTTCTAGAGAGATGACATTATATTCCTTTGAGCAGGAAGACTACTACACATTAAAATACAGTAAATGCTAAGATTTAATTACTACCTATTGAGAAATTTATTATAACTTGAACATTTTACTTACATCTGTCAAATGGCCAAATGTTGGCTTAGCTGTTTGGAGCATAAGTTGTTTTGTCACTTGGTCTAATTCTAGAGGAAAAAAGCAAGTTGGAACATCATCAAAAATAATTTTATAATAAGCAAAAACTAAAGAAATTAATCTTAATCAATTTATATTATATATGTCAAAATATCAGACAATTGGATTTTACCTTAAAAAACTCATAGATAGTTAAATTATCACAGAAAATTTTAGCATAAATTTTTTTCTTCCAATATTACATCAATGACCTCCATAATAAAAAATTGGAAATTACTTAGCATTTAACACGTGGCAAACATTATTAATTGGCCACTCTAAAGCCACTCCTTTATTCCTTGGAAGAATCATTTTCCATAACAGAGGCCAGAATTATCAAATACTTGATTGTTTCAGGATCTCATGCTCCAAAGGTAGAGACATGTGATGCAAATTGAAAGAAAATATGATTTCTGATCCAAATGTGGGTAAGTCTGAGAATCAAAAGGAAGTAGTCATAATTCTCCTTGGATAGCAGAATACCCCAGGTTATCCTACTAAACCTGACTGGTGGAAATTTAGAGGAAGTGTGTGAAGTCATGTTGTGGGGGAGACTTCTGGGGAAGTTTTATGGATTGAACAGACTTATACAGATGTTCAAACCTGGAAATTTATGGTAATACTTATGGATTAATGCTAACAGTGGATAGGTTGGATAGAGCTCAAACTTGATCCAATTATAGCACCTGAAGGTAGAGTCTTTGGGAAATGATCAGATTGGATTGAGTTGCTGGGGTGGGGGCCCATGACTGAATCATGACGACTTTATAAGGAAGGACCACATAGAGGGAAAGGGGAAGAGATTCTGCTTCCTGACTCACCTAGTGATCATTCCCTGACATCCACTCTGCTGTCGCCAGCCCCCACCGAATGCTAGACTAATGGGGCTGTCCATTAGTTATAGAGTTTTGACTCTCCAACTATAATCTGAAATAAACCATTTTCCTTCTAAATTGTTCCTTAGGTGCATTTAGTCAAAGTATTGAGAAGCAAATTAACACAGAAAGTCCAGATTCCAGAATGTAATAAATGATCCAGAATGGTCAATTTCCTTTAGGTTTGGGACAAGTTTGGAATACAAGCCTGCAGCAGTGGGTTGAATGCACCGAAAGACAAAAAAAAAAAAAAGAATTTTTTTTTTGACAGGCAGAGTTAGATAGTGAGAGAGAGAGACAGAGAGAGACAGAAAGGTCTTCCTTTCCGTTGGTTCACCCCCAAAAGGCTGCTACAGCCAGCATACTGTGCCGATCCAAAGACAGGAGCCAGGTGCTTCCTCCTGGTCTCTCATACAGGTGCAGGGCCCAAGCACTTGGGCCATCCTCCACTGCCTTCCCAGGCCATAGCGGAGAGCTGGCCTGGAAGAGGGGCAACCAGGATAGAATCCGGCGCCCCAACTGAGACTAGAACCCGGTGTGCTGGCGCCGCAAGGCGGAGGATTAGCCTGTTAAGCCACGGTGCCGGCCTGATTCATACATTTATGAAAATGCATTTCAACATGCAGATTTTTAGCAAATCACAAATATATTTTGATAATAAAAGGAATTTTATTGCTAAAAATAAAAAAGAAACATGATAGAATTTACAATAATATTAAACACAGATAATTCATGAATTAGAGGTAGTACAAGAGAAAAGGCCCAGTGTGAAGCATGAAAGAAAGTAGGATTGAAAATAAAGAGAAAAATACAAGAAAAGGTTTCATGTTTGTGTATGTATAGTCTCATGAAGAAGAGAAAATAAAACTGGAGGCAATTACTAATAAAGCATAGAAAAGCATAATTTAACATGGATTAAGGTACAAAGTAGAAAGGTAATGCAATAAAGAAAAATAGTGTCTATAATTCAGGCCCGCGCCGCGGCTCAATAGGCTAATCCTCCACCTGCAGAGCTGGCACCCCAGGTTCTAGTCCCGGTCGGGGTGCCGGATTCTGTCCCAGTTGCTCCTCTTCCAGTCCAGCTCTCTGGTATGGCCTGGGAGTGCAGTGGAGGATGGCCCAAGTGCTTGGCCCTGCACCCACATGGGAGACCAGGAGAAGCACCTGGCTCCTGGCTTCGGATCAGCAAAGTGCACCGGCCGCAGCAGCCATTGGGGGGTGAACCAATGGAAAAGGAAGACCTTTCTCGCTGTCTCTCTCTCTCACTGTCCACTCTGCCTTTCAAAAAAAATAAATAAATAAATAAAAAATAAAAAATATATAATTCAGTGTATGTGACTATGTATCAATAGAGGAAAAATGTTTAATGACTATGTTTTTTTTTTAACTTTTATTTAATGAATATAAATTTCCAAAGTACAGCTCATGGGTTACAATGGCTTCCCCCTCCCAAAACTTCCCTCCCACCCACAACCCTCCCCTTTCCCGCTCCCTCTCCCCTTCCAATCACATCATGATTCATTTTCAATTCTCTTTATATACAAAAGATCAGTTTAGTATATATTAGGTAATGATTTCAACAGTTTGCCCCCATATAGCAACACAAAGTGAAAAAAAAATACTGTTGGAGTACTAGTTATAGCATTAAATAAGAGTGTACAGCACATTAAAGGCAGAGATCCTACATATTATTTTTTTAAAAATTAATTAATTTTCTATGCCATTTCCAATTTAACACCAGGTTTGTTTTTTTTTTTTTTCATTTCCAATTATCTTTATATACAGGAGATCGATTCAGTATATAATTAGTAAAGATCTCATCAGTTTGTACCCACGCAGAAACACAAAGTGTAAAAATACTGTTTCAGTTCTAGTTATAGCATCACTGCACATTAGACAACACATTAAGGACAGATCCCACATGGGATGTAAGTACACAGTGACTCCTGTTGCTGACTTAAAAATTTGACACTCTTGTTCAATGCGTCAGTAATCTCCCTAGGCTCTAGTCATGAGTTGCCAGGGCTATGGAAGCCTTTAGGGTTCGCTGACTTTGATCTTATTCCGATAGGGTCACAGTCAAAGTGGAAGTTCTCTCCTCCCTGCAGAGAAAGGTACCTCCTTCTTTGATGGCCCCGTTCTTTCCACTGGGATCTCACTTACAGAGATCTTTCATTTAGGTCTTCTTCTTTTTTTCTTTTCCATGGTATCTTGGCTTTCCATGCCTACAATGCTCTCATGGGCTCTTCAGCCAGATCCGAAAGCCTTAAGGGCTGATTCTGAGGCCAGAGTGTTGTTTAGGACATCTGCCATTCTATGAGTCTGCTGTGTATCCCACTTCCCATGCCGGCTCCGCGGCTCACTAGGCTAATCCTCCGCCTTGCGGTGCTGGCACACCGGGTTCTAGTCCCGGTCGGGGCACCGGATTCTGTCCCGGTTGCCCCTCTTCCAGACCAGCTCTCTGCTGTGGCCAGGGAGTGCAGTGGAGGATGGCCCAAGTGCTTGGGCCCTGCACCCCATGGGAGACCAGGAGAAGCTCCTGCCTCTGCCATCGGATCAGCGCGGTGCACTGGCCACAGCGCGCCAACTGCGGCGGCCATTGGAGGGTGAACCAACAGCAAAGGAAGACCTTTCTCTCTCTCTCTCTCTCACTGTCCACTCTGTCAAAAATAAAAAAATAAATAAATAAAAATAAAAATAAAAATAATGACTATGTTAAATGATAATATCTACCAATAGCACTATGGCAATTGAAAGGCCAGCTCAAAAAGGAGAGAATATTTGCAATGCATATATTTAATTTCTGTATACAATTTAAAAATCTACAAATCAACACAAATACTGACCAGGAAATATCCAAATGAGTAAATTACATGAATACATAATTTTCAAAGAGGGTACCCAAATCACAAATAAACACATTTTAAATTGTTTAACCTTATTATTCTGCAATATAATGCAAACAAACTAGAGGGTGATAACATTATCTACCTATCTAAATAGCTAAAAGAAAAAGAGAAAATCTCTGAATTAGCTAGTATTGGAAGCAACATGAATTCTTATAGACTAATGGATGGATTGTGTGCAAACTAATTTGAAAAACTGCTTCTTAGCATCTGCTAAAGCTAAACATGTACATAAACCATGGATTGGAAATTCTACTCTGAGCTGTAGGTGTACTTGAAATATGAGCAGTAAAAAGCATTTACTAGAATGTGAAAATGTCCATGGCATTTTTTATAACAGAAACAAGATGAAAACAAAACCACTATCCATGAGCAATGCAATTGCATATATTATATGCAGATGAGGGGATACAACAATATAAGTAAAATATTGATGACTGACAGACATATGGATGATTCTCACTAATACAATATTGAACAAAGAATGACTTATACAAACTATATACTATGCTTCTTTGTTTAAATTTAAAACAAGCCAAACTCCTTCATGAAATTGAAAGTGATGATAGTAATTAACTTTGAAGGTACGGACAATTGTAGAATTTATCCGGGATGGGTCATGAAAGGGCTTCTGGGGGTATTTACTGTTTTGTTTTCAGTATGCTTGCTATGATGATTACAGATGAGTTTCTTTTGGGAAAATTCATTCATAATTTCTGCGCTTCTGTTAATGGTACTTTTCAAGTCTAGAAAATATATTGTTAAAATGTTTTCCATTGGATTTTTAATGAAAAATATAAAGGATCACTCCCTAAAGAGTATATCATACAATAGTTTGTGAAAATGACATTATTCAAACTATATAAATACCTATATTTTAAAAGTCTGGTTTGTAACTTTATTCATATTCTGGGGCTATGGGCTATGTCAGCCATGGAGATTATACCAGTGACATATGAATTTACCTATAAACTAACATGGGTGAATATGTTTAGTGGTTGGGTACCTTTAATTCACATGTGTTATTTTTAAAATTCACTGAGAATTTATTATGATTAATCCAAATTCATTTAAAATGTTATTGAATTTATAATATTTTCTATTTGTCATTTTGCCAACCATTGATTACCAATAACAATGTCATTCTCAAGATATCTATGAATAATTTTGATATTAAAGTTTCCTCATTCATGAACAAGTGTTGAGATCAATGACTTAGATTATGTACTTGGGCATAGGTCATTAGATGAAAGATGTTTCAAATTGCCTTTTTATTGGATGATTATACAATTAAGACAAGATATGCTTCAATGTTACAAGTAATTAAGATAATGTTTGTAGATTGATGAATCCCAACAGAAGAGTCACACACCAAAGTCCACAGAGAAATATATTGAGACGAAGATGCAAAAGTTCAGGGGATATCAATTTATCACTGGATTATCAATCTCCCCAGAAGCTCTTTAAGTTAACAGATAACAGACATTTGATGTTTCCAGAGACGTTTTTCACTGATAAAACATTTACCAATAGTTCTAGTATTTCTAATGTAGATCACAAAAGAATCTGAGATGGTTTAACAATGTTTGAAATTGTGACATGAGTATATCCATCACAGAATATTGAATTTCGTCTTTTTTTTCTGTTATTGGCATTGTTAGCCACACTTCATGCCAAAGAAATGCTCATATTTTAAGAATGAAGTTTTCAAGAGATGCACAATACTAGTAAAGCTCATGACACCTCCCTTGCTTTATTCCTTTCATGGGTTAGTTTTCAGACCATTACCCTCAGTATATACCATGTGAATTTGTAAAATTGCAATAGAATCAAAATAAATAGTTGCCTCTCTTAACATTGCAATATGTCTGTTTCAAATAATAATCTAAGGAGATTTACATTCTTACTTGACGATCAATGTGTACATACTACTAACAATAATAATACCACTATTTGCCAAATACTTTCCATATACTATTTCTAATCCACAAAATAACATTTATAGTAAATGCTATTGGCATGTCATTGATGAATTACTGTAATTAATATGTAAGCAATCCAATAGCTTTTAGGTATTTGAGATTGGATTTGTACTCAAATTTCTCTTAGCCCATTACATTTATATTTATACCTATTCCTTCTCTTCTATGCACAATGGTTGTGTATATTAAGTTCTGCAAGTAGAACTTTGAGCAGAATCCTATTTATTCTCTACATAAGAAGAAGATTATTTTCCCCCAATTCAGCATGGTATGGATGATTGTAGTTTGATGACTCAAAAATTCTTTCTTGCTTTTTTCTCATTCAGGTTATGATGAAAACAATTGCAAAAACTGAGTAGGTAGATCCCTTGACAAACATATATACAGAAATGAAGCAAAGATATCATTTTGAAATGAGGATGTACAACAAATAAAGAAGTATTAGAAAAACACTGATGCCTACAGAAAAGTTTCAATAAGAGGGATAAACTATTATTAACAACTAAATCAAGTGAAAGGCATTTCTAATATTCTTAAATACTAGAAAGAGAACATTATAATTTCTACTCTTCAGGGCTGGCCATGGCATAGTATGTTAAGATGCCATCTACAACACATGCATCCATATAAGGACCAGTTTGAGCCCAGGTTGCTCCACTTCAGATTCAGCTCCCTCCTCATGCACCTGGGAAAGCAGCACAGATGACCCTTGATACCCATATGGGAGCGCTGATGAAACTCTTGGCTCTTGGCTTCAGCTCAGCCCAGCTCCAGCCATTGCGGCCATTTGGGGCATGAACTAGCAGATGGAAGATCTCTCCTATTTCACTCTATCCCTTTCAAATAAGTAAATAAATTAAAAAAAAAAATGTCCAACTTTCAATCAAATATATAGGCAGGTAAATACAAACTTAAACACAGATATAAATACTGTGGACACGAAGGAACCACTTTTCCAAATAGAGCATGAATTCACAATAAGAACCATGCCTATAGCTGGGGCTATTTTAAGGCCAGGATGATGGTATTAATTTCTTTTGATGAATTTTCCACAAGAAACAAAAATAGTTATTGCAAATAATTTCGACACTATCAATCTCACCCTATAAAGACTGAATGAAAGTTGGAGGAGTTGAGACTCAGTATTAGGTTTTGTAAAGAATAAGAAAAAAAAATGAGCCTATAAGCACTTAAGATAGCTAATGATTTCTTGTTTATGTGCCCAAGTACAGTTGAGGTAAGAGAGCAATGATGAAAAGTGATGGTCAATCCACATCAGAACTGTTGCAGTTTGAGATAACACAAAATCACTAACATACTATTGCATCAGCCATAAATAAGCTGTTCCAAACTTTTGAACTCACCCTTGCTTTTACCGCTGTTCCCTGCCCAGATCAAATCTTCTATACTTCCCCCACTTAAAAACTTCCATGAGGTGCCTCCCTGCTGTGGTGTTCTTCTCTCTTGATCTAAAACCCTCCCTGATGTTGGCCATTTGTCAGACAGCTCTCTGCTGGATTCCTCACCAGAATGCTGGCAGCAATCCACTCTCTAATAAGACCCTGGGCTGACCTGGATATTGAAGTATAAACTGAAAGAAACATCTTGTCAATAAATCACAGCCACTTACTGTTGAAATCATAGCATGTGCACTGTGAGCAAATCACATTGTGGGGGATAACAGCCTTCAGAGACTGGGCATGGTATCCTAATCACTATTGACAAATATTTTTCCTTTATTGAAATGGAACCACAGATTCAAAAAAACTATTAATACACAAACCATTTCTGTGGTAGTATACAAAAAACACACCTGAGCCTGGTGCCGTGGCTCACTTGGTTAATCCTCCGCCTGCAGCACTGGCATCCCATATGGGTGCCAGGTTCTAATCCCGGTTGCTCCTCTTCCAGTCCAGCTCCCTGCTGTGGCCCCAGAGGGCAGTGGAGGATGGCCCAAGTGATTGGGCCCCTGCACCCGCATGGGAGACCAGGAAGAAGCACCTGGTTCCTGGCTTCAGATCGGTGCAGTGCCAGCTGTAGCAGCCATTTAGGGAGTGAACCAACGAAAGGGGGACATTTCTCTCTGTCTCTCTCTCTCACTGTCTATAACTCTGTCAAATAAATAAAAAAGACATTTTTTAAAAAGAAACACAACTGAAAAGCATGATCAGGGTGTTCATTGGATTTACTTACAAAACACTTGCTCCCTAGCTCTCAGTGGAAGTAGCAATAATGGCAGTAAAGATTCCAGTGATAACTTTTTTTAAAAGATTTATTTTATTTACTTGAAAGAGTTACAAGGACAGGGAGAGAGACAGAGAGACAGGGGTCTTCCATCAGCTGGTTCACACCTCAAATGGCCATAATGGCAAGAGCTTGAGCTGATCTGAGGCCAGGTGCAAGGAGCTTCCACCAGGTCGTCCACGCGGGTGCAGCTGCTGCTCACCCAGGAGCATTAGCAAGGAGCTGGATCCAAAATAGAGCAGTCAGGACTCAAACCAGCATTCAAATGGGATGCCAGCACCATAGACAAGGCCTTTAACTCATTGCATCACTGCTCCAGCCCCTCTATTGATGATTTTCAAAAACAAAAACAGCAGTTTCCTCTAGTGACTATCTACTTTGTATAAGAATAAAAATACAAGTTATTCAACCACAGTTTATACGTGAGATAATCGCTAAGAAAAGTAAAACACAAAATCTCTAAGAAAACCCGAATGTATCTAGCTCAAGTGTTTTTCCTTTCTCCTATTACATTAATAGACAAATAGGCAAGATGCAAGGTGTGCGCATCTACAGCAAACAATATGTCCTCCAGGATAATGTTCCCGCCATCCCCTCTAGTACTGAATACAGTGCCCTGAAGATGAAACTGACTGCTGGTGCAGAGGAGAATAGGCCCACCTCAAGTCCATGAGAAGAAATGCTTAGTGTTTATACTATCTGTTGAAGGTCACGTTGACCAAAAATCATTTTTTTTTTAAAAATCAATTTGTTGCAATGTTATAGTTTCATATTTCAATATTACTTTGAGTTTTCATCACTGCTTTGTATTCCTTTTATAGTATCTATATGAGGAAATCAGAAAAGTCATTAATAAGAAAGTAATAAATTCACTTCAGTTGGTTGATTTGAAATTCTCCTGAATTTGATAAAAAAAAACATAACTGAATGCTTATTTTCTTTTTGGAGACAATACAATAACAATACATAAACATTATATGTACATGTGCCCAGTGCATGTACAGTGATAGCTCTATTCTTCAATGTTTTCTGAACCACTTTGAATTACTGCAATGGGTTTCACTGCGTGGCCTTGCTACCATCCACTCCATCTCACATTTTTGTCCATCCTTCTACTTTTTAAGAATCTGACTGCTACTCTTTCAACATCACTTCCCTAAAACACTTCCATCACACTGTATTGCCAACTGGATAATTAGTAACCCATGCTAACTTTCCCAGTTTCATTCTGTATAATGCAACCTGGATCACAGATCATAAATCAGGAAAAATGAATAAATTTTGTATTCCCATACTCATTGATGATAGTTTTCACATGACTTTGTTCACATTCTATCCTTATATTTCAACTGATTGCTTTCAGTAGCAGTTGAAAGAAAACCTAACCCAAACTTTCTTAGTTAATAGTAACTTAATTGGTGAATATTAATCCAGAGGTAGGGTAGTTTTTAAAATTGATTGATTTTCATTCTTTTTTTTTTTTGACAGGCAGAGTGGACAGTGAGAGAGAGACAGAGAGAAAGGTCTTCCTTTTGCCGTTGGTTCACCCTCCAATGGTCGCTGCAGTAGGTGCGCTGCAGCCGGTGCACCGCGCTGATCCGATGGCAGGAGCCAGGTGCTTATCCGTGGGCAGGGCCCACGGACTTGGGCCATCCTCCACTGCCCTCCTGGCAGAGAGCTGGCCTGGAAGAGGGGCAACCGGGACACGATCGGTGCCCCGATCGGGACTGGAAGCCGGTGTGCCGGCGCCGCAAGGCAGAGGATTAGCCTAGTGAGCCGCGGCGCCGGCCGATTTTCATTCTTTTGGAGGGTGAAAAATAACATTTCTGAAAAGACTGCAGCAAACCTGCCTTTCAATCAATATTAAGTCAGAAATAGGTTACATGCCCTTTCCTAAACAAAATTCCTAAATTCACGAGGAAGATAGGGTGTTTAGGCAATTCAAGCCCACCTGTCAAGCTGAGCTTAAATAAATGTTGTGTTCCTTAAGGTGGAAAAGCATAACTGGTATTAGCAACTCAATATTTATGCCTGACTTCTTTCCAGTGTTTAAAGTTCAAAAACGCGCATTCTTCAATGAAAATCATTATCTTCGTACCAAATTGGAAGCAAGTTGAATTGCTACATCTAGCTCAAAGACCAGACGGACACTATAGTAATACTTCTTTTTGGATGTAGTTCCACATGGCTTAGCAACCTCTGGCTGCAATGTGCATCGCTGGTAAAAGAATAGGCCAGTGACAACAAAAAGCAAAATTCAAAAAAGCAAAAATGGGAAACCAAGCATAATAGCACACAGCACACTCCACACTGGGCTCAAAGGCTCAGTGAAAAATCTCTCCCTTAGCACTGAAGCAGATCCTTTAGTCACCAACGAGGGTAGCCGAACTTTCTGACATCTGGGATGACTGTCCTGCTCTGATTTTCTCTTTGGCCATCTGTGGGTTGGGAACTCTGAGTCTTCCCCATTAGGAAAAAAACAAAGATTTAGAAATATTTTTCACTTTGATGTGAATTTAGGGAATTCGATATTGTCTTAGCAATCACATACCTCAGGGTGTTGTCTGTGATATTAGATTTACTTTTTCCGATGTACTTATACTCTTGCCTCTATTGACTTCAATATTTTTGCTTTGGGTTTAATTTGTTAACTAGAAACACATCCAAAAATCATATTTATACATGGTCTTTGAGTGTGGGAATTTCTGTTGCCTCACAGCAAGCCTTTCTGCACTAAACACTCTTCAGTTCACAAATCAATGGCCTTATACAGAGATAAATCACAACCTGAAACAGTACTCTCCCCTCTCGGCTACAATTCCAGCAACTTCTTCAATGAAAAAAACCACTCTTCAAGAATCAACTAGGGAAATTTTAAACAAAATATTGCTCAAACCACTTTTTAAAACAAATTAATTAAAGAAAATTTAACAACCAAACATCATTATTTCATAAAAAAATGTGCAAACCAAGTAGAAACTACTGGGCTTATCCTGAGAATTCTTTCTGTGTCAGTATATAAGACCTTAACTTTGGATTTTAATACATTTTTTCATAATGCAAAGGGTCAAATAATTGGTGTTTTTGTCGATTTGGATACTGACAACAGAGAGAAAAAAATTTATTCTAATAACTTTCCTTTTTTAATCCTTGTGTCCTGAGAGGTCTGAATTTTATTTCTTTATGTTTTCAGAAATATTAATCGTGGCCCATAAAAATTAACATGTGATATCCTAGTATATTTGAAACTAGTCTCTCAATATATCACTCTTATTCCAATTGTACAATAACCAAATACTGCACTTTACCCAGGAATGATAGAGTCTTCCTACAATTCAATTCTACATGCTATGGTGCATAAATTCTAGAAATACAATCCTGCTACTAGATTCCTTAGTAATGTTCTTAGTGATAAACTAGAAATATTAAATCTGGGTAACCAGAAAAGGATTTTAGTGGTTTGATAACTTGTAGCTCAAAAAATCTAGAAGAATCCTGGCGAGTCACTTTTAGGCATGAACAAAGGGAGCTAAAAGACCCCACCAGCATCTTGCCACAGAAGCAATCTGTGTAAAATGATGTTGCTGGCATTTCAACCACTACTTGCTCAGCTATAAAGCATGCAACATGTATTTTGGAGGCTCTAATTCATGCTTCCCTTTGATTTGGACCTGGTTATTTCTTTCCTTTTATTCTTTTCTGACATCATTGTTCTTCTTCTTAGAAAAATGTATCTGGAAAAGATCTGATATAAATACTTTAATTTCAGTGACAGTTTTGAATTATTCCAGTTCAGCTGAACCAGTTAAAATATTGAAATACTCCATGACCAGTTGAGCTCAATAATCACTGTCAGACTTTCCATAGTATCCTACAAACACCTCAATAGTTCCAGACTCCATCGCCTGCCACTATATACTCACAGGATGGTGGACTTGTCAGTGGTCTGGGGTCCTTCAAGACCCTCTTCAGCAGCAATCTTCTGAATGTACAAGGGTGTATGATCTTCCAACTGCTAAATAATCTGAATGCTATTCCTGTTCTCATTTAATTGAATTTCTGAGATGAGAGCTTCAGAATAGTTTCATAAATTATATGAGATAGTCTCAAAGTTAAGTGCAGGTGCAGCATTTGAAACCTAGTAGTCTTGTTCCAGAGCCAAACTTCGTAAACAAAAGCATAGTGCTTTCTTCTAGTAAGCTTCCCCAATTAAGTGAATTTCCTGCATAGAAATCACAAATGAAGGCACAAGTACTAAGAAGGAGGAAGGAATCTGTTAGAATATCCACAAGTGAGCCCCCAGATCCCATCATTTGCATGTGCACTCTCCAAGACTAACCATGTGCTACACATTAGCACATATGGGTAAGCTATTTTGAAATACTAGCTTACTAAATCCGATGCTTCATATTTATAAATAAAAGACTCAAAACTATAATAGCAAAAATAACTATTCTTTAGTCACCTCTGGTTAAACTTGTGGAGTAACTAAAATTAAGAGATAAAAGGAAACAGAAATATTCTAGTCTAATGGAAGAAATAAATGAAAATAATTCTACTTTTTCATCTTTAAACTCTGTGTGGGAGACTGTGATATCCTTGATTCAATTAATGAATTCAGCATTGAAGTAGAAAAATCTTTCTGACAAGCAGAAATAATTATTTAACTAAGGGAATAATTTTCTCTTCATGGGAGAACAGGTGAGTATGAAAGTTGCAGCAGTAAAATCTGGAAGTTTGTTTTCGATTTGCTGCCTTTCTTGGGCAGAAAACAATATTAACAATAGAGTTAAAGCCCAATAAGTCATAGGAGAGAGGTTAGGAACTGCATGTAGGCGCTGTAAGGCAAAATACGTTTACTGCTTAATGTACTGAGCATAGGTGACATGGTGAATTTAAACTTCTAAGACAAAGGAATTATATCCAACACATAAGACTCCCTGAGACTTGGGGTGATGAAAGGCATGCCTGGAACACAATAAAAGGAGAATGGAATAGGTTTTCTTTTTAAGAAAAAAAAAGAGTGTTATGTAAAATGATCTATTGTTTTGTTCTCTGAAAATGTACACAATAGAGAGGAAAAATGTGCTGAAAAGCATTTGAAAAAAAGTGAGAAGATGCAGGTAAATTGTATACCAATGGAACAGATACATTTCTGATATAGATCAATAAGCTAGCCCACAAATATTTGGCACGGGCATAATTAAGGAATTTCTATTTTCTTTGGAGGTCTATTTTTCCTGAAAAATGAGGACCAATATATGTCCACACATACAGAAAAAATGAAGTTGCTCCAGAAATGGAAAAAAAACACTTTAATTTTTAAACTTCATCAGAATACATAAATAAATATTTAGATGCCTTCAAGAAACATATGTGAGAGTATAAGATATAAGAAAACATTCCAAACCCATGAATATTACAAGAAAATATATGAAGAAATGTGTTTTCCTATAACACATGTATAGACATAAAGTACCAGACATAAAGACAGTCACATCTAAAAACATAAGAATGATTAATTACTTAATCATCAACTGTAATTACACATTTGATGTTATGATTACAATTGCATATATGTAGTATATATATTGTTATAAAAAGAATGTAATCAACTTGAATTCTTAAGATTGCAAATTTAAAAATGTATTTCACTGTATCTCTAGGAATAGTCAAGAAAAGAATTAACTCTGTTGTCATGAACTGGCTAACAAGGTAAAAGTAAATTGTTTCACAGCAAATTAAATTTCACCTTTGTTTTTCAAGACTTAGGCAAAATGTGATTGAATTCATATTTTGTTCCTGCTTCATCTTTACAAAACAAATGATAATTTCACTTCATAACTAGTGCCTTGTTCTGGGATTAGATAAAGATGACATCTGAAGTATACATATAACCAGAAAAGTGAATATACTGAACAAACATTTGTAGTCACAGGATACTTCTCTGACTTATGTAAATATTAATAATAATATTTGCCTAAATCTAGGGTAAATAAGCTCTTCAGCTCTGGAAGAAACAGTGCATAAAAATAACTCAAGATACATAGAAAATAATAATATATATCAAGCAAAAGTGGCCTTGACAAATTTAAAGCTGTGCAATAAATGAAATACTTAATAATCGAGAAGCAGATCAAAAAACACATTTTGAAAGAATTTGTGTGTGAAACCAATGATGAAATGATGAGTTTTGAAATACACAAATTTGGAAAGTTAGCGACACATGATTATCGGGGGTGACAGTGTTATGTGAATTACATGTAAAATAATTCTAGATTATTTAAAGAACTACATTAAACTAAAGCAGAACAAAACACATTAGACACAAAACTAAAGAAGTCATAAAGGATAAGGGGGAAATCAGCTCTCACTAATTTAAAAATAGGTGTGAAAGATGGCTGATGCTTAAAAATATTGCAAAAGTGACAACATAGAGACTGGTGAAAATTTCCAATATATGTGTATGTAACGGGAAACGCTTTAGTATTACCAGCATAATTAAAATATAAAAAATTATCAGTTGATGAAAAAGGACAAATAATCTAGTCAAAAAATAGGCCAAGTTAAAATAATAGGATGAAAACATCAAGTAAATATATAAACATATAAAAGTACTCCTACAGGAATGAGTATTTGTGTAGTGATTAAATGTTCGTTAAGACACCAGCATCCCACCTCAGAGCTCCAGAGTTGAATTCCTGACTCTGGCACCTGACTTCCGCTGCCTACCAATGTCTGGGAGGCAGCAGGTGACGCCTCAGGAGGTTCTGCCTCTACCACCCATGTGGGAAACAAGCATTGCATCCCTGTTCCTAGCCCTGACCCTAGCCATTAAGGGTATTTGGAGAGTCAACCAGCAAATGGAAGGTATCCTGCCTATCTAGCTTTCTGTATCCCTCTGTATCTCTCAGTCTCTCTTCCTCTAAAGGAAAGAAGGCTCTTCTAAAGTATCAGTAATTAAGTAAATACAAATTAAAACAATACAGTTTATTCTTGAACTCATAAAATATCTTTGTACTTGATGATTTAACTTTACAGTAATAAATATAAGCATAAATTTTGCTATAATATTCAAACTTACAAAGGAAGTATTGTAAATGATGAACCTCTAAAGCACCATGAGACAGTGTTGCTGATTCTCACTTGGGCAAGCACATACAACGAAGGAAGCAGAATTTCAGTCAAATAGAATTTCACACAATGATTTCAGGGACAATCTATAGGCTTCTGTAACTAATGATAAATTGAGAAAAGCTAACTGTGATACCTGACAGGGTTATCATGTCAGAAAAGACTTCAGAACCTAGCTGTATGCCATAAGCTGCCAAGCTCCAATAGAAGAAATAAGATGGGTCTGGGAGCGATGCATCTAAGGGCCGTATTAAGGGTTCTCCAAATATCTTTTCTTCACTGAGACTTAACAATGCTCTCTTTATCTGTGTTTTATTAGTTTCCATGAACTTCTACAATGCTAGGGAAATACTGTTGGCCTGCTTATTAAAACTCTTTGTGCTGCCAGTAAACAGCATGTTCACTAACATCATAAGGGTTTCATAGGGGTTAAAATAACACATGCACAAAGAGTAACATCACTACTTTACATAAAAGAGTTAATCCCTTGTACTATGCCACAAATACTTCACAAAAACTTTTATTAAACAGTTTTTCACATTCCTTGGTATATATTTGAAATCAGTAGATGTTTCTTAAAAGAACGAATACTTCAATGTATTAAATTACATATAACATACTTCTATAAAATTGCCCCCTTCCCTCTTCTCTACAACTGTGTTCTAAAACTCAATTACAGAAAGAAAATTATTCTCATTACTGGAAACTGATATCATAAGCAACTTTGAGTATCTGTACAACATTCAAAATTAATCTATGATCAGTTTTACTATAATAAATAATTTTGGAAGGACTGTAATCATGCTTGTCAAACTCAAAGCATATCTTCAATTTTATGGTATTATATTTAACAAAATGTTAAAATATTAAGTAAAGCGGTTTTGTGCTATCAATCTATGTTCAGCAGGCAAAGTAGGGGCAAAACATGAAACTTTTATCATTTACATTAATTCAATTAATTAATTTGGTGGTTTGGTGCCTTTACTCAAGAAGAAATAGCATCTCGCCTTGCTTATATCATAGTAGAAAGGAAAATTAAACAGATATTTCTCCATCTATAGTATAAAATACAGTAAAATGCCTATTTTAAGATTTAGCAAAAAATAGCATAAAAATTTAAAATATTTTACTAAGATGTCTTAGTCAAACCAAGAATGAACTTAATTTTTGAAAGCTAAATGCTTTCTGCAGAAAAATAATGTTTCCCTTTTGTTTATGGAAACAGCTGTCTAGCCAGAAATAAAAAGTAAACATACACACACATGTTTATGTATATGAATGATACGACTCAAGAAGCTTCAAGGGAATTTGATGTATATTTTTATCCTTGACACATAATAATTATACATATTTGCTGGCGCCGCGGCTCACTAGGCTAATCCTCCGCCTTGCGGCGCCGGCACACCGGGTTCTGGTCCCGGTCGGGGCACCGATCCTGTCCCGGTTGCCCCTCTTCCAGGCCAGCTCTCTGCTGTGGCCCGGGAGTGCAGTGGAGGATGGCCCATGTCCTTGGGCCCTGCACTCCATGGGAGACCAGGAGAAGCACCTGGCTCCTGCCATCGGATCAGCGCGGTGAGCCGGCCGCAGCGCACTACCGCGGCGGCCATTGGAGGGTGAACCAACGGCAAAAAGGAAGACCTTTCTCTCTGTCTCTCTCTCACTGTCCACTCTGCCTGTCAAAAAAATAAATAAATAATTATACATATTTATGGTATATAGCATATTTCAAAACATGATAAGATCATGCTAATTAACATATCCATCACCTCAAATATTTAATATTCCTTTCTTTTGGGAACATATTTTTCAATCTTAACCATTCTGAAAACAAAGCACATACATCATCTATAAAGAAGAGTATATTTTTATCATTATGGTCTTGGATATATAGACCAAAGATCATCTAACAGTAGCAATAATTGTGCTATCCTTTCTCATTCTGGTGTGTGTGTGTGTGTGTGTGTAGGCAGTCAAAAGGGAGATGTAGGGACAGAATGAAGAGGAGAATACCATTGATCATTGCAAATTAGATATAAAGTCGGAAAGTGGCAGGAGAAGATGGCTCATCCTTGGGATTAAGATTTCTGAGTTTAAACTTCATTTAAGATCTGAAAATATGTGAAATTGAGCTATCCTACATCTTGTTATTCCTCAGGCCATTGACCTTCCTTCATCTAAACAGCTATCATAAGAGCTAGGACCAATTGCTTGAGATTTGGCAATGCTTTGTATTTAGAGTCTTTTTTTTTTTTTTAACAGAGTGTCTTGGCTTTCCATGCCTAAAATACTCTCATAGGCTCTTCAGCCAGATCTGAATGCCTTAAGGGCTGATTCTGAGGCCAGAGTGCTATTTAGGACATCTGCTATTCTATGGGTCTGCTGTGTCTCCCGCTTCCCATGTTGGATCGTTCTCTCCCTTTTTGATTCTATCAGTTAGTATTAGCAGACACTTGTCTTGTTTGTGTGATCCCTTTGACTCTTAGACCTATCAGTGTGATCAATTGTGAACGGAAATTGATCACTTGGACTAGTGAGATGGCATTGGTACATGCCACCTTGATGGGATTGTATTGGAATCCCCTGGCACGTTTCTAACTCCACCATTTGGGGCAAGTCCGATTGAGCATGTCCCAAATTGTACATCTCCTCTCTCTCAAAAAAAAAAAAAGAAGACCTAAATGAAAGATCTCTGTGAATGAGATCCCAGTGGAAAGAACGGGGCCATCAAAGAAGGAGGTACCTTTCTCTGCAGGGAGGAGAGAACTTCCACTTTGACTATGACCCTTTCGGAATAAGATCGAAGTTGGCGAAGCCTAAAGGTTTCCATAGCCTTGGCAACTCATGACTAGTGCCTAGGGAGATTACTGATGCCATAAACAAGAGTGTCAAATTGTTAAATAAACAACAGGAGTCACTGTGTACTTTCGTCTCAGGTGGGATCTGTCCTTAATATGTTGTCCAATGTGAAGTAATGCTATAACTAGTATTGAAACAGTATTTTTACACTTTGTGTTTTTGTGTGGGTGCAAACTGATGAAATCCTTACTTAGTATATACTGAATAAATCTTCTGTATATAAAGATAATTGAAAATGAAAAAAAAAACTTGGTTTTAAATTGGAAATTGCATAGAAAATTAATTTTTAAAAAATATCATGTAGGATCTCTGTCCTTAATGTACTGTACATTGTGATTTAATGCTATAACTAGTACTCCAACAGTACTTTTCACTTTGTGTTACTATGTGGGGGCAAACTGTTGAAATCTTTACTTAATATATACTAAACTGATCTTCTGTATATAAAGAGAATTGAAAATGAATCTTGATGTGAATGGAAGGGGAGAGGGAGCGGGAAAGGGGAGGGATGCGGGTAGGAGGGAAGTTATGGGGGGGGGGAGCCATTGTAATCCATAAGCTATACTTTGGAAATTTATATTCATTAAATAAAAGTTTTTTTAAAAAAACAGTCTTCTAATTTATTTCACTAAGCTAAGTTATATGCTTTGAAGGCAATCTTTATTATAAATAGTGACTAGAACTGTTGTATGTTCATAAAATATGCTTATGAAAAGATAACGCCCTTTGATGATGTCCATAAAACTAAAATGTACCTTATAAATTAATAATTAATACTACACCTATCACTACTATTACTAGTTTAGTCTTTTTTTCTTTCTTATTTTTTTTTTGGACAGGCAGAGTGGACAGTGAGAGAGAGACAGAGAGAAAGGTCTTCCTTTTTCTGTTGGTTTTTCCATTGGTTCACCCCACATTGGCCACTGTGGCTGGTGCACCGCGCTGATTCGAAGTCAGGAGCCAGGTGCTTCTCCTGGTCTCCCACGTGGGTGCAGGGCCCAAGGACTTGGGCCATCCTCCACTGCACTCCCGGGCCGCAGCAGAGAGCTGGACCGGAAGAGGAGCAACCAGGACAGAATCCAGCGCCCAACTGCAACTAGAACCCAGGGGGCCGGCGCCGCAGGCGGAGGATTAGCCTATTGAGCCATGGCACCATCCCTACTAGTTTAGTCTTTACTGAGGTATAGTTATGCATTGTTCTCCATTCAGATAGGTCATTACTCAAGTAAATTTATTACCTAGGTATATAGGGAATCTGATCTTATAGTCCCATCTTTTACTCCTAACTCCCTAAGTAGCCAATGTGCAATCTAATCTTTTTATATTTACTTATGTTTATTTCCCCCATTTCAGTTGCCTACTGCTTTCCCATCAATAAATCCAAATCTGTTGTCCTTTATGGTGTAGAAATATTAGCATTTATTTAACAAACACTTTTCTGACATCCAGTCCATAACATATTTTTCTCTCCTGCTTCAATAGCTCTAGTGAGGTCTACCACTCATTTTAGCACTTTCCTTTCTCTAGTTTATTACATATCACTTATTGAACCCTTTGTCATTTTGTTGTCACTGACTTTTTCTTGCAAGCCAATTTATTTCTCTGTACATCCCACAATCTCTTTGATGGAAAGAAATAATGTTTCTACTTTTTGAAATTTTCAAAACCTGATTAGTCCTGATTAAAGAGTAGAATGCTTTCTGAAAAGTTTAACCCATGTTGAATAAAAACACAATGATGAATAATGATAGAATACATAGGACTACTTTCAAATTTCCATCTTCATTATTTTTGGGAAGAATTAAGGTATCTTGGTAAGGTGTTTTCTGACAACACAGAGGAACTGGTTCTGGAAGTAGAATAGTACTAGAAGAGCAAGTTTTCTAGTCCCAGAGTAAATTGAGCTTGAGTCCTTTCAGTGGGAACAACTTCTCCCACTTTCTCCTAAACAGCAAATTTTTACCTACCTGCTTATTGAAATTTCCAGTTTGTAAAATTCCAATCTCTGTGGAATTAACATGTCAAAAAATAAGCACTTGATTCTAGTCCCCAAATTGCTCAATTTCTAACATTCTAGATTCCAGTAAATGACATCCTCTTCACTCTCTCAACTTTAGAGTCATATTACAGCCCTAGCATCAAAAAATACCTCTGGGAAAACCTTCAAAGTAGTAAGTAGAACCACTTGTAATTATCATTCTTGTGGATTCAAAACTGGTCAAAAGCCAGCAATATCATATGATTTACCCTGAAGCATCCAGATTCAGACTTCCTATTATCTTCTATGTTACCATGCTAGCCTAAGCTGTTATCATGTCTTTGGAAAAAGCTTTAATTGCTTAATTAATATATAATTCATACAGCATACAATTTACCCATTTGGAAGTGAAAAACGCAGTGTCTGGTGTTACACTCACAGAATTGTGAAACCACAACCACAATCTAATTCATAATGTTTTTGCCCCCCACCCACAAAAAACCCACAAATGTAGACCCCTGAGGAATCACTCTTCATTCCTCTCCTCTTCCCAGCCCTAATCTCCAATAATCTACTTTATGTTTTAAAGATTTGCCTGCTCTACATATTAGATATAAATGAATTCATTCAAAATGTGATTTGTTGCAACTGACTTTTTTCACTCAGCGATAGTTTTTAAAATTCATCCAGGTTCATGTGTGAAGGCTTCATTCCTTTTTATTGCAAACTATTCCACTGTCTGAATATACTATTGTTATTTATAAACTCATCATGTAACGGTAATTTGGATTTATTTTTGCCTTTTGACTATCATAAATAATGCTGTTATAAACATTCATGCATAGGTTTTTATGTGGACATATGTTTTCAATTCTTTTGAATATGATTATATACAAGGTTTATAAATGCTTGATAAATAATATGGTAACTTTAGCTCTCTGAGAACTGCCAGATTGCTTATCAAAGTGACTGCGTCAATTTAAAAGCACATTTCCACCAGCAGTTTATGAGAAATTCAATTTCTTTACATCTTTGACAACACTTGTAGTTATGCATATTCATTATGTTTTTCTACTATAGCAGGTATGAACTGTTTCTCATTGTAGTACTATTTTTTTATTTTCCTATTAACTAGTCAATCACTAGTTAATTTTTCTCACGTGCTTATTAGCCATTCATAGATTTTCTTTGGAGAAATGTCTATTTGAGCCACTCATTATTTTTTAATGAAGATGTTATTATTCTTTTTTTCATTCTGGGTATGCATTCCTTGTCAGAAATCATTTGTAATCATCCCTTAAGTCTATAGATTGGCATCACTTTTTTGATAGCATCACATGAAGGATAAATTTTTTGAAGGCCAATTAATCTATATTTCTTCTTTTTGCTTTAACTTTGGATTTCTAAGGTTTTGCATGATCCAAGATCACAAAGATTTACTTTTCATTTCTTTTAAAAAATGTTGTTTCTTTTTTTTATTTTTTGCTTCCTTTTGTTTATAGAAAGAGACCAAATCTCATGTAGTTCATATATAAAGCTTTAAGAGTACAATGATACCTCCCACTCTACTGTTCCTCCTCCCATTTTTCTTTTAATTTTTATGACATAATTTTAATTTTCTATATAATCACAAATTAATCTCTGCTAAATAAAGAATTGGACAAATAGTAATAAGAAAAACTACTGTTCCTCAAAAGTATAGACACGGACCATAAATAACAATCAAATATCAAAATGTCAAGTTTGCTCATATACATTACTTTTTTGTATTTAGTTCTAAGAGTTTTATAGTTTTATGTCCTATACTTAGGTCTATGATCCTCTTTGACATATTTCATCTTAGTTTTCGTTTATAACATGAAGAAGGGAAATTCAACTTCATTATTCATCGTGTAGACATGTAATCATTCCAGCATTATTTGCTAATGATATATTTTTCCCATCATAATTTCAATTATCATGGCATCCAGAAAAAAATGAACTGATTATGAATTTAAAGGTTTATTTGTGGATTCTCTATTCTATCATATTGATATACTTTCTAAGTTCATGCTACCACCACAGAGCCTGGATGAAGGTTTTGAAACTAGAAAGTATATGTCTATCATCTTTGTCACTTTCAAGACTGATCTGGAAATCCTGGACCTTTGTAAATTTTAGCACTAACTTTCCACTTATTGAAGAAAAAAGCACTAGGCTTGGATTTTCATAGATATTACACTGAATCTGTATATCAATTTAGAGAGTACATCATTATCACCTTTGTCAGGGACTTGGTAATGCCTTCCCAAGCGATCTCACTTCAACCTTTGTTCCCCAAATAAGCTCTGCATAATGAATCCCAGGGATTCTTTTAAAGACAAAGCTATCATTCCTTTGTATCTCATCCAAAAGGAAATCTAAAATCTTCATCAAGGTTTTGTATTCCCATATTATTTTCCTTCTGCTGCTGTACTGACTTTACCATTTATGATTTACTCCCTCACTCATGTCAACTACACTAAACTCACCATTAACCATGCTATACATGGTGCACTTCTTATATTTTATGCTTCTTATGTACTCTATAGCATCCTATCTCCAGACCCTTCACTCTCTTAGGTCTCAGGTATTGTTATATTCTTAGGGTGCCCCTTCTTGGTCACTTTATCCAAAATAGCATTTATCCAACTATTTTATCTTCTGATCTGTTTTGTTTTGATTCAGATACTTTCTGCTGCCTGTCATATCTTTCAAATATCATATAAATACATAAAACATATACATGCATATATATGCATACATATATATAAACGTGTGTGTATGTACACAGTGTATGCAGGTTTGTGTATATATATGTATTGACCTATAATAATGTAAGTTTCATGAGAAAAGGCTATTCTGTTTTATTTTTAGTGCTTAAAAAGAGTACCTGCCATGTAGAAAGCATTCAATAAATATCAATTATAAAATGAAGAACATATTTTTAAAATTTTCACTGGCTTCAAATAAAATAGGCTTGTTTAGTAGGGATCCATTAGATAATTGTGCACATAAATGATACAAAATTAAAATTTCGTTTGTTTGTTGTTTGTTTTTTTTTTTTTTTGTTTTTGTTTTTTGACAGGCAGAGTGGACAGTGAGAGAGAGACAGAGAGAAAGGTCTTCCTTTTGCCGTTGGTTCACCCTCCAATGGCCGCCGCGGTAGGCGCGCTGCAGCCAGCGCACTGCGCTGATCCGATGGCAGGAGCCAGGTGCTTCTCCTGGTCTCCCATGGGGTGCAGGGCCCAAGGACCTGGGCCATCCTCCACTGCACTCCCTGGCCACAGCAGAGAGCTGGCCTGGAAGAGGGGCAACCGGGACAGTATCGGTGCCCCGACCGGGACTAGAACCCGGTGTGCTGGCGCTGCAAGGCGGAGGATTAGCCTAGTGAGCCGCGGCGCCGGCCTATAAACTAGAGTGTCAATTTGTTGGGTAAACAACAGGAGCCACTGTGCGCTTGCTCCTGATGTGGGATCTCTGTCCTTAATGTACTGTACATTTTGATTTAATGCTATAACTAGTACTCAAACAGTATGTTTCACTTTGTGTTTCTATGTGGGTGCAAACTGTTGAAGTATTTATACTAAATTGATCTTCTGTATATAAATAGAATTGAAAATGAATCTTGATGTGAATGGAAGGGGAGAGGGAGCGGGAGAGGGGAGGGTTGCGGGTGGGAGGGAAATTATGGGAAGGGGAAGCCATTGTAATCCATAAGCTGTATACTGGAAATTTATATTCATTAAATAAAAGTTAAAAAAAAAACTCAATGAAAAATATAGAGTATAGTAAACTCTTGACTTCTGAGTTGTGACACAGAAAAGAAATTTTAGAATATTGATTTGAAAAGACCTGATCTTGGTCACAGTACATAAACATCCTAGAACAGGGAGCTAAGGTAGGCCCAAAGAGCAGACTTCTGAAAATGTGAGTGATGATAGATTTATCATACAACAGTTTCCCTCTCATCTAACTCATCATTTAGAATTATAGCTCAAAGGGTATGAGGTAGGAAAATCTTTCTTTTCAGACCAACTGAGTCTCTGATTCTTTCCTTCTTCCTATTATATTTATTAAGATCCATGAGAGTAGAAACTCTATCTTTTAGCTTATTTCTGCAATTCCCAGAGCTTAGCATAACACCTCATATTAAGTGCAGGAAAACTATAAAAAGTTTATAGAAAAATGGAATTAAAACACAAACTTATTCTGGTACCAAAAATATTGAAATACATGCATTGTTTTTCCACAATGCACATTTTTCATGATCTTTTTGAAGATTCTTTTTTCCAGCTTTTTATGTTAATGTGATATTAATACAATAAGAACAGATTCAGTGTAGGTCATAGATACAATTTTAAGAATACAATAGTCCCACTTAAAACTATTGGTTGAACTCTGTAATTAATACACAATTATTCTTAGGTGTTTAATTAATGCTATAACTAGTACTCAAATAGTATTTTACACTTTGTGTTTCTGTGTGGGTGCAAACTGTTGAAATCTTTACTTAATAAATGCTAAATTGATCTTCTGTATATAAAGATAATTGAAAATTAATTTTGATGTGAATGGAAGAGGAGAGGGGGTGGGAGAGGGGAGTGTTGTGGGTGGGAGGGAAGTTATGGGGGGGGGAAGCTATTGTAATCCATAAGCTGTACTTTGGAAATTTATGTTCATTAAATAAAATTTAAAAAAAAAGAAAAAAAAATTAAAATTTCTTTTCCTCTGTTTTTTAAATTTATTTGACAGATAGAGTTAGACAGTGAGAGAGAGAGAGAGAGAGAGAGAGACAGAAAGGTCTTCCTTCCACTGGTTCACCCCCAAAATGCCCGCTACGGCCGGAGCTGCTCCAATATGAAGCCAGGAGCCAGCAGTTTCTTCCTGGTCTCCCATGCTGGTGCAGAGGCCCAAGGACTTGGGCCATCCTTCACTGCCCTCCCGGGCCACAGCAGAAAGCTGGACTGGAAGAGGAGCAACCAGGACTAGAACCCGGCACCCATATGTGATGCCAGTGCTGCAGGCGGAGGATTAACCAAGTGAGCCATGGTGCCTGTCCCCCTCTCTTATTTTCAATAGTGGATACTATTCAAGCACTATGCAAAGCTTAAAGAACATGCCAAATGATTTTGAAGACTCACTACATAATCGTACATGCATGCAGCATGTTTAAAATCTGATTTTCAACTTGTGAATAATGCTAAGGTCTTATAAGCATTATTACTCCTGGCAAGCAATAAAATTCATGTAACCATGTTCTAAAATCAAAGAACCACTGAAAACTTAAATACTATTCTAGGAAGCCAAAGAATATTTAACTTATTCATAATTCTGTTTATGACTCTGCATGATTTGGAATGTGCTGCAGGACAACTCATTTATCTCTTTTAACCTTAGGTTGTGTTTCCTTAAAATAAAGTTAATTCAATTTGCCACTTATAGTTTCTCATATTTTTGGCAATGTTGAGAATGCTGGCATAATTCTAAACATGGTTCAGTTTTGTATTTGGAAATTGCTACTCATAAAAAAGAAATTATGCAATGTAAAGCTTTCAGTGTGAGTAGAGAGGGACATATTAATGTTGTGTGAATAAAAAATAAAAGCTATACATTTATAGAGGGCAGTATGGTAACGGAAGAAAGGATTGAGTGTCAGATGCAATACTTCCCAAATGTAGGAATGATTGAAAAATTAAATTTCCTGGAGCTTTACTTCTTTATCTCTAAAAGAATAACAATTTCAGAGCACCTAACATAGGATCGATCAGACAATGCTAGGTGTAGGTATTTAGTAAATGTGCAGTATATTTCCCCCTGCTACAGATAATCAAATTGGCATGACATCAGAAATATGATCATGGATCTTATAAAAAGATAACAATTGTTGTTATTTCTAATTAACTATTTGTGGTGGAATGAGAAGGCCATGCCAAGATGGCCACTGACAAGTGAGCATCAGTTACTCAGGAATGGCTTCGAAACTCACTTGGCAATGGAGCCTGCCTGGCAACAGGCTGTGATTGGATGGCTTTGGAAACCACATGCCAATAGAGCCTGCCTGGCAACAGGCTGTGATTGGTTAGGACATAAACCGCCCCTTGACTGGATTGGCTGCCTTGGCTATTTAAGCTGCTGTACCAACTGAACTAAACGAGTCTGCGGGCTGCTCACCTCTGGCCCGCTTTCACCTGACTCCCGGGGTCTGTGTGGTGACTCCATGCCTCTTGCCCCTACCATGCTCCTCCTCTCAGAATGAATCCACCTCAACAGCTATTATTCTCCATAAAATAATTGCATCAAGAGAATGAATACTTTTTTTCACAAACTTATTATTCAAAAAGACAAAAAACTTGAGGTGCTTGAAGGAAGCTCCAAAAAATGTTTGAAATCAATGCTGAGACAATATTTATCTTTTTATATTTCTTTATAAAGTTTTAAATTCCAAAAGTCATATATGTTCCTCAATTCATAACCTGATAACAGAAAATGACAACCTCGGGAGTGTATGTTTGCATTCATTTAGCCCTGCTCATACCTTTACATGTGAGGTTTCAAGTTTTTGTGTATGTCTTACAAATAGATACTTTGGAAATTCCTTCATAAAAAATTCCTTCATATTAATAGGAATAAATCTGATCTAAGGATGAATACATATCATGCAAACCGAAGAAAATATGCTACTAAAACTTAGGCTTAGAAAGCAATTCTAAACTGGAAGTTTCCTGTGGAATCAGGATATAATGTCACACTAGGTCAAACTGACTGTTGGTAATGATTGTACTCTATAACACAGTTTTTCTGAAATTTGGTCAATGCTGTCTTAATTGACACCTTTTGAGGTTGTTTCTAATTGAAGGACATTACAAAAACCAAACAAAGATAAATGATGCAATGAACATTCATTTTGGGAAATTATTTACCTATAGAAAGAATCATAAAAAGTACATTTCTGATTCAAAAAGTTTGCTCTTTAAAAGAAAACAATAATTTTGGCTGAGCCCAGTGAAAAAGAACACTGCAGTTAATATTCCTTTTAATAAATTTGAGATGTAATATTTGTTCACAATGAAAATCCCATAGTCGCATAAACTGATTTTTTTATTCTCTCTTCTGAATTATTTTAATTTTTCATAATAAGATATTTTTGCTGATGATACATTCAACATTTTTCTAGATTTATGACATTTATCATCATATATGAATGCAAAATCATCTTACAATTCATAGCTATTAAGCTAGTTGTATATCCTTATAGAAATACTGAAATGCCAGTATTGTGTTAATTGACATGGACAGGTTGGAAAAAGTGACATTTTGTGAGTCAAATGACAAGTGGCATGTTTTATTTGCTTTACTTGTCAATAAAATATTTGTAGAATATTTCATTTAGACCTAAACTTACTGATGCTGAATCATCCTTAGTTTGTTCATTTTTTAAAATGTTATTTTATTGTGATAAGAATACTTAACATGAAGTCTACATGCTTAACATGTTTTTAAGTTTACAATACAAAATTGATAAGTACAGGTACAATGTCATAGATCAGATCTCTAAAACTTATTCATCTTACTTAACTGAAACTTCGTGCCATTTGAGTAGTAATTTCCTATTCTCCATTCCCTCACACCCTGGAAATCACAATTGCAATCCTTGAATTTATGAATTCGACTATTTTACACACCTCAAATAAGTCAAACCACGAGGTTATCATCATTCTATGTATGACTATTTCAGTTAGCATCAGGTCCTCAAGGTACATCTATGTTGAGACATATTGAAATATTTTAAAAATGAATAGTATTCCATTTTAGGTACATTTCTTGTTAGTAAAATGGTACAGTCTTATCTATGGCACAATCTGTACTCCAGACACCATTGCTGGAAGCCAGGTGGCCATATGGCCCAACCACCGGTGACAGCCCTACCCCCATCTTAATGGGATTTGCTGCTCCTACTTCTTTGCCCCCCTCTCGCAAAGTTTTAAGAGATGTTCCTGAACACATCACTCTCTTTCTGTCTCCTGATCTCTCTCCCTTTTTCAGTTTTCCTTTGTCTTGATCTCTCTTACTCTCTTCTTCTCCCTCTCTTCCTTCTTCACCCCTTCCCTCCATCTGTTGGGTTTCCCCAATAAACCCTTTCCCTTACTCCAGTGTTTGCTTTGTTATGTGTCGACCTTACAGTCCTCATTTTTTTATTCATTCATCTTTTGATAGACATTAGTGTTCTTTTTCTTTTTTTTTTCACTTGTTTTTTCTTAGTTTTTATTTACTTGAGGATCAGAGCTACATACAGAGAGAGGAAAAGAGACAGATAGAAAGGTCTTCCATCTGCTGGTTTACTTCCTAAATGGCCACAACGGAAGGAGGTGGGCTGATCTGAAGCCAGGAGCCAGGAGCTTCTTCGGGGTCTCCCATGTGGGTGCAGGGGCCCAAACACTTGGGCCAGCTCCCACTGCTTTCCCAGACCATAGCAGAGAGCTGAATAAGCCGAAACTGTAACTGGCGCCCATATGGGATGACAGCACAGTAGGCGGAGTCTTAGCCCACTAGGACTGGCCCCTTTTTCCACATCTTGAAAACTTTGAATTGTACTGCAATAGACATGTAAACCTCACACTTTTTAGAGATTCTAATTTCATTACTTTTAGAAAATATCCAGAAGATTAATGAATTATATGATAGCTCTATTTTAAATTTTTTGAAGGACATCCATACAGTTTTCCATAGTAGCTATATCGTTTCTTATTCCAGCCAATGGTATAAAATTGTCTGCCTCTTCCACATAGTTGTGAATACTTATCTTACATATTTCTTTTTTAATAATGACCATCCTCATGGGTGCATGTTGTTTTGCATTTTTCTGATTATTAGTTATTTTGAGTGTTTTAAAAAATGTATTCATTTGCCATTTGCATAAATTTAGAGAAATGTATTTAAATCTTTAGCCCATTTGCAAATCGGATTGTTAGTTCTTTGCCTTGGAGTAACAGGTGTTTCTTATATATCTCAGAGTTTAACTTTGTTGAAAATGTTTTGCAAATATATTCTGATTTTGTTGATTGCCTTTTCACTGGAAATTACTTTAATCACTGTGCAGAAATTTTTAGTTTGATGTAATTCATGTTTTTTTTTTCTTTTTTTTTTTTGGTTTGGTTGCCAGTGCTTTTGATGTCATATCCATGAAGAATTCCCAAGACCAAAGTCAAAGTAAAGAAGCTTTGCTCTTATTGTTCCTCTTAGAAGTTTGACAGTTGCATATCTGTAGTCCAAGTCTTTCATTCATTGTGAGTGGATTTTGTGTCTGGTGTAAGATAACGGTCCAATTTGATTCTTTCACATGTAGATACCCAGCTTTTCAAGTTCCAATTCATGGTCTGAGACCAGGCATGAGCCATTGGTTTGGCCTTGGATTTTTGTACTCTGACAAGATTTCTGAGGTGGTTTAGCATATCACACGAAAACAGATAGCATACCTCTTTCTATGTCTCTTCCTGCAAAGACACTATGATTCACTCATGGACCCTCGACCAATTAATCATCTAACAAAGGCTTCACCTCTAAATATCATAGCTGGAATAAGCGTCAGCACTCTTAGTATAATTAATATAACACTTGGTGACCAAGCCTTTAATAGATGACACTCATATTAACATCCACACTTGATTTTCACCAAAAGGCCAAAAAGTGAAGCCAATTAATATACCAACTAGAGTAAAGAGTAAAATTATCTTCGACAAAAAATTCTTTTTTTTAACTTTAATTTAATGAATATAAATTTCCAAAGTATAGCTTATGGATTACAGTGGCTTCCCCCCCACCCATAACTTCCCTCTACATGCAACCCTCCACTCTCCCAATCCCTGTCCCATTCCATTCACATCAAGATACATTTTCAATTATCTTCATATACAGAAGATCAATTTAGCTTATAATAAGTAAAGATTTTAACAGTTTGGACCCACATCAAAACACAAAGTGTAAACTACGGTTTGAGTACTAGTTATATCATTAATTCACAAAGTACAACACATTAAGGAAAGAGATCCTACATGAGGAGTAAGTGCACAGTGACTCCTGTTGTTGACTTAACAATTTGACACTCTTGTTTATGGTGTCAGATATTTCCCTAGGCTCTTGTCATGAGTTGCCAAGGCTAAGGAGGCCTTTTGAGTTTACCGACTCTGATCTTATTTAGACAAGGTCATAGTCAAAGTGGAAGTTCACTCCTCCCTTCTGAGAAAGGTACCTCTTTCTTTGATGGCCTGTTTTTTCTACTGGGATCTCACTCGCAGAGCTCTTTCATTTAGGTTGTGTGTGTGTGTGTGTGGGTGGGTGCGTGTGTTTCTTTTTTTTTTTTTTTTTTTTTTTTTTTTTTGCCAGAGTGTCTTGGCTTTCCATGCCTATAATGCTCTCAGGAGCTCTTCAGCCAGATCTGAATGCCTTAAGGGGTGAATCTGAGGCCAGAGTGCTGTTTAGGACATCTGCCCTTCTATGAGTCTGCTGTGTATCCCACTTCCCATGTTGGATGGCTCTCTCCTTTTTAATTATATCAGTATTTGCAGACACTAGTCTTGTTTATGTGATCCCTTTGACTCTTAGTCCTATCATTGTGATCAATTGTGAACTGAAAATGATCACTTGGACTAGTGAGATGGCATTGGTACATGCCACCTTGATGGGATTGTATTAGAATCCCCTGTCAGGTTTCTAACTCTATCATTTGGGGCAAGTCCAATTGAGCATGTCCCAAATTGTACATCTCCTCCCTCTCTTAT
This sequence comes from Lepus europaeus, assembly GCF_033115175.1. Classification (NCBI taxonomy): domain Eukaryota; kingdom Metazoa; phylum Chordata; class Mammalia; order Lagomorpha; family Leporidae; genus Lepus; species Lepus europaeus. Next base: position 55,932,217 of record NC_084830.1, read on the forward strand.
TCAAACTCTTATATTTAATAGGGATCAATTTTTAGTTAAATTTAAACACCTAAGAATAATTGTGTGTTAATTACAGAGTTCAACCAATAGTATTAAGTAGAACAAAAAAATACTAAAAGGGATAGAGCATTAAGTTGTACATCAACAGTCAGGACAAGGGCTAATCAGGTCTCTGTTTCTCATAGTGTCCATTTCATTTCAACAGGTTTCCTTTTTGGTGCTTGGTTAGTTGTTACTGATCAGGGAGAACATATGATATTTGTCCCTTTGGGACTGGCTTAATTCACTCAGCATGATGTGTTCCAGATTTCTCCATTTGGTTGCAAATTACCAGACTTCATTGATTTTTTACTGCTGAATAGTAATTTATAGAGTACATGTCCCATAATTTCTTTATCCAGTCTACTGTTGATGGGCATTTGGGTTGGTTCCAGGTCTTAGCTATTGTGAATTGAGCTGCATTAAAAATTAAGGTACAGACCGCTTTTTTGTTTGCCAATTTAATTTCCTTTGGGTAAATTCCAAGGAGTGGGATGGCTGGGTTGTATGGTAGGGTTATATTCAGGTTTCTGAGGAATCTCCAGACTGACTTCCATAGTGGCTTAACCAGTTTGCATTCCCACCAACAGTGGATTAGTGTCCCTTTTTCCCCACATCCTCTCCAGCATCTGTTGTTGGTAGATTTCTGAATGTGAGCCATTCTAACCGGGGTGAGATGGAACCTCATTGTGGTTTTGATTTGCATTTCCTTGATTTCTAGTGATCCTGAACATTTTTCCATGTGTCTGTTGACCATTTGGATTTCCTCTTTTGAAAAATATCTCTTGAGGTCCTTGGCCCATCTCTTAAGTGGGTTGTTTGTTTTGATGTTGTGGAGTTTCTTGATCTCTTTGTAGATTCTGGTTTTTTTTTTTTTTTTTTTTTTTTTTGAGAGGCAGAGTGGACAGTGAGAGAGAGAGACAGAGAGACAGAGAGAAAGGTCTTCCTTTGCCGTTGGTTCACCCTCCAATGGCCGCCGCGGCTGGCGCGCTGCGGCCAGCGCACCGCGCTGATCCGATGGCAGGAGCCAGGTACTTCTCCTGGTCTCCCATGGGGTGCAGGGCCCAAGCACCTGGGCCATCCTCCACTGCACTCCCTGGCCACAGCAGAGAGCTGGCCTGGAAGAGGGGCAACCGGGACAGAATCCAGTGCCCCGACCGGGACTAGAACCCGGTGTGCCAGCGCCGCAAGGTGGAGGATTAGCCTAGTGAGCCGTGGCGCCGGCCAGATTCTGGTTATTAATCCTTTATCTGTTGCATAGTTTGCAAATATTCTTTCGATTCTGCCGGTTGCCTCTTCACTTTCCTTACTGTTCCTTTTACTGTACAGAAACTTCTCTATTTGATGCAGTCCCAATTGTTAATTTTGATTTTGACTACCTGTGCCTCCCGGGTCTTTTCCAAGAAGTCTTTGCCGCTGCCTATATCACGCAGTGTTTATCCGATGTTCTCTAATATTTTGATGGTGTTGGGTCATAGATGTAGATCGTTAATCCATGTTGAGTGAATTTTTGTGTAAGATGAAAGGTAGGGGTCTTTATTCATGCTTTTGCACGTGGAAATCCAGTTTTCCCAGCACCATTTATTGAATAGACTGTCCTTAATCCAGGGATTGGTTTTAGCTCCTTGATCAAATATAAGTTGGCTGTAGACGTATGGATTTATTTCTGGTGTTTCTATTCCGTTCCATTGGTCCATCCATCTGTTTCTATACCAGTACCATGCTCTTTTGATTACAACTGCCTGTAGTATATCCTGAAAACTGGTATTGTGATGTCTCTGGCCTTGTTTCTGTTGAACAATATTGCTTTAGCTATTCGAGGTCTCCTGTGTCTCCTTATGAATTTCAGCATCATTTTTTCCAGATCTGAGAAGAATGCCTTTGGTATTTTGATAGGTATCACATTGAATCTATAAATTCATTTTGGGAGAATGGACATTTCGATTATATTGATTCTCCCATTCCATGAGCATGTAAGATTTCTCCATTTTTTGGTATCCTCTTCTATTTCTTTCTTTAAGATTTTGTAATTCTCATCATAGAGATCTTTAATGTCCTTGGTTAAGTTTATTCCAAGGTATTTGATTGTTTTTGTGGCTATTGTGAATGGGATTGATCTTAGCAGTTCTTTCTCAGCTGTGGCATTGCCTGTGTATACAAAGGCTGTTGATTTTTGTGCATTGATTTTATATCCAGCTACTTTGCCAAACTCTTCTATGAGCTCCAATAGTCTCTTAGTAGAGTTCTTTGGATCCCCTCAATAATGATATCATCTGCAAAGAGGGATAATTTGACTCCTTCCTTCCCAATTTGTATCCCTTTAATTTATTTTTCTTTTCTAATGGCTGTGGCTAAAACTTCCAGTATTATATTAAATAGCAATTATGAGAGTAGGCATCCCTGTCTGGTACCAGATCTCAGTGAAAATGCTTCCAACTTTTCCCCATTCAATAGGATGCTTGCCAAGGGTTTTTCATAAATTGCTTTGATTGTATTGTCCTTCTGTACCCAATTTGCTTAGAGTTTTCACCATGAAAGGGTGTTTATTTTATCAAATGCTTTCTCTGCATCTATTGAGAGAATCATATGGTTTTTCTTCTGCAATCTGTTAATGTGGTGTATCACATTGATTGATTGCAAACATTGAACCATCCCTGCATACCAGGGATAAATCCCACTTGGTCTGGTTGGATGATCTTTCTGATGTGTTGTTGCATTCTATTGACTGGAATTTTATTGAGGATTTTTGCGTCTATGTTCATCAGGGATATTGGTCTGTAATTTTCTTTCAATGCTGCATCTTTTTAGGGCTTAGGGATTAAAGTGATGTTGGTTTCATAGAAAGAGTTTGGAAGGGTTCCCTCTTTTTCGATTGTTCTGAATAGTTTGAGAAGAATTGGAGTTAGTTCTTCTCTAAATGTCTGGTAGAATTCAGCAGTGAATCCATCCAGTTCTGGGCTTTTCTTTGTTAAGAGGGCCTTTAGTACTGTTTCAATTTCTGTCTCAGTTATGGATCTGTTTAGGTTTCCTATGTCTTCATGGTTCAGTTTAGGTAGGTTGCATGTGTCCAGGAATCTATCCATTTCTGCTATATTTCTCTGTTTGCTGGCATACAATTCTTTGTAGTAATTTCTGATGATTACTTTTTATATCTGTGGTGTCAGTTGTTGCATTTCCTTTTTCATCTTGGATTTTATTGATTTGGGTCTTTTTTCTTCTTTTTTTAGTTAATTGGGCCAATGGTGTGTCAATTTTGTTTATTTTTTTCAGAAAACCAGCTCTTTTTTGGCTGATTTTTGAATGATTTTTTTTTCATTCAATGCTGTTGTTTTCCTCTCTAATTTTAAGTATTTCTCTTCTCCTACTGGGTTTGGGTCTGGTTTGCTGCAGTTTTTCTAGATTCTTGAGATGCATTGAAAGCTCATTTACTTGGTGCATTTCCAATTTCTTGATGTAGGCAGCTATTGCTATAAACTTTCATTTTAACACTGCTTTTGCTGTATCCCCTAAGTTTTGATATGTTGTGTTGTTATCCTCATTTACTTCCAGAAAGGTTTTGATTTCTCCTTTGATTTCTTCTATGACCCAGTGTTCATTCATGAGCATATTGTTCAGCTTCCATGCTCTAGTGATTCCTGAGTTGCTAATTTCCAATTTCATTCTGTTGTGGTCTGAGAAGCTGCATGGTATGATTCTAATTCTTTTGAATTTGCTGAGACTTGCTTTATGGCCTAGTATGTGGTCAATCCTAGAGTAGGTTACAAGTACTGCTGAGAAGAATTTAAATTCTTTAAATGTAGGTTTGAAAGTTCTATGGATATCTGTTAGATCCATTTGGGCTATAGTGTTGATTAAATCTGCTATTTCCTTGTTGATCTTGTGTCCAGTTGGTCTATTTCTGAGAGTGGGGTATTGAAGTCCCCCAAAACTACTGTATTTGAGTCTAAGTCTCCCTTTAAGTCCTTTAACATATCTTTTAAATTAACCTGTGCCCTGTAATTAGGTGTGTATGTTTATAATAGTTACATTTTCCTATTGAATGGATCCTTTAATCATTATATAGTGCCCCTCTTTGTCTCTCTTAACAGTTTTTGTGTTAAAGTTTATTTTGTCTGATATTAAGATGGCTATGCCAGCTTTTTTTGTTTGTTTGTTTGTTTTTTGTTTTTTGTTTCTGTTGGCATGGAATATCTTTTTCCAAGCTTTCACTTTCAGTCCGCATGCATCTTTGTTAGAAAGATGTATTTCTTGTAGGCAGCAAATAGATGGGTTTTGTTCCTTAATCCATTCAGTCAGTCTGTGTCTTTTAACTGGAGGGTTGAGCCATTAATGTTCAATGTGACTATTGATAAAAGTAACCTTGCCCTGCAATTTTCCCAAAGATATTTTCTAATATATGCTTTGAGCTTTTTGTGATCTTTTACAGGGAGGTTTTCTTCCTTTACCTTCTTTCATATTGATAGCCGTGTTTTTGTGTTTCTGTGTGTAACACATCTTTAAGCATCTTTTGCAGGGCTATACCAGTGGCTACAAATTCTTTCAATTTCTGTTTGCTATGAAAAGTCTTTATTTCACCTTCGTTCACAAATGAGAGCTTTGCAGGATATAATATTCTGGGCTGGCAGTTTTTCTCTCTTAGTACCTGGGCTATATCTCGCAATTCCTTCCTAGCTTATAGGGTTTCTTATGAGAAGTCTGCTGTGAGTCTAATTGGAGATTCTCTGAGAGTAATCTGATGTTTCTCTCTTGCACATTTTAGAATCTTTTCTTTATGTTTCACTGTGGTGAGTTTGATTAAAATGTGTCATGGAGAGGATCTCTTTTGTTCATGTTTATTAGGGGTTCTATGAGCTTCCTGTACTTGGATGTCTCTGTTCTCCAAACCCAGGAAGTTTTCTGCTAGTATCTCACTGAAAAGGCCTTCTAATCCTTTCTCTCTCCATGCCTTCAGGAACTCCCAGAAGCCGAATGTTGTTTTTTTTAATAGTATTGTAGATTCCCAACAATATTTTTTAGATTTATAATTTCTTCTTCTTTTCTTTGGTTTGACTGTATGCTTTCCTGTGCTCTGTCTTCTAAGTCTGATATTCTTTCTTCTGCTTCACCCATTCTGTTTTCAAGGCTCTCTAATGTGTTTGTCATTTGATCTATTGAATTCTTCATTTCATTATGATTTCTCATCACTATCACAGTTTCTTGTTCTACTAGTTGTTTCATTTCATTTTGATTCCTCCTTAATATTTCATTTTCACGAGAGAGATTTTCTATCCGGTCCAGTAAGAATTTCTGTAGTTCAAGATTTTGTTTTTGAGAACTTCTTAATGTTCTTATCAATTTTTTGAGATCTGCTTTTTGCATTTCTTCTATCTCATCATCTTCATATTCTTGAATTGGGGTGTCTTGTTCATTTGGGGGTATGATGATGTCTTCCTTGTTCTTGATTTCTTGGTTTCTGTGTTTGTTCCTTGGCATTGTGGAGATATTATTTGGTTTCTTCTTTTTTTTCCTCGCTGTGGTACATTTTCTATTATACTATGACTCTAGATTAAGTGTACTGTCTGCTTTCATTGGATCCTTAGATTCTTGCAATGGGTGTGGCCAGAGAGCTCTGTTTGGTCCTTCAGGTTAAGGGTGTGCCAAAGGTGACACACCCAGGTTAGATGTTGTAAATGTTCTTTCTCTCTCTCTCTTTCTTTTTTTTTTTTTTAATTCAGAAAGGTAGTAATTCTGCACAGCTCAGTTGAATTGAAGGTAGTTAGTGTCTGAACTCTGGCCCCTGTCAGTATAATATTCGTCTGCTCTGTACCAAGGACCACACAAAGGATCTGTGCAGTCTTCAGTGTAAGCTCAAATTCCCCTGCAGTCTCCCACCGGGTTGCAAAGGTTACCGAGTTTCTGTTCTCTCCCGAGAGTAATCATGACTCTGGTACTCCATGAGTTCTCTCACACAACCTCAGGTTTTTTGTTTTTGTTTTGTTTTGTTTTGTTTTGTTTTTGTTGTTTTTTTCCCCACAGTCTCAGTTCATTAGCTCCACACATTCACTAGGTATCCTTGCACCATTTTCGAAATCATTTCTAACTAAATACTACATATTTAGAATAACTTTTAATTTTTTCATTTCTATCTTGAGGTTTCTTATCTCAATATTGAAAATGTAGAACTACTGATTGTTATACTATTCTTTTAGTTGCTAATTATATGAATATTCTTGTTTATGTATAAAATCATAATAAACACATAAGAAAACTTTGTTCCTTTTCCCATAGGAATCTCTACCATTTCATGAAAATGTTTTATTGTCTAAAACTTACCAAATAGTTCTAAAGGATGACATCAGACATTTTTGTCCAAATTTTGACCTTAACAACAATGGCTTCAATTTGTACCACATGATAGATATTTTCAATTGGTTTCTGGTAATTTAACTTATCACAGTTTAAATAGTTTTCTATGGATCTGTTCAGGCCCCCTGTGAGCCCAGGTCTGCTACAATGAGTTCTAACCTTCTAAGCTTCTGGTGCTGCACACAGTAATTGCCCAGAGACCCTGTGCCCTATCACACAAAGTTCCCACAGTCACAGCACACGATGCTCCCGTAGTTACACAGTGCAGAGAGCCCTCGCTGACCTGCTAGCCTGTTCCATCCATGCAGAGGCAGATGCATTCCCAGAGCCAGCTGCCTGTGGGTACTCTGCCTTGGCAGGTTTAGCCCCAGAGCCTGTGACAAATTCAGAGGCTGGGGTCACTCCACAGTCCTATGTGGACATCCAGCCCCTGTCAATCCTCCCAGCCAGCATAAAAGTCATTGTGAAATGCAGATTTTTTCCTCTGGTAAAATCCCTGGATCACATGCACAACAGCCACCACAGAACGGTGCACAAGAGTGACCCCTGTTGCTCCTGGTGTCAAAATGGTGCCTTCTCCCCACCAGTTGCCAGGAACACACAGGAGCTGCCTGGCTGCTACTGGTGTCAAAATGGAGCCATCTCCCAGCTGGTTGCTGGGAGTTAATGTTGGGGTGTGGGGAGAATGAAATGTGTCATTTTTTTCTCTTGGTTAGGCAGGTGCCCTGTCCCGCTTAGGGCTCTAGGCTGGACTCAAGGACAGTGCGCTCCTCCAGCCTCTCCCTCCAGCAACATCACCAGTGGCATGGGTTGCAGCAGTCTGCTTTCACCTCACTCTATAAAGCTGGTGCTTCCTCTGGCTCATGGCTACAGTGATCATGTATTGTGTCCATGCTTGTTGGTGCCTATCCACTCCTTCCACACTAATCCACATTGTCCCTCTTCCTTCTCTACTTTTCACTGTAGATTTCTCTCCAACTCTCCCACGGTAATGCGTTTCCTCCACTTTTTCTACTATTTTCCCCTATCCTAAAGCACTAAGTTCATTCCCTATTCTGCCATCTCAGAACTCACCCTTACGGTTCTGCTCTCACGAAAGAGAATACTTGGTCCTTCTTTCTGATGATTATGACATAATTACTCCTTCCTCAGAACTTCCGTGCCTGCTCATCCTTAAGCTTGCAATACTCCTTTCTGTGTCTTTCACAGACTGGCTGTTTCTCAACATGCAACCTATTTCAGACGTCTCATTTTAAGAAAGAAAGAGGAACTCTCAGCTAAACTGATCTAAGTATCCTTTATTACTTGTTTTGAGCCTTTTGTTTTCTATTCATTGGAAATAATCATTGAGCTTTCCACTTTTGTTTAATTGTATACTGTCTGTCTCATGTCTCATCAGAATGTGAACTCAGGGGATCGGGATTCTTATTCTTTATCACTATTTATTCAGTTTCCATTTGCAAGTATTTAAGATAGATAGATAGATCCCCCCCCCCTCAAATTATCCACCCTGACCAGGTGATTTGATTTGGATGCTGGCTACCTGTAAAATTATGTAATTAACAGCTAAAGACTGGTGATTTAGCAAACTACCAGCTTCCATTTTGTTTCTCTTGGCACATATTATTTTTGAAACCTCTGGGCAAAATCTTTACCCATTTTCCACATAAATTTTCACAGCATTTCCTGATGTTGTATTGCCCCAATCATCTTTAATGTATTCTTTACTCCCACTGACCTTTCTCTTATCCTGTTTCAATTAATGGGCATCCAGTATCTCTGTTTCACCATCTGGAAACTTGCATTCTATTAATTTATTTCACCATCATTCATTTTAAGCTTCCAAGTCAAAGTATACATTCTCTGAATATCTCAGGCCTAAATCTTTATAGAGATTATTTGTACGAATATATGTTCATCTTTATATATTCTACTGTTTTTAAATCTTATTTTTTTTACTCCTGTAAAGTATAAACCTATTTGTATTGTTGAAAGGGTCGGATGAGCCTATCAGAAAAACCTGGTACATTTCTTCTTCTTTAATTTTACTTTATTATTAGAAGTTTAGAGGTTCTTCTTGCTATTTGTTCATACAATCTGCATTAGGATATCGTGCACTATAATCTTCCCAGTATGCTGTGTCACACTAAAAACTTCACCCAGTAGAATACGGCTGCACCCAATCTCATCCTTTTGGCTAGATGAAAGAGTATCACTAACTATGAATGACATTCCAACTTCAAGTTAAGCCAGAACTCTTTTCTAGATGGAGTGTTTTTTTTAAAGGATATTCCAATGCTTTAGGGAATTTGTGGCTTCACAGTTTTATCACCAAAATTTACTTTCCAAGAAAAAACATATTACAGATGTCTGTGAATGTGTAGTTTCACGGTTTAATTAGAATCATGATGGGGGCAATCACTGTAATGAAATCAAACAAAAGGCTCCTTATATAAAATCAAACTGAAGCCAAACAAATTGACAGGCCCAAGATGATACCTGTCCATGGAATAATATCACTGTAATTCATTTTTCATTATTTGGAACAAAAATCTATAAAATTAAGAAACCCTAAGCAAAATTCATTGCGTTTCTTCTGACATTTGAATTATTAAAGCAATTATTCACTGAGCAGTGTTTAAGCATGTAAAAAACAAAACAATCCCCTAACCCATATTTTTAATTAATTACTATTAATAAAATAATTTTGAAACACACTAAGACATATTTTCTTTCCTCTTTGAAGGATGCTTCTGCAAAACACAGAAATTATAAGCCACTAAAAATGTCTGATACAACAGCATGACACAGGTACAATGCTAAACCCCTCAGCTTTAGTGATGTCATCTCTGACCTCATTTGATGTTATGATCTTAGTATTTAATAATTTTCTAGCTTTTTAACCAACATATAATCAAATAGCAAATAAATGTTTACAGCAGAAACTATAATTTCCTTGCAAAATACCTGTGTGTTTCTTATCAACATTTTTTTAGTAGATTCGAGGTCTGAGAAAAGATATACAAAGGATTACAAATGTACTTCTTAGAAACAAAGGAGGAAAGTAGTGGGAAAGGAATCCAGGTTTCTTACAGAATAGAACTTGATAATTTTACATTAAAATTAACCTCTAATACAAGATAACTAATAAGCACTACTGTGGGATTTTATATGAGAAAAAATTTTAATAATGAAGGCGAAATTTCATGTTGTAGGTTATAAAGCATTTCTTTTCTGAGGTGTTGAAACAGGCTCTAAACCTAATCTAATAACCTGATTCAGTTCTTATGAAACAACAACAAAAAAAGAGCACCAAAATCTTGTGATGCCTGGGCTAAATATATGTACTTATTTATTTAATAAATGCTATGCCTTTGAAAAAGATGGCCATTTTGAGTTTTTCTCCTAAATTCACTAAAATTCTTTCTATAAATATTTCTGGTTCTTTTGGTATTAGTTCCTGATTGACATTTATCTTCCACAATCTATTGAGGATAATTTTGATTGTTGGTTTGTCTAATTTTTGTTTTCTTTTTTGAAATATACTAAATCATATGTACTTGTTTCTGTGTTAACAGATACAATATAGTATACCATGGGATGTTTGTTATGTTCCTGAAAATATGCAAGTAAACTATAAGGTATTTGATATAAAAGAGCTTGTCAGGAGGTAGTAGTGAATGTGTATTGTTTTTAAAAAGAATTCCTCAGTCTTCCATTTTTTGTGTACATAGTTCATTCTATTAACAATACTATTAAAAAACTGTTCTAAAATTGTATCTACAACACAGGTGTAATAGAATGCACTTTCTTTATATGCATATATATTTTCATTTATAAATGTGTATTGAAATTCTTCTTGAAGGAAAGATTTATAAATGATAAGAATAAAAGGATAATCATGAAAGGCATATTCGCTTTATATCCTAATTTATAAATTATTACTTTAAAAAAAAAAACTCCTTGGAAAGTCTTGCAGCTTTGCCAATTGCATGACTCAGGGTAGCGCTTGCTAGTTGCTATAACAAACAAACCAAAATCTTCGTTGTCTAATTCAACAAATGTTTACTTGTCATTTACACAAAGAGCAATACAGATGTTCCTGGCTGAGCTATACTTCTAGGAAGTTCCATCCAAGAAAAGAATCCCATGGCCCAGGATCCCACCATCATGAGATTCTGCTATTTGGAGAAGTTGACTTCCAGACTGAGTGAGATCATGGAAGATCCTATCTTTCATGGTCAGGCAATAATAAATTCCCTGTATTCCATTAAACAGAGCCAGTTACTTGGCTTCAATCTAATTGCAGAGTCTGGAGAAGTTAACCTGACTTTGTGCTTGGAAAATAAAAAAGAAAGATTGTTCCGCCTTTATCCACTCTGTGCCACACAACATCCTTCAGTCCAGTATTCTTTTGAGGAAGCAAAAATTGGCAAGAAAAAGAAATCTTCAGTGACAGTTTGCTTAATACAGTTGTCCTTGTTAGAATCTTGGTTTGAGCAACAATATCTTAAATACAGTTATTATTATTATTTATGCATAACTCTGATAATAGAATGATTTTATCACAATTCTTGGAAAATGTTACTCAAGTAAATCATTTTCAAAAAAAATGAATGAGAGTCAATGTTTAGTAATCAATCAAGATGTGATTTTAGAAATATTCCAGAAATAGATTAAGGCACAGTACAATACAGATAAAGTACACTGTAAACATTCACTATAATAATTATTTCAGTGATTATATCATACATTGAACATACTTACTATGTACATATTGATAGGACACATTACTGTCAACATTTGGATTTTCTTTTTCATAAATTATTTTGCAAGTTTTTTTAGGGGATTAAATTTATCAAATGATGCAACCAAAAGAGAAAACATTATAAAATCTTGGTTAGAATTATTAGAAATTATACTAGTGAGTTACTCAGCTGAAAGTGATTGCTGGCTAATAATTAAGCAAATTCTTGTAGTACAAATATTAAAGCACATCAGTAAATATAGCATAATCACAAATTCATAAAATTACATTCACATATGTATAGACTTGCACGTCTACATAAAGTTCACAGAGAAACTTCACCTAAATATGCACTTACTTGTTTTTATTCTATTTAAAAGGTGGAGAGACCGTGAGAAGGAGAAAGAACTTCTGACCGCTGGTTCACTCCCCACATGAGTGAAATGACTTATGACAGGCCAATGCAGAGCCAGGGCAAGGCTATGAGGCTTGCAGTCAACTGGGGTCTCCCACACAGATTGTAGGGACCCAAGAACTTGAGCCATCACTCTGCAATCTAAGGTGCACATTTGCAAGAGGACTGCCATAATATTAAATCTTATTTGAACACATTTTAAAAATAAATTCGGAATGGCCATTGTGGTATGGTGGGATACGTTGCTGCTTAGGACACCAGTACTCCCTACTGAGGTGCCTGCAGTCCTGGCTCTGCTTCCCAATCCAGTTCCTAATGGGCAACTGGGGAAGGAGCAGGTGATGGCTCCAGTACTTGGGTCCTTGTTATTTACAAAGGAAAACACATGGAGTTCTTGGCTCCTGGCTTTGACATCACCCAGCCCTGATTATTATGCACATTTGGGGAGTAAATAGGAGGATGGAAGATCTCTGTCTGTGTCTATCTCTGCCTCTCTGTCTCTGTTGCTCTGCCTTTCAAATAAAAAAAATAAAAGTAGCAATTTTTTTTAAAATCAAACTTTAGGTTTCTTTAAACTTGAAATCTGATTAACATTTTATTGTCTGCTAAAACAGCCAGCCATTCTGACATGGCTTGTTAGATATCTGTTCACCAATATTTATTATGATCTTAACTTTTACACACAATTTCAATTTTTGAGCATACAAAGCATTTTCTAAGTGAAAATGCATTAGCTATCATAAGACTTGTACACGAAATGCCTTGCTGAAAACAAACTCATGATTTAGGTAGCATAATTATAAGATTAAGGAATCAAAACCTACAAATGTTAAGGAGGAAAACTGAAACAACTGGGATAGGTATTATGGTGAAGAAGACTAAGCCACTCCTTAGGACACCTGCACATCCCATTTCATAGCACCTGTTTGTGTACTGGCTACTCCACACTTCTGATCCAGCTTCCTGCTAATGCATTTGGGAGGTAGCAGATTATGGCCCAAGTATTTGTTACCTTGTCTCCCTTGTGGAAGACCCAGATGGAATTACTGGCTTCTGGCTTCAAGTTGGCCCAACTCTGGTTGCTGCAGAGTTGGGGAGTAAATTGGTGGATGGACAATTTCTCTCTGTTTCTCCCTTTCTATCACTCTGCCTTTTAACTAAATTAATTAAAAAAAAATTAAACTTCACTAATTATTGTTCTCAGAATCTTTGATGTTCATGTAAACAAGAGATGCATCATGAATTCTGCTTGAGTTAATACCTCAAAACCAAAATACTGCTTGGTGGCATTTCAAATTAAATTATTTATGGTCAGGTAAACTGCCTATTTCAATATAATCTATGTGGCCTGGTGGCTCTAGTACATTTGTGATTCAAGGGCAGTAGAAATATTATTGGCCATTAATCACATCTTCAGGAAAGTCTAATTTATTATAACATTTGTTTATTTTTTGAAATAAATATGGATCAATATTTATGTATACACATTCAGGTTAAAATCTGCAAACTGTCAGTATTTATTATGGAAAGAATTGGTCCATCTATATAGTCAATACAGTTTATTTTTTAAAATTGTTACTTACTGGCTATAATAAAGAATCTGATAGAAGATTAATATGCATTCACAATTAATAATTGATTAAAGTAGCAGAAATGTTAGAGAGGGAGACAAAGCAAGAAATAGCCATGAAATTTTATATAGGTAAAAAAAGCTAATACAGCTAACACAATCAAAAATTAAAGTTGACATTGTATTGGAAGCCTAGAAAAACTGGAAAATATACTGGTTTTTGAACATAGCATTTCATATTAAGAAATATGTGAGTTGATTGAATTTAAACTATTAATTTTATTGCATAAAAGTTTTGAAATATTTATAATCATTGGTATTTGACATCAGAAAATGAATTGAACTTCGTATTTGTGAGCACATTAAGTATTTTTTTTTATTAAACTTTTATTTAATGAATATAAATTTCCAAAGTATAGCTTGTGGGTTACAATGGCTTCCCCCCTCCCACAACTTCCCTCCCGCCCGCAACCCTCCCCCCTCCCGCTCCCCCTCCCCTTCCATTCATGTAAAGATTCATTTTCAATTCTCTTTGTATACAGAAGATCAATTTAGTATATATTAGGTAAAGGTTTCAACATTTTGCCCCCATAGCAACATCGAGTGAAAAAACTACCATTGGATTACTAATTATAACATTAAATAGCAATGTACAGCACATTAAAGACAGAGATCCCACATAATATTTTTTTTTCAAAATAATTAATTTTCTATGCCATTTCCATTTTAACACCAGGTTGTTTTTTGTTTTTTTTTTTTTTTCATTTCCAATTCTCTTTATATACAGAAGATCACTTCAGTATATAATTAGCAAAGACCTCATCAGTCTGCGCCCACACAGAAACACAAAGTATAAAAATACTGTTTCAGTACCAGTCATAGCATCACTTGGCTTTAGACGACACATTAGGGACAGATCCCACATGGGGTGTAAGTACACAGTGACTCCTGTTGCTGACTTAACAATTTGACACTCCTGTTCATGGCGTCAGTAATCTCCCTAGGCTCTAGTCATGAGTTGCCAGGGCTATGGAAGCCTTTAGAGTTCGCTGACTTTGGTCTTATTCCGATAGGGTCATAGTCAAAGTGGAGGTTCTCTCCTCCCTTCGGAGAAGGGTATCTCCTTCTTTGATGGCCCCGTTCTTTCCACTGGGATCTCACTCACAGAGATCTTTCATTTAGGTCTTTTTTTTTTTTTTCCCATGATATCTTGGCTTTCCATGCCTACAATACTCTCATGGGCTCTTCAGCCAGATCTGAATGCCTTGAGGGCTGATTCTGAGGCCGGAGTGTTGTTTAGGACATCTGCCATCCTATGAGTCTGCTGTGTATCCCACTTCCCATGTTGGATCTTTCTCTCCCTTTTTGATTCTATCAGTTAGTATTAGCAGATACTTGTCTTGTTTGTGTGATCTCTTTGACTCTTAGACCTATCAGAGCTATCAATTGTGAGCTGAAATTGATCACTTGGACTAGTGCGATGGCATTGGTACATGCCATCTTGATGGAATTGTGTTGGAATCCCCTGCACATTTCTAACTCCACCATTTGTGGCCAGTCCGATTGAGCATGTTCCAAATTGTTCATCTCCTCCCTCTCTTTTTCCACTCTTAGATTTAACAGGGATCACTTTTCAGTTAAAATTTAAACACCTGAGAATAATTGTGTGTTAATTACTGAGTTCAACCAATAGTACTAGAACAACAACAACAACAACAAATACTAAAAAGGATAAAGTATTACATTGTACATCTAAAGTCAGGACAGGAGCTGATCAGTTCATTGTTGCTTATAGTGTCCATTTCACTTAACAGGTTTCCTCTTTGGCGCTCAGTTGTCATCGATCAGGGAAAACAAATGATATTTTTCTCTTTGGGACTGGCTTAATTCACTCAGCATGATGTTTTCCAGATTGCTCCATCTTGTTGCAAATGACTGGGTTTCATTGTTTCTTACTGCTGTATAGTATTCTATGGAGTACATGTCCCATAATTTCTTTATCCAGTCTACTGTTGATGGGCATTTGGGTTGGTTCCAGGTCTTAGCTATTGTGAATTGAGCTGCAATAAACATTAATGTGCAGATGGCTTTTTTATTTGTCAAATTAAATTCCTTTGGGTAAATTCCAAGGAGTGGGATGGCTGGGTTGTATGGTAGGGTTATGTTCAGGTTTCTGAGGAATCTCCAGACAGACTTCCATAGTGGCTTAACCAGTTTGCATTCCCACCAACAGTGGGTTAGTGTCCCTTTTTCCTCACATCCTCTCCAGCATCTGTTGTTGGTAGATTTCTGAATGTGAGCTATTCTCACCGGGGTGAGATGGAACCTCATTGTGGTTTTGATTTGCATTTCTCTGATTGCTAGTGATCTTGAACATTTTTTCATGTGTCTGTTGGCCATTTGGGTTTCCTCTTTCGAAAAATGTCTATTGAGGTCCTTGGCCCATTTCTTAAGTGGGTTGTTTGTTTTGTTGTTGTGGATTTTCTTGATTTCTTTGTAGATTCTGGTTATCAATCCTTTATCTGTAGTATAGTTTGCGAATATTTTTTCCCATTCTGTTGGTTGCCTCTTCACTTTCCTGACTGTTTCTTTTGAAGTACAGAAACTTCTCAATTTGATGCAATCCCAAATGTTAATTTTGGTTTTGACTGCCTGTGCTGCTGGAGTATTTTCCAGGAAGTCTTTGCCTGTGCCTATATCTTGCAGGGTTTCTCCAATGCTCTCTAATAATTTGATGGTTTCGGGTCGTAGATTTAAGTCTTTAATCCATGTTGAGTGAATTTTTGTGTAAGGTGATAGGTATGGGTCTTGCTTCAAGCTTCTGCACGTGGAAATCCAATTTTCCCAGCACCATTTATTGAATAGACTGTCCTTATTCCAGGGATTAGATTTGGATCTTTGGTCAAATATAAGTTGGCTGTAGGTGTTTGGATTGATTTCTGGTGTTTCTATTCTGTTCCATTGGTCTATCCATCTGTTTCTGTACCAGTACCATGCTGTTTTGATAACAACTGCCCTGTAGTATGTCCTAAAATCAGGTATTGTGATTCCTCCGGCTTTGTTTTTGTTGTACAGGATTGCTTTGGCTATTCGAGGTCTTCTGTGTCTCCATATGAATTTCAGCATCATTTTTTCTATATCTGAGAAGAAGGTCTTCGGGATCTTGATGGGTATTGCATTGAATGTATAAATTGCTTTTGGGAGGATAGACATTTTGATGATATTGATTCTTCCAATCCATGAGCATGGAAGATTTCTCCATTTTTTGGTATCCTCTTCTATTTCTTTCTGTAAGGTTTTGTAGTTTTCATCGTAGAGATCTTTAACGTCTTTGGTTAAGTTTATTCCAAGGTATTTGATTGTTTTTGTAGCTATTGTGAATGGGATTGATTTTAGAAGTTCTTCCTCAGCCGTGGCATTGCCTGTGTATACAAAGGCTGTTGATTTTTGTGGATTGATTTTATATCCTGCTACTTTGCCAAACTCTTCGATGAGTTCCAGCAGTCTCTTAGTAGAGTTCTTTGGGTCCCCTAAATAAAGAATCATATCATCTGCAAAGAGGGATAGTTTGAGTTCGTCCTTCCTGATTTGTATCCCTTTAATTTCTTTTTCTTGCCTAATAGCTCTGGCCAAAACTTCCAGAACTATATTGAATAGCAGTGGTGAGAGAGGGCATCCCTGTCTGGTACCAGATTTCAGTGGAAATGCTTCCAACTTTTCCCCATTCAATAGGATGTTGGCCATGGGTTTTTCATATATTGCTTTGATTGTATTAAGGAATGTTCCTTCCATACCCAGTTTGCTTAGAGTTTTCATCATGAAAGGGTGTTGTATTTTATCAAATGCTTTCTCTGCGTCTATTGAGAGAATCATATGGTTTTTCTTCTGCAGTCTGTTAATGTAGTGTATTACGTTGATTGTTTTGCGAATGTTGAACCATCCCTGCATACCGGGGATGAATCCCACTTGGTCTGGGTGGATGATCTTTCTGATGTGTTGTTGCATTCTATTGGCCAGAATTTTATTTAGGATTTTTGCATCTATGTTCATCAGGGATATTGGTCTGTAATTCTCTTTCAATGTTGCGTCTCTTTCTGGCTTAGGAATTAAGGTGATGGTGGCTTCATAGAAGAAATTTGGGAGGATTCCCTCTTTTTCGATTGCTCTGAATAGTTTGAGAAGAATTGGAGTTAGTTCTTCTCTAAATGTCTGGTAGAACTCAGCAGTGAATCCATCTGGCCCTGGGCTTTTCTTTGTTGGGAGGGCCTTTATTACTGTTTCAATTTCTGTGTCAGTTATTGGTCTGTTTAGGTTTTCTATGTCTTCCTGGCTCAATTTAGGTAGGTTGTATGTGTCCAAGAATCTGTCCATTTCTGATAGATTTCCCTGTTTGCTGGCATACAAGTCCTTGTAGTAATTTCTGATGATTCTTTTTATTTCTGTGGCGTCTGTTGTTACGTTTCCCATTTCATCTCTGATCCTATTGATTTGGGTCTTTTCTTTTTTTAATTAGTTGGGCCAATGGGGTGTCAATTTTGTTTATTTTTTCAAAAAACCAGCTCCTTGTTTGGCTGATTTTTTGTAATGTTTTTTTGGATTCAATCCTGTTGATTTCTTCTCTGATTTTAATTATTTCTCTTCTCCTACTGGGTTTGGGTTTGGTTTGCTGCAGATTTTCTAGATCCTTGAGATGACTTGAAAGCTCATCTATTTGGTGCCTTTCCAATTTCTTGATGTAGGCACCTATTGATATAAACTTTCCTCTTAACACTGCTTTTGTTGTATCCCATAGGTTTTGGTATGTTGTGCTGTTATCCTCATTTACTTCCAGAAAATTTTTGATTTCTCTTTTAATTTCTTCTATGACCCGTTGTTCATTCAGGAGCATATTGTTCAATCTCCATGTGTTTACACGTGCTTTAGGGATTCCTGAGTTGCCAATTTCCAATTTCATTCCTTTGTGGTCTGAGAAGCTGCATGGTATGATTCTAATTCTTTTGAATTTGCTGAGACTTGCTTTATGGCCTAGTATGTGGTCAATCCTAGAGAGGGTTCCATGTACTGCTGAGAAGAATGTAAAGTCCTTAGATGTAGGATGAAATGTTCTGTAGATGTCTGTTAGATCCATTTGGGCTATAGTGTCATTTAAATCTACTGTCTCCTTGTTGATCTTCTGTCCTGTTGATCTGTCTATCTCTGAGAGTGGAGTATTGAAGTCCCCCAGTACTATTGTATTGGGGTCTAAGTCTCCCTTTAAGTCCCTTAACAAGTCTTTTAAATAAGCTGGTGCCCTGTAATTAGGTGCATATACGTTGATAATCGTTATATCTTCTTGTTGAATGGATCCCTTAATCATTATATAGTGCCCCTCTTTGTCTCTCCTAACAGTTTTTGTAGTAAAGTTTATGTTGTCCGATATTAAGATGGCTACGCCCGCTCTCTTTTCATTTCTGTTGGCGTGGTATATCTTTTTCCAGCCTTTCACTCTCAGCTTGTATGGATCATTGTTGGATAGATGGGTTTCTTGTAAGCAGCAAAAGGATGGGTTTTGTTCCTTAATCCAATCAGCCAATCGGTGTCTTTTAACTGGACAATTCAAGCCATTAACATTCAATGTGACTATTGAGAAGGAGTAACTTTGCCCTGCCATTTGCCAAAGATATTTTCTAATATCTGGTTTGAGATTCCTGTGATCTTTTGCTCTGAGGTTTCCTTCCTTTACCTTCTTTCATATTGGTGACCGTGATTCTGTGTTTCTGTATGTAACACGTCTTTAAGCATCTTTTGCAGGGCTGGACGAGTGGCGACAAATTCTTTCAATTTCTGTTTGCTGTGAAAGGTCTTAATTTCACCTTCATTCACAAATGAGAGCTTTGCAGGATATAATATTCTGGGCTGGCAGTTTTTCTCTCTTAGTACCTGGGCTATATCTCGCCATTCTCTCCTGGCTTGTAGGGTTTCTGATGAGAAATCAGCTGTAAGTCTAATTGGAGATCCTCTGAGAGTAATCTGTCATTTCTCTCTTGCACATTTTAGGATCTTTTCTTTGTGTTTCACTGTGGTGAGTTTGATTACGACGTGTCGTGGTGAGGATCTCTTTTGATCATGTTTATTAGGGGTTCTCTGAGCTTCCTGTACTAGGATGTCTCTGTCCTTCTCCAAACTTGGGAAATTTTCTGCTAGTATCTCACTAAAAAGGCCTTCTAATCCTTTCTCCCTTTCCATGCCTTCAGGAACTCCTAGAACCCGAATGTTGGGTTTTTTAATAGTATCCTGTAGATTCCTGACAGTATTTTTTAGATTTCTGATTTCTTCTTCTTTTCTTTGATTTGACTGTTTCCTTTCCTGTTCTCTGTCTTCTAATTCCGATATTCTCTCCTCTGCTTCATCCATTCTGTTTTTAAGGCTCTCTAATGTGTTTGCCATTTGATCTATTGAGTTCTTCATTTCATTGAGGTTTTTTTTCACTATCGCAATTTCCTGTTCCACTAGTTGTTTCATTTCATTTTGATTCCTCCTTAATATTTCATTTTCACGGGAGATATTTTCTATCTTGTCCATTAAGGATTTCTGTAGTTCAAGAATTTGTTTTTGAGAACTTCTTAATGTTCTTGTGAATTTTTTGAAATCTGCTTCTTGCATTTGCTCTATCTCTTCATCTTCATAATCTTGCATTGGCATGTCTTGTTCACTTGGGGGCGTCATAGTGCCTTCCTTGTTCTTGGTACCTCCGCTTCTATGTTTCTTGCTTGGCATGTTAGAGATAATTTGTGGTGTTTTTGTTTTTGTTTTTTTTCTCTCGTTATACTATGCCTCTAAGTGAGCTGTCTGTTTTGTTGGAGCCTTAGGGGCTGTGATGGGTGTGGTCAGAGAGCTATGCTTGTTTCTTGAGGTTTAAGGCTGTGTAAAGAGCGACTCTCCCAGCTTATTTGCTCCTTGCTGGGACACTCTCTCTCTCTCTCTCTCTCTCTCTCTTTTTTTTTTTTTTGTTTTGACTTAGTTGGGAGTGGGGTTGGGGGTAGTTGAAATCTAGCCTCTGTGAGTATTCGTTTGATCTACCCCTGGGACTATACACAGAGTTTATGCAGCCCTCAATGTGTTCTCCAGTTTCGCTAAAGATACTGAGTTTGGCTGAGCTTTACATATGTAAAATCGCGGTGCTCTTTGTTTTGCTTGGTGAGTGAAGGGAGAGGCCTCTGTTCCCCCTCCCCCCAATGTCTCGGACTTCTCAGGTCTTTGTCTTTCTTACCCTCCTCCGTTCCCGCGCTGGCGAGATTCTGTGGCTCTGCCTCCTCTCCCGCCGCTGCCGCTCGGCTTGTCTCGGTTGGTTTTCCACGCGGTGGGTTCCCTGTAAGTCCTCTGTGTTTCCTCCACAAGATCCGGAAGCGATTCCTCTGCAGTTTTTTTCTTGAGTCTTTTCCTGATGCTACAGTAATTCCGCTTTTATGAAAGTTTATTTTCCCAAACTAAGGCACACGTCCTCACTATCCGCCATCTTGGCTCCACCCCCCTGAATGTTGTCTAAGTATTATTTAATAAAGAGCTATTATCATTTTGACTAAATTTAAATGGCAGTAAATTTCATAAAATCATAGGGTCTTTTCCACTTATTATACTCCTCTAAGAACTCCAGACTAGAGACACTGTAAATGGTGCCCTACAATAGAAAAGCAATTCAAAGTTCTGGAGGGTATTTGGTAATTAATAGATTTGTGTACAAGTATTATAAAGAAATATTTACTGATTATCAAGTGATAGAAATGACAGCTAGCTAGAAACATGAAATTATTTGGAATCCACCAATCTACACATTTAAGAGTCTCAGTGAATTCCGAGGAATTTAAAATGAAAGACATCCATGACTAGACTCATCATAACTAAATTTCCAAAAGAAAAAAAAAACAAAATCAAAATCACTAAAAGAAAATTAATTCCTCATCCACATGGATACTCAATAATAATTATCAACATCTTCTCACTGTAAACTATGGGAAGGCAATAGGATGACGCGTTCAGAGTGTTAAAGTAAAATGACTGTCAGAAAATAATTCTACATTTTAAAAAACTTTTTCAAAAGTGAAGGAGAAACAAAGACATTGCCAGATAAATAAACACTGAGGGAACTTTTCACCTGCCAAGTTGCTGTACAGAAAAACAGGAAGACCTTCAGACTGAAAAGAAAGGACAGTATGTAGTAATTTGGTTCCATAAGAAAAAATAAAAAGAATACCAACAGAGGTAATTATATAGGTAACTATAAAAGACAGTATAAATATATATTTTAACTGTTTTCAAACATAGAAAATAAAATAGGCTTCTCAACATGTGGAGGATGGCAGAATTGACCTAGAAAGTCAGTTCTTTACTTTTTTATCCAAGTGTTTGTTAACCGTATGAGTGTAATGATACCACAAATGGAAAAAAAAAAGTGGCTCCGTATTAAATACACATGAACAATGAAGACCATCGTTAGACATTATTTAGCCAAAATCTAACCAAATTTATACAATTACAGATAAAATATGAGGAAATGAAATAACTGCATAAGGGCAATGGATTAAAGAGATTATTAAGAGTTATCAGTTAAATTGTTAGTAAAGCGTGGTCATTATAATAGAGACCCTGGAGCCGGACTGTCTGGGTTTGATTCCCAGTTCCACCCTTAATAACTCTATCATATTAACCAAGTCACCAAGAAAGAAAACAAAAGGGAAGACAGGCAATATCTGACATTTGTAAGTTGGACTGGTAAGCACAGCTAAGCCATGTAATTCTCCCACTGGAGAATTTGCAAAGAATTTAAACCTCAGAAAAGCTGTCTCTATGATCATGTTATCATGAAACAAGTAAAGTCATTTCAGAATTTTGTCTAAAAACACACAAAGTAGGGTCACCTTGTCACCTACAAAGTACCAAATACCCCATTTCTTGACAAACAAAATCAGCAGATATTTGTCAATTATATATTTATGTTTAGTCCGTATTCTCAAACATGATTTATTGAATTATACAACTTTGATAGTCTATCACAAATTCTCATTTCCTTACACTATCCCACAAATCACGTAAACAAAACTAAACCTTCTGGCAGAGTCTATTATCCTCCTACTAAGACAACAGATGGTTCTCCATGATGTGCATTCTTACTGCACTGAGTAATAAGCACTACCCAATCAATTATAGGTGTGACTTTCATGGACGGAGGGCGTTGATCTCACTTACCTTTTCTATACTCTATTCTCTTGATATCTGGAATAAAGATCTTACATGTCTCATGGACTTGTTGTGAGCATTTTTGAGGCAAAACAAGTAAATATATAGGATAATGCTTGGCACATAGTGAATGTTCCAAGATGACGGAGTTAGAACTGCTTCTTAGAACATAGGAAGTATGTCCCTGGAATAAGGACAGTCTATTCAATAAATGGTGCTGGGAAAATTGGATTTCCACGTGCAGAAGCTTGAAGCAAGACCCATACCTTTCACCTTACACAAAAATTCACTCAACATGGATTAAAGACTTAAATCTACGACCTGAAAGCATCAAATTATTAGAGAGCATTGGAGAAACCCTGCAAGATATAGGCACAGGCAAAGACTTCTTGGAAAATACTCCAGCAGCACAGGCAGTCAAAACCAAAATTAACATTTGGGATTGCATCAAATTGAGAAGGTTCTGTACTTCAAAAGAAACAGGAGAGTGAAGAGGCAACCGACAGAATGGGAAAAAAATATTTGCAAACTATACTACAGATAAAGGGTTGATAACCAGAATCTACAAAGAAATCAAGAAAATCCACAACAACAGACCAAACAACCAACTTAAGAGACGGGCCAAGGACCTCAATAGACATTTTTCGAAAGAGGAAATCCAAATGGCCAACAGACACATGAAAAAATGTTCAAGATCACTAGCAATCAGAGAAATGCAAATCAAAACCACAATGAGGTTTCACCTCACCCCAGTGAGAATGGCTCACATTCAGAAATCTACCAACAGCAGATGCTGGAGAGGATGTGGGGAAAAAGGGACACTAACCCACTGTTGGTGGGACTGCAAACTGGTTAAGCCACTATGGAAGTCAGTCTGGAGATTCCTCAGAAACCTGAACATAACCCTACCATTCAACCCAGCCATCCCACTCCTTGGAATTTACCAAAAGGAAATTAATTTGGCAAAGAAAAAAGCGGTCTGTACCTTAATTTTTATTGCAGCTCAATTCACAATAGCTAAGACCTGGAACCAACCCAAATGCCCATCAACAGTAGACTGGATAAAGAAATTATGGGACATGTACTTGATAGAATACTATACAGCAGTAAGAAACAACAAAACCCGGTTATTTGCAACAAGATGGAGGAATCTGGAAAACATCATGCTGAGTGAATTAAGCCAGTCCCAAAGAGATAAATATCATTTGTTTTCCCTGATCGGTGACAACTGAGCACCAAAGGGGAAACCTGTTAAGTGAAATGGACACTATAAGAAACAATGACCTGATCAACTTTTGTCCTGACTCTAGATGTACAATGTAATACTTTATCCTTTTTAGTATTTGTTGTTGTTGTTGTTGTTGCTCTAGTACTAGTGGCTGAACTCTGTAATTAACACACAATTATTCTTAGGTGTTTAAATTTTAACTGAAAAGTGATCCCTGTTAAATTTCAGAGTGGAAAAAGAGAGGGAGGAGATGCACAGTTTGGGACATGCTCAATCAGACTTGCCCAAATGGTGGAGTTGGAAATGTGCCAGGGGATTCCAATACAATCCCATCAAGGTGGCATGTACCAATGCCATCTCACCAGTCCAAGTGATCAATTTCAGTTCACATTCGATGGCCTGGATAGGTCTAAGAAACAAAGGAATCACACAAACAAGACAATTGTCTGCTAATACTAACTGATAGAATCAAAAAGGGAGAGAAAGATCCAACATGGGAAGCGGGATACACAGCAGACTCATAGAATGGCAGATGTCCTAAACAACACTCTGGCCTCAGAATCAGCCCTTAAGGCATTCGGATCTGGCTGAAGAGCCCATGAGAGTATTGTAGGCATGGAAAGCCAAGATACCATGAGAAAAAAAAAAGACCTAAATGAAAGATCTCTGTGAGTGAGATCCCAGTGGAAAGAACGGGGCCATCAAAGAAGGAGGTACCTTTCTCTGAAGGGAGGAGAGAACTTTCACTTTGACTATGACCCTATCAGAATAAGATCAAAGTCAGCGAACTCTAAAGGCTTCCATAGCCCTGGCAACTCATGACTAGAGCCTAGGGAGATTACTGACGCCATGAACAGGAGTGTCAAATTGTTAAGTCAGCAACAGGAGTCACTGTGTACTTACACCCCATGTGGGATCTGTCTTAATGTGTTGTCTAATGTGAAGTGATGCTATAACTAGTACTGAAACAGTATTTTTACACTTTGTGTTTCTGTGTGGGTACAAACTGATGTGGTCTTTACTAAATATATACTGAATCGATCTTCTGTATATAAAGATAATTGGAAATGAAAAAAAAAACAACCTGGTGTTAAATTGGAAACGGCATAGAAAATTAATTAATTTTAAAAAAATATTATGTAGGATCTCTGTCTTTAATGTGCTGTACACTGTTATTTAATGCTATAACTAGTACTCCAACGGTAGTTTTTTCAGTTTGTGTTGCTATATGGGGCAAACTGTTGAAATCTTTACTTAATATATACTAAACTGATCTTCTGTATATAAAGAGAATTGAAAATGAATCTTGATGTGAATGGAAGGGGAGAGGGAGCGGGAAAGGGGAGGGTTGCGGGCGGGAGGGAAGTTATGGGAGGGGGGAAGCCATTGTAACCCATAAGCTGTACTTTGGAAATTTATATTCATTAAATAAAAGTTTAATAAATGAAAAAAAAAGAACATAGGAAGTATGTCTAACAACATGGTATGAATTTTTCAAATAAATATGGAAGAACTGAAATCACCAAGTCCATCTCTCACATGGAATCTACAAAGAAGATGAAGATTGAAATTTGTAAAGGATTTATGAAGAGGATTTTCCTAAAGAGCTCTTTCCTAAGTTTTGCTATCCCATCTCTAGGGAAGTATGATTTTATATATAAACCTGAACTGAGAAAAGGACCTTCAATAAGACCATATGCTGGCTTCATATACATTCTCAGAAGTTAAAATCCACAGCAGTTATTATTTCTCCATCTTTTGAGAAGTATAAAGAAGAAAGACAGCTAGTTGACAATTGGAAAACAAGCTATATAAGAGACTGATTTTGAACTGGCCTATTTTCTCAAAGTTTGACAGGGCCAAGACTTTATATCATGACCAAAAATAGACTTGTGGGAACCAGAATGGCTTCCCCAAAGGGTAACACTAGGCATGGAACAAGGTGACAATAAGGTACCTTGGTGGAGCAAATATGAACTTGTCCCTAGATGCTTATGGAGGGAAACGTATTGCCTTACTTAAGAATTATAAGCTAAATCACTCTCCATAATATTAAAAGATTTTGAAAATTCTTTGAAAGTGCCTACTAGGAGGAGATTAGCTATAAACCATTACTAAATATAGAACATAAGAAGTCAATTTTTAAGTAATAATCAAGTAAAGACATTCCATTCCTTTGTCACTTTTCCATCCTCTTCTCCCTAATGCTCCTGTAGATCCCTACGCGGAGAGAAAGGAAACCACATGTGGACAGCTGGAGGATGGAGGAAGAAATCATAAAGGTGCCTTCCTTGTTCTTAGCAACTGCTGCCCTCCAGCATTGGAACTATAAGGAAGCAGAGTGGCAAGGTGGCCTCCAGGTCCTTTGTATCATAGTATTACTTTAGTGATTATGTTACATTACACAGCATAGTGATTTTGTGGAGGAAATTAAGTGTACTAACCTGTGTAACTATACGG
Organism: Lepus europaeus; assembly: GCF_033115175.1. Lineage (NCBI taxonomy): Eukaryota > Metazoa > Chordata > Mammalia > Lagomorpha > Leporidae > Lepus > Lepus europaeus. Next base: position 55,958,234 of record NC_084830.1, read on the forward strand.
TTAACATAAAAATAGGGAGATCATCTACATGGGCCTATGCTAATCACATAGATCCTTTAAAAGTAGAGTTTTCTTTAGCTAGCATAGAAGACATCTAAAATTAAAAATGTGAGGCAGTTACAATGGATGGATTCTTCACTGTGAAGATGGAGAGGGTTGTGCTGATGGAGTAGCATTTGTTGTCCAAGAGTGACCCCTACATGGCAAGCAGCAAGAAAACAGGACATCAGTTCTAAAACTGTAAGAAACTGAATGTTTCCAACTTGAATGAAATTGGAAGTGAGCTGTTCTCCAAAACCTGACCAGTATTTTAATTCCAGCTCTGTGAGCTCCAAGAATAGAACCCATAGAACCCAAATGAAACCTATCCAGACTCACATATATTATGTGATAAATGGGTGTTGTTTTAAGAGATTAAATTTATGAAAATTCATTTTGTAGCAACAGAAAACTAATATAACTAATATAGGCATGTAGCAGGCCCATCAAACTTAAATTCAGATTTAGATATTTGCTTCTTATCCAGTTAGATTTATTAGTATTCCAATTGAAAATACTTGGCAATTAAAAATTTCTTATAGGGAAATTTGTGACTTAGGAGGGATCATAAAATAATTACAGTTTTCAAAAGGTAAGGAAAGAAATTTGTAACTGAACCAACACCAAACAATGCAGGTGACATTATAAAATTCCTTTGTGAATCCTTTGTGAATGCTTCCTAAGAGTTGTACTTGTTCAATAAATCAATTATTTACTGGATACCCAGTTCTTTCATGGGATTAGATTTTAATAGAAGTATCAACAAATCCAGAATAATATTAGTTTTAATCTTTCTGTACTGAAACTAAGTTATATTTAAGCTTCTTAACCTAATATGTCAAATACATATGCAAATATTGTCACCTATATTAAATAATCCTATTTAAAAGTAGACTTTGGTGTGTGACATGACAGGGCAATGCAAACATAGAATCTTAAATCATTGAATATACATTCATCAAGAATTACGTTTTATAGTAGAAAAACTAGTGATTTCAAGTGTAATGTATGGCAAATCATCAAGCAAATCTGAAAACAAAGACATTCATAGTATTTATTTTTTTTCTTTTTTTTTTTTTTTTTTTTTGACAGGCAGAGTGGACAGTGAGAGACAGAGACAGAGAGAAAGGTCTTCCTTTTGCCGTTGGTTCACCCTCCAATGGCCACTGCGGCCAGCGCGCTGCAGCCGGCGCACCATGCTGATCTGAAAGCAGGAGCCAGGTGCTTCTCCTGGTCTCCCATGGGGTGCAGGGCCCAAGCACTTGGGCCATCCTCCACTGCACTCTCAGGCCACAGCAGAGAGCTGGCCTGGAAGAGGGGCAACCAGGACAGAATCCGGCGCCCCGACCAGGACTAGAACCCGGTGTGCCGGCGCCACAGACAGAGGATTAGCCTATTGAGCCATGTAGCCAGCTGACATACATTGTATTTAATGGCTTCCTGCCTCAGTTCTTAGAATGGGCTGAAATTGGGGTGGACGCTGTGATGCAGTAGGTCAAGCTCACCCCATAGAACAACTGTATTTCATATCTGAGTGCCTGCAATTAAGTCTTAGGTCTGCTTCTCATGTAGCTTCCTCCTAATGTGACCTCTGGGAGGTAGCAGGTTATGGCTCAAGTGCTTGGGTCCCTGTCACCCATGTGGGAGCCCAGATCAAGTTGCTGGCTCCTGGTTTCTGTCTGCCCCAGCCTGTTACTTGCAAGCTTTTGGGAAATGGATCAGTGGAGGGAAGATTCATTCTTTCTCTTTCTTTCTCTCCTCTTCTCTTCTCTTCTCTTCTCTTCTCTTCTCTTCTCTTCTCTTCCCTCCCTCTCTCTCCCTCACTCCCTCTCTCTCTTTCTCTCTCTTCCTATCCCTCCCTCCTTCCCTCCTTCACCCGTTTGTCTTTCAAATAAAAATAAGCATTAAAAAAAAGAAATCAACTCTGCTACCTCAGAAAATACTAAAATCAGCTCTCTAAGACTCCAAAATCCACAAAGTAAAACATTAATACTTTTTGGGGAAAACAACTTAGCTAAAAGCTACACTCAGGCAAAACATTGACTTCTTTATACAAAACAAAACAAAAAAATGCAAAATGTACATGTGGTTTAATATATATTCTCAGGCTACAATACCAATGTCAACATCATTTTCTGATTTATGTTAGAGTTTCTTCATAAATATGCAAACATACTTAAAATATGTAATATATAATATTTCATAAGACAAACTTAATTTTCTCAAATAAAAATCATTTTAAGATATCAGTAACATGTTGAACATGTTTAAATGGTTTTCTCTTTCAGGAAACAGTCTTTTTGTATGTTTATAAAATATGAATTGGGATCAAACAGTATTCTGTGAAACAGTTATATGCTGCACATTTTCCCAGTTATTCAAAGCATTGTCAAAAAGAAAAAAAAAACAAGAAAAAAAATTATATTCAAATCAATTTGGATTTTTAACATGTATTGATAATCAATATAAAGTCAAAAGGTAAATAAAATAGCTTTATCTTATTTAAAAATAGGTGTCACATCTTATTTTTATCTAGCAAATTCATTTTTTCATCAACATTTCTATTGCAAAGCAAACACAGAAAGCTTAAAAAAAAAGGAGTAAAGAAAGTATATTTTCTCAGGCAAATTGTTCAAAAGTTTAAGCTCTTTTATTAGAACTGCTCAGATTAAACTTGGCTATAAAATTATTTATATCACCCTTAAAGAGAAGTTCTGTGTTGAGAAGTTCTTTTTGATAATACATCTGTACTCCCATGTTTATAGCAGCTCAACTCACAATATGGAATCAACACAGATGTCCATCAACTGATGACTGGATAAAGAAATTGTGTTTTATACACATGATAGGATACCAGTAGCCATAAAAAGAATGAAATCCCATCTTTTGCAATCAAATGGAGCAACTGGAGACCATTTTGCTTACTGAAAAAAACTACTCCCCAAAAGGCAAATATAATTTCCTTGATTCGTGGTAACATACAGTGTACAAAAAATGTAATGCATATAAGCAAAATTGATATTTTGAGATTTGATTATTGGTTATAGCCCTTCTCTATACTCTTGAGGAACAGTGTTTTTTCTACTTACTACTTGATGAATTATTTAATCAGTGGAAGGTTAAGCTTGTGATTATAAAGTAAATTGAAGCATATCATTGCAAAATTTAGAGGAAAAATAAGAAAAGAAGAAGGGAGAGTGGGAGCAGAGGAGGGGTAAGCTGGGAAGTATCATTATGCTCTTAAAACTGTATATATGAAATATATGAAATTTGTTCCCTTTATATAAATCTTAACAAGTAAAAAAAGATTATATATGTCTAAAATATCTACTATACTTGTCATTTAAATCTGATATCTTATGATTTTGATTAAGTAAATCATTATGGGAGACTAAGTCTTTGGATAGTCTTCCTGCTTAAAAACAAGAAAAAAAATTTCAGATAGTTTGTATCAATGTCTCTGTCAAACTGGAATCTTACTTTTGGGAAACAGAAGTTACACCCATCAGCATTTCTTTTTTTTTTTTTTTTTTTTTTTTTTTTTTGTCATGTGCAGTTGAATGAGATAATGAATGAAAGTGGTAATTAGGGGCCATTATTGTGGCACAGGGGGTTATGCCAACATCTGCAATGTTGGTATCCCGTGTGGTGGTGGTGTTTTATCCAGCTGCTCACTTCTCTTCCAGCTCTCTGATAATGCACCTGGAAAAGCAGAGGAAGAGGGCCTCAGGGCTTGAGCCTCTGCCATCTACATGGGAGACCTGGAAGAAGATCCTCGCTCCTGGATTTTGGGAGGCCATTTGGGGAGTAAACCAGCAGATGGAGGCTCTCTCTCTCCACCTCTCTCTCTGTCTCCCCCCTCAGTCTCTGTCTCTCTCTCTTCCTCTCTCTCTCTCTCCCTACCCCCTCACTCTGTGACTTTGCCTTTCAAATACATAAAAAAAGGGAAAGCAGTAATTCATTGTTTATATAAAAGGCAATTATTTCTCATTTCAAAGGTAGTATACTTGTTTAAGTGGTGGCATAACAATTTCAGATACCAATAAAACTAAAACAGCTATTTGGGGCAGGTGTTGTGCTGTAGCAGCTTAAGCTACTGCATGTGATGACCAAATCCCAAATTTGTGTGCCTAGTTTGAGTTCTGGGCACTCCATTTTCAATCCAACTTTCTGATAATGCACCTGGGAGGCAGCAGATAACGGCTCAACTACATGAGAGCCTTGGACGGAGTTCTTGGTTTCAAGCTGGCCCAGCCCAGGCTCTTTCAGCCATTTGAGCAGCGAACCAGCCTATGGAAGATATCCCTCTCTCTGTCTCTGTCTCTGTCTCTGACTCTGTCTTTGTTACTGTGCCTTTCAAAGAAATTAAAAAATTTTCGAAAAATACATTACCTTCCTAAAAATAAAATTCAAATAAGCTATATTCAGTGGCATTATTTTCAAAAGAATGATTTGCATTTGCTTAAACTTAATTTTTGTTTATTTTTAAATGGGCCAACCCTAATTTGAACAATTATTACTAACAATAACATAATGCAGCTGATATTAGCTGTTGATAACTAGGTAATTTATCTTGGGCTTTGTTCATGTTTATTTTTCTAGTTTAATATTTTAATTTTTCTCTTCAACCTGATATTTTTATGGTAAATTTTCTCTTAGGCACTTCCTTATGCTATTTTATAAAGATAGATTCATGTTACAGATGACAAAAGGAATGGAATATATGGAGACAGAATAATGTAATATGAAAATGCAAATTAACATCATTGCTCTTCATGTGTGAAGATTATCCCTGAAGCAAAACTAATCTTTAATTAGTTCATCAGAACTACTTTTAATATGTAATTCTTAATCTCTTGGAAAAATATAAAATAATTAAATGCATAAACAAAAATACTTTCTAAAATTCACACAGCATTTTATTCCTTATAAGTTGTGTGAAAACATGCAAAATATAGTCCTCCAGTACATTTATGGCTAGAGAATTTTTTAACAGACTGTGTGAACAGTTATATAATATCAGTCTCAAATGGACCAATGCTAGAATCAAATGCAAAACATCAATAGCACACACACAATCACAACTAAAATTACACTCTGTATTTTAATTTTAAACTGCAGAAGGCAAAGGAGGTCTAATATAGGTTGCTGTGCAACAACACCTGCACCCTCCCCAGTCTTACTATGGCTTCTTGTCTGGCCATATAATCATCTCTCTCACTTGTAGTCCTACTATGAGGTCATCTGTCACAATGTGACCCACCAATCCTGGCCTCCCCAGATGTCAAATCCAAGAGCCACTCAATCATAGGTTTGACAATTGTAAGCTAAACGAACTATTTTTACTCATATGGTAACAAAACTCATGCATGTGAAAAATAGCAATGAAAAACTATTACATGCTTATTGAGTTGGGACAGCCATATTCTCCTAACTTTCTATATCTATATTCCTGGTTCTTAGGTCTTCAGACTCTGGAACTTACATAAATATTCTTACCAACCTCAACCCCAGTTTGTAATTCTTCAGCCTCAAATTGAGAAATCACACCATTAGCTTCCCTTTTCCTCGTGCCTTCAACTTGGACCAAATCAGAGTTTGTAAATAGCTGCTATACTCAGATATGCCAATTCCCATTATATATCTATTAGTCTATTTATGTATATCCTATTGGTTCTGTGTCTCTGGAGAACTTTGAATAACAACTGTGTGAAATGTTGATTTACATAGAAGAGCCCACGGTGCATTTGCCTTGTACCAGTTAGCCTAATTTCTAAAAAACATGGCCTATATCGAGTGACAATACTGGCTACATAGATTTTTTTTTTTTTTTACAATCACTACAGCTCTAAAATTTCAGATAAAGGCTTAAATACTGCAAACCATAGATTTTCATTTACACTTGCTCAAGACTGTACAACATTGAGGATAGTATACTTGACCTGAACCAAAAACAGAAAAGCAAAAATAACCTAAGAGTTAAAAGCCAAAAGATGTCCCAGATAAGTAGGGAATATTGCTATTAATGGTATCTTGGGAATCAGAAGAAATAGTTTAGTACTTTCAAATCAAGGTCTTTTGAAATATTGTTAGCATATTTTTAAAGTAGCATTGTTAAGTCAGAATATGATGCTGCAAAGGGGAATGCCTTCTTGAGAGTAACATAAAACACATACTTAATTGAGAGTCCCGATTTTACTATGAAATAGCACTAAACTTTTTAAGAGTTTATTTTATATTATTATCCAGTAAGATAATATGTTAAAATCATTTATACACTTGCCAAATATGTCCTTGTCCTCAATGATCGCCATCTCAACTTCTTTTCCCGTGATGATTGTGCATGGGAAAGGGTCTTGAAGAAGAACACTAATCTCACCAAAGGACTCTTTCTCCTTAAGTCTACCCATGTAGACAAGCTTTGGAATTTTTTTCTGTAGAAGATACAGATGGTTAATCAACCGCTTTCATTCAATGATTCAATGAAGTATTTTTTTTTTAATCAGAAACTCACTTGTTCAGGAATAATTTTGTTATATATTATATTTAAAATAAACTAGCAATTCTGTTCAAATTAGAGAAAACATTTACATATATACAGATGTTAAAATTATACCAGGACAACAGTACATTCATGGACAACTTCAGCATATTTCAAGTAAATTAAAATATTTATATTTAATGATCTACCAATTAAATTTTTCAATCCATGAAATGTTTAGAAAACACTTTTCAAGATCCCAGGATATCATCTTGTATGCATAACTTAGCTTACTGTTTTGTGAGGTACCATTTGTTGCCTCAGCTCAGGTTGCAAAGCACAATTACTGGACTGATAAAAAAGAAAGATAACAAGCAAAAGGTGATAGTGCTAATACTGGTATAATTAAAAGTGAAAGAATCCCCTCCCTTTGATTTCTGTTCAATACAGAAAAAATATATGGAAAGTGAAATTTTACTCAAGAAACTAGCAATTTAATTCCAAATTAGGGGCCTTAAAACCTTAATGGACCAAAAGTACAGACTCCTTTTGGAGTACAAACCTTTTCTGGGAAATTTACTCAGTATTGAAACAAGCAGAATGTAGAGAGCAGTAAAACAGGAAAAAAAGAAAATATAGCCCTCAGGGAAGGAGGGTGAATGTAAATTTGGAATAAGCGGATGTCTCTGGTAAATATTCTGAGGTCAGAGACGATATAATTTGCAGGGTGTGTGTGCTGGCATAATGGGTTAAGCCTTTGCTTGGGACACTCACATCAGTTATCAGTATGCTAGTTGAAGTCCCCGCTACTTTGCTTCTGATCCAGCACCCTGCTCATGTACCTGAGAAGCAGCAAATGATAGCTCAAGTACTTGAGTTCCTGCCACGCATGTGGGAGATCCAGATGAAGTTCCTGGCTCCTGGTTTTGGCCTAGCCCAGTCCTGGCTTTTGTGGCCATCTCTCTCTCTCTCTCTCTCTCTCTCTCTCTGTGTGTGTGTGTATGTGCGTGTATCTGTGTCACTCTGCCTTTGAAATAAATATATAAATCAATCTTTTTAAAAGATAAAATAATTCAATTTTTCATTTCTACAAATGGAAAATCTTTACACTGAATATGACTAGTACAGCAGAATTCAAGTCAGTTTACATATTTCATTGAATTCCATGGAAGACTGCATGACCAACAAAAAATTAGTACTAACATTTCTTTTACTATATATTAGTTTTTGACCTGTTCTAGAATTTCATAAATATGATATTATATAGAATATAGTCTTATGAGTTTAACAATTTTACCCAACTTTGAAATTCATCCATTTTCTTGCATGGGTTAAACAGTTCTTCTTTCGTAAATTTTGAAATGTTTTTTCTGATACTTTACTTTTTCATGGTAATGAAATATTAATACAAAGCGAACTCATTCCCCTTCCCCCTCTCCTACCCTCCCCCCTTTTTTCTCCCTTTCTTTCCTTTATTTTTTAGTTTCTGAAATAGCATATTTTTCACTAAAATTATAGTCAAGGGTTTAATGCTCTAGTAAATAAAGAGAATAACAAGTAAAAAGACCTTAGTTCTGCGGTGATATAGGCCAGGGATGTACACAAGGATCAAATGGAAAATGAGCATTTCACCTATACAGTAAATTTTAAAGTAATCACACATCATTAAACCTATAGTTGCATAACATTCTTAACCATTGGGTTGACAGAGATGTAAAACAAAATTTGACAAAAAATATTTGCAGCAATACTGATACACACAGGGATTTCGTTTTTGTTTTTGTTTTTGATTTTTTTCTTTTTTTAACTGTAGTTCCCACATATGAGGAAGAAGATGTGGTATTTGTCTTTCTGTGTCTGGCTTATTTCATTCAACATGATATCCTCCAGTTGCATCCAATGTGTTGCTCATTATTTTTCCTGCTGTGGGGTATTCCAATGTATGAATACACCACTAGGTTTCTGTCCATTCAACATGTCAATTGACATTTGGATTACTCCTAATTTTTGGGTGATAAGCATTTATGTAAGACACTGTGTAAACACAGATTTTCATTTCTCTTGAATAAATATCTTGAGTGGAACTGCTAGGTTATACAGTTGCACCTTAGCCAATCTGATATACCTTAAGTAATACCTCATTATGGTTTTAATTTGCATTTCTGTGAGGAATAAGCATGTTAAATACTCTAGAATGTTAATTGTTTCTATATCTTACAACTCAATATATCTTATACCTTACCTTTTTATATCTTATCACAACATAAAGAAAAAAACTGAAAGAGTTAAAAATTGAAATTTTACAAATGGACAGTAAAAGATGTCCCTAAGTATCTAAAAGGATTGCAACACACTTTATTCAGTAAAGAGAATACAGAAATTTAAGCTTACCACTTTATTCGTTTGTAGTCTCACAAGTCCTATGATACTTCTATAGATGTTACAATATCCAGAATTAATATAAGCCACAAAAGACATTATATTTCCACTTTCCACTATCACTGAAAACAAGAGAGAGTACATTATTTCATAATTTTCTTCCCTAAGAGATTACTTTAGATATTACAACTCTAATAGTTGACTTATTTTATTCTCTAACAATTCATAGATAATTTCTTAAGGGTTATTGGTTTCTAGCCAATACTTACTTGGTATAAGATAAAAATATTCTGCCTGGCATTCATTTCTTTAACGCATACAGAAGAAAACATTGACAAGCCCTTAGCACTAAAGGCTGTGCTGATCAATTGGTTAAGGACGGGAAGAGGTGAATGAGAAATGGTCCCATCTGTAGCAATTCTTTTCATAGCTAATTTCAAAGAACTAGCTGGTAAAATCCCCAAATATTTAACAATCAATACCCCAGCCTCTATACTATTAGCTAGCCCCAGTACTCTTGTGAACACTAATATTATAGTGGTTTAAGCTAGGGTTTTGAGGCCATTTTGGACTGGTTTGAAACCTTGTGCAGCCAATTCCTATGTCTTTAAGTGAATTACATAACCTCTAATGGCTTTAGATAGTTTAGGGTTAAAATGGCAAAATTAGGAGTTCCTAGTCCACACTCTACATGTGGCGAGGAAGTACATACAAAGCACTAAGCATGACGCTTGGGATATGCTATTGCACAATACATCATGTTATTAGTATTGTTATTTCAAATCTACAAATACACCTTAAGGCCAAGATATACTAAAAAAATAAACTCTACTATTAGTTCACAGCTATCAAGGCATTAAAAATATTAAAAAATATATAGAGTATCAGAATAATTTAAACATTGAAATTTCATGTTAAAATTTCTATTTAAAATTAATTTTCCACTTTGTTCCTTTTAAAAAAGTATCAATATTTTTCTGAAAATATAAAACACAAGAATGATTACTTTAATATAAACGTGTATCTTCCCCTAATTTTATAAAGTAGAAAATTATTCTTCAAAAACATTTTCATTTATTTTCATGCAAATGAGCATACACCAACATTATAAAATTGTTAATGTTAAGAAATAATAAAGAATATAGGGAATAGCATGTTTAAAAATTAATAGCTGTTAAATATAATTTACCACCAGTATAAAAAAGCACCAGAATTAAAAAAAACGAAGATAAATGAAGTGGCAATTCTATAATTTTGCTGACATGTTTATAAAAACAAGCATGCTATCTCCCTTTTCTCATATAATATTTGAACTCAAAGTTTATAATAAAAAATTAAAATATTAGTCTCCTATCTCCAATCAGCTATTTTGTATCAATGTTATTCTAATATTTCCATTGTCTTAAATTATGTTTTTGCAGCAAAACAATATTATGAGTCATCTCAAATGTTCAAAAAAGTATGTAGACAATATGTATAGTGTAGAGACAACAGTACATTCAAAGTAAGAGGGAAGGTGGGTGGTTAGCACAGTTAAGTTCCCAATTGAGATAGTGGTGTGACGGAATATTAAACTTAGACAATTAAGTTTCTAAAGTCCAGTTCTCCAGTGTAACTTTCTGCTAGTGAGCTACTTGAGAGGAAGCAGATTATGACTCAAATAGTTGGGTCCCTGATAACCATGTGGAAAACTCAGATTGGGTTCTGGCTCCCGGCTTTGACCTGGCCCAGATATGGCTGTTCTGGACATTTGTGAAGTCAACCAGCAGATGAGAATTCTCTTCCTGACTCTGTCTCTTTCTGTCTCTTTGTATTTCAAATAAAGTAAATGAATAGAAATTGGAAAAAAGCAAGTGGAACTCCTCTACCATTATGTTACAGGAGAGAAAAGACTAACTTCTTTACAAAATCAGTAGAAATATGGTGACTCCAGGTAGTTTTTACATATAAGGAAGCAAAGCAAACAAGTAGATACAAAGAAATTAATTATCCCTAACTTTCAGATCCATGCTACAGTATTTTCATGAAAATAAAATTCTATATAGACCATAAATGGTATATATCACACCAAAGAAGATTGAAGACATGGATATATTTTCTTGTATTGAAGTGAAGCAAAAGTATATTACTATGTCTCATAAGTTATAGTTATGTCCAAGAGCTCACAAAAGATGTATCATCCTTGGGTTCTTCTCTAAAGACAATTAAGTTTCTAAAAGGAAAGAAGAGGGAGGAAGGAAGGGAAAAGAGGAAGGGGGAAAAAAGGTGAAATCACCTTTGAAAAGCAATAACAAAAATCAGCCCATGTCTAGACTGTTGAGGAACACCTCTCAGTTTCATTTTATTCCATTTGTTATTTTTTCTTTCTTTTTAATGTTCTTTCTTTGATAAAATAAAAGCATTAAATGGGGAGGGAGAACAGGTAGGAGGGCACATTCAGTGGGAAGAATCACTATGTACATAATGTATTAATGAAACACATGCAAATTAAAAATAAACATTAAAACTTTAAAAAGTAAGCAATATAATGGGAGATAGAGATAGAGCCTAGATAATTGCCGTGTCACTTTTTATAGTCAAAAATACTAACATTAACGTTTAAATTCTTATTTTTTGTAAGTATCAAGACACATATTTTTGTTATATGTCATTAAATTCATACTGTTTATCTAGTTGAGAAGTGTTTTACAATTTTGTCTTCACTGAGAATATTTGTTGTGATTATCATATATTTGGAGATAATTATTCAGATAGCAGATTACACCCTTCCTCCCCAGCAGAAAGGAATGTCTTAATAAATTTTGCTACAGTGGTCTAGCTTTTCATTTTTTGCTTCACTTCAACACAAGAAAATATATCCATGTCTTTAATCCTCTTTGATGTGATATATACCATTTATGGTCTATATAGAGGAAGTGATTGTTGAAAAAAAGTTTTGCTATTAAATCTCATGGTATTATTCTTTGGGGACACAGATACTGCATGAGAAGTTAGTGTACAATGACTCATTTATTTAACAAATAACTCTTTTATGTATGACATCAGTGATGACCCAAGGCTCTAGACATGAACTGCCTTGCCTATAGAAAAGCCTTTTGGATCCACTAGCTCAACAAGGCCATAAACAAAATGGAAGTTCTCTCCTCCCATCAGAGAAAACCACATGCTTCTTTGTAAAAAGTGAAAGATTTATATGGTCTAAATAGTACATCCTTCTTTGGTGGCCCTTCCTTTCCTCTGAGGTCTTGCCCATAATGGTATTTTGCTGGAGTGTAGGATGTCTTTTGCTGGAGTGTTTTGGCTTTCCATGCCTGATATGCTGCTACTGGGCTTTCCAGACTGGCCAGAATGCCTTAAGGGCAGATTCTGAGGTCAGAGTGCTACCTAAAACAATTGTCTTTCTATGAGTCTGCTGTGTGGACTGCTTCCCATGTTGGATCCTTCTCTCCTTTTTATTTCTGATTATTATTGCTTCCACACACTTCGCCCTACTTATATGATCACTTATTCACTTGATCTTATCTATATGGTTAATGTAGTACTTAATCCTATCTATTTGGTGTTTATAACACTTAAGCTGCTATTTTTATCAAGCAGCTCAAGGGATTTTGGGGTCCTATAGCAAGTTGTTAAGCTGTACCCCTAGAAGTAAATTCATAGAAAAGTATGTAGGACTATACTGTTTTGCAGTTATGAACTTCATACATTTCAAAATTACAGCATTAGAATCTTGGTAATTCTTTCCACCGTGCCCACCCTCCCATCACACTCCCACTCCCCATCTTCTTCCCTTTCTTATTACTCTTATTCTTTACCAAGATCTATTTTCAATTAACTTTATACATATAAGAGTAACACCAGTTCAGTGAACTGTGTGAAATAGAAAAAGAGATGGAAAATACTATAGATGAAAAGAAAAGAAAAAATAACCAAAAATATAGAATTAAAAGCTATTCTTCAATAGTCAAGAGAAGGGCTGTTCAGAATCATTGCTGCTAACAGTGTCAATTTCATTTGTACATGTTGCCTTCTGCTTGCTCTGTTAGTTATCATATATCAGAGAGAACATATGGAATTTGTTTCTTTGAGACTGGCTTTTTCACTAAGTACGATGTTTTTCTGTTTTGTCCATTTTGTTGCAAATGCCTGGATATTACTTTTTAAATTGCTGTTTGTTCTGTGGTGTACATATCCTATAATGTATTTATCCAGTCTTCGGTTGATGGGCATTTGGGTTGAATCCATGTCTTTGCTGTTATAAATTGAGCTGTGATGAATACAGTGGCACAGCTAGCACTTTCATATGCTGATTTGATTTCCCTTGGGTAGATTCCCAGGAGCGGGACGGCTGGGACATATGATAGGTCTATGTCCAGACTTTTGAGGTATTTACACATTATCTTTCATAGTGGCTTTACTAGTTTACATTACCACCAACAGTGGATTAGGGTACCATTTCCCCTACATCCTCACCAGCATTTGTTGTTTGTTGATTTCTGTTTGAAAGCTATTCTAACGGGGATGAGTTGAAACCTCATTGTGGTTTTTACTTAAATTTCCCTAATGGCTAGTGTCCTGAGCATTTTTTCCTTTGTCTGTTGTCCATTTGTTTGTTTTGTTGTTGAGTTTCTTAATCTCTTTATATATCCTTTTTAGTAATCCTTTATCATTATATGGATTGCCAGTACTTTCTCCCATTCTGTTGTTTGTTTCTTCACCTTGCTGATTGTTTCTTTTGCAGTGCAGAGGCTTCTCAGTTTGATGTAATCCCATTGGTCTAATTCAGCTTTGGTTGCCTGTGCCTCTGGGGTCCTTCCCAGGAACGCTTTGTCTACACCAATGTCTTGTAGGTTTGCCTAATGTTCTCTAATAATTTTATAGTGTTTGGTCGTAGATGTAGGTCATTAGCCCATTTTGAGTGGATTTTGGTGAAAGGTGTCAGGTAAAAGTCTTTTTTTTTTTTAATTTTTATTTTTTTGACAGGCAGAGTGGACAGTAGAGGGAGACAGAGAGAAAGGTCTTCCTTTGCCATTGGTTCACCATCCAATGGCCGCTGCAGCCAGCGCACTGAGGCCAGCACACTGCGCTAATCCGAAGGCAGGAGCCAGGTGCTTCTCCTGGTCTCCCATGGGGTGCAGGGCCCAAGCACTTAGGCCATCCTCCACTGCACTCCCTGGCCACAGCAGAGAGCTGGCCTGGAAGAAGGGCAACTGGGACAGAATCCGGCGCCCCAACTGGGACTAGAACCTGGTGTGCCAGTGCCGCAGGCAGAGGATTAGCCTATTGAGCCGGGGCACAGGCCTGGTATAAGTCTTACTTCCTGCTTTTGCATGTGGTCATCCAGTTTACCCAGCACCATTTGTTGAAGATTCTGTCCTTGCTCCAGGGGTTGATTTTAGATCCTCTGTTTCCATATGAATTTCAACATTTTTTTCTATATCTGAGAAGAATGTCTTTGGTATTTTGATGAGTATCACATTGAATCTGTAAATTACTTTTGGTAGTAAGGACATTTTGATGATATTGATTCTTCCAATCCATGAACATGGAAGATTTTTTCCATTTTTTTTTCTGTCTTCTTCTATTTCTTCTTTAATGTTTTGTAATTCTTATCGTAGAGATCTTTGACATCTTTGGTTAGATTTATTCCAAGGTATTTGATTTTTTTGGTGGCTATTGTGAATGGGATTGATCTTAGAAGCTCTTTCTCAGCTTTGGCATCGTCTGTATATACAAAGATTGTTGATTTTTGTGTTGATTTTATACCCTGCTAAATTTCCAAGCTCTTCTATTTGTTCCAAAAGTCTCTTAGTGGAGTCTTTTGGATCCCCTCTGTACAGTATCATGTCACCTGCAAATAGGGATAGTTTGACTTCCTCCTTCCAGATTTGTATCCCTTCGATTTCTTTGTCTTGTCTAATGGCTCTGGCTAAAACTTCTAGGACTATATTGAAAAGCAGTGATGAGAGTGAGCACCTTTGTCTGGCTTCAACTTTTCATCATTCAATAGAACACTGGTCGTGGGCTTGTCATATATTGCTTTGTGTTGAGAAATGTTCCTTCTATTCCCAATTTGCTTAAGGTTTTTGTCATGTAAGTTATGGGAGGGAGAAGCCATTGTAATCCATAAGCTGTACACTGGAAAATTTATATTCATTAAATAAAAGTTAAAAAAAAAAGATAAGAGTGAGGGAAGGAAGGAAGTTTGGTTATCTTCTTAGAAATGCATCTATAAAATACATAAAATCCATGATAATAAAATTTAAGAAAAGAAATATTACTCAAATATATAAATAAACATTATACATACAACATAATAAAAAAAAGAAAATTCAAATTCTGAAATGCTGTAAAATCTAAAACTTTTTGAATATGAACATGACACCACAAATGGAAAAATTTGAGGCCAGCATTGTGGCATAATGCTGTCACCTGGACATTGGTGTCCCATATGGGCACCAGTTTGTGACCCAGCTGCTCCACTTCCAATCTAGCTCCCTGCTAATGGCCTGGGAAAAGAAGAAGAATGCCTAATTGTTTGGTCTCCTGCCACCCACTTGGGATACCCAGATGTGGCTCCTAGGCCAGACTGAAACCTATGTTTAAAAAGATTGAGATGGATGGATGGATGGATGGATGGATAGATAGATAGATAGATAGACAGATAGATATTCCAAGTACACAAATCAACTCCCCATTTCAAAGACCTAGAAAACACAAAAAAGTTAAGCCCAAATTTAGCAGAAGGAAGAAAATCATAAATACTACAGCATTAATGAGTGAGATAGAGAATTTAACAAAAATGGCAAAAAACTAATCCAGCTAAGTGTTGTTTTTCCTTTGAAAAAGGAAATTGATAAGATTAGGAAAAAAGAGATAAGACCCCAATAAAATCACAAGTAAAAGATATAATTAATTTTGGTGTCACAGAAATAAAAAAGATCCTAAGAGGATAACACTTACAATTGTATGCTAACAAATTTGATAACCTAGAGGTAGATAAATTTCTAGAAACATTTCATATACCAGGATTCAAATATGAAGAAACAAAGAGAACTGTCCAGAACTAAAACAAGAAAGGGATTTGATTTGGTGATCAAATATTTTCTAGGACCAGATGCCTTCACTGCCGAATTCTACCATGATTTAAAGATGACTTAACACCAATCTTTAAGTTTTCTGGAAAACTGATGAGGGAGAAACACTTCCAAATTAATTTTAATACAGCCAGCAAAACTCGGATAACAAGACCAAGGAAAGATTCCAAAAAAATAAAAAAAAATAAAAAAAATGAAAACAAAGAAACAAAAACAACAAAAAAGTGAGCTATAGGGCAGTATCTCGAATGAATATATGTTCAAAAAACTTTAACAAATTACTAGCACATTGAATTTAAGAGAATATTAAAAAGAACATACACCCTGTCCAAGAAGCAGACAAGGATTGTTCCAAAATACAAAAGTAAATGTGATAAACCACATTAACATAACAAAGGTTTAAATTTACATAGACACACAATAAATCAGGAATAGAAGTGCTTCAATATAGCCGGCACTGCAGCTCACTAGGCTAATCCTCCACCTTGTGGCGCCGGCACACTGGGTTCTAGTCCCGGTCGGGGCGTCGGATTCTGTCCCGGTTGCCCCTCTTCCAGGCCAGATCTCTGCTGTGGCCAGGCAGTGCAGTGGAGGATGGCCCAAGCGCTTGGGCCCCGCACCCCATGGGATACAAGGAGAAGCACCTAGCTCCTGCCTTAGGATCAGCACAGTGCACTGGCCTCAGCACGCCGGCCGCAGCGGCCATTGGAAGGTGAACCAACGGCAAAGGAAGACCTTTCTCTCTGTCACTGTACACTCTGACTTTCGAAAAAAATAAATAAAACATAAAAAAATTAAAAAGTGCTTCGATATAATAAAGATCGTACAAGAAAATCACACAGCTAATATACATAATGAAAAAATATCGAGTTTAACTTGTAAAAAAAAAGATAAGGAACACAGAGTTGTTTCAACAGAGAACACTGAACATAGTATTAGAAATATTTTCAGTGTAATTTCTTAGATAGGTGTTATAAATGTTATTTTCCAAGTATGAAGAATGAATTTTATTGCTTTTGGTATTAAAGCTGATTAAACAGAGGGAGGTATTTGGTATAGTGGTTAAAATACAGCTTGGGAGGCCAGCGCTGTGGCTCAACAGGCTAATCCTCCACCTTGCAGCTGGCCTCTCTTCCAGGCCAGCTCTCTGCTATGGCCAGGGAGTGCAGTGGAGGATGGCCCAAGTACTTGAGTCCTGCACCCACATGGGAGACCAGGAGAAGCACCTGGCTCCTGCCTTCGGATCAGCGTGGTGCGCCAGCTGCAGCGTGCCAGCTGCGGTGGCCATTGGAGGGTGAACCAATGGCAAAGGAAGACCTTTCTCTCTGTCTCTCTCTCTCACTATCCACTCTGCCTGTCAAAAATAAAAATTAAAAAAAAAAATACAGCTTGGGATGCCTACATTCTTTACCTGAACGTCTAAGTTCAATTCCCAGCTCTGCTTACAACCCAGCTTCCTGTTAATGTGCACTTTGGAAGGCAGCAGGTGATGGCTCAAATATCTGAATCATTGCCACCAACATGAGAGAATTTGATGGAGTTTCAGGCTCCAGACTTCAACCTGGTCCAGCACTGCAAGTTGTGGGCATTTGAAAAGTGAACCAGAGGGTGGAATACTCCCCTCTGTCTCTATTCATTTTAAATACAAAAATAAATAGTATTTTAAAGCTTTATTAACAAATCCTCAATTAAATTTAGGAAATTAGCATACACTTTCTATCATGTAAAAATACTATTCTGTTCCTTAAAAAGCTTGAAAAATTTAATTTGGCATATAATAAAAGTTCAGTAAGAATAAGATAATTAAATTGTATTAATTCCAAATCAATTTTTTAAACTTTTATTTAACAAATATAAATTTCCAAAGTACAGATTTTGGATTACAGTGGCTTTCTCCCCCCCATAACTTCCCTCTCACCCACAACCCTCCCATCACCCACACCCTCTCCCATTCCATTCACATCAAGATTCATTTTCAATTATCTTTATATACAGAAGATCAATTTAGCATATATTAAGTAACGATTTCATCAGTTAGCACCCACACAGAACACAAAGTGTTAAATACTGTTTGAGTGCTAGTTACGGCATTAATTCACATTGGACAACACATTAAGGAAAGAGATCCTACATGAGGAGTAAGTGCACAGAGTCTCATGTTGTTGACTTAACAAACTGACACTTGTTTATGGTGTCAGTAATCTCCCTAGGCTCTAGTCATGAGTTGCCAAGGGTATGGAAGCCTTTTGAGTTCGCTGACTTCAATCTTATTTCGACAAGGTCATAGTCAAAGTGGAAGTTCTCTCCTCCCTTCAGAGAAAGGTACCTCCTTCTTTGATGACCTGTTCTTTCCACTGGGATCTCACTCACAGAGATCTTTCATTTAGGTTTTTTGTTTTGTTTTGTTTTGGTTTTTTTGCCAGAGTGTCTTGGCTTTCCATGCCTAAAATACTCTCATGGGCTCTTCAGCCAGATCCGAATGCCTTAAGGGCTGATTCTGAGGCCAGAGTGCTGTTTAGGACATCTGCCATTCTATGAGTCTGCTGTGTATCCCACTTCCCATGTTGGATTTTCTCTCCTTTTTAATTCTATCAGTTAGTATTAGCAGACACTAGTATTCTTTATGTGATCACTTGGACTCTTAGTCCTATCATTATGATCAATTGTGAAGTGACACTGATCACTTCGACTAGTGAGATAGCATTGGTACATGCCACTTTGATGGGATTTTATTGAAATCCCCTGGCACATTTCTAACTCTACAGTTTGGGGCAAGTCCGATTGAGCATGTCCCAAATTGTACATCTCCTCCCTCTCTCCTTCCCACTCATATTTAACAGGGATCACTTTTCAGTTAAAATTTAAACACCTAACAATAATTGTGTGTTAATTACAGAGTTCAACCAATATTATTAAGTAGAACAAAAAAAAATACTAAAAGGGATAAAGCATTAAGTTGTTCATCAACAGTCAGGACAAGGGCTGATCAAGTCTCTATTTCTCATAGTGTCCATTTTACTTCAACAGGATTCCTTTTTGGTGCTCGGTTAGTTGTCACTGATCAGGGAGATCATATGATACTTGTCCCTCTGGGACTGGCTTAATTCACTCAGCATGATGTTTTCCAGATTCCTCCATTTTGTTGCAAATGTCCAGATTTCATTTTTTTTACTGCTGTATAGTATTCTAGAGAGCACAATCAATTTTTAATATTTTTAGCATTTGTAGTAAAAAGATTTCCTGAGAGAGTCAAGCATTGCAAACTGTAGACACTAATGATTTTTGTTCATATGGCTTAAAATCTGAACTTGATTTAAAATGTGTCATTATTCTAAGACGCTTTCAAGCTGGAGGATGTAAATTTTATTTATTTTTCTCAAATAATTTTAAAATGGTGCAATTACTCAAAAAGAGATTGGTAATAGATGAAGCTTTGTTGTTAAAATAAAAAAAAAACTTCAGCTATAACTCGATGTAAGAACATCAAATAAATTCTGAAATCTCATACACATAATTTATTATCAACTATCTGGTATTATGGGAACATTTGTGAGCTATATGGAACTTATTTTTCCTGATTTCTTAATCCCAACCCTTCTACTTTAACTATTTGTTTCATTCTTCCAGATCAAAACTATTGTGCAAATCAATCAATTATTAATGAAGTAGAAAAAATTAAATTGCAGTAGAATACATTAACTTTGTATAACTCAATGCATTTGTCACTTTGCTACTGAACAAAAGTATATTTCCCTTGTGGTTACAAAATTCTGCTAATAGTTTTATAGTCTATACAAGTATATTCTTATTGTCTAATAGCAATTTAGCAATTTTCTAACATGGTAAAATAATTTTATACTTGTTCATTTGTCATGCATCAAAAGGAGCTCATATAGTTTATTTTATGAGTTCCCTTTCGAGCTCCATTTATGTGAGGTAAAAATTCTACAAGTATTGTCACTGGAGAAGAGAATTGTATTCATTACCTGTTGGTTTTATTACTGCTATAGGCAAGGCATTTAGAACAACGTGAAAATACCTCATGGGGACAACAGGCTCATTGCTTTTTATTGGGTCACAGCTCTGTTGTCCATGTTGGCCATCTCTACTTCAATACCAAGCATTCATTTATCACCACTGCCTTGATGCCTCCTCTGCCACTGCACTCCTGAAATTACTCTCTTGACAGTAACTAGTATAATGCCCAATGTGCAATAAAATGTTACTTTTCTCAGTGAATATCCTTCATGTCCTCTCTGCACAGAGGGACCACCTCTGTCTTGACACCCTCCCACCCCTTGATTTATGCTTGTAGCTCTGTACAATACATATGCTTTCATAAACTCACTGGTCTTAATTTCATGATGTCATGATTTTATTCCCCCCCCCCCTCAATTGTTTAAAACTCCTTGTTTCAAATTTCTTTCATTATCCTTATTCTCCTCTCGTATTCGGAGCCATTGCCCTTTTTAAACTCTCATCTGCTTGGTTTTCAGTTACGACTAGCCAGATTGTGAAGTATGATTGAAGACATTGCACTGACGAATGGCTCTTCTTGCCCTGAAATTTGACAGAGGCGCTGCTATCAACTTGGTATAATAGATACAGCTGTGATTTTATCAATGTATATATTGATTTCAAGTTCCCTAATCTCCTAATCCCCCATTTCTCCCCAAATCTCTCATTTTAAAAGTGTTTTCCACGTATTTCAATCTCATTCTCTTTATTGCCATCTCATTCTCTGTCATTCTATGGAAAGTGTACTGTGCATCCTTACACTTAAGTACACCGCGCAAGACTGGAAATAATCATCTGAAGTCATTACTAAGTATAATCTCTGATGCACACATAAAGCTAGAAAAAATTTGTCTTCTTATCAGCTACAATCTAAACCCACAAAATGTATTATGTATAGATAAAAATGTTGCAGCTCAATAACAGGGATCAGGTTGAAAATAAACACTATTCTGATTCTGCCTAAGAAAACTTAAAAGCAAGACACAAAAATATCAAATTATTGCTAAATACTTAACCCAGAACAATGGTCAAAAACTGTATAGAGATTTAATAATCCAGCACTTGCCAAGTGAAATTTAGAATTCCTGAAATCTAATACAAACCTATAACATAAGCAAAGAAATATCAACAAAAGATCCATAATGAAAAGTAATTTATTGAAAAAAACTCAGGAATGGCATAGATGATAGAACTAGAAGACAATGATAATGGGAACAGTGGCACAGCATATTAAGCTGCCCCCTGCAATGAAGGCATCCCATAAGGGCACCAGTTCAAGTCCTAGCTGCTCCACTTCCAATCCAGCGCCCTGCTAATGTGCCTGGTAAAATAACAGAAGATGGCCTAAATCCTTAGACCCCTTCCACCCACATGGGAGACCTGCATGAAGCTCCTGGTTCTTGGCTTTGGCTTAGCCCAGACTTGGTCATTGTGGCCATTTTGGGAGTGAAAAAAGCAGATGAGTGCATTGAGGATGGAGGGCTTCTCTCTCACTCTCTCGCTCTCTCCTTCTCTCCTCACTTCATATAACTTTTTCAAATAAATATTAAGAAAGAAGGCAATGATAAGAAACAACATACTTTTTCTAAAAGAGACTTATTTTATTTATTTGAAAAACAGAGTTACAGAGAGAGGCAGAAACAGAGAGCAGTCTTCCATGCACTGGTTCACTCCTCAGATGGCCACAACAGCTGGAACCATGCCGATCTGAAGCCAGGAGCCTGGAGCTTCTTCTAGGTCTCCCAGTGGGTTCAGGGGCCCAAGGACTTGGGCCATCTTCGACTGCTTTCCCAGGCCACAGCAGAGAGATGGATCAGAAGAGGAGCAGCCAGGACTAGAACTGGTGCCCATATGGGATGCTGGCCCCAAGAAACAGTATTCTTACACACAGATCCCATATGTTTAAGAAGCTGGTGAATGATCCAACATAGGAAGCGGGATACACAGCAGACTCATAGAATGGCAGATGTCCTAAACAGCACTCTGGCCTCAGAATCAGCCCTTAAGGCCTTTGGATCTGGCTGAAGAGCCCATGAGAGTATTATAGGCTTGGAAAGCCAAGACACTTTGGCAAAAAAAAAAAAAAAGTAAAAAAAAAAAGAAAGAAAACCTATATGAAAGATCTCTGAGAGTGAGATCCCAGTGGAAAGAACAGGTCATCAAAAAAGGAGGTACCTTTCTCTGAAGGGAGGAGAGAACTGAAAAAAAAAAAAAAGAAGCTGGTGAAAGAAAATAGTGTTTTTATGTAGAAATATGAATACTATTTTAAAAGACTCAAATTCTAGAAATGAAACTAAAATATCTGGTATGAAAAGCATATTGGATATAATGAATAATTAGATTAGACACTAATAAGAAATAATTAGTGAACTTGAAGACATGTCAATAGAAGTTATCTAAAGTATGATGCAGAGGAAAAGAAAATCATATGCATGTACACACACATGTACACATACAGAGGACAGAGCAGTAATGAGAAATGTGATAAGTTCAACAGGCATAACGTCCATGTAATTGATGTACTCTCAAATAGATAGAAAATATCTGAAGAAGTTATGTACAAAAATATTCCACATTTTATTAAAACTAATACTGTATCCAAGAAGAGCAGAATACTCATTGTTCCCCACCTCTGTTTCTCCCCTCTCTCCCCATCTCCCCTTTGCTCTTTCAAATAGATGAAAATAAATAACCATTTAAAAAGTACTATCAGAGTAAACTAAACCCAAAGGAAGAAGTGAAAAAATAAATCCATTAAAGAAAAAAAAATCTATAAATAATAACAGTGAAAACCATAGCTGATTTCCTGAGAAAATTTATAGAATTGATATATCTCTAGCCAGGCAGGTTGCACACACAACAAAAATCTCATTTAAATCTCTGAGATTAATACAGTTATAGCCATTTTACAAAGGAGAAGAATTAGGCACAGAGGAACTACTTGATTTGCCCAAGATCTCGCAAATAGGATATGGTACAGTTAGACTTCAGACCCGGGGGGTCTCACTCTCAGTCATCCCCTGGAAACACGTCAAATATTCAAATATAAAAAGGGTATCATCCATCCACAGAACTAAACACCCACAAGTAAAATCAGTCTCTGCACATATTCTGACACTTTTCCTGCTCTCAGTGAATATTGAGAATCTCCATACATCTTCATACATGATACCTGACTATTTTTATTGGCAATGGTGTCCTAATACATGAATGTTCCATAATTTATTTAAGCAACTTGTTCTTGGTTGACATAAGTTATTTCCCATATAAAAACTGTATAATAAACATCATGTAGAAATACTTATAATCAAGCAACTGTGAATATAATAACAGTATAAATTTTAAGAACTAGATTTTATACTTATAAAAATGTTTGGTTCATATAGATATTGCCAAATTAGTTGAAGATGTTGCCCCAACTGTGACAACTACTCATAATCTAACAGATTTTATTTTCCAAATTCAAACACAATACAATTTGTTAATGAAAGTTTGAATTCTTAAAAATTGGCGATAGGTGGAAAGTGCTAATTACACAAAATTGAATTTTCAAAATTCTATGAGTGAAGTTGAATTATACAGTTTAGTTTTTGGGTCTTTCATTGGACAATGCTTTTTCATGCTCTTAATAATCTATCTCCCTTTCTCTCTCCATCCTCTCACCATCTTGAAATTTTACTGTTCATTATTTAGAGCTATTTTATACAAATTATTTCTCATGTGTACAACACCTTTGTTGGCTTACTTTGCTATCATACCAAATCCCTATATTTTTCTTATTTCTTAGTCTTTTCATTAATTTGCCTGCCAAATAAAATATTTGCTTTATGTTACATTCTCCCAGTATTTTGAAGGATTTTGTCTAATTTTCCACAGTCCTTACTATTAAAACAATTTTAAGTGTCTATTGCCATCTTTTTAAGCTTACATTGATCTAATTAACTCAGTGAAAAAAGTTGTCTTTTTACTGATGCGTTTTCCCATCTAAGAATAAATTATGTCTGAATTGTTTCATTTTCTATGTAATTCGGTTGAATTTTATTGCTTGTTTCATATGCTTAAATTTATCTCTACATAGGTAGTATTTTAGCTACTTTTTTACACTTAATCTGTTCTTCCTTTAAATTGTATAATAGCTAAAGTAAATGTTTAAATATTAATCTTACAACTCGTCACATAATTTCATTTCTTAATAATTTTCTCATTGACTTTCACAAATGTCCAGCTATATAACAGAATGATCAAGCAATTATTTTGCCTCCTTCTTTAACAACTCCATGTTTATTCTTTGCTTACAAGTTTTACCAACTTCATCAGTTTAATGGTAATGTTGCTGGTATTTACTGCTAAAAATGCAGCTGGGCTGGGCATTGAACACAGTGGTTAAGACATTACTTGGTACACCTACATCATTTGAGTGCCTGGCTTTGAGTGCCTGCTGTATTTCTGATTCAACTTCATGCTAATGCAGGTTCTGTAGGCAACAGATGATGACTCAAGTGCTTGCTGCTACTCACATGACAGAACCAGATGGACTTCCAGGTTTCTAACTTCAGCCTGGCCCAGCTCTGACTGCTGTGAATATTTATAGATCTTTCTCTCTCTCACCATCTCTTTATGTCTCTCTTTCAAAGAAAATGGAAATAAATAATTTACAAATTAAAAATAAGAATGTAGCTGAATTCTTTTTGAGACATGAGTCATACTATTACGTCACGGAAGGCTTCATCTGTGTTGGACATAAATGAAGGGTGTCCTCAACATTTTTTAGCTGCCTTGAAGGTGAGAATGTGGTTGTTTTCTTCTTTGTGCTATATATTTTTTTCTTTTTCTTTTTTTAATTAAACTTTTATTTAATGAATATAAATTTCCAAAGTACAGCTTATGGGTTACAATGGCTTCCCCCTCCCAAAACTTCCCTCCCACCCACAACCCTCCCCTTTCCCGCTCCCTCTCCCCTTCCAATCACATCATGATTCATTTTCAATTCTCTTTATATACAGAAGATCAGTTTAGTATATATTAGGTAATGATTTCAACAGCTTGCCACCATATAGCAATACATAGTGAAAAAAAAAATACTGTTGGAGTACTATTTATAGCATTAAATAAGAGTGTACAGCACATTAAAGACAGAGATCCTACATAATATTTTTTTAAAATTAATTTTCTATGCCATTTCCAATTTAACACCAGGTTTTAATTAAACATAGTAATAGGTCTTTTTATAAAATTCAACTAGCTCATTGAATTCCTTTGGTTCTGCTATTCTTTAAAGTGCTGATATGCTTCTCAGTATTATTTTTAAGATTTCTATGTTGCTATGTGAATTTCAGATGGTCAATAATGCTTTTTCTGGCATCATTGTCAGCCATAGCATCCATGTTATGCTCAGCCTGTAAAAAAACACTGGTTTATCTTAAAGCATCAACGCTGGAAAAATTAATCAAATTAACTGATCTTAGTTATATTAAAATATTCATTTTATTACTACCGTGTGCTTCTGGTACTATGCAAAATCTCTTCAGCATTCTAGAAGAGACTGTGTTGATTATCTTCTGTGACAGACACAGTAAAATCAAGTTTAGACTAGTAAATGTAGAGCACAACATAGGGATAAACGCATTTTTCCTTCCCATATTGTTATGCACATAATTTGTATTGCTGATGTATTTTCTTTACAGTCATGTAAAAAGAGCAGAGCAACAAGCATATTAAAAAATATTTGAGCCGGCGCTGTGGAGTAGCAGGTAAGGCTGCCACCTGAAGTGCCAGTATCCCATATGGGTGTCAGTTGGAGTCCCAGCTATTCCACTTCTAACCCAGCCCCCTGTTATGCTCTGGAAAAGCAGTATAAGATGGCCTAAACACTTCACCCATGTGGAAGATCCAGAAGAAGCTCCTGGCTTTTGGCTTCTGGCTTCAGACCGGCACAGCTCCAGATGTTGTGCCATCTGGGGAGTGAAACAGCAGATGGAAGTCCTCTCTCTTCCTCTCCCTCTCTCTCCCCTACCAAGTCTCTGCCTCTGTGTAACTCTGCCTTTTAAATAAATAAATAAATTTTTAAAAAATATTATGACAAATTTTTAGTATATTTTCAATTTATTTAAGAAGTAACTTTATTTTTTAAATTTAATTAATTAATTGTTTGAAAAACACACACAGAGAAAAAGATATTCCATCTGCTGGTTCAATCCACAAACACCCACAACAGTCAGGGTTGGGTCAGGCCAAAGCCAGGAACTCAGAATTCAATCAGATCTTCCATGTGCAGGGCAGGAAGCAAGTGCTTCACTACCACCTGCTGCTTCCCAGGGTGCACTCAGCAGAAAGCTGGAAAAGGGGTGGAGGCAGCACTCAAACCCAGCACTGCAGTATGCGATGTTGGTGTCCCAAGTAGTGTCTCAAGTGCTGTGTCAAATGCCTGTCCCGACAACTAGTAGTTTTACACCCTGCATACTACATTTTAAATAAATAGATACTAAGAACAGCTATAATGCATCAGATCTCCCTGAGATGCACTGTCTTTTATGCAGGACATTGGAGATATGGGTGAGGTATTTGCTCTGTGATATTCTGTAGTTCATATGCATTACAAATCATTCGTTGTCTCCTTCTAATTAAAAAAAAAAAAAACCTTGCTAAGTAATGCACATTATACTTCTCCTCTTTACATCTGCTCTTCAATATTTGAGAAATAACGCGAACAAATAAGGGACCAAGCTACTTCTGGAGAACAACTTCTTAAGCACATAAACGAAATTGTTCTGTGTAAAATGCCTGAATAACCATCATTACATTATTCAGACAAACGCCATTTGTTCTTGGGTAGCAACCAAAATTTGATTTATATTTTATATTCTATGACAAATATTGTCTCCAGATAAGTTCCACCAATATTTTCTAAAATAACATTTGTCAAACAAATATAAGTGGATTAATATTCATATGGTATGGGCAGAAAGCTGCAAACCTCTCAAGTTCTATATTACTTTGCCCTTTCTAAAATAACAGGTACATGGCATTTTAATGTAATGTCTTGCCCAGCTTTGTGGGTGAAGAATAGTGTGCGGTTAAAATAAAAACCAGAAAATAGAAATACTCTCACAAACATGGTCAAAAATTAAATAATAAACATAATTCAAAACATAAAATGTATACTATTTGAGATGTTTAGGTAGAACAACTACAGCAGCTAATTCTTAAATTATGCAAAAACCTAATCTATCTATGAAGAAATACTGAACTCATAGCTGCTGCTATCTAAAAATTCTTGCTGAGATTTCAAAATCTATGGACCAAAAGATTTAAACAGATCTAGACATGGCTACTCTCTACTGACCCAAGATTTGTTTTGTTTCAACAAAAGACTTTTAGGGAGTATTATTATCAGTAACTTTTGAATTTTCTAAAATGTTAGAGTTAATAACCACACTTTTATTAAAATTTGAAAGTTTATGAAATCATGGAAATTAATTACCCATATGGCCTTCATTTACATTTAAAAATGGAAAACAGAAAATGAGATTCTTATAGTCAGGGAAAGATGATCACCCTAGCAGAATGTCACTTTTCTCACTTCATATGCAATTGAAATATCGACCATATTTCACAGGATTAGAAGTATGCTCATTTTTGTCATTAACTCATAACTGTAAATGCCTTGAATAAACATTTGTTTGGAATTCAGGACATAAAGTAGTGCTAATGACATAAACTCGGCAGTGGCGAGATCCAAAAAGATAAAACTAATCATGTGGAGAGCACGAGGCTACTGTCCCCAGGAAACAGAAGACTATACATGTAACCCACACACACTAGTGAAAAACAGTTTAAATGAAAGCACTGCTGCCTTAGAGTAAGGCACCACTTTGTTATTTTTATCTCAAAACACTGACGTGGTGCACTGAGGTAGCAGAAAGTGGCGAGTGACTGCCCTTGGAAAATCAGGGATCGCTTTTAGATATTGTCAGTTAAGAGGATGATTTTTTTTTCATGTATTTGGTTTGCTTAAAATGCAAGAACACAAAACTATGTCATGTTAGCTTAGAAGTAGGAAGAAACGAGACTTCACTTGTAAATATCAAGAGTGAGAATGACAAAGGTAAATTACATGAGTAGGAATTTATTATTGTGATGACAAAGGGACAATGGTCATTTGCGGAACTAGACAAATGTAGGGGAAAGTGCTCTATAAAGAGCTTCATAAGTTTCCTGAGTTGCTACTGAATTTGAACAGATGAGTGTTCTATAAAAAGGTATTTAATTGTACCCTATCTGCTTCCAAGGGATTTGAATAAATGAATGCTTTATTTATTTTAATTTAATTACTTTCCAGTAGCTGGAAATTAGTTAAGTCACCTGTTTAAATATATATATATATATATATATATATACACACACACACATATATATATACATGTATATACACACATACTTTATTATTTACTGTTTAACTTTATCTTACTGTTAACAAAATTAGAGGGCTAAATTCTTAATAAGAAATTAGACTACATACATTCTACAAAGCATATCTGCATGTATTCTATGGATTAGAACATAGCTTTGCCCAATTGCAAGATCAATTGAAAATAAAATCAAAGGTTTCATAGTGCAAATATGTATTTGTTTCCCTACAGCTGCAATGAAACATTGCCACAACTAAGTCACTTTAAAAAAAATAAGGAATTTATTCTTGCACAGTTCTGGAGGCCAGATATCAGAAGTCAAGGTACCAACAAGGCCATATTCCACAGAGTGGCTCACTACTTAATGGTGAGGACCCATTCCTCTCCTTTTCTAGCTTCTGGTGACTGCTAGCATGCCCTGGTACTACTTCCCTTCTGGCCACATCACTCGATTCTATGTCCTATTTAAGACAACCTTCTCTTCTCTGTATGTCCCCCTCAAATCTCCCTATGTCTTTCTTATGAGGATACGTGTGATGGCATAAAGGTCCCATCTGGACAATTGTGGACAAGCTCCTCCCCTCAGGATCCTTAAATATTGGGTAAGTATTCGGGACAGAAGTTAAGATGCCACTTGGAATACCCATATCCCCTATTCGGGTGTCTAGATTCAAGTCCTGGTTTCACTTGCCACTTCAGCTGCCTGCTAATGTGCACCCTGCACGCATCAGGTGATGGCTCAAGTACTTGGTTTGCTGCCACCCACATGAGAAACCCAGTTTGTGATCCAAGATCTTGACTTCAACCTAGCCTAACAATGGTTCCTGCAGAAATTTGGAAAGTATACCAGCAAATAGAAGGTCTATCTCCTTCTTTCTCTCTGACTTAAAATAAAATAAATAAAATAAATAATAAATAAAATAATAAAATAAAAAATAAAATAAAATAGAAGTTGGAGCTGTGGTGTAGTATGTTAAGCCTCCTCCTGCAGTGCCAGCATCCCATTTGGGTTCCAGTTCAAATCCTGGCTGCTCCACTCTGACCCAACTCCCTGCTAATGGCCTGGGAAAGCAGTGGAAGGCAGCCCAAGTGCTTGGGCCCCTGCACCCACATGGGAGATGTCAAAAAAGTTCCTGGCTCCTGGCTTCAGATCTGCCCAGCTCCCTCCATTGCAGCTGTTTGGGGAGTGAACCCTCTATCTTTCTCCTCCTCTCTCTTTAACTCTGCCTCTCAAATAAATAAACTTTATAAAAACAACTTTTAAAAAATAAATAAAATAGAAAAAGTATCCTGTTAACACACTTTTGCCTTATAAAACAATATTCTCCCTTTTGACATCCATATGAATATTCATAGAATATAGGATTAAATAATCTATCTTTGGAAGTCCTTTTTCAGCCTTTCACGATAGTAAAAGAAGTAGTAAAACCACACCATGATATTTTATCCATCATGCTGTTCAAATGGGTACAAGTTTTCAAGTGTGAGTTTTATGTCGACTGAATAAGAATGTTCCCAGATGGATTTTCTAAATCAACAAACATGTGTAGGTTTTATTAGCAATGCATTTCACTTGCTAATGACTAAATTTTCAGATTTTTGCAACCATACACTAATAAATGTAAGACTTAGTTTTAAAAAAATTAATTAACAGTTATCCAGATCTACATATTATATATTAGGGGAAAATAATTATGAAGCAAACAAAATTCCTTTTTTTATTTAATAAATGTGAATTTACAAAGTGCAACTTTTGTATTGTTGTGGCTCCCCCCACCACCACCCTCCCTCCCACGGCCCTCCCCTCTCCCACTCCCTCTCCCATCCCGCCCTTCATGTGTTTCATTTTCAATTACCTTCATATACAGAAGATCAAATTAGTATATACTAAGCAAGGATTTCAAAGGCTGCATTCACACAACCACACAAGGTATAGGGTATTGTTCGACTAGTAGTGTTGTTTTTAAGTTTCATAGAAAAACACATTAAGGACAGAGATCCTACATGGGGAGCATGTACCCAGTGACTCCCGTTGTTGATTTAAAAATTGGCACTCTTATTCATGACATCAGCAATCACCCGAGACTCTTGCCATGAGCTGTCTAGGCTATGGAAGCCCCTTGAGTTCACCAACTCTGAACTTGAAAAAAGCAAACTTTCAAATGCAAATTTTAACAAAACATTATATTCTAATGATAATTCTAGATATAATATTTCTGAATAAATTATTAAAGCTTTTATAATGAGATGTTATTTTCATAGAGTTAATAAAATTAGTAATTTTTATACAGTTTTACATTTCTGTTATTAGTTATCACTGTATGAAAAAGGTATATGATGAAGCCAGGAGGACACATTAGAAAATGAGCTTCATAGAAAAAAATGAAAGCTTCTTAAATTGTAAAAATATTATAACAGGAATATCATGTGCAATTATTAGATTATGGTTAAATGTCCTGCAAAATATTATTTACTTGGTATAGTAGTAAACATATACATGTCCTTAATTATCAACATTACCATGAATTAGAGGTATAATTTAAGGATGAAGAAAAAAAAAAAGATAAGCAGTCCTTTGAGCAACCATGGAGCATTTGCAGGTAACAACTAGTGTTTGAATTTTAATGACTAAAGAAAGAGTGCAAGGAAAATATTCTGCTTTTCTAAATTTGGGAACAAGAACAAATGATTTCATATTCTAGAAATCTCAATGAAAATGTAAATTGCAAATCTCTATCTTTAGGCAAAGTTCTATGCAGGAAGCTATCTTTAGGATCTGGGGGGAAATAATATTGAAAAGCAATTCTCCCATTAACTTTTAAAAATTTTTATTAATATAAAGAGAATAGATTTCATGTATTTCATAGACACAGTTCTAAGAGACAACCATACTTCCCTTCTTCTCTCCTTCTCTTTCTCCCTTAGTCCTCCCTCCTCCCTTCCTTTATTTTTAATTTTTGCAATAGCAGAATTTCAATTTACTCTATAATCAGAGGCTTAATGCACCACTTACTAGAATGTTCAACAAGATAAAGAGCACTTTCCAACAGGACTATAGACAAGCGCTAAAAACAAGAATCAATCTACACTCATAATATTCTTTTGGGGCTGTAGGTGGTCTGTAGGTAAATATCTCTGGGAAATACTAGTAAAAGTCTGTTCTATCTCTATAGGTGGCGGTGAGTGACAACTCTGCTTCATTTAAACCTATGATTGCCTGGCAGAAGTGTGGAGGCTGATATATGCACACACATCTGTGCAGTTCTAAAACATCAAAACATCTCCTATATATGTAGACCGCCAGCCCATGGTGTTACGGAATACTGGAAATGTATTTGGAAATATTGTGCATAATAGCTCTGAAGAATTAAAATGCTTCTCACATTAACTTATTTCCATTGTGAGTGTCACCCTCACCTTTTATTCCATCGCCTCTACACTACCAAAAGAGACTTGTAACTGTTGTGGTTTTCTACTAACATTCTCCTTTCAGCCATCATTCATATTGCATTGCCTGATTCATTCTAGAATTTTACCTTTTCAGAGCTCTTCTGTTATTCAAAAACTTTAATGAGGTCATGTTACTTACAGCATCATGCCAAAGCATATGCATATAGCATTTAAAATGCTCCCTACTCTTTACAGTTTTGATTGAGCTCCTGGTGCACACAGGTAGGCGTCTGACTTGAGTTGGGCTGTTTGATCAGCTGTCCTGAATTGAGACTTGCAAACCATTCAAGGGCAAATCAAATAGTCTATGAAAATTTTGAATTGAAAAATAAGTTTGGGGTGAGCTTTTGGCACAGTGGGAAGGATAGTGCTTGGAACATTAACATCCTGTACCAGGGAGTCTGGGTTTGAGTCTCAGGTCCAGAGCCTGATTCTAGCTTCTGATAGTGCACACTCTGGAGGCAGCAGGTGATGCTCAAGTACTTGGGTCCCTGCAACTCACATGGGAGACCCAGACTGAGTTTCAGACTCCTGCTCTTCAACTGGTTAAAGCCTGGCTGTTGCAAGTATGTGGAAATGAATCAGAGAATGGAAGATCTCTCTGTGCTTTTTTCTGTGTGTGTGTGTTGCAGATAAACAAAAATAAATACAAAAAATTTGTACAAATGTTTATTTTGATGCAAAATTTTGTAATTTATATATAGTTTTTCAAAGAATGCATTTTCAGTAACTTTTGCAATATACTTACATTTGCTCTTTTTTGTATTTCTTTAAATATAAATTATGTCAAATATTAACAAGGTGTTATTGTACTTATAACAAATATAGTTGTAATATGTATAACAATAAGAGTATATAAGAGAGGCAAAGGAAACAGAACTATGCAATGGTAATATTTCTATATCCAAATGAAATTAAAATGGTAGAAATTTGAAGTCAGTTCTATTAAGTAGATATGTATACAGCGAACTGTAGAGCAACCATTAAAGAAATATTAAATATAGTAAAAATAAAGAAATGAACATGTTATATAGAAAATATTGACAAGCTATCAGTAAGAGATAAATGGAGGGAAAAAGACATTACAATCACAATTGAGGTTCTGGTATGACCAAGGATGTCTCTTGGGACAAAAAGTTTTGATTACCTCTGGAGTACAAAGACATGACAGACACTGCTATGCAAAGATGTTGGGATTTAGAGTCCAGAACTTCAGACTTCCTCTAGGGAGGTTTCAAAACATAATCGATATCTAAAGTGCTACACTTTTGATGGGAGATGATTAGATATATTTTCTACTATTATCATTTGTGTCATTACTCATATTTTATAGAGTTTACCTTCCAGGTATAAATCGATTGCTGTAACTTTTTTCCATCTCCATAATTATCACACTTGCTCTATCAATTGCCAGAAGAAGAAGAATGAAGCTTACCAATAAAAGCAAGATAACAAAATATACATAGAAAGGTAAATGTTTTCCAATTTATCATTTTTTCCTTTTATACATAATGCACATGGGAAAATGCTGAGGACTGAGATAAGCTGGTTGCTATTTTCCATTCAGTTACACTTTGAAAGACTAACACCTGGGAAGATTTTAGGTGCTGTGCTATAAACCTGACAGCCCTCAATGCAAGCAACATTGCACACAACCATTAGAGTTAGAATCCCATGGCTTCTAAAGCAAAAGTAGAAAGACTTGAGAAGTTAACAAAGAAAATAGACCCAGAAACAAGCTTTACTTACTTCATATGTTGCCAAGGATTAATCCTAAATGCTATTAAGCTTTCAAATAATTAACTAAACCCCTCTGAAACTTCATCCAATATATATTCCTAACATAAGATCAAAGCACTCATAATTATGCTTTGGAAATCACACTATTGCTCATTTTAAACCCAGATACTCTAAGTATAATTTGGATACATTCTCTATATTTTCTACTCAATACTCAAAAATGATCTTAAGATAGAAAGTATTATACCCAATGCTTCTCTTTGATATATCAAGTTTGTCATTGCAATAAAAGAAAATCAGGTTAATTTGTCAGGACATATTCTTCACCTACATATGTTTATTGATAAGAATCACAGTATTTCGATGTTGAAACATATTTTAATGTTCATTAGATCAAATTGTCATTCTTCTATAAAAAGGATAACCGTTTTTTTCTAAAACTGTGTAAGTATCCATAATTGTATGTTTGAGATGGAGTGGGAAAATGTAAGTTTTTTGCATTATTCAATACAATCACAGATTTTCAAGCCAATAGATATTTCAGCAAACATCACCATCATTTTTAAGACATTTACAAAAAGAACTTGAATTCAACATTACTCTGAGAAACAATGCATGTTCTTTCAGTACCTTTTAGCTCTTTGAAATTAAATTTAAGTGTTTTGATTGATATTTTAGATTGAGAGGCAGTTGGTTATCATTAGTAATCAAATATGGCAAAAGCACAACCCCCAATTTTCAAGTTTCACATCCTTTTACCTCTCATAATTTAAAATAGATTTCATACGGTTTCTTTCCTCCTTTTTGATCAGCTCCAAAATATTAATGTAATTTTAGATTTAAATTTAAACCTTAGCTATAATTTCTTGTACAAAATAGCCCTGGAAATGAGGCAAGCACCAATATTTGATATTTATGATACAAAGGGAATTCATAACACATCCAAAATATCTACATTTTAAAAATACTTCTAAGAAACAAATGTGCTAAATTTGGAAATGGTAAATTCCCAACTCTTAAAAGGTCAAAGTCCTACTTTCTCTCCACATATAGTTTTGACCTAAAAAGGCCTTTCACTAGGAAAAGTATTTCATGAATAAACATATTACTAATGTTTAATTTCATAAGCAACAGAAAAAATATATACATTCACTTGACCAAACATGATTTAAATGTTCTATATTCAAAAATGATAAATGAAATATAAGAACTGACAGCAAATTTAGAATAAATTTAGGAAAATATTTACAATCCTTGTATCTTTGAGTATCTTTGTTTCTTGGAGCATACAAACTTTCCTCTAATGATATTTGCTTCTTTCTAATTAAAGAATCCTATGCACTGTGCAAAGCAGAACCTCATTTTCCTGTTGTATAGTGATTCTCTCAAAGAATATCTTAACCAGATCCCATAACTTCTCAGTCATGTCTTTATTATTAAAATAGTTTCAACTGAGATCCATCCATTCTTTCAGAACTTTATGCTCACACTTAATTTAGACATGTATGTCACAATTGCCTCTCTATACGCTTAGGGTAGAAGAATTTCGTTCACACATTGTCTCTTCCTTTATACTCTAGGTTCTCATCCCTCTACTGTTTCACAGGAGGAGAAATAGAAGCAAGGCTTCAATCCCCTCTTTAGTTTGAGACTTTTGTGGGACTATACTGGTTTCCTTCTAAAAAAGACCCCAAGCATTAGCCACCCTAATTTAGTTTCTCCTGTATTGGCACCACTTGCTAAGCTGGCTCTCAAGGATGAACAAATTGTACAAAACTATTCAATGCCACTAACATGTCTGTGTACACAAAACTCAAGAAATCCTTACATCTTTGTCATGCTGTATATTGAAAATGTAGGTGCATAACTGCTGCTGCATCTAGGCTTCTCTTCTCTGTACAAACTGAGCATCCCTAAATCCGAAAATCCAAAACCTGAAATGCTAAAAGGTAAAATACAATGGCCACAAGTGGAAAACTCCACATCAAACTTTATCTCAGCAGTCACAGTCTAAATACATGTACACTAAAATACAGTATAAAATTACCTTCAGGTTAAATGTGCTATATTCACATGAAACAAAAATGAACTCATGTTTAGACATGGATCCTTTGCTCATTGAATCTAAAATATAGTCCCAAGCATTTTGAATAAGGGAAAATCTATAATTCTTATTTTATCTACTGATAATGTGTAGTACAAGTGCATATTAGCAAGTTTGTTGCTTACATAATTGTATAACAGGAGAACAGGAGGAGGATGGCTATTAGGTCTGGGTGTATGTCTCCCTTTCCAGTTTGACTCTTATTGTGACTGTCAGAGTGGGGAAGAGAGATGAGTTATGGGCTCCATGGAGAGACGTGAAAGCAAGGATGGTTCTGAGACTACTCTTCCAGCACTACAGCATTATTTTTAATTAAAAAAAAAACAGGAAATAATGGAAATATACAAGCTATAGAATATCTTTAAATAAGTTACAGAATGCCCAATGAATAAATACTATATGAAAATGTTAAAAACTATAAAGAATTACAAATTGTATTAACATCATGTTATATAAATAAGATGATCTAAAATTGCATTAAACTCACCATGACCTGGAGGAAATTTTTTCCATTTGATGAGTGCAACTAGTTCATTTATGGATAAAGTAGGCCACTCTTCATAATATGGACACTTATGGATTAATTTAAACTTTTGTACATTTTCATGTTTTATCATTTCCTGAAAAATAAAACCATTATCACATTTCTAACACTAAAAAATTTAAAAAGATATTCAAGTATATCAAATATACAAATGGATAAAAAAGAAAATTATAATTGAGAATAATATATATTGAATTTTAGAGCCATATAGACATATAGAAATTTTAATCTTCAGGCCTGATTACTAAAATTATATTTTCCCACCTTTCATAATATCTTGTCCTAATATAAGTATCTAAAAAAATCTTGTAATAATCAAGCTTAATATCAAAGATTTTTATTTTAAGTAAGTGGTACCAAAATTTGGAAAACAGACACAAAACATATTAAACATTTTTTAAAGCCAGCCACTCTGAAAAATAGAACAAACTGACATGAGGGATTTGGAATGAAATTGAATTCCAAGAAAGTCATCTCTACCACTGATACTGAGACCAACATATCAAAAGAAATCTCCACAATTAGAACTAATAGAAAGAGGTGGGCGCCTCCCATCTCCATCCAACATGTGTACCCATATGTGGCTTACACAGAACTGCAAGGCCTTTACAAGGGAGACCCTATATCAAGAGAAGCTACAGTGGCTGGTGCTGTCACACAGAAATTTAAAACACTGTGTATAATCCCAGCATCCCACATCAGAGTGTCCATTGTCATTCTACTTCTAATCCAACTCTGCTAATGTGCATAGGACGCAGTGGAAGAAGATGGTCCAAGTACGTGGGCCCCTTCCTCCCTCATGGGAGACCTGCGTATAGTTCTTGCATCCTAGACTCAGCCTGACCCAGCCCTGGCTGTTTTGGCTGTTTGGGGACTGAACCAAAACAGAAGATTGATCTGTCTGTTTCTCACTTTCTCCCTCCTGTCCTCCATCCCTCCCTCCTTCCTTCTATTCTTCCATCTTTCCATCCTTCTTTCTCAGTCATCCTACCTTCCCAATAAGTAAATAAAAAAATAGAAAAACTGAAACAACAGGACCATAGAATATCTCAGTCCTATCAGTCATACAAATTTCCTCTGTCAACTAAGGAAAGAGAACTAGTAGAGAAGCCTTTGGATTTGAGTAAAAGAGAATAAACTATTCAAATTTAAGTAAATTAGGTATAATCACCTATGCATGCAGCTATGGATTTTGATGAAAGAGCATGCCAATCATTTCAAAGAAAATGGTTTCCTCTGAGGTAAGCTACAGATTTGAACAGCATTAGTACTACTCTCTATGTGATTATCAAGTACTCCTGGTAAATGAAATAGCTGATATCCAACACATATATTCTTAATAAATGAATGATGAATGTGTTTAAAATTTATAAAAACAAAGGATACTCAAAAATACACCTAAAACATATTTATGGAGATTTTTTTTTGACAGGCAGAGTTAGACAGTGAGAGAGAGAGAGACAGAGAGAAAGGTCTTCTTTCCATTGGCTCACCCCCCAAATGGCCACTACTGCCGGCGCGAAGCCAGGAGCCAGGTGCTTTCTCCTGGTCTCTCATGCAGGTGCAGGGACCCAAGCACTTGGGCCAGCCTCCACTGCCTTCCTGGGCCACAGCAGAGAGCTGGCCTGGAAGAGGAGCAACCAGGACTAGTACCCGGCGCCCTGACCGGGACTAGAACTCCGCCGGCGGAGGATTAGCCTAGTGAGCCTCAGCGCCGGCCTATTTATAGAGACCTTTGTTTCCACTTCAATTTCCCACTCCCAATAGAAACAGGTGCAATCAAAGCCACATAACTGTAGTTTACAGGTAAAGTCAAATTTAAGACACAAGAAAAATACGGGCATTGTTTTATAGACAGGAAAAACAAATCATGAATTTATGCACATGGGGTGTGAATATATAGGTTAGGTGTAGTCATACCAATTTTAACTTTGCATACTCCTTTGCAGGGATTTTCAGAATTTCACACTCCTCTTCTGTCACCACTGAGAAAGACTGTGGTTCTAATTCAGTCTCCAGGGACCCAAAGGTACTCCATTGTCCAAGCTGTAAAAAGCAAAGGCAACTAAAACTTCATTACCACTCATCACTGTAAAAATGCCTGTGAGAGTGGCAATAACTAAGTGAGTCTACAATAGGAATTGAAATTCAAACCCCAACTGTATGAAGGAAGGCCACTGGTAGCATTGAGTAATAACAAAAGTGAGGGTAGTGTTAGTGCATATCTATCATTTACCAATATACATATTCTAATAGGGACCCTAATTTAATATGTGAAAGATAAATCTTAACCATGGAAAAATATTCCCCTAGAATACATATGTTAAGTTATAAGGATATAAGGAGACAATAGCTGCACAGAGGATTTGCATTCATGTTTGACTTGGACAAACTGAAGAGCATGTGAAGACTGTGTTTATATGAGAGGCATACAAAGCCACCTGAGCTATCTAAGGAAAATTCCATGTCAGTATGACTATCCAAGGTAATATGTGAGGACTTCCACTATTCTACTTTAAATCCATACAAAGTCTGATTATATTTTTCTTAACTAAATGTACAACTAGATTTGAATCTGCAAGTGAAGATGGAAAAAAGAAACTTAAAATATCAGTACTGAAGTCAGAGTGGTCCAGGTCTAGCCAGCTGGGCTTGTCATACATGTGGGACGAAGAGACAACACTCGGGATCACTTATAGCATGGAACTGGTATTCAGTACTCTTGTGTCAGGTGTAGGAACGCGGGGTGTTGTCCCACATGTGGAAGAGAAGCAAGAAAAACTACCTGCCAAATAAAAAGCCACATGTAGGCCTTCCTTCCAGCTGTAGAAGTAGGCAGAATATCACAAAATTAGGAGTATACATTTACAATGTGTATGGATGCATTGACCCATACGATAATAATCAAATCTAGAAAATTATGGTAAAGACAAGTAAACAGCTGGAAAAGCCAC
Source organism: Lepus europaeus (assembly GCF_033115175.1). Lineage (NCBI taxonomy): Eukaryota > Metazoa > Chordata > Mammalia > Lagomorpha > Leporidae > Lepus > Lepus europaeus. The sequence continues at coordinate 55,997,447 of NC_084830.1, forward strand.
TGCATCCAAAAAGGTATAAACTTTAGGATATATATATATATATATATATGTATATATATATATATATTTTTTTTTTCAGGGGGAAAAGAATTCCTATTAGAAAACAATACCTTGCCGGCGCCGCAGCTCAATAGGCTAATCCTCTGCCTGTGGTGCCGGCACACGGGGATCTAGTCCCGGTCGGGGCACCGGATTCTGTCCCGGTTGCCCCTCTTCCAGGCCAGCTCTCTGCTGTGGCCCGGGAGTGCAGTGGAGGATGGCCCAAGTGCTTTGGCCCTGCACCCCATGGGAGACCAGGAAAAGCACCTGGCTCCTGGCTATGGATTAGTGCGGTTCGCCGGCCGCGGCGGCCATTGGAGGGTGAACCAACGGCAAAGGAAGACCTTTCTCTCTGTCTCTCTCTCACTGTCCACTCTGCCTGTCAAAAAAAAAAAAAAAAGAAAAGAAAACAATACCTGATGATGACAAAAATCACAATTAAAAACTCAGAAGATACAAAATTCACAATCAAAAAAAAGTAGGAAAAATGAACAATATAAAACAAGCTATATACATAAAATCAGAGTATGACATGATGGAAGCAAAAGAAGCATTTTTGAAAAAGAACAAAATTAAACTTCTATAAAGTAAAAGCTACTGAAATAAAAATTTATTGGACACTTGATTTCTACATTAGAAACTAACGAAAGTTTTCATGACATAGATAAAACATGAAAATTATCCAGTACACAATATATACAATATATAATGAAGAAGGAATGAAAATAAACAGGAATTTTAGTAAATGTGGAAAGACAGACATATGGTTTCCAGAAAACACCAGAAAAATGGAAGAAAGATGGCATGAAATAAAAATGGAAGCATGTTTTCCAAAGTTGAGGGAAGAGGTGAGTTTTCCAATTGAGGAGGCCCACAGAATAATGTTTGTATTTTATATTCCAGCTCAAGATATGGTATACTCCTTTATTGTTTCTTTTCAGATTCACCCAGCACTGTATTATTTGCTATCTATAACTTCAATGAAGTGTTTTTTACATGTTTCCTTCCAACTTTTCTAATTGTTTAGCATGTGAGTCTGAATTCCTTATAAGCTATTATTAAAATAGAAACCTTTGTATAGTATTTCTTAATTCAGGTTTGTGTACTTACATCCCATGTGGGATCTGTCCCTAATGTGTTGTCTAATGTGCAGTGATGCTATAACTAGTACTGAAACAGTATATTTACACTTTGTGTTTCTGCGTGGGTACAAACTGATGAGATCTTTACTAATTATATACTGAATCGATCTTCTGTATATAAAGATAATTGCAAATGAAAAAAGGAAAAACCTGGTGTTAAATTGGAAATGGCATAGAAAATTAATTTTTTAAAAAATATATATTATGTAAGATCTCTGTCTTTAATGTACTGTACACTCTTATTTAATGCTATAACTAGTACTCCAACAGTATTTTTTTTCACTTTGTGTTACTATATGGGGGCAAACTGTTGAAATCGTTACCTAATATATACTAAATTGATCTTCTGTATATAAAGAGAATTGAAAATGAATCATGATGTGATTGGAAGGGGAGAGAGAGCGGGAAAGGGGAGGGTTGTGGGTGGGAGAGAAATTTTGGGAGGGGGAAGCCATTGTAACCCACAAGCTGTACTTTGGAAATTTATATTCATTAAATAAAAGTTTAATTAAAAAAAATTAATACTGTAGAAATTTAAAAAGAGATGTCATAAGAAATATTTGCTATAGTAGGGTAAATACCTAAAATGTCAAATAAACACCTATAGTTTATATGAAGAGAAAAAAAAGCACAAATTATTCTAGTAAAGGGACAAATATATTTAAACCAATCAACAATTTACAGAAGAGAAAAACAAAATAACTACACACAAAAGAATAGGAGGCAATGCTGTGGCGCAGCGGGTTAACACCCTGGCCTGAAGTGCCGGTATCCTACATGGGCACTGGTTCTAGTCCTGGCTGCTCCACTTCGGATCCAGCTGTCTGCCATGGCCTGGGAAAGCAGTGGAAGATGGCCCAAGTCCTTGGGCCCCTGCACCCAGAGGTGGCTTCTGGCTCCTGGCTTCAGATCAGTGCAGCTTTGGCCGTGCAGCCAACTGGGGAGTGAACCATCGGATTGAAGACTTCTCTCTCTCTCTCTCTCTCTCTCTCTCTCTCTGCCTCTCCTCTATCTGTGCAGCACTGACTTTCAAATAAATAATAAATAAATATTTAAAAAAATAATAATTTTCAACCTCACCAGGAGATAGAAAATATAATTAATGTATTAATGACAATTTAATATAATGGATTGAGGAGACACTTTCATGCATAACTCTGTACATTAAAAAGTATTGAAAAATGGGAAAATATCTGGAAACATCTAATAAAATAAACTTTAAAACTTCCATGCAACATTTAATTCAGAAACACAGTTCCTAGGAATCTATCATATAGAAATAAATGAATTTTTAAGGATATATGTACAAGAAGTTTAGGGGAGCACTATTTATTGACTCCTAACTGGCCAACTTAAATTTTATATATATATATATTATATATATACATATATATATAATATATATACACACATATACATACACACACACACAGAGGGAGAGAGAGAGAAAAAGAGAATGAGAGGGATTTAGCAAACTTAAGTAACTAAGGAGATATAGTGTGTGTGTGTGTGTGTGTGTGTTTTGTTATATCCCCAGTGAGTCTTAATTGACTAAATCGAATTCCAAAGAAAGATCCTTGAATGATTCAGCACATTCATGTGTTTCATTTGGAAAGATTGAGTGCTTACTTCAACCAGGTGTATATATTCAAAAATTGAACCAATTCATTAAACAAATACAATTTGAGGCAAATAAAATACATTTGCTGATTTTTACAAAAAATTGTTGTAGCACCTTGTTATAAAATTTTCTGAGAGAGGAAATCAATCTGCCTGATATGGAGAACAGAGCAATTCAATGGAAATTATCATTCCAGCCTGTTATCTAGTGAAATTACTCTTTCATACCCAGAAGTTATAGCACAAAATACACAAATGTAAGTACCATATATATAATAATTAAATGGAAAGAAAAACTGAAACCTAAAAATATTTTCACATAATCTGAAATTTAGTGTCAATTAAAGAAGTATGTATGTGTCTATTTTATGGAATCATAACCTACTAAAATTGGTGTATAAAGGTCATAAAAAATCAATGGAGCATATGTTGAATGCATACTTTATATGCTTTCATTCACAAGTGCTCAGTACAAATTCATTAGCTATTGCAGTCATGAAACTAAAATTGCTTATGAATTAACATCATTTGCTATATGGTTTATCTACTTACATGCTGATGGCGCTGATGTGATTTTAATTGTATATATATAAAAGATGAACACATTTTGGTAGCTTGACATAGAATTTTTCTAATAAACCAGAAACATCACTCCTGACTTTTTATTCAAATTAGAACAGTTCCCCCACATAAACTGAACGTGATGGCTCATATTTCCATTTATTCTGAGTTTAAAGTGGACTTATAAAGAAATTTCAGTTGAGTAAGCCCAGATATAAAGTGAAATAACTGTGTCAGCCTAATTTCAATGTGAAAGATTTAATATTTACATTTTTACTTAGTTAAAATAAGTACCTTGATTTGCATTTGACCTTTTCAATATTCACCATTAAAGAGCTATAAGCTTCTTAACTACATTCTCTACTTCTATAATTGTCCAGCCATTCTTTAACTTTTCAATATGTAAGGAGTATATAAAAATAATGACAAATGGACTTTTATTAATATAAAGAGAACAGATTTCATGTATTTCATAGGTACAGTTGAAAGAAGATAACCATATTTCCTTCCCTCCCTCACCCAACCCTTCTCTTTCCCTTTTTTATTCTTTTCATTACTTTTTACAATGACATAATTTTTCAACTCTTTAATCACAGGCTTAATTCACCACTAAGCATAATTCAACAAGTAAAAAGTAGGATGTTCACAGTTCCAAGGAGCATAAAAAAGGGTTAAAAAGAACAATTATATCCCAAGATTTCTCTTTCAGTCCTATACATTTGTAGGACTATATTCAGTCTATATTAACTGGCATATATCAGAGAAAACATACATTAATAATATTTTGGGTAGTGGTCTATTTCACTAAGCATAATGGTCTCCAGTTGCATCCATTTTCTTGCAAAAGACAGGATTTCATTCATTTTTGCAGCTGAGTAGTAGCTGATAGTTTATATATACCACATTGTCTTTTTTTTTAAAGATTTATTTATTTATTTGAAAGAGTTACAGAGGGAAGGAGAGGCAGAGGGGTCGAGGGGTCTTCCATCTGCTAGTTCAATCCCCAAATGACCGCAATGGGCAGAGCTGCGCTGATCTGAAGCCAGGAGCCAGGAGCTTCTAATGGGTCTCCCATGTGGGTGCAGGGGCCCAAGGATTTAGGCCATCTTCTACTGCTTTCCTAGGCCATAGCAGAGAACTGGGTCGGAAGTGGAGCAGCCAGGACTTGAATTGGCGCCCATGTGGGATGCTGGCACTGCAGATGCTGGCTTTACCTGCTATGCCACAACGCTGGCCCCACCACATTGTCTTTTTCCAGTCATCAGTTGATAGACATCTGGTTGATTCCATATCTCAGCTATTGTGAATTGAGCTGCAGTAAACATGGGGGTACAGGTAACTGTTTTATATACTGATTTCATTTGTTTGGGTAAATCCAGGAGTGTGAAGTCTGGGTCATATGATAGATCTACTTTCAAATTTCTGATGAATCTCCATACTGTCTTCCATAATGGTTATGCTAGTTTACATTCATCTTGTGTGCCACTCTGACTGAAGGAACAATATTTTGTTCCCATTCAGTTAACGTTAGTCACTAAGTCACTATTCTAATTATCTGGATTTTTTTTTTTTTTTTTAACTTTGCGGGGCCAGCGCTGTGGTACAGCAGGTTAATGCCCTGGCCTGAAGCGCCAGCATCCCATATGGACGCTGGTTCTAGTCCCAGCTGCTCCACTTCTGATCCGGCTCTCTGCTATGGACTGGGAAAGCAGTAGAAGATGGTCCAAGTCCTTGGGCCCTTGCACCCACAAGGGAGACCCAGAAGCAGCTCCTGGCTCCTGGCTGCGGATCGGCACAGCTCCAGCCTTTGCAGCCAATTGGGGAGTGAACCATCAGATGGGAGACCTCTCTCTCTCTGCCTTCCCCCTCTCTGTGTAACTCTTTCAAATAAATAAATAAATCTTTTTTAAAAAGCACAATTTCATATAACTCTATACAATATAGCATAGTTCTATCAACTTATTCACATTATATAGTGTTATTAATGTAAACATTAATCTCTGTTTTGCTAAGGACTAAGGTTTTTGAAAGTAAACATGAAAACATAAGTAAACACATTGCATAAGTAACATAAAACAATGGCAGCATCCATGTTTCCCCATTCTATATGAGTATAATGATTTCTGTAAGATATGGATCTGAGGATACAAGTTATACGCTATGTTAACACTTGATAATCAATCTGTTTTCCAAAATGAACTTCTTAGGCTCCTACCAGCACTACAAACATGTGAAAGACTTGTTTCTATACACTTCTCAGATTTCTGTATTGTACAATCTTCCATAGTTGCAAATTCTGTGATAAGAAATGTTTATTGTACATTTTCGTTATGTATTCACGCTTACTTTCAAAAGTAAAAATTATTCATTGTATATATACTCAGTTGCTAACATGCTATGAGTATCTTTGTGCATACCAATTCCTTATTCATAGTTTCTGTTCTGTAAAAGATCAAATTATTTGTTTTGCATTTTTCATTACTTTTCTTCCTGATTTTTACATCATTACATATTCCAGATATCAATACTTTGTCATGTAGTATATTGCATTTATCTGTATTTTGACTTTTAATTTCATTAAAGTTTCTTTGGATGAACAAATCAATCATGATTTAAAAAACATTTTTTGATAGTTTGTCTCTGAAAATATCTTATTTAAGAAGCTTTGCTGCCGGCGCCGTGGCTCAACAGGCTAATCCTCCGCCTTGCGGCGCCGGCACACCGGGTTCTAGTCCCGGTCGGGGCACCAATCCTGTCCCGGTTGCCCCTCTTCCAGGCCAGCTCTCTGCTGTGGCCAGGGAGTGCAGTGGAGGATAGCCCAAGTGTTTGGGCTCTGCACCCCATGGGAGACCAGGAGAAGCACCTGGCTCCTGCCATCGGAACAGCGCGGTGCGCCGGCCGCAGTGCGCTACCGCGGTGGCCATTGGAGGGTGAACCAACGGCAAAAGGAAGACCTTTCTCTCTGTCTCTCTCTCTCTCACTGTCCACTCTGCCTGTCAAAAATAAAAAAAAAAAAAAATAAAAAAAAAAAGAAGCTTTGCTATCATGGTATCAGGAGGAAAATCTACCACTTAATCTTCTGAAACATTTAAAATTTTTAATAATTAAATTTCTAATTCCAAACTGATTTTTATGCTCAGTGTGAAAGGGCAAGTAGTTTTATCTTTTCTATCTACATAGGTACACAACTGTTCAAGCCCAAATTAAGAAATCATTCCACCACTTTCCCCTCTGTTCTTCCTGTCACCGCTTCACAACAGAAGTGCTTACATGCGTAGATCTAATTTATGTACTCCCTTGGCTGTAAGTCTGTTTACCTATAAACTATGAGTATGGCACATTAATTATTGAAGCTTTATTTTATGTCTTGATATCTGATAGAAGTTCCTTCCTAAGAATCTTCTCCAGAAATATATAGGTTTTCTTAGACTTTTGTTCTTTTGGCATGCTTTTCAGAATCATATTTTCAAATTCCACAAGAAACCTGTTTGGGTTTTCTACATTTGAATTACACAACACCTAAGCTCATTTTGAAAGTCTTTTTGGGGCCAGTGCTTTGGCATAGTGAATAAACCCATGGCCTGCTGTGAAGGCATCAGATATGGGCTCTGGTTTGAGTCCTGGCTGCTCTATTTCCAATCCAGCTCCCTGCTAAGGCACCTGGGAAATCTGCATATGGCCCAAGTGCTTGGGGCCCTGTTCTCACATGGGAGAACTGGAAGGAGCTCCTGGCTCCTGATTGGTCCAGCTCCAGGTGTTGCAGCCTTTGTGGGAGTGAACCAGTGGATTGAAGACCTTACTATCTCTCTGTTTCTCCCTCTCTCTGTGTGTAACTCTGCCTTTCAAATAAATGAATAAATCTTTTTAAAGGAAGGACTTTTCATCTTTGACATTGAATATTTCTGTCCATAAATGTTTTTGTCTATGTTTAAGCCAATGTCTTTCTCTGAAAATAAACAATGTTTTCTAGGCTTGCTGTCTAAGACCTTGTTTTACATCATCATCAACTGTGGCTCAGGGTTTGAGAAGAACTAGATGGGCAGGACCCAGCCAGTGGCTAACACAGTTCAACCTGACTCAGTTTACCTGCTGCTTGGCTCTGTTGGACTTGGAGAAGCTCCTGGATTTCAAAAGGCTGCATCTCCTGAACCTGATGTTCAGTGAGATCTAGAGGCACCAGCCAGTGGGGACTCCACAGGCCCTCACAGTGTTCAGGAGCCAGCTGCAAGACAGCTGTACATTTGATGCAGTGTACGTAGACAGGATCATTCTGCTGAGAGGGTCATGTTTGCTCCCTGCAGGATTTTGTCTCCCCGGCATACTCCTAGCTGTGGACTCTTCCTGGTGTTGACTGAGTGCAGTTGGGGGCCACATTGCAACAGGTGGACAAGATCGCTAAGTGTGCACTGGGGCTTTTGGAACTTTCTGGCATTGGCTTAACTCAGGATGTGCTAAGTGGAGAACTGAAGAAGCTGTCAGAAGGAGTGGAAGGCACGAAGCACAGTAACAGGATGACACTCTTCCAGGTGACCCTCAGTGGACAACTGCAAAGACCTCCTGTGGGCGAGGTGATGATGGCCTTAGGACCAAAGTGGGGAAGGAATCTATAACATGCATTCCAGTTAGGAGAAGCTGTGTGGGACAGTGAGGGTGGCACAGGGATCTCATTTGCTTGAAAACTGCCTCCACAGGAGAGCTCCTTGGAGGCAGCTTGTGTAATGAACCAAGAATAGAAAGAATCTCTGACTGCCCACAAGGCATTATGGCATTTTGCAGGGAAGCTCAGCTCATCTCATCTCCTTGCACCTAGAAAGAAAATCGTCATGTCTGGGTTTTGACAGTACAGCACAAACTGGAGTTGATTAACTGATTCACGTAAAAGTACACATCTTGAAGCAGTCCAGGGGGCTTGGGCTGCCATCACAAAATACCAACGAACTACATGGAGTAACCAATAGAGATTTACTTTCTCACAGTCTGAACACTGCAAGGCAAAGATCGAGGTGTCACCAAGGGTAACTTCTAATCCCGAGAACTATTTTGGGGGCTTCTGGACAGCTGCCCTCTTGCCGTGAATGGCTCGTGTCTTTCCTCCATGCACACACATTCCTGGGTGCTCACTGTGTTTCCCAATCCCCCTTTACAAGGACACAAGTCGGAATAGATTAGGGAGCACCCAGCAGCCTCGTTGTATCTCAATCGCCTTTGTAAAGGCCCTCTTTCCTCAGTCCCAGTCTGAATTTGGTAGGGACACAGGTCAGTCCATAACAACTTGAGAGCAATCTGGGCTAAGGGATCCCAATTTTGAGGCCCAGTTTAGACTGAGTACAGTAAAGGCTGATGCACACAGGCAGGGCCAAACTGATGCCATACTCTCCTTGGGGGTGTAAAGGGAGAAGCTTACTCACTTGCCAAGTGTAAACACCTTTGTTTTATGTTGCATGCTGTCCTCAGACCTTGGGGCAGCCTGTGTCTCCTTTGCCTAAAGGTCATCTGTTCCTCATTTCTAGTCAGCCAGATGTAGTCCTTGGTCTGGAGACCTTTACCTTGCTTTGATGGTATCTATTCATAACCACTCCTTCCTTCCACCATCACTTATG